>NC_142043.1:10144859-12544859 GCF_982192425.1 Myodes glareolus | reverse complement strand
AGATCATCTGAGCCTGATTCAGAGGATGCACACAGTGGGAGGAGAGAACCAACTTCTGTAAGTCATCCCTCTGACCCATATATACATACACAGTATATGCGCACCACATATGCCACAGGAATACACACTAAATAAGAAAATAATTTGTAAATGTTCAAATGTATAAAAATAAAACAAAGTAGTAATGACTCTAGAAAAATGACCCCAACGTCAACGTCAGAAATGTTTTGTTTATTCTCTTATCTTCCTAAACAAGATCAAACAAAATCTTAACTGTGTATTTTCTGTTTCAAAATGTATCAAAACTAACTATCCAGGGACAGAGAAAAAAAGTTGTTAGGATCTACATTTGATTAGATAATACAAAAGGGGGTGGGGGTGCCCGAAGAGATGGCTCAGCGGTTAAGAGCACTGGCTGCTCTTCCAGAGAACCTGGGTTCAATTTTGAGCACCCATGTGGCAGTTCACAACTGTCTCAAACTCCAGCTCCAGGGGATCCAATACCCTCAACATAGATAAACACGTAGGCAAAACACTAACGCACATAAAAATAAAAAATTAAAATTTAAAATTCAGGGCTGAAAATGACTCTCAGTGCAGAGCACCTGCTTAGCAGATTGAAGGTCCCTGGGTTCAATGCCTAGCACTGAATATATAAATATAAAATAGAATTGACACTTACCATCTGCTTCACATAAGAGGGATCACTGTAGTCTGCCATTCCATCTTCGGGATTAATGTTTAACTTGTCTCTAAGTGGTGTTCTACCTGGGGTGGCATTAGTGACTGGTTTGGGGGTTGTTCCACTTCGGGGAGTCAGCCCTTCAGCTCCATTAGAAGGAGTCCTAGACAAACAGAAATCTAAGTCATGATAAATGCATAAAATAAGGAATATAAACACCAAAACCTCTATCTTGCTTTCAGTACATTTTCTAGATTGAGATAGAAGTTTGGTCTAGTGAACATAGCAAATTGACATGTACTATACCGGCTTCTAACTTAATAGCCAGTATTTGCCTTCCTGTATTAGATCCACCAAACACTTTTCAACTAATGCATCAGGGTAACTGAGACCAGGGAGCTGGCAGGGAGGCTGGCCCCGGGCACTAAGAACCCATGATTCACTCAGTTTAGCACACTCATCATTTATTGCCTCCCTTAAGTCTTTAGCTTTCCTGTCATATTCATTCCCAACAAATGTGCACTTTAAGTGTTTAGGCCTTTATATTTTGTTTGGAAAACAAACACCACATTTTTAGAGTCACATCTAAGTATGAACAGGCTCTGAGTTTAGAGTCTCTTAACAATAAAGTCCAGGAGCAACTTATAAATCAAGGCCTTTCTGGTTTTGGGTGCTTACTTCCTGTATCTTGGCTGTGTTCCAGACTGATGATACTGCCAGACAGCTGTTCCCAACAGGTGCGGTGTTATCATTTAAGACATGGTCCCTGCCCCCAAGGAGCTTACAATCTATTTGAGAGACAAGATATACACAGGAAAATAGAGATTAGGCTCTCTCTAGCCTCACAGGAAGCAATAAATATTATACAAAGACTAGCTTCCAATGCTTCTTGAGTCTGTTGTCATTTAGAATCTTGAGTCTGCTGTCATTTAAAAGTCTAATGAACTGTGGGGATTTCTTTCCTAAATAACCCATAAAGGGCAGAGCTACCACCTAAAAATAAATACCAGGGCTGGAGAGATGGTTCCTGCAGACGAAACCAGGTTCAATTTCTAGCACCCACATGGTGGCTCACAACCATCTTTAGTTCCAGTTCTATGGGATCCATTACCCTCTCCCGGCCTCCAAAGACACCAGGCACACCCAATTAGGAAACATCAGAAAGACAAGTTGAACACTATTTAATCCATTTAATTGTCAACATTACTCAAAACAAACAAACAAACAAAAAACATGCTATATTCACAATACCTGAAAGGGGTAGACAGAACCGTGTTTGGAGTCTGCACAACCTGCCGCTGTGGAGTCACACCAGAGAAGTCACTCTCATGCAGTGGGGTATTAAGCCCACCTTTCAATGGAGTGTCCACATTGGTCAAGGCCATGAGGTTCTGAGCTTCCTGAAGAAAAAGAGCACAAAATAGTTCAGAAAGGCTAGCAGAGCCTTCCCTCTGGTTCTATTACACAAACCCTGACACAGACAGAATTTGTACACATCCTATCAGTGAAAACCAAGAAAGTGAATACTCTTCCATAATGGATTTCAGCATTTTCATTCCTTTGTCAACCTAACACATCACATCATGAGTTCTGAATACAGTTTACGTGTCAAGATAAGCTATTGTCACCAGGTGCGGATGCCACCTGCCCATAATCCCAGCACCTAGGATGGAGAAGCAGACAATCTGTATATTCTGCATACTGCAATCGTCCCACAAGCTCCCTCCCCTATAGTTCATCAAAAGCAAAATGAAGGTAAGAATGCACTAAGAGGGAGCAGCTGCCATTTGTGGGAGGTGCTGACATACGCAGATCCTTACACTGCTCTGCTCCATGTCCAGTGTTCTGAGCCAGCCCTGGGGACCAACAGCAGCAGCTTCTCAAAGTTTCAGATACAGTGGCCAACAAGAGTCAACAATTGGAGGGGAGAGCTGGAGAGATGGCTCAAAGAACAAGAGCACTGGCTGCTCTTGAAGAAGACCCAGGTTCAATCCCCAGTACCCATAAGGCAGCTCACAACTGTCTGCACTCAAGTTCCAAGGATCCACCGCCCTCTTCTGACCTATGCAGGGATCACACATAAATGGTGCACATATACACATGCAGACAAAACATCTATACACACAAAATTTATAAGCATGACACTGTAAGACCTGCACCTTCTTGACAAGGACAAAATGAAGAAAGAGGGTCAGGCCAGCTCCAAAATGCTGTGAATAAACAGTCATCACGGAGCAGGCCTGCTAGTTCAGCTTCTGTGCTATAGAAGTGTTCTGGGATCAAAAGACTGGTTCAAATGGGTCTTACCCACATACAGCCAAACCATGTGCTGTCCTCCACAGTGACACTATTAAAAAAGATCAACAACGTGAAAGGCTCACTGTACGATATGCCAGCATACCTGCAGAATTCTGTCTTGGGAGGCCGGTGTCCGTGGTGTTCTCAGAGCGATGCTGTTGTTTGTGACATTGTACTCAGACAGGAGAGTGCTGGAAGCAGAGTTTGTGATTCCAGACTCCTCTGCAGTCTGCCGAGCAACTTCACTGGCCTGACCTACCTTGACAACTTCCTGGAGTTCTGCATCTGAAATCTAAAGGACACAGCAGCCTGGTAAATCTTCAACAGAGAACAAAGCACCATGTTTCAGAAGGATGATTTGTGGAGCTGGGACAAGGGCAGACCTCACTGTACCACTGAACTTTGCCTGGCTTTAAAATTTCTAAAATAGCTGGGCGGTGGTGGCGCAAGACTTTAATCCCTGCACTCGGGAGGCAGAGGCAGGCGGGTCTGTGAGTTCGAGGCCAGCCTGATCTACAAGATCTAGTTCCAGAACAGGCTCCAAAACTACAGCAAAACCCTGTCTCAGGGAAAAAAAAAAAAAATTAAGCCCCTCTTTTACTACGGGGGAAAAAATTTCACATTATATTTCACAATATAATTATATATTATAAACAACTGGCCACAATAGTTATGTTTCTGTACTTTAGTGTTTTAGTATTGTTATTAATTCTTTCAAATTTCCACACAATGTTTTCTCAACATATTTAACACCCGAGTTTCTCCCAGATCTACTCCACCCTGCCTACCCACCCAGCTTCATGTTTTCTTTTTTTAAATATGGAATGGATCATGAATTTGTATGCCACCCTTGCACAGGAGTCATGTTAATCTTTGTATTGTATGTGCTCACCATACTTAAACTGTTTTACACTAATATATTAAAAGACTGCTTGCACGAAGAACATAGTACTTGTACAAAACTAATGAGAAGAAAATGCTACTGGAAATCGACCACCACACATAGTCCACTGAACCACAAGGTTTCTAAGAAAATCTGAAAGTGCTATTTCTGTAATTTTATTTTAAAAAAAGATATTCTAAGGAATACTAAGGAAATTTTCAATTAAGAACTATCACTAATAGAAACAGAAGCCTGTACTGTGACAAACTCTTTAGGCCTCATTGATGGACTGTCTCTGTGTGGCGTCTCCATCAGACTGGGTTTCTTAGGCATTAAGCACAGGTCTAAAACAGCAGCCCACCAATATTTGCTCAATATGACATACACATGTAAAGTCATACAACCATAGGCTTATCCAGTTACCTGAGGGGCAGGTAGCACCAACTTGCTTCTCTTTTTAGTAAATTCAGAGACACCACTAGTTTGAAGAATAGCTGATGGCAAATCAGATTCTTTTTTTCTTTTCAAATGCTGTTTGTCTTTTTTTCTATCTCTTCCTTCTTTCTCACTTCACCATAGACGAAGACAGAAAAAAGATTTTGAGTTACATGTAGGCAACAATATCAAGAGTTTCATAAATATTAAGACTTTAAACAATTTCATTTCTAAGAAAATAATTTTTTAAATACAAAATCAATGTTAGGCTGTCCTGACATTATAACTGATTTAGATATCTGAGAAGAATACAAACTTAACAGAATTATTAACAAAGGTTACTAACTTAAATATTAAAATTTAAAAACTAAAGCTAGGGGCTGGAGAGATGGCTCAGTGGTTAAGAGCATTGCCTGCTCTTCCAGAGGTCCTGAGTTCAATTCCCAGCAACCACATGGAGGCTCACAACCATCTGTAATGAGGTCTGGTGCCCTCTTCTGGCCTGTAGACATACACACAGACAGAATATTGTATACATAATAAATAAATAAATATTAAAAAAAATAAAACAAAACCTAAAGCTAGAAAGATAATAAAACACTACGTCAAAAATACAACACCTCACCAGGCAGTGGTGGTGCATGCTATAATACGTTAATACAACCCCAGAGATAGAAACTGGGGTTCAACCTAAAGATCAGAAAAGCAAAACAGCCACTGGCTCTTACAAACAACTTATAAACAACTGGCCACAATAGTTATGTTTCTGTACTTTAGTGTTTTAGTATTGTTATTAATTCTTTCAAATTTCCACACAATGTTTTCTCAACATATTTAACACCCGAGTTTCTCCCAGATCTACTCCACCCTGCCTACCCACCCAGCTTCATGTTTTCTTTTTTTAAATATGGAATGGATCATGAATTTGTATGCCACCCTTGCACAGGAGTGCAAGGCGATCATGTCTCCAGGAATCTCAGAATGAAAGTGAGACTGAGAGCTGTCTCCTGTCTTTTATTCCTCTCTAATTCTGGGATGAAGGGTATGCACTACTACTGCCTGGTTTCTATGGCAAGCTAGCATTGCTACCGGGATTAAAGGTAATCATTGCTGCCTGGTCTGTATGGCTGGCCAGTGTGGCTGTTTTACTCTGCCCTTCAGGCAATCTATTTATTAAAATTCAAATGAAATGCCTCTACAGAACACCTTTAATCCCAGCACTCAGGAGGTAGAGGCAGGAAGATCTCTGTGAGTTCAAGGCCTGGTCTACAGAGTGAGTTCTAGAACAGTCAGGGCTGTTACATAGAGAAACCCTGTCTTGAAAAACCAAAATAAAAATAAAAGTACAACAACTCTACTATGTTTATATTCATATAGAAAAACATGTGAACGTAAGAAAATGATGAAGAAAAAGATAAATGAAGGAGACAATTAAAACACATCACAAATATTTGAATTGCCAGTTATTAAGTTATTTTGATTTTAAAAGTTCATATAAAATTTTGTAACATTTTATTTTGGAGGTTGGGAACGCACTCATGTGCAATAATGCAGGTGTGGAATTCCGAGGACAAATGGCAGGCACCGACTCTCTCCTTCCACCACGCTGAGTCCCCATATAGCGAACTCAGGTCATTAGGTTTGACAGTAAGTAGGTCCCTTTACCTGCTGGGCCATCTTGCTGCCCAACTAAAGAAAAAACTGTTATGAGTATGTTCATAATAACAAATGCCACCCGAAGGTTGCTGAAAAGCCTACACCTGCCTCAGGCAGTATTTAAAGTTCTACCTGTTTTCTTCCCTACCCCAATCAGGTGTGAGCCACCACCTGGCAAGCAAATGTTTTTACTTTAAAAAAAATAAATAAATAAAGGCCGGGCGATAGCAGAACATGCCTCTAATCCCAGCACTCGGGAGGCAGAGGCAGGTGGATATCTGTGAGTTCGAGGCCAGCCTGGTGTACAAGAGCAAGTTCCAGGACAGGCACTAAAACTACAGAGAAACCTTGTCTCGAAAATCCAAAAACTAAAAAAAAAATAAAAATAAAAATAAAATAAAAAATAAAGGTTAGGCCAATGAGATGGCTCAACACAAAGGCATTTGCCACATAAGCTCAATAACCTGAACTGATTGCCAGAATTCATACAGAGGTGAAGGAGAGAAACAATCCCACCAGAGAGTATCTTGACTGTGACAGCCACACATACTCAAGAATGAACACACCCACAAACTTGAACTCCTAGAGCTAAAGAAATGGAGTCAGGCGGATCCCTGGAGCTCAAAGACCAAAAATTGGTGAGCTCCAGGCCAATGAGAAACCTCATCTTAAGAAACAAGGTAAGACTGAGATTATAACTTGATAATAGAGCTCTTACCTAGTATGGGGCGGGAGCGGGGAGGATACGAAGAAAACAGATGCTAAGGAACAGCACTCATAGTTGATCTCATCTCTAAATACACAAGCACACACTCACATGCACCCATCAACACAAACACACACCCACACTGGAACAAATACAAATGATAATTTAAAAAAAAAAAGCCAGACTAGATTTTGGTACGATTTCTTCAGGACATTAGCAAAACATCTAACTTGTTTACCAATGTACAAAAATAGTAAGATGTCATTAGTAGTAGTAATAATAATAATAATAATAATAATAATAATAATAATAATAATAATAATATTGGTGTTTAATCACAACACTAGGAAGGCAGATCTCTGAGTCTGAGAACAACCTGGTCTACCTGATCTACATAGTGATTTCAGAACATCCAGGGCTACCTGGTGAGATACTGTCTCAAAAAAAAGGTAAATAAACAAACAATTAAAGATGTCATTAGTAATGGTAATCAGGCTAGAGAGATGGTTCAGTGGTCAAGGGCATTGGCTGCCCTTCCAGAGGACCCTAGTTTAATTTCCAGCACTCATTTAGTGGTTCATAAACATCTGTAACTACAGTTCCAGGGGATTCAGTGTCCTCTTCTGGTCTCCATGAGCACCAGGCACATAAGAGGTACACACGCATACAGGCAAAATACCCATGCAAACTCAAAAAAAATGTCATCAGGAAGTAAACAATCTACTAAAAAATGAGTACTAATTCAAGAAATATACATCAGGTAAGTGAGATGATTTAGCAGCAGGTAAAGCTACCTGCCTCCCAAACCTGACAACCCCATGACCCACATAGTAGGAGAGAAACAACAATTGTCTTCTGACCTCTCCATGAGTGCCATGACATACATGCCAGATAGATACATACAAAACACATACACAAATACAATAGATAAAATGGTTTTTGTTAAATAACTGCATATCACATTGTATACTAAAACCATGAGAGCCTAGGTTCACTAACTTTCTCACGAAGGTAAATCCATTAAACAAGTAAGAGCATCAGGAAGCCCCATCACTTTAATGCTTAAAAACCCGGCTGATGAAGTAAAGGCCTTCCCAAAGCCCCACTGCTCCTATTTCCAAACTCAAAGGGACTTACGATCTTAGTTCCCCATCAAGATCCTGCTGCCGTAATTTTCTGAAATCTGCATCAAGGGCCTGGTAATTCTCCTCAGAAGTATCATAAAAGCCAAGAGCAGGCTTTTTTTCAAAAGGAATTTCAGCATTATAATCAACTCCTCTCTTCTTTTTCCTTTTTTTCTGAATTTCTATGCCAGCTGCTCGAAGCTCTCGTCTTTTCTGGAGGGCAGCAAGGCGCCTGGAGAAAAAAAATGCAGAATCACTTTGAAAATCAACACTGCCAGGCAGGGATGGGTTAATCCAACAGTGTTAAGAAAGCCATCTGGTTATTTGAAAAAGAAATATTTACTCAAATCAATCGCTCAAACTATTTGCTAAATTCCAGCTCTGATTTAAAAACACAACAAGGCAGAAAGGGAAAGCAGAGAAACTGTGAGTGAATGTGCACGTTCCCTCTCTTTGAATAAGAATATAGTTACTAATAAGTCAAGTAGCAAATGTTGAGATTTAAATTTTGTAACTGCATCACAAAAAATTCATGAAACAAAATTAAAATTAAAAAATACTCGCTACTAATCAAAATTGATTAACATAGTTTGTGTACAAGGTGGACCTGGGAGGAATTGAAGGTGAATACAATCAAAATACAGTGTATGAAATTCTCAAAGAACTAATAAAATACTATTTTTAAAATTTATGTAAACTTTTAAAAAAATTTTTTCCCCAAGAGAGGGTTTCTCTGTAGCTATGGAGCCTGTCCTGAAACTAGCTCTTGTAAGCCAGGTTGGCCTCAAACTCACAGAGATCTACCTGCCTCTGCCGCCCAAGTGCTGAGATTAATGGCGTGTACCACCACCACCTGGCTTATTATGTTTATTTATGTGTATGTATGCCTATGTGAGTGGATACTACATGCACACAGTGCCCAAGGAGGCCAAAAAGGGTGTTAGAACAAGTGATTGTGAGCTGGGAACAGAACTGTGGGCCTCTGAAAGGACAATGAGTCCCTCTCAAAAAAGGAGGGAGGTGTCACAGGGAGACAACAGTCTCCAGCAAAGGTATGAGAAAATCAAATGGTTTTCTTCAAAACAAATTTAGAGCCAGCAGGTAGTAGAGCACACCTTTAATGCACACCTTTAACGTCAGAACTCAGAAAGCAGAGACAGGCAAATTTCTGAGTTTGAAGCCACCCTGGTCAACAGAGCAAGTTCTAGAACAGCAATGGCTACACAGAGAAACATTATTTTGGGAAAAAAAAAAAAAGGCAAAATCAGAATTTAGAAAGATACATTAAGCCAGGTGGTATACGCCTTTAATCCCAACAATCAGAAGGCAGAGGCAAGCAGATCTCTGTGAGTTTGAGGCCAGCCTGGTCTATAGAGCTAGTTTCAGGGCAGCTAGAGCTGTTACACAGAGAAATCCTGTCTCGAAAAAACAAAAAGAAAAAAAATATATACATTAAAAACATAATATTTTTCATATTTTTTAAGTCACTTCTCTGACTTCAATCAAGAAAATAAATCAACACAAGCAAGGACTTAATCAGAAACTGTTTTGCTGACACTGGCCACAATCTAATTCACCAATAAAAATTAATTAAATTTACAAAAGATGTAAAGCAAGTCTTTACATAACTTCTGGAGTATGTAACTTCTGTATAATCTTGAGAAAGCATTTTATACAAAAATTCACTCTTACACAGAAAGAGGTCTACAGCAGAGCCAAGATAGATGGACAAATATAGAAGCATGCAAAAAGTTATATGCATTTCCATCAGTCACTGTGAAGAAGTCAAAGACAGAAATATGAACAGTGGCAGTCAATGGAGGGTAAAATTCCATTTGATTCAGTTTTTCCTTTGTATTTCCCAATGATGCTATAATTTCAGTGAGTTAATGAGAAAAATATTCACAAAGCAGCATATACACAAGAGTGACTACCAATATTAAAGCACAAGGAACTCAATAAACACACTCCTGAGGAAAAGAAGGTCATGGCAAATATATAAACATTCAAGAAAATCTACCTAAACTTGGTGAGAAAGACAAGCAGTTGAGATCATCTCCCTTCTACCCATCAGCTCCTAGGAGACTCCACAGTGGCATAGCCAATAGCATGGCTCTCTCCCTGACAGCTAGCAGCCATAGGCTGTCAGCCCAGAAGAGCCAGAACAGGATGGACATCAGCATTTCTCACCCTGCCAGACACCCAGCTGCAGAGGTCTCTTCCACTCAAACAAGAGTTCTTCCCTGGGCACACTAGCTGGAAAAACAGCCCTGAGAGCTCTTTCTGCTCCAGCTCTAGAATGAAGATTCCACCCTAGGAGAGTGTCAAGGACTGCCTACTGCCCCTGCTCCCCAGCACAATCAGCTCCTTAAGCAAGAGTGTCAACCAGAAGTGTACACCGTCAGAGCCCTGGAGAAGAGGCAATACCTAAAAGCACTGACTTTTTCTTCAACATGAACTTCAGTTAAAGGAGAATCTTTCAAAAGCAGAGGAAGCTATGGCAAACAGCAACCGGGAAAGAGAACAGAACCATGTAGACTGTGGGCCCCCGCTTGATAGAGACTGAAAGGGAGGATAGAGCTCTCCTAAAGTCATAAAAAACCTCAAAGGCTGATCTCAGAACTATCTCTTCAAAGGACCCCCAAACTAGATCAGATCCATCATCAGTACAATTCATAACCCCAGGACACTGCTGAAGCACCACAGCAGACAGCTGGGTGCCGTCAGGAAAAGGTATTAACAAGAAGCCTTCCCAGAGACTGGGGTATCCAAGACTCCCCTTCCCTGAGCATGAACAACAACAGCAGAGCTTGCTCATCTCTCGAGGACAGCAAAAGAACAGGTTTCACTAAAGTAATGAAGCTGGTCACAAAACAAATAAACAATTAACAATAAACTGGATGGGAAAGGGGTACAGTACCCACAATATTATAAAGTTACCATATATAAAACATGAATTTTTAAGAAAATATGAGACTTGTGAAGAAATCAGACAGTTACAGGGGAACCCCAGTAAGATTAACAAATGACTATATATAAGATGTGTCTAAGGAATGATCCAATTAAGTATACATGTTAATGGGTTTACAGACATCTACAATGAAATAAAAGTCTTGAAGGATGTATTTAAAAAAGTAAATTGCATTCTTTAAATGACAGAAACAAAGACTAAACACATTAGAGAACATTCCCAACATCATATTAAATAAAATCTAACAAGAGCATATGCTACTGTATCAACCACATCCTAAGATGAAAAGATTAACAGAAGTAGAAAGAAAAGCATACTCGTGAAAGTGATTTTAAGCTGTAAGAAACAGATAAGCAATTCTAACATCTGGAGTACTCTTGTACCACACTTCACACACAGGTCAGTCCTACCTGTTGCAGGATATATGCAGTACACAGTTTACATAAACACACAGATGCTACAAGAAATGGTAGAGTAAATTAAAATCTGCACAGATGTACTTCAACCAATCCTAACCAAACTCAAAAGCCTTTCACAGATACATTTACTGTACTCTTTGCCAATTCACATGAGAAAAAGGCTTTCAAAAAACTGAGTTCCCAAATAGCCTTAAACAAATATGGAAAAGTAGCTTTCCTATCTTACATTACTTAACCCTCAACAGTATACAGAATAGGGAGGTAGCTGGAAATAGAGTGCCTCCCCTTGGTTTCTGTTCATTCTCCGTGTGAGTCACACTCCCATCAATCTGATTACAGTTAAGAAATGATCAGCTATGCCAAAAAGCATCTACCACCCCAAGCTTCAGACACTGTAAATATAAACACGTTTTTACTACCCACCAAGTCAAGAAGTAATTTCTAGACAGCCCAGGAGCCAAAAAAGGCCCTGCGTAGACTGTAGGGTGAGGAATTAGTCCAATAACCAAATCACACAAGCTAACAAGCTGCACATGATAACAATGGTATAGTAACCAAATTTATCTTGGTTTCTGGGCAACAGAATGATATTAATTATAAATTTAACCAGAAGGAAGCAAGAAAAAGGTAGGGAAAAGCCGAATAAAAGACGATGCCTAGTGTAGTTCACACAGTTTTTAAATGAAAGTTTTTGAGAGCCTAGAATTTGGCTCAAGGCTCATTTACTCCCACTCTGCTCAGCTGGGATTCCTGCCTCACACCCAGTACCTATGCAACACTTATCAAGGAGGGTGAGGAACAGGTAATTGACAGTCATGTAAAAGCCACCTAATGCCAAAATGCTACAATAGATCAAACACAATACGCTAGGTCAAATGCCATGCTTTGTAAAGTTTTTTTTAAGTGTATTCTTCCTATAACTACTCTGAAATGCTTAGGGAAAATATGCAGAAGTTGTTCTTGTTTGTTCCAGAACAATAAATAAACTGAAGAATTAATAGCAAAATAGAATTGGCAGTTCAGAGAGTCACCACCAGAGCTGACAATCATGCAGTTTTCCTGAGGATGCACAATTAATTCTTGGACATGGAATGAAAAAACATGCCTTGCTTCTTCCAGCTGCTTCTCTCTTGCTTTCCTCTTAGCCTTCTTTCCTTGAGTGTTAGCTAGGCGGGCTCGAGCCTCAGAAAGCATCTCAAGTTCATCTGCAAAAGTAAAGACAAGGAAACATAAATTCCTCTCCAACATCAGCAGTCAAGCACACCTGAGTGCTTACAACGACCGACAAGAACACAAATGCCCTCACCACTGGTAAAGATAAAGAAAACTTGTGAAATCAAAGAAAGACAGGTTACAGATCATCCCATCACTAACTTGCTAGCTATGTAAGCCTGGTTCCATATTTACTCTGTGAATGTTTCCTTTTAAAAAAAAAGAATAAGGGGGCTGGAGAGATGGCTCAGTGGTTGAGAGCATTGCCTGCTCTTCCAAAGGTCCTGAGTTCAATTCCCAGCAACCACATGGTGGCTCACAACCATCTGTAATGGGGTCTGATGCCCTCTTCTGGCCTGCAGGCACACACACAGAATATTGTATACATAATAAATAAATAAATAAATAAATAAATGTATTAAAAGAAAAAGAATAAGGCATCCTATTTCAGAGATACTGAGAAGAGCTAAAGAATATGAAGCTATCGAGCATGTAGCAGGTATTCACACTCACTGGAAGCTCTACTATAACATCCTTATCATCAGCAAACTGCATGTAACAAATAGAGAATCCCTGTAATAACTATTCATGGGGCTCTGACAGCCATCCATGCAACAAGACTGTGGAGGACTGAAAATGTGAGCCTATTTCCACCTAGACCAAAGGTCAAAGAGTTGGAACTTACCTCTAGTTCCTTCAAGGTTATTGTGTTTCTATCTCAAAGGTCCCACCTAGATTTAGATCAGAGTTCTGCTCTCTCAGGATTAACTGTGGATGAGCCTGAGACCTTCAATTGGCATGTTCATTTCCTAGCATCGTGTTAATCAAGTTTTTTGTCTTACTCCTACCTTATAGGGTCAGGGGCATTTAAAGCAATTGGAAATTAAACACAGGTGAATTTCAGTACTTACTGGATTTCCCTCCCAATACTACCCTAGATGTTTCTCCGTCTTATTATTTTCATATTTTTTACCATATTCCTAAAGCCCCACGCCTCTACCCTGACAAGAGGTATTTTTGTGAAGCGGGTCCCCGACACAGAACAAGACTTAAGATTCCACCCACATCACTGTCCTCCTCTACTCTTCCCTCAGTAAGAACACGGGAGGGCCTGGTGCCTACAGCTTAAAGATTTCCTAAGTCACAAGGATGTCTACAGCCTAGTCACTGACTAGTTACCCTTGGGAACTGCTGCATTCAGACTTTTAAATCTGAAAAACTACTGTATGCCTGCATAAAGGTCAAGTAGATAACTACTTTCCACCCGCAACAGCGGCGAATCAAGCTCAGAGACCCTGTGTGACTGGCTGAGGTCAAACATATAGTAAACAGTAAAGGCAGATCCTCTACTCCTGACTCACTAACTCGTAGAACCGCAGTGCACCTCCAGCAATGTCTTGCAGTGCAGTCCTTAAGTGGAGAAGAAATTAGCCTAAAGTCAAAGAAACACTGAGGTCCAATACGCTAGTTTGTTGTCTCTCTCTAGAAAGAGAATGAGAAACAGGATCCTGAAAGCTCACCACTCATCTCTGGGACATCTGCCTACCACACAACTCAATTCATCAAATGAAATAAAGAAATGAAAAATAGTATCAGCCAAAAAACCCACAGTTACTCTGCAATTTTAGAAAAAAAGGGAGGGTCAGACATAAATAGGGAGAAACTTAGAATAATAACCTCTGATAAAACTGGGATTCTAAAAAGTCAGAAGTTCAAGCAGGAACTACAAAGAAGAAGGTAGGCCTGAGTCATCTACAGCTAAAGAAGTGCTTCCAAACATTCACTTACCCTCATCCATGTCAATCGGATCGGGCCGAGCTGGTTTTGTTTCTGGATTTGGATCGATCTCTCCAGGTTTTAGTTTCCGGGGGTCATCTATTGTTTCTTCTTCATTGTCCCTTTGGGCAGTTTTGTCCCTGGGCGGGGGTGGGGGGGATCAAATGAGTTAATCACCATATCACGCCATTTGGTATGAGAATTACCAAGGTACCTAGCTCTGGTACTCTTTCTTTGCTAAAATAACCAATAGATGAGCTTTATGAAAAGCAAGTATCTTTACTAATGCTTCACGTGAATAAAGTAGCATTAAAATTCTCTAATTTCAGTGAAATTCATTATGAAAACAAGCAGCCCTTACAAATGCAGAACATTCAGACAAAAAGACATTACTGGAACAGAACAAAAACATCCTAACAAATCCTCAGCAGAGTTGGTGCCAGGTGACCCTATGACCTCACTCATTCTCTCACTTTTCTGAGATGAGGTGGCTTGAATACTTTTGTAAATTATCCTTACTATCCTCAACCATGTGACATTTGGAACACAGAATTCAATGGCTTTAGTTTCTCTGGCTTTAATCACAGTCATAATTAAGCTGGAGTGCTGTTAAGTTTGTTCAACACAATAACACATGTACATATTCTTCAAGATGCTCTAAGATGTCCACTTACAGAAGGAACTCATAGTGCTCCAAGCACTGGGCTGCTGTTCTTCCAATAATGGGCGCGATGGTCCGCCACTGCGTTGGCATCAGCTTGGCCAAGTGCAGGAGTTTTTCCTCCTCTTCTCTAGACCATTCAGTTTTTTTAATACTTGGGTCCAGCCATTCATACCTATTAGAGACAACATTTCAAACTCAATTAGTCGGTTACCCAGACTAAATCTCCAGTTTACACATTAGATGTACTGACTGTTAAAATCACATGCTCTCATCCTTCAGTTACTAACACTAGTCTTTCTGATAGGAGAATATTCACTGTAAAGATAAGCTTACTCATCCTCCCCCTCACATTACAGTGTATTTTACATATGTAAAATTAGTAATACTTAAAAATCTAATTTGGTTGAAATGCAATCATACATCTTCTTTTCCAACTAGTACTTCTTTTTATTTATTCTTAACTTTCTCCTGTTTACTTTTTGGGTTTTTTTTTGGGGGGGGGTGGCAGACACGGTTTCTCTGTGTAGCCCCAGCTGCCCTGAAACTCACTCTGTAGACCAGGCTGGTTTTGAACTCAAGGTCTGCCTGCCTCTGCCTCCCACATTAGGATTAATGGCTTCCACTGCCACACCCTGCATTTGTTCTTTTCCGGAAGTTCTGAAATTATCTAGAAACAAGCAGTACCTTCTATTTTCTATATTACAACCTCACTGTACTTTCTATGTCTGAGTCTCACAATACCCTGACTACTTCTCTAAGCGTCTGGTTTCAACAGTCTATGTTTCAGCACTGTATGCTTTCATCTGCTAGACTTTTAAATTTAAAGTAAAACTACTACATCTGTCTTCTACTGTTTGCTCCACCTGCCTTGTCTATCACGTGGTTAGCTGGATGAGAGTCTATCCAAGTTTCTAAGTCCTCTTCACCACTGGGGCTGGAGATGGAATGGAGCTTAAAGTCACTGAGAAAAGGAAATCAAACTACTGCAACCTGAGAACCACTTTCCTTCTGCTCTGCACCTGACCCTTCCCACCATCCAGAAGCCTGAGAAATGGGGTCACTTCATGCAACCCAAACTACATTCCTTGAAGAATGCAGCTGGGGCCTATTCATTCAAGTCCAGAACACAAACTGGTGTCCACTACTCTGTGACTTAATAAGGTGACACCACAAATGGAATGCTGGCATCTGTTGCATTTAGTGTAGCAAATATGCAATATTGCAACCCTACTACAAGGAAACCAATCACGACCTGACCTAGAAAATCAAGCATTGTCTAGTATTATTTCTTTGGGAAAGCAAGTCCTAAAACAACCAATTTATAAACTTTCAGAACACAACTCATTCACTGAGCTAAGGTTCAGCTATCTCTTTTATAAGATTTTGTATTTTGTCTCACAAGGCATTCTCAAATAAATACACAAACTCGCTTAGACAGGGCTTCACAACCCATCAGTTAGTTCTAAGTATTACTATGCTAAACTGTGAGAAAACAGACAAGGTAAAAGGGAGAAAAAAAATGGTTTGTTTAAGACCACATAGGAAGCCCATCTCTCTCCATACTTCCTTCTCTATCACAGTTCTTGCTCTTCTCAGGGATGTTTCAAAGAGACCTTTCATTCCTCACACTCAGAATCCTGTTGTGTTCCACTTACGGGCTGGTACATACCATCTGGCTTTGCACTGTTTTGCTGATTTCCTATGCAGCAACGAGGCAATCCTAGACCACTGGTTTTTCCCATATTTCATTACCGCTGCTTTCAGAATTTCATCCTAAAAGAGTTGCCAAAGAGAGTACATTTAGTCACAAGCCTCCAAATGAGAAAAGACAAAAATTAAATTAACTCCTCCAGATTTCCTATAAAGATACACACAATCATTTAGAAAGGGGGTATGTGAAAACTTCATTAACAGTTAATGATAAATAGCATAAAAGAATCAGAAGGAGATGACTGGAGAGCTAGCTCAGTAGTTAAGAGCATGCACTGTTCTTTGCAGGAGACCTGACGTCAGGCACCTTACCAGCTCCAGCTGCGAGGACCCAAAGCCTCGAGCTCCTGAAGGCAGCTGTACTCATGTGAACATGCCCATACACAGACACACACTTTTAAAAAAAAAAAGATTTATTTACTTATTATGTATACAACATTCCTTCCATGTGTGCCTGCAGGCCAAAAGAGGGCACCAGATCTCATTATAGATGGTTGTGAGCCACTATGTTGCTGGGAATTGAACTCAGGACCTCTGGAAGAGCAGTCAGTGCTCTTAACCACTGAGCCATCTCTCCAACCCGAGACACACTTTTTTAAAAAAATGAAAATAATCTTTTGTGGGTGCCTGAAAATGTGAGCCTATTTCCACCTGAACCAAAAGGTACTCTTTTGGGGTCAGGGTATTTAAAGCAAGTGGAAATTAAACACGGGCAAATTTCAGTACTCATTGGAATTTCCTCCTGATTCTATCCTATATGATTTTTCACTTTATTATGTTCATTCGCGTCTTTATATTCTTTACTATATTTCTAAATCCCCACACCTCTATCCTGGCGAGAGGTATTTTTGTCAGAGTTGGTCCCCAACAATCTGTTTTTAAGAAGAAAAAAAAATCCTTTTAAGAACATTTTACTTGCTTCCTCAATAAATTGGAAGTAGGGAAAGTCAATGCTGAAAACACTACCTTATGACATACTCACAGAGATTACCTATCAGTGTGCACCCGTCATTTTCTTCACAGAGGTAAAGTTCGCATATATATATTTACTCAAAAAAAAAAGAAAGAAAGAAAAAAGTTTTCTGAATATCTACCTTGAACAAGGTTTTGAGTACTCTGGAAAAGAGAACCAAAGATGTCCTATCCAGGCCTCAAGAAGCAACCTAGACTGGTTCCTCTCCAGTACCCTACTTACCACAACAGCCCAGGAATGCACGGCTCCCTCTACCTCAGTCAGTTCTCCCTGCATACTCCAATCTCCAAATGCTCTTTCACCAGGGTACCCAAAATACATCCCAAACCAGGACAATCTGCCAGGCAAACTCAGACACCAGAGCTCACACAGTCATAATGAATGCTGCTGAGCACTTTACTGTCAGGTTTTTCCACAAGGAACTTGAACTGCAAGCCTTGTCCTTGAGCCTCTCCACTTCATCTTCTCATTACTAGTTGGGAGAGGGCTCACCTGGTATGCATGAAGTCCTGGGTTAGAGTCCCAAGAGACTATGCATGGTGGTACACACTTGTAATCGTAGCACTGGAGGTAGAGGCAGGAGGATCAGAAGTTAAAAGGGTTCTCCTCATCTACATACCAAGTTCAAAGCCCATGGACTCCTTGAGACCTATCTCCAAAACACAGGAATGACCAACACAGAGGAATCCTGTTGCTACTTGACTTGGTCATTCTGCTTCTACCTCAGAAGTCATCTCTTCTTTAATTTAAACAGACTCAATGCAAGCAAGTCCCTTCTCAGTGCCTTCATTTGTGACTTTAATGAAGTTTTTCTATACGTCAACCAACGTATATACGGGAGGTACCTATATTCCCAAACATCACCAAGCAACCTCCTTCATACTAATTCTACAATACCAAAGTCTGGTCCTCTTGCAAAGATGTCTGATGAGGACAACAATAACTCGTTTTTACTGAAAGTCTACTAATGGGCCAAGCTGTGCTCTCAATATTTCAAATCACTAACTCTCTGCAAGATATAAACAGTGTTATTTGATTTATTAAAAAAAAATGAGTAAACTGGGGCCAGGAGTTGGTGGCGCGCATGCCTTTAATCCCAGCATTTGGGAGGCAGAGGCAGGTGGATCTCTGTGAGTTTGAGACCAGCCTGGTCTACAAGAGCTAGTTCCAGGACAGTTAGGGCAGTTAACACAGAGAAACTCCGTACTGAAGAAAAAAAATTGTGTAAACTGAGACTTAAAGAAGCTAAACTCCACTGAAATGCTTGCAAAAACAAAGTAAGGTATAGCAAATGAAAATGGGTGCCTGTAACTAGCTCTTGTAGACCAGGCTGGCCTCGAACTCACAAAGATTTGCCTGCCCCTGCCTCCCAAGTGCTGGGAGTAAAGGTGTGTGCCACCACTGCCCGGAGACATCTAACTCTTAACAGGGCAAAGACTCAAAAGAAGTGTTCTGAGCTAAGTTTGAAGGATGGTCAGAAAGATGGCAAGCAATAGGAGGATATCTCAAAAAGGCACAGACATAGGGTATTCATACATTCAGAGCATTTGATAAAATACACGAAAACTTAATTTCTATTTTACTTCCTTTCTTCTCCCGTTCCGCTCACCCGTGGCATGATCTACTACATTTCTGGAAATACGTAGTTTGTCCTAACTGGCTCCTATCCCGGCAAGGGCGGTGCAAGGTAAGAGACAAGACCTTGGGATCTGCAGAGCGGACAGATACGCCCCTGTATCAGAGAAGCAGAGAGGTGCAGGCGTAATCGCGCCGCCTGCCCCACTGTAAGGAAGTCAATGAAAAACAAAAGTTGCGGCCAAAGCGACTTCTATCAGAGCGAAGCACTGGGTACCAGCCAAGAAAGAAAGGAGCTGGAGAAAAACTACGCTCCCGCAAAGGTCCAGTCTAGGCAGCTACAGGATCCCAGGGGAGAGTGAGGGGGCGCGTCCCTAACTGACCAAATAAGTGTCCAAGGGCCTAGCAGATGCCAGGCGGCGAGCGCCGGGAGACAAGTCGCGACCTCGCCCCCCCCCCCGCCCAGGTGCGCAGGTGAGGGGCGGCCGCACCCACGCAAGGCAAGCATCCCCGGGGGCCCGCACAGTTGCGGTGCCCCACGGAGACCCCGCGGGACAGCCACGGAGCCCCGGACCTCCCCGCGCGTGCGCACACGCTACCGGACCCGGCTGAGGGCAGCGGACGGCGGGAAAAGCTGCCTTACCTCGGTATTCCTCCATACGCCTCCTTTGATCATAATCCGAGGCATCTTGGCGGTGGAGTGTCCGGACAACCGGCCGAGAGGAGCTCCGAGAAAGTAGTAACGGCGCTTTGGTCACGGGACGCAAAGAGGCCACTTCCTCCAAGAGCGACCTTCGGCTTTGAAGAGGTCTGCGCAGGCGCGGCTGGGGCAGCCCGGTAAATCTCGCGAGATCTCAATGGCCGAAGGGAAAAGACGCGGCTTGTTTAGAACCTTAAGACTGACAGAAAATCATCAAACCGCTGGGGCCAAAGCGTCCGACGTCGCGCGCAGGTCCGAGACAGGTTGGAGGAAAACAAAACTCTCGCGAGATGACAGAGGTGGAACTTGACTGGGAGCGCAGTGACGGGATTGGTCCTGGCCTCACGCGGGGGTGGTCAGTGGAAATGTCAGGGGCGTGGCGTTTCCACCCCGGGTGGATCCGAAGAGAGCGTGGCTTAAGTTGTTTAACGGAGCGCGGGCCGTGCCGGGCGTCTCGGCGATCCTCACGGGTCCTTTGCGGGATCCTCGGGGAAGCACAGCCAGTAGGGCCGAGCGCTGGGTGCGGGACCGCTTGCTTCCGTGAGATCGTCCATCTGAGCGGCGTGACTGCTCCGCCAAGACACCCCTCGCTCTTCCTGGAAGGGCTACGCAAACTCCAGCGCAGCCCCCAAGGGGCTCAAGAACATGGCCTAGAACCCCACGGAAATGTCACGCCGGCGTCTTTCACTCGTCGCTCGCCGTTGGGGCTCTGTGGAGCAACCTCAGTCAGTTGCCCGACTCTTGCCCCTGCAGTCTGGGTCGGCGGCGGCGGAAGAGTGTGACGAAGGACTCGCTTGTTCGTAAATTCAGAGCCCGGCTGCGAGTCAGCAAAACCTCGGTAAGGTGTACATTGTCAAACCCTCTGCCGTCTCCTCTCCCTGTTTCCCACGCGGACTCCTTCACTATTCCAGAGCAGTTATTTGACGCCACCCCAGGTAGCTAGGGAAAAATAGTAGTTTTGGTTTTGGTTGTTGTTTGTGCTTCCGTTTGCCTCTTCGAGAAGACATGACGAATTTCTTGATTCGATTTATTTTTTTCCTTGAAATAAGAAATTGTATCAATAAAAAAAAAGCATTGCTTTCTGTTGGAAGGGGGTAATGTATTAGGATGCACATGGGTTTAGCCAGCTACAGTCCCATTTCACTCAACTCTGTCAACTGGCAGTATGGCGGGTGAGAAGCTGGTTTTCTGCCTCTGGGACTCTCTTTGCAACGCTTCCTTGTAGAGATGTGTAACCCTTCGCTCCTGCCCACCGTGCCAGCAACATATCTCTCAGTTATTACCACACCCAAAGGCACGCATGCATGCACATATGCACACCAGTTGGCTGACCAGATCAAAGCAAAGCTAAAGACACCTCCCTGGGAATTTTTACACCAGGATCCAAAAGAGGTCAGTGTGCCTGCTGGCCTATGAATCTCTAACCTCCCATTAGAGATTGTCGACTGCCTGTGTTTTGAACTATAGAGACAACGATGGGAAGAAAGGGCATGACAGATACAGTGAAAATCAAAACACAAACTCTAAAGACTTAAAAGTAGGTTCTGGCCTCAGCATGGTCCCCTGGATCGAGGCCGTTCTCAAGTTGTAGCTGCTTCCACCGTCCCCTTTTGGATTCGACCGCTGGAGTTAGGTATCCAATATTTGCAAGCAAGATCCCTTAATAAATCCACAGTTGGGCCAGTCCTCTCCCAGAACACTGGAGTAGAATGTTCCAGAGATCCATGGTGATGGCTTCTTTCGCTCAGGACCACCTCCATATCATGGGTCATCTTTCTGACAACTTGAAAAGGATGCCTCTCCCATAAGACATGTTACTATCACCTGCTAGTCAGTTGTCTCAGAGGATTGGTGTTTTGAGAACAAGACACTGTTCTGCAACCAGATCTACCATGTCTGTGGTGAGAATCTGAGTCAGATGCACCAACACTGCCCCTTTTATTGTGTGAGCTGGGCCTCCCAGTGATATGCTTGCCCCTTCTGAGCACAGCAGCCCTGCCAGCTGTCTTTGAACACCTGTGAACACATAGATTCTGTGCCCCCTCAGGAGTCCATAGATGGAAAGTTTGGAGCCCCTGAGATCAGAGCCCCACATCCAGAGACACCACACATAAATCTGCTCTCCTCACAGTACTGCTCCAGCCTCATCAGTCAGAACGAGATCCCAAAAAAGGATTCCTCCAGCACTGGGACTGTCACCATCAAGTAGCCAAACTGTTATCACTGTGAACCTTCAGCAGAGTAAGCGGCCACTTCTAAAGAGAGACGAAAGAGAACGGCTCCACGTCTTATCCAACATACTTTTCCTCAAATGTCCCTCAGAATATCAGTCACATGGAAAACTCCATAAATATGTTTCAGGATTTCACTTTAAAAAAAAAAAAAAACAACCCAGCATTCCCCATCCTCCACTTTACCAAAATTAAAGCCAATAACAAAAGCTGTACATGTTAGCATGTACATTTCATTTGGAAATACTATAGTCTTCACACATGTGATCAAGTTAAGATGAGATCATATTGGTGTGGACCTAACTCTAGCCAGTGATCAGAGTCCTCACCAGAAAAGGCCTGTACATGTCTAATTCTTACCCCATTCACCAAACTTCCTCTTACTACATTGTGATTTTTATGGTTTTTTTAAGTGGCATGGAGGAATCTGCTCTAAAACAATTTACTTATGCCAGGCAGTGGTGGTGTACACAATCCCAGCACTCAGGATATAGAGGTAGGTGGATCTCTGTGAGTTCAAGGCCAGCCTGGTCTACAGAGCTAGTTCCAGGATAGCTTAAGGCTGTTACACAAAGAAAACCTGTCTCAAAAAAAAAAATACAATTTAGTTCTGCACCAGAACATGCACATATGAAGAAGTTCATTGGAATGATTCTTGCAGCTATCAAAGCTGCCACAGTTACCACTCCAGTTGTTCCAGTGGCCTTAACTTCTAGCCAAACCATAGCAACTGTAAATTTCTATTTTCAGAATAAACACTTTAAGATGGTGTTTAGTAACTGACTGAACCCTTCTGTGATTTTCAGGACTTGATAGCTATTCTTGGTTATCAACTTGACTGTATCTGGAATGAACTACAATCCAGAAATGGAGGACGCACCTATGAGAGATTTTCTACTTGATTTGAAATGAATGAATCTACTTCTAGTCCAGGCCTTTGAGGTAGGAAGAAACACACCTTTGATCTGGATCTTGAGGCTGGAAGACACAGGCCTTTAATTCAGATCTTGAGGTGGGAAGGCACACCTTTAATCTGGGCCACTTCTGCTGGAAGTCTATATAAGACATAGAAGAAGGAAGCTTTTGCTATTTGCCCGCTTACCCTCGCCTAGCCCCTCCGTTCGCTCACTGGCATTGGAGCATACTTCTTTGGGATTCCAACGGATGCAGAAGCCTTGTTGGACTGAGCAACTACTGAATTTGGACTCTCTGTTCACAGCTAGTCATTGTTGAAGTAGCTGGACTGCAGCCTGTAAGTCATTCAGAGAGAGAGAGATTCATTCTGTAAGTTCTGAGACTCTAGAGAACCCTGACTAGTACAGATTTTAGTGCCAGCAGTAGTTCTAGAGAAAGAGAAGTGTAAAGATGAATCTCTTAAGTATCTGGAATAGGCTTTTCAATTTACCAGCACCTTCAGCTACAGCCATTCCCTCTCCTGGGATCTTGGAGAATGCTGAAAGCCCATGGTGTGAACTATATTACAAACTTAAAGAGATAGAATCATTTGATTTTCCTGATTCACCAATTGTAAGTGACAGTGGATTTGACAACCTTGTATATGCAACTTTTGACAGTTTGGGGGAAAATAAGGAAAATAATGCTGCTGGTTGGTTTCTCTTACTATCTCTGGATAAACTGATAAAGGATAGGAATGAGCTCCGTGATAAAATTAACCAACTTCAGAAAATGAAGAAGGATAACAAAGAACTTAGTGACAAAAATGACCAGCTCCAGATGCGAATAAATAGTCTAAAGGTTTCTAAGTGTGCCCTGGAAGAGAATTTTCTTGCCAGCAGCCACAGAGCTCGAGTTGTGGAAAATCAAACTGAAGCCCTCATTATAAGATTGGCTGAACTACAGCGAAAATCTACGTCACAGCCTCAGAAGGTGTCAGCAGTTAAAGTAAGGGCACTAGTTGGTAAAGAGTGGGATCCTGTAACTTGGGATGGGGATGTGTGGGAGGACCCTATTAAAGCTGAGAACTTTGAACCCTCAGATTCTCAAGGGCTTATCTCACCTCAGGAAATAGTACCCTCCGCCCCACCCCTTGAAATATTGCCTTCTTCACCTTTCACTGAGGAAATTAATCCATCATTGACGGCTAAACCAGCAGTGACTTTCTCTGAAGGAGATGCCAGTCAAGGCAATACTGATGTCCCTCAGAGCCCACCAATAGTTGCCTCTAGATGTATAACTGGACCCAAAGCAAAGCAGGCTCCTAGAGGGGAGGTAGAACGTGTAGTCCGTGAGGAGGTGCACTACACTACTAAGGAGCTTAACGTGTTTGCTAATTCATTTAAGCAGAAGTCTGGGGAATATGTGTGGGAATGGGTTTTAAGGGTGTGGGATAATGGTGGAAGGAACATAAAACTAGATCAGGCTGAGTTTATTGACATGGGCCCTCTGAGTAGAGATTGTCGATTTAATATGGAAGCTCGCACAGTTAAAAAGGGGATCAAAAGTTTGTTTGAATGGTTGGTCGAAGCATTTATCAAAAGATGGCCTACTGAAAAGGAGTTGGAGATGCCTGATCTCTCCTGGCTTAGTGTTGATGAAGGGATTTTAAGGCTCAGGGAAATTGCAATGCTAGAGTGGGTGTATTGTGTAAAATCTAAACCTTCTCAATGGGAGGGTCCAGAAGACATGCCCTTCACTAGTCCTATAAGGCGCAAAATGGTGAGAGGGGCACCAGCACATTTGAAAAGCTTTGTGGTCGCCCTGTTCCTCGTGCCAAACCTTAGGATTGGAGATGCTGCTGCTCAGTTGGATGAATTAAATGCAATGGGTTTAATTGAACCCCAAAGTAGCAGGGACCAGGTGGCAGCACTGAATTGCCCAAGACTCGATGATCATGATTATCATATCAGCAGCATAGAAAAAACAATGTTCATAATGGCCTAACCAGATGGTCAGCACGGACAAAATGAATTTTATTTTGGCATGACTTGTATGGACCTTTGGTACTGACTAATCAATCATGGTTTTTCCAGGCATGACATCAATAAGAAGCCTACTGCATTTCTCTCTGATCTGTATAAGCAGAAAAATTCTCAAACAAATGAAAGAAAGGCTATACTGGACCTTGACAAAAGACAGTCTTGGCCAGTGAATCAATTTCCAGACTTGAGTCAGTTTGCAGACTGAAAACTTCTTAAATAAAGGGATGGCCAGGTTCCCCTAAGGAAAGACCCTGATAAGATAGCTAAAAGCTTTACAGTTAGTCTTTCTCCAGGCTTCCCTGCAAGGGACCTACGGCCTTTTACAAGGGCAACTGTACACTGAGAGAAAGGAAACAATCAGACTTTCCAGGGTCTATTCGATGCTGGTCCTGAATTGATGTTGATTCCAGGAGATCCCAAGAAACACTGGCCCTCCAGTTAAAGTAGGGGTTAATAGAGGCCAGGTGATTAATGGCATTTTGGCTGAAGTCCAACTCACAGTAGGTCCCCAAACTCATCTTCTAGTTATTTCCCCAGTACCAGAACGTGTAATTGTGATAGATATACTTAGAAGTTGGTACAAAACTCACATTGGTTTCCTGACCTATGGCGTGAGGGCTATTATGGTTAGAAAGACTAAATGGAAGCCTTTAGAATTGCAGAGGCAACAGCCAAAGAAAATAGTGAATCAGAAACAGTAACACATCCCTGGAGGAACTGCAGAAACTAGTGCCACCATCAAGGATGTGAAAAATACAGGTGTGGTAGTTCCCACCATCTTCATTTAACCCTCCTATCTGGCCAGTGCGGAAGACAGGTATGAGTTATCATGTAAGTGCTCACCAAAAGGTGACTTCAGTAATCAAGTAAGTAGTAAGACCCATTCTCTGGATAGTTAGCCTCTTTCCCCAGCCATTCCTGCCATTGCCCAGTGGGCCCATGAACCAAGCAGCCATGATGGCAGAGATGGGAGTTGTACATGGGCTCAACATGGACTTCCACGCACCAAAGCTGACCTGGCTACAGCTGCTGCTGAGTGCCAGATATGCCAATAACAGAGACCAACACTGAGCCCCAGATATGGCTCCATTCCCCAGGATGACCAACCAGCCACCTGGTGATAGGTTGACTACATTGGACCACTTTTGTGGAAAGGACAACGCTTTGCCCTCACTGGAGTAAATACTTATTCTGGTTATGACTTTGCCTTTCCTGCACATAATGCTTCTGCCAAAATACCATTTGTGGACTTAGAAAATGCCTGATCCACCAACATGGTAGTCCACACAGTATTGCTTCACCAGGGAACTCACTTCACAGCCAGAGAAATGCAACAGTGGGCCCACAATCAGGAATCCACTGTCTTAGCGTGTTCCCCACCATCCTGAAACAACTGGCCTGATAGATGGAATAACCTTTTGAAAACACAGTTACAGTGCCAATTAGGTGGCAACAGCCTGGAGGACTGGGGCAGGGTTCTCCAAAAGGCGATACATGCTTTGAATCAACATCTAATATATGGTACAGTTTCTCCCGTAGCGAGGATCCATGGATCTAGGGATCAAGAGGTAGAAAAGGGAATAATTCCACTTAGTATCACCCCTAGTGACCCACTAGGAAAAAATTTGCTTCCTTTCCCGTTACCCTAAGTTCTGCTGACCTAGAAGTTTGGGTTCCAGAGGGAAGAGTACTCCTGCCAGGAGCCATAACAGACATTCCATTGTATTGGAAGCTCAACTTCCCTCTGGTCACTTTGTGCTTCTAATTCCCTTAAACTAACAGGCTAAGAAAGGGGTAACAGTGTTAGGAGGGTGATTGATCCAAATTACCAAAGGAAAATTGGATTACCTCTCTATAATGGAAGTAAGAAGGATTCTATCTGAAGTACAGGAGATCCATTAAGGCATCTTTTGGTGCCACCATGTCCTGTGATTAAAGTCAGTGGGAAACTTACAACAGCCTAATCCAGGCAGAATGACAAGGGATACAGACACATCAGGAATGAAGGTATGGGTCTCTCCTCCAGAAAAAGAACCAAAACTTGCTAATGTGCTTGCCAAGGGTGGAGGAAATACAGAATGGGTAGGAGAGGAAGGTAGTTATAAATACCAGCCAAGGCCACGTGACCAGTGGCAAAACAGGAGGATTATAGTTGACATGAGTATTTCTGCTGTATTTTGTTAACACGTGTACAGATATTTGTGTTTTCTTTCAATTGCTTATATGTTGTAACATCAATTAAAAGAACACTATTAGGATGTCCCCCAAGGGACCTTGCCACATATTTTAAATTTATAATGTGTTTGTATTATATGAGGGATAGTTATATCATGTTAGGTGTAATTATGACCTGGTTAAATATATAATAAATATGTTTGTGATTGTACATGAGATAGTTATAATGATTGGTCATATTATGACATGTATGGTTGTTTTCATTTGGAAATTAATCATGACATAAGAAGCTATGATTGCATGTCAAGTTAACAAGAGGTGGACTTGTAATGGCTATTCTTGGTTGTCAACTTGACTATATATGGAATGAACTACAATCTTGAAGTGGAAGGCACACCTGTGAGAGATTTTCTGCTTAGTTTGAAGTAGATGAGTACACTTTGCATCCAAACCTTTGAGGTAGGAATCCACCTCTGTTCCAGATCTTGAGGTGGGAAGGCACACCTTTAATCTGGGCCACACCTTCTTCTGGAAGTCTATAGAAGGACATAAAGGAAGGCAGCTTTTATTTGCCCGCTACCCTCGCCTAGCCCATCCGTTCTCTCACTGGCATTGGAGCATACTTCTTTGGGATTCCAGCATATGCAGAAGACCAGCTGAGACACACAACCTTGTAGGACTGAGCAACTACTGAATTTGGCCTGTCTGTTCACAGCTAGTCATTGTTGGAGTAGCTGGACTGCAGCCTGTAAGTCATTCTAATAAATCCCCTCTAGAGTGAGATTCATTCCATGAGCTCTCTGACTCTAGAGAACCGTGACTATGAATACACAAGGACTAAATCTTAAGGTGTGATCTTTTACAGAGGTAGCAGCCATTCTGATTGTCTTCCTTCTCAAAGTCTTACCGTGCCTTTGCTAACGTTTCAAAAGGAACCGTGAAGGGAGTGGTGCAGATTCAGGCTGGCCCTACAACACATCATGCCTTGACCAACCAGTGACCATCTAAATCAACATGTTTTTTCTTTAATAAAATAAAAAGGAGGAACTGTGGCAATACATTGATAAAAATAGCTCTTATATTCTAAGAGAATGGAGCTTTTGCTGGACCTCACAGCCAGAGTTAGTAATACACCTTGAGATCACTTGAGACTGCTGTCCTACTATGTGCTCAGCCTATTTGTTTACTCTGCCTCTAAGAGAACAATGTAAAAGCCAACTTTACTTACCTTGAATTTCCCGTGTAATCAACTTTTTTGTTGTTGTTTGGTTTGGTTTTAGTTTGGCGGGAGCGGGGGAGGTGTTGTTTTTGAGACTGGGTTTTTATGTAGTCCTGACTGTCCTGGAACTTGCTATGTGGACCACACTGGCCTCCAATTCACAGAGGTCCTCCTGCCTCTGCCTCCCAAATACTGGGATTAAAGTGTGTACCACCATGTCCAGCCCATATGATCAACTTTTACAGATTAAGCTAATACATAGCTGTAATCTTGAGTTTTCTACTCTTTCATGCTGCTGGCCCAAGAATGATGCATGTGTTATGATAATCATTTGCTGGAAATAGCTGATAGACTGAAAGGAATCTTACAAAATGAGTTCCTACAAATGTTAAAGGCAATATTCAGATATTGCTTGATAAAAGAGAAAAGGAGGTGGCGTGGGTTACCGCATAAACAGTACGTGAAGAATGAGGCAGCAGTGGAGGATGATGGTTCAGAGACAAAGAGAGCACCTAGTTTTTCCAGCAAACAATAGAGCAGTGGTTCTCAACCTTCCTGAGGCTGTGGCACTTTAACACAGTTCCTCAATGTTGTGGTGACCCCCAAACATAATATTGTTTCTGTTGCTTCTTCATAACTATAATTTTACTGTTAGGAATCGTAATGTAAATATCTGTCTTCTATGGTCTTAGGTGACCCCCAAAGGGTGGTGACCCACAGGTTGAGAACTGCTGCACTATCAGTGAGAGAGTAAGGAAATGCTCTCTCCCCTGAAGAGCTGGTCCAAGAAGGACCCAACCCTGTAAACAGCTTGTTTTCTGATTCCTGCTTCTGAAGTCAGGAGAGAATCCATTTCTCTTTTTTCAAAAAAAATTTTTTTTTTAGCATTTATGGGTGTTTTGCTTGCGTGTATGTCTGTGCACGTTTCTGCAGTACCCGAGAAGGCCAGATGACAGCTTTGGATCCCCAGAACTGAAGCTGCACACTGTTGTGAGCCACCATGTGGGTGCTGGGACCCGAACCTGGATCCTCCAGAAGATACGTCAGTGCTTGTAACAGCTGAACCATTTCTCCAGCCCAGAATCCACTTTTTTTATGTAATGGCAACTTAAAGATAATGCACTTTTTCATTTTTAGATTTATACTTTTTTTTATTTGATGCAGATAGATGATTTGCAGGCGTATTGGATGCCCCGAAACTGAATTACAAGTGGTTGTAGTTCACAAACACGGGTCCTCTATAGGAACAGTATACACTCTTAACTGCTGAGCCATCTCCTTAGCCCCTCTTTGTTTTTTTAAGAAGTTCCAGGTTGCTCTGACATAGAACCCCTTTTTTTCACATAATACCGATTGACATGCAAAACACATAATTTGGAAGAGTCTGACTCCAGAAAGACAGTAGTGGTCTACCTAACTTACAGAGGGAAGTTTAGGCTATATCATTCTCCATTTTGCCACCATAATCACCTTCTGGAACTGGATCTGACTGAATTGACATTTGCTTACATGAGGAAAATACTTAAAATATCAATTTCTGTCTCACCCACTTTGTTTTTTTACTATTTTCATTTGTATTTATTACTGAGGAGGAGTGTTGCAAGCCACAGCATACATGTGGAGGTCAGAAGGGAACTTCCACGAGTTGGTTCTTCCCTTCCACCATGTCTCCCAGAGATCAAATTCATGTCACTGGGCTTGTGCAGTAAGTGGTTTTAATGTTGAACCATGTTGTCAGCTCTCACCTATCTTTTAACACCAAGGGACTACACAGAAAAAGGCTAAAATTAGGGATGAAAGTCAACAGCAACATCAAGGTATAGTTGGGAAGAGTATTAGTTACCACCCATAGTCCTCATAATCTCCCTCAAATTAATGTACTCAATTTAAGACAAGCTCTCTAGCTCCCCCTCAACCCCCAGATTGGCATTCCTAGACCCCTCTTCTCATTTGTTCATTAGCCATCACTGGGAAAACTGGTGTTCTGGTATCTTTACTACAAAATGAATCGCATGCACCCTGCCATAGTAATTAATACCATATTGCAAAACATTCTTTAAGATTTATTTATTTATTTATGTGTATGTGTGCGTGAACGTGTATGCAACACATGTGAGGATATCCGATGAGGCCAGAAGAAGGTGTCAGAGCCCCTGATGCCGGAGTTACAGGGAGTTGTGAGCCTCCCGACTTGGGTGCTGTGAACTGAACTTGTTTCTCCTGGAAGAGCAGCAAGCAACCTTAACCGTGGAGCCATCTCCCCAGTCCCTGCAAAACAGTCTTAGTCACCTAATCTGTTTTGAGTTTCAGTTGCCAGCACTTCTTTTGTGGTGGATCCAATTGTGGTTTTTAATTTTTTTCTCAGGAATTCATCTTCGTGGGTCTCGTTTCTAGAGAGTTACCTATGCCCTGAGGTGGGACAGTGTTCCCAAGGAGCATTTGCTTTTCCTCGGGCCCCAGGAACTCAAGAGTCATTTGAATTCGCTGCTCTGTTTGGGACCAGTATCCCAATCTGGTCATTAAAATTAGACCCTGAGTCCACATGTCTCAGAGATTTTCTTTTTCACATGCATGTGCCTATACCCCAGACTTCTATGCCAAATACATCACAGGCTCTTTCATCAGTATGTGTCACAGGCATCTAAAGCCAGTTTTCCTGATATCTGTTGCAAAACATTTGTCCAATTATATAAAGATGTGTTGCTGTTTTACCTTGTCTGCCTAAGGCACCTGATTGGTCTAATAAAAGCTGAATGGCCAATAGCAAGGGAAGTGGTGTAGGCAGAAATTCCTGGCAGGGAGAATAAATACAAAGAGGAATTTAGGCTCAGGGGGAGAAAGAAAAAGGACACCAGGAAGATGCCAAGGGCCAAGACAGATGCTGAGAAAACAGGAAAGTAGGAAATACAGAATGAAAGAAAGGCAAAAGGCCTGGAGGCAAAACATGGATGAAGAGAAACAGGTTAAATTAAGTTAAAAGAGCTAGTGGGGCAGGCTAAGCTAAGGCCAAGCACTCAGAATTAGTAAGTTTCTGTGTGTTTCTTTGGAATCTGGTTAGCGACCCAAAGAAAAATCCAACTACAGATAGTGGCCTCCTCCTGGAAAACCTGTAGTTCCACATGAATTTCGTATTTGAGGAAACAGTACCAGATTGATACGTGTGGGAATATAGGAAGTTTACTGAATAATGGGCAAGTAGGAGTTGAAATTTGGTTTACAAATAGTTCACTTGCACATCTTCCATTTGTGCCCATTGAGAGGGAAGTGTGTTTTGTTTCCTGATTATACATGGTGCCATATGGGCTACAAGGGGCCCTATCTCCCTATGGCCACTTTGTTCCTCCCCTCATCCACAGCTACATCATCCCAAAGGCTCCCTAGTCCCTACAGCTCCTGTGTCCCTTTCCCTTCAGGAAGCTGCTGAATCTGGATAAGGATGCAGAATTTTGAGTTCTGTTTGAAATCCCATTAAAGAAGAACTCATTTTAGTACAACTAAGCCCTGGCCATCCATTCTGTCCTCGTTTTCTAGCAGAAGTCTCTTTTTACTCCAGTCTATTCACATTTGTAGCCAAACAATCATGCCATCATGCCATATTCACACTTCACAACTGGGGTTGAGCTATCTGTTGCTCCCTGAACGCATGCCACAGTTATTGGAGACAGACATTTTTACTCAGAAAATGAGGCATTGAGCTTTCTGGTTCCTGATTTGAGAGGCTCACAGGCTGGACTCCTTGATCACTCCCAGAAAGGTGTGCCTTTCACATACAGATTCAGGGGAAGGAGACTCAGCGTACACGCATTCAAGGCAGAAGTAGCCTCCCAGATACTTAGTGCGAGATCAGACCATCACCCTGCTTTGGAAGGAACCAGCCATCTCGTGAGTTCCCTGTCCTTTTCCAAGTCCACTGGGAAGCTGTCCCATACAGGTCACTAAAAAGTGCCCCACCCATGTCTGGCACATTCCTCAGTCAGGGTGAAGGTGTTCACGTGTTTAGATAATACTGTCTTGATTGTCCATAGAGCTGCTGCGTGACCTGAGAGTAGAACTAAATACATGGCAATGTCAAATTCTGAAACAATGCCACAACCCACCTAACTTTTGGAAGCCAAATGTTCAAGATCAAAAGGAAACAGTCCTACCAAACTAATCTCTCACACCATAAATTTGGAAAGTACTGTGGAATGCTACTGAATATCCATAAATCTTTTATGGATTTGTGAAGTTTAGTATTGCTATAGTTTGGATATGGCTTGGTCCCTGTGGTGATTGGCCTTACTGTGAGAATAGATTTAGAAGATTGTGTCTCTGAGGGTGTTTCCAGAGACATTTAATGGAGAAGAAAAACCCACCCTGCATGTGAGCAGTATCATCCCATGGGCTGGGGTCACAGATGAAATAAAAATGAGAATTCCAGATGAACAACCTCTCTCCCTCTCCCTTCCCCTCCCCCTCCCCCTCTCCTTTCCCAGGAGTCTGCCTGTTAGCAATGACCTACAGACATTCTTCAGAATAAATGTGAGCTGTAATTGCTGTCAGTGCTAAATATCTCACACGGGAAACTTGCATACACTGGGTACAAAGTACCCACCACTTAAGAGACATATGCTTGAGGTCTGAGGTGGAAAGGATTATGATGTGTTTCACTAGCTCTCAAGTGGGCCAAAAACATGAGAGAGAGCGAGAACTGGGATAAACGCTGTCAATGGTAAAATCTAGATGAAAGATATGATGATGTCTACTTTATGATTTGTGCAACTTCTCTATACATTTTCAAAGTTTTCACAGTTGAGAGTTAAACAAAGCAAATCATGATGACTCTTCATTAGAGTCAAATTAATGTCAAAAACAAAGAATAGGAAAAACCCAGCAATGGCAGAGGCTGGCTGGAGGTCAGTCAGTGCATGCTGGGGTTTATTTCTGCTCAGGGATGTCTTGAGAAGTTGAAAGCACCTGTGGACAGAGGTACAGCATTAAAGAGTATGTTCCCTTACAAATCCAACAGCTCTCAACCAACACATGCAATGCTCAATGCATGGTGAAGACCTCTGCCCGAGGACCCTTGGAGCAGAAGACACACCCACTCCAGGAGAGGCTCTGCCATCTCTGAACACCACATGAAGCCCCCCAAAAGACTGCTCTTCTGAACTCCAGGTTTTATATTTTTTTGAGATTTCTTGAACCTACCAGAGAAGAAAACACTGTGTAGGAAGGGAGGCGGTGCCTGCCAGTCATCCAACTCCTGGACTTCTTTTATCTCATTCTTCAAGTTGTTGGCCTTTTCCTTCTCCCAGAAAGGCAAGCTGGAGGAAGAACACAACCCTGCTGAGTTTGAATGTATGCCATGTTAACTTTACAAACACCACTGATGGATAAGGCACTGCACACCACAAAATGAAGGAGGCCTCCACCTCGGGGCTGTGGAGGTAGCTCAGTGAGTAAAGTAGTAGGACTTTCCTTTGGGCCGTCAGCTCACAAATAATGACATGGAGACTTGATGTTAATTCCAAAAGCTCAGCCTTAGCTTAGGCTTGTTCCATTAGCTCTTATAACCTAAACTAACCTGCTTTTATTAGTCCATGTTTTACCGTGTGGCTTTCTGTCTTTCTTTCATTCTGTATGTGTGACTCCCTCCATGTCTCACTGGCATCTCCTCATGCCTTGATTATCTCCTCCTTTCCTCTGCCCAGAAGTCCCACCTGTACCTCCTCCCTAGCTACTGGCCATTCGGCTCTTTATTAAACCAATCAACAGCAGTATATCTTCACACAGTGCATAAATATCCCCACAATATTTCCACCTTTTGTCTAAATAAAAAGAAAAGGTTTTAACTCTAACCCAGTAAAACTTTATACAATAAGAACAATTTTCAAGTAAGAATTACATTCACAATGTCTAGCTCATTTGGATTTGGCAAATTCAGAGAAAATACTCTATTATCTATCCTATCTTAGTGGGTTCAAAGTTTTATACCTAAACCATTTTCTATCATAACTTGTATTGCCATCCTAAAAATGTTTTTTTTTTAGACTTAAAAACTTCTTGGATAAATAGCTTAAGCTTCTATGTTGCTCAACCTTATAAACTATATCTCTTATGTAAGTTGTTTTCTGAATTTGTCAACAAAGAAAACTGTATACCATCTAGCCTTCAATCCCCATCAGAGACCCAAAAAGGATATATTACCTCAGTAAACAGGAGGTGCAAAATAAGCAATTTCTAAAACTATATAAATGACAGACATCTGGCTGCCTGGACTATCACCCAAGGTTCCTCTGTAATGTTGGGGCATCCATATTGAGCCTACAGGCCTAGAATATCTGACAGACTTTCTTATGAGGCAGGAATTTTGAGGGACTGTCCTACTTTGTCTTGGCAAAGTTTGGCAGTTACCTTTTGTGTCCTGCTCATCCAATTTGGGCACCATATTGTCAGCAGTCAAGGTAAGGACAGTTTTTTGCCCAAATGACTAGCCTTGCCACATTGAAGACAAACTCCATATGGAGGTTCTTTGATGCCTGTCATCTTTTTTTGAAGTAAATTGGTGCTGCCAAGAGTATATGTGTCTCACTGTCATGAAAAACATTGTTATTAAAACATCTTTAATGTCATATTCTATAGGTCTCTTAAGTGTTTGAAACCCATCTTTCTAAAATATATCTCTGTTTGACAAACAGAAATTACTAGTCTTGCCAAGAATTAGGAAACTGTGATCAATAATCAGATGAAAAGAATCAGTCAGTAACAACAGACCCAGAAATGGCAGAAATTTTTCAGCAAACAAAAACACTAACACAGCTATGATAACTATGCTGAAGTAGTTAAGGAAAATGAGGGAATCAATAATAGATTTTAAAAAAAAAACATGGTGTGGGAGAATTGTCTGTATTCTGTTAATCATATTTTAATAAAACACTGATTGGCCAGGCAGGCAGTATAGGCGGGAAAGTCAGACAGGAAGTAGGGGTGGAGCAAAGAGACTGGGAGTATTCTGGGACACAGGAAGCTCCCTCTGTCACTCCTGTGCAGACCACCGAAGAGGCATTATGTAACTTGCCCAGCTGAGAAAGGTACGGAGCCATGTGGCTAATGTAGATAAGGATAATGGGGTAACATAAGTTATAAGAGTTAACAAGAAGCCTGACCTAATGCACCAATCAGCATTATAACTTACAGAGATCTCTGTGTGATTGATTTTCTCTGGGACTTGCCGGTTGTGGGGTACCGGGTGGGAACAGATACCCCAACAAGCTGGCCCTCATGTTACAAAATCAGATGAGGGATCAGCCAGATAGCTCAGTCGATAAGGGCCCTTGCCAACAAATGTGACAGCCCAGGTTCCGTCCCCAGGACCCACAGGATGGAGTGAGGGACACCTCCCAAAAGTGGTTTACTCACACACATACACATGCACACATGCCTAACCACAATAAATACATCAATGTAAAAAGTCACATGAAACTTCTAGAAATTAAAAATATTAAGCCAGACATGGTGGTGCATAATTCCAGCATTCAGGAGGCAGAGTCAGGTGGATCTCTGTGAGTTTGAGACCATCCTGGTCTACAAAAAGTGTTCCAGGACAGCCAGGGCTACACAGAGAAACCCTGTTTTAGAAAAAAAAAAAAAGTAGCCGGGCGGTGGTGGCACACGCCTTTAATCCCAGCACTCAGGAGGCAGAGGCAGGCGGATCTCTTGTGAGTTCGAGGCCAGCCTGGTCTACAGGAGCTAGTTCCAGGACAGGCTCTAAAACTACAGTGAAACCCTGTCTCAAAAAAACAAAAAAACAACAACAAAAAAAAGTACTAGTGCCAGCTGGAGGTGTAGCTCGGTAGAGTGCTTTTGAAGCAAGCAGGAAGCTGTGGCTTAATCCCCAGCACCACATAAACCAGGCATGACGCTGCATAGGTCTCCCTTGACTATGTCGTGAGTTTGAGGTCAACCTGATCTACATGAGACCCTGTCAAAGAAGTAAAAAAATAAATAGTCTCCAGATAAGATTTTTCAACAACCGTGTACCGAGGGAATGGGAGCTAAATCTAAGAAGCAGTAAGTAGTGGATCCAGCTCCTGAAACTGGAGCCCTAAGGTCTCCTGACACCATCAGTTGGGCAGATGACTTCCAGGTCAAATTGTCATGAAGAAAGCCCAAGTCTCCTGATTCATAGATTGGCCCCAGTACAAAAGAACAACCTAGTCTGTAGTGCTTCTTCTTTAAAAAATACAATCCCAGCACTTGGGAAGCAGAGGCAAGCAGAGTTCGAGGCCAGCCTGGTCTACAGGGCAAGTTCTGGGACAGCCAGAGCTACATAGGGAAACCTTGTCTTGAAAAGCCAAAAAATAATATAATATAATATAATATGTTAGAAAAACCATACTGCTTGGTATTTTATGGTTTATACATACAAATATATTTACAAAAACTCAAACAGTTGGGTGGAATGCAAAGATTAGATGGTTGTTGGTATTTTAATTCTAGAATAGTGTTTATAAAAAAAAGTCCAGGCATGAGAAGCCTAATTATACGTTGTAGGGAATAATGACGCATAATGAAGGCATGAGAGGTGCCAAGTGAAATAAAAGGCTTTTATTCCCCCCGAGCTCTGAGGTTTGCCACTCCCACTGAATCCCAGTGTGTGAGACTCAGGAACATGCACCCACCTCACCATACTTACAGGAGACTGTATTCAAAAATAGAGAGGAGAGGTAAATAAATGCATGAGGTTCAGACGGCCAGAGCAAAAGTGTGAAATCGGGGGGCTGGAGAGATAGCTCCGTAGCAGTTAAAAGCACTGGCTGCTCTTGCAGAAGACCCTGGTTTGATTCCCAGCATCCACATGGTAGCTTGAAACCATTTGTAAATTCAGTTCCAGGGAATCCAAAACCCTCTTCTGGTGACTCCGTATATTGGTCATACACACGGTATACAGATATACATGCAGGCAAAGTACCCACACATATAATTTTTTATTTAAAACTATTTAATTCTATAAGCATGGAATTAGGAGCACTGAGATGGCTCAATTAGCAACGACTCCTGCTGCCAAGTATGAAAACCTGAACTTAGTCCTTGAGACGCCCAGAATAGGAGAGAACCAATTCCTAACACACAGCATGCGCGCCTCCATGCACACATCTTTTTTTTTTTTAATCTTAGTATAAAAACAAGAATAGTCCTTCCCTCCAATACACATGTTCTATTGACTTTCTCTTTGGTTTTGAAGCTCCAACCAAGTTCCCCAGCTGCAGTCATTAAACATGCGCTTGTCTTTCCCAGAATACTCTAATGTGATAGGCTCTTGAGAACACGGTGATATTAGTCTTTTTGCTCCATGCAAATGCCCCTCCTGTGCATACCCAAGCACACCTTTGCGTCTGTCAGTTAGCCGGTGTCATATGTAGACTTTGTCCCCCTCCATTGCCAGAGGCCACAGACCCTTGACCGCTGTGTGTCTCTCCAACCGCCCACCCTATATACTGCGCTGACCCAGGTGCTGGGACACAAACAGTCCCCATGGTTTGAGTGACTGCAGGCTCCTCCATGGGAGGAAAGGGTGTCATTTTCTCAGAGATCAGACCATAGAAAACTTGGTGAGAAAACTCACTTGGGGATTTGGGGAAGTGGCTCCAGTGGAATAAATGTATCAAATTTTTTTTCATAAGGAACCCTGAAAAAAAAACAGTAAAAACAACCATAAGATTGCAATGACCTCTTCAAGCATGGAGAGCAACACATCATCCTTTCCACAATCACCCCTACCTCCTGGTGTCAGATCTCAAATGTGGGCTTCAGAACTGTACAGGGAATAGTGTTTAGTTTTTTGTTGTGTTTCATCAAAATCATTGACTCTCACGTGACTGGTTTTCTAACCATTTTCAATATAATACGACAGCTGTTTTCCTCTTCGTTGAATGACTCTTCTCTCTGATCGTATTTCCACAACTTCGACTCCACATTTAATACAACCCATATACTAGTCACTAGCAATCAGACTGGGCATGGAAGCGCCGAAGCCTTCGAGTATGCGGTAATAGAAATCAGACCAACAAACAACCACTTCTTTGTTTGTCTATCAGCTTTTAAAAGTACAATATAATGGGATTCATGACTTCTATACATGTGTATCATTGCAGCTGGCTCATAGTCATATGGCTCATATGGCTCATAGTCAACCCTTCATCGCCCTCTCATACTCCCTCCCCACTGTTCCTCTTCCTTCCCCCAAATTGTTTCCCCCCAGTGATGCACTGTATATAACATATATGTATATATACATATGTGTATATATGCGTGTGTGTGTGCACATGTTTCTTGAAAATATAGTGGGTTTTTTGTTGTATTGAGGTTGAAATTAAGGCCTTGCCTACGTCTGCATCACCAAGAAGCTCTATCCCGAGCCCCTCTTGTGTTTTTTATTATTTCAATTCCACGGTGTATATAGGCACAAATTAACTAAATATGAACTTTCAAAGGAATTTGTCACTCCATCATATCTTATTGCTGTCCATCCCTTTAAAAAATAATTTCTATACAAGGACTAGGGAAATGGGTCAGTAGGTATAAGACTTGCTATGAAAGCAATAGAACCTGAGTTTTCAAATCCCCAGAACCCACATAAAAGCCAGGCACAACTGTCTGTACTTGTAACTTCAGCACTAGGGGACAGACAGGCAGATCCCAGGAGCTCAGTGGCCAGCTGGCCTGGCCAAAATATCGAGCTTTGGGTTCAGCCAGAGAGATCCAGTGAAGCATAAGGTGGAGAACAACAGAAGAAAAGCCTCAGAGTCCTCCTCTGGCCTCCACATGCACATACATAAGTGTGCACTTACACATACAGGTGCTTATCACACACACACACACACACCCCAAGATACATAACTAAAATAAATGATAAATTAAGTATTTACATACAGCAGAAGAGACTCGATTCCTTTACAGTTAATAAAATTCCCCTGGAATGAGCGCGCACTCACAGTGAAAAGTTGACTGGTGGCAGAGTTGCCCCTGCTTTGAAGAACTCCTTACTCTGCTCTGGGAACATATATGGGTTATCCCCTGGTGTTAACTTTGGGATTCCATTTCTGGGATCAATATCTGTGGGAAACGTTTGGAAACATGACACATAAGGCTGAAACCAATGCCCTGTTCACTGAGCAGCAAAGTATTCACGTGACAGTGAAGATCAAGCCTCTTCGTGCTTAGAGTGAGATGAAGTTCTGTTGCCTGCCTTAGGAAATCCAAGTCGATGGTGACATTTTTCCTACACCATGCTGTCAGATAGGATTATTTTAAAACCTGGAGGGTTGAGAAAGAGAGAGAAGGTAGGAGCCAGAGGGTGGGTGAGTGTTGTGAAATACCCTCCTCTGGACGTGGCATGGCTGTTGCACACATACACTCACAGCATCTGTGCAAGATTTGCACAAGGTCAAGCCAATTAAATTTCACATAGATTGGGGGCAGCTTCTGAGGCATAGAGCTGAGAATCTATTAGCAGTTGATAGCTGCATGGGGAGGGAGAGTCATCTTTATTTAAGAGTAGGGGCCCAGAAAGTTCTCCACATCCATGGATGACCTCACATAACCTTCAATTTCAGCCCCAGTTGAAGGTTAAAAAAAAATTTTTTTTTCAAGACAGAGTTTCTCTATGTAGTCCTGGCTGTCCTGAACTCACTCGTAGATCAGGTTGGCCTCAAACTCACAGAGATCCACCTGCTTCTGCCTCCCAAGTGCTGGGATTAAAGGCATGTGCCACTACCTAAATTAAAAAAGGGGGGGCTGGAGAGATGGCTCAGAGGCTAAAAGCATTGCCTGCTCTTCCAAAGGTCCTGACTTCAATTCCCAGCAACCACATGGTGGCTCACAACCATCTGTAATGAGGTATGGTGCCCTCTTCTGGCCTGCAGGCGTACACACAGACAGAATATTGTATACATAATAAATAAATAAATGTATCTTGATCATACCCTCACCTCACTCCCCACCTCCCATCCTCTTGGGCCCCCTCCCATCACATCTTCTTCCTAACCTCAAGAGGAGGAGTATGATGGAGGCATCCCACTTAGGCCTGAGCACTCCAGTCTCTCACTCTGCGTTCTCCAGCCGTGGTCTGTGTGCTAATTACTGTATACTTCAAGAACTTCTCTGATGAGGACTGAGCCATGGTGTGATCTGAAGTTCTGGGCGGAACTCTGAATTTGTTGGGACGGGGTTTCATGTAGTCCAGGCTGCCCTTGAGCTCACTATGTAGCTAAGGATAGCCTCTAATGCCTGATCCTCCTGAGCCATCTCCCCCCTGCTGGGATGACAGATGTATGCTGTCACATCTAATGTGTGCAGGGGATGGAGCCAGGCTTTGTTCATGCTAGGCAAGCACTCTACCAACTGAGCACCATTTTATTCCATGGTTTATATTTTTAAAACTAAAAACAGAAAAGTGATTATCATCAGGTATTGAATTTGCTAAGCTTATTAACTTCGTTCAGTTCTGTTCATTTATTATGGTGGTCCTTGTGTGTACCACTCTCGCTTCCACTCTAAATAACAAAGAGAGTGAGATATTTGATACATTCTGTATCTCAATTAAATGTCATGCACTCCCATTTTTAAATGTATTTGGGTATGTGGTATATGTACATACATGTTTGTGTGTGTGCACATGGGTGTGCAAGGTGCATGTGTGATCTTACATGTGGATGCCAAAGGTCGATGCTAGATGTTTTCCTCAATTGCCCTCTACCTTATTTTTTGACTCAGTCTCTCACTGAACTCATTTGGCTTAGAGGCTGGCCAGTGAGCTCCAAGTATCGGTCTGTTTCAGCTCCCCAGTTCCGGGGTTACAGGGGACAACCACCGCAGCTGGCTTTTGTGTAGGTGCTGGGGATCTGAACTCGGGTCCTTATGCTTGTGCAGTAGCCATCACCCCAGCCTGCACTTCCTCTGATTGTTTTTTTAATTTTTATCTGTATGAATGTTTTGCCTGCCGGTATGTGTATGTACTACATGTTTGTCTGGTGGCCACAGAGACCAGAAGAAAGCATCGGATCCCCTAGAACTGGAATTACAGGCAGCTGTGAGCCACCTTATGGTGCTGGAAATAGAACCAGGTCCTCTACAAGAGCAGCCAGGGCTCTTAACCACTGAGATGTCTCTGCAGCCCTTCATTTCCTCTTGATGAATAGGAAGTTTAGGATCTGGGCAAGGCATGGGACTCCTATAAGGATCCTACATCGGAGGCCATGCTTGCAGCTTCTCTGGGATAGCTCTTTATCCAGATAAGTCCAAGCCTCAATTTGAAAATCCATTTGTCCTTTTCATGAGTTTTACAAGAGAAGTTGCTAGTTATTTCTCTCTGCACAGCTTCTGCAAAAACCTTATTCATCACTGAGGCGTTGGCTGCCTCCTCCTACGTGGGTATTTCTATAGGAAAGGGCCATAAATGGCCCTCTGGTGCTCAGCAACCTCTTAGGATCTCTTGACAAGTTATTCTGAGTGAGTTGGGACAGAGAACTCGCCAGGTTACAAACCAAGGTGACACATGGATTTAGATATGGTATGTGTGCAACATTTCACCTTAGTTGCCTTTAATTAAACCAAAAATAACACTTTATACTTCATGCTAAGGCTTACTTTAAATGTGCATGACAGGTGGCATCTAACTGAAACATCCATGATTGTCTTTGGGCTTCAATGAGGCGTCTACTATAATGATGTGAAATGACTCACTTGGTGACTTAAATGTCACATTAGCATTTTCTGAGAGCTAGAGAAAGACGTAAGTGTGGATCCACGTGCATTCCAAGTCCTTCATCAAAAGTTGTCACCCGTGCACTGGATTCTCTGTCTTCCTGTCTTCCTGACTACTCTGTGGGCAACAGGGTGACCCTGCAAAGCTGTCCCCAGGCGAGAAGGCAGAGCCCATGGAGCCACAACTAAGGGCTTCCGTTTGTGTGTTTCATCTTTGATGGAATGAGACACATTACCATACTTCTTCTTCCCGAGGCTCTTGTCCAGTGTCCTCTCGGCCTCAGACCTCCTGTTGCCCCGGAAGACCCCACTGAAGAAGCACTGCTTTCCAACGTGGTAGGTGTGGATATTGCTGCTAAACCTCGGATAAAATGTCCACTCAGGACGCTGCCCATCTTCTGCAAGATATCAGAAACCTTCCCGTTAGCCCTGCTCCCTGCCCACAAGACAATGAGATGACAAGATGTAAAAACTCCTGGGCTCTGTTTGTCCTACAGCCTTCTCATACATGCACTCTCAAAAACATGTGTGTAAGAGTGTTTGTCTGCAAATATGCATGTTCGCCACAGGCATGCAGTGTCCACAGAGGCCAGAGGGCCTGGGATCTTCCTGGAACTGGAGTTACAGGCAATTGTCAGCCACCATGTGAGTGTCAGGAACCAAATCCAGGTCCTCTGAAGAGCAGCCAGTGCTGTTAACCATTGAACCTTCCCTCTGGTCCTCACACTCCTTTGGCTGTTAGAGACAATATCACTATGTAGTCCAGGCTGACTTGAACTCTTTTGTGGGGTCTATATGTGTGTCTGTGTGTGTACATGTATGTTCATGTAGGTAGACGTGTGGATGTAGGTGTGTGTTTATGTACCAGAGGTCAACATCTATGTCTTCCTCGATTGGTTTTTTATCTCGTTTATATTTATTTTTGCTTTTATGTGTATAGGTATTTTGCCTGTTGGTATGTCCGTGTACCACGTGCATGCCTGGTGCCCATGGGAGTCAGAGGAGGGCATTGACTCTCCTGGAACTGGAGTTAGAGATGTTGGCCTCCATGTGGGTCCTGGGGATTGAACTTAGGTCCTCTGGAAGAGCAGGCAGCATTCTTAACAGCCAAGTCATCTCTGAAGCCTTTTCATCTTTTTAAAAAATATTTATTTTTCTATTATATACAATATTCTGTCTGTGTGTATGCCTGCAGGCCAGAAGAGGGCACCAGACCCCATTACAGATGGTTGTGAGCCACCATGTGGTTGCTGGGAATTGAACTCAGGACCTCTGGAAGAGCAGGCAATGCTCTTAATTGCTGAGCCATCTCTCCAGCCCCCCAGCCTTTTCCATCTTACTTTTTGAAACAGGGTCTCTCTCTGGATGGAAGTTTCTACCCATTTGACTAACTGGAACCTCCTGCCCCTTGCCTTCCTGCTGGGATTACAGGCACAGGCTCGCACACTCAGCTTTTTCACATGGGTGCTGGGATCTAAACTCAGGTCCTCATGCTTGTGTGGCAAGCACCTTGCCATCTTCTCAGCACCCCCAGCCCTCCAGCCCACCCCCACCCCAATGAAGGAAGTGCATTACTGGGGGTTATGACTTTGTCCTGCTTCCTGTCTCCACACCACTGCTTCCTATGTCTGGGTGAACTGTGACCTCCCAGCCTCCGGCTCCTTGCCTCCCCCTTCATGCTCTTTCCCCGCCATTCTCGAGTCTGCCCCTCTGGAACTGTAAGCTATGATAAATCTTTCTCCCTTAGTTGTTTTTGGTCATGGTATTTTATCATAGCAACAAAACATAACTAATCTTGGGGCTGGAGAGATGGCTCAGTGGTTAACAGCAGTAACTGCTCTTCCAGAGGACCCAGGTTCAGTTCTTGGCACCCACATGATGGCCTCCAACCATCTGTAACTCCAGCTCCAGGGAATCTGATGCCCACTTCTGGCTTCCATGGGTACCAGACACAGGCCAGGTGCTCATGCATCCATGCAAACAAACACTCACATACATAAAATAATAAATCTTTTAGGAAAAGAACTAAAACAAACAGTCACATGGACCTAAAGCATTGCTGCAGGAAGAGGTCTGTGATCTATGCAGCTATTGAGGGAAAATACATTGATACATTGTATACTACAACGCAGTTATTCTGTGTCTGTCACTTGATGACTTGAGAAATGGGTCATTAGGGCTGCTTCGTTCTTCTCTGAATACCACAGTGTGCTTGCACAGACCTACACAAAGAGGTCAGTGTCAGCTTGATGGGGTCCGGAGTCACCTAGGAGACACATCTCTGCATGTCTGTGGGAGTTTCTGGATTGGATTAGCTGAGGTAGGAAGGCTGGGGTGTGGGCTGAATCCTGGGCTGAGTGAAAAGGAGAAGCAAGCTGAACACCAGCTGTTGCCACCACCACCCCTCTCCTTCCTGACTGGACACAGTGAGCAGCCGCCTCCCACTCCTGCCGCCGCCACGTGGACTGCTGGGTCAAAATGTACCCTTTGTTAAGTTGTTTCTTCACAGGGGTGAAAAGTAATTCGTACAGTTGTTCACTCCTTGATGATATCTTTCTTGATGATATCAAGAGATGTCCTAAACACAATGTGTGAGGCCACAGTATAGCCAAGCATACTGTTGTATGGTTAACTATGTGTTTCGTGCGCACATGCATGCATTCATGTGTGTTGCACCATCATGGTGCAGGCCAAAGGGCAAACAACTTCCAAGAGTCAGTTCTTTCCTTCCACCATGTGCATCCTGGGGATCAAAACTCAGACTTAGGCACAAGGTCCTTTGCCTGCTAAACTGCCTTGCCCAGCCCCCTTAACTTCTTGTAATAAATAGAGAGAGTACACTTCGTAATGATGGTATAGTGTAGCATGCTAAATATCTAAACCAGTGGTATAGTGACTTATCATTATCAGATATGATGTATGTGCTATGCTTTTCTATAACTGGCCACCAGCATCACCACAGACACAGTCACATGTATGTTAGATATTAGCAAAGTTATGACATCACGGGCAGTGGGAGGCTTTCACCACATCATGTTTCAGTTGAACCACTGTCATATATGCAGGCCACTGTTAGCCAGAGCTGCATTATATAACAGATGACTGCTTTTCTATGTATGTATGGACATACATACACAGGTGCACATATTTCAAAATTCAGCTCTTCACAGCTGTGGGGAAGAATATTGTTGGAGAGTATTGAGTGAGAGGGCTTCTGTCTGTAACACTTCTGTGTTGTTTGATCTATTTTATGGCACTTACACTTTCCTCTCATTTATGAAAACCATATGCCATACATATCTCCCACAAAGCCATCATGAGGACCCAAGAGGAAGCGTGCTAAATGTCTGACACTGGGCAGGGGAGGTCTTCCGGGACTTGGCCCATAATAGGACAGATTTCTGGAAAGGCCCCAGGAGCAGATGCCTCAGGAGAAAGGCCTAGGGTCTACTCACCTGTCTGTAACTTAAGCAGGCTGAGTTCCTCAGGGTATTTTTCCTTCTGGAACACAGGCAGTGAAACTTGAGAGGAGCGACTAGACCGTGTGGAGGAAGAGGAGGAGGAAGAGGAAGACTTCTGACCCATCTCTGCCGCTGTGCTGGAAGGCAAATGGCAGGCTTAGATTCACCTGTGCTCAAACTGGCAATCACACAGATCGTGAACTAGCGGTACACACGTTCTCAGCAACAGGACTAGCCTCGCTTTCTATAAAGTCCCTATAAAGTATCTATAAAGTGTGTAGTTTACTGACTCACAACTTGATGGTACTAAAACTTACTCAAAAGATCCATGCTTTAAAACAATCAAGTTAGCTGGGCAGTAGTGGTGCATGCCTTCAATCCCAGAGGCAGGCAGATCTCTGTGAGTTCAAAGCCAGCCTGGTCTACAGACTGAGTTCCAGAACAGTCAAAGTTCCATAAAGAGAAATCATGTCTTGAGGGAAAAAAAAAAAAAACCCAGGTTAGCCAGGTGGTGGTACATGCCTTTAATCCCAGCACTGGCAGAAGCAGGTGGATCTCTAGGTTAGAGACCAGCCTGGTCTACAGAGAAACCCTATCTTGAAAGACCAGATAGAGGGCTGGAGAGATGGCTCAGCGGTTTAAGAGCCGCTGCTCTTAAGAGCATTGCCTGCTCTTCCAAAGGTCCTTCCAAAGGTCCTGAGTTCATTGTGGATGGCTCACAACCATCTATAATGAGGTCTGGTGCCCTCTTCTGGCCTGCAGGCATACACACAGAAAGAATATTGTATACATAATAAGTAAGTGTTCTATGCTGAGCTACATTCTCAGCCTTAAGAAGTTTGTTGTTAGAATCCCAGTCCGTTGCTATAATGAGGGTCTCTGTCTCTATCTCCATCCGTCGCCGATGAAGATTCTATGGTGATATTCGAGATAATCATCAGCGTGATAGTGGGGCAAGGTCAGTTCAGGCACCCTCTGCTCTGCTGTACAAGGACCTAGCTGGGGACATCCCCGTGGAAACCTGGGATCCCCCAAGGCCCAGTTGAAAGGCAGAAGGAGGGAGAAGACAAGCATGGAAGTCAGGACTGCGAGGGATTGGTCCACCCACTAAGGCAGTGTACCTGTTCTAATGGGAGCTCACCAAACCCAGCTGGACCGGGTCTGAATGAGCATGTGATCAAACCGGACTCTCTGATTGTGGCTGACAATGGGGGCTGACTGAGAAGCCATTGATAAAGGCATTGGGACTTGTTTTTACGGCATGTTCTGGCTTTTTGGGACCCTAGTCTATATGGATGCACAGCTCCCTAGACCTGGATGTAGGGGGGAGGGCCTTGGACTTCTCACAGGGCAGGGTTCCCTGCCCTCTCTCAAGCAGGGTGGAAGAGGGAGGAGGGGATATAGGGGAATGGGAGGGGATTGGGAGGAGGGAAGGAAGTGTAAATAATTGAATGGAAAAAATTTAAAAAAAAATTAAAAAGAAGTTTGTTGTTATTTTTGTTTGTTTAAGATTGATTTATTTATTTTCTGTATGTGAGTGCTCTATCTGCATGTATTCCAGAAGAAACCATCAGATCCCAATACAGATAGTTGTGAGCCACCATGTGGGTGCTGGGAATTGAGCCCAGGTCCTCTGGAAGAGCAGCTGGTGCTCTTAACCGCTGAACCATCTCTCCAGCCCAGGTAATCATACTCTTGACAGTATCTCTTAGGATGCGTGTTCTTTATTTTCTTTCATTCTTTTGTGTATGTGTGTGTGTGTGTGTGTGTGTGTGTGTGTAACTCTCTCAGGTTATCTTTTGATCTCCACTTGTTCATAATGAAATGCGTGCACACACATGGGGGTAAATAAATAATAAATAAACGTTAAAAACAGAAAAATACAATTTGCTCGAATTCACACAGATCATCATTGGAGGAGTTGGGATTTGAACCTAGGTAGCCTAGCCCTAAAGTTCTTGCCTAGCAGGGCGTGTGCACACACGCACACTCACACACACACACACACACACACTTACTCAGAGTGAATCAACACTCCAGGGGGTCCTGGAGGCTCAGTGACTCTCCGACCTACTTCATCAGAAGACGAAAGACTGGTCCTTCTGTCAGAGGCCATCCTGCTGGCCAAGGAACCCTTGGACTCTAGAATGTCACTGTGCTTGGCATCTGCAACACAGATGTTACCGGTTAAGTATATTACTGAAATATCTGACAGCCTATTTTATTTCCTACATTATATTTTTAAAATGGGGGAAGGGGTCTGGTGAGATGGCTCGGTGGGTAAAGGGACTGGCTGCCAAGCCTGTCAACCTGAGTTCAATCCCCAGATCTCACAGGTGGCAAGAGAGTCATCTCTCCAGCCCAAGTGATCATACTCTTGACAGCATCTCTTAGCTCATTCTGTATCTTTCATTCTGAGGGCTGCCCTCTAACCTCCACATGGGCACCGTGGCAAAGCACACCTCTACTCACACCCAATAAGTAAAATTTGAAAGCAACTAATACTTAGTATTTACTGTGTCCTGAGGGTCGTGTTAACACACACACATGCACGCACATATGCACGCACAATGAGAAAACAGGTTCAGAAGGCTATGCCCTTGCCTATCTATATTCAGGGAAAAAACTAAACATCCAGGCCCAAGTTTGTTGACAATATTGTGGTGCCAGAGTCTGAATCACAGCCACTAATCTGGACTGCTTGTGTCTCCCCACAGCTCACCTGGTCCAAACTGCGTGGAGAGAGATCTCTGGAGCAGCTAGGTGTCGCTGTTCACTGTATGGACACCGTGGCACAATTCTCCAGAGAATTCTCCATCTCGTGACAGGGTGAATGAACGCAGCTGGCCTGAAGAAGTGCCTTCAAAAACTTCCATACCTGCTATTATTGAGCCACTCATTCACAAACATAACTTTGCCATCAATGATATCTAAAATAGCACTTGGCATGGGGCTGGAGAGATGGCTCAGAGGTTAAGAGCATTGCTTACTCTTCCAAAGGTTCTGAGTTCAATTCCCAGCAACCACATGGTGTCTCGCAACCATCTGTAATGAGGTCTGGTGCCCTCTTCTGGCCTGCAGGCATGCACACAGACAGAATATTGTATACATAGTAAATAAGTAAATATTTTAAAAAATAGCACCTGGCATGACTCAGATTTCAAACAGCACTTGAATAAATAAATGTGAAGAATTATATGTAGCTTAGCTTAATTGGCAGCATGCTTGCACGGTGTACAGGAAGCACTGAAGAAAGCAGGCAGGATGGCCCATGCCTGTGATACCAGCACTTGGGAGGTAGGGGCAGGAAAATCAGAAGTTCAAGGTTACCCTCAGCTACATAAAGAGTTCAAGGAAGAGAAAAAGGAAAAAGAAGGAAATAATTCTAACCCTCCCAGCCACCTGTAATGGCAAAAGAGTCCTTTACGTCTGTGGCTATCATATGGAGAGATGAATCATTCATATATATATATATATATATATATATATATATATATATATATATATATATATTATGGTTTATTTAACTTTATTTTATGTGCATTGGCGTGAAGGTGTCAGATCCTCTGGAACTGGATCTTCAGACAGTTGTGAGCTGCCATGTAGGTGCTGGGAATTAAACCCAGGACCTCTGGAAGGGCAGTCAGTGCTCTTAACCACTGAGCCATCTCTCCAGCCCCAGAAATGTGGTTTTGTTTATTTGTTTGGTTTTTGGTTTTTCAGGACAGGGTTTCTCTGTGTAGCTTTGGAGCCTTTCCTGGCACTAGCTCTTGTAGACCAGGCTGGCCTCAAACTCACAGAGGTCCGCCTGCCTCTGCCTCCTGACTGCTGGGATTAAGGGCGTGTGCCACCACTGCCCCGTGAATCATTCTTTTTTTAGTTTGCTGTATGATTTATATCTTATAAAAGTCAGTCTGTTCTTTATCATTTTACATTATCATGTGCCCTATGAAATTACTTTCTTAAGATTTATTGTTGTTGTTGTTAATTATGTGTAAGTGTGCATGGCTGCATGGCTACATGTATGCATGTGCTCATGGAGGCCAGAAGAGGGCATCGGATCCCATGGAACTGGAGTTACAGATTGTTGTGAGCCATCTGATGTGGATGCTGGGAACTTAACGCTTCCGCAAGAGAAGCAAGTTCTCTTACTGGCTGAGCCTCCTCTCCTCTCCACTCCTCCAATTACTTCTTTTAAAGGCCAGATGAATGAACACTGCATTTCTTTGTGCATAACTTCAGAGAGCACAGAAGCTCAATAAACACAATGAAATTGTTTGTGATAAGAAATTTATACAGGTGTGGTGGTGCATACCTTTAATTCCAGCACTCAGGAGGCAGAGACGGGTGATTTTGACACCAGTCTGGTCTACAGATTGAGTTCTGGAACAGTCAAAGCTACACAGAGAAATCCTGTCTTGAAAAATCAAGAAAGAAAGAAAAGGAAGGAAGGAGGGGAGGGAGGGAGGGAGGGAGAAAGGGAGGGAGGGAGGGAGGCAGGAGGAGATGGGAAGGGAGGGGAAGGGAGGAAAAGTGGAAGGAGTGGACTCACACCACAGCCTTCTCGGGATTATGTTTTTGATTACAAACTTCAAAGGTTAGCCAAACTACTTCCTCTCTTAAAAATTTTCCACCCCATTTTCAGGTTTTCTGGAATGTGGCACAGGACTGAGGCCTGTGACTGCGATAGACTCCCAGAACTCTGGGAGCCAGAACCCAGGGTGACCTTGGGTACAACGAGGCCAGTGGTTGCCAGAGGTAGGAGCAGCCGCCATAAAGTCAAGGCCAGGGAAACGGACAGAAAAGGGAGAGAGCTGTGAGGAGGGCAGGACAGTCCCAGCAACCAGAGAAGGAACCATCTTTATACGAGGCCACAAAAGAGCCAAAAAATCGCATATAGACGACTCCACTCAGACCTCAACGCAACGTAATTAGAAATCAATAATAAAGACAGCCCCAAGTGAGAACCCCAGCATAAGCTTGGGAGCTCAAACCACACTGCTGAATAATTCATCAAAAAAAAAAAAAGACACAACATAATGGAAATCACATTAACGTTCAATGAACTTAGGTCTTACACACCTAAGCCTGTGGGATTCAACTAAAACAGTAATTAGAAACTTGGCTTCTTAAATGCAAATACTATATTTCACTGAGTATAGGGCCTCAAAATGTATCCCCTGTATTGATATTTCATTTGTATTTTAATAACTAAAGCTTTCCTGAAGGTCAGTGCACAGCAGGCACACTGGTCAGCCACAGAGGCTGGGCGGTGGGGGTGCACACCTTTAATCCCAGCACTAGAGAGGATAGAAGGAAGAGATGAGACAGGAACTTGCTTCATTTCAGTGTGAAGATTTCAAAGAGGTAAGAGCTCTCTAGTGGCTTGGCTGCTTTTGCTTTTCTGATCTTCAGGTTGAACCCCAATATTTGTCTCTGAGTGTTTACTAATCACGTTATACTGCCCTGCCCAGGCACAGGAAGAGTGCCTTCTGAACTAATAGTGACAGTGCTCTGGGGAACTCAGTTACCCCTCTCCCAGCTCCCACCACCTGTTGCTGTCTAGCTCAAAAGCTGTGGTGAGGAGTGATGAGCTCAGGATACAGTCTCTGCTCTGAAAGTTCACCATCCATCAGGAACCTGCTCTAATGGATGCCAGGTAAGCTATGCCTCTCTAAAACACTGTCGAATGAGAAAGAATGACAGTCTCAAAAAAAAAAAAACCAAAGTGGGGATTGGAGAACTCGCCCAGGGGTTAAAGAGGACCTGAGTTCATTTTCCAGCACTCTCTTTAGGAGCCTCACAACCACCTGTAACTCCAGCTCCCTCTTCTGGCCTCCATGGGTGACTATATTCATGTGTACATATCCACACACATAGACTTTTTTTGATTGGTCTGGTTTGGTTTTCAAGACAAGGTTTTCTCTGTGTCTTGAATAGCTATTCTGGCTATTCTGGAACTTGCTCTATAGACCAGGCTGGCCTCGAATCAGAGATCCACCTGCCTCTGCCTTCTAACTGCTGGGATTAAAGGTGGGTGCCACCACTGCCCAGCCAAGCCACATTCACTTTTTCAATGGACTTTTTTTTTTTAAGACCAAAGGAAGGTTCTGGAAACCAGAAAGGAATTCATGGAGAAAGGGGGTCTGGAAGAAAGTCTATGTCTTTGGTGCAATCTGTAAAACTCCAGGAGATTTTCACGTCTTTGGGCAGGAACAACACCTTCCATCAACGAAGTGTGTTCTCACACTTGTCGTCTTGGCTAATGCAAACCCCCTCTGTCTGGCAAGGGGAAGGATAATTCAGCAAACTATGTTGGCTTAATATGGAGTGTTTTCAATAAGAAAAAAACTCAGTTCCCTATTCCTGCTTTTTCTGCTCAACAAGCAAGCTAAAGATCTAGGGTGGGTACCTACAACCGTAAGGAAGTAATGGGCCCTCTCTGCTGGAAAAAGCACGTACCCACACAGTATACAAGGTCCTAGCTTGGCCCCTTCATCCCACAAGACCTGAACTCCCTGTTAAGATGAACCTTAGATGTGTCTCCTGAGAGGATGTATTGAGAATAGACCACCCAGTTAAATAGTATGGGTCCTCCCTAGCTCACCCCTGAAGTGGTTTTTCTCCTTATTCCAAACCAAAATGAAAAAAAAAACCCAGAAAGTTCTGGAAGCTTAAAGTTATATTCCCAGGGATTGGACATGTAGCTCAGTAAAGCTCTGGGTTCAACCCCAGCACTGCATAGGACCAGATATGGTGATGCAGGCCTGTAATCCCAGACTCAGGAGGTGAGGGGGGTAGGAGTTCTAGGTAACCCTCTGCCGCATAGTAAGTTTAGGTTAATATGAACTACATGGGACTGGGAAGGAAGGAGGAAACAGGGTTGGAGGAGTAAAGGTGGGATCCCAACACCATTTCCTCCTTGATATCCTAGCCATGTTGGGCAGTTGATGGTTCAAAGTCCTCCGGAAACTTAAATTGGTCAGTTTACAGCTGAGGCCTCAGACCCCTCACTCCTCTCTCTAAGTTATGAAGGAGAATCAGATATGAAGACATGGGACCTAGGAGACTGGGGACAAGGTTCAGCTGGGAAAAGATGAGACTTCTCCAGTTCCTTTTGCAGCACACTGGCTACTACTGACCTACAATCATGACACTTGAGCCTGGATTTGAACAGGTTTTTGGGAAACTGTGGCTGTCCTCTGGACTCTGTGCCCTCAAGAGAACTGTGTTTTGCTTCCGTCCTTCTTCTTCCACCTTAAGAGCCAATTATGGAGTAAGAGCACTAGCCATTGTTTAATTTAAACCTGCCTTAGAGTGCTCACAATTTCCACCTGAAGTGCCCCAGCCGAGAAGCAGTACCATATATCGACTAATATCTGAGCAAGAAAAAAAATGGATGCAGACAGGCAGGCAGAAGCAGACCAAAAACCAGCTTCAATATTTATTAACCAAAGCTCAAACCTCTGGCCCCTTTGCTCATTTGGAATATACTTCCCAGCTGTCTGGAGTTCCAGTCAATAACATATTTTAGTCTCTGCTTTGTCTTTGTTGTTGAGACAGGATCTCCTGCAGCGGAGACTGACCTCAAAGTTGCTGGTCAACTGAGGATGACTTTGAATTGATCCTCCTGCCTCCACCTCCCGAGTGTGGGCATTGCAGGTATGTGCATGCCAGTTTTAGCTCCTCCTTTTGACGGTATTCTCTGCCAATCAGATCTTGAATATAGACATGACTTCATTGTGTATGTCCCCAACCAGCTCCTGCATAGCTCGGATCTGGAATGCTCTCCCAAAACCCATGTTTTGAAGACTTAGTTCCTAGTCGGTCACACTGTTGGGAGATGGTGGAAGAGGAGAGGTGGCTCAGCAGTCAAACACTGGCTGCTCTTGCAGAGGACTGGACTTCTATTCCCAGTACCCACATGGTGGTTCAACTTCAGTTCCAGGGGACCCTCTTCTAACTTCTGCTGGTGCCAGGCACATAAACAGCACAGATGCATGCAAACATACAGGCAAAACATGCACATAAGATAAAGACTATCTTTAGACGGGAGGTGGTGGCACTCGCCTTTAATCCTATCCCAGTACTGGAGAGGCAGAGACAGGTGAATTTGAGGCCAGCCTGGGCTACAGAGCAAGTTCCAAGATAGGCTGCAGATACAAAGAAACTCTGTCTCAAAAAAAAAAAAACCCACAAAATATAATCTTTAAAAAACAATCATCGTTTCTTGACCAAAGTGGAGATGCTTTGATCCGACATATGACGTCACTAAAATATGTCACCAGAAGTTCAAAGCAACAGGACCATGGACAGAAACTAAAACCATGAGCCAAACCCGCAACAACAGAGGCTTGTGATGATTCCAGCACTTGGGGACTTGAGGCAGGAGGATGGAGAATTTCAGGCAAGCTTAGGCTACATAAGGAAGTAGCAGTGGTGTTCAATCTTAAAAAAAAAAAAAATACTATAAAGCCACAAGCCAAGAGGTTATAAGCCCACCCAGAACTCAACTGTATCTCCTGTCCACCTTGGTCATGCCCAAGTCACTGTTCTCTGGAACCTTCTCCAGCTCTCTAGTACAGGCCGCTCTTGAAATGGAAGGAAGTTGGCAGCTGGGTTTGCCGTTTCCAGTACTCATGGGCTCACCTGTGCACGCAGAGATTTTAAATGGAAGAAAACGGAGATAAACAAAGGGTCTTGTTAGAAAGTCTGTCTTTCAAAACCATAAGCCTTTGAAAGGCAAGAGGCAGAGCTGGGGTCTCTTTGTGATGTTCCTGGGTTTGAATGGCAACTCCCCTCGCCCCACCCAACCCCCAGCCGCCACCACCTGCCCTCCCTCCCGACTCAGGGCTCCAGATACTCTCCTAACCCACCCCAGAGTCTCCTGAAACTTCTGAGTCCTACACCCACTTCCCTAGGGGGTGGGGGAAGCCCTTGATCTACCCTTGGACGACTCCATGGAGTTTATTGGCCGGATGAACGCACCAACTGGCAACGGAACTGCCGAATGCCAAGGATGCAAAGCGAAAGAAAGGGCGCCTACCACCGCCTGCAAGGCTCGGTCCAGGGTTGCCAGGACAACCTGCCACTTCCTGCCGGCTGGCGCGCTAGTCCTGATGCGCCTCTCTCTCAGAACCTGATGCTCTGGCCTGGGTTGAAGATGGGGGTCTCAGGTGTAAGGGCTGAAGAACCTCAGGATTTTGTTTGAGCTTCTGGCTCTTTTCCAAGCAGCTGTCACTGCCACTCCTGTAACCTCCAGTGGCCCTGAACGATGCCGCTCACAAAGCTTGCAGATGCAGGTTTAGAATTGGCCCTGATTAGGCAGAACTCACCCACCACTTAGAGCGCCTTTTTCTGGGCCAGGCTCCCTGTTGGATGCTATCTTCCTTCAACAGCCAGCTGCGTTTTTCAAAATAGAAAACTGACTCTGAGCAAAGGCTCATTCAAGGTCACCCAGAAAACGGATTCACACCCAAGTTTCACCCTTACGAACCTATTATTCTTTCTATGGTATAGACTGAGATGTATCTTTCCAACCCTTTCCCTAGTAAATCTTGCATGGAAAATTGTTGGGTTTTGTATTTTTTTTTCTCCAACTCAAACTGAGTCTCTAAATTTATATTGATACTTAGTTTCTCCTATGGTTAAGTGGGAAAAATACGAGTGCTTTAATTAATATAAATACTCATATTTGTGTGTGTGTGTTGTATGCATGTGTGTGCACGTGTGTGAGGCACACTAGCCTATGCACGTGCATGCCGTGGCCGGAGGTCAGTGTCACGGGTCATCCTCCATTGCTCTCCACCTTAGTGTTTGAAACAGGGCTTTTCTTGGAGCTCACTCATGTTACAGCCAGGCTGGCCAGGAGTCCTAGGTGCAGCAAGCACCTTACCCCCTGAACCATCTCCACAGAGTGGTTTCATTTTTAATAATTGTAAATAATTATTGATTGTAAAAGAAACAAGACTGGAAATCTTGATCCTGAGCCAGCCGAAATTTGCATAGATGGGGGAGGTGCTCTCCAGGGTACACGCCCCTTATTGAGGAGCTATCCAGTAGTTCATAGGGGCTGGGGTTATGAAAAAGACTGAAGGGCCACCTGTGAGGTCAAATGTGGTTGAATGGAGTCAGTTTCACAGGAGTGGGTTTTAATAAAATGTTAGAACTCCTAGCAGGGTCCCCAACAGGGTCAAGGGCATGAGACAGATTAGAAGCTCTCCCTGGGGCAGAAGCAAAGCATTGTTAGAGAATTGTTACACAGCAGAAGGACTTTTCACGTTAATGGTAAGTCTTTATTGTAAGCATCCCTTTTGGGGACCAGGGTAGCTTGATTCTTGTTTTATTGTGGCAGGGTCTCACAGTAGCCCCAGTTAGCCTGGAACTCGCAATGTAGACCAGACTGGCCTCAAACTGTGTCCCAAGTGCTGAGCTGAAGTCATTTGCCTCCCCACTGACATGTGTTGGATCTCTCCAAGAGCCCTGACTGCCTGATAGGACTGTTAGCCATCCACAGTCAGGCGGACTGGCCTTCTGCGGACAGCAGCCACTGACACGCCAAGGTCTTGAAGAAGCTACACCGCTGCCCAGCAACTACCGTAGTTGCTGCCGAAGCTCTCTGGCTCTTGGAGGTGCAACCCCACTCATGACCGCTCCAAACAGCTTGCATAGAACTCACTGTCATCAAAAGCTCTGGGAAAAGCTAAATGATCTTGCCTCTCCCACCCAGACCAGAAGAGAAACGCTTCGCCGGCAGCCCAGCAGAACACCTGTAGCCAGTGCGAGCATAGCCCTTCATGTGCATGAGAGTTGGCTGTGATTGGTATGCACATCCTGTTTCTGGCTGTGTAAGCTCAGAGAACAGCTCCCTTTGGGAACAGATAGGTAGAAGACTGCCTCTTGGGATTGCAATGGTAAGCCCAATACAAAGGCTTCTCTCAAGTGATCTTTTCCTATGTATGCACATGTGCATGTGTGTGTGGGCATTTCTATGCATATGGGCACATGCACATGCTCACACATGTATACATACATGTGGAGACGGTGGTCGATCGCAAATGCTTTCTGCAGTCACTCTCAACCTTATTTTCTCTTGGTTTTGCTTTTTCCAGACAGGGTTTCTCTGTAACTTTGGGGCCTATCCTAGAACTCACTCTGTAGACCAGGCTGGCCGCCTGCCTCTGCCTCCCGAGTGTGTACCATCACTGCCCATCTTTCCACTTTACTTTTTTGATCGAGGGTCTCCCACTGAATAGTTTACCTATTCAGCTAGATTATCTGACCATCAAAACCCCAGGGATCCATTCATCTCTGCCCCCCTAGTGCTGGGATTACAGGCACATTTCTCCATGCTTTTTGAGATGGGTTCTGAGGGTCAGGCTCAGGCTTGTGAGCTCCTCGCACACGGAGCCATCTCTCGAGGTCCTCCCTTAGCAGAGTGAACTCATCCGGTGACTGAGAGAAGAAAGACTCGGACGGCGACGCAGGCAGCAATGGAGCCAGCAGCCATAAATTCAGAAGGAAGGCTGGAGAATTCCAGAGGGCTTCCAAGCCTTAAGAGTCACGTTTCCAGAGAGCTGGGGAGAGCTAAGATTCCAACTTTCTAACACAACGCGCACGGCACGAGTTACTGCGTGAGTAAGTGTCCCAGAACCTAAGACCTGTACAAGGACGGCAACCCCAGAAGGTGCATCCGCCGCTGCTCCCTGCCGTCTGCTCTCCTCCTATCAGAAGCGGAGGGTTCCGAAACTGCCGAGTGCTGACCATTGACGCTAAACCTAAGCCTCCAGCCTGAGAGCTGGGAGTCTCTGACTTCTAAAGGACTTAGAACTCTAAACCTCTGGGACTTGGGCACTCTGCTCCGTCTGCCATGGCTAGAAGATACTGTCCCCAATATTCTGTGATTCCTACGGGGCTCCTGCCATCTGATAGGGAACACAGAGAGGAACTGACTTAAGTCTGCGTCCTTGGCCTTCACTCTGTGGGGCCTAGCTTCCTTAGTTCAGTGACCTGGAGTTTGGCTCCAGGCGGGAATGCAGGAGCTGCGGGCCACGTGTACAGCTCCAGACCCTGGACGGGACAGCCGCTGCTGATCTTTTGTTTCGCACACCTCCTGCAACCCCGCAGTTGAGAGAAGCCGGGGCAGCAGTAAGAATTAGGTGTCTAGGGATAAGAGAAAGCCGGCAGCCAAGGAGAGGTATCAGATAAACTCTTCCTCTTCTCTCACGGATCTTGGCAAACAGGAAGTGATGCTGTGAAAAGAAGCTTGAGTCGGGCATTATCTGATGGCTGAGGAGTCGCATACTTTTGTAAGAAGCCCCTGTATTTGTTCAGGCCCAAGAGCTGCAAGCTAAACCGGGGTTTGGAGGCACAGCTGCATTCCCCAAACCCCTACATTGAGGAAGCCTTTTTTCTCAATGTCAGTAAAAGGTCACCCACGGCAAATCATCAGTGTACCCGTTTGTACCATCAATGTCCATCAGAGGGCAGTGTAAACCCAGGTATGGGGAAGAAGCGGCCAGCTCTGCTACCACAGCCTCACGGAAAAGGTGACGGGGTGCGCAGGCTGGGAGGGGTGTCTCAGTAGAAGGCAGCTGAGAAATCAGAGATGAACGACCACTGACACAGTCTGATGAACCTTCAGTGGCAGGCTGTTACAAAAAGGGGGTGAGAGAGTATGACTGCCCCCAGATCCAGTCTCCAGACATACCTCCAGATTTACTGTCAACTCAGGTCAGGTATAATCCCATACCTTATGCTTCCAAGAACAGTTCTCAGAGCAGAGACCCAAAGGTGAGTAAAACACAGTCTTGGGGAGCTGGTGTGATGATTCAGGCAGTAAAGTGCATATTCCCTACGCATAAGGACCCACGTTCAATTCCCAGGACCCACGTAAAAGAGCCAGACCTTTATCTTCTCACTTCAGAAAGAGACAGACAGGGAGGGGGCACAGTAGGGTGGCCAGTCCAGTTAGTACCTGAACATTAGAACTCATCTTCCTTGCTCATTTTCATAGTGAGCCTGGGTCGTTGCTTCCGTCTCACACGGTCCCACACAGTCCCAGGCCTTCACGCCTGTGCTCTCTGCAATGAGGGGTCCACTCGTCATCTTGGTACCAACCAGGCCATCAGCACTCCCATTACTGACTGACAGCTGCCCAGGAGAGAGAGCTGAGATCTGAGATGAGGAGTATTCCCAGAAGTACCAAGAAAGAAAGGGAGGGAAGAAAGGAAAGGGGAAGGAAGGGAGGGAGGGAGGGATGGAGGGAGGAAAAGAGGAAGGGGAGGAAAGGGAGGAAGGAAGGAAGGAAGGAAGGAAGGAAGGAAGGAAGGAAGGAAGGAAAGAAAGAGGGAAGGGAAGGGGAGGGAAAGGAGGAAGGAAGGGAAGGGAAGAAAGAAAGAAAGAAAGAGGAAGGAGGAAAGGAAGGAAGAAAAGAAAGAAAGAAGGAAGGAAAGAAAGGAAGGAAGGAAGGAAGGAAGAAAGAAAGAAAGAAAGAAAGAAAGAAAGAAAGAAAGAAAGAGAAAGTACCTTTTCTCTAGGATTTCAGGGTAATGTAAACCAAAACCCAAGCTGATAAAGCACATTTATTTTACTAAAGCTTATTAATGTGTGCAGTGTGTAAAGCAGGTCAGGGTATCCACTCCGACAAGTGCAGAGTCGATGCTCTTTGGGATAGGTAGGGAGAAGGGTGAAGTGGGCAGGGTTGCTATGGAGAATTTTTTTTTTTTTTCGAGACAAGTTTCTCTGTAGTTTTGGAGCCAGTCCTGGAACTAGCTCTTGTAGACCAGGCTGACCTCACACTCACAAAGATCCGCCTACTTCTGCCTCCTGAGTGCTGGGATTAAAGGAGTGAGCCACCTCCAGCTGCTATGGAGTTTCTTGAATTCTAGGATTAACCCAATAGAATAGAAAGCCCTTCTTGTGCCATCTGAGGAACGACCAACAAACAAGGAAACCCGTGCACATCATGGTCCTCCTTCTGCCCCTCTGAATCCACAATCCACTCCCCCCAGCCTGGGAGACCTGTATGGACTGTGCATCTCCAAACCCCAGCTCCTACAGAGGCAAGGACGAAGAGGAGGAAAGCAAAGTTGGGGTGCTTCTTCCCCCAGCTCCCTTGTCTGTCTTGTCCATGTCCCCTCCTTGAGGCCACAGTTTCTGTCAGAGGCCCTGTCCCCACAGAGAGAGAGAGAGAGAGAGAGAGAGAGAGAGAGAGAGAGAGAGAGATAATAGATGACAGATAGATAAATGATAGATAGAAAGATAGATAGATAGATAGATAGATAGATAGATAGATAGATGATAAGTAGGTAGGTAGGTAGGTAGATAGATGATAGGTAGGTAGATAGATAGATGATAGGTAGATAGGAAGATGATAGATAGATAAATAGATAGACAGACAGACAGATAGATAGTAGGTAGGTAGATAGGTATGTAGCTAGGTAATAGAGAGAGATTTATTGACCAAACTAGGCAGTGGTGGTGTACACCTTTAATCCTAGCACTCGGGAGGCAGAGGCTCTATGAGCTCAATGCCAGCCTGGTCTAAAGAATGAGTTTCAGGACAGCCAAGGCTACACAGAGGGAAACCCTGCCTCAAAAAAACAAAAAAGGAAAAAGGAAAAAAATCAACTTCATATGGGGGTTCTTTGATGCCCATCATCCTTTTGTGAAGTAAACTGGTGCAGCCAGGAGCAGACATGTCTTGCTGTCATAAAAAGCCCTATGTTAATAAAACATCTTAAGTGTCATATTTTGTAAGTCTCTGAAGTGTTTGTTAAAGATGATTAACTATTAACCTGTATTTATTTATTATCCCAAATAGTTTTCAAGGATTAAAACTTTACAATACATTTTTTAAATGAGCTGTATAAGTACAATCTATTAAACAAGGATAGAAATATATATATATACAGTATAACAAAATAACCTTAAATTTGTATCAATACTCAAAAATCCATACCAATGTAAAATATTCGAGACTAGTGGTTATTCAAAAGTAGACTCAACAATTCACCCTTTTATCTCATCATTTCTATATTATATCCCCCTTTCCCTGCGGAAAGAGGTCCTTGAGTCTAATCTCCTTTGTGTAGATTTCTTCCAAACTATGACCAGTAACAACCCCTAAATGATTACAAATGCCCATAACCCACAGAACATCCAAAACCACTCATCCCATCTCTTGAGATGTGGGCATTGTGTTCTCTCGACTGCTTCCTGTTGTCTGAGGGTGCTGGAATCTTTGGGGGACCCTTAGAAAATTAGGATAATGGTCAAGCCCTGACTAGACTAGTCTGTGAGGCTGGACCCTCTCAGCCAGCAGCCGTGAAGCTGTTCTGGATGCAGAACTCTTGAGGAAAGTGCAGCAGAGGCGTCTGAGAGGCTGGATCACCTGGGCCATCCGTTTCATTGGTGCCTGGTCCCCTTGCTCTGAAAACACATAAACTTTCAAAGGTAACATACATATCTGCATTAACACAAGCATGGACTGTGAGTTGTACACAGCCAGCCAAAGATTACTTTTTTGTTCTATGTTTGAGCAGGTAAAACATATGTTACCTGTCTTGTAGTTTTTCTAGGTTTATTTCTTTATGTCTGTAGCCAGGAATTTTAGGGGGTCTCTCCCAATCAAATCTGATCTCTATCAACCTTCAGTGAATCCACAGCCTTTAGTTTCTGGAGAAAACAAAAGCACAGCTTCTTCCCCAAAATAACATTTTTTTAACTTCTATTTTGAAGTTAAGACATTTTTTAAAAAAATATGTAAGTTGGTTTAATTTAGTAGTCTTCATAATCCAGTGTATCTCAGCAGCTACTGTTCACTCAACAGCAATCAAAAAAATTAAAGTTAATACAACACCACACAGGATGCAGACTCCCCGTGTATTTCCCATCTCTACGTGCCTTATCCTTTTTATATTGCTTAATTTTCTCTTGAAAGACTTTATGCTATTATTTATAAACTATTTTCTCTATGTCTGTCTACACCCATTTTCTTTCCTTTTTTTAAGCCTACGCACATTTTTTTTAACCTTTTAGAGGTTTATTTTTTCCAATCTGGATCTGTCTTTACTACATATCTGTAACCTTTTCTGTCTGTATAAGTGAGACTTAAACCGCCACACAGCTTAGCTTAGCACCCGGCGCTGTCAGCTGGCTCCAGCCCACAGGCAGCTGCCGAGCACCAGACCACCTGAGAGACTGCAGGATTAAAAGTTACACCTGGCTGTTTGTCCAGAATTTTTTGTTTGTTTGATTTTCAAGACAGGGTTTTTCTGTAGCTTTGGAGCCTGTCCTGGAGCTAGCTCTTGTGGACCAGATTGGCCTCAAACTCACAGAGATCCACCTGCCTCTGTCTCCTGAGGGCTGGGATTAAAAGTGTGCCACAACCACCCGGCCAGAATTTTTTTATTTTTTTATTTTATTTATTTATTTTTTTCTTTTGCTTTCTCAAGTCCTATGTTTGGAAATTCAAGCCCCCATATTGAATGCCATTTGTAGTTAGACTTTTTCAGTGGAATCATCAGCTCCCCAGTGACACAGAGACTTCTTATTAATTATGAAAGCGGAGCTGATAGTTTAGGCTTGTTTCTAACTGGTTCTTATAACTTAAATCAACCCATTTCTATTCACTTACTCTCTGCCTCATGGCTCTATTACTTCATCTCCATTTTGCCCCTCCTACTTGCTCTCTGCATCCCCTGTCATCTCCCTTTCTTCTTCCCAGTGTCCTCTCTACCCCAAAAATCCTGCATAGCTATTGGCCATTCAGCTTTTTATTAAACCAATTCAAGTGGCTTATCTTCACAGTGTACAAAAAGATTATGCCACAAAAGAGTGAGGAGTTTTTTTTTTAAGGCAAAACAAAACAAAACAAAAACCACATCCTGGCATCTCGCTCAGCAGCTGCATGGAGAGGCTTGCACAAACAAGCAGTTTAGCAGAAGCTAAGACGAATTAGATGGGGCATCTTGATCTCATGCTCATAGAACAGAGGTGGGAAATTTTCCACGGGGCTTCCCATCAAGGAGATCAAATCCTAGTTAAACTTAGTATGGCCTCTGCAAGAATACAAGATGGAGGGACCTTTGTATTGTCTCAGCCTGCCACACTGACATCATGTCTTCCCCTGCCATGGCAGATGAAATCCCTTCAGCCTGTATCTAAAATAAATCCCTCCTCTTTAAAAGTCACCTCTTGTCAGATATTGTGTCACAGTAAAGAGAAAACTCCCTAATCCAGCCCTTTTGCCTCTCTGCTGAGCTTTGCGTTGGCTTTACAGAGGAGGTGAGGAACATTCCTTCTTAGGACAGGTGGGTTTCTGCACACAGACGCTGAGAAAAAAAATGCAAAGTGGGCTGGACAGGGACCTCAGTGTGGGATAGCCTCAACCTAAAGAGTGCAAAGCTGAACCCGTGCGAAGCTCAAGAGAGGAGAAGCAACACGCTAGCGTGAAGGCATCAGTCCAGTTAAAACTGCTCCAGTCTGGGCTGTGACTGAAGGTCCCAGACACGAGTGCAGTGACGTGTCTGTGCATAAGCGTGCCCAGAAAGAGCGTAAGAGACTGTGCCCACAGCCCACACTGGTGGTAGGATGGGATGCCCTGCCAAGCTCTGTGGGCCAATCCCAGGGCCAACTCCACCTTCTTCTACACACGTAAGAATAGTGTAAGAGACTGTGCCCACAGCCCACGCTGGTGGTAGGATGGGATGGCCTGCTGACCTCTGCAGTCCAGCCCCCAGGGCCAACTCCACCTTCTCCTACACAAACGTAAGAGTAGACGGTTTCCCTGAGAATGAGACACTGAGGGAACAAAATGGGGCTGCGCTGATGAGCCCAGACTAGGCTGCAGCCCATTACATTAGACTTTTGTTTATGTTCAATGCCTAAGCAGAGAAAAACCAGCATCTCCTCCTCTCTGTTATCTTTAAGGAGAAATCTGGACCATCATAGGAATCAAACTTCCCCTCTTTGGAAACCTCTGATATTGGCAATACTGGTCAAAGACACCAGACAGGTGCCGTGTTCACAAATGATGGTGCCCTGTCCCTGCTGCTTAGCCCCTGAAGGAGCTGCAGCATCAGCCACCACTTCCTGTTTGCTTCCCAGACCAGCATCGACTTCACTTACCCTCTCACTTTTTCTGTGTATTAGTCAGCTCTGACCACAATGATGTTGCATAACAAATATTCCCAAACTCAACTGCCTACGACAGCAAGCAAAAAAATTTCCCATTCCTGAGTCTGGAGACAGTAAAGACCAATGGGCTAATGGCAGCCTGGATGCTGGGCGCAGCTCAGATTCAGGATTGCTCCCTGGATTTGTTCATTCTCCTGGGAACATCAGCCGCCCAAGGAAGGGTATACTCATGTCGGATGGCAGGGGCAGAAGGTGAGCGAAACAGAATGCCTAGTGATTCAACTTTCTGAAAATGGCACATCGTCACTTCCCTCTAGGCTGTTACTCAGAGTCACACGAGAAGAGACCAAGTTGGGGAGTTGAGAACATAAATCCCATCTGACAGGGCAGAAAAAAAGAAAATTAAGGGGCTATGGGAAGGGGAAAGGAGTCTGGATGAAGCCTCTCACAGGCTGGAAATCGACTCCAGCAACATTTGCTGTGACATAGAGACAGTGTGTCTTCATTGTTTAATCAATTCATTATATGTGCAAGTGCATGTGTGTGTCTGCACTCATAAGAGTCCAAACGGGGCACCAGATCCCCTGGCACTGGAGCTACAGGCAATTGTGAGCCATTTCTCAATCCCCATCCCCATATGGATGCTTGGAACAGAACTCCTGTCCTCTGGAAGAGCAATAAGCACTTAGAACCACTGAGCCATGGCTACAGAGGAGGCCCCTCTCAAAGCTGTGAATGTGTTTTATTACCATTGGTTAAAAAGGAAGCTGCTTTGGCCTATGGCAGGGCAGAATAGAGCTATCCAGGAAATTCAGAGAGAGGGAGAGAGAGAGAGAGAGAGAGAGAGAGAGAGAGAGAGAGAGAGAGAGAAGGCGGAGTCAGAGGGATGCTAGCAGCCACTGGAGAAGTAAGAGGCCAGAGTATTACCAGTAAGTCACAGGGCACATGGTGACACACAGATTCTTAGAAATGGGTTAATTTATATGTAGAGCAAGCCAGTAAGAAGCCTAAGCCATCGGCCTAACAGCTTGTAATTACTATTAAGCCTCAGAGTGGTTATTCAGGAACCGGAGGGTGGGAGAAAAAAACTCCAGTTAAAAACCATCTTTCCAGTCAAAGGGACTTTTTGATGTTTTATGTTTGTTTGTTTTATTTTTGAGACAGGATTTCTCTGTGTAGCCCTTGCTGTCCTGGAACTCGCTCTGTAGACCAGGCTGGCCTCGAACTCAGAGATCCACCTGCCTCTGCCTCCGGAGTGCTGGGATTAAAGGAATGTGCCATCATTCCTGGTATAGCAGTATCTTTTTAAGAATGTATAAATAACCACAAATCAATCGCCTGGGCGGTGGTGGTGCACGCCTTTAATCCCAGCACTCGGGAGGCAGAGGCAGGCAGAACTTTGTGAGTTCGAGGCCAGCCTGGTCTACAAGAGCTAGTTTCAGGACAGGCTCCAAAGCCACAGAGAAACCCCGTCCCGAAAAGAAAAAAACCCACAAATCAGGAGCAAAGCCCGAGTGTGTACAGTCTCAAGTGTGGCCTCCCTCCTTAGCAGAGTTCTCTGAGTATCCCACAAACAAGGCTGTTAGCTTTTGAGCAGAGTGAAGACATCCGTCCGAGCCTGTTGCCCTATCCATCACACCGTCAGGAGCCATACTGTGTACACAGACTCCTTAATAACCCTCTGGAGATAATAGTTTCAAAGCTCACCAGAACTGTGTCTGCTGTTATTGTGAAGACAGCAGCGCGTGACACTTTCAAGAAGCCCACCCCAGCTCTCAGGGGCGCCCCACTCTTGCTCCAAGCTCCTCTTTCCATTAAGCCCCGTTTTTAAAGGTCTTTCAATAAACGCCTGGTTCGTATTGGCTCACCTTGAAATTCTTTTTTGGTAAAGGGTCCAGCTTTACCTGAGTGAAGGACTCTAAAGGACAAAGGAGCTCCTTAGGTTGCTGGGGGCAACAGATACCGTGTGGAGCAGTATGTGTCCCCATGGCTGCTGCACATTCACAAGCAGGAGAACATGCAAAGGTCACGTGACCTGGAGAGCAGCTGTCCAGCTCTCACGTAACGAGTTAACAATGGTAATTCAGTGAGATTTCCCTTCTCAGCAGAGCACCCCAAGTTTGTCCGGGCGAGTAACAGGTTCTTGTCAGTGTGCAAAAAGAGAAAAGCCTCCCCCTCTTCTGCCTTCTGCAACTCCCAGGAAGGAACTTAGGGTCCACATTCATGACTGCTGCATGGCTCCCTCTGCAGGGCTTTGGGGTAATAAGTACTTCAGAGCCAGCATCGTCAAGACTCCTGTGCTCTGGAACAGACAGGAACACATTCTCCGCACACACTTAGGTCTCCTCGGAGTTTATTCCGCTTCTTCATCTCCCAGGAAAGCCTCAAATCAGATGTGCCGCATCATCCACATGAAGACGTGAACCAGGGAAAGTCACAGCGATCCTGACCAGCAGAACCGACTTCAGATGTAGGCTAGAGAGGGCAAAAGAGAAAGAGGCCGGCCTATTTGACATTAGTTTTGTTTGTTTGTTTGTTTTTAAGATTTATTTATTTATTTATTATGTATACAGTGTTCTGTCTGCTGTATGCTTGCTGGCCAGAAAAGGGCATCAGACCTCATTACTGATGGCTGTGAGCCACCATGTGGCTGCTGGGAATTGAACTCAGGACCTCAGAAAAAACAGTCAGTGCTCTTAACCTCTGAGCCATCTCTCCAACCCTCAACGTTAATTTTTAAGGTAAGAGTTATTTTATTTAGTGTGCATGCATGCTTCTCTGTGTCTGTGTGTGTGTGTACACACACACACACACTTACAACCATCTGTAACTCCAGCTCCCTGTGATCTGATCTGGCACCCTCTTCTGGCCTAATCACACATATGCATCTCTCTCTCTCTCTCTCTCTCTCTCTCTCTCACACACACACACACATACACACACACACACACACAATGTGGTGCTGGGAACTGAACTGTGGCCCTCTGTATGAGCAGTAATCACTCTTAACCACTGAGCCATCTCTCCAGCCCCCAACACTTATTTTTTTCCTAAGCACATGTTTGGGTAGAAGGCCTACCAATCTGGAAAGAAATCTTTCAGAGAAGGGCCAACGAGATGGTTAAGCAGTAAAGATGCCTGATAACTGGAGTTCGATTGCCAGAACCCTATATGGTGGAAGGAAAGAAAATGCTCCAGACAGTTGTCAGCTGCCTTTGATATACATGCTGTGGCAGAGAGAGAGAGAGAGAGAGAGAGAGAGAGAGAGAGAGAGAGAGAGAGATCTTCCAGAGCAGGTGACAAAAACAAAGACTCTGAAAGACTCCGAAACCATCCCTGCAGATGCAGCAGCTCCAAACAGCTTTCGTGCCTGAGATTCCGTCCTCACTGAGCGGCCCCACCTGCACCCCACCCCACGCTGTCCGCTCACTGCTATAACCAGCAGAAAGTTCGCTATGAAGTTGGCAGTTCCTATTACACATGCTAGGGACCATGGTGGGCGTCTGAATACTAGTGGACAGCAGCTTCTCCCAGTGGTGACAGGTAATGAGAGAAAAATCCACAGGAACGGCCATGAAGGCGCCACGGCTGGCTGCGGACTGGCATCACACAGCTGAACACTAATTAGCTTACACCAAAGATAAAGAAACCAGAGCTGTGTGGTGCCTGGTGTTCAGGGTAACAGCCACGCTGAAAGAGACAGAAAATGGACTAGTGGCTGTCAGGGACTGGGGCGTGTTCAGAGGGCACAGAGCCTCGGTGTGGAGATGGAAAAGGGTGACAGTGATAATGTGAGTGGACATTTTAAAGTGATCAAATGGGGGCTGGAGAGATGATGGGCCAAGAGTTAAGAGCACTTGCTGTTCTTGGAGAGAACTGAGTTTGGTTCCCAGCACCCCGGTGAGGTAGCTCACCTGAAACTACAGCCTACAACTCCAGTTCCAGGGGATCTGATGCCCTCTGCGGGCTTCTTTGATCACCAGCATTCACGTCTGCATGCACACAGACGCACAAGTACACAGTTTCAATTTTAAGCCAGGTGTGTGGTGGTGCACACCTTTAATATTAGCACTCAGGAGGCATAGGCTGGTGGATCTCTGTGAGTTCAAGGCCAACCTGGTCTACAAAGCAAGTTCCAGGACAGTCAGGGCTACACAGAGAAGCCCTGTCTTGCAAAAACAAACAAAAAGCACAAAGCCCTAGGTTCAATACCAGTACACTTCATAAATCGGACAACCCCAGCACTCAGAGGTTCTGGGATGATTTGGTTCAGGTACATAGAGTTCAAGGTCAGCCTGGCCTATTTGAAACTGTCCCTCAAAATAACAAAGTCTTAATAATAATAATAGTAGTAGTAGTTCCAATAATGTTGGAAGTGATGGCCAATGCTTATAATCCCAGCACTCAAAAGGTAGGAGGATCAATAAAGTTCAGGGCCAGCCTAGTCTAAGTAGTCAGTTTTTTAGACTAACCAGAAGCCTTGTCTCAAAAAAAAAAAGTGAAAATAATACATAAATAATTTTAGCTTTAAAAGTTCGTGATCACTAGGAAATCCACCCAAGGGTCCATGTAGGCACATTATACTTTGGTGGCAACTGGGGTGGGGGTGGCGGGGTGCCCATGCATAGGTCTGGAGAAGCCAGAGGAAGATGGAGGCCTTCCTCTCTCAATTTCTGCCTTATGCCTTTGAGACATGCTCTCGCTGACATGGGCATCACTATATGTGTGTGTGTTAGTGTGTTCACTCTCTTTGGAGCGAGTATGTGTACATGCTCGAGCGTGTGTAGGTGTGTGGGGGTGCATGTTACACTGTGCTTGCATGTGTTGAGTGCATAGATAGGCCTGTGTGTACCTGTGGAAGCCTGAAGCTGCTGTTCCATGTCTTCTTCAACTGCCCTCCATTTTATCGAAGCAGGGTCTCCTGCTGCTCTTGTTAGTCTTGTTAGTCACCTTGTCCGAGGAATCCCCCACACCACCCTCCACCGCCGAATCCCCGCCCCACCGTGCCTCCCACTGCTGGGCTTGCAGGAAGGTCCAGGCTCCCTGACTTTCACGTAGGTTCTGAAGATCTGAACTCTGGTCCTCACCACAGCAAGTGGCTCATCCACCGGCCGACCTCCCCAGGCCCTGCCATTTTCTTATGGCTAAGCTGGCAGTCAGCAAGCCCCAAGGATCCTCCCATCTCTGTCCCCACTCCCTACCCAGCAGTGAGATACAAGCACACACACACCCGTGCCCTGCTTCTCATGTGGGTACTGTAGCGCTGCACTCTGGCCTCATGTGTAGGCAGCAAGCACTTTACCAATTAAGCATCTTCCCAGCCCTGCCGGCCTTGCTTACAGGACAGAGAAAGAAACCTGGGGATGAGGAGAAGAACTAAGCTCTAAGAAGAAAGGGAAGCTGACTGTATAGGAATCAGAGGCGGGAAAGGCAGGGCTTGGCCCTCTCCGGGCCCTGGGGACCATGTTAGGAATTTAATTTTCTATATGATGTTTATGAACATCAGGAATTGAGTATACTTATTGTGGAGGAAAAATAGATTTAAAAAATCCAAGTACTGGATATAATATACTAAATATTGATGGCTCAATATACTTACCAATATACTTATTATATCAAGGAGAACCATGTCAGTTCCCTGGGGATAAACTGCAGGATTTCTCATGCAGAGAAGTTAGATTTTAATTTTGGCCATATACAAGGGTTTTCATCTTGCTATGTTATTTACTATGTTGTAGAATAAATTTTTAAATCTGCTCACAAAGTTTTGCATGAAAAGTAATTCTGAAAAAATTTTTTTATTGAAAGTCAAATTAGGGCCTTCAAGATATCTCGGCAGGTAAAGAAAGACACCTGCTGCCAAGACACACAGCCTGGGATGTTCCCTGACACCCATGGTAAAAGGAAGGAATTGACCCCTTCAAGGTGTCCTCTGATCTCCACACATCTCTTTCACACACACACACACACACAAATAAATAAATGTTTAAAGCCTAAAAAGAATTTAAGTCAAATGAGGGCGGGGGATGTAACTTACCATTAGAATGGTTACTTGGCAGTGGGCAGTGGTGGCGCACGCCTTTAGTCCTAGCACTCGGGATGCAGAGGCAGGCAGATCTCTGTGAGTTCGAGGCCAGCCTGGTCTACAGAGGACAACTTGAAGGGGTCAATTCTTTCCTTCTATCACGGGTGTCAGGGGACATCTCAAGTCATTAGTCTTGGCGGCAGGCTCCAGGACAGGATCTAAAACTACAGAGAAACTCTGTCTCGAAAAACAAAAAAAACAACAAACAAACAAACCAACCAAACAAACAAACAAACAAAAATGTTTACTTGGCAACGGAAAGCTCAGGTTCCATTCCTAGCACTGTGAAAAATAAAAGAGAAAGCCAAGTGGATACGTGCACACATGTGTATGTACATCTGTGTGTACATGCGTATGTACATGCATGTGTATTTACATTATTTTATATAAAGGAAAGCAATTTTCCTGAAAATAAAACTATAGACAGGTTTTAAGCTCATGACCATCCGCTGCTGGATTTGGCTTTGACTTAAAGCTCGGTCCAAATCAGCTCAGCTCTTATCTCTGAAGACTACAGAGAGGTACGGTGAGGTCGCCTGAGACTCCAGGAAAGCCAGCTCTGCGGGAAAGCGCTCGCCTGGCTGAGCTGACGCTGTTCTCGCCTTTCCCTGTTTCACCTCCTTCTTCCCAGCTGCCAGCATCCAGACTCTTCCTGAGTTCAGCGTCTGAAGGAGAGAAAATGTCAAGTGTCTTGCAGGCATCGATGTCTCCGCGAGACTGTTCCAAAGTAATTCATTTCTGGCTTTTCTGTTTTTTTCCAGCTTCCCAAGTGCCATTTAATACCTTCAATTTATCATTCCCTGCGGCCCCTGCTGGTGGAAGGGCAACATCATCATCCACAGGCCTGACAGCCAGGGTTTTTAACTTGGCATCTATCTCCTGTCACTGCAGGCACGGCTGTCTGAGTGTCTCTGTCCCCCGAGCCCCCCCCCCCCTTACCACTTCCTAAGGATGAGGGAGGAAACTGGATTTGAGGGTGCATACTGTAGTCCCAGACTTGACAGCAGGAAGCAGGAAGGATCAGAAATTCAGAGTCATTTTTGCCAACATAGAAACTTCAGTACCACTGGACATGGTGGCGCTCGCCTTTAATCCCAGCCCTCAGGTGACACAGAGGCGAGGGAAGCTCTGAGTTGAGGCCAGCCTGGTCTATATAGTGAGTTCCAGGCCACTTAAAAGAAAGGAAGGGATGGAGGGGGGAAGAAAGGGAGGGAGAGGAGAGGAGAGAAGGAAGCCCTGGTTTCGAACATGAGACTTTGTCTTTTAATTTTTTTAATTTTTTAAATTTTTTTTAGATTTATTTATTTATTTTGTTTACAGTGTTCTGTCTGCATGTGTGCCTGCAGGACAGAAGAGGGCACCAGATTTCTTCACAGATGGTTATGAGCCACCATGTGGTTGCCGGGAATTGAACTCAGGACCTCTGGAAGAATAATCAGTGTACTTAGCCTTTGAGCCATCTCTCCAGCCCACCTTGTCTTTTTAAAAAGGATGGAGGAAGAAAGTAGAGATGAATGATCTTCTGCTGCCCAGAGAGCCGCTGGAGGAGACACCTACCAACCAAGAGCCATACGGACACCTTAAGTCTGCAAGAATCTACCTCCAGGTGGGAGGACCTTGGAACAAAAGGGAAACTGAGGAACACAAGATGGAAGTTTCTGTGGCCGCGTATATTTCTCTAGACAGTGGAGCCCTCTGGCTTCCCTTCTGTAGAACAGAAACAAGACTTTATTTAAGAGAATTTCTGTATCACCTAGCAAAGAAGCTCCCCGAGGCCCAGCACAGAAGTTTGAATGCCACCAGAATCTTCTTTTTCTTCAATATCAGGTCTAACATAGCCCAGGTTAGCCTAACATAGCCTATGTAACTATATAGCTGAGAATAACTTTGCACTTCTTTTTTTTAAAATATTTTTTACGGTTTATTTAATTTTATTTTATATGCATTGGTGTGAAGGTGTCAGATCCCCTGGAACTGGATCTTCAGACAGTTGTGAGCTGCCATGTGGGTGCTGGGAATTGAACCGGGGTCCTCTGGAAGAGCAGTCAGTGCTCTTAACCACTGAGCCATCTCTCCAGCCCAACTTTGGACTTCTGATCCTCCTGGCTATGACAGAGAAAGGGATGCACAGATCTGTGTCTGCCACCCAAGTGCAGGGATTACAGGTGCGTACCATCACATCTGCTTCAGGGGGTGCTGGAGATCCAGCCCAGGGCTTCATTCATACTCTACCAGCTGCCCACAAGGAGCAGCTTGGACCCCAGATCAGAGTCACACTGTGTGCTCCACAATCACTGACCTCTGTTCATCTCCACTTGCATGCTCATTCTTTGGCTGCGTTCTCTACAACCAAGGTAAGGGTCTGGCTTGACCTGAGTGCGGTCACCTTGTGCCAGGGTCCTGGCCCGGGCCTGTTTCTCCACCTGCTTCCCAGAGCTACAGGCAGACAAAACTGTGGATAGGTTCTGTAAAGCTCAGTGGGTGGACACTGGTGCCCTCAGAGACAATAATGTGTCCAGCATCGTCTTTAATGTGAGCTTGAGATAAACCAGGCGCATTGCAGTCCAAATCTTTGGAATCAATTGTTCTCCACCGCATTTTCCTGGAACACCACACACACACGCACATGCATACACACGCACACACGCACGCACATACACGCATGCACAGCTCCCTAGGGGCATGGACTTCATCAGCCTTGCTGAGCATACAGTAGTCACTTCACACATCTGCAGAACTGAATAAAACTTAAGTATATTCTTTTTTTTCTATTATTTTTCAAAGTTTATTAAATTATGAAAGTTTCCATTTCCGCCCCTCCTCCCAACACCCTCCCACTCCCCCCCTCCCCCTTCTCCTCCCTCTCCATCCCTAAGAGCAGTCAGGGCTTCCAGCCCTGTGGGAAGTTCAAGTTCCTCCCCGCTCCTTCCAGGTCCCGGAAGGTGAGTATCCGAACAGACTGGATCCCAAAAATCCAGTATATGCAGAGGAAACAAGTCCCAGTGTCATTGTCAGTGGCTTTTCAGAAAAAACTTAAGTATATTCTTAATCCTCTCAACCAAATAGAATCCAGCCCTCCCTCTTCCGCTGTCATTGAAGAATTTTCCAAGGACGTGTCTGAATCATTGAGGTGCCCCTGCCGATCCTTAGAACTCCATGGGAGACTGCACTTGCTCTAACTTGCTTTAAATATTTTTCTGGCTTGCTTCCAAAATGGGGCAAACATATCCTAATCTGTCTTTTGCCACCTACAGTGAGTGCTTCCACCAATTTGCAAATCTGGCTGCACGGATAGAGTCTTAGACGATTCAGACAAGAAAGGCTATTCTTCTCACCCCACCCATAGCAATACAGTCTGGGACTGAGCAGGGTCAGAGACGCAGGTCTTTCCATCCTTTTTCTATGACACGGCCAGATGTGGCCCTTCCCATCGAGCCAACCTGTAGGTCTGTGTCTCCGCCTACGAGGAACAGAAGGCAGACAGAGTTTGTATGACCTGGAACAGATTGTTTCTGATCCCATCAAGGGACAACTCAAAGCTACCTGCCTGTGCCTGGCAGCAAAAAAAATTCAACCGCCATGGTCTTCGATAAAGTCTTTACTGTGAAGAGTGGGCTTTCAAGTGACCCTCTGAGAATTAGCATCGAGGATACATGGGCTTTTGGAATTGCGTGTATTGCACACACAAAGAAAGAGAGAGTTAACAGTGTGTATGTTAGCCAGGCCGTTAAGTTCAAATCCCTTCTCTACCACTTGTGGCCTGCATGTTATTAAACACATCACTCAACCACTCTCATCTGTAAAAGGTGGTTACTGACAGCTTAGCGTGAGAGGCTACTACATGAAAAGCACGTCACCAGAGACTGGGTCTGCACACTCAGTGATGGAGAACTTACCTAGCAGGGAGGGGAAGAAAAACACACACCTGACACACCCCAGGTGCTGGGTAAAAAGCAGCTGTTGTTAGGAACACACGTCCTCTGCTGAGTCCCAGGTCCCAAGTGACGACGGCCCCCTGGAGCGGGGCCTCCTAGGCTATGGCGGCACTTACCAGTGCTGGGAGGCCCTTTCTCCATGCTCCTGTTCCGCTCTGGGTTGTGTCCCAGATGGCTGGAAGCCACTGGAAGCTGAAGGGCCAGGGAAATGGAGTGCCACCGCCAATTAAAATCAACTTGTATTTTGATATGCCCCATCTCGCTCACATCCTGAATGCATTTTTAATGACGTCTCGAAGGGTAATGGGGTAAGCTGATAGCAAATTAAACTGCACTTTGGTGAGATCTTCAATTCTGTGTTTACATTTCTGCTCTCCAGACGTCCTAACAGACAGACAGCGGCCCCGTTTCAAGATGGGATAATGGAACCCTGTGTTCTGATTTATTAAATATTTTTTTTTATGAGAGAGCTTTCTAAATCAAAACCGTAGCGACTGCCTCCAGTCATGACAGCTTAAGGGACAAAGAAGGAAGCGACAGGGACATCAGGTCCTGGAGAGATGAGCCCATCTGAGTGTCAGAAGCCACAGGCATCTCATGATACTTTCTGCAGTAGCATGTGTTCCAAAGTGTAGCTCTTTTCATACCCCAAATCCCACCTTCGGGAAAGGGGCCCAGCCAGATATCTGTAAAGGGGGAGGAATCTGATGATTAACTTTCTTGGGAAATGAGTAAACAAACGCTGCTTCTGATTCTTTGTTCTTGTGCTTCACCTAATTTGGAACAAGAAAGCAATTGCCAGGTTTACAAACCGGGAAGCTACAGAAGCAGGGCAGGAGAGACGGCACAGCTTGTAAAACGTTTGCCATGCAATCACAAGATCCAGACTTTGTAAAAGCCGGTGCCAGTGTAGCCAGACTGTCCAGATCCAGTGAGAGGCCCTGTCTGCAAAACAAACGGTGGAAAACAACTGAGAAAGACACAGATGTCAACCTCTGGACCCCATGTGTATGCATTCTACACACGTATGCACAGATACATACATACACGCAAAAAAAAAATACCTATAAAAAATCTTCCAGAGGAAGCCTAGCCCCACCCCTTCCCAGTCCAGAAGCCGTTGTCCCCACTACACAGCAGGCGCAAAGATGCTTGCCTTAGCACGCAGTGGCTGCGCCCACCGCATCAGCAGCACGCTTTTCTTCACTTTTGCATGTCTGTTCATAATGCTACAACAGAATGACTTTCTCCCAGACTTCCCTCAAGGAGTATGCCCATTTCTCTGGAAGAAAGCAGCATGCAGGCTTGCTTGTACTGAGCAGAACACTCTAAAATATAAAAGAAACTGATAATAAAATAAAATAGAAATTTAAAAGCAGCCAACACAGTATTGGAAAGCATCCCCTCTGTCTGTGTTACTTTATTTTTATTTCACTTTACTGTGATTTCAAGATAGACTATAACCATGTAGTCCAGACCAGTCTGGAACTCATAAGTAAGGTTGGCCTCAAGTTAAGGCAACCCTCTGATCTCTACCTCCTATGTACTAACTAGGATTGTGGGTGTGTATCAGCAATCCCAGTTTAAATTATAGTTTTGAAATAGCATTTTGAGCTGGGCGGTGGTGGCACACACTTTTAATCCCAGCACTCAGAGGCAGAGGCAGATGGGAATCTCTGAATTCAAGGCCAGCCTGTTCTATAGAGCAAATTCCAGGACAACCAGGGATACACAGAGTAACCCTATCTTGAAAAAAACAAAAAAGAGGGACTGGAGAGATGGCTCAGTGGTTAAGAGCACTGGCTGGTCTTCCAGAGGACCTGGGTTCAGTTACCAGCACCCACATGTCAGCTCACAACTGTCTGTAACTCCTGTTCCAAGGGATGCAATGCATTCATACAGACATGCATGCAGGCAAAATACCAATGTATGTAAAATAAAAATAAATTATAAAAGAAAGAAAGAAAAACTGAAAAGAGGGGTAGGGGGAGGGAAAGGAAGAAACAAAGAACATTTGAGCCTGGGACTCTTAGAAGTGGCTGATTCCAGGTCTAAGACAAGAAATATAGAAAAATACCCAAGCTCCTGTAATCCTAGTACATGGGATATAGAGGCATGAAGACCAAGAGTTCAAGGACAGCCTCAGCTACACAGTCAGCTGGAGGCCAACCTGAGCAACAAGAGATCCATCTCATTAAACACACACACACACACAAAAGTAAAAAAAAGTATCAGGATAACAGAGTTTTTTTTTTTAATCTACTACTAATTGAAACCAACAGTAGTAATAATTCGACTAGATTACTAATCATTCATAAGGACCCAGGGTGTTGGGGAAATGGCCCAAGGATAAAACACTTGCCACACAAGTGTGAGCACTTAGACCTCCGGAACCCACATTTAACCAGATGCAGCTGGGCACATCTGTAATCACAGCACTCTTACATGGAGACGGGAGACAGACAGGAGCATCCCCTGAAGTTTGTGGGCCAGCTAGCTTGCATGTGCAGCAGTAAAGAAGAGGCCTGTTTTCAAATAAGGCCCAACTCCTGACACCATCTTCTGACTGCCACACAAAGAGAGAAACAAAACATTTGCCCTTTTCTATGTTGACTACGCGACTGGCTGGCCAGCAGGTCAGGGGAAGAGTCTCCTCATAACAAGACTCCAGCTGAACGACAGCAGTGAGGATAAAGAGCTAGAATTGGTCATGTTGCCACTTCTAGCAAATTAATTGGAACAGGCAGGATGCTATGGATGTCCATAAGGGGACACGAAGACAGACATCCACGTCTGCATGCCCTGTTTGGGATAAGAGCATCTACAGGGGACTGTGGAAATGAGTCAGTAAAATGCACACTGAGCAAGTATAAGGACCAGAGTTGGAAGCTCCAGTACCCACATAAATACCAGGCAGGGGTGGTAGCCCACCTGGAATTCCAGGACTCAAAGGGTAGAGTTCCCCAGAGCAAGCTATTTAGCCAGACTCGTCATTTCAGTGAGCCCTGATTCAAGTGGGAAACCCTGCCTCAAAGAATAGGGTGAAGAACAATAGAGCAAGATTCCCAGCCAGGCAGTGGTGGCACATGCCTTCAATCCCAGCACTCGGGAGGCAGAGGCAGACGGATCTCTGTGAGTTCGAGGCCAGTCTGCTCTACAGAGCGAGTTCCAGGACAGCCAAGACCATTTCGCAAAGAAAGCTTTTCTCAAAAAAAACAAAAAGAGAAAAAGAAAAAAAAAAAAAGATTCCCAAGGTCAGCCTCAAGCCTCCACAGACAGGTATACACAATGTTAATGTACACACACGCATGACACACATTCAAAAGCAAAACAAAAAGTATCTTTAGTCTTCCCCAAGGGACCCAAACCTGCACCTAAGAGATCTCCACAGCCAAGTGCTAATTTGCATGGAACAGAGAAGACAGGAACATCAACTGAATGCTGAATACAGTCAACAAACACGCAGACTGAAAAATAGCGCAGCTCAGACGTGCCTGGCTCTGCGCGGGTGTTCCTAGGAGGAAGAGGATGAAGCAGAAGCCCCTGGATGGAAAGACATAACTCACACTAAATCATCAGGCCGGCTGTGGTGTTCCAGGCCAACAATCCCAGGAATGCTAGAGGGACTGAGCAGCAAGGACCACTTCAGAGCAAGAGTTGAGATCTAGAGACCAGCAGTGGTGGCGCACACCTTTAATCTCAGCACTCAGGAGGCAGAGGCAGGCAGATTTCTGAGTTCAAGGCCAGCCTGGTCTACAAAGGGCTACACCGTCTTGGAAAAAAAAAAACACAACAAAACAAACAAACACAAAAGGAGTTTGAGATCTAGACTGGAGAGGCAACTCGGTGGTTAAGAGCATTCACTGGTCTAGCAGAGGACCCAGGTTTGGTTTGTTCCCAGCCCATAGATGGTGGCTCAGGACCAGTTCCAAGAGGTCCAACAACCTCTCCTGGCCTCCCCAGGCACCACATACATGCAGTCATATACATATTCATAAAGTTAGAATGAGAAATCTATATGAAAGTTATATATATAAAATTAGAATGAGGGCTGGAGAGATGGCTCAGCGGTTAAGAGCATTGCCTGCTCTTCTAAAGGTCCTGAGTTCAATTCCCAGCAACCACATGGTGGCTCACAACCACCTGTAATAAGATCTGGTGCCCTCTTCTGGTCTGCAGACAGAATATTGTATACATAATAAGTAAATAAATAAATATTTTAAAAAAAAATAAAATAAAATTAGAATGAGAAGAGTTTGAGACCATCTCGGGCATAATAGGACCCTGTTTAAAAATATGAGGGGATGACGGGATATTATAAGAGTTAAAAAATGCACATCTGACTGATAAGGGATAAACAAACCAGGGATGGAGGTTGTAGCTTCTTTGGTAAAGTATTTGCCTAACATGCACAAGACCCTGGTTCCATCCCTAACATAAGCCAGGCATGGTGGCTTGCGCCTATAATCCCAGCACTCAGGAAACAAGGCAAGATCAGTAGTTCAAAGTCATACACAGCTACATGGCAAAGTGGGAGCACTAGCAGTCTGCACTACCTGAGACCTCGTCTCAAAAAAAGTGCAGACTGAATGTGAATATGAAGGTCCATGATATACATGTATCAAAATGTCATAATGAAGCACATTATTTTGTACAATTAGCATATGCTAATAAAGGACCAAGTATTATTACTACAAAGTAGTAACAACTAGGAGTGTCAGGGTGTTGGGTGCCTTTGGGAGGAGGAAAGTGGCTTGGGGTTGAGGCAAAGACACAGAAAGCCCCCAGGGTAACTGCCAAGTTCTATTCCACATCCAAGATGCAGAGAGAAATCCTGATTTATTTTATGTGAGGGATTTTTGTTTATTTTTATTTTGTTTGCAAGCTGGAGAACCAAGCCCAAGGCCTCATAGATACTCGGCACACGCTCTCCCTGTGTGCTACCCCAGCCCACGATACTGGATTTAATTTTTAATGTATATAGGTGCTTTGTCTTATGTGTGCCTGCAGCCCAGAAGAAGGCATCAGATTGTGAGCTGCCATGTGGGTGCTGGGAATTAAACTCAGGACCTCTGGAAGAGCAACCAGTGCTCTTAACTGCTGAGCCATCTCTCCAACCTGTGTGCTATATCCCAGCCGAAGACATTGACTTTCTAAATATTAAGCTGTATACATTTGGTTTGCTTGAGTTTCTACATGATGTCTAAATTATTTTTGTTTGTTTTATTTTGGCTTGTTTTGTTTTTGAGACAGGGTCTCACTATGTATTCCTAGCTGACCTAGAACTCACTATGTAGACCAGGTTGGCCTAGAATTTACAGAGATCCTCCGAGGACTGGATTAAAGGCATGTGCCACTACCGCCTGGCGTGACAGACTGAGAAACTTTTATTTATTTTCTTTTAACTCACTGTTAATAGTTAACTGAGTAACTTTTAAAAGGTCCAGGTTTTTCAGGCTAGGTGGCAAAACTGAGGATATTATACATGCAATTATATAATCATTTAAACTTTTTAACCCTAAGGATATCTGTAGCATTAGATGCTTGACCTTTGGGGGGGTCCACTACTCCTGAGCTCCCAATCCCTGGTGGTTCCTCCTGGTCAGCTGCACAGAGTGTCTCATGCCTTGCCTTTCCTCTGCAGGGCTGCCAGCTACATCTTTCTGTCTCTAAGCAACGGGAGAAAAAGAGTTATCAGGCAAGCACAACCATAGGACTAGCTCTGGGCTCCACCCAGCTGCTCAGAAAAAGCATGGAACATGATTCCCAAGAGAAAAGATAACCTAGACTCATCCAAATATTAGGCCCCAAATAGACCTGTGTCTAGACTCAAACCCCCTGCTTTACCCTTGTTGTTTAAGGTGGAGTCTAGAAGACAGCAACAGCATCCTCGAAAACCTGCTAGAAATCACAAGACCCCGGTCTGGGGAAACGGCCCGGGGGGTAAGGGTGCGTGCTGCCAACCCTGACAATCTGATACCTGAACCCCACATAGCGGGAGGAGAGAACTGACTCTTGCAAGTTATCCTTTGACTGCTAGACTCACTCGGCAGCAAACGTATGCCCACATTATTATGATACATGATGCTGGGCATGGTGGCGCACACCTTTAATCCTAGTACTTGGGAGGCAGAAAAAGGTGGATCTCCGTGAGTTTGAGGCCAGTCTGGGCTACAGAGTGAGTTCCAAGACAATCAGGGCTCTCTAGCACAGAGAAACTGTGTCTCAAACAAACAAACAAAAAACATCACGATAGATGACAGATAGATGATGGATAAGATAGATAGATGATAGACATCTATCAAAGAAAAAAGAAAGGCAAGATCCTGCTAGAACCAGGCAACAATGACTTCTCTTCCCACTGGGACCTATCCCAGACCCAACCAGTCAGTGTCTGCACTTTTGTAGGTGTTGGTGTGTTGTGGTGATGTCTCTGTGTGTGCCTCTGTACATGTATGTGCGCCTGACTGGAAGCCAGAGGTCAACCTTGGGTATTATTTCTCAGGAAATACTTTTTTGAGCCTCTAGGACCTAGAGATCAGCCAAATAGGCTAGTCTCACTGGCTAGGCCACCCAGGGAACTTCCTGCCTACCTTCCCAGAACCGGGATTACAGGCACTTGCCACCACGCCCTGATCTTTATGAGGGGCTGGGGACCAATCCCAGGTTCTCATTCTCACGTGCCAAGCACTTTACCAAAAGCTTCAGCCTCCAATATCTTCACCTTTAGCCATATGCTAGGAGACTCGTTTTTCACACCCAAGATGAGACAACTCCATGGTAAATACATCACGCAGAGAGGCCTCTTGGAGAGTGAGCTTTCAACGCTCAGGCGTTTCTAAGAGGAAGTTCTCAGAGCTGGTTCACCGTGCTCTAAGGGTGAAAAGTCCCTCTTCTGGCTCCGTCCATCAGTGCAGGACAGTCCTTGAATCCCTGCTCTCAGAGCAAAGGGGAAATCAGAAAGGACGCATTCCATCACCAGGTCAAGGGTGTCACTTCTTTTGAACAAGTGAAACAGAAAGGACAGGTATCAAAGATGGACGGACGGACGGACGGACGGACGGACGTATGCTTTGAATCTTCCAAGATAAGTAGGTCAGATGGCGGCGCAAGAGAAGTCCCTTGAGAAGAAAAAGCCCCACTTTTTTTTACCAACCATGTAGGCAGTACCCAGTGTGGTGTTCATGAAGCTTCGGCTGGGAATGACCAGAACAGTCTACATTTTCATTTCGAACCACAAAGTGAAGTTCCTCTAAATAATACTAAGAGAGTGGAGTGATTCTCCCGAGAGACATTCCCAGGCTGGGAACTTCCCGCCTAACAAGCTCTCTCCACCTCCAATGATCTTGGGAAGGTACAGATCTTTGCTTTAACTTCCTCATCAGGCGACAGTGACAAATCCAAACAACTGCATTGCCAGCCCTAAACAACCTCTTTGCTTCACCAGGAAATACCGCATCGAACTCCACATTCAAATAAAAGAAAATCGTCACCTTTTAACAGCGAGGGTAAAATAGTAAGAGGGGAGACCCTACTTCAAATAGAAATGATAAAAAATGCATTTCTAGGATCCGTGATACATGCTCCCCATTAATGAATCCTCAAAACATTAAATGAAAGAGGTCGGTGGCGAGGGCTGGGAGAATAGCTCAGCAGTTAGGAGTGTGGGTTAAACCTGAGAATTGTGAGGACAAAGACCAGTTCCATAATTATACGATGAAAGCAGGCTTTATTAAATACTGGCCGGAAGGGGGACACTGACTGGGTCCATATCTGAGATCCCCAGAGAAATGGTGCTGAATTGACTGGGTCCATATCTGAGATCCCCAGAGAAATGGTGCTGAATTAGGGCAGTCAAGAGCCTATAAAAGCCAACACCCACAAAGCTATGGTACTTTCTGCCTTCATCCAATGGGAGGTGGAGGCAAGCGCACATCCTGACGTACTTCCTGCCTATGTCCCTCCTACATGTACCTCCTACAAACCTGCCTCTGTATGTGCCTCCATTTGTGCCTGTGTGTGATCAAACACAGCTGTGCAGCGGGGGCAACCAACCTTGTTTATTGTTTTTGGGTTTGTTGTTGTTGTTTTGGTTTTTCCGAGACAGGGTTTCTCTGTAGCTTTGGGACCTGCCCTTGAACTAGCTCTTGTAGACCAGGCTGGCCTCGAATTCACAGAGATCCGCCTGCCTCTGCCTCCTGAGTGCTGGGATTAAAAGTGTGTGCCACCACCACCCAGTTCCAACCTTGTGAAATCAGGTGAATAGTTATCTTACAAGAACAACAGCCCTCAGCATTCCCGGAAGTTATCAATACTTGGGTAAGTGGGACTTTACCCCTTACAATTGCGTATTCCAGAAGACCAGAATTCAGTTCCCAGCACCTACATCAGGTGGCTCACTACTGTCTGTAACTCCTCCAGCTCCAAGGAAATTCAGCACCTCTGACCTCTACAGGCACCTGCACTCACTTGCGCACACACACACACACACACACACACCACTTGCATGAACGCACAAATAATTTTTAAAATAATAACTTTTTTTAATAAAAAGAAACCATCCACAAAAGGCCCCAAATAAATGAAGCTATTGATAGAAATGTCCACAGTAGTCAAATCTATATAATGACAAAAACTGATTAATGGTTACCTGGGGCTCGGAAGGAACAAAGGACCGGAGGGCAATGGTCAAAGAAGGCAAGGTTGGTTTCCAAGGCAATGGCGGTGAAAATGCTAAAAGTTTTGTTCACTCCGTGGGTGAATGGTATGTGTGTGTGAATTTTCTCGGGTGTGTGATGGATGTGCACGTATGTCTGTACATCTACAAGTGTGGAGGTGTGAGGATAACCTCGGATAATGTGCCTTGCCTGCTGCCTCTGAGGCAGGGTAACTCTGCTGACCCCATGAACTTCTGGGAAACTGTGTCTGCCTCCTGCCTTAGTATAGGAGCACTGAAGAGATGTGCACACCAGGTGCCTGGCTTTACATGGGTTCTGAAGATCTGAACCCAAGCTTTCACGTTTGCATAGCAAGTAGTTTGCCCACCAAGCTGCCATTCTAGTCCTAAATTCCATTTCAATAAAATTATTTTTTGCCAGGCAGTGGTGGTGCACACCTTTAATCCCGGCACTCAGGAGGCAGAGGCAGCCAGATCTCTGTGAGTTCAAGGTCAGCCTGGTCTACAGAGAGAGTTCCAAAACAGCTAGGGATACACAAAGAAACCCTGTCTTGGGGCGGGGGAGATTATCTTTTCTTTGCTTGTTGAGACAGGATATTTCTCCCAGGTTGGCCTCACACTGTCTGTGTAACCAAGAATGACTTTGAACTTCCCATCCTCCTGTATCTACCTCTGGAGGGCTGGAATTACAGGTGTGCCTCACAGTGTCCAGTTTATGTAGTGCTGGTGGGGGAACTCAGGGCTTCCTTAGATGCTAGGCAAAGGCCCAATTATTAGGTCTCAAACCTGGGACACATATCTAACTGAGGTGTCCATTTTACGTATCAAAGTAGACCCTGCCCGCCAGGTTCTCCCAGCATCCTCAGTCCCTACCTGTAACTGGATATGACTGGCATATCCCACCCAGTATCTTAAACTTCTCCAGCCCTGGGATTGGGCTGTGCTTCCCCCATTCCCCTTCCTATATAACCCAGCCATTTTGGTTATCTGGTCCTTTTTGTCTACCCTTTACTCTCCGGGCCTCGTGGTCTTCTGGTCCCCTGGTCTCCTCTCTCCTCTCCCCCTCTCCTCACATGGCCAGGCACAGGGTCCTGCTCTCTCTGGACTCTCCCAGATGTCCCTGCCTCTGACTATGCTCTCCCTCATGTCTATAATGAACTTTTTCCTCCACCATATCTAGGTCTTCCTTTTTATTTCTTTTTTTTATTCACCAATAAAGCTACTTTTTTTTTTTAATGTGAGACAGGATCTGGTCTCTCTGTGTAGGTCATTGAAAGTTCTGGAACTCTGTATGTAGACTAGGCTGGTCTTGAACTCACCGAGATCCACCTGCCTATGCCTCTCCAGTGCTGGGATTAAAGGTACAAGCCATTATGCCAGATTAACAGAAAAAAAAAAAGATAATTCTAAAATTCTAGTGCCACACAAGAGCCAGGTTAGTCTAAAGTACAGATTCCCTTCTACAGTGACTGAACCAGCCTGAGGAGCTACACCTCCCCAGCAAACCAGTCTCCCGGGAGGAATCTCAGTCTTTTTTAAGGTCACCAATCTCAGAAATCCCCACCTGTTCCAAAAACACTGGGGGAAACCAAAACAATACTTTAACCTACTCGAAAAAGGGAGAAAAACAGAGGAGCATGGGGTAGATATGACAGGCTCGTCAGAATTTACTATCACTATAGAAACTCAAGTCCAAAATAGACTAAGCTTTCCCAGCAAAAAACCTTCAAAAGACACAAATAACACAGAAAGACCGATGGTCAAAAGAGCCCCCTGGGTGGCCAAGGCCGTCTGCCTGACCACAAAGACCTCAGTTCTGTTTCCTCTATTGGGTCTTAAATTTGGAAAATTCCTTTCTCTCTCCAGATCTGCTTAATTTCCCAGACTAAAGGCCAAGGTCCTGAGAAGCCCTGAGCCGTCTAGCTGCTCCCACAAGGCCTGTGGGTGTCTCAGTTACTGCTGTCACCATGGAAAGGAAGTCAAGGGCACCGGGCCTGGGGGACAGGTATCCTTTACCCTCAGCAAAACACACGGAACCTCAGGGCGTTGGGAGGCCTCAGAAAGTCATCCCGGGCAGCTTTAGCCACCAGCTTTGTCCTAACCTGGAGACCTGAATTCTCTCATCCCCGAGCAAATTAAAAGACCAAATGTCATTAAGCAATTAATAATGGAGCAGATGCAGTTTGGCTTCTGTCTCCACCAGACTTCTGCTCCAAAGCGCCTGCTTCAGTCCCTTAGGACAAAGTGGCTCTCTCCAAAACCCGGGGCAGAGGAGGAAATGGCAAGGTCAGAGCAGTGCTTGGCACTTAGGCAGGGCTCTGTACTTATTGACCAGATGAATCCCGAATACGCATGATCCCTTGGCACTCCGGCCTAGAATAGCACAAATCACACGGAACTGCACCCACACCTGTTCACTGCAACCCAACAAAATCAATAACCAAACAACTGTTACTACCAGAATATAAACCTTGGGAACTGAGGCATTGGGTTAATATTGTCTAACGTTCAAAGGAAGGCCACATAATGATCCTTTTATGATATCGGTTTAATACTGGATGAATTAAGGGACTACTATGTGCAAAGCGGTATGTTGTACCTCTCGCGGGGGGTGGGATGAGGTGGGGGGTGTCCTTGCAGAATCACTTCCACCTGAAACTGAGGCTTGCCCCCTAAGTCTTCCACCCGCCAGGGGCCGCTGTGGGAAACACTAGGTTTCCTTTCACGCGTCACTCTTTGCCCCTGCGAAGCCGTTGCCCGGAGCTAAGATGGCGGCGTCGGTGGCTGCTGCCGCCGGGAGGCTGCGGCGAGCCATCGGGAGGTCGTGCCCATGGCAGCAGTTCTCCACCGAGGCCCGTCCACTTCACGGAGCGGCCGTGAGGGACGCCTTCCTGAGCTTCTTCCGGGATCGTCATGGCCACCGGCTGGTGCCCTCCGCTTCCGTGAGGCCGCGCGGCGACCACAGCCTGCTTTTCGTCAATGCCGGCATGAACCAGGTAGGGGCGGGGCTTCACCGATCGGGGGCGGAGCTCGGGAGTTTGCCTGAGAAAGGAGCTTCAGAATTGGGCGGAACTCAGAGCGCCTGTGGAAGAGGCACTGGGTGCGATGATTAGGGGCCTGGGTAGGACTTGGGATATTAATTTGAAGACTTGTGGAAAGAAATTAAATTTATTATCCCTGGACAGCAGATGTGGAGCCGCGAGGGTCAGGCTCAGGGTGGAAGACTATTTAAATAAATATAATTCAACCGTTAAGCAGGTGTTTATTGCACGCTTGCTATGTTCTTTGACTCTGTCCAACCACTTCTTATCTGTAAATTTTACCACCTTTACTAGGCTCAGGTCTTTGGTTTGGGTTTATTTACCTTTTCTCTGCTTCACACACACCAGAGATGCCTGCCTGAGCTCCTGGGATGCCCTGAGCCAAGGCCACATTGCCCCCTTGGGGTCACAAATAGCCTTGAGTTTGAACAACCATCTTCATCACTCCCCCTTTAACCTTCTACTGAGGAGCCCCCTCCCCCGCTTTTATGTGCTTCTAGTTCAAGCCCATCTTCCTGGGCACAGTGGATCCACGAAGTGAGATGGCAGGCTTCCGGCGTGTGGCTAACAGTCAGAAATGTGTGCGGGCCGGAGGTCGCCACAATGACCTGGAGGATGTGGGCCGAGATCTCTCGCATCATACCTTCTTTGAGATGCTTGGCAACTGGGCTTTTGGGGGCGACTATTTCAAGGTGAGTTTCCAGGGCTCTGTGCAGTGCTTGTGGATCCCCCAGAACTCACATAAAAAGTGAAGGCCAGTACTGTGCGCCTAGAATTCTGGAGCTTCCAAATGGGAGGTGGAGACAAAAGGATCCTTGGGAGTTCACAGGCAAGCTAGTCTGGCGTACACTCTAAACTAATGTGACAGACCCTGTTTGAAGCAAAAAGTGGAAGGCACCTGAGTACAGTCACCCATAGTTGTCCTTTCAGTTTCACGTGTACATACCCACACCTGGAGCACGTGTGCGCACACACACAGACGCACACACAGACACACATGCACACCGAGACATACAACAGGAAGGAATTGAAGAGAGGGACTGTGGCTCCTGCCTGACGGTTGCATGACAGTTACACGAACAGCAGTGCTGGGATGGTCACTGGACATAAAGTCCCCAGGTCAGGTGGGTGGACTTTGTAAGAGCGGAGACACTCTCTGGGCAGAAAGAACTCAAGGCTGAAATGGCCATGTCTTGGTCCGAAAATAGGGTGGGTAGTGAGGATGGTTTTGTCTTGGGTTCATGAACTCAGATGGTCTCACGGAGACTTCTCCACCCTGGTTTCCCGTGCAGGAAGAGGCGTGTAGCATGGCCTGGGAACTGCTGACTCAGGTCTATGGGATCCCTGAGGACAGGTTATGGGTCTCCTACTTTGGTGGTGATTCCAAGACAGGGCTGGAGCCAGACCTGGAGACCAGAGACATCTGGCTCAGCTTGGGGTAAGTTAACCCCTTCGTCTGTCTGCCCTCGGCAATAGGAAGACTGGAAAGCAGACTGTCAGTACAAAATCCTGAGTTGAGCATGTGTGAGCATGCTGTGGTTCAGCCCTGGGACCCCCTCTTCCTGAGCTGGACTTGGCTAAGAGGCTGTCACAGCAGAGGAGGTGCTGACTTCCAAGCATGCCCATCTCCCAGCACTTACCTGGCTTTCTCCCCAGAGTGCCTGCCAGCCGTGTGCTTTCCTTTGGACTCCAAGAGAACTTCTGGGAGATGGGAGACACTGGGCCCTGTGGACCCTGTACTGAGATCCACTATGACCTGGCTGGGGGAGTGGGAGCCCCTCAGCTGGTGGAGCTCTGGAATCTGGTCTTCATGCAGCACAACAGGTAATGGTGGCAGAAACTACCATTAGTTCCTAGCTGAGCTCACGTGCTTTTTTAAAAATAGAAACTGACCTAATTCTAGTCCTTGTCCATGACAGTTTCAACTGGTGGTTGCTGCCCTCTGGCCTCTTGTCATATAGTGCAGTTGAATTTAGTGATCACTGAGATTTTCTTCTAACATGTTTTGACATGCCTCTCTAAAGACAATGAATCTGGCTTAGTAGGCAGCCTGGGTCCAGACAAGGGCCCAAGCAAGAGGAAGGATGGAGTTAACCCTTTTGAGAAAGGATCGGACTCCAGGCCGTCATCATCTTCATTTGTGTAGGGGGTGGGAATAAGGACACTGTCCTGCAGGCTCCTGCTACCCTCAGCCCCTGGGTCCTCAGGTTTCTGCTGAACCTGAGCATCCGCCTCATACCCGTCAGACCCAGCTGGCCTCACCTTGCACCTTTTCCCTGGCCAGAGAGGCGGATGGAAGCCTGCACCCGCTGCCCCAGCGGCACGTGGACACAGGAATGGGCCTGGAAAGGCTGGTGGCTGTGCTGCAGGGCAAGTGTTCCACCTATGACACGGACCTGTTCTCACCATTGCTCAGTGCCATCCACCAGGTGAGTGCACCTCTGCCTCAGCCCCGTTGCTCTGTGTGTGTGTGTGTGTGTGTGTGTGTGTGTGTGTAGGGGGACTGTGGTCCAGATCACAACCTTGGCTGTCGTCTTTAGGAACCATGTCTGCCTTCTCTGACACAGGGTGTATCATTGGCTTTTGGTAGAGGGCTTGCCTTTTTCTTTAAGGTGGCTGTAATAAAGAAGCTGTGTGGAAGGGCATGGCTTGACTAGCCCACTAATCCAAACCTTTATGCTTGGTACAGAGGATCGAAGTAGAAATGGAGATCGCCTTCAAGCATGAGTGAGTGGCAGACAATAAATCAGTGTGTGAAAGAACAAGATCATAGCTCACAGACCCTAGGCAGGCAACAAGCATTGCAGATAGCCGCTGGTGGAGGTGTCACAGAGGACCTTAGACCACTTGTGTGGCCACGACTTGCCAGGGAGACGACCTTCGATCTAAAACCTGAAAGAGAGTCAGCACTGAAAGCTTATTCCAGACAGATGGCAGTGGGTGCCATGGCAGGAAATGCTTGACATACGGCATTGTCAGCAAAGGCGAGGAGATGCAGTCCAGCACCACCCCCTTAGGACCTCCACCCAGATAAAGCAGGGTCCTTGACTGCATCACAGGAGGTCAGAGTGAAACAAAGAGTGAGTTTATTAAGTATTTAGATGGAGGTGTAGAGGAGAAATACACTCAAAACATGCATGCAGGCTTCCTAGGAGAGCTGTGTTCCAATGCCTTCACAGTGGCTGTATTTATGGCTCTGTGGTTTTTTAAGTTATATTTCTGAAAGGGTGTCATTTTCTACAAGGTTTAAAGATTAATCAAATTTAAAATATAAACTGGTTTATTTTTTTTTCCAAGAATTCCTTCTGCAAATGAAATTGCAGAAGATGGTTTTCTGAAGTGCCTTGTGTACACTTAAGGTTGAGATAAGTGTGCTAATAAAGTAAAATTACTGCCACAAATGTTTATATATCCTGGCCCCAAATTAACATAGTTTGTTGTGGTTCTTTGTTTTTTGTTTTAAGTATGTGTGTGTGTGTGTGTGTGTGTGTTGTATGTGTGAAGTGTGTGAAGGTACATACAGAAACCAGAAGAAGGCTGGGCATCAGATCACAAGGACCTGGAGTCACAGGTGGTTGTGAGCCACCTAGTGTGAGTGCTGGGAACCAAACGCAGATCCTCAGGAAAAACAGCAAGTACTCCTGACTGTTGAGTCCCCTCTCCAGCCCCTAGCGTGTGACTTTTAACAGCCTTGTTTGAAAAGTTTTAGAAAGCCAAGCACTATCTCTAGGTGACTTCAGTTTTATCAGTTGTACTGACAAATTAGATCCCTGGCTAGGGACCTTCTTCCCCTTTCCAGGCCCTTTTAATAGTTTCTGCCTTCCGGGAAGACAAGAAAGACAGCCAGGTAGCTGCCGTAGAATCCTGTGTGACGTGGGTGGGGCCAGAGAGCTTTCGCTGTGGGTATACCAGTGCTATAAGGCGGCAATGCGACCCTGTCCAGGAGTCTGTGGGCATTGGCACAGGCCAGGCCACCTTTTCTGGGTCATCCTTTTGGTCACGCGTGAGCTCGTCCAGACATCTGTGGTTGACCACAAGGCAGCTCTACTTCTAGGCACTGGTTGGCTGTCAGTTTGGGGCAGTAGGGTGGCTAAGCCGTGTGTCTGCTGTCATCTAGCTGACTTGCTCTAGAACAGGCTTGTTCTCATCCCAGCAGGGTTCCAGGAAGGAGGGCAGAGTGTAGAAGGGTTCTTCCTTGTATTCTTTTTCTTTTTGAACTGGGACCTCTGTGTAGCCAGAGATGACCTTGAACTCCTGATTCTGTTGCTTTTACCCCCTTAAGTGCTGGAATGGCGGGTACGCACCTCCACACCAGAGGTGGGGAAATGGATGCTATCTGCTGCTGGGAAGCGGCTTAGAGTCCTATGGCAGTGGCCTGTGCTCAGGGAAAGGACGTTTTTACAAATAGTTTCCTGCAAAGCCGGTAGCAAGGGTCCCATCTTGCGGGTCCTGAAGTCCAAAGAGAACTTTTATTCTGCACATGCACAGAAAAGCCCAGGTGGAGGGGATGCAAGATCTGCCACGCACTCCCACAAGGGCAGTGCTGTTGCTGTGTGGAGGATGAGCTGGGACCAGAAGACAGTGAAAACCAGAAAGCTGCTGCTCTGTTATCAACCCAGGCAAAAGCCAGGGGAGGAGTGCGTGCGGCATAGGTGGTGGCAGATAGACGACACAGAGGTCAAAGGAGAAGACCCATTCGTGGGTGGGGTTGGGGGAGTGGCTTAAGCAGCATAGTGGGTGGCAGGGCATCTAACACAAGCCTGCACTAGGGTATGTTTGGAGCTATGCAGATTAAGTGGCCCACCGGGGCACATTTAAGTACATGTATATCAGCTTCCCCCACTCCTCTCCCTGGCCCCAATCCTACCTCTAGGATGATCAGAGAGGCAAGCATGGAGTCCCACCTGCCTGGCCCAGATTTCGCATCTGCTCCTAAGGAGCTAATGGTCTCACATAGCTTTATCTGTTTGTTTGTTTGATTGATTTGGTTTGGTTGGTTGGTTTTTCAAGAGAGGGTTTGTGTAGCTTTGGAACTTTTCTTGGAACTTGCTCTCTAGGCCAGACTGGCCTTGAACTCAGTGATTCACCTGCCTCCACCTGCCTCTTTAATCCTGGCTGGTGTTAAAGGTGTGCACTACCACCGCCCAGATACTTTTAGTTTTTAATTTTTTAAATTTTATTTGTTGATTTTTGTCATTCTTTTGAGACAAGGTTTCTCTTGTAGCCTTGGCTGTCCTGGAACTCACTTTATAGACCAGGCTGACCTTGAACTCAGAGATCACCTGCCTCTGCCTCAGGAGTATTGAGACTAAAGGCGATAGACCACTATCACCACCACTGGGCTATTCTCTATCTCTTTTTAACTAGACAGTCTGGTCTAAGCTGGCTTCGAACTTGCCAGATAACTGAGGATGGCTTTGAACTTCAGATCCTCCTGCCTTTTTTCAAGTTCTGGGATTACTGAAGTATGCCACTATGCCCAGTTTTATGTGGTGCTAGGGCGTTGAACCAGGACTACATACATGTTAAGTAAGCATTTAACCAACTGAACCACATTTGCAAACCCTTTTTCCTCTTCTTTAAGTCAAGCTTTGAGGCCAGGCATTTGCAGGTGGATTCCTGTGAGTTTGAGGCCACCTTGATCTGCATTGCAAATTCGAGGCCAGCCAGAGATACATAGTAAGAACCTGTCTCAATAAATAAATAGTAAAGCAAACAAGGGTGATAGTGCCCTCTAAAGAGGCTGTTTTAGGGATGGTTGGTGTCTTGGGGTTTCTGTTGCTGTGATAAACTCTATGAGTGTAAGCATCTTGGAGGGGGAGAGTTTATTGTGATTTTTCTTCCAGTTAGTCACATCAATTAAGCCGGGGCAGGAACAAAGCAAAGCCTGAGGAGGGTCACTACGTATTGCACGCTCACTGTGGCTTGTTTAGCCTGCTTTCTTAGAGGACCCAGGACCACCAGCGCAGGAGAGGCTCTGTCCGCAGTGAGCTGAACCCTCCACCTCAGTCATCAACCAAGAAAATGTACCACAGCCTCACCACTATGGTGGGGCGTTTTCTCAAGTGAGGTTCCTTTTTCCAAAAGCCGACTCTAGCTTGTGTCAAGGTGACATACTATTAGTCGGCACAGATGGCGTGTTCTTCCGCTCTCCCAGTGGAAATTTAGCAGGCCATGGCCACGATGGGCCTTTTAGCTCAGCATGCACCCCACACAGGCCAGCAAGTCCCAGCCCACCATCGGCTTTTCCAGACGGCTATTGTGTTTGTTTGGTTTTAGGGGTTTTGGTTTTGGTTTTTTCGAGATAGGGTTTTTCTCTGTATAGTCCTGGTTGTCCTGGAAGTAGCTCTGTGGACCACACTGGCCTCAAACTCAACAGAGATCCACCTGCCTCTGCCTCCCAAGTGTTGGGAATGCCATTCTGGGTGTCATTACCACTCTCTTTGGTGGCGTGAACCTGGCCGACTAAAGCCTCATGCAATAGCCAACTTTATTCAGAGTGTCAGACGATTTATACTTGGAGGGTTAAGGAGAGTCACACTGTATAAAGTATACAGTCACAAGGACAAGCCACACACGGCAAAAACCATGTCTTTTCCAGAGGTAGGTAAATAACAGCAGCTGAAGTGAACTCGCTCCTGTCTGCCACACCTGGGAGGAGCACAAGAACACACACCAAGAACAGATTTGTGTTGTGAAGACTGAGGTCACAGTACTCTTGTTTCCCCTGGGTCTTCATAGGCACTCCGAATTCTCACGTGACTCCTTCCTTGGATTCTGTTCTGATGTGGTCAGTTTTAGGGCAGAGACGGGCACCTGCCTGTGCATGCAGGGGCAACAGCTGTGCCTGTTTTCCTGCTTTTCAGGGCTGTGGGGTGCCCCCTTACTCTGGCCGGGTAGGGGCAGCCGATGAGGGACGCATAGACACAGCCTATCGAGTCGTGGCCGATCACATCCGCACGCTCAGTGTCTGCATTGCTGATGGTGTCTCCCCAGGGATGTCAGGTGCCCCGTGAGTCTGGAAGGGCAGGTGCTGCAGGGGTGGCAGGGTTAGGAGGGAAGGAGGGGAAGGGGGAGAGGAAGTGAGGTCTAGCACTCAGAAGGCATAGGGCAAGCACCCACTCCCCGTTTTGCTGGTCAGATGACACTAGGAGTTCATACCTGGGCTGTGAACCCCTCTAGGCTAGTCCTTCGCCGGATTCTCCGCCGAGCTGTGCGCTTCTCCACAGAGGTCTTGCGGGCCCCGCCTGGCTTTCTAGGCAGCCTGGTGCCAGTGGTGGTGGAGACATTGGTAAGTGCAGAGTTTCCTCCTTTCTGCATGCCTCCTGGGCCCTTGGGAGCCTACCACAGAGCCCCGACATGCCCCACCCTCACTGTCCAGTCCTGCACCACATCAAGGAGGCTGAGAAAGCTGGTCTTGCTCACAAAAAGCAGAGACCTTGGAAAAATCCTTGCTTCAGGCTGCTGGACCTTTGACCATGGGGTTCCCTTCCACTTGTATGCCTGCCCCCCTGGGAAACCACTTCCCTGTTTGAGTTCTCCAGTTCTCAGAGCATCTTAGCCTCCAGGGCAGGTGTCCCTTGCTGCCGGGGTAGGGAGGAAGGGTGGGCTGTTCACCTTCTCCACGTTCTACACCCCTAGGGAACTGCTTATCCAGAACTCCAGAAGAACTCAGCCCAGGTACTGACTCGCTTGGGGAGACGGGAGCTGCCTGTTTCCAAGGAAACACAGCTCCACTCTGCCCTGCCTTGGTTCAGATAGCCAGCCTGGTGTCCGAGGATGAGGCAGCCTTCCTAGCCTCTCTGCAGCGAGGCCGGCGGATCATTGATCGCACCGTGAAGCGCTTGGGGCCTTCTGATTTGTTCCCTGGTGAGCTGGGAGCCTAGCTAAAGCAGAGACGCAAAGGCAGCAGCTTTCAGCCTGCCAGGGGCCTAGAAGTTTCTTGCAGGTGCTTGACCTGACCACGACAGAAGCCCTGCCCTGCCACCCCCTCTCCTAACTGTCCATCCAGGTCTGCCTCCCATCCCTTGCTCCCGTATCAGCTTCATACTTAAACTGTTAGGCTCCCTTTGTTGACCTTGGAGCCTGAAGCTTGAAGGTGGCTCCTCACCTGAGAGGACCTAATATAGGGGTGGGGGGCTCTAGCGAACTATGTGTGGCTGAGAAAACCTGAGCCTGCTTGCTCAATCCTCCCCCATCCTCAACATTCTGCTCTCTTTCCTCAGCTGAGGTAGCCTGGTCATTGTCACTGGCTGGGAACCTGGGGATTCCCCTGGATCTGGTGGAGCTAATGCTGGAGGAGAAAGGGGTGCAGCTGGACGCTGCAGGACTGGAGGAACTAACCCAGAAGGAGGCTCAGGTACAGACAGCTGGTCCCTCTCTCATCCCTGAACTGGGGCAAGATGTACAGTTAGTCATTGAATTGGAAGCTGAGGTGGGATCTGTCCTAGCATCTCAACGGGAGAGGGGACAGAGCCTCAGTCCCACTTAGTCCGTAAAGAGGATTATCAGCCCCAGGGACCAAACAAGAGCAGAAGAGAGGAAGTCAACACAGTGTCCTAGAGAGGGGTTCCCCAGGGGTGGTTGTGGGCTAGGAGGCCTGCTCCCAAAGTGCCCAAATGCAGGCTTTCCCCCTTCTTCCCCCACCCCCGTGAGTGCACGCGCTCACGCGTGCACGCGCGCACACACACACACACGCACACACACACACACACACACACACTTGTCCTGCAGCACCGGGCCCAGCAGGCAGAGCCAGTTCAGGAGGAAGGAATGTGTCTTGATGTCCACGCACTGGAGGAGCTGCGCCGTCATGGGGTACCCCCAACTGATGACAGCCCTAAGTATAACTACTCTCTGCGACCAAACGGGGATTACGGTGAGAACCTAGACCCTGAGTCACAAGCTTACCTGACCTTGACTCGAAAGGAAAGACATGGTGCCCACCAGCCTCCTGCATTCCCCAGAGTCCCCAGCAGGGGTCACTGCCTTTTTCCTCTAGAACCGCCTTCCCTAGTTCACCCTCCAAAGTCAAATGCCTTTCCCTCAAATTCCAAACCCATCACATCCCCAGGCCCTACCACTGATAATCCTTATGCCTCTGGCAGAATTTGGCCTCTGTGAGGCCCAAGTACTACAGCTGTATTCAGAGGATGGGACAACTGTGACCTCTGTGGGGGCAGGCCAGCGCTGTGGCCTCCTGTTGGACAGAACCAACTTCTACGCCGAACAAGGGGGTCAGGCTTCAGACCGTGGCTACCTTGTTCGTGCAGGGCAGCAGGTGAGCATCCAGCACCTCGGCCTGATTTCTGTGGGAGGCCAAAGCGAGGCCGGGGGCATCCAAGTGGAGGGATGACCGCAGGCAGTCACTGTGGCACCTTGGCCTTGTTCTCCCCAGGATGTACTGTTCCCTGTGGCCCGGGCGCAGGCCTGTGGGGGCTTCATCCTGCATGAGGCCATGGCCCCCGAGTGCTTGCAGGTGGGGGACCAAGTGCAGCTATATGTGGATAAGGTAAGAGCCCTCCCTACTCCAGCCGCTCCCCCTCCCTCCCCACTCCCGCCCTCACCCAGGGCTCTGGGTGACAAAAGTGTTCCAGGCCTGGCGAATGGGATGCATGGTGAAGCACACAGCCACCCACCTGCTGAACTGGGCACTTCGACAGACCCTCGGGCCCACCACTGAGCAGCGGGGCTCCCATCTCAACCCTGAGCGGCTCCGCTTTGATGTGGCTACCCAGGTAAGCTGGGCACAGAGAGGCATTATGGGAAATGGCATGCTGCAAGACATGCATGGTGAGTGGACTGGTCCAAGGGCCTGGATCAGCACCACCAGTCTGTCCTGTGGAACCCCACCTCAGCTAGTCCCCTCTACTCAGGACACAACCTCTGGCTGCTCCTCACCTTCCTTGTTCCCTTGCACCACCCCCAGGCCCCACTGACCACCGAGCAGCTCCAGACAGTAGAGAGCTACGTGCAGGAGGCTGTGGGGCAGGATAAGGCTGTGTATATGGAGGAGGTACCCCTGGCACACACCGCCCACATCCCCGGCCTTCGCTCGCTAGATGAGGTGAGCGGTAGAGGGTGACCCCAGAGGGCTTCCCCTGCCCTTCACAGGCAGCTAAGAGCCCTTGTCCTGCCTTCACCTCAGGTGTACCCAGACCCCGTGCGGGTAGTTTCAGTGGGCGTTCCCGTGGCCCATGCCCTGGCACCAGCCTCCCAGGCTGCACTGCAGACTTCGGTGGAACTCTGCTGTGGAACGTGAGTCGCTCTTCCCACCCTGTCCCGGGACCCTGGGTCGTCACCACCTGCCTTGCTTTGGGCTCGGACTTCTCCCTTCTTTCTCTCCATCATCACCCCTATTTCCACCTTCCTTATAGGCACCTGCTACGTACCGGGGCTGTGGGGGATCTGGTGATCATTGGGGATCGGCAGCTGGTCAAGGGCATCACTCGCCTACTGGCCATCACCGGGGAGCAGGCCCAACAGGTTAGAGTGCTAGAAGTCCTGGAGACCTCTGGCTGTGGGGGGTGAGAGTCACACACACAGCTGACACTCAGGCTCGGGCACGCCCAGTGCTATAGCCTGCATCCCTATACACACACTGCTGTGCTGTAGCAACTGCTAGCCACTGCTCATGTAGGGCTGGTGTCCCCTCTGGTCAACATTTCTAACATGGCCCTGATTGCAGTGAGATACGAGACCCTGTCCTGGGAGCGGGTGAGGGTAAGTCTGGGAGCCTTCACTTTCTTGCGCCCTCCCATAGGCCCGAGAGGTGGGCCAGAGCCTGTCTCAGGAAGTGGAAGCAGTCAGGGAGCGGCTAAGTCGGGGCAGCCGGGACCTGCCAGAGGCACATCGGCTATCTAAGGACATAGGACGTCTCACTGAGGTCAGACCACCCTCACTACTGGACTCCCTACCTTCCGCCGGCCCTGTTCCTTCCCCATACTTTCCTGGATCCTTCCCGACCCTCTCCAGCCTTCCAGCTGGCCCATGTCTGTCTTCAGGGAGGGTATGGCGTCTGCCCAGGCTCTGCCAGTCCTGTCTCTGAAGCTCTGGCAAGGGTGACACACAGCTCTGGCCGTAGGTCATAGACTCGGCTGTGATGCCTCAGTGGCAGCGGCAGGAGCTACAGACCACACTGAAGACACTACAGCGCCGTGCCAACACTGCCATCCGGAAACTGGAGAAGGGCCAGGTGAGAGAAGGGGCAGCCGTGCCTGGTACTCTGACATCACCGCACCAATCCTAGGAAGCTGCCAGGACTGGGATAGGAGTCAGGGGCAGCTTCCTGCTTGATCTGCTACCAGGCACCGTATCCCCAAACCATTCCCAACTCTGCCCGACCGTAGCTCTCCCCCAGCCCTTCCCATAGACTCGAATGCCAGGTAGCTTAATTGCTCCTTGCCTGTCGGTTCCTAGTCCCTCCCAGTCCATCTGTGCCATCTGGCCTTCCTCCTCGCTCCTTCAGCAACTTTTAAAGGCCCTAAAACAGAATAGAGGTGGTGAGGCCATTGCAGAAGGTCACAGATGGAACCCAGGAAAGCAGGTCAAGCCAGGCAGGGGAAGGAAGGGGCTGCTAGACAGGTCTCGGTTCAGAAGCAGAATATCCATGCCCGACCCCTCTGCTGCTCTTCCTGCCCCACAGGCTGCAGAGAAATCCCAGGAGCTCTTGAAACGGCACTCGGAGGGGCCTCTGATTGTGGACACTGTCTCCGTTGAGTCCCTCTCGGTGAGTACCGTGCGGGGGCGGGGACAACTGCCTGGGGCCTGCAGAAGACCGAACCCTGCCGGGGCATCTGGGGCAGGGTAGATCGCTCTGTCGTCCTCACGCAGGTGCTGGTAAAGGTGGTGCGGCAGCTGTGCGAGAAGGCCCCCAGCATGTCTGTGCTGCTGCTCAGCCCCCAGCCCACTGGCGGTGTCCTGTGTGCCTGCCAGGTGGCCCAGGTGAGAGGGTCCCAAGGGCCCACCCTAAGTGGCCCCTAACTCACTCTGGTTCCACCTCTTATTCCTTCCAAGCAGAAGATCTAGGGTAGGGGAATATAACCTGTGACAGGAATAGAGTGATCTCTCCTTGTCCCCAAAGCCACCCCCTCCCCTTTCCCAGAAGGCATTGTGAGGTTTCTTAGTCACCTGCCTCTTAGGCCTCAATTCCTTGCAAATAAGTCCCAGGCGCTCATTACTTCCGTACACATTCCCAGTCCAGCTCTTTCCTTACTGCCTCACCAAGTGCCCCTGCCCTGTGCCCAGCCTGGGGGAGGGTGCTCATTGCTGCTGACTACAGTCCCAAGGGTCTGCAAAATGAATAGTGACAGTGGGGACTGCTCCACATGGCTTCCCCCTCCTAATTCTCTCCCCCAGGGTGCCACGCCCACCTTCACAGCAGAAGCCTGGGCACTGGCCGTGTGCAGCCACATGGGAGGCAAGGCTTGGGGCTCTCGCATGATAGCACAGGGGACTGGACACACTGCTGACCTGGAGGCTGCCCTCGGGACAGCCCGGGATTACGCACTCAGCCAGCTCTGACCAGGCCCACTCAGGACCCAAAGGAATGAGCAAGCATCTGGAGCTGGCATGGAGCCACATGGCCTTCCTGAGGCTGAGGCCGAGGAGCTGCAGCCGGAGGACAGGTACCAAGCCGAAGAGAGCACCTGGGCCACCTGACACCAGGAGACGCGAGGAAACCAACGCGAACTGAGAAGCATCAACCCCAACAATGTGAAGGTCCGGGCTCTTGTAGCTGAGAGCGCCTATTAAAAGTGTTTCACCAGGCTGGAGGGTTGGCTCAGTGGTTAGGAGCACTTGTTCCAGCAAGGCGGACCACAGACCTTTAATCCTAGCACTTGGGAGGCAGAAGCAGGTGGATCTATGTGAGTTCCAGGATGGCCAGGGCTACACAGAGAAACCCTGCCTCAAAAAAACAAAAGCAAAACAAACAGAAAAAAAGCACTTGACCCTGGAAAGGACCTGGGTTCAATTCCCAGAATGTACGTGGAGGCTCAGGTACCGGGCATACATGTAGTACACAGACATACACGCAGACAAAACACTCAAACACACAAAATTATAATAAAAAAAATTAAAAATATTTTACAGAAGATTAGTAGTCCTGGAAGACTCTGATGTTTAAAGAAGAGTGGGCTGGTCACACAGTGGTGGCAAATGCCTCAGGAGGCAGAGACAAGCAGATCTCAGAGTTTGAGGCCAGACTGGCCTACCTAGTGAGTTCCAGGACAGCCAGGACTACTAGAGAAACCCTGTCTTGAAAAACAAACAAAAAAGTGACCTGCTCAGCCACCGAGAATGCTCACTGCAGCTGGGCGGTGGCAGCTCACACCTTTAATCCCAGCACTCAGGAGACAGAGCCAGAGACAGGTTGACTTTGACTTTGAGGCCAGCCTGGTCTACAGAGCAAGTGCCCAGACACCTAGAGCTGTTACACAGTGAAACCTTGTCTCAAAAAAAAAGAAAAAAAAAAAAGTGCTGACTGCTCTTCCATGGGCCCAAATTCAGTTCCCAGCACCCACATGGTGGCCCACAGTCACTGACTCCAACACCAGCACACCCAAATCCCTTCTCTGGATTCTGTGAGCCCCGGCGAATCTACGATACACACACACCCAGATGCAATGTGAGAATGGCCTTCCTCATGAGTACCCCATTACTAATCTGACCACTCACGCTCATGGAAAAGCGTCTGGTACCTAACTCTTGATCATCCAACCACAGAGTGTTCAGATGGGGACTGTGGGCCAGGATTGCCTGGGTACCAGGAAGGGTCTCCTGGCTATCAAGGCCCAGAGTGTCATGTTAAAATCAGAACAGCAGGGCACACACCCATGCCATCATTTTATTAACAGTGACTTGTTTGAAGTGAGGCCAGAATGGCTTGCTGCCTGGTCAACTGATGGTGACAAACCTCAGACATAACAGCTTCTCCCCTGTGGACCGTGCTTCCAGGTGAGGGTGGAGAGAGGAGTGTCAGGGATGGAAAAGAGCGGACCACAGACTGGCTTTATCACTGAGATAAGGTGTCTGAGCTGGGCAGCAAGGGTGTGAACCTCAAGGAAATCTGAGAGGTATTTGAGCTGAAGGAATGGCCAGTGAACGCCCAGGCTGTGAGGAAGGATTCAGAGAAGCCATGGTGGTCAGACCAGTGATGGCTTTTTTTTTTTTTTTTTTAACCTGAGACAGGGTCTCCATATATGGCTATTTGGCCTGGAACTCCCTGTGTGACCAAGCTGGCCTCTCACAAAGACCTCTGCCTCCCAAGCACTGAGTTTGGGCACATACACTACTATGCCCAGCCAAAGACAGACTTTTAAAAGTTAACATAGTACCTGCCCCAAGGCAGAGCTGAAGCAGAAGGCAGAAGCTGGTGCTGAAGAGGTATTACCGTGGAGTCCTTGCTCGGCAAGTGTGGGGACCAAATTCAAGTACCAAAAGCAACATAAGCCACGTGTGGTGGTATGCCCTTAGGATCCCAGCTGTGCTGTGCGGCAGGGGTGCACAGAGACGAGCAGAGCTTTGGGTTCCATGAGCCATCTAGTCTAGTCATTGAGCTGCAGGGCAGTGAAAGGCCCTTTCTCGGCCTGTCTCCATATGTGTGTACACACGTGTGTTCCCATCTGCACCATCATTTCTCAACCTACCTCCATATGTGTGTACACACGTGTGTTCCCATCTGCACCATCATTTCTCAACCTACCTCCTTAATATGTGTACACACGTGTGTTCCCATCTGCACCATCATTTCTCAACCTATCTCCATATGTGTGTACACATGTGTGTGCCGCCTAGCTGCATCATCATTTCTCAACCAACCTCCATATGTGTGCACATACACGTGTTCCTATCTGCTTCATCATTTCTCAACCTATCTCCATATGTGTGTACACACGTGTGTTCCTATCTGCATCATCATTTCATCATGTATGACCCGGCAATGCTAAGCATGCACGGACAGCCCGTTTATGGCGGTTCTCCAGTTGTTCCCGTCCTGGGCAGTCCTAGATGCCTGTGTTATTGCCATACCCAAGGTTCCACAGTCTGTTTTTATGCTGTCTGTCCAGCGTTTTCTGGGCCTTCCTCTTCGCTTTATCCTGTGCATGCCTCCAAGCAGTGCTGTCTTCGGGTATCTGCCGTCATCCATTCTCATTACACGGCCAAAGTATCTCAGGCACCGTTGCTGTGTCCTGTAGTTTCCTTCCTTCTGTAGATGGAGATGTTTCTTAATGTCATCACTGTGCAGCCTATACCTTTGTGTGACGCCTAGAATCCTCCTGAGCCACGCTGTCTCAAACACATTCAGCCACTGTTGAGGAGCGTTTCATTGTCCAGTTTCAGAGTTGTAAAGAAGGCAGTGCAAGCGCCTCTACACAGGGACACGTATGTACACAAGCAGCTGACGCTGAAACGTGGCATTTGAAGCAAGATGAAGCCAAGGAACGTAGGGAAGCCCCTCCTCTATCAGAACAAACCACCCAGCCAGACCTCTACCTAGATATAGGAGTGAAGGGTGGAAGTGGGGGTGCACATATTCAAAGCAAGGGTTCCTCCACACAGTTAATAAAAAAAAAAAAACCCCAGTGGGCCTACATGGTGCCATATTGCCACACTGTGACTGGTGCGTGGTCATTTGGGCTGGGGATATAGCTCAGGTGGCAGAGTACCTACCATGTACTAAGCCCTGGGTCTGATCCCCTGTACCACATAAATCCAAAGAACCAAATTACACCCCTGTAATTCCAACACTGGGTGAGACAGGAATGGCAGAAGTTCAAGGTCACCCACAACTACACTGTGGCCCTTTGTAAGTCACTTGTGAGGGCTTAAAGGAACTCAGCAGAAGCCTGGCTCCTCACTGCATGGCTCAACCTCTGGAGCTAGATAGTAGGCCAGTCCATAGTGTTTTTCCACAGCCCCAGCTCCTCCATGGCCACCAAACTCGGGAGTCAACAGAGGCATCTGATCTGAGAAGCTAAGCTTTGCCTCCCTGGGACCCCCTCAACCAGTCTGCTGTCCCTCTGCTCTGGAGGATGATTCCTCTTACTATACACAGCCAGACCCCTGGAGTCGCGACAGCAGCCCTATCCTGTCATGCCAGGGCTGGAAGCTTTGGAAGCTCCAGACTTCCGGCTGAGTGAAGGAGCATTGTGGAGGCTCTGGCCCTTTCTGTCTCTGACACTTGGTTCGTGTGGGAGAAAGGTGAAGAAGCTCCCCAGCAGAGTTGGCGTCCACAGCTCAGCCACAGGGGAATTCCAGTGACTTAAATACGGCCTCCTTTGTTTGCTTGGTCCTTCCCCCTCCCCCACTCCTAACCCATCTTTCTCTCCCCGCCAGAAGCGTCTGCATCCCGAAACACACAGTCAGAAATCACAAGCAGAGTCCAAGGCCATAGGGTCGTGATCTGAGCACGCGAGGAGGGAGGAGTACGAAGTGGGGAGGAAGGGTGCGGAGGAGGAGCCAGTCAACGCCCAGAGCCCCAGAGCGGAGGGCTCACGGCCCCGCCCCCTGGCGACTTCAGCGTCCCTAACGACCAACAGCGCCAACAGCGAGTGAGAGCAATCTCCTGGGTCCCCTGAGCAGGTGAGGCGATCTCTGGGCAAGGGGATGCTCAACTCTTGTCTCCCTATTCAGATCCCACTCATACTGGTCTAGCTCGAAAGCCCCGCCAGCTCCTGCAACCCACGCGGGTCTGTGGCTCTGCAGCCATCATCTTAGCCTCATGTTTTCTGTAGTGAGTGGGAGAACTTGTTCTGCAGCTACTTGAAGCCCGCAGCTCATCCCAGTCTTGTAAAGGTGGGACGCTGCCGGCTCTGCATCCCACACAGCGACTATCTGTAAACTGGTCCAGAGGCCTAAAGTTGAAGTATAGAAGGTGGGAAAAGAAGGGTCTCCAGGTCTCAGCTGAGGTCAATGCTGCAGGCGCAGTGACTTCCGCACCTCCCTCAAGTCCCCCATGGGCCTAGTCTCTCAGGGTTACCGAGGGGAGGAGGAGGGACTTGCTGACCTTTGAAGCTGTGCTTTCCTGCTGGAGTGGCTGAGGAAGCACGGTTGGAGTCCTTGGGAGCTACTGCTAGTGTCCCTTTCAGTACAGCAGATAAAGGAGCCAGAGCTGGAGGAGGAGGGCCCAGGGATTATGAACAAGATATCTCTCTGAGCCAGAGACCAAACTGGGGCTCTCAGAGAAACTTAAAATAGATAGGTAGGTAGGTAGGTAGGTAGGTAGGTAGGTAGGTAGGTAGGTAGATAGATAGATAGATAGATAGATAGATAGATAGATAGATAGATAGATAGATAGATAGATAGATGAAATCTTTCTTTAGTCCCAGAAACTGGGAATTCACAACAGGAATTTGAACAAGAAAAAGAGAGGTTAAGGAAGATATAAACAAAAGCCCAGGGCCCTGAAAACAGGAACCTGAGGCCCGAGGAGGGTTTTCTTTGGGGGGACCCTGGGGTAAGTGGTGGGGAGCTGACTGAGAAGGCAAGAGAGGTTAGTGGAGACCCCAAGGCTCCCAGCAGACCATCACAGCTACACTTTGAGAGGAACACGGGCATGGCAGGAATCTTCAGCTTCCTGGGTAGGTGACAGGAACCTCTCTGGCATGGCCGGATTTTCCTGGGGACTTGAGGAAGGATGAAAATGGAATATGCTGCGATCCCTGCACAAGCCAGGTCTGTGAGCAACATGAAGGACCAGCATGAGAAAAGCAGAAGAGCAAAACCGAGGTAGCCCAAAGGTGTCAGTGACAATCTGGAAGTTTCTAGTGCCAGTAATGAATTGGGGTAAGGGTGCCGGGCTTTGGAGGTGACAGCTGGCCTCCGCAGCGGTGGCCGGAGAGCTCGCGGGTGGGAGAAAGTGGCAGAAGACTGACGAGAGAGGGAAGCTGGGCCACTGCAGGGGCGGCGCACGCCTTTAATCCCACACTCGGGAGGCAGAGGCAGGCGGATCTCTGTGAATCTGAGGCCAGCCTGGTCTACAGAGCAAGTTCCAGGACAGTCAGGGCTACACCGAGAAACTCAATCTCGAAAAACTAAAAAAAAAAAAGGGGAAAGTGAGCTGCACCTCAGAGAAGTAAAAGGGCCCCCTGGACAGACACACACAAGAAGTGTGGCTCTCACTTGCTGGCTAGGTGACAAGAAGTTCCTTCAGCCTTCTAAGCCTCCGTTTCCTCCTGTGTAAAGTGGGGACAATGGTGTTATAATGGCAAGCCTCCCTATGACTCAGAGAGCTTAGTGAGTTTCGCATAGTGCACTGTTAGCTTCTTCTAATGTCTATGCCTTGAGTACTGGCTCTAGACCAAGCCTGCATGAAAGGCCACACCTTTTAGTTCCTTAGCTGTCTACATGAGTGACAGGTGATGGAGGTAATTACTGTCCCATTTGACAGATGATGCCGCTGAAACTTGGTGTAGTTAAGTCCTTGCCCAAGGTCTTGCAGGAGTGAGAGGCGGAGTTAGGATATGGCAGTCCACGGCCTGACACTCAGCCGGCCACTGTAGCTCCCCTGGTGGGCATCTGCCTGCAGTGCAGTAAACCACGGCTGTACAGAACCAAGGCTTTAAGCCCAGACCGCTTGCCCACCACATACAAGCCATCCAAATTGAGGACAACCCTAGCCAAAGTGGGACACCATTTTTTTTTAATTACCTATACCAAGGCCTAGAAATCTCCAACCCTTAGAGTTATGACCTTGTGTGGACGTCACCTTCTGTGATTTCACATCCCTCCCCTGGTCCTGAGGACATGGAGATGAAGCTGGAGAAAGGATTGCTTTCCCTGCCAGTAGTGGTCCCGGTTGGCTGTGCTTGGTGCTGGAGACACAGCAAGGTAAAGTCCTTGGGGCCATGAGACAAGCCCCAAGATAAAAGTCAACTGTTCAAGTCCCCACCCTCTCTCTTCCCCACTCCAAGTAGGGACATCACATAACAGACACACAGGACACACACATTTCTGGTGGCCCCAACTTCTCTGGAAGGCCAAAGAGATTCCTGCTGTGGAGAAGGGAATGGGACCTTGAACACACTTGTAGTACTAACGCCAATGCTCTCCTCATCCCATGGCTCCCAAGGGAGACAAGGCTCTAGAACAGAACCTCTCAACCTAAAAGGGTCAAATGACCCCTTCCCAGGGGTCACCTAAGCCCATCTGCATATCAGATATTTACATTATAATTCATAACAGTAGAAAAATTAGTTATGAAGTAACAACAAAAATAATTGTATGGTTGGGGCTTGGTCACCACAACAGGAGGAACTGTATTCCAGGGTTGCGGCATTAGGAAGGTTGAGAGCCACTCATTGCTCTAGAGGGAGGTGGTCTCTCTGTCTCTTCTGGAACTGTCTCCCTCCTATGCGCCTTTGGGAGTGTCTGGTTGCCCCATGGATCCCTAGCTAATGGGTTTCTGTCCATCTCTGCAGAGCCCCAGGGAAGAAGATGTCACTCAATACCACCTCAGGGCAGCCTGGCGACAGCCAGCCAGACTAACCCCAACTAGAGAATGATGTAAGTGGCTAGCCTGTCTCTCCCTTTCCTCTGGTTCTCCCCACCTTTCTCCTCAAAGTGGGGTAGTCTCCTTCCTCCCTTTTTCCTTTTTCTTTTTTGCTTTCAACAGGACTTCATGTAAAGCCAGATCGACTTTAAAATTCCTATCTAGCTGAAGACGACCTTGAGCTTCTGATTTAGGGGTTCTCCATTTCATCCCCAAACAGTGAGCAATGCTCAGGACCCTGTGGTCCCAGTGGAGAAAGACAGGGACCTGCAAGGAGGCTGCTTGTCGAGACCTGAGTGCACCCTGATTTTCATGGCTGCCGGTCCCCACCAGGCTTCATCCTCTGCTGCGGCAGATAAGCCCTGTGTAAGTCAGGCAGAGTGACTCCCAACAGTGGGGCTCCTGCTCCTTCAAGGACACACAGCTGTCCTTCCTTCAGTCAGCCTCCACTTGGACAAATCCTAAGAAAGTCTCTGATTGGCTGACTTTAGGAAGCCATGCCCATCAGTCGCTGTAGCCAATAGGATTCTCCCCAGAATCTATTATTAGAAGCAAACAGGGCAGACCCAAAGCAGCTACCTGCCTAAGGCAGACCTGGCACTGGGTTTGGGAATGCAGATCCAAGATGCAGAACTCTGCTGTAGATTGGGACACAGGGTTAGGGGACACAGGTCCTGGGGTGCTGAGGCTCCAGCAGAGGGGTTGTTGGGGTGGAGTGGGAGTGAAGAAGTGGGGATTTAACTAGTCAGGGATGGAAGCCTGTCTCTTTCCTAGGAGAAGAGGGTAAGAAAGGCATCCCAAGTTTAAGGAGAGAGTCCAGCAAAGGCCCGACTAGTCCTGGATGAGAGCAGACTTCATTTCAGAGGCCACCAGTCATGGCAGAAGGCCCTTGTCCTCTGAGGGGCTGAGGGAGCTGACTTGTGTCCTCGGGCAATGGTGGGCCACTGAGGAGGCCGGCCACCATAGCTGTGCAGGGCTGACTGTGAGTGGACCAGCCTGGATGCCAGGGCCAAGTGCCGAGCGGCCGGAGCTGTGTGTGACAGGCACAGTGAGGAGAGAGATAACTACGGGGACAGGCCGGCACCTGTGTGGCCTGCAGGAGAGGCTAGGCTGTCTCCCTGCTTTCAGCTCCATCTTCTGTGTAGGTTGAGTCTGAGGGATTCGGATGGAAGCCTCAGGACCTGAGTGTGAAACTCAAAAGAGATGGGAGAGTGGTGGGCAGAACCACGGACAGTGCCTGACGCACATCCTGCAGGGTCAGAGGTGGAGAGCACTGGCTGCTCCTCCAGAGGACTCACAAATGCTGTGGCTCCAGTTCCAGGAGATCCAATGTCCTCTTCTGGCCTTCTTGGGCACCAGGCATGCATGCAGTACACAGACATACATTCAGGCAAACACTTATACACATAAAATTCAAAATAATTTAAAAAAAAAGATGGCGCTAGAGGCAGAGGAAGAGGTGGGAGTGTCACAGCCAAGGGATAGTTTCCTCATCGTTCTACCAAGGGTCCTTTGATGTATTACCAGTAGATTGCTTTTCTTTCTCTTAAAGCTTAGTTTTTAATTATTTATTTATTTTTATTTTATGTGCGTTGGTGCTGTGCCTGCATGTGTGTCTCTGTAAGGGTGTCAGAACCCCTGGAACTGAAAATACAGGCAGTTGCAAGCTGCCATGCGGGTGCTGGGAATTGAACCCCAGTCCTCTGGAAAGCAGCCAGTGTTCTTGACCGCTGAGCCATCTCTCCAGCCCCCTTGCTTTATTTTTAATTGTGCATCTTTGTGTGGGTATGTACAGTTGAGTGCAGGTACCCTCTGAGGCTAAATGTGCTTGTGTTTTATCCCCCTGGAGCTGGAGTTGGTTGCAAGCTGCCTACGTGGATTCTGGGAACTGAACTCAAGCCCTCTGCAAGAGCAGCATACACCAACTCCTGTTTTTGAAATAGTTTTTCAAAATAGATTTTTTGCTGTTGCTGTTGATTTGTTTGTGACGTGTAGCCCAAGGATGACCTTGAATTTCTGATCTTCCTGGCTCTACCTCCTAACTGCTGGGGTTACAGATGTGTACCACGAAGCCAGTTTAAACAGGATCAAACCCAGGGCTTCCAAAATGCTAGGCAGACACTCTACCAACTGTGCTACGCCCCCAGTCCTCAAAATAGATGTTTGAAAACACATGGAACTAGAATTTCTACAGATGAACTCTCTGTTTGGTTATTTGATTTTATCTATTTTTGGCATATTAGGGTTTGAGTCCATGGCTTCACACATGTTAGGCAAATGTTCTATCACTAAGCTGAGTCTTACTAAATTGCCCAGATTGACCTTTGAATTTTTAATCTTTTTCCCACGGCCTCCTTGCAGCAGGGGTTACAGGCCTGCACCACCGGACCCAGCTGTGCCTGGTAATCATTTTCTGTTAAAAATCTCTTCATAGCCAAGTCTGGTAAGGCGGGTTTGTGATTCCAACTGCTGGGGAGGTGTCCACAGAGAGATAGGAAGTTCAAGGTAACAGAGTGAGTTTAAGAATAAAAAATAAAGCCAGGCGGTGGTGGCACATACCTTTGATCACAGCACCTGGGAGGCAGAGGCAGGCGGATCTCTGCAAGTCTGAGGCCAGCCTGGTCTACACAATAAGTTCTAGGATAGCCAGGGTTGCACAGAGAAACCCTGTCTCAAAAGAAAAAAGAAGGAGAAGAAGGAGAAGGAGGAGAAGGAGGAGGAGGAGGAGAAGAAGAAGAAAAAAGAAGAAGAAGAAGAAGAAGAAGAAGAAGAAGAAGAAGAAGAAGAAGAAGAAGAAGAAGAAGAAGAAGAAGGTGGTTGTTGAGGGCATGGCGCAGTGGTAGAATGTTTGGCTGCTATATTTGCAAGACCCTATATTTCATCTCCATATTACAAATAATATAATTTAAAACAATCAAAGGGAGATTAAATGAAAATGGTCAACTCTGACCTTATAATGTAATTGTTTTCAACATTTGCCTTAAAAATGGCATCAGGCAAAAAAAATTTTTAAAAATTAAAGAAAAGTAAAAAAAAAAAAAAGGCATGGTTGATGCCTTTAATCTAAGAACCCAGGAGGCAAAGGTAGGCAGAGCTGTGTGTGTGAGTTCAAGGCCAGCCTGGTCTACACAGTGAGTTCCAGGACACCCAGAGCCACAAAGTGAGACCCTGTCTCAAAACAATTAAAAATAAATAAATAAATAACCAGAAGACATCAGACCCAGGGCATGGGTACTTTTGTAAACATGGAAGGCTGGCAGGGGCTCTTGTTATGTCAGCTGAACCTGCAGCAGCCATGGCGGTAGGGGGCTCTACCCCTTCTCCTGAGAGATTTGTTAGGGCCATGCGCTGCTCTGTGACCTCTGCCAGAGGCAGACTACAAGTACAAAACAGCAGCAAAAGCAACTAGAGCTAGAACTAAGGAAGAACTGCCTGAAACCCAGAGTAAAAGACAGCAGCACTGAGGGGCTCAAAACTGGCCCCAGCTGGGATGCGGCCTCCTAGGAAGAAGGAGCAGGACCATGCCCAGGCTAGTGGGACTAGTGGCAGGTGGATGATGCCTGAAACCCCAACTCTAAAGCTACACCTGCCAGGAACTTGGGTTTTCCTGCCACGCTTGCTCCTGGGTTCCTGTGTGGCCCACGGGTATCCTAGGGAATCATGCGACGTTCTAGGCCTGAAGAAGTCAGGAGTCCAGATGCAGGCCTGGCAGGAGGGGCCTAACGTGTTGCCTCTGAGCCCCTTCCAGCCTCCAACTCCCAGGTCACCACTGACCCTTTGCCCTTCACCTCTTTTGTAGAGATAGGGACAAGTCTCAGAAACCTGACATCCATTTGAGGTCGCATCTCCGCGCTCTAGACAGAAATCTGCACAGAGGTCGACATAGGAAGACATTATTATCCCATTTTACAGATAAGGGAAGAAATTGAAGTCCGAATAGGTTACGCAGTTTGGCTAAGGTCACATAGCAAGTCAGAAACTGTGTAAATAGTACCCACTTTCAGCCCTGTCCTTTGTTTTTCTTTTGAGAGAGTCACAAATAGTCTCAAACTCACAGAGATCCACCTGCCTCTGCCTTCCAAGTGCTGGGATTAAAGGCTTTAGTTGAAGATGGACAGGGTTTGTGAATTTGCATTTGATTTGCATACAGGGCAACACAGTACAGCAGTGTCTTTCCTGCAGTGCTTCTCTCCCCAGGCTTTTCCTCCTTGAGCTGCCTGGCAGGCTAGGGAGTTCCATCTGGTCCCTCCCTCTGCCAAGGACGCCTTTGCTGGAGCAGGGTGCTCCCTCTCACTAGCCACACTCCCTGCAGCACAAAGGAAAGCTCCCCACAATAGGCAGAGAGCCAAACTCCCCTGTACTGCCTCCAGGTCGCCGGCAGGGTGCCTGCAGCAGGAAGGTCCCCCCAGACCCAGACAGCGTCCTTGGTCTTCTGTCTTCAGGCCCAAATTTAGCTGCCTTCTCGCCTCCCACGCCTGCCTGCCACCGTCTGGTATGAGGGGAGACTGAAGAAGGAGCCAGCTGCGAGTGAGGGGTGTGAGGAGAGGCATTGACACTCTGGTCAGGCTTGTGTCTTCTCATTCCCTTCTGAATGGAGGCCACAGGTTCTGATTTGATGTGAACAGACAGGGACCTGTTCTTCCCATTCAAAACCTTTATGCAAAGGTTTGAAGAGATGGCCAGCTGTTCAGAGGGCTTGTTGACTAGTCTTCCAGAGGACCCACATCGGGGCCAGTGCACCCACATCTGGTGGCTCACACCCAAACTCAAGCCCCAGGGGATCTGACACCAGCTCTGGCTCCATGGGCATCCATATGCACTCACACCCTTGTGTGCAGACACATATGTACACTTGATAAATTAAAATATAAAAACAAACTACACAGATTACACATTTAAATGATAATATTTTGGGTACACTGGGTTAATTATAAAATTAATTTCACCTGTTTGGGGTTTTTTGTTGTTTTGTTTGGTTTGGTTTTTTGTAGGTTTTTTGGTTTGGGATTTGTTTTGTTTGTTTAAAGCTGGGGGTGGTAGGCAAGCTCGGCTGTGGAGCCACACCCCCAGCTCTACTTAAGCCTTTATTTCTTCCATATTTAAAAAGTTTTAGTCACTGGTAGTGGCACATGCCTTTAATCCAGCACTCAGGAGGCAGAGGCAGAAGGATCTCTGTGAGTTCAAGGCCAGCCTGGTCTACAAGAGCTAGTTCCAGGACAGCCAGGGCTACACAGAGAAACCCTGTCTCAGAAAATGAAACAACATAAAAATTATTATATATGTATGTTACCTGCATGCTGTCCATGCACCACATTTGCCAAGTGCCCTTGGAAGACAGGAAAAGGGGTTCTTCTTAGTTCTGGATTTACAGAAGGTCGTGAGCCATGATGTGGGTGCTGGGAATCAAACTGCTGAACCATCTCTCCAGCCCCTCTGTTTACTCTTTAAATGTGAATGCTAGGAAGTTTCAAGACAGGTACTGGGGTATGACTGAGTTGGTAGACTGTTTGCCTGATCTGAGCATGAAGTCCTGGGTTCCATCGCAGTGCTAGTTTCACTGGAGGTGATGACATATGACCACACTGATGATGTAACCCTTGATGTGATGACGTATGGCCACACCAATGACACAACCCTGGATGTGATGACGTATGGCCACATTAATGATGTAACAACCTTGGGCATGATGACGTATGACAACACTGATGATGTAACCCTGGGTGTGATGACGTATGACCACACTGATGATGTGACCCTTGATGTGATGACGTATGACACACTGATGATGTAACCCTGGATGTGATGACGTATGGCCACATTAATGATGTAACCTTGGGCATGATGACGTATGACAACACTGATGATGTAACCCTGGGTGTGATGATGTATGACCACACTGATGATGTAACCCTGGGTGTGATGACGTATGACCACACTGATGATGTAATCCTGGGTGTGATGACGTATGACCACAATGATGATGTAACCCCAGTGTTTGGGAGGTACAGACAGAAGAATCAGCAGTCCAAGGCCATCTTCTACTACATAGAAACTTGGAGGCCAGCATTGGAAACCTGAAACCTTGCCTCAAAATAAATAAATATAAAGTAGTATATGAGGCCTGCACCCAACACTGTTGGCCAGTGTTCTCAGTCACGTCACCAGGAACAGGGAACTAGACAGCTGCTCACTACAGCTCTCTCCTCGGGCATTCTGTATCCTCCGTCCTGCTCACCCTTAGAGGGGCAGTACAGGAACAATCCGCAACATGATTGGACCGGAGAGGTGGCTCACTGGTTAAGAGCACTTACTGCAGAGGGACTGAATTCAGTTCTCAGCCTCAGGGCCATGTCAGTTGCTCACAACTCCTGCAACTTCAGTGCCAGGGGAATCCAATGCTGGCCTCTGTGCACACAGGTGCGTGCGTGTGCGCACGCACGCGCACGCACACACACACACACACACACACATTAGAAAATAAAAATACGTTCCTTCTTGTTCAGTGTTCAATGACCTCTCTGTGCTTTGTTACCCATCACGGGGAAAAATGATGAAAAGAATGAATTCTTGTCTCCAAAACTTTTTTATTTATTTTAATTTTATGTGCATTGGTATTTTTTGCACATGTATGTTTATGTGAGGGTGTCAGATCCCCTGGAACTGGAGTCACAGATGTTTGTGAACCGCCACATGGGTGCTGAGAATTGAACCAGGGTCCTCTGGAAGAGCAGCCAGTGCTCTTAACTGCACTTAACTGCTCAGAGCCATCTCTCCATCTCCCCCGCTCCCACTTTTTGTGATAAATGAGTCAATATCCAAAATGAATACCAGAGTACAGGAATGACTTAATGCTTAACAAGTATTGTCTAAACTTCGGAGCTATTCCTTGCATCCTTGCATACACTGTGGCCCTTTGAATATGTTATTTTTATCAACTCCTCTAATAATCCTATAGATAGCTATGGCCCTCACTTCACAGAGGGTCATCATCTGAAATCCAGAGCATTTGCTCACTTGCCCAAAGCCACACTGCCAGTCTGAGATTCTCACGTGTCGACTCAGCTCCAGAAACTGACATGTAAGCACCACTCTGTGCCACTTAAATCCCCCTAAGTAACACTGTCCCGCTCCCTTTTGCTCAAGCCACGACCCCCATCTCGTATCCTGCCTGCGTCAAGGATTTTCCAGTTGAAGAAATTTCCTGTAACAAGTTGCCAAAGGGCTTTCAGCCCTTGCCTCGTTCGCAGCCGATATGCAGGACAGCCCGGCAGCAGCATCCGGCTCCAAGTCTCAGAATCAGTCCACATTCAACGTCCAGCGCCAGACCTCCACTGCAGGTGGTGCCGGCTCAGGGGCGCCACCCTTGAAGACTACACCAAACCCTACCCCAGTACACCTGAAGCCCAAGACCACAAATGCACGGCGCATGCGCCGGATCATCTCCGAGGACGCAGAGTGGTCTCTGGCCATTGTACCACTCCTTACAGAACTCTGCATTCAACATATTGTCAAGAACTTCCAGAGTGAGTTCATCTGCCCTGGGCTGGAGGAGGGGGGACCATCTTACCCAGGCCTGGATGTAACATGAGGGCCGGCTTGTTGGGGTTTCTGTCCCGCCTGGTACCCCACAGCCGGCAAGTCCCAGAGAAAATCAATCACACAGAGATCTCTATAAGTTATAAAGCTGATTGGCCCAATAGGTCAGGCTACTTAATAGCTCTTATGACTTATCTTAACCCATTATTCTGATCTATTTTAGCCATATGGCTTGGTACCTTTTTCAGCTGTCAGCTCACATGTTTCTTCTTCGGTGATCTGGGCAGGAATGGAGGAATGGACTTCCTCCTTCCTAGCCTTTTCCTGTTCTCACTGCCCCGCCTATACTTCCTGTCTGGTTGACCCGCCTATACTTCCTGCCTGGCCAATCAGCGTTTTATTAAAATACATGATTGACAGAATACAGACAATTCTCCCGTACCACCTGGAAGCACTCTCAAATTCACTGCCATCCAGTACCAGTGGTGTCTTCTGCTGTCCCCACCCCAGACACACACACACACACACACACACACACCTCACATACACACTGTGCCCTTCATACTTTTGATCTTCTCTAGTCATGTCTGCTCTTTCTTGAAAGTTCAGTCTTAGCTACATCCTCTTTTCCTCCTCCAGGAAGCTTCTGGTTCTCATCTCCCATCTGCTAGAGTCTTCCAAGATGCAGATGGGTTCCTAGTGTACTTTTTCCAGAGAAAAGTAACAGCCCTCTCCTACTCTATGGGACAAGCTTCCTGAGGACTGGCCACCTCATGTAACATGTTCCTCTGCTGTTTATTGGGCATGTGCCCCAGCAAGCTAAATATGAACTTCAAAAGGGAGACAAGGCCAGGACCAAGTCTCTCTCTCTCTCTCTCTCTCTCTCTCTCTCTTTCTCTCTCTCTCTCTCTCTGAAAAGGTTTCTCTGTGTAATAGATCTGGCTGTACTGGAACTTGAATTGTAGACCAGACTGGCTTTGAACTCACAGAGATCCACCTGCCTCTGCCTCCTGAGTGTTGAGATTAAAGGCACGCACCACCACTCCCTGGCCATTTTTTAAAATATATTGGTGTGTGTGAGAGAGAGAAAGGGAGGTGGGGGTGGGAGGGCACTCAACACAGAACACAGTGCATGTGTGAGATCAGAAGACAGCCTTGCACAGTCAGCTCTCTCCCTCCACCTCTGCGTGAGTTCTGGACTTCAGGCCACCGGTTCTCTCAGTAAGCATGGTTTACTCACTGACCCCTCTTCCTGGCCCCATGCTTCCCTCATTTCCCCCAGAATCATCTGGCACATAGTAGGTGTTAGAGTACATGTAGTTATTCTGAAATGAATGATTGAAGTCGGACTGGGAGTCAGTCCCGGAAGTCGGCTGTCTCTCCCAAAAGACTAGAAAATACACTGGGATCTGATCCTGAGATTCTGTCCATTCTTCTCCAGGTGAGTTAGCTTGAGACCAGAAACTGCCCAGTGCAATAACCGGCAGGCAAGAGAACCCTAAAGAGTGTCTGTTTAAGAGACTGTTTCTCCTCTCAGAGCAAAGTTCCCAAGAGCACAAAGGGCCTTCCATTTCCTCAGTGTCCCTGGGCAAAACAGCCCAGGGCACCATGCTGTGATATTCCCAGCCCTGTGGCTGAACCCTGTTTTTCTTCCTCCACCCCCAAAGACAACCCTATCCTGAAGCAGCTGCCCCCAGAGCACCAGCAGAAGGTCTTGAGCCACCTGCCCCATGACCTGCCACTGACGGTGACTGCCAACTTGATCGATGACGAGAACTATTGGCACCGCTGCTGCATCAAGCGCTGGTCCGTGTGCCACGTGGCCAAGCACGGCGGGAGCTGGAAGCGTATGTTCTTTGAGAGACACCTGGAGAACCTGCTGAAGCTCTTCATTCCGGGCACCACGGACCCCAATGTGATCCTGGACCTGTTGCCCCTCTGCAGGAACTACGTGCGCCGCATCCAAGTGGATCAGTTCCTCCCACCTGTGAGGCTGCCCACCCCGCCCCAGGCTGACGAACAGTCCGACTCTGGCAGCGAGGGGGAGGGGAGTGAGCCTGAGAAGGACCACTACCAGTTGGAGAGTCTGGTGGCTGGCCTCAAGCACCTGGAGGAGCTGGACCTGGTGTACGGCGTCAAGGACTGCGGCATGAACTTCGAGTGGAACCTCTTCCTCTTCACCTTTCGAGACTGCCACTCCCTGGCAGCCACCATCAGAGCCTGCCACACCCTCAAGGTATCACCCCCCCAGCTCTCCTTCCTCCCTTCTCAGTACCCCTAGGACGGCTTCTCCCCACCACTTCCTCTCCTGCCATCTTCTCCCATTTCATTCTCATCTGTCAATAGAAGAGGAGATTGTTTAGATCTTTGGGTTTTGGGGAACAGTGTTTGGGGGTTTGGGTTTTTTTGTTGTTGTTGTTGTTGTTTGAGACAGGGTCTCATATAGCTTAGGCTGGCCTGGAACTCACTGGTAGCTGAAAATGACCTTGAATTTCTTATCCTCCTGCCTCCACTGTACATAACAGACACACACACATGCACGTTAGTAACACAAACACACCCAAGTGTGGGGATTACAGGCACACACCACGCTGGGTCTATGTGATGCTGAGGACTGGTCAAAATGAAAACCGCCTGGGACAAGGGTGCAGCTCAGAGCCAAGGAGTGTTCTTAGCACGTGTGAGGCCCCGGGCTTGGCCCCTGCTGCTGGAGAAAGTTAAAAAGCACTACTACAGCAGGATAGCTCGTTGTCACTCACTTGTCTTGTCGCTGTGGTTAAAGCGTCTCGCAGACGCAACTTAAAGAGGGAAGCCGCTGTTTGGCTACCATTCCAAAGACATGGTTCATCATGGCGGGGAAGCCATGGTGGCAGGGGTTTGGGGAACTGGTGAAGCGAGGGCATGGAGTAGCGGTACTCAACTTTCTCCTTTTAGTCAATCCAGGACCCCGCCCACAGTTAAAGTTTAACTAGATGAACTGGGCCATGATAGTGCACGCCTTTGATCCCAGCACTCAAGAGGCAGAGGCAGGGGGATCTGTAAGTTTGAGGACAGCCTGGTTTACAGAGTGAGTTCCAGGTCAGCCAAAGCTACACAGAGAAACTGTGTCTCAAAGGGCAAAAGGGGGAGGAGTCCAACTAGGTAATTTAGTTAGCTATTTAACTAGATAATCCCCCCCCAAAGACATGCCCAGAGGTTCATCTCTGGGTTAGTCTAGACCTTGTCAAGTTGGTAATATTAACCAACACACTGGTTATATTGAGAATATCAGACATCAGCTATGTCCCATGGAATGTTCAAGCTACACATCCAAACACTGTGGCTTTTATCTGAAATTCAGATTTAACTGGACGTCCCGTGTTTCTATTTGTGAAATCTGGCAGTCATAGCCTAGCTGCAATTTTACATTTATATCGCTGCTCATTAGTGCCTTTCATCCCGCCAGACTGCTCGCTCCACAGGGCACAAATGATGCAATTTCGCGTCTTTCTGCATCTTCAGCACCTGGGACAGGGCCTGATGCTGTCAGTCTGAGGGCTGACTGCAAAGCTGGGGAGCTGGGGACTTTGCACTTCTTTCAAGGTTTTCACAGAGCCCAGCAGCTTGATGTTGCTTCCCCGTCATGATGAACCATACCTTTGAAACTGGAGCCCAATAACCACGTCCTTCCTTCACCTACCTTTGTAAGAATGCTACCACAGTGACAAGACCTGTAGTGACGTGTAACGTGTAACGTGCTCAGTCTGGGGCTAGAGATCAAAGTCCATACTTAGCGGGCATGAGTCTCGGGATCCAATTCCCAGCACCAAAATATAAAAAATAAAAAAATTTGGGATACGGGCGGGGCTCAGTTGCTAGAGTGCTTGCCTTGCACGCATGAAGCCCTGGGTTGGATCACTGGCTCTGAATGAACCAAGTGTGTTATAACATGCCTGTAATACCAGCATTCCACAGTTGGACAGGAAGGTTGAAAGATCAAGGCTATTTCTGGCTACATGGTGAAGTGGAGACCATCCTGAACTACAGGAAATCCTGTCCCCCAGAAAATAAAGAGGCGACTCAGTGGTTACGAGCACATACTGCTCTAGCGGAAGACACGGTTTCAGTTCCCAGCACCTACATGAGCTCACAACTACCTGTAACTCCAGCTCTGGGGGCTCTGACTCTCTTCTTGCCTCCCACACACCCACACAAAGACACGCACGGGTAACACGCTTAAAAATATTGTTTTTAATAGAACAGAAACATAAAGGAGAGGGAGAGAGAAAGGGAGAAGCATAGTTGGCTTAAATCTTAGCGGCGGAAAGGACTCACAGACCACACAGTGCAAGTACGAATATTTCCCCTGCACTAATGGTGGGAAAGCAGGGAGAAGGGAGCAAGCAAGGCACTCTTGCAAGAACTTGGTTCCCAAGAGAGCCTTCCTGGTCTCTTCTAGGGGCAGTGTCCCTAGTGACCTAGCTGCATTCCATCAGGCTGTATCTCTCAGCCTCACAAAGGGGACCAAGCTTTAGCACAGGGATCTTTGTGGGGGTGGGCAAGGGGGCTGTTTGCCTCATCCAAAGTAAAGTGCCATCCAAGGGTACTGGACTGTGCTTATGAAAGAGAATGGGCTGGGCAGAGCCACAGTAGACACAGCTGGTCAGCTAGGAGACCATTGCAAGTGCAGATAAAGTTGAGGGTTGGGGCTGGAAATACAGCGCAGTTGGCAGGGCGCTTGTCTAGCATGCACCTCATAAGCCAGGTGTGGCGGCCTACACCTGTGATCCCAGCAGAAGCAGGAGGATCAGAAGCTAAAGGGCTGTCCTTGGCTAGATAGCAAGTCCAAGGTCAGCCTGAGCTATGTAAGACTGTTCTCGTGTCCTTTGTGTTGCTATGATTAAAAAAACACTCTGAGCCAAACAACTTAGGGGAGAAAAGGGATTTGGCTTCCACTCCCAGGTCACAGTCCCCAATGAAGGAAGTCAAGGCAGGGACGTGAAGGAAGGTCTGCTTGCTGTTCCGCATGGCACTGCCTCTAACCAAGGAACTCCCTCACAGCCAAAGAAGTCCAGCACGAAGTGACAGGTGACCGCTGCTTGCAAGCTGACCCGGAGACCAGCTTTTACTGAGCTAGCTTTCTTTTTTATTATTATGAGTTAGATGTACGAGAGGGTACACTCACGTGAGTTCAGATCCACTGAGACCAATAGAGGGCATCAGGATCCCTGGAGCTGGAGTTATCAGCCATGTAATGTAGGTACTAGAAACTGAACTCTGGTCTTCTCCAAGAGCAGTACGGCTCTGACCCACTAGGGCTAGCTCTCCAGCCTCTCAGCTAGCTTTCTCATACAGCTTAGGACTGCCTGCTTAGGAATGGTGCTGCCCACGGTGGGCTGGGCCCTCCTACATCATTAACCACCAAGACAGAGCCACACAGGCATTCTCCCAGCCCATCTGATCTAGGTAGGTCCTCCAGCGAGTACCTCTTCTCAGATGACTCTAAGTGGTGTCCCCATCCCCTCCCCTCTCCAAATGAGGTGAGTTAGAGCCACCGTCATATCTGAAAAGAGGAATGAAGCAAAGAATCTGGAGAGATACACAGTCAGGTCGCCCGCCACTATGGGGTAAGGAAGATAGAAACATGAAGGAAGACGCAGAGGTGTCGAGGCCCCTTCTCACGAGACCAGCTGCTGTAGGAATCACAGGCGGACAGGGAATAGAACAGGAGGACCCTTCTGAGGGGGGAAGCATGAGTTTCAGCTTGCGGTGGCCCAAAGCAGAGATCATCTTGATAGCTGCATAGGGGATGTGAGGCTGGGAGAAGGAGTCGAAACTGAGCTGTCTGAAGTGTGACATTGCACTTGGATGGAGTCTTAGAAGGAAGAGCCAAAGGGAAGAGCAAAGAGAAGCCTGGCATGTGATATTGGAGAAAAGAGGGAGGAGTGGAGAGGACATGACATGGTGTCTGTCACAGATCCCAGAGGGAGGAGTGGAGAGGACATGACATGGTGTCTGTCACAGATTCCAGAGGGAGGAGTGGAGAGGACATGACATGGTGTCTGTCACAGATCCCAGAGGGAGGAGTGGAGAGGACGTGACATGGTGTCACAGATCCCAGAGGGAGGAGTGGAGAGGACATGACATGGTGTCACAGATCACAGACAGAGGCACGTTTCAAACAGCAGGAGTGAACCATAGGGTAGGATGGAGGTCCCTGGGAGGGTGGTACTTCAATAGGTGCCAGAAGCAGAAGCTGGGCAGCTGTGGATACGGAGGGAGTGGGAAGTGAGGAAGAAGAAGGTGGCTGTGATCGTTTTGTGAAGAGCTTGATTGTGAAGTGGGGAACAGAGCTGGAATAGTTGAGGATCTGGGTCTGGAGAAGAAATTGTATGTACTTCATGCTGAATCTGTCAGCAAGAAAAATCATCAGTTATATATAGGAGAGAGGCTCGCGGCTCGGGGACGGCTCAGCTGGGACTGAAACCTGACGTGGGGCGGTCGGCATGCGGTGGATTGCTGTGGCGGGTCCTGTTTAGTGGCCAGGAGAAGAGAAGAGAGGCCATCAGCGGAAAGAAAGCTTGTGGGGATGCTAGCGTGTGAGGAGGCAGGAAAGGTTGAACTCGTCACAGATTATAAGAGAATTTGTTGTCCAGAGAAACACGGTTGGATTGGCACACCACACTGCAAGGCTCTGTGATGCCAACCAGTGCCATAGGTGAGCTTTTCCGCTGTCAGTAGCCTGGTCAAAAGAATGCAGAAAGCATAGACTGGGCTGGCCACGGTGACACCCTTCCCCACTGCCACCTGCCACCAATTCTGTATCGTTGGGTAGATCTTCCTCCCATTTAAAAGCCAGGCAGGTGGCCAACACCAAATGTTGAGCCTCCAGTCACCTTGCATCCTCCTTCCTACCAGCACAGGGCAGTTAGGTAGTCCAGGCTATCCCAGACTGTCAGATGCCACTAGACACTCCTACCTGCCCACAGGTCTTCAGGCTGACCCGAAGTAAGGTGGATGATGACAAGGCACGTATCCTAATCCGGAGCCTGCTGGACCACCCAGCCCTTGAGGAGCTGGACCTGTCCCACAACCTCATTGGAGACCGTGGCGCACGAGCAGCGGCCAAGTTGCTGAGCCACAGTCGCCTGCGAGTGCTCAACCTCGCCAATAACCAAGTGCGGGCGCCTGGTGCCCAGTCGCTGGCTCATGCCCTGGCACACAACACCAACCTTGTCTCCCTCAACCTCCACCTCAACTGCATCGAGGACGAGGGCGGCCAAGCAATTGCCCACGCCCTGGAGACCAACAAGTGCCTCACCACGCTGCACCTCGGAGGCAATGAGCTGTCTGAGCCCACAGCCACACTCCTGTCCCAGGTGCTCCCCGTCAACACCACACTCATCAACCTCAACCTCTCCTGCAACCACATTGGGCTGGTGAGTCACCGCTTCTGGCACAGGCGGGCATGGGGTGGGATCCAGTTAAAGTAGACCATTGCAGGAAAGCTTTAGACTGTGCGGTGGACTGCATAGAGACTGTGTTCTTGTCTGTCGTCTGCACTCCAGCATCCATTTTCTCCTTTTCATGTGTTTTCACGTGTCTGCAATATACATGCATGCATACCTGTTTTTGCCTGTGCTCGTGTGTGCATGCATGTGAACACTCAAAGTTGAGGTCAAAGATCATCCTCATTTGCTCTTCCACCATATTCACTAAGGCAGGGTCTCTCAAGCAAACCAGAGCTCTCTGAAATGACTGGTCTTGCTTGCTGGCTTGCTCTGACGGTCCTGTCTCTCCCTGGAATTACACGTGGGCTGCTATGCCCACTCAGCATTTCTATGGGTTCTGGAGACCCTAATTCCAGTCCTCATGCTTGCCCCACTGAGCCAACCTCCCAAATCCATGTCCCAAACAGATGGGCTACATGTGTATCCCATCTGTATGAAAGTGTGTGTGTGTCCATGTGATCCTGGGACATAATAAAAAATGATCCCTCTGCTTCTCCCCTCCCCAGGATGGCGGGAAGCAGCTCCTGGAAGGCATGTCAGACAACAAGACCATCCTGGAGTTTGACTTGCGTCTGTCAGATGTATCCCAGGAGAGCGAGTACCTCATTGGCCAGGCTCTGCATGCCAACCGAGAGGCAGCCCGCCAGCGGACCCTGAGTCCTGGCTACTTCATGACACCCATCACTAACAACAGTCATGAGAATCCCGTGGGCTAAGATGGGGGGACAGGGCTTGAACAGTGATCTGATGGGTCCCTGTAACAGCCATCCCTTCATCTCACACCCTTGCTATGGCTGTCCCTGGGTCTGAGGGAGAAGAGGGGATCGCGAATCTCCTTAGAATAAGTTTGTACGCATGAAGATGCTGAGGTAGGGAAGGGAGCCTAAGGATAAAGAGAGGGTAAGCTAACTCCTGCACCCGGAAGTGGCCATTACTAACTAGACCTGCATAAATGATCAGCTTCCAGGAACAGGGAAGGCAAAGGATTCTAAAGAGAGTCTCCCTGCCCAAACTCTTCATGAACAACATCTACCTCAACTCAGCCCACCCTTTCCCTTTCTGCTAAGCAGACCCTAGAGCTCTGATCTCAGTCTACACATACACACACACACACACACAAAGTGGGGGGTGGGGGACAAAGCTAAGCCTGTCTCTCTCTGCTCTCCTACCCTGCCTGAAGATGCCACCTGCCTGTCACCATCCTGGTGTGCCCCACTTCTACACATGGCATCATCACTAATTCTCAAGCTGGGAAGGGGTAACAAGTGACAGAGGGGCTCAGACAGAGACCTCCTACCAAGGACAGGGAATAAGCATCACTCCGAGGAGAGGATCAGTGAGTCATCCACACTTTTATTATCCACCAGTGTGATTTGTACAATCTTTGCGCTTGGAATTCCATGACAAAAAGGCCACAGTGTGATGCACCCAGTTTGACAGAACTCTTCTGTCTTCTCCCGAGCCAGGCCCAGCCCACCCCACAAGCCCTTATCCTCAGGACATACAGTCTTCCAAGTACCCTCCACGAGTCCCTGTCTCTCTGGGACTGCCCACCCTGGGGCTACACCCGTAGGAACCACCTCAGCCTATGGATCCGTGAGAGGATCTGACCGACCCATTCAGGTCAAGGCCCTTATCTCCCAACTCTCCTCGAGCTGAGTGGCCCAGAGCCCACCTTGCCAAAAGACGGCTGACTGAACTGCAACTGCAATCCAGGGGGGCCAGTGCTCCAGGGACTCTGCAGCAAGCAGACACGGACAGAGCACCAGAGGGGACTTGGGAGTGCCTATGTGTGTGCCTGTCCGGGCAACCTAGAGCCATCTGTGCCTGACACCCTCTTGACAGTTCCAGAGTGCAAACATGTAGGTGTGAGGGTGCGTGTGTCTGTATGTGTGTGTGTAGCCACAGCTGCTAGCAGAGGTTCTAATTAGAGAAACAAGAACATTCAGTGTAAAGTTTAATTTTAGAGATTAATTAATTTTCTGGTTTTCATTTTCCCTGGCAATCAATAAAGCTACCAAGAAAAGAGACCAAAGAATTGCTTTCTCTCTAAGTCTGTGCGTGTGTGGGAGGTGAGGCTGTCTGTATGAAAAGACCTAGGCAGAAATGGTCAGGCAAAAATAATAGCAGGACTTCCCCTCCTCCTCTCCCAAGGCCAAGCTCTGTCTCTGGGCCCAGCATGGCAGAGACTGAGCCAAGTCCTTCCCTCCCTGGGGCTGTGAGGTACCCAGGCTGCCCCTAAATGAGAACAAGACATTCAGGTGCCAGCTGGCCAAGAACTGGGGCCCAAGGCCACAGCTCCCCCACCACCTGTGCTTCAACAGATGTCTTGCTCAAGAGAAAGCAGGGTGCTCCAACAGCCAAGCTACCCCCACACAAGGACAAACTCAGACCCAGGGTCCTAGAGGGCTCGGTGCTGGTAGGCCAGCGAACACTGCTGTCCAGGAATCCTGGTGGGCAGCTACACTGATTCTGTCTGTCCAGACCTCTCCCCCTCCGCCACCCCTCCCTCCTCACCCAACCACCTCTACACGGTTAGAGAGTACAACCCCCGTCTGAACCATAGATCACGGCATCCCCACAACTTGGGCTTCCCACATCCCCCTGGGAAGAAGGGACAGGGAGCCAGAAGAGATGTTGCATAGGTAGGGGCCACTCCCATTGGTTGGTGTGGGCCTGGCATGTCCAGGAGGAAGAGGGGAGGCCAAGAAGATGGCGTTCTCATGGTGAGGACAAAGCACGGAGCAGAGGAAGCAAGACTGGATGGATGTGAGCCCAGTCCCTGGGCGCTAAGTCTGCTTGGAAAACTTCAGCCAGGGCAGCTGGGAGAGCAAAGGGCCAAACACAGACATGCACGATGAAGTACAGTGGGGTGGAGGGGTTAAGGGAGCAGAGGGAGTGGGAGAGCAAGGTTGGTGTCAAAGCTTTGAAGGGACGGACAGGACAGGGGCTGGTGTCCTGGGGCTGTGGCATGATGCCCTTCTGAAGACTTAGAACTTCAGCTCACAGGATAAGAGGAAGTGGAGGGTCTGGCAAAAATTGATCTCCTGCCACTGGAGATCCTACCTCTCCAGCTAGGGCTTGTGATAGATGCACCCAGGCATGTATACGGGACATACTACTTCTTAAGCATCTTCGAGAGGAAAAGCTCCACCGTGCCACCACCCCTTCAGAGCTGGTCTCACTCCATCCACCACTACCAGCTCCGCTCTTTCTCTCACTGCCTCCTGAGTTCTCTTGATACCAAAGTGCGTCTCAAGCTCCAGTCCAAACGGTCACTCACTCTGGCCAACTTTAATGGGCCTCCAGGATGGCACCTTAGCCTCCTTAATGGAAACACCTACCGAGAACCCAGGGGAGGAAGCTTCTGACTGATGGGAGGCTGAGTCTTTTCCAGAAAGGGCCGGGGTGTGCCCTCCCCAGCTTCACTTCCCTCCCGCTGCACCCTAACAACAGCTCTTCAGAGCCAGTAAGCCCCCCCCCCCGCCGAGGTGAATGACGTCATTGATGTGATGAAAAGTCCCTCCAGGACTGGACCTCTGGGGCGCAGTGAAATAAACAACTGGGGTGGGAGCGGCAGAAAGGAACCAGCGAGCCTCACCCACCGGCGCCAAGAGGCCAAAACTTTTTCAAGGTGTTGAGAGGAATACTGGGCTGCCAGCTGGCCTCATTCAGTGGGTGGTTGGAAACCAGCCCAGCCGGTCTTCACCAAACCACCGCCCCGCCCCTAGGGGCTCGGGTGGGGCGAAGCAAACATAAAAAATAAAAAAGCCCCAAATGCCCTTCCTGAGGCCTGCCATGATGATTCCCATGGTGGGGAGGCCAAAAAAACGGGTTCCACATCATAGTTGCTCAAGACTCGATGAAAGCCTGGGGGTGGGAGGGACCTCGCGTGCGTATGGATAAGTAAATGTCCCCGTAGGAACTCGGTGGGGACTGAAAAAGAGCCACCTCTACCCCGGTAAGTGGGATTGTCAGAGAGCTGCCAATCTCTCCATCCTCTGTCTGTGTACAGGGAAGCAGTCTCAGGCCCACTGGAGTCTTGTCTGGGCGTGCCCCTCACCTCCCGCCTTCACACGTACCCTGCCTGGCCTCTGTCACCATCCTGCCTTCCCCTGCTACGCACAGGGAGCACAACACATCAAGGTGCAGGAGGGAGAATGAATGGCGCAGGCTTCCTCCAAGAGCGGGAGGTCACAGTGAGGTCTCCACGCAGGAGCCATGGCGGTGCAGTGGTCGGTGACTGTGGCCCAGACACCCCTCCTGACGATGGACGATAAGGACCGGGAAGTAGAGGGCGTCGTGGTAGGGCGGCGGTGGCCCGGCCTCCTCCTCGTCGTCCTCGTCCTCGTCGTCCCGCATACTGGCCTGGCTCGACAGCCGCGTCTGCTCCGTGGGGCAGCTCGCCTCGTTGACACTCCCGCTCCGGCTGCGCCACAGGCAGCTGCGCCGGGAGCCGTAGAGGCGACCGAGCGAGAAGCGGCTGCCCCCGCACCCAGCACTGGCTCCAGGCCCCTGGCCGGCCCGCGGGCTGGCGCAGATACTCAGCGCACTGCGCGAGAAGATGGACGAGCTGCTGACCGCTCGCTGACAGTGCTCGCAGCTTCGCCGGTACGGGGCCACGCCCGCCGCGCCCGGGCCACCCACTCCGCCGTAGCGACACGTGGGCGCGTAGCCACCGCCCCCTGCCCCGCCGCAGCGCGCGCCCAGCCCGGCCAGGTCCATGAGCACCGCTTCCGAGTAGCTGGGTACCAGCTGCTGGTTGGAACGGATGTGCCACTCGAGCTCGGTGCTGTCCACCGTGTTGACCCGCGGCAGGCGATGAGTGAGCGGCGGCAGAAGCTCGTCGCTGGGACTCAGGCCACCGCCCGCGCTGCTGGCCGAGCCTGGCCCCTCCAGGCCGAAGAGCTTCTCCACGTGGTAGTGCGCGTACGCCGTGCGGTACTCGGCCAGCACGCGCAGCGGCCACGACAGCGTGAGCAGCGCTGCTGCCCAGAAGGCCGATGAGCAGGCATACCAGGGTGGCCGGGTCGGGTCGGGAAAGGCCACCATGAACTCGCGGAAATCCACGTTCTTAAGATGCATGCCCTCTCGCGCCTCCATGTAGTCGTCCAAGCCCTCGTTCTCGGCGAAGAAGCGCGCACGCTGGCACAGGTATGCGTTCTCCGCCTCCACGCTGGCGAAGCTGAAGCACTTGGTGAAGCGCAGCCGCGTGGCCGGCGCGCCCTCCAGCCCCACCAGCGCCTTGGACACGTCCCGGACGCCACAGCGCGCGTAGTCGAACTCGGCCTCCGCCACGTGTGTGTTGACACGCTCGTGGTAGACCTGCAGCGCGCAGGAGGAGGCTGGAGTCGCAAGGGGAACATACCGCGGCTTGTCTACCCATCCCAATACCGAGACGGATGTCACTATACCTGAGATCATCTCCATCATCATCTCCTCCCCCTCCCTCTCCCATCCCAAAGGGAGTTAATGCGATAAGTGGTGGTTGCCCTGAAAACCCTGTACCACGCACACCCACCTCCTCTAAGAGTCTTGGGCTGAGATCCAGAGGCCTGGGTTTAAGCCTAGCACTGCCAAGTAGAAGCAACCCCAGGCAAGTCTGAGCTGAGGTCTCCTTAGCTGTGAATAAGTAGTCAATAATAATTATTCCACTGGACAGGTAAGCACATACGTGTTAAGCTGTCTGCAGCCAGGAAGCTCTGAACAGACTCCACCCTAGAGTCAGCTAGCTTAAGGCCCCTCTCCTCACTCACTATTTGACCTTGGACGGGTTTGTTTGTTTTTTTTTTACTACACACCCATTTGCTCCTTTTTAAAATGGGATATACCTACTTCATAGATTTGCTGAAAGAAATAAATCGTTTATAAGTTCCTAGAGCTCTGTTGGTGTCTGCTGTTATTACTGAGTGCCCATAGGGGCTCGCTGCTGCCTCATGCTCCCTCACAAGCAGGGAGAAAGGCAGGCAATCCAAGCAACCTCTCTCATCTTGAATGGCCTGCACTCACCTCCAGCCTCTCACCTGGGTGGTAGTGTAGGCATCTCCATTGCGGTATCGGGTGACCTGCCGGGTTCGTCGCACATAGTGATAGCTGATGGCCTTCCACCAGATGCAGGGGGTGGCCTGCTGCATACGGCCCACACGCTCCCGAACACTGCTCACATCCACTCGGTGCTGCAGCTCGTGGCGGGCTTGGCAGTGCCAACACTCCACCAGGTAGACCGCGTACAACATGAGCAGGAAAGCCAGGGGGATGTAGACATAGCCGTTGGAGCAGGGGCTGTCATGGTACATGAGGCTATTGCCCTGGTAGGCGCTGCTGAAGGTGAGGCGGGTCACTGTGGTGACGTGGCACCAAGCCACCGCCCCCAGGCAGCCGTACATGAGCAGCGACAGCAGGAGGCACTTCCAGTGGGACTCACGGCAGAGAGATTTGGTGAAAGAGGGCTGGATGGGTCGTTGCTGCTTAGATGGGCAGGGAGGGGTGCCAAGAAGAGGACGGAGTGAGACAGAATGGCAGGACCCAGCACAGAGATTGAGAGACAGAGGCCGGCACAAGGGTCACAGACAGGCATGTAACAGGAAGGGAAAGATGGGAGCCAGTGACCAGAGATAAACACAGAAGTGACCCAGACGGAGCCATGAGGACAGAAAAAGTGATCAGAACGCCAATACAGGAAAACGCAAAGAGAGATACCCCAAGAGGTGGAAGTGGAGACCCAGGAAGCAAAAAAAGACACCGATGGATAGGATGGAATCCAGAGAGGCCAAGACAGACACAAGATGGCAATGAAGGAAGAGAAGGTGTGGATGAGGAAGAAGGAACAGACAAACAGGCATTAGCGAAGGCAGGTCCCTGGCCCTGACCTCTTCCAGGTGGCCCAGGAGAGTAGGGAAGGACCCACTGACATCATCTCCCCACTTAACAGGGGCCCTGACTTCCAGGTGGCCCAGGAAATAGGGAAGGACCCACTGACATCATCTCCCCACTTAACAGGGGCCCTGACTTCCAGGTGGCCCAGGAAATAGGGAAGGACCCACTGACATCATCTCCCCACTTAACAGGGGCCCTGACTTCCAGGTGGCCCAGGAAATAGGGAAGGACCCACTGACATCATCTCCCCACTTAACAGGGCCCTGACTTGCAGATAGTTTCAGTCCTGGGTTCTAGACAAGCACACTCCTTTGGCTCATCCACCTCTCCTTCCCCCCACAGACGAGATCTAACATTCCCTTTGGAGAAGGGCCTTAACCCAGGCCAATTTCATTTCTTCTCCCTTTCCGATGATCTGTGAGTCTTCCTACTGCTCACACCTGCCTCCCAACAAATACACATTCTGTCCCCTCTGTTCTAGGGTGGGAAAGAAGGGCTGGGGCCCCTTCACACAAGACAGTCCAAAAAGGCAGAGGCCTGTGGCTAAGGAGAGGAGGGGATCCGGGTGAAGAAGACATTGGGAGTCCAGCCATTTGTCACTAATTTCTGATACTCTCCTAGGTCTGCCTGTTAAAAGCATTTGGCACATTCAAGTTGTTTACGTGTCTACTTCTCTCACAGATGGAGTGCTCCTGAGGGCAGGGCCCATGTCTCATTCTCTCTGCTTCCTAAGTGACACCCAGCAGGCACATAATCAATGAAGGCTAAGTCTAATTGCTCAAATAAGCCTGTCTTCCCACTCCTTCTACATTGTTGCACACCCATGCATATGCGTGTGCACACATATACACACACAAAATCGTCTGCTGCAGTGGTGACTGGCCCCATCAGCTCCTCACGCCTGGCCTTGGGGCCAGCCGGAGAGAGAGAGAAAGCAGTGGAAACGATGTGTACAGTTAGACAGCAGGCCCTAGATTTTTGTAGGAGGGACAGCATGTGCCTGCAAGGAAGAAAGCGTACCCTTGCCTTTCAGGATCTGTGTCCTTGGAAGCTGGGTACCTGCGTGTACCTGTATGCCCACTTGGTTATGTGCTGTCCCAGCGTGAGTACAACTGAAAGGGGCTACCCAAAAGTCTATTCCCACTGTCCTCCCGCCCCTGTTCAAAGGGCATGGTGTGCACAAGAGTGCATGGGAGGATGGGGAGGAGGGCTTACAGTATTTCCCTTAGTTTCTTTGTCTCCAGTTCTCAAAAGACTAAAGTAAGACCCTAATTAGGTACATGCTTAGTACTGACTCAAAAATTCTTAAGCTTAGTGCCCCCTAGGGGGAGCAGCCGGCATTGAGAGAAGAGGTGAACAGCCCCCTTACACTCTCCTGCTCCCAGTGACCCCAGGGGGTATGGCCTCTGTACACGTCTGACTTTCCTGTGGTCCCAGCTCGGGCGACACCATTGCTTCCCCAAGGCACCCTTCTTGGTTCCTAGCCCCTCCAGTCCTCCTTCCCGGCCTTCAAGGTGGGATGCCGCCCACCATCCTCATCCAGGAGCCGACGTAGCCCCTCTCTGCTAAACCCGGGGTCTGCGAAGCTCCGCCCCGGGCCCCTCCCCCTGCCCAGGACCCCCCGAGCCCCGCCCCCGGCGCGGCCCCTTCCTCGCCTCCGCGGACTGAGCGGGCCGCCAGGTCGGGGCAGCGGCGCCGGACTGCGGCTGCACGGCCGGCTCTGGGTGCGGGGCGCCGGCCGCTCTGCGGCGGAACCGGCGGGGACCGTGTGAGGCGCGGGGGATGGGGGCCGGCGAGGCGCGGGGGATGGGGGCCGGGTCGCGGCCGTGCGGGGGTACCGAGGGCCGCCGGCTCTCACCTCCTCTCGGGCGGGGCCCTCGTCCGCCGCTGCCATGGGCTCCTCTGGGACCCCGGAGCCGCCGCCGCCGCCGCCGCCGCCGGCGCTCTCTCCCGCGGCCGAGCCAGGGGGGGACATGGCGTAGAGGGGGCGCGTCGAGCTCAGGACCTCCCGGGGGGCTGCCAGGGGCCGGGGGCATCCTGCGCTGGCCCTGAGGAGGGGGCGCGAGGGGCGGGGCCCTCTCCGCTCCCCACCCCCCGCCGGGGGGAGGGGGCCTAGAAAGGGCACGAAGGGGGGGGCCGGAGATGGGGGGATGGGTGGGAGGGCGGGCTGGAGGGGCCGGGCTGGGGGGGCCGGGGCCGGGGGCGGGTGTCACCTTGAGGCCCTCGCGGCGCCGCTCCGCCTCCCGCCCGCTCCCGCCGCCGCCTTTTGTCTGAGCCGAGCTGGAGCCAGCGCGCCCCCCCTCTTCCTCCCAGTGCATCAGAGCCCCGCCCCCGGCCCCCCAAACTCCGCCTTCACCAAGCCTTCCTAATAACCACCACCACACCGCGAAAGGGGTGAAGCAACAGGGGCTCTCCACACCCTTTCTCTCAACCCTGCTCACCGCATCTTCCTCCTGCCTGCCCATTCTGGGAAGATCGCAGCCTCAACCCCTCTCCTGCTGCCCTCGCTAGAAGGGCCCTGGGAAGTCAACCAGCTCTTCCATCCTCAAGTCCTTGAGGCTGAACACTGGGGACTGGAAAATGAGTGTGGGCATCCTAGGGAAGACCGTTGCTTCTAATTGCGTGGTAAGGAGTTAAGTCAGGAGACAGACTCCAGAGGGATGGAATAGGGTGAAAGAGAAGACACTGACGCTAGTTCCCAGAAAGAACTCCTAGAGGGCAGAGATAGGAGACACTAAGCCCCTCACAAGAGTAGCCCCAGAAATGCAATGAAGTGTATCCAGTGCCCTAAGCTAGGGGTCAAGGACATCTAAGTTCTAACTCTTAAACTGTCTCTGCCATCATAGGTGTGCGACCTTAGACAAGTACCTTCTCTCTCTAAGTCCTTGTTTCCTCCCCGCTAGGCTGCCAGGGTAGGGAGACAAAGTCACAGACCACAGGGAAGCTGAGCAACTGCAGGCAGCCAAGCCCTTTGTGCATCCACCCACTGCTGTTCCCTGCATTGCCTAGGACACACAAGAGACTGGTATTTTTTCGGGCATGCATTCCTAGGTACATCCACAAATAAGCAAGTACTCAGCACCTAGTATATGTCATGGATAGAAATAAAATATAATTTCCCACCCTCAAGAAGCACAGCCTAATTGAGAAGACATGCAATCCAATCTTTATTTTAGAGTGTGATGAGAGGCAGGCATGATCACTCTGTGTGTGTGGTCACTGTATTACCAGGGTCTTTGACATGCAAAAGCTGTTCTTCCTTACCCGCAGGGAACCAAGGCTATGGAGCACAGGTGAGTGCTTATGGGGTCCCCCGCCAGCACCTACAGAATTACTCCTAGAATTTAGAGTTTTCTCTGGGGAAAAAAAAAGTTCATGAAGGGAGGTGACACACTTCTGAGGCAGAAAGATCAATACTTTGAAACCACTCTGCACTACATATGAAAACACTGTCAAAAAGGGGTAGGTTGGTCAGGCGGTTGTGGCGCACACCTTTAATCCCAGCAGTGGTAGGCACTGCTGAACTCTGTGAGTTCAAGGACAGCCTGGTCTATGAAGCGAGTTCCAGAACAGAGAAAGCACCAAAACGGGGTGGTGAGATAGGTAGTAAGTCGGGGCTGTGGTCCAGTCGCAGAACACTGTGAAGCCCTAGTTTCAATTGCAATACCGGGAGTCCTTTTGGAGCAGGAAGTGGCCTTGAGGCAGTTTTGTTATCTGGGGACAGGAAGTAAGCATACTTAGGTACCCAAGTGCTCCCCTGTCTCTTCTGGATCAAGAGAACCACTCCATCCCTACTCCTGCTTCTGCCTCCATCTTCCAAGTGAGGACCGGAGGCTTTCTGTCCACCTACTGTCCTGAAGTGTCAGCCAGAATGACCCTCTTCAGATCAGAAGTCCATTCTCCCTCAAAAGGATGTGGGCTCTGAAAGGGAGAGCTTCCCATCCACACCACAGCGCAAGAGGAATCTGTCTTGGTGCCTCATTCCAGTGGTCCCCACCCTTGCTCTTTGGAAAGCCTGCCTCACAGCCAGCTCCAGCCCCTCACTCTGGTGTCAGCGGGTCTCCCCGTGTTCATTCCTCCTGCACATAACCCATGTGGGCTCACCACACTCTCAGTTCGGTGATGCTTTTCCTCCTGATGCCATCCACTGTCTCCCTACCTCAGGGGACGTTGAAACTTCTTTGGTCAACTCCAGAACTTCCAAGAGATCACCCCCACCACTCCAGGAAACAGGGGTTGAAAGGAGGAGGTAGTGGAAGAAGCTGACCGTCTGGTCACCATGGAAACTGGAACTGTTTCTCTGAAGATAAGCCTAGCTCAGTGGCTGGAGGTGGGAAGTAGAAGCATCCAAAGGGAACCAGAAGACACCAAAAGGAGGGGCTGAGTGGACACACCTGGGAGAGAACTGTTGCTAAGAAAAGTCAGGGCCTGACCACACTGCAGCTGGAGTCAAAGGCCAAAGGCCATCCTTTTCGAGAACACCGCCACTGGGGTCCTCTCCACTGTGGGAATGACAGAAAAGCTCTCTGTCAGGGTATAGTTGCTTAGGCTGGGGCTGTGGGTGGCTCATTGCTGCCCTCTTGTGGTCAATAAAGGGGTTGCCACACAACTGTTAGGGTTCAGGACTAGACAGACACCTGGTTGGTGGTTGGTGGGAACAGTGTCATCTTCAAATTTGGCTTCTTTGTGAATTAGAAAGGAGGTCCCTGCACTTTCCTGAGTCTGTGCCCTTGCAGAGTGCACAGGTTTCACCATCAGCTAGATTTAGATCGTGATAAGAATTTCATGGAAGAAAACGTATAAAACATAGGATTAGGTCAGAAGAAGCCAGTTCAGTATTTTTTCCGACTATGGATTCTTGGGCAAGTCAGCTGACCTTTCTGGGCCTCAGGCAGTTTCTTTAACCTGTGGCGTGTACATTTGCTTAAATTTTGAGAATGGGAGAGGAAATTGAAAACTTCTGACCCTAATAGAGTGTCTGCTGTTGTTTTGATTGTTGGGGTATTTGTTTTGGGGTATCATGCCAAGGATCAAACCCAAGGCATTGACTGCATTTTCAAGAGAAGCATTCTACCCTTGGATCTACATTCTTAATAGACGCCTCGGTTCCTTGACTATCCTGACAGGATCCCGCCTGCCTTCTGCTCAGCGCATCCTCTGGTTAGTCCTCTAGTTGGATAGAGAGCGGTGGGTGAGAAGAGGTGGCTTCTCTTCTCAGCTCTTTCCCTCCCCATCTCCAGTTCAAACTGAACCGATTTCATCTCTCTCGGGAGGTAGCTGGCCCTGCTGTGTGACAAACATTCTAAGTGGCAACTTCCAGAAACTTTAAAAGATCCGTTTGTTTTATTTTATGTTATTGTGCCTGCATGTGTGCATGTGCACCGTGCTTACACCAAGTGCCCATGCAGGTCAGACGAGGGCATCAGATCAGACAGCGGATTGCAGGTGGTTGCAAGCCCCCTTGTGGGTGCTGGGAACTGAACCTGGGTCCTTTGCAAGAGTAGCAAGTGTTCTTAACTGCTGGAGCATCTCTCCAGACCCGACCAAAAACTTTTAGAAGACTGAATTTTTTTTTTCTTGTGGTGATGGCATTGGTGATAGTGGAAATGATAGTGACTGTTGGTTGTTACTGTTACTGTGGTTATTGATTTGTCTCTCGGATCAGAGGATACCAGATATATCAAAATAACTCGTATATGTTTGCAAATGAGTGAATGGTTGGATGAATAGCATAAGGTTCCTGGGGAAAGATTAGAAGAGAACGGCTTAGTAGTTATCTACCCCAGCTTCCTTTCTGCAGTGCCAGGAATGCAATGTAGCTGCTCCCTGAGTGGGTAAGGACCTTCGAAGGGTATTGCTAGCCCAAAGGAAGAGCAGCGTGAAGCTCCAGCTCAGGCTCACGTGTGGGTGGTGTTCTCAACCCAGCGATGTCGAGGAAAAGCAGGTCAGGGAGAGAAAGATGTTTCATGGCTGGGGCTGAGGTGGAGACCTCCATAGTGTCGGGGGCCTCCCCATCCTGGTTCCACTGTGAGGAACTAGACTTCTCTGACTACTAGGGGTAGCCAGATACTGTACCCACCAAAGGCCAGTGCATCACCCTGTGAGGAAGAAGAAACCACATGACCACCATGACTTGTTAGACAAGTCTGCCCCAGAAAACCCACTTCTCCAAATCACATCCTCCTGCCAAATCTGGGGAGCAGGCACAGGAGGCTGTCTATAAAGATTCCCCAAGGAAAAGCTGCTTTCCTAAAGATAATGAGGTGTGCCCCCTCCCTACCCATAACCCTGGGCACTGATAGGAAAAGATAAAAAGACAAGAGAAATTGAGAAAAATACGCAAGGTGGGGGGGGGGCTGGAGAGATGGCTCAGTGGTTAAGAGCATTGGCTGCTCTTCCAGAGGACCAGGGTTCGATTCCCAGCACCCACATGGCAGCTCACAACTGTCTGTGACTCCAGTTCCACAGGATCCAACACCCTCACACAGACATATATGAAGGCAAAAAACACCAATGTGTATAAAATTTAAAAAAAGAAAAGAAGTTAGTGGAGCACCAGCATCCTTTCTTGTCGAAAAAAAAAGAAAAATAGGCAAAGGGTAGGAAGCAAAGCCTTCCCGCCTGTGCTGCCTGTCCTTATGTCAGCTTCACAGGAGCTGGTTATCTGAAAGGAGGGAACCTCAATTAAAATACTCCATGAGATCCAACTGTGGGATAATCTGGGGGGGGGCAGGTTCGAGACAGGGTTTCACTGTAGCTTTGGAGCCTGTCCTGGAACTAGCTCTTGTAGACCGTGCTGGCCTTGAACTCACAGAGATCTGCCTGCTTCTGCCTGCTGGGATTAAATGTGTGCCTCACCACCGCCCAGCAGGACATTTTTTTAATTAGTAACTGATGGGGAGGGCCCAGCCCATTCTGGGTGGTGCCATCCCTGGGCTGATGCTCCTGGATTCTATAAGAGAGCAAGCCATGAGGAGCAAGCCAGTAAGCAGCACCCCTCCGTGTCCTCTTCATCAGTTCCTGCCTCCATTTGAGTTCCTGTCCTGACTTCCCTCATCAATGAACAGCGGTGTGAAAGTGTAGGTGGAATAAGCCCTCTCCTTCCCAACTTGCTTTTAGGCCATGGTGTTTCCTTGGAGCAACAAAAACCCTAAGACATCATGCGGTCTCCCCACAAAGCAGCCCATTTGTGCAGAAAAAGAAAGACACTTTTTAAAGAATGCACGAATAGATAATGAAGACACAGAACTGAAAGAAGGAACGAACGAACATGGGATTAATGAATGAAATAAAAGGGAACGGTAAGGGTGAAATGATGAACGAACAAATGAATGAATGGGCGAAACCACATAGGAGTGAGTCAAGACAGTAACTAGAGACTCCCTGCCTACGCAGGCAGCAGTCAGGGGGATTCTGAGGGGCGGGGCTCGCTCTACCCGGAAGCGCCTTTGAGGGGCGGGGCTGTGGGCGTGGTAGTGACTGGCCGCCACTTCTTGGGCCCGGGGGCGGGGCAAGAGAGAAGACTGGACTAGGGACCGTTCAGCTGCCCAAAGCATCCGCTGCCGTGGACCTGGCCGGAGCCCCGGACCTCTCGCGCTTCTAGACCGCTCCTTGCGCCTGCACAGCCGGGTAATGAGGCCTCTCGGAGAGGGACTCTGGTTCTGTTAGGCGGCCCCACAACCCGGAAAAGCGCGCAGCACATCTCAGAGTTAGATCCCGCTGGACCCCGAACCCCGGGCTGGGGCGGCCGGCATGTCGGATGCGCGGAAGGAGCCGGACGAGGCGGACGACAGCCAGTGCGACTCGGGCATAGAGTCGCTGCGCTCTCTGCGCTCCCTGCCCGAGCCTGCTGCGGCCCTAGTCTCCGGACCATCACACAGAGGCTGTCCACAGCCCTGGAGCCACCCTCCAGAGACCCACAAGGAACCAGGGGAGAAAGAAGATGCAGATGGAGAGCGAGCGGACTCCACCTATGCCTCCTCCTCTCTCACCCTCACCGAGTCCTTGCCCTTGCTGGGGAGACCCGAAGTGGAGGACCCGGCCCCAGGCTCACCGCTGCCCCACACGGAGGTACTGAGCCCTCAGCAACTCGAAGCGCTCACATACATCTCTGAGGATGGAGACACGTGAGTAAACTGGCTAGTCTGAGATCCGATGCTCAGTCAGAGGCTCCCCGGGAGCTGCAACTGACTGGGCATCCATCACCACCATCACCACTCAAGAGGATAGACCCTTCCTGGAAGGGCCAACATCCTTCTCCAAACTTAACTCACATAGCCCACTTTTATTTAAGCTATTGCCAGGTTCACACCAAAAGACCAGACACCATCTCCCTCTTTTGGGGGTGGGCAGAACTAGAAAGGCCCTTGGAACCAGGAACACCAACCAGAGTCTTGAAATATCTACCAATGACCCACCCCTGGGAAGAGAAATTCCCCACATCAATTCAGTTTTTATTTTTCTAGTTGGGAGAGAGAACGTCCCTGTTTGCTCAATATCTGAGAGCCCAGGGTCTGAGTTCAGAATGCCCTATCCCTAGGAACAAGAGCAACACCAGCTTACGGGTTGCCATTTGAGCCCAGGAAGCTGAGTTAAGGGTTGCCTCAACTCCCAGGTTGCCTGTTTGGAATTGGTTCCAAAAGCAGGGTGTTTGAACCGAGAATTCTTGCCCCAGCAAACAGGACAGGCAGCTGGCTGCCCCAGCTCACTTCCTCCTCTGCCGAGAAAAGGGAAGTGATGGCTTGGTGTCAGCCTCCCCAGCACCCTGCACCTCCTGAGCTCCCCAAATTCTCCTCACTGTCCTGTCTTGTCTCTTCGCTTTCTTGTTCCACTCCTAGGCCCAGTTGGAGTCAGGTGCAGCTGGACTAAGAGGCAATCGAGTGGCCAGTATGAGAATTGGCCTTAGGTAGAACAGGCTAGCGGAGGGAGTGACTGGGTTTTGAGATGACAGACAGAAGATGGGTTGTTGGAGTCCCAGATGAGAGGTGTGCTGGGACGCAGGGGGTACCTGTCCTGACTGCCTGTTGGAGATACGGGGGTCTTGGGTGGGTACTGGCAAAGACAATCTCCACCCTGTAAGTGGGAGAGAGGATGTAGGCCCTTTATATTTGGTGCCTGGATCACAAACCATTAGCCCAGAACCTCAGAGTTTGGGAGCTCCGTGCAGAACTTCTCCTGCTGCCCCGCCTTTGTGAGCCTCTGAGCTCCAACCTTGGCCCGCTCTGGCTAGATAGAGACAGGTGCTGCATGCGGAGAAGCGTCAGGACTCCCCAGCGGAGCTCTTTCCTCCTTTGGAGGTGGCTGGACTGTGGAAGTGTGGAAGTGGGAAAGGAAGTGGGAGGAGGGGAGACTGAGGGAGAGAGGGAGGTGGCTGCAGGAATGTGACCCAGAGAGCAGGCCCTGGCCGAGGGGATTTCCAGAGTGGTTCCTCCCTCCCTCGTCACTCTCTCCTGGCCTTCTTTACTGCCTGCCTGCAGCAAAAGCTTGCCCCTCTCTTGCCTAAGTATCCCCCTCCCGAGCCCAGACAGGCCTTTAGCCAGCTTGCCCCAAGCAGCTGTCCAGGTTTGGGCGTTTAGCCCTAGCTTTCATTTTCCCCACCTGATGTGGGGAAACCCCAAGACTGGAACTTCCCATCCCAAATGCCCCAATTGCCCCATTGTCACCCCCTCCCCATCAAACACATTTTCTACACTGCACCAAACTCCCCCTGGAGCTGTACTCAGGAGAGGGTTTCTGACCAGGCCTCCTCTGTCCTGCCCAGACTGCAGAATGACCCTCTTGACTCATGGTTAAGGCAACAGATCGACATGCCACGCTCGCTCTCTTCCCTCCCTTGGAATGTGTGACATTGAGTTGTCGGGGGAACCCCACATCTGCCTCCTCCTGTCCTCCCTGTTGTGGGGAGGTGGGTAACTCGGCCCTGGAAACCCCCTCTGAGTTCCGCCAGCAGCTTTCAGTTTAGCTTTGAGCTGCAGCTGGCCTGGCAGGGCCCCGGGGGCAGAAGGGAGCTGGGTGTGGGCAAGTTGGACAGGAAGGTTGTTGTCCCGTCAGCACCCTGCCCACATGCCCACCCAGCCAAGGCCTTCCACAGGTTAGCCAGCAGATCTTGGAGCTCCCACCTCCAGAATCCTGGCTTCCTGTGACAACCCCTTACTTCCTGGCCCAAACTCTCACTTCCTGCCCTGACTCGGCTGTGGGCAGCGAGTTAGAGGCTGGTGCATTCATTCTAACCCCAAGACTCTGGTATACCCTCTCCCGCCTGGGCCCTGACCCTAGCCCCCTCCTGCTGCAGGCTTCTCCACCTGGCGGTAATTCACGAAGCCCCAGCGGTGCTGTTCTGTTGCTTGACTTTCCTGCCCCAGGAAGTTCTGGACATTCAGAACAACCTTTACCAGGTAAGTAGAGAGAGAAGGCTATGTCCAGATACCTGTCTGTAACCTGGCTACCAAATCCAATAGCCAAACCAGAGGCCATAGGAAGCCATTTGCCAGACGAGCTAGCATCTGCATCACAGATGACCGAGTAAAATGTAGCCTCTGCCCACGAGGTGCCCACAGACTCATCGCCAGCACATAATTATATAGCACGGTAACAATTGTACTGAAGATCATACCAGCTTCAGTGGGGTCTGGTAACTTTGAGGGACAGGCAAGGAAGGCCAAATAAAAGAGATGACATCTTTTTTTTTTAATTGTTTTTATTAAGCTATATATTTTTCTCCGCTCTCCTCTCTTCCTCTCCTCTCCCCTTCTACCCTCTCCCATGGTCCCCATGCTCCCAATTTACTCAGAAGATCTTGTCTTTTTCTACTTCCCATGTAAATTAGATCCGTGTATGTCTTTCTTAGGGTCCTCTTTGTTGTCTGGGTAAGAGATGACATTTTAACTGAGTCTTAAAGGAGTTGTCAGAGAGACTGCCCTGGCTGTTCTGTCTTCCTCCCTCCCTCAACCCCTGCAGACCAACCTTTGAGGATAGAACAGATATCTCCAGAGGATGAAGGATTAAGAGCAGGGAGCTCCATTTCCCTCACCCTGCTACCAGAATTGGAGTCCCAAGCATTTGGGAAAGGACTTAGGGATAATTTCATGAAAGATCCAACTCTGGCTTTTACAGTTACTTTCAGAGAAGATGCTAGGACTTAAAGATGGTGTACCAGGCTGGAGAGATGGCTCAGTGGCTAAGAGCACTGACTGTTCTTCCAGAGATTCAATTCCCAGCAACCACATGGTGGCTCACAACCATACATACATGCAGGCAGAACACTGCATACATAACAAATAAATAAATCTTTAAAAAACATGGTTGTACCCTGTCCCCAAATATGTTCTCAGAGGTAGGAGCCTGCTGCAGTGCCCTGTGACCCTGTGACCCTGTGACCCTCTGTGCCTACAGACAGCACTCCATCTAGCTGTTCACCTGGACCAGCCAGATATAGTTCGAGCACTGGTGCTGAAGGGAGCCAGCCGGATACTACAGGACCAACACGGTGACACAGCCCTGCATGTAGCCTGTCAGCGCCAGAATCTGGCCTGTGCATGCTGCCTGCTGGAGGAGCAGCCAGAGCCAGGCAGAGAGCCATCCCACCCCCTGGACCTCCAACTGAAGAACTGGCAAGGTGCATGTAGCTCCAGGGCCTGAGGGGTAAAGGAGGGGTAAGACAGGCCCAAGGGACCCTGCCTGTTGCTGTTTCTCCAGGCTAAGCGCATGAGCACTCAATACATCCTTACTAAGGGACCCAGTGAATGACTTGTTTCAGAATTTCCCCAGTGTGTGCAGTGTGTGAGCAGAAATCTAAATCCTGCCCTAAAGATATTTAATTTATTAGCAATTAGATGAACAAGTGAACTCACTTTCTGTGTGCCACACATTGCCGGAGGAGCAAAGCTCACATCTGTGAGCAAAACCAAGGAAGAGAGAGACGGTTGAAAGTGAACTATATGTGTGTTTAAAGGAAATGGGGGTTGGTGGGGAGCAGAGCGGGGAGAACTGGGATGGGGGGGTTGGTTTTTTTTTTTTGTAGGGTTGTCAGGGAAGTCCTCAGAGTCAAGGACCTTTGAACAGAAGAGACTGGAACGTGATAAAAAAAAATTAAAATGTACGTTTCAATCTGGGTCTCTATTACAGGCAAGCTTGGAGAAAGGAAGGAGGTTCTAGCCAGGAGGGAAATAGCAAAATAAAGTAAAATAAAAGCCATGGGGCACATAGGAAGAAACCACCCTTAGGTAGAGACTGGGCCATGAGGATCCCCAGTCAGGTAAAAGTCTGGAGTTAGCAGGCGTGGGGTGTATATTGGAAGAATGTGTGCATTTGGGGCTGTCACTCAGCAACCTGATCCTTGAAGCATGAAGGTTTCAATAACATGACTGAACAAATGGAAACTTTGAGTTCCTCTCCTCTCAGACTTCTGAGGGGGTTTTGGGGAGGTTGTATTTTAACAGTCCTGTGATTAGAGGCATTGAGTAGGCCGAGTCCCATGAGGCCAAAGGGTTGGGGAGTCCCTGACGAAAAGGATCAGTAGACACCAAACAGCAGCCCCCACCTACTCCACCCCAGGTCTGGCCTGTCTCCACATCGCCACATTGCAGAGGAACCAACCACTCATAGAACTGCTGCTTCAGAATGGAGCTGACATTGACGCACAGGTGAGGCCACCAATCAGGGCGCCAGCTGGCCCGCCACCTGCCGCCATCTGGTCTAGCTGCAGGTCCCCACTCATGTTAAACATGTTGGCTTCAGAGCTCAGGCTCAGCCTGTTACCTCTTGACATTCCTAACTGACACCTCCATTCGTCTCCAGGAGGCCACCAGTGGAAAGACTGCCCTGCACCTGGCTGTGGAAACCCAGGAGCGCAGCCTGGTGCAGTTCCTGCTCCGGGCTGGTGCCCGGGTAGACGCCCGCATGCTCAATGGTTGCACGCCTTTGCATCTGGCAGCTGGCCGAGGCCTCAACAGCATCTCATCCACTCTGTGTGAGGCTGGTGCCGACTCCCTGCTGCTGAATGTAGAAGATGAGACACCCCAGGACCTGGCTGAGGATGTAAGAGACAGGCGCTCTGCCTTGCAGGGCCTCCCACCCATAACAGAGTTGGGCTCTTTCAACTAGGCGAAGGACCTCTGCCTCATTAACTAAGTTAACAGTGCTGGGGTCAAGTTGGGAATGCAATTCAGAGGACAGACAGCTTGCTTAGCATGTAAGAGGCTCTGGGTTCAGTCCCCAGAACCACATAAAGTGGCATTTACCTATAATTCCAGCACTTGGGGAATGGGGGCGGAAAGATCAAATACTGAAGGTCTTCTTCATCTATATAGCAACTTCAGGACCAGCCTCAGCTCAAACGTTCCCTCTTCCCGAAACTGCTAGGGCAGACAGGACTGAAGCTAAACAACTGTAACATCTTGGGCTGTCTTTGGCCCTTAGCCAGTTTCCTAAACTAATCAGGCCCGAAGAGCCCAAACCTGGACTCTGACAGGAGTGAATCCTGCTAAGGCCAGGGAGAACCCAAAGAGCTTCAGCACCTGCTTCAGCAGATGTCTGCAGCATATAAATCTATACCTGGTCCAAGTCTTAGACCTTTTTTTTTTTTCTTCTCAAGACAGGGTTTCTTTGTGTAACAGCCCTGACTGTCCTGGAATTCACTTTGTAGACCAGGCTGTCCCCAAACTCACAGAGATCCACCTGCCTCTGCCTCCTGAGTGCTGGGATTGAAAGTGTGTGCCACCACCACCTGGCAAAACTCACATTTTATTTTATTTATTTATTTATTTTCTGAGACAATTTCTCTATAACTTTGGAGCCTTTCCTGGAACTTGCTCTGTAGACCAGGCTGACCTTGAATTCACAGAGATATGCCTGCCTCTTCCTCCTGAGTACTGGGATTAAAGGTGTGCACCTCCCCCTACCAGCAAAACTCACATTTTCTATACATAAAAAATATTAAGCCAGGTGTGCCGGCACATGCCTTAAGTCCCAGAACTTAAGAGGCAAAGGCAGGCATATCTCTGTGAGTTCGAGGCCAGCCTGCTCTACGACGAAGTGAGTTCCAGGACAGCCAAGGTGGTTACTCAGAGAAACCCTGTCTTAAAAACAAAACAAAAATACTCAAAGTATGTAATGCTCTTCTTTCCCCACTCCCCCAACACCACCACCAAAGAATAGTCCAATGGACTGGATCAGCTCTAAGTCACTCCTGGCTCTGATATTCTGCATGACTTATTACAGAGTTTGTCTAAAGCTTTGGGGCTCTGCCGTGCCCAGGTCACCCACTGTCTGGGAAGTTAGTATTGACAGAGTTCCTACCAGCTCCCTACTGCCCTCTCTCAGGACCTTAACTCTGTTCCTCTCTATTGTCTTCCTCAGCTCCTTTCTTATTTGCCCTTTGATGACCTGAAAATCTCCGGGAAGCCACTGCTGTGTACTGACTGAAGCCAGGTCAGGGGTCCCACCTTTTCCTACCTGGAAGCTGAAGCCACAGCTGCTGCAGTTGGGGCCCAAGCAGCATGCCCCTCTGAAGAGGCCAGAGCCTGGGGCTAGTGTAGTCCTAACAGAAGAGGAAGGATTGCAAACGAGGAAGCCGGTCTGGAAGGAAGAACTTCCCAGGTGGACAGGATGGAAAAACCCTCAAAGCCCCAGGTATCCCGAGTGAAGCCTGCTTGCTTCTGTTGAAGATGGCATGGACTGAAACTGACAACCATCAGGAAAACGGATAAGCAAACAGGACCCTGAGGGGCCTTACCTAAAACCCCTTTGTGAGCGTGCTTAGGACTGGAGGTTGAACCTAGAGCCTCCCAATGGTAGGCAAGCTTACTATCAAGTAGCTCTATCCCCAGCCCTCTTTTTACTTTTAATTTTGTGGCGGGGTCTCACTGGGTTGCCTGAGATGGCCTGGAACACACTCTGTAGCCCAAGCAGTCCTTAAACTAGGATTCTTCTGCTCAGCCTCCTGAGTAGCTGGGATTATGGGTCTGATGGCAGTGGGCCCGGGAAAACACACTTGTCTAAAGACGTCATACATAAGGCTCTAAACAGAGCCTTTGGAAAGGGATAATTCTGTAACATGACACTAAAATGTAAGAGAGAGACTTTAAAAAAATGTTTCCCTTCTACAATTGTTTGCATAGGCAGGTGGGACCTGTGATCCCGAGATAAAGACAGAGAAACTGGCCCTGAGCAAGGGGAGTAGGGCCTTGCTGTTGTAATCTGCTGGCCTTCCCTGTCACCTGGGTAGCAGAATTATAACACTTGCTGGGTATGGTGGGAGGCCTGGGAGTTCTCAGGCCTGCTTCCTGCCAGCACAGTCACATCTCCTTCATGTGGGAATGGTCAGGGATGGAGGAATATGGAGACATGTCCCTGGAGATGCTGGGAACGTTGAGCACAAAAGAGCTGCAACTCTACTTTCCTTCCCCTTAGATTCCACACACTGAGGGCCCTGCTAGGTCAGGCCCATGGCCGGCATGAAGAATAAGAAGAAATAAACCAACATAGTTGTGATGCTTTGCGCTTATAAACCCTAAGCAAGTGCATCCTGTGAGTGAGACAGCTATTAAAACTATAGACAACTAAATACATGGTCAGAAGTTCCAATGGGTGCTGGGAGGGGTAAAACTAGCAGGAAGGACACTGGAGTGGGTGTAGAATCATTCTTTGGGTGACCAAGGAAGCTTCAGACAGGTGTCCTAAAAACTGGGACATAAAGCCTGGTGGTGGTTATCACACACCTTTAATCCCAGCAGTAGGGTGACAGAGGCAGGTGGATCTCTGTGTGTTCGAGGTCAGCCTGGTCTACAAAGTGAGTTCCAGGACAGCCAGGGCTGTTACACAGAGAAACCCTGTCTCGAAAAACCGAAAGAGACAGAAGTTGTGACATAGGATGAGCAAAGAAAGGGGCAGAGCATTGGGGGAAGGCCTTCCATGAGTTAAAGGAACTGAAAACAGGTCAGCAGGATTCTACAGGGTTGGTCGAGTGAGTGGGCGAGGAGGATGCACGAGGTCGTGCAGTGTCTGGAAGGTCACGGTCACCAGTACTAGGGGGATAACAGGAAGGAGACATCATTGTTAGAAAAGGGTAAAACGTAAGGGGAAGTGCTTGATCTCAGATACTCAAAAGTTCAGTCCTCTAGGTGGCAACAGTCGTCACTGTGTCTGGGATGGCAAGGGCTGATGGTTGTGACCAAGCAAGCTGACGAATAGGGAGGGAGTCCCAACTGGGGTTCCCCGCGAGAACCGGGCCTGGTCTGCCTCCGAGCCGCGCGGGGGCGCTGTGGCCGGGGCGCCGCGGAGGGGCTCAGGCGGGGAGGAGGCGGGAAGAGCGCAGCACTTCCGCTGGCTGACTGGCTAGCTGGCTGCTGGAGCGGGCGGCGAAGGGAGCGGAGGTAGCGTGCGGCCCGGGGACTCGCATTCCCCGGTCCCCCCTCCGCCCCACGCGGCTGGGCCATGGACGCCAGGTGGGGGGCTCGGGCAGCCATGGCCCACGTGACTGAGACCCCTGGGCCACGTGACCGAGACCCCAGGGCTCGGGAGGCGGGGTGGGGTCCTCCAGCTGCAGACCCGCGTGGCGCTGTCAGGGAGCCGGTGTGGATGGGGGCGCGGCGTGTGGCCTGTGATCCTGGGGGGCTTCGGGAGTGTCGTCCGGAGGAGATGTGGGATTGTGGCGCTCCGGAGCGGGAAGGGGGGGGCGCCTGTGGCCTGAGCTGCCCGCGCGCTGGAGGGAACAGAGGCGACCTATGTGGTTGGGCAGGCGGGGCCGCCCCTGGGAAGGGAGGAGGTTCTGCCTGGCCTGCGTCGGACCCCCCGAGAGAGAGGGAGAGAGAGGCTCTTTGTCCGTCCCGCCGGACTGCAGCGGAGGGGGCGGGGACGCCACTGGGCACTTCTCTGGTACAGTCCCCTCCGGAGGGCAGAGGTGCTGAAGAGCTGCAACCCTAATCGCTGCTTTGGCTGTCCCAGCAGATGGTGGGCAGTGGTGGTGCTCGCCGTGCTCCCTTCTTTGGGAGCAGGTGGAGAGTCACCCGAAGCCCCTTCGCAGTCCTGGACACAACTGTGGTTCTTCCGCTTTTTCTTGAATGCTGCTGGCTATGCCAGCTTTATGGTACCTGGCTACCTTCTGGTGCAATACTTAAGACGGAAGAACTACCTAGAGACAGGTAATGTGGTCAAAGGGTGGGGAAACAAACCAGGTTCTATTGCAGGTGTTGACAGACATTCAAAGCCGACTGTGACTTGGGAAGGGAGGGAGGTCAGTAGGTCGGGGTGGGGGGTTTGCTGACTGCTCTGAAGAAGTTGTGGGGCTTGACTTTGTGTGTCTTCTTCAGGCAGAGGTATCTGCTTTCCGCTGGTGAAAGCCTGTGTGTTTGGAAGTGAGCCCAAGGCCTCTGATGAGGTTCCCCTAACTCCGCGGGCAGATGCTACAGCAGATAGTACCCCGTCTTGGCAGATCCTGAAGCTGGTCTTCTGTGCCTCGGGGCTCCAGGTAAGTAGACAGGCTCCCCTTCTCTTGCCAGATTGGGTCCAGATAGCCAGGAACATAATAAAACCAAAGTTGTCCTGCCGACACCAAAGGTTTGTTGATTTAGGTATGGTTTGTGTCCTTGCAGGACCAGGACACGGCCCCACCCTGAAAGTGTTGAGTGCTTTCTTCCTCTTAGCTTTTCCTCCTTCGGCACCTGTACTGCGATTTCACCGTACACATATGTAATGATGTCTAGTGTGTCTTTTCTGTGCTCTTCTGTTTTGTGTACTATATCTAATATATAATCTCGCTGACAAAATTCTGGGGAATCCCAGGCATGGTGGCAAAACTTGGAAGCTGAAACAGAAGGATTGAAAGTTCAAGGCCTGCACCTGGTGGTGATGGCACTCCCCTTTAATCCCAGCACTCTAGAGGCAGAGGCTCGAGGACCTCTCTGAGTTCAAGGCCAGCCTAGTCTACAGAGTAAATCCCAGGACAGCCGGAGCTACACAAAGAAACCCTGACTTTAAAACCGACAGAGAGAGAGAGAGAGAGAGAGAGACAGAGAGACAGAGAGAGAGAGTGAGTGTCAAGGCCTACCTGAGCAATTTAGTGTGAGATTCTGTCAAAACATAAAATAAATCAAGCATTATGGTGGGTTTGTCCCAGCATGTGGGAGGCAGAGCAAGTGGATCTCTGAGTTGGAGACAGCCCTGGTTTACATGTCAAGTTTCAGGTAACTAGAACTGTGTAGTGAGACCTGTCTGAAAATTATAAAATAATGTGGAAGGGGCTCTTGGGGTACAACCCAAAAGTAGAGCCCTTTCCTGCCATGTACAAACCTTAGACGATCCCCGGGACCACACACACAAGAATTTAGGCAGCCTGTCTGTGTGGGGGATACTATCAAGGGCCATAGTTTGGAGTGGATGCCAGTTCACCTTAGATATATGTTGAACTGAAAGTGGCCAGCCCTCCCTGAGGCTTCCAAACATTCCAATTTATTTTGAATTGGTTCAAAATAAAACTTTATATGGTATATGGAGCCAGCTCTAATGATCTTGTGCCCAGAAGATGGACAGCGTCCGGTCCTGAAGCAGGTGTCACTGTTTACAACTTCATTTGATTTCCTACAAGGTGAAGTAAAGCTTAGGAAAGAAACCTCTACTAGAGAGAAACCAAAAGGATGCTGTCAGTTACGTCACATCCATCATCCCAAGGAAGGGAGAAAATGAAAGCTTCTACCTTTTACTTTTCTTGCTTACAAGTGCCATTCTTCCCCTCCTCCCAGGTGTCCTATCTGACTTGGGGTGTACTGCAGGAAAGAGTGATGACCGGCAGCTATGGAGCCACAGCCACATCACCAGGCGAGCACTTCACAGACTCACAGTTCCTGGTGCTAATGAACCGTGTGCTGGCTTTGATCGTGGCAGGTCTCTACTGTGTCCTACGCAAGCAACCCCGTCATGGGGCACCCATGTACCGATACTCTTTTGCCAGTCTGTCAAATGTGCTTAGCAGCTGGTGCCAATATGAAGCACTTAAATTCGTCAGCTTCCCTACCCAGGTACTAGCCAAGGCCTCCAAGGTGATTCCCGTCATGATGATGGGAAAGCTAGTATCTAGACGAAGCTATGAACACTGGGAATACCTGACTGCTGGCCTCATCTCCATTGGGGTTAGCATGTTTCTGCTGTCTAGTGGACCAGAACCCCGAAGCTCTCCAGCCACCACACTCTCAGGCTTGGTCCTACTAGCAGGCTACATCGCTTTTGACAGCTTCACCTCAAACTGGCAGGATGCCCTGTTTGCCTATAAGATGTCATCAGTGCAGATGATGTTTGGGGTCAATTTATTCTCCTGTCTTTTCACAGTAGGCTCACTACTGGAGCAGGGGGCCCTACTGGAGGGAGCCCGCTTCATGGGGCGGCACAGTGAGTTTGCATTCCATGCTCTCCTCCTCTCCATCTGCTCTGCCTTCGGCCAGCTCTTCATCTTCTACACCATTGGACAATTCGGAGCCGCTGTCTTCACTATCATCATGACTCTCCGCCAAGCTATTGCCATCCTTCTCTCCTGCCTTCTCTATGGTCACACTGTCACTGTGGTGGGGGGACTAGGAGTGGCTGTGGTCTTTACTGCCCTACTACTCAGAGTCTATGCCAGGGGCCGTAAGCAGCGGGGAAAGAAGGCTGTTCCAACCGAGCCCCCAGTGCAGAAGGTATGAGGAATGGAATAAGGACCCTCGCTCTGATTTCTGTAGCTTCTCAGAGGCACTGGCTCAAGGGCAAAATATTCTCAGCATACAGCAGAGGATTGGAGCCCTGGAGGCAGCCTCTTTCGCCTTAAGAGCCCTACCTACTGTTCATGCAAGTGGCAGTTGTGGGTCTGAGTTAGAGGTAATCCACTTGGAGCTCCCCCATCTGAGATTAGCTGGTGGACCTGTGAAACAGTACCAGGCCTTTGCTTGTTCCCTTAACACCCACCTCTCGAGAACAGCACAAAAAAAAGCCGTTTACAGGCCCTAATGTGGTTTACCTTGGGGGGAGGGGTCAGTGAAAATGGTGCTGTGCCAAAGGCAACAGAGCCCTGCCTAGCCCCTTGGGACCCTTGTGTTCTTTGCTCCAAGTTTTGGTACTTGTCACCTTTTGCTCTTATTTGATTAAACTGCAGCAGTGACTTGACCATGTGTTTTGGTTGGCTGAAAGGAACTCAAGGGAAGAAGTGAATGTACTGCCACCACAGCATCCTGAGGGTTACAAGGAGAACAGGACTACATAAAACTGCATTTTCTTTATTTTGCATACTTTTAATTTCAGAACAAAACAAAAAAAAAACACAATACACAATACCCAACCCTGCTATTCTGTGGGAGGGGATTTTCCTGCCTTAAGGCACAAGACAGGATAAGAGATCCTCTAGCATGAGCAGAGAGAGCCAGGTAGGTCAGGGCCAGTCAAGGCTGCTGGGGGAGCACAGGGAAACTATACAGAGGACATGGTCTTCCCAGGGCATCTCTAATCTACTTCTTCCATGCGGGAGGCATCCTCATCACCCTCAAGTGGGGGGATCTCATCAGGAACAGCAGCACTGGGCTCCTCTGCTGTCACCTCATCTTCATCAATGCCTAAAAAAGATTTGAACAAGATGGTGGTATTAAGTCAGTCCAAGGATCTAGCCAGTTCAGTAACATGCCACCTACAGCTCACAAGCCTAGCCTCCCTCACTCACCCAGGCCTAGTTTGATCATGCGGTAGATGCGGTTGGAGTGGGTCTGGGGATCCTCAAGTGAGAAGCCAGAGGAAAGCAGCGCAGTTTCAAACAGCAGCACCACCAGGTCTTTAACAGCTTTGTCATTCTTGTCAGCTTCAGCCTTCTGCCTCAGGGTCTCCACAATGGGGTGGTCAGGGTTGATCTCTAGGTGCTTTTTGGCCATCATGTAACCCATTGTAGAGTTGTCTCGAAGTGCCTGGGCCTTCATGATCCTCTCCATGTTGGCTGTCCAGCCATAGGTGCTGGTCACAATGCAGCAGGGTGAAGACACAAGCCTATTGGAGATTGTCACCTGTGGACAAAGTCACAAGATGTAACCTTGGTTGTCCTGGAACTGCTTTAAGTATGGAAGATGAATAAACTGCAGCTACTATGGAGGCTGAAAGTAGCTTGAGTTCAGGGATTCAAGAATAACCTGGGCACCCAGGCAGTGAGGGCCTTAAACCCCAGCAGACAGGCAGAGCACCACTGTAAAAGGTCAGCCTGATCCACCAATTGAGTGCCAAAGGCTCTAAAGCTACAGAGAAACCATATCTTGAAAAAACAAAAACCTGGACAACACATCAGGGCCTTTTTTCTTGCATTGCTTATGTGTTATGTTATGAAAAAGTTTCTACCCTTCTCATCAAGAGACTGATAATATTGCTGGGGCAAGAAGGGCCTAGAGAGTTCCTTACCTGATGCCACCCACTAGCTATACAGCAGCAGTAACATTTCTAGGGGGCAAACTTCCAACAAACTCACCTTCTCAACCTTCTTATCCAAAATCTCCTTCATGAGCTTGCAGAGATTCTCAAACTTTGCCTTGCTCTCCTCCATCTTCTTCTTCTCTTCCTCATCCTCTGGTAGCTCCAGGCCCTCCTTAGTCACGGAGACCAGGCTCTTTCCATCAAACTCCTTGAGCTGCTGCACGCAGTATTCGTCAATGGGCTCAGTCATGTACACCACCTCAAAGCCCCGCTTCCGCACACGTTCCACAAAGGCAGAGTTGGCCACCTGCTCTTTGCTCTCACCTATAGGATTATTAAATGTGACTCAGTGATCAAAACGCCTCCATACTGCCATTTGTCCCTCCCTAATCTCCCATACCAAGGCAGCTTTCAATCATACCCAAGCTCCTACATACCAGTGATATAGTAGATGGACTTCTGTGTCTCCTTCATGCGAGACACATACTCTGACAGGGAGGTCATCTCATCTCCAGACTGAGAGGTGTGATAGCGGAGCAGCTCAGAGAGGCGCCGACGGTTAGTAGAATCTTCATGAATCCCAAGCTGTAGGCAAAGAAAAAGTCCTATGAGCTGGAAAGAAATAATACCCTAAGCAAAGTAATTAGGAGAGAAAACACTTGTTCATTTTACCTTTAAATTCTTGGAGAAGGCCTCATAGAATTTCTTGTAGTTTTCTTTGTCTTCAGCCAACTCAGAGAAGAGCTCAAGGCACTTCTTCACGATGTTCTTGCGGATGACTTTCAGGATCTTGCTCTGCTGCAGCATTTCTCGGGAGATATTCAAGGGCAGGTCCTCAGAGTCAACCACGCCGCGGATGAAGTCTACAATCAACCAGAGAGCAAGTCACAGCCCATCAAACCTGGCCTGGTTATCAGATTCAAACTACCCAGTCAAGTGAAGGTTTGGGATGCCAAAGACAATTATCTGGCTTGAAGAAGACAGTCTCAGTTTGTATGCTGCAGGATTCACTAAGAGTTTGCGTGCACTACATAACCGAAGCTCAGAGGTACTACTCACTGAGGTACTCAGGTATCAGCTCGTCACAGCTGTCCATGATGAACACACGGCGGACATAGAGTTTGATGTTGTTCTTCTTTTTCTTGTTCTCAAAAAGGTCAAAGGGAGCTCGCCGAGGAATGAAGAGCAATGCTCTGAATTCCAACTGACCTTCCACAGAAAAGTGCTGAAAAAAACCCAGTAGTGCATTTCAGGATCTCAGGTCCCAGAATCCAACATGTACCACAGAAAACAACACTCCTAAAGCCCTAACAAGAAACCAGCCCCAGTACCAAACAAACCTAGAATACTAGCAGCAAAGTGCCCTCCAACCATGGTTGTCATGCCCACCACCTAGAGTCCCCCCAAAAGGTAGCAAAACCACTGTCAAGCACAGGCCTGAGGTCCTATAGCTTTTGATTCTTACGTCCAGTTGGGTAAGCTGCTCGGTACACCTCTCCAGTTACATACCTTGACTGCCAAGTGGTCCTCCCAATCATTGGTGAGACTCTTATAGAATTCACCATACTCCTCTTGAGTGATGTCATCAGGGTTTCTGGTCCAAATGGGCTTAGTCTTATTCAGCTCTTCCTGATCAATGTATTTCTCCTTAATCTTCTTTGTCTTCTTTTTCTTATCTTTGCCACTGTCATCCTCCTCATCCGATCCCACATCTTCAATCTTTGGCTTCTCCTCGTCATCCTTATCTTCCTCCTCTTTCTCACCCTTCTCTTCCTCTGCCTCATCGTCACTGATCTCCTTCTCTCGTTCCTTCTCCAGCTAAATCAACAAATTGAATAATTATAGAGACCACCAGGAAAGGCAAAAAAGCTACACCCCAGCAGCTTGCTCAGACTGCAAAGCCCATACTCACATAGAGGGTGATAGGATAGCCTATGAACTGTGAGTGCTTCTTCACCACTTCCTTGACCCTCCTCTCCTCCAGGTATTCTGTCTGGTCTTCTTTGAGATGAAGGATCACTTTGGTACCCCGGCCAATGGGCTCGCCGTGGTCGGCACGCACTGTGAAGGACCCACCAGCAGAGGACTCCCAGGCATACTGCTCGTCGTCGTTGTGCTTTGTGATCACAACCACTTTCTCCGCCACCAGATAGGCTGAGTAGAACCCAACTCCAAACTGCCCAATCATGGAGATGTCTGCACCAGCCTGCCAAAGGATTTGAAAAGTTTAGAGGGCAGCAAAACGATTCTGCACAAGCAAGCAAAAGTGCTTGCTGAGCAAGTATAACAATCGAGTTCAATCCCCAGGACCTACTGGTCAAAGCTATCCTCTGACCTCCACATGTACTCATTACTTATAAGGTTTGGGAAATTAACAAGCTAAAAGCAATGATGAACTAGTGTTGTCGATGAATGGCCACACACCTGCAGAGCCTCCATGAAAGCCTTTGTGCCAGACTTAGCAATGGTTCCCAAGTTATTTATGAGGTCAGCCTTGGTCATGCCGATGCCTGTGTCCACCAAAGTCAGCGTACGCTCCTGAGGGTTGGGGATGATGTCAATTTTCAGCTCTTTACCACTGTCCAACTTGGAAGGGTCTGTCAGGCTCTCATAGCGGATCTTGTCCAAGGCCTGTAAAGACATAATACACAGCCACATTATTCCATTTATCCAAATGGCCTCTTCCCTTTCAAACTGGCACTCCCACACTTCTAAAATGCTTTAGAAATCCAGAACACTCACATCAGAAGCATTGGAGATCAGCTCTCGAAGGAAAATTTCCTTGTTCGAATAGAAAGTATTGATGATTAAGGACATGAGCTGAGCAATTTCTGCCTGGAAGGCAAAGGTCTCCACCTCTTCCTCTCCATGGTGCACTTCCTCAGGCATCTAAGAACGAAAGATGATACATTTATCAAAGACCATGGTAGCTGCACATTTAAAACCCAGTTCAAACGGCTTTAAACTGGGTAGTATCCATTCCCAAGGGAGAACCGCCATTTTTAAATTTTAAAAAGACCTTGAAGCTACAGTGAGAAGCAAATCCACAGTGGAAAATTCCCCAAAGAACGGTTCTTCAAACAAATGCAAAGTCATAATTTCTGAACGGTACGCTCAACCACCAGGCTCTCAATCCTGGCTACCAACATACCTTGTTAAAATTCGAGAGTAACTCGCTAACACACTAAGAACCCCAAGCAACCCCTGGACGCATATAAACGGGAAATCTCTTAACTACAACTTTTTCGTTTAAGCATAAAACAAACTTTAACAGAAACAAACAGCAGCCGTGTTTCTATGTGCTGCTCCATTCTAGCAGGGCAAGAGAACCCGAGGCTGCAGTCATGAGGAGCTCAAGAGGTAATTAAATCAGGACAAAGAGTAAAAGCTCCACCGTGACCGCTCACTGCGCAGACTTGCATGGGCCTTAACCTAAGTAAAATGGTGGCTCAAGCCATCCAGCGACCCTCGTCACTGCCGGACGTGCGTTGGAGGGCGCCACAAGGGGAGGGGGCGCCACCGTAACCCTCCCATTGCCCCAGCATCCGGGCACTGGGGCGGGGCACCAGAGGCTTCCAGAACAATCTGAGCTCCAGGGAGGGGAGGAGTAGGGGAGGGACCTATGAATCCTCACGTGCCAGCCCCCTCCCCGTTTCTCCTCCTCCTCCACCGGGAGAGCAGGAAAGATCTAGAAAGGGAAAGCAATGGGTTCAAGCGCCCCTGCCAATCCGTGGACCCCTCCCCAAAGCCAAGCCCCTTGAGAAAGGCGTTCAGGAGAGGTGGCCAGTCCAACCTCGCCGGGCCGTGCTGAGTCACGCAGAGGCGTCCGCCACCGCGCGGACCCTGCAGTCGCGCCCGGAAGTGGAGGGCAAACATGGCAGCGTCCCGGGTCGGCGGCTACCACGTGCGGCTATCTACCACCTAGCGGGGCCGCGCCCCCACCTCATGCGCTGGGGACCCACTCGTGGCACCGAGGTGTCTCGCCGCGCAAGCCCGCCGGGGTCAACCACAAGCAATTCGAGGCACTCCGGACACAATCAGCCCACAGGCCGCCGGGCGAGCCCCTTTAGGGCAGATGCGAACGGGGGAGGGAAGAGCCTCGGAAAGGAGCCCCGGAAAGCCGCAGGGGCAGGGGGCCGCGGCCTTACCTTGACAGGAAAGCCAAGTAGTAGCACAGAGCAGGGTGGGCACGGAGGGCGTCCGACTCGCACGCAAAGCCTAGGCTGCGCGGGGGTGACTCAAGAGAGCTCTCAGACGCCCCCGACCGCCCTATATAAGGCGAAGCACAGCACGGCCTCTCCCTTGGATCCCTCCGCCTTAAAGGAGTGGCTACCGGCGCGCACCTGCCGCCGCCCGCCCACCTGACGTCATGGTAGCAGATCGGGGAGGGGGCGGGGAGCAGCGGGAGCGGGGCCTGGGCTCCGAGTCAAGGCCTTTTCAATGCCGTGTTCAGTGCGGGGACATGGCCCCGCGATGTGAGGCCAGGGAGTACGCATATACCATTAATGATGTGTCTTCGGGCCAGTAGCCCTCCGACTCCCTCAGAAATCTCGAGGCAGGCGCCTCCACTCCCACGAGGCCAGTCCTCAGGGAACACTTGGAAAAGCACGGTGATGGCCAACTCGACTGCCATTCCCAGGCCCTATCTTAATAGCGTGTTCACTAAAAATCGCACATCGAGAGGACAGGACAATGAGAAATTCGGTGTCGAACTTTAGGGAGTCCGGGATCCCCACCCTCCGGAACGGAGAGCAGCTGCAAGCGAGGGTGCAGCTCGATCGGGGGGAGGGGCACGGGCCTGGGCCGGCAGGGACTCTTTGGCGGCGCGCGGCGGAAGGAGCAGCGGCGGCGGTGGTACTGCGATTCTTCCAGCAGTTTCTAGGCTTGTCTCGGCGGTCCCAACCCCTCCCCCCGAGGCTCCACCTCCCCCGCTGCGGCGGGGGCAGCAAGCAGCTTGGCTTGTCGCTGCCTACTGCATGCGTCTTATTGCCGAGATGTTTTTACACCCCCAGTCCTTGTACCGTGGGTTACGGTTAGACGACCCTCTCTCCACTCGTGGGCCTAGGAGGCCCACATTGCAGTGGGGGTGTGGAGCGTGGGGTGGGCTGTGGAGCACAGAGGGAGGGAGGGCTGACCTGGATCGGTCACAGGGCACGGGATCTGCGGGGGTGAGTGACTGCGGCGGACACCTTTCTGTGAACAGACAGGGAACCGGACACTGCTGGGTAGAACACTCCCCACCCCTCAGCCTCCGAAGTCGCCCACGTACAAGGCGCGCGGGGCCATGCGCCCTCCCTTTGCGAGCATAGCAAGCTGTTTCTCAAGCTGGTTTCGTTTTTCTAGCCCTCTTCCCTACTGCAGCTCTTTGGACCTAGGGAGAAGGAGGTCCCCATCTTTTCAGATTAGTAGGAGCTCTAGGCAGCTGCAAGAAGATACTGGTCACAGGTTGGCCCAGTTCCAAGTGCCAGAACCGAGTTGCGCTAGAACCTCTCCGCCCTGCCTTCCCACTGAGCCCGCCCTCCAGCCTCACCTGTCTGTCCTGAAGCTGTCAGTCTAGCCATTTTCCAGGCCCCATCTGGAAGCTTGCTGGGTATGAACACTCCAGGAGAGAATGGCCACTCGGTGCCCTGTAAATGTTCCTCTCCTTTCTTAGCCACTCTGGCCAGGGTCCCCCCCCCACCCCACGCCTTCGTTCCCAGTGCATGTGCAGCAGCCGGCTTACCTAATGGGATCTCATTGTTGAATGGTCGTTCCCTTCCCCTTCCTTTGCCCCTCTGTCCTCTTCATCCCATCCGTTATCCTACACTCCGGCCCTGTCTTTATCCTCTCCTTAACTGTAGCGTGCTAGAAGCCCGTAGAGAAATGAATGTAGAGACACTGGTAGGATTGCCAGAAAGGCCCCAGGGTGCTAAGTTGGATCAAAATCCGAAACTATCCCCTCCCTCAGTAAAAGGGGCCTAGCTGTTTTCTGGACTGGACATTTAGCTCTGGGATAGAGTGTTTACCTAACACATACCAAGTCCTAGGTTCCCTAGTTCTCGAACAGTGTTGACAGCCTCTCCTTGGCCTCTAAACAGGTGAAAGCTAGCTAGTCTGTACATTTCCTGAACAGGAAAATGAAGGGTTCATGAATAGCAGGGTCACTAAACCCTTGGTCCTCTCAGTTCTGGTAGTGGAATGGGAACGGGGTGGATGGGTGGGGGCATGGTCTCTCTTTCCAGGACCCAAGTCTGAAGCAGACCAGAAGTCACTCCTATGCATGGTCTTCCCTTTGCCTGGCCCCCAGCAATGTCAGGACCAAGGCTTCTCAGCAACCAGGAACATTCTCAGTTGGGAAAAGTCACTGGGCATGGTGGTACACACCTATAGTTCCAGCACAGGGGCAATGGAGGCAAAAGGATTACAAGTTATAGGCTGGCACAGGCTAAGAGAGATCCTGTTGCATTAATAGTTACTAAAAATGAGAAAAAGTCATTTTGTACCAACATAAGGATTCCTTTTATCTTGCTGGGTCTGGTGGCACATGTCTGTCTCAGTATTAGGGTGGTTGAGACAGGAGGATGCCTGTAATTCCAAGGCCAGTCTGAGTACACATTACCAGACCAGTTAAGGGTTATGTAGCAGACTCTGTCTCAAAAACAGAGGGGGAGGAGGCCTGCCTAGGGAACTAATGACTCAGTGGCTAAAAACACTTGCCCTTGTCCTATAAGCCTCAGCCTAGACCTTAACTTGATCCCAGATCCATGGTGAAAGGAGACAACTTACCCCTAAAATTGTCCTCCAGTCTCTGTATGTGCACAGAGGTGCCCGTGTACCATACTTACCATACTTATACACACAAATGCTTTTTTTTTTTATTTTTTGGAATAAGGTTTTTCTATGTAGTCCTGGCATTCTGTAACTCACTCTGCAGACCAGGCTGACCTTGAACTCAGAGATCCACCTGCCCCTCCCTCCAAGTGCTTGTATTAAAGGCATATGCCACCACCACCTGGCTCTCACATATCTTATACATATCATAAATTCTCTTTTTCTTGGGGCACAGGATGCCAAAAAATAGTATCTCTCAGTGTAGCTTTGTAGGAACTCAATCTGTAGACCAGACGGGCCTCAAACTCAGAGATCCAACTGCCTCCTGAGTGCTGGGTTGAAGGAATGCACCAGCTGATAAATTCTCTTTTTAAAAAAAAGAAAAAGAAAAAAAACAGCCTGGGGGATAGAGACGTGTCTCAGCAGTTTAGAGCCCTGCTACTCTTCCACAGGACCCAAGTCCGTTCCTAGCGTCCATGTTGGATGACTCACAACCACCTGTAACTCCAGCTCCGGGGAACCCAAAGCTTCTAACTCCACAGGCACCTGAACTCAAGTGCACACACACACCACATACATACAACTTAATAATAATAAATTATCTTTTATAACTTATTATTATTTTATGTGCATTGGTGTTTTGCCTGCAGATATGTCCATGTAAGAGAGCCAGATCCCCTAGAATGGAGTTACAGACAGTTATGAGCTGCCGTGTGGGTGCTGGGAATTGAACCCAGGTCCTCTGGAAGAGCAGCCAGTGCTCTTAACCTCTAGGCCATGTCTCCAGCCCCAACAAATTATTTTTAAGATGGGATAGCTCAGTAAGTAAAGGGTGTGTGCAGTGTAAATGTGACCTGAGTTTGAGTCCCCAAACCCACAGAGAGACACAGTTGTCATCTGGACTTCGGTGTGCCACGGCACGCACCCACCTGCACACATCATCTATCACACACAAAATACTACAATTAGTTTTTAAATTTACTTTGAAAAATTGTGCTGGGCAGTAGTGGTGGATGCTTTTAATCCCAGTTCAAGGTCAGCCTGGTCTAGAAGAGCTAGCTCGGGGACAGCAGGTGCCAAAGCTACAGAGAAACCCTGTCTCGAAAAACCAAAAAGAAAAAGAAAAAAAAAAACTTTTTAAAAGGAAGAAGGAGGACCGGAGAGACAGTTCAGTAGTAGGATGCTTGCCTAGCAGCCTGGGAGCCCTGTCTGTGTCCGGAAGATCCCCCCTCCTTCCACTGACACTCTTGGGTCCCCACTGAAAAGCCTTGCCTGAGGATACAAAGAAATGTGCACAAGAGGGGTGGGGAGCATGGAACCCTTAGCCCACTTGGGCCAAGGAGGAACCAGGGTGACCTGAGGAAAGGCTTAGGGCCTGTGGAGTCAGGTTAGTGCGGAAGTCTGCTCCCAGAAGAGAAAAAGCCAGGAGACTCCCAGTGACCTAGAGAGGAACCATAGCTCAGGAACCCCTTCCGGAAACCTGGCAAAGAACTGAAAGTGGCCCTGAGGCTGGGGCTAGGTTATAAAAGGCTGCAGGTGCCACACTAAATTCTAAGCTGAAGTGTGAGGAAGGTCACTAGGGACAGCCTTAAACCCCCTAGGCCTCCAGGACCCTTGGGCCCAGCAGCAACTTCAACCACCATTGTTCCCAAGATGGTGTTTATGCTTGATCAGGCCTCAAAAACTGTTGGAAGGTGGCCAGCTAAAACAGGAATGAACAGGCCACCACCTGCTGCAGCTGAGCCCACGCTTCTTTTTCATGACCTGTAGGCAAAGACTTATTTTTACCACTGTTAGTTGGAAAAAAAAGTCAGAAACATAAAATCAATCCCTTCCCACTCCTGTTTGTCGTCAGTCTCCCGGCCTCCCTTTTTCTCGCTTTGACTGGTTTCCCAGTGTTGTCTAGGCTATTCAGCTTCCGGAATGCCGGGACAAGTAAATGCCACCATGCCCGAGTTAAAGAGGGTATTTTGATAAGTGAAAATGACATGAAGTCTGAATTTTAGTCTCTTTAAAGTTTCGAGCATCTTTTAAAAATTTTTTCTATTCATTTATTTTTAAGTTTTATTTTATGTGTATGGGTACTTTGCCAACCTTTCTCTATGTGCAGCTTGTGCACACAGTACCCCTTGGGGCCAGAAGAGGGCACTGTTTCCCTAGAACTGAAATTACGGATACTTGCGAACCACACCCTGGGCTCTGGGAATTAAACCCTCATCTTCTACAAGAGCAAGTGCTCTTAACAGCCGAGCCATCTCTCCAGCTTCCCAAATGGAAATATTTTAAGGTTGGACTGTAGCTCGGCTGATAGAGAGTGTTTGCCTGGCATGCAAGAAGACCTAGGTTGGAGTCCCAGAGCTGACTGAAGCAGTCATGATTCATTCTTATAATCTCACTCTTGTAATATAGCACTTGGGGGACAAGAGGGGGAAAGAGGCACGAAGTTTATGTGCACCACATAGTAGCATAGTAGCTAGCCTAGCCTGACCTGTCTGGTGTGTGTGTGTGTGTGTGTGTGTGTGTGTGTGTGTGTGTGTAAAAGCGTCTCAGGCTGGAGAGATGATTCAGCAGTTAAGAGAGCTTGCTGGCCTTCCAGAGGAACTCAGTTTGGATCCCAACACCCATGCTGAATAGTTCACAGATTCCTGCCACTCACACATCAGGGGAATCTGGCGCCTAAGAAGTCCAATCAAATCCTTTCCCTGTGCATTCTTTGTTGGCCTGGGAACTAAACCAGGCTCTCTCTTAGATGCTAAACCAGAGGTCTACAACTGGGCTTAAACCCCTAGCCCTTTGGAAAGTTGTGTGTGTGTGTGTGTGTGTGTGTGTGCACCTGTGTGTGGCTTCTCAAATCTGTTCCTGCACAAAGGCAGTTGGATTCCTCAGAGCTGGAGTTACACAGGTGATTACATGGGTGCTGGCATGTAATCATGATTGTGATGCAATCAATCCTAAAGTTGAGCTACCTTTCCAGAGCCATCTTGAAAGCTGGAGCATTTGTGTGGGAATGCTGGCTCATGCCTTTACGCCCAACACTCAGGAAGTCAGGAGGCAGAAGCATGATGATCTTTGTGAGTTTGAAGCTAGTCTAGTCTACTTAGCAAGTTCCAAACTAGCCAGGTCTAAAGGTTATGCAGTGAGGTCCTCTTCACCACTGCCCCTAAAGATAGTTGGAACATTTATAAATATTAATCATATTTTAGACTATAAATAAAATTTCAGCCAGGTGGTGGTAGCTCACACCTTTAATCCCAGCACTTGGGAGGCAGAGGCAGGTGGATTTCTGTGAGTGTGGGGCCAGACTGGTCTACAAGAACTAGTTCCAGGACAGGCTCCAAAGCTACAGAGAGAAACCCTGTCTCAAAAAACCAAAAATAAAATAAGTCAAGTTTCAAATGGGTGTAGCAACTGAGATGCTCTCCCAGTGCTGTTGGGGACTATTGTTTTCAGGTGTGAGACTTTTGTTTACACTGCATTTGTTTAACCCTGTGAAGCTGTGTTACTGTGCCTGTCTAGAACACATGATGGTCCTAATAAAGAAATGAATGGCCAATAGTGAGGCAGGAACAAGGATGGGGAGGCTAGCAGGCAGAGAGGATAAAATAAAAGGAGAACCAAGACCAAGGAGAACAAGGAGCAAACAAGAGAACAAGGAGAGGAGGACACTTGGGGCCAGCCACCCAGCTACACAGCAAACCACGGAGAAAGAGGCAAAGAAAGGTGTACAGAAATGGAGAAAGATAAAAGTCCAGAGGCAAAAAGTAGTCGGGATAATTTAGGTTAAAAAAAAGCTAGCGAGAAACAAGCCAAGCTAAGACCAGGCATCCATAAGTAAGAATAGCCCTCCATGTATGATTTATTTGGGAGTTGGGTGGTAGGCCCCTCAAAAAGCAAACAGAGAAAAATAACCCACAATACAGTACTTCCAAAGCTGAGGCAGAAGGACACAGGATGTGGGGTTGGCTCAGCACAAGTAGGGCTACTTGCTACTTGCACAGAATCAAAAGGCAGAGAACCGAGTTCAGTTCCTAGCATCCATGTTGGGTGGCTCCTAACCACCTATAACCCCAGCTCCAGAGAAATCTGATGCCCTCTTCTGATGTCACTGAGCTAGCCGAAGCTGGATTACAGGTGGTTGTCAATCACCCACTGTGGGTACTGGAAACCAAACAGAGCATCTTACGTGCTCTGGCCTCTTTTCTTCTCTTTGTTTCCTATTTCCTAACTTTTAAAGAACAATTTTTGTTGTTTTTTCGAGACAGGATTTCACTGTAGCTTTGGAGCCTATCCTGGAACTAGCTCTTGTAGACCAGGCTGGCCTTGAACTCACAGAGATCTGCCTGCCTCTGCCTCCTGAGTGCTGGGATTAAAGGTGTGCCACCACCGCTCAGCTAAAGAACATTTTTTAAAGATTTATTTATTTGATGTATGTGAGTGCTCTGTCTGCATGTACGCTTTTATGCCAGAAGAGAGCATCATGTGGTTGATGAAATCAGAACTCAAGACCTCTAGAAGAGCAGCCAGTGCTCTTGAGCACTGAGCCTTAACTGCTGAGCCCTCTCTTTCCTAACTTTAATATTTAGACCATTCATTTTTAGCCTTTCCTAACATGAGGACTTAAGGCTACACATTTTTTCTTTCAAGACAGGGTTTCTCTGTGGCTTTGGAGCCTATTATGGAATTAGCTCTTGTAGACCAGGCTGGCCTAGAACTCACAGAGATCCACCTGTCTCTGCCTCCTGAATGCTGGGATTAAAGACGTGCGCCACCACCGCCCGGCTACACATTATTCAAAACTGTTTGCTATCCATGAATTTCAGTAAACCACATAGCACTTGACACTCCTGGTCACCTTACTGCACTGCCTCCTGAGAGCCGAGATGACTGGTGTGTGACTCTAGGCCTGGCTTTTCTTTCACCAAAAGCATTTTATGCCCACTAGGCAGCCCAATGGCTAAAGTGCTTGCTGAACACGCCTCATAGCTGGAATTTGATCCCAGAACACGCAGAAGAACGAAGTCTCCAGAATTATCCTCTTATTTCCACAGGTCCACTGACACCCACACATATACACTATTAATAATAATTTTAACATTTTTGTGGGTGCTGATATCGCTCCCACCAACATGGTGAACGTTCCTAAGACAGCGGATGTTCTTCAAGAAATGTGGCAAGCACTAACCACCAACCCTACAAAGTGACACAAGGATTCTTTGTATGTCCAGGGGAAGCAGTGTGTTATGACAGGACACAGTGGCTATGGTGGGCAGACTAAGCCTATTTTCCAAAAAAAAAAAAAAAAAAAAAAAAAAAGGCTAAAACTATGAAGAATACTGTGCAGAGACTAGAGTGTGCTGAGCCCAACTCAGTTCTAAGAGGATGCTGGCTAGTAAGAAATGCAAGCATTTTGAACTGGGAGGCGGTAAGAGAAAGGGCCAAGTAATCCAGTTCTAAGCTGATCTTGTTATGAAGACAATAAAATCATGAGCTTTTTAAAAAAATTGTGTTTTGGGCTGGAGAGATGACTCAGTGGTTAAGAACATTGCCTGCTCTTCCAAAGGTCCTGAGTTCAATTCCCAGCAACCACATGGTGGCTCACAACCATCTAAAATGAGATCTGATGCCCTCTTCTGGCCTGCAGGCAGACACACAGACAGAATATTGTATACATAATAAATAAATAAATATTTAAAAAATTGTGTTTTACCTTTTCAGTGTGGTATGAATTTTACTTGCTCTTGTTTGTATATTTTTTAAGGGTATATAGGTGGGAGTTTTTGTTTTGCTAGTTTTTGAGACAGGGTCTATCCAGGAACTTGCTATGTAGACCAGGCTGGCCTCGAACTTACAGACGTCCGCCTGCCTCTGCCTTCTGAGTGCTGGGCTCTAAGGTGTGCACCACCACACCAAGCATGTATATGCTGTTTTGCTTTCATGTATGTCTGTGTGCCATATATGTGCCAGGAAGGGCAGCCAGTGGTCTGAACCACTGATCGATCTCTCTAGTCCCACTATCATTTTGAGGCAAAGTCACACTCTGTAGCCCAAGTTGGCCTGCAAAACAATATGTAGTGGGGGCTGGAGAGATGGCTCAGTGGTTAAGAATACTGACTGCTCTTCCAGAGGACCTAGGTTCAATTCCCAGCACCTACATGGCAGCTCATAACTCTCCCGTAACTCCAGTTCCAGCAGGTCAGACACCCTCATACAGACATGAAGGTAAAACATGCAGGTAAAACACAAAAGCATATGAAATAATAAATTATTAAAAATATATATATATAGCTTGGGCTGACGTGGAACTCATGACAATCCTCCTACTCCAGACCAGATTTTAAGTTCTGGGAAAATAAGCATGAGTTACTAAATCCAAATGAAACTGTTAATATTTGTAAATTTCCCAGATAAGCTTGAGGAAATAAACTATTTGTCATCGGGTTAAGCCTATTAAATCAATCCTGTTAAATGCCTTATTAAAGACAGCAAACAAAAAGGTGGAGAGATGGCTCAACAGTTAAAGTCACACACTGCTCTTGCAAAGGACCCAAAGTTTAGTTCCCAGCACCCACATCAGGTAGGTCACAGCTACCTATAGCTCCAGGGAAATCTGACACCTTTGGCATCACAGACACACCCATATAATAGGAATAAAATAAACACAATACTGTGGGGCTGGAGAGATAGTTCACTGGCCAAGAACACAGGCTGCTGTCTCCGTTGACATGGGTTCAACTCATGGGCCATTTGTAATTCCAGTTCCAGGGGATCTGATGACAACCTCTTCTGTCCTCTGTGGGCACCATGTTAGTAGTACCTGGTGTACTTACATACGTGTAGGCAAAACACTATACACACTATGTGTGTGTGTGTTCCTTTAAAATGCAGCACAGCTTGTTATGGGGATCCATGTTTGCGATTCCAGCAGGTGGAGGATGAGAGCTTCAAGGTCAGCCTCAGCTATAGAGGCTGTTTGAGGCCAATCTTAGCCACATAAGACCCTATCATCTGTGTGTACGTGTGCCATGCATGCGTGTGCATGTGACAGGAAGGTCAAGTGCATGCACAAAGGATCTACCCCAGCACTACATAAGCCGGCATGGTTGCACAAGCCTGTAATCCCAGCGCCCAGGGCGTGGAGACAGAAGGAGCTGAAGTTCTAGATAGTCACCGTCACCGTCAGTCAGCCACGTAGTGACTTCAAGGACAGTTTGACCTACCTGAGATTGTAAAAATAAAATAAAATAAAATAAAAAACAAAAAACAAGAAAGGCAGTGTGTAGGAAATATACGGGACTCGAGCTGGAGCTTGCTTGGTCAGTGAAGCTTTGTCTAGCAAACATAAGGACCTTAAGCCCCCAGTATCCACATAAGTGTTGAAGTGTTGGGCATGGTTGTCAATCTCAGCACTGGGGGAAGGGATATAAAGGACCCCTGGGCTGTCTGGCTAATCTGTCTAGTCTAACTGGTGAGCTCCTGGTCATGGGGAGAAGCTATCTCAAAGGAGGTGGACAGTTTTCCTGATGATGCATTCCAGGTTGTCCTTTGGCCTCTGCATGCACACCCACACAGGTGTGCCTCCCCACATGAACATACACACGTGTTCACATATACTCATTAAAAGGATGGGGGGCTGGAGAGATGGTTCAGTGGTTAAGAGCATTGACTACTCTTCTGGAGGACCAGAGTTCAATTCCCTGCATCCACGTGGCAGCTCCCAACTCTCTGTAGCTCTAGCTCCAGTTCCAGATGATCTGACACCCTCACACCAATGCACATAAAATAATAATTAAAGAAAAAAAAAGAAAAGATGGGGGAATCTTTGTCACTGTGTTTTCTATTTTGTTAAAATTGTGTCTGGATTACTGGCATAATCAAGAAAACTAACAATACATTTAGAAGACTTTAAAATTACTGACTATGAATCCAGGTGTGCTGGCAAACCTTGAATCCCAGCACTCGGGAGTCAGAGGCAGGCAGATCTCTGTACACTGGAGGCCGGTGTGATCTACATAGCTAGTTGTAGGACAGCCAGGGCTGCATGGTGAGCCCTTGTCTCAAAGAACAAACAAAATGAGTGACTACGGCTGGGCGTCCAATTCTAGAATTGAGGAAGTAGATGCAGGACAGAAAGCCTGCCTCACCTGCAAAGGAAGTTTGGCCTTCCCAAGACACTCTCAACAAGAGAAAGCAAGGAGGAACCAGAGAGAGAAAGGGAAAGAAGGGGGGAGAGACAGTGAACACACAAAACCCAGCCTGGAGGTTTCACAGTGAGAAGTCTTAAGAAGGTCAAGGCTATGTGCAGGCAGGAAGGTCAGCCAGCAAGTGGAGAGAGTCTAAGAGCCAGCAGAGCAGGGGCTGAAAGCTGGGCGTGGGGCATGCTTGTGACCCCAACACTCAGGGAGCGGAATCTGGAGGATCAGAGTTCCACGCCAGCCTGGGCTACATAGTGAGTTGGAGGCAACCTAAGCAACAACATATCTAAGCTACAGTAGTGATCTCAGACCTAGACTAACTACACAGTGAAATCTTGTGGGGTGGGTAAGTGGGTGCTCCTGGTCGGAGGGAGGTAGATACCGGTTTTAGGCAACTGTGGGCAGAAAGACCAGCTGTCCAGCAGGCAGCGGAGGATGTGGGAGAGGCCGGAACTGGCTTGGATGAAAGGCGAGAACAGGGTAGTCTGGTGACAAGAGGCACAGGTTTTGGGATATACCCCGTTCTCAAAATGTAAGTGGAGACCTTGCTAACCTGCCATGTTATTACACCATGACTGCCCGTCTCTGTTCCAAGGACCCATGTCCCTAAGGTGTGTGACTAACTAGCCCAAAATAGTCATTGCCCTGCCCTCTCTCCTACTTTCAAGTCCTCTCAGACTTGACCTCCTCTGGTGCTCCCAACCCCTTCAAGGGACCAAAAAAGATCCCACGAATGGCGTTTATTCTGGAGCTGACCGGTCAGGGTAGGGACCAGGTGGCACAACTCACTTATAGTTCTGCCTGCCGCCTGTCTTGCCCCAGGCAACTGGTAACTCCTTTTCAGAGCACAGGTCTCAACTGACTGGATTTCTGAGCCATTCTCTGCCTTCTGCCCCTGCCTGGCCTGCCTCTACACAGATATAGGACTGGGAGGGCTGCCACCGTGATCCTGGATAGCAGAGATACATATCAAACACTTAAGCGTTCAACTGGCAAGCTGAGAGTTCAGCGTGCCAGGCCTCGGGTCCCTGGGCATGTGGATGGATGGATGGATGTCCAGAAGGGTGGAAAATCAGCAATGCCTTGTCTTTTTGTCCCTTTTCCTGATAACTTTCCTGCCTGTGTGTGGGGATGGGTAGGGGATTAAAGGATTTAGTACCTTGCAGTTTAGGGAATCTTTTTTCACCTTTTGACCTTCCTGATTTCATTTTCTAGAATAAAACAGGCATAACAGGAAATAGTCTCAATCTGTAGCTATTGGGGAGGGGGTTGTGGGACAGTGTAGCTAAGTGCTGGGCAGAGGGACAAACCATTGCTTTCGTCCTGAGTTATCAGTGGCTTTCCAGATGTTACCCTCCCTGCTTTACACAGACGTTAAGTACCTGGTGCAAGGTGACCTGGACACAAGGAACAGTGGGGCAGGTCTCACAGTCTTGACTTCCCACATGCCCGAGTTCACAAGAAGTGGGGAAAATGCTCCCACTATGGGACCTGTGATACCATCTACCCCCTCAGCTCTGGCAGTACCTCCCCAATCCCAGCATGCATCCTGCCCCCCACGGTCTTGATTTCTAGGGGCTGACTGGCTGCAGCAAGGAGTAATAAAACACTGGTGTAGTTAATAAGCACTGGGATTAACTAGGCAAGTAAGGATTGGTTCTCAGGCTTCCAGAGCCTAGAGGTGCGGGGGAGGGGGGCAAGTACGTAGATCGCTCCAGGATGCGCAGACTCATCTTGGTTACTAAGGCTCTTATCTTAGCCTGTGCCATCTCTGGACAGCTGGCTGTAATTCCCTTAGTAAGTCCTTACTGATATTGCCATGCCCTGGAGAGAAACCAGAGCCACAGAATGAAAAGCTTGTCCAGGTTTGAACAGCTGGGACCCAGGACAGATCTCTATGGATCTGAATTCATGCCAAGTGGTCCCACCCTCAGAAAAAGTCAAGGAAGAGGTGGCTGCTGTCTTGGCAGAGGCCTTCACAGGGCCCTGACGACCCACACTTAGCACTTCCCCACAGTTTGGAGCCAGAATGCATCTGGGTTTTTGGAGACTTTTCAGGACCGCCTGAAAAACTGCAGAGGGCTGAATGATCATACCTTGGAAACACGCGGGGAGCCCTAACGGACTGTTATATTCTTAGACCAGGCTAGGACAGAGCCAATGATGGGTTAAGGGGACCAGACTCTGCCCACACCCACCATAGAAACCAGATAGTCCCCAGGGCAGACTCTGCCAGCCTGGCCTTGGCACCAGATCTTCTGGCCAACCTCCTGAAGTCACCCTTCCCGTGTCCATACCGGCCAGTCGGCCCAGCTCTCTAGTGACTCTGCACAGCTTGGCTCACACCCATTCTGAGCGGCTACCAGCTGAATTCTTAGAATAATCCAGTTTTTGTGAGAACCGTCACTCCACCTCTTCTTTATCCCGTTTCAATTTCCTTTCTGAACCTAAACCAGTTTTTTTTTTCTTTGTTGTTGTTATTTTGGAGGCAGGTTTTCTCTGTGTAACTCTGGCTGTCTGCGAACTCTGTAGACCAGGCTGGCCTCAAACCTGGAGATCACCTGCCTCTGCCTCTCAAGTGTTCGGACTAAAAGCGTGCATCACCATCACACAGTTAAATTAGTTCTCTTTCTTTCTTTTTAAAGGTAGAATTTAGTAGAGTTCTCATCTGATAAACGGCAAAAACTAAAGGGATGCTTGCAGCCGCCTGCTTGCTCCACTGCAGTAACTACGACCACAAGGGGGCGCCCTGAAGTCTGCACCACCTTGGCCTGCACAGGGAAGATCACTTGGCAGCCACCCAGAAGACAGCAGCTGAACAGACTGCTTTGAACAGAAATGTCAGGAAGTGATGTCTAGCACTGGGGCAGGAAGGATACCTGGCAGTCCCTTGCTCAACTCTTCCCCGCTTCATAGGAAGCAGAAGTGCCCAGCAGTGGCTCCTGATGTTCTTAGCCTCCCCTTCCCCCCCTCTCCAGCCTGCATGTGATCAGAAGACTTTGGGGGAAAAGATTATATAAATATTCCAGCATTTTCTTCCACATTGGTTCAGGTACAGGAAGTAATAAAGTGACTGAATTGTAAATGTCTCCCCGACCCCTTCAGGTCAGTGTAGGGGGGCAAGAACATGGGCAATGAATGCCACCACATCTCGGGGGTGGGGCATGAGATGGTGCAAAGGGGCAGGTGTCACATGGTCGTAAGCTAATGAAGCGGACATCTTCAGAGAACCCCTAGGAGTCAGGCACAGCACTTTCAGCTCAAAAAGCCAAAACCGGAGTGAAATGCAAACCCTAGCCTCAGCATCAGGACAGCCCATGGCTGGTAAGGGCCTGAAAGGAAATAAGTCACATTGCAAACATCCTGGGATGCGGAAGGGGAAGAAAATTACATAAGCTGATGGTGGCTGGTCAAACATCAGGAAGCTTTGGGGAAGCGGGTGCATGTTCCAGGGAGAAGCCCATTGTAATTGCTGCGCAGAAGTCTCCTTGTGATGATGCCACGCCTACAACCCCAGCCCTTGGAAGACTAGAGCAGCATTGCCAAGAGTTTGAGGCTAGCCGCGGAAACAAACCAGGCCAGCAAGGAATGTGTAGCAGGAACCATCTTGGTGAATTCCAAACACTCTTCAGGTCCCAAGTTCAATTCCCAGCAACAATATTGTGGCTCACAACCATCATTTGGTGCCCTTGTCTGAAATGCAGGCAGAACATTGCATACATAATAAATAAATCTTAAGAGAAAGGAAGGAAGGAAGGAAGGAAGGAAGGAAGGAAGGAAGGAAGGAAGGAAGAAAACAAGGGGCTAGAGAGACAGCTCAGCGGTTAAGAGCAGTGGGTGCTCTTTCAGAGTTCAATTCCCAACACTCTCAAGTAAGATTTGATGCCCTCTTCTGACATAAAGGTGTATATGCAGGTAGTCATACATAAACAAATCTTTAAAAAAAATTGAAAACAAAGCCTGGCATGGTGGCGCAGGCCTTTAATTCCAGCACTTGGGAGGCAGAGACAGGTGGATCTCAGTGAGTTCAAGGTCTACTGAGTGAGTTCCAAGACAGTCAGGACTGCTACACAGGGAAACCCTGTGTGTGTGTGTGTGTAGGTGGGGCAAGGGACTGAAAACAAGCCAAGCCTAAATGGTGGTGGTGGCGCATGCCTTTAATACCAGCAGAGGCCCGTGGGCATCTGTACTCGAGGTCCACCTGGTCCAAAAAGTTCCAGGACAGTCAGTTATACAAAGAAACTGTGTCAAAAAAAAAAAAAAAAAAAAAAAAAAAGGAAAGAGACGGGAAAAAGAAATGCCACTACTACTCATAAAATGAAAGCCCGAAACCTTTGTTTAAAGCCACAGTTTCCAACCTGTGGGTTATGACTCCTTTAGAGATCAAATAACCCTTTCAGAGAGGTTACCTAAGACCAGTGGAAAACACAAATATTTATGTTATGATTCCTAACAGTAACAAAATTATAGTTATGAAGTAGCAACAAAAATAAATTTAAGGTGGTGGGGGGGTCGGCACAACATGAGGAACAGTATTAAGGGATTGAAGCATTAGGAAGTTTGAGAACCACTGGTTTAAATGAAATTTCCGTATAAAAAAGGAAGTCCTAAAAGTAGGGTCAGCTCTGTAGTCATCAGTTAAGGACCAGCAAGTAAACAGCCTGAGCCAGGAGGCAAAAGCTCATGCATTTCTGGGAAAAGCCAGAGACACCTCCCAGGGCTGGGGCTGAGGTGTGCTTATGGCGAGAGATCGTCTCTCAGCTCCACTCACACAGCGAGTCCTCAGTGGAGTAGATCTCACATCCCGTACCAACCCACCCTTCCTTAGACCACAGTGTGGTTAGAGAAAGGGAAGGTCCAGCTCCAACATGAAGACACATAGGTCCCTTGTTCTCCAGGAAGTCTGGCAGCCTGGGCTTCGGTGTCAGGGCTTGGAGCCAAGGGTAAGGGAGAACTCAGTCCTCAGCCTTTTCCTGCCCAGGGATGTGGGAGGATGGCCAGAAGCTGGGGGTGGTGCTGGCCAGTTTGGCAGAGTTCATTTCAGGCCCCAGGACAGCATCTGTGGGGGAGGGGCGGATAACACTGAGGACAGGAACGACATAGAGCGGCCTCCATTTTCAGTCCTTTGGAATAAGAAAAAGGGACTGGGGTGTAGCTCAGTTAGTAGAGCGCTTGCCTAGCATATGCAAAGTCCTTGATTCGGTCCCTAGATCCAGGACATAGTGCTATACGCCAGCACTTAAGAGATGAAGGCAGAAAGAACGGTTCAAGGTCATCCTCCGGGACGTATGGAATGTGAGGTCAGCTTGAGCTGTATCTTGTCTCAAATAAAAAGTGAGCAGAAAAGAAAACCTTCGTCTTTCTAGAGCTGGGCCATAGTCAGGGTGTCTTGGCTCCAAGCATGTCCCCTTCTCTGTGGTCCAGCAGGGGGCACTGCAGCTTCTGAGGCTAAAGGGCTCCTACCCTCTTATACCCAGGGTCACCTCTTATACCTTGGGTCACACTCAAGTCCTAGACTCAGGCTGCCAGCCTCCCTCTCCAAGGGGTTAAACCTTGGGAGGACACAGGGAGCTGTGGAGAAGGAAAAAAAAAAAAACCCCAAAAACAAACAAAGTTTATTTAATCAGAGAGCCTCTGAAGGCACCTGGTTTCTGTCAGTATAAAAAGGCAGTAAAATGACAGGGAACGGGGAGGAGAACAGGCGTACAAGAAAGGAGGGAGAAGGAGCAGCAACAGATCATATGGTACCAGGCGGCCTTCCACCTCCACCCCACCCTTGTGACAGGCAGGCAGAAGACCTCTCTCAGCCCAGGAGCCTAGAGTGCTTGGTTTAAGCAGGGACAGGCAGAGCTCTCCCTAAGAGACTGTGCTCCCTTGCCATTCTGAGTTCTCAATCCCAAATCCATCCGAGGAGGCTCCCTCCCGGGGCCTGAGCATCTGGGCCCAACACAGACCAGAAGAAAGCCAAGGTCAGTCAGAAGAGCAAACCCCTGGACCCCTGCTCAAGCCAGGCAGGCAGTGTAGTCCATCTGTCCCTGTATGGTTGGTCACACAAGTGCCTTTAACAAGAAGGACAAAACAGCTCCCAGAGCCAGGCCCAGAAAGAGAAAGAAGGACATGATGTTTCCTGCCGTCTCTGCTTCAGCTGGTTTGACTTTCCTGAAAGGAAGGTAGGGTGATTTTAGGAGAGCCAAGCCAGCCCTGCCCAATCCCCCTCGCATACCACCCGAAATTCCCAACTCCACCCTCTCCCACAGCTCAGCATGGGCACACTTGGAAGGCCAAGCCTCCACTGTCCCCCACACCCCCAAGCTGTCACAACCCGCTCCTCGCAGCTTTGGGATGAAAGGCCCTCCTATTGCCATCCCCCTCCTGCCTGATGTCACCAAGTTCTCTTCTGCCCCACTCACTTGGGCCCGAAGCACATGCAGAGGCTGGCAAGGTAGCCGCTGGAGAAGGCAAAGGCAGCCATGAAGATGATGAACCAGGCGTCGTGCTTAAAGATGGAAGGCAGATAGTAGCGCTGCTTCACATTGCAGAGCAACAGCAGGGGAATAAACACGATCCTGGCGACCACCAAAACCGGCAACCAGTAGCTATCCTTATCAGGCTGCAAGGGACAGGCCAGGCCTCAGTCTGTGTCAGTCCTCACTGTCTGCTCAGGGGCCTAGGGCTTGGGGAAACCTCTAGGCCTGCTTACCTGGGGGATGCTGATTGCCAGAGGTACAGTGGAGTGCACAGATACTGATTTCCCCCTCACTTATCCCAGGCTCACTGTATACAGCCAAGAATGTCCTCAAACTTCTGATCCTCATGTTTCCAGCTCCCAAGTGTTAGGGTTTCAGGTATGCACCTACCATACTTGACTTATGAGGTATTCTAGGTCAAACTCGGGGCTAACTCGAGGTAAGCAGTCTTATCAACTGAGCAGTGCCCCCAGTCCTAAACACTGGAATGCAGATACGTGTGTAAGCACATACACGACCCTGCCACGTTACATACCTAAGAACTGTAATGTGGGCTGGAGAGATGGCTTAGCAGTTAAGAGTGGTTACTGCTCTTGCAGAGGACCTGGTTCGGGTCCCAGCACCCACACCAGGTAGCTCACAACTTCTGTAACCCTCTTCTGGCCTCTGTGGGCATTTGCACTCACATGCATACACCCCCACATACACTCTTAGCTGGACTGCGCGTGGTGGCATGTGCACTCGGGAAGCAGAGGCAGATGGATATTTGAGGCCAACCTGATCCACAATAACAAATTCAAGGACAACCAGGGCTACCTGGCGAGACCCTGTCTCAGATAAATAGATAGATGATAGATAGATAGATAGATAGATAGATAGATAGATAGATAGATGATAGATAGAGATAAATAAGTAATTTAAAAATCTAAAAATAGAAAGGAATTATATACGTTACACATAAGTTACATGTAGTCTTGAAAGAGACAGTTCCCTTCCCATTGTATTTTTTTTCCCAATCTTGAAGGGGTTACAGACAGAAGCCCCAGGGGTCATGTATGGTAGGCAAGCCCTCTACTACACAGCCACACACCCAGCCCCACCAATATACTTTCTTGGGGCCTCTCTCTTAGTCTCAGCTGGACACTTTGATCCTACAGGTCCCAGAGCCCATGTTCTACTTACCCACATGCAAACAGTTGTGAGGCTCCGGCCTAACCAGTCAAAGACATTGAAGTTCAAGAAACAAGCCACAGAAATGAAGTAATTTTCTGGAAGAGAAAAGAGAGACTTAGAGACAACACCTGGCTCTCTCTGAGGCTTGGCCTCCTCACTGCACAACAGAAGTTTCCAGCCAATGGCAGGGTGAACAGGCCCTGAAGATCCAGCTGGGCAGACGGGTCCCCAGGTTGCCCATGCTCCACCCTTGCTCCCACTCTAGCCTCTTGCTGCATCTGTCCCAGAAGCCGGAGCCCTTACTCCAGGCACTGGTGCCCGCAATGCTGGATTCGACCTCGGCAGTAACAGCAGGGAACAAGCCAATGGTGACCGTGAAGTTGAAGCAGATAGACAGAGCCAGGACTGAGATCTGGAGAGAGAAAAGAGAGTCGTCATGGTTACTGGTTGACTTGGTGGCTGTGTGCCAATGATCAAAGAGATGAGTGGTGGTCTTTAATCCCAGCACCCGGGAGGAAGAGCTCTGAGTTTGAGGCCAGCCTGGTCTACAGAGCACCAAGTTTCAGGACAGCCAGGGCTATGCAGCGTAACCCTGTCTCGACACCCCCCCACTCAAAGAACTCCCAACACACACACACACACACACACACACACACACACAGAGAGAGAGAGAGAGAGAGAGAGAGAGAGAGAGAGAGCGCAAGAACACACACTCACAGGAAGGAAGACAGGAAAAGCTCAATCTTAGGTCAGTAGGAGGGGCGGTTTAAGGATGGACACAGCAAAAGGAGAGAAGGGGGTGAGGAAGGAAGGGCAGGACGCCCCAGCCCCACATACACTCTTAAGTATGGCCTTGATAGAGTGGTTTTTGCTGGTGGGCAGAGAGCTGGGAGCCGGAACCCCAGACTCCTCTCTTCCTCCTCTTGGTTCCTCTCCTGTTGGGTGAGAGGTTAGAGAAGGATCTTTACATTTGGGGAGGACAGAACAATTGGAAGACTGAGCTGGAGGTGGACACCTCCTTAACTGGCTGGTTCCTAACAGCTAACACTCCAACACCCATAGACCTAAATGCCCTGTGACCAGGTCCCTGGGGCTTCCCTTCCCCCAGGGGCTCACGCTGTTCTCTGTTCCCTCTGAAACTGCTACCTCAGTACAAAAGCCTGAGACAAGTTCTTCTATTTTCCTTACTGAGACAAGGTTTTATTTGTAGCTCTGACTGGCCTTGAACTCACTAGATAGCCAAGGATGACTTTGAATTTCTGATCCTCCAGCCTCTACTTCCCAAATGTGGGGTTATGTGTGCACCACCCTGCCCAGTGCAGGAATCAACTCAGGACTCTGTGCAAACAGTCTACCAACTCAGCAAAGCTCCAAGTCCCCTAAGGTCATCATGTAATCTCCCCCAACTTAGTCCCACGTTAGCCTCAGCTTACTACTCATGGTCACTCTGCCTCCTTTGGGCTCATCTGCCAGTTGATACCACGTACCAACACCTGACCCCTGCCTCGTGCTGCCCCATCAAGACTTCCTTTAGTAATTAAGACCTTTACTGATAAGATCCAACTTGGTCTCCTGCTCAGAGGGCCCCTCAAGGTTGAGCTGCACGTAATAGCGATAGAATTCCTGTTGAGCAAGGGAGATGGGGAAGTAGGGTCAGAGGCAGCTCCAGAACCCCAACTTGCCATGTTTCAATCTCAGGACACCCCCTGCTTTGACCCTGGGCCTTCCCCGCTCCCAAAGCCAGCTTCCTCCATGCGCTCACCAGCCGAGGCAGAGCCAGGTAACAGACGATGGCCAAAAGAACAACTACGCAGGCTGTGATGAAATAGCCGAAGGCGCTTTCTGACCGCTCGGAGCCACCTGGTGCAGACAGTGGACAAGATCAGACACACCCCATCACCCCACGTCATCCTTCCCTGCCTCCCCACACTGGCACGTGGGGTAGCAAGACTTACTGGCAATGGCACAGATCATGGCCACTGAGGCGAAGAAGCCAGCCAGGCCTTGGCCACTCATGATGGGGGCTGTGTAGTTGGCTGGCAGGACGCCAGCCAGACCAAAAAGGCTGGCTTGCAAAACGGCACCAAATGCTGAGGAACAGTGTAGGCAGCGTGTCAGCAAGGATAAGGGGCTGGCAGTTGGGGCTCCCAGGGAGCCTTAACCCGGACTCCTTATCTCCGCCCCAACTCCCAACCCAGGCCCAGAACTGCCCACACTCTGTCCCCCGATTACAATTAATGAGCACGATCTTGATCATGGTGATGATGAAGAAAGGCAGTGGCTCCATCTCCACCTTCACCAAGATGGCAGTAGTCAGGAACACCAGCAGGATAGCCACCAGGCTACCCAGGATCCGAACAGACTGAGAGATCCTAGAGAAGAGGCGGGGGTGGGACGGGGTGGACGTTAGGAGGGGACTGAAGGGACGGCAGCCTGGGGCACCTGGGATGGGGAGGCTCACCTCTGGTGCAGAAAGGAGTTCAGGCAGGCAAAAAGCAGCAGGGGCAACATGGCACACAAGGTCATGACATTGTTGAAGATGGTACTGAGAGAACTCCGCTCTGGTGCGGACACTGTGGGAGCAGGCAAGGTCTCCGTGTCCTGGCTTGATTTGTCAGTGACTGTGGACATATTCTGGGACAGGTCCAGACGGTTTGTGAAATACTGTGGGGTTTTCAAAGGTTGAGCGTTGGAACCTCTGTTTCGCTCTGTGCCCAGAGGCGCAGAAACAGGCCTCAAAAGCCTGGGAGACACATCCTCTGGAACCCAGTGCCTCCCCGCCCCCGGCCTCACCTGAGTTGCTGTCATGAAAAAATTCCAGGGGAGCAATGTCCCCAGGCCCAGCACGAAGAAGATAAGCCATACTGCCTTATACCTGAATAGAAAGAAGGCAAAGTAGCCCACCTGTCCTCCCTCCCCATCTTCCCAGCTGTCCCAGCTATGTGAGTCCATGTGCACGTGTCCTTCCATGGAGGTGTGCCACTGGGGATGTGTGGGTCCTCAGGTAGTACAGAGCCGGTGCAGATGGGCAAGGGAGAAGGGCCATTAGCTCAGTGCTAAACGACGTGGGTGATGGAACCTCTGTTCTCAAGTACCAGAGGGCCTTCAGGCTGGGAAGCAGAGTGACCCACACATCCAGCGATGGCTTTGGAACTTTACTAAAGGACTGGGTGGATAGAAAGAAGAGTGAACGCACATCTCCCCCATACCCCACCACACAGGCTACAAGTAATTCGGCTGTCTAAGTGGGAATTCAGTAATTCCCTGAAGGACTCTGAGGTCAAGAAAACACCCAGACCATTCTGGACCCAGTGGCACAGATGGGCTGGGTGCCTGAGAGAGCTGGGAAGTAGGAAGCTATAAATCTTTTTTCTCCCCCTAACCAGACAGAACCAGTTTTGTAGGTCCAACTACCTAGGGCAGTGCAGGTAGACTAAGGTCTATGGATGCCATCTGGTCTTGAGCATGAGGACACAGAGCCAGACGCTGGATAAGCTTAGCAACCCTGGTCCTTCCCCTTGGCCAGCTTCAGAGATAGTGGTAAGAAGGCCCAACACAGGTCTGGTCAGGGCAACAGGAGCTTAGCTCTTTGCAAGCCTTAAATGGGACTGCCAGAGTGAGTAACCGAAGTGGGCAGGTCTGAGCCATGACCACTGCAGCCCTTAAACTTTCCCCTGAGGTCAAGATGCTCAAGGCATGGTTCAGAGGAAGGCAAAATCCCAAGGGAGAATTCTACAGGACAGGAGGACAGAGGAGAAACAACGGAGCCAGGCAGCAATGCAATAGAGTGGGTAGAATGTTAAGGGGCTGGGCTGGGGTACCCGGCAGCTTGGGAAAGAAAGGAGGCAGAAACTGGGACCTACACCTACAATCCCTACCTGCAGCCAGGCAGTGGTGGCGCACGCCTTTAATTCCAGCACTGGGAAGGCAGAAGCAGGTGGATCTCTGTGCGTTCGAGGCTAGCCTGGTCTACAGAGTGAGGCTAGCCTGGTTCTACAAGAGCTAGTTCTAGGACAGCTAGGACTGTTACACAAAGAAATTCTGTCTGGAAAAAACAAGCAATCCCCACATGCCCCTTGGAAAACAGCCACAGAAGGCTGACACTCTCACCAGATTTTGCAGGTGGGAAAAAGAAAAGACGAAGTTAACCTTCCAGTCAGAATGGGCCTAGTTAGCTACGTGGTGGGCAGGGAGCTGGGAGTGTTTCAGAGACCCAAGGGACAAAGCGGGCATCTGGAAGGATGGGTAGCATGGCTTCATCAACTTTCACAAGCCTCAGCCCCTCTGGAGAACTTGGCTCAAGAGCTTCTTTCTTCTGACACACATTCCCGACCTTAACTAACTTAAGGAAGTTCACAGACTCCAGAGACTGCAGGCTAGAAGGGTCAGGCCAAAGGGCAGGGTGGGCTGAGGTCATACAAGGCAGAGGCCCCAGGGCAACCCCCAGGGACAGGGCAGTCCTGCCAGATGTGTTCTGGAATGAGGGAGGCAGCCAAGTGTCTCCCCATAGTGGTGGTGGGAGGGGCCAGAGCTGCTGTTTGGCTGCAGAGCGACAGTGGAAACCCTGACACAATCCACTAGGGGACTGCTGCCCACCTAGCCCCGCGGGCACACCAGCCAGCTCCCGGCCACAGAGGTATGCATGCTCCCCACCCCACCCCCATGAAGACCTGACGCAACTCAGAACTACCAGTCTGGGAGCAGTCAGTAGTGAGATAACCTCAAGTCCCAAATACTGCACCTACTCCAACCCCTACCCTAGAGACCCACTTCCGTGCCCCTCCCCAGTACCTGTCCTGAGGCTGGTGACTGGTTGTCATGGTTCCAGTGCTATCGGCTGGGCCTGCTTGGCAGCTCCCTTCCTCTGGCTCTTGCTGGGGATAAAGCAATATTAAGGCCCTGTTTAGGTCTGCTTCCACACCGCCCCGGGGCCTTCTCAGACTCATGGGGGTAGGGCTGGACACACAGGGCAGGCAAGGGAAGGTCCCCTAGGAGTCACTGTAGGCTCAGGACCACTCAACCCGCCCCCATCTGGCCTTTGGCCCCAGTAAGCCAGTGCTGTCGTCTCTCTGCCTGATTGGGCTGCACCTGGCTGCCCGCCTGGCCGCTGCCACCGCTATTTTTATCCAGCAGCAGAAGCAGTTTATAAGCTTGGAAACCGAAGGGTGGAGATCAGGAGAGGAGGACGCATGGTTGAGAGGCAGGGAAAGACAGTTCAAGAAGACAGAAAAGAGATGACAGAGGTCAGGGACAGTGATGGAGGACAAAGGAGGCAAAGGGGAGGACACAGAGCAGAGGGGAAAGGGTGAAAGTGCAGACAAAATTCCCACAACCCAGATCTGCAGGGCCTTGGGTCTCCCAGGGCCTGCTGTAAGTCCGCCTCCTCACTGTACAGCCCCACCCCCATCAAGGCTGTGGTGGGGAGGCCTTCCCACTCTGTCTCCTAGAGTAACCAGGATGCCAAAGTCTTCTGGTAGGGTAGCATCTGAGCTTTCTTTCCAACTACTGCCCAGGGGCTTCCTGAGTTCTCAACCAGTTTTCCAAGAATCTATTTCACAATGATCGGAGGCGATATAGCCTTTTCCAGAGTCTAGCACTTTCCTTTCTTTGACCCTAAGTCCTAGCCCCAGGGCCATCCCACCCCAACTCAGTCCCTTTCTCAGTCCCAGGCCACTATCTTTTCTGACAGTGGCCTTGACAGGAAACTTGGAGAAGTGGCACCCAGGCCCTAACAAGATGCCCCCAAGCTCCTAGCCACCCACTCAGCATCCCTCTCTGGCCCCGCTGACATAGGGAAGACACCCAGCACCAGCGGGCTAAACAGTCCTTCTGCTGCAAGGAAACAGGACCAGCACATACAAGGCACACCGCACATAGACCCAGCTCAGATTGCTAGTTCTTGGTGAGTCTCATCACTCACCGGATTGATAGACTGGACGTCGAGGATGCTGGCAGGAGAGCTGGAGCCACAGGAACCTGGGTAGTCCCCAGGAGGGGGTCCTGGCTCAGGCTCAGGCTCAGGCAGAAGGCTGGGCCCTGGGTGAGGGTCCAGAGTGAAAAGGTGCAAAGGCTTATCAGAAGAGAATCCCTCGGGTTTCAGGGGGCCCCATTTGTGGAGTCCCACAAGCTAAGTAGCTGCAGAAGCTGGAAGCACCAGCGAGCTGGGAGAGATAGATAAAGGGCCACCCTGTAGCTGGGAGATAAAAGAGCAGAGGTGGAAGACTCAGCAGGGGAGTTAAGCGTGTGGCAGCCAGGGCAGCTCTCAGGTGCAGCCAGAACTCCAGGCCCCGCCCACCCAGACAAAGAGTCACAGCTGGCCACCCCGTGGCCCTGTAAATAGCTCTTCTACCCTTCAGTTGGTAAACCCCAGATTGTCCAAAGGTCTTCCCAGTCCTGGGCAGCAAACCCACATACCTCCTGATGGAGGCAGAAGGCTCCTTCCAATCGAGAAGTATTTCCTGAAGGTCTCTGTGTGTCGGCCAGGCACCTTCCTGGGCAAGGGGGACAGAGTGATGAACAGTAGTATTGCAACTTTTTTTCTAGGCCCAGAGGGTTCTGCTGGGGCTGGGGAGAGCCTGGGGACTTTATTAGATAGTAAGGAGTGGACCCCCATCACATACAGCCATCCTCAGCACAGCCCTCCGCTGCCTCCATAGCCAGCAGAGTGAGTGTAACTCCAAGCCAGGCAGGGGAAGGGGCAGGCAACGCTCTTCCTTCAGAAAACTGGCCTAGGCTTGAAGAGTATTTATTTCTGCTGTGTGCACGCGCGCACACACACACACACACACACACTGCCCTCCTTTGCAGCAGTCCCCATCCCACTCCTGGGCACCAGTTAAAGCCGTGGGTCCTGCCCACATCCTAACAGTTATTCACTGTCTAGGTGCTTTGGTTTGGTCTGTCCAGCGATCTGAGAGCAGGTCAGGGGTTCTGGTGTCCTTTTCAGTCATGCCTCGACCTTCGGAGAAGGAACCCCTGAAGGCAACCACCAGTCTTGAGTCTTTCCGTGTCCCAGGGTCCCAACATTTCTCATATGTCTGTTGCTCAACGAAGCTTGTGCTACATCAGAGTCTTTGGCTGCAATATGCAGGGGTCCCCTCTTCCGGCTGCCCAGAAGCTAATAGTAGACAGTTTCTACTAAACAGGTAAGGCCAACCGAGGTTCAGAGAGGCTGCTTCACCGAACAAAAGCTGCAGAGCTAGTGAGTGGGGGAACCAGCATTAGTACTTAATGTACAGATTATTCTAGATTTCTTCTGTAGGGAAGGAGAAATTAAAGCAGCTCCCCAGTTAGCCTTGTAGACTTCGAGGTGGGGGGGGGGGGACTCTGCTCCAATTGAAAGGTTAAAACAAGTTGGGCGATTCAGGTCATTCTCACATAACATTAGTTTGGGTTCAAGGTACCTCACAGGAAACCCATGACACATACGTTATTGCATGCAAAGGTCACACACTTAAGACAAACAGAATGGACGTTAATAAAGAAGAGGGGTCTAACTATCTGCACCAGGTTGCAAAGAGAGCCCGAGCGGGCTGGGGTGCAGTGTTGGAATAAGCCTGGGTGTGCGCGTCCTCGTCTTGTCTCTCACTCTCTGTGCTGAGTAAATGAGGACGCACCCAGGAAAGGGAGGCCAAGGACAGGAGTTTAGCCGGTAAAGAGGCAGCACCCCCGCCTTCGTTTGAATACCGGAATCACCATCCTCCTGCCTCAGGGCAGAAGGCAAAGCGGCCCTTCTCGGGTTCGTTCAGGAGCGGTCACTTTGAACCGCTCATTTGCCGACCCTCTGAGGAAGGAGGTCAGCATAGCGACGGTGGCTTTCAGGCCCAGAAGCCAGGCTGCCCTGGGCCCCGCTCCACCCGGGGCCCCACAGAAGGAACACCCCCAACCCAGAGCCAGGCCCATGCGCGCCACGTGCTGCGCTGCTCCGCACGCGCCGCGTGGGGGCCGCACCCCAAGTCTCTGTCGCGGCAGAGGAGCTGGCAGGCCAGGCCTCCCTTCCCCTGATGACAAGCCGGACACGCCACTCTCTGCCCCAGAGCCCCCGGAACGCCCGCCCGGACCCTAAGAGCACCTGCTGGAGAACGACACCTCCCGCGCCGAAATCTGCGCGCCCGACCCGCGCTTCCCGCGCCCGCCCGAGCGCTTTCAAACCCGCCCTCTGCTGGGCCCGCCCCGGGCCCGTGCGGGCCACCTCCTCCGGCGACAGCCGCCGCCCTGGCCCCGCCCCCGCTTCCCCGCGCCCCCCCTCAGCAGTTATGGGCTCCCAACCCCTGAGACCCTGTGCCTAGGGCCGCCTGGGCGGTTTGCTTCGGTGGCAGGCACGTCTTCGGACCCTTCCCAACCGTCACTCGGACACACGAACCGGAGGGGGCCCGGTCCCACACTGGGTACTCCTAGGATACGCGAGCCAGGGAGGGGGCTCGGTCCCACACTGGGTGCCCCTAATTTCCTCGCTGAGCCTGTGCTCCTAACTCCTACGCATTCCTCGGCGGGACTCTTGCACAGACAAGCCCTCTGCTCACACAGGCCCAGACGCCCCCACAGCCACACTCCACCCCAGGTGTTCCGTTATCCCTCTCCGAACCCCGCCCACGCCATCATTCACACTCCACCGTTTTACTTTGAGCACCCCCTCACACGCGCACTTCTAATACAGCCTTCTTCCTTTCCACCCCTCCTTTTCCCTTCAAGAAGACCTTCCGCCACCTACTCTGGTGGGATACCTCAGACTTAATTGTTCTGGAACCCGGGCGCTTGTTTTCTCTCCACCCTTCACAGACAGGCATACACACTACAAACAACATTCCTCCCAACCCCCCCGCCCCCAACTTTCCAACTTTGCCTTGAAGGCCATTTGCTTAGGGAACAGTCCCGAGGCCTCTAGGAAAAACTGAAACACAGCTGGAGACCGGAGAAGGGAGAGCCGGGAGAAGACTCCCATCCTGAACATCCCATTGTCCGAGGCAGCATCTCACTGTCCCAACCCAAGATGATAACCATTAGGGCTAGAAGCCTCGCTGAGTCCATATCCTCCGTTGGCTAGGGGAGTTGAGGGAGCGGCCATCACGTGCCTCTAGGGGTTGGCCAGGATTCATTCCTTCTTTTAAGATGGCAGCAAAGAGAAGAGGGTTTATTCTCTGTCCCTACTGTAGGGTGACCCAGAGGCTGGGGAGGGTCCTGAGGAGAGATAATTCCATCCAGGCTACTTGTCTCACCCTGCCTTCCCAAGGAGGCGGTCCCCAAAAGAAGCCATTAGAACTAATTAACAATTACCACTACTACACTACTACACCTCACAGGGGAAAGGTGCAGCCATTCTCCCTAGAGAGACACTGGGCCCTGAGGAGTTGGCTGACTCTCCTAAGGACAGTGGGCTCTTCCAAGCTGCCCTGGTGGGGTGTATCCAGCCTCCCAACTCTCAGAAATGACACATCTCCCTACTAGTACTAAGTAAACAGGGCAGGAAGTCGCGTTTGGGTGGTATTTTTCTGGGCACTAGCCCACGGCAGCTGGAGAGCCATCTCATGTCTGTCCACAACCCTAGATTCCCGCCCTCTGTTTTGACTGTCTGTGCCTCCTGTCTTTGCCTCCCTTCTTCCTTAGCTCCTGCCTTTCACCCACCTTCCTTTCCTAGCTCTGAATCATAGCTGTCAGACCTGCTAGCATGGCCAGGCTGCGAGCCAGGGGCCTGCCCTTGTGTACAAAGGAGGCTGGGAGCTGGAGAAAGGAGGGAAGTGGTGAGGGTCCTGGCCAGACTGAGGAAGGCTGGTTCCTTTCCTCACGCCCACTGGGACCTGACCATCTATGCAGATGGCCACAGCCAGGCCTGTTATTATTGGAGAATAGCCCATCTGGCAAGCTCCCTGCCTGGGTTCCAGCCAGCACCCACACCCCAGGCAGCCTCAGCCGGTCACTGGTGCCAGGGCCCTCTGCTGGACAGCCCTGGGGACCCAGCTCATACAGGCCTTGGCCTGGACAGGTTCTTAGGCAGGTCTACCAGGCCTTTCCACCTTCCTCATTCCATGTTTCTCTCCTCTGTCCCTAAGGTTGGGATGTGAGGGTTGGTCCACCTGGCCAGATGTTCTCCGCCCAGGCTGGAACAGGCTCATCTCCACCTCCCCCATTAGAAGGTAGGTTTACCTCACATTATGCTCACAGCCCTAGATCCCCCCAGGCCTGTGTTAGCACCAGCCATCTGTGTTTGCAGCAACAGTGTTTGCCTGGCCTGGGAGTTGTGACAAGCCATGGCTCAAGTTTTCTGTTGTTTGAGATTAAATCTCTGTGGCTTTGTGGCAGAAAGGAAATTAGGGGAAGCCCAGCAAAACACTTGCTCAGCCTGCTAAAATTAGGGGATACCGAAAGATTTAACAACGCAGAGGGAATTTAAGGAAATGTGGATTTTGTTGTTTTGTGATGGTGTGTGTGGGGGGGTCAAGTTCAGGACCTGAAACATGCTAGTGACAGGCTCAGCCATGAGCTAGCTCCTCGGTCCTAATGCCACTGTTAACATGCTAGGGACACAGCGAAGAGACAGCTCGGGGTAGAGTGCCCGACCGCTCCGCCCAAGGACCCGAGTTCGATTCCCGGCTCAGCGCAAGTAGTTCCGTATACCGTCTGTCAGCGTCCCCCGCGGGACTGCAGAACGACACACAATCTTTATCCACCGTAGATCCGCCTAGAGTAGTAGGCAAAAAAGAAAAAAAACAAACATGCTAGGGACAGGGGCTGGCAAGATGGCTCAGAGGTTAAGAGTACTCTGACTCTTAACTGCTCTTCCGGAGTTCCTGAGTTCAATTCCCAGTAACAACATGCTAGGGACAGGCTCAGCCACGGAGCCAGCTCCTCAGTCCTAATGCCACTGTTAACATGCTAGGGACAGGCTCAGCCACGGAGCCAGCTCCTCGGTCCTATTGCCACTGTTAAATGAAAGAAAACTAAGTTAGTGGAAAGACTCCATAATGAATGCAATGTCAAAATCCGCAGTGTGTGGTCAGAGAACAGCTCGGGCTGCTGCTCCTCAGGGACCATCCACATTGCTCTGTTTTTCATGCATTTGTCTGTACACCATACATGGGTGCACGCGCATGCGGAGGGAGGTGTGAAGGCTTTGGATCTCTGGGAACCGGAGGCACAGGCAGTGTGAGCTCCCTGATATGGGTGCTGGGAACTAAACCCAGGTCCTCTACAGGAACAGTAATCACTGAGCTATTTCTCCAGCCACCGTGTGTGTGTGTGTGTGTGTGTGTGTGTGTGTGTGTGTGTTTAGACAGGTTCTCGCTAAGTACCTCGGGGTGGCCTGGCACTCAGAGATCTGTCTGCTTCTGCTTTACGAGTGCTGGGGTTAAAGGCCTGCACCACCAGACGGGCCCACCTTGTATTTGACATAGGATTTCTAATCATCAGTCCTCTTATTTGTTTCCCCAGTGCTGGGGTTACAAGTGGCATCACAGCTTTGAAAAACACAGCTGGGTGGTGGTGGCGCAACCATTTAATCCCAGCACTCCAGAGGTGGAGGCAGGCAGATCTCTGTGAGTTCAAGGCCAGTCTGGTTTACAGGAGCTAGTTCCAGGACAGGCATCAAAGCTACAGAGAAACCCTGTCTCGGAAAACCAAAAAAGAAAAAAAAAATACATTTTTTTGTTTAACTTAAGTTTTGAGGATTGAGCCGATTGAGCAAGCTTACCCATGCCCAATATCGACTTTTCAAATGAAGGCAGAGGTGTGTGCATGGGGTGAATACTAGGTCAGGGTTGAAGAAGTGACTTTGTTCCTTTGCTCTGAGCCCGGGCTTCTAGCCAAATTTCTCAGATGTGTCTCCTAACCCTCTAGGTTGCCAGGTAGGCAGGGGACAATTTTAAGTGGTCTGAACCTTAAACAGTCATCCAATTGTGGGCCTACAAATTCCCAGAAAAACATATCCTTCCTGAAGAGGCGGTAGATTTGGATTCTGCTGAACTACATCCTCCTCAAAGGGCCCGCTGGCCGCGACACCGCAGAACCCTGCAGTCCCGGTCAGTGCCCCTCCTCCCGCGCCCCGCCCCATGCACCTGCTGGAGACCGTCCTCCGGATCTGGCAGGGAGATCCGGGAGGGGGAGAACGAAAATTCCCAGGCTGTGGGGACCCCAGCCTCCTCCCGACCTCCTCACCTCGGGGTGGTGGCCGTGCCAAGGCCGGAACTGGCCGGCTGGCCTCAGAGGAGCGGTCACCGAGATAGCCGGACAGCCTCACGCTCCGCCTGCCCCGCTGGTGCAGGTCGAGGTGTGGAGATCCGAGGACACCAGGTGGCTCGGAGGAGGCCCAGTGGGAGGGGCCGTGGCTGAGAAGGGACGTCTTAGGGAAGCTGGGACTACCTTTAATCCGCTTGTCCCCACAGGTCTCATGTGCTCTAGTTTCTGCGGACTTTTGTAGGAAGTATCTGGAGGAGAGAAAAGTTCTGCAGGGTCTGGCAGGTGGGGTGGGAGCGGGAAGTTGGAGCTCAGCTTGGATGTCATCCCTTTCCCAGTTTCTATAGGAACCTGTAGGGGGATCCCCAACTTGATTGGGGATCGCGACAGAGGCCTGCATTCCTCACTATCTACATTTTAACCTACAGCCCAAGACATTCCTGAAAGAATTATTGTGTGGGAATCATAATCAAATTATCCAGAGGATCTTACTACACATGCCCATCCATGTATGCACTCACACACACACACACACACACACACACACACACACACACACACACACACACAGAGGTTCCCAGGGCCTCTACTGGGAAGTGGGAAATAAAGTCAGTTTTTAAAAATTATTATTTTACTTTGTGTATGTGTGTTTTGCCTGAGTGTGTGTCTGGCTTGTTGCCCTTAGAGGCCAGAAGAAGAGTGTGGAATTGGGGGTTGTGAGCTGCCACATGGGTGCTGGAAATTGAACTCAGGTCCTCTGGAAGAACTACCAGTGCTCTGAACTGCTAAGTCATCTCTCCAGGCGGATGAAGTGAAACGTTTAGGTGGTTTCCTATTTCTTCCAGTGTAGTATGGCCTCCATCATGGGCAAGCATGTCCCTACTCCCCTGCCCACCAACCAGCTGGGTAGTCTTCTTTTCCCCACTACCACTAGCTGAGATGTCTCCAGAGCTTGCCAGGGATCAATTTTCCTTCCCCTGTCAGCCTGTTATCCTTCCTGTAACACAGACCTAGGAATCCTGGGCCACAGTGGGATATTCTGAGCGAAGTTACACAGCTCTGAACAACTTGTGGCTCGTGAGGACTGGGAGAAACAGATGGAACAAGTTATCCAAAGGAAGTTCTGCCAACGGCTTCTCCCACCCCTTCTCCAGCTTCCCGCAGACAGCCGTCCTCACTAGGCAAGAGCAGGGTGCTTCCAGAAGCACCCCAGTCATCCAGCACAGCGATGGGGTGTGGCTGACCGGCAGAGGGCTTGTCTAGCATGCAACGCTCTGGGTTCGATCCCCAGTGCCACTCGAACTGGGCGTGGATGTGGGTGTGTGCCTGTGGTGCCAGCACTTGTGAGGTAAAGGCAGGAGGCTCAGAAATGTTATTCAAGATCATCCTCGGGAGTCTGAGGCCAGCCTGGTATACATAAAATCCAGTCTCACAAACAAACAAACAAACAACACAACACACCATTGTTTATTGACTACTTGCTGCATGCTGAACTTTGAGGGTACATCTATCTCAAAAGGGAACCAAGGTCCTATTATTTTAAGTCTGGGAGACTGGACAGTTTGGGTTTAAATACCATCTTTTAGCTAAATTGTCTTGAACATTGTCTCTTAACTGACCTTGCTGCCCTCACTTGCCGGTCTACCCTGAAGGCCAGAGGTCATTGGCAGAGGGGACTGCCGGGAGAAGGGAAGAACGGAAGAACAGCACATCTGTGATCTGCTAGATCCTAGGAGAATGGGAGCTCGGGTCAGAATCCTCTCGCGCTCAGCCCCCACTCCGTCTTCTCTCACTGGGCATTCTACAGTCAGTGCAGATACTTGGGCTAAACCTCTCCAAAAGACGGTACTTCAATGGCCAGACACTGCTGCTTCCACGACCCGTGGCCTCACTTCTGGGGGCCCAATCTCTGCTTCCTTTGGGAGTGGTCCACTCTGGAAGTCTCTCCAGCATCCGGTGGCTGTTGCTGGCTGAGGACAAACAGCAGACAGCCCAGCAAAGCCTCTCTCAGGTCTTGGGAGCTCAGTCGGCGGGCCAGTCGGCGCAGCAGGGGCAGGAGGTGCTGGCGGGCCAGGCGGGCAACAGGCAGCAGGAGGCGGGAGAGCAACGATCGAAGCAGCAACGGGAGAAGCGGGGAGGGCATGGCAGAGCCTGGACCTGCAAAGGGAACCCAGGTTCTAGACTACACCGCGGGCGGACAGGAGTCCCCTCTTCATCTTCTACCTCTGTGCTCCTAGCCTTCAGCTAAGGGATTAGTTTTGCTTTGTTGCAACCCTTTCTCGCACCAAGACAGCTGGCTCAGGGGGTTCACTCACTGTTGGCCCAGATGGAAACTGAGCCTCAGGGTGCGGGGGAGCTGGGGCTACAGCTTGCTGTTCTGGCCTTCACTGGCACTGTTACTGTCCAGTACCCACTTCCTTTAATCAACCCCCCTACACACACACACACACACATATACACACACACACACCCCTTTGCATATTCTAACCCGAGGCCTCTACTCCTTGCCCTCCCATCCACCACCTCTAACCGGTCAGTGGTGGCTCTCACCAGTCAGAACTGCTGCTCCGAATCAATTTCAGGACGCATTTGCCTACTGTGGATACAGCATCACTGGCTAGCACGAGGTAGCCCCACCCCCCTTAAGACACCCCCACCCTTCACCCCACCCCCCTCAGCTCACTTGGGTGTGGAAGGCTACAATGAGGGAACAGCTGTGCTCTGGCACCTGGCATAATGAGTACAGCTGGTCCCTCTTCCAGTCTGGGAAGGAAGGAGGGGACACATGCCGGAATTCCCCTTGGAGAGACGGAGCTCAGAGTCCGCTGTGTGACCTGAAGCATGTGAACTCTTCCGGGCTCTGGTCACTTTATGTGTTACCTCTGGAAGTGGAGAAAGAACAGGAGGAAGCACAGAAGAGGACAACAGTGGTTGATACCTCAGATGCAGTAACGCTGTGTGCAGACACACTTCCTAACCCCATCCATGCTACTCCAGGGGCCAAGCCAGTGAGGGCCTTCCGGTTCTCTATAGGCCATCTTCAGAGGCAGAGGGTGGGACACACAGCTTCTGTCATAGCTGAATGGCATGGCCACTCCTGAACAGGAGGAACATGAGTTCTCCAGTCATCCTACTTAGACTAAGCGAGGTTACACGCACACACACACACACACACACAAACAGTGCCAGCTATATCTGGTTGGGTGGATGACCTGAATTTTATTTGGTTTTGTATTCTTTTATTTTAAGAACTTTGTTCTCAGGGCTGGAGAGATGGCTCAGCAGTTAAGAGCACTCAACTGCTCCCCAGAGGTCCTGAGTTCAATTCCCACCAACCATATGGTGGCTCACAACCCTTTGGGATGGGATCAGATTCCTTTTTCTGGTGTGCATGAAGACAGACTCGTATACATGAAATACATGAATAAATAAGTCTTCAGAAGAATTTCATTCTCCTTCAGAAAGGAGTTGTAATTCAAGGCTGGATTCAGGAGAGAGAGTGGCTATTAGGGTTGGTTTTAATGTCAACTTGCCACAAATTAAGGTCACCTAAGTATGGAGCCTCTCCTGAAGGACATCCTGATTGTCTTAATTGATGCTGGAAGAGCCACCCTGGTGGTAGCAGCAGCTTCTGGAAGCCGTCCCGATCAAAAGGACATGGCAGAAGGAAAATGAAACAACTTTTGTTGGATTGGCGTCCCTCTTGTTCTTAATTGATTTAATTAAATTCTTTAATTTAGGAGCTGAAGAGACAGCTCAGGGGTTAAGAACATTGATTGCTCTTCCAAAGGATGCAGGTTCAGCTGGGCAGTGGTGGCACATGCCTTTAATCCTAGTACTCGAGAGACAGAGGCAGGCAGATCTCTGTGAGTTCAAGGCCAGTTTGGTCTACAAGAGCTAGTTCCAGGACAAGCACCAGAGAAACCCTGTCTCGAAAAACAAAAAAAAACAAAAAACAAAAAACAACAACAAAAAAAAGAAAGAAAGAAAGAAAGAAAGAAAGAAAGAAAGAAAGAAAGAAAGAAAGAGAAAATCCAGGGGCTGGAGAGATGGCTCAGCGGTTAAGAGCATTGCCTGCTCTTCCAAAGGTCCTGAGTTCAATTCCCAGCAACCACATGGTGGCTCACAACCATCTGTAATGAGGTCTGGTGCCCTCTTCTGGTCTGCAGACAGAATATTGTATACATAATAAGCAAATAAATATTTTTTAAAATAAGAAAAAGAAAATCCAAAGGATGCAGGTTCAATTCCCACCACCCATGTGGCAGCTCACAACTGTTACTCCAGTTCCAGAGAATCTGACACCTTTCACACAGACATACATCCTGGCAACACATCACTCAATAATCATTAAAAAATAAAGATATTTAAAAAATTTCAGCAAAAAAAAATGCTTTTTGAAACAGTAAATTTTTTTCTGTTTTTAATTGTTTTAACTATTTTTAAATTGATTTTTATTGCTCTCTACATTTTTCACTGCTCCCCTCCCTGCCTCTCCCCTCCCCTTCAACCCTCCCCCAAGGTCCCCATGCTCCCAATTTACTCAGATCTCAGATCTTGTCTTCTTCTACTTCCCATGTAGATTATATCTATGTATGTCTCTAAAAAATTTTTAATCTTTACTTTTGATATATTCATCCGATTGGGTCTCTGTTCGCCTTGAAGTGTTTCTGCAAACTTCAAAGCTGTGGGAATATGGTCGCTTGTCATTAACTGTACCCATCAGCATCAAAGACCCTGGAGGAGACCATGTTAAAGATTAAGAAGGGAAACATGGAAAGAGGTGATCCAGGCCTCTGGAAAGATCTCCAGGCATCTAGTTGCTCTCCTTCTGCGATCAGGTTCAGTAGTCCCAAGTTTGCCCCACCTAGCCCAACCCCCACCCCTTCCCCACCCCTCACACCACCCTTATCAGCTGCTGCTGATCCTGCTCAACCTCTCCTCCACCTTGGAGGAAGCATCAGTTACAGCTATCTCAGAAGTAAGGGACCTGAGGTTGAGGGTCTGAGTACTCTCCTCAGAGTCGCGGAGTGAATGAACCGGCCTGCCCCTTCTGCAGGTTTTCCCACCTTCTGTAACTGGGGTTTGCATTTTCCAGTGATTTGGGGTGTTTCCCTAAATTCCTTACTTCCTGATGCTGTTTCCGCTTATTAGTAAATCTACATGGCTTAACTTTCAAAAATGGATTTGGGAGGATGGAGAGCCGGCTCAGCAGTTAAAAGCACACACTGTTCCTGAGGAGGATCTGAGTTCTCTTCCCTGAACCCATGTCAGGTGTCTTACAACCACTATAACTACAGCTTTAGGGGATCCAACATCTTCTGGCCTCCGCTGGTATTGCACTCACAATCACACACACACACACACACACACAAAATGTATTAAAAACAAAGCAACAAACAATTCTACATAGCCCTATCTGTCCTGGAACTCAGTATGTAGACCAGGCTGATTCTTGAAGATCTGCCTGCCTCTGCTTCCCTGGGATTAAAAGCAACTGTCACTGTACCTTCTTCTTCTTCTTCTTCTTCTTCTTCTTCTTCTTCTTCTTCTTCTTCTTCTTCTTCTTCTTCTTCTTCTTCTTCCTCCTCCTCCTCCTCTTCTTCCTCCCCCTCCTCCTTCTTCTTCTTTAAAAATGCCTATAATCCTAGCACTTGGGAGGCAGAGTCAGGTGGGAGGCAGAGTCAGGTGGATCTCTAAGTATGAGGTCAGTCTGGTCTACAGTTCAGGTTCCAGGACAGCCAGGGCTACACAGAGAAACCCCGTCTCAAGAAAAAGAAAAATATAAATAAATAAAATCAGATAATTTTTAATGTGGGTGATGGGAATTGAACCCAGGTCTTCTGGAAGAGCAGACACTGCTCTTAACCACTGAGCCATCCCTCCAGCCCCCCAAATCAGATCTTTAAAAAAAATGGAACCTGTGAGCAAGGCATGATGGCTTATACATAAAATCCCAACATTTGGAAGGTGGAGACAGGAGGATGAACAGTCTTGAACTCAAGACTTTCCTGGACTCCATAGAGTTTGAGGCCAGTCTGGACCAAAAGGAAATCTGGGGCTGAGGGTGTAGCTCAGTGTCAGAGAGCTCAAGCTGGGATAGCAAGGGAAAATGATGGGAGCATGAGAATGGAGAGGAACCTCTCCCTCTAGAGTCTAGTTAAAGCTCTCACTGCTGAAAAGCAGGACTTCCAGCATACTTAACACTTGCTGTGAAAGCTGCCCACACAGGGACAATATTTCTTTTATATATCTATGTTTTCAAATAAAAATGTTGAACTGGCAATAAACCAAACTTAATGCCTCAATTCATATGATCTTGGTTAGGGCCTTACTCTCCCCCAGATATTTTGTGGGAGTCTCACAAACAAGACTACTCACCTTGTTCACAGCGAAGCTACCCGAACCTCCTACATCCCCGGGATCGGGTGGGATTTTTATTTTCCAGACAGGATCTTACATAGCCCAGGTTAGCCTTTGTCTTGGTTTGGGTTTCTACTGCTGTGAAGAGACACCATGACCGTGGCAACTCTTCTAAAGGAAAATATTTAATTGGTGTGGCTTACAGTTTCGGAGATTTAGTTCATTATCATCATGGTGAGAAGCATGGTGTGGTACAGGCAGACCTGGTGCTGGAGAAGAAGCAGAAAAGTTCTACATCTTGATCCACAGGCAAGGGCAAGTAACTGTCATGTCGGGCGTGGCTTGAGCTTATGGGAGACCTCAAAGCCCACCTCTGCAGTGACACACCTACTCCAACAAGGCCACACCTCCTAATAGTGCCAATCCCTATGGGCCAAGCATTTAAAGACATGAATGTATGGGGGCCATACCTATTCAAGCCACCACAACCATGAACTGACTTTGTAGCAAGGATGACTTTGAACTTCTTATCCTCCTGTCTTTATCTCCAATGTCCTAGGATTACAGGGTTTCACCAGCATCCCTGGTTTATGTGGTGCTAGGGATCAAACCCAGGGATTCATTCTCTACCAAGTGACCACTATCACTAATCCTGACCTAGTGCTTTGTCTGATCTGCTCTGATCTTCCCTGCATATTTCAGGGATCTCATTAAATTATTAGGATTTAAATATAATAGCTTTAAACTCACCAAAAGTGCGTGTGCATGTGTGCGTGTGCATGTGTGCGTGCGTGCACGTGTCCTCTTTTGGGAAAATCATGCCCACACTTATGTTTCACTTTTTCCCTGAGTTCCTTTCTATTCATCCCTGTTCTTCAATCTGCTAAAAATGTTCTTTAATAAACTTCAGCTCTGCTTCATACTGATTTTTCTGAAACTCTTTTCTGTGTCAAAGGCTTTTCCTGAGTGGAAGTCTCTAGACTCTGGGGCCCAGAGGATTAAGGGAACTAACTCCTCAAGTGCCTGCAGATAAGGAACAGTGAGTGTCTCCACCCCTTCACGGCTGTTACTTCATCTAGCCTGCAGCTGCAGAGTCTCTGATGCTATTGTACCTGCTCTCCTGAGAATTGTCTCTATGATTACTGCAGTGGCCATTAGGCTGTGTTCCTACTTTTCTTTAAGGGCCCAAACAGTCTTTAGAAAGCAACAACTGAATCTGCCCTCCTGTCTTTAGAAAGCAACAACTGAATCTGCCCTCCTGTCTTTAGAAAGCAACAATTGAATCTGCCCTCCTCTAGTCCAGTGGCCCATGGTTCCCACCTCATCTTTAAGTCAGTTAAGGCCTTACCAGTTAAGGCCAGGGTTTCAGGATGTATAGCTCAGTAAATAGGCCTCTCACCGACAAAATTTGGGAACCCGGGTTTCACTCCCAGCACTGAACCAGGCAAACCAAAGCCAAAACATAAACACCGCGGAACAAAAAACCACAAAAACAAACCCTGCTATCACCCTCAGGGGCCAAGGATAATGTGACCTCTCTTCCTGATTGGTTCTTCCTGATTTCGTTTCTAATTCCTCTAAAAAATGTTTTACGGCTTTGTAAGGATAGTCATTATTTCTTTTCCTTTAAAAAGGTATGATGAGCCGGGTAGAGGTGGCACATACCTTTAATCCCAGCACTCAGGAGGCAGAGGCAGGCGGATCTCTGTGAGTTCAAGGCCAGCCTGATCTACAAGAGTTCATTTTTAGGATAGGCTCCAAAGCTACAGAGAAACCCTGTCTCAAAAAGCAAAACAAAAGATTATTATGATTATTTTAGGTATATTTATGTTTTGCTTTTGTTTGTCTGTGAGGATGTCTATAAACTACGGGATTGCCCATGGAGGCCAGAAAAAGGCATCAGGTCCCCTGGGACTGGAATTTTACAGACAGTTGTGAGCCACCATGTGGGTGCTGGGAACCAAATCCCAGATTCTCCGGAAGAGCAGTTAGTACTCTTAAGTACTGAGCCTTCTCTCCAGCCCCTACTTATTTATTTTTAATTCATGGATAGGAGGGTTTTGCCTACAGGTTTATTTATGAACCGCATGCATGCAGTGCCTGCTGAGGCCAGAAGAGGGCATCAGATCTTCTGGAGCTGGAGTTCCACATGGTTGTGAACCACTATGTGGATGCTGGGAACTGAACCTGGTTCCTCTGCAAGGGCAGCTAACTGCTTTGAACCATGGAGCCATCTCTCCAGCCCCCAGCCTCTGATTCTTGCCTCTCTTACTGTCTACTCCAGGCAGGCCTGGCCTCCTTACCGTTCCTTAATTATGCCTCAGAGAACAGTAAATTCTGCCTAAGGCTTTGCTGTGTCCCTTGACTTTCCAAAATTCTTTGCCTAGTGTATAAAAATTAAACTGATCTGAAAACAGATTGATGGGGGAAATCAATTTTAATTATGTATGGACTAATGGGAGTTCTATGGGGAAAAAAAACGTAAGGATGCAAACATTGTGGGCGATCTGAGCTACAGAAAGGAATAGCATCAGGAGGCTTCCTGGAGTTGAGAGACAAAGTAGGGGCGGCAGATACACAGGACAGCACGGAGAATAAGTAGATTGTCTTGTTATGTAGATAAAAGTCTCAGGAGTAGGGCTCAGTGAGAGACCGCTGACCTTGCCGAGGACTTCTCTCATGGGGATTGCGAGGCGCGGCAATAGGACGTCCCACCGCGGCAGACACGGTCAAGAGGAACTTGCTGAGGGTGCCTTCCTTGATCCCATCTCCTCCTCTGGTTTCTTGGGTCTGTGATGTCGCTGTAGGGGCTCAGCTGTCACTGTCCTCGCTGTCCCCATATGCACCAGCTGGCTCAGGGAGGAGGCCCCGGGTGTCTGGGGTGCAAGGTCTTCCTGCTCTCGGGGGGCACCCACGGCAGGCATCTGGAGCTGCTCTGAGCCCCCGTTGGCTTCCGCCTTCACCTTCTTTGGCACCACCAATCCGGCCAGCTGTGCCTTGCTGTCCACTGCCTCTGCTTCCTCTTGGTCTTCGGTGCCTCGTCCAGGATGGCTGTGGGGTTGGGTTTTGCTGCTGAGCGTGGTCGGGAAGGCAGAGCTCCATCTTCTGAGTCGGAATCCTCCAGAAGCCTGCGTGTGGCGGTGGCGAGCCTCCTCCAACAAGGCCTCAGTCTCATGCTCATCTTCCTCCTCCTGCTGCCGTCCGCTGTGCCTGCCGCTGGTTCAGGTCCTTCAGCTCCTGCAGGTTTTCCAGCACCTCCATCTCCAGCTTCGAGGCTTTCGTGCGGTTCTCTAGGACCTTTATGGGGTTGTTCAGCTCCTCATCCTCCGCTCCTTCTGCATACGCTTTTCCTTCTCCAGGAGCTTCTCGGCTTGGAAGTTGCGTGTGGTTCCATGCTCCATGGTGTAGTTCATGTTCTCAGGGTCTGTCTTGAAGGTGATCTCGGCCAAGCAGGGCCTGCACTTGATATAGAAGCGGAAGATAGGCAGGCCCAGGTAGGCCTCGTTCTGGAAGGTTTCCTTGCGCGCATTGAACTTCTTCCCCTTAGAGATGTATTCTCCACATGTCTTACACCTCATGTTGAAGGGGGCCATCACTCGAACCACGTACTGCCGGTCCTTGGGTAGCTTGAGTTTCGGGATCTTTGACGGGTCGAAGTCAGGTGGGTAGTATTTGTTGAGAACTTTCCGTTCCGACATATTCGCTTCCTGTTCATCGAGCAAGCAAGTGAAGGAGCAGTGTTCTTTTTCTTTTGACGGGAACAAAGCAGCACTGAAGTTTTTATTCAGGTGAATGTTAAAAATGGGCATCTATACCAGTGTCAAATGAGGGTGGGAGAGGAAGGCAGGGTAGGCAAGGAGAAGGAATTCCCGTCTACTGGTAATAAAGCTCCAGGTTCATCCCATCGTGGATTTCATAATCTCCCAGAGACACGTGGTCCTTAAAAATCGTGTACCACTTTTTTAGAATGATCTTAGTCCAACGGGTGCCAGTTTGGGCCGCTATCAGTTTCTTCAAGTCCCCGATGGTGTCATCGGTGTTGCACTTGACGCGGACTTTCTTCCCTAGACGGTCGTTGCAAACCACCTCAATCATTGTGGCTGGACCTCTAACCCCTCGAACTTACAGACGACAGAAATCCTAGCTCGAATGCCGAGTCCTGAAGAGCAGTGATCGTCTGTGCCCTCGAGAATTTATTCGGACAGGCACCTCAGTTCTCTTGACATCACTTCCTGGGCTGGCTTACTGACGTCATTCATAGGCTTTAGCGTTCTTATTGGCTGTGGTATCTGACTCTTCAACCACAGAATGGTACTTTCCACGAATAGTAAAACCTAGGCCTTTGACGGGAGCTCGAACAGTTTTTACAGACGGTTCTCCAAAAGGAAATGCTGTGGTAGTTTCTCAAGGTCTAGTATTCCAAACATCTGTTGGCAATGTCTCTGCTCAAGTAGCTGAAATAACAGCATGTATTCTAGCATTACAAATGTTTCCTGATGAGTCAATTAATTTATATACTGATAGTATTTACTTGTCTCAAACTATTGCTCCCTTAGAGACCGCTCCTTATATTTCTCCTGTGTCCCGTATACAACAACAATTATGCAGTGTACAGTATTTATTATGGTTCAGGCGGGATCCTATTTTTGTGAGTCATATTAGAGGTCATACTCAATTACCTGGACCTCTGACCAAGGGTAATCAACTCGCATATACCCGAATATTATTTGCCATCCTGAAGAAAAGGCTTCTAAACTTCATAAAAAATATCACTGAAATGCTCGTTCTTTGCAACACCATACTGGTTGCTCCAGAGCCACTGCCTTACAAATGACCACCCAATGTTCCACCTGTGTTCCTTTTCATAATACACCCATTGCTGGAGTTAATCCTTGTGGTCTTCAACCAAATGACATTTGGCAGATGGATGTTACCCACCTACCCTCAGCTGGAAAGCTTAAATATATGCATGTTTCAGTTGATACTTGCTCTAAAGTAGTTTTCGCTTCGCTGCATAGTGGAGAGAAAATGAAGGATGTGATAGCTCATTGCCTGTTGGCTTTTGCTTATATGGGCTTACCTAATGTTATTAAAACAGATAATGGTCCTACATATACTGGTGGAAAATTTCAAACTTTTTGTGTAAATAATGATATTAAACATATTACAGGTATTCCATATAACCCTACTGGACAAGCTATAGTAGAAAGAATGCATATGGTTATAAAACAGTATTTCACAATAATAAATAGGGGGGAGTATATTCTCTCTCCCAATACACAATTGGCTTCTATTTTATTTATTCTGAATTTTTTAACTGTGGATTGTGAGGGTTACTCGGCCATGGAAAGACATTGGAAAAAAAGTTCTCAGTCCTTAGGATCGGTACGATGGAAAGACCTTATTACAGGACAGTGGAAGGAGCCCACGCCCCTGTTGGCTAGGGTGAGAGGAGCTGCTTGTGTTTTTCCTCCAGGAACAGACAAGCCCATTTGGGTACCAGAGCGATATGTTCAGGCTGTGGAAAACGATGGGAAAGGATCCTGTGATGAGCCTGAGAATGACACCTGGAGCGCCATTTTAAAATGCTGTCTTTCTGGGCTGTTCTGCCATGGCAAACTCTGGCTCTTTCAGGTAGGCAGTCTGACTGAGTGTGGTCTGTGAGCACAATGCTGCAGCTTGCTTGCTGGCAGGGACCTTGAAACACCATAGAGTTGTGGCAATAAAAATAGCTACAGCCAGTACCTCTGCCATGAGGCTGGAAAGCTAAGGAATGGGCTGGATCCAGCCATCAAAGTCATGGCTATAATCCTCTCCATAAAGACTCATGTGGTCAGAGAGAGAGATATACAATAAAGAGAGATTCAAAGATGAAGAAAATCTCTAAATGGTTTACAGTGCATTAAAAATATATGCAGGCTAAAGGTTAAAGTTCTTAAAAGTAAAAAAGAAAGAGAGTAGTTGGGTGTGGTGGTACACACCTTTTATCCCAAAACTTGGGAGGCAGAGGTAGATTGACCTTTGTGACTTCAAGGTGTGGTAGCACACACCTTTAATCCCAATGCTTGGGAGGCAGAGACAGACAGATCTCTGAGTGCTCAAGGTATGGTAGCACACACCTTTAATCCTAGCACTGGGGAGGCAGAGACAGGTGGATCTCTGTGAGTTTAAGGACAGCCGGGTGTACAGAGTTATTCCAGGACAAAGATATACAGAGATATAATAGCTGCTAAAAGACTTTTGTTTATAAATGCTGCTGAACTAACCCAAGATAGGTATTTTGAAAGTACCTTGGCTTCAAAACTGAAGTCAAAAGGTATGTTATTTTGGAGAAGAGGATTTGCGTTTGTTTCCACAGAAAATGAGAGGCTGTGGATTCATTCTGAGTTAAGAAAAATCCATTTTGATCAAGGAAGACCACCTGAGAGATCTCCGGTAGGAACAGATGGCCCAGATGTCTGAGTTCTTCATCCAGAACAGGTTCAAGACTGCTGCCTGAGATGATCAAGACTCACAGGATACTCCAGTCAGGACTTGATTATAACTCTAAATTTTCTTAAGGTCCTCATAAGATTATCAGCGCCCCCAACCAGCAGGAAGTAGCTTGGAAAACTATGCCCACTTTCCTAAAAAAATGGACAATGAATATTTTCCTCATGTTGCAGACACCTATCATTCTCTTGAGCCTCCTGGTGAGTCCCCAATCAAGTGGAAAGCACTGTGAGAAACCTGGTTAGGAATCCCCTTGTATTGACCAGTGAGCCGAGCTAGTTCTTTGTATTCATCTTTCTATTCCTCAAACTATACAGTTGGAACTGCTTTAAGCAATATGGCGATAAAACAGGCTTCTATTAATCAAACCTTTTCCTTTGAAAATGCTTTATGCTTTGTTACATTTTGGGGCTATAAATATTCCTTTAAATGAATCCTATACAAGTGAGTGTAGTTCCTATCTTTCTTTTTTTGGAATATTTCTCTGAGAGCCCAGGCACTATTAAATCCCGTGTTTGTTTTAGTTTTCTTTCTTTTTTCTTTTCCTTTTTGTAGTATGGAATAGCACCTTTGGGGGAAAAGCTATTCTTGGTTGTTCTTTCAGAAACTGTGGCCTGAGAGACTGCTGGGACGACCACTCCAGTTCTGCCTTGTTGGTTCGGATACCAGCCATCATACCACGGCCACTTACCTAAAAGGCTAAGCAGACTGAGATGAGCCTGTATGGAGAGAAACGAGATTCTGGAGAGACATCTGCTGTGGTTGCTGTCATCGCGGTGTCTGCTACTGCAGCCATGGTCTCAGGACTGGCAATAGCACAAACATCGTTGGTGTCGGACACCATGGATAAACTGGTGAGACAAGTCAACAATGTTCTTCAGACTCAGAATGCCCTGAATGTCCACATTCAATTTGGACTTTCGAATTTAAGTCAACAGACTGCCCTATTGTAGGAGCAGGTGGACTTATGGCTAATACAACAAATGTCTTGTTCACACTTTTATCATTCCGTTTGTGTGATATCTGTAAATATTGCTAATGCCTCTTATGTGGTGAAACAGCTCAATGGTTACTTGAATAGCCCTTGAAATGTTACAGTTAGCACACCAGATGGTTGATACCTGTGTGCCCTGTTTTAGCCAAACGGTTGGTAGAATACCATAGCCCAAATGGGAGGCTGGGTCCAGTGGTGATTGGGGACCTTATTGCTGGTAATCTTAATGCCTGTTGCCATGGGCATTCATCTCTGAATCCTGTGTAAGATCAGACAACCCATGAGAATGCAGCATATGGTCACTCAGCAAGTCCTTCTGAGCCTGTTGGCCAGTAACTTGAATGTACTCCAGGTTTGGTTGCAAATACTGCACCAACAATGAAGACTCCTCCGTAGATGGGCAAATTCTACAGAAGAGGGCCCACCTAAGACAGGAAGGGGCCTCCCAAAGACGGGTAAGGGTTTACTCTTCTGAGATGACCTAAGACAGGATGGTCTTCTGTTTTATAAAAAATTTAGGGGGGGAGATGTTGGGACCAATTGAGTCCTGGCCTTCAGCTGCTCTTCCCTGCAAGAACCTTTTAACTGAAGTTCCTAAAAGCTGTGCTTTGCCTAGGATCAGAGGATGGGATTTTCACCTGTTGGCCATTGACTGCAGGGTAGTTAAGCCTCCATGTTGCTATTAAAGAAGGGCTTTTGTACCAGTGATTGGAGGTCCCTGTGTTGGTCTGTCTCTGCCTGTGTTTCCTCAACCTCCAGCCCCTTGCCCGAGGCTCGGGAACTGAATTCTAGGGTAGAACGCAGACCTGGGGGTGGGGGTTGCATGGCACGCGGCACAAGAAACCTCTGTGGTAAAAGTTGCTTTAGAGTTGCTGTCTTCCTGGTATGGACAACTTCACGAAAGGGCAGCTTTTCAGAGAGAGCTCTGTGTCTTCAGTTCTTCAAAATAGCCAGTTGAAATGATCAATATGCCAAAGAGGTAAGGTTTGGGGTAGCATAGGCAGGTGTCCTGAGCCCCAACTGAGTCCCATCTCTACCCTGCTGGCTAGCTCATAAAGCAGTGAAAGACAATGCAGGCTGCTGAGGAAGGAAGGCCATCAGCAGTCCTACTCAGAGGGGGACCCTGACCTGCCAGCCCAGTGGTACTGTAAGGGCATGAACGTTACAGGAATAGCCAACCACTTCCTCCCTGGATCTGAGGATTGTTTCTCAAGAGGAAATTCCTGCTTGGTACTGCCAACTTGATCAAAAGCCCAGAGTTCTGGGGGTCGTAGGCCCTAGTGGGAAACCTACTATTGTTATTTTACTAAATGGACATGCTCTCAAAACACCTTATAAATACTTCTGTTTATACCCGTAGGTGAGTACAGCCCTCAATCCTAGTCAAAGAAGCTCCCCACCCCCCAAAGTGGGCAACAGTTAACGCAGAGACTCAACTCATCAACATGTTGAGACTAAGTGACAGCTCAGGGCTCAGCCTGAACAGCGACTTTCTTATTTACCCCTTCAAAACTCAGCGAATGTCACAGAATAGGGGGCAGAGAGAATGTCAGCGCTGGAGCATGCGGAAGAGCGCTGTGAAATACTGTCTTCTGGATACACCTAAAAAGGCGCTCATGAACTCGTACATTGGAAAAGACCCGTGCAAATCCACCAAGGGCTCAGTCAGCACTGCAGCAGACAGCACTACTCAGACTCCATAGGCTACCAAAAAATGGGGGTAACGTGAGGGTGGATGTGTTGAGGGGTGTCTGGGAGAGTGGGAGGGAGCTGTTGGAGACATATATGGTACACATGTATGAATTTATAAAATAATAATTGTTTTTAAAGTTTCATATTCCTGAAACTGGGTCTGGAGATTGTGTCATAACCCACAGACAAAGCATTTCTGTCTATGGAAAGAAAAGCCTAGGACCAGATGTAGCAATGCAAGCCTGCAGTTTCAGGATTCCAGAGGTGAAGGCAGGCGTGTAATGGTCTGTCCTGTCCCTTTAAGAGACAAGCCCCGCCCACTCCCTCCCCCATGAGCAGAGATGTCCAGCCTGAGCTCTCTTTTTTTCTGTCTCTCCAGAAGAGGTCTCCTCTCCCCCTCCTCCTCTGCTTCTCTTTTTTTCTTTCTTTCTGCCTCTCTTTTCTCTTTCCTCTTCTCCCCTTTCCTCTCCATAACCCACTGAGTAAACTATACCAAACCCTCTCTGCATGGCGAGCCTCTCTATCTCTGTCTCTCACCACCCCCACACACTGCGGCTTCTCGTGGGACAGGTCTCCCACCCACCTGGGACCCACAGAGGCCTCGAGTGGTGGGACTGACTGCCCCTCATGGCCTGCTGCTGCCCTAAACCTCCCTCAGTGGCCAGCTGTCGCCCCTGGGGGAGCTGCAGCGTTTTACCATTACAAGGAGTATCAGAGTTTGAGGCCTTTTTAGTCTATGTAGTGAGTTCATGAGTTTAAAACGAGCCCGGGTCACAAGACAAAATAAAATTTAAATTAAAATGTAGAAAGGTCCCCAAACAATAACACACCAACACCACCAAAACCAACAAACCAGAGTATATTATGAGTCAGCTTCTAAGTCTAGGAGGCACAACCAGTTAAGATTCTGGTTGCTGGGCTCAAAGCGCTTTTCCCAAATTGTCGGTGATGAGAGCGGTACCAGGCTCCACGGTGTGTTTTGTTATTTCTCCAGAGCTGCTCTCAAGTCCACCAGCTTCCTCTTGCGGGACTTCCAGGAGAGAAGTTCCTGGTTCGGGTGATGCGAAGTCAGAAAGGCAGGAAAGCAGGGCGATGGTGGCACCACGTCTTTAGTCCAAGCACTCAAGAGGTAGAGGCAGGCGATCTCTGTGAGTTCCAGGCCAGCCTGATCTACAGAGCGAGTTCCAGGACAGGCACTAGAGCTAAAGAGAAACATTTTCTCAAAAATCAAACAAACAAACACACACACACACACACACACACACACACACACAAAAGAAAGGAAGGAAGGAAGAAAAGCTGGAAAGTTAGTTAGAAAGCTCCAAACCAGATTTGGGGGCTCACAGATTCCAGAGGTGGGGTGGGGTGGATTTTCATTTCTTCAATAGTCTGATAGACTGAAAGACACAAGTCTCTCTTTAAAATATCTTCATTTTTATGGTCATCTAATAACCACAGCTCCCTCTGGGAGCCCCCAAACTGCGAAGAGCCCTGAAGGCCCCACCAAGAACCTGCTTAACATCTCTGATTATTGTGATACCACCTCATGCCCACACCCACCCGCAACCACACACTGTGTCACACTGCACCGTTCCAGTGGCTTCAGGTCTATCCCTTCCCCACTCCTGTCTCAAGCAGTCAGGGAGCAGCTCAAGAACCTAGAGTAGAGAGACCCGGAGAGGAAGCAAGCTATTGTGTCGGTATCAATGAGGAAATCAAGCAGTGGGGAGGGAAAGGCAGTCGTAGGGTCCAAGGAATGCCTGTAATCTTCACCCTCTGTGCCCCTCCACCCCATCCTGCCGTTAATCCTCTGTCCAGCTCCTTCCCTGGCTGTCCTGGAATAACCCACCTTAACGGCCCCTTTAGCCTGCCTTGAGCATTGTCCCTCTGGCAACAATGCTGCCAGAAAGCAGTTTCTTCCAGTTCCTGGCTGGTCTTCTGGACAATGGTGTAATCTTCCTGGCAGAAGAGAAGATATTCTAAAGAGACCCACCCTTTGGCTGTCAGACTAGTGAGACGATGACCCCCCCGAGCAATTGGAACTTCCCCAGGAATCTCTGATGCTATCCAAAAGAGGGGCTAGTCTCCCGGGCCAGAACTTTCACCCAGTTCCGACAGTTCATTGGATACCACAGAGAGACAGATTGGAGCTGACACGATGCTGGCTGGGTGGTACACCTTCATCGGGGCGCTTTCTTAGGCAAATCTCTTGCTCTTCTATGCGGACTCGTTCTTGATAACAACATAAATATAGACATATCTGGGTAAAGGGAAACTTGATCAAGAAAATTCCTGTGGGCAAGTCTGTGGGGGCATTTCTTGATTAATGATTGTGGAGGACCCAGCTCACTGTGGGTGATACCACTCCTGGGCAGGAAAGGAGGCTGGTGTTAAACCTGAAGAATGAGCCAGTAAGCAGCGTTCCTCCATGGCCTTCAGTTTCTGCCTCCAGGTCCTGCCCTGACTTCCCTTCAGGGTAGGCAAGAAGCTGTAAGATGAAATGTACTCCCCTGCACGATCCTTTGGGTCACAGTGTTGTCCCAGCAGTAGAAGGCAGCTAGGACACCTTCTATTTAGACCTACTTCGTGCCAAGGCCATGACCATGGACTTGGGCACTAACTGGACCTCCCTCTTCCTCTCCCCTCCTTCAATATGCGGCCACATTGCATACATTCCTTCTTTACTCAGTCTTTCATTGTTAATCAATCACGTCTGTACTTGGCCTCTTGGAGACTGATGACTGAGACTAGCTTGTTGGGGCTCCCAGGACACAGGCTCTCTCTCACGCTAACAGCACTAACAGTGGGTCTAGCCTGTAATTCCTGACCTGTGTTTCCCATAATCGTGAGGAGGTGGGGGGTAGGGAGAGCAGGCTACTTTGAGATCAATCTGACCTTCTGTTTCCTCAAGGTCAATTAAAAACCGTGTCAGTGTCTCAGCAGGCTGGAAACCCTCACAGCCTTCCATATGCAGAGCATCAAGCTAAGTGGGCCATTGCGTTGCAAACAAGCATGTATGTGCTTATTGCATACCAGTTATGTGCAAGGTGCTGCAACAGAAGGTAAAGAGGCTGGACACACTAAGGGTCAAACAGGGTCATGGTCACTGTGCAGGCAAAGTGAAGCTGCCTTGGTGAGAGTGTGATAGAGCTGTTGTGTTCTGGCCAGACTCAGGAGCGCTGAGTTCCTCCTTATCACATGCTTGTCTGTATCTCTCCACCCAGGAACTCCAAAACATGCCATAGCACGGCTGCCACATCTACTGGGACCTGCAATTAAAAATAAATCTAGGGGCTGGATTGTAGCTCTGGAGGCAGAATGTGTGCTCAAAGCCCTTGGCAGTTTGAGCCCCTAGCACAGTGGTTCTCAACCTTACTAATGCTGTGACCTTCAGTACAGCTCTTCATGTTACGGGGGCCCCCCCAACCATAAAATTGTTTTCATTGCTACTTCTTAACTCTAATTTTGCTATTGTTATGAGTGTAAATATCTGATATGCAACCCCTGTGAAAGGCTGTTCAAGCCCCAAAGGGGTTATAACTTGCCCTTTAATCCCAGCACTCAGGAGTCAGAGGTGTTGGCAGAGATTGCTCATTCATTTCTTGGCTGCCCAGACTTGAAATAATCACAGAGAAACTGTATTATAACAACACTGCTTGGCCCATTAGCTTATGCTTCTTGTTGGCTAGCTCTTATATCTTAAATTAATTCATTTTATTAATCTGTATATTGCCACGTGGTTGTGGCCTACTACCGGTAAGGTTAAATCCGGCATCAGTCTCCTGCGGCAGCTACATGGCTTCTCCCTGACTCCACATACTCTCTCCTCCTCTATCTGCTTGGAATTCTTGCCTTGCCCTATTCTGCACTGCAATATGCCCAAAGTAGCTTCTTTATTAACCAATAATATTCACAGTATACAACAGGGAATCATACATCACAGGGGCAGGCGGATCACTGTGAGCTCAAGGCCAGCCTGGTCTACAGAGTGAGTTCCAGGACAACCAGGGCTACACAGAGAAACCTTGACTCAAAAAAACAAAATAAATAAAAATAAAGGCTGCCAATGAATGATGCTTACCTATAATGTTTCTGATTTCAGTGTTATTGTTTTTGCACCCCCTCTTGCCCTTAAAATTAGACAAATACTCCATAACAGGCACCTTACAGTTTTATGTGCAAAGAAGGGAATTCTTTAAGAAAGGAAAAAATAGGCAGGGGCTGGTGCTGGGACCTAGCTAAATGTGGCTTTTTTACCATGCATGAAATTCTGGGTTTGTTCCCTAGCACTGTATAAACTCGGTATGGAACATGCCTGTAATTCCAGCATTCATGAGGTAAAAGCAGGATGATCAAATTGGAAGCCAGCCTGGGCTACATGGAACGTCTCTAAAGAGAGAGAGGAGAGGATGTATTAAACTTAATCTTTAAACATTAGTTAATCTTGCTGGCAGTGGTGGTATTGCAAAGGCAGGTAGATGTTTGTGAGTTTGAGGCCAGCCTGTTCTACAGAGTGATGTCTAGGATAGTCAGGGCTACACCAGGAAACCCTGTTTCAGAAAATAATAAATAAACACACCCCCCCAGTCAATCTTTAAACCTGATGTAAATTACGTCCACTGAGCAATGTCACACAGAAATATGGAGAACCACGGATGTAGCCCCTGTAAAGACATATAAGTTTGACTCTCTCTCTTGAGAGGCCTCCACCCGTATATTGGGTACAGATTCCTTTTTCTGTGTCTTTTTCTCTAGATGACTTTCCCTAAATCTCTACTTAATAAACTCATATGCTGCTGGGCATGGTGACACACACTATTTATTCTAGCATTCGGGAGGCAGAGGCAGGAGGATTTCTGTGAGTTCAAGGCCAGCCTGGCTTACATAGTGAGTTCCAGGATAGCCAGGACTATGTAGAAAAGTCCTATACCAAAGAACAAAAATAATGAAGAAACAAACTTGTGTGCTTGGCTTCACTCTGACGTGTTCCTACCGTGCAGTCAGGGATCGAACTGCAGTTGAATGGGGGTGGGGTGGGGGGTGGGACATATCCAGTTTCAATTTCATTTTTGAGACAGGGTCTCACGTCGCCTCCAACTCAGTATGTAGATGAATGAAGGCCTTGAATTTCCAATCCTCCTCCTCATACCTCCTGGGTGCTAAATGACAAGCACGAGCCAGCGCACTTGGTTTATGTCATCCTGAGAAGCAAACACAGAGTTTTGCTGCGTGGGAGGCAAATGCTGTACTGACTGAGCAGTATCTCCAACCTTCACAGCAAAAGCTCTGCACAACAGCCAGGGCAGCCTTATCAGGGACTCGGGTGTCAAATGTTACTATGACCAAGAAGAAGGGATGGCAACTTTTATGCCAAGTCTAGGCAGTGTGGGCAGACATGCTCAGTGAATGGCGGTTCCTCCAAGGTGGAGATGGCTCCCACCGGGTAACCTCAGACAATCCCAAGCCCACAGCAGGCAGCTGGGCAGGACATGCTGAAGCGCGGTAAGACGTGCATCGATAGGACCAAAGGAGGCAGAGGTTGCTGGAAGGGGTGACTAGAGCCGACAGGTGGGGCAAGGCTGTCACTGGGAACAGTTGCTCAGGTCAGAAGGAGGAGGCCCAGGGCGGCGTGGACAGAGTGCAACCATTGTGCCCACAGAGCCAGCTGTCAGCCACACAGGCTCAGCCAACAGCCTAAGGATCAGGCCGACACCCTACGTCAGCTGCTGGGTCTAGGCAGCTGCTTCTAGGACAGTGGGAGGGGAAGGTGGGAGGTCAGAGTCTGTGAGAGCAGCCAAGGGAAGACACGCTGAACATATTCCATGAAGGGAGAGAAAACAGCATAAACCACAGGCCCTAGGGAAAAACATATAAGAACGATTGGGCAAGACTCTAATGGGGAATGCAAATACATTACTACAGAGTCCAAAAGAGGGTACTTAAAAACCTGGAGTGTGTGCCCAGGCACGGTCAGGAGAGTGCCACTTTACAAGGGATACCCAGAGATTTGCTCTCCTCCAGATTCATCTAGAGATTCAAGGCTTTTTTTTTTTTTCAAACTAAAATCACAAGAGGGAAAAAACACCGCTACATTAAAGCCACATGAAAATAGTTGATGCAATTCTAGCTAACTACCTAATACTGACTTGTGTTTTCTTTTCTTTCTGGGTCTGAGTAAGCTGATCATAAAAATGTGTTATGAAGATCTGGGTATGGCGGCGTAATGTTTATAAGCCCAGAATTTGGGAGGTAGAGGCAGGAGCATCAGGAGTTCAAGGTCATCCTCACTTAAAGTTCATTGCCACCAAGCCTGAGGAACCGAGCAGGAGAACCAAGCCCCACAGCTGTCCTCTGCCCTCCTGTCTTTCCTAGGTTCTTATTGTTGTGATAAACACCAAAAGCAACGTGGGGAGGAGAAGGCTTCCTCTAGCTTACAGAGCTTACAGTTCTACGTCACAGTCCACCACTGAAGGAAGTCAGGGCAAGAACTCAAGGCCAGAACCTGGAGGCGTGGGTTGAAACAGGCCGCAGAGGAGTACTGCTTACTGGCTTGTTGCCGTGGCTTGTTGAGCCTGCTCCTTTATACCACGCAGGACCACCTGACCAGGGATGGCATTAACCTTGCCTGCCATAGCCTGGGCCCTCTCAAGTCAATCATTAATCAAGAATATGCACCAGCCGGGCAGTGGTGGCACATGCCTTTAATCCCAGCACTCGGGAGGCAGAAGCAGGTGGATCTCTGAGTTCGAGGGCAGCCTGGTTTAAAGGGGAAAAAGAAAACCTAATAGTGTAATCAGCCAGTAAATAGGAATTTGTATGTGTGTGTTGGGGGGGGGGGTTCAAGACAGGGCTTCTCTGTGTAGCTTTGGCTGTCCTGAAACTCACTCTGTAGACCAGTGGGCCTTAAAATCACAGAGATCTGCCTGCCTCTGCCTCCCAAGTTCTGGTATTAAAGGCGTTTGCTACCATGTCCAACTAGGAACATTTTTCTTATAATGGACCTAATAGGTGAGGTGGCGCAACACAAGTACTATAGCGCATTCCTGCTGCCCCATAAGAACAAAATTAAGGGGGCTGGAGAGTTGGCTCAGTGGTTATAAGCACTGGCTGCTCTTCCAAAGGACCTGGGTTCAATTCCCAGCACCCACTTGACAGTTTACAACTGTCTGTAACTCCAGTTCCAAGGGGATCTGACATCCTCACACAGACATATACACAGGCAGAAGACCAATACCCATAAAATAAATCGTTTTTTTAAAAAGTATTCAAATGTGCGTTATCCAGGTGGTGGCGGCCCAGGCCTTTAATCCCAGCACTTGGGAGGCAGAGGCAGGCTGATCTCTGTGAGTTCAAGGCCAGCCTGATCTACAGAGTGAGTTCCAGGTCAGCCAGAGCTATGTAAAGAAACCCTCTCTCAAAAAACAAACAAACAAACAAAAACCAAAAAGACAGTCCCTCAAGATTGTTTATGTCATTTACTGTTCACTGGTACCCAGTGGCCTTTATTATTTTCCCCTCAGTGACGCGTATTCTTCTTTGACCGATTAAGAAGCTGAGGTTCACTGAGGTTCAGAGAGCACCTTGGTGACAGAAGCTGTTGGGAGCAAGACAGATGTGGTACAGAGGTTTGTGCATCAACCTGGGAGGACCCTAGGAGCCCAGCTAGGACACGCAGAACTATGAAGCTATTCATTCTTCTAGGCTCCAGACTCATTCCGTATTCATGGGCACAGGCTCTAAATGTCAGTGAAGCGCAAATGTTCATAAAATGCCTGTTCTCAATACACAGGATGGGGGGCACACGGAGAAACAGGAAGTTACTGTAAGGGGAGGGCAGACAGAGTGGGTCTATGCAGGTCAGAGAAGGGAGGGCGGAGCACAGAATCTGGGTGGGGGAGAGGCGGGGCCAGAGGAGGAGGCGGGCCTCAGAGAGGGTCTCCAGGAGGAAGTAGGTGGGGCAAGGCCTTGGGAGCAGAGGGTGGGTGGCTAGGATTTAAGCAGGTTTGCTCCCTTGTCTGAGCCGGGAGTTGAGGGACAAAGAATCTGAACAAAGACGGGAAGCCAAGCCGTACCTAATGAATTCAAAGCCTGGGTCAGAAGCAAAGCTGGACAAAGTCTGAGATGTCTCTCAGGGGAAGTGGCAGGAACAAAAAGAAGTACCCAGGGGCCCTTGGGGAGGTGGCAGGCCCCGGGAGGCTCAGACTCTGAAGGCCAGGCTGGGAGAGGTGTCAAGGAGAGGCGAAGAAGCTGCTGTGGGTGGGACGAGCCAGGCGGGGAAACTCCCATGTTGTGGCCTTCCCTGGGAGGCAGAGTCAGCACACTGAGAGAGGAGAGTGAGCTATAGATCCTTCAGAGGCCCGAGAAGTAAATATCTGCACAGGCACATAGAAGCACCCAGAAGATTAGAACAGGAAGTGGATTCCGTGGGAGGCAGAATTAAAGGCAGCTTTCTGTGTTACTGAAAATTGCTAGCTGTTTTTTGTTTCATGTAGGATTGGGGAATCGGAACCCTGTGTAAATCAGACAAGCTCCTGAAATCACAAGGGCACGAGACACCAACAGGCCAAATGTCACGAGGAAGAGAAAGGAACTGGGAGGGCTTTGTGGTAGGTCCCTGAGAGAGAACAGATCTACCAGAGGGAGAGAGCCAAGTCGATGCTACAGACAAAAACAACCTAGTGGAAAGACAGTGTCAAAAGGAAAGACAAGCAACCCTTGTGCTAACAAACATCTTATTTTCCTACAACGGAAATAGTTCATAAGGGCTGGGGTTCAGCCGGTAGGTCAGGTGGTGAAGCGCTTGCTGCCAACCACGGAGCCGGGGGGTTTGAGCCCAGCCCTCAAATAAAACAGTCAGGGGCCTGGAGAGGTGGCTGGACTGCGAGATGGCTCAGAGGTTAAGGGCATTGGCTGCTCTTCCAGAGAGGTCCTGAGTTCAATTTCCAGCAACCACGTGGTGGCTCACAACCATCTATAATGAGATCTGGTGCCCTCTGCTGGTGTGCAGGCAGAACACTGTATACATAGCAAATAAATAAATACATTCTATATGGTGTGCATACATCTCACCCATAAAGAGTCGTTTTAAAAACATCTGGGAAGATGGAGACACTTTGTGTTATTTGTTGTGTCTTTCCTAGACTCGTTCATACTGGGTTCCTGGGTTCGAGGGAGTAACACATTGTTGTATGATGTTTTATTCTTATTCTTCTGGGGGCCTACCACCCAGCTCCCAAATAAATCACACACAGAGGTTTATTCTTATTTAGGCATGCCTGGCCTTAGCTTGACTTGTTTCTTGCCAGCTTTTCTTACATTATCCTGACTACCTTTTGCCTCTGGGCTTTTATCTTTCTCTATTTCTGGATCTTTCCTTGCTTCTTTCTCCGTGGCTTGCTGTGTGGCTGGGTGGCTGGCCGGCCCCGTGCGCTCCTCTCCTCACTCTCCCGTTCTTTGCATGCTCTCCTCCCAGAGGTCTCTTCTATTTGTTCTCTCTGCCCGCCAGCCCCGCCTATCCTCGCTCCTGCCTCGCTATTGGCCGTCCAGCTCTTTATTAGGACCATCCAGGTGTTTGAGACTGGCACAGTAACACAGCTTCACAGAGTTAAACAAATGCAGAGTAAACAAAAGTCACACACCCGAACACAATATTCCTCAACAGCACATGGCTTTTTCAGGAGAGGAGGCATCATCCTGCAGGCTGGTCCCCAGATGGTCAAAGTCAGTCTCTTGCCTGCAGGTGAACAGCCTGACACAGTAGAGAACTAACTACCTTGTTCCCCAAACAGCTCATTAGCATAACCAAGTCTGCACTCTTCACCCCAGGCTTTTGTTTCGTTTTTTATTTTGATTTTCAAGACAGGGTTTCTCTGTGTAGCTCTGGCTGTCCTGAGACTAACTTTGTAGACCAGGCTGGCCTCAAATTCAGAGATCTACCTGTCTCTGCCTCCGAGTGCTGGGATTAAAGACCTGTGACACCACATCTGGCTAGAAGATGCACTCTTTTTTTTTTAATATTTATTTATTATGTATACAATATTCTGTCTCTCTGTGTGTCTGCCTACAGGCCAGAAGAGGGTATCAGATCTCATTTCAGATGGCTGTGAGCCACCATGTGGTTGCTGGGAATTGAACTCAGGACCTTTGGAAGAGCAGGCAATGCTCTTAACTGCTGAGCCATCTCTCCAGCCCTAGAAGATGCACTCTTGAGAAGCAGTAATATTCACAATCATGGCTTTTTAAAACAACAACTCTTTATGGGTGAGACGTATGCACACCATGTAGAATGTACTTTTTGTTGTTGTTGTTCACTCCGTGCCCTATTGACTCGTAAGTAAGTGTCCATGTAAACCAAAGTTGTAAAATTGTCCCACCTCCCCTTGGTGCATACCAAAACGAAAATTTTAGGGGGAAAGTCCCAACTACAGTGGCCTCTATAGGCTAAGGTTGGCCTTACGCCGGCCATAGGGACAAAATAATGACAAAGGACAAAAAAGAGTATTTAATTATTGTGACGACTTTGGTAAAACAGATGGCAACATTGTAGCTCTTTCTTTGGGGATTAACACAAATTTAATATGAGTTTCTAAAGTTCTCTTAAATTTTTTTTTCTAAAATGATGAGGTATCTGTCTAATTTTACAGTTCTGGCCGCGATGTTGTCTTCTTGACCCTTGCCTCAGTTCTGGTTCGGCCCCCGTTCCCACTGCCTGGGGATGGGAAGTAACTTTGAGAGTCTACTCCTGCTCGGGCTCAAATCTTTCCCTTCTCTGAGACACTAAACTTTTCCTTTCAAGGCTTAAGAAAATTCCTTAACTCTGGGCGGTGGTGGCCACACCTCTGATCCCAGCACTCGGGAGGCAGAGGCAGGCAGATCTCTAAGTTCAAGTCCAGCCTGGTGTACAGAGTGAGTTTTAGGACAGCCAGGACTGTTACATAGAAAAACCCAAGAAAAAAGAAAGAGAGAGAGAGAGAGAGAAAGAGAGAGAGAGAGAGCTGGGCAGTAGTGGCGCACGCCTTTAATCCCAGCACTCTGGAGGCAGAGGCAGGCGGATCACTGTGAATTCGAGGTCAGCCTGGTCTACAGAGTGAGTTCCAGGACAGCCAGGGCTAAACAAAGAAATTGTCTCAAACAACAACAACATTTATTTTATTTTCTGTGTGTGCCTGCGTGTCTGTGCATCTTGTGTAGTGGGACACGAGCCTTCTCCAGCTTGTGGCTCTAGCTGCCCCTCTCCCTCATTCCCTCTGCCTTACTAAAAACCATTAGGTGACATCCCTAAAGCCAGCCCCCAAGGTCTATTCCCTGATGTGACCACTTCTTCCTCCTCCTGAGGCTGTCCACCAGGGTCCAGCTGTCAGTGTTAAAGTCCAGCAATCAGAAGCTCCCTTTGGCTCACCTAATTAATATGCCCGATTAAAATTAAACACCTCATCCGAACACAGGCTTTCTCATTTTACCTTAATAAGCTGCCATCTGCTCGTGCGCCACATCTGTTTCCCCTCTATCCAGAGGCTGTCCTTTGTCCTTTCCCTTGTCCCCTTCCCCCTCATCCTCTGTCTCCTCTACCACCGTATCCTAGCCTGCTCTAACACAGACCTCCCCTCTTTCTCTTCTTAAAATTAAACCTGCAAGGTCGTTTGCTACTGTTTTGTTTGTTTGTTTGTTTGTTTGTTTTACCAGAATGAAAAAGCAGCCACTTTAACTTTCTTCTCTGCCTAAACTCCCTGTGAAAACAAGTCTTAAGGTGTGGTTTGTGCCTAATCCAGGGTCTGGTAGGGAGCTCACCCAGGTGGGAGTCGCCTTCAATGTTTATGCCCTGTGGGACTGGAGTTAAAGACAGTTCTAAGCAACCATGTGGGTGCTAGAACTAGAAGCCTGGTCCTGTGGAATAGCAGCCTGTGCTCCTAACCACTGAGCCATCTCCTCACCCTACCTTTTCATTTCCTCCTTCCTTCCTTCCTTCCTTCCTTCCTTCCTTCCTTCCTTCCTTCCTTTTTTTGAGCCACCTTTTAATTTCTAATCATTAAAATAAAAAAATAAGTACCTGGAGCCATGGCTCAGTGCGGAAGAGCGCTCACCGCTCTTGCAGAGGACTTGAGCTCTATAGTGCTGTAGTATTTGTAGTATTTGTGTTTTAATAGATAAAGCTTGCCTGAAGATCAGAGGGCAAAACATCCCCACTGGTCAGCCTTTCAGACCAGGCCGTGGTGGCCACACCTTTAATCCCAGCAGCCACACTAGTTAGCCATAGAGGCCAGGTGGTGGTGGTGCACGTCTTTAATCCCAACACTAGAGAGGAACATAAAATGGGAGGAGACAGCTCTCAGGCTCAGTCTTCAGTCTGAGGATTCGTGGACACAGGCCTTGTTCATTTTGGCTGGGGTAGAGGTAAGAGCCAGTGGCTGGCTGCTTTGCTTGTTTGATTTTCAGGTTGAACCCCAATATATGTCTCTGGGCTTTTATTATTCGTGCTACAAAGTTTGGTGCCTAGAACCCACATGGCGGCTTATAACCATGCACGACTCCTCTCCTGACCTCTCCAAGCAGCAGGTGCAGACACACATGCAGGCTGCCTGCTTAATGCTCCCACCAATGTAGTTCAACATCACCTTGGCTTAGGATTTTCTTTGTCCCGTTACTATAAAAACCCGATTAAACTGTTGCCTCGTTGGAACATGGAATTTAGAATGACCTGTGTTCTTAGGTCATGGGCACTCATATTTGGCTACAGAATAAGCTCTTTTGTCCCCTTTGAGGTCAGAATTGTGCTTTTCATCAACACAAGGGCAGAAGGAGGAGAGAGGAGAGGGGAGGGAAGTTGGATGTACTTGTTAGTATTGAAGAGGACGCAGGTTTGGTTTCTAGGACCCTCATGGCAGTTTACAGCCATCTGTAACTCCAGTTCCAGGTGAGCTCATGTCCCCCTCAGGCATCTGTGGGTGCTGCATCCACACGAGCACAGACAGACATTGAGACACATAAAATATAAATATATTAAGGCTTTTGTTTTGTTTTTAAAGAAAGAGCCAGGCAGTGGCAGGGCGCGCCTGTGATCCCAACACTCAGGATTATTCCAGAGGCAGGCGCATCTCGGAGGCCGAGGTCAGCCTGGTCTACGGAGCGAGTTAGCCCTGTGACACAGAGAAGCCCTGGCTCGACAACAAAACAGAGCGAAGAAAGCGCTCCTAGAGTTTCAAAAAGGAAACCAAAGGACGCCAAGGACGAAGATCGGCTGAAAATAGAGACCGCTCATAGAAAACGAAACGAGAGCCACATCTAAGCTTCTTCTGTCTGAGTTACCGCTACTCCTTTAACAGGCTGAAGATGAGCAAAACGTCCGCCACACGCTCTGATCTGTTGCAGCCCTGGGCATTGTCTCTCGTAGCAGTTGACACTACCCTGGGAAAGGAATTTAATGCTCGCATTGTCACAGATGTGTGTTCTCTCTGGCACATCGGTCTCACTCTTAGGAATTCACCTATCAAAACATGGGCACTGGGCAGTCAATTTCAGGTCTTTGTCAAGTTGTGCAGCTTGTCTGAGTCCTGACTCCCCAAAGCTGCACATTTGCTTTGCTTCTGTCTCTTTGCAGTACTGGGCTGGGCTCTTCGCGTTTCCTAACCCATCTCTGAAGCTTCCGCCACCCTTGGCTGCTTCCAAAGGTATGGGTCTCTCTCTCTCTCTCTCTCTCTCTCTTCTTCAGCTTCCTTCTCCAAGTAGCGCCCTGAGGCTCCCCTTTAGTTGTCAGCACGATTGTCCTCCACTTTCCTCCTCATTTGGTTCTTGAATTTGTGTATGGCTCAGACTAAGAACTCCCCAGAGCAGATCCAGATTCCTTTGATAACAAGTGGCACCCCAGAGCAGATACTCCAAAGTTTCTGGTGGTATGTGGTGACCACAAAGGGACCCTAACAAAGTTACTCCAGGGGCAAAATGGGTGACTGAACTCCAGGACCTTAAAGGCCCCCTGGGAAGGACTTTCCACAGTGAGTCCAGCCGCTCCAACAGTTATCACAGTGGCTGAAAGCAGATCCTAGGTTCGTGGCTCAAGACTAACCTTGGAGGCCAGAGGAAGGACCCCGCAGAGAAGCCAAATAAACCCGATATTGGCTGGGGCTCCTGAGAGTCTACTCAGGGGCTCTAATGTCCTTTTTTATGACTTCTTTCCGGGCTCTGCCTAGGGCTGGCAATGCTGAGCCGTGTATAAACTCACGGCTGCTCCCAGCTGGATGAAATCTTTAAAAGAAGAAAAGAAAGAGAAAGACAGGAAAAAGCTAAATATTTGAACTGGAATGAAATAACATGGATACAGTGTTGTGTGTTTTGTATCATTGTTTAGAATATCAAAAGATTGGAAACACCTGTAATAAAGAACTCCTAAATGGCCGGGCATGGTTGCTCATGCCTGGAATGCCAGCACCCAGGGAGCAAGGCATGAGAACAGCCAGGAGTTTGAGGCAAATGAGCAAATGCAGGGAGCTGGAGAGGTGGCCCAGAGGGTCAGATCATGTCCTGCTCCTAACTCCTTCTGCTGAGGACCAGAGTTCGGTTCCCAGCACCCACACCAACTGCCAATTCCCACCACAACTGGCTGTAACTCCAACTCCAGGGGACCTAATACTCCTCTGGACTCTAAGGGCACCTGTAACACACCTGGCATACTCACACAGTGGCACATACACATAGATAAAAGTCTTTTTTATTTTAAATTTTTAATTCATTTTACATACACCACAGTTCCCCCCTCTCTCCCCTCCTCCTGCTACCCCAACCTCTCCCCACTCCAAATACAAGTTTTTTAAAAATATAACAAAATATAGAGAGAAGCTCACAGAAGCACCAACAAAGCACACTTCAGGAAGTCGTTACTCCGAGAAGTAGACTCAAAAGTAAGCCTGGGGGCTGGAGAGATGGCTCAGCAGTTAAGAGCACTGGCTGCTCTTGCAGAGGTCCTGAATTCAATTCCCAGTGACTACATGGTGACTCACAACCATCTGTAATGAGATCTGGTGCCCTCATCTGTCCTGCAGGCATACATGCAGGCAGAACTCTATACATAATATATAAATTAATCTTTTTTTAAAAAAAAAAGTGAGTCTGGGTTTTCTTCTGTGTTCTAGATTTTCTCTGTTGTGATGTTTTGGTTTCTAAAATCACTTGTGTGCACGGCCATGCCAAGGAACTCATGTGGAGATCAGAGAACAAATTTCAAGAATTGGTTCCTCCATCCACCATTTGAGTTTCAGGGGTTAAATAATATCAAGTTTGGTGGCAAGTTCCTTTCTCCACTGAGCCATCTCTTAGACCTACAAGTACATATTTTAGAGGCTTTAAAAAAAATAAGCGCTGGGTGGTGGTGGCGCACGCCCTTAATCCCAGCACTCAGGATGCAGAGGCAGGCGGATCTCTGCGAGTTCGAGGCCAGCCTGGTCTACAAAGCAAGTTCCAGGACATCCCGGGCTACACGGGGAAACCTTGTCTAGAAAAACAAAACAAAACAAAACAAAACAACAACAACAAAAACATCGATTGCTGGTCATGAGGTAAGATGCTCGCTACTGGTGTACCAGAGGTCACTGGAGAATAAGGAAGTATGTAAGTATGTGTGACTATTATCTTGTGTGTATGCACAGGATATGCTCTAACTATTCTGCAATCACTTGTGTTTTGTGCTAAGCTAGATAAGGGCTCGTACAGAGACTGCCAATATAACCTATTAACATAGTTCCTTTGAGCCTCCTTCCCTTGCTTATAACACATAAACACACACACACACACACACACACACACGAGAGAGAGAGAGAGAGAGAGAGAGAGAGAGAGCGCAAGCGGGGAGGAAGAAGAAATGAAGTAAAGAACTTGGTGAATGTGAGTTTTAGGCCAGCCAGTGCTTTGAGAACAACAAATTGTCCAAAAAACAAAAAGGAGCGCTGCCCGGACCTCCCTGCTATATGATGGACTGAAAGTCATCTCTTGAAGTCAGTCTCTTTATGTAGCCCAGGCTGGCTCCAAACCCTGGCTTTTTCTCTGTGCACCCGATGCGTCCTGCCTCCCAAGCAGAAACAGCTTTGGAACCAATCTCACCAACTTTGATCCTCCAGGTCCTGGGGTACAGCCTAGCAGCATCACCAGGTCAGGGTAGGATGAAGCTGCCCAGGAAATGGAGAAGCTGGGACCGAGTCCCCACTGCGCTGCAGTGCCCAGTGACTTACAGGAAAGGAACTGTGATGGAACCCACCCCATGAGTGCATGCCTGCCTCGGCTGGGCGAGTCTCAGTCTGAGGATCCTGTTACACGTTGGCCAACACTTATGAAGTATTGAAATTTAAATGGTCTGCTGAGAAGATGGCTCGGGGTAAAAGTGTTTGCTGTCAAGCCTGATGACCTGGAACTCATATACAGAACTGACCCCTGGAAGTTGTACACTCGTGCATACACACACACACACACACACACACACACACACACACACGGTTTAAAGCTAAGATGGGCAATTTTTTATAAGAAGGCAATCAAAAATTTTTAGATTGCATTTCTTTTTTTTTTTTCCTATTTTATGAGCATTGGTGTTTTGCCTGCATGTGTGTCTGTGTGAGGTGTCAGAAGCCCTGGAACTGAAGCTACAGACAGCTGTGAGCCGCCATATGTGTTCATGACTGTTGAGCCAACTCTCCTGCCCCTAGGTTGCTTTTCTTTATTTGTGTATTTTTGTGTGTGCACCCAATACCTTAGTGCTCTGGTGGACATCCGACGACAACCTTTGGGATTCAATTGTCTCCTTCCATCAAAAGACTTCTAGGGATCAAATTTAGGGTTTTGGGCACGGCAGCAATGCCTTCAACCTGCTGCCGAGCCCATCTTGCTGGCTGATAAAACAATAAATTTTGTTACCTGTGCATTTTATCACATTACAAAAGAAATTCAATTTAATGAGCCCATTCTCTTTCTTTCTTTACACTGAGCATGTTTCTATATTGGATGGTATTTTAGTTCATTGCTTCTAAGTATTGCATAGTATTATGAGGTTTTCCAGAACATTCCAGACCTCACCTTCTCAGAGACCAATGGATCTGAGCAATGGGGATACACTGAGTGAGGTGAGAGATAGGGTGGAGCTGTTTCTCTGACATCAAAGGCTTTGCAATCAGGGAAAGAGCATGGAGGAGGGGCAGCATCTGTGGAAAATGGCAGTTGTTATCAAAAGATGAAATCCAGATGGCCAGGGACCTAATCGGAGCCAGCTCACAGACATTTCGGGGCCCAGGACTAAGGGGGAAGAGCAGAAATGCAGGCTACTTATCTGTTGGGACACATCGTTGGGAGGGCACACTGGAAACAGCCTCCCAGGGCTGTGAGGCGCATAGGGAGCATGGGAAATCCAGTTATTGGTCTTACAGCAAATATTGTTCATGTGGGGGGGGGGCAGTATTCTAACTTTATAAGCATCTTGTTAATTTTATACTATAGAACTCATGTTGTTCATGATGTTGAGTCCAAGGATATAGTATTTTTTCATGTTTATAATCTAATGTTGTTTTTGTTTTCCTTTTTAAAAAGTTTTATTTTAGCTGGGCTGTGGCGGCACACACCATTAATCCTAGCACTGGGGAGGCAGAGGCAGGAGGATCTCTGAGTTCAAGGTCGGGTCTACAAAGTGAATTCCAGAACAGTTAGGGCTACACAGAGACATCCTGTCTGGTAAAACAAAAAACAAACAAACAAACAAAAAACCAAAACAAAACAAGGTATTTTAAAAATTATTTGTATATGTCTGTGTGGGCTTTATTTTTTCTTTATATTTTTGAGATAGGGTCTCACTATGTAGCTCTGGTTGTCCTGGAACTCACTATATAGACCAGGCTGGCCTTGAACTCACAAAGATCTGCCTGCCTCTGCCTCCTGAGTGCTGGGATTAAGGCGTGAGCCTCTACACCCAGTTTATGTGTGGTTTTGTACAGATCCCCTGGAACTAGTTACAGCTGCTGTGTGAGTAGGGTGCTGGTTACAGATGCTGTGGGAGCAGGGTGCTGGTTACAGATGCTGTGGGAGCAGGGTGCTGGTTACAGATGCTGTGGGAGCAGGGTGCTGGTTACAGATGCTGTGGGAGCAGGGTGCTGGTTACAGATGCTGTGGGAGCCGCCTAGAATGGGTGCTGGAGTCGCCCAGGATGGGTGCTGGGACTCAGACTCAGGCCGTTTCAGAGAGTGGTACACTTTGTAACTGCTGAGCCATCTCTCAAGAGAAGGTTGTTGGAGATGGGGTTACAAGTGGTTGTGAACATCCCAAAGTGGATACTAGGAACTGAATCTGGGTCCTCTGCAAGAGCGATGTAACTCTTAAATACAGACTCCTCTCTCCAGCCAGTCCGGTCCTCTTTTTTTTTCTACTGTTACAGATAAACAGATAATGTTTAAGTGAGGAAACAGTCACAAAAGATTTTTTTTAAAAAAAAAAAAAAAAAAAAAAGAAGGTCTCATGTAGCCCAAGCTGGCCTCCAACTTACTATGTAACCTAGGCTGATGTTGATCCTCCTGCCTCTTCCTCCCTACTACTGGGATCACAGGTGTACAGCCCCATACCTGGCTCAAGAGCTTCCTTTTTCATAGCTTCAACTATCAAACAATGTTCTTTTAAGAGAGACACTGTGACTCCTAATTGGAAGGAGACAGTGAGAGAGGTGGCCACCCAGAGAGCACCAGAGACCCTGCTGCTTTTCCTGTTGCTCTGAGAGAATGCCAGACAAAACCAGCATCGGGAAGGTCACAGCTGGAGGGTGAATGGCTGAGTCCTAATGGCGGCGAGAGCAAGAGGATGGGGCAGCTGAATGGTGTGCACAGTCAGGAAGCAGCAGGGTAGATGCTGGGCTCAGCGCCTCTTAGTCTAGGATCCTGAGCGGTGGGGATGGTGCCGCCCACATTTGGGGGTGCGTCTTCCCACTTCAGCTAACCAAATCTAGGAATTCACAGACACTCAAAAGTCTGTTTCCCAACCTAGATACCCCTCAATGGAAGAATGGATAAAGAGTACTACTCGGCGGTAAAAAAATATGACATCTTGAATTTTGCATGCAAATGGATGGAAATAGAAAACACTATCCTGAGTGAGATATCCCAGACCCAAAAAGATGAATATGGCATGCACTCACTCATTAGTGGACTCTAGCCATAAACAAAGGACAATAAGCCTGTAGTTCGCAAGCCTAGAGAAACCAAATAGCAAGGTGAACCCAAAGAAAACCATATATAGATCCTCTTGGAAATTGGAAGCAAACAAGATCCCAGGAGCATGGGAGTGGGGGTAGGGGTGGGGGTGGGGATGGGGGAAGGGGAGAGGGGGAGAGAAAAGGGAGAAGGGAAAAACTGGAGAGAGCTTGGGGGACTGGGAGGGTGGAGATGGAGGAAAGGCAGATATAGGAGCAGGGAAGAAGATATCTACATTAAGGGAGCCATTTTAGGGTTGGCAAGAGACTTGACTCTAGAGGGGATCCCAGGTGTCCATGGGGATGTCCCCAACTAGGTCCTTGGGCAGCAGAGGAGAGGGTGCCTGAACTGGCCTTGTCCCACTATCACATTGATGATTATCTTGAATATCACCATAGAATCTTCCTCCAGTGACGGATGGAGATAGAGACAGAGACCCTCATCAGAGCAACGGACTGAGCTCCCAAGGTCCAATTGAAGAGCAGAAGGAGGGAGAAAATTAGCAAGGAAGTCAGGACCAGGAGGGGTTGGTCCACCCACTGAGACAGTGTTCCTGTTCTAATGAGAGCTCACCAAATCCAGCTAGACCGGGATTGAACGAGCATGTGATCAAACCAGACTCTGAATGTGGCTGACAATGGGGGCTGACTGAGAAGTCATTGATAAAGGCACTGGGACTTGTTTCTACTGCATGTACTGACTTTTTGGGACCCTAGTCTATTTGGATGCAAAGCTTCCTAGGCCTGGATGTTGGGGGGGGGGGGAGGGCCTTGGACTTCCCACAGAGCAGGGTTCCCTGCCCTCTCTTAAGGAGGGAGGGGGAGGGGGGAGGGGGAAGGGGAATGGGAGGAGGGGAGGAAGTGTAAATTTTTGAATGGAAAAAAAATAAATATTAAAAAAAAAAGCTAAAAAAAAGTCTGTTTCCACGGAGACTCGAAGGTCCCATCAGGTTGATATTCATGATTAACCGTCTCAGCGCCTTTATTTGAAGTACATTTATGAGTCATTTTAGTTTTGTTCAAGTCAGAAGTGATAGTCCCGGTTGACAACATTTAATAGAATATTTCAAAACAGCTAGCATAGAGGTTGAAGTGTTTTCCCGCACAGAGGTGATAACTGTCTCACACACTACACACACCAGTTATCCTAATGTAATGTTGCACATCCACTGACATGCCACACAGTACCCCAGAAACACAAATGATCCCTGTGTTTACAGAAACACATTCAGATCTATTGAGATGGCTCGGCGGAGATTTGCAGCCAAGCCTGATGACCTTGGCCCAGGGACTCGAACCCACGTGGTGGAAGGAAAGAACTGCCCCACAAATTATCCTCTGTCCTGCACACTTGCACCACCGCACAAGCATGCCCGTGCATGTTTACACACCAAAACACATGTGGACACCCCGACACACGCGTAACCCCCTCCCCACAAGTGTAAGTTGGCTTCTTTCTTTATTTTTGAGACAGGGTCCCAGGTAGCCCAGACTGGCCTCAGACTAGCTCTGCTCAAAAATGACCTCTAAGGTCTGTTCTCCCTGCCTCTGCCTCCAGAGCGCTGGGCTTGTGCCCCCACCATACCTGGCTCTTGTGGTGCTGGGGATAGAACCTGGGCTTTGTGTGTGCCAGGCAAGTGTTCACCAGCTCTGCTACATCTCTAACCCTGCAATCTAAAAAACGAAACAACGCTGGGCGGTGGTGGCGCACACCTTAGATCCCAGCACTCAGGAGGCAGAGGCAGGCAGATCTCTGTGAGTTCAAAGTCAGCCTGGTCGACAGAGTCAGTTCCAGGACAGAACATCTCATTAGAGGGAGTCCTGTTTGGGGTTGTCTGCTTCCCCTCCATTCTGACTTAAAGTTTAGCAGTGTTTCACCTGAGGGAGAGGGACATGGGGTGGGAGTCAGCATCTTCTGGGTTCTGAGACTCTTGGGACATTTGTTTCTGGTTTGGTTTTTTTTGAGACAGGGTTTCTCCATGTATTCCTGGCTGTCTTAGAATTCACTCTGTAGACCACGTTCGTCTGGAACTGAGAGATTCGCCTGTTTCTGCCTCCCGAGTGCTGGGATTAAAAGGGTGCACAGCCATGCTCTGCTTTGGTGGGAACCTCTTGAAACTTCAAATGACCTGCTAGTTTTAGAACATCGCTGAGCTGCCTGCTGTCCTGCCATCCCCAGGGAGATGAGCTCTCAAGCCAGAGCATTGCAGGGAACCGGTAGCTGTCCCACCCACAGGGAAGACAGGCACAGCGAACCAGAGCTCCTAGAGGCTCCTTCAAGAGTGTGACCTGTCACATGGGAAAGGACACAGAGAGGAAGACAAGGGGATGGCAGGACAGGAAACAATTCCTCAGAAGACAGTCGGGTGTGGCCTAGATGGAAGGGCGAGGATGCTCTATGCAGGCTGACTCAATATGATCTTAGAAGTGACCAAGGAGCAAGGGTGGGGCCAGAAAACCAGGAAGAGCTGGAAAAGGTTGGGGATTCCTGTTGTCCCCACTGTATACCAGGGCCTGGTCAATACCAGTAGGAAGTACTCAGCCCTACTGTGGTAGGAAACTGTGCAAATGGACAACATGACCGCTCCATGGGATGGTTAAGGGGATGACTTTTATTGTAGATATGAGGGAGAGAACAGTCAGAGGCATCTGAGCAGTCCAGCTGTCCAGAGCAGAGAGAGAAAGCAGCAGATTGAACAAGGCCAGCAGGAAGAAACAGTGAAGGGAAATGGGAGAGAGAGAGAGAGAGAGAGAGAGAGAGAGAGAGAGAGAGAGAAGAGAGAGAGAGAGAAGAGAGAGAGAAGAGAGAGAGAAGAGAGAGAAGAGAGAGAAGAGAGAGAAGAGAGGGAGAGAGAGAGAGAAGAGAGAGAGCCAAAATAGTAGGGTTATAAGGGGAATGAGGAGAGCCAATGAGCTGGAGGCAGTCTGGGGTTGAGGGGAGTAAAAAGAGCCGAGAAGAGCCAGTCATGGCTCTGAAATGTGTAGCAGGTACTTGTGATACTGAGGGAACCTGGGGACCAGAGTGCACTTTGGAACTGTGTTCCAAAGAATTCCTAGGAACCACAGACAGTCATTTGTGCCTTCTGCCAGTGATAAGGGGCACTGACTTCACGAGGTCCTGAGGATGCTGCTGGCTGTTGTCTATCTGCCAAAATTTGGGGAAACAGAGTTTCCTCTGGACCTGAAAGGATTCTGATTCCGATTGCTCTGTGGAACACGAGTTTAATCTAAGGGAAGTGGGGTACCCTTATCTAGAAGGCTGGGGTCATGAGAGGAAAGTTCTATGATGGTATCATTTCTGGCTCTATAGGAACAGGATGAGAGGACCAGGAAGATGGGTTAGTTGGCTGAAAGCGCTTGCCACTTAGTGATGACCTGAGTTTTAACTCACTTCAAAAAGCCCGATAAAGTCTCTATCGGCAGTGGCATGTGACAGAGAGATGTCTCATCGGAAAGTCTCTGCTCCTAGGCATGGGTCCTTGGGTTTCTTGCCTCGGAAGTGCAGCAGCAGGCATCGTGAGAAAGTGATGAGCTTCCCCAAGGATGACTCTGCCAAGCCTGCTCACCTCACGGTCACAAGGCTGGCATGACCCACATTGCCCAGGAGGTTGACAGACCAGGATCCAAGGTGAACAAGAAAGAAGTCGTGGAGGCTGTAGCCATTATGGAAACACCACCACCTATGGTAGTTGTGGGCGTCGTGGGATACGTGGAAACCCCATGGGCTCTCTGCACCTTCAAGACAGCATTTGCTGAGAACAGCATTTGCTGAGAACATCAGAACGAGTACAAAAGGTGTTTCTACAAGAACGGGCACAAATCTAAGAAGGCCTTCACCAAATACTGTAAGAAATGGCAGGATGACACGGCCAAGAAACAGCTGGAGAAGGACTTCAACGGCATGAAGAAGCACTGCCAAGTTGTCCGCATAATTACCCACACTCGGATGTGTCTGCTTCCCCTGAGCCAGGAAAGACACACTTGATGGAGATCCAGGAGAATGGCGGCACTGTGGCTGAGAAGCTAGACTGGGCCCGGGAGAGGCTGGAGCAGCAGGTTCCTGTGAACCAGGTGTTTGGGCAGGATGAGATGACTGTTGTCATCGGGATGACAAAAGGCAAAGGCTACAAAGGGGTGACCAGTCGCTGGTGTACAAAGAAACAGACCCATAAGACCCACTGGGGGTTGCGCAACGTTGCCTGTATTGGCGTTTGGCACCATGCCCAAGTGGCCTTCTCTGTGGCTCAGGCTGGATAGAAAGGCTACCGTCATCGGACAGAGATCAACAAGATTTGCAAGATTGGTCAGGGCTACCATATCAAAGATGGCAAACTGATCAAGAACAATGCATCTACTGACTATGACCTTTCTGACAAGAGCATCAACCCACTAGGTGGCTTTGTCTCTTATGGTGAGGTAGCCAATGACTTCATCATGCTCAAAGAGTGTGTGGTGGGAACCAAGAAGCGAGTGCTCACTCTCCACAAGTCCTTGCTGATGCAGACCGAACAACAGGCTCTGGAGAAGGTTGACCTGAAATTCATGGACACCACCTCCAAGTTTGGCCACGGTCGTTCCCAGACCATGGAGGAGAAGAAAGCATTCATGGGACCACTCAAAGACCGCATTGCCAAGGAGAAAGGTTCTTAGTGCCAGAATTTGATTAACTTGGTGTGGTCGCAATAAAAACTTTTCCGGTGTGGAGGGGGAAAGGCCGGATAAGGTGGTGCACATCTGCAAGCCAAGTCCTCCTTGGTGGTGAGGTGGGGGCTGGAGACAACAGAAACGGCAGCTGCTCACAGGCCAGCCATCCTGGAGTAGCCCGTCCTGCGCCAGGAAGAGAGATCTTCAGTCTCACACCAGCCGGATCCCTCCCTGTGTGGCTTGCTGGTGGCTGACTGGCTCTTGCTCTGGGTGAGGTTTAGCATCCTGTGCAGTGCAGCGCCCCCTAGTAATTGTGTCAAACATTCGTAGGCGCTTCCCGGAGAAACAGTGGCTACCCATCTTTGGTGTTAAGGAAGTGGCAAACCATATCCTGTTTATTAGAATCATGTCCAGGGCATGGGGAGGGGAACAAGGCCATTCCTGGCTAGAGGGCTGGCTAGAAGGCAGCTGTGACTTGATAGCATGCAGGGACACTAAGCTGGCTGCAAGGCTGCCTTACCCAGAGAAAACTGGGGAAGAGTCCACCTAATTTTTAGTTCAAACACTCAGAGCCTGAGAGTGCTCAGGAGTGAGTGGGGTGGGGTTGGGGGTTAGAGCTCTGGGGAGCCAGGAGCCAGAGGAGTCAGAGGAGCCGGAGCAGAGTAAACACTGAGCCTGGGGCGTTGGAGAGTGAGCAAGGGTGACAAGGAGCACCCACCATCTTGGCTGGAGCCCCACTAGAGGAGGGAGAGGGCCAGGTTCTGCATCTCCCTACCCCCACATGGTTATCTGCAGCCACTGCAAAGAAAGTAGAGAACAGAAGATGTTCTGTAGAGGAGGGAGAACAGACTGGACTAGAGGGGAGGGAATCATTTGCAGCCCGACCGACCTCCCCACCCCTTCCAGTGTACCTGCTCCATATTCAAGCTAATAGAACCAGTTTTCTTGGGGTCCATGGATAGGAAGAACGCTGTTTTAAGCAAAAGGCGGGGTGGGGAGTTAGCACTGAGATGATAGTCTAAATGACCCACTCCCCCAAAAAGGTGAAACTCAGGAAGGTAGGAAGTTATTCCTTGACCATCAGTAATGAAATATCACAACTGGTTAGGAGCCTGGGCCGGGTCTGAGCACTTGTCCCAGAGTCGTTTATTCTGTGCTAGAGCACTGGGAGATGGGGCAGTACTGAACTGTTGTTGTGATTGTTATGATTGCATTTATTTATTTATTGTGGGCGTGAGAGAGGTCTGCAGGTGCAAGCATGTCACAGCTTGCACCTGTGGAGGTCAGAGGACAGCCTGTGGTCGTTGGTTCTTTCCTTCCACCATGTGGGTGGGCCCTGGGAGTTGAACTCAAGTCTCCAGGCTTGGTAGCAAGCTGCTCTTCCTAGTGTTTGTTTTAACAAAGTCTCACTTGGTCGCTGAGCTTGCCCCAAACTTGTGATCCTGCTGTCTCAGCTTCCCAAATGTCAAGTACTATGAATATGGACCCCCAGATCCATGCTTGGAACAATAGTTTTATTTTTGATTTATTTATTTTTTGAGACAGGGTCTTTTGGCTGACCTAGCCTGTCTGCAAATTTACTGTGTAGCTGAGGATGACCTTGAACTCCCGATTTTCTGCCCCCACCTCCAGAGTGTTTGGATTAAAGGTGTGCATCACCACACCAGACTTGGTGCATGCTAAGCAAGCACTCTAGCAACTGAGCTACATCCCACCCGGGGCAGAAGTGTTACCTTACCATTCGCACTATATTTGCTAGAGAGAGGAATAGGGGTACGGACAATAGGCACAGCCCCAGCGAGCTGTGAATTTGAACTTGGGTCAGGTGTGTCTTCTGGAATGGAGTGGGTATACAGAAAGGCCTCAGGGTGACAGGGTGTGGGAACAAGCCAGCCTTCCTGGTCTAAGCTGTGTGTGTGTGTGTGGGGGGGTACCTCACTCACCAAACATGGCCTTTAGCCTTAGGAAACAGTTGATGAAGTTCTCAAAGTCCACAATCATGTTATCGTCTGCGTACCTAGCCACCACCACCTCAGTTACCTTATTGTTCATCTTAATGCCTAGGAGACAGATGGGGCGTGGGGCAGCATTTAGGCCTCTAGACTTGACTTCCCAGCTCCCTGCCTCTGGACAACCTCGTACTCCCTGGCCACCTGCTTTCTCTATTGCCAAGCGCATCTCGTAGGAGTTCAAGGTCCCGGAGCGGTCCTCATCACACTCTTTGAAGATGTCCTGAAGACAGACAGATGTCATCAGGCAATGTGTGTAGCATGGTGGTAGAAATAACAGAATAGTGCAGTGGGACTGACTTACAACAGCTGTCCAAGACCTGGGGCCCCACTCCTCTGACCAACCACTTGAATCTCTAATGTTTCTTCTGCTAGTGGTCGGGTTTAACTCCAAGCATAGCAGGGGCTGTTGGTACCCTGCCCAGGGCTTTCTTCGGGCACCTTTCAGGACTATACCAGGCTATCTGACTACTAACCAGTGTGTGTGTGTGTGTGTGTGTGTGTGTGTGTGTGTGTGTGTGCGCGTGTGTCTGTATTGTCTGTGTGTCTGTGTGTGTGTGTCTGTGTGTCTGTGTGTGTGTGTATTTGTGCGTGTGTCTGTACTGTCTGTGTGTCTGTGTGTTTTCAGTTCTAATGGCTTCTTCACTAGTTTCCACCCTTCTTGGCTGTCTCTTTAGGATTCTTTACCGTCCATTTCTTGATCTTTTTCCACAGGATCTGGAACTCCAGAAGACCCAGCTTGCCAGTGCCATCTTTCTAGGGGGGTTAGTCAAGGATTAGAGGGAAGAGGGCATCCTAGGAGTGAGGGAACAGAAAGCCTTGGCACAGACGTGCGGTGGCTCCTGGATGCTAACCAGGAACTGGGATCTTTAGCTACCCCGAAATCTACTCCCTATCACAAAGGAGGGTGGTGAGTCTGGCTGGAGAGATGGCCACTTCCGAGTCAGCCTTGGAGGGCCCGGAAGAAGATGGGAAAATACTGGCTAGGATCGCCACAGAGCCGAAAGATACATCCATGAGGTTGATCATACGGCGACAGACATCCAAACTGAAACTCTTTGTCTTTAAGCTTTTGACTGTGAGGGAGGCAAGGTGTAGGAAGAGGAGAAGAATGAATTCTGTGCGGGACCCCCTAGGGTGGCTTCATAGGGGCAAGCTGTGGGGGTGGGGCAGGCCACTCACATTTACTCACTAACTTGTTGAGCAGTCTTTGCAGCTCATACATGTCTACTTCCTTGTCCTGAGAGGAGAGACTGTAACCATCCACTCTGCCCCTGCAGCCCAGCGGCCCCTCCTTTAAGCCCCTGGACTTCTTACCCCATTTGCCACTATCTCAAACAACTGGATGGAGTCGTGGTCCAAATCCTTCTCAGTGATGGTTTCCTGGGGAAAAGCAGCCGGGAGGGAGGGAGCCAGTCTTAAAAGCATCCTTTATATCCGCAGCCCCAATCTCAAGGCTTGCTATTACCTCTTGAAAATGCTCAGCACAGTTGACTTCATCCAGCAACCTGGGCATAAGAGAGTAAAGGTTTAGGGGTGACTGGGGACCAGAGAGATGAGGTTCTCGATGGGGTGACCCAGGGAAGGACCTGTCGTTGTATTTGGAGCAGTATTGAATATTCCATCAAATCTGGGCTCTATAGTTTAACTGCTTCTGTTACTGATTTAGATCTCACATCCTTGTAGCTCGGTTTCTATGAGTATAAAATAGGGTTGACGTGGAGGAAGCCCAGAACCCGACATCCTGAAGCTCTTGGGCAGGAAACCTGGCCACAGTGAGGTTAGCCCCTCACCAGGTCTCATTGTGCTTCTCCGTGAAGACCCGAAGCAGGAAGTCAGCATCTTTATGGGGCTCAAAGGTGGAGGGGATGATGATGTATTCCCCCGGAGGCAGCCGAAGATAACTGTTGACCTCGCGTGAGTTCATGAAGATCTCCGAAAAGCCATGGTCCCGATATTTCACAAAGAACTCTTTCTTCAGATGGATGTCCTGGAGGTTCTGAAACTATATGTACCCTGGAGGTGGGTCCAGGACTAGCACAGGACAGCCAGCAGAGTGAATCTCCCAAGGTGAGCCATCTTTGGGGCAGGGTTGGTGGTGGGTACCAGTACCCCTGCTTTGTGGCCTGGACTCCTCCCATGTAGTCAAAAACTCCAGTATGGTCTCACCCTTCCCTGACTCCTACCGTTGGGTCATAGGGGTTGGACTCCTAACTTAGGGCTCCCCACAACTCTTTGCCAGATCCCTCTCCTGGCCAATCCACATGCAGCCAGGGGTGGACTGGACGCCCGCCCAGGAGTAAGCCTTTTGTACCTCCTTTGGGACCTAAAAAGAAAAGAGAGAAGAGGGTCAGATCTTCGGGGTAGTAGAGAGTCTTTGGCCTTCAACTAGGTGAGCGTGCACCGTGCATGTGTATGTACATGTGAGCACAAGTGTGAGCCTGGGTTGTGGTTTGTTAGGGCACTGGAGCAATGTTGGTGGGGGTGGTGTAGGCTGTTGGCATCAATAATTTGTCCGTTTTGTATTTCAAAGTCCAGTGTGCACAAAGTTGACAAAGGCAGATTTTTATCACTCTGGGTTAAGGACAGGAGAAAGAGTCCCAGAGAGGCAGGGCTGACTTGCTGAAAGGGAACAAGAGCCACCGAGCGCCATCTACAGGATCAGAGGAGGCGACTCCCGGAACTGAGGCTGGAGAGCAAATACACTTGTATGTTTGCCTTTTCCCCTCCCTTCTAGCCCAGGCTTTGACTGTGCCCTGTAGTTGAGGATGACTTTGACTTTTTGATCCTCCTGCTTCCACCTCCCAAATGCTGGGATAACAGACGTGCACCACCGTGCGCACTTTTATCCATTGCTGGGGACAGAACCCAGGGCTTCATGCACATGAGTTACATCACCAGTGTTTTGATTTTTGGACACAAGGTGTTATGTATCCCAGGCTGGTCTCTAACTATGGAGCTGAAGTTGGTCTTGAACTTCTGATCCTTCTGGCTTTTGTATGCACCTTCATTTGAATGCACATACCCACACAGAGACACATAAACATAATTAAAAATTAGAAATCTGCTGGGTGTGGTAGCAAGAAAAGCGACTCATACATGCATAAATGAATGAGAGAGGAGAGGGGTGGAAGAGAGAGGGGCTAGATGCGGTGTGCTTGCTTATAACCGCAATATTTGGCAGAAGCCGGAGGATCGGGGGGTCAACCTAAGCTTTGTGAGGTCCTGTCCCAAAAAACTGAAATAAATTGCTGGCTTTTCTCACCAGCCCTTTAGAATGTCCCAACCCAACAGGAAAGCCCTCATTGAAAGCAAGCAGATGCAGTCCGGGTTCTCGGACTGAGGGAAGAGTTGGCTAAGTGCAGCTCTTCTTTATAAACTAGCTTGCCCATGGTATTCAGTTATACCAACAGAAACAGACCGGGGATGTGGCACCACTGCAGGGTTTACCAGTTCCTTTTTGTTTGTTCGTTTGGTTTCCCAACACAGGGTTTCTCTGTAGCTTTGGGGCCTGTCCTGGAACTAGCTCTTGTAGACCAGGCTGGCCTCAAACTCACAGAGATCCGCCTGCTTCTCCCTCCCTAGTGCTGGGATTAAAGGTGTGCGCCACCACCGCCCAGCTTTATCTGCACCTTCTTTTATCTTATTTTGAGACAGGGTCTCACTGCACAGGACATGCTGGGCTGCAATTCATGACAATCCTCCAGCTTCTGCCTCTCAAGTGCTAAAATTACAGCGAAGCCAGCACACAGCTCATTGGCGCTAACAGGTGAGTTGGGACACTCAGGCTGGGCTCAGCCTCCTCCATCTTATTTAAGGGTGAACTTTTTTTTTTTGAACAAACTTTGATTTTCTTTCCTTAAAAAGCTCCATTTTTATTTAGCTTTCTAAGGTCACGCCTTCAACGCTTTCACAGCGACTTTCTGATCCTCAGTGTGGAGGAAGAAGGAAAGCTTCAAGAATTTGCTCCTGGCCACGCTAAGGATACTAAGCTTCTTAGTATCACTGTGTGCTGCTGAGGTGAGCACTGACCTTGGACTTATAAAATTCTTTTTAGAGCCAGGTGGTGGCAGCACCCACTTTTAATCCCAATGCTTGGGGAGACCGAGGCAGGTGGATCTCTGTGAGTTCAAGGCCAGCCTAGTACACAAAGCCACAAAGTGAGTTCCAGGACAGCCAGAGCTGTTATACAGAGAAGCCCTGCCTCAAAAAAAATTTTTTTTTAGATTTATTTATTTTATCTGTACGAGTGTGCTGCCTGCACGTTTGTGTGTGCATTCCTGAGGTTGTGAACCACCCTGTGGATGCTGGGAACCGAACTCAGGTCCCTTGGAAGAGCAACATGTGCTCCAGCTTCCTAACCTCAACTTTTTTTCCTTTACATTTTATTTATTCTGTGAGTGTGTGCCTGCTGTGACGTGTGTGGAGGTTGGAGGACTGCCAGAGTGCAGGGACTTTCTCTTTCCACCACGTGAGGTTGTGGGATTAAGGGCAGGGTGTCAGGTTTAGAAACAAAGGCCTTTACTCACCAAACCTTCCTGCTGGGCCCACACCTTGGCCTTCCCCTTGCCCCACTCCCTCTTTATTCTCCTCTTGCCTTGGAGCCTAGGCTGTCATACAAGCAGGGAGAGCGCTAGTTCTGTTCATTGCTGAGAGCCCAGACTAGTCAGGGACTGGGCATACAGTAGGATATGGTACAGTATTCCATACTTGTTGGCTATATAAGTGAATGGCTAAAAGGACTTTTCTGGGACCTTGCAAACCATTGCTGCTCTTGAGAAACACGGACGGTGATGCTTTTTGGCCTCTGCAGTGAACAGTTTTGAAGGAGTGGCTAGGGCCACATTTGTGTGGAGGTGTTGCTGAAGTCTTCGTTGCTCAGGGACCAGGACACAGTTTCAATCTCTCTACCCCTTCAGTGTGTGAGCTTGTGTGGTCACCTCATCTCTCCTGCCTTCAAGATCTGTCCTGTTCCCTAAGGGTAGCAGTAAGTGTGGTGTATGGGTGTTTGGGGGTGCCGCCTGCCACGAAGGAAATGGTAGTTGTGTGGTAGATGAAAAAAAAACAAAACTAGCAGGTGGTGGCGGCACACGCCTTCAGTCCCAGCACGCGGGAGGCAGAGGCAGATGGATTTCTGTGAATTTGAAGCCAGCCTGGTCTGCACAGTTAGTTCTAGGACAGCCAAGGCTACATAGGGAACCCCTGTCTCGAAACACAAACACATCTGTGGAAGGAAACAGAGTCAGGGGCCGGACTGATGAGATGGCTCCGCAGTTAATAGCATTTGCTGCTCTTGCAGAAGGCTTGGGTTTGGTTCCCAGCATCCACATGGTGACTCATAACCATCTGTAACTCCAGCTTCAGTGGACCTGACACCGTTTTCTGATCTCTGCAGGTATCAGCAGGCATACATGTGGTAAACAAACATACATGCAGGCAAAAATCAGAGAGATAGACAGACAGACAGACAGACACACACACACACACACAGAGAGAGAGAGAGAGAGAGAGAGAGAGAGAGAGAGCGCTCAGGCAGCACAAAATGCCACCATTCCAGTGGCAAGGCTGTGGGACCTTTGGGGCTGACTCTCACAGGGGTCCTGGGGAAGAGGGGTCTTAAGAGGCAAAGCACACTTTTAATCCTAGCATTGGGGAAGCGGAGGCAGATGGACCTCTGGGTTTGAGGCTAGCCTGGTCTACATGGGAAAAAAAGGAGAGGCCAGAGGGGACTGGGAACTGCAGAGCTCACAGAGAAGATAACGAAGCCAATTGTGAGCAGCTGGGCTCCCTCCGTCCGAGTGTGTCTCCAGTTCTTCTGCATCAGGGCCACCAGGCAGGTGCAGACCACCTCACTTTTGTCTGAGCCATCCTCGGGGTCGTCCTCCTCCAGGAGGGAGATCTTAAACTGGGGGTTGCTCCAGAACGTCTCTGTGGAAGATGCAGGGCAGGCTGATTATGCCAGCCCGGGGTCTTCCGCCCTTCATGCGGGTCCGCTGGGAGATTCCAGCCCCACATCTGCCTCATTTCCTGAGAACCGTGACACCCGACCGACTCTGCCCTCCTCCACCCTGACTCTGTGGCCTTGAGCCCGTACCTACCGGGGTTGTTCCTGCAGCCGCCTGCAGTGCTCCCTTTCCGCCAGCTGCCCTCATAAAAGGTTGTGTGCCAGTGGCGCTTTTGTTCCCAGGGAGACAGTGCGTCCGGTGTGAGGTTGCAGATCTCCAGGAGTGTGAAGTTGCTCATGAAGTCTTCGTAGGACATCCTGGGGTGGGGAGTGCAGACGGCGCCGTCAGTGCCTAGCCCCCCCCCCCCCCCCCGGCGCTGCGGTGGGGAGGATGGCAGGGGATGAGGGATGTGCATGGGGGGGGGGGGGTCCTAAGCTCCTGGAAGTCACACTGACCAGAACTCCCCATCTTCCTTCTTTCGTAGCAGCTGTATCTGCAAGTCCACACTCACCTCTTCCCACTCCTTGGCCCTGCAGACAGAAAACAGCAGAGCAGAGGGGCAGCCACCCTTCCTCCCTAAGGGACTTTCTGAAGGCCCCCTCCAGGGTTCCCATTAAACCGGAGCATCACTGGGGCAAGGGTTGGTCCCACTGTGACATTGGCTTCCGTATGGATCCTGCTGTGTCCCTGTTCCCCTCCCTCGGCTCAGGGCATCTACCTGTCACTCCAGGCTCCATTCCACTCAATCCGGCCCCAGGGATTCTGGATCCGAATTAGGGTCTCCGTCTTGTCTCTGTAGGAGACCTGGGGGAGAGGCAAGGAAGTTCAGGAAGTGGGCGGTGGTGGCTCTCACACACCTATGGTTCTCAAGGGGTCCCATTCGCCTGCACTCACATCCTCCAAGCCAGTTACTGAGTAAGCGTGTCCTCTGACCAGCATATTATGGGTCATCGTTTCAAAGTCACTATTGCTGGTGACCTTCAGGAAAAAGGGAAGGGAAGGCATTCGAGGTCTGGCCTGGGATCCCAAGAACGCCACTGTTTCATGTGGCTCATAACACACATTATACATACATATGGGGGGGGTGTTTAATACGGCACCGAGACTTATGCAGCCATGACTATCCGACTACCCTTAAACTCCTGATCCTCCTGCCTCAGCCTCTGGAGGGATTATAGACAGAATTACCACACTTGGGTTATATTTTACATACACACACTCACACAGACTGTAGCAGTCACCTAGTTGTGTGTGTGGTGTATGTGCACACATGGGATGGTCAGAGATAGACATTGAGTATCTTCCTCTATTGTTTTTAAAATCAATATTTATTTATAATAGATATTTATATATTTATTTATGTATCTATGAGATGTATGAGTGTTTTACTTGGATGTTTGTTTGTGTATTACATATTTGCCTGGTGCTCTAGGAAGCCAGAAGAAAGCATTGGATCCCCGGAACTGGAGTTACAGGTGTTTGTGAGCTACCCAGGAGGGTACTGAGAACTGAGCCCAAGCCCTTGGCAAGAGCAGCCAGTGCTCTTAACTGTGTCTCACACTTTAAGACATAATCTCTCACCTAATCTGAAGCTCACTGCATTGGGATCCTGGCCAGCAAGTTCTCAGAATCCACCTGAATTTACCCCCAGTACTGGGGCTATCGGCACATATGACACCTGTTTTGTTTTCACATGGATTCGGGAATTTGAACTCAGGTCTTCTGACTTCGAGAGCAAACACTCTTATCTACTGAGCCATCTCCCCAGCTCCTGTGCTTTCGATTTTGAGGCAATTGTAGATTCACATGCAACAGAACAGGGAGAGCCTATGCTCCCCTAATACAGATTCCTGCTGGACATTTTGCAAAACGATACTATAAGCTGAGAGTGGTGGGGCAGCCTACAATCTCAGCACTTGGGAAACAGAGGCAGGTGGATCTCTGCGGGTTTGAGGACAGCCAGAGTCACATAGTGAGATCCTATCTCAAAACAAAACCAAACCCCCAAACCCACATCCAAACTAAAACAACAGCAAACTAAATACACTGAAAAGAGAACGAAACAAAACGATAAACAAAGTCAGAGCCACTTCAAAAGTTCTTGCGGGGGTGGGGGGTGGCGGGGAGTGGGGGTGGGGATGGCTGGGGGGGTGCTGCTATCTTAAGGCCACATAGAAGCAGATCATAGTTTATTGGGGCCTCTGTTGCTGTTTGGATTCTGCGGTGTGCAAAAGTTCGTTTTTTCAACCAGACAATTACTGTGATCCACCCGCAGAAAGACGGCTGGGTGGCTGTTTTCACTATTACGAGGAGAGTTGCCACAAGTGTTTGTGTGCAGGCTTCGAGGGGGCTCAGTTTGTCTGCCTCTCCTCCTCCTTGTTTGCAATACCCGCCCCCACCATATAACTGCTGTTATATGGAAGTATACTGGGTACATTGATTTGAATAAATATTTGTTGAGTGCTTATTGCTTGCTGGGTATCGGCCAAAGTCCCAGGGTCCGTGGGGAATGAACCAAGTAAAGGTCACTGCCCTCCTGGAATCCCCGCCCTTCTCTCTGGGTCAGGAAAGACTAAGGAGAAAGTAACAACAAAGCAGAGGGTATGCCAGGTGGAGACAGACACTGCACCAGAGGCAGACAGAATTTGTTTAAGAAATGGGTAGTGAATGAGAAAATATTGGGGGAAAGAGTCTTGGGGTAGGGTGGGGGAGCCATAACAGGCGCAGAAGTCCTGGGGCAAGACCCAGCTCGGTTTACTTCGATGGAACAGCCCATCAGGGAAGACATCTCCAGCGCTTTTCTGAGGAGACTTAGCATGTTGTGAGGGGGCTTCCGGAGCCGAATGCTCTGGGCCACGCCGCCTGTGAAGTCTTCGAAACCCTCCATAGTGCTGCCCCCCGTCAGTGCCTCGTAGGATCCATTTAGCCTGCAAGCAGACAGGTGCGCTGTTAAGTTCCGGGCTGGAGATGTGAACTGGAGGGAACAGGCAGGCAGAATGCTGAGGGAAGTGAGACACGCCTTATGGTACCCTGTCTCCTCCCCTGGTTCAGCCAGTGGCCGGTTGCTCTCAGTCAGGCTACTAAAGGCCAGTCTGCTTCCTAGTCTGGGTAACTTACTTGGCATAGGCCTTCTCCAGCAGGGCGCTCCAGAATTCCTGGCGATGGGCACCGTGCACGAACAACAGCTTGTTATTCTTAGTGGGCAGTCGGTCGTCCACCACCACATTCATCCACTGCCCAAACTGCCAAAGCTGTGGGTGGCAAGGGGACATTTGTCTGCATACAGGTGAACTTTATCCTCAGAGCGCCTCCTGGTGGCCAGGCCGAGAACATACTAGCAGTAGTCACTCAAATTAGGATTTTTGTAAAAAACTGGTGTGTTGTGTATGTGTGTGTGTGTGGGAGGGTGTCATTTCTTTCCTTCCACCTTATGAGTTTCAGGGATCAAACTCAGGTCATCAGGTTTGGGATAACCGCACTGAGCCCCTGACCAAGGCCCTTAGAATACATGAAGGAAAGACAACAAAAGCCCTAAAATTTCTCGACATTCCCAAATCTGAGTCTTGCACCAGCATCAAGAAAACCCTACCCATGGGGCTAGAGATTTGGCTCAGTGGCTAAAAGTACTGACTATTCTTCCAAAGCTAATGAATATAAAATAAAAATAAATCACTGAACAAGAAAGAAAGAAAGAAAGAAAGAAAGAAAGAAAGAAAGAAAGAAAGAAAGAAAGAAAACCCCACCCGCCTTTAGGCTGAGGTCCTGTCTTGATAAAAGGCAGCTGGGGGTTGAGCTTTCAGATCTTAAAATCCTCTCCTTATTCTATGACATTCAGAATTGTTCAGAATTGTTCCTGGATCAGCTAAAGGGCCAGGTCATACAAAATATACGGTGGAGATTTTCAGTGTCATGATAAGCATGTGTGTTCCTGGGAATGGGCATACGTGTACGTTCACATGGGTGAGTGTGCATGTGCGCGCGTGTGCGCGCACACACACACATGCAAATGAGAATGGGGAGAGGAGCACAGACAACTAACTATTTTCTTTAGCATTTAAAAAAACTTAGCTGACATGATTTCTTTCATGAGCAGGTATTTCTCTGAATATTGTTGAAAAGCCATCCCAATTAGTGCTATATTTGAGAATCCAAGTAAATGCATACATGACCTCTCTCTCTCTCTCCTCTCTCTCTGGTGGTTTGAAGGTTTGAATGAGAACGACCCCCATAGGCTCACATGTTCGTGTTCATCACCAGGGAGTGCAACTATTTGAAAAGATTGGAAGCACAGGAAGGTGTGGCCTCGCTGGAGAAAGTGTGTCACTCGGGGTGGGCTTTGAGGTTTCAAAAGCCCAAGCCAGGCCCAGTAGTTCTCTTCCTACTGCCTGTGGGTCAGGATTGTAGCTCTCAGCTCTAGCTTCAGCCGCATGCTTGCCTGTGTGCTGCCAATGCTCCCTGACATGGTGGCGGTGGACTAACCTCTGAAGCTGTAAGCCAGCCCCCAGTTAAAGGTTTTCTTTTATAAGAGTTACCGTGGTCATGGTGTCTCTTCAAGTGGTCATGGTGTCTCTTCACAGCCATAGAACAGTGACTCAGTCTCCTTCCCTCCCCTCCTTTTTCTCTCCCTCCATTCCTCCCTCCCTCTTTCCTTCCCTCCCTTCCCCCCTCTTCCCTTCACCTGGAAATGGAAGATGCCAGCATAGTTTTTCTTGAAATTCTGGCCCCTGGGCACCACACGGTACAGCAGTTTGGGACATGTGGTAAGGGCGCCAATGGCAGCCAGCAGCCAGCAGTCCCCTTAAAGGCAGACAGGAGGGGTTGTTACTTGAATAGCCCCACGTGTGTGGAGACCCCAGATCCCAGTCAGGGGAGCAGCCCCCATGGTGTGGGAGAATTATCTGTATTCTGTCAATCATGTATTTTAATAAAACGCTGATTGGCCAGGCAGGAAGTATAGGCGGGTCAACCAGACAGGAAGTAGAGGCTGGGCAATGAGAACAGGAGAAGGCTAGGAAATAGGAAGCCCATTCCTCTATTCCTGCTCAGATCACCAAAGAAGCAACACGTGAGCTGATAGCTGAAAAAGGTACCAAGCCATATGGCTAACATAGATCAGAATAATGGGTTAATATAAGCTATAAGAGTTAACAAGAAGGGGACTGGAGAGATGGCTCAGTGGTTAAGAGCACTGCCTGCTCTTCCAAAGGTCCTGAGTTCAGTTCCCAGCAACCACATGGTGGCTCACAACCATCTGTAATGAGATCTGGTGCCTTCTTCTGGCCTGCAGGCAGAATATTGTATATATAATAAATAAATAAATCTTTTAAAAAAAAGAGTTAACAAGAAGCCTGAGCTAATGGGCCAATCAGTTTATAATCTTATGGAGTCCTGTGTGTGATTTTCTTTGGGATATGCTGGTTGTGGGGTGCCAGGCGGGACATACACCAACAAGCCGGCCCCTCATGTTACACCCCCAGATCTCCCCAGCAGAGATCACTCCGCCTTTTTACTGAGGTGTGTTGGGAAAGGGGCCAAATGGGAAAACCGAGGCAGAGTTTGGGTTCTGGGACAGTGAACACATCTATTAGTTCAGTCCAGGGAGTCACAAATCAGGTTAACATTTGTAGTTTGGGGGAACTTGGGGAGGCTGCATAGCATCCTGCCTTCCTATCTGTTGAACATATCCAGTAACCTTTCTTTATGATTCCTTGTGAACAGGCTGGAGTAGCGGCCAAGGGCCCGAGAGGTCTCCCTAGAAAACTTCTGTCATCTCACCTCAGCATTTAGGTGGTGAAGGATAAAAGCTTTCTAAGTTTGTCACCAACCTGGTCTACAAAGTGAGACCTTGTCTCAGAAAACCAGCCAAGAGCTGGAGAGATGGCTTAGCAGTTAGGAGTGCTTCCTGCTCTTTCAGAGGACCTGGGTTCAGTGCAGCACCCACATCAGATCTTTTGCCACCACCTGTAACTCTAGCTGCATGGGACCTGACAGCGCCCTCTCCTGGCCTCTACAGACACTGCACTAACATGCGCAAACCTATGCACAGAAACACCTACACAAAATTAAAAAGGAAAATTGCAACTCCCCCCAAAAGCCCAATCAACCAACCAACCAACCAAAATAAATAAATAAATAAATAAATAAATAAGATGCCTTGCAGCTGGAGAGAAGTCTCAGGAGTTAAGAGCACTTGCTGCTCTATCACGAGTACCAGAGTGCAGGTCCCAGCATCCACATCAGCTATCTTACTAACACCTGCAATTCCAACCCCAAGGGATTGTAACACCCTTTTCTGGACTCTGAGGGCACCAGACACACATCTGTGCATACTCTGACACACGCACACACACACATCAACAATTAAAAGTTTAAATCTAAAAATAAAAAAATGTCTTTCCCATCGCCCACACTCTACTGGAAAAGCTGGGCTCTGTCCATTTGCCACCGCGAGCCCTGGAGCTGGCTGAGGATGGAGCACAGTGCCCCTGTGGAAGCGTGGGAGCATGGTGCCATGCATCAGTGGCCCACTGCCATCTGTCCCCTACGGTCGGCCCTCAGTGACAGGCCAGGTGGTGCTGTGTGGACTCCAGGGTCTGGGAAGTTTCTGGGATGGTTGGTAGCCTCTGGGCTTTGGAGGGAGGCTGCAGGCCGGAGGGAACGGTAAAGACTCTACAGTCATCAACACAAGGGAGCTACAAAGGAGACACTGATCTCCTCCTCTTGTACCCAGCATCCCTCGGGCCCATTGAGTCACAGAGACGATTGTGGTCCTAGGGCTCTTTGGCCTCTTGCTATACTTATTTCTGCCATTTTCCCTGCCACAAATAGGAAATAGAGTGGGCCTGGTGCCTGCCCTGGGCCTGAAAGGGCGGGAGGAGATTGTGAGGCAGGACTACCTCAGGGAGGAGGAGATAGCCTGGTGCCTGGGGTAGTGTCATGTGGCTCTATTGCTCCATTATTGATGGCCCAGACCAAAGAAGTCCTACCACCTGTGACAGGTGACAAACTTTTGAGTTTTGTCTCCTCAAAAGCTAGAACCCAATCTCTGTGCCAAAAAAAAAAAAAAAAAAAAAAAAAAAAAAAAAAAAAAAAAAAAAAAAAAGGACGGGGTCTCCTCTAGCCCAAGCTGGCCCTGAACTCATTGCATTGCTGTGAGTGACCTTAAATTTCTCACCCCTTTTTTTTTTTTCAAGGTCCCTAGGCTTTGGGCTGTCCTAGAACTCAGTTTGTAGACCAGGCTGACTTTGAATTCTTGCCTCTTCTAGGTTTTGGGATTCCAGGCCCATGCCACCATACTCAGTTGTTTTTTAATTATTAAAATAAGTTACATTGGTGCTTTCTTTGCCTGCATGTATGTCTGTGTGAGGGTATCAGATCTTGGAGTTATAGGCAGTTGTGAACTGCCACATGGGTGCTGGGAATTGAACCTGGGTACTCTGGAAGAGCAGTCAGTGCTCCTTTTTAGAACTGTTATTATTTATTTATTTATAATTAGCTTTGTTTTTTTGTTTTGTTTTTCGAGACAGGTTATCTCTGTGCAACAGCCCTAGCTGTCCTGGAACGAGCTTTGTAGACCAGGCTGGCCTTGTTTATGGCTAACTAAGGCTATATAGTGAGACCTTGTCTCAATAAATAAATTTAAAAAAAAAAACCCTATAAACGAAAGTCCCTGTGTTTTCTCTTGGGCTACCGTGGAGACCCACAGAGCTGCTGGGAAGGGGCTCAGGCTGCACTGAGATCTCATCCATAGATGGCAGTATCTCACAGTGGAGCACTGGACCCAGCCACACCTTCAGACGAACAGGATCCCACAGTGCAGCTGTCCTCAGCTGCAACCTCATGAGACATTGGGTTAGCCCCGCCTCTCCACTTCTGAGGCTCTCTCACAGAACCTGGGAGGTGAGAATTGCTTGCTGGTTGTTTGGAACAGTCTCACGTGGCCTCAGGTTGGCCTTGAACTCTTGCTCCTTTTGCCCCTTTACCCTAGTGCTAAAATTGAGGCTATGCACCACCATGCCTAGTTTGACACTTAAAAAAATTGTCTGTCTGAGAACATGTGCACCTGTGGTGGCCTGGGGGCGGTGGCTGGGGGTTGGGGTGCATGCCTGTGCACATGGCGGCCAGCAGGGGGCGCTGAGTTCCTGGGAGCTGGAGTTGAGAACTTGGCTGCTGGGGTCTGAACTCTGAGTTCAGTATTTTGTAGCAAGTGCTCTTGACTGCTGGGCTGCCTCTCCACCCGCCTCCAGTTGCTAAGCCTTGGGTAATACATTATGCAGCAACAAATATCTACTGTATCATCCCAATCCACTCCCAAACCAGACTGCAGTAGGTACAGAAGGGCCATAGAGGACACACGTGACCCTTCTACTGATGGTCATCTCTTGGAGGGGGAGGAATAGCAAAAGGGGCTAAGTCTAGGGAGTCCCAGACTTCCAGGCTTGAGAGCCATTCCACAGCCCCTTCCCCCACCCCAATCCTTTTTGGTTTTTTTGTTTTTGTTTTTGTTTTTTGGCCCCACTTTCCCTATGGAGGCCAGCCCCTTGTTCCCCACTCACCGAGGACTCCTTGGCAGATGTCTGTGGGAGAGAGCTCATTCGTAATGAATTGGGGGTTATGCATGATATCCTGTGGTGAAGGAATAAGAATGTTAAGGCATGAAGGGCCCCTTCCCTACCTCCGATGCACCTCTGAGGTCTAGGTGAGCAGAAGAGGGTGCTGAGCTATCTGACCACAGCCTGGCTATGACAGGCAGGCTTGGGTGCCAGCCCAGGATTAGACTAGCAGGCTTGGCAGAAGCACATTCAGAACTACCCTAGCTCTGATGGCCTTGGGGCCTAGTGCCAGGGCCCTCCCCGCTTCCCAGTGCCCACCTTGGGCCGCTGCCAGGAGATGTTCTGCATCTTTTTGGAGTTGGGACCCAGATCCTTGAAGCCTATAGACTTGGGTTCAGCAGGGAAAAGAGGGTCCTCAAACAGTTCCCCCTTCCTTAGACATGCCGCTCGAAGGTCCTCAAAGTTCTGATTCTTGTAGTTGTGGGCGTTTTGGTGTTGGCCCACGCCCTTTGCCTTGAGTCGGCTACTGTTTATAGAAGCCACCATTCCCTTTTCAATATAAATGGGCTCTGTTCGATAAAAAAAAAAAAGACAAATAAGCCAATTTAAAGCGGTACTGAAGCTGGGTGGGTGGGAACAGCAGCTGTTTGGGAGGCGGGAACAGGAGAGTCAGAAGCTGACTATCTTCGGTTACAGAGGTTTTATCTTTTTAATACTGTTCTAGGTGGGTTTGTGTGTCAACCTGATGCACGCTAGAGCCATGAGAGAGGAAGGAACTGTAAGGAGTTTTCTCAATTAGTGATCAATGCGGGAGGGCCCAGTTCACAGTGAATGGTGCCATCCCTGGGCTGGTGGCCCTGGGTTCCATAAGGAGGCAGATGGAGCAAGCCATGGGAAGCAAGCCAGTAAGCAGCTCTCCTCCTCGGTCTCTGCATCAGCTCTTGCCTTCAGGATCCTGCTGTTTGAGTTCCTGTCCTGACTTCCTTCTGTGATGAACAGTGATGTGGAAGTGTAAGCCAAATAAACCCTTTCCTCCCCTGCTTGCTTTTTGGCCATGGTGTTTTGCTGCAGCAATAGAAACCCTCACTAAGACAATACTTATTTACTTTTACATGCATTTGCGCATGTGCCTGAGTGTGTATCTGTGCACCACGTGCTCACAGAGGTCAAACGAGGCATCAGATCCCCTGGAACTGGATTTATGGATGGCCGTGAGCTGCCACGTGAGCGGTGCGATTCAAGCCAAGTCTTCTGCAAGAGCAGTAGATGCTCTTAACCGCCGAGCCCCTCCGCCTGCCTCTGCCTCCCAAGTGCTGGGATTAAAGGTGTCCGCCACCACGCCCAACCTTATTTAATTAAAACAATGTGTAGGGAGTCTCGCCTGCCTATATGTCTGGGCAAGTGTATGCAGTGTCCATGGATGCCAAAAAGGACATCAGATCCCCTGGGGCTGGAGTTAGTGGCGTTTGTGAGCTGCCTAATGTGGGTGCTGGGAACGGAACCAGTGTCCTCTGGAAGTTCAGTCAGGGCCCTTAACTGCTGAGCCATCTCTCCAGCTCCATAAATCTAAAAGGTGTGTTTTATTTATATGTGTACATGTCTGTGTTTGTGTGAGTGTATGTACATGTGTGTGTTGGGGGGAGCGGAAGGGATCAGATTCCTGGGAGCTAGAGTTACAGTCATTCGCAGACTCTCAGGCTTCTCATATGGTGCTGGGATCCAATACGGGGCCTCATTATTGTGCAGCCAGTGCTCTTGACTGTGGAGTCATCGCTCCAGGACCAAAGGAAGAGCGAGCATCATGTCTGTAGAGAACTTTGGTTAATGACACCCGGCCTCCGAAAACGAAAACAGTGTGGCTGGTTTACAGAAGAGAAGATCAAGGCTTCAAGGGCATCAAGAAGAGAGGCCCTTCCTGCTCACAGATGGGAGGAATGACGAGGCATTCATAAGACACAGCGAAGAAGTGAAGACATTGGAGCCCTTGAGCACAGCCAGGAGAGCGGAGATGATGGGGTCCCTTTGGAGGGCATCGTTTGACAGCACAAGGACTGGAGAGATGGCTCAGAGGTTAGGAGTGCTTGCTGCTCTTCCAAGGATGCAGGCTTGGTTCCCAGCACCCACATGGGAGCTTCTTGGGTACCTGCACTCGTGTGCACATACCCACACATAAACACATAATTTAAAATAAAAAATCAGGGGCTGGAGATATTATTCCATGATTAAGAGCACTGGCTGCTCTTCCAGGGAATGCAGGTTCAATTCCCAGCACCCACATGACAGCTCACAAGCATCTGCAACTTTAGTTCCAGGGAAGCTGTTTCTTTCTTCTGGCCTGAGGGCACCAGGAACTCATATGATGCACAGATGTACATGCATGCAAAACACCGTGCATATTTAATAACAAAATAACAACAGCAAAATATAGCACTTGGGAGGCAGAGGCAGGTGGATCTCTGTGAGTTCAAATCTGGTCTACATGGCAAATTCCAGGCAAGGGCTACAAAGTGAGATCCTTTCTCAAAGAAAAAAAGAAAGGAAGAGAGAAAGGGAGGAAAGGAGGGAGAGAAAGAGAGAAAGGAAGGAAGGGAGGAAGGAAGAAAGGGGGAGGAACAGAGAAAGGGAGGGAAGGAGGAAGGAAGGAAGGAAGGAAGGAAGGAAGGAAGGAAGGAAAGAAGGAAGGAAGGAAGGAAAGAAGGAAGGAAGGAAGGAAGGAAGGAAGGAAGGAAGGAAGGAAGGAAGGAAGGATAGATGGAAATTCTCAACAAGGGAGACTGTTTTACTCAGCCTAAGGATTCTTGGCCATGTCTAGAGACGCTGTTGGCTGCCACAACTGGAGGGTGGTTGCTATTGGCATCTAGCAGACAGCGCCCACAGATGCACTAACTACTTTACTATGCTTGGGACAGCATTGCCTCCATGTGGACCAAAGGTCACTCAGCCTGAGATGTCAGCAGCTCAGCAGAGGCTGGAAAATCTGGGGCAGATCTCAGGCCATCTACACAGGGAAGTGAGCGACTTGGGTGCCTTCCACTCTGGGCTTTCCTGGGAGGCCTCTGTCATAGCTGCACTAGGACTGAGGGGGCTCAGCCTCTGCTGGAGGTCTCGGAGGATCACAGAAGGTGCTGGCACCCAAGAGAACTGGACATCACCACCGACAGCCCAGCCCAGTGACGGTGCAGCCTTACCTCCTCATCTCCCTGGAAGTTCCGTCCAGGATCATCGTCCAGCTAAAAGTCATGTCTCACCATACTGACTGGAAACGCTGGTTAGAACCCCCATTCAGGTCGCCAGTGTCTGAGCTTGTGACTTAGTGCTGGCAGCAGGAAGTCATACACCCTACTTTGCCCCCCACTGCCATTGCTATGCCAAAGGTCTCTAAAGAAGACAGCTGCCCCAAGTCCTTTCTCATGGTGTTGTGGGGCCTTGTGCTGCAAGTACAGCAACCTTTGTCATCTTCATCAGAGTAGCTGGGATTACTAGCAGTGGACTCTCAAGATGGAAGCCACTGGATCCTCACCTAGGTCCCAGCCATTCCGTCTTGCACTTCCTAGCCAGCTGAGAGACGTGGTGACGCTAGACGGTGGTGACACAGACTTTCAATCCCAGCACTCGGGAGGCAGAGGCAGGTGGATCTCTGACTTCAAGGCTAGTACAGTCTACCGAGCTGGAGTTCCAGGTGGTTGTGAGTCACCCAACACGGGCGCTGGGAACCAATCTTGGGTCCTCTGCAAGAGCATTATAGGCTCTGACGAGCCCTCCCTCCATTCCCATTCCCAGTGACTTTTAAGCCTATTCCAGCGCAATCAGGGAACCAGTAGTTTTATGGATAGTTTGCTTTCCAGTGTGCGGAGAAAACTGAGGTTCTGCTTGGGAAAACTCTAGGGGTTTAGGGCCTCCTTCAAACCTACACATCCAGGGGTCAGGTCCCCAGCCTGTCACAGAAGCCTGGAGGCAGGGTCTAGAGGTCTCAGTTCCCTTCCTCTTACACACTTGAGGGGGAGGGCCGGAGTTGAATCTCTTTCCTCCTCTGTTGCTGAAGCTGGATTCCCCAAAGGAACAGCTTCTCAGCCTCTTACCTGCACTGCTACCAGCCCAGACCACCCTGCATCCAAGCAGAGGGCTCAGGCTCCATCCAAGTAGCTTGCTTCTGCTGTATCTTCGGACCTCAGGTTCTGGGACTAAGAAGGCCACTTTTCTAGGCTTGGGAGATAGTCTCTGTTCCCTAGGGTTTGCCGTATCTCTAATGGCTGATGGGAGCCTCTTACACAAACCCGTTTGTGGACAGCCATGACTGAAGGGTACGGGACATTGCTCTACCCATCAATGCGTTGGTGAAACGACAGAGGAAGGCCTAGTCTTCCCCTACGTCAGAGGAAGACCAGCTTTTACCCTCAGCCCACCCAGCGTGAGGAAGGACCGCCTCTTCCCTGTCTGAGGTCTCAGAAAACACAGCTCCATTTCCGCAGGAAGTGCTAGTATACAGAAGGCCCCATTAGTGCCTACCTGGGGAGTACAGCATACTGAAGGCAATCAGGTGAGCACCTAGCACAGTGCCTGACAGTTGAAGGTTCTTGGGGGAGGGGGGGAAGCACAGACCACCCCTCCCCCCACCCAGAACTCTCTAATGTAGGGTGAGCCTTAAGTCAGGGGCAGTGGTCTAACTGTTGCCTTTCTGTCCTTCCCACTTGGCCCTTTTACCCCGGCCCTTATGATCTGTCAGGTCCAAGGCCTGTCCCTACTGGGATGGGAGCCACCCTAGGGCAAGTCCCTCCCTGTCAGTCTGAAGTTTCTGGAAGTGCTTGTTCCTATCCCTTCAGCCTGCATTTTTTATCCTGAAAAGCTTCTCGTTGACAAAAAAGCCATGATCTCACAAGTCTGTGTCATGTCTTTGTGTCTTACTACCTCACCATTCACTTATTTTGAAGATATGTAGTTCAGGTTAGCTTCGAACTTGCTTCATAGCTAAGGCCTTAAACCCAGGGTCCTCCTTGTCGCTACCGCCCAAGTGCTGAGACTGTGGGCACGTGCTACCAGCCCCTCCTCTTTCCTTCATACGCCATGTGCATGAGAACACCAGATGACAACTCTGACATCTTGTTCTCTTTCACTGTGAGTTCCAGGACTTGAACTCAGGTCATTATGGCAAATGCTTCATCCCGCTGAGCCATCTCCTGGGCCCCTGACCTTCTGACCTTGAGTGCTGGGGTCACAGGTGTGCACCCCCACACCTAGTTCATGCCTTGTTAGGGATCAAATCCATCTTTGTGCATGCTAGGCAAGCACCCCATCAGTTGAACAACACCCCAGCTCCTAGTCCCCATTTGTAGGTGAAGTCCAGGGGTGTGAACCTAAAGCCTCACCCTTATCTATTATCCCACAGGAGGAGGATACCCGGGAGGCTCCCTGAAGCCACATCCCTTCCTCTTCCTCTACCCGTAGCCAGGAGAAAGCCAATAGGTCGTGGAGACTGTTAGGTTTCTTGAAGAACCCAGACCAGAGCTAAGTACTGTTTGCCGAATACTACTACTACTGGGTCCCAGTTGACCTGAGTTCTGTTGGATGCCAGGAGCCAGGAATAGGTGGGCTTGGGCCTTCTCCATTGCAGCCTTTCACCCTGGGGAGCGGCTCTCCTCAGTACCCCTGCTATGAGCTGTTTGAGTCTTACCTCATTCCTTATCCCTAAGCATTTGAGTTTGGCTTAGAACTTGAGGCCCACCAGGAGACTCCCCGTGGTAGAACCACGAGGACCCCATTTCCACCTCCCACCTCAGGGCCGGGAGGCACCCTATACAGGTGAGCGAGATCAGGGCTACAGTTGTCCAGGATACATTGGGCAGGCAATGGGACTTTCCAGGTAGGGTGTGGTGTGCCTGCTCAGCCACACAGATGATGCTTAGGAGCCTTTCTGCAGCCAAGATGCTTGCTTCAGACTCTCCCCAGTTTCTGCCACCAGTAGCTGGTACTCCATCTCCAGCCCTTGGCCCAGCAGCTGTTCCCCTTCCAGCACTTAAGGGACTCTGCCTGGAGGCTCATACCGAAAGTTTATGTGAGGACTGGGACTAGGACCAAGGCCACGCCTTTCATCATGGTAACCGGTTTGGTCCTACACCCATGGTCAGTAGCCGTGAGCACTGGTTCTGTGTGTGTGTGAGGGGGTTACGGTGCCTTCACCATGGTAACTGGCTTGGTCCTACACCCATGGTCAGTTGCCGTGAGCACTGTGTGTGTGTGTGTGTGGGGGGGGGGGTTATGGTGCAGACAGTATCACCACTTCTAGGGAGGGGCCTAACTCCTGTTCCTGATGCCATCATGGGGTCTTTGTGGTCTTCTCTGCCTACCCTCTTGTCTCTACAGGCCTTTGGGTAGCTGTTTTGTTTTGTCTTCTTCCTCTCCTGGACCTCTTCTCTCTGGGCAGACCTCAACTCATTTTCCCATCTTTTTGTTGAAGGATGGAAAATCTACTAGGCAGTAGTAGTGCACGCCTTTAATCCCAGCACTCAGGAGGCAGAGGCAGGAGGATCTCTGACTTCGAGGTCAGCCTGGTCTACAGAGTGAGTTCCAGGACAGCCAAGGCTACACAGAGAAACCCTGTCTCTGTAAAAACAAACAAGCAAACAAACAGGACATAGAACTCCGGTCAACAGAGGCCAAGGCTGGAGAATGGCATGTGAGATTGGCTTTTGAGGTTACGTGGCCAAACATCTTGATTTGACCAAGAAAACAAGTCCAGAGAGGGCTGTAGGCTTTCTCAGAGACACACAGCCAGCTGGTGACATAGCCAGCCTGGGACAGAGGCTCTCTAGCCCTTGCTGCACACGACACATTGTGGGTATACACATGGCTGTGCCCTTGCTGAGGCCTAGAGAGAGCCCTTAGAGAAGGTGAGTTTGGGGTCTTAAGAAGAAAATGGCTAGAGAATGGGGGGTCCTAGAAACACGTTGGGTGGAGGCAGGCCACACCGAGGTGCTGGAGGGCCCCCCTCTCCCTGGGACCACCTGGTGCAAAGCTTCTGCAGTTTTCTCATGACCCTTTGTCTCCAGCAATTCTTGGGGTGCTCAGAGCATAGGGCTGGCGTGAGGTGGCCTGAGCCCAGAGCTTCTTCCTAATGGATGGCCCCTCTTTAATAAAGCAGGGAGCTCATTCCAGGACTGTAATCAGGATCTCTCGGGAGGACAGGGGATGAGGTTCCAGGGCTGTGCTCCCAATCAGACACAAGTTTGGAGCTTTTGTTTTTATTTTAAAGGAAAACAAAAACAAAAAAACAAACCCAGTGCAAAATCCCATTTTCCAGTGTCAGCCATAGCCCCCCAGGTCACCCCCTGGCTCAGGCCTGACTCTTTCTCCCACTCTGCACCCCTCCCTTCTCCTGCATCCCAGAGGGCTGCAGGCTCCATGTCCCTGGAGGCCCAGATCCAGGGGCAGGGAAGAGGAGAGCTGGGAGCAGCCAGAGATGTGCTTGTTCTCCCCAGGCCTCCAGCCATGGCACCAGGTACCCACCTTGGCTCTCATTAACCCTTTCCTGGCCACGTTACTGGGTAGTGAGGCTGATCTGGGGGGACTCCCTCCACACCCCTCTTTGCCCCGGGGCCTGCTCGGGGCTATCCTCACTGAGGTTGGGGGGGCTCCCTTCCTCCCTCCATGACGGGGGAGAGCAGTGAAATCCCCAGGTTTAAATACCTTAATGAAAGCAGGGGACAGGCGAGGAGGAGGGGGGCTTTAGTTCTAATAAATTATTAGCGTTTTGTTTTTTAGTGTCCGTGGAGGAGGGGGGATTGAGGGGCAGGGCGTGGCCTCCAGGGCCCCTCCCTCCCCTTACTGGTGAATCTCGTTCTCTATGAGGCTGTCCTCGCATGACTGGAAGTCTGTGTCCGTGAGGCCATCAGGCGGCATCAGCAACTCCTCATCTTGGGAGGAGGAGGATGGGGGCTCGTCGCCTGAGCTCCCAGGAGCCCCATCCCCATCCCCGTCTCCCTCTGAGTCCTGCAGCACCTGAGCGATGTATTTCTGAAGGGGAAAGGAATAGGGGTAAGGTGGACAGCTGCCCCTTCTGGGTGGGCAGGTGGGGGCAGGTATCGTAGGGCCTGTGGGCAGCAGAGTGGACAGCGCCCTAGGGGATGGGGTTTCCCATGCTGGTGTCCACTGCCATGAGGTCTGGTTCAGGCTGACTTCTGTGGACAACTAACAGTCCATCCAGATTTGGGACTGAGTCATTGCAAAGGCCTCTCAGAGTACCCATGGCTGTGGAGGAGGGGCACTCACCGCAGATTTGGGGACAGCGGCAGCAGTGGAGGGGCGGTCCATTACTTCTGGAGCTGACAGCATCTGTCTCTGTGTGTTCAATCTTAAGGGGACCAGGGAGGGGGAGGAGACATCCTCATCTTCAGCCCCAATCATACCCCACCACCCGTTCAGCACCTTTTGACCCTGTAGGCCACCCCACACCCTGTGTGCCACCCTCGCAGAAAACATTTGCCCTCAGCCAATTCCACCGCCTCTTTTCCCGCCCCACACCTTGTAGTTGTGGGCACTGAGGTATTTGAAGTGTCCGAAGCAGACGTGGCAGAGACAGATGACGATGGTGATGACCAGAACGACGAAGGTGAACATGGATGTGGGGGCTAGGAATCCTGGGATTGGGGAGCACAGAAAAAGGGGCTACTGCCTGGCCTGTCGTTCGGGCTCTCTTCAAGGGGCTCACTGCCACTGCTTCTCCTTCCTTCACTTCCATCTCTACGACCTCGCCAAGACCTACCAGACTCTACCACGTGACCCTCATGCCGCAAGTTCTAGCTGCGAAAATCCCTTCTGCCCTCGCCACCCCACCCCCCCCGCACGGGACGGCGGCCTCACCTGTGCGCATGGTGGAGAAGAAGAGCAGCCAGAAGAGGCAGAGGATGGGAGCCGCCACCACCTGGTTCACAGCCCCTGAGTGGATCTTCTTGTCCAGCTTGGCCGGCAGGTAGGCATAGTAGAGATTGTACCTGTCTACCAGGTGCTTCAACAGCATGTACATGAGCCCTGAGGAAAGCCAATGGCCCTGACCTCGGAACCAGCGCCCACGGACCCTGTGTGTCGGCCACAGGCTGTCCCGGCCTTCTGAGGTGGCTGCTCCCCTGTCCTGCCACAGATGGAAGCTGCAGCTTCTCCCCATCCGGTCCCTTCACCCTGTACAGCCTCCCATCCCCCCCCCCCCCCATAACAACCACCAGTGAGCCATTCGTTTAGATGATCAAGAAGCCTTTGGAACCCCTCTTACGCCTTCCTACCCGTTCCCTAAACAGTTGGATATAAAGTCAGGGAAGGTTCTACGTCCTGAAGCACAGGGAACTTTAAACAAGGGCTGGGAGGTTAATTTGAGAGTCTGGAGCCTTGAGGAGGGAGTCAGGATGCTCTGGGGGAAGGTGAGGTTATTGGTGGGATCACGGTCAGTGAGAAACTGAGCTAAACACCTTCAAAGAGGAAGAGGGACCTGTCCAGGTTACATGTCCCGAAGTTACAAGGACCTAGTCCCCTCTGGAACCCAAGGGGCTTTCTTGAATTTTGAGGCCTGTGTATAAGTGTAGACGTTGGTAATAGGAATGTGTGTATATGTGTGTAACAACTCGGAGGGAAGTATGCCCACGCATACCCAAAGGAAGGCTTCGGTGCCAGTAAATATCGCTGAGGTGGATGGTTTGACCCAGGGACTGGGCATGCCAGGTGGGCCACGCCTCAACAGAGCTGCTCTCCCCTTCTTCCCCAAGGCCCAGACCCAGACTGAGCCAGGAACCAGGCGGGAGGCCAGAGGGGCCGGTCTCCCAGCCGGGGCCCTGTCCAATCGGGGTGGCCTGCCTTACTAGAGTGGAGCGGGTGAGGCCCTGGGTTCCCCCGAGCAGGGCCCAGGTCCCGGCGCGGCGGTGCCTACCGAAGGGCACGATGATGGGGCAGGTGATACTGTAGGTCATGACCACCGTGAAGACGCACATCATCCAAGCGTAGGCTGCGCCGAACTGGAACTCGTAGGCCTGATGCTGGGGGGGACATGGGCAGGAGGGCGGCTCAGGGTGGAGGGGACAGGCGGCAAGGGGGCGAGGCAGGTAGGAGGCGGCCAGGAACTCTGGGGCTGGGAATAAAGCCGTGGGGAGTGAGGGACCTAATGTGGGGGTGGTGCCGGGGAGAGCAAAGCAGGTGGGAGGCAGGGGTTGTGGCTTATAGGGAGGCCAGGCAGGGGCAGTGATGGGGCATGGGCAGGTAAGAGCAAAAGTTGAGGTCTGGGGACAGCTATCCAGCGCCCTCTTGTGGAATGAAGGCAGAAGGAACCTAAACCAAGGGAGCCAGACCTCTCCCAACTCCAAGCACACACAGTATGCTCTCAGAACTCAGGGACCTCCTGGGATAATCTGTCCACCCATAGCTATATGTGCAAGGAAACTGAGGCTTCAGATGGGAACTAAAATCGCTAAGACCCAGCATTCTTGTGCCCCTACCCCCTCAGCCTGACTGCTGCTGTTTCTGGCTGGGCCACCAGAGAGGGCGCTGTGCGTGTCGCCGCTGCCCTAGGTGGCCATACCCGCTTCACGTTGCGTCTTTCAGCGGCGGAGCGCGCCAGGCAGAGCCGGATCATGTACATGAGTAGGCCTGGGATGCGCAGCAGGTCCATGGCGTTACCGATAAAGGCTGAGGCAATGACGTAGTTCACGAAGAAAGCGCCGTTGTCCGGCAGGAACACACACCTGCAGGCAGCAGGTGCTCCAGCACGGCTCCCTTGGGGTGACCTGGTGGCTGTTTGCCCACGGCTAGCAGGACAGCCCACCATGCCTTCACCCAGTTGCTTCCTCTCCATGTACACCCACCCCGTCCTAGACCCATCCTACCTGGGCTCCGGTCTTTCCACAGTGTGAACCCCAGAATGTCAAAACACCAAAGCCCAGACGTATACCTTGAAAACCAGCCCAGAGACCTACCTAGATGGTGTACCCCATAAACATCCGAGGAGAGAAGAGTTCAAGACCACATAAGGCCACTAGTGTGTGTAGGAAGTAACTATTGAGACCCCCACAGAAAACCTCAATAGTGCAGAAAACCCAGGAAGCTTTCTGACTCTGGTATTCCCACAACAGAGCCTCGGACTCCGTCATTAAAGGGCTTCAGAAACCCTCCCTCAGATGTCTTTGGTGTGGGAGGAGTGACAAGAACCAGAAAGTCCTTAAGTCCAGGGTGCTCAGAGAAGACTCCAGAAAGCTCCTGGAGTCTGAGCCTACGAGAGACACAGTCTGCAACGGAGAAAGGTGCTGGGAGGGATAGGTGTGGAGGGCACTCCACGGTCACACCTGAGTGAGTGTGACACACTTGAGAGACACAACTTGTGCTGTATGAGCACCCTGAGCTTTGTGCCCCAGAGCGGGCCACTCTGAGTTGTGAATCTAAGAGACCTCAGTATTCTAGGGACCCTCAGGGATACTCTAAGGGTCTCCAAGTCACCCCCAGATTATGACCAAGTTCCCACTACAGACACCTCCCCGACTTCCTTGTTGAAATCTAAGACTCCCATAACGGTCTAGAATAAGAACCCGAGCCCCCACAGAAGCCCCCACATAAGCGCTCTGAAGACTTCAATCCCGCCCTTGTGCAAGGGCTCAGCTCAATTCAGGTGCATTCCTGAGCAGGAGCCCAACACACTCCATCCAAGGACATAACCTGTGGGTGCGTTCTTTCAGATAACCCAGTAGATGTGGGATGTTAATCCCACCCTCACAGCTGGAAGCTTGGTGACACCCTCCTATAAAGGCTAGAAGTGCCAACCACGTCCACCCGCCGTTCGCCTCTCTCCCCAAGAGTTCTGATCACTCACTCAAACCGAATAGCTGCCTCAGCCAGGAATTTCTTGTCAAAGAGCCAGCGGAAGAAGAGGTCTAGGCTGCAGGGAGGAGAGATGGATGGGAGCTAAAGCGGCAGAGTGTCCCTGCCAGTTTGGGAACGGGTAAACCTCTCCCTACTGTGCCCTCTACCCCGGCTCCCCGAATACACTCACCTGCTCAGCCCCAGCGAGGGCAGAAGCAGCACCATGAAGATGAGGAAGGTGTAGCACTTGTGCATTGTGGTCCTGTTCTCCCCGGAGCTGTGAGGGTGGGCAGGTGGCAGAGCACAGGCCGAGATCAGGGCAGGGCAGCCCATCCGGGACAAGGTCCCAGGAGGCTCCCTTGGATGGCGGGGACTCCCTTAGGTGAAGGCCCAGGGCCCAGGGCAGGGACCCTTCAGGGCAGAGGGCTGGCTGCCCAGAGACAGGATTGGTAGATGCAGTGCGGGCAGCTTACCGTGTCCAGTGTGCTTCGAAGAAGGCAGAGTAGTAGACGATGGTGGGGAGCAGGGCGGAGAAACACCATAGCAGTAGTGTAGGGAAGAACTGAGTGATGATGGGGTTCTGTGGGGGGGACAGGGGGTGTCAGCAGGGGCAGGTGGCTGAGCCTGAAAGTCCAGAACACTTTGATGGCTAGGGGGTGGAGGCTAGGGCCGTGAAAACAGCTCCAAGGTGATGCTGACGGCGAGCATCTGTTGAACACCTACTATGTGCTGAGCACTCGTGCACGCTCTACATATTAAACCACACGACCAGGAAACGGGCTCATCTTCCCAATGAGTCAACCTAGGCTGCAAGACTCGATGGCTTGGCCAGCTAGCGAGCAGGGGGAATGGGTTGGCAATGGGGCCCGCATCTTGTTTACTGAGCTTCTGAGTGCTGAAGTTTGAAGGAAGCAAACTCTGTCCATGGCATGAAGGACAGAGGAAGCTAGGCAGCCATGTGTGTACCTGACTGTCATCTGAGCAGCCTTGAGCTTCAAGCTGACAAGAGGATCTGAATGTGCGCACGAATATCAAGGGGCCAATCTAAACCTCCCATTTTTCAGAGAGAGAAAAGGGGCCTTATCCAATGTCATGTGCCCTCCTGGAGGGTTTCTCCAGGAGGTGTAAACCCAAGAGTGGCCTCTCCTGAGGGCAGGATGCAGTGGAACCCAAGGGCAGGCATGGTGGGGAGGTTTGCTGCCTGGTCCTTGGGAAGCATCCTGGAAGGGTTAGGCTGGGACCACTGGACCCAGAACTACACTAGGATGAGGGATGCTGCCTGGTCCTTGGGAAACATCCTGGAAGGGCTAGGCTGGGACCACTGGACCCAGAACTACACTAGGATGAGGGATGCTGCCTGGTCCTTGGGAAGCATCCTGGAAGGGCTAGGCTAGGACCACTGGACCCAGAACTACACTAGGATGAGGGATGCTGCCTGGTCCTTGGGAAGCATCCTGGAAGGGCTAGGCTGGGACCACTGGACCCAGAACTACACTAGGATGAGGGATGCTGCCTGGTCCTTGGGAAGCATCCTGGAAGGGCTAGGCTGGGACCACTGGACCCAGAACTACACTAGGATGAGGGATGCTGCCTGGCGTTGATGCTCACACCACATCATGGAGGGCTGGGTGGGCATGGGCCTCACATTGAGGTATTCCACAGGCTTGGTGACGTTGAACTTGTCCATGGTGGTGATGATGATGGCCGGGGTGGTGAGGAAGAAGAGCAGGATGAAGAGGACCACATTGATAACCAGGCAGCGCAGCCACCAGATGAAGCCTCGGATGGACAGGTGCTCCCTGGGAAGGTGAGGGGGGGGGAGGGTCACTTTGAGGATTCTGGACTGGTTGGTCGCTGGCAACATCCACCTCCCTCTCCATCATCTTCCTGCTGCAGGAAGCCCCATTCCACCTGCTGTGGCTCACCAGTAGATGTTCTGGGGGTCCGGAGCGTAGGTCACGGTCCAGTTGGAGATGTGCAGGGCCTCGCTGCAGGAAGAGGCACGGGGCTCCCCACGGCAGGTACAGCCCTGGCATTTGCACACGTTGAAGTCCTTTAGGATGCTGGAGGGAGGGGAGAATGGATACTTGTTACTGCAGCCGAGACTGGGGACCACAGAGAGGGGGCCAGGGCAAGAGGCGGAGGTGGGGGGAGGGGGGCCATGTGATGATGACAGCGACTCACATGGCTGTGATGGTCTCATTGTGGAAGGTGACAAAGGCCATGCCAAGAGGCTTCTCATTCACCTTCTCCTTCTCTCGCCTGTAGTCTTCCTTCAGTCTCTGCTCCAGCTTTGTGTAGTACTCAATGGCCTCCACCTATAGGCGGGAGGGCCAGGGGTCAGAGCTGGGAGGCATCAGCCAGCAACTCCGCAGGCTTTCTGGTATGTCTGGAGTCATTCTGTCCTTGCCTAGCCTTGCAAGGTGGGCACAATGAACCCAGTCTCAAGGGGGAAACCACGGAATTAAGGTAATTAAGAAACTTGTTAAAAATAGTTCACGTTTTCCTCCTTCCCTTCCACCGCTCCCTTTCTTTCCAGAAGCTGCTATGCAGTTAAGATTGGTTTTAAACTTGATCTCCTCCTGCCTCAGCAGCCCAAACAATGGGATTACAGGTCTGGACTATTTCACTAGCCTCTCAGATGACTATTTTTAAAGAACAGGGTCTCATGTCTCGCAGGCTGGCCTCAAACTCTCTTATATAGTGGGTATGACCCTGAGCTTCTGCTGCTCCTGCCTACACTTCCTGAATATTGAGATCCCAGGCCAGTGGCACACCTGATTTATGTGGTACTGGGAATCAAACCCATGACCTCTGTATTCTAGGCTGTCACTGAACAACACCCCCAGACCCTCACTATGCTTGCCTAATCTATGGTTTTAAAAGTTATCACAAACTGAACAAACTCAACAGTGAGAACGGGGGCGGCAAGGGCCTACAAGATGGCTCAGTGACTAAAAGGAGCTTGCCGCTAAGTCTGAGAACCAGAGTTTGAGCCAAAAATCCATATGGTATGGAGAACTGACTCATAAATTGTTCTCTGACCTCCACACATGCATCATGGTATACCCTCCCCTAGATAAATAAGTAAATACTTAAAGAAAGAATCAGGGGTTTCATGGACTCCAGGGGGAGGTGGAGGCTTGTCTGAGGTAGGGCCCGGGCACTCTTCCTCTGGGAGTCTGTTTACCTTTGGGTCTTGTTGTCCAACACACCTGTTTGTCTTCGGGTGGTGGACTGGGTCTACCATGTCCACTGAGACCTGTCCAGCCCTCCCCAGCCTCGCCAGGGACCCTGGGCACCTAAAGGTACCTGCTCGCAGCCTCGAACCACACAGCAGCAGAGGTGGCCACACGGTTTGGGGTTGATCATGGTAGGTATATTTTCCTTGCTCTGCAGGTTCGTGAAGTAGAGTTTTCCCCGCTCAGCCTTCTTCCTGTAGGACCCGGGGGCCAGTCACCCACCACTTAGTGTGTGAGGATGGCTGGGAGGTGGGGTGGGGAGCTGAGCTGAGCAAGAAGCACAGCTGTTTTTTTTTGGGGGGGGGGATTGTTGTTTTTTGGAGACAGGGTTTCTCTGTGTAGCCGTGGCTGTCCTGGAACTCACTCTGTAGAGCAGGCTGGCCTCAAACTAACAGAGATCTGCTTGTCTCTGTCTCCTGAGTGCTGGAATTAAGGGTGTGCACTACTACCATCTGGCAAAATCCAAAGCTTTTTAACTGTGGGCCGTGATGTGGGGTCACGTAACTGAACTTGGGGGTTATGAATATCAGGCACCGGCCAAAGGCAGCAGCCAATCACATCCTGCACCTGAGGTGTTTCCGCAGAGCTCACCTATACTGGAGCACACAACTCCACTGTAGCCTTGGTTCTGAACACAGCTTGCAGTTTGTGTGGCCTTTGCCGCCGTGCCAGCGACATTGCAAACGTTCTGACTCAGACTGTGCCAATGAGTTGCTGTGACCCCACTGTGCATACAAAGCCTTCTGCTCTCATAGAAGAATAATGGTTAATTACGGAAAATAAAGAGTTAATGTTTTCCTCTGTTATTGCCTGTATTTTTGGTACTATGTCAGACACAGTACATTTATCTTAGGAGTGTGTTTCTATCTTGTTTGTGCTGTGTGCGTGCACCGGTGCACGCATGTTCGCATGTGTGTATGTATGTGCGTACACACAGAAACAAGGTGCTGACATTGGGTGCATCCCTTAATTGTTTTACAACATAGTTTTTCTTTCTTTTCTTTTTGAGAGGTCTCTCTATTATACCGTGTTGGTTGCTCTGGAACTCACTATGCAAACCAGGCTGGCCTTGAATTCAGAGCCCCCTGTGTCTGCAACCACGCTGCCAGGCTTGTACCTTAGCTTTTGAGGCAGGGTCTCTTACTGAATCTGGAGCTCATAAATTTGGTCAGGCTGTATGGCCAATGAATCTCAGGGATTGCCTGTCTCTGCCCTCGCAGTACCAGGGCTATAGATGTGCCTGGGGCTTGGTTTTTACATGAGTGGTAAGGACCCTGACTCTTGTATGACAAACCCTTTGCTCACTGACCCATCTTCCCAGCCCACTCTCTTCACTAGATAATAAACAATAAGATTATATAAGGACCAAGGAAATTTTTTTTAATGAGTGGAGGCCAGAGGATAACTCGGGTACCATCCTTACTCCAGCCATTCACCTTTGAGGCGGGGTCTCTCGGCTTTGCCTCACCAACACTGAGGTTACAGGTGTGTACTGTGACAAATGACATCTTTATGTGGGTTCTGGGTATTGAACTTCTTGCAAGGCATGTTCTTTGCCAACTGAGTTAGCCGTCCAGCCTTCTAGCCCCAGGCACTGTTTAAAAATAAATTTGTTTGTTTTTCTTTTTTTGTTTTTCAAGACAGGGTTTCTTTGTAGTTCTGGCTGTCCTGAAACTCACTCTTTAGACCAAGCTGGCCTTAAACCCAGAGATCTGCCTGCTTCTGCTTCCCAAGTGCTGGGATTAAAGATGTGCACCATGACCACCTGGCTCTTTCTTTTTCTTCTCTTTTGTTTTAAAATAGGGTTTCTTTTTGTGTATCCATGGATATCCTGGAATTTTGCTCTGTAGACTAGGCTGGCCTCAAACTCAGAGATCCACTGCCTCTGCCTCTCAAGTGCTGGAATTAATTGTGAACAGAACAATCACCCAGCTAAAATAAACATCTTTCTTTCTATTTTTTTTTCATTTTTTTTCAAGACAGGGTTTCTATATGTAGCCTTGGCTGTCCTAGAACTCACTCTATAGACCAGGCTGGCATCGAACTCAGAGATCCACCTGCCTTTGCCTCCTGAGTGCTGGGATTAAAGGCTTGTGCCACTACTGCCCGACTAAAATAAATTTATGATTTATTCTCAGTAACTGTTTAGCTTGTATCCCTATGTATATCCCTACAAACCTGAGGTCATGTAAAGTTTTCTCAGATGCAAAGAGGTTGGGAGTGGGCAAAATTCAGGTCCCCAGGGACAGGGGCTGTCTTGTTATCAGGTTTGTTTATCCCATTTATCCCCCAACGCTCAGCAGAAGTCCCATCTAAGGACCTCCCTGCCAATTTCCAGAGGGCCAGTGATGGGGAAGCTCAGCCAATCACATTTGGCTAGGGTGTGGCCTCCTGGGGCGAAGGAAGAAGCACCTGGGGATTGGGTGCCCACCCCTTGTTTTCTTTCTCCACTGTGCATGGTGCTCGCAGGACCTCAGTCATGTGAGTCTCTCTTTATCCCAATTATTAAAATTATATTCCTTGTTTTTGAGCTGGTCTGGTTAATTCTAACTACCGGTCGACCACGCCCTTCAGGCCAGTTCTTCTACTAGTCTGCCATAAATTTCTCATACTGCAGATGAAGAGGGTTAAGTCCTCAGACGTGAGAACTGTAGACCCCTTCCCTCTTGCAATACACTCTAAGACCCCAGGCCTTGGAAGTAACAGAGACTCCCAAGGTGGAGCTATATTCAAACCACACAAGGAAACAACTGAAAAGGGAGCCAGGTTCCCACAAGGTAGCCAAGCTTCCCTCCACAACGAGCAGAGGGCCATTGGTGTTATCCTCCCCGACCCCAACCCAGTACCTCTCAGCATCAAGGAACATAAGACGAGCCACGTTGTAACAAGGCCGGGCTTCCAGAACGGTGCAGTTGGGGTAGGCCTCCCTGAAACACAGTTCAGCTGTCACGCTCTGCAGGCCCCACCCAGGGCGCCAGCGCATCAACACATGCCCAGTGTACCCCCCATCTCAGTCTAAGCGCTCCTCAAGAACAGAACATTGAAACAAACAAATTGCCTGGTGGTGGCGGCGGCTCACACCTTTAATCTCAGCACTCTGGAGGGCAGAGGCAGGCAGATCCCTGTGAGTTTAAGGCCAGCCTGGTCTACAAAGACAGTTACAGGACAGTCAGGGCCACACAGAGAAACCCTGTCTCAAAAAACAAACACAAAGAACAGAACTTTAAAGTCTTTCCTCGTGTTATGAGTGGGGCCTGGGTGCAGGTATGTATTCAGACTGTGTAAAGGCAGCAGGTGACAGTAACCCAGGCCATGTGAGGAAACTACTGTGTGGAGCTGGAGAGGCCAGGCCTGTGATCTGACTCTTGCCCAGGGCTATAAACTGAGGTTCAGAGAAACTGTCTCTAGTTACAGGCTGTTCTCTAAGCCCTGTTCCCAGAAGCCCTAGTCCTGATCCAACACTTGGCCTTGACTTTGGATTTACTCCAACCAATCTTGGCCTAAGATCAACAAGAAACTGATCCTGAATCTGATCTCTAACCCTGGCCATGACCCAGGCCCAGGGCTGACCCCTCTCCCCAACTCGAGATACGACTAGTTGCCCTGACTCTCTGGCATGTGGCTCCGGAGAGCGTTCACAAAATGCTTGCTGATCTACCAAGCGGTGTCCTTCCCACGTGACTGCAAACTGATCCAGTCCTTGAGCTTGACTCTTTCATCTTTTTTGTTGTTTTATTAAAATGAAATGAAGGGCCACAAAGTGTTCGAGACATGTGTGATAAAGTTCTACAATAGTAAGATGAACATCACAAACTCACAACAATTTAGAGACTCACACCTGGCTTGGCGTCCTTGGAAATGAACCTGCTAGGTGGCCACAGCTCTTTCCTTCATGGTTCTGAGCTGCTGGAGGCTCCCTCTTTGGGAGGGCAAGCGCTCACCCTGGCCAGACTAGTGGCAAATCCCTTAAAGCTAACCACACAGGCATGGTGATTCTACACAAAGAGTGTTCTCTACTTCTTCTGGGGTAAAGAATCCACCTGGACCACGAGTCTTAGTGAGCACTGATGACCACTCAGTGTGGACAAAGGCTGTCCCCTGGTCATCAGCACATACAGAGTTCTGTCCGACACCCTCCCCACGGTAAGTACCCAACAAGGTACGTGAATGGACAGGTGGGTGAAAGGCAGATGTCATTATGCTCAACCCCACTGCAAGCCCCAGAGTCCAATAAAGACCAGGTTCTCTTCACTCCTCCTTTGAGAGTGAGGATAAACTTTAACCACAGGCTGTTTCCTAAAGAAAGTTAGAGACCGACCCCGAAGCAGCCCGGCCAGGACATGTCAATCTAGTCTGGCTTTCTGCCTCCCACAGTGCACAGTAGGATAGCAGAGAACTGGCTGGGAGGGCAAACTCCTTCGCTGTACTCAGGTCTCTGATCAAATGCCAGTCGGTAAGGGTGACTTTCACATGCCTCCCTTCCCTCTCAGGATGGCACCTCAGCACCTGCCACAACATGACCCTGTCTAGACTCGTTCATTTCCATTGACTCCTAGGACCAATGAAAGGAAAACTTCTGGGTTTGTTCTCTGCTGTATACTGAGCTCTCTCACCCAGGGCAGGTGATGCAGGCTCATCCATGGTCCGCATCAGGACATGTCAATGCAAGCTGACGATTGTCCAAGTGGACAAAATGTCACTTGATCCCAAGCACACACTAGCCCCCACCTAGTACCCCTATGATGATAAAAGATTGAAACACCACATAATTCTCCCACCCTGTTTTATAGGCTGTAGGAGGGCAGGGCTCACTTCCAATATCTCTGTGCCAGCAATAGATGTGCAATGGACGTACATCACATGCGTCAGGTCTAGCTCCAGATCCCTGTGCACAGGCTCTGCAATGTGACCTGACCAGATCCTGCCTCCAACCCTGCTCAGACAGTACTACTCATGGGATGACATACTGACTGAACTGATGTGAGCCAATGACATCAGACTTGGACCTCAAGAGTAAACCTGGGACTGGAGAGACGGCTAGGGTTTAAGAGCACCGGTGCTCTTCCAGAGGACCAGGGTTGACCCCCAGCACCCACACAGCTACTGAAAACCATCTGTGACTCTAGTCCCAGGGCATCGGTCCCCCTCTCTGGCTTCCATAGGCACTGTGCCCACAGGGTACACAGACATACACAGTCAAAACACCCATACACATAAAATACAAATAAGTAAAATTTAAAAAAGAAAAGAGTAAGTCCTGAATCTGCCTGAATCCTGAGCTTGAACCAAGACCAGTAATGTCCCTTGTCAGGGCCACTGGCTGGTTCCTTATCTGGGTCACAGATTGACTTGTCCCTTGTTACGGCTACTGGCCGGTTCCTAATCTGGGTCACAGATTGATTTGGACCAATCTCAAACCCTTGATTCGGACCCTTGACTAACTCCTGCAGCTGATCTCCATGGTGTGACCCTTGAGCTAGAGGACCTTTCACCATGGTAACTGATGGAAGCTTGGCCATAAATAAATAGAAGTGTGACCATACCTCGAACCCTGTTTGCATGCAGACTGTCCCTCTATATCCCTACAGCTGGACTCTTAACTTTTTGTTTGTTTTTTGAGAAGGGTTTCTCAGTGTAGCCCTGGTTGTCCTGGAATTCTTTTGTAGACCAGGCTGGCCTCGAATTCACAGAGATCCGCCTGCCTCTGCCTCCTGAGTGCTGGGATTAAAGGTGTGCACCACCACAACTGGTAGCTTTGACCCTCTACACCGTGGACTCAGCACCAAGGTGCCTGTCCAGGCGCCTGAACTAAAGAGCCAGAGACGCTGAGGGAACACAGGCCAACCTCCTCAGACTCCTTCAGAAGCCCCCATAGCTCATGAGCTGCCCCACAACGTCTGCATATGCACCAAGTGCTGATAATAATTCTGAGAAAGCTGCCGCCTCAGGACCCAGTCCAAGGCAGGAGAGGAGAGGAAGGAAACAAATGTCACAGGCTTTTCTTCACAATTCCATCTTATTTCTCTCATTTACTAATTTTTTTTTGAAGGGCTAGGGATCAAACCTAAGGCCATGGGTGACCCTGAGCAACCCCCTAGCCCTGCCCAGTTCTGAAGGGACGGTCACTCAGGAAAGTGGGAAACCAGCCCAGCTTGGGAGGTGAGGCCTTCCCCCCCGGTCTGCTCCCCTCAGCCTGGGCTGCAGACCACTGAGTATGAGTATGAATCCAAAGGTGCAAAGATGTTCTTGGGGCTGATGGGTAGGCAAAGGTCTGCATCCCTAAGGTGGGGTGGGCTGCTTACTCACTCAAAATGCTTCTTGATTTTTTCTGACTCTGCATACTTGGAGATGCCATTGATGAAGAGAGTCCGCTTGACCTGTGGAAGAGGACAGCAGGCGTGTCTTCCTACAGGTGGGCTCCAGGAGAGCCAGAGGATGCAGGGAGAGGCTGGGAGTGGGGTGAGCAGAGGGGCAGGGGGGTGGGAGCAGGCCTCGGAAACCTGTTAGGTCTCAGTGGAGTGTCAGTAACAGAAGCCTAAAGGAAGAGCCATGTACTGTGAGGGGTTCAGGGGTCAGCAGATAGGTGGACGCTTAGATCCCTGGGGACCTGGCACACTGGCTGGCAAAGAACAAATGTGGTCCAGGCTGGGTGAATGGCTGCAGAAAGTAAAGGAATATTCCCACCATCCACATCAAGCAAGATGACAATACAACCATCTGATGGCAGTACCAGTCACGGCCATTTCCCAAGGCCAGGAATACAACCATCTGACGGCACTACCACTCACGGCCATTTCCCATGGGCAGGAATACAACAATTGACAGCAGTACCAGCCACGGCCATTTCCCAAGGGCCAGGAATACAGCCATTGACAGCACTACCAGCCACGGCCATTTCCCAAGGGCCAGGAATACAGCCATTGACAGCACTACCAGCCACGGCCATTTCCCATGGCCAGGAATACAAACATCTGACAGCACTACCAGCCATGGCCACTTCTCATGGCCAGGAATACAACCATCTGACGGCACTACCAGCAACGGCCATTTCCCACGGCCAGGAATACAACCATCTGACGGCACTACCAGCCACGGCCAGGAATACAGCCATTGACAGCACTACCAGCCACGGCCATTTCCCATGGCCAGGAATACAACCATCTGACGGCACTACCAGCCACGGCCAGGAATACAGCCATTGACAGCACTACCAGCCACGATCATTTCTCAAGGGCCTCAGCATGGAGAGGCCCAGGCATGGCTTTCCTAGGATCCTTGGAGAAGTGCTGATCCCAGAGTAGGAGGGAACCCAGGCAGCTCAACTCCACAGCGGCCACCCCAGGGCCGCCTGGGAAGCCGAGACAGGCTGCGCTTCCTCACCAGGTCGTCCTCCTTGTAGCGCATCTTTGAGGTGTGTCTCCGCATGCTGTAGACCGTGAGCAGCAGGTACAGGAAAGCGAACGAGGTGTGCAGCCAGAGGAGGTTATTCCTGTGGAGGGCAGAGGGCCACGTGGGTTACGGGGCCAGCACGGTCTACCTCTGCTGTGGCCATCCATCTCTGAAGCTTCAACTCTCTCGCTCCCACTCTGGATTCCACACAATGGAGAAGTCCCAAGCCTCACCCTGATTTCAAGTTGGCAATGGTGGTTCTCCCGAAGCTGTAGGCATTGTTCTCTGGAAGGCGAGAGGGAGAAGGGGAGGGTGGTAGGGTCGGCACAGATACCCCTTTGTCCCCTTCCACTCCAGCCACCTGGCCCTCACTGACCTAGCAGGTCCCCTGAGAAGTTGACAGGCAACACAATGCCTACAGAGAGGACGCCCACGACAACCAGCAACCCAATGATGTGCCTCTGGAAGGACAGGTAGTGCACAGCATCGCCCCCACACTTGTCCCGGATCTCATCATCCCTGCAGACCACAGGAGGCAGACAGAAGATGCTGGTGAGGAGCAGCAACTGGAAAGCTGGAACCTGTCCACCACCCCACCCCCACCTCCACCCTAACATCCCCCCCCCCCCACCGCTGGTGGGGCAGCAATGGGATTGAGATGGAACTTCTCATCCCGATTTCCTGGAAGGGGAAGGAGAGAAGAGGAATGCACAGAGCCTGGAAGCGGTTTGAAAAAGAGAAGTAAAGAGAGAGAGGGAGGTCGGGAATAGAGAGAGGGAGGTCGGGAATAGAGAGAGAGGTTGGGAATAGAGAGGGGGGGTCGGGAATAGAGAGAGGGAGGTTGGGAGTAGAGAAGGGGGTCGGGAATAGAAAGAGGGAGGTCGGGAATAGAGAGAGGGGGATCGGGAATAGAGAAGGAGGTCGGGAGTAGAGAGGGGGGTCGGGAATAGAGAGGGGGGATCGGGAGTAGAGAGGGGGGTCGGGAATAGAGAGAGAGGTCGGGAGTAGAGAGAGGAAGGTCGGGAGTAGAGAGGGAGGTCGGGAGTAGAGAGGGGGGTCGGGAATAGAGAGGGAGGTCGGGAGTAGAGAGGGAGGTCGGGAATAGAGAGGGAGGTCAGGAGTAGAGAGGGGGGTTGGGAGTAGAGAGGGAGGTCAGGAGTAGAGAGGGGGGTCGGGAGTAGAGAGAGGGGTCGGGAGTAGAGAGGGGGGTTGGGAGTAGAGAGGGGGAGGTCGGGAGTAGAGAGGGAGGTCGGGAATAGAGGGGCAAAGATGAGAAGAGGGAAGGGAGGAGGACGAGAAGGAAGGATGGTGTGGGAGGGATGTTGGGAAGTGGGCAGCAGCAGCTCCTTCTAGGGCCTTAAGGGTACCAGGGCTGAGCTCCATGGCCAAGGGCCACACTAGGGGAGGGGCCCAGAGCACGGTGAGGGGCCCAGTGCTGACCTGTCCCAGCTTCCTGCCTTTCTCAGCGCTCACTGCCTGCCTGTGGACTCTGGCTGGATCTCCTGAGTTCTGCCTGCTGGCTGCTGGCTCCTGCCTGTGGCTGGCTGGCTGCTTCCAGCCTGCCTGCTGCCCCCACCCTCTGCTGCAGAGAGGATGAGGAAGGGGCTCCAGCCCCTGCTCTCAAAGCTGTGGCCATAGCTGGTAGACCATGGATGGCTGACCTCGCGCAGGGCATCACAGAGAGATGGTGGGTCAGAATAAGCATCAGGGGTCAGCACAGGCTGGGCCCCATTGCCCGGCCTCCTGGAGCAGGGGACAGGGTACTGCCAGGACTAGGAGCACTAAGGCTCTCAAAGCTGTTGGCCTTGGTTTTGGAGGGAGATGACAGGTTCTGAGGTTTCTTTCTGTTTCTCTTTAGAGTGCGTAGACCGTTCACTTACTTTATCCTGAAGATGGCTGTCAGCCAGGAACAGAAGCCCTGGGGGAACAGAGGGAACACACTGGAGACCCCAGTCTGTCAGCCCGACCCCCCTTCCCTGAAGCTCCACCCAGAGAACAGTTCCTACACCCTTCCCTACACCTGAAGAAAACCCCCATCGACACAAAGGATGTCAGTTTGGTAGCGTTTGCCTTGTATGAGTGAGGCCCTAGTCTCTATCTCTAGTACTAAAAAAAAAAGTATTTAAGTGGGATGAGGGAGATGGGCCAGTCAGTAAAGTGCTCGCCTTGCCAGCAAAAAGACCTGAGTTCAATCCCTGGATCCTACAGAAAAAAGGCAGAGCATGGTGGTAGACACTCCCAGCACTGGGGAGGCACAGACAGACGGATCTCTGGGGCTCACTGGCCAGATGGGTTAGCCTAATCGGGAGACCTAGGTCTCAGAGAAAAGCAAGGTGGGCCTGGCAAGATGGCTTGTTTGATCTCTGGAACCTCACAGGGTGGAAGGAGAGAACTCACTTCTCCAAGCTGTGTTCTGACCTCCATACACACAGCTTAGCATATGCACATGCGTGTGTATGTGTGCACGCATAATGAATAAATAAACGCAAAAACAAAAATAATCCCTCCCCCCAAAACAAAAAAATAAACCAAGATTGACAGTATCCAAGGAACAACAGTCAAGGTGGGCCGGCCTCTCCATGTAGCTGTATACATGCGCAAACACACCTGTACACTCACAGATAACACACACACACACACACACACACACACACACAGACACACACAGTGTACAAGAAAAAACTCACAAAGAGCTAGGAAGGTCAGCCCTTAAAGAAGAAAAGGCCCAACCCCTTATTGTTGGATGGGCCAGAATGGGGATGGGTGGACTTTAGGGTTCAAGAAAGGTAGTGGGATCCCTTGATCTCTAGCTAAGAACAGTTTGCAGGTTGGAAAATGGCTCAGAAGGTAGAGGTGCTTGCCACCAAACCCGATGACCTGAGTTCAATCCTAAGGACCTACCTACATGGTGGAAAGAGAGAGCCAATTTCCAAAAGTCGCCCTCTGACCTCCATACATACAGTGTACACAGTGGTGAACATACCCACAAACTTATACAAATGAATTAATTAAACTAAGAAAAACTAGGGGCAACAAGATGGATCACTGAGCAAAGCTAAGGGCATTTGCTGCCGAGGCCCACACGGTGGAGGACATACGTCCTTTGGTCTCACACATGCCGTGCCATCCCCCGCGCCCCCCCCCCCCCCCCCCGCATCCCATCCTCACACACACACAATGTAAATAACTACACAAAAAACAAACAAACAAGGCTACAAAAGCAGAGGGGTGCACTATGCTTCCTGCCTCCTCCCCCTAGTCTACCTTGAAGGGACCAAAGTCTAGGGTCAGCAAGGCTGCTTCATCACTGCCTCTTTCTTTCAGTACTGTCTTCAGGTAGAGAGGGACGCTGAGAAAGACAGGGTCCCCCACCTTCTACCAAGAGAAGGTCCGTGTCTAGCGCAGGATGGGAGAGTGTGCCATCCGGCCAAGAAGCCAGGTCTCATTACCTGAGCTCCATTCAAGTCTGGGGACCAACTGGACACCTTTGGCTAGCAGGGGTGACCCCAGCAGCTTGCCACTTACCCTGTGAGTCTCAGGAAGCTGATAGCTCTGACAGGTTGCTGCAGGAGCTCCAAGAGCAACTGACCAGGGCCACCCCAGAGAGTCTGTCTGGGAACTTCACCATCAAAACGGCAAGGGGGCCAGGCAGGGAGCAGCTGTGTACCTGACCTGATGTGAAGGAGGTCTGGGGACTGCTGTGACCCGTCAGGTCTGAAGGGGCTGCTCAGTCAGCACTAACACCCAGTAAGACAGGTGGTCCCTAAGGCCAGGGCCAACAGCCCACAACTGCTATGTTACCTCAAGGCTCATTATGGTTTCTAAAACCACGTTCAAAGAAAAAAGAGTTTTCATTGAACTCTATGAATGAATATAATATTCATTCATAGTAGAGGTGAGCATCAGATTCTACTGCGGTAAAGTTTTGACAAATGTTAGGGATGCCACTCAGAGGACCCCGTCCCGAGTCACAGGAACTCTGGGTCTGCTGCTGTCCTCTGATATTAGCATGCAACTTCCCTGAGAGAAGGCCACAATGGTGTCCCTGACCTTATAGCAGGACACTCAGGAAACTGGGAGGAGGACACTCACATTGTCCCTTTGGTCAAAGTCGACGGAGCTGGAGACGGAGGTGAGACGCTCATACCGATCATGACTGTCCCCATGCATAGCTGATGCCACACTGGGGTGGGGAGATAGAGCAGAGGAAGGTGAGAGGGGTAAGCATGAGCCTCAGAGGGGCAGACGTGAGCACCCAGAGAGACTAAAGAGGGTACAGAAAGTGCAGAGGCTGAAGCAAGAGTGACCTCCCCCTACCCTGCCTCCCTTAGGGGTCACTGGTGATGGACAGTGAGTGGGCCGTGGGCCATATGGGAGAGGGTGTCTTCTTAACTGCCCAGAATGGAGGTTGAAGCAAGAAATGTTAGAGGTCCTTGCAGTTCCAGAGGTGACGAGTAGGGGGAGCAGGAGGTAAGCAACAAAGGCAATTATTACCCCAAAAGCAAAGGGGAGGTGAAGGAAGGCAGGGATCAGAAGAACCCAAAGAGGTGGCAAGACTGGAAGATGTCTCTTGGGCAGGGCCCGACCCTCCCTTTCCCCTGAGCCATCAGATGCCACAGTTCCAATTCAGTCCTATGGACAGAGACCACGAGGAGACATAAAGGCCACAAAGGGGGCTGCTCGGGCAGGGCCTGTCCTAGGCCTCCAGAAGGAGCAGGGAACCCTGGAATATGAAGAACTAGCTGTTAGGGAAGAGGAACTGTGGGTGACGCCCCATCTTGTCTCTGCATGATTGTGCTAGGGATTTTCTGGGGAGTTCCCAGGACGGTCCATCGTCCCAGCCAATGAAGGCCAACCATGCAGGGGTACACACAGAGGGGATTTTTTTAAGGCTGGGAGTCTAAGAGGAGGAGCAAATCCAGGAAGGGCAGAGACAAGCTGAGGAGCCCCCTGCTCTGCGAAGCACACCGCCTGCGTTAATCTGAAACATGAGCCTGCAGAAGAGAAAGCTGCAAAAGAGAAGAGAACCAGCAACTGCCACGGGGAGAAGCGTGAAAGGGAGAAGAGAAAGGAAAGCTGGCTGAGCGCGGATGAGGGGGCTGCTGCCCCACATACTATTCCTGTTCCACTCGCTCCCTCTCCTGTCGGCGAAGCCTGGGGACAGAGAACACACAGGTTAGCGGGGCAGAGGAGAGAACTGAGGACTGGAGAGGGACAGACACCCAACTAAAGGTCCTCAGACCGCAGTGCTGGCCAGGGAATGGCCTTTTCCATCCCCCAACAGAGGGACGAGAGAAGGCTGGCTCTTCCCTATTCCCTAGCAACATGGACCAGGATGTTTGAGTGCAGTAGAGGGACGGTCCCAGGCTTTCTTACCTGTCCGCATCTGTCACCAAGGCCAGTCGCCCATAGTCCCAAGCCACCTTCCGGAGGATAGAGAATAAGAACAACAGGGCCTGAGGGCAGAGGGGAGGCAAGTGAATGGCTGTCCACAGCCGGGGACAGAATCCCAACTTAAAAGGGGGGGACCCTGATTTGGGTGCACGGACAGAAGTTGGTTAGGCATGGGAAGGTGGGACATGGGTCAGAGACAGAGGACATTTGCAGGGGATGTCCTGAGCCCCGGTGTCAAGGGTAGGGGACAGTAGGAGGACACTCACCAGGAAGCACATGAAGTCCAGGGCCAGCACAGTGGGGACGCCCCCAAAGGGCAAGCCCTGCAGGACAGTGCTGCGGATGCGGGCACTGTAGCAGTAGTCCTTGGAGGAGCTGCTGTTGAGGGCCGCAGTGCCCAGCGTGGCCAGCAGGAAAGGCAACATGGCTGCTACTGCCTCATGGTCCTTCCAGGCAGAGGGTGAGTTGGTCGGCTGGGTTCACTCCCTACCCACCCCAGACTTTCAAGGGGGGTACCGGAGGGTTGGTCAGCTGCCTCAGTGGGAGCACCTAGGGAAGGGAGATGTGTATCACATGGGTTTATTTCATGGCCCTCTGACTGTGACTGCACTCTGGGTCTGGCCAGCGCACCCTGATTCAGTACCCACATGGAGGCTCGCGACTGTCATAATTTTAGTTCTAGGGGATAAGATGCTCTGACATCTGCAGGCACACGTAATGTGTGTGGTACAGACACACACACACACACACACACACACACACACCACTCATATATATAAAGCAATATAAATAAAAAAATTCTAAAGATGTGTAGAGGCCTGTTTTTGTGCCAGAGAGTAAGAATCCAGAGTTAACTGCTTCATTCTGATCTTCTCAGAACCTCAAAGTTCAGTCTTTAAACTGAAGAAATAAACAAAGAATCAAAAGAAAAAGGACTTCTCAGTCTTTTGGCTAAGATCAAGTGAAAAGAAAACCAGAATGATCAAATGTGTTTAGAGATTTAAATTCTGTTAACCTCCTCCATAAAACCACCTTCAAAACAGATGTTCAGCCCTGTGTCCTCAAAGCAGAGCACAGGGCTGGAAGGCAGGTAGGTATGAGCACCAGATTTCAGAGTTAGTGTCACCTCGCTGGTCCCAGCCACCCCTGCTTTTCTCTACCCCAGCTTCCCTCCCCTCCCTCCAACTAGCTGCACAGGGCAAACAGAGGGGTGTGAGGACTACAACTCCCAGAATGCTGTGCTTCTGCCTCCGGAGCAGAGCAGGCTGGGAATGCTGTGCCCTCCAGCCAGCTTTTCCATTGGCAAAAGAGGGGAAGAGTGGGCGGTCGGAGGCCTCTAAAGGTCCCCAGCAACCACTGTACTAGTGTCTTGCCTGGTGCCTGCCTGGTGCACTGGCACAGCCCTTTGTGCTCTAAGTGGATGAGGGGCAGAAGAGGAGGGAAGGGGAAGCCAATTGGACTCATGGGCTCTTGTGCTTGGAGACAAAGCTGAGCAGGGCTCTGGGGAGGTTCCCAAGCTGGAGAAGTGTGGTTGCTGCAGAGGCAGCTACCACAGCAGCACAGCCCCACCTGGTCCTACTCGGGGGCCCCTGGGGGCCCCTTCTGCTGACAACATGGAAGGTCTGCCTGGAGGAGGGTCCCGAGGGAAGAAGGGCAACCAGACAGAGAATAACAAATCTAGAAGAGGTGACTGGCAACGTAGAAGGAACTGTCTGTCCCTTAGCCCCCCTGGGTGACCTAGCAGCCCCGGGGTCTCCCCTTTCCCACTCAAACATCCAACCCAACAGAGCAGGAGCCAGAAGCTTTCTAAGGATGAGAACATGACCATTGTTTATGTTTCTCTTGGTCCAAGGGAATCTTTGCAAAGCCTGGGTCAGGATGGAACAGGGAATAACTGCCTTGCATGCGCTATACAGGCTCTTTTTCTGGCCCAAGCTGCCTTTAAAAACACACGGGTTTAATCATTGTAGCAAGTACTATTTATCTAGTGTCCACTGTTTCAAGAATAACAATATATGGGGCTCCAGAGATGGCTCAGCAGATGAGAACACTGGTTGCTCTTGCAGACAAGGATACAATACCCGACACCAGCAAGGTCGCTAACAACTGTCTTTAATTCCAGTTCCATGAAATCTGACACCCTCTTCTGGTCTCTGCTGGTACTACACCCACATTGTACACATACACACAGGCAAACACCCCACATATAAATAATAAATCTTTTTAAAACAAAAGAATAATAACATATATGACTGCATTTAATCCTTGAACATCCTGTGAGTTGTTATCACTGTCATTTGAAGATGTGAGTAGAGGGCTCAGAAAAGTTGAGTACTTTCCCACTAGGTCTCACTGCAATAAAACGATGGAAGCTAAACTCAAACCTAAGTCAATTTCTACCAAAGCAAGGACCCTTCTCAGAACACAGGTGCTTTGCTGATAGGCCTAGGACAGGTGAAGGTGGACCTGGGCCCATTCTTCCAATCAGTAACAGAGATGCTGCAAGGCTCCCACAGGGAGGTAGGAATGTATCCACGGTCAGGGGTGGGGGTGGCAGCGCTCTGTCTTCAGCTCTTACCATGATCTTTATGCAGCCTAGGCTGATCTCCAACTTAAGATCCTCTGCATATATGGAAGCTTCATCAATGCAATGATAATTATTTGTTCTTGGGCCAGAGAATTAAAGGGCAGTTGAGACATACGCTCAGATGTGTAAATGTGCTCATAGGTGTGTCTGTCTGCATAGGGAGCTAGGTGACTACATGACAATGTGCAGAAATAAAGGAACTCATGGCCTGAGTGGAGAAATGTGCGTGGATGCATCTGGGAGCCTGGGTGTGTAAATATAAGATGTACAGACGCTGAGGCCCCAGGACAGGCTAAAGGTGGGTATAGGTATTTTGGGGACGGAGGCTCCTATTAGCTCCCCCTTTTTCTTGGAAACAAGGGCTCAGATATTCTAGATTGACTTCAGTCTTGTTATGAAGCTGAGGATTGCCTTACATTTCTAATCTTCTTGCCTCTACTTCCTAAGTGCTAGGAATCAATCCTAGGACTTCGTTCGGTCCCATCCGTCTCCCAACCACGCTACACGCCCAGTCCTGACCTCTCTGAACTCCAGAAACCTCAGTGCCTTTTCCCACCCCCTTGTTTCTAAACAAACTGTTCAAACCCTTTCAGTGCCCTCCTTCCGCTGCGATCTTCTCTACTCTGAGCGAAGATGGGACAGTCTAGAAGTTTCTGCATGTGGCTCCGCTATGGTGGGTGAGAGTTTCCCAGGATGCTTGGTAACTGGTTACCAGATCTTCTCATTGCCAATCTTTTTACTGCCACTGAGCACCCCCTGCTTCCCAACACCCAAGGCAAGCAGGGCACACCCAGATCGCCCATCCATAGGGAGGAAACAGGGACCAGGGAAGGGAATGGAACCAGGCAAGGTCACAGGGTAGGTACAGGGTGGAGTTGGGTTGGTGGCTTTGCCAGTTGACAGGGTAACTTCGAGGTCTTTAACTGTAGGGTGGGGCTGTTGGGCTGTGTCATTCGGAGCAATTGCTCCAAATCCAGCCTAGGGGCGAGAAGCTGAAGACAGAACACTGCTTGGGGGCAGTAGTAGGAGTCGAAGGTTCTCCCAGTCCAGAGGTGCCCAGCCAGCTGTGAGCCCATTTCTTTAGCTGGATACTGAAGCTGGTTTTGTAGCAGGATGGGGATTTTAGACTAAGTCAAGATGGTCATTTCACTACTAGAAACTGCACGTCTCAAGGGTAAAAGTTACTTTTTTGCTTTGTTTTTTCCTCATAGAGTTACTGGGAAAGACTAACGTAGGACTTGGGATTCCTATACAGCCAGTGAGAAGAGCTTAACTCTTAATACGAAATGGGTCTCACTCTTCCAATTTGTAACAAAATAGTATTAAGGACTTTGCCTGGCCTGAGTGGAACTCAGAGAAAGGTAAAAGTGTATCTATCCATAGGTGAGCTGCCCACTCCACATCTCTCTCCAGAGTGTAGCTATGCAGTTTAGGCTTTGCTCCAAGGCAAGGTCTTCCTGAACGCTGGGGATACAAGTTACCACACTGGTTCATTCTACTTTCTTCTGTACAAGGCATTACTACTCTAAGTACTTTGCAAATGTTACTATTTGCTAAGCCTCCCAACCCTAACAGGCCACTGAGGCAAACAGACAGCAAATAACTTGGGGAAGTCATACAGCCAGTCTGTGATGGATCCAGAGATGGGTCCAGGCATTTTGCTGCTCCTGCAAATAGGGGAGGCCAGCAGAAGGGCTCTGAGGCTGAGGGCTGTTAGTACCAGCACCAGAGCATCACACCCTAGATCTACAGGCTGGCCTTTCTTCTTGCTTGTAGCTAGCTCCTGATCCTTGACTCAGGGGTTTGTGGGTTCAAGGGCTCTGGGATGAAATGCACTTGACTTCTAGTCTGGAAAAAATGCTTAACCAGCATGGGTCTCGGGTCCTTCACCTGTGAAATGGGGACAACAACTCAGCCCTTTGGCTGCTTAAAAGGTGAAATAAGATTAAAAACAAAACAACAAAACTCGAGAGTTTAAAGCTCTTAAAAAAAAAACATCTAGTCAAACAAAAGAAACCACCACAAGAAAAGACCATCTGCTGAAGGCAAGCACACCTGGGAAGTAGAGGCAGGAAGATCAGGAGTTCAAGGCCAGCCTGAGCTAAATGACTTCACATCTCAATCAAATCGAAACACAAAAAGTTGTTATTAATAAGATATAGACTCCAGGAGGTTGCTTTAATGGAGGAAGGTTGGTTAAGACCAAATAAAACACATAATTTCAGGACAGAAATAGAATTACTCATGGGGGGTGCTTTTGCTACATTAGGGACTCTGTCACCAAGTCCCATCCACCTGCATTAGGCAAGGTGGGGCACCAGAGGTGACTGGTAGGTCAGGAAGTTCAGAGAAGTGAACCCATTACTATTGATCACCTGTCAGGCAGGATGCCTGGCTCTTTACCTGCATTACACTATTGGATCCCAAAGATACACCTCGGAAGGAGTCGTGATAGCTAATCACGCTTTTAAATAGAAACAGAGGTTCAGATGGTTAAGTAACTTGTCAAGGTCACACGGCTCAAGAACAGCAGAGCTAGGATTTGAACCCGGGTTTCTGTTACTCTGCTGTACCTGGAAGGAACTTGTATGATATCCAAAAAGGGGTTCTTAGCTACTTATCATCCATCTTCTGCCTCAAAACATCCCCACCCACCTACTCACTCACTCATTGGCCAAGACTGTACTGGATGAACTAATAGCAGGCCCCAGCATGTGCCACTTGGGACATGCCAGGGCGTAGACCCTCTGGTACCCCGGAGGACAAACGTGCTGCCAGCATACCCCCACCTGAGCCTGGCAGCCACTCCCCTTCCCTCCTTTCAGAAATCTGGAAGGCAGAGAACTGTGGGCCCCTCTTCAGGAGGTGTTGGGCACAGTCTCATTTACCCCGGACTACTGCAGACCCGGGAGTAGGCTACAGGGTCAAGGAGTGGTACTAGGTAGGGAGAGGAGCCCTAAGGCCCCTTGGGCAATGGGCCGCCAGACCTCTGATCATGAGGCCAAGACTGGTGGCAGCACAAAGCCCCAAGGGCAGCCAGCCCCTCTGACCTCTCTTCCCCACTTCCCAGGCGCCCTTCTTTTTTCTGGGTAACACAACGACAAGCTTCGGGACAGCTCGCACCAGGTGGTCAAGACAGCCGGGAGGGACAAAGCGCGCCCCCTCCCCCTCAATAGGGCCTTTGCCTACTCCGGATTCGCGTCTGAATCTTCTCCCCACCGCACCCTCCAACGCAGGCCCGGGCGGCTCATGAATGAACTGCTCTGTGTGGGGCGCAGGAGAGGACATGCTCCCGGGGCCAGCCGCTTCTTCCAGCCGGCAGACCAGTCCCCACCAGGGCCAGCCACCCGTCTGGTGCCAGCACCCTCGAACCCTGCCTTTTGCCCAAGCATAGACTCCTTGTTCGAGGCCAGCTCCGTCCCCAGCAACGAGAGAAAGAATAAAGAAACCGAGGGCATTGGACTTGGCGACCCTAGAATGCAAAACTCGGGGGCGGAGGCGGGTGGATCCCTTCAGCGGCGCCGGCGGCTGGGGAGCAGCTGGGATCCGAGGAGGGCCGTGCAGGGGCCGCGCACCTGGACGGGGCAGGTGGGACGAGAGTAGCACTCAAGGGCCGGGACAGAGGGGGTCCCACCCCTTGGGATATCCCATCGGAGCGGGGGCAGAGGACGGCGCACATCTGGAGCCCCGACAGGGGTGGAAGGACTCACATCTGGCCAGGGACGGTGGGGGTTTGGGGACAAAGCGTGCCTCCGTTGGGTTCTGCGGGGCCCGGGCACCTCTGGGTCCCGCAAGAGGTGGAAGGGAGGGGACGCGCAGCTGAGTCGGGGTTGTTTTTTTTTCCTTCCTTGGGGTGGTAGTGGGATCCTGTGATCCAAGTAAGGGGTGCTAGGGAGGGGTCCGCGTACTCACCCCCAGGCGCAGACTCGGCTCCGACTCGGGAGCCCCGGCTCCGGGCGGGGCGGGGCTGGGGAGGGGGAGGGGGAGTCGCCGGGCGGCTTGAGCTCTGGGCTCCTGCGGCGGCCGCGGCAGCGCGTGGGGGAGGGGGAGCAGAAGGAGGGAGGGGAGCCAGAGGAGGAGCTCTCGCAGGACCCGCCCCCACGCCGAACACGTAGAAAGTGCGCGCGTACTCACGGAGCACCGCCGGCGCGCAGGCGCAGGGTGCGGGGCGGGGCCTGGCCAGCGGGGTTCGTGGTGGGAGATTGCCTGGGAGCCAACGCGGTATGAAGGGGCTCAGGAGCCACTTTGCTCCCCTCGCGCTGCTTCTCCTCCGCCTTTCTTCTTTGCAGTAGGGGAGGCTCTCTGGGGGAGGGGTGAGGAGGGCCCATAATGGGCCCGGAGTCAAGAGAGAGGAGTCCCCACCCTTCGAGAGGCCTCAGATCTGGACCTTCTGCATGGTCCACGCCGCTTCCGCGCTTCCCACGCCCCCTCGATTGCGCTCTCTTGCTTACCCCGGTCCGGGAAGTGGAGTCTTGGGGAGTAGGGACTGCGGTCTAGCCTGGGCCAAGTAATTTAGGCCGGTTGCTCTGGCGCGTCTCCCCTGCAGTTTATCTGCTCCTCTTTCTCCCAGTGGGTCTGGAGATGAGTTTGTTAGAACCTTCTTCCATGTAAAGAGGGGGTCCTTGCTTTCGCTTCTGTCAGGCTGAATGACTCCTCTGGTCCAGGGAATTCCCTGCTTTCTCAGTTCACCAAAGCCCGCACCTAACAGGGGTTAAGATTGGGAGGATGGAGAGGCGGACCGCCCCTTTTCTGTATGTCATCACACAAATCCCGAGCACAGAGACAGGGCAAACCACCTGTTTAATTTCGGGTTCTTAAAGGAGACAGGAAATAATTGCTTTCCACTGTGCGCAGTAAGTGAGCTTTGCCACTCTGAGACGTTAAGGGACTGATTGTGTAGCGGTCACAAGACCTGAGACGAGTCACCTTGGGTTGTTTGGGAAATGCTGGCACCCAGGGCCTTGCAGTCATGGCTGGACACTGCCTATCCTGGTCAGTGTGTGTGCTGTATTTGGATATTCAGCTGCCCGTTGTAGCTGGAAGGTTACAGCTATAACTGTTGTCTTTCAAGCATTCCCATGAGTGACTTGAAAATCAGCTTAATACATCATGGCCATCGTGTGTGTGTGTGTGTGTGTGTGAAAGAGAGAGAGAGAGAGAGAGAGAGAGAGAGACCCAAGGGCACGGGAGTGTATTATACTGTTTCTGTGTGTCAGAAAAGTTTGGAAAGGCATTGCTCTCTTGTATGCCTCTCAGTTTCCTTGACTTGAGTTTTCAGTCAGTTTAAACCTCCTGAAATTGCAGTTGGTGAGTGAACCAGCAGTGGGGCTTCCCTGTAACCCTAGACGTGGCAGGAGTTCACGGCCATCCTCAGCTGCCTGAGACCCTGTCTCAACAACACCAAACCCACATACAAAAACCCAAACCCTTCCCAAACTGTGAGGGTTTTGTTGGAGGTAAGGGAAAGAAGATGGAGGTGAAGATATTGTGTTGATCTGGGTTTGTGTGTAAAACTAGCCTGACCCACTCCCTGGAACAGTACAATTCACCTTGAGGCCAGACAGCACTGATAAGGCATCTCAAAGATGGAGATGGAGGCCATGGTGACCTGGTTTGGGGACTTCTGGAGATCATTGGAAGATTTGTTTCTGGAATTTTACTATTTTTAAAAAAGTAATACAAGTGTGAGTCCGAACCTCTGACCTCCTGGGTCTATTTTTCAAGTGGCTTTTATCTGAACACAGTGCCTAGAATCTTCGATGATACAAATTCAGTCCGTGCTCCCCTGCCCCCCAAGACAGGGTTTCTTTGTGTAGCCCTGGCTGTCCTGGAACTCCTGTAGATCAGGCTGGCCTTGAACTCAGAGATCCACCTGCCTCTGCCTCTTCAGTGCTGGAATTAAAGCAAAAGTCTTTTAAAGATTATCTTAGTATGTTCTTGTGTTGTTTGGCTGTCACGTGTGGATCTGCCCAAATGTGTTTTCTCATTATTCATGTTATGTGGTTCTGTGGGATCTTGGGAAGGCCTCAAGAAGTCAGGTTATAGTTTAACCTGTATTTATTTGTTTGTCTGTTTATGTGAGCGCTTAGGTCATGTAGCCCAGACTGGCTTCAGAATCACGATTATTCTGCCTGTGCCTCCTTAGTACTGGGATTAAATGGGTGCACCACCACACCCAACTTCAGTCTCTGTTTTAGAGGTCGAAGGTTTATGTGGTATAATTTTACAGGTATGTTAACCATGATAGTCAGGGTTCAAGAAAGGACTGTGATTCAGGGCTCACAGTGTTGTTCTGGGTCACGAATGTGCTGCCCCAGACGGAGAGGTCAGTAGCTTATTAGTCACTAGGGAATCTGGGTGGGAGGTCTCCTATCCAAAAACTCTTAAAAATCACATCTGCCCTTGAAAAGTCAGGAAGCATTTTTGCGTGACTCTGAACTGAGAAGCACTTTGAGGACTGTGATTCAAGGTGGAGGAATCGGTGCTGCCTTGTGATGGAGGAGTCTGTAGACCAGAAGGATGCCAAGTCAAGGTGGTCCCTCGCCTAACTGAAGCTAAAGCACTTTCAGATCCATGTGGCTCAGCTCTGCCCAGTGCCCCCAAGTGTCCACAGTTTATTGAGACCTGGAGCAGGGACTTAAAGGTCACAGACATCAGAGAGATGAGTTCTGCCAGTAGCATTTCCTCTTTGGGTCTAACCTTGCTAGCCCACATTCCTCTGGCTATCTGACTTCTCATACCTGGCTCCTTGCCATTGCCTCAATTAAGTCCTCATAGAAAGTTAAACCTGAGATAAAAACTGTGGACCAAGTTGAGGGATGGGTTGCTCAGTGGAGCTGTAGTAGAAATAGATCTTCATATTGTTGAGGGGAGCTGTGCTCCTTGAGACTGGTGCTGTGAAAACACACCTGGGCAGGAGAGTCAGATCAGCTTCTGCTTGGACTTGTGCTGATTGTAGTGTGTTACTATTGTTACTGTTATCGTTTAGTATTGAGAGGATGTTACTGTGTAGCCCTGGCTAGCTCAGAATTCAGTACGTAGACCACTTGTCTTTGTCTCCCACGTGCTGGGATTACAGGTGTGCACCACTGTGCTTGGCCTTGGTTATTTGTTATTTTGTTTGTTCTCTTTTCGAGACAGTCCAGTTTAATTCAGGCTGGCCTTGAACTTGTGTCGAGCTGATCTTGAGCATGAACTCTTGATTTTCCTGCTTTGCCTTCCTAGTATTGGGATCACAGGTGTATACCACTGCAACAATGGGAGCTTTTTATTTTTTGAGTTTTTAAAAGCATGTGCCAGTCTTCACACACACACACAGTGTGTGTTGTTTGTTTTCGGTCAAGTTTTTTAGTGGGTAGAACTGCATCTGAGCCATACCCCTGTCTTTCAGGGTGTACTGGGTAGGGACAAGTTTGAGCTCTGGTCTGGACTTGGTTGCCATATACCTGGGAGGAGTGGCAAGCAGTAAGTTCCATTTCTGACTTCATTCCTCCACCTGCAAAATGATGCAAGTCCTCAGCCAGTCCAACCTCTTAGCGTTGCCTGCTCTTAGTTGTTTTTTTGTTTCCATTGGGTGCTTAGGGATCTGGTGTGGATACGTTGAGAATTACAACATACTAGACTTGTGTGAAGTTAAACCGCACACACAAAATAAACTTCCTGAAAGAGAATGAGAATGGGCCAATAGGGAAACAGTAGCAAGTGTTTAAGCAACAAATGCAAGTATTTGTTGGTCCAAATGGAAAGGGTCTTTTTGTGATTCTTTAAAGTGTCTCGGCCTTTGCTTTTTCCTACTTAACATTTGATTTATTTTATTTTTGGAGATGGTTTCTGTAGGGAAGCTGGCCAGGAATTCCTAGACCGGCCTTAAACTAAAGGTACTCTTCTACGTCTGGATTCTCCTGCCCCTGATACTAGAGACAACCCAGGACATGTAGGCAAGACAAGTGCCTCTGCCTCCAGAGTGCTGGAATTGAAGGTGTGTGCCTTCAGGCCTGACTTGGAAACTATATATAGATCTGTGATACTCATATATGGCGTACTTGTATAGAGAGCATGGCTCTGCTGGTTACTTTGTATTGAAATTCAATACCCAAGGAATACCTGGGGAAAGATGGCCCAGCGAGGCACCAACACACTTGTACACAAGTCTGAGAAACTATAAATTGCTACCCAGAACCCATGTAAAGGTGGAAGGAGAGATCTGACCCCATAATTGCTCTCTGACCTGTGACACACACATAGTAGTAGATAAATAGCCTCAATTAATGGTGCTTTTTTCCCCTCAGAAAGCACACCAAGCATAGATTTTTTTTATTTTATTTTATTTATTTATTTGTTTGTTTTGGTTTTGGTTTTGGTTTTTTGAGACAGGGTTTCTCTGTAGCTTTGGGGCCTGTCCTAGAACTCGCTCTATAGACCAGGCTGGCCTTGAACTCTTAGATCCGCCTGCCTCTGTTTCCCGAGTGCTGGGATTGAAGGCGTGCCCACCACTGCCCGGCTGTGCAGATGCTGCCTTAATTGTTCTTCTAGTCCTTAGTTTGAAAACTAGCTGACTTCCCCCAAAAAGAAAAGAAAGCTGGCTAAAAATGAATCCTCTAAATCAGTGGTTCCTAACTTTCCTAATACTGCAGGCGTTTAATACAGTGAAACCCCCAACCGTAAAATTATTTTTGTTGCTACTTTGTAATTCTGCTACTGTTATGAATTGTAAATATCTGTGTTTTTCCAGTGGTCTTTGGTGACCCCTGTGAAAAGGTCATTCCACCCTGCCCCCAGAGTTGAGACCCATAGGTTGAGAACCACTGCTCTTAAATATCAGGCATCTCGGTGCATGAAAAAAGTCAAAACACAAGCTAAGCTCACAGAACATGGAAACTCTGGGCTCCACATTGAACAGCAAATCAGTTCTTCCCACTTGACAATTCTGAGCTGTAGCCATGTGTGTCGGTAGCTACTCTACCTTAGAGTCCTAAGCAGGGCAGACACTGGACCCTGCCTCCATGGAGCGTGCATTCCAGTGGTATCTGCATGTGGAAAGGCTAGTGGACACCTCACCAATGTGTTTCTGAAGTCCCCCTCTGTGCGTCTGCAGCATAGTGGAGACTTTAGCCGAGATGGAAAGGGGCATGCCTCTCAGTTGTATGAAATCATCTCCACCCTGCCCTGTGAAGGAGAGGTTGTGATTCACACTCTGAAGTGGGAGGTTAGTGCTCGGGAGTGGACCAGAAAATCACAGGAAAGGCCACCTCTGGCACAGAACTCTACCAAGTAACCTGACTCTGTCTAAATGAGTGTCGTAAAGGAAGAAATATTGAGTACTGTCTGGGCAAACACAATGCTTAGAAAGAAACAACATTCGGTGTACCCAGGTCTACCAAGCCTCTGGTCCTGTGTCTGCAGGCTGGACTCAGGCTAGCAGAGAATGTGAAGGCCTGTCAGGAGTTTCTTTGAGGTACATTGCTGTCCCATGGCTCTGGAGCAGTTAGTGATGTGGGCATTGTCCGTACTAGACTGGGAGGTGCTTCCAGGGTTCTGCGGACAAAGCATGGACTTCCGCCACCACTAGCACCATCTTGGCACCAGGGAACTCCTAGATGGGTTGCCTGTGGGGTTCCAGTGTCTCGTGGGGGTGGGGGTGACACCTAATTTATTTATTGCACGCCTACAGTTTTTTGGGACCCGAGATTGTTGTTTTCCAGTATGGGAGAAGCAGTTGTCAGTTTGGAGGAATAGGGCACCCAGGTGAGGTCTGTGACTGTGCCTTGGGGCCACAGGAAACTGCTAAGTCAACTGGGGTTGAGGTCAGAGGTCACAGTCACTGCCAGATCCATTAGAAACAAAGTGGCAGTCTTCCCTGGAGGGTGAAGCCTGTGCTTGAGGGTTGGGTGCAGAGTCGCTGCCCACCTAGTTCCTGGTGCCATTTGAGATGCCCTTCTAAGTTTCTGAATTTGGGGTAGTAAGTGGTAAGGAGTAGAGTGTGAAGGGACATCCAGAATTACCCAAAAACCGCAGGCCTCTGATCCCAGTGACCTGGGAAACTGAAAGGCATGACTGGGCAATTGAGTGAGGCGGTATCTCTGTGGTAGAGGCCTTGCCTAGCACTTTTGAGGCCCTAGGTTCAATTTCTAGCTTGTCGGAATCAATCTAGAGCTGAGATGTGGCTTAGTGGTAGATGGCAGTCCTGGCATATGCAAGGTCTGACCCCTCAGCATACTGAACATTTCCATCAGTACAGGGTACAGGGCTGTCCTGGTATAGATGAGCTGCAGATCACGTGGACAAAATGGCCTCGGACTAGGTCAGATTCAGTAGGCAGAGGGCGTGGGGGCCGGCTGAAAGCAGTGCTACGTGGAGGCCTGGGCCTGTTCTGTAGTAGTCAGAAGGTTCCTTGAACACTGGGATTTGTGGTGGTACCCTTCAGGAGCTTCTGGGGACCTCTCGGCACTGGTGCAAGCCTCAGGCTAACATCCTAGGAGCCCAGTGCAGAGGTGAGGTCCCTGTGCCCTCAGGACTGACTATGTGGGCTACACTAGATTCGTTTTGAATATCCAAGGATCCCCTTTCCTCTGGGAGCAGCTTGAAGGTCTGTCAGCATCAGATGGCCCAGCGTGGCTGGGGCTGAGGGTGCAGGCTGCTGCCCTCCAGAGCTGTGGTGGTGCTCTACCCATTTGTAGTTGTACTTAGAGCATGAGCCCTTCTGGCTACCTACACTGCAGATTGTCTCCAGAACTCAGGTGGGGACTGGGGCGTCATTCAGCTGTGCAGTGCTCGGCAGACAGGCTGAAGGTGCTGGGTGCAATCCCAGCCCCACAGAACACAACCGAAACCTGGGGTTGGATTGGAGAGAATCCCCTCACCTGGGATTTCAGGTCCTTCAGCAGGCGGTGAGGGGCCTACAGATAAAGTGGGCGTGTAATGTCAGTAGATTTTCTGGCTTTTGTTTTTGTTTGTCTTTGAGATGGAGGTCTATCTATATTGCCCTGGCTATTCTGGAACTTGATGGTTGCCAGGCTCGTCTCAAACCCTGCCTCTGTCTCCTGAGCATGCTCCACCACACCTGGCAAATGTCAGTCTACTTGATGGAACTAGAGCATGTTAACAGTTGGGGAATACTTCAGGTTGCCATAAGTGGACTATTGTGGTTCAGATTTCAGCCTTGCTACTCCTCGCTGTGACACCTTGGTCAGGTTACTTCTCTGGCCTCGTGTGTGTGTGTGTGTGTGTGTGTGTGTGTGTGTGTGTGTGTAACAGGGAGGTTAGGTATGCACTGCACAGTAGTGTTTAAGTGAGATGACAATGCACAGCGTTGGGCTGTAATGGCCACAACAAAGGTTCATCAAGAAAACAGGGCCCTAAGAGCGCAAGCAAGGCCTGAGGGACGCCGAGGGCCTGGTTGTGCCCTTGACTGGTTGTGGGCTCTTCGTAGTGCTCTGTGTACCTCAGTTTCCTCATCTGTGGAATGAGATGGGAAGGAGGGAGGAGCTGATAGGCATGGGGTGCCCCGCCTGTGCTGGGCGCTCTCCATAGCTCATATGCCTGGGATCTTTGCCTTAGTAAAGATGGATTTTCCCATTGGTCTCTGTGCCTCAAGTGCTCAGGGCCGCCTAGGTTAGCTGCCACCTGCTGCACGTTTTCTGATCGTAGAGCTGGCCAGGACTTCATAGGCGTCCCAAGCAAAACACTGCACTAAGTGACAGGCATTTGTGGAATGCCCGCACATTTCTGCGGAAGTGACTGGTGAATTCTCTCCCACCTTTATTAAATAGTCTTATCTGAGGCAGGCGTGTTGAAACCTCGCTAGGCAGAGCTGTGTGTAAACACTGGTGCACAGGCCCGGCTCTGGGGCTCCCCAGCCGTGCCCTCCAGCCAGCTGTCTGAGTGGAAGAGCTGGCCTGCTTACAGCTGGGATCCCCGGCTGGTTGGCGGCAGACTTTTCCTTGCCATGCCGAAGCGATGTTTGTGCCCTATGGGACCTTTCTGGATTCCTGACGCCTGGGTGCCTTAACTGTCTCCTGCCTGTGGAAGATTTTCCATGCTGTGGTGCTGTGGGGAAACTCACCCAAATATAGACTGTGGTCAGTGCCTTGGCAAGGGTGGCTTCGGCTCTGCTTTGCCGACCTTGTGCTCTCCAGGTGTCCTGGTAGTCACATTTGGGGGAAGGGTGATATGTGACAGGTGACTTTGGAAGCTGCCTTGATCGAGATTTACAACCCTCTTTTGGACTGAAGCCAGGGTGTGTGCAAGCACGCTACCACTGAGGTATATTCTCGACCTTTTAAAAACTTATTTTTGAAAAAAAATTACTTTTATTTTGTGTGTGCCAGTGTTTCCCTACATATATGTGAGTGCACAACTTGTGTGCCTGGTGCCCAAGGAGGCCAGAAGAGATACCTGACCCCTGGAGCTAGAGTTCCAGATAGTTGTGAGTCACCGTGTGTGTGCTGGAAACTGGTCTCAGGTCCTCTGCAAGAACAGGTAGAGCTCTCAGCCACTGAGACAGCTCTCCGACTCCATGTTTTGTTTTGTCTGTTTTTGTCCCTGTTTTTCTAAACAGGGTCTCACTATGTAGTTGACCTTCTTGGAATTCACTCTGTAGACCAGGCTGACCTCGAACTCATAGAGATTGCCTGCCTCTGTCTGCCATTGGGATTAAAGGTGTGCGCCTCCACTGCCCGACTTGTTTTGTGTTTTAATAATTTAATAATTAAATTAATAATTTAATAATACGGGGTCTCATGTAGCCCAGGCGGGCCTAGAGCTCACTAGGTAGCACAGGTATTGAACTTTTCGTTCTACGTGCTGGGATTAACAGATGTTGTAAATTACCCAGGTCAACCTAGCGCTCACTCTGTAGTCCTGCCAGGCCTGTGCTGCCAGAGCTGGCTGATGCTAATCTACCTTCTTCCAGGGTGCTGAAGTGGGTTCAGAAGGCACACAGGTGTCAAGAAGGTGTACGGCTTTGTGTCCCTCTCGGAAAGTTGTGGCTAGCTCAGGTGTGCTAAAGGACTCCGGGGTCGGTTGCCTGGGGAAGCTGTAGAGCTGCTGAGGGCCAACCCAGCTGCCCAGGGTGAGACTGTGACTCAGCACAATTGGGAGCTGGAGTTCTGTCTGATCGGCGTGTATCATCCCAACACTACGATTCTTGTTCAGTGACTAATGAGCTTGTGCTCCGGTGTCCTCTCCCATACATGTCCCATATAAAACAGGCTCTGTCCCCTTTCCTGCAGGTTTGCCGTCTTGAGATCCATGGCTGTCCTTCCTGGGCTCTGGGGTTCTTTTGCCCATGTCAGCAGAACATTCAGCCCGCGCTGCTTCAGGTAATGCTTGATACCTTGTTCTTAAGAAGTTACCTGGGTAAGCCTGCACCCTGACTGGATCCTGTGATGACAGAGTGGGAGGAACTGGGCGGGGTCGTGGGCCAGTGCGGGAGGGAGAGGAAGCCGTTCTTCAGTCCCCGCCGGTCCCTTAGAGGGGCCACAGCTCTTGATCCTGTTGTTCCCAGGGCTTTAAAACTCCTTATGTGCAAAAAAATATTGCTCTGTATGTGTGAGAAAGAGAGAGAGATTGATTTGGGCATGCAGGTGTCATGGTACACATTTGGACGTCAGAAGACAGCTTGGAAGTTGCTTCCTCCACAGCGTGTGTCTCAGGGATGAGCTCAGGTTGTTGGCTTGGTGGCAGGCGCCTTTATCTGCTGAGCCATCTTTCATTTTTTTTTTTTTATTTTTGAGACAGTTTCTCTGTAAAATAGCCCTAGCTGTCCTGGAACTAGCTCTGTACACCAAGCTGGTTTCATACTCAAAGATCCGCCTGCCTCTGCCTCCCAAGTGCTGGAATTAAAGGTCTGTGCCACCACCACCCAGCCCACCCCAAACTTTTTTAAGAATGAGGTGGGTTTTTTTTCTTTTCTCTTCTTTTCTTTTTCTTTTTCCCAGGACTGTGGATTGAGTCTGGGGTTTCCAACTAACCCTCTCTAACCCTCTTTTTACATTTATTTTGATTTTTGTTGTTTTTGTTTGCTTTATACAATAGATTTCCACTGTAGAGCTGCAGCGGGGCCTGGATATTTCCCTGTAGACCAGGCTGGCCATCTTCCCACTTGTGCCTCCTGAGCGCTCAGGTTGTGAGTGTGCTACCAGCCGCCTGCTTTACCTTTATTTAGAGATGAGATCTCACTAAGTTTCCCAACTCACCTTGAACTTTGGAGCCCACATTGACTTTGAACTTGCTGTCTTCCTGCCTAATCTCCTGTGTAGCCAGGATTGTATTCTTGCAACACAAACTCCGGCACAATTGTTCTTTAATTACAAAATTGTACATTCTTGCCAGTACATGTTTCCTTACCAAACCTAGGTGGCCCCACCCCAACCACTGTGTCTTCCCCTTTGAGATCCCGTGCTGCCCGGCTCTGCTAGTCCTGCAGAGGTGAATAGGAATCGCTTCTAGTGCAGAACGAGAGTAGGGGAAGCAGCTCAGCAGTAGCCTGGTGACCGGAGTGAGTTCCATACCTAGGTCCTGTATGGTGGAAGGAAGGCGCCACCTCTTGTAAGTTGTCCTCTTACCTCCACACGTGTACATGTGCGCACACATACACGAAGTGAATAGAAGTAGTTTTTAAAAATAGCACAATGTGTATAATAGTAGAACAGAGAGAGGTCTGGTGAGCGCTGGTCAGGTCTGAGGAGAGCTGTCAGGAGGGGGAGGTGAGGGCATCTAGAAGAGGGGTTCTGAGGAAGCCCTCACAGAAGCAGCTGTGGGATGGGAGGGGACTGAGAACTCGGGACTCCCGGGTTGGTGGTGTGTGCAGCACACATTGGAGGGAGCTGTGCAGTGGAAAAGTCCAGGCTAAACAGAGGAGCAAGAGGCCCAGAGGTGGAGTCGCTAGCTGGAAGCCATGGGGATAGGCGAGGAGAGAAAAGGTTCTAGGGGACCCTGGGGTTGTGCTAGAGAAAGCCACACTTGGGGTGAACAATGGGAGACAGGAATTCCATGGTAGGAAGACTGGATCTGCTAGTGACAGCATTCTGTTTCTGAAAAGGAGCGGTCTGGGGTAGGGTGCTGCAAGCTGTAGTCCATCCTCCCGCCTTGGGAGGCTAGGTAAGGGATCACTTGCTCTCAGGAGTTTGGGCGATCTAGAAGACCCATCTCCAAAAGCAAGGCAAAGCCCCTTGCTAGCATCAAGAAGTTGTTGCCTGGACAGTGTCTGGTTTCTGTCATGTTGTGTCTGGACTCCCTCAGAATAGAGTCTCCAGGTTCCCAGATTCCAGGAGAGCAGGGAAGGGCTGCACCTGGGGAAGCAGGTTCTTCAGGATTGGCAGGGGTGAGGCTGCCTATAGAGACTCCTTTAGTCCTCCTTGACTTTCAGAAACCAAAGGCTGGAGATGAAGTCTGCCGTGAAGTTTGTCACAGAAAGACCCAAATCCTGACACCCAGGAGAGGGTCTCACTGAGAAACACAGGCTGGCCTCAAGCCTGTGTGTGATCCTCCTGCCTCGGCTTCTCAAGTGCTGGAATTACAGGTATATGCCAGCACACAATCTTAGAAGCTCTCAATTTTAAGGAATTGGGTAGTTAGAGTTTCACAAACTCCTGACTTTTTGTTTTGATTCCTGGGTCATACTCTGCTTAGCATGTACATGTATGTATATGCTTGTGACTGACATGTACCTTCCAGCTCTCAGACCTGTCCCTTGTGGTCCAGAGAGATCTATATCACAGACTTTTTTCTCTCCCACTAGCACCTCCGGGAGCCTCTGTGCAATCCAGAAAATGACTCGGGTGCGTGTAGTGGACAACAGTGCCCTGGGGAACACCCCGTACCACCGGCCTCCGCGATGCATCCATGTCTACAACAAGAGTGGGGTGGGCAAGGTAGGCGACCAGATTCTGCTGGCCATCAAGGGACAGAAGAAGAAAGCACTCATTGTGGGACATCGCATGCCTGGCTCCCGAATGACCCCAAGGTTTGACTCTAACAACGTGGTCCTCATTGAGGACAATGGAAACCCTGTGGGGACCCGAATTAAAACACCTATCCCAACCAGCCTTCGCAAGAGGGAAGGCGAGTATTCCAAAGTGTTGGCCATAGCTCAGAACTTTGTGTGAGTGGCGTGCCTCTGAGCCATACAGCCATTCCCTTCACACCGGTGACAGTTGGAACAGAATAAATGTTTTAATGTGTGCTTCCTTCCTATGCTGTCTGAGCTGTGGTGGTGAGATGGGTAGCAACAGTTTAACGCTGACCTCTTCCCTAGACCCCAGGAGGGCCTGGGCTTTCTTTTCTAGCTGGCAGCCATGCAGTGATTCAGCAGCTGTTTCTCTTCACTTGTTGGTCTCTGTGGGGAATAAGGACTCCTCAGTGTCTTTAATAGAATCTTATCAACTATGAAGTATTGGCTGCTCGTCTAGAGGGCCAGGTTCTATTCCTAACACCCATATGGAGGCTCAAAACCTTCTGTAACTCCAGTTCTGAAAGATCTGATGCCCCTCCTCTGGCCTCAGTGGGGACTGCATGCATGTGGTACACAGACATACTTGCTGGCAGAACATTCTTACACATAAAATGGAAAAAGAAAATAAATTAAAAGGTACTATAGCCACTTATTAAAGTGTCCTCTTGGCCTCTGAGTCCCAGGCCCTGGGCTCAGACTGCCTGAATTTGAATCACACCTTCACCCTTTACCACCTCACAATGTTGGCAAGCTGTTTTGTTTTTCTGAGCCTCAGTGTCCCTACTCGATGCATGATGATGGTGCCCACTTAATGCCATTGATATGAAGATTAAAAGAGCCAGTGCCCGTGAATGCTCAGAGCACCCCTGGCAGCAGGAAGCACCCGACATGGGCCTTTCCTGTATTGTGACTGCACGCGCCAGTTCCAGAGCAAAGGTGAGTGCGGGCAGGTGTGGCTCTCGTCTTCCTGGCACCCAGAATTGCAAAGGGAGTCCACAGGAACCCAGTAATTCCTCTGCAAACGCAATGCCCGAGTGTAACAAGGGCTCATCCCGAAGAGTTAGACCTCCCGCAAGGTTAGTGCTGCCCTCAAGAAAGAGTAGCCCCAGCTGCATCTCAGTCAGCACTGTGATAGAAGCCCAAACAAGGGCTCCCTGAGAGGCTGGGTGTGGTGTGGACTGGGAAGGGGCTGGAGGGAGCCTCTCGGCATTGGGAATGTGTCAGACTTAGCGGTTGATGAGTGTTTATATCTGAATAATTAATGAGCTGTGCACTTGTCCTTTTCAAGGAGTGGGAATTTGCTAGGGGAAAGGAGCAGGTGCACAGGCCCTGGGGTAAGTACCAGGGCCTTTAACATGTAAGCCTTGGGGCCACTTCAGATCTGGACAGCAAGTCAGGAGAGGAGTGGACCTCCGTTTACTCAGGTCTCCTTGGCTGTGGGAAGGAGGCCTTTCTTATCCAAATACATTAAGATGCATGTGATGGGTATTTAGGAAAGAGGAGGGGAGGTGGGTTTGAAGAGGACGGGCTGCAGTAATTCTGTAGGATGCTACCCTGAGCTGGGGCGTAGTCAGAAGCAGATGCCTTGGCAATGGACTGATACGGTGGAGAAGACCAAAGGTGAATCTGGGGTTTCTGGATTCCAGTCATGGAGAACACTGAGCTAGGGTGCTACTGGGGAGGCCTGAGGGTCTACGAGGGAAGTGGTGGTAGGTGGGTAAGTGGCTGTGCCTCTGAGGTGCCAGGCAGGTAGCTGGGTGCAGTCTTAAGTTACAGCAGTGGTGCTCTGTGCAGATATCCCGGTTTGCACATATTCTTAATGCTTCTCTCAGCCTTGGGTTTGCAGGCATCCGTCCCGTTGCAGGTGAGGACAGTTTCAGCGGCCATGTGGGAAAACTGGGTCTTATCCAGACCTATGGCTTCCCATTCAGTCTTTCCCTAGCATCCCGACTCTTATTTTACTGTTGCTGAGGTCTCTAGCCTGACTCCCACCAGCTATGATCCTACAGGCTACCATTTTGATTTTCCTGCATACCCCAGGGCAGACCTGGGTGGTAGTGGGGTGTGGGCACTACCTACCTGGCTATGAGGAGGTTAAAAACTCAGCTTGTGTCTTTGAGCCCAAGTGTGTGCTGCTTACAGGCTTCCTCTGGCTAAGTTTGCTCCAAGGGATCCTGGGCATTTTGGGAGAATGTCCGTCTGTATTAATCCATCCCTTTGCACAGACTGGTGCAGTGACTGCCAGAGTGAATCGTAGGCTGGACCCCTGTGGTGGAGCGCTCAGCAACACCTTGCCGTTTGCCGGCACCTGGGACTTAGTAGCTCTTAATTCCCTGCTGTCTCTGCAGCTTGGAAGGCGGACTGGCGGGGTGGGGGTGGGGTAGCAGTGATTGTCCTCAGCCTGACACAACCTGCTTCCGTCTGGACCTTTGCTCTTGACAGGACAGCTTGCCCTGTGCTGCCTTCCAGCTGCTCTGGGCATTTGCTGGCTTAGCTGGAGTCAGACCCTCCCCTCCCTCTGCCCTGTCATGTGTTTTCAGGGTGCTGGCTCTGCGGCTGCACCCCCTCACCTGCTTCCTGGCTGTTGGGGCTCACCGGTGTCCCCTCTGTTCTCCTATGGACTTAAGCCCTCTCCAAGGTGCTCTGTGCTGACCACTGGAAGCCTGTGGTTTCCACACAGCGGAGTGGCCGGGGCCTGTGACGCAGGCCCTCGTAGCACCTGCCCAGAATAGCCCAGCCTTGTTGCCCTCCAGCTGTCCTATCACTTTGCAAAGGGAGATCTAATTTGTTACCTCTCCCCACCCCCAGTGCCCACAGCCAGTACTTTCTTTGCCCATGAAATATTTATAATCACAGATTATGTTTCCTCCGGAGTATAAGCTTGCTTTTGTTTATTCCCCTTCTGTGCCCCTAAGAAGCCGCCCCTGTCGGGCTGCAGCTCCTCATCCTTCAGAGTCACCGTGGACGACACTGCAGTGTCTTTCCCGGTGTCCTGCCCACCCACAGTGTGACTCTGCCACATGGCTGCAGGACTGTGGTGGGAAACCTGTCACCAGCTAGCTGCGCGTCTCTGGGCAAGCCACAGGCTCAGACTGAGGGGGAGATGCGGCTTAGGCTTTGATGACTGGTGCTCAGAGGCCTGGGTGATTGCTTCACTTCCCAGAGCCAGCCTGACACCCCAGCCACCTTGAGGACTGTGCCCATGGCTACAGAGCATGTGCAGAGGCTATTGTACCCTAACATTCCTGACGTCATCTTTCTCTGGCAGGAGTGTCAGGCGGTCTTTCCTGACACCCCCTATGCCACCGAGCCTGCCTCCTGTGTGGTCTCGGCTTCCCACTTAGTCTTTCTTGGCTTTCTTCTCCTCTCTTCTCCCTTATGGTCTTTGGTTAGAGAGCTTTAGTTTCTCTCGCTGTAGTACAAGCTGGCCCAGAGCTCCCTGTGTAGACCAGGATGTCCTTGATCTCATGGTCATCCACCTGCCTCAGCGTCACAAGTGCCGAGACTATAGATGTGTGGTCTACACCCACTTCAGGCCAAGAACAGTTTTGTTTGTTCTGTTTTTTGGTCTTTTTGGTTTTTTGAGGCAGGGTTTCTCTGTGTAACAGTCCTGGCTGTTCTGGAACTTGCTCTGTTAGACCAGGCTGACCTCAAACTCACTGAGATCCACCTGCCTCTGCCTCCTGAGTGCTCAGATTAAAGGTGTGCGCCACCTCCGCCCGACTGAGAACGGTTTTTGGTGGGGATTGTACTATGCTGGAGTTAAATACGTAGCTGAAATTGTACTCATAGCTGAAATTTGTAATTCAGTCTTTAAGAAAGACAGACACTGGTATTTTGTTTTATCCTTTCCCTTCTGTTTGGCTGTGGACCATTGTTTTGTTCCCAGCCTTTGGGACACATTTTTGCTAAACGTTTTTATTAAATATGATTCCTTTCCAGTGCATCTGGCCCTCCTGTGGTGAACGGGACCATAGATTTGCTTAACATATTCAGGACAGTGATGACCCCTTGCCATGTGCTTGACAGTACAACAGGCTGTCTGTCTCCTCACCTCGTACACACTGAAGGCTTGCTGAAGATGAAAAAACTGATTTTGAGAATTTCACAAGAGCTCTTGCATAACTGGGATACCCTTGGGTATTATGAAACCTAGAGTGGGCGAGTGATTGAGGCCCAATATTTACATGCCAAACAGAGGCAACGCTTGCTCGCCCAGGATGGAGGGTTCAGCTGGCCACGTATTACCTGGTCCTGCCCGTTCCTGCTGCAGACTCTATTGACTTCACCTTGCTCCCTCAGCTGCCTGGCATAGGGAAGGAAGGGGGCTTCTCTTCCCGGCTACCTTAGCACTGGCTACCACACCTAGCCTGGTGGATCTGCAGCCTGAGAGTTCACTGTACTGCCCTTTCTAGCTTAACCCAGTGCCTTCCTGGCTAGCCATAGCTGATCCAGACAGGGGTGGGCATATCAGAGCCAGGGACCTGAGTATTATGTCCATAGTCATCACCAGTGTTGTGTTTGTAGCAAGCAGTAACTGAATTTGCTGCCAGTTCTGGTTCAGGGGTGTGGGGAAAGAACAATGTTTAAATTAAGGTTTTAGGGTTCTTTGTAGGCCTTCCTTCTCCAGGACAGGTCCCTGTAATTAAGGTAGTCTTGTCCCTCAGTTATCCCAGACAACCTTCGCTGCAGGCCTCCCATACAACTGGCATCCTTTGTATTTCATTTTTTGCAGAGAGTTTGTGTGTGCATGTATTTGTTTTGTTATGCATAAAAATTAATTTTAGTTGTATTTTCTTCATAGGGTTATATGTTTGTGTTTTTGAAAATATTTATTTTTGCTGGATGGTGGTGGCGCACGCCTTTAATCCCAGCACTCAGAAGTCAGAGGCAGGTGAATATCTGTGAGTTTGAGGCCAGCCTGGTCTACAAGAGCTAGTTCCAGGACAGGTTCCAAAGCTACAGAGAAACCCTGTCTCAAAAAAGCCCCCCCAAAAAAAATTATGTTTACTTTATGTTTGTTGGAGGCCAAAAGAGGTGTCTGATCCGCTGGAGCTGGAGTTACAGGTGGTTGTAAACCATGAACTGAACTCGAGTTCTTTGCGAGATCCCTTCACTGACAAAAACCCTGAGAGAGGCAACCTAAAGGGAGGAAAGACCTTTTGGTTGGTGTGGTTTGTAGTTTCGGGTCACAGTCAGATGCTGCACCATGAGATCTGTGATGAGGCCCAGCATGGATGCATGGAGGAGGCCACTCACCTCCGCTCACAGTGGCCGAGAGCAGAGAGAAGAACGGTTGACTTTCCGCTATCTCCTTCGAGCACATGTTTCCCATGTGACCTAACTTCCTCACACTAGACCCTCCCCAACAGTGCCGACAGCGGAGGCCAGGCTTTTACACAGGGGGCTGTGGGGACAGTTAAGATCCTAGTCAGACTATGGCTGTTAGTCTGTGAGAATTTGGAGTTTTCTGTTTCAGGATTCCATGTTCAGTTGGCAGAGTGATTGTCTAGCATGCTTATCTCCAGCCCCGGGTAGACCCAGTATGGTGGTGCTTGCTGTGATCCTGGCTCTCAGGAGGCGGAGGCAAGAGATCAGGAGTAAAGGTCACCCGTAGCCACACAGTGAATTCAAAGCCAGCTTGGGCTACATGAGACCCTATCTCCTCCTCCTTTTAAATCAAATGTTCAGGTGCAAAGGGGGCCTTTCTCCAAGGCTAAGGTTTTGTTGTTATAGTCATCTGACCTATGGCTTAAGGACAGTTTATTTCAGAACAGAACTGAAGTCTCAAGACAACAAAATACTCTCCCAAAACAAATAACAAAACCCTGTGGAAGAGTCTAGCCTAAGAAGCTGGACTGGTTAAAAAGCAAAGAAACCAAGGCTGCTTATGAGGAGGTGAGAGCCCGGTGTCCAAGAATGATTGCCTGGGCATGGTGAGGTGTGCAGAGATGGACAGGCAAGAGGCCAGGTGTTTGGGATGTTGTGTGGAGCCCTTTGTTCCCCACAGCCTGGGACAGCAGGGAGGGTCCTCAGTGCTCTCTCTTCACTCAGCCCTAAGTACTATCTCATCCGGACCCCGGCTTCTGATCAGCACAGCTGCAGACCAGCCCTGCTGTGCCGGTCCCGTCTTGTGCTGCCCATATCCACAGTGCTTTTGTCTAGGGTTGTAATGATTGATCTCACATGTCAACTTGTTGAGATCTTGACTCACCTGGGAGATGGGTGGCTGGGCATACCTGAGGCAGGAGATTATCTAGGTTAGATTAATTGAAATGAGAAACTGCCCACTGTAGGTGGAACCATTTCTGGGGCTGAGAAACTCGACTATAGAGAGATGTGAGTTGAGCATAAGCATCCATCCATCTCTCTCTCTCTCTCTCTCTCTCTCTCTCTCTCTCTCTCTCTCTCTCCTATTGGTTTTTGAGACAGAGTTCCTTTGTATAGTCCTGGCTCTTCTGGAGCTCTCTCTATAGAGCAGACCATGACTGATTGAAGTCCCAATTTTAAAGATAGGAAAACTGGGTCCAGTGAGGTGACTCAGTGGGTAAAGGCACTGGCCATTGAACCTGACAACCTGAGTTGGATCCCTGGAAGCCACATGGTACAAGAGGAAAATCCTGCAAGTTGTCCTTTGACCTGCACACAAACATGCGCACACCAAATAATAAATAAATAAAAAAGAAAATTAAAGAGGGCTAGAGAGATGGCTCATCAGTTAAGAACTCTGTGGCTTTCCCAGAGGACCTGAGTTCAGCACCCAGGTTGTGTGGCTCCCAGAGATCCAAGGGTCCCTCTTGCCTCACTGCTTACTGCTTCTTATACCCTGTGGAGTGTGACAGCCCCGAGTGCAAGTTCAGTCTGTCCTGTTCACTACTGCTCTTATCAGATGTTCGAAAGCACCAAGAGCTCCATTTTAAGATTAGGGCTTCATATCGCTCGAGGCTGGAGAGATGGCTCAGTGTCTAAGAGCATTTGCCCCTCTTATAAATGACGCGGTTTCAATTCCTAACACTCACAGGGCAACTTACTACCGCCGATAACTCCAGTTCCAGCGGATCCAGTACCCTCTTCTAAACTCTGAGGGCACCAGGAGTGTTATGCGTGAGGGCAAACAAAAAGCACTCATGCACACAAAATAAATCTTTAAAAAAGAGGACTGGAGAGATGGGTCAGAGGCTGAGACTGCTCTTTCAGAGGTCCTGAGTTCAATTCCCAGCAACCACATGGTGGCTCACAGCCATCTGTAATGAGATCTGGTGCCCTCTTCTGGCCAGCAAGCATACAGAGAGACAGAACACTATATACATAATAAATAAATAAATCTTTTTTTAAAAAAAAGAGAAAAAGATTAGGGCTCTCAATTTGTTTATGTATATTTTTTATTTTTTTGTTTGTTTGTTGAGACTAGGTCTTGTGCAGCCCAAACACCGTATGCAGGCCAGGATAACCGTGAACTTCAGATCCTCTTGCTTCCAGTTCCCAAGGGCTAGGATTATAGGTCTGTGTCACCACAACTGGCTCTTGGACTCTCAACTTAGGGTCTAGCATAGGGTTGGCCTGATGTTTGCGGAGTGCTCACGAGCCTGTGCTAGGCAGGACGGCCCATTTCCAGATAGATCCTTACCCCCACAGACTTTGCCCACACTGGCTGGGTGCCTCGGGCTTCCTACTCACAGGGTGATTTCCTGTGCCAAGTCTAGATTGATAACCCAGTTAAACTCGAGTCTGTATCTGTATGCAGAGAATCGATGTGTTTCTTGGAGAGAACCTTTGGTAATGTGACATTTTGGCTTTCACTTTGATGCCTGTTCTGGGACGAGGTATGAAACAAGAGCATTAACTGAAAGCCACTTTTCCTCTCCCCGCTTCTCTCTTTTGAGATGGGGTCTTACTGTGTGGCCCCTAGTCTGGAACTTACAGAGATCTGCCCAGTTCTGCATCCTGAGTCCTGGGATTAAAGGCATGCATCACCAACTTACACTGTCTTTAAAAAATTGTGTGTGTGTGCCAGTACATGCCACCACATGTGTGGAGGAGGACAAGTTTTAGGAGTTGGTTCTGCTTACCATGTGTATCCAGGGATTCGACTCAAGTCACCAGGCTTTGAGACAGCGCCTGTACCCCTGAGTCATCTTTCTGGCCCTGCCTTGGTCTTTTGAGACAGGGTTTCATGTAGCCCATGGCAGCAAACTTGTTATGTAGCCAGCAATGACCTTGAACTCCTGATCCTCTGTGTCTACCTCCTAAGTGCAGGACCACAGGGCTGCACCTCTACACCCTCCTATGACTGGTCACTTCCTTCCCAAATGTAAATATTGTTCCCTAGCCTCCACTGCTTCCAATTACACAGATGTTACTCTGATCAAGTGTTCACAGTGAGGGGAAAGAGGGTTACAAGATGACCCATGGGCACTTGCTTCAGGAGAGTGGTGAGAGCAGCCATCACCTCAGGCTGGGTGAGGGTCTGTGTCTCAAGTGGATGGACGGAGGAGGGGGCTCAAACTGACTGTTTATATGGTGTCTTGGAAGTTAATCAGCAGTGTCATGTTTGGGAGGGTGCATATAGGAAATGAAAATAAAGAGGAGTTACACTGAAGGGAAATGGCATCATGCAACCACAGATTGGGTTCATCCAGGAAGATGTATACATGTATGTATGTATTATGTATGTATATTTTCACCAGTGACAGGTCTTGATAAATAGCTCTGGCTGGCCTGGACTCCACCTGTAGAGCAAACTGGCCTTGAGATTGCTGTCCTCTTCCTGCCTCAACTACCCGATGCTGGGACGAGTACTGTGCTTGATGCCTGGCTGTAGGGTGTTGTGTATGAACAAGGATTCTTACCTTCCCCCACCTTTTTTCTCCCCTTGTCTCCACCCAGAGGTTATGGAATAAACAAGTTTTTTTTTTTTTAATTTTATGTGCATTGGTGTTTTCCCACATGTCTGTCTGTGTGAGGGTGTCAGATCCCCTGTAACTGGAGCTCCAGACGGTTGTGCGCTGCTGTGTGATCTGGGAATTGAACACGGGTTCTCCAGAAGAGCTGCCAGTGCTCTTAACTACTGAGCCATCTCTCCAGCCCCCATAAACAAGTTTATTGACCAAAGTTGGCTTTTTTCATTTTTTAAAAGATACTTGTCAGCTGGGTGGTGGTATATGCCTGTAATTTCAGCACGCAGAAGGCAAAGGCAGTCAGATTTCTGAGTTTGAGGCCAGCCTGGCTGACAGAGTGAGACCCTGTCTCCAAAAAACCTAAATAAAAAAATAAAAACTGAGACGGTCTCATGTATACCAACCAGGCTGGCCTTAAACTTGACTGTATTTGTGGTGACTCATACCTTTAATCCCAGCATTTGGGAGGCAGAGGCAGGCAGATTTCAGTGAGTTTGAGGCCAGTCTGGTCTATGAGAGCTAATTCTAGGACAGCCAGGAGGACTGTTACACAGAGAAACCCTGTCTTGAACCTCCCCCCCCCCAAGGGGCTGGAGACATGGCTCAGAGGTAAAGAGCACTGGCTGCTCTTTCAGAGGTCCAGAGTTCAATTCCCAGCAACCACATGGTGGCTCACAACCATCTGTAATGAGGTCTGGCGCCCTCTTCTGGCCTGGAGATGTACCTGCACAAGGAACATTGTATACATAATAAATAAATATTTTTAAAAAGAAACCCCCCCTCCCAAAAAAGAAAAAAAGAACTTGTCTGTGTAGCCCATAATAACTTTCAACTTCTGATCACCCAGCCTCTACCTCCCAAGTGCTGGGATTACAGGTGTGTACCCCATGCCTGGTTTCTGTGGTGCTGAGGCTAGAACCCAGGGCTTCATACGTGAAGCACATGGAGAAACAACTTCAACCCCACATTCTGCCCTTCTACAGAAGGAGCTACTTCACACACCTGTTCCTGCTCCCTCCTAGGGCTCCCCATCTGCATGCTATAAGACTCTAGCAGCATCCTGTACCACCAGTTCTCGGGAATAGGAGCCACACCTCTTTCACCCTGGTGTATACTAAGTGCACACTGAACGTACGCTAACCAGGAGCAGAGAGGATAGCAGTCTGTTGCATAGAGGGGCTCGGCTCGGCTGCTTTGGCATTTTACCTCTTGTCTTCAGAGCAGTCCTCAAATCAGTACTATGATCACTGTATGCCTGATGTAAGGAGAGAGCACCCAGGCTGATCTGAGCTCAGGGACTCTTGGGCTGGTGGCAGGCTGGGGTTCCAAATCGGGACCATCTGACCCAGCAGCTCCTGCTCTTTCAACTGCACTGTCCTGTGTTGAAATATTTCTTGGTAAGGTTCCCTCCCCAGCAATTGAAAGTGTTTTGCAGAAGTGTCCTTTGGATGACCACCAAGGCATTGCCACTTGTAGTCTAAGCTATGAAGGCCACGCTTCCGCTGGAGGTCACCTGCCTGCCTCCCTTTCCAGCTCCGCACCTGTCCTCACTCCCTTGGCCATCTTCTGTGGCCAAGGAAATGGGCCCTCTGCTTTCCTGGGGCCTGTGCCCCGTGATTGCTCATCACAGGTCCCAGAAGGAAAGGGTTCTTCATGATGGTTGAATAAATAACCAAATGAAGAGTGAGCCTTCTTCCACATCAATGAAGGTTATCTCTGTCTCCCCAAGCCCCGTTCCTCCTCTCTATAAACCCTGGCCGTGGAAGCCAGTTAGGTGCTGGGTGAGCGGTTCTGTTCGGTGACCCCTACAGTACTGTGGTGGAGTTTAGCCCTACTCAGGGGCGCCTTATTCGTTTCTTGCTCCATCCCTGGGATTTCTCACTTTAATTCCCGGTATACACCGAGCCTAAGCTCACAGGTGGCCCGTGTTCTTCCTGTCTGGAGAGATGACTGATCATCCTATGGAGTCCTGCTCAGGTTTCTCATCAGTGAATTTCTGTTCAACAAACACATAGTCCAGGCTGGTGTCTTAAATAGTCCCTCAGGAACTGTCCTGTCTGTTTCAACACTGCTCTGCATTGGGGAGGCTGCGGAGGAGCTTGGGGGACAAAAGGAGAACATTTGCCACCAGCTTCTTTTCCCCCATTTAAGATTGGCCACAGCCCCGGTCATGTCAGTGCTCTATGGACATGGACAAGTGCCTGTGGGCTGGGCCCCAGGGCCGTGCAGTACCCATACTCCCTTCGTTAGGCCGCCCACAGACATTAAAGGCTGTATGGAGGGATCCACCTGTTGCTCCGCTCTTGTCTGGTTTGAACATTCATTATGTGCTTCCTTCCAGTGGGCAAGATATAGTTCCACCTCTGGAGAAGCTCCTGGGAGGGCTTCCCTGCCACCATGAACAATACATTCTGTGATGGCGTTAAGCCACCTGTATGTACAGCAGCCATCAACCTGGAAGAACAAGGAGGACTTCTAGAGAGGATGGCCAGGGCGGGGGAGACTAGTTAGACCCTGTCAAGTGACAGGGTTTGGCTCTATCACAGCCAGATGTGACAGCAAGTGAATGGGCTATACTGATGCCCCCGGGAGTTTGTGGTTCTTTTTTTTAAATATTTATTTATTTGTTATGTATACAATATTCTGCCTGTGTGTATGCCTGCAGGCCAGAAGAGGGCACCAGACCTCTTTACAGATGGTTGTGAGCCACCATGTGGTTGCTGGGAATTGAACTCAGGACCTTTGCTCTTAGCCACTGAGCCATCTCTCCAGCCCCAAGTTTGTGGTTCTTAGTGGTGACAGTGAGCTGGCAGGGGCAGCCTGCGGGCTGCATGAGGGCTGCAGCTTTGACCCACTGTTGCCCGGCCTTACGCTCATGGCTCATCATCATGGCACACAACTGCAGATCCCAGCACTCCGGAGGTGGAGGTGGAGGCAGGAAGACCGGGAGTTTAAGGTCATCCTTGGGTCTCACAGGAAGTTCAAGGACAGCCTGAACCACAAGAGACTTTGTTCCAAAGAAAAGAAGACAAGATGGGCTGAGCAACGTTGGCACGTTGGAAGGTGGAAGAACCCACCTTCCAGAGGACCTGGGCTCAATTCCCAGCACCCACATGGCAGCTCGCAACTGTCTGTAACTCCAGTTCCAGGGGACCCATCACCCTCACAAAATCATGCATGTAGATAAAACACCAATAAATGAACATAATAAAAATAAATGACTCAATAAGAAACAGAAAAAGAGGAAGTGGGCACCCGCAAGGGGAGGGACAGAGAAGGGTGGCTGCTGGTGAGAGCACAGGGTCAAGGCAGCCTGTGGTAGTGCGGGAAGGGATGGGGTCAGCGGTGGAAGGGATGGGGTCAGCGGTGGTCTCCACAGCTGTCTGAGACTGTGTGAGGAGCTCGGCTGAGAAGGGCAGGAAAGATGAGCTGTATGGAGACATCAACAAAAGAGAGAGTTGTGGAGACACGAGCAACGTCCTGTGGATGGGTGGGCTCTCATAAGGGGGTGCTGGGTGCGAGCTCACTTTGTAAAGTACTTACCTTCTAAGTAGGGACCTGAATTTGACCCCAGCCCCCATGTTACAAAGACTGACCAACTGCCATTAACTCCATTAATCTGTATATGGGTTACTGGGTAAAGTTTCGGGTCTGTCTCCAGCAGAGCTACTGACCTATCAACAGGCCAAGGCAGTTTCTTTATTCACCAATGGTATTCGCAACGTACAGAGAGGAATCCCACATCAGTCTAGACCCTGAGCGTCTGAAGGGCCTTCGGTGGTAACAGGAGCCACAGACATCAACACAGGCCCCAGACTTGGCAGGACCACGGATCTAGATGTGGCCCTCAGCAGCATGGGCATGGATGACACCATGACCCCAGGTGGTAGGGCAGGCCACCCAGATATGCATGTCTGCAGCGACTGCACAGTGTTTGGACACTCACATGATCACAGGTGGTGGCCCAGCCCCTGGGCATCTGTGTGGCCCTTGGTGGCAACACAAGCCATGGACATCACAGACACCAGTAGCTGTGGGACCATGGACCCAGACATGGGCCACAAGTCACCGTGGTCCCGGGTGGCAGCACAGGCCACCCACATCAGCCAGCTCTTTTCTGCCTCCGCTTCTACAGATCCACCTCTCTCCACAGCACGTGAACTGCTCGCTTCTCTTCCTCTCCCATTTCTCCACCATGTTTACTCTTTGCAATGGTGTCCACTCGAGGCACCAGACAGACCTGTGGGTGTCTTCCACCCACCAGGCCGAGCAGCGCAGGGCTGTCTCCATTCTTAGAGCTATAGAGAAACTGTATATCGGCATATAGAAAGCACTGGGCTGTGGCCCCCTAACTGCTAGTAGCAGGAATTTCCTAGGGAGAAGAGGGGCAGTTCTTAGGTAAGGTAGTCTTATCAGTGGCAATGTCTGTGTCTATCTTTGTATATCTTTGTGTGGTTCTAGAGACGGGACATGTGGTCTTGTACGTTCTAGGCAAATACTCTACTGAGCCACTTTCCAAGTCCTTATTTTTTAATTTAATTTTAATTTTTAAAGGCAGGGCCTCACTATGTAGTCCTGGCTGGCCTAGAACTCTCACTGTATAAACTAGTCTGACCTCCGACTCACACACAGAGACCTGTCTGCCTCTGCCTCCCGAGTGTTGGGAGCACACCACCATGCTCCACTAAATCTTGTGGTTTATTTTTTGGAGACAGGCCTTCACTATGTAGCACTGGTCCTAGAACTCAATTGTGTAGAACAGGTTGGCCTTGAACTCATAGAAATCCACCTGCTTCTGCTTCCTGACTGTTGGAATTCCATGCCTGACTTCTTGACTTATTTTTTATTTTTATTTTTAAAAATTGACTTATTTGTGCCAGACAGTGGTGGCTCACACCTTTAGTGTCAGCATTCAGGAGGCAGAGGCAGGAGGATATCTGTGAGTTCAAGGCCATCCTGGTCTACAGAGTGAGTTCCAGGACATCCAGGGATACATAATGAAACCCTGTCTTGACCACTCCCACCCAAAAAACACCCCAACACACACACACACACACACACACGCGTGTGTGTGTGTGTGTGTGTGTGTGTCGGTGTGAGGGCATTGGATCCCCATGAACTGGAATTACAGACAGTTGTGAGCTGCCATGTGGATACTCAGAACTGAATCCGGGTCTTCTGGAAGAGCAGCCAGTCCTCTTAATCACTAAGCCATCTCTCCAGCCCTGCTTTGTTCTTTAAAAATTACTGCCAGGTGGTAGTGGCTCACACCTTTAATCCAAGAACTCAGGAGACAGAGGCAGGTGAATCCTGTGAGTTCAAGGCCAGTCTGGGCTACAGAGCTAGGTCCAGGACAGCCAGAGCTACGCAGAGAAACACTGTCTTGAAAAACAAAACAAAACATAAAAGAAGGAAAGAAAAAGAAAAAAAATACTTATTTATTTAGTATGGGGCCAAGATGCGTGGACCATGGCATATGAAGAGCCTTCTCTTGCCAGCTCCAGTCCTTGTTTTTTTTTTTTTTTTTTCAGAATCTCACTGTGGAACTCAGGCTGTCCTCACATTTGAGATCCTTTGCTCTGGCTCCACAGAGCCGGGCTTACAGGCCTGCGACACCTGTGACACCATAGGCCTGTGACGCCACACCAGGCAGTATTTTAATTTAAGAAAATTTTCTTTCTTCTTTTGAGTGTGTGTGTGTGTGTGTGTGTGTGTGTGTGTGTGTGTGCGCGTGTGCCTACAGGCATGTCTGTGCAAATACTCAGGTCTGGTGCCCCTGGAGGCCAGAAGAGGGCCTCAGAGTCCTTGGAACTGGAGCTATAGGCAGCTCTGAGCTGCCGTGTGGGTGCTGGGAACTGAAGTTGGGTCCTCTGCAAGAGCTATAAGTGCTCTTAACTGCTGGCCGTCTCTCAGGTCCATGAGTACTTTAATATTTTAAGAAGGAGAATGTATTTCTCTATTATTTATGAACTTACAACCAATTTAAAAACTCGGTGTTCACCCGGGGACTTGAGAGAAGGAAGGGAACCAGGTTCTGAAGGGAGTGGCATGAGTGGGGCTGGCTTTTCTCTCCCACAAGCCTGTGTTCCAGACCTACCCTTGTCAATGATCTGCCACCCACGTCAGGCAAGTCCCTTAACTCTCTGAGCCCCTAGCCACTGACTAGTGAAGTAGAAAAGGCAGTGAGGATCTCCAGACCTGGTGATAAGGCAGGCTAGAAGGAGGCAAAGTGGAACTTTAACCTCTCTCACCCACTGTGTGGCTCTTTCAGCCTTTCCCGCCGAGTATTTGAGCTCTTGTTGAGTGACAGCTGAGCTAAGGGCTTTAAGACCGTGTCTGCTTCCAGCCAGGGACTTCTGCAGGGAAGCCGGGCTGCAGAAGGGTAAGTGGGAGACCCTGTTGGCAGAGGCCAGGAAGGGGTGCTACCTTACTTTGGTGTTATACCCTGGGATTTGGAGTCTGTCCCCAGACAGAACTGGGAGGCATAGATCACTTGAAAAGGGGTGGGCCAAGGAAGATCTGTGGGGGAAATTCAGGAAGTTGGGGTAGCTCTGGAGAAGAGGGAAGGGCCCACTGGGTTTTGCAGTGGGAAAGCCTCCTCCTTAGGCCTGTGGAGTTCACTAGCCAGCGCTGGTACAAAGCGCTGTGTACCAGAAGGCCCCAGAGAGGGGGCAGAGTCTGCTTTATAACGTAAGGCGATATTAGCAGAGCCCTCAGGGCCAGTAGCACCGCATCTCCCTAGGGCTTAGGCCAAGAGGATTTGAGCCAGGTGGTAAGAAGGTTGTCAGCAAGAACAGCCCGTGAAGCCAGGGGGACCCTTCGAGAATCAGGTGGGTGGAAGAGTCGTTGGCCACCCTGTAGAGTTGATGTTAACGAACTGGGCAATGGGGTATGTGAGGGTGCTCGGGGCTGGGTTAGTTGTTAGTTGGTGCTGGAGGTGCCTCAGTACCTCAGAGGGTGCGCATAAATATGGGGTGCCTACTAGGAAGTAATGTGCCCTGAGCAATGCGAACAGGCCTAGAGACTGGGAGTGGAGGGGGAACGCATTCATGTCCTGTCTCGGGTTCTTCCTGTGGATGTGATAAAATACCCTGACCAAAGCAGTGCACAACCAAGGAGCCTAGAGCTGTGAGTGGGTCCCTACACTATACAGTTCACAGTCCTCTGCCTAGGGAATGTGTCCACCCACGGGAGGTCGGTCAGCTTCAGTTCACCTGATCAAGATAATGCCCAAGGTGTGCCCAGAGGCCAGTCTCCCAGGAGAGTCTAGATTTTGTCACATGGACAGCACTCCCCATCACAGGTGTGGTAGCACTTGCTTTTAGTTCAGTAGCACTTGGGTGGAGGCAGAGGCCAAGGCAGACCAACCTCTATGAGTTTGAGTTCGAGGCCAGCCTGGTCAGCAAAGTGACCTCCAGGCTATCCAGAGCTATACAGTGAAACCCTGTATTTAAAAAAAGAGTAAAAGACGCCTCTGTGCATTGGAGGCACATGGCTTTAATCCCAGCACTTGGGAGGAAGAGGCAGGCAGATCTCTGAGTTCAAGACCAGCCTGGTCTACAGAATGAGTTCTTGGACAGCCTAGGCTCACAGAGAAATCCCGTCTTGGAAAAAAAAAAAAAAGAAGAAAGAGAGAGAGAGAGAGAGAGAAAGAGAGAGAGAGAGAGAGAGAGAGAGAGAGAGAGAGAGAGAGAAGCTTGAAACAAAACAATGCATCAATGCATTCACTTAGCTTACAGGAACATATGTGATGGTTGCTAGGTGAGGGACAGAGGAATTGGGATAAAAGAGAGAAGAATGGACCGGTGGAGTGCTGTGAGGTCCCCTCCTAGGCGGGAGGGGAGGGCGAGCTGGTAGTCAAATTTCTGTGCACATCGCGCCCTCTGTTGGATGTGAGGGCTCCCAGCAAGGTCTTGGAATTCAATGCAACCTTGGCACCCTGACCACCCCTAGCGGTTGTGTGGGCCGCCTCACCTCCAGCCCCTATTTTCCCAGTAAAGATGCCGAGCGAGAACCAGAGCAGAGTGCCGGGGTGGGGTGGGGGGTGGGGTGGGAGGTGGGGCGGGGGGGGGGTGCGGGGGCCGGGGCCGGAAGTCTGCTGGGGACAGGGCAGTCTGAGGTGACCTGGCTACCTCATGAGTCGCGGAGGGCTCCACATGTTGGTTTGAGCCCCACTTTGGCCGCCGGCATAAGGCTCCAAGGGGGCGGAAGCTGGGACTCAGACTGCACATCTCCACATGCAGTCCTCCATTGTGGTGGGAAATGGAACACCTGACTGGTCTCCGAAAGGAGAAAGGGAGAAAAAAGAGGGAGAAGGCACCAGGGTGTGGCTGTAACCCTGAGGAGACCATGGATCCTGATACCAGACTACCAAGGCCCAAAGTAGACAAGTCTGTTATATGCTTCAGTTTCTCTCCTTGGAACACAGGGGTACCTTATCGGGATGTTGGGAAAGTAACACACGTTCGATGTAGCCCTAGCACGCATGAGACCCTGGGTTAGACCCCACTACCACATAAACATAGTGGTGCATGCCTGTGACCCCAGCATTTTGGGAGAGATAGGAGATTCTGAGGTTCAAAATCATTCTTGACTATGTAGTGAGTTTGAAGCCAGCATGGGTTATAGAAAATCCACTCTAAGAAAAATAAAAGATTCAGGTGGGAGAGCTGGCTGAGTGATGAAGAGCACTGACTTAGAGGCCCCAGGTTCAATTCTCAACACCCACAAGACAGCTCACAATTGTATGTAACTCCAGTTCCAGGGGAATCCAACACCCTCCCTTCACACAGGCAAAACACCAATGCACATAAAAAATAAATATTAGAAAAAACCGCCCCTTTGAGAGGGAAGCCTGTCTAGATGGGCAATGGTGGTGCACGCCTTTAATCCCAGCACTTGGAAGGCAGAAGCAGGCAGATCTCTGAGTTTAAACCCAGCCTGGTCTACAGAGTGAGTTCCAGGACAGCCAGGGCTACACAGAGAAACCTGGTTTCAAAAAACAAAACAAGCAAATGTGTGGGGGAGAACCTGTCAGTCTGTGAGTGTCACCTCCCCACCCCTTATATTCTCCAGAGAATGGGATTGTGGGTGCTGGAGAGGACAGTGGTTATGGGAACTGTGGGCATGACCGGGAAGTCCTAGACTGCTGGAGTTCCTGGCAGAGGGTTGGGGCTGGTTGACTAGGAAGGGACTCTGTCCACAAATGAGGCTGGAAGATGGATGGGATGCAGAAGCATGAGGTCCAGTGCTGGGGTCACCCCACTCTTACCATGTGGTGGTCCTGGGTTCTCTAAGAAAGCAGGCTGAGGGGCTGGAGAGATGGCTCAGAGGTTAAGAGCATTGCCTGTTCTTCCAAAGGTCCTGAGTTCAATTCCCAGCAACCACATGGTGGCTCACAACCATCTGAAATGAAATCTGATGCCCTCTTCTGGTCTGCAGGCATACACACAGACAGAATATTGTATGCATAATAAATAAATAAATATTTAAAAAAAAGAAAGCAGGCTGAGCAAATCATAACGAGCACTCCTCCAGTGGGCTGTGCATCAACACCGGCCTCCTTCCAGGTTCCTGCTCTGCTTGAGTTCCTGTCCTGACTTCCTGTAGTGATGGGCTATGGTGTGGAAGTGTAAGCTAAATAAACCTTTTCCTCTCCAATTTGCTTTTGGCCATAGTTTCATTACAGCAATAATAATCCTAAATAAGATGCCTCTTTGTCCCAAATTCTGTTCCCTCACTGTTACAGCCTTTCTTTCCTTATCCCCAACCACTCAGGTTCTTGTAACACAGTCTTCTTTCTAAAATAAAAAGTTATTATTTCTAAAAAACACACACACACACACACACACACACACATTGTGTGTGGTGGGGGGGGCATGAGCGTGGTGGCCAGAGGACAATTTGCAGAAGTTTTCTCCTTTCACAGTGCGGGTCCCTGGGGTTGAACTGAGGTCATCAGGCTTGGAAGCAGATGTTCTTACCCACTGAACCGTCCCATTAGCCCTGACTCTTTTTTTTTAATTGTTTTTATTGAGCTATACATTTTTCTCTGCTCCCATCCCTTCGTCTCCCCGCCCCCCACTTCTACCCTCTCCCATAGTCCCCATGCTCCCAATTTACTCAGAAGATCTTGTCTTTTTCTACTTCCCATGTAGATTAGGTCCATGAATGTCTCTCTTAGGGACCTCATTGTTGTCTAGGTTCTCTAGGATTGTGAATTGTAGGCTGGTTTTCTTTGCTTTACGTCTAATAACCACTTATGAGTGAGTACCTATGATATTTGTCTTTCTGGGTCTGGGTTACCTCACTCAATATGATGTTTTCTAGATCCATCCATTTGCCCACATATTTCAAGGTGTCATTATTTTTTTCTGTGATGTAGTAGTACTCCATTGTGTAAATGTACCACATTTTCTAATCCATTCTTTGGTCAAGGGGCATTTAGGTTGTTTCTAGGTCTAACTCTTTTTTGTTTGTTTGTTTGTTTGTTTTTTGCCTACTACTACGCGGATCTACGGTGGATGGTGGGAGGTTGTGTGTGGGTCGTTCTGCAGGCCGCTGGGGGGCGCTGACAGACGGTCACAGAACTACATGCGGTGCTTGGTCGGGAATCGAACTCGGGTCCTCGGGCGGAGCGGTCGGGCGTTCTGCCCCCTGAGCCGTCTCTCCGGCTTGACTCTTTTCTCTAAAGCACAGACTGCCTTAGTCTGTTGGATCTTCCTTGGCTACCTCTGCTTCTAGAGAGAATTCAAACATGCAGAGCCCCTGGTCAGAGCTCCTTCAACCTGTGCCTACAGACATCTATTCTCCGCAGCTCTACCATTCCCCAGTTCCCATCAGACCATGTGTTCTGCACTCCCCACTTTGTTCACAGGGGTGGTCCTTGCTTCCCATGCTTTTCCCCCCAGCTCCCCCCCGACCCAGTTCTTCAACAAGACCTGGTTCTTGTTGGCTCCTATACCAATGAGACGTCGCTGAAAAGTGGCAGCCCCCCAGCTCTTGTCATTGTACGGGTTGTAGGGGTGAGGATGTAGCTTCATCAGAAGAGTACTTGTCTAGCATGCCTGAAGCTCTGGCCTCCATCCTTGGCATTGCATAAACCGATGTGGCAGTGAACACCTGGAATCCCAGGATCCAGGACATAGAGACAGAAAGGTTATGAGTTCAGGGTCATCCTTGGCTATTTAGCAAGTTTGAGGCCAGAATGAGATATATTAAGATGTTAGACTCCAAAATAAATTAACAGGGCCGAGGATATGGCTCAGTGGGTAAAGGTGCCAAGGCTGATGACTTTGAGTCTGATCCCCAGGACCCACATGGTAGGAGGAAAGAACTGATTCCCGTTTCATCCCTGTGACCTTTACATGTGTGCTGTGGCCACATATTCCCCAGCACGTATACAAGAATAGAGAAAATAAAGAAAAATGATTGCCATCAATAACTTGACTGGTATATTTCATACTGGAGCAGCCAGCCCACAAAAACCTGTCCTGTGGTCCTTGTTAACAAACCTGGCATATTTTTGACTCCATCACTTGGGTCACTCGATGAAGGCTGACTTTGCTGAGCCTCATCTTTTCTCTCTCACTAACTGGGATAAAACCCTCTTTGCACCCCGAGTCCTTGCCATGGCCTACAGAGCCGGTCTCTTTCCCTGCTCCTCCTGCCCCTGCACGCCAACCACATGGCTTCCTGACGCCTCCTGGCTTCTTGGCCTTTCTTTATACTGCTGTCTTCTTCTTGGGATCCTCCAGATCCTTTTCGGTGTCATTTCTGAGAGGCCCTCTGTGACCACCTGCCCACTCTAAGCCTTGGGCCTAGCTCTGCTCGGGCTCCTGTTCTGTCTGATTTCCTCTAGGACTTACCCTCATGGCGCCTGGTCAGCCTGTCAGCTCAGGTGCTGTTTATAAAGCGGGGTTCTAGGAAGGTAGCTGGACTTGGTGTTAGGGCTGACCTCTCCATCTCTCCTGGGTTGTCCTGCTTCTGGAAACTCCATCACACAGGCTTCTGTCTCCTGGTTCCTGTTTATTGTCTTTGCATTAAGCCTGGGCCCAGTCAGTCCCTGGTGTCCCTGAGGCCCCCTCCCATTTGTACTGTGTGCGCCCGTGCATGTGGAGGCCCAAGCTGATAGGAGCCATCCCCGATTACCTTTCTACTTTATTCATGAGGAAGGCTCCCTCAATCAAGTCCAGAGCTCTCTGATATGACTTGTCTAGCTATCCAGCTCTGGGGATCAATGCCCATCTTCCATCACCTTCCTGGACTGGAATTACACACAGGCTGCCAAGTCTGTCTGGCATTTACATGAGTTTCCAGGAGATTCACTCTGACCCTCATGATTATGTGGCAAGCTTCAACCACTGAGCCACCCACCTCCAGCTTCACTAAGACAGGAATTTAAAAGGAGCCTGAAGCCTTGTTCATGCTCTCAGCATCTCCTGGTCTAGAATGATCTGGTTAAACCCTAGAGACATGGAAAGGGCCAGGTGGGCACAGTGATATCCATAGGTCTTTCTCAGGGGCAACATGGGCTGGAAGGGGTTCAGGCTGAGTAGGATCCGCCATCTAGTGAAGCATCGGGTGTTAAAAGGGGAATCGCTCAGCTTCTTACTGGCCTGGAACTGGACCTCAGCTCCCCATGCTTGCACAGTGCTGAGCTAGCTTCCCCAGCCCTCAGGAAAACTGAAAAATCAGGTTCCTACTAAAGACGACTGGACTTCGCACCAGCTGCTACGCCTGACCTGAGTTCCATCAACTTACATGGTAGAAGGAGAGAACCAAAGTCCTCTGACCTGATCTACATACACACACACACACACACACACACACACACACACACACACACACACACATCTATCTATCTATCTATCTATCTATCTATCTATCTATCTATCTATCTATCTATCTTTCTATCTATCTGTTATCGGGGTTTCTGTCCTGCCTGGCTCCCACAATCATTAAGTCCCAAAGAAATCCAAAGAAATCACACAGAGTTCTACATTAATTATAAACTGATTGACCCATTAGCTCAGGCTTTTTATTAACTCTTTTAACTTATATTAGCCCATTATTCTTGTCTATGCTAGCCACGTGGCTGTACTTTATTCAGTGAGGCAGTCACCTCTTGCTTCTTCTTTGGCTGGGTCAGGACTGCAGAAAGCAGAATCCTCTTCCCAGAATTCTCCCACTCATGTCGCCCTACTTCTACTTCCTGCCTGGTTGTCCCGCCTCTACTTCCTGCCTGGCTACTGGCCAATCAGAGTTTATTTAAGATATAATTGACAGAATATAGACCATTATCCCACTCTGTCTGTCTGTCTGTCTGTCTGTCTGTCTATTTGTGGTGTTTGGGATTAAACTTAGGGCCTCAAGTGCTAGGCAGGCCCTGTATCACTGAGCCTTCTTTTTGCTGTCTATCTGCCTGTTTGTCTATCTGTCTGTCTGTCTATCTATCTATTTATTTTGAGACAGAATCTCTACATAGCCTGGCTGTCCCAGAACTCACTCTGTATATCAGGCTGGCCTTGTATATACAGAGACTGCCTCCCTCTGCCTTCTGAGTGCTGGGTAGTGTTAAAGGTGTGCATCACCACACACGGCATATTTTGCTTTTCACTTTGAGACAGGCTGGTTGGCATAATAGCTCAGGCTTCTTATTAACTCTTATAACTTATCTTAACCCATAATTCTTGTCTGTGTTAGTCACGTGGCTTGGTACTTTTTATCAGCAAGGCCTTCTCATCTTGCTTGCTCTGTGTCTGGGTGATGAATGCAGATTGACTCTTTCCTCTTCCCAGAATTCTTCTGTTCTCGTCACCCCACCTCTACTTCCTGCCTGGATGCTGGCCAATCTGCATTTTAGTAAGACAATACAATATATGTGACAGGGTACAAGACCATTGTCCCACAGCAAATAAGAGGGAAAGCAATTAAGGAAGACTTCTCACATCAGGCTTGGGCACACACATGCACATACAAGTGACTATGCATACACATGTGCACACCACCCACATAGATACACAGATAAGGAAAAAACATGGCATTGCTGCTGGTGTGATGCCAGGGCTGGGGTTGTTGCTCATCCTGCCTTTTTTCAACCTGACCTGGAGGTCTTGAACCTCCCTTGACCCTGTAGCCTCCATGAGTCAGTTGGGTTTCTCTGTGATAATAAATTCTACCATGAATCTCTATCTCAGAGAAGCAGGATGGGTGTGGCTTGTACTCAGTCTCGTGTGAAGGCTTGCACAGGTGAAATGTACTTGTGCTGAGCGTCAAGTACAGGGGTGAGGACAGGAGAGGAGGGAAGACGCCCACCCTCGCTGAGCCTTTCTCGGGGTCAGGGACTTTTTTTGTGGCCTTCTCACCAGTTAATTCATTCACTTCTCTGACACAGTAGACTGCCTCTTAGCAACTCCATCTGACAGGTAAGCAAACAGGTCCGGAAATGCACAGTGATTGGCTGGAGGTCACACAGCAGTGGTGGAGACAGCATTTTATCTCTAGATCTGCCTGGCAGCAAGACTTTTTGTTTCTCCAGTATGCCAGGGCATAAAAATAAAAATGTTTAAAACAACTTGAGCTTCATCTCCTTGACAGCATGGCATTGGCAGGCTTGCTTCTTGGTTTATTCTGCTTCCTTCGAATGATGGCTGAGTGTGAGCTCCTGGGCCCTCACAGTAAAGGGCTTTGACCAACTTTGAATGAGGCTCTGCCCTTAACTCTCTCTCTCTCTCTCTCTCTCTCTCTCTCTCTCTCTCTCTCCCCCCTCCCCCTCTCTTTTAATGCAGAGGCTGGTTGGATGGCTCAGACGTGAAGAGTACTAGCTGCTTTTGCAGAGGACAAAAAGTGGTGGCTTACAGCATTGTCTTCTGGCCTCCACTGGCACTAGGCATGAGGTACACACATACATACATGTGGGCAAAACACACATACACACAAACATGTATTTTTAAAAGCACATGTAAAACCCACACAAAACATGCTGCTTAATTATTTTGAAAATGCACAATCCAGATGTGGTTAGTTCATTTGTGGTGGTGGGTGAACGCCACTGCCGCACCATTCCAGCGTGAACGCCACTCTGCACCCTTCCAGCGTGAACGCCACTGCTGCCCCATTGCAGAGTGAATGTCACTGTTGCACCATTGCAGTGTGAACGCCACTGCTGCTCCATTTCAGCATGAATGCCACTGCTGCACCATTGCAGAGTGAATGTCACTGCCGCACCATTCCAGCATGAATGCACTCTGCACCATTGCAGTGTGAACGCCACTGCTGCCCCATTCCCGGGCTCAACAAACCCTCAGCTTGCATCCCCTCCACAGTGCTGCAGTCCCGGCAGTCATCAGTCTCCCTTCTGTGTCTGTGGATTTCTTCTTCTGGCCTTTTCATGTAAAGGGAACCAGAAGGCAATGGCTTTTTGTGTCTGGATCCTTCTCTCTCTCTCTCTCTCTCTCTCTCTCTCTCTCTCTCTCTCTCTCTCCCTCCCTCCCTCCCTTCCTCTGCTTCCTCTTCTTCTACACAGGGTTTCTCTACATAGCCCAGGCTGTCCTGGAACTCAATCTGTAGACCAGGCTGGCCTAGGACTCACCGAGATCCGCCTGCCTCTGCCTCCCGCCTCCCTAGCGCTGGGATTAAAGTGTGTGCCACCACACCTGGCTCCATTTTTTTAAGTTTAGTTTTTATTATAGCCATCCTAGTTGTTATGAAATGGTATCTCACTCTGCATGTGTATTTAGATTTGTTTTCTTTTTAGTTATGTATCTATGTGTGGGTAAATGCACAAGAGTGCGGGTGCCCTGGGAGGCCAGAAGTGGGTGTCAGGTCTTCTGGAACTGAAGTTACTGGCAGTTGTGAGCTACCTGATGTAGGTGCTGGGAATTAAACTCAGGTCCTTTGCAAGAAGCAGCATATACTTTTTTTTTCTTATTGATATTTATTGAGCTCTACATTTTTTCTCTGTTCCCCTCCCTGCCTCTCCCCTCCCCCCTTCAACCCTCCCCCAAGGTCCCATGCTCCCAGTTTACTCAGGAGATCTTGTCTTTTTATACTTTCTACTTCCCATGTAGGTTATATCTATGTAAGTCTCTCTTAGTGTCAGCATTGTTGTCTAAGTTCTCTGGGATTGTGGTTTGTAGACTGGCTTTCTTTGCTTTATTTGGGTTTGTTTAAAAACCACCTATGAGTGAGTACATGTGATAATTGTCTTTCTGTGTCTGGGTTACCTCACTCAAAGCAATACATACTTTTAATCAGTGGGCCATTTCTCTTGTTCCTCACCATAGTTTTATTTTATATTTATTTATTTACTTACTTACTTATTTACTTTTGAGAAAGGACCTTACCACATAGCTCTGGTTAGCCTGGAACTCGGTATATAGACCAGGCTGGTCCTGAACAGAAAAATCCACCTGCCTTTTGCCTCCTAAGTGCCGGGATTAAAGGCTTGCATCGCCACGCCCAGTCCCCTCACTGTGGTTTTAATTTGCATTTAGTGGGCCATCATCTTTGCGGTTAAGCAAAGCAGCCCCACCCCCCACTCATGCCTCAGTTTCCTCTCTCCAAATTGGTGCTACACACGACCGTGGGAGAGTTAAATGAGTAGCTCTTGTGAAGGATTTAACATCACATCAGACACACAGCAGGCGCGGCTCCCAAGACAAGCTTAATGGCCCTCGTTCTTGTGAGCTCTGCCGGAGGCTGGCAGCCCAAGTTACAGAGGCTCCTCTTTACTTGGCGATCCCATCCTTTTCCAAGAGCACGCGGGACGCCACAGGGAGCTTCTGCAGTGTGAGTCGGGCTGACATTTATGAGGACCGTAGATCTCTTCCACCTCTGTTCCGTTTCCATTTCCCTCTCTGTAGTCCTGTGAAGTCCTCCTGAGACGCTTCAGACTACTCAGCTACTGCCGCATAGTGGGCAGTCTTGGAAGTGCATCCTCCCCTTCACCCTTGCTTGGCGTGGGGACAGCCCTGAGACAGAACCCGATCAGTCAGTTCTCTCTTTTGCAACTGCACGCTTGACGACCTCTCATTTCCTTCTCTGCTGCTCCACATCCCTTCCAGTTTTCCAAGGAGCACCCCCAAAATCACAAAGCCAAGTGTCCTCAGTTCAGAATCTTCTTCGGGGGGATCTGGCGCAAGACGAGCACCCACTGTGTGTCGCACTTTGTGCAAAACGCTGAGACAGACAGCTATTCCTGCTTCGGCGCTCAGGGCTCGGCTGGGCTGATCCAAAGCAGCAGTGATCCCAGGAGGCTGCGTTGTTGTCCCTGTGCGCAGGCACAAGGCTGTACACTTGAGGTACATGACATCTTTTTGAACCACGTAACAGCTCCTTAACAGAAAACTGAAGCCCTGTGAGGTCAATATTTTATTGAAGGTTGCATGGCCTGAAAGTGGGGCAACCACCAGTGAGCCTTTAGAATGCCTCCTCTTGATAGAGGGCTACTCACGGATCCACTGGCGGATGCATGTAGCGGAGGAGAGAGGGTCGCTCTCCAGGCCACTATGGGACTAATAGAAGGGGCTTTCACCAGTGCTTTGCAAACTTGCGTGAATGACTGAAGTTAAGAGAGAAGTAGGGCTAGAGAGATGGCTCAGTAGTTAAGATCACTCCATGCTCCTCCAAAGGACCTGAGTTTGGGTCAGGAGGCTCACAACTGCTTGTAATTTCAATTCCAGGGGACCTAACACCTTCTTCTGGCCTCCGGGGGCACCTCCAAGCCCCTGCCTCTCGAGAGAGGGGAAGGCAGGCTGCCTGGGTGTCAGTAGGGCACTCGCCCCTGTGAAAGATTGCTTCCAGGATTTCACAGTGAACTGGCCTCAGCTGTTGCCACAGCAACGGAGGCCCCCTGGGCAGACAAGATGATGGTGTCCCAGGCTGTCCTGAAGGCACCACCACTAGTCAGACCCCTTGGGGCAGAGACCCTCCCTTCACCATACCATCAATCAGTCTCTAGGAATCAAAAGTTCCTGATTCATACAGGCTGCTGAGCGAACATGTATGTCTGGGTGATTAGGTGAAAGCTGCCTGCTGCAAACGTCTCTACAGCTCTACTCTTCCCAAGCTGAGTGACCGTGAGGAAGTCGTGTATCCTCTCTGCTTTGGGGAGACCGTCTGCTGAGTGGGGAACACACCGCCACTGCCCACAGGACTTGTGAACAAAGCGAGACACTATTCAGACCATGAATGGCTGGAGTGTCATTCTCTTTAAAGACTTGAGTTCAAGCTGGGCGGTGGTAGCACACGCCTTTAATCCCAGCATTCGGGAGGCAGAGGCAGGAGGATATCTGTGAGTTAGAGGCCAGCCTGGTCTACAAGAGCTAGTTCCAGGACAGGCTCTAAAGCTACAGAGAAACCGTGTCTCAAAAAACAAAACAAAACAAAACAAGACTTCAGTTCAGTTCCCAGGATCTACACGGTGGAAGGAAAGAACAGGAGAGAACCAACTCCTCAGAACTGTCCTCTACAAACTGCCCCATCTCCACATATAGACAAAATAAAGAAATAAATCATACGGACAAAATAAATACAAATGAAGTGAAGTTAAAGAAAGAAAGAAGGAAAGAAAGAAAGAAAGGAAGAAAGAAGAAAAGATGAAGAAGGGACCTGCCACCCCCTGTCCCAGCCCTCCCTTCCTGGTTGCATCTGTCCCACACAGGGCCCCTTGTGTTTCCTGACTGGAGCCTTGTGCAGCAGGACCTAGAGGGATCGAAGGGGCATGGTGGTCTCAAGGATACCACCCTACAGTAAATGAAGACACTGTGCACCAGCCTGTGGGCTCTGTGGAGGCGGACAGTGTTGGCCTGGTGCCCTACACCTGTGCGGAACCCAGCTCCACGCTTCCTGCCTGTGTGACCTTGGCAGGTCCTTCTCCAGGTCCTGGTGACTTTTATGAGCTCTTAGTAAACAAACGGTGCTTCATTTGATCCTCAGCTCACCTGGTGCTTGAAGTCCTGGTGGAGGCGGCTTCCAGGAGCCAGGAGCTGGTGTGGGAGGCTGGGGCGGTGGCTTTCACTGAAGGATCGTGGCTGGGGGCATTTCCTGTTTCGGGCAGGTGCTGTTGTTTGAGAAGCCAGGGCCACGTGCAGGGCAAGGCCCAGAACAAGGGCCACACCTACTGAGGCCTGTTCCAGCCCTGAGCCTCTTGGATCCAGTGAGGGCTCAGTCTCAGGTGCCTGAGTCCCAGGCTTCAAGGTCCCTTCTTGAAAAGAAGCAGGAAGCTGTGGTGATTTGTTGGCAGGGGCCTCTCCACAAATGTTGGTGGGGGAGCTCCCTGAAGGGGGCTCCCTGTTCTGAGGTTAATCTGGTTTCCCCACCTAGCCCCCCAGCTCTAGATTATTTTGAAGATACCTGAGACAGGTTAGTATTCTACAGATATTTCATTTTATCTATAGTAAGGACCCATATAAAAGGGGAAGGAAGATCACCTTAACTACAGAAGCTTGTGACCGGGAGCTGTTCACCTCCCGTTTTTCCCCAGCATGGCTCCTGAAGTTAGAGGTTCTTCCTTTTCCATTTCTGGTCATAAAAGGGGCTCTGAAATGAATAGTTCCACTGTGTGACACTTTGCCCAAGGTGGTCCCTTCTCCCCAGCCTGTGGAGGAGCAGAGGGAGAGGTGACTGCAGTGGACAGCCTGGTACATGCCCCTGGTGACTGTAGCTCCTGGTACTGCCTGAACCTGTGCTGAGGGCCTGGGCCTGGGGGACTCTTGCTCCCTCGTGGGCCTCAGGTGCAGTATTAAGTTGGTTCAGGCGATGGCACCTCCCACTCTTATAGTTTTGTTTATTCTGTGTGGATGCACACAGACAGACAGACAGATGTGTGCGCACACGCGCGTGCGCGCGCACACACAAACACACACACACACACACATTCCTAGATGGGATATTCTTGATCACTCTCTACTTCTTTTTTCTTTTTGGTGTGAGTGCTCTGTCTGCATGTGTGCCTGCAGGCCAGAAGAGGGCATCAGATCTCATTATACATGGTGTGAGCCACCATGTCCTTCCTGGGAGTTGAACTCGGTATCTCCGGAAGAGCAGTCAGGGCTCTTAACCACTGAGCCATCTCTCCAGCCCCTCCACCTTCTTTTAAAAAAAGATTTATTTTAATTTATGTGTATGGGTGTTTCGCCTTTTTGTATGTCTGTTCGTGCAATGTTTGCAGAGGCCAGAGGAGGGTGCAGACAGAGGGTTTAGGTACAGACAGTTGTGAGCTGTCTTGTGGGTGCTGGGAATGGAACCCAGGTCCACTGCAAGAGCAGTCATGAGTCATTTCTCCAGCCCCACCCCTAACCTTTTTTTTTTTTTTTTTTGAGACAGAATCTCTCATTGAACATGGAACTTGCTAGACTGGCCAGCAAGTTCCCAGATCCCCCGTCTGTCACCTCAGTACTAGGATTACAGGGTCTGCTTCTTTAATTCTTTTAAAAATTGTGTGTGTGTGTGTGCAGGTGTCCATGGAGACCAGAAGAGAGTGTCAAGCCCTCTAGAGCTGGAGTTTCAGGAGCACCTGACATGGGGGCTGGGAACTGAACTTTGGTCCTGTGAGGAGCAGTATGTGTTCTTAGCTGCAGAGCCATCTCCCCACCCCCTGTGCCTGGTTTTTCTGTTAGTGCCAAGGATGTGAACCTCAGGCCTCTGCAGCAAGCCTTTGCCCGCGGAGCCTTCTCCCTACCCGGTGTGTTTGTTCATTCTGTCCTTTGCTCGTCTCCTTCCCTGCTTCTTTCTGCGCCGAGACCTTTCTGTCTGTGGCTCCTGCCAGTGGGTCCGGATGTTTCCAAACATCTATTATTATCTTTTATACTTTGGTAAGTGCCATTGTGACATAGTCACCCCCATCCTACTGCTGCCTTTACCCCAGGATGGGTACCCCATTTTCCTTGCCCACACTCCACCCTGAATAAACTGCTTCTGAATGTCCTGGCAATGAAATCACAGTGGAACTGTTGGGTTGCAGGACCTTCGGGTGCTTTGTCTACTTAGACTGGCCAACACAGGGCCAGCGTGGCTGCCCAGCACACCCTGCCTCCCACAGCCTTCTGACTCTTCTGTCCCCAAGTCTCTACCAAAGTTGGGCTTCATTCTGTTGTCTCACTCATCTTCCAGAGGTGAAGTGGTGTTTGGTGGCTTTAAGTGACTAGGACAGGGGCCCCAGGGGCCCTGCCTCCTTCTTCCTCTAGCAGAGTGACCAAGAATTTGCTGTGTAGTCAGGCTGGCTTCAAACTCAAGACAATTCTCCTGCCTTAGCTGAGTGTTGGGATCATACACGTGACCGAGCATAGCTGGCTGGCATTCCTCCCTGTGTTTATTAGCTTTGGAGTTTTGTGTCCTTCCTTCGCCCGTCTGTCCGTCATCTTCGCTTTTAGGGTAGGATCTCTGTCCTCTTGTTACTCCACAGAACCGCCCTAGCTGTCTACTCTAGATGTCACCCTGGATTCATTTTGACCCTCTGAGCATCCACTGTCCTGTCATCTTCCGGCACTTTGAAATCTGACTCCTCTCCCTCCTGCAGGCTCCTTAGGAGTGGACATCTCACCGAGGCCCTTCTCGCTCTCTGCCCTTTTGCTAAATGCCAGGTGTCAGAGACAAGGTACAGCCTGCACCAGGAACTGCTCTTGACAAGGACAGGCCAGGGTGACAGGACAGTTCTCAGAGCCCCCGCCTAGTGTGGTCAGAGCTGGCTCTGCATACTTCTGCTAGTCTGGGCCGTTATGTCAGATCTGGTCTACTACTTGACGAAGACTCTATAGTTAGTTGCAAAAGCTCCAGGTGGTTCTTTAGTGCGGGGAGGGCTCATTTCTTTAGGCCAGGGCTCAGCTGGGTCACATAGCAGGGTTTGCTGGCCAGGGTGGACTTTCCCAGAGAGGAGTCTTCTGCATTAAACACCAGAGTTCCCCAGGCCTCAATAAGGACTTAGTGGAAGCCTTGGGCAGAAATGGGAGCCTGAGCTCTTCCCTGTAGTGTCCGGAGCTGCAACTTCTATGCCTTTGTCCTCTCAGGCTTCAGGAGGCTTTGCCATTGTCCTGTCTCTGAATGGGGCAGACTGCCTGGCAGAGGCTAGGAGATGCTTTGCTCAGCCGACCTGCCTCTCTCTTAACTCTTGTGTGGGGCCTTTCTCTCTGGGCCTCACCCCCTCTTCCGAACGCCGTGTGCAAGGCCCTCTGGAAACCTCTGGAAGGATGCCAGGATGGTAGTGGAGGGTCTTTATTCCCTGGCACACCATGCAAGGTCAAAGTAACTAGGACAGGGCTCCCAGGGTCTCGGCTCCAGGCTCATGTGTCCTCTCAGAAGTACAACTCTTGGGGGCTGGAGAGATGGCTTAGAGGTTAAGAGTATTGCCTGCTCTTCCAAAGGTTCAATTGGAATTCCCAGCAAGTTCAATTCCCAGCAACCACATGGTGGCTCACAACCATCTGTATTGAGGTCTGGTGCCCTCTTCTGGCCTGCAGGCATACATGCAGACAGAATATTGTATGCATAATAAATAAACATTTAAAAAAAAAAAAAGAAGTACAACTCTTCCTCATGCCCCGCCCCCAGCTTTGACTTGTTAGGTCTGAGCGCTTTCCACCCAGGACCTCCCTGTTCTTCTCACTTGCAAATGACACTGGGTGTGTGTAGGGGTGTGGCCCAGTGAGCCCCAGCTACCAGGTCAACTCACCAACTCACCTAGCCCTGAAGCAGCGCAGAGATCTGAACTCACCCAGCTCTGCTTGCTGGAGTTCTCATGTCCTCTTTCCCTTTGGGAAACCCCAACATCTTCTGGGCTAGATCCTCTCCCCTCTTCTCTAACCCAAACCACAAGGTGGCAAGGACCCTCCACTTCTTGCTCACCCAACACCTTCCCTGTCCTATCCTGACCTCCTGTTTTCCTCCATCCTTCGGCAGTGTTCCCAGTGTCCCCGGGATACCAGCAATGGCTGCTGCTACACAAAGCCAGTGACGGTCCTCTGCAGGCCCTGCCCTGCAGTGTGGTGACCTCTGAGGCATCCCACACCTGATCCTGAGCAGGGCAACCCCTGGAACAGGACATCCTCTAGGGCCCAGAAAGCCTGGCGCACTGGGCCTTGGCAGCTGGCCTGGCACTTGCCTGACATGGCCAGTCTGAAGGCGACGTGTCTGCCCCGCTGGAAACATCTACGTTATCAGAGGGGAGTGAAGGGGCTGGAACTGTTAGCTCCTGGGACGTGCAGAGGCTCATGCCCTGGCGGGCGAGCACGTGCCTCTGTGTGTGTGTGTCTGTCTGCGCGTGCAGCTGTGTGCTCCAGGCCACCGTGACCCCGTCCCAGAGCAGGGGTGAGAGATCCACATTCCCCACTCTGCTCAGTTCCTCATTCGAACACTGTATGGGGTTCCCCTGCACACGGTCTTAGCCACTTCTCACGCTGGACCTGCTTCCTCTACTGGATGATGATACAGGCTGGCTACCTGTGTCGTGGTTCCGGGTGGGGATGTTCTGGGGACACCATGGCCAAGCCAGCCTGAGACCTTAAAGACAGACAGTAATAGGAAAGAAAGGGCCTTTTTTTTTTCAGTTGCAGAGCCTTTGGGGGAGCTGGGGAGCACCTCCATCAAGGCCCCTGCCCTGCCCTGTCATGCTTCATCTCCTGGGTGTTACATTCCACAGTAGAAAGTGATCCTTGATCCTTGCTAGGATTACAGACAAGGCTGGCCTGGGCTGCCCTGAATGCAGAGGCCAGCCTTTCTCACACGGCTCTCCTCCTTCTGCAAAGGCACGGGCAGGGGGTGATACTGGTGCACCCCAGCTTGAGGACCTCTGTGGTGGGGGCTGGATAGTCTGTGTCACCTTTCTTCCACGGGGGTTAACACTTTGGAGACGGAGGGGACCATGTGCAGGTGTCTGTAATAGGCTCTTTCAGGGAATGACTGGGGTCTAAGCCCTTGGATCTTGGGATGCCTGACCTTCTCTGCCCCTTCACTTCTGCTCTGACCCCCTCCCTCAGGTTGAGGCCCCCATTTCTACTAAGCCGGGGATTTCCGCAGGCTGAGCCAACCGCCTGACCCTAATTATGGCGCCTTCATCCTGTTAGGGTTAAGCTCCTCGTGGCCTTCCCTCCCCCACTCTAGAGGCTAGGCCTAAGGTTAGAGGCTAAGAAGGCTCATGCCTGCCATGGCACCTCTAGAGAGGGCTGACTGGTGTCCCCCTGGGGCCCCTGGAGAAGAGGAGACCACTTATCCTATGGGTCTGGGCCATCAGGTTAAATGGTTTCTCTGGAGAGGCCTAGGGACAGGGCTGTCTTGGGGCACTGGCATCTGCAGGACGCTGCTCTGAGGGTCTCTGTACTGAGAATCACTGAGAAAGATTCAGAACGATCTCCTGACTCAGCCCTACCACTGCTGATTGCCATTTCCCTTTTAGTCAGGACTCGGCAAACATGGCTGGTCAGAAACCCTGCACAGTCACACTGAAGAGACTGATGCTCGGTGAATGGCAGACCCATAGTGCAGGTTACCCCACGAGCTGGAACTTGAAGTGTCTAAGCCTGGGGCGGGTCACTTCCTCTTGCCCTCCTCTGTCTCCTGGAGACTTCTTGCCTGGTTCCCTGTTTGTTGAGTGTGATCTCTACCCATTCTATCTGTGTGTTGAGAAGCGATGTGACTCTGGACGTCGCTTGCCTCTATGTGCCTTGTGGTATCATTGAGTTAGTAAGAAGTAAGCATGGGCAAAGTTAACTAGTTCTGCTTCTTGTCTGGGATGGGGACTCTAACAGCAGACACTTCTGGATCACCCTCCTCCATCCCAAGGAGCTGGAATTTTGGAGCCAGGAGGAGGGGGTGGTCGTTATGCAGTCTCCTGGCCGACTTGACTTGCCAGAGGACTCTGCAATTATAGAAATGACCACTAGATGTCAGCCTCAGCTCATACTTGAAGTGAGGCTGTGCCGCAAGGGACTCCAAGTTGGAATTGTCTCTTTAGGGAGGTGATGGGTTTAGAGAGGTGGCATAGTCCGCTGGGCTGGGCAGGCAGTTGCTGCAGGAAGATCTTTGCGGTGACTCACCTTCCCCAGGACCCAGATGACCTGGCTAAGAAGCTCAGTTTCACTTCAGATTTTGATGTTGAACAGTTTGTAATATCTTCTTCTCTATCCCTGGATATACAGGGGTTCCTTAGGCAGCGCCTGCTGCACACAGAGGCAATATTCTTATAGGATGGCCCCTGACCCCCCGCGTGCTAGATCCTGTACACACAGTAGGACAGCCAGTTTCCACAGCAACACTGTACAATGGGCATGGTGGTTAGCCCACATTACAAGCGAGGAAACAGAGGCTCGGACCTGTCCCCCACTTAAAGGAGGGCTGGAGCCAGATTTCCCCCACCACAGGTGGATTTCTGGAGTTCTGTAGGCTGTCACGCGGAGGCAAGCCTCCTGTAAGGTTGGGAGTGATATGGTAGGTGACATCCTTTGTCGTTATGCTCTTGGCGTACCCATGAGCCCAGCAAAAGGAAGTAGGGGCTGTGCTTCTTGGAGTGGGTATGGGGGTGCCAGGTGTCCTGCACAGGCAGGCTGGGAGACTCTCCTGCCCATGCCCTCCTTTGAGTAATCTCCCCACCTCAGGGTCATTTCAGTTTCTTCCCCTGTCACTTCTGCAGATGGACTTTGTTCCCTTACCACTCTGCCCCTGACACCTGTTCCTTTCCAGGCCATATATGAAGATGGACTAGACAAGCCACTCCCACATCTCCTCACCTGAAGCTGAGGCCAGTGACTCCTCCAGGCAGTTTGAGTTTGTGTCCTAGAGTTAAAAGTTTCGGGCATACTTACAGCTTAAGTTTTTGTTGGTTTTTTTGAGACAGGGTTTCTCTGTGTAGCCCAGGCTGTCCTGGAACTCGCTTTGTAGACCAGGTTGGCCTCAAATTCAAGAGATCTGCCTTCCACTGCCTCCTGAGTGCTGGGATCAAAGATGTGTGCCCCCATGCCCAGTAACTTAAGTATGTTTACATTGCTTTTTTTTTGTAATATCCTTATGCTAAATGAAAATAGGGCTGAGATGGGATATTGGAAAATGCATAGGTGTTCCAGGACTTTCTTCCAGCATGCCTGTTCCGTGCATACATCCATTCTTTACTAGAAACTTAAATGCTGCAGAAACTGGGGGTAGGGTCAGTTCAGTCCCACTCAGGATGACTGCCTTGTCCACCTTTTGTCTCCTAACAACCGGAGGGAGAAACCTCAGGTGCCACAGGTGGGAAGTGTGAGCAGGGCTGTGTCTCGGGGTGAGATGGGACAGGGAGGATCTGGACAAGAGCTGACTCTTATTTTATGTTTCTAATGCTGACCATGAGCTCTCATTTCTGTTGTTGCAGGAAATGTAGAACCAGGACACCATGACCTGGACTAAATCAGATTCCGTGTGCTTTAGACAGTTTTAGTTCATTTTCATGGTTAAGCTTCTCACAGGGGATGCTTTGGAAACACCCTCTCAACTACATACATGAAGGACAGGACGGAGACCAACTCTGATAGAGTCTCATTTCCCTCCTGGGCACCAGGTCTCTGAGTCCCCCACAGCCTGGGCAGGCCCTTCTGCAAAAGCCAGCATTTGGGGACTTCTAAAAGGAATTGTAGGAAAGAAGGGGTGGAGGTCACATCTGGGGTACATAAGGGACCCCCCCACCCTTGGGCCCACTTCCTCAGAACAAGACTCTTCCCCCAACCCTGGACAAAATGACTTGTGAAGGATTTGTCTGCCGTCAAGAGTGGCTGCTGGGATGGTGGCCATGATGACTGGCCCATTTGTGGGTGCCTTTGTGCGTTCTGACTGGGTGTCTGTGTCTGGAGTCACTAAGCGCTTGTTCTGTGGGGTAAGGGGTGTGGGGGTGGGGGCACGGCCTGTAGCAGGGAGGTACGTGAGGCTGGGCACGAACAGCCTCACCCACCAGTCCTGCTCTTGCCAGGTACGACCAGCTGCTTCGGACAAATGCCTACCGCCTCCTCCCTTCCCTGGGCACGGCCAAGCCGGGGGGCAAATGACTTGGCGGGCACCTCCCTCACTTGGACCCACTGGGGCAGAGCCAGCTCACCTGGGGCGCAGGCAGGATTCCGTGCTAGAGGGTGCTCTGCCAACCTCCCCCTCTCCCCAGACTCCCAGTGGGTAGGCTGGGGAAGGGGCACTGACCAAGAGACAGGCCCCCTTCTGTCCCATTCTGTAGATGGACCGAATTGGGCACAGGATGCCTGATGGATAGAGAGGACAGTTCTCTGTTGAGGGCCCAGGAAATGATTTCCATGCAAATGAGATGCAAACTCCTTAATGAGTTTGCAATTAGGAGTCCAAGCCTGCCAGGCCCGGGCAATGCCTTTGGGTTTTATGAATGGGCCCGGGCCGGGAGGGGGAGGCGGCGCGCCGGTCCGCCCCCACAGCTCCCTGTCTCCGCGCCCGCGACATGCCGCGCCGCACGTTGCTGCCTCACGGCCCGCCGCAACTTGGCCGCCCGCCAGCGGGTCAGCTGCTCCGGACGGCGCGGAAGGCTGTCGGCCAGAGTCCCCGCCACGCTGCCTGCCGGCGTCGCGTTGGGGCCCGAGGACACTCCCCCTGGGGCCGGGTTGGGGCTCTGTCCTCCGGCGCCCCTTTCCCCGTTATGGGAATGGCTTCTTGCAGTTGAACGAGCAAAGTTAGCCTTTGGGATGGGAGAGCACTGGCTCCCAACTTGTAGGACTGTGTGTGTGTGTGTGACCTTGGGAAGGTGGAAGCAAAGGTGACCGGAGAGGAACTAGTTTCCATCCTAGAGTCCCTGCATCTCCCTGGCTTCCTTTTAAAGCTGATTCCCTTCACCCCAGGGCACCTGCATTTTTGTGTGCAAAGCTGCCTCGGTCTGCTCTTGGCCTCTTAAGTGGGTACACGTGCAGAGGTCAGCCGTGGCCCCAACAGAGCCTCACCAGATCGCCGGTATAGAACCCTCTTTCCCCAAAGCTTCCTCCCCTCCCCCGCTGCTTTCAGAGTAGATTAACTAATTACCTCCAATTAAAGCGCCCAGCTCTCTGTTCCTTCTGGGTCCAACCCCGCCCCTGGGAGTCTTCCCAGGCTGGCTGGGTCTGGAAGGGGACCTGGCCACTTAGGTGGATCAATGAATCGGTTAAGTAAGGAAGCCCCGTGTCATGTGCTTTACGAGGAGTGGTGCGGACAGCCTGGCCCTCTGACTTTGTCAGCTGTGGAGTAGAAGTCTGGCCTGGGCCTCAGGCCCCAATGCCTGCGAAGGTCAGGAGCGGTGGGCGCCTCTGGAGGTAAGACTTGGGTGAAGGGTCTGAGGACCAGAGAAGCAACTGTCAGGGCAGGTCCCAGAAGCCACCAGCCCTCGGGCCTTCCTCACGCAGCACTCAGGGACAGCCAACTCCAAACGTCCCTCCCCTCTCTAACCTTGTTCCCTCCCGCCCCTTCTAGGTTCTCTTCTGCCCCACCCCTCAGTGGCCTCAGCACTAGCCCAGCCCAGTCCATCCCAGGCCCCGCCCTGACCCCACGTGTGGTACGTGAGGGAAAGGATACCTGGCACCGGAGGTAGGACGATGGGCTGTGACCCAAGTCTCACCTCTGGACAAGCTGGCCTGTCTTGGTCAGGCAAGCTCATGCCAGGCTGTGACTCAGGACCTAATTCTGCCCCGAGTGCTGCCATAGCAGGGATCTGCGCTCCGAGCTCCTGTGTGTCTGTGAGGGGAGGGGGAGACAGCGGCTGCCAGTTGCAGGCTTCCATCTTGGGGTTCAGAGTATCAGACTTGGCATTCCCGCATATTGCCCTGGTAGGAGGTGGCAGGGAAGGCCCTTTGGCAGGCACAAGAGCGTCAAGGACAGAGGTCAGAAAGTGCAGTTTCTGGGCTGTCAAAAGCCCTGTCTGCCAGCTTGCTTACCCACTAGGCCCAAGTAAAGATGGTCACGACTTCCTCACGTCTAGGGATACGTCCTAATATATGCTTGGGCCATTGAGGGGGGGAGCTTAAGGCTTTCACTAGTTTCTCTGCCCCTGTCCCCTTCCCCAGACCTTCCTTAAGTACATCTTCAGGACTTTGTTCTTTCCTGCACTTTGCATTGGCCAGCAGAGGGCGCTGCCTAAGGACCCGGGGCCACTAGGGAGATGGGCGAGAATCCTTCCTTGTGTGGGGCTAGTGAGTCCAATCTCTCTCTCTCTCTCTCTCTCTCTCTTTCTCTCTCTCTCTCTCTCTCTCTCTCTCTCTCTCTCTCTCTCTCTCTCTCTCTCTCTCTCTCTCTCTCTCTTTTCTCGGAGAGAGATATATGAATGAGCCCTGGGAAGTTTGCCTTTCTTTTCTTTCTGGGTATCTAGACTTAACCAGTCAGTAGTGGGTTAGAAGTTAGACCACAGGATGAACCCAGGTGGCTTTGGCCAGGAAGAGGAAGTTGAGGGGAGCCATCATCTCCTGTTCTTGCACCTTGAGTGGGGAAGGTAGACTGGAGGTGGCCAGCTTTCCTTCCCTGACCTTGGGAGAAGGGCTGGGAAGGGCTGCACAGAATAGCTGTGTCCCACCCTGTGGGAGGGACTGCTGTCGACATCTGGGCCACATCTGGGATGCTGGCAAGACAGCTCAGGGGTTATAGGATTCGGCTCTTGGCGGTTTCTCACCATTACGTTCCCAAGAAGCCCTTTGTAGACAGGTACACACCTGCTACAAGGGTACTTAGTTATAACACCGTAACACCACTGAATTCCTGCCGACTCAGTCGTCCTGGGCAGCAGCAGGCTCCAGAGACCTTTCTGTGACTGCTTTTGGGGGGAGGTTGATGCTGGCCTTTTCCACGCGGAAATGCTGGCACCTATGTCCTGGGGTCTATTTTGCTTCCAGATGGGTGGGAGGGGGGAGGGGAGCGAGGCTGAAGCACCTTTCAAGGGTCTCTACCTCATGGTAGGCTGAGTGGAGAAGGGATTACAGCTGGGTCGAGTCACACAAAAGCCTCACAATGTGTTTGGGACAGAAAGCGAGGGAGGGAACAGCATGGGTCGTTCTTTCCTGAGTCTGGGGTTCTGGGTTCTGGGAGGGGAACAACACCGAGGGGGTGAAAAAAAAAACACAAAACCTCTGGATCAGTTCCCTTCCAGGAATCCCGGGAAGGGAGCAGGAGGATGACCGGAATGGTCTTGCAGAAAGGAGTTGGCGGGGGAGGTGGGCCGGGACCAAGCACGGAGCCCACCCGGACTGTCGCCCTGGTCGCCCTGCTCGGGGGGCCTGGCCCTTCTTCCCAGCCCCTTCCCCGCTGGCGCGGCGCGGCCCCTCCCCCCAGGCCGAGCGCCGCCTCCCCCTCCCCTCCTCCCCCTCCCACCCCGCGCTGCAGCTGCTGCCGACGGCCCATTCTGCACGTAGCGAATGGAGGAGCCGCACAAGGGAGGCCTCGAGTGCGCGCGCGCGGGAGCCCGGGCCCGCGCGGGCGGGGGAGCGGAGGAGTGCGCGTGTGCGCGGCGCCGCATCCCGGAGCGCGCGCGCCAAACTCCGGAGCGCGCGGTTTGTCCGTGCGCGGCTGCGGGGCTGGTGATGCTCAGCGATAGCCACCAGTCCCTCTTTCAGGGTCCCTCCGCACACTCTACTTCCTTTCTAGCCAGCGCCAACTCTAGCCAGGCCTCTTAAATTTCCCACCCCAATTGCCCTTTCCCTGGCGCATAGTAGGCCCTTCTTGTGAGTCGCTGGGATGCTTCGATTGGCTCTCCTTCCTTGTCCACGGGGTCATTGCTCTATAGTACACCAGGTTCTGGGTTGGGAGCTGAAAGAGGTCCCTGGCCATAAGAGATTACCACTGTCCCTCCAGGAGCGCTCATCTTGGAAACCCGCATCCTCCCACTTGTGGCTACCTGCACCTAAGGCAGGTCCCGTGAAGCCACCTGTAAGGGTCTACGGAGGTAAAACACAGAGGGTTTGACCTCTCTTTCCTCTAATAGGACCTCCCAAGGGAGTGCCTTCTCCAGTTACTTCCTCCCTCTGTATGTCACCTGCACAGCTCCTCCTCCCTTGGGTGTTCAGGGTCTGGCTGGGCTCTGCCCACACTGCTGGCAAGGGTGTGTTAGGGTGAACATAGAGTCTGTTCTGGGAGAGTAGGGAGGCTGTAACATGCAGTACTCTGAGTCCCGGGGCACCCTCCCCGTTTCCTTAATCTCAGAATCTGACAGGGAAATAATCTAGAATTTGTCCCTTTCCAACATGGTGGGCGTCTCGCTCCCTCCGTCTATGGGCCCTTGGCAAGGCAGGTGGAGGGGCTTACAAAGGGATGTTTGACTAAAACTGGCTGCTTTGGGCCCTCTTGAGGGTGGCAGTAGGGGTGGGCTTGGAAGGACTCTGTTCAGAGGCGTCTGGGGGTGGGGGGAGTGAAGGTGGCCGAGGGTTCTTTGTCTCATCCTCACTTGACTGCCTAAGTTGTCTGACCTCTCTGAACCTCTGTTTCAGGGACCATTAGAAACAGGTAAAGCTCAGCATCTGCCTCGCTGTTTTCATTGGCTCAGGGGCTGGGAGCATTCCCCTTAACTCTTATTTCCATGAGCAGAATGTAAAATGCCAGTGCTGGCAACACCTTGGAATTCTGAGGTGGGTTTTCAGAAAAGCTGTCGAGCCTCGCTGCTTGTCATGTGTATGTCATCGTCCAAGAATGAGCCATTCCATACTAGTTTCCAGACATTAATATCTGAAACCTTAAAAAGAGATTTTGGGAACAGAAGTAGCTATTACTATACTTCCCGGCTTTCTTAATCAGAGGGTTTGGAATATGTGAGTCTTTGTGATCCTGGCTGAGGTCATATGTCCAGAGGTTTCTGGTGGTACCAGTGAAAGTCAAGGTTTCACACAGAAGACCCATTTCTCCTTTTCATCCTTAGTGTGTGTGTGTGGTGGGGGTGTCTGAAGGGAGTTATTTTTGTTTTTGGAGACAAGTTCCCATGTTGGCCTCTGACTGTGCGGCCCAGGCTGGCCTCCAACTGGTGATCTTCCTGCCTCGGCCTCCCAGGTGCTGGTTTTTATTTCCACTATTCTGTCTACTTTTAAAAATAATTTGTTGGGCTAGAGAGATGGCTCAGCAGTTAAGAGCACTGGTTGCTCTCCTAAAGTAGCCAGGTTCAATTTCCAGCACCCACATGGCAGCTCACGGTTGTCTGTAACCAATTCTAGGGGATCTGACACCCTAATATAGACACACATGCAGGCAAAACATCAATGTACTAAAAGCAAATAAATTTAAAAAGAAATCTGTTGATTGCTTCATCATTTTTTTTCTGTTAGCTGCCAGTTGTACAACCTTCACTTTGCGGCCTCAGGCAGAGCCCCCTAAGCTACCCCATTCTTCTCGGCTTGTTTCAATTTGTCTGTGGGCCGAGAAACCAGAAAATCACATCTGCTAGAAGATGTGAAAAACAAGATCGTTTGAGTTTGACAAATTATATTAAAGTTAATCTGGAGAAATAAACATGTAGAAAGGAGTATGAGAAGCCACTAGCGCGCAAGGATGTCATCTAAAGCTCAGATAATAAAAGAACTGGGCACTAACATAAGAACAAGCGGACAGATCAAAGGGAAGGAGTCAGTCCAGACACACACCCACAGCCAGCTTCAAATGTAATATGCAATAGAATGACATTTTGGATCAGAGGGGAAAGGATGAATGATTCAATCAAATCCAATAACTGGCTAGCTATTTAGGAAAAATATTAAAATGGATTTCCCACTTCTGAAGTAAACCCCAGATGGAGCAAAGATATAATGCAGAAAGGAAATCATAGAATGACTAGAAGAAAATATTAGTAAAAAAAAATTCTTTGGAAGTATGACGAACAGGCGAGTCACAAAGGCAGTTGAAACAATAACAATGACAAGAACAACAAAACCCAGCTGGCTTTAAAAGTAATACCCTATTTCTCCCCCCACCCCAGACTTGAGATAGAGTCTTTAGCCTGGGCTAGCCTGGAATTCACTGTAGAATTTGACCTTGAACCTCTGATTCTCTTGCTTCCACCCTCTGAATACTGGGGTTCACAGGTGTGCACCAGCACACCCTGTTTATGAGGTGCTAGGGACTCACGCATGCTGTGTTCTGAGCCTGCACCCTCAGCCTGGGCTCTACAATCTAAAAGCAAACAACCAAGTAGCAAAAGAAACCTTTTTCAATATGGATGACAAGTGGGTTCTTCTAAGTCACAAAGAGGGACAGAAAACTGGACGGAGCTGTGAGCATAAAAGGAGCCACAGGCGACTAACAAGGAGAAAACGCTCGCCCCAGCCCAAATCTTGCATTGAAACCAGGAGAGGACAGATTCTCTTTCTGCTGATTTGATTGGCCATGATGGAAAGGGCCGCCACTCACTGTGTGTGAACACAGGCATCCTCAGAAGTACGAAGGCAACAGAAGGGTTTGGTAACAAAAATGAGAATTAATTCATAGACAGCTCAAAGGATTCAAGCCAAGGAATGGAGGTGTGAGTGAAAGTCACGCACAAGTGTGCGCGAAGCCAGGCGTGTGGCACGTGCCTGGAACACTAGCACTCAGGAGACTGAGGCAGGAGGATTCCAAGTTGGAGAAGCCCTGTGTTAAATACATAAACAATTCCCCAGCAAACCCTGAAGTGTCAGAAGCATTTATAGCAGGTGTATGTGTAAGAGGTTTGTCATAATGCTATTTCTAAACCTGAAAACCTTCCGGGTTTCAGCAATGTCAACCACATCAGGAGGGCCCTGGGCAACCATGTGATGGGCAGCTTGCCTGCAGAGTGTGCAGCTCAGTGGGGGGGACTCCAGCTTTGTGGGATGCTGTCATGAAACACACATGGCAGGATTTGCTTGGGTGCCACTGCTCCAAGGGGGCGGGCAGGAGGACAGATTGAATACAGTGTTGGCCTGCCCTAGATTACTGGGTCTGAGACCCAGGGTTGTAACATGTTTTCTGTGTCATGTATGTTTGAGAAGTACTGGTAGGAAGCATGAACTGAAAATAGATAGAAACCTCTTAGCTAGTCTGCCTTGAAGTTTCTAGTATTCACCAGACACGGCTTTCTAAGGGCAGAGCAAGGAGAAAAGAAGGGACAGGCAGAGCTTGCTTTGTTTGATTTTTGAGTCTCACTGTGTAACTGTGTAGCCCTGATTGGCTTGGAACTCATAGAACTTTGCATGCCTCTGCTTCCTGAGTGCTGGGATTAAATGTGTGTGCCAACACTCCGGCTCACCCATTTCTTTTAAAACATTTTTTTTTTAAAATATGGGCCTGGAGAGATGATTCATAAGTTAAGAGCCGCGGCTGTTCTTCCAAAGAAGCTGGGTTTGATTCCCAGCACCCATATGGCAGCTCACAACCTGCTGAAACTCCAGTTCCAGGGAACTCTGATGCCCTTTTGCGGCCTCCACAAGCACCAGGCATGTGTGTGATACAGACACACAAGCAGATAAAACACCTATCTACATAAATAACAGTGGTAATGCATTTAAAAACATTTTTTATTCTATTTTATTTAGTGGGTGTATGTAGATATGTGTGCGTGTGTGTGTATGTAGACATGTCTGTGATGTGTGTGTAGGTGCACATGAGCCATAGCATACATGTGGAGGACAGCTTGCTGGGGTGGGTTCTCTGCTTTCACCATGTTGGTCCCAGGGATGGAACTCTGGCTGTCAGCCTTGGTGGCAAGCGCCTTTACCTACTCCGCCTTTTTATTCTGAAAATATATTACTTCTATTTTCAAAAACAATACTTAATAGCAAAGTTCTTTGGGGCTGGACTTATAGCTCAATGTGCTTGCCAAGCATTCAAGGACTTGGGTTAAAAGAAAAACTGGCTCAGAGGGAGCAAGGAAAGGAGTGTATCCTGACAATGGGACATTTTTTTAGTGTACTGCATTCTGCTACTCATTCGTCTACCGGTGGACATTTGAAAGGATGAACACCTTTGTAATGTTTAGCTCTTCTAATCCATGAATCCGGTATGATTTATCATTTATTTAGGCCAGTGAGTCAGAATAACCTGGAAGATTTGTTAAAACACAGACTACTCCCGAATTCCGACTCGGCATGTTTATTTGGGCCCTTAGCATTTACATCTCTTTTTCTCTTTAAAAAAGATTAATTGTTTGATAATCACATTTATCTAGACAATGAATTTTTGTCATTTCCTCTCCTCCACCCCCTTTCATTTCTCTCGGTCTGGACCTCTTCTCACCCAGTCCCCTTTTATTTTATAATGCTTTTTCTTCTTTTTTAAGGATTCATTTGTTTACTTATTTTGTGTGTGTGTGTGTGCGCGCGCGCACTCGCGTGTGCCTGAGTGTATATGTATTTGTGCCACAGAGGCCAGAAGAAGTGGGCATCAGATCCCCTGGAGCTGGAGTTTAGAGCTGGTGCGCTCCGGAAACTGAATCCAGGTCCCTCTGCAAGAGCAGGAAGTGTGCCTAACCCCAGTGCCATCTCTGCAGCCTTGTGTCTGCTTTTCGTGTATGGGCCACTGAATTTAGCCAGGATTTCTTGCCAGAACGTGGGTGGGAGGTTGCTTACAGGAGAGAGCGCAACTCAGCAGTGGTCAGCCTTAAAAAAGAGAAATTCTGACAGAGGCTGAAACCTAGATGAACCTCAAGGGCATTACGAGACGTGAAATTAGCCATTCACAAAAGGATGTCTTTTCTGATTCTGCCTGAATGAGGCACCCAGAGTTGTCAAATACACAGACCCAGAGAGCGCCTGGAGGTTGCTGGAGGCTGGGGAGGTTGGTTTAATGGGAAGAGTTTCGGTTTTGCAAGAGAAAGTCTGGAGAGGGATGGTGGTGAGGGTTGTGCAAGAGTGGAATGTGCTCTGTGTCACTGAGCCACACTTAAACATGGGTAAAATGGGAAACTTCACGTTCTGTATGTTTTAACACCATTAACAGTTAAGAAGAAAAGCCACCCCAACCCAAAGATAGGTAGAATAGGACCAGCGACTGGAGCCTCGGGTCCTGTATGTGAGCCTCCCTGATCCCCGAGTGTGAACTTGGCCACCCATGACTCTTTCACTTTTTTCTGTTTGTGCACATCTTGGCATCTGATAAGAGAGCTTATGTCCTCATCCACATGATGGGAAGTGGGAAGCAGACCTAAGTGGTTCACCGCCTCGAGGGATGGCATGGTGTGACAATAGGCACAGAGAGAGCAGTCTGGGGATTTCCTGGAAGACAGGCAATGCTAAGCTACAGGAAAGCTGGCTTATTGCCCACCCCTGCAGTCTCTGCAGAGACCCTTCCAACCGTCCTGAGAGGGTCGGAGCTTCACAGAGAGGGTGGCGAGCCCAGCGGCCCAGACAGTTTCAGAGGGTAGGCAGAGAGGGCTTGAGGTGAGACTTGTAGAGTAAGGCATGTGTCTGGGGGTGGGGGGTGAGCCTGGCTGGGACATCTGGCTAGGGCGAGGACTGTATTGGAAAGGGGAATGATTGCAGGGCTGGGGTGAAAAAGGAGAGGCCTGGATGTGAGAAGATCCTGGCCACAGACAGCAGCCAAGAGGCCAAGGCCCAGGGGTAGAGGGTCAAGCATGTGGGCTTCCAGTCCTCTGCTGGTTGGAGGAGGGGCCCCTGTTTGAGGCTGAGGATGTCCCTTTGTGGCTCACTCTGGCCTGAGTGTAATGCCTCTGTCGGAGCCACCATAGTTTCCTCCCGACTAGGAACCGGGGATCTGGGCAGCCAGGAGTCAGATGTGTGTATGGAGGGGGCCAAGAAGGAGCCCAGAGGTGCAGTCTCGGAGCGAGGCTATTTAGGTTCAAGGCTTGCAGAATCCCACCCTAGACTCTGTGCTTTTCTGGCTTCCATCCAATCCACTCCCTACCAAGCTCTTCTGGGAAAGCTGGAGACCAGCCCTGACCCTTGATCTCAGGGAGCTCATGGTCTGGCCGGGAGAAGGCCCACCCTGACTCAGGCCATGTGGGTGTCAACCACACGCCTGGCTGGGTCACTGCAGGGCAAGATCTGTCCAGATTCTGCAGGAGCCACGGGCCTTAGTCTCCCTGCTGAAAAGTGGGGCTATCTCAGTGCACTTCTCCCTGTCTGAAAAGTGGGGCTATCTCAGTGCACTTCTCCCTGTCTGAAAAGTGGGGCTATCTCAGTGCACTTCTCCCTGTCTGAAAAGTGGGGCTATCTCAGTGCACTTCTCCCTGTCTGAAAAGCGGGGCTATCTCAGTGCACCTCAGCATGTCTAGTTCTCAGTGGTAGCTGGAGAGGTACCCGGTATCTGGAGTTGGAACTGTCAGTGAGACACGGAGGGCCCAGAAGCCTTTCCTTCTAGGGCTAGCGGTGAAGACCAGTGGTTGAGTGCTTACCGGGGATGAGCAAACCCCTGGGTCCTACCTCACAAACCAACCAATAAAAAGAAATTCTTTTTTCCCAATGTGGCCGCCCTAGCCCCAGCCCTGGTTTCTACTCCTTGAAAGGGGTATAGCAGGTGAGAAACCAGAGAAGAGCTGGGGGAGAGCTGGGTGTGGAGAGGGCTTCCCAGGCCTTCCTGTTTTTCTCTGAGGTAGGCCATACTCTCTTGGCATGTTTCTGGGGCTGTCCTCCTCTGGCCCCAGGTGCTGGCGCTGAGAATAAGGAAAAAGGATTGATAGACCCGCTGACCATGCAGATTTGGACCCATGGATGGAAGATTCTGCCTTGCCTGACTATTCTGGGTCACAGACACAGGTGTCTGGACTTGTCTGACTGGGGTTGTCTTCATTTTCAAATGGCCCTCAAGACCCCTCTCTCCAGTTGAGGGCACAGGGCCTGAGATAATGGTATAAAATGGCTGTTCTCACAGCCAGACCTCCTAATCCCCAGGGCCTGCATGCATATCCTGTGGATCTTCTCCATCTTGTCTACCACGGTGGGTTAACATCAGAGTTCGGAACTGTGTTGTGAGAGGGACCACCCAGGGGGTGGTGCATGGGATAGAGCTGGGTATGGTTGACAGTGACTGCTTCTTCAGGAGGGTGGCAAATGGGAAGTAGATTTCCCAACCAAAGCAGACCTAAAAACCTGAAATGGTGTTGTAGGTGACAGGTGGCTCATATTTCAGACACCAAAGTAGATCCAGTTCTGACCCAGCTGATGAGGAGGTTTGGTGCCTGTCTTAGTGGGATTCACAGAGGAAGAGGGGAAATTTTCCTCTGCTTCTTGGGAGCCTAGGCCTTGGGAGATACAGCCTTACCTTCTTCAGTCTGAGGGAAGACATGGCCCCATTCCAAGGAAGCCCCCACTTGAGGGAGATAGAAACCTATTCTTAGATAGCCCCAGTCTGACGGAGACACACAGTCATACCCCTGTCTTCAGGGAGTTCCTACTTGATAAACAAATGCCGTGTATTCCCTGCTTCCTCTTTCCCAGGCATTTTTTCCTGCCAGCCTTTTCCTCCTCTTTTCTGAAGGTTTCCATCCCTCAAAAGGCATTGGTGGGGGCCTGGACAGTTCCTGTCCGCTGCCGTCTGCCCTCTGACTCCCAGCTGGCTCACTGAACCTGCAGAGAATCTCGAATGTGAGCTTCCAGGCAGGGAGACGCAGTCATAGTGACTCAGGATGAACTGGACAGCCCCTCCATGGCTGGATCGGAAGTGACAGGCGGGCCTGGTGGAGAAAGAGCACGGCTCCTGCTCACTCATGATCCTGGTGCCTTGTCCCATATACATACATGTGGGAGAGCTTATGCAGCCCCGCTGAACACCCGTGTTCTGCCTCTCGGCTGACATGTGAGGCTGGAGTGAACCATGGATCAGGATGGGGATCCTAGATGCAGTCCAGCTGTTTGGGACAGTGAGCCCAACCACCCCCAGATAAGATGTGGTGGCCTTCTTGCCTCTCTCCATCCTCTATCTCCCATACTCCCAGAAACACTTGTAGGAAAGACTCCCTTCCTAGGATCCAACTGCGGATCTCCTGGCCACCCTTTGAGAACTGTTCTTCCCTCTGTTGACACAGGTGGGGGCAAGGGTATGGAGCGGACCCTGAGAAGCTAGAATAAAGTCCACATTCACACATGTGCACGTGTGTGTCTGTGTCTGGGTACTCATGGGTACAAACACCCCAAGACAGTGGGCTCTCTGAAGACAGAGGGCAGGAACAAGGAATCCTGCATTATTTTTGTGGCTTCCTGAAGCAGAGGCTGTTGTCTCTTTCTGATGGGAGCTCACTGAGGGCAGGCTTGTCTCCACCAGCAGCCCGGAGGGTCTGACAGAAGCCAGGAAGGGTTCAATGCACAAACATATAAGTGCTTACTCAGACATAGAATCCTGAGCTGGGGGTTCTCTGAGCGCAAGCAAAAGCACTGTGATTTTCAACATGGCAAATTAGACATAGCTTCCTGGCAGGGTACAAGTCCCTTGAAGTTCCTTTTTTCTCTCCTTGTTGAAAGGAATGTCTCTTGGGTCAGCTGGACTCCCAGAAGGCAATCTGTGTCTACTACCTCCAGTAGAATCTTGGAGATAGAGTCTGCCACAGGACCCTTGCTTGTCCTGTTTGCTTGTCCTCTCCAGTGGGGCGGCTGCAGGGAAGCAGCAGACTTAGCATGACTTGTGACGCTGCCCCTCAGCCCATGCGTCTTCCAGGCCAGGACCCACAGCATGGTGGGGAATCCCCTTGACTCCTTCCTCTTCTGACCTCAGTGTTTGGCTCCCATGTCCTCCTGCCCACCCCACACACTGTGACTCTACTCTGTAGGCAGAGTTCCGTCTCCAGGGAGGTGTGTCACAGATGTGTTATCTCTTCACAGGCCTGGAATGCTGAGGAGGAAAGTGATCTCCCTGGACCAGTAAAGTCACAGGGCTCCCGGGAGCAGGCTGGCCGAGGCTGCAGGTCTGCTCCGCTTTGCTTGCATCTGATTGTTGCACTGTCCCATGTGAGCAGACTGGCATCCCTAGCGTCTGGCCCCTGCTTAGGGTGCTTCATTTTCCCAGGGAGAAGTATGTGAAAACTCAAAGCCCCCCGAAGGCTACCTGATAGAACACGAGCTGAGTGCCTCAGGGGCTGCCTGAAGTTGAGCCTGAAGGCCAGGGTGCAGCCATTTTGTGGGTTTGGATTTAGGGGTGGAGGCCAGACTCTGAGGCAGGGGGCAGTCTTGCCAATCAATAGGGGGATGTGGTGGGCTCTGCTAGGGAAGGGCTGGGGGTTCACACACACACAGAGACACACACAGAGACACAGACACAGACAAACACACACAGACACACACAGACACACACACACACACACACACACACACACACACACACACACGGCTGTACTTCCTCACTGAGTCACAGTGCCCCCTCCACAGGTGAGGAGACACTGGTTCAGAAAGGGCCTTCACTTCTTCACTGTGAGTCTTGTTTTCAGCCACTTCTGTCAGACCTCCGAGTCACCACACGGGGGGGGGGGGGCAGGGACTCTTAGCAGCTGTGCAGTTGAGATTGTCAACCTCTTGGGGCCTCAGTTTCCCCATGTAATAAAGGGGATGCCTATGAGGACTTGTTCTGAAGAATGATCTGAAGTGGTGGCCTGGAGTATTCTCAGGAGAACGTGGGGCTCCCTTTCTTTTGCTCCATTCGACCCCTTCCATTTAAAGGGAGAGGAGTGAGCGAGAGTTGGGACCTGGCCAGATGAGCCAAGGTTTTTTGAGAATAGGAGACCAGCAAGGGGGGACCAGGACCTTGGGAGGACAGGAAGCTGTATTTCCCACTGGTCCTGCTCTTCCTGGGCCCCTGGTTACCTCCCCACAGCCTGTTTGGGTTCCTGACACGTATGGGTGATAAGGGCTACTCAGCAGGCAGGACGTGGGCTACGTGAGGGGCCAGTGGAGGCGGCTGCCTGCCCAGCTCAAGGGGCCAAGGCCAGGAGGCCGGACCATGGGGTCTATTGTCTACTCACCACCCCCTCTGGCGATCACAGGCTCAGCAGCAGTCAGCACCAGGCCCTTGGCAGAAACCGGGTCTTGTTTCCCCCCACGCAGACACGTCCTGGCCCGCACGTCGCTGGGCCTCCAGCCATGTTAATGCTGGCCGTTGCTCTGCCATTGGCCTCTAGGGGGCGCTGCCTGGGCACCTAGGAAATTCCTCGCATGGCGAGTTAGGCATGGGGACCACGTCTTGAGGATATTGGGGGCTAGCTTATTGACACAGGAGAAACTGGGAAAGGGCAGAGCAAGAGCGCATGACTCCACCTTGATGTGGCAAGGACTGGCCCCAGGATGTTGCTTTGGATGTTTGCTGAAATGTGGGATTCCACGTGTGGACAGAGGTGAGGAAGCCCGGGCTGGCGTCTCTCGGGTCTCAGTTTCCCTAGGTGTGTCTACAGGAAGTGGAGAGTCCTCTCCAGGTGAATGCTCATCCCATTTGGGCTCTGCTCCGGTTGACAGCAGTGGGCAAGAGTGGACATGTTACCGAGCTGGGCCTTCCTCTCCCCTCCTCCATCAAAGTTAGGTAAGCTTCGGGGTCTCTGTGGCCCTATGCCCTCGGAAGTCCTTGACGGATGCCTGGCAGCTAGCTTACCTCTTTCAGAGCCCCCAGTCCCAGGCCTCTTATGGCCAGGGCTGTGCCTCTGATCAACAGGTTAAAAATAACCCCCATGGGCTCGTCTCCCTCCACAGGAATGGTGTTTGTGTTGGCATCCATGATCTCTGCAGCCCTGCCAACTCCCACAGCATGTGACATTGTCAGGGGACTGGAGGTGTGAGGCAGCAGTCAGCGGAGAGGCTCATGCCGCTGCCTGCTTCCAGGTGGAGTGTCGAGAATAGGTCAGGGTGTGGCCTCCTGAGCCATAAGGCTGCCCCTGAGGCTGGGGACACATGCTTCTCAGGGCAAAGCCCCCTACAATGACTGAGTCCTCAACTGGGCTGTATCTAGGTGTGGGCCAGAGTTTCCTAGGTCAAAGTTGGTCAGCCAGGTCATCCCCAGTCCTCAGAGCCTGGAATCGTAATCAGCACCTCACAGGACTGTGGAACCAGGGAATTCTACACTTGAACTCAGAGGCACCCTCCTTCAAACCTCTGCCCAGGCACGAAAAAAAATAGCAACTCCATTAGAGAATATTTGCGGAGTTTGTCCTGGATGCCAGGCTAAAAGCTGGCACACACAGTTAGTCTTCCCACGTGCCCTCTGAGCCCAATTCTTATCCCTATGTGTGTGTGTGTGTGTGCATATGTGTGTATACATGTGTATATATGTGTGTGAGTGTGTATGCATACATGTGTGCATGTGCCTATGTGTATACACATGTGTGCATGCATACATGAGTGCACATGTGTGTATGCATGTGTGTTTGTATGTGCATAAGTGTGTGTGTGTAACAGGAGAAAGGTGATTTGTCCAAAGTGGCTTCCACACTCCACAATGATAACCCCTGTGTGTGACCTCACAGACAGAAGCCTGCTGGTGCAGGCCTGTGAGAAGGTGGCCTCAGGCCCGTACCGTTGAGCTGTGCCTTCCTCTTCTGACTTGGTCAACATCCTTCTTCACAGCAAGCTGCCGTTTCCTGGGCAGTCAGAGTTCTCCGCCAGGACCTGCAGTCTCCTGATTACATTGACACGGGTGAAAGACCAGTTCTTCTGTCCCCCAGAGGTGTGATGTCCTCACTGTTCCCATCTGCTCACTGTCGTGAGGATTTGTGGAGAGTGACTCTATTTTACTGACCTGGCCAACATGGCTTCAATGTTGCGTGAGCCTTCTCTTCCTCAGGGCGACATAAGATCAGCTCCTTTCCTGTCTGAGCTTGAGCTTGCTCTCCACAGTGTCTCTGCTACACTGCCTGGTCTCTGCCAGCTCCTGTGACCAATTGGAGGTATGGTCTCCTAAGCAGTGGGACACAGTCTCCCTTGACTGCCGCCATCCCTGTGGGTCTTCCCATTCTCTCCCTTGCCCCACACCCCAGGATGCCGATGTGGGTTTAAGGTGCTGTCTTTGGGTCTCTGGGGACTGGGGATGGTGTTCCAGGTAGGAAGTCCTAGTTTCCCCTTCCACATGCACATCACAGGCTCCTCACCCTCCACTGATGCAGTGATGTGACAGGCACAGAGCAGGAGACTCTTGCTGGAGTCACTTCCTCACGTCAGCCAAGCAAGGAAGGTTCTGCTGTCTCCAGGTCCCAGGCCTGGATGGGAGCTCTGTCTGGGGGTTCACCAGAGGATAGACTGTACCACTTAATGCTTGGTTTATATACGATGTGCATTAATATTTTATTAAATTTAAATTATTAATAAATTTAAATTAATTAATATTAATAATTAATTAATATTAATTATTAATTAATTTATAATTAATTAATTAATTTAAATATAATTTATTTAATTATTTAAAATTATTAATTAATTAATATATTATTATTATTAAATTTAATAATTTAATTATATTTAATTTAAATTAATTAATTAAAATATTAATTAATAATTAATAATTTTATTAATTAATTAATTAAATTATTATTAATTAAATTTAATAATAAATTAATATTAATTAATTAAAATAAATTAATTAAAATTATATAATTAATTATTAAATAAAAATTAATTAATTTATTAATAATTAATTTAAATAATTAATTTAATTAATTAATAATTAATTATTAAAATTAAATATAATTTAAATTTAATATTATTAATATTAATAAATTATTTAAATTAATTAATATATATTATTAAAATATTAATTAGATACGTAGCGCTGCTACCAGAGCTGTTGAACGGCAGCCGTGTAAGGGCAGGTCCGTCTGCCCTTGTCTTATGGTAGATTGGCAGGTGCCTAAACTGGCCCCTTTACAGTTGGGCCAGTAGAACCCCAGAGAGGCTGGGTAATTTTTCTCAGAACACAGCTGGGTTGCGGACCCATCTCCTGTTCTCTTCCACTGCTGCTCGCTGTAGGGTAGTTGTGCCGGACCCTCACTGGGCTGGACAGGAGGAACCGGACTGGCTGTGCCCTAGGAGGGGCATGTCTGGGAGTAGAGGACAGGCAGGGGTGTGGCCTTAGGTGCAGGTGTCTTCCGAGCACTTACTCAGTGCCATGGTCAGCAACACGTCTGAACAGGACACTGACGGGTGTGGGGATTTCTGCTGGCGCCAGGAGCTGGCCACGGTAGCCACATCCTCAGACGCCACTTTTCCCCAGATGAGCGTCCGAGGCCTAGTGGTGAGGAAGGGCAGATATGGGGCAGCTTGGCTCACTTCCCCTGTTTCCCTGGTGTGTGTGTGTGTGTGTGTGTGTCCTTTGTTTTCACTTCATATATATGGAAACAAGGCAACAAGTCCCTGCTGGCAATTTGGTGGTAAAGTCAGGAGAGTACAGCCTGGAGAGAGAGAGACAGAGAGAGAGACAGAGAGAGAGAGACAGAGAGAGGAAGCGCCCATTTGGGTTATGCCTCCGCCTCTGGGCAGGACCGTCCTTGCCTGCTGCTGACCCACGATGTAAGGTCATTGCCCTCGCCTGTGCGGAGGAACTCTGCGCGTAAGTGTGGTTACTGCAGCTTACATTGCTGTGGTTAGTGATGTGGGTCTCTGCTCCTGGGTCTCTGGCCAAAGAGGAAGGGCTCAGGAGTTGTGAGTCATAGCTGGCAGTCTGAGTGGGGTGTGCTGGGGACACTCCTGAGACCCAGACGTAACCCCTGCCCTCGGGAGTTCTGGCCAGATGCAGACAATGAGCAGAGAGCACCATCTGAGGCTCCTGCATGAAGGCCTTGGTTAACTGTGATGAAATTTCTCTGGGACTGATCTGCAGTTGCAAGGTTGGATTCTTTATCTGTCCCCTCCAGCCAGATCTGAGCATGGAGAACCTGCAAATTCTGTACCAGGGACATGGCAGAAGGCTGCCCTTCCAATGGAGCCCTTTACTCATTCAGCAGATGTGCCAACTGCTCAGGGAAGGCTAACATCAAGTAATTAAACAAAAGATCACAGAATAATGTGCTGGGGAGGAGAACCTCAGGGCTTCTGGAAGGCTCGCTAGGGACTTAGTTTACCTGGGGTTGTATTGCTACTGAAGCTGACCTCCTGCCTAGCTGGACACACACACACACACACCACATACACCACATACACACACACACACACATTCCACACACACACACCACACATACACCATACACACACACACACACCACACACACACCACATACACCACATATACACACACACACACACACACACCACACACACACCCCATACATACACACACACACTCCACACACACACACACCACACACACACATACCATACATACACACACATACATCACACACACCACACATACACCATACATACACACACACACCACACACACACACATTCCACACACATACCACACACACACACAAACACACCATACATACACACACACACTCCACACACACCATAAATACACACATACACACCACATACACACCACATACACACACATATTCCACACACACACCACACATACACCATACATACACACACACATTCCACACACACACACACACCACACACCATACATATACATACACACACACCACACACACACTCCACACACACACACACCATACACACACACACACACACCACACACACACACACACACACCATACACACACACCACACACACCACACATGCACACACACACATTCCACACACACACACCACACATACACCTTACATACACACACATTCCACACACACACACACACCATACATATATACACACATCACACACACACCATAATACACACACACTACACACACACCATACATATACACACATATCACACACACACCATACATACACACACACACTACACACACACACACACATACACACACGCTGTTAAGAAAAGTTAAACATTTAAATGATGGCATCTTTTGGTCCATTCTAAAGCTTCCTTCCTGCTGGGTCCATATATTGTATTTGTATGGTCAAGGCCCTGTCCTATGCCTGGCATAGGGGAGATACCTGGGATCTGGGGATACACTGTTCACCCCCAAATTAATTTTAGGGTGCTGGGGTTGAGGCATGGGTGCTTATGGGTGGTCCAGGAAGGCTCCAGGGATGACTTGGGATAAGTCTGGAAGAGTTTGGAACTGAGATGGGCTCAGTGTGATGGTTTTAGTCCAACTATGGGACAGTGAGGAGGCCGGAGGGCAGGCAGTGGAGGACAGGGCAGATCTGGGCTAGCGAGAAGTACTGTGCTCTGCCCCGAGGCCTGCCTTCAAGAGGCCAACACACTGGGACCTGGATGTCCCACCTTTAATCACATCACATGACCCCCTGGGGAGGGGTCTGAAATGCGGGCTTCCTACCCGCCAGCTTGTCTCCAATAGTGGCTTCACGTCACCAGGAGCAGCAGCATGGGAGCCACAGACCACCTGAGTTTTCTTAGCAGAGCGGATCGCCCTCTGCTAGGGGTCTCTGTCTGGAACTGAGACCCCAGTTCCTGTGGCTGGACCCATCTCCAAGCTTTGGTGTCCTCTCCTTCCTGTTCATCAGTCTGCCCTTGGTCATGCTAAGACTGAGAAGGGTCTCGGTAGGGTGGAATGCTCCGGGGATATCTCTCGGGCTGGCTGGTTCTCTTGCCAGGCACTCATCTCCGTAGCAGCCCCTCCCCTGCCGCTAACTATTCTGCAGGGAGAAGGCTCACTGACAGGGTGGCATGCTGCCCACCAATGAGGGCCATGCCAAGCGTGATGTGATGTGTGCTGATCCTTCTCCACGCCTAGCAGAGGACCAGCAGCTGATGCACCCGCAGGCTGGGGAGCCTGGGCTGTTCTCCATCGTACCCACGGGGCTTGGGGAGGCTATCACAGTGGACAGAGGGCTCTCTTGTGCAATGGGTGGAGGGGCCAGTCCTAAAGACGCTCCTAGATCCCTTCTGTCTGCTCTTGTGTCCTCAGTTGATGGGAGCTCTGAGCTCTCAGGGTGTTGTGTCATTTGTAACCCCAGTGGATACAAATCTTACTGGCTTATAGGCCCTGCCACTCCCAGGAAGTGGTACCCCCATCCCCAGCATGCTAGAGATGTTTTCCTGCTCTTCCCTGACTGACTCTGCCTATTGAGGTCTCAGGTCCCAGGAGAGAGCGTGAGGCATTTTAGGGATGGAAGGGGACACCGTGACAATGGTAAGGACAGTGTCGTTACAGTTTCAAGAGCTTGCTTCTGTTTTCTTCCCTTCCCATTACTATCTGTAATGGGTTTGCCAGGCAAGGGGAAGTCTGGAGACCTGGCATAGCCCATTTTTCTCAGTACAGATACTCAAGGTTATCATGTAGAGAGGGGAGGCCTGGGGAGGATCTGGGCTCTGCATGTTGAAAGTCTCTCGGGGATATTAACTTCAGTGGATAAGGATCACACCGTTTTGAGGATAGATCTCAGATTCTGGAAGTGGAAAATTCTGGCTTGTCCCTAGGTCACTTTGGATACCTCTTGAAGACTCACCTTCTTATCTGTGGCAATGGGTCAAAGAGCAAACCGGGTAAGCGCAGATAAAGTCTAGTATTAGCCTGTGTGGTGTTGCAGGAGGCAGCGAGAGAATGGTGAGTTTCAGGTCAGCCCAGTATGTGTACAAGACCCTCTCCAATACACACACACACACACACACACACACACACACACACACACACACACATGCACGCACACACATGCACACGCACGGACACACATGCACACATGCACGCACACGCATACACACACATACACACACACACACACACACACACACACACACACACACACTGACCAGTATCTGGCCTGGCACAGAGCAGATGCCAATAATAATAATGACCATCCTTAGAATGCCACTGGCTCATTTACTTCCAAGGTGTATTGAGGCCTATGTGCTTCCCGTAGCTTGAGGACCCTGATGGGATGGGGGTGGCAATTTTGAGGTTGGACATGGAAGTGTCAGGAGATGGAGACAGGAAGTAGTGGAGATTTCCCTGCTTCACCAACACAGGGACTATGACTTTAAAAATAATAACCTAAACCAGACGTATAGCACCATGTGTCAGGTACCATACTGAGGTCATTAACCAACTCAGTTCTCAAGAGGAAATGCTGGGTGGGATGTGACCCAGTTGGTACAGTGCTTGCTTAGCATGCGTGATGTCCAGGATTTGGTCCCCAGCACTGTGTAAACCAGCCACCGTGGTCTATGTTTGTAATCCCAGTACTTGGAGGGGAATCAGTGGAACTAGAAATTCACAGTTACTAATGTCAGTGTGGGCGGTTTGAGACCCTGTCTCAGAAAAGAAAAAGGAGCAACGATTATCTCGCTTTTTGGATGGAGAAACTGAGGCACAGAGAAGCCAACGCCTCTTCTTGGGGTCACACAGCTAGTAGTTGGTGGAGCTGGACTTGAACCCAGGCAGTTTGGCTCTTGACATTGCCTCTGGCATGAGGGCCCCTTGGGGGAGAGGTACTATACACCTTCTCCTGGTGTCTCTCTGGTGTTCTGGGACTGACTGGCTGGACTGAGCTTTGGTGTTCTGGTGGGAAGGGCTAAGTTCCAAAGAGACCTCCCTTTCTCTAGCAGCTCCTGCCCACCCACCACCCCTGGGTTCCTTTGCCTTCTGCGGTTGCTCCCCCCCAACTCTTTTCCTTGGGGTTAAGTTTCACTTTCTCTAACTGTGATCCTCTGGACCCCCCAGGAGCAGTAACTAGGGTTTGTGTGCCCAGGCTGCCTCAGGCTTGGTACCCAATGATTGGAGAGCATTGTGGAGCTTCAGATCCAGCCTGACTCCAAGGCTCAAGGCCTCAGCACTTAGCCACTCTTTCCTACATCCTGGGTGGTGGACACTAGGGCACCTGCCCCCACCCCAGGGCTATTTATGACCTGGTAAATCACTCACTGTCAACCCTTAGGCTTAACGAGGGCCAGAGCCCACCACACACTCTAATTAACCACATCATCTGTTTCCTTTTAGCAGAAACAGCATGGCTGGTGACACAGGACCAGATTGGGGTGTCATGAGGTGGGCTCAGGCAGGGGCGGTTTTCTTCTCTAGAGAATGGCTTCCCACCCACTCTGACCTTCGTGGTGCTCAGAGAATAGCTTGCTTCCCTCATGAGGAGCCTGTGATCTCCCTGAATACATGATTATCTGCCTGTTCACTAGTCAGCTGTAGCGGTAGGCTAGACTGGGCTTTGGGGGTGGTGACTCAGAGGGATACGGGTTGCCCCATTGCGTGCAGGCTTCCTGGAGATTTGGGAACCTGAGATGAATGTCAGCAAAGGTGTCCAAGTACGGGAAGGGGCAGGAGGTGAGGATGGGAAAAGGGAAACCAGCCGTCGGTGAGGTCACACTCAAGCAATCCTTGGGTTCTTACCCTGATCCACGGGTTTAGCAGGTGCTTAGCCACTGCCTTGCACCGATGTGTGAGTTGTGTGGACATAGGAGGGAGGGCCTTGAGATGGCCTGGGGTGAGAGTTCTTTCTGGAAAAGGTAGGGGCTCAAGAAATAAAGGAAGGAAGTCCCCAGTACGTGAACCTAAGGTCACATGGGAGCCGGTTCTTCCTCAGGCCAGTGCCCAAGGTCAGGACCCTGGTGATCACAAGAGTGAGTATAGGTGCTGGGATGGGGGACTGTAAATTGGAGTGGACCAGAAGAGAGAGCAGTTTGGACTCATAAGGAATGCCATGGGTGAAGGAAATTGGTGGACGAGGTCAGGAACCTGCAAGGTGGCATTAGTTTTGGGTGGCCAGCTGTCTTGGGAATACGCGACTGGGTGAATCCCAGTCTCCCTTAAACGGGACTACCCCCATTCACATTAACCTTAAATAGTAACTACACATAGCTACCATCCACTTCTGCACCTGGGGCAGTTCTCATAGCTGGTCATAGAACCTGCTCAGTCGGGAACAGTGCTTCTTGACCTGTGGGTCTCAACCCCCTTGGAGAGTCACACATCAGATGTCCCGTGTATCAGATGCTTGCATTACTAATCATAACGTAGCAAAACTGCAGTTAGGAAGTAGCAACAACAGTAGTTTTATGAGGGGAGAGGGTCGCCAGAACATGAGGAGCTGTATGAAGGGGTCTCTGTTGGCTGCAGTACACAAGGAGCCAGAGGAACTCCATTTTCAGAAAGCTGATTCAATTCTAAGCCAGCCTGGGTTCTATCGCTGGATCTCCCGTGTTCTAACTTTTCAGGTAAGGGACTGAAGTTCTGCAAACAGGAGAAAGTACTAGGGTAAAATGTTTTTCCGACCTCATGTGGCAGAGAACACAATGCCACATGGCTGACTTCGTGCCTGTAAACGGTGCAGAGGTCCTAGGTAGCCTGAAGACTGAGCTTCCAGGCTCAGCTATCGAAGCCACCCAATAGAGCTGGGCCACAGCTAAGCTGTTGCTTCTTCTGTGATCACGAGGTCACCAGCTGCAGAGCCGCACTACAGGGCCACCAAGAAGAAGCTACACGTTCACTGCCCCTTTTGGGACCCACATTGACAGGCAGGTGGTGGGTGTCTGTTGTCAGCCCAGTCCCCATCTGCACCCCTAAAGGAAAACAATACAGCATCAATAAAATCAAGACATACTCTGCTCCCCACACTCATGCATTCTCTCACACATTCACTCACCCTCCCCACTCACACGCATATTCATATCCCCACCACACACACATGCACATTCATGTCCCTCCACACACACTCACACGAACATTCATGTCCCTCCACACACACTCAAACTCACGTCCCCTCCACACACACTCACATGCACATTCATGGCCCCGTCACACATATTCATACTCACATCCTCTCCACACACACTCACATGCACATTCACATCCCCTTCACACACTCACACGCACATTCATGTCCCTCCACACACACTCACATGCACATTCATGTCCTCGCCACACACACTCACATGCACAATCATATCCCCATCACACACACTCACACGCACATTCACATCCCCTTTACACACGCACAATCATGTCCCCGTCACACACTCACACGCACATTCATGTCCCTCCACACACACTCACATGTACATTCATGTCCTCGCCACACACACTCACATGCACAATCATATCCCCATCACACACACTCACACGCACATTCACATCCCCTTCACACACGCACAATCATGTCCCCGTCACACACTCACACGCACATTCATGTCCCTCCACACACACTCACATGCACATTCATGCCTCTGCCACACACACTCACATGCACATCCATGTCCCCGCCACATACATGTTTTCTCACAAAGCAGTCTTCCAGTCTCCTGTGGGCTATGGGTGCACCTGATTGGTTGAACTTGAGTAACTTGTGAATAAAGCTGGGAGGGACTGGAGTGCCCAAGTTCCAGCTGCCTGTCACTACGAAAGTCAGTGAGCCAAGACAAAGCTGACCACCTTACCAGAGCAGCAGGACCAAATTTTAAACCAATTGGCAGCCTGTGTTTCCATTCCACATATATATATTCCTATGCATGCCTACATACACTTCCTATATGTGCTGACTGGAGATGGGATGCAGGGTAGTTCTTTGTCTTGTTTTAAGACAGAGTCTCTCTGTGTAGCAATGGCTGTCCTGAAATTCTCTATGTAGGTCAGGACTCGAGCTCACAGAGATCTTCCTGCCTCTGTCTCCCAAGTGCTGGGACTAAAGGCCTGTGCCACACTTGGACATGAGGTAGCTTTTTAAAGTGTTAGTCAGCCATCTTCAGATCCTTCGGTGGCTTTCAGAATAAGTTCAGTTCAACGCTCACTGCCACTGGTGACAGAAACACGAGCTCAGCACCCACTTCCACTGGTGACAGAGCACGAGCTCAGCGCCCACTTCCACTGGTGACAGGAACACGAGCTCAGTGCCCACTTCCACTGGTGACAGAGCACGAGCTCAGTGCCCACTTCCACTGGTGACAGAAACACGAGCTCAGCGCCCACTTCCACTGGTGACAGAGCACGAGCTCAGCGCCCACTTCCACTGGTGACAGAGCACGAGCTCAGCGCCCACTTCCACTGGTGACAGGAGCACGAGCTCAGCGCCCACTTCCACTGGTGACAGAGCACGAGCTCAGCGCCCACTTCCACTGGTGACAGGAGCACGAGCTCAGCGCCCACTTCCACGGGTGACACAAACACGAGCCCAGCACCCACTGCCACTGGTGACGGCATTACGAGCTCAGCGCCCACTTCCACTGGTGACAGAGCACGAGCTCAGCGCCCACTTCCACTGGTGACACAAACACGAGCCCAGCACCCACTGCCACTGGTGACGGCATTACGAGCTCAGCTTTCAGGTCACTTTCTCAGGACTGTTCTTCCCTGCACACTGTCCAGGAAGCCCTGGTTGGGGAGGATGGGTGTGGAGAAGTCTGTGCTGCTGGTCACCGCTCGCTGCTCCTGGAGCACCCCTAAGATGCCAGGCACAAACAGGGTGCTTAGAGGAGTGGAAGAGATGTAGAAAGCAGCCCTCACCCCTCTTTACACTCTCTGCTTTGTGGTGCCCGCATCTCCGGAACCCTCATCTGTCAACAGTGACTTTGGCAGTCAGGAAACAGTCCCGGTGAGACTTCTGGTCCTGTTTCGGCATGGCTGATGGAACTTTGCAGGGAGTGGGGCCAGTACAGGTTGCCGCTTAGGATCGGAGTGGTTCTGGCTGTGCTCATCTTTGAAGACGTCACAAACACATCAGTACTGGGCTGGGTGTCGGTAGTGTTGAGGGGAATGAGGCAGAGGCATTCTCTAGCTCCTCATCTAAGAAGAGGTGAGGCATCCAGGAATGGCAGCACACATCTCTAGCCCAGCACTGGAGTAGGGGACTCGCTCGAGGCTTGTCACCACCTAGTCTAGCCTAAACAGTGAGCTCCAGGGCCAATGAGAGACCCTAACTCAAAACATGTAGTGGTAGGGGAAGACGCCACTGTGGGTCTCTCACCTCCACACACGTATGCATGGGGGAGTGCGCCTGCACACACATGCACACACATGTGCACACACACAGAGACCACATATACACTGAGAGAAGAAACGAAAAAGGCAGATAAAGGGTCAGCCATAATGCCAAGGGTGAGTCTTGGGGATCTGCAGGTGCTGGCGGGAGACCTGGTGAGAGCTAAAGGTGATCCCGAGAGGATGCCAGACTTTCAGGAGCCAGGCAGGAAGGGGCCAGTGGAGAGGAGACAGTGTTTGGGGAAGCAAAGCAGAGATTTCTCTGGACCCAGAGTCTAGGCCAGGCTGGGTGGCCCTGCGTCCGGCACCAGGTCTGGCCTGTTTGCTCGTTTCCACAGATGACTTGAGGGTGACGGCTCCACTCGCACAGGTTGAATGACTTAAGGCCGAGGAGGGGCTTGGGGGCGCCGCAGGGCTGCTGTCCAGGCAGACAGACTGCAGGGAGGCTCCATCTATGAATTGGTGGCAGTAGCAGAATCCAGCCTGTGTGAGTGGGCAGTCCTGTCACCCTGCCCTGGGCCTCCAGACAAGTGACCAGGGGTCAGCTATGGTCCCTCAAATTCCCTGTTTCTCTCTGTGCGCCTGTGTCCTGCTTTCTCCCCAAGGCAGAGCAGCCAGCCCCTCCTTGTATCTTGCTCCAGCCGATGCCCGATGCCAGTCCTCCTCAGCTTGGGCGGTGGGGGGACCTGGGTGGGGTCATGACAGGACACCACTGCCCGAGGGTGAGAATGGAGGAGGCCCAGCTGTCAGCTGGAACCCATCAGAGGCCAAACCAAGCCTTGGCAGCTGGTAAGAAGGGGAGGGCAGGCTAATAAGAAGGGTGCCCTTAGCACTGTTTCCAAGTCCTCTCTTAACCCTTCCTGCGCCAACCCAAGGCAGGGCCTGACGTTTTTCCCATAGAGGTAGGTAGCTCCGTGTCTCTATCAATCCAAGTTGGTCAGGGTTGGGTGAGACTAATTTAACAGAGAGAACATGCTCCTGCCTCAGGGTATTCTAATCTTAAGGGAGAGGAAAGTTAGGGTCCCAGAGCTTTGTCTTAAGAGGGATCCTAGACTTTTGGGGGGAAGTATAACTCCTCTAGACTAGGAAGGTTCTGTCAGCCCTTTGGGAGCTCCAGTCTGAGGGATATACTCCAGGAGCCCTAGTCTGAGGGCCGAGTTCAGAGAGTCTCTGGGCCAGAGCTATACGAGGTTCTTTCCCTTTATTGACTTGAGAAACCAGCATCATGTCGCCCCTCTGTGATGTTTTGAAGAATCAGCAACTAGAACCCAGGAAGACTGTTGATCTGAAAACTCTATGAAGCATTCTCTGCAGACCCAGGGTGCTGCCCCTAGGGGACCATTCTATCCTGGATGTCTTCCTGGGGTCAGCTGCCTTCCTGAGACCCTTAGAAGTCCCCAAACCACTCAGCAAGTGGCTGATCTTCAATGGCTCTTTCCACCTCCTTCTTCTGGTGTCCACGTAACTTATGTAACTCATGCCTTTCACTGAACGACTTAGCTCGGTGAACAAGAGCCCAGAGGAAGCATGTCTACGTGCCGCCGGCCCTTCTTCAGCTGCCTGCTTTACATGGCCCTGATTTATTTTCCACAATTAGTGCTTGGCCCTCTCCCAGCTTCCCAGCACTTCTCAACTGGCCTGTTGCTGACGGCCACGAGGCCTGGGGGAAGCTGTCTGCAGGTCCCCTTTCTCCACTGCTGCATGGTCCCAGGGTTCAGAACTCTAGGTTACAGCTTGTGAGGGGCCAATATCAAGCTGCTTCTGGGGGAACAGCTGGGTCCAGGCCCAGAAAACCGGTTCAGAGATATGCTGCCATTTCTGTCAGCCCGGGCGGTGTTCTCTGGCTTCAGGCAAGGCATTCCTACTCATAGGCCTTGGTTTCCTCATTTGCCAAAACCTCAGACCTGGGAGCCCTTTGTACCCAAGGTTTTCTGTTTCTGACCGTTTTCTCTGTCCCACTGCCCTGGGTTCTTCAGACTCCGTGCCATGACAATGGGCAGAGCGATCACTAAACTGCCCATCTGGCTAGCAGGGCTTTCTGGGCCATCCTGTGTTGCAGGCCAAAGGGCAGATTGTCCCATCTCCACCCCTAAAAATGTACTCCAGTGTTTGAGGACACCTATGGGCACACAGGCAAGTGGAGTCACTTGGCCACATCTTCTGGGACCTTCTGAGCAGGCTGCAGGGCTCTGTTCACAAGGGGCTGCTGGGCTCTGTTCACAAGGGGCTGCTGGCACAACCGTGAACCCTGTGCTGCAGCCAACCATGTTGACTAAGTTCTTACTCCACACCAGGGCCAGGGCTGGGAAATGACAGAGATGAACAAGCAGATGTGGTACAGTTTTTGGTGGCACTTGGGGACATGCACCTGGCCTCCACGGTTAGCTGACCAGATCCAGTCCGGCTCTCACCTCACAGAGGACCCCGGCTTGGTTCTTCTCTCCCGAGCCTGAGATACTAACAGTCACGTTGGTGTCAGGTGGGGATTACTGCAGCCCATGCATGTAAAGTGTTTAGAGCCTGGGTGTGGTCACGAAAACTTTCTCGTGAGCACGGTGCCAGAACTATTGAGCATCTGCTTTCCACAGAATTTTCCCCGAGAAGCAAAAGATTGCTTTTGATTCTGCTGAGGAATGAGGCCTCGTAGAAGAGATGACCCCATAATCTGGACGCGAAGGATGGTGGTAAACTCAATAGGTAGTGACGGGAGGAGGCGTTCTGGGAGGAGGGAATTACATGAGCAAAGGCCAGAGGCAAAAACCGTGCTGGGTGAACCCTGCAAGGAGCAGAAGACTTGTGTGCAAGGGAAATAAAGTTGGGAAATGGGATAGATGAACCCGAATGAACTTTGAAATGAACCTATGGGTAATGGGGGGCCAGTGGTGGTGCTATGCAGGGAGAGGAAACTCCCTCTGGCAGGATAGCCAGGAACCTACCATGGGGTAGGTTATGAAATCCACCGAGTGTTTGCATCGACATGACCCCCAGTGTAGTGACTCCATGGGGGGGGGCTTAGCGGTTAGCATAGCAATCACCAGCAGCTGTCCTGGGCCACCAGGCAGCATCAGTGTGAACCACACCGTGAGAAGGTGACAGGTCACCACCTCTGGTTACCCTGAGACTTGAAACAAGTTCTCAAGTTGCATCCTTGAGTCCCCTCTCCTGATGGCTTCAGTTCCATTTTAGGGTATGGGCAGCTTGAAGTTGTCTATGTGCCGGGTGAGACAGGGCAAACGAGGCACCTGGTCAGCCCTGTGCCTGCTCTGCCACGCTTCCTGTCCACTGTGGGCGTCACCCAGCCAGCCGCACATCTGACCTCTGCTCACAGGCACTGAGAGCACCGGTGACTTGGATGGGAGGTGACTGAGTCATGGCAGGCTGGTGGGATGGTGCATGTAGGGGAGACCACCTAACCCCACTTTACACTGGGCTTCTTGCCTCTCTGGGGTCTTGTTGGCTGAGCCTATTCTAAGTAGAGTTGCTGTCTTCTGCCAGGTTCTTCCTCCGGGCCAGGAACTGGCCTTCTTTCTCATAAGCTATTGGGGTTCCCTAGTAGACCTGATTGGGGGTCTATTGCAGAATCCTGAGCAGACCATGAATGTCTAGTTCAAGCGAGCATCTGTTGGTTCTGTCTGCCGAGGGCCCCTCAGCTTTAGGGGAGCTCAGGAGCCCTAGGTGAGCCAGCATGAACCCCTTCAAAGTGTTCCATCATAATGCAACCAAAGTGTGGTTCCAACAAAGCACCGTTTGGGGTTCACTGAGGAGGCCTGAGAGGCAGCATCCCTCCCAGGAAGGACTCTCCGGCTGGTGCAGATGACGCACTAGGGTGGGACACTCACAGTGCATGTTGCGAGCACTCAGCAAATAACCGGGGAGGCTCTGGGAACACTTTCAAAGGTTTCGAAAGCAAGGACTGGATGGCATCCGATTTGTGTTTTGGAAAAAACCTTCTGGCTCAGGTGGAGAGCAGGTTGGGTGGAAGCCTGAGCTGCCTCAGGCACAAACTGGGAAGAAACTTGGGAGCTGGCATGGTGGCCTTTAGACTGTTACCCTATTGGGGGGTTGGCTGGCCACGCCTGCCTTGTGGGGTGCTCCCACTCTCTGGGGAGGACAGGGACCTCATGTTTGTGGCTGCTGAAGGCAGATGAGGGGGTTCAGAGGATCAGGAAGAAGCAGTTTCTTGAGTAGGAACTACTCAGGTCCCTTTGTGCCCTCCTGTTCCTACACAGTGCCCTGTATGTGAGTGTGCACTTGTGTATGTGTGTGTGTGCATGTGTGCACATGTCCCACACATGTGTGCTCATGTGCTGTTTATTTGTCTTTTTCTTTTTTGTTTGTTTTTGAAACATGGTATTTTTTTTTAATTTGGTTTTTCAAGGGTTTTATGTAGTCCAGTCTGGCCCCCAACTTGCTACACGGCTGGGGATGACCTTGAATCTCCTGTGTCACAGGTGTGTACCACCATGCCCAGCATATGGAGTCTTGGGGATTGAACCCATGGCTTTGTGCATGCTAGCCAAGCATGCCACCAGACAGCTGGGCTGCATCACCAGTTTTTCCTCGGCCTCTAAGGCTAAAGGGCTGTGGTTCTCATTGCCTTTAGTGAAGACTTTGGGAGGGAGGTAGCCTGCCCTCAACTGAACCCAGCACATGAGAAGGGCAGATGCCATCAGGTATGAGTGGAGTTGGTATCATAGCTGAGGGACAGTGGGTGGGTTGTACTGCCCAGGCTACTACCTACGTGGATGGGGTGGGGATGGATGGAGCCTGGCTTCGGGGATCAGCCTTGCCCTGTGTGGTGGAGGGACGGACACCAGAGTTTGGGGACGTCCCTTCACTTCTACCTGAGGAAAGGCAGGGAGGTTGACTGGCAGGACTTGAGTTCATGCAGCCCTGGGAACCTTGCCTGAAGTGTCTGAGACAGTGCAGCCACGGAGGCTGATCCGGCCAGGGTGGCCAAGGGGCAGGAGCAGGGCCTTCTTCATTCATAGCCCCACCTCTGCGTGGCAGCCCACACGGCCATCCCTGTTCCTGGGCTCCCAGCCTGCCCCTTGGCAGCTGGCATGCAGGCTGTCTTCCCATCCCCCCAGATATCCTATTTCCCATTGTGTCTAACCCTCTGTGGAGTAGGTGTGTGTGTGTGTGTGACCATGGGTGTGTGCTGGAGGAGGCTCAGGTTATGTGACTATATAGATGTGTGCATGTAAACTTGTGACTGTCTGAGTAGCATGTATATGTACCTGAGTGTGTCTCCATGTGTACGTAAGTGCAAGTGAGCACGACTTTCGGTGTGCACGGCTGTGTCTATGAGTCTGTGTATATGAAGGCATGACTGCGGAGTGAGTCCGTGTGAGTCTCTCTCTGTATGCACAGGTGTGAGAATGGGTGCACGAGAGAAGCTTGTGTGAGAGAACAAGTGTGAGGGTATGTACCAAGGTGTGGTGGTGGGCGGGGGGGGGGTAGTGAGGAGTCAGAGCTCGCCCTCACAGCCGTTCTGAGAAGTGCGTGCTCCCTATTCACGGAGGAGGTCACACACCATTTCTTTGGACGGCTCTTGGGAACTGATGTTCCCCACCCCCACGGCCTGGATCCATGACCTCGATTAAGAGTGCAAGATACAGACATCCATTTCTGGGGACCGCCTTCTTCTCGAGCTGTGGGAGCGCCCAGACTGTCCCAGCTGGACCAGGGAGGGTGAGGTTCAGCTGGGGAAGGCCACTGCTGCTTCCAGCAGAACGGACTCCAGCATCTCCGAAGCTTTGCTGGGAAGCTGGAGGCTGGGAGGTCCTTTGGACAATCTTCACTGTTCTCAGCCTCAGGCCTGGCCTGGATTTCCCTCTAGGGGACAGTGGGAGGGAACCACAGGACTGGGTTGGTTTATTCAATGAAGTAGCAACTCAGGCTGTTTCCCCAGCCAGCTTTTCTTCCCGCCTCATTTTCTTCTCAGATGATAGAAATACCCAGGAGGGTTTTCTTTCTCCCTGGCAAGCCAGGGTGGGGGTGGCTGGGGCCCTGCCATTGGCCCAGACCCTTGTCATTACAGGCACACCCCTTGGATCTGAGCCAACCCCACTTCAACAAGGGAGAGCAACTGTATTAGCAGCTTCCTGCCCAGCGCAGGGCTCTCACTGGGAGATGCCCCCTGACCTCTCCAGGAAAGGCCAAGGCTTCCTCAAGAGGCAGGTCATTCCTGATTCTGCTCTCTTGATCTTGACTCTCTCTGGTGCCTGCCGGGTCTTCAGGTTACAGTAGCAATAAGGCTCAGGTGGAGAAGTCTTATGCCAGTTCTAATCCTGGCTCAGTCTCTTCCGAGCCATGTGGTATTGGGCTAGTCTGAAAACCTCTCTGGGCCTCCCACCTGTGACTAGGGACAATAGGGCTGATTTCATAGTTTGCTTTTGTTTACCTTTCTGAGAGTCAATGAGTTCTTTGTTTCTCTTTCTGAGATTCAATGAGTTCTTGAGTTTCTGTGATTCTTGAACTTGACCTCGAGCTTATGAGTGTGGTTGTTAAACACACTGTCACCTTCCCAGTTCTGAGCAGCTGAGAAAGAAGCGGCATCCATCGGATTGTCCTTTACCCTTTAGAGCTCACCCCTGGCTCCAAACTCCAGCCCCATGCCCACAAGGGCTCTGTCTTTTGACTTTCTTCCTCAGCCTCGAAATCCCAACCCAGGCGCCCTCCGCTCTCCGTCTAAGACCAGCGACCGAGGAGGTTTCCCATTTCCATGCATCCCCCTCCTCTGCTACAGAAGCCACCCCCAGGCACCCCACGTTGCAGGCCTCTCCCCAGCTCTAGCTCCCAGCTGCCCTGGAAAGGAAGTGGCGGTTCTATCACTGGGCCACAGACCCAGGTTTTTGTTTGGGAGTGGGAAAGGTTCACTCATGCAAGCTCACACTCCTTCCTGAAGCTATGGTTGTAGTCAGGAATGGTCTCCGACACTGGACTGGGACCTCATAGAGACTTCCCCTGCCTTCTAGGGAGCTTCACCTTCCCCTCATTGTCTTCCCTCTTCCCAAGACCTGGTTCCCACCTGCGCTCCCAAGCTGAGCCCCATCTCGACTCCCACAGGCAGCAGGCAGCGTTATGAGGTCACCCTGGACTCTCAGCCACCTACGCGCCCCAGCGGGAACCTCACAGCCTTGACGGCCTCTTGTGTAGGCCACCTCCCCACTCCACTGCCTTCACTGGGGCTGCAGGCAGATGCATGGCAGCCTGGTCATTGATGCCGAAGTCAACTCCCTTCCCTAGCATGTCACAAGCACCCACTCACTCTCTGTCCTTCTTTCTCTGCTTTAGGAACCCAGCTTCCTTTGTCTTCCAATGACTGGTGGCCTTCTAGAAATCGTCCAGACCCTCAGCGCCGGATTGGGAGTGCTGAGGTGTCTAGGTCTGTGGGCCCGTAGCCACCAGGTTCTCAGCCTCTCCAGCATGTAGACAGCCTGGAAAACCAGTCTGATGCTAGACCCCCTCCTTCCTAACATAAATCCTCTCAATCAGTAAACCTAGACGGATGCCAGTATTTACTGCGTTGATGGGTTGAGAGTGCTCACTGCAGTCCCTAGATCCAGCTCTGGTTTCTCCCTGGGACTCCTGAATGCTGGGCTGGAGACTCGCCCATGTCACACCATCATGGCATTCACGGGTTCCCTGAACTCTTCCTTCATTCACAAGCACACGAGAGGTGCCTGCTCTGGGGAAAGCGGTCTGCCTCAGACATCTGTTACCAGTGGACGAGGTCTGGGAAGAGGGTTCCCAGCAGAGGGAAGAACATGGCAAAGCTGGGAAGCTACATGCTCTTGGAGGCTGGCCCTGGGCCCGGCAGGAAGGTGGTTTTAGTGGCAGTGACTCACAGCGAGGCTCTTAGGCGGACCGTTGAAAATTTCACTCCTGTAGCTGAGGGAGGGTTGACTGTCAAGAGGCAGAGGGAGACCTGGACGGTTCTGGGAACCCTGAGTGGTGGGACGCCTGACTGTGGTGCCTCATTTAGCATGCTCCTCACGCTCCTCCCTCCTTGTGGGAATGAGTCCCAGGGCTCTGGCTGTCATCAAGCCTTCTCTGTTATCTAAGCTGAATCTCCTGCCAAATTCTTGCATGTCCTTTGTGGGGATGGACCATAGTGGAGCCCCTTTCTTTTTGTCTGTTTTCCCTTGGCTCTCTCTGCCCTTCTTTCTTTCATGGTGGCCTTTGGTTTCTCCCTCTCCTTCCTTTCTTCTAGGACGCTGGCTTCACCTCATCTCCGAACAAGGTCTTCTGATGTCCCTTGGCAGTGCTAGGGACAAGAAGGCAGCCTGGGGGGCTGTAGGTAGCCTGGCAAGGGACTCTTTGCAGAAAGCCTTTTTTTTTTCTCTAGGGTCAAAGGGGCAGGACCCAGCTGCAGCTCTGTTTCCACAGCAGGCCTCGTGGGAGTGGAGTGCCCAAAACAGTAGGCACTGGAGCCCAGAGCAGCCCTGCTTTGCCAGAGAAAAGGCAATATGATGGCTGCTTGAAGAAGGAGGTGGACTGAGTGGCTATCCCTTCCTCCCAGAGCCAGGATGTCATCCCGGCCCAGGCTGCTGCAAAGGACCGTGTCTGGGTCCGTGGTCCAGCCTCAGCTGGGGTCTGTGTTGATGTCTGTAGCCAGTGTCAGCTCTGGAGGCCATGGGAACTGTGTGAGATGAAATCAGAGAGCTGTGCTGAACTTGGGCCTGAGAAAACTGGCCTTGTCTCTCTCTGGCCTCTACAGCAAGAGAGCTGTCACCTGCACTCAGGAGAGAGGGCCACACCCCTCACCACAGGCAAGGATGAACCTACCATGAGGGTGTGCATGTAAGGGAGCTGACTCCTCTCCCCGACACCTGTCCCTACTACATTTGAGGCAGGTGGCCCTAGTGGTTCAATATGACCTGCCTGGCTAACACCTCGGTCCACAACTGGGCCTTGGGTTGACCCACCTAGCATCCACCCCATCTGGGACCTAATGGAGCCCATGAAGGGACTGATCCCGTGAAATGATACCTGCAAGATCTCCAAGACTCAGGGCAGCCACAGGATACCCCAGAAGAGCTCTGGTGAGGACCCACTGAGGATGGTGTACCAGAAACTGGAGGCTGTGAACCAGACCAGTGACTCATTGCAATGAACCTTTGCCAGCCAAGCTGATGGGACAAAGGGGTACACTCTATGACACACCAAAGCCTCCAGTGCCACCGGGATGGATGAGGAGGTGTCGTAGACTCAGGAGAGAAGGAGAAGCAGAGATTTTCTGTTCCTGGTATAGTTTTTGTTTTGCTTTGGTTTATTGAGTTTTTTTTGTTCTTGCATTTGCTTGCTTGCTTTCCTTGTTTTTCATTCTTTCGTGGGAGGGCACAGCAGGAGTGATGGGGGACATGGGGGTACTGGGAGGTGAACAGAATTGGGGTCATGATGCGAAACCCCCAAAGATTCAATAAAAAAGTTTAAAAAAGAGGAGGTGGAACTGTGAGCAAGAGTCCTGGCTGCTCAAGTTTGAGGCCTAAACTCGGATCTAGCACTTGGGGGTTGAGGGCAGGGGAAGAGAATGTTGGGGAGGCAGGAGGATCCCTGGGACCTGGTGGCTTAGTTGAAGAGAACAAGCTCCAGCTTTATAGAAAGACAGCTCAAGAGAAGATTGTGGAGAGAGATAGAGGCCACCCATGTGTGTGCACATGCACGCACACACACGTGCACACGTGCACACACGCACCCCCCCAACGTATGTGTGCGCACACACATGCATAGGGACAGCCTATGAGAAGACTGGAGAACACAGCAGGGTCATGCTGTGGTCCCTGGCAATGTTGATATCCCCAAACGGCTGGTGGGACTGGGGACACTGGCTACCGACAGATACAGGAAACAGGAGGAGGTGGCTAGCCTCTTCCCGGGTGTCCAGGGGCCTGGCCTCTCTAGGTGCATCTGAAGGAGGCAGGAGAAAGTTGAGCTTGTCATGGACATTAAGCTCCTTAAATGTGGGGGACAACCAACGTCCTGGGTGGTATGAAGGACCAAGAAATTGGGAGAGGGTGTTTTCTCCAAATGGGAGGTGTGTCGTTATAAGACCAGCTAGAGTCCTGAGGGTTCTTGTGAATGAGCTTCCCCGACTCTATCCCAGACAGGTAGGTGAGGGCGTCTCATACCCAGGATGGGAGATATCTAGATGGTTGTGCCAAGCATGACCTGGAAGCCCTGGCTGTGGCCCCAAAGCCTTGAAGCTTGGGTTTCAGAGTTCAAAGATGAAAGGCCTGCCTGTTTCTCAGAGTGGTGAGTGCTGGGTAATGATGGTTGGCGATGCAGGGAGAAGGCGGGGGCAGAAAGGCCTTGGGAATTTCCAACAGCAGACAGAGTGAGGCTGGACGATGGTACTGGGGTCCTTTGAGAATGCTGGGAGAACATATTCCTGCTGACCTCTGGAGCCCCAGCCCCAGCTGATGGAGGCCGAGGCAGCTTCCTCTCACTGCCTCTGTGGTTCTCCCTCTCCCAGCTCCATGTAGATCCTGTGTGTGTGTGTGTGTGTGTGTGTGAGAGAGAGAGAGAGAGAGAGAGAGAGAGAGAGAGAGAGAGAGAGAAGAAGAAGAAGAAGAAGAAGAAGAAGAAGAAGAAGAAGAAGAAGAAGAAGAAGAAGAAGAAGAAGAAGAAGGAGAAGGAGAGGGAGGGGGAGGAGGAGGAGGAGGGGGAGGGGAAGGGGGAGGAGGAAGAGGCCTATGTTTTTTTGAAGTTGGTTTCTGCGGTAGGTTTGAGGCATTAAACCCAGGTCATCGGACTTGGTTAGCAAGTGAATTTTACTTTCAGAGTCATCTCACAGGTCCATTTTCATATTTTTTTGTGTCTTTTTTTTTTTCCTGCTCTTATATGGTAGCCTTTGAACTGTCTGGCTCATGGAAAATTGCCTCTCTACCAACTACTGGGCCCAGGATGACACCTGCCCCCCCCCCCCGTGTGTGTGTGTGTGTGTGTGTGTATGCGGGAGGCACACATGAGGGCATGTGTATGCAAACCTCGGGTATGGTCGTGGGTATATGCAATGGCATAGGTGAAGATGTGTGTATGCAACAGAATCAAGTGAGGTATTTGTGTGTCTAAAGCAGGCAAAAATGAGTGTGTGTGCATGCAGTAGGCACAGGTGAAGGCAGGTGTGTGCATGTAGCAGGCGCAGGGGAGGGGTTGTGTGTATGTAGCAGGTCTGGGTGCAGCCATGTGTGTATGTAGCAGGTATGGGTGCAGTCATGTGTATGTAGCAGGTATGGGTGCAGCCATGTGTGTATGCAGCAGGAGCAAGTGTTGTCATTTGTGTATTCAGGAGGCTCAGGTGAGGGCATTTGTGTGTATGCAGTAGGTGCCAGTGTATGGCTAAAGGAGGAACTGGGGAGCTGAAGTGTGGTGGCTGTAGTGGGGCTGCTGAGGGCAGGGGGACAGGAACGAAACAGGGACTCGGGCTGGGCACACAGGGTCAAGTGAGGTTTTCTAGGCAGAACCAGACTCACACCGCTCCCACACCCTCACTTATTCTAGGAAAGCGACGAGAGCTGGTCCCACTGTGGCTAGGGAACACAAAGAGCATTGTATCCGTCCCCAGGTCTCTGCCCCCGTCTCTGTCAGCGCTGCCAGTTCCCGGTGGCAGATGGCAGCTTTGTCACTGAGGCACAGGCTGTTCACCTGGTAGGCAAGCAGGGTGTGTGTGTGTGTGCGTTTGTGTGTGTGCGTGTGCATGCACACTCATGCATGTTCTTCCCTCGTCTCCTGCTGACTCCAGGCAGCACAAGGACCTGTCTTTTGGGTCTCTCTAAACTTCTTGCTGGGGCTGGGAGCTGGCCCAAGCTCAAAGCTGGTGTGCCAGGAGTCTCCACCCCAGCCCCATTCCAGTGGGTCTTTGCAGATGCCAAGATTCCTTGTATAGGAAATGTGCTTTCTTTCTCCCTATTTCTCAGCCCTTCATTCCTGCAACTCCTCCTCTGGGAAGCCTTCCTTGATCGTTCCCTGCTAACTCATTTCCAGCTCGACCTTATGAGGTCACTGGTCTCACAGCAGACCCGCAGTGTGACTGAGTCTAAGTTTAGAGGCTGAGTGTTTGGGGCCTGGGAAAGGCATGGGCGTTGACCACTGGCTACCATGTCCTGGTAGTTCCTGTGGACCATGCTGTTACTCACGGACAGTCGTTTAGATGCCAGCTAATCAACCTTATATGACCGATGAGAAAACCGAGACTCTGAGAGACGAGCCAATTAGTCACACAGCAGAACTCTAAATAGCTATATGGCTTGAGAGCGGCAGGGGCTTCAGGCTAAGGTCTCCCAAGGGAGCAGATATGTCGGGATAGGGAACTTGAGTTGGAGGCAGACTGGAGGGAAAGACCATGGGACTTCCTGGTCCTTGCTTACTTGCCTGTCTTCTTTGTGCAGACCACCGGCACCAAGAAGAGAGGGTCTGCCTTCTCCCTGGGGAACAAACACTTGCCTGAAGCCCCGCTCCACTGAACTCTGCCTACTGTGCCCCTCCTCCTCCCAGCTTTCCGGGAGACTCGGTTTTGAGCTGCTTACCCATGCCCTGCTCTACCGGGCCTGTGCCTTGGACACCTACAATAAGATACACCGGGGATGTCCATTAGTCCTTCTGGGGCTTTGGGGTGTGGAAAAGCTTGGATTCAGCCCTTTCCTCCCTGGAGACGATTCATAGCGCCACTTCCTCTCTCTCCCTCTTCCCTCAACCTCTCCAATGCTCCTCTTTTCCGCACTGTGTACTCCCTGCTGGTCACCTACTGTGCGTAAGAGAAGTGTGTTCTTGCCAGACACAGAGCCTGACCACAGGAACTGGCCCAATCTGCTTCCAACCAGACAAGCATACGTGTGTACATGTATTCATTAAAAAAACCAAACCATTGATTTCAGATTTCTGTGTACATGGCTGTGCTGACCCTGGGGTGGGAGTCACAGTCTTGTGGCCTGCCTCATTGTCCTTCCCCATGCTGTGTGGACTTCAGTCTCCTTGTCCTGCCGTCTCTATTCCCACTGTTTCCTTCTCCCATGGAGTTCGTTCCTCTGCCCCTTCCTCTGCCTATCCGAGGTGCTGCTTGCTGCAGGCTCTACCGGAAGTCCGGCTCTCCTGACTGTTTGACCTTCCTTCTCTATAGCATCTCCCGTGTCTTTAGCAGCTGATCTTTCCCTTTGGGGCTCAGGCAGATCAGCCTGACGGCTACTCTGGGCCTTCATGACCCTCAGACACAGAAGTGGGAGTCCCTGTCCTCTAGAGGGAAGCAGCAGTGTTAGAGGTGAGGGACAAACAAGTATCCTAAGGAGGATCCCGGCAGAGACCCCTCCCTCAAGGTGGAGGCCCACTGCGGCACCTTCTAATCCCTGCTTGACTGGGGTCATCTCTTTGGGGTGTCTGTGACTACCCTATGGCTATACTATAATTTCTTTAGACCAGTTTTCTGTGAATGAACATTTCTTATCTTGTGACAGCATGGATGGTGACAAACAACACTGTCCAGACTCCTCTGAGGCTCTCCTTCAGCTCCTAGCCCCTCTCTCTCCCTCCTTCAGTTCCTAGCCTCCTCTTTCTGCCTCCTTCAGCTCCTAGCCTCCTCTCTCTGCCTCGCTGGATTGGCTTCACGTTCCTGGAGTTTGTGGCCATGAGGATTTTTCTCAAGTCTTTCCTGTGCCGAGGTTGCTGTTGTTCTAGGACCCTGGTGAGACTCTTTTCCTGCCTCTTTTCTTTCTTTTCCTCTCTCTGTTCTGGGGTCTCTCTCTTATTATACACCTCCTCTGCCACCGCAGCTAGGTCCCTCAGATTCCCTTCCCCTAGCCTTTCTAACGACTGTAACTTTTTCTTTATACCCGATGCTGCCTGGTTTATGTAGGTGAACATTATCATCTGGGCTTCTGTCTCAAGCTTGTACAGTGTATATTGGTGGAAAGCTTCTAGAAGCTCCTCTAAATAAGCTGCTGGGCTTTCCTCTGGCCCCTGCCTGACACCATAGACCTTAGACATATTGGTCAGCTTCCAAGCCTCTGCTTTGAGACCTGCTAGCAGAGTCTGATGATAGACCTGGAGCCTCTTCTTACCTTGAGCCATGTTATAGTCCCAATCAGGTTGTAGGAGAGAAACCAGCATTGATTAGGCCCGGATCTGTGGAGGGATCACCTCCTGCCCCAGAACCAATCTCTGAGAGTCCTCCAGAATCCAATTCCATTCCTTGGTGGTGAACAATATTTTCAGGAGTTGCTGGCAATCATTCCAGATGGGCTGATGGGTGAATAGAACAGTCTCTAAGAGGTTAATAAGATCTTGGGGGGTTTTTTGAGAAAGGGGCATTCTGGGTATTCCAGTTGTAGAGATCACTGGTGGCAAAGGGCCAGTAGTGGAAGGGTTGGTTCCCGTCTCCATCAGGAGGACCTGCTGGCCAGAGTGGGAGGACAGCCAGCTTGGGCTGTGGAGTTGCCCCCCTCCGGCTCCTAGTGGCCTGTGCTGATCCTTAGGGTGGCTCTGGGGGTGCAGGTGGGTCTGCCTGTGGTGGGGTCTGAGCCTGGAGGGGGGGCTTCAGGTCTAAGGGGAGAGTAGGGAGGAGGGAAAATATCTGACTCATTTGATCCTTCCTGGAGGACAGGCTTGGCCCCTTCTCGGGGTTTTAAGGATAAAACCTGCAAAGGTAAAGGTGCAGTCAGATTAGGTGGACAGAAAGGCTTAACCCACGGGAGAGGGGCATAGACTTGGTCGATGAGACCCCGCCAGGTTACAATGTAAGGAATCTGGTCCAGGTGTCCTGTGCGAGGTTGGAAATCAATTTCCTCAACCTTAGAAATCAAATTCAGGTGAAAAGATCCCTCCCTGGGCCAGCCCATGTTGAAAGAGGGCCATTCGGAAGAACAGAAAATGACCCATCTACTCTTCTTTACGGTGTCCTCTACATCCTTCCCATGGGCTCAGGTGAGGTCCAAGGGGGAAGAAGGAGCAGTCCCCATGGCCTGTCCAGTCCAGTCAGTTGTCAGCAGAGATACAAAGACAGAGCACACAAGACCAACAAACACAACAGTTAGACAAAGGGCCCAAAACAGTCTCCCAAGGGTACCAGATGGTCTGGTTTATTGAGAGCACGGAGATTTGAACCTCGACAAGACCAAAAACCACATAGGTGGCATGGGAGCTGTTCAGTGAGGCTACCTGATCTCCAGAGACTTCAGAATCAGAGTTACAGATGGGGCCCTGACGAGATGGTCTCAGATGAGAGACCCCCAGCCAGACATCTCCCAGTTCCTCCAGGTTGGCCCTCTAGTACGTCTGCTAGGACAAACTGACCTGTTCAGATTCAGAGACAAGACTGAGAACATGGACTTACGGCAGTCGATTAGAATAAACCTTCGGGGATGGGGGTCTTGACGGGGGTCTCTGTGGATCCTGGATGAGCCCTCAAATGTTATGCCCAGTTCCTGGGGACCCCAAAAGACCACCAGGGAGACTGACTCACCGAAATGCAAAAGCAAGGTTTATTGTGTGCACAATACAAGCCAGCAGGAACCTCGTCAAAGCAACTGATGCAGCAGCAGCAAGAGGAGGTACCTCACCCTTTTAGAAGGCATCATTTAAAGGCAAAACCCAGAAAAATTGTATTACCAGGGTGTGGGGTGATGGGTTCAATCCTGACTGGCTCGTATCTAGGGACTTTTCAGGAATTTTATTTTCAAACCTCACCCTTTGCAGTCAAGTTTTCTTATCGGCTGACCTCCAGGTGGGGATATTCTACGGTTATCTGTACTATCTAGAAGGCTACCCTGTTACTTTTGCCTCTAGCCGTTTCTGAGGACTGGAATGTTTTACAAGAAAGAGTTTACACAAGATACAAAATGGAGGCCGAGGACAAAATGGAGGAACTTTGGTTCATCAGGAGAGTCATGACAGTAAGGGCTGAGGCGTCTGTTCATGTCGTGTGGACAGGCAAGAAGGGAACGGAATGCTCTCATGAGTTGGACTTTCAAGCATTAAATCTTTTCTCTTTCTCTCCCGCTATCCTCAAGGTGTAGCTTCATTCCTCGGGTGCTCTCCTTGTCCTCACGTTTGGAAGAAGCTGCTGAAGCTCTGGAGATCAGACCCCGAGGTGATGTGCCCAGAGGCTGCAGAAAGGACATCTCTTTGTCTGGATCTGTTTTTAAGATGAAGAAAACTTTTGTCTGAAGCGTTTCCAGAACCTACACCTAGGTCTAATCAGCGAGAGTTTAGCCACATGCTTATTCCTGTAGCTCCCAGTCGGGACAGTGAGGGCTTCTTGACCTGCAAGTAAGTCACAGCTTTGTGGCTTTCAGAGGAGGGAAGGGATCAAGTGCAGGGGCTGACAGAGAAGGCCTCCCCAAGGGGGAAGACTCCTGGGTATGTTCCTTAGCATACTGACCCCCATCCCTCCCGGGAGCGGCCTCTCGTGCCATGCAGTGACAAGGGACCTAACCTGGAAGCTCACGTCTGTAATCCTAGCTACTCAGGAGCATGGAGGTTACATGTTCCAGGCCAGACTGGGCAAACTTAGTGAGACCCCCCCTCCATTCACAAAATAACAAAATATGAAAATATGGAAAGGTAAGACATGATAGAAAAGGGAGCCACATCTTATCAATTTTGAAGACTGTTGAAAGCTAAGAGGAGGGATTATAAGAAACATTAAATAGGAATCTTTGCTATCACATATTCCAAGACTTGTGATTATGAGAAGGAATTAAAATCTCTTTTATCTCCCTCTCACTAGTAAAATCTTTTTGCAAATATTTTAAGCCCCCATCAGGTAAAACCTCTGTTTACACAAAAGCCTGCATTTTGGCCGAAAGCCAGAGCCCCTCTCCCCTTAGCTTTTCTTCTTTCAAGCCAGTTAAGAAAGATGTGAGGTAGGACCCAGCCAATAGGGAAGAGGCACAGTCCCCATTTGAGTCAGAATAAAAAAGTCCAGTGTGTTTCCTGCCTCTGGATCAAGAGTCAAATGTTACCTGTGGACACATTGGGAAAGCTACAGAAAGGCTGAGAGTAGAGCCCAGTGGGCAGGACGTTCAGCATGCACAAGGCCCAGGGTTCATTACCACCCCCACACATGTGAAACCCCACAATGACCCTGGCTGAGCATCTTGGGATGCAGGACTGCAGTGCAGGGAAGGAGTTGGAGCTGGTGCTGGGCCCAGGCCCTGTAGCCTTTTTCCATTGAGGGATGAGTCAGGGTTACTGAGGCGCTTGGATACAGGGAACTGGCTGAGGTAACTTTTGAATAGGCATTCCTTACAGCTGAGGTTACAGATTCAAGGACGGGAAGAACAAAGACCCTGACATTTTTCTTGACCCTTAGGTGGGCCTGTCTTCGCCCTGAGACGGGAAGGGACAGGAAAGAGCTGTGTGTTGAGTGCATACCTGAGGGAAAAGGAAAACACAGGAAGTGACTCCAAGCCTGCAGAGGAGACAGGTGGCCAGCAGTCTGCAGGACAGACCCTGGGAGAGCAGGTTGAGGCCGAGAAGCCCCTCTCTGAGGTTGTGCGTACACACTATTTCTGCCAGCTTTGCTTCCCACAGACTTCCCTCCTTACCGCAACAGGCCCTGCCCACTCACCCACAAGCTAGTAGTCAGAATTCCTGGCTCCCACCCACCCCCTGCATCCGGGAGGCCCTCTCACCTATGACCCCAGTGGCTGCCTCAGACCTTTCTAGACAGGCACCTTCATGCTCACATCCTGAAGGACACGTGTGGGTTGGAGGAGGTGGCTAGAGGGGAAACTGGGGGCATGAAGGTGGTGGGCATGTATGCTGTGGTGCCAGCAGGGGCAGGAAGAGGGGCCCTGTGGTCTCATTGGAGTTCAGGTCATTAGCCTTGGCAGGAAGCGTCTTCTTACCACTGAGGCACTTGCTGGTCCCTTTCATCTTTCTTTCTTTCTTGTTTTTTTCCTTTCCTCTCTATTTTTGTTTTGTTTTTTGTCTTGGAGACAGAGTCTCACTATGTATCCTTGGCTGCCCTGGAACTCACAGAGATCAGCCTACCTCTGCTGGGATTAAAGGCACAGAGTCTTGTCATTTGCATAGGCTGGCTTCGAATTCCCTATGTAGCCCAGGCTGTCTTAGTAGCTCAGGCTGATCTTGAACTCCTGATCAATCTTCGTGTCTCAGCATCCCAGCTTTGGAAGCCCTCTCCCCAACTCTTTTTGGTTTTTGTTTGTTTGTTTGAGGCAGTGCTTTGCCATGTAGTCCCGAGCTGGCCTTGCGTTTCTAGTCCTCCTGCCGCAGCCTCTGGAGCACTGGGGTTACAGATGTGTGCTTCTGTCCTTTCTCTCTCTCTGTGGCAGGCAGTTTTGTGTATATGTCTTTGGGCACTTCTGTAGTTGGCATCACAAGAAAAGAAAAACACAAACAGAGCCCTGAAAGTTACAGCGTTAGATGGAAGAGCGTGGGCAGGCCATATTTGCTAATAGTGCTGGACCTCTCTTCAGAATGTGTTAACCTTCTTTCTGGTGGCGTTATGGAAGACTGCCCACGTAGCCGCATCCCCACACCTCTAGCTGTCACTAACTTTCCTAGTCTTTGCTGGACTGATAAATGAAAACTCAAACTTTAGCATCTCAAATCATTAGTGAAATGGAACATTGTGTATTCATCATTTTTTAAAGATTTATTTTATGTACGTGTTTTGTCTGTGTGTATGTATGTACACCACGAGTGTGCCTGGTGTCCCAGGAGGTCGGAAGAGAGCAGATCCCCTGGAACTGGAGTTAAGGATGGCTGTAAGTCACCATGTAGTGCAGAGAACTGAACCCAAGTCCTCTGTAAGAGTGACAAGTGCCCTTAACTGCAGAGCCATCTCTCCAGTCCCTGGACATTATATTTTTATTAGCCTGCTGTGTGTGTGTGTGTGTGTGTGTGTGTGTGTGTGAGAGAGAGAGAGAGAGAGAGAGAGAGAGAGAGAGAGAGAGAGGCCTGCTTATGCTCTTTGTTTTATTTTTCTATTGGATCTCTGGTCTTTTTCCTTGTTGTTTGAAAAGTATTTTTATATTTATTTATTTATTTATTTATTTTGCCAGGTATCATAGTGTATATCCGGAACCCTAGCATTCAGGAGGCTGAGACAAGAGGATTACTAGCTCGAGGCCAGCCTGGGCTATGTAGTGAGACCCTATCTAAAACAAAACAAACCAGGAGGTTAGGAGACAGCTCTGTGAGTAAACTGTTTACCATGCAAGCTTAAGGACTTTAGTTTGATCCCCAGAAACCACATAAAAAGCTGTTAATAACCCTAGCACTGGAGAGGTAGAGACAGGCAGATCCTGTGACTTTTCGCCTAGCCAGCCTACCTGAACCAACAGCAAACTCCACATCCCAAAGGGACCCTTTCTCCAAAAGCAGCACCTAAGGGAATACCCAAGACTGACTTTTAGCCTCTACATGCTTGCATGCACAGTCACACATATGCTTGCATGGGTACTCACACATTTACATGCATCCACACTCACACATGCACATGCATCCACATCCTTGTAATCTGCACACACACACACAGACACACACACACACACACACACACACACGTGGACATGCGCATGCACACACACGCACGTGCGCACACGCACGTGCGCACACGCACGTGCACACACACTCAATCCAGCCAAATTCAATGTTTTTAACTTATGAAAATCAGTACAATGTCACACACCTTGCAGGTGTCTTTCTCTGATCTCTGATCTCTGATCTCAACTTTTGATTTTTTACTTGTAATGTTTTCCCTTCTAATCTCTTTGTGGATGCATTTATTAATCACTTCTGTTTATTATGACTTCTGTTTTGTTCTGTGACTAAAGTTGACACCCAGGATCATAAAATCATTTACATACATTTTCTGTTTAAAAATGTATGTGTCTCTGTGTGTGCTCCTGTCTGTATGTGAACTACGGCCTTTGGAGGTCGGAAGAAGGCATTGAATTCTCTAGAACTGGAGTCATGTGGGTGCTGGAAACTGAACCTAGGTCCTCTGTAAGAGCAGCTGGTGTTTTTAACCACTGAGTTGGATCCCCAGTCCTGACACGTCTATTTTTTTCTGGTACTTTTATAGCTTTATTTTCCCAGTGTTCTCTTTAATTCTTTGATCTTGTTCGACTTTATTTTCATGTTAGGAGTGAGGTAAGAAATCCGGATTTATTTATTTATGAACTAAATATCTGGTGAAGTTACTCAATTTATTGAATTCTTCTGTTTATTTGGGTCTCTAACATTTTCTAGTTATTCTTCACAGCTGAGCCCTGTGCAGACTCTGGTCGCAGGCTGCTGCTGTCACTGCTGCTGTGCACTATTGTGCAGACTCTGGTCGCAGGCTGCTGCTGTGCACTGTTGTGCAGACTCTGGTTGCAGGCTGTTCCTGTCACTGCTGCTGTGCACTATTGTGCAGACTCTGGTCGCAGGCTGCTGCTGTGCACTGTTGTGCAGACTCTGGTCGCAGGCCGTTTCTGTGCTGCTGTGCACTATTGTGCAGACTCTGGTCGCAGGCCGTTTCTGTGCTGCTGTGCACTATTGTGCAGACTCTGGTCGCAGGCCGTTTCTGTGCTGCTGTGCACTATTGTGCAGACTCTGGTTGCAGGCCGTTTCTGTGCTGCTGTGCACTATTGTGCAGACTCTGGTCGCAGGCTGCTGCTGTCACTGCTGCTGTGCACTATTGTGCAGACTCTGGTCGCAGGCCGTTTCTGTGCTGCTGCTGTGCACTATTGTGCAGACTCTGGTCGCAGGCTGCTGCTGTCACTGCTGCTGTGCACTGTTGTGCAGAATGTCTTACAGAATCCTTCCTGGTTAGGGTATTTTGTTCCCTTCAGGAATTTCTTGTCTATTCTTTTATATTAAACTTGTTACTATCCCTGCTGCTCCCACAGCAGCTGACCCCTCGAACGAGGGAGAGTTGAACTGATAGCTCATTTACCGTGACAATGACATAGCCACACATCAGTCTCTGTTGATGAGCAGGGGCTCCCTCCCTCTGCTGGGTCTGTGCTTGTGATTCCCATTTGGGTTTTATATCTCTTTCCACTTAGGCCTGCACGTCTTTAAATGCGTTCTATGTGACGTCTTTGTTGTTTCCATACTCCCCCCATATCATTCTGCTAGTGCCCTTCTGTGTTTCAGACACTTTGGTAAGTTCTGTGATGAAGACGAACTGTCTCGTTGTGCAAGTCTGTAACCACTGCTACTGAGCAGACTGAGGCAGGAGATGTAAATTCAAGGTCCACCTGGGCAATTAGTGAGATCTTGTCTCAAAGTAAAAGCAACTATTGTCTCAAATTGTCTCAAAGCAGACCCCAATCATTGGCTGTTGAGGAAGGAGCATCATTCTCCCCCCACCCCCAGACCATGGCTGCTGGTGGTTTGCTCACGCCCCAGTGGGTGGCCACACCCAGTGTGCATACGGGCGGTACAATTAGGACTCAAAGGGTTATCAATAACAACAGAAAGGAGAACAGGAACTTGAGGCGCAATGGGGCAGAAGTCCTAGGGTGAGTCCAAGGAGGGTAGTGGGTGGGCATGACGGATTATGTAGTGTGTAAATGTATGAAACTTACAAAGAATAAAATACAGTATTTAAAAAAGAAGAAAAACCTTTTGTCAAAGGAAATTAGAAAAATAAAAGTAATGAATGTTAAAAGAAATAAAAATATTAAAGGGGGAAGGCTGCAAGATATCTTCTAAGAAAAAAGTGTTTTTGTTTTATGTGTGACTGTTTTGTCTGCGTGGTCTGCGCACCATGTGCACGGCTGGAGCTGGTGAAGGCCAGAAGGGGCGTTCCCCTGGAACTGGAGTTACGGATGATTGACAGCTGCCATGTGGGTGTTGGGGATCCAACCCCGTCCTCTGGAAGGGCAGCAAGAGCTCTTAACCACTGAGTCATCTCTTTAGTCCTGGCTGATTCTTTTGAAATATTCAAGTATAGAATAATATTATCCAGTGGTAATAATTCTTCTTTCCAAAATGTTTGCATCTTAGTCAGTCATTTCAGCTGGTTACACTGTCAAATCATTCCAGAACAATGTTAAATACTAACGGTGATTGTTTGAGTGACAGTGACATTTCTTTATAGGACTGCCCCTGAATGTGTCCATCAAACTGATTTCTTTAGTTTGCATACTAACAGGTGGGTTAGTCAGGCATGGTGGTGCACGCCTTTAATCCCAGCATTTGCGAGGCAGAGGCAGGGGGATCTCTGTGAATTTGAGACCAGCCTGGTTGACATAGTGAGCTCCAGTTTCGCCAGGGCTACACAGAGAAACCCTGTTTCTAAAAAGCAAAACAAAACAGAAAACAGAAATGAAACAACAACAGCAACAACCAGGTGGGTTTCGCTCAGCAGCCAGCTTCTGGGTACTGACACAGTGCTAATCCATCCTTTCTGTGTTAGCTGGTTTTCGTCACTGTGACAGGACACCTGCGGTAAGCAAGTTACAGGAGAAGGGTGCACTTTGGCACAGAGTTCCTATGGTTTCCGTCCATGGTCACTTTGGGCCTGAGGCAACTCACTACAGGCTGTCGGTGCGTGAGGAAGAGGAAGCTGTTTGCCTCACGTGGACTGGGACACAAAGGGAAAGCAACCTCCACCAGGCCCACCTTAAAGTTTCCACTGCTTGGCAACAACACCATGGGCTGAGGGAGCAAGACTTCAACACAAGTCTGTTGGGGACGCTTGTCCAAACCACAGCACTTCCTTCAAGTAAAACTGCCTGTTTAGTGACCACAAGTGACATCCAGACAAGGAAGAGGGTCTGAGGTGGCATAACAGAACTGAAGGCCAGGATGTGAGCTCTTCTGTCCCCAAGGGAATGGAGGAACACAAGATTCTTCCCAAGATGGAGAAGAAAGAGGTAAACAGGGAGGAAGGGGACCAGGGCATGGGGGCAGATGGGGAGGCTTGGGTGCCGGGAGCAGAGACTCCAGTCGTTGAGAGAAAATTGAGATTCTGCCATTTGTGGCCTGCCTTCCATCTCAGGGCTCTCTTGAGCCCGAGTGTCTAGGATGGGGCACAGTCAGGAGCTGTGGGCCTCTCCCACACTCTGGTTGTGGGTGTGGTAGACATGCCCCGCTGGGTGGGAGTGGGAGAACAGTGCGCAGGGGTGGAGGCAGCACAGACTGCGCCTACCTGCTTCAGCTACTTCTCCACAGTGGTTCTTTGCAAAGTCTAGCGTTCTCCCGCCTCTTCCTCCAGGCTCTGCAGAGCCATTCTTTCCCCCAAGTCAGGTGATCTCCTCCTACCTTCCCATTGTTCCCTAAAGCTGGTGTGGAATCCCCTGGGGAGGGCTCTTTCTTAGGAACCTGGCTGTGTCATCCTCAAGCCCTGGAGAACCATTTCTGTGCCCAGGGCAGGCTGGGGTGGGGAAGAGATTGTGTGTGTGTGTGTGTGTGTCTGCGCGCGCGTGTGGCGGGGCGGGCGGGCGGGCGGGGGGGTCCAGTTCAAATGACATGCAGAGATGGAGGAGGCAATGGGCACCTATGTGTGTGATAAGAAGAGGCCAGGTGGCAAGGAAAGAGGAGTCCTCAGATGTCTGAGCAGCCGTCTCTCCGCATCGCAATGGCAAGGACTCAGAGAAGCAAACTCCGAGGCTCTTGGTCCACACAGTCTTTCCAGAGGAAGGAAAATGACTTGATGACCTGGTTTCTGCTGCTGGTGGGACACAGACACATTCCTTCTCTTGAACTAAGAACCTACAAATGGGAGCTGGGAGCTAACTCAGTGGGTAAAGCACTTGGCTGCGCAAGCGGAATGACCAAAGTTCAGACCTTTGGCACACATGTAAAACTCAGGCACGGTGGCGGACATCTGTAATTCCAGGGCTAGGAGGCAGGCGGAGACCGGAGGGTCCTGGGCGCTCGCTGGCCAGTCAGTCTGGTCAAAATGTTGACCTCCAGGTGGTCTCAAAAAATAAAGGGAAGAGCAATTGAACAAGACATTAGGTGCTGAACTCTGGCCTACAAAAGTATGTGCATAGGTGAATACAACCACATGCACAGCACAGTACAACACAGCACACACACATGCACACACACACACGTGCACACACACACGAACATGGATGCAAGTAAACTTCTGGGACTTCAGCAGCATGAATAATAGCATGGTTGGCTGAGTCTAGCAAGAAAGGCCAGAGGGCCTGTTCCAGAGGCAGGAGACGATGGCTGGCATGCTGGGCACATTGGGGACTTTGTGAGCCTTCCCTGCTGCTCTTTGGTATGTCTCGGGAGGGGACATGGACTGAGTCTATTTTCCAACCAAAGGAACCTGGGAATATAGACGAGAGGTCGGTCACAGGGGAAAAAGATTCCTGTTATCGATGGTGGCTCAAGGTAGAAGAGTCAAGAAGGCCTCCCTTGAAGGAGTCAAGGGTGGGACCTTGGAAACAGGCAAGATAGGTCCTGAAGGTTGCTCTTAGAGGGAACAAAGGCAGGTAGCGTGAGAAGCCTGGGGCATTTGAACTGCCTCCACCAGCCAGAACCCAAGAGGGCTTTCCTTGGAACTATCTTGCAAAATCATGGCGGAATCTCTACTGATGTGGCTTCCCGGGGAAAAGTAGGTGCCGTTGGTGAGCCCTGTTAAGTGCCCTGGCTTGAATCTTACTCATTTCCAGTCTCCTCAATTTCTGTACCAGGCCCAGGCCTCCGGGGAAAGCTTCTAGTAAACACGTCCCAGATGTACTGAGGGAGACGGAGCCAAAAGAGCAAGATGACTACGCTTGGAGAAACAATGCAATTTCCCCTTTGGACTGACAACGTGGTGTTGGTTACTCAAGGAAAATGATGGCTCCCACCCTAGAGCTGGGGACCCTTGGGTTTGAAACATTGCTTTTAAACTTTACTAAAAGCAGGGGGACAGTGCTGCAGAAGAAGACGAGAGACGAGGTGAAGAGGAAGCCAGGGGGACGTTCTCTGTTTTAAGGACCCCTGAAACTCCCCTAGCTTCAAGATCTTTAGACTTCCTGGTGTCTGTGGATTCTCCTTTGCCTGGTGACATAACAGTCACAGGTTCCAGGCATTGGGGGTGTGGACGAGGAGGGGGCGTTATCTGGCTCACCACAGCGTTTACTCTGTCAGGCTTGGCTTTGGCAAGTTATCTCTGTAAAGCCATCGTTCCTGTGAACGTTGCAGCATTGCGTGCTGACAGCTCAGGATATTTCCTGCACAGAGTCTATGCCCTCCTGCCCCGCAGGAGCAGAAGCCAGAGAGCTCCAGTCCGGGAATCCCCCGCGTGCCAGAGACAGACGCTGCCACCAGATCTGGTGGGTGGAGGAGGAGCCTCCGCTGTAGGGCTGCTCACCACCTGAGGGCAGATGTGTGGGCTTTGGCAGCTTAGAGATTTAGGATCTATCTCTGCTTTGATCCTGGAGGCTCAGGTGTCTTGCGGTTTCAGCCACTCCTGACTTCCTAAAACCTGACAAGAAATCTGAGCCAGTCCTTCCCAGCTTTGCAAACATCGAATACCCTGCATTTAATCATCTCCGAGTGGAGCGTCTAGAGCGGTTGCCGTGTTCCTGACTGGCGTGAGATCTTGTTGCCAATCGTGGTTTATAACCTGCTTGCTTGTACTTAAGAATGTGCAGACAAATCTGTTCAGGGGCCACCGAGTATTCAAATTCTGGTGGTCGCCTGTTAGCAAATAATTAGGTTGTTTCCTGGTTTTGATGCTATGTCCACACAGTCAAGAACCAACCCCCTACAACCCCCAGCTTGGCAATGGATCTGTATGCAATGGTCAGAAGTATTTACTCAGAACACATTCTTGAAATGCAATGTTTTAGTTGAGGGAGACTCACTCTTTGAAAGCGTTCATGCCTGTTTCCAGAGATGTCATCTGAGCTTTCTTCTTTTGGCCAGCAGGACATGACTCTCTACTTTTTTTTTCCAACTCCCAGATGCCTTCCCCATCTCAGTGGCTTCCTCCTCCTCCTCCTCTCTCCCCTCCCCAACTCCCCCGCACTAGTCCCGGGGATAGAATCCAGTCTTGTACAACTCGACTGAGTGTTTTGCATCCGGGCCACATCACTGGATAACCTGGACTTTTCTCTCTATTTCTTCAGCACCATGCAAACGATGAGTGAATCTGACTGCTGTCCTCAGAATACATCCATCTTTGATTGCTCATGAGGGCCACCATCGCCACCTGGTCAGACCCACATCCTGTCTGAGCTGGATCCTGACAGTGGCTTGGAACGGTTCCCGCATTGCTCAGATTCTCCGCAGTAGCCAGAGAGATTCTGCTAAAGCATTAACCAGACCATGTCATGCTTTGCTTGGAAACTTAGACTCTCATCTCCCTCAGGAAAAACCCCAATACCATCATGGCGGGCGTGAAACCCTAACTGCCACCCCACATTGCTCTTCTGACCTCCTCTCCCCACTCCTTGGTCTTCTGTTTCTTGTTCCTCAAATGTTCCAGGTGAGAGCCCGCGATGAGTACCTGCCGCAGTGTCTCCACTGCCCTCCACTCACCTGGATGCCTGCCAGTTGGGCTTCTTTGTCTTCTTAAGTGCCCTTGGGCGGGGAGGTCTCTGACTCTCTTGTCTAACACAGTGGTGTCTAGCAACCTTCCGTGTCCCATTTCTGGTTCACCCCATAGTACCTATCACTGTCTATTTTCAGAAAACAGTGCCTCTTTTCTGTCTTCTCTCACGAAATTGTGAGCTTACTAGTGAAACTCTGGTTTACTGATAAGAATACTGGAGAGCAACAGCCGCAGCTGTGTGTTTGTTGAATGTAGACATGAACTTGGGACCTTTGCTGAGCCTGCTGCTCCCCTTGTGATGTCACAGAAGGCTCTAACATAGACTAATTTCTCCTTCCTCCCTCCTTTCCTCCTTCCCTCCCTCCCTCCCTCTCTCCTTCCTTCCCTCCCTGTTTTCTTTCTTTCTCTCGTATTTTAGACAGGCCTTGCCCTATAACCTTGACTGGCCTGAAACTTGCTACAAAGACAACCTGGCCTTGAACTCATTGAAATCCCCCTGCCTCTGCCTCCCAAGTGCTAGGATTCCAGGTATTTGCTATCATGCCTGGCTTCCAATATGAACCATTTGGGAAGCACACTATATCCTGTCACTTCACTTCCGGGGACTCCGGCCGGTGCATATGAGGGAAATAATAATCATTTCATTCATTGGGCTGTTGTTGGAATTAAGTGAACTAATTCATACAAATAATTGAGAAGCACCTGGCATGTGTTAATCAGGAAACAATTGCAAGCTTGTTTATTCTCACTTCATAGAAGGGGGATCTAAAGCTCAGAACATTCAGGAGTGTAACCACAGGTTACACAGCAAGAGGCAGAGTGAAGGTTGAGCTCAAGACTTGTGATTTGCACAGCTGGTTCTGCTAAGTCAAACTCATACAATGACCTCAATAAGGTCATGGGACTCTTCCCTAAGGCGACGGAGCAGCGTGGCCTCTTGCAGTCTGTTTTGTCTGAATCCTCCCAACATTCCAGCCAAGTCATCAGACGATCTCTGTGTGAACATCTCCAGGCTGGGGACTCACTGCTTCCTGTTGCTGAGTCTGAAGCGGAGTATATGGATACTCATACCATTTGACATGCTATGGGATCGAGATGACAGAGTTAGGGATAGTTCCTGTAACTCTGTTACTCGCAAGGCTGAGGCAGGAGGATTGTTGAGAATTTAAGGCAAACAAGGCTATGTACACAGAGAGAACTTATGTCAAAAAATAAACTTGGGTGTGATGGCGCACACCTTTAATCCCAGCTTCAGGAGGCAGAGGCAGGCAGAGCTCTGTGAGTGTGAGGCCAGCCTGGTCTATATGATGGGTTCCAGGCCAGCCAGGGCCATGAAGTCAACATTTAGAAAGACAATAGTCGATGCCACTAAAAGTCTACCCTCGTCACCTTCCTTAGCAGTTCAGCTAGGCATACTGCCCCGCTTCCTGCCCAGTGTCCCCAGTGGTCTGGGGCACCCTGTGACTTCAGATCCCACTGACCTCTCTGGCTTGGCTCCCTGACAGGCCCTGCAGCCACCCTCTTGATGTCTACCCTGTCTGCTAGGCAACCTTGGCTTGTAAGCTTCATCTGGATCTGGGCCTCACCCCACACTGCAATGGGACCCTGGAGGAAGGCTGGCTTTGGAGACTGGGGCCACCTGTCTAGTAATCTACAGGACCTGGGAGCGCAGTGAGGAACAGGGTTCCAAACAAAGAACATGACTCCGTTACCGCTCTGAAAGTCGCTCTTGGTTCCCACCCGTCTGTAAAGCTACCTGTCCTGGATCACTGCCCATAGAACTCCTGAGGGCAAGCCTCGTCTACAGGGTACAACTTGTCTGGAGGGCTAATGCAAGGTGGGGCATACTGCAGGCTAGAACCCTATGGCTCTCTTTAGTATTGTAACTGCTCCCTCTAGGCCTCGACTCGCAATAGCAGAGATTGCCACCGTGTTCCCCGTTTTACAGAGGATCTGTTGGGTGGAGATGAAATAGTTTGCCCCCCAGTGTTAGCTGGGCCAGGGACAGGGTAGAGTTTCCCTCAGAAAGCTGGAGCCAGTCTGGGGTGGAGCCCCCTGTCCTGCTGTGTGGGAGCTAACCCGTCCCAGCTTCTTCTACTGGCTGGGAAACTTTCCACAAAGCAGTCACTCCAGAAACTTGCAAGGATCAAAGTGTGGCTAGGAGTTTGTAGGAAAGAAGAACACCGAGGACCATGTTCCCTGCACCCCACTTCATCCCAGAAGTCTTGAGGTGATGATGTTCCTGCGTTGCTCTCTTCTGACCCTGGCCTTCATTCCTTTTCATTTTCTGAGAACCCTTCCCGAGTTCCCCCAAAAAACCCAAGCTCCTTTCCATAAAATAGTGCAGTAATGTTATTATTGTCCGGTACTTGCTGGCTTCGGAGTGCCGGATACAGGTAGGCATGGGGTGGGTGAGGCCCCAGCCATGGAGACAGATGGTACCCGGAGGGAGAGATTCAATTACCTGCTTCTTTCCCAAAGCAAATCCGCCTGGTAAGTGGGTTATAACTTGTTATTGAGAGGCCTCCCCTCCATGCTGCTGGAGATTCGGTTTGTTGATGGCTTATTAAGTTTGCTGCAGGTCAGAGATGGATGAATTAGTCCTGATTCAGAAGTCAGGGAAGGTTTCAGGAGGGAGGCAGCAGAAGGTTGGAGATGTGGGTCAGTCAGGGCCAAGTTAGCTTGGGTGAGGGATTCCTGGGGGAATGGAGGGAGGGGCTAGGGGTTGGGGAGGGGGGCCTTGAATGTGGGGCTGAATAAAAGGGTACGGTAAGCCCCTGAGCAAGAAAAGTGCAGGTGGAAACGGATTTTGAGGAGAGAGTACAAGAGGTGTGGTCACAAAACAGGGGACACATCTGGGTATGATGGTGCCTGCCCGCCATTGTGACACTTGGGAAAGAGGCAGAGGCAGGTAAGAAGGTGGCAAGTTGAAGCACAGGCTATGTAACAAGACCCCATCTCAACAGCAAACAGACCAGGGGACACAAAGCCTCCCTACTTACCAAGGAGGACAGAAGCAGGGCCTGGACCACCTGGGTGCAGACTTTGCAGCAGGGGCAAGGGAGATGCCATCGGGCACGCACTTGAGGATGATGAGGTGAGGGATGGGCTCTGAGGGTAAGGAAGAGTCATCCTAGCTTGTGGCAGGGGACTCTTGACATGGGAGGCCGTGGAGCTCAGAGAGGTTGATGCTTTGCCCAAGCTGCCTAGCAGTGGTGTGAGGGGCTGAACGGGCCCCAACAACCAGCCTGTCTGCTTCCCCTCACCGCGCATACCAGGCCATTCAGAAGCTGCCTCCTGTATTCCCCAGCCCCACTTACTCTAATCCTGGGGATTAGTGAGGAGGGGGAATTCTCACCGCTGCTCAGAACAAGTTGCTCAACACAGAAACTCTCTGAGGCTGTTCTTCCAGGCCTCCTGCCTGATGCTCTTCATATTCCCTGCCTCCATCTCTCCAGGCTTGGGGAGAGGGCTTATGGGCAGGCTTGCTGGGGCTACTGGGGCAAGGCTGTACTGAAGAAAGCTATGGTTGGTGGAGATAGAAGGATTCTTGGTGAACTGGGAACATGTCCCTACAGGAAGTCAGAGGAGAACCCAGACAACTGGGTGCCAGCCAGCCCCTAATCCTTTGCCATATACTCCCTTCCTTAAGGATTTTTTTTCCCTCAGAAAAATCTGTTTAATTTTTCCATCTCAAAGACCATGAATGTAGGATTTGGGGTGGGGTAAGGGTAGGAATTAAGGAAGGCCATATAGCTGGCCATGGGAAAGATGAGGCAAAGGAAAACCCAGCTTTTGTCATGTCATTTTCTGGAAGGAAGTCAGAAACACAGGCCCAGCAGCTCCTGGCAAGCCATATAGTCCATAGACATGGGTCTTGCCTCTGCTACTTTGTTTGGCTGTGTGCATGCTCTCAGAATAGGAAGACCCCGCTAAAGACAGGAACTGTGTTGGTGAGAGTAATTTTGTGGTGGAGTGGACAGTGACGGAGGTGGTCACAGTGCTGGTGGTCATGGTGGGAGTAATGACGGAAGCATTGTGGCGGGGACAGGGGTGGTCATGGTCATGGAAACTCCTGAAACCATGAAGAGATGGGGGAGGAGCGGAGACTGAGGGGTGGGCTTTAAATCTTGGCAGGCCTGGCTGCTGTTCCCACCCGCTGAGTCCCAAGTGGTCAGGAGTGCAGGGTCTATCTCTCTGATATTCACTCTCCCATTGAGAGGAGGGCATTGATAAGAGAGCTGTTGAGCTCACAGAGGCCAGCACCCACTCCCTCGGTTTCCTCTCTCTCTAGGGAGTCTTCAGTCCCTCTGTGGGTTCCGGGTCCTTCCCTTGTGTCCACAGACTTCCTCTAGTCAATTCCTACAGACCCTGCCCTGAATCATCAGCCAGTTCATTTCCTCAGAGTCCCACACGGTCTAAAAAAGAAGCCTTGGCCTCTGCTGCTGCTTCCTGGCCCACCAATTGCTCCCTCAGCCTTCTCTGTACCTCCAGGTTCCCAGTGCTGTAAAACTGCCTGTTAGGTCACCAGAGGCCCCGCTCCGGCTGCCTCTTTCTCTTCTTCCTAGAAAGAAATTGGTTCTAGGGCCAACCATGTCATTGCCATTTTAGTCTGATTGATCATATAGGCTTGTATGCCATGTCTGTGGGCAGAGGTCAGTGAATGGCCCGAGGGAGCTGGTTCTCTTCCTACCATGTGGGTCCTAGGGATCAAATTCAGGTCACAGGTACATTCACATTCACCTGCTGAGCCATCTTGCTGACCCCAACCAAGGTTTGACTAAAAGCCCTTTGCCAGGGCTTGGAGGACCGAGTGGCAGACGCCCATCTCAATACCTCTGCCTCTGGTGCTCCAGTGTTGCTCCCATGATCCCAGCCTCTCCCTGAACACTCTCCATCCTTGTTTATCATCTTTCCTGGTTCCAGTTTGAGCCAGTGCAGCAGCTGGCAGGCCAGCATCTCTGGCTCATCAGCTCATGGCTTGAGCCCTGCCTCTGGCTTCAGACTTGTCCCTTCTAGACTCTGTCCGGCACCTTAAGGAAGGTGGTCGTGCCTTCCCAGATGCACTTGCCGTTTCCTGCCTGGAACCCTGAGTGGATTCTTCCCTCCCCACCACTACCAGTTCTGCCAAACCTCCTGGGTCATGGTTCTCTCACAGCGAACACAAAATCTAATTTTATTTTAAAAACACAAAGCCTGCTCATCCTTTAACTATGTTCATTTAAAATTATTATCTTGATGGGTTCTGTTTGGTATTAAAGCCAATAAGTTATATAAATCTTGGGTTTTGTTTTTTTTTTTTTTAACTCAGGAAAGCAACTCTGGTAGCATGACACATTGCTCTGAGTTGTATAAACTGTTAGCTTTTTGGGGTGGTAGTGGGTAGGACAAGGGTCTTACTAAGTAGGCTTGTCTAACCTGGACATTTCTGTAATCCTCCTGCCTCTGCCCTCCAAGTACTGGGTTTACAAGTGTATGTCACCACATCCAACTTAAGCTTTAGGCTTAAAATTAGTAAAACATCTTTTAAAACTAAGTTATTATTTATTTTTCCATGCTTGGGATACTCCAGGACCTTGTATACACTCGGTAAACACTGTACTACTGAGCTACGTTCTCAGTCCTAAAACTGCTTTTTAGAAAGTAAAACACCATCGTTGTAGCTGGAGGGACGGCTCAGTAGTTAAAGAGCACCACCTGCTTCTCCAGAGGACCCAGGTTCAGTTCCCAGCACCCACACTGTTGGTGACCTGCAGCTATTTTACCTCCAGCTCCAGGGAATCCAATTAGCCCCACCCCATGGCTGGGTTAAGGGGACATACTCTGCAGATGCCATTGGATTTTTGTAAATTCTCTCTGGAAAAAGGTCTCTTTTAAACACAGTACCTGCCCTCTCAACTGGACACACACACACACACACACACACACAATTGGCAATAATAAAAATAAGCCTTATAAGGCTTTTTAATTATGCAAAGTATTATGCATCCCAAACACTCCCAACTTGATTCCAATAATTATCAGCTTTCTGTCAATCTTGTTTCACCTGCTTTTCAGCTATTCTTGTTTCTCTTCAACTAGGTAATTTGACATATTCTATATATATCATATCATTTTATTAGTAAATAGTACATATTTCTTTAAAATTTATTTGTTAAAAGAATTACAATACTTTTAAACACATTAAAAACAATACATTTCTTCTCTCTCTCTCTCTATCTCTCTCTTTCTCTCTCTCTTTCTTTCTTTCTTTTACAAGATAAAAATATCTCCGAATGTAGCCCAGGCTTCCCTGAGACCCACCATGTGGTACAGGCTGAGCTCAAATTCATGACCCCTCTCTGTCTTTGTCTCTGTGAGGCAAGGATTTCCGGTGTGTCTTACTATGCCCAACAAAATCACTAAATTCTTCACAAAAGTTCAACATTTATGTATATGAACATTTTGCCTGCCTGCCTGCATGCATGTGTTCCATATATGTGCCTGGTGCCCAAAGAGGTCAGACAAGGGCACATAATCCACTGGAACTGGAATGACAGACTCTTGAGGGTCACCATGTAGGTGCTGGGAACCAGACCTGGGCCGCTGTGGGAGCAGACGGTGCTCTTAACCACTGAGCCATCTCTCCTGACCCTTAGTCCATTAAAAAAAAATTGACATGCAAAATAGTTTCATCATGTCAATTTTAGACAAATATTGTTCTTGGCTCAGATTCATCCCCCTGTATGAAATTATTTTAACAAAAAAGTTGTAACTACAATGTCAACAATAACAACGAACAAACCACAAAGGAACAAAATACGGATATACACAAAACTCAAAAACCCCAACACAAAATCGGACATGATGGGATCTGACAGAGGAAAATACTGAAGGAAAACATACTTCAGCAGCTCTGGGTCTTAGGGATCAGACACACCTTCTTTTTTGGGAGGGGGTTTCTAGACAGGGTTTCTCTGTGTGACCTTGGCTGTCCTGGAACTCACTCTATAGACCAGGCTGGCCTCAAAGAAAGAGATCCTCCTGCCTCTGCCTCTCAAGTGCTGGGATAAAGGCGTGCACCATCACGGCCTGGCTTTAGACACATATTTAATAAAAACAAAACAAAACAAAACAAAAAAACCCAACCTCCCTCCCCACTATTTCAGGAAGATAGAAATAAAGGACATGACTGAGAATTTTGGCAGATAATTGAAACTTATTTTTTTTTTAAGTGAAAATTTTAGAGCTAAAAATAGTAGCTGAAAACAGCAATTTAAAGGGTAGGATTAAGAGCATATTAGACACGACTGAAGAAAGATCAGAAAAAATATCAGTGTGAAGTGTGGAGATGTGGAAATGGTGGGGGCTATAGGACAGCTTCCGAGACATGGAGGAGGCAGTGCGCAGTTTTAGGGTAGGGGAAAGGTCATATGTGGCGGGGTCTCTCTGAAACACATGACAGAGATGGATCCATGTGATCAGTAAGAACCTATAGCAAGATGGCTGAGAAGGAACACACATCCAGTCTGTCAAGGAAGACTTTGAAACACCAGAGAGAAGGAGACCTTAAACACAGAGAGGGGCTAGCGAGATGGCTCAGTGGTTAAGAGCCCTTGCTGCTCTTGTGGAGGACCCAGGTTCAGTTTAAAGCACCCACATAGTTGGTTCAAAACTGTCTATAGGGCTCCAGTTCCAGGGGTTCTGAGCCCTGTTATGACCTCCACAGGTACCAGGCATGCAGTGGAGCACATATGAGCACTCAGAGGAAACATTCACATACATAAAACAACATGCAATACATCTTTATAAAGGGAAACCTACAGATTACCTTGAAACTGAAGTGATGGTTAGTTGATCTCTCCTTGGAAGGATGGAGTCTGGAGGAGACTGGGATTCTCAGGAGTGCTTTAAGAGACAGGAAAATCACACAACTCATCTAATGGATTTGTGCGGGTTCTCCCACTGACAGTCTGTTCTCCACCAGATGCCTGCTGCGTGTCGTACAGCTGGGAGTTGTGTGGCCTAGCTCTGGGTCAGCATATGAATGCTTGCCCAACGCGCCTCTCGGCGAGGCAAGACCCGTGAAGATGGTCTCTTCAAGAACCAGTGGACCTCGGGACAGCACAGAGTACTTCCAGGACCACGTGGCCTGTATGCTCTCTTCTCTCTCATGATGTCGATGATTCTCTTGTCGGCTTAGCATTTTCTTTGTCAGTCATGAGCGGGACAGATGTACTCTTCCTGGAAACTTTATTTTTTTCTCCAATATTCTCCCTTAAAGTTTTTGGGAAATGCTGCTTCTCAGGTTTCTTATAGAGAGGCTTAGGTTTGCAGGGACCTTTTGTAGGACAAGGGAACAGTTAGAGAAACACGAGGTAACTGTGTACGAGTAGTTTACTGCAAATCGCCCTTATTCCTGTAAATACGTCTTGTTAAGTTTTGAACGATATTGTTATTCTTGAGAAGGTGTACCTATGTTTATCACTTTCTAGCTTTGGAAAGACAGGATGTGCCTTATTTAGCCAAGCTAACAAAATGCTGAGTGTTGTTTTGTTTTAAAAGTTAGGGAAAAAATATACTTGTTTTTTCCCCCCCTGGAGGTTAGGGGAAAACTTGTTTTTGAAATATAAATAAAGATGGCTCGAGTTATTTGGGTCGGCAACCTGCATGAAACTCACCTGGTGGTCGAACATTCTTCTTCCGCTGATGCCCCTTCCCCAGCTCAGGACCTGAACCCAGGTTGCAGCAGGACTCGGCACAATTTTACTCGATTCATACACCAAAAGTTGTGGATACTCCTCAAGTTAAAGGCTCACACCCTGAAGACTGATGCCTGTTGCCAGTGCCAACAAGGGACCTGTATTTCTGACCTGCCAGCGATTAGCTCAAGAGTTCCCGGCCTGCTCTTCGGGTTCATGTTGCTTGCTAGAGAGATGCACAGAGCTCAGAGTGACACAGCTTGCCACTGTGATTCACGGCAAAGGTGGTGTAAGGCGGAATAAAAGAACATCCTGAGAAAAGGATGTATAGGGCAACCAGGCGGTGATGGCGCACACCTTTAATCCCAGCACTCGGGAGGCAGAGGCAGGCGGAGTCTGAGTTAGACGCCAGCCTGGTCTACAGAGAGAATTCTAGAACAGCCGGGGCTAACAGAGAAACCCTGTCTCAGAAAAGAATAAAAAGGAATTTAAAAAAGAATAGACAGAGAAAAGTCTGTGCAGAGGGGCAGAGCTTCTTTGGCCTCTCTGGGCACACATTCTCTGGACATCTCCACAGACTCAGCAATCTGTTTTTGTTTTCCCAGACAGAGCCATCTGATGTGGGTGCTGGGAGCTGAACTTGGAGCCTCTTACCTCTGAGCCATCTGTCTAACCATGCCCGGCAGTCTGGAGGTTCTCCTATAGAGGGTCATTAGGTATGCACAAGAGCTTATATCATTGGCCATGAGTGAGCAACCACCTTCCACCTTCCTTGCCTCCCAGGAGATGAGAACCAGCTACATGTTTGTTGCTATAACTCAGAACACCACAGTAACTGAATTAAATGGTGCACTTTCTATTGGCTACCTAGAAAAACTAGTCAAAAGTGAGGGCAAACTAAGTATATTCTCACAGGAACACAATCGAAGAGAAGCTGGGTGTGCTAGTGGGTCCTTGTAGTTCCAGAGACTGACGGGAAGGTCACTTGGACCCAGAGAGTTTGTGACCAGTCTGGGTAACAGAGTGAGACTGTTTTGATTTGAAAAATGTTAAAAACGTTTTAAGGTGGGTGTATTTACTGCCAAGAATTCACATGAGTAGAGTCTCCCAGCAGGAGGACCCTAACTGGAAGGGCAAACTAAGCAATGAAAATGACACAGATTAATACCGAGGATTGATTATGTATATATGGGGATGATAGTGTACAGTACATAAGATTTTGAAGTCCTTACACGGAGTTAGGAAAAGAAAGCAAAGTAAATAAGTAAATACTAAGAGTTTTTACAAATGCATGCTCTAATCTTTAGGTAGATACTAAATTTTAATTTTTTTCAAAATTTATAAACTTTATTAGAAAAAAAAACTTGTAAAAAAGTAAAACCACCACACACCAAAATGAACTACACTCAAAGTCTATACATTTCAATGAATGAAAAATTATGTGTGACTTTAAATTTAATAGAGAGGTTGATTAAATAAAATAATTCCAACAGAAAGCAAAGGAGGAAAAGAAGTAAGATTTGTCAGAAGTGGTTATAAGAGGCTAGGTTTAAATCCAAATATAAAAGTTATTACATGTAAAATAATAAAAAAAATTCCCACTAAAAAGTGAAGAGTTTTAGAGTTTCAGACTTAAAACTTTTTGCATTTAATTTATTTTTAATGTTTATTTATTTGCATTTTATGAGTGAGTGCTCTGCATGCGAGAAGATGGTTGTGAGCCACATGTGGGTGCTGGGGATTGAACTCAGGATCTCTGGAAGAGCAGCCAGTGCTCTTATGGCTGAGCCATCTCTCCAGCCCCCTGAATTTATTGTTTATTCTCTCTCTGTTTGTAAGTATAAGTGTGTATAAGTGTGTGTTTGTGTGTGTGCGTGCCATAGAGCACTGAGGCAGGAGGAAAGGAAAGCTGAAAGAGTACTCAGGGCTCTCCTTCTACCATGTGGGTCCTGGAGATTGAACTCAGGTCACCGGGCTTGGCAGCGAGAGGTGCAGAGTCATCCTGCTGGCCTTTGGGACGTAGTTTGCATAAGAACCAAACTGAACGTCTATATTGTTATAGAGTCATAGCTGAAATACAGAGATGCGTACCATACCATCTAGAGCAAAAAGCTAGTTCAGTTATTAAGGTCAGACTAAATAGATTTTAAAATAAATGTATTACTCGGCCGATATGAGTCAGTACACTGACAGCGGCTCCCTGGCCTTCGGATTACTCAGAGCTTATTTCTACACTGTCTTCCTTTACTGTCTGACTGTCAGCTGCTCAACTGGTAATCCTTGAGGTCAGTTTCTAAAGAAGTTATATTCAGGGGCTGGAGAGACGACTCCGTTGTTAGGAATGCAAGCTGCTCTTCAGTCCCCAGCACCCACCCTGGGTAGCTCACAGCCACCTGTAACTCTGTGCCAAGAGTTCTGATGCCCTCTCTGGCCACCATGGGAAACGGCACTCATGTGCACAGACCCGCATACATGTATGTATGCATATATACATTATGAGAAGAAAGTTCAAAGCTGAGCGTTGTGGCATAGACCTTTAATTCCAGTACTTGGGGGCAGAGGCAGGCAGATCTCTGAGTTTAAGGCCAGCCTGGTCTACAGAGCAAGTTCAGGGACAGCCATGGCTACAAAGAGAAACTTTGTCTCGGAAAAAAAGAAAAGAAAAAAAAAACCAGGAAGAAAACAAAACAAAACAAAAAACCCCGAGCTAGAACTCCTCAGTGTCCCTTAATAAAATATTGTGAGAGAGTAGCCGGATGACCTTGGTACAGTCTCTTGCCCTCTGCTGACACTGATTTCATGGTAAGTACTTTGTGCTAGATTCAAGGGCTCCTCCAAGGAGGCTAGGTTGCTATTCTTTGTTGTACAGACTTCCTTGTAGTCTAGAATGGGGCTTGTAGCATCCCATGGTACCCAAGGCCAGAGCTCATCTCATACATCTCTATTAGAAATGCATTCAAACGACTCTAGGGACCTTCTCCGGTAGCCGGGGCAATTCGTTAGGGTCTCCCAGTTTGGAAACTCTTGGAATCCTCCCATTGACACATGGGGACCAGTGGTGGTCCAGAAACATCTGGGCTCCAGAGCAGGGACTCAATGGCGGGGAAAGAGCTAGAACCAAGCTCCAAGTACAGAATGAACGGCTAAGTCTCCCAGCTGTCAGAGCAGTGTAAGTGCCTAGAGGGCTCTGCTGGCTTTCCTATCGGAGGTGCTTGCTCTCCTCTGTCGGTGGAGTCCAGAGTTACAGTGTCACACAATGTGAGGAGAGGGTTTACCAAAGCAGAACCCTGCAGGTGGGGGCCTCTGGAACTCTGCCAGCCCTCGAACTGTTGCTAGAGCTGGGCCAACAGCTGGAGGAGTCGGTTTTCTTCACAGAAGGTTGGGCAGGGTGGAGGAGGGGCCAGGTGTGACTTGGGGAGCATAGCAGGGCTCCTGACTGGCCAGCAGGCCCTGGTTACTGGCAACAAAACGGTCGGGACTGCTCTCAATTACCCTGATAATCCAGACTGCACGGTGGGGGCAAGGTACGTGAAAGGTGACTGTGTCAAAGCGAGAGACGGGAAGCGGCGAGGATGATGATGCTGACGGCAGAGCGGCCGACTTTGGGGTGGACTGGGGCAGTGACCCTGAGCAATCTTGAGTGTTGCCCAACATTCAGCGCTTTGGATGAGTTTGCAGGAGTTTCTGGGAATGGTTCCATCTATTAATTCACCGAGTCATTGACTAAACAATTTCTCTGGGATTGCAATAAGACCACCTCAATGTTGTACGTGTTCTAGGACTACAATTTATCTGCCGTGTGGGAATGGAGCTTTGGTGACCGGTAAAGGAGGAACCTGGAACAGGAGGAACTTGTCAGTTTTATGCAGCTAGCTCTGGGGGAGGCAGCTGTGAGCTGAAACAACTGACTTTCAGCAGACGATGGAGAAACAGAAAGGAAGACAGAGGAGGCGAGAAAGAAACATGCCAGGCATCCCGTCTCCTTGTCTAAAGCACTCGTCCTCCGCGGCTTCCGTCCAGGGACTGACTGTCCCATTTTGCAGAAGAACAAACTATGGCTCACCTTTCACTCAGAACTGTTTCCCCAGGCTTGCCCAGGTTGACCCTGGAGTGTCCCTAAGTTGTCCTTGTTGTGCAGTGGCTGCCAGAGTGGAGGGCAGAGTCTTCTGTCCCCATGGAAACACTGTTAGTTTTCCAAAAGTCTGGTTCTGTGGTCAACCTCTGGGAATCTATTCACCTGTGGGCAAACTGATAAAAACTGAATTGCAGAACTATTACATCAAGGACCACGTCTAGTGATGCCAACAAACACACAAGAATGCTAGTAAATTTTTTTTTTTGAGGGGGGAAGGTCTATTAAGACAGGTTGTCCTACACAGTCAGGCACAATGTAGCCTGGGCTGGCTTCAAGTGCAAGGGTCTCTTCTCAGCCTTCTGAAAGATGAGGCCGCAGTGTGTCTCACCTCGTCCAACTAGCGGATAGGTTTTTGTTTTGTTTTGGAGACAGTCTCATCGTGCGATCCTAGCTGGTCTGGAACTCAGTGTGTAGACCAGGCTGGACTGGGGCTGAACAGAGCGCTCTGCTTGCCTTTGCCTCTTGGTGTGAGGATTAATGTCTGAATGGTAATAACTGTGAATTAACAATATTTCAGATATGCGAACTCATGCAAATTCTCAAGCCAACCTTGGAAAGAGACTCCGAAATTAGTTTCATTTTCGAACTTTCACTCAGAAGCCCGGAGCGGCTAACTTACAAAACAGGAATGGACTCACAGGTACAGGTTCAGGAGGCACCAGAAGTGTGGTGAGAGGCTGCCTGGAGCAGACTGTACCCCTCGAGTTAAGGCTAGCTGATCGTGAGTTCCTGAAGCCTGTGGTCAATTTCTGACCATACCAGTCATTTCCTGTGTGATCTGAAAGCCATCACTGTCTCCGGCTTCCCATGTTGAACGAAAGAACACACAGGTTGGCCCTGATGATCCCAAGCTCAGTTGCAACGCTGACATTTCAAGAGGCTTCACCAGGCTAAAATAAGTTGCAAGAGCCGCAGCTGCGGTCGGAAAAGGGCAGCCTGGGACATGTGCGCTTATGGAAGCTGGGAGGCTGTTCGTGGTGAGGGGGCATAGATAGCTAATTGCAAATTCGTGAGCTCAGCTGGGGGCCACTTTCTCCCAGCAGTGCCTGCCCGCAGCTGGCTGTGAGTCAACCCCAGGTCACTGGCCACAGCAAGGCAACTGGAGACAAGCCCTGAGCATGGACAGAATGCATGTCCCACCGGATGGCAGTTCTTGGGGCTCCAGGGGGCTATATGCTCCTCCCTAGCTAATCTGGATTCTTCTAAACCATTAAGAAGGCCTTATCACTCACCGTGTGCTCATTGAGTACTTTGCAATGGAAAACTGAGACAGAGGAATCAGAAAGCTCATAAGTTGGGTCAGAGCCGCGAGGCAAGGGTGAGCCGTATATCTGGGACTTTGGATTTTGCTAGTGGGCTCAGAATCAGAGCACTTGGCTTGTGCCTGGAGGTGACATTGTAGGGCTCCCACATCTGACCTCTGCAGGATGAGTTACTACCAAGTAAGGGCAGGAATTTACTCTATCCTACTTCCCAAGGGGAAGAGATGTTAAAAGAAAGACAATAACTTTGGGACCGACTAGAGTCAAGAAATTATTCCTGAGAATGTTCACCAATGTGGGTTCTGGGATGTGAGCTCCTTGGGAAGTCAGGGAAGATGTGGTCAGAGCTCAAGTACTTCCAACACAACCGCTCCTGCCAGCTAAGTACGTCACATAGCATGACCTGGCCCATGATGTTCAGTGATTCAAGGTGCTTTCCTCTGTGCGTTTGTCTTGTGGGTCTCCCACGTGCCTTTTGAATGCAGGCTCCAGCCTCATCATATACCTGGGGTCTGGTCTGGAGCCAATTTACAGTCTCAGCTCTGAGACAAAGGCAGACATCTCCAGACTTCGGCTCAGCATTTGAACGTCTATGTAGCCATTTTCCATTCATCTACTTACTCATTCACCTACTCATTCACCCATCCATCCCCCCACTCACCCACCCATCCGTTCTTTCACACACTCATTCATTTATTCATGCCACTACACCTCTGGGAAACGCTCTTTTGGTCTGCTTAAACATCTCTCTTGGTGGGAATGAAGCTCAGTAGAGTACACATCTTGCTGAATATACACAAAGCCCTGGGTTCAAACCCTTCAGACTCCAGTACCACAGTACCATGGTACTGGAATTGATCAGGGCATAATGAAGCTTGCCTGGAATCCCGTCAACAAGGAGTTAGAAGCAGGAGGACCAGAAGTTCAGAGTCATCCTCAGCTATATATTAAGCTCAAAGTCAGCCTGGTCTACATGATGCTGTCTGAAAAAGAAGTGTAATTTTAAAAAAAAAAATCCAGAAAAACAACAATAGAACTCCAAACAGCAACGTCATCATCTTCCTAAGAAACCCAGGATCCCCTGGGGCCACCCAATCCACACTTTGATTATTTGACCTTTAATCATTGTTGTTGTTTGTTTGGGCTTCTCTATGTAGCCATAACTGACCTGGGGCTCACCATGTAGACTAGGCTGTAGATCAGGCTGGTCTCGAACTCACACAGAGATCTGCCTGCCTCTGCCTCCCAAGTGCTGGAATTAAAGGCATGCGCCACCATCCCCAGCTGACCTTTAATTCTTTAATTCTTTTTTTTTACTTTTTAACAATTTATTTATTTATTCATTATGTCTACAGTGTTCTACCTGTGTGTATGCCTGCCTGCCAGAAGAGGGTAGATCATTGTTAGCTATCATGTGGTTGCAGGGAATTGAACTCAGAACCTCTGGAAGAGCAGCCAGTGCTCTTAACCTCTGAACCATCTCTCCAGCTTCCTGACTTTTAATTCTTGAAAAAAATTAAAGATTTACTTTACTATTTATGTGTATGATTATTTTATTAGTATGCATATCTGTATACCACATGTATGCCTGATGCTTGCAGAGATCAGAAAAGGATGTTGGATCCCCTGGAACTTGAGTTATGAACACATGTGAACTGCCATTGAGAGTGCAGGGAATTGAACCTGTTCACCTGCAAGAACAAGTGCTCTTAATCTCTGATCTATCTCTCCAGTCTCTTGGTCTTTAACTAAAAGAGTAGTTTATGCCTATGGATGTTTGGCCTGCAGATATGTCTGTGCACTGGATGAGAGCCTGGTGAACACGGAGACCAGAAGAAGGGGCATCAGATCCCTTGAAACTGGGGTTGCAGACAGTTGTGGTGCTGGGAATTGAACCTGGGTTATCTGGAAGAGATAACCACCAAGCTGTCGATTCAGCCACTATTATTTGACCTTTAAGGCTTCAGCTTCTGTTGGATTCCTTCTGCTCTGGAGAAGAAGGCTGTCTTCTACAGGGTAGTCCTAGAGAGATTCTGCATGCCCAGATCTCTCTCTCTTCCTTCTCTCTTTCTTCTTCTCCTCTGTAGACATTTACTGAGCTTCTGTCATATTCCAGGAACCAATCAGAAGCAAAGGTCCACGCAACATCTTCACCTCCCAGATCTACAGCAAGTGGGGAGATCCCACAGAACAAACGATGGGATGGCGAATTATAGCTGTATCTGGGAAGGACTCCCCAAGAACGGGGCATGGTGACAGCGAGACGTGTGAAGGTGGACAGAATCCACCCAACAGTCGTCTTCCCTGGGGATAACCACCCCAGAGGCGGCAATCCATATAATGGATTTCTGGAGACCTCTCTAAATCTGGACCCACTGTTTTACGAGGGCCTCTAACACCATTCTCCTGGTCTCTAACATTTTTTCTCTTGGTGCAGCCCAGCCCGTGGCAGTGTGTTCGTGTTCTCCTGGGACAAGTTTCCTCTGGAAATATTTGCACATTCCAGCAGTCTCGCCAAAGCCTCCTGCAAACCAGAGTGCCGACCTTGACTTTGAGTCCTTGTGTTGACCTTGTAAATACTCTTCTCCCTCAGCCCCTAGATGCTGTTCTGGGCCTGGATCTGTGGCTGGCTTCAAAGTATGAAGCTTCATTTCTTCTTGATATGGCCAACAAAGTGCAGTCTTCCTGTCTGCATATGCTTGTAGCTTAGATAAGGTATCAGCAGGTGAGGACCCGGGGGGGGGGGGGGATGGAAACCTGGGAGGAGGTTATAGGTGGCATTTACTCTCGGACCCCAGAAAGAGATACCTGCACTCTGCTGGGTCACACAGTTCCATGAGCTCTGACTCTGTCCTCCGAGTCCATTATTGAGAGAGAGGAGAGGGGGATTCAGCCCCATGTGTGTTTGTGTTTCTGTGAAGTCTGCACGTGTATATGCATGGGAGCCTGTGTGAGTTGTCTGGTTAGGTTTCTCTGTTGGCCAGTCCTTATCTTTTTGCTCTTAGTAACCCAGTCACTCACGGGTGGCCAGTTAGCTACCAGAGCCCTGGTCAAGACCTCACCCACCTGCTCTGCCCCAGAGTCACACCAGGTGGTTCCACCTGGCCCCCTGCCTGCTTGCAGCATGGGCACTCACCACCCCCCTCCATCAGGGACCTGGCTGGACAGTGGGCAGGACCACTTCTCAGTCCTCTCCTCTGTCTACCAGTCTCCGGCCTGACCGGGCCAGGTGACTCCACCTGTCTCAAGCTGTGACTCCTCCCTGTGTGTGCTTTCAGAGCCCAACCCTCAACAGACCTGTGGGCGTCACTTCTCTTATCTGTCAAATGGAAATAAGGCACTAACTATCTGGCAACCAGGTTAGTGCTGGACAGAGAACAGAAGTTCTGGGAACAGCTTCTGCTTCCCCTGCCCTCTAACTTTTATGGGCACATGTTCTCTTCTGTTTAAAAACACTGACCATTTTTCAAGTCCTTTTGGCCCTAAAGCATGACTAGCTTCCTGCTGTCCTGGTGTCCAATCATACGCCATCTCGCCCCGGGACAGTGTTTTGACCCCCCCCACTTCTAAAGCAGCAACCCCTCCCCCTTGCCTCGGTGTCTCTACCTGTTGCTTTCGTATGAGCTGAACATCACTATTGTTATTACTTAGTGATAATCTGTCTTTCCTGCCCTGAAATGTGAGTCCCATGATGGCCGAGACCTCAGCTGACTTCTTGATTATGATGATTCTCAGTGCTTGGAGCTGTGTGTGTGTGTGTGTGTGTGTGTGTGTGTGTGTGTGTGTGTGTGTATGTGTGTGTGTGTGTGTGTGTGTGTGTGTGTATGTGTGTGTGTGGGGGGGAGAATTTTAGATGGGGAAGGAAGGGTGAAGTATCTCCTCCATCATCCTATACCCTAGTGGGCCAAAGACTGGAGTCACATGTCACTCCCCTGCCGTGTTCCCTGAGGGATCTCAGGAACAATGGCCTCTCCAGAGCCGCAGATGCAGGTTGCTCAGAAACTAGGGGAGGGCTGCACCTCCTTTGCCTGGCGACACCAGGTGTCTGGAGCCGAACACAGCCCTCACTCAGCATTGGCATCACAGTTGTTAAGTGCGATGCCGGAGCTGAAGATCCACCCTGATGCCTTAGCTAGGACTCCAGGCCTAGACTGGCTTCTCACGGGTGACATTTTCCTTCCCTGTCACCAATTCCTGCAGTCCCCCCACAACCTGAAATCTGTGTAGTTGCCACATTCTCAGTCTTCCAGATCAGCGCTGGGCGAGCTTCCCCGTATAACCTGTAACCTTCTGTCCTTGCCTGTCCTCCCCACTTTTACCCTGATATCCTTCTCTGGGCATGCAAGAGGGACCCTTGAGAAAAGCTGAATCCTTTCCTCCCGAGGAGGCGGGCTCCGCCTTCCCCAGTCCTTCTCCTCCCCTGGCTCCGAACCCAAAGTTGTCTTCAGTGACTTTGGTGAGTGGGAAGTGTATGCACACGGCTGCAGCTTTGGACCCAGTGTTGAAAGAATTCTCCCACCAGGTCAACCTCCCCCGGCCTGGGCAGTGCGCAATCATTGCCTGCTCCTTAGATCTGTCAGCACCCTGTCCTGGGCTCCCAGCCCTGGAAGAGCTCCGGATTGCTTGAGCAGAAAAGGATTTCCGCCTTAGAGGTTTGCATTGCAGGCTCTCAAGGACCTTAGTACTGATCTGTGTGTGGGCATATGAGCGTCCAGCTGCCTCGTGGACCAAATGTGGGGCTCGAACGCTTTTTAATATCATTCTTTTAAAAGATTTATTAATTAGAAAATTGTGTGTGTGTGTCTGTGTCAGAGAGAGAGAGAGAGAGAGAGAGAGAGAGAGAGAGAGAGAGAGAGAGAGAAGAGAGAGAGAGAGAGAGAGAGAGAGAGAGAGAGAGAGGAATTTATGTGTACCATGTGTGTGCAAATACCCAAGGAGGCTAGAGGGCTTCAAATCCCCTGGAACTGAAGTTATAGGCAGTTGTCAGTTTCCTGATGTGGGTGCTGGGAACAGAACATGGGACCTCTGAAAAAGCAGTAAGCTCTTTTAACCACTGAGCCGTTTTATCTCTCCATCATCATCATCACCCCCACCCCCACCACCACCACCACCATCATCACCATCATCATCATCAGACAGAACCTCAATTTGTAGCCCAGGCTGTCTGGAACCCTCTATGTATCTTAGGTTGTCATTGAATCCTAGGCTCAGCTTCCTGATTGGTGGGGTCATAAGCATGTACCAGGCCTGGGTGGGCTGGTCCCCACTTCTACTTGTGACACAGAAGGTCAATCCTTTTCTCTCTTGGCTCAGGGAACAGAGATGCCACATGAGTTGCTATTTAAGAGGAGAGTTGTTATTCAAAGTTTGAAAACCATACATCCTAAAGAAATTAATTTTCAATCCAGGGAAACTGAGGCCCGGAGGAGCAAATGGCTTTGCAAGGTCACAGTGATGTCAGTAGCAGAACCAGCCCCATATCAGACTGCCTGGCTCATAGACTGATGTTTTTGCCAATACCAGCCAGAAGTATCCCTCTTAAGAGGCGGCAGAGTGCCAGGAAGGTACTGTCACAGACATGGGCTAAGGTCACGCCTGCCCACTCCTGAGATGTTCCCTTGAGGATAGTTGTCCTGGGAAGGACACTCAGTTCTGAACTGGAGACTTAAGGCTTTGGAGGAGGAAGATCAGAGTGAGGAAGAGTGAGGTGGACAAGGGAGAGAGAGCCACCTGGGAAGGGCTCCTCATGTCTCCACTGAGAATAGACGCACTCCAAGCTGGAACTTTCTGTCTCCCTTCCACTGGGGGAGAGAGCAGAGAGCACTGTGTCCAGGGACAGAAGGTGGCTCTGAGGTGACACTGTGGGGTAGAAAGGTGGGAGAGTCTTGAAGATGTGTTAGTGATTGTTACCAGTAGAAATGACAAAATAAGGGGTTCTGTGTGACCTTGTCTCCTGCAATGCCCAGCTGGCACCCAGGAAATGTTTTTGGGCCATGAGATGGATGGACGGTATCCCCCACCCTTCACAACCTCTGGCCTTCTCCCTCCCCCTCTCCTGTCCATTAGAGACAAGGACTGAGTTATTCTTAGTAAGTTTCATTCATCAAAGTATGACAAATGGTGTCCTGGGAGGAATGTCTGGGCACCAGACAGGGAGCCAGAGGGGTGGACTGCAAAGATCCTATCTACGGGGAGAAGCCATTATGTTCAGTGAGTTCAATTTTGAGGGAGACACAGTCTGCCTTTGATAAAACACACTCTGAGTGGACATGGTCTGTCCTCAGGAAGCACAGGTCTGTGGGGAGACGGTCTATCCTCAGGGAGCACAGGTGTGTGAGGATGCGGTCTGTCCTCAGGGAGCACAGATCTGAGTGGACACGGTCTGTCCTCAGGGAGCATAGGTGTGTGAGGACACGGTCTGTCCTCAGGAGCACAGATCTGAGTGGACACGGTCTGTCCTCAGGAGCACAGGTGTGTGGGGACATGGTCTGTCCTCAGAGAGCACAGGTGTGTGAGGACACGGTCTGTTCTCTGGAGCACAGGTCTGGGGGGTACGGTCTGTTCTCAGGGAGCACAGGTGAGGGGACACGGTCTGTCCTCACGAGCACAGGTGTGTGAGGAAACAGTCTGTCCTCAGGAACCACAGGTGTGTGAGGACACGGTCTGTCCTCAGGGAGCACACGTGTGTGAGGACACGGTCTGTCCTCAGGGAGCACAGGTCTGGGGGGACACGGTCTGTCCTCAGGGAGCACAGGTCTGGGGGGAGACGGTCTATCCTCAGGGAGCACAGGTGTGTGAGGATGCGGTCTGTCCTCAGGGAGCACAGGTCTGGGGGGACACGGTCTGTCCTCAGGGAGTACAGGTGTGTGAGGACACAGTCTGTCCTCAGGGAGTACAGGTGTGTGAGGACACGGTCTGTCCTCAGGGAGCACAGGTGTGTGAGGACACAGTCTGTCCTCAGGGAGCACAGGTCTGGGGGAACACGGTCTGTCCTCAGCACAGGTTTGGGGGGACACGGTCTGTCCTCAGGAGCACAGGTGAGGGGACGTGGTCTGTCCTCAGGGAGCACAGGTCTGAGTAGACGCGGTCTGTCCTCAGGGAGCACAGGTCTGAGTGGACACGGTCTGTCCTCAGGGAGCACAGGTGTGTGAGGACACGGTCTGTCCTCAGGGAGCACAGGTCTGGGGGGACACAGTCTGTCCTCAGGAGCACAGGTGTGTGGGGATGCGGTCTGTCCTCGGGGAGCACAGGTCTGGGGGGACACGGTCTGTTCTCAGGGAGCACAGGTGAGGGGATACGGTCTGTCCTCAGGGAGCACAGGTGTGTGAGGACACGGTCTGTCCTCAGGGAGCACAGGTGTGTGAGGACACGGTCTGTCCTCAGGAGCACAGGTCTGGGGGGACACGGTCTGTCCTCAGGGAGCACAGGTCTGGGGGGACACGGTCTGTCCTCAGGGAGCACAGGTCTGGGGGGACACGGTCTGTCCTCAGGGAGCACAGGTCTGGGGGGACATGGTCTGTCCTCAGGGAGCACAGGTCTGGGGGGACATGGTCTGTCCTCAGGAAGCACAGGTCTGGGGGGACACGGTCTGTCCTCAGGGAGCATAGGTCTGGGGGGACACGGTCTGTCCTCAGAGAGCACAGGTCTGGGGGGACACGGTCTGTCCTCAGGGAGCACAGGTCTGGGGGGACACGGTCTGTCCTCAGGAGCACAGGTGTGTGGGGACGCGGTCTGTCCTCAGGGAGCACAGGTGTGTGAGGACACGGTCTGTCCTCAGGAGCACAGGTGTGTGGGGACGCGGTCTGTCCTCAGGGAGCACAGGTGTGTGAGGACGCGGTCTGTCCTCAGGGAGCACAGTCTGAGAGGACGCTGTCTGTCCTCATCAAGTCTCAGACGTAGCCTGTCTTCAGGGAGCCCCAGTCTAAATTGGAAGACGTGAGCCCCTCCTTTAGGAAGCCGCAGTTTGGGTGGCGAGGCATAGTCCGGCGTTAGAGGATGGGGGAAACCACCTGTCCTGGGTTTTCCTGAGACTGTATTCAGACAGAGAGCCAACGCGCTGCCCTCAGGAACTGATCTCATGATAAGAAGGGAGGTGCCCGCCCTGTTGGACAATGTTTCCAGCCCAAGGCACGTACTGGACTCAAGATACAAAAAGAGTTGTTGGCAGGCCATTCAGCCACCACTGTCACCAAAGTGGGGTGCCTAGAGATGACAGAGGAGAAGGATCCTAGGGACGGAACACTGGCTGTATGACAGGCATGCTACCACAAGTGGCATGGAGGACTGAGGTCCCAGCCCTGAGGCATGAGTCACAAGACTTTCACAGGGCTGGGGTGTCCTTGGGTCTGTGGGTCATCATACACCTCACTCCTCGTTGGCTCCCTTGAGACCACAAGCCACCGCTAGTCAGCAGAGGGGCTCTAAGCCTGGGGAATGGATACCACATTTCTTTACAGGAGTTAATGTACCTGTTGCAGAAGGAGCCAATTGTGTTTGTTGTACAGGCCACCAGTAAGTGAGCTGATCGGGTCCTTTTCTGAGAATCTTCTGTGCCTTTGGAGGAAAATGGGGACGCTGTAGTTTCGCCCATGGTCTTTCATGGATGCTTGATTCCATTTAGGCTTTCATGGTCTTTCAACGAAGTAGGCCGTTGCTCACCGCTGTCTTCCAGCAGAGAAAGTGGGTCTGGGTTGGACTTCCCAAGTCTTCCAACTCAATGGGGAACATGACTCTCTCGGGTCCCAGGACAGTCCTATAGGGCATGGGCCTGCCCCTGGAGGTGGCTGCAGGTGTAGCCGTCATTACTGCTGCTGGGAACTTGGAAGGGCTTCTTAGGGCCGGCTGAGGGTGCTAGGTCCAGGAAGGGGGCGGGGTAATTACAATTACAGATCCCGTTGGCCCAGTGCTGTTGAGGCCGCGGATGACAGCGGCGGTGGGTAATTAGAACGCATTAGCTGTGACCCTGCCATCCTGTAATTTCTCCCTTTGCACGCGCTCGGGTGTGATGTAGGAGGTGAGGCGATGCCTGCTCGGCTGAGTCACCGTTCGGAAGCGGGGCAGGGACGCAGGGGGCGGCAGAGGCCACGGAGAAGGGACTCCTGTGGCTGAAGGCCAAGAGTCACCTGCCGCAGGGCTGCGGGCCTGGCGTTCTCTGGGGAGCCCTGTGGTGAGGCAGCAGTCCCACCTGCAGGGGGCGCTCCGAAACGGGTGTCCCTCCCCCCACCCCCTCCGCCCCCAGTTCCTGGGTCGTCCTGCTACCCGAAGGAGGCAGGTGCACTGAAGATGAACTCAGCAAGCGCATCGTAACTCCTCCCAGGCTGGGACGCGACAGGTGTCAGTCACACCGCAGCCACGCAGAAGGAAAGGGGCTGCGGGTTCTGGCCCAGCTCTGAATCAATTCGGGCGAGCTGGGGGAGGAGCCAGCAGGGGGCTACCGCAAGGAGGGGAGTTTATTTATTAGCCAGATTAGCCCGTATTAATGGGGGCGCGGTGGTGGCCGGCGGCAGCGGGAACATAGCTGGCATAGCTGGCATAGCGGCCGGGCCTCCCGCGGCGTGCGCTCTGGAGGCTTCAAAGGGGCTTAAGGAGGCCCCTGGTGGCACTGCCACGGCCCCTCGGGGGAGGGCGTGGGCGGCGGGGGAGAAGGCCAGCATTGTGCGGGGGGATTAAGGATCTGGCCTGGAAGGAATTTTAAACTGCTACAGCTGAGCCCTAGGAACCGACCCCCTTCCCCAAACATACACACACACACACACACACACACACACACACACACACACATCCCGCACATATTACCCCCCCCCCACACACACACACAGCCCAGGCGTGAGAAGTGGTGTCTCTGTCTCTGTCTTGCTTGTTATTTGGTAAATAACACAGGGCATCTAGTTATACGGAATGAAGCTAAGTATAAGAATATCCCAAATGCTGAACGGGATATACTTATGCAAAAATATTTGTTGCCTCCTATGCAGCATAGCTGGATATCCCCCACCCCACACCAGCTCCAGATATCTTTCCTGGGTCTGAAAACAGGCTCCTGGAATCCACTGTTAGCCATCCCATAGTTCCCTGAGGGCAGGTGTCTCTCCCTTCAGACTGGGAAGTGGAGTTTGGCACTTCAGAATGGAACTCTGAGGGTAGGGTATGTGTCTCTGCCACCAGACTGGGAACTTCCCGAGGCCAGGCATTTTAGAGAGAGTCCCGGGGTTGGCATGTGTTTTCACCATCTTGAGGGCCCCTGGAGCAGGCTCTGACTTGCTAGTGGCCATGTGTCTCCCTTCCAGAACAGGTGACCCCGGCCTGTCCTAGTGCGTGTTCCTGCCCACAGGGGGAGCCAGGGGCCCAGAGGACTGACCTCCAGATGGGAGAACCTCGCTTCTGGGGATCCCCATGGAGGTGCTTTGGAACTGATGCACCTGGGAATTTGGCACCCCATCCTCTAAGTCTTCCAATCTGATCCTGGCCCTCACAGGGGGATTTGAAGGCCATGTCTGCTTGCCTCCAAGAAGGCTGTGGAGAGAGTGGAGGTTTGGGGGAGTGCTGAGATCTGGGTACCTGAGATTCACACCAGAAGAGTGTGTGAAGTCCTTGGTGCAGGGGGTCTTGCCAGAATCCTCTCTGTTCACGACCATCTCAACAGGTCCCTAGCCCTCTGCCAGCCTCACCAGTACCCACAGCCTTGAAGTTGCTCCTGTCGAAGGTCTCCTCGGCTCCAGCATGCTCTGCACAAGTACCAAGAAGCTGAAGTCCTCATCAGCCTGGACCACTTGAGGGGCCGAACAGGAGGCAAAGGCAGCGGGGGTGGGGTGAGGGATGAGCAGGTCAGGGGAGCAAAGGCTGAGGGGGAGCAAAGATAGGAAATGTGCTGCACCCCTCCTAAGGCCCCTCATGCCTCAGGGCATCTGAGCTCTTTCCATTGAAGCCGAGGGAAGGCCCTGGAGAGCCTTTTCCCACGGTCACAGCCACAGCAAGCCCCCACTCCCTTCATGTTAATGGCCACCCCAGGCTCGCCCTCTGCAGGGTGCACCCACCCTATTGCTGAAGGGCCCCTCCTCAGGCTGAGTGCCTGCTGCCACCGGTCCGTGGCATCATCACCCCACTCCTCAGGCGGCCCAGTCTTCAGGTCAGCAATTAGCTACTTCCTCCCAGCCGCATGAGGCCACCAAACGTCACAGCCCCTCCTCCAGCTTCTGTTGCCAGCGGCGGGAGTGCTGGGGGTGCCCCCTACCCTTTGTAGTCAGTGCCAAGTCCTGGCTCCACACCCCCTCTCACAAACCTACTGAGTGCTGCGGTAATGAGCTCCCATCTAGGAAGCTGGAAGCCGCCAGGCTTCCTCCTCCTCCTATCACCCCATTCTATTGCATGGGTGGAGCAAAGCTGTATTAAGAGTGCTGGCAGCCCAGCTTGGGCAGGGCTGGAGACTTAGGTGTCTCTGACCATAGTTGTACGTGGTCCCTACCTGGAACCCAAGAATCTGGGAACTGATAGTGGCAGTCATCTAGGAAGAGGGAAATAAACGAGAGACACTTTCAGATGCCCCAACATGCTCCTCAGGAAGTCCCTGGAGGCTCCCACACACATACTTAGGCGTGCACACAAGTACAAGCTGCTCATGGCATGTCCCAGTGCAGTGCGACCCATGTACTCAGAGGCAGTAAGTCCACTACTGCAGCAGTGCCAGAATCAGGACCTGTAGGGAACCAGGGCTGTGGGAAGGGAAGGCAGACCATTGACGCTCCTGTTTGAGTTCGGAGTGGGGGTGGAGGACATAATTGCCAGAGAGAATTAACAATAAGTCCAATGAATGTGTGTAATCTTAGATTACTTAACTTGGGAACGCTGGAGAGGCTGAGTTTGTATAATACAAGACGGAAAGATGGAACTTGGTTGTAGAGTTGTGTTCTTGGCTCAGGGCAGTCCCTAAGCTGATGCGATCACTGTGGACCCCTTGGTAACCCATTGTCGAGGTGAGCTTGCCCCAGGGAGAAGTGAGGCTATCCCAGGCTTTCTCTGACTCCTGGGATCCAACCCTGTCTAGATGCAGGACACAGGTGAGGGGTGTGGTAGGGTGCGGGGGCGTGGCCAGATGTTGCCCTGATAGGCTTGGGGGTGGGGCCCAAGAAGGGCTGACTACCTGCCCCACCCCTAAGTGTCTGTAGAACAGGGAGCCAAGAGCTGGCTTCTCAACCTGGGAGGGGGATGAGTCAGCCAGCACCTCCCTGACCAAGCAGAGGAGGCACAAAAGATGGGACATGGGTGGAGGGCTTTCTAGGAACATTCCTGGAAGGGGACCTGGGAATAGGCGCTGCTGTGGGAGCCACCTGCCTACCTGCCTGCACCTGCACCTTGGCTCAAAATATGCTCCTTCTTGCTCCATACCTTCAGCCTTTACCAGCTTGCCTCTAGGTTCACCAGGCAGGGCCCTTGCCTCCTGGCCCAAGTTCATCTGCAGCTTGCTGCCACCACCTAGCCTGCCCAGCAGGCTCTCCAAGCTGTGGCTCCAGGAACGCACATATGCACGTGCTCCTAAACCCATGACCACAGCCACACCAGCACAACCGGACACACCAACGCACACAGTCGGTCACACTCAAGCACCTCCCTAGGCTTGTGCACACCACACACACTCACTCAGATACGCACATTTATAAACCTATAGCTATAATACTGGACTATGTTTGTCAGAACCCTTATCCCCAGTGCCTGGAATGTGACCTTATATGGAAACACGTTTTCCATAGATTGTAGTCAAGTTAAAATGACGTCTTATTGGGTTAGAGTGGGCCCTAAATCTAATACCTGGTGTGCTTAGAAGAGAGACTTGGAGATGCAGAGATCTAGAATCCCCGAGAGAGAGGTCTTGTGGAGTGATGTGATCACAAGTCAAGGGCTGCCAGAAGCCAACCAGAAACTAGGAGAAGGCTGGGGTAGGCTTTCTCTTAGACACTGGGGGTGGGGGCATAAACTTGACTTGTGTCTTGACCTCGGAGTTCTGACGTTTTTGACTACAGAATACCTGGCTGTTGTTTGAAGCCATTGAGGATGTGATGATATGTATGGCAACCTAAATGATGTTGGTGGCATTCTCCTTGGGGGCTACTGTCTCTGCTCCGCTTTTTCTTGAAAGGGACCAGAGGATGAAGGACGCTCATGGCTCAGGATGGGAGGTCGATAATGTTTCAGTTCTGTCCTTCCTTGCTTTGGTCAAACACCCAAAGAAACCAGCTGAAGCCAGGAAGGCTTCTTTTGGCTCATGGTTTCTGGGGTTCCCGTCCATCATAGAGGGGAGGACGTGACAGAACAGGACAGCTCGCATCACGGTGGCCTCGAGCAGAGAAAGAAAATGTCCACATTAGCCGGATTTCTTCTTCCCTCCCTTGAATCGCACCTCAGGCTTCTAGATGGCGCCACCCACATTAACAGTGGCTCATTCTGCCCGAGCTAATCCTCTCTGGAAGTGCCCTCCCAGATGCACCAAAGCTGGATTTTAATAATCTCCTCTGTTTGTCTTAATCCAATCAAGTTGACAATTGAGATCAGCTAGCACAGTGATTTTAATCTTCCGTCTTTGCTGGAGTCCTGAACCAGGGCACTCCCATAAAAGGATGGACTGACATGAAACAGAAACAGAAACTGTGGCAGATCCACTCAAGGGAACATTACCCAGCCATGAAAAGGGAAGGGGAGGGGCTCAGAGCTGACACAGGACATATACCCTACGGCTCTTTTAACTTGAGTTGAGAAAAGATGCCTGGGCATAAAAGCAAGAACAGTGGTTACTCTGTGGAATGGAACTGACCGAGAGGGCTTGGAGCCTCTTGAAGTTCTGGAAATACTCAATTTGGGCTTGGTGGACAGGCTGGCTTATCCTTATGTAAGAATCCACTGGGTTGTGCAATTTGAGACCCAGGAAATGAGTGACCAGAAGGGGGTTGTTTTCAGGTGACGTTTACAGATGAAGGCTTGGTCTAAGGGACATACACTTGTGGCGTCATTCAGTGGCTATAGGAGGAAATTCTACTTTTCAGGAAGAGTCATCTGGCGTACACACACACACACACACACACACACACACACACACACACAGAGCCAGCGAGATGGCACACTGGGTAAAAACCTTTGCCACACAAGCTGGACATCCTGAGGTCCACCAGTGGGCTCTTGACCACCGTATGTGCACTGAAGCATGTGTGTGCCTAAACTCAGATACTCAGGTACATCATACACAAATAATAATTAAAAACAAATGCTACCTCTACCCAAAAGTGCACATTATAAAAAAAAAAAAAGACCAAGGACATTGGTTCTGTTCTCAAAACATAACAGGAAGAAACAAATAAAAATCCAATCGATAAAAATATTTACTGAGCTGGGGATGTAGCTGGGAGGGGAGATTCTTGCCTAGCAAGGCTGAAGCCCTGGGATCGATCCCCAACACTGCAAAAACAAGGTGTGTGGCAGCACACAACTGTAATCCCAGTGCTTGGGAGGCAGAGGCAGGCAGATCATGCTGAATTCAAGGTCATCCTCAGCTACACGTTGAGTTTGAGTTAGCTCAGGCTACATAAAACCCTTTCTCAAAAACAAACAAACAATATCTGCTCTTGGTTCTGATTTTGTGGTATGACAGGTGACGAGTGTCTCTAGGGTGTGTGGGTTTTCTCACAATCAACCTGAGGGGTTGAGTAAAACCTCCAAAGCCACATAGGAAGCCCAGCAGGAGAGAAATGACCCAGGCCACTCAGACTGGAGTTCCCTGACTGCAAGGTGGGGTAAGGGATTTCTCTGCCGGAGGGGCTGGCTTTGAACCTCCCTTTTGTGGCTTCTCTACTAGTTTCCTGCGGTGGCTGTCAGGGGGCTGCTGAGCTGGGCATCCCTGTGCCTTCCCACCCTGGTGGTCACTTCTAGTCTGAATGTAGGCCCCTCTTTACGGGTATGTCACAGTCTAGGACTATGGTTCTAGGGGCAATAGTGAGAAAGTAGCAGATGGAAGTCTGGACCAAATAATGCTGTCTCTTGTAGACTATTATTTTAAGGTGTGTTACTCTTGCTTATGCTGTGGAACATTTGTCTTAATGATGCAAAGATGTGTTGCTTTTGTTTAGGCTGCATTTCTTTAACTCTGTGAAGCAGTGATTCTTTGCCTGTCTAAAACACCTGATGGTCTAATAAAGAGCTGAGTGAACAATAGTGAGGCAGGAGCAAGGATAGATGGGGCTGGCAGGCAGAGAGAATAAAGAGAAGGAAAAGTCTGGAAGAGAGGAAGGAGCAAGACAGAACAAGGAGAGAGGAGGCTAGGGGCCAGCCACACACCACACAGCCAGTCACAGAGTAAGAATGAAAGAAAGCAGCCGGGCAGTCATGGCACACGCCTTTAATCCCAGCACTCGGGAGGCAGAGGCAGATGGATCTCTGTGAGTTTGAGGCCAGCCTGGTCTACAAGAACTAGTTCCAGGATAGGTTCCAAAGCTATAGAGAAGCTCTGTCTCAAAAAACAAAAAACAAAAACAAACAAACAAAAAAAAACACACACAAAACAAAACAAACAAAAAACAAAAAAATGAAAGTAAGATATTCAGAAGAAAGAAAAGGAAAAAGTCCAGAGACCAAAGATAGATGGAATAATTTAAGTCAAGAAAATCTGGCTAGAAACAAGCCAAGCTAAGGCCAGGCATCTATAAGTAATAATATACCTCCATGTGTGATTTATTTGGGAGCTGGGTGGTGGGCCTCCCCCCAAAGCCAAAAGAGCAAAAGAGTAAAAAAAAACAAGCAACAACAACTGGCACCCAACGTGGGACCTAAGTAAAAGAAAGTCCATCAACAGCCTCTTCATGGGCAATGCTGGCATCTAGGGGAGTCACTCTCCTGCCTGTCTGGGTCACGTCAGAGTCACACTTCATGTGAACGCTTTGGATCCTGTTCTTTTCTAGGAGGAGCAGCTGGGACAGGGGCTCCATTTGAGGACATGTGGAGGGTAAGAGTGCAGGGTGGCTCTGGCTCAGGACTGGATGCACCCTGCTTTGCTGGCTTCATCAGCGGGAGCTCTATCATATGACGGGCCGAAGTGGCAGGTGTAACAGGAGACGACATTTTCTAGCTAGCCCTCTGACTATATTAAGCTTGTGTTCCCTGCTTCCAGGACTTTGCCTCCTGCCCCAGGGACTCTGGACTGGATCTAAGGAATTGTCTCTACTCCAAACCTTGCTCTCCTAACATGGAGCAGGGGCCTAATGAGGTCAGTCTGGCGGGGAGGGCAGAGACCTGGAATATTTAGGCTCTGGGTGCTGATGAGCTGCAGAAGAGGTGCTGGTACAGCCTTAGCGCCCTCACACTGTCCACCCACGTATCACCCAGCCTCAAAAGGGCACAGGAAGAACAAGGAGCTGAGATACTCAGTTTACGCAGCCATGGTGTGGGTACCCAGGCACTCCCAGGGGGCCCCAGGAGTTCATCATCACTCTCTATGTAACCTGGCTTAGTTGTCCACATCTGACCAAGCAAGCCCCATGCATGTTTGTACTCACCCAAATGCCACCCACCCAAATGCCACCCACTCCTATCTCCCATTTCCTCTGAGCCCCTCCCTCCAGTCCATGGCTGAAGTGAAAAGCACTCTGGGGGTTTTAAGAGGAATGGAGATCAGAGCTCAGATCCTGTGGGCCCTCTAACTTCCCACCAGGGGGACTCATCCTCTGGGACAGGAAAGAGGCTCTGAAAACTTCGCCTCCTCCCCAGGGTGGGGACAGAAGCAGGTTTGGGGTTATTAATAACCGCGTTCCTGACTGGAAAGGCCTGTGCGGAAGCCCCAGCCTTAAGCCAATCGGAGCAGAACTTTCCAGGAAAAGCAAGCCTTCCTCTGCCTCCAGGACGACTTCCCACTCCTGACTTCATCCCTTTGGTGTGTGGGGCACCCGTCAGGCTCCACCAACTGCCCAACAGGCTTGCTGTCACCTGGCAGCTGACATCCACCTTGGCTGCCACCCAGAGAAGGTCACACTGCATGTGGGTTGTGGGGCCAGCATCAGAACTGTTTCCTCTGTCACGTGTCTCTGTGCCTTCTCCCTCACCAAACTGAAGCCTGCGGTGTGAGAGTGCAGCTCCCTGTCCTGGCCCACCCACCCAGGGAACTGGGACATTGTCCTGGCACCTCACTCTGCAAGGGCAAGCAGCCGATGAGCGCTGGGACCAGAGGGCTGAGTCAAGTTGGGCTTCTGGCTCTTTCTGACTCTGTGACCTTGAACAAGCAGGATTTGACTTCTTCATGGCTCAGTATCGCACCGGTAAAATATGTGTCAAAGTGTTCAGCCCCAGGCCAGCAAGAGTGAGACCTGTATGATGCTGGCACCAGCTGTGAGGGGCTGTGGAGAGCATCTGGAAGGGATTCACATCTGGGCTTGGTCACCAGTTCCTTTCTCATATTCATTACCATGGTAGCTGCCACCAACACCTCTGTGGTTACTGCCATGCACTATCTCCCTCATCAGTACTGTCCCCAGCACCACCCCACAGCTCTCTACCAAATCCACATAGCCAAGGCAACCACAGACTGCCACAGTCCCAGGAGCACCAGCCCAAACGTGCCGTGGCCAAGGTCATGCAAAATGAGGCCTGTTCTGGGACTCCACACCATTGGGAACTGTTTATAGTCCAACTTCCTGCTGTGAGTCTTGTCTCCTTTCCTTCATCACCCCATGGACCATGTGACCCAGCTTCATGTGCCCTCCGCTGGCTGTTGTATGTGTGCACACACCCACATGTGCTCATACTCTCACACACACACTGTTGAAACTAAAATTCCAAAAGTTGCCTCCATTACTTATTTTGAAAACTTTGAAAGTTTCTTTTTCTTTTATGAGTGTTTTGTCTGTGTGTAAATCTGTGCGCCACGTATGTGAGCGATGACCACGGAGGCCAGAAGAGGGAGTCGGAGCACTGGGAACCGAAACTATGGAGAGCTGTGAGCCACCGTGTTGTGGGCTATCTGTACACTGTGTGAAGGTGTAGTGCTGTGATTGGTGGAATATAAAGCTGAACAGTAGATAGCTAGGCAAGAGGTACAGGTGGAACTTTTGGGCAGAGAAGAACAATGGGAAGAAGAAAAGTGGAGATGCCAGCCAGACTTGGAATGGGGTAGAGGTAGAATGTAGATTAATAAAAATATGGGTTAATTTAAGTTAGACGATCCCAAGCTAAAGGTCACGCTTCCATAATTACTAATACGTCTCCGTGTCTTATTTGGGAGGTGGCTGGCAGGACAGAGGAAGACTCACCACATTATCATGTGGGTGCTGGGAATCAAACTGGGGTCTTCCCTAAGAGCGACAAGTGAGCTAACCACTGAGCAATCTTTCTAGTCCTATTTTATTTATTTACTTTAGACGGGGTGTAACTGCGTAGCCCTGGCTGGCCTGGAATTTACTATGTAGACCAGGCTGTCCCCACACTTGCAGAGATCTGCCTGTCATAGTCACTGCGCCCAGTTTCCTGCCTCTTTCCTTTGCACACAGGCTCTGACGTTAGCAGTATGGTCTTAGGCAAGTCACCTTGCCTCTTTGTCACCATGTGTCCTCGAGGCACAGTGAGGGGGTTCCGAGATGGGGGCCTGTATGCTTCACTCCTTCACCCCACAGCAGCTGTGGTTCCTGGTCTAATTATTGGTCCCCCCCCCCATACACTTGCCTGTTTGCCCTGCCAGTGAAGATGGAAATTGATGGGCATGCTCTCGACTTCCAAAAAGACACTCAGTGGGGAAGACAGTGGTCTCCCTCTGCTCTGGGAAGACATCCTTGCTCACTCCAAGTCAGGTTCTGGGTAGAAGAAGGGCCAAGCAGAGAAGGCATCCAGAGCTCAGCTTGAACCCTGACCTCACTAATTGAGTACCTGTGATCAAGTCCCTTAACCACTCTCCTTGAATGCTCTGCCTCCGTTTCCCTACCTGCTAGGTGGATCCTTGCGAGCCGCCAAGAGGCCACTACCACTGTCGAGTTCTGGTTGATCCTGAACTATGGCACTATGGCCAACCAGAATAGCTAGCTTTCAGGTTCCCACCCTCCCAGGCAGACAAAGACAGTCCTGACTCAGCCTGCTCCTCAGAAGGCCAGGAAGATGCAGAGTGGTGGGAACTGCCCTAAACAGAGAAAAGTTCCCTGGGTGAGTTGTTGGAGCAGCTAGTGAGGATTAGCCAAAGCCAGAACCCAGTTCACTTGACCTGAGAGGAGCCCTGGAGTCTGAGCTGGGCGTGGCTGAGGGCAGAGGGGATGCTGGCCGAGGGCCTCCCTCCTCAGGTGCAAACAGCATCATCAGGAGCCAGGATGGTGCAGCTGGAGGAGGTGGGAGGGTGTGGCCTACAGGCTCTCGGGCTTTTCCTAGGCTCCTGCAGCACCCTGATGTCCCTGCAGCTGCAGCCACCCAAAGATTCCCTCCGCCTCCCTCCAGTGGTGGCGCCCTGGCCGTGAACTCTCAGGGAATAAACAGGGGGCAGAACTTACTGAGTGGTGAGTACTCCCAGCCCCCAGCAATGTAAACTCCCCAGATATATTTATGTTGTCTGGTCCTGGCCCAGGTCCCCTGTCCAGCTCAGAAGTGTCACACCATACAAATGTCACATGGACAAAGAATCTGGGCTCCTCCACGTGGTGGTGGGAGAGGCAAGGAGGGGTCAGGAGCACTGTGCAGTGACTGGAGCCCGGGGTGGGTCTTGAAAGAGGACCCAGGACGCAAGCCTTGCTACGGAGTGTTGTCTGAGCCTTGCCTCTAGAGTTGCAGACTGGAATCTTAGGGAATCCCTAGCCTGACAGTGACCTGGATCATTCTGTGGCCTTCCAGGGCCAGTCTTGGCCCTAGATTCCGGGGTCATAGGGCCTAGGGCCCTGTCTAACTGACAAATGGCCCAAGACTCCAGTCCTTGGCTTTTTTTATTGCCCTCGGCTGGGCACCTTGCCAGACTCTTGTTCATAGTATCTCATTTAAGTCTCACACTGGCCCGGGGGCAGGAGCCGCTGCTTCCTCGTAACTCGGGGCGAGCTGAGAGGCTAGACAAATGTCCTGACGGGATGGAGGCTGAAACATTTCAGCCCTAGAGAGCTGTAGCTACAGAACCCTGGACTCCCGAGCTCTGGTAAACTCTCTCCAAACGGTGCCAGAAAACATGATGAGAGGCCTGGCCCTGCTCTGAAGGAGCCTCAGATTGAGTGGGACACAGCCCTCTCCGAGAGAACTCTAATTCTGAGTCCTGTCCTCAGAGAGACCCAGCCTGAGGGGAGCTCTAGTCTGAGGAAGACAGGGCCTGGCCTCAGGTCTGAGGGTTACAAGGCCTCAGAGAACTCTAGCCTAAGAGCACAGGGCCTATCCTCAGGGGAGTTTGCTTCTTAGGGGGAGTCCCAGACCACAAGAAATGACCAAACTCTGGGGAGGCAGGTGGAGCCAGAGGGCTTTGCAGAGCTGGAGAAGGAGGAGTTTGGCAAGTGACGCACAATTCTCTGTGGCCCTGGAGCCCGGGGCTCTGTTCCTGCAAGGTCCTGATTAGGAAACAAGACCGTCTCTGCCGCGCCCACCCCACCTCCCGCCGCGCCCCCTCCCATAACTGTAAGGCCATCCTGGCCCTGCCTACCCTGCCTGGGAGGGGCAGGCAGAGCAGAGCCCCAAGACAAGCATGCCACTGGGGACAGAACACATCTTGGGAATGACACCCAGGGAAGGCTATTTTCATCCGGGAAGTCTTTTGCTTCTGCTGCCCACCCCAAAATAACCTGGCTCATGCAGGGACTGAGCACCTCGGGCTGTCACCAGCTGCCCGAAGTACCGTAGCTCACCATGGAAAGTCTCTTGCTGGATGTAGAGCTGACCACACCCCCCCCCCACACACACACCCAGGCAGAAGCTTGTTTAGGAAGCCCCAGAATGGAAGGGCTGTATCTCTACTACTGGAACTGGGGACTTCTGACATTCAGGTCTCTGCAGCCTGCTTCCTTGAAGAATTGTTTTTTTTTTTTGTTGTTATTTTGTTTTTTTTTTGGGGGGGGGCAAGGCTCTGTGGGAGTGAGGCAGGGTAAGGTGGTTTTCCACCCTTCCAGGCTGTGATTTAGAATTTGTGCTATGGCTGAGAAACTGGATCTTCCCCACATGGCCAGTGGGCTCACTGGGGCTGGGCTGTGCCTGGCAGTGCCAAGCTGCCCTGCTGCTGGCCACATGGCCCCTGATGGGAGGGTTCACATGTCCTAGCACCAGCCAGCCACCTGCTACCTCTGCCTCCCAAAATAGGGAAACCTGGCCTTCTCCTCTTACTAGCCCCGTCTCAGCAGGGGGCACTCATAGCTTCCTACCCTGCTCCTCTATGGGAGGTGTTGAGGGATTGACCTTCAGCCCTGACTTTCCTCATACTGATATCTGGATGTGGCCTAAGGCAGTTGTTTGGATTCTGGGCTGGCTGCATAGTGGGGCGCTACTTGTAGGAATCTGTGTCCTGTGTTAAAGAAGGGTCCTGTTCCCCACACTTTCCCCTGTCCTCCGTATCTGACAGAACCCTTAATATTAAGTAGGGGCTTGGACTGTTGACCCAACCACCAATGTGTGTGTGTGTGTGTGTGTGTCTGTGTGTGTGTGTGTCTGTGTCTGTGTGTGTCTGTGTTGCATATATGTGTATACATGCTCATACTGCACGCACATGTGTAGGGTTGTGTGTGTGTGTATATACATGTATATTTGGAGGTTGTGTGTGTATGTGTCATGCGTACATGTGTATATGTGTGTACAGGCTAGAGGTCAGCCTTGGGTTTCCGCTCAGTGTGTATCATTATGGAAAGAGCCTCTCATTGAACTTGGAGCTCAGTGATCCAGAGACACTGGTTATCAAGCGAGCCCCACAGAGCCACCTCTCTCTGCCTCTCAGTGCTAGGATTTTAGGTGTTTGTTACTGTGTTCAGCTTTTCACGTGCCAGGACCCAGACTCCAGTCCTGATGCTTGCACGGCCGGCAGTTTACGGCCCGAGTCACCTCCCAGCCCTAACCCAAGTCACGTTAACCTCTCTCCACTGAGGGCAGGAAAGGCTGGGGTATGCAGGTTGAGAAGGAACCTCCCCACTACACATACCCCTCAACTCATTTCATACAAAGCAGCCATTGCTGAGTGCTTCTGCCCATGAAGAACTCTGTCAGCGCTCATATTACATGTGTGTGTTTAAGCCTCAAATCACCCTGCTGAGAAGGATGTGTTTCCACCATTTAATGGTGAAGCAAGTAGGCCCAGTGTGGTCAGACCTTTGGCTAACTCATACAGCAATGATACAGAGGAGTTGGTGTAACCAAACCCGGGCCAGAATGATGTGTTCCCTTTCTCTGAAATGTTTTTTTCCTCATTATGAGAAAATCTCAACTTTCAAACAGGTAAGAGCAGTGTAATAAACCTGCAAGTACTCACCACCAAGACAGAACAATGAACATATTGCTGAGATTCATTTGCTGTGTGGGTGTGGGTCCAAGGAATACATAATACACACACACACATACATACATAGACACACATATATGTGTGTACATATATAATTACACACACACACACATACACATTATGTCACTGCGACCTGTCACCCCAGTCACTCCAGAGTGCATCCCTACATACACAAGGGACCAGGGCGACAGCTCAGTAGGTAAAGAACTTGCTGTGTAAGCATGGGGTCCTGATCTCGGCTCCCCAGCACCCAAGTCAAAGGCTGGGGAGAGAGCGGCAGTGCTGGAGAGGCAGAGACAGGAGGCTCTCTGGGGCTCACTGGCAGCCAGTCTGGCCTCATTGGTGGGCCTCAGGTTCGGTGGCAGATCTTGTCACAAAAATGAAGAGAGGTAGAAGACAACATCTGATGTCAACTTCTGCCTTCCACACACATCTATTGATGCACATGCAAGCACATCTGCCTGTAGCACATGCATATGAACACACACACACAGATATAGATGTAATTAAAATATAAGAAAATAAAATCTTGAAAAAAGCATGTCCCACTTCCTTGTCCAGGGTCTAGCCAAGAAATGGATGGAACTAGAAAAGACCATATTGAGGGCGATAACTCAGACCCAGGGAGACAAATGTCAAATGTTCTCTCACATCAGTGGTTCCAGATTTTCAGATATAAGTGTAGCCCTCACCGCTCATCAAGAAACTTCTCTTTGCAACAGATAGAGACCGTCACAAAACCTCACAAGCAATCAAAACTAGAGCTGGGGAGCCCCATTTGTAGACAGATGCATCTGAGTCTTGGGGAACAAGGCAGAAAGGCTGTAAGAGCCAGAGGAGCAGGGAGCTGCTGTGAGACTGTGTCTCTTAGCACAGTCAGAAGCCACACCCATAGAGTCTCACCAGTACGACTGCATCAACATGAATGATACAAAGATAGCATCAATAGACATGAGAAAGTGGATGAGGGAAAGCCCAGGAGCCTCAGCCTTACACAAAGAACTACAGGCACCTAAGGAAGGCTGAGAGCACCCCACTTATATCTTCCATCAAACGATCAGCTCGGGAATTGTACAAATGAGTAACACACAGACTAAGCAGGTTGTATGGAAAATATGTGTATATACATGTACATATATGTATATGACAACAATTAATGCAAAAAAGGCCATGAATTAGAAAGAAAACAAGGAGAGGTGTGCATGGGAGGGATTGGAGGAAGGAAAGTGGTGCGGGACCTCCTTCTGTATATGTGTTACTTTTATTGGTTAACGAATGAAGCTGTTTTGGCCTATGACAGGGCAGAATAGAGCAAGGTAGGAATTTTAAGCAGATAAAGTAGGAAAGTGGGCAGAGTCAAGGAGATGATATTTAGCTGCTGAAGGAGAAAGACATCTGCCCTGTTACCTTACTAGGTAAGCCATGACCCTCATGGTAAAATATAAAATAATAGAAATGGGTTAATTTAAAATATAAAGCAAGTTAACAATATGCCTAAGTGATTGGCCAAGCAGTCTTGTAATTAATATAGTTTCTGAGAAATTATTTTGGGTCTGGGCAATTGAAAACGAACAAGTGGCCTCCATCTACAGAATGGCACCCAACATGGGGCTGACTACATCCACATAAAACCTGAGAGAGCTTGAAAAGGAATTCTAGACAGAAAAGAACAAGAGTTCAGCACAGCTTCTTGGTAGATGAATTTTTTTTTGAATGGGCTCTGTTTGCTGGCAGTGAGCAGGGGCACCACGACTCCTTTAAGAGAGGTCTTCCTGAGTCAGCATCCTTTAAGAAACAGCAGTTTCCTGGTTCATGTTAGTTGCACAAACAGCTATGGCTCTTTTAGAAGGCTGCACACTTAAATGAGCAGCGTGTTACAAACTGTTTAATGGTGACATAGACCCACTGTGACTCTGGAGTCAGGGCGGTGTGATTGGCTCTCAGAGGCAGTGAACATGCCTCAGCCATCTTGGACTGGGTGGAGCCAACAGGCAGGGTCATAGAGTTGATCCTAGCCACACCTGCTTAGTATTTTTTTTTTTTTAGAAAGCACTCCTGGTCAAAAATGATTACAGATACACATACAATAAATGCAAATTCAGATGGAAAAGATCTCTAAATGGGTCACAGTGTTGGACAAATGTACGTAAGCTTGGGAGAGAGGAAAAGAAGTATAGAGAGTTATAATATAAAAGAGTATGGTCATAGATTAAAGGAGTAAAGAAAAATAAGCCACAAAATAAATATATTTTATTGTGTTTTCTTTGAATTTTTTGACTGTGAATGAGCTAAGTACAGACAGACATTTCATTGTATGGGATGCTAAGATAAATCAACATATATTTTAAAGGTATCTTAGCTTCAAAATTTGGGTCTAAGGATATGTTGCTTTGGAAAAGAGGTTCTGCTTTTGTTTCTACAGAGGATGAGATCCTGTGGATTCCTTCCAGACTAATGTGGTTTGATGGATCAAGACCCTCTGAAAGGTCTCTGTGAACACCCAAATTATTTTACCCGACAAAAAGCAGTAAGCAGTTAGGAGAAAACTATACCCAAATTCCCAAATATTGTTTATAAATATTTATTTACATTTAAAGGGGGACATGCTATAGAAAGGAATACTTTGCATTGGTATGGATCTTGGTCTATTCATACAAATTTAAGGTCAATTTTGTTATATGTATTTCTGCTCTTGTTTAAGGATTGTGTTTGTACAGTTCATTTAAAAATGTAATGTATAATTAAGAAATACAGGTTAATAGAAAGTTATCTATAATAGTCAAGCTTGTAGTTATGATAGTTAGGTTTTCTAGATGTACAGAGATATATTTCAGATAGATAGTTATTCTTCAAACCTTTCAAAGACTAATAGAATATGACATTTAAAATGTTTAAGAAATTAGGACTTTTCTCGACAATGAGACATATGTGCTCCTGGGAGCACCAATCTACTTCAATAGGATGCTGGGCATCGAAGAGGCTCCTTACCGAGCTTGTTAGCCATTTAGTCAAGAAGCTGCTCTTGCCTGGACTGCTTGATGGTATTCTGTATGAACTGGACGTGCAGACCCACAGAAAAGTGACTGATAAAGTTGCCTAAAGAAGGTGAGACAGTCCTTCAGGTTTCCTGCTTCATGAAAGAGTCTGCCAGACATTCTGCAGGAAATAGAAAAAAGTGACTGACAAACTGCCAATATAGGTGAAACTGTCTTTGTAATTTCCTGCTTCATGGAAAAGTCTGCCAGATACTATGGTCCTGTAGGCTGAAGATTGGATGCCCCAATGCTACAGAAGAACTGTGGGTGATTGCCCAGGCAGCAATGTGTCTCTGTCAATTCTAGAGATTTGGAAGTTGCTTACAATGCACTTTCTATTTACTTAGGTAATATTATATCCTTCTAGAGTCTGATGGAGTTGAAGAAAGGCAGTTTTATAATTATAAAAGATAGATTAGATATAAAAATTTAGACTCACAAAAACAAGATAGATGATAGAGTATTTTCCTTAATTTGCCCAAATGTAAATAGGCTAAATGTTATAACTATAATTCCTTCTTGATAACTGTTTTGTTGTATGTAACTTTACTATGTTAAAGTTAAAACTTTCCTTTTTATTTGAACAGAAAAGGGGAAATGGTGTGGGAACTCCTTGTTTTTATTGGTTAATGAATAAAGCTGCTTTGGCCTATGACAGGGCAGAATAGAGTAAGGTGGGAATTCCAAACAGATAGAGGAGGAAAGTGGGCGGAGTCAAGGAGATGCTATTTAGCTGCTGAAGGAGAAAGACATCTGCCCTGTTACCTTACTAGTAAACCACAAGCCTCATGGTAAAATATAAAATAATAGAAATGGGTTAACTTAAGATATAAGAACTAGCTAGCAATATGCCTAGGTGAGTGGCCAAGCAGTGTTGTAATTAATATAATTTCTGTGTGATTATTTTGGGTCTGAGCACCAGGAACAAACAAGCAGCCTCCAGCTAGAGAAAAGGGAAACAGGAATGATGCATTTATTTTATAATCTCAAAAAGAACAGAAAGAAATGCATAGAAAAAGAAAAGAATGCTTGGACCTTCACTTAGTCCTTGGAGATTTTTGTGGGTAAGAACAGGCTCATCAAGAGCCTAGTTCAGTGCACCGGCTGCTTCTCTGTTGCCATGAAAAACACCAAGACCATGGGCTTAGAGTCTACCATGCTGGAGTGAGGCTTGCAGCTAGAGCAGGAAGCTGATAGCTCACATCTTCAAACTGCAAACATGAAGTTGAGAGAGACGTAGTGGAGGCTTTGAGACTTCAAAGCTCACCGCAAGTGACAAACCTCCTCCAGCAAGGCCACCTATACCTCCTATACCTCCTCCAAACAGTGCCACTAACTGGAGACCAAGTATTCAAACACATGAGCCCATGGGGCACATTCTCGTTAAAATCACCAATGCTTGGCAACTATTTAGGTATTCACAGAATTCTCCCCATCCACATCAACTAAACGGCTACAGTGTAGCGTGCTGCGAAAAACGGATGCCTGCTTACAGGTTGGGAGACTCAGACACTTAGGAAAATGCCCCAAGCATTTTAAGAAATGACAGAACCAGTTTTGATTGACATCAAGTTTTACTTTTTTTTTCCAGGACTGAATGAAGAGGGGATTGCCCCTATCTTCACTTGTGAACAGAAGCCCCCCACACCTTAATTTACACAGGACTTGTGAATAACTGTCCATTGGGGAACATGGAGATAGGTTGAGACATATCTGGAGGTCTGAGCCTCAGGTACTTTGGGGAAAACACTTAGCTGGATCTTGGGGACACCACAGGGAGGAGTGCGGGTTGAAGTTGGAGGAGGAGGAGAAAGGAAATGTCACTATTCTGGAGTACCTAGAGAAATTTTCTCACCAGTGACCTTGGGCTCTGCACACAGTGCTGGCTCCACAAACAGGGAGAGATTACTTGTGTTGACAGGCTTCACAGTGGTTAGTGGAGCAAGGAATCCCATAGAGGACAGGTCTGGAGAGAATGCTTCACTTTCCTCCACAGTGAAGCCAGGAGCGCGAGTCCCGGCCCCTACCCCCTTCCTCAAGACTACTCAGGGGCTTCCACACTGGGTCTGCTCCATATTAGCAAGGCCGAGGCTGTAGGTGGCACCATAGCGAGCTGGTGTGGAGGGCAGGGAGGGTCCCTACGGGGTTAGAAGCCTGGTCAACTTGAGGAACGGATGTTTTGGTCGTGGGTAGCTGTGGGCAGGTGAGATCCACCTTGCCCCGGCTCTGAAGACCCTGGGCCCCGGAATATCTGAGCGCTTGGTACTCCGCTTTGGTAGCAGGGGACGGGGGCGGGAGCAGCGAAGTTTTCCGAACGGAAAATGACGAGCGCTTTCTGGAAAGTCGCCTTTCCTAGCTCGGTGGGTACAGCTGACTAGGGGAAACCTGAGCCCTGTGGGCAGGCTGGGGGGTCCAGAAGCCGGGGAGTCAGGCCCCTGAGGCGCCTCTCATGAGAGCTGTGGAGGGTTGGCTGCCTGAGGCAGCAGGGTGTGGTGGAGAGCTGGAAGCTGAGTTAGCCTCAGCCACAATCCCCTGCAGCCTGGGTCTAAACCAGCAGCCAGAGTGATACGTGACAACAGAGGCATTCCTGCGTCTCTCCAGCTCGGGCAGTCTTCACAGCCGTGTGAGGAGACAAGTCGTACTGGGACCTGCAAGACCCATGGGATCCCATCTCGCTGTTTCCCTGCCCCTCACTCACTCTGTTCCAGCCTCCTGCATGGCACACGCTCATGCCCCAGGACCTTTGCACTGCTCGCTCTCCTTCTGGATGCCCTTTTCCCACACACCCAAATCGCTCATCCCTTCTAGTCTTGAGGATTTCTTTCAAATCATCTCAGTAGGGCCTGCCTATCAGTTCTGCAATCTGATCTCCCTACTCTGCCCTTTTCTTTGGTTTTCTTCAAATCTCTTACAGTCGTCAAATATGTTTGTAGTAGGTAAATGATAGTGTCCCCAAAGCTGTCCCCGTCCTTACTCCCGCAACTTTGTAAATGTGGCTAGTGCAGCAGTTCTGAAGCTGAGGGTCACGACCCTTTCAGGGTCACATGACCCTTTCACCGGTCTGAGACCATCGGAAAACACAGGCGGTTACATTGTGATTCATAACAGCGGCAAAGTTCCAGTTATGAAGTAGCAACGAGTATGATTTTACGGTTGGGGTCATCACAACACTGCATTAAAGGGCCACAGCGTTAGGAAGGCTGAGAACCACTGCTCTAGTGGATTGTATAGTGTTCTGTGCACACTCCCCACCAAAAGTTCTGTCCACCTGGAAGCTTAGACTGTGACCTCATTTGGAGGCGCAGTCCTCGCAGGTGTAAGGTGGCGAGTTGGAGATGAGGTCACGCTGGAGTCAAGGCAGGCTCCCACCCAGTGACCGATGTCTTCCTAGGAAAAGACACAGAGACACAGCCTAGATCATCTGAAGGCTGCAGCGACGGTTGTCAGCCGTCACCAGGGAGTGTTGGGGAGGGAGTGTGGCCCTACCGGCATCTTGATCTTGGCCTTCTGACTTCAAGAACCGTGAGGCGGTGTGGTTTTGTTTTGAGCCTGTGATAGCTTGCACTGAGTGGCCACAAGAGCTAGGGCCGCTAATACCGCAGCCACAGTGCGCTCATGGGGGTTTGTTTTAGTGTGTGCCGCACTGGCTCGCAGGACGAGAAGTGTGCCTCCAGGCTATGACCTGACCCACCCACCCTGAGACCCAGACTAAATTCCCAAGCCCCCGTCTGGGCCAGAGGATTTGCCATGTGACCTTCAGCAAGTCGTCGCCGGTTTCAGATGAAGAGTAATAGAACCACAAAGCGTGAAGGCACACAACTTTGGTCTCAGCACTCAGGAGGCAGAGGCAGGCAGACCAACCTGAGCTGTCCAGGGAGTTCCTGACCAGCCAGGACGACACAGTGAGACCTTGACTTGAAACAACCACAACAACTGGGGCTGCCCTGCTGTGCAAGGGTTCTTGGAAGCTTCCTTCCCTTTGGTCCTCCTCCTCCTCAGGTAGTCTTCAGCCTCCTGCCCTCAGCGCTCCACCAGGAGCTGTGATCCCTGCCTGGGAGGGCAGGTGAGAGGATTCATGTCGTGGAGGGAGAAATGAATGGAGGGAGTCTCAGAGGACCTGAGCAGAGGGGGGATTAGCACACTAAAGACCACACTTTCCGTTTTCTGAATCTTTAGGTTCTGTAAACACAGATTTCATCAATTCTCTTAAAATATTCAGAAGAATTTGCATGCTTTTTTACTCCTTTTCTAAACAATACAGAATAATAACAGTTTGCATAGCATTTATATTATTTGAGGTATTCTATGTAGTTCAGGTGGATGGGAGGATTTGAGTAGGTTATGTGTAAAAGCGTTATCATTTTACACAGGCAGTTGGGCATCTATGGGTACCTATGAGGCTGTCCTGGGAGGAACTCGGGTAGATACAGACAGTGGCTGTACCTGGTCTCACAGGTCCCACTGCCATTCCTGTACCTATGTACCCATTCTGTGCCCTGCAGGCCTCTGTGCTTTATCTACCACAGGGCCCACAAGAAGCACGTATCTGCTGGGCGGTGGTGGCACACGCCTTTAATCCCAGCACTCAGAAGGCAGAGGCAGGAGAATCTCTGTGAGTTCGAGGATAGCCTGGTCTACATAGAGAGTTACAGGACAGGCTCTAAAGCTACACAGAGAAACCCTGTGTTGATAAACCAAAGGGGGAGGGGAGAAGAAGAAGCCCATGTCCATCCTGCGACGGGTGTGGCTGTGCACAGTGTGCAAGGCGGTGCAGCCGACCTGAGTAAACACCCTTCCTCCTTCACAGCATGAACATGGATGGGTTTCTATTGCACAGTGGACAATGGGCACCTTGTGTGAACCCAGAGGAAAAGTGGGTACTTAGAATTGCTGATCTGGGCCGAGCCCCAAACAGACTCAGAAGGGCCAGACAAAAGGGACCTGGAAAACCAGTGCTGATGTCTGGGGACGGACTGTGGGGAGGGGAGTGCCCAGATGCGGTCCTGGGGGGAGAAAGTGGAGACAATGGATGGGAGAAAGAGTGGAGGACCCCAAAGGAGCTGTTTAAGAAGTGAAGTACAGACCCGGCCAGGGAATAAGTGCATGGTGGGTGTGGGGCCGCAGAGTCAGGAGGAGGGCTCTTCAGGCGGGGTCTGGCTGTAGTTCCTGGCAGAAATGGGTTTGCTTCCTTCCAGCCCTAGCCCCCCTGGTTCAGGAAACACTCAAGTAGCAAAACCCGCCTGGCTCTTGAGCTGGACAGAGCTGAGCAGGCATCTTCCACCCTGATGTCCACGCCCCGAGCCTCCTCTCATCCTAGGGAAATACTTCATACACTGAAAAGTTGGCCCTGCAGAATGCCACTGGAGCTGCTGCTGGCCGGCTGAGGACGCAGAGATGGGGCCTGGACCGGGCATTGGACAGCCTCCACTTGTTCTTGTCCCTGCTGCTGCTAGCTCCAACCAGGCTGTCTGGGCCACTGCAGTAGACAGAGAAGTCCGTGGTGTCTCGTCAGTGGGAAACTGTGAAATGGCCCACTTTATTTTGAATAGGGAGGTTCTCATGTATCCAAGGATGATCTCCAACCCACTGCACTGCTAAATATGACGGAGCTTCTGACTCTGATGTCTTCATCTCCCAAGTGCAGGTGCTACCAGGGACACTTTTTGTTTGTAGTTTAGTCCCCCTCATGTGTGTGTGTGTGTGTGTGTGTGTGTGTGTGTGTCCACGTGTCTGCCCATGCATGTGTGCATCTATACACGTATAGCCAGAGGAAGACAGAAGGGTCTTCCTCTACTGCGCTCTGCTTTATTCTCTTAGACAGTGTTTTCACTGAGACTGGCCCCCATACATGCATACGTTTGAATATTTGCTTCCCACTGAACTCACTGTTTTCCAGATAAGCAGACCCCAGTGAACCCCCATCTGTACTCCTGCCTCCGAGAACCAGGGGTTTACTTACAAACACACCCAGTCATGCCTGGCTTGCCTGGTCTTTTTTTTTTTTATGTTGGTGCAGGACATCCAAATTCAGGTTCCTATATTTGTAGAGCAAGCACTTTTACTCACTAAGCTATCTCCCCAGATGCCTCCCCTCGTGTCTGATCTCATGTTTGCAAATGATTGAACTTAGGGCTTCATGCATGCCAGGCAAGCACTCTGCCAGCTGAGCTGCATCCCCAGCCTTAGAACTGTCAACTCAATTAAGTATGAGCGACTCCAAACCCTGATATCCAAAGTTGTGCTTCAAGACTCGTGCCTCGAGCTCGGCACACTGGAAGACTGCCATCAGAGCCAAGACATGGAGCCTACGATGCAGAGCCCAGGAAAGCAGGGCCTGGCTCCCCCGCCTGGGGGTGGGGTGGGGGAATGAACTCAAAACCTGTTTCTTCTGGGCTCCGGAAGTCAAAGCTCACGTGAGCCCACCTGAGATCATCTGCCCCGGCTGAGGCTCCGAGAGAGTCCTGCTTCCCTCTCCTGATGATGGAGGGAGAGCATCTGGTATGTAGGGAGCTGGTTGGCCGGCCTCTGGCATGGTGACACAGGGGTGCTGGGTGGGAAGCTGGACTAACAGAAACTTGGTCTCGGCATGTGGTGGTTTGAGTGAGGCTGGTCCCCAGAGGTGCATATATTTTAATACTTGGTTCTCAGTTGGTGGAGCTGTTTGGGAAGAATTAGGAGGTGTGGCCTGCTAGAAGAGGTGCATCACGAGGGGGTGGGGGTGGACTTTAACGTTTCAAAAGCCCACACCATTCCCAGTTCTCGCTCTCCCTCACCTCTCTCTCTCTCTCTCTCTCTCTCTCTCTCTGTCTATCCTCTCTCTCTGTCTCTTCTCTCTCTCTCTCCCTCCTCTCTCCCTCTCTCTCTCTCTCTCTCTCCCTCTCTCTCTCTCTCTCTCTCCCTCTTCTCTCCCCCCCACTCTCTCTCTGTCTCTCCTCTCTCTCTCTGTCTCTCCACTCTCTCTCTCTCTCTCTCTCTCTCTCTCTCTTGTACTTGTGGATCAGATGTAGTTCTCAGCTACTCCTCCAGATCCATGCCTGCCTGCCTGCGGCCATGTTCCCTGCCAAGATGGCCATGGACTCTCATCCTCTAAAACCATGAGCTCCCAAGTTAAATGCTTTCTTTTGTAGGTTGCCTTGGTCATGGGCATGTTTTCACTGCACTAGAAAAGTAAGACACAAGGTCTCCTTGCTCTGTAGACCAGGCTGGTGTTGATTTCACAGAGATCCGCTTGCTTCTAATTCCCGAGGACTGGCATCAAAGGAGTGAGCCACCACACCCAGCTTGCCGTCCTCATTTTAAGGATGAGAAAACCAACTTGAAAGCCTCCAGGAAGCTGCCTCATCACATGCTATGAAGGAGAGAGACTGGGGCTTTAATTTGTCTGTTTTCACACACTGTGTCCCTGATTCTGGGGTTTCCGGGTCCCTAAGCAGGGCCTCACTTGCCTCTCTTCTTCTGTAAGTGTGGTCCACTCCTATTGATATAGTGTAGGTGAGGGGCGCTGGTATAGTACTTCTGCCTTGAAAGGGGGCTATTATCTGCCCTGATTTGACAGTGACCGCACACTTTGAGACCCCCTCCTGTTACTCATGGCGCGACTCTCAGGCTTCCCACCCTCTCGAACTTTCCCTCCAATCCAAAGGATGTCAGAGCTCTTATCTCACTGGGCGTGCACCTCCCTGGGGTTCTGTAAGAACACTCTGGCCTCGCAGAGTTTGGTGACTCAACCAGGGTCCCCAGAGAAGTCTGGCAGGGCAGGGGCGGGCCTGGGGCTGAGATTCACTTCCCATCTGGACCACTCGCCAGCCGTACTCGCTGCCACCACATGCCCTGTGTGGTCTGGCATGGGAGTGGGGCTAGGAGTGGGGGTGACTTTCTGGGATGGTCCATCCCAAGTGCACAGAGAGACACTTTGGGGCCACATCCCTGCCCACAACTCAGAGCGAACTACCCTTGTGGTTGCCCGCTTCCTTACAGCTAGCTGGGGATGTTGAAACTCTCCGGTGGTGGTAGTTGTTCAAGTTCTTGCTCCACAGCCCTGGGTTGGGTGCTGGGCTTGGAAGCCTGTCATGGACCCGTTGTTTGTTGAGTGTAGTAGAAGGCAGGCCCCCGATGAGAAATTTCTTTAAGGGCCTGTTTCTTTTCTGGTGAAGATACACAACCCTCCCGCCTTGGTTTATTTAAGCAAAACTTGACTCTGTGACATCAACTGCTGAGCCAGGAGGCATGGGTGAAAATGTTCAGAGCAGTGTTGTTCACAGCGAGAGATCTGGAGTCCGCCCCAGTACCCACCAACAGCAGAGAGGATGAGTGGCCTGTGGCTGTGTGGTCACATGGTGAGATGTCAGACAGCGGTCAAAAACGCGTGGCCTAACATCCCACGGTATGATGGGTCTGGCAACAGGAAACCAAGATCTAAAGGTCCCAAGAGATGGTTTTCTACATGACACTCTTGAATAAGGTTAAAAACCATGAATATGAAATCTTAATTTTATGGAATTCATATGCATGTAATTAAGCTATACAAAGTGTTAAGTTAGGGAATGTGGGCCTGGGATTAAGACAGCCGTTACTATAGATGGGGCCCAAGGCTGAGTTAGAGGCAGGCTATTGCTCGGGGAGATGGGTTTATGGACATTTCTTACACTAGTTGAGCCAATGAAAGTGGACAGGGCACAGACCATTAATAAGACTGCTATGAACCAAGGAGTCTCTAAACCTGGGATCCAAACAGAAAACTCAATCCAAACTAAAGGCAGGAACAGAGACGGCTCTAATGCCCTCCCCCTAGGAAGGCAACTGAAAAAAAAATATGTCTGACGGGGAGTAAGAACTTGGCAGCCAGACTCTGGGAAGGGACAGCGCCATTTTGTTTTGTTTTAAGACAGAGTCCTGTGTGACCCAGACTAGCCTCAAACTCACTAGTACTCAGGATAACCTTGAACTTTTCCTCATCCTCCTGCTTCTGCCCCCTAGTGCTGGAAGACAGGTGTGTGCTACCCGGCGAGGTTTGTGTAGTGCATGGGGTGGGGGGGGGTGAGGGGGTGTCTTCCTGCACACTACGTAAGCACTGGACCAAAGGAGTTACATGTCCAGTCACCCCCAACTCTGAGCTGGCTTTCTGTTGCCGTATAAAATGATAGTTGTCCCTCAGCATCTGAGGGGGCTTGGTTCCAGGCTCTCTCAAGTACTTTGGATACCCAAGTTCCTTAAATAAGATGGCGTAGCAGTCACACATGTCTTGCACACATCCCTCCCATATAGTTTAAATTATCTCTAGATTACTTATAATAATACACAGTTGTTATGATGTCAACAGTTGCTATACTGTGTCACTTGGGGGATAATGACAGGAAGAGACAGTCTGTACATGTTCTGCACATGTATTTCTTTACTGTGTTACCTTTGATCTGTGCTTGATTGCACCCACAGACAGTAGCCGTGGATACAGCAGGTAGTGACCTTTGTTTTTTTAGCTGTCATCTTGGTAAGTCAGAAGTCTGAGCACTGAACATGTTCTCTCCACATGGTCTCCAGAGGCCTAAACCAAGGTGTGGGTAACCCGGTGATGTTATCTAAGACTTTGGGTCTGCTTCCATGTTCTTCACAGTCCTGAGACAGAGGCCTTAACTTCCTGAGGCCTCTGCTATCTCCTCCACCGTGGTTTTCCATAGCACAGACATGAACACGATCCAGTGATACAAATATCTCATTGCACTCGTGAGTCTGTTCACACTCAGGGAGGGAGTTAGTTTGAATGAGAAATGTCCCCTGCAGGCGCAGGCGTTTAAACACATGGCCTCCAATTGGTGGCACTGTTTAGAGACACTTGGGAGGTGCAGCCTTGCTGGAGGAAGTATGTTATTGGGGAGTAGGCTTTTGTTGTTCAGAGCCCCGTCCCCCACTTCCAGTTTGCTCTGCTTTGTGTTTGAAGCTGAAGATGTACTCTCTTAGCTTCCTGCTCCAGGTGCCATGCCTGCCACTCTTACCCCTCTGGACCCATGGCCCCAAATAAGCTCCTTCCTCCTCCTCCTCTTCTCTTTCCTTTTTCAGAAAGAATGTATTTCTATTAATGTGTATGTGTTTGACTAGGTGAGTGAAGGCTACATGCATGTAGGCCCGCAGAGGCCAGAAGAGGATATCAGATTTCCCTGGAGCTGGAGTTACAGATAGTTAGTGCCTGGTGTGGGTGCTGGGAGCCAAACTCAGGTCCCCTGGAAGAACAGGACTTGCTCTTAGCTGTTGAGCCATCTCTCCAGCTTTCTATACATTGCCTTGCTCACAAATCAGAGCAACAGAAAAGTAACACCAGGGTGAGAGACTTCAGGGAACAAAACAGAACGTTTGCCATACTTCCTTTCCAAAGCTTGACATTCTCTTCCATAGAGTAAGGAAAATAATCCATACTCAGAAGGAACTGCACCTCAGGGAGCTAGCATGAGAAATGCAGAGTGGTCCCGTTCAGAGATACTGGCGAAGGCTTGCTGCCTGCCAGGTGGGCTCTCTGGAAGCTCACTGAACAGGGTGGCTCTGGTGGTTTGGATGAAAATGGCCCCCTTAGACTCATAGGGCATGGCATTATTAGAGGTATGGCCTTGTTGGAGTAGGTATGGTCTTGTTGGAGTTGGTATACCCTTGTTGGAATATGTATGGCCTTGTTGGATGAATGGGTGTGGCCTGGTTGGAGTAGGTGTGGCCTGGGTGGAGTGGGCGTGTCCTTGTTGGAGTAGGTTTGGCCTTGTTGGAGAAAGTGTGTCACAGGGCAAGGGCTTTGAGCTCTCAGACGCTGAAGCCAGGCCCAGTGGCCCACTCTCTTTCTGCTGCCTGAGGATCCAGAAGTAGAAATCTTAGCTCCTCTCCAGCACCGTTCTGCCTTCGGGCCATCATGCCCCCTGCCATGATGATAGTGGACTAAACCTCTGAACTGTAAACTAGCCCTAATTAAAAGTTTTCCTTTATGAGAGAGGCTGTGGTCATGGTGTCGTTTCACAGCCGGAGAAACCCTGGCTAAGACAGTGGCGTATAGTGTGGATGTGATTCTGCTGCACGAGGGTTGATCATCTTATGAGAAAGGCAGCTGAGAGGTGTAGGATCTGTATGTTGGAAGCTACAAAACGTTGCAAGAAGTAAGGGAAGACACAAGCAGAAAGATAGGCCATACTCGTGGGCTGAAGGCTCAGCAAGCTGAGAAGGTCAACTGCCTGCAGTGAGCTATATATTTAACATGTCAGTCAAAATCTCGATAGAATCTTCTCTGGTAGATTTAAAAGGTGGACTATGATATTTACTGGAAAGACAAAGGAATTGGAATAGGTAAAAGAAATAAGTTGGGAGGTGTCCTTCTGCCCAGATTTAAAACTCAGCATAAAACTGCAATTATCCCCAGGACAGAAGACATGGTCAACGGGAAGCATCCAGAGATCAACCGAACAGAAGCAAAGGTCCAGGATTTGATCCATGCAGGTATAATTAATCTGTATGAAGACACAGGCAATTCAACAGAGAAAGAGCAGTCTTTTCAAGAGATGAATCAGAACGGGTTGATGAGATGGCTCAACCTCTGAGGTTGCTTGCCAGCAAGGCTGACCTATCTGGTTTCAATTCCCAGAGCCTGCATGGTGAGGGGAGAGGAAGGGAGAGGGGGAGGGAGGGAGGAAGAGAGAGAGAGAGAGAGAGAGAGAGAGAGAGAGAGAGAGAGAGAACTTACAGATTCTTACAGATTGTCCTCTGTCACTATGGCACACATGTGCCCCCTCTACCCACAATGTTGTGGTTTGAATGAGTTGTCCCTGTAGACTTGGGTATTTGAATGTCTTCATTTGGTGGTACTGTTTGGGAAAATATAGGATGGTTGTGAGCCACCATGTGGGTGCTGGGAACCAAACTTGGGTCCTCTACAAGAACAGCACATGCTCTTTTTTTTTTTTAAGATTTATTTATTGGTTATATACAACATGTTTTTCCTGCACACCAGAAGAGGGCATCAGATCTCATTACAGATGGTTGTGAGCCACCATGTGGTTGCCGGGAATTGAACTCAGGACCTCTGGAAAAACAGTCAGTGCTCTTAACCTCTGAGCCACCTTTCCAGCCCACAGCACATGCTCTTAACCACTGAGCTGTCTTGTTAGCCCATAACTTTTTGTTTTTTGAGACAAAAATCTCATGTAACCCAACTGGCCTCAAGTTCACAATGTAGCCGAGAATAACTTTGAACCCTCTTGCCTCAATGTTCCAAGTTCAGAGGTCACAGGCATGTGTTAGGTATCAAACTCAGGGTTTCCCATATGCAAGATAAGCACTCAACCTATTGAGTGACACCCCAGCCTCCCTTTCCTAAAGCTAATTTTTAATATTTACTGGCTTATCATGTGTGCATGTGTCGACAACTTGCACCGTCCACCACCATGTGTTTTCCAGGTACTGAGCTCACGTTCTCAGGTTCAGCATCAGGAACCATTATGTGCCAAGCCGTCTCATTGCCCGCTTCAGCTCCTTTTACAGCTATGAAAGAGGGTATTTCAGGGCTGGAGAAAGGACTTAGTTGGTCAAGAGCTGGCCGTGCAAGCAAGAGGACCTGAGTTGGAGCTCTAGCGCCCACATGAAACACCGGGCATGCTGTGCACACTTCTATTCTTAGTGCTAGGAGTGGGGAGACAGGAGGAGCCTAGGGCTCACCAACCACTCAGCACAGCCTCACCGGTGAGTTCCAGGTCTCAGGAAACCTGAGGAACACACGAAGGTTGCCTCTGGCCTCGTCAGACATGCACACGTTCCTTCTACCTCCTAAGGAAAAGTGACTGCACCGTTTGGGCTCCCCACAGTGCCCAGATGGTCTTATTATCCTGGGGTGACAGCCTCATGCGTGTCCCCAAAGACCTGCCGGTGGGACAGGGTGTGGAAGTAGAAGGCAGTGACATGAGATTAAAAAAAATAATAATAAAACCAACAAGCAGAAACCTGCTTATAGAGTGTTTTGTGAGATTTGACAGTGTTTTCTTTAAGCTGAGCATCCTTACAAAAGCATACAAAACATAGGTTGTTTGCAGGGTTTGGGGCTAAATCATGAGCCTCACGTGTGGAGATACATTTGTGAAATGTCAAAGTTTCTAACACAAAAGAGCCGTAGTAGTGTGGTCTAAGTGTGTGTGTCTGGAGTCTGCAGTGGCGTAGATAGTCACGTAGGCCTTCGCGCTCACTTCCACTCCAGCACGCCAGTGTGACATCCCTTCCTGCACGCTCTGCACAGGTGCCTGCCTAGAACTTAGTTTTGTCATCTTCTTCCTTTTGTGGTCCTGGGATTGAACTAGACCCTTGTACATGTCAAACAAGGACGCTACCCAGCCCTGTTTTTACTTCTTATTTCGACAGCCTTACTAATTTGTTCAGGTTGGTCTTGAACCCACACTGTTGCCCAGGCAGGCCTTGTACTTGCCTCAGCTTCCTCTACTTTAACAGGAATTATAGGTCTGTGCCATCAGGCATAGCACACTTAAATTTTTTTTTTCTTGAGACTGGTCTCGTGTATGCCTGATTGGTCTTGTACTTGATAGATTGCCCGAGATGATCTTGACTTTGGATCCTCTTGCCTTCACCTCCTGCTCCTGAGGTTATAGATGTGAACCACCACATCTGGTTTGTGTTGTGTTAGGGACTGAACGCAAGGCTTCATGTATGCTAGGCAAGCACTCTACCAACCGAGTCACATTCCCAGCCCTTCACACATTCAATGCATACTTACTATATCTTTTCTACTGTTATGCTCACTTAAATGCACAAATGTCACCATGTTACTGTGGCCCACAGTATCCACTCAGCGTTGTCACCTCCAGGAACCAGGCTAGCCCACAAGCCCAGGCATGCAGCAGGCTATACCACTGAGGTTTGTGTCAGCACAGCCTAGATGGACTCACACGGACAAAACCACGCACCAGGGCATTTCTCAGCCCATCTCTCTGTCGTTAAGAAACACACCATTGCTATTTACCCTAGAGAAGAAATAAAAGCTTCTCTTCCCACGAAATCTTGCCCTCAAATGTTCATAGCAGCTTTGCTTGTAATAGGCCACAGCCACAAACAACCCAAACAACTTTCAACGGATGAACGGTTCGCAGAGCGTAGCGCGCCCCTCAACAACAGACCACTATTCCACAGTAAAAGGGACGCGAGTGACACATGCGGCAGCTTGGATGGCACTCAAAGACATTTCTGTTAAATGAGAGAAGGCAGCCAGAAGGTTACACACTGGATAATCTCATTTATCTGACCGTCTGGAAAAGACAAAACTACAGTGATGGAAAATGTATCTGCCGTTGCCAGGGTTACTGGTGTGGTGAGGGCGTGTCTGTAAGGGGTAGCACGAGGGAGTTTTGGAGGATGATGGAATTGTTCTGATGGTGGTTACACAATTCTATACATATGTTTGGGTTTGCAGGACTGCAAGGCAGAAGATGAAAGGGTGAGTTTGTGAGTTTTACTGTATGAGATTTTTTATTTATTTTTAAAAAGATGTATTTACTTTTATTTTATGTGTTCTGGATGTTTCGCCTGAGTGTATGTATACTATGTGCATATGAACCATATGCATCCCTGGTGCCTCCAGAGGTCAAAAAAAAAAAAAAAAGACAATGTACCCTCTGGAGCTGGAGTTAGAGCCTGTTGTGAGCTGTCATGTGGGTACTGGGACCCACACCCCAATCCTCTGGAAGAGCAGCCAGTGCTCTTAACAGCTGAGCTGTCTTTTCAGCCCCAAGATTTTATTTTATTATTCATTTATTTATTTTGGTTTTTCTGAGACAGGATTTCTCTGTGTAGTCTTAGCTGTCTGGGAACTCAATCAGTAAATTAGGTTGACCTTGAACTCATAGGGGTCCTCCTGCCTCTGCCTCCTAATTTCTGGGATTAAAGGCGTGCGCCTCCACTGCCTGCCTATTTTATTTGATATTTTTGAAACAGAGTCTCATGTAGCCCAGGCTAACCTCCAACTTGGTACGTATTCGAAGATGGCCTTGAACTCCCCATCCTCCTGCCTTCTGTCCCAAAGTGCTGAGTTTGTAGACATGAACTACCACACCCATTGGGTGCTGGAGCTGGCACCCAGGTTTCTTGCATGTTAGAAAAGCATTCTACCAACTAAGCTGCATCTTCAGCCCCAGCTGTGAGAATAGACAAAACAGACAGAGGTAGACAAGGGCTGCAAGTGAAGACATCTGGATCTTAGAGAATAGACCCATATTTCAGAAAGAATATTCACGTGCACACACACACACACACACACACACACACACGTGTGTGTGTGTGTGTGTGTGTACATATAAGATTCATGTGCTTGTAGAGGCCAGAGGTTGTTGAGTGCTGTTTTCTTTTATAGTTCTTCATCTTGTTTTGGGGGGCAGATTCTCTCACTGAACCTGGACCAGCTCACCAATTTGGTAAGACTAATTGGGTGATGAGCTACCTGTCTCCATCTTCCTAGGCACACACCTCCATGCCTGGCCTCGTAGGTGCATGCTGGGGATCTGAACTCAGGTCCTCACGCTTGCACAGGAAGCATTTTGCCAACTGAACCATCTCTCCAGTCTGGAAAGATTATTCTTATATCTTGGAGCAGTCAACATAGGGCATAGAGCTTAATGAATAAGGGAACAGTAGCAATAAAGAGATAAAGGATTATGTACTCATAAATGAATTATGAGTCTTGGAAGCAATGTCTCCAAGAAAGTAAGCACTGGGTTCTTCTGGGAAGTGCACTGCTGATGTCTGGGAAGGATGCCAGAAGGTGCTGGACACCAGCTGGGAGAGGGGATGCCCCAGAAGGGGAGGGAGAATGGCTGCAGGCCTGGAGCGCAGGCTGTAGACCCTGCTTGCAGTCTGCATGGGGGAAGAGAGTTAGTGGTGGGCTGTGATTTGAACCCCAGCTCCTTCATTCACCTCCCAGGTGGCCCATAGCCATGACCTACTTTCTCTACCTGTGCTGCAGGTGACACCCCGCCCTTAGCTATTTTTATCCCAGCAGAATTTCTAGATTTAAAAAAATAAAATCAGACTGGCTTGTGGGGCTGCCCCAGGGGAGATCATGATGGGTTCATTTCCATCTCTTGAGGCTCAAACTTTCGTTGCACAGCTGCCCCAGACAGATGGTATCTTTCTTGTCGGGAGGGCTCCCCCAGTGTCCAGGACAAAGTTCAGACTCTTCTTTGGATGTTCAAAGTTCTCTCATAACCTAGACAGCAGCTTCCCTTCAGCCTCGCGGCTTGTGGAGCCTCCTAGACTGCCCTAAGGACCAGCCAGCACAGGTTTCTTGCCAGATGCTGACAAGGCCTTTTGCCTTCCTGCTGGGAGCCCCTATTAGGAACATCCTTTCCCTTCCTCTCTTTACCCAGCCAAAAGGAACCCATCCTCTCAGCCCATAGAGCCCTCCTTGATTCCCCAGCTAGAGTGACGATGCCTTAAGAGAGTCCCACCCTGGAGTCCCTACTGCCTATGTCCAGGGGTGTCCTCTGGGGCTGTGGCCCTCTCTCTGGTTCTTGGGGCTGGCTCTGGCCCACTTTTGGCCCCACAAAATGCTGATATTGTTGACAGCTGGAGCCTCTGTAACAACCTCATGTGTGGTCCACTCTGAGTCAGGGCTGGGCCTCCTCCATTCTGGCTGGGAAGGCCCCTCTGCCCAGTGAATCAGCACCTTCTCAGGACGGGCAATGAGCTCAGCACTTTTCTCAGCCCTTGGGAAGGGTTTGAGGAGGAAATCTGAAAGGTCTTTCATGGCAAGGGGAAGCTGGGCAGGCCCCAGGGCTCACATGGATACCCCTACTCTAACCACAGTCCACTCTGCCTCTGCTTCCAAGAGAATTCTTGTCCCGTGGCCTCCTTCTGCCCACACTCTGTGGACCACTGCTGGGCACCAATTGCTGAGTGTGATGGAATTCTCTCCTGGCTTTTCTGAGGCTGCTCTTCTTGCCTCCCTCCATCCATGACTGCAAATGCCCTACAGCCTCCTCCCCATCTCCTTGTATGGGTCCCTCCTAGATGCTGGTCGCTTACCTTAGCTGCCAGCAGTGTTCCCATCTCAGTTCTGCCGGTCTGTCTTTGCTGTTCCCATCTTCCTCCTCACAGACCCCAGGGAGCTTTCAAAAACATTGGGTCTGACCTAGATGTGTCCTCTCTCTCTCTCTCTCTCTCTCTCTCTCTCTCTCTCTCTCTCTCTGTGTGTGTGTGTGTGTGTGTGTGTATGTGTGTGTGTTCTGCGAGTGTGTGTAGGGGAAGCCAGTTCATAGCACACCCTGCTGTCCCTGTGACTTGCAGGGCGACTCTGCCTTCCTAAGGCCTCCGTTTCCCCTTTTGAAGGCAGATATGCCTCCTGCAACAGTTCTCAGAATGAAATGAAGTATCCTCAGCAGCATGGCTCTAACGCCAAGCCACTGAAAATGAGTCAAGCCCATACAGGGCTTGTTACTGAATGTGGGGGTCGTGGAAAGTTTGTCAGTTGTAAAAGTAAAAAGGGTTCTGAACGCCCAAAGGCCAAAATTTTGATGTGTAGTGAAATCAACTATGTAGTGAATGGAGGGTTTTTGGTCTCCATCGCCTGCGTTGCATCCCGCGCCTTCACTACAGCCTTGCTTTCCAATGAGCTTTGAGCGGCGTATGCTGCCTGCAGCCTGACCCACTGCCAGAAGCACCTCTGCTCTAGTGCAAAGGGCTGTGTGATGGAGTGTTTGCATCACAGAACTTCCTGCCTTCGCAGAAACGGAGTTCGCTATGTAAAAGCAAAGACGTCCTATTCGCCTTCCACCGCTCCTCAGTCCACGTCGAGCTGTGACTGCACTGTTAGGCTATGTGGTTTTTAGAATTGCTGTAAGAGTTGCTGGAAAAGCATTAAATTATTTAATGAACTTTTGTTTAGGATTAGGACAGAATTTTCAACAATTTCTGATATATGCTGTATTTTCCTATGCATTTACGTGAAGAAGTATTTTTAACATTGATGATTATAAAATAAAAATACAGATCAACCCTGAGGGGCTGGAGAGGTGGCTGGGTGGGTGCAAATGCTTGTTATATAACCTGATGGTTTGAGTTCTGATCCCGAGAATCCTCATGGGTGGATAGATATTTTAAGAAAAGCTCTATGTTGGGGCCTGGAGACCTGGTTCAGAGTTAAGAGCACTACCCTTCCAGATGACCCAAGTTCAGATCCTAGTACCCACACCTGATGGTGCACACCTGCCTGTAACTCCAGCTTCAGGGGGATCTGATGCCCTCTTCTGGCCTCCATGGGTATATACATGTGGGCTATACATATACACAGAGTCACATATACATATAACTGAAGAAAATTTAAAGGTCTTGTGGTATCAAACACTCAGCTGAGTTTTTTTATCTTTGTATAAAATAAGCAAGCACAAAGCACATCCATCTCATTAGTATGCAAGCTTGTTCCTGTTTTTCTTATAGTAAATGGTAAAATTATACCTATACTAAAGAGTTGTTTTAGAATACATTCATGCTTTTAAAATTAATACATGTTTAATTTTGTGTGTGTGTAGTATGTATTGTGATGTTCATGTGTGTGTATAAGTAAGTACATGCAGGTGTTGTCTGAGGTTTCTGTTCTGCCCAGTTCCTGCAATCATTAAGTCCCAAAGAAATCACACAGAGGTCTACATTAATCATAAACTGATTGGCCCATTAGCTTAGGCTTTTTATTAACTCTTGTAACTTATGTTAACCCATTATTCTTATCTATGTTATCCACATGGCTCAGTACCTTTTTCAGTGAGGCAGTCACATCTTCCTTCTTCTGTGTCTCGACAGTACTACATCCTCTTCCCAGAATTTTCCTGTTCTCCTTGACCCGCCTCTACTTCCTGTCTGGTTGTCCCGCCTATACTTTCTGCCTGGCTACTGGCCAATCAGCGTTTATTTAAAACATAATTGACAGAATACAGAATTGTCCCACACCACTTGCAGGTGTGTGTGCACATGTGCATCCATGTATGTGGAGGTCAGAGGTCAACATCAGGTATAGCCCATTGTGACTCTATTATTATGTGTTTTGAGTCAGGGCTCTCAGTAAACACGGAGTTCACTGAATGACTAGACTGGGGAGCCAGTGGGCTTCTGGGATGTGTCTGTATCTGCTCACCTCCCGGTCCAGACACAGATGTGCATCCCACCCTGGTTTTCTTATGTGAGTGCTGGGGATCCAAACTCAGATCTTCATGCTCCTGTCAGAGGCCCTTTGCCAGCCTGGAGTTTAATCTGTAGATCTGTTTCACATCTATGATACCCAAAGTATGGGTTAGATTGTATAAGGTAATACCACCATATTATCATAGTGAGTGGGCCCTTAGCGGGCCCTCAGTGTTTATGGAGACTGGGTGGTGCTGGCTGCATCTTGTCTCCACGGTCCTGATAGTTGCAAGCTTGTCTCTTTTATGAGGCCAGGCAGCCATGCTTTGGAGGACCTGCCTTTGATTTCTCGGGAACACAGGCCTCCTCTTACCTGTCTGCCTTGCCAACTTTTAGTCTTACTTTAATGCCCAATTGAGCACTACCTCTCCGTGTACCCTCCATAGCTACTCTTATGGCCCAGCCAGATAGCCTACCAGTACTCAGTAGCTCTTGGGTCTGAGTATAACATGCCACATCTAGGCTGGGATATAGAGAGCAGGGGTCTGTGGGGCCTCAAAGGCCTCAGGTCCTGGTGTGGGTGGGAAAACTGTCCCCATACACCACTGCTGTGCTCTATGGACTCTTTCCATGGTATGAGAGAGGTGAAATGACCAACAGGCCCGCTCTTTCAGATACCAAAGACCAGATAGGGCCCTGCCTGTGGACACACCCTCCAGGCAGGAAGGAAACCTGAAGGAGATGCAGGTGGAATATTATGGAACAGAGCTGGCCCAGCAAAGTTTGGCAACCAAGCATCTTGGAGGTCTAGGCTGGAGGAGCAGAGGAGGACAGAATGGAAGGTGTGAGAAACCTCATCACAACCTGGTCCTGACTGATGGCTCCACACCCTCTCTGGATCTGCCGACAGTAACCACCGCACACACATGGGTGTTCTTATTAGAATGAAGTAGAGGTGAACCTAGCTCTGGGGTCCCATGATTAACGTGACCAAGGATCCAAGGCCTCCAGGTCTAGTGACCATCAACCTCCCACACTCCCAGGTGCAGGCCCGTGAGTGTTCCATTGCCATGGGCTCTACTTCCAGTCAGCGTTGCTTAGAGTGAGCCTCCTTATTCAGGACAAGCTATGGGCCTACTCTGTGCCTCAGTTTCCCTGTTTCTAGATGGGAACTCAGCAGGTTTTGAGAGTAAATGAGTTAGGTTCTTGCTATAGCACCGGTTCCATGGGAAAGTAAAGGTAGTCCTGTACCAGGGCCTGAAAAGGCAATGGTAGCATCTGGGGAGGGTAAACAGAATTCAGGCATAGAGGGCCGCAGGGACCTCTGGGGATTTGGCTCCAGAACCCTTTGGAATACTCGGGTCTGCAGGTGCAGGAGGAACAAGCTGAGGAACAAGGATGCCCTTGGCCGCATCCTTTTCGTCTCCCAGAGTTCCATGTGGAGCTTAAGAGAAGCACCCTGCAATCTACTTTCTGAGTGTTTTAAACAACCGATCACCCATCAAGCCCGCCTAGTCCAGTGGTGCAGGCTGGCCACCGTGAAAAGTAGAGGAGGGAAATTCTCTAGTTCAAAGCACTAGTCCAAGGCTTGAGAGGGTGGCAGGCAGACCGCTCCATCGTGTTCTGACTAGGTCTAGCCTTGGAGGGATGGTGGCCTAGTCCCCGCCACTGCCCCAGTCTGTCTGCTCCTTGTCTCACCACCCTGTGCACCTTGTCTGACTCCAGTTTCCAGTGATTGAAACCTCCCCACTGCTCTCATAATTGACCTTCCCACCTTGAATTCAATCAGGAATCACAAGCCCTTTTAATTTAGCAAATAAAAGGCTAGCTGCTGAGCCGACTGCCCCTGATTGACAGGGCTGTTAGCCCAGTCAGGCTGGCCTGGAGAGGAGGGCACAGGCTCATAACCTCAACTGGCCCCTGTAGGGTTAGGGCGCTCCCCGGTGACTGTGGAACAAAGGAGAGCCAGCTCCCTGAAAACCCCAGCAGAGGAGGGGATGAAGGCTTCCTGGTTGGGGGTGGCTGCCGGCTGGCCCAGAGACAGAGGAATGTGGGGCTCTCATTGCAGTCTGGGGACAGTGGGATAGACACAAGGGAGTACTTCCCAACAGCAGCCCCTATCTTTGTTATGTGATATTGGGTTGACTTCCAAATTTCCCTGACTACAGTTAGTGCTCTCTCTCTCTCTCTCTCTCTCTCTCTCTCTCTCTCTCTCTCTCTCTCTCTCTCTCTCTCTCAGAGGTCCGTGAGGAACCATTTTGCCTGTGCCTCAATTTCTCATCTATTCCTGGAGATGATGACAAGACCCAGCCACCTGGCTATCATGGGGATTAAATGAGGGTCTGGGAGCTCACGGGCACCTCTCATTCGATCATAGCACCTTACTCCAACTTCCAGGTGCACACATGTCTTAAGTGAGCTTGTGCAACCACCCATGGTGCGCCTGAACGTCTCCATCCCTCAGGGAAATCCCCTGCCTATCTGAGTCTGTTTCATTCAGTTCCTTCCTCCAGCTTCAGCCCCCTGCAAAGCTGCTTTTGAGTCTCTACAAGTTTCTTAAGCTGTAGATTTCAAGGAATTAGACTTCTATAACCTGTAGTATTTTGAGCTCATTTAAAAAAATCTTATCTTAATGTTTTTTGAGGTTTATCCAGGTTGTGATATACAGCAATATTCAGTTCCCTTTGAGGGCTGAATAGTATTCTATTGTGTGTGTGTGTGTGTGCTTGATCTAAACATCTGTTGATGTCAACTTTTACATTTATTTGTGTGTGTGTGTGTGTGTGTGTGTGTGTGTGTGTGTGTTTTCTTGGTCAATTTAGTTCAAAGTTCCTTCAATGAAGTCACGACCCCATGTGGGAGGAACAAAAGTCTGGTGGCAGGAAAAGGTTTCAGAATGTGCAACAGCCAAAATTTCATTAAAACTCAAATGTGATGGCTCGGTGGGTAAGGACACTTGCCACCACGCCAGATGACTGAGCTGGGTCCTCCAAGACCTATAATGTAGAAGAGGAACTGACCCCCACAAATTGTACTCTCAGTTACACACAAATGCCCCCAAATAACATAAATAAAAGTACAATAACAGAGTCAACTGTTCGTGAGTCTGAGGCGTGACTTTGTTGCAGCCTGGACTCCAGCTAAGCTGCAAGCACGCCTTGCACACTCAGTCACCCCACACCAGCCTGGACCCGCTCTGTTCAGGTTCAGACTGTAATGTGGTAAGGATCGTAGTGATTTGCTGTACATAGAAAGTTTTGGCTCTTACAGAAACACAACAGCAAACAAGACAACATTTCCCTTCGATCAGCACACGTCAGATTAGTACACCCTTGGATGGATTGTGTTAGAACGTTCGTAGTGGTTAGACGGAGAATGGCCCCACAGGTTAGGTGTTTGCACGCCTGGGCCCGGTTAGTGGAAGTGTTTGGGGAAGACTAGGAAATGTGGTCTTGTTGGAGGTGTGCCACTGGGGGCAGGTGTCCTAGCTAGGGTCCTGTTGCTGCCATGAAATGTCATGACCAAACAACCTGGGGAGAGAAGACTTTATCCGGCTCACACTTCCACATCTCTGGGCATCATTATGGAAGTCAGTGGAACTCAGAACTCAAGCAGGGCAGGAACTTGGTGGCAGGAGCTGATGCAGGGGCCATGGAGGAGCGCTCCACCCACAATGGGCTGGGCCCTCTCTCATTGATCACCCATTAGGAAAATGCCCTACAGGCTTGCCCACAGCCCCATCTTATGGAGGCATTTTCTCAGTTGAGGTTCTCTCCCTTCAGATGACATTCGCTTGTGTTGAGTTGGCATAAAACTATCCAGCATAGTTGGCTTTGAGGTTGCAGAAGCCTACACCATTCCCAGGTCCCCGCCTCAGGATGTGAGACTGCAGGTATTGCTCCAGCGCCATGCCTGCCCATCTGCTGCCACGCTCCTGCCATGATGGTCGGGGACTCGCCCTCTGGAACTGTGAGCCCCTGGTAAACTCCTTCTGTGTTGGTCATGGTGTCTTCTTACACCAAGAGAAAAGTAACAATGTTTGACAGCACAGACAGTTGCCGTTGCTCTTAGTTGCCAGCTAGGACTAGATGATGAGACCTTAAACCTGACAACACGGTATGTCTGATCACAGGACAGAGAGTCATCAAACTGAAACTGTGCTGGAGGCATCCTCCTTACTGACTTAGCTCTCACGTTGCTGGAAGGGGGCTGGCTGCTGAGGGAAAATTGTTACCAAAGTCTTACCAAGCTGTAGACACTATGTGCTACGCTGCTGACCTGCCAGGCAGTTGTGCCCACTGGTGCAGTAGTGGCATAGCCATTGCAGGGGTAACCAATCACTTTCTGAATCGATTTAATGCCTTCCCCACAGAAGGAAATTCATGTTTGGTACTGTAAACCTAGTCAAAATCTTGTGGCTAGGGAGGCCTTAGCCCTAATGGGGAATCTACTGCTGTTATTTTGTTAATTGGATGTGACGTGCCCATCAGATTACTCTAAATAATTATGCTTATGCCTATACTGCTAGCTTTGAAGGCATGTGGGACAGTGGTGGCACACACCCTTAATCCCAGCACTTGGGAGGCAGAGGTAGGCATATCTCTAGGTTTGAAGTCAGCCTGATCTACAAGTAAGTTCCAGGACAGCCAGGGCTACACAGAGGAACTCTGTCTCAAAACAAACAAACAAACAAACAAACGAAAAAAGCGGGGAGAGAGAGAGAGAGAGAGAGAGAGAGAGAGAGAGAGAGAGAGAGACAGAGAGAGGTTATGGTCACTATTGCTGTGATGAAACACCACAACCAAAAGCAAGCTGGGTAGTAAAGTGTTTATTCTGCTTACACTTCCACATCATGGTTCATCATTAAAGGAAGTCAGGACAGGAACTCAAACAGAGTGTGATCCTGGAGTCAAGATCTAATGCAGAGGCCATGTTACTGGCTTCCTCCGAACTTGCTCATTCTGCTTTCTTATACCACCCAGGACCTCCAGCCAAAGATGGCACCAACCACAATGAGCTGGACCATCCCACATCAGTCACTAATTAAGAAAATGCCCTGAAAACTTGCCTATAGACTGATCTTATGAAGGCACTTACTCAAGTGAGGTTCTGTCCTCTCAGATAACTCCAGCTTGTGTGACGTTTACACAAAACTAGCCCAGCTGGAGACGCTTCCTTTCTGCAGTGGCAGCAGTAACTGCAGAGGCTCATCACTGGTCAAATGTTGAGAATCCACAGCTGTTGAATGACCATCTCTAAAAGGAGCATCCACACCTCCCTCTCCAAGGCTCAAGGAACATCATGGGAGAGGGAGCAAAAAACAGAAGAGGCAGAAGATGGGATGGGTGTTGTGGGACTTGGCTCGGTGGTACTTGATGCTCTTGCAGAGGAGCCAGGCTCAGTTTCCAGCACCCCCATCCTTGCTCACAACCCTCTGTAACTCCAGTTCTGGCCTCTCTGGGCACTTCACGCACATGGTGCACAGACATACATGAAGACAGAATACCTATACACATACATGCTGTTTGAATTGTGGGCTTGAGTTTAAGAAATAATTGTTCAATGAACTTTGACTTGAGATTAGAACAGAATTTCAAACAATTTCTGAAAATCATTCTGAATATGACTTGGTCATTTTGAGAGGTGGCTCTTTTGTGTTCATCAGTTCCAAATACTTTTTTGTTGTTGTTTTTGTTGTTGTTTTTTCTAGACAGGGTTTCTGTGTACCTTTGGAGCCTGTCCGGAATTAGCTCTTGTAGACCAGGCTGACCTCAAACTCACAGAGATCTATCTGCCTCTGCCTCCCGAGTGCTGGGATTAAAGGCATGTGCCACCATCACCTGACATCCAAATACTTTTAAATTCATCCCATGATTTTTTATTACTTGTGGATTTCCTGAATTTCTTTTTTGTTGATTTCTGAGTTGTTGTTGAAGAACCTACTTGATATGATTTTAATATTTTTCAATTCATTGACACTTGTTTTGTGGCCATTCCCTTCTAGTGTCTGGAGTGTGAGCCACACTGTAGCTCCTTCTCCTCACACATCCTCACCACTTGCCCACACTGGGGACGGAATCTCAGCCCTCTCACGTGTTGAAAGGAGCTGCTTGTTCATCCCGGCTATCCAAAACCGAAAGAATCACACAGAAACTGTATTAATTAAATCACTGCTTGGCCCATTAGCTCTAGCTTCTTATTGACTAACTCTTACATATTAATTTAACCCATCTCCATTAATCTGTGCATCACCACGAGGTCCTGGTCTACCAGCAAGGTTTCAGCACATTTGTCTCCAGGTGGGGACTCCATGGCTTCTCTCCAACTCCATCTTTCTTTCTCCCAGCATTCAGTTTAGTTTTCCCTACCTACCTCTATTCCCTGCGCAGGCCCAGGACAATTTCTTTATTAACCAATGATATTCACAGCATACAGAGGGGAATCCCACATCACCCCCCCTTTTCTGTTTAAATGCAAAGGAAGGTTTTAACTTTCACATAGTAAAATTACATAGTAATTTTACATAGTAAAAAACAGGTATCAAGCAAGAATTATAGTTACAATATTTATATCTACTTTATCTTTTATCATAACTAAGGAAAGCTATAACTATCAATTCTTCAACTCCATCAAAGACTGCAGAAAGATATAACATTACCTAAGTAAACAAGAAGTACATTATAAACAACTTCCAAAACTCTAGAATTGACAAAGACATCTTGATGCCTGGACAGTCACCCAAAGTTCTTCTGTATTGTTGGGGCATCCATCTTCAGCCTACCGGCCCATAGTATCCAGCAGACTTTTCCATGAAGCAGAAAATTGCAAAGACAGTTCCACCTATATTGGCAGTTTGTCAGTCACTTTCTTCTGTGTTCTGCAGAATGTCTAGCAGACCCTTTGTAGTCTTTCATGAAGCAGGAACCCTAAAGGATCGCCTTAACTTTAAGCAGGTTCAGCAGTCATTTCTCTGCGGGTCCTGCATGTCCAGTTCATCAAGAAGTCCAGGCAAGAGCAGTTCTTGCCCAAATGGCTAAATAACTCCATAAGGAGCCTCTTCGATGCCCATCTTCCTCTTGAAGTAACTGGTGCTGCCAGGAGTGGATGTGTCACTGTCATGAAAAGTCCTAAGTTCTTAAAACATTTTAAATGCCATATTCTGTAGTCTTTGAAAGGTTTGAAGAACGCCTATCCATTTGAAATACATTTCTGTACATCTAGAAAGCCTAACTATCATGACTACAAGTTTGACTATTATAGATGACTATCTAGTACATTACATTTTAAAATGAGCTGCACACACACGATACCTTAATCAAGAGCAGAAATACATATACACAGTATAACAAAATTGACCTTAAATTTGAATCAATAAACCAAAATCCATACCCATGAAAATCTCTATAGCATTCATATGCTAGGCATGGCATCTGCCATCCACAGTCTTTTAAGTTTTTGTTTTGAAACAGTCTCTACTAAGTAGCTTTGATGTCCTTAAACCCTTGCAGCCTAGGCAACTCCTGCGCTTGGGCTTTATTGGCCTCAGCCTTCTAGGTGCTTGCAGCCCTGCAGGCCTGGCTGCTTCCCTCGTTTGGAACGCTCTGTTTTCCTCTGTACTGCCTCCAACTGTTTTGCTCTACTATCTACTTGGACGTCATTTGAATGCTTAAGTGTCCATCAAATTTGGGAACATTTTGGTAATTATTTTCTGAAACATGTCCCTCATTCCTTCCCTTTCTCTCTCTCTTCTTCTGGAAACTTATATTAAGCATAAATTAGTGTGCTGGCTAATTTTATGTCAAATTGATACAAGCTACAGTCATCCGAAAGCAGGGAATCTCAATTGAGAAAATGTCTCCGTAAGATCAGGCTGTAGGCAAGTCTATAGGGCATTTTCTAATCAATGATTGCTTTGGGAGGGCACAGCTCATTGTGGCTGGTGCCACCCCTGGGCTGGTGGCCCTGGGTTCTATAAGAAAACTGGCTGAGCAAGCCAGTAAGCAGCACCCTCCATGGCCTCTCATCAGCTCCCGTCTTCGGGTTCCTGCCCTGACTTCCTTCAATAATGAACAGAGATGTGGAAGTGTAAGACGGAGAAGCCCTTTCCTCCCCAACCTGCTTTAGGTCATGGTGTTCATCACAGCAATGTCAACCCTAACTAGGACAGTCGGCATGTTGGAAGATGTCCTCTGAGCTCCGGGGTGCTGTTCGTTTTGAGGTTGTTTTTCTCTCTGTTCTTCAGAGTGAGTGATCTCAGCTGACCTGTCTTCTTTCTTCCAGCTCAAAGGTGACGCTGGACCCTTTAAGAGAACTTTTCATTGCAGCTGTTACATTTTCTTTTTCTTTTTTTCTTTTTTTCAAAAAACTTTTTAAGATGATTCCCTTTTTCTTTTTTTTTTTAAATGTGCATTGGTGTTTTGCCTGTATGTATGTCAGTGTGAGGGTGTCAGATACCCCGGAACTGGAGTTACAGACAGTTGTGAGCTGACATGTGGTTGCTGGGAGTTGAACCTGGGTCCTCTGGAAGAGCCATCTCTCCAGTCCCGGTTATTAATTTTTTTCAACTTTAGAAGTTCTAGCTGTTACTGTTTTTGATACAATGTCTTTTTCTTAAGTGTTGTTCGTTATACAGTGAGCCAGTTTAGTCTTTCTCTAGCTCTTTTCTAGGAAAATTACTTTTGGTTTGTTCGCATGACTGTTGCCTGCATATGTCTGAATGTACCACACATGCAGTGTCCATAAAGGGCAGAAGAGGGCGCCAGATCCCCTCAACTGCATAGTCGAGAGCTGCTGTGTGGGTGCTGAGAGCTGAACCGGTATCTTCTTCTCTTTTTTTTCTTTTAAAAGATAGTTCTTTTCTAATTTTTAAAATTGTTTTTATTGAGCTATATATTTTTCTCCACTCTCCTCCCTTCCTCTCCCCCTTCTCCTATCCTCTCCCATGGTCCCCATGCTCCCAGTGTACTGAGGAGATCCTGTCTTTTTCTACTTCCCATGTAGGATTAGATCCATGAATATTTCTTAGGGTCCTCTTTGTTGTCTAGATTCTCTGGGATTGTGAATTTTAAGCTGGTTTTTCTTTGCTTTATGTCTAAAAGTCACTTATGAGTGAGTACATAAGATATTTGTCTTTCTGGGTCTGGGTTACCTCACTATATATGATGTTTTCTAGATCCATCCATTTGTCCGCAAATTTCAAGATGCTATTTTTTTCTGCTGTGTAGTACTCCATTGTGTAAATGTTCTACATTTTCCTAATCCATTCATCAGTTGAGGGCCTTTTAGGTTGTTTTCAGGTTTTGGCTATGACAAACAATGATGCTATGAACATAGCTGAGCACATGTCCTTTTGGTACAATTAAGCATCCTTTGGGTATATACTCAAAAGTGGTAATGTTGGGTCTTAAGGTAGATTGTTTTCTAATTTTCTCAAAAATCGGCATACTGATATCCAAAGAGGCTGTACCAATTTGCACTCCCACCAGTAATGGAGGAGTGTTCCCTTTACCCCACAACCTCTCTGGCATAAGTTGTCATTAGTGTTTTTGATCTTGGCCATTCTTACAGGTGTAAGATGGGATCTCAGAGTTGTTTTGATTTGCATTTCTCTGATGGCTAAGGACGTTGAGCATTCCCTTAAGTGTCGTTCAATCATTTTAGATTCATCTGTTGAGAGTTCTCTGTTTAGGTCTATACCCCATTTTTAAATTGGATTATTTGTTCTTTTGATGACCAATATTTTTGAGTTCTTTGTATATTGGAGATCAGACTTCTGTCTGATGTGGGCTTGGTGAAGATCTTTTCCCATTCTGTAGACTGCCGTTTTGTCTTGTTGACCGTGTCCTTTGCTTTACAGAAGCTTTTCAGTTTCAGGAGATACCATTTATTAATTGTTTCTCTCAGTGTCTGTGCTGCTAGGGTTATATTTAGGAAGTGGTCTCCTGTGCAATGCATTCAAGTGTACTTCCCATTTTCTCTTCTATGAGGTTTAGTGTGGTTGGTTTATGTTGAGGTCTTTGATCCATTTGGACTTGAGTTTTGTGCATGGTGATGGATATGGGTCTTTTTCATTCTTCTATATGTTGATAACCAGATAGGCCAGCATCATTTATTGAATATGCTTTCTTTTTTCCATTTGATGTTTTTGGCTTCTTTGTTAAAAATCAGTGTTCGTAGGTGTGTGGATTAATATCCAAGTGTTTGATTCAGTTCCATTGGTCCTCCTGTCTGTTCTTATGCCAGTACCAGGCTGTTTTCAGTACTGTGACTCTGTAGTAGAGTTTGAAGTCAGGGATTGTGATGCCTCCAGAAGTTCTTTTATTGCCCAGGATTGTTTTGGCTATCCTGGGGTTTTTTTTTTTTTTTTTTTTTTTTTTTTTTTTTGCTTTTCCATATGAAGCTGAGTATTGTTCTTTCAAGGTCTGTGAAGAATTTTGCTGGGCATTGCATTGAATCTGTAGATTGCTTTTGGTAAGATTGCCATTTTTACTATGTTAATTCTACCTACCTAAGAGCATGGAAGATCTTTCCATTTTCTTGTGTCTTCTTCAATTTCTTTCTTCAAAGATTTAAAGTTCCTGTCATACAGGTCTTCCACTTGTTTGGTTAGAGTTATTCCAAGATATTTTATGTTATTTGTGGCTATTATGAAGGGTGATGTTTTTCTGATTTCTTTCTCAGCCGATTTATCATCAATGTAAGGAGGGCTACTGATTTTTTCGAGTTAATCTTGTATCCTGCTACATTCCTGAAGGTGTTTATGAGTTGTAGAAGTTCCTTGGTAGAATTTTTTGGGTTGCTTATGTAAACTATCATATCATCAGCAAACAGTGAGAGTTTGACTTCTTTCCAGATTTGCATTCCCTTGATGTCCTTTTGTTGTCTTATTGCTCTAGCTAGGACCTCAACAACTATATTGAATAGATATGGAGAGAGTGGACAACCTTGTCTTGTTTCTGATTTCAGTGGGGTTGCTTTGAGTTTCTCTCCATTTAGCTATTGACTTGCTGTATATTGCCTTTATTTTGTTTAGATATGTTCCTTGTATCCCTGCTCTCTCCAAGACCTTTGTTATGAAGGGATGTTGTATTTTGTCGAAGGCTTTTTCAGCATCTAATGCGATGATCATGTGTGTTTTTTTTCAGTTTGTTTATATGGTGGATTACATTGACAGATTTCCATATATTGAACCATCCCTGCATCTCTGGGATAAAGCTGACTTGATGGTGGCTGATTTTTCTGATGTTGAACTTCTATCTTCTAAGAGGTCTCTTCAGCCCCTCCACGAATCACAATTTGTGACTCCTGATACTTTTTTGATGACATAAGTCGACATGGTGGCACAAACCTGTAATCCTAGGCTTGGGAGGCTAAGGCAGGGGGATTGTGAGTTTGAGACCAACCCGACTACATATGTAGTTCCAAGATAGCCTAGACTGCGTAGAAAGAACCTCTCTCTCTCTCTCTCTCTCTCTCTCTCTCTCTCTCTCTCTCTCTCTCTCACACACACACACACACACACACACACACACACACAATCTGGAAACAAAACAAAAAGCAAAAGAGAACCCATTTGTAGCAGTCGCTCTGAAGTCTTTTCTGCCATTGATAGCTCATATGTGGTTTCCATTCACAGTGCTTTTTCTTCTGAGTGGATCTCACTTCCCCTTTTGTTTTGCATGCCTTGAAGGCTTTGTTGAAAACTGGATATTTTAGGTAACTCACAGATACTCTGGGTTCTGATTTATCACTGTGGATCATTACACCCCAGAGCTGTCTTCACCAAGTTTTTGGGGGTGTTGGTTTCCTGGCCAGCTGTCTGGTGACTTGCCTGGGATCATTCAGTAGACCTCTTCCTTGCAGGGAGAAACTGCTGGTGGCTCTGCTTAGCTTCTTTGTTTTGAATCCTTCCTTCCTTCCTTCCTTCCTTCCTTCCTTCCTTCCTTCCTTCCTTCCTTCCTTCCTTCCTTCCTTCCTTCCTCTCTCCCTTTCTCCCTCCCTCCCTCTATTCTTCCTTTTCTAGACAGGGTTTCTCTGTGTAACCTTGACTGTCCTGGAACTCACTCTGTAGACCAGGCTGGCCTCAAACTCACAGAGATCCATGTGCCTCTTCCTCCCAAATGCTAGAATTAAGAGCATGTGTCACCTCTCCCAACACTTTGAATTCTTTTAAAAAATTTAATTAATATTCCTCTGTGTATGTATGCAGAGGTCAGAGGACGGCAACTTGCGAGAGTCCTTCTACCACGTGGTCCCAGGGTTTGAACCCAGGTCATCAGGGTTGGCCGCAAGCACCTTTAAGTATTGAGCTATCTCATATGCCCTGTTTTGAATTCATGTTTTTATTTTTTCATCCTGGCTTCCTAGGAATTACTCCTGGGTCTTCAGAGCTAACCCATCAACCAACAACTGGTTGGATATAGTACTTAAATCCCTTGATCCCAGAAGGCCTCTGCCCTGCGCCTGGTGATCTGTGAGTGGGTTGGGAGTACATTCAGACTCCCAGTGGATTACGGTACATCCTGGCCTTTACACCCTGAGCGCTCTGTGGCTATGAGCAACTAGCAGAGGCCCTTTCTGGTTTCCCCAAGGATGCATGCTGTGCCCCGGGGATGTGTGGGAGCTTATCAAGGCTCACCATGGCTTTCTTGTTCCTGGATAGCCCTCTTAATTGTCCTGATGTTCTGGCTGTTTTTATTTCCCTAGCTGGTGTTATACTTGCAGAGAGCTGCAGAGCTGGCCACAGGGTGCATCAGTTGAGAGAATGGAATATGTCCATACTGAGACCCAAGCTTCATCCTGTTGGCTGGTGTGAGTGTGTCCTGGTGTAAATTCAGGGTCAGACAGTGACAGGTTGAGACTGTACTCAGATACCTAATCTAGTGAAGTTCAGGTATTGACTTCTCTGGTGTTCTGCCCTGGATTGAAAGCTATGTGTAGTTATTAAGTCTGGCTTAGGCATCCCTTTGGTGGGGCTCAGGGGGGACTCTGAGAAAGAACCAGAACAGCTGTGAAATGTTCAAAAAGCTTCTTTGAAGCAAGTGATGGTCATCCAAGGTGGTTGAACTTGCCTCCTTGGGTCATTCAGCCCTGCTTATCCTGGCTGTCCCTTAGGGATCCAGGCTTGGCGGTTCAGTCAGCAGGCCTGGGGTGGGAAGCCAGGTGCCCTCTGCACTGGCTTCCAGGCCCCAGAAGCTTGCCAGGTTCTCAGGAGGAAGGTCTAACGGAGCCAAGGGAGAGATCAGTCCCCTCTGGGTAGGACTGCCAGCAACAGGGTCACCTGGCATGCAGCTGGCTCCTGACCCAGGAGCCCAGGCAGGAGAGGACTTGAGGCGAGGGGGTTTCCTTCGACCCCAAAGTCTTCCTTTAGAAGACAAGCAGTCGAAGAGCGGAGCTCACCCTGGGTACAAGCCTGTCCTTGGAGTGGGCATGCGGAGAGCTCTGTGCCTGCTTCTGAAGGTCAGTGTGCTCCACGGGCGTGCTGGGGCGGGGGTGGTGGCAGGCGGAACCGGGCTGACAGTCACGTACATTGATGTCACTGGGCATTCCACCTCCCTGAGGTATCACTTTCCCTGTGACCAAGCCTGCAGCTGAGTTCAGGGGAGCAGTCACGTCCCATCCTAGGCCCGTTCCTTCAGGTTCCCCACTGTATGCTCTCAGGGGCTACCAAGGTCAGGGTGGGACCCACCCCACCCACCCCACTCACCCCACCCCAATGGCCCAGTGCCACCCACCCCACCCCAACTGCCCAGTGCCATGTCTGTCCTGATGTGAAGAAGAGGGGCCTGGTGGGTGGGGAATGACAGTGGCAGGTCTGTGGGAGCTGGGAGGCCACAGGTGTCCCAGAGGATGTGTGGGATTCCAACGTCGGGATTCAGTTGGGTTTCTATGTCACTGAGCAGGGGTACAGCTCAAGGGCTCCTAGTCTGAAGGAGGAGGCACTTGCACTAAATTTCAGGGAGTTTCCAGTCTGATGGGGAGCCAGCCCTGCTCTCTCATCTGCAGACAGAACTGCTGCCTCTGGACTGAGCGGAGAGGTGGCGATGCTCCAAGCCCCTCTGTAGCCAACCTCTCCCGAGGTTCTCAGATCATCATCCTCAACAGACACTCTGAAGACCTGGCGGGTGCCCTGCGCGTGACTCCCTCATTCCGTGGTAGAGAGAGAGTCAGCCCCCAAGTGCAGACAGACATCGGCGTCCTTGTGTCTGAGCCCGTCCTCAGGGCTGGGTCCAGCAGAGGGAGCTGCCAGCCAGCGGGAGCTGAGAGGAGCTGTCCCTGACCCCTGAGATGGCCTTGAGGATCCCACGCCCAGAGGGTATGGGATTTACCCCGTGACTGGAGCTGCACAGGACCCAAACTGCCCCGACCCACCCTGTTACTCAATGCCGTCCCCTCTTTAAAGAAAAGAGACCTCTTTAAAGAAAGCCGGCTCTATGGCCCACACAGTCTTCCCATCATCTCTAGGGTAGATATAGAGACGCAAGGCAGAGACCTGGGTATAAACTCTTTCACTTTGCTTTCTATGTCTATAGCAGGCAGATTATGGAACCATCTGTAAAATGGGTTGTGGTGAGGGAATGTACCTGTGTAGGGTACATCCTTCTCTCTGTTGCATCTCTCCCATATCGTCGACAGGTTGAGAAGCTGGGGTAGGGAGGCTCAGGTAGCATTGTCCAGAGTAGGCATCCTGGATGTGAGGGAGATGCTTCATCAGACAGACAGATACACGCACATGCACACCTGCAACCAGATGGAATGGCACAGTTGTGAAGGAGGGATCACAGCCCTATTGGCCCATCCCCCGCCCTTACCTTGAGCCCTCCTCACACATTCCGGGGCCCCAGCTCAGCTCCTGTAAGACTTTCTGGCTTCTGGCCACCTGCGTGAGTGCTGAAGTTGCCTTGGAAGCTGGTGACTTCTAAATATCCGTTCCCTTTCCCAGTCGACGTATTTATTGAGAATTGGCAAAAGTGCATGACCTCACAGAACCGGCAGGCTAATCGTGGAGGACGAGAAGTATTAAATGAAATAAGCCTGCTAGGTGGGCAGGCTCGTTCTGCTATCCCTATGGCTCAGTGGTGGAACACTTGCTTAGCAAGTGGGGAGGACTGCGCTAAGGCACTGGGCCCAGCACAAAGCTATGGAAAAGTCACAGGGAAACAGACTTTAAAGATCAGGCCAGGCAGGGGTGGCGCACGCCTTGAATCCCAGCCCCCTGGATGCAGAGACAGATGGGTCTCTGTGAATTCGAGGCCAACCTGGTCTACAGAGTGAGTCCAGGACAGCTCAGGCTGTTGCACAGAGAAACACAGTCTCGAAAAATAAACAAACAGAAAAGGTAAAGGTCGGGGACAGGCGGGAGGGGAGAAGGAATGAGGTGGCTTTAGGGAGGATGGGGATGTCTCGCTGAGAGGGGAATGTTTGAGTACCACATCAAAGAATGAGACGCTTGCACATGAAAGAGAACAGGCAGAGCAGAGGGGATGTCGCGTACAAAGGCCCTGTGGTGACCGGGCTGTTGGCTGTTTGGAGGGACAGCCAAGAGGACAGTGGGGGACCAGTAGGAGTTGACAATGGCGGCAGATAAGATCAGAGAGGAGAGGGCCTGGAGAAGGACGCTGCCGGCCCTTTGTCCCCAGGCCAAACACAACAGAGAGAAGGAGCAGGAAATCTCCCTGATGGGCTGGCAATAAGGAAAGGGATGAGCCCGGAACTTGCAGGATTGGAGCTGGTTACACCTACCCCCATCCGTGCTTGGCCCAAGGCTAGGCCCAATGGGGACTATGGTCTGCTGGTGGCACTGTGGGTCCTAAGAGGTCTTGGGTGGCTGTGAGGCTGCCATGGTTAGATGGAGAGTCTGCACAGTGAGGGCCTTGACGGACGGACAAGGAGGAGGGAGGCAGGACAAAGAGAAGGAGTGGGAAGAGAGGGACCGAGGGAAGAAGCCAGGAAAGAGAAAATGAATGAATATTGCTTGCAGACCCTGGTTCTCAATGGGCCCTTAGTACAGGAACCAGGCAGGAGTGTTTGGAAAGCCACCCACAGAAAGCCAAGGAGGGCAGCAGGATCACTGAGGCCTCATTAGGGTGCCAGTTCCTGGGTGACATATCCGTGGCTGGAACCATGTGACCTATTGTCCTCAGTGCACACTGCAAGGGTATGGCAAGACCCAGATCTTGCCTGCAGCCCTTTCCTGAGTCACATCTGAAGCCACCACCTTGAGGGGAACTCCCCACTCTGAAGGGCGATGGCCCGAAAGGCTTCAGTCAAATGACACCAACTTCAGTCCGTGCCAGCAAAGGTTACTCCAGGTAGTGGGAGGATGTGGTCCCAGAGTGCAGTCACAGTACTGACAGCCGCCACCTCTTGTGACATGTACCTTTATCAGGCGCAGATTGCAAATCAGACTCCATCCAACTGTGCAGCATAGGCTCCCTTGGCACAATCCCACTGAATTCCAGGCGGCTTCCCTGAGCCAGATGAGGGGACAATGGTGTTCTTCCCTGGGTGGGGAACCCCCTCTTGCCCTTGCTCATCATCCTCTGAGCTCACCCTTGACACCCCCACCTCCTGTGAACCCAAACCTTGTGTCAAACTGCAGCCCTGCTTTATAGGGGATAGTTGGAGTACTGGATTAAGGGAGACAAAATGGGAGCATGGGACAGCAAGAAAGTCTGCAAGACGCAGCAGCCCGCTGTGCCCTGCTGATGCTCTGGCAGCTGTTCAGGCCACAGGGAGGTGTGAGAAGCTGGGATGGGCCAGACAGTCCAGTGAAGTTGGGGACAAGTCTCCTACCTGCAGAAAACAGATCTAGGGAACCCATGCGCACAGAGGAAGAACTCCGAGTCTCTCCTAGCCTGGGCCGTGCGTTCAGCTAGCCTGGCTCTCTCCAGGCCTCAACTATTCTCTTTAGACTAGAGGAGCCTTCCATCAGCACGGCTGCTGGGAGGAAGTGGGCTGTACCGCCCCTACCCATGCAGTCTCTGCTTTTCTCTCTTCGCACTCGTGCACATGAGCAGCACACTCTGCTGTTTCTGTGTCTGGGGTACCCCTTTTACTCTGAGCACCGGACCTCGCGCGTTCCTCTCCTCACACATGCACACATGAGTTGCGCCTTGGGCACAGTTCCCTGACTCTGGAGGAACCTGTGTCTGAGGACCTGACCTCGCATCAGGGCAGCTCTTTGCTGTTGACTTCTAGTCCATCCTACACTTGTCTGGTTCTTCAGAGAAGAACCACGACGGAAGAGCTTCTCACGGCTGGGTGTGGTTCTTCCTACCACCAGTTCCTTCTGGAAGTCAGGGAGCCAGGACAGTGTGGGGTGGGGAGTGGGAAGCATCTGGGGAGAGCTGTGGACTGTGGGGCAGCAGAGAGAATGCTGGCAGGCAGACAGACAGACAGGCAGGCAGGCAGGCAGGCAGACAGGTAGACAGACAGGCAGGCAGACAGACCGACAGGAAGGCAGACAGAGAGGCAGACAGACAGGCAGGCAGACAGTCAGGCAGGCAGGCAGATAGACAGGCAGGCAGGTAGACAGACAGACAGTCAGGCAGGCAGACAGGCAGACAGAGAGGCAGGCAGGCAGGCAGACAGGCAGGCAGACAGGCAGACAGGCAGACAGGCAGAAGGATGGGAGACAGGGAGAGAAAGCAAGAATGAGAGAGGAAGGAGCGGGTCCAAAGGTTAGTTCTGGAGAAGACCAGCTGGGTCCTTCCTGGAGCTTATGTTGCCAGAGACAGTAACACTTCTGGTGCACACCAGAAGTTTCCTCCCTGGAGGGTTTGTCCTGAAACAACAGCTGGCCTGAGAAGGACTGGATCCAACTTTCTGGTCACAATGCCAGGCCTTTCCTCTTCAGACATTCTGGATGGTGTCACCAGCATCAAATGGTCAGTCAGCAGGCCTGTGTTCATCCTCATCCTGACTGGAAGTCCAGGTCCGGACCAGGAGGAGTCAAGGATGTTGTAGCGAGGCTGGCTCCTGTGTCACCTCCCTGGTGACAGATGAATGGACACCTGGAATTCCCCAGGGACCTGGCATTAGCCTTTACATCGCTTGAGATTTTTGTCAATGATTTTAATGGGGAGGCAGGGGCTTCCTGCTCCTGTTGGCTCGTGACCCGCAACTGACAGGAGCAGACTCAGTAGCACAATGGAGTCTCAAATGAGGCCAGTGTTGCCTGCAACGGCGTGCAAAGGCAACAGGAGGAGAAATCTAGCTCCTGGGAGACAAGAACTCAACAGGCTCCGAGTGCTGGGACTAGGGCAGAGCTGGCTTATGGGTAAAAGAGCCCCGGTGGCTTTGAATGTTGCAAACAACTGGAAGCACCCTGAGTGTCTCCCCGTGGGGAACAGGTTAACTAGCTTGAAAGTCTCCACAGTCGAAGGCTATGGGACTCATATAAGGAAGAAGGCTGACGAGGACATTCTCCCTGATACCTCTTTAAGTGACAAAGCAGGATGTGTGGCCCTGTATCTGACAGCATAGATCTGCTGTTCTTAAATGCTAGCAGTTATGTCTGTGCCCAGACAATGGGGGGTGGAGGGCCAAGGTGCTCGGGTCTTGTTTTACTGATACATCTTTGTATATATAAATATATATATTTATATATACATATATAAATATACACACACACACACGTGTGTGTGTGTGTGTGTGTGTATGTATGTATGTATGTATTCCAATGAATTCTGCCCCTTGTTTCACAGAACACTGTCATAATCACCTACAGCCCCCTTTGGCACAATTTTTAATTTCATTTTCTTTATTTATTTATCATGGTATATGTGTGGTGTATGTACATGTTCATGTAGGCATGTGCATGCCTCCATTCGGGTGTGTGCACATGCATGTGAAAGCCAGAGGGTGACAACAGGTGTTTTCTCACCTTATTTTTTGAGTCAGCGCCTCTCACTGAACCTTCAGCTCATGGAATCCGCTAGTCTCTGCCTCCCCAGTGGTCTGGATTACAGAGATGCTAAGTGTGCACACTGCCACATCTGACTCTTTACCTGAGTGCTGGGGATCTGAACTCGGGTCCTCATGCTCATGTGACAAGAACTTTACAGACTGAACCATCTCCCCAGCCAATCTTCTTAATTTCTTCCCACAAGAACTTTACAGACTGAACCATCTCCCCAGCCAATCTTCGTAATTTCTTCCCACTTTTACATTTCCCTCTCCTCCTAGAGCCAGGCCTAGGCTCTCATCTATGTGCTGGAAGTGTCTGTTAAAATACACATCTCCTCTCCATATGGGCAATCATGTGTTCTGTATGTTTTATAATTTCTATAGCTCACGCTCTGCTTTGCTGACTCTCGGCTTGCCCGTAGTCTTCACTCCACACTGCTAATTGGGATCTATTTTGTGGTACCCCACACCTATAGTCCCAGCCCTTGGGAGATGGAGGCAGGGGTATTGCTGCAGGTTCGGAGTCAACTTAAGGTGTAAATTCCATAGTAAATTCCAGAGAAGCTCAAGCCAGAAAACGAGACCCTGTGTACACCCTCCCCCGACTTTCTCTTTCGTACATCATCTACACAATCAAACTTCCTCTTTTGTATAATGTCTATTCATATCCATGCCACCCCCCACTGAATTCCCCTTTTATAGACTGGCACAAGTGTCTCAGCCATTTCAAACTTTAATTCTGGGCGAGCTCACAATGCAGTCATCTTCTTCCTGCCTGAGGGTCTTTCATTCTCGCAGTGTGCTGGGGGGCAGGCACGCGTGAGTGCTGTCTGAGACCGCTTTGAATTCTGCCACTTGGTGCTTTTCAGGTCCCCTCATTCACTGTCGGTGAGTATGTGAGTTGGTGCAGCCCGCCGAGCCCTCAAAGAACTAAAGATAGACCGACTGCGTGGCGCAGCCACACCACTCCCGAGCACAAGCCTGGGGAACAATAGGCAGCACACGACGGTGGTACCCTTGCCTCTCTGATTATTGTGGCTCTGTGCACAGAAGCCAAGGCATGGAGCCAGCCTAGGTGCCCACCAGCAGAGGAGTGGATGAAGGGAATGGGATTTATATGCCGTGGAGTTTTATTCAGCCTCCACGAGCAACGGAACCATGTCAAACACGGTATGGAAGTAGAACAGGATAATTTGGATGGTGGCCTCTCTGTTCCCCAGAGCCTTTCCTTTCCCCATGAGCTTTTCCACAAGAGAGGGTCATAGAGGTGGAAGATAAAGAAGGACGAGTCTTTATATGTAGGCTTTGTTTAATATATGTGACATGTACACACACACATGCATAACATGAAAGCAGAGATCTTTCTGGAGGCGGAAAGAGAATACAGAGTAGCAAGAACAATGGGAGAGTATGAGCTAAGTACAATGATCGCCATGTATAAAAATGCTATAATGAAACCTGCTATTTTACACGCTACATAAAAAGAAAAAAAGCATTAAAACACAAACTCTTGGCCTTTCCACACAGTCACCTTGGCATCTCTGTGGGGAAAACAGAAACCCGAGGAGGGGTGTGGGAGGCTGCAACAGGGTGGCCCTGGCATGTCACTTCTCAGCAGAGCTGGCCATTGTGACAATGTGCATGTGATCTCATAGCTCAATGGCTGAACTCTGCCTGGAGGGTGGATAAAGCTTAGAACAGTTCTTTGTTCAGAAGATGCTGTTGATCTGCTCGAGTTTTCATTTTTTGCCCCTTCATTGGGTGGTGGGGACAGGGAGTTTGAGCTATGATTCCCAGACTAACCTTGAACTCCTGATCCTCCTGTCTCTGCCTTCCAAGTGCCAAGATTACAGGCATGGCTCCATTCTAGACCCGTGTTGGGATTTTCTTTCTTTTTATTAAACTATGGGTTTGCACCTATATGTGTGTGTGGTTGGTATATGTGCATGTGTGCATGCCTCTCTCTCTCTCTCTCTCTCTCTCTCTCTCTCTCTCTCTCTCTCTCTGTGTGTGTGTGTGTGTGTGTGTGTGTGTGTGTGTGTAGGCCAGAAGTTGGCATCCAGAGTCTTCCTTGATTACTCTTCATCTAAACTGGGAGCTCACTGCTAAGACTAGTCTAACTTGTTCAGGGAAACCCCCATCTCTGCTAACCTAGTTCTGAAATTGCAGGTGGAACATTATGCCCACCTGGTACTTACATGGGTTTTGGGGCTTCAAATTCCATTCCTCATGTTTGTGTGGCAAGCGTCTTATCCACCGAGCATCTCTCCAGCCTCTTCACGGGATTTTTTTTTTAAACAATAGAAGCTTATTTCTTTTTTTCTCAAAAAAAGCTTTGAATTCAGGCTGCAAGGTTTTTATACCGCTTTGACTGAGAGGTAGGAAGTCTCTAATTGCGCCCCTTGAGTCTGGTCTGGCCTCCGTTATTTCCTGTGCTCAAGAGAACAGCACAAACGAAGCCCTGTGCTGTCTGAGCACTCAGAACAATCTATGCATCTTCAACCAGGCTCCCCTAGGACTCTCACTCTGAGGGCAGCCACCTGCCATGGAAGACAGCTTAGCTGCTTGAAGACTACCCTGTCAGAGAAGTTACAGAGAGCTGCTCTGGGCAGCAGCCACCCCACTGCCAGGCACAAGATGAGGATCTCTCGACCAGCCAGCCTAGCTGAATTCTCACAACAAATTCCTAAGAGACCCGAAATGACAACCGCCCAGTCAAGTTCTCCCTGGACTGCATAAAATCATAAGAACAAGATTGCTGGTTTTGTCTTGCTAAGTTTGGGGGTCGTCTGTTATGTAGCAGCAGTAGCGACCACAATCTCTTAGAACACACAGCAAGCATAGTCTCTGCTCTCTTTGCTGGTAACTCTACCAGGGCCTCTGCAGCTCAAACACACATTGTTTCTGATGCTTCCAATACAATGTTACCGGACTCCTACGTGGGGTTATTTTCATGATGAGTTGTATGTTGCATGCATACGTTTGGAAAAATAACTTGATGCCTCGAATGCTGTCAAGTTCTGTCAGAGAAGATCCACGTTTGTGTTTTTCAGGCTTCCTAAGTGCCCATGGAACACGATCTCCCACTTCCGTTTTAGGGGTTAAGTGGAAATAGCTCTTTCTGACTCACCTTTAGCTTATAGGGTGCAGCCTTTTTTGGAATCCTTGCTCACAGAAAGGCGCTGCACGAAGTTCCACTTTAGTAAGCCAGAGTTCTGCCAGAAGGAGTTGTTCTGCTCTGTGGGCAGTGGACTGACCCCTCCTAACGTGAGAACATGCTGTGTCAGGGGAAGGCCTCAAACACCATTCTTAGTCCGGAAGTCTTGGTCATGGCCCACAAATTCCTTATTATCTTGTTAGATCCCTGGTAAAAATTTCTGGCTAAAAGTATGCATATAATAATCATTCTTAACTATTTATTTTTATTTTAGTGCATATGTGTGTGTAGAATGTATATGAGTGTGCAGGTGGACACACTGTTGAATGCACACATGCAGAGGCAAGAACATGACATCAGGTGTCTTTCTTGGTCACTTTACAAACTCTGAGACAGGGTTTCTCACGGAACCACAAGCTCACTGTTTTGGTAAACTGGCCAGCCAGCATGCTCTTGAGATCTGCCAGTCTCTGCTCCCTGATGCTGGGATTATAGGCACACGCAGCCATGCCCCGCTTTTTATCTGGGTGCTGAGTATTCAAACTTAGGTATCACACTTGCAAAGCAAGTGTATTACCCACTGAGCCCTCTCCCTAACCCCTCACTAATCTCTGTAAGCAGAAATCAATCTAGTTGAATTTTTCCACTGCAGACTTGAGGCTACCTTCCAAGAGTTTCAACATGTTCCTGACTTAGCCTCTGCCCTGAGTAATCCAGATTGTTTTGCTTTTGAGTTTTAGGTTCTACTTTGAATGGCTTATGTCTTTATCATGGAACGCCTCTCACCATTGTTGAGTGTGTGGGTTCATCTTCCTGGTTAATGTGACTGGATTTGGTATCATTCGGGAGACACGCTTCTGGGTGTGTCTAGGCAATGCTCTCCTTGAGAAGGGGAGACTCATGTGGGTGGGATCGTCCCATGATCTGATGTTCCAGACTAAATAAAAACAAGAACATGAGGAATCCAGTTGAGCATAAACCTTCATCACTCTGCTCCCTGCTGTGGACACGGTGTGATCAGCACCCTCGTGCCCCTGCTGACATGCCTTCCCTACCATGATGGACTATCTCCTCAGACCATGAACCTGAACGAGCTCTTCCTCCTTAAGTATTATCTTATCATGTGTTGACCTCAGCAATAAGAAAAACAACCAGTATAACGAGACTACCCTTCATGACCTTTACTCTATCTTGATCTAATTCTTTTGGTATGTATTAAACTATACAACCAAGATTGCTAGCACAGTGCATGCTGCAGAGTAGAGGGGTTCTAATTCAGGTGAGGAGAGTAGGTGAGTGTAATTGTTAGAGCATCTTCGTGTGTGTGTGTGTGTGTGTGTGTGTGTGTGTGTGTAGAGGTGTTCTTATGTGTGCAATTGCATTTATGTGTGCAGGTGTGTGGAAAGGTGCATTGTGTACAAGAGTGTGTACTCAAATGCATGTGTGTGTACAAATGTGCATGTGCACACAAATGCACGAGTGTTCGGGTGCATGTGTGTGAGAGAGTACATGTGTGTACAGGTGCATATGTATATGCATGTGTACTTATGTGTGGAGACATTGAAGACAACCTTGGGGGTTATTTATCAGGCATCAGCCACCTTGGCCTTTCTTTCTTTAACACATGTATGATGTGTGTGGGGGGTGAGTGTGTGCATGCAGGTATGTGTACATACATATAGGCTCTCAGAGTTAGTGTGATTGTCTTCCTTACTTCCTCTCCTCTTTATTTATTGAGATGGGGATCTCTTGCTTAAGTTGGAGCTCACAATTTCTGCTAATCTAGCCAGCTGGCCCCAGGGATCCGCTGTCTCTACTTTCTGCATTCTGGAGTTAGAGAGGACCAGCCCATCTGCCTGACTTTTATATAGATAGGTTCTGGGACCTGAACTCTGGCCCTCACACTTATGCTGTAAGTGCTTGACCCACAGGGCCATCTTTCCAGTTGCCACCTTATTTGTGAGACTCTCTCACTAGCCTGGAGCTCACTGATTAACTAAATTGGTTGGCCGATGAGCCCTAGGAATCCACCTGTATTTGGCGCCCCAGTGCTGGGATTACAGGCATGGATCACCACATCTAGATTTTAAAAATTGTGTTTTTAATGTAGATCAACAGTTCTCAATTTGTGGGTTGCAACCCCTTTAGAGAACCTATATTTCCAAAATATTTACATTACAATTCATAACAGTAGTGAAACTGCAGTTATGAATTAGCAACAAAAATAATTTTCTTGTTGGGGGTCACCACAACATGAGAAATTGTACTAAAAGGTTGCAGCACTGGGAAGGGTGAAAACCACTGATGCAGATGAATGTTTTGCCTGCATATATGTGTAGCATGTGCAAGTTGGGTGCCTGTGGAAGTCATAGTCCCTGGAACTGGAGTTATAGACGGCTTATGGATGGAACTGGAGTTATGAATGACTGTGAGCCACCATGCGAGTGCTTGGAACTGAACTGGACTTGATGGTCTGTGATCGTTGTGTTACTTAGCAAGTTGTCAGAATCTAGAATCACCTGGGGGATGGGCCTCTGAGTGGGTCTGTGGAGGAGTACCTTGATTACGTTGGCTGAGATGGGAAGACCTGCCCACTGTGGGTGGCATCGGTCCCTGGTTGCCGTCCTGGACTGTATGAACAGAAAAGGGCACTGAGCAGTCACATACGTGCGCCTGTAATTTGGTCACCAGCTCAAGTTCCTTGCTGCCTCGACTTCCCTGCCATGACAGTCTATGCCTTGACTGTGAACTAAGGCAAACCCTTCCCTCCTTAGTCTGCACTATTCAGGACGGATTACCGCAGGAACAGGAGGAGAAGCTAAGCCGCAGCCCCAAAGCAGCTAGCTGTGCCTGGGTACCCTTAGAGAGTTGCCCTACAGTAGCCCAGTGGCTTGGCCAGCTTTAGGCTGCACCCTCTTTGTTTATGAGACCCCACCCTGTCTCCTGGCCAAGGAGACTCAAGAACTCTTGGCACAGAAGGATGCTCCCTGCTGCCCAGCGGAGATGACCACTTCATGGAGACTGGAGAGAGGAAGGCGGAGGAGAGTGAAAAGAAAGGTCCTTTCAGGCTCAAGACGCTGTGGAGAAGCAGCCCAGCAGCCTGCCAGGAGCTGACTCACCGGCATGGGACAGGGCACTACAGGTGCACTCGGGCCGGCAGACAATAGGCGCCTGTTGCTAACCGCCCCACACCCCAGACTGACCACCGGATTCGGGCAGAGACTGCTCCCCCCAGGGAGTGTAGCGTGGGGGTTGGGGAGGTGGAAGGAGAGGGCCTGGGCTGGAAGCTGTCATCCTTTTGCCTTTGCTGGACTTGGCTCAGGGTACATTGTTACCACGTGATTTCATGCCTGGGGAGACAGACACATGGAACCAGAGACTCCGGGCAGCCTCTAATGTGGCCCCTTGTTCTTCATCGTCTCAGTCGTTACTGCTATCAGCCTGTTCTGTGTCGCTGGGGAGAGCCACGTCTTTCCTGAGCTTCATTTGACCCCTCTCTCGTGAATGCTTCGCCTGCACACTCTCGTTAATAATCTCCGCTGGCCTTCGATAGACATCATCATCACTTCCGTTCTGCAGGTTGAGATAGTGGATCCAACAACTACAGCCAAAGCTCAGCCTTCAAGGCCAATCCCTGCTTCAGAAAACCATTCAAACAGATCCCAGTGCCTGGCCGGGCAGCACTCACACTGCCTGCTTTCCGGGGCTTTCACAAGAGCAATAGGTGTGGGATGGTCCACAGACATCTTGGTTGGGGAGGGATGGGCAGGCAGAGAAGTGAGCGGGCCTGAAGAATGAGACCTCTTCAGTGAACTGAGGTGGGGGTGGAAAGGCTGGCTGCCAGGCTCTCTAGGCATGGCTCTGCCCGTTGCTCGTTGTTGGAATGTAGGCAGATCTCAGAGATGTTCTTAAGGACTCAGTTTTTTCATCTATAAGATGGGAATGAAAGCACCAGGCTGTGGGTTGTCCCTTACTATTATGTCACTTGTGAAGTGGATGCACTGACTACTTGGCCCCCACCCTCATCCAACCAGAGCACTTCTTGTCTCTCTCAGGGGCCTCCTGAGGTGCTGGGGTCTCTGATGTCCATCCTGCTGCAAGCTCCCACTTTGAGGGCCCAACATCACACCCTGTAACCCCTAACAGTTCTGCCAGGTAGACCCAACCCAGGCTCCCACCAAGATCTCTTTCGGCCTCATGTGCCCCAGAATTTAACATCTGAGACCTGAGTTCAAGGCCCTGCTCTAGCTGACTCAGCATCTAACCCCCACTGACCTTTTCTCTATGTCTGGAGCCCAGAAAGTTACAGCCTGTGCCTGTACTTGTAGGGAAGGAGGTGGCTAGGCCCAGGCAGTGGAGATACACGCCCCCCATTCCATGACCCATGCTCCTCTCTTCCAGCTCAGGGCCTCCTGGGATTCTTGACCTGCAATGGTTTCTATGTTGAAATCTCAGTAAGGCCTGAGAAGAGCCCATGTCGCTAGCACGCTAACCATCTAGAGTGCCCAGAGGCTAGGCTGGTGAGGGCCCAGCAGGGATCAGTCCATTCCAGACCTTCAGCTATTGAGGCAGAGACAGATGAATCCATTATCTGTGAGGCAAGCAGCTCCCAGGACTCTCTGGGCTGTCTCTTCCAAGAGCCAGGAGCCCTTGCAACATGGGTTTCAGGTAAGCAGGACAGTCACAAGGCCAGAGCTACAGGATGCCCTGCAGAAAGAATCTTCATGCCTGCCATGTCAAGGGAGGAGGCCACAGGGCCACAGGCCCTGCCCCAGCCCAGAGCTGCCGTTCATGATGATGGCAGTGATTGCCACTGCCATCCCTTCCACTGCTTCTCCCGTCCCCTGGACCTCTATGTTAGGACATTCTCTCCGTGAACTCATCCTGCAGTCCTAGCTTCACGGTGGGAAACATGGAATTGAGTAGAGACTCAAATCTAGGCCCTGAAACCCGATCTCTTCAAATACTCTATTGTATATATTGGGGTTTCTCAGGCAAACAATTCTAACTCACCAAGATCTGCTCCACCAGGATTTCTGAGGAGCTGGTGAAGGTCAGCCCAAGAAATCAGTGTTCTCTGTGACCTATGACTCTGCTATCTCAGCTGAGGTGCAGGAAATCCCCAGGGCTAACTCCAAGTGAGTGGAGCCTACAGAGAGAGCGCTTGGTGTCCCTGTGAACTTACTGCTCCCGTACCCTCCCTGAGCCCCCTAGAGTGGAGCAGCCACAGGCAAGGACAGATCCTCAGCCCTATCCATTCACAAGGAACATGGTGGCTACAGCCTCTCTCTAGCATTACAGCAATGGCTTGGTTAGCAGGCAGAGTTCCCCACTGAGGTAGGTAGCCTGCCAGCCTCAGCCTTGGGAATTCCCAAGTGCTTTCCTCGATGGAGAAAATTTACAGTGAGTTCTCTGACCTGAGTTCAGATGCCCCAGACTCATGTAAAAGAGACAGGCAAGTGCGCACGGTCACGTGCACATGCAGATGGGTGTATGTGTGTGTGTGTGTGTGTGTGTGTGTGTGTGTGTGCACGCACCTGCACGTGCATGCTTGGGGGTGGCGGTGAGCAGAAACAAGTGAGTTCTTGAGGCTCATTGAGCAGCCAGCCTAGTTGAGCTGTTGATTCTGCAGTTAAGGGAGAGAGCCTGTCTCAAAAATAAATGTGGACAGCTACTGAGGAAAGACACCCAGTGGCAACCTTGGATGTCCACACATGTGCAGTCTCACACACTTGCGCATGCATGCATGCCCATGCCCATGCACACACCACACACACACACACACACACACACACACACACACACACACACCTGGGCACAGGAAAAGGGCAGCTCTCAGAACAGCCGGTTCCTGCACTGAGGCCACCCAAGCCCACAGGGTGGGACTGGCTCTCATTAGCTTCTGAGCCTTGAAGAAACCAAGGCTTGAGGCTAGCCAGCGGCCTTGTGGTTTTGGAAAGAAGAGGCCCAATTCCCAGTTCCAAGGATTTCAGCATTCACAAGCCTTTAGGGGTATACACACACACATACACACACACACACACACACACACACACACACATACACACACACACACACACACCCTGTGCTCAGGATTTCAGGCCTACGAGAGGGTCCTGAGCTCAGGGGCTTCTCAGAGCATCAGAGCTAGGGACGTAGGAAAGTTCCAGTCTCAAGTGGCCTCCCCCTGGATAGTGGCAGCTCCTCTCTTTTCTGACCCTTCCCCAGAGGCTGTTAGACACAGGGACAAAGGAGGCGACTGGCTGTGGCATGGCCCTGAAAATGTCCCTCTTTTCCCGCCTGCCACAGAGGAGATTCTTGGCGTGGGAAGTTCCTGAGCCCTGAGGAAGTGAAGCACCTTCTGCCCTGTCCCAGTCCTCACACACCCAGTGAATACCGAGATGCGTGACCAAGGGGCATATCTTGCCAAAGCTAAGGTTCTTGCTGGGTGACCAGTCAGGCACAAGTCAGGTCTGATCTCTTCAGAGTTGAAGGTGCCTCCCTCCATGACTAACCTGGGGCTGGCTCCATAGCAGTGGCTGTAACACAGGCTTGGTACATGCTGGGGCTGGAGTTCTCATGCCCCGAGCCAAGAAGTAAGAGCCGCAGGGGCTTCAGATCTTGAACACAGCCTTGGTCACCTGGCCCTGCCTTTGGAGGAGGTGAGCTGGATTGGCCTAGGGACAGTCCGTCCCATCCTGGTTTGTCTTTCCTCTCTTGTACTTTGAAACATAAATCACTAGTAGCTACAACATGCTTTGTAATCTCCTGGAAGGTTGGGGCTATGCCATAACACTGTATACCCAGGTCAGCTCAGGTACACGGCCAGGTACAAATAACTTCACACACTGAGTGTGCAAATGAATTGTTTTTATCTCGAGATCCTCTCTTGTTATGTATCCAGTGGGATCTTCTTTTCTTAGGTCTTAGATCTAGGGTACATCGATCCAGGGGTGAGCATCATGGCTTTCCAGGACGCAAACCACCAAATAACCACTGAAATCAGGTCAGAATCTCACCATCCTCACTGGACCTCAAGGAAAATGAGGCCTGAGGCCACCCAGCAGGGAGCTTGCCTAACTGGAGACAGACTTCCTCCGAGGGGTCCAGAAAGGCCGCAGGGATCAGTGACTCTCCCTGGTGTGTGGTCATTACAGATGACCTCTGCCCCGGGCCCTCCGCCACTGTTAGTCAGTCAGCTCTGACACCTTGCCCTCCTCCTGGTTGGAGAACTGAGAGCTCAGAATCCTACTCTGGGCCATTCCAGGCTGCTGCTGAAGACTTCAGTCACCTGCTGGGGTCTGGGGACCCCTGACGGCCACAGAGATGGACCCTGGATAGCCATCTACTGTTTAGGTGAACGGGACATGCTGGGCCAGAATCCACACCACCGCCCTCAAAAATGGCTGACTCAGCTCTCGGCTGACGTCGGGACTGGCCAAGGGTCATTGCCGAGTGAGGAGCAGAGAGTGTGCAGAGAAACATCCCAGACTCTAGGCGGAGAGGGAGGCAGAGTCCCTGGCTTTAAGAGTTCAGCCTCTGGTCCACACTCTCAGGGTTTCTACTCAGGCTGACTTTCATCTGTTGAGCCCCTGGCGCATTACTTCAGGCCTCTGTGCCTGGCCCTGCCCTCTGTGAAGTAGGATAATAGCCCTACCCAGGAGAGCTGTTTCGAGAATTAGATGAGCCGTGCTACGTAAAACAGTCAGAACAGTGCCTGGCACACAGTAAACCCTCAGAAGTCGGCAGGCGTTATTGCTGTGGGCTGACTAGCGGAGGGAAAGCCCAAAGTCGCCCTAAAAGGCTTTAATTGACTGTTGACATTTTGTTTCCTCCGCTGGTCTCTGAGACTCCAGGCTCTTTATCTCTCATGCCTGGCACATCTCAGGGACTCGAATGCCTGTGCTGAAAGGATGAACAAATGAATGAGTGAGGTAGGGGGGAGAGAATGCTTCAGGAGAGGCTTCTAGAAGGAAGCAGCACTTAGGGAAGAGCCCCACGGAGGAGGGGAGAATGGCCGAAGTGAAGGCTGGGAGGCCTCTCCAGGACTCAGGGTGGGAGAAGATGGGAGGAGGGAGACTGAGTTGGTGGGCCCTCAACAGAACCTGGATGGCCAAGTCCACTGTCTTTCATGAGAGCCACATCACAGGAGGGCTATCCAGTGGGGTGCAGACTGATATAGGAAAGGCGGGGACCGGGGGCAAGGCCCTGTGGCTTGTGGGCCGTTTATGGAGCCCTGTTAAATCATTACTGGGAGGAAAGCCAGCCTCTGCATCCAGGCCCCTCAGCCAGCGGGGAGACAAGTACTGGAGATAAGAGGGTTTTAAACAAATAAACTGTCCTCCAGGAGCTTGAAAGAGAAAAGATTGCGAGCTTTCTTTCCCTCCCTTTTCTCCTTCTCTTCTTCCCAGCTCCTGCCACCACTGCTTTTTCCTTTTCAGGTAGCCCTTGGTCCTTCCTTCCCTTCTGTGCTTCCTCCCCTTTCCTTCCTTTTAAATTTTTACCTTTCTGAACAACCTGTCCTTCAGATTAAATGTGCGCGTGCGCCCACACAAAGACAGGAAGGTCCCCCCCCCCCCTCCACCGAGGAACTGTTCTGGGCTGGTAACTGAGATTCTAAGGAAGGTTTTGGTGACTTAAGATCCATCCTCAGGAGACCCAGACTAAGTGGGACATGGCGGGTCCTCAGGGAACCCAAGGATCAGGACAATATGACTTGTCTGCAGGAGCCCTGGGCTTCAGGAGACACAGCACTTCTGCAAGGCATCCCAGTCTGCGCAGATGGTAACGTGGTTTTGCTCTTGGAGCTCATGCAGAGGTGTGGAGGGTGGATCCTGATATCCGTATCCACAGGAATGAGGGTATGTGAGAAGCTGAAACAGACAGAGGGAAGAGCTGGGATCCCTGAGCCCTCACAGTTTCCAGATGCTCATCCTCCTCCATCCCCAGGCTGTCTGACTAACAGAGATGACCACTGGGGTCCGTTTTCCCCATGAAGTATAAGTGAGTCTGAGCCGGAGGAGCAGGAAGTTGGGAGAGGCTTGTTGAATGGTTCTCTGGAATCTGGCGAGTGAGTGACTATGGGAGATAAGCTGTTTTCCTTGGATGAGGGACACTGAAGCCACCTCATTTAGCAAAGATCTGTGGATGATAAACTGAGATGTCTCCCACAGACAGGGCCTGTGTGTGGAAGGCAAATGGGAAGTGGTCAGGATGCAAGACTTTTCAGCCGGGAGTCAGGCTGGCCAGGTGAGAGGCTCGGAGACACCCCCAGCGCCGTCATCCCCATCCTGATGACAATTGCTCTTTGCCGAGATGGAAACTACCTCTCAGGCCCTGTTAAGAGGAAGATGGTAGCCACGGGCTGAACAGGGTGTTTGCAGCAGCTTCTTGGCTTCTCCCCCAACCCCAGCACGTGCTCACAGAACAGCAGCAAATATGCATAAATCGCTTGTGGAAGCTGCTGTAGCCTACGGGAGAGGAAGGTTCCCCGGGAGGAGGACATGAACACACCATGGCAGAACTGGTTCTTGTGTTTCTATGACTAAAAGATCATCTCTGGGAGCCAGATGGTGAGCTTCGGCTGTCAATAGGCGTTTGCAAACATTGCCTCCGAGAAGACCTTGGTGGCAGAGAAGGAGAAATTGAGGTACTGAGAGCCAATGGAGGAGGGAGAATTTGCCTAAGGCTACACAGCATCGAGCGTGCCTAGCCCCCGAAAGGACTGTACAGGGCCAGAGTTTGTTCCAGCTTGTATTTGTAAGCAAGAGAGGGGAGCCTATGACATGCGCTCTGCAGGCCCAGTGGCTGGAGTCAGGCCCTGGAAGGAGTCCCAAGCCCAGCCTTGTCCAGGCCCCCAACTCTCTGGTCAGCAAAAGCAACCCACATGGGATGGCCCCCAGACTTGCAGGCGACATTCCCTCATCCCTCCATCAGTGCTCTCCCGCTGACAGTCCCCAGGCGGCTCTCGTTCTGGCCAGTGAAGGCGTCCAGAAGGATGAGTCTTCAGGGACGCTGAGCTCCCTCACGCCAATTTAACCAGAGCTGAGAGAGGTGTGCAGATGAACTCTCGGGGAAACAATGGTCAGCCATCACCAGGCAATGCCACAGAGGCACAATAAGAGGTTCTACAGTTGGACGTGGTCCCGGGGGGACTGCCCTTCCAGAAGAAGCAGCAAAATCCATGGGGGAAGAAGGGAAATGACATAAATCAAAATGCCTGAAATGAATATGGATCAGAACATACTTTATGCAAATATATGTAATTAGACATGTAAATCTACCCCAGGGTGGGGCAGATGATTCCAGAAAGTCTTCACAAGGAAGCCCTCTGCTCTAATGAGTCACTTCCAAAGGTCCCCACATATGTCCTTGGAGAGAGTAGAGGTCTTCCTGCGGTTTCACAGACTCAGCCCTCCTACTCTGTCTCCCTCCGCTCTTTGCCTTCTGTGCTCTGACCCTGGGTAGAACCAGAATACAGAATAATCCAGATGCCAGCCTCACACCACAGGTCCCATCTACCTGCTCCAGGCTATAGTCTTAAATGCCCCCTACCTCCTAGCCACTCCTGAGCCTCTGCTGCTGCCCAGCCCCTATACCTGCAGTCTCTATCCCGAGCTCGGCCTGTCCCCGGAAAGGACTCAAGAGTGGTCTGCCCATCGCAAAGCCTGCCTTCCTCATAGTCCCCCGGCTGTTCCCAGCACCGCCCAGGCCGCACATGCTCATTAACAGGCGGCTGATGACATAAATGAATGACTAAGCACACACTCAAAGGCGCAGCTGTGTCCCTCTGGGGACCAAGCGTGCTCTCCCTCCTCTTCCTGTTCACCATTCTCACAGCTGTCTGGGGCTGGAAGTAAGAGTTCCCACTCCTGTCCTCAGCTAGCCTGAGCCGGCTACAGGCAGAATGTGGCTTGGCCATCCCTGTGGTCCTGGCACCTACAGTGGGAAACTCCGGCATGTAGACTGACTAGGTGAAAGCGCACAGCGAGGTGCCCACCCTCTTCTGCCCCTTCCAGGGACCACGGGGACCTGGACAATGGTGGGCCCAGAGCCTGGCCCACAGCAGGTCCTTCAGGGAGAGTAGGGGTGCTGATTGGACTCCAGAGGGCTTGGCTGCTGGACAAACAGTGGAAGGAATGAGGAGGGACAGATGAATATCCGAGTGAGGGGCAGAGCCTGTGGGAACCCATTGTCTGCCATGGGGCACTCCCGTCCCCATCCCAGGTACCCCAGCTCTCTCACATCTTTGTTCAGATCTGAGTTCCTTGTCAGATGTCTGGCCTTAGCCCCTTCCCAGGCTCCCTTGCTTCTCCCAGAAGGAGAAGTGGGGTTCTCCTTGCATTTCTTTGAAGATGGAAGGCCAAGAGCAAGTTGGGCGGCCACTTGATCCTGAGCCATCTCCAGCCTCAGTGTCTAAATCTGTAAAATGGGAGACAAAATGAGACTCTATGAGGTTCTCTACTGAGTCCTAAATAGGAGCCAGCAGCTTGGTCAGTGCTCTGTACACAGGGTGTCCACTCCCTCTTTCCTTGCTACCATCCCTACAGTCCTACAGGTTGTCACCAGCAGTTTTTAGGAGCATTGTCCTGTTTTTTAGCAGAAGGAACAGAGATTTCAATCACTAAACAGGAGGAGTCAGAGAGGTAGTTTTGCAGGAGGCCTTAGCTTAAGAGAAAAAAAAATCAGGACCACGGAGCCAGCAAAGGAAGTGGCTTGGGAGAAAATTGAAAGGGAAGATATGCAATGGAACATAATTCAGGATGAAACAAGAGGGCTCAAAGCTAGGCAAGAGAAAGGACTTCCAGTACCAGACAGACTGAGAAGAAACCCACGCTCTGGCGATTGAAGCCCAGGAAACTTTGGTTGGGGGAGGTTGAAGCACGATTAATAAAAACTCAGAGAGAGAAACGGGTTCAACCTGAAGGTCAGAAAAACAAAGCAGCCAGCCACTGGCTCTTACCTCTACCTCAGTCTGAAAATGGAGATCCTGCCTCCAGGAATCTCAGAATGAGGCTGTGTCTGAGAGCTGTCTCCTCCCGTTTTATAATCCTCTCTAGTTCTGAAATTAAAGGCATGCACCATTACTGACTGGTTTCTATGGCAAGCTACTGTGGCTACTGGGGATTAAAGGTGTGTGTCATTGCTGCCTGGCTTGTGAAGTTGGCCAGTGTGGCTCTTTTACTTTTCTGATCCTCAGGCAAGCCTTTATTAAAATACAAATGAAATGCCGCTATAGGAGGTCATCTGGTCTCACCTTCTGCTTGTAGCGACCAAAGTGTTCACCTGGTTGTGTGGCCACAGCATTTGGTTCATAACCTAGATGAGAAGCCTCGTCAAGTCCCTCTGCAGAGAAGAAACAAAGCTCTAAGTGATCATGGGGATGGCCAAAGTTTGCCTAGCAGAGGAGCTGGGGGTGGGGGAGGGCCTGGAGCCAGCCTTGAAGGATTTGCCCTCACTCTGCTGAGGTTTGGCTAGTTGGCGTATTTTACTTATTTATGTGTTCACTTATTTCTTTGGTGTTACTGGGGATGGAGCCCAAGCCTCGTGCATGCTAGGCAAACAATCCACACCTCCCCACACAGTGCCTGCAGAGTCTTACAGTCGCATGCTAATTTCTTTGCTCTGTTAGGGAAGATACGGGAGGTGAATGGGGGAGGCTGTGGAACTCTGTGTGGCCCACATCTGTCCCTACAGAAGTGTGGAGGTCCGAGGAGTGGACTCTCTCCCAGGCAGAAGTGGGCTATGGACAGGCAGAAGGGGGCTGAGCTCGGATTGCTCCTGGGCTTGCTTCCATCAGAGGCTTCCATCTGGATGGCCAGTCTTTCTTGATATGGTCATATTCCCTCAGTCTCCCCAGACCAGGCCTATCTCCGCTTTACTCCAAGCCCGCAAACAACATGTTGTTGACAATCCTCGGGGGCCAAACACTTGATAAGCTGGTCCCCACCACAGCAGACAGCCCGACAGCAGGCAGTGCTCTGCACTGTGATGGCGGATGCTTTGGATACATCATCCTGTCAAACAAGTTTATTATTCTTTCACTCAAGATAAACTACAGCTGCCAACAAGGGGCTGTATAAATTCCAGGCTTAGAAGTGGAGCGGGCCCCCTCCCTGTTGAACACTCACACACACACACCCAAAAATCCCGCTGAGAAAAGCCTCCTTGTGGGTCTCTGGGGGGCTCAGTAGCTCTATCTCATGGGGTGGTCCCAGGAGCAGCTGCAGACACCAAGGAACCCAGGGCTTGGGCCGACCCTTTGAGCCGCTTGCTTTCCTGGCCAGGCCTGAGCTGTCTTCCTTTGGGTCCAGGGAAGTTCTCTCCACAGGAGCCAGCTGTCTTCCCCAGGGTCAAGCCTGGCCTCTTGACTTTTGGACTTCTGTCTGCTCAGGCTGCAACCCTCGTGGGTGGCCAGAACAACCACAGGTCACGCCAGGCTTGTGGGGACAAGGCCAGTTTTCAGACTCAAGTGTGGATAGCCAGTCCTCAGGGAATCTGACCCCATGAAGCTTTCAAAGCAGGCTGAAGAGATGACTTAGTCGGTGTAGCGCCTGCTGGGCAAGGGCAAAGACCTGAGGGTGGACTCCAGAGCCCACCTGAAAATGGCAGTCATGGTGGCCTGTGCTTGTAGTCTGAGCACTGAAATGAAAGGGACAGGCAGATGGCTGGAGTCCCTAGCCGGCTAGCTCGGCTCAGTTTGTGAGCTCTAGGTAGAAAGTGACAGACCACGTCTTAAAACACAAGGTGGATGGAATGACACCCAAGGTTGTCATCTGCCCTCCAAATAAATAAAGAGAGCACAACGCACCCCCTCAAACACCCACACACATGCATATACATACACTCAACAATCGCATTCTGTCCTGGGCTGGGCTGGGGGACCTCCATGAATCTCACACCCACTCCTAGAGGAGAATCCTTGTGCCCAGAATTCAAACCTGGTTCTTTGTCCTGGGAATCCCATGGGCTTTGCTTCAGTGTTGCCTTTGACACCACAGGGCTTAGAATTAGCAATAGAACAAAAATCTGGGGACCGCAAAATGTACTGAAGGTGGCTTGCACGTGGGTGACAGACCTGGACTCTCCTCCAAGTGTTTGTTTCCTTATCCGTTAGGTAGGGAGGGTTGTTTCTCTCCTGTGGAACAGCTGCAGGCCTGCCAACAATTGCTTGGCCCCCGCCTGGGTTCACCCAACCTGCTTTGTGTGGTCAAAGGCTTTACCAGCACTCCCAGCCCGTTAGCTTGTACCATCCTCCCCGAGGAAGAGACTACCACGGCCTCAACTCCTAAGGCAGTGCCAGGCCCTCAACCTATAATATTGGTTGGATGAAAATAAGGCATTAAAAGGTATGCCAAATACACAGCCACCGCCCAATACATGCATTCGCTGTTGTTACTCGTATTCCCGTGGATACATGTATGGACCAAACATGAGAGGCGGCTGAGATGGGTCAGCAGGTAAAGGCGCTTGCAGCCAAGCTCCTTGCTCTCCCGGTTGAGGGCACATCTTACAGACTGTGGGCCCACCTGTCTCTGAACCTGGTTTCCAGCCCTGCCCAACAGAAATGCCCACACCTGGTGTGCACTCTGCTTGCTGAGAAGGGAACCCAGGAGCCAGATCTGCTGTTATTGTGGCTCTCCACTCGCAAGCAGACAGACCCAAGGCCAGATGCCTGAGTGGCGTCACAACTTAGGGATCTCATGTCATCCTGACCCAGCAGCAGAGTGGTCACCTGCCCCATGATGTGGGCCCAAGGACAGCCACCTCATTAGTGATGGCAGAGGCAGGGAGAAACGTATTGAGAACTCCTCGCAGGTACAGTGATACCTCCAGATGTCCCCCCTCACTGTCTCTGCTTCCTCACCCCACTTTGCTGACCAAGGTTGATGGAGCTTGCTGCCCACAGAGAGCTTGCTGGTTGCCCTGGTCCAGCAACGTGGGCAGTCCTCTGCCTCACTGGATCCTAGGGTTCTGCCTACTTGGAGGTCACCCACACTATAAGTTCGCTTTGACAACATCCCTACCTCGTCCCAGGCAAAGGCCTCGGAGGATCCTGGAGTACCTTGTAAGAGTCCAGAGCAGATGAGACTGGTACCTGTATCCCTTCCCTCAAAGGGAATTCAGATTACACAAATGAATAGGTCAATGAATAAGCTATCTACATTTTAACCCCTCTCCCCAGCCTCTAGCCTCAGGCCACATCCGTCTCTTTCCCCAGTGTGAGAAAAGGCAGGGAAGCACCAAGGAAGATACTTGTGGGCACTGGCTGCACAGCAACAATGGGCTCCTCCCCCAGGGAGTTCACCAGGGGCTCTCAGAGACTTCATACAGGCAGAATGGGAAGACAGAAGTGTCTTCAAGTTTGTGGAGGAGTAGGGCATAGACTAGAGGAGGCCTCTAAGAGGAGATGATGGACAGTTGGAACAGCTTGCGCATAGGCACGGAAGTGCAGCGTTACCTGGGGTGTTCTGGGGCTGGACCAACTGCTTCAAGGGGACCAGGAATGACACAAAGGGAAGTGATTGGAAAGGAAGGCTGCATAGGCTCAGACAGCTTGGGAAACCTGCTAAGCCGAGGCACTTTGGAGCACTTTGGCGGTGTTCCTACCGCCAGTGTAGCAGACTCAGTATTTAGCAGGGTGTCCATAAGAGATAGGAGCAGGATGGTGGTGCCCATGCCTTTAATCCCAGCACTCAGGAGGCAGAGGAAGGTGAATCTCTGTGAGTTCGAGGTCAGTCTGCTCTACAAGAGCTAGTTCCAGGACAGCGAGGGCTGTTACACAGAGAAACCCTGTCTCATAAAAAACCAAACCAAATAAATAAAGGAAGGAAGGCAGGCAGGCAGGTATGAAGGCAGGAAGGGAAGAAGGAAGGGAAGGAGGGAGGGAGAGAGGGAGCAAGGGAGGGAGGGAGGGAGGGAGAAAGGGAGGAAGGGAGGGAAGGAGGGAGGGATGTAGGGAGGGAGGAAGGATGGAAGGAAGGGAAAAAGAAAGAGAGAAAGAGATATGAGGCCTCTGCAGTAATGGAGGAGACAGACAGGGCTGAGATCCAAGAGAGGGCAGTGCCAGCTGAGACAGTGACCCTTACCAGTGTCCCATTTTCTTCATTTGCTGAGGAGACTGGGGCCCATAGGGATTAGAGACCTGGGAGTGACAGGGTGGTTGGTGGCTCAGGGGACAGCCACGTGCTCTCTCCTACACCCTGAATGCAGAACACTTGCACCGCCAAGCTGTGTTCAAAGAAAGTTTGCTACTGGGAAATTGCCTCAGCTCTGCGGTTTTCCGTTCAAGAGGGAGCCGAGTTCATTGAACTTTAGGGCAGCTGTTTCCTTGTCCTTGCTCTGTAGCAATAATACAGTTAATGGGATTATTTCCTGCACACAGGAACGGGGCTGCTAAGAAAACACTGTGGAGTAAGGGCCTTTTGCAGAGGCCAGGTTGAAAGGCAAGCTCACACCAGGAGGAAAAAGAGGGTGTGTCTCCACATGGGCTAAGGTGGAGTGATGCCATCCACACCTCAGTTTGCCTTTCGTCTGCCTTCACCTCCGCCTCACTAGGCTCTGATTCACAGATTTTGCAGGGTTACCAGCCCAGTTCCCTGACCGCCCAGGTGCCAAGTTAGCTGACTGCCTAGGCCCTGCGGGGAGGTCCAAGATTGCATGGGTCACATACCCTTGTAAAAGGGACAGAGATCTAATAAAGGGGATGGGTGAGTGGGTAGCTTGTCTAAGGTCACACAGACAGTTGTGATAAGGCCTGGTGGTGAAACTGGGGCCTAGGACTGGGAAATTACTGACCATGGCCATTTAGCCAGCTAGTAGACTGAAGTGGGGGACACTGAGTTTTGAAGAAGTGAAATGCACCAACACCAAGGTGGTAAAACTCAGGATGGGTCCCAGGAGAGGGTTCGTTTGTCACTGGGCCTGAGCTCCCACCGGCACCCCCCCCCCTTCTTAGAAAGAAGCTACCGTGGGTCATCCATTGTTTGCTGAGTCTCAATAACCCCCAACTGGTGGCTCCTGCCCCTCTGCCTTAGATCTTATCAGTCCAGCTCCTCACCTGGTCCATCCCCGAGATCCACCGTGTGCACAGGTGCATGGGTGGGTGGAGCCAGAGGACATTCCAGGAGACCGGAGACAATGGCAGGGTTAAGAGGGCCATCCTCTTTCACACCTCCTGATTCCTCCAGTTAGTAAATCATTCTCCGAGGCTGCACAAAGCAGCCATTGAGCGGGTCTAGCTCACCCGCCCCTCCTCTCCCCGCCTTGTGCCACCAGTAGGTAGAGGCTACTCAGGTCGCCCAGTGTCTGGGTGGCAGGTCCTGAGTTCTCTGCCCGCCCCTCTGGCATGGGGATCAGGTTACCCCATCTAATCCCTGCCCCTGCATCCACTTTCTTTGTGCGCATTGTAATTTATAATGGAGGCATGATGCAACCTGCTAATTACATTGCTGGATTTCCAACACATCCCTGCGTCTCTGACTCAGGCAGCGGCAGGAGGAACAGCCGGCTCTGCTTTGTGGCTTATCAGGACCGGGTTATTCAGCTCCCACCCGACCCGCCTCCCCGGCCTCCGGTCTTTGTTAGCCCGAGCTTGCATCACCACCCGCTTTCCATTTCTCTGGAATTTTTTTGAATGGCTCTGTTTTATGAGCCGCCCCATCTTGTTAGCTAATGAATGACTGTGGGCCAGCGATGAAGATTGCTTTGTGCCTCTATTAAACGTTACATGATCGCAATTATAAGTTAACAAGGGACAGCTAATAATAATAAAAAAAAGATAATCTATTTTGCGGCCTGGGGCAGACATGAGACTCACGGCCTGGTTCTCGGGCTGAATAATTCAGAGCCTTGGGGACCACAGACTAGACAGGCCATCCGAGTTAGGGAAGGAGGGAAGGATGGCCATTCCAGGCCTGTAAGGGGTGTGCAGGCAGGAGAGCAGTAATGTTACCTCAAAACCTCTGAGGCAAACCCCACCGGAGCACCCAGGCCCCAGTAGACAGGTGTCTGGTCCACCTTAGTGGCTTCCCAGCAGCCCTTCCGTGTCCATCGCTGCCCTAAGTCCCTTCTCCACAGTGAGAGATGGCCAAAGGAGGCATCACTCCTCTGCTGCCCTTTGGTGGAGCCCTGGACCTCTCTTTACCGCGAGCCCCATATTCAGCATTGTGCTTTCAATGAGCTCTTTCCCGTCACATCTGCCCTCACCAAACCCTGCTCAGACGGGACTGGGAACAGCCTGGTGACCCAGCAGAACATGAGTGCAGCAAGAAAGAAGCTTCATGGGCCAGCATGGCTTCCCCCCCGAAGCCCTGAGAACTTGAGGTTGAGCCCCAGCTCCCATGGAGGAAGGAGAGAACTGACTTCTGGAATATGTCCCCTGACAAGCTCCTGGGTCCCAGAGTCGCTCTGTGATTCAGTGTCCTACCCTTCCACGGGCAGCTACTCCATGGCACGAAGGCTGTGCACTCCTGTAGGAGCAGCTGCTCGGCGCTGACATGGCTTCTCAATAATTGCTCCATCAGCAATATATTGAAACTAGGCTGGAGGTGTAGCTCCTTAGCATGTTGAGGACCAGATTCAGCCATCAGCTACACTTCTGTTAATCCCAGCACTAGGAAGCTGGAAGCAGGAGAACCATAGGTTCAAAGCCACCCTCAGTCACATAATGACTTTAAGTCTGAGTCACACGAGACACCAAATTAAATATTCTCCAAGTACCATAGGGCATCAGGCTTATTGCTAGGTGCTCTTCATATTCTACTTGATAGATTTATGCATCTTCTGTTGCTATAACAAAACACCCAGGGCTGGGGACAAAGGTGCTTTATACAGAAAAGAAGTTGGTATCTAGAGGCTCGCAGTTCTAGAGGCTCGGAACACCTGATTGGCTTTGGAAAGGGTTCCTGGTAGATGATATCCCATTGGTAGGCAGTGATGTGTAGAGAAGAGGTCAGGGAGATGATACCCAGGGAGCAGCCAAGCTCTTTGCAGCAGTCTCTTCTTGGTGTGAACTGACTTGCTCCTTGAGCCAGCATTAATCCCTGGGACTAGTGGCAATATCCAAATTATAGCATCAGACATCTTCCCATCAGCGTTGCCGGGGAGACATTTGACTCACCGTTTTAAAGCAGAGGCAACCAGGGTTCTGAGAGCTAAAGCCTGTTAGTGTTGGGGCTGGATCAGTCTACCCCTGAGCTTGCAAGCAACAGCTGAGGCAGGTTGAGAACTGTGTCCAGGCTTCTCGTGCCCCGGTGGCACTTGGCAGGCGGCTGCAGGCTGGGCGACAGAAGGAGCACCGCTGGACCGCACCGCTGAAGGGCATCTTCAAACGTTGTGGCAGGGTTGTGGGCACGGGGAAACCACAGTGACCCACATCTGGGTGGTCTGGCCCAGCCAAGAGGCTGAGGGTCATGCAGCAGTGTGCAGGAAGTCAGCCTGGGGGAGGTCTGTACCAACCCTACCCCCAGAAAACCTCAGCTGGTGGCATAACTGCCAACATGATTTTCAGAAAGAAAAGAAAACAGAAACAGACAACAAAGCAAAATTAAGAATTTTAAGCAGGCAATAGCTGGGTCTTAAACCAAAAGTTGGCCTTTCAGGCCTCACGTCTAGGAAGCCAGTCCAGGCCAGTGTGTGATTTACCCACCTCTTCCCTTGGGATTCTATGTCAGAGGCTACCATGTAAAGATTTGGTTCCCTGTTGCCTGGTAGGGCTGGCTAGCCCAAGGGTTGAGCATCTGGAAGTCTCCTGCTGTGGTCCTTCTGCAGGCAGCCAGCAGCTGCTAGAAGGTCAGGCAGGCATTGGGGTTGAGTTCACCCAGCCTCTCTGAGACATTGCTACTGATTCCACTGTATGTTGAGAAAGACCCACCAAGGCCACTCGGAGTCCCCGGTTGAGTTGTTGCTGGGGACCCCAAGATCTACTCATTGTGCAGAACTGAGCAGGGAGTGTGGTCTCCAGAGGTGGATCTGCCATCCCCAGAAGGTGGAGGCTCTTAGCAACAAGGAGGACCATGTTGGCTGGATCTTACTGTCCTGTGCACTGCATGCCATACCCTAAGGGGATGGGTAGAAAGGATGTGTAGGGATTCACTCGTAGGCTATATGCACACATGTAGATTTGTGTGGGGGGCACCCATTTCTCACCTAGTGTACCTTAGGTCCTTGCACACACAGTGTTCATGCGTGTGAACTGCACCAAAGGTGTCTGGCAAATCCTTGGTATACTCATATCTCCAACTGGTCAAGCTTCCCACTCCAGCAGTCATAGTCGCAGGGCTGAGAAGCCTCAGGACTGCATGCCCTGTTTGCCTTGGGCTCTTCTGGTCCTCAGTCACGATGTCCTCAGCTTGTGGAGTGGCCTCACTTAAGACAGACCCACGGCCGCACTTCCAAAATACCTGGGAAGAGTCTAACAAAAGCACTTTGTTATTTTTATCTCTGTGGCTGCATCACCAGATATCAGGGCTAACCCCGAAAGTAGAGCTAAAGGCCACCACCATTCGTCTCCATAAATGTGATGGGCAAGGTTCTAACTTGGCTGCCTGTAGCACACAGGGGAGCAAAGCCATGGCCCCTACAGCTCCCCAGACTCCAGGCATCCCCCCCCCCAGCCTGATGATGAACACACACATGGTAGGACCTGGTGGGTGGGACACCTACAGTTCTCCAGGATCATGGGGCTGGCCCCAGAGGCCACCCACCCACTGCAGGGACTGGCAACCATGCAGGGCAAGGTAAAACACTCAAGATTGCTCTCTGGAATGTGGTGGCTGCGAAAGGTAGCACGCATATTACTGCTATGTAAACACAGTTAAACTATTTACAAGACAGGCCTAGGCCTGGGGGCCCCAGGAAGCCCCGGCCATGGGGGTGTGGGAGCCACCCCTCTTCCAAGCTCTGCTGACCACAAGGGTGAAGAAGATGTTCCTTGGCTTTTTCTGGCAGCCAGCCACACCACCCAGGACCCCCTCACTAGATGTTTATTGGCCCTCGTACTGTCTGTTCAGAGGCTAGGCCTGAGAGCAGTTCTGAAGGTAGACAGAACTGCAAAGTCCCCCACTGTTTTGATTTTGGAGCAGTGTGCAGAGGATGCTTTGCAAGTAAGCAAGGAATTTGCCCTACATCCCAAGGAGGCCTCAGGACAGATTTCCGTGTAGGATGCAAAGGAAGAAGCTGAGGTAGAAGTTAAGTTGGGAGCCCAGTCTCTGGCCTGGGAGTTGCATTGCTCTGGACTCCAAATCCTAATATGCCAGGTCCTGACCCCTCCCTGGGTGGGGGGGATCAGGACCACTTCCACAGGGTATTTATGTGAACTCCCAAAGGAGAAACATATGGTTTTCGGGTCTGCATGGGCTTCCTGCTGTCCTGTCTCCCCGCCATGTGCTTGGCCACCCGAGAGCGTCATTCTTAATAAAAAACAATGTGTTCATGTTTTGATTTGGTTTGATTCGACCTAATTGAAGATGTCTTATTCTTATCAGGCGCCTTTACCCACTGAGCCATCTCCTAGGCCCAGAGAAGGAGAGTTTTACACAAACCAACAGCTGCTGAGTCCTCTCATGGCCTTAGCCACTGTGCGGACGTTTGTCTCGCTCTCTCCGCTCCTGTTCCCAAGGAGTCCTCATCTCTAATGAACTGAATGCTCTCACTACTCTCTGGGGGAGGTGACAGACAACTTTCCCAACAATCGTGCTGTCTTTACAAGATGATAGATAGACAGATCTTCAGAGCCAAGCCAAACCCTCTAAAGGCCCTGTAAGTCCCCTCCAGTATCTCCCCAGGGTTGTCACCTTCCAAAAGGCAGCAACCAGTTTAGATCTCAGACTCACTGTCTAGATCCCTGCCTGCTCCAAAGATATACACCCCTAAGGTCCGAATAGGCCCCGTTCCAGGGCGGTGGGTTGGTTCTTCCACAGAGGCTGCTGTGCTGTGCTGTGCTCACGGGGCTCGAAACCGACACCTTGACCTCATTAGCACAATGTTCTAGTCAGCGGTCTTAGGGAAATGTGATGATGTTAATTATGTGTTGATTTATTTAATTCCTGGTCTTGTAAAATGAGTGTTGCTGCTTGCCTTCCTTCCCTTCCCCTGGGGCTTCTAAATTCTCGGGGGCATGGCAGGGGGTGGGGCTGAAGCAGAGGAAAGTGGACTGGACTCAGTCACGCAAACTTTGAGTCACTTGCTAGCTCCAGTGACCCTGAGTAACCTCCTTGAGCCCGGGATTGGGTAAGGATTGTGAGTTTGGCACGGGGCCTGCCCTGGAGGAAGCTCTCAGCAAATCGTAGCTTCTGTTATCATCGTCGTTAATTATTATTTTAGTCTATCGACTGGAGGATCGTCTCCTTTGCTCCATGTCTGCACTCAACAAGCATCAGCAGGGAGGAATCCAGCAGAGTTTCCCGCAATGCATGGAGGGGTTCAGCATCTGCACTGTTCAGTATGGAGGCCGTTTGTCCCTGTTGAGCGGCGGAGGCCCTGAATGGCAACCGTGTGCCAACCAGATGGACACAAAGGAGTCACCTGCGTCCAGAAGTGGATGGAGAGCACAGGGCCCTGGCTAGAGTACAGTAGCATCCAGCGTAAGCAGCCATGGTGACGCAGGGACTCTCTTGAACTGATGTTCAGGCCACATTCTTTGGGCATCTGTCTCCCAGGGATGCAGCTTCTTTTATTTTTATTTATTTCTATAATTTTATTGCTGGAGATCAAACCCAAAGCCTCGCACATGTTAGTCATGTGTTCTTCCTATGGACTAGACATCCAGTGCTCCTTCACTTAATTATTGTCGGTATTGTGTGTGTGTGTGTGTGTGTGTGTGTGTGTGTGTGTGACGTGTGTGCATGCGTGTGCGTGCAATGTGGGGAGTGCACATGTCATGGAGCATGTGTAGCGGCTGGAGGACAACCTTGTGGGAATGGTTCTTCCCACCTTTACATGGGTTACAGGAATCAAACTGGGGTTGCCAGGCTTGCATGGTCAGCACCTCACCCTCTTAGCCATCTTATTGGCTCTCCCTTTTTTTTAACGTTAAAATACTTTTAGAGATTTACTTTATTTATTTATAGGTTCCTATGTGAGACAGTGTCTGGATAAATTGCCCAGGTTGGCTTTGCACTTGCATTGTGGTTAATGGTGGTTGTCAGCCTGACAGGGCTTAGAACCACAGAAACAAATCTCTGGGCTTGTCTGCGAGGGATTCCTAGACTGAGTTAATAGGTAGGAGAGCCACCTTAAAAGCGAGTAGGACCATCTCGTGGGCTCAGGTCCAGGCCTGAAGAAAAGGAGAAAAATGGGCTGAGCACAAGCATTTGTCTCCCTCTGCTTCCTGACTGTGGACACACTGCCTCACACTCCTGATGTGGGAGGCCTCTGTATGCCATGAGTGTGGTTTATTACCATTGGTTAATAAAGAAGCTGCTTTGGCCTATGGCAGGGCAGAATACAGCTAGGTGGGAAATACAAGTGGGGTGGAGGGGCGAAGAGAGAGAAGGCAGAGTGTGTATGGGGTGGGGTGGGGGGGGGGACCACACGCCAGCAGCTGCTGGAGGAAGAAGATGCCAGAGCCAGTAAGACACAGGGCATGTGCGATACACAGACTATTAGAAGTGGGTCAATTTGTATGTTGGAGCTAGCCAGAAAGAATCCTGAGCCATCAGCCAAACAGTTTGTAATAATTATTAAGCCTCAGAGTGGTTATTGGGGAACTGGCGGGTGGGAGAGAAACCCCCAGCTACAAACTCCTGCTGCTGTGATGACCCCTGACAGATGGACTGCACCCTTTGTCACAGCAGTGAGAAAAGTTACTGATCCATGAACTCCTTCTGCCTCAGTTTCTTGAATACTTGGGATTATGTCTGTGCCTCTGGATTGCAGGCTTATCTGTTCCTTTCTGACTATCTCCCAGGCCATAACTCAAGGAGACAGAGCCCTTTGCACTGGCCAGGGGACAAGGGAGAGCTGAGGACCATAGGGAAGAAGAGGAGAGGTGCCTCATCTAGTTATCCAGAACGTTCCTAGGAGAGGCACGAGGTTTGGTGAGCATCTGGTGATGGGGTGTGGTCTCCCTCCATTCCGATCACTCTGAGCCGAGTGTTCTAGAAGTCTGTGTCCCTTCCTAAACACAAAGTTTCCATGGATCCGTCTGCCAAACTCGGGCCCATAGCTAGAGGTGTGAGGGCACTCCGGGAAAGCAATGGGCTTCTAAGAAATGCAGCATTAAGCTGGATGCAAAGCCAGGGCCCAAAGCTGGGTCTTCGGAATTCCCCCTTTCCATCGACCAGATGAGGAACCGGTTCCTCCATTTCAGAGAATCGGGGTAAGCCTGTAGCCTCTGCTCCTTGCACAGTGAAACCCCGGGCCAGTGTGGGTGGAGCGCTCCCAACTCCGCGACTCCTTGGTGTCCCCAGAGACGCAGCCTGAAACTCCCCCCAGAGTGAGAATCAGAGTCCTAGCCTTCATCCCGCTCACGACCTTGTAGGAAACTGCAGCATTAAGGACCTTCAGCGGAGTGGCCTGGGACAGTGTCTCCATCTGGAGCAGCGTTTCTCAGCCTTCCTGATGCTGCGACCCCTCAATACAGTTCCTCATGTTGTGGTGACCCCCAAACATAAAATTATTTCATTTCTACTTCATAACTGTAATCTTGCTACTATTATGAATCATAATGTAAATATCTGATTTGGAGGATAGCTGACATGTAACCCCAAAGGGGTCGTGGCCCACAGGTTGAGGACCACTTGTCTGACTTAGTGCTGAAGACTCCGGCTTCTGCTGCCAAGAGTAACACACCCACCCAAGCCAAGGAGGAAGGCCACCGTTCCACAGGTAACATCAGGGCATGGGGCAGGTATAGTAGACCGTCTTTGCATTCCTTTCCGTGATTTAGGGTAAGAGATGGCAAGAAACCGAAGAGCAGATTTCAGGAAGGACTTGTGACTGGTGAGAAACAAAAGTGTGCGGCAGGAGGCAGCTGTACTCAGTGCAGGGGTCAGGAGGATGGGAGGACAAGGAAACTCTAGCAGGAGGGCGTGAGGGGTTATGTGAGATTTAACCACAGGACTCACAGCGTGTTTCTGAATTGAATTTGGGATGGAACCTGCTCTGTTGTGATGACAGGGCAAAGGTGGGGGCAGTGGAGATTACAGATGCTGGCAGCCACATCTGGCTTTTGATGCGGGTTTTGGGGGCTGAGCTCAGGTGGGTCACATCTCCCTGGCTCCTATCTGAATCTCCATCATGGAAGACAGACATGAGGTGACTGGTCACACTGCACCGACAGTCAGGAAGCTGTGGGAGAAGGATCCTGGCCTTAGAGGGCTTTCTTTGTTCATTTTTATTCAGTCTAGGACCACAGCCCATAGGATGGTGCTGCACACATTTAGGGTGGGTCTTTCTACCTCAACTAATTCAGTCTAGGTAATTCTAAAGGCTGACGAGTTGATGGTGAAGATGAGCCATCACACTGCCACACTTGAGGACCAATTCCAGGCCCATCCATCTTGAGCTTCTGGAAGGACGTTGTCGTTACTCTAGCTGATACCTGGCATCGGCTGAGTCCTGGGCTGAGTAGCCTTTGAGGACTTCCCTCCCTTGGACCCTGATTGTGTCCAATTAGGACACTGGACTTGCACAGTACAGTCAGTCAGCTCAGGCCAGACCCTCCCTCTGAAGGAGAAACAGAGACAGAGAGGGCTGGATGCCAGAGCTGGGAGAACCTAGGGCAGGGAGGACCCAGAGTGGGGAGGACTCAGAGTGGGGAGGATCCAGAGTGAGGAGGACCCAGAGCGGGGAGGACCCAGAGCTAGGAAGACTCAGAGCAGGGAGGACTCACAATGGGGAGGACCCAGAGCGGGGGAGAATTCAGAGCGGGGAGGATGCAGAGCAGGGAGGATCCAGAGTGAGGAGGACCCAGAGCAGGGAGGACCCAGAGCTAGGAGGACTCAGAGCAGGGAAGATCCACAATGGGGAGGATCCAGAGCGGGGAGGACCCAGAGCGGGGAGAGCCCACAGCAGGGAGGACTCAGAATGGGGAGGATCCACAGCGAGGAAGACCAAGAACTGGGAGGACCCAGAGCGGGGAGGATCCAGATCAAGGAGGGCCCACAGCAGGGAGGACCCACAGGACCCACAGCAAGGAGAACTCAGAGTGGGGAGGACCCAGAGCAGGGAGGACTCAGAGCGGGGAGGATCCACAATGAGGAAGACCCGATCTGGGAGGACTCACAGCTGGGAGGATCCAGAGTGAGGAGGACCCAGAGTGGGGAGGACCCTGTGTATGCAGTTCAGTTTTGAACGCAGAGCTTTTCATGAGTCCTCGGGCCCTTTCCCCTTCATTGGGGTTCCCTGGGAGCAACTTGTGTTTCTCATGACATGTTGATACAGGAGCAAGACAGGGTGCTTTGTCACGGTCGCTTGCTCCAGGCATAGAGTGACTTGCATCAGAACGAGTCTCTCTTTTCATGCTGGCAACTTCTGAGAGCAGCACCCCAACTACCTGAGAAGCTGAGCTGGGGACTCTGGTTACTCCCCCATCTCTGAAATCCTTGCTCAACTAGGGGTAGGGTAGTCCCAGGGTAGGGCTAAAGCCAGGGCTGGGATCTAAGGCTGACTTGTCACTCATCTTCTAGTTGTTTCTTTGTCATGTGGGTGTTCTTAAAAGTGACTATGTGTTTGTGTGACATGGGGTGAGTGTATCTGCACACACACCATACACCGTTCACACACCTACATGTACACCATACACTGCTCGCACACCTTCACATGCACCATACACCACTTGCACACCTACATATGCACCATACACCACCCACACACCTGCACACGCACCATACACCACCCGCACACCCGCACACGCACCATACACCTCACGCACACCTGCACACGTACCATACACTGCTCGCACACCTGCACACGCACAGTGATGTGTTTGAAAGTCAAGTTGACAAGGCATAGGCTTTCATTGGCTCATTCATTGTCTGTTTGACTAAGTGTGGAGTCAACGGATGAGTCTTCAAAGGCATTCCCAGGGGTTAACTGAGGTGGAGGGCCACCTGGAGGAGGGTGGCTCCATCCTGTGGGCTGGGACCCATGAACTGAATAAAAAACAGACAGAGAAGGCAAGCTGCATCCGCATCCTCCTCTCCCCGTTTCTCAGTCTGCCTAGATGCAAGGAGTCCCAGTGACCCACGCCTGCAGCCTTGACTTTGGCCCCGCCCCGCCATGATGGACTCTGCACCCTCAAACCACAAACAAAACAAACCTTTCCTCCCATACATTGCTTTTCTGTCAAGCATTTGGTCACAGTGATGAGGAAAGTAATCGATCCACATGGCTCTCTCCTCTAAGGCCCCTGGCCTCCCTGCAGCCAGGCTTTTCCCAAAGCCACCCCAGCTGAGCTGCTTCCCCCTCTTCCGTACCCACATAGGAAGGCACCCAGCTGCCCACTGCCAGGTACAGAGGATAAAAATACCCAGTGGAAAAACACATGGTTCCAAGTCAAACATTAACCTGTGGGGACTGGTGTGCCAGCCCCAGGTTCCCTCCCAAGCTACCCGACTACCAACACCTCTGGCTAAAGTGTCCCCTCCCTCTGGCCATCACTGAAGTCCTCAGGAGCTCACTGCCTGCTTCTGCCAAGGGCTGCCAGTGAGCCTACCTGAGAACCCCCAGTCCCAAGGTGTGGGTACCCCCAATCCGCAGAGTCTGGTGAAGAAACCCTCCTCCTGCCCAAACTGGGAACATCCCCCCCACTTACCCTTACCCGGAGACTCCAGTCTTACGTAGCTCAGGCTAGCCTTAAGCTGCCACTATAAAGCCAAGGATGACCTTGAACTTCCTGCCCCCACCTCCTGAACAGCGTGTTCCACCAGGCCTGATCTGTGCAGCTCTGGGGGTGGAACCAGAGCTTTGGGTATGCTAGGCCAGCACTCTGCTAACTGAGCACCGTTCCCAGTGCTACCTACAACACTTCTGAGGGTCCAGATCCCTGGTTTCCTCGGGGAGGGCATCCTGGCCCACAGCTTCTCTGTCCTCTTTCTCTTTGGCTGCAGAGTTGAGCTCACTTAGAATCTGGAAGGGAAGGAAGATTGGAAGGAAGGATGTGAGGGAAGAAGGAAGGGCCGCTGAAGGGAGGGACAGCGGGCCAAAACAGGAGGGAGGACTGGCCCTCACATGCTAGAAGGCCGCCTGGAGAGCTATGGGAAGCGGGAGCCAGTGGGCTGTGCCATTCTGTGCCCGATCCCTGCATGCCTGTCTCTGGTATTTTCTAAGACTGGGAAGGCCAGAAGGTGGATTCCTCCCATGGGCCCTCAGGACCTAGCAGGCAGGGTAGGGTCCCCACAGCTGCCTGACGCTGATTGGCCGGGAGGCCTGACCCCGCCTCCTCCTCCCACACCTGTGAGGGCCAGTGCCCAACAGTTCTAGGAAATGTCTGCCCTGTACATTTGAGCTGGGGCCAAATGCCCTGTTTTATGTCAAGGAAGTTTGACTGTATACTTCACAAAGAAGATGGTCCATCGGAACACACACCTGCCCGTTCCTCCAGCTGGGGTGGGTGTGGGAAGGGTCGGGGAGACAGACACCTGCAGCCCAGGGGTTTCTCCGGGCTGGCGAAGACCCATCCTCTGCGATGCCCGCAGCAGCAGTGCAGGGCCTGCTGGATGTATAAATATTAACTTCTAATGGGAAGTAGAAGGTTTCAGAGCGGGTCAGCGAGGCCACCTGCCTCCCAGGCTGCCAAGTGCTGGGCTGGCTCCTGGGTTTAGAGTCCAGCGCTGGGCAGAGCAGGGAGGCCTGAGACCCGCAGTTTCCGAAACACTGGGGCTATTTTGCTCACAGGAATTCCTGTCCAGGACTTCCATCGGGGTTTCCTAGGGCGTTTCTCACCAGGCTGGTGGTCACTGTGCCAGGAAGGGCATCTGGAGACAGCTCCCAAAGGCCTGGCTTGGGCAGGCTACCCAGAAGACCTTGGGGGCTCTGAAAGCCCACCGTTTAAAGTCAACTTCTGGTCTTTATGTGGTGCCTGTCATGCAGAAGTTATTCCACTAAAAAGTACTCTGCTTGATGATTCTCTCCTTGTTGGGCCTCAGTTTCCCCATCTATAAAATGGGAGCACTCACACCCCGTTCACAGGACTGAATGAGGTACTCTTTAGATAGCTGTTGTTGGGCACTTGTTGGTCTTGTCACTACCAGCGCGGTTGTCACTCCCCTGGCCTCCTCATTTGGATTTGGTCTGGATTTTGGTCCCTCGAGAGCTGGGCTGGAGGTCCAAGGCTCCAAGCATGTGTTCCTTTCCTTGGCTCCAGCACACACCCGGTCTTTCCCTCCCCGCCCCAACGGGCAGAACAGCATCACAGCTTCCCTCATTATCACGCTGACATTTGTTTTGGCTCTTGCAGCAATGACCTGTAGAAACGAACAAAGGCTGAGGGAGACCAATAATGGGATGGCCAGGAGCCCAGCTTTGGAAAGAGCCGCAGGCAGAGGTGTTGGTCCGTGCCCTGACCTCAGGCCGGAGGAACAAAGCTGCGGGGGCAGGGAGGTGGGTGTGAGGTGGAGGTCAGGACTGGGCTCCCCCAGCCGAAGACCCGAGCTAGGGGAGGGAGGCTTGCATCTGGATGCCATCTGGATCAGAGCAAACACCCAGGGGCACTCAAGGAAATGCTTGAGAGCAAATCAAACCCTGCCCGAAATCACCACCAAGCCCTTGAAGCGAATGTCTGAATGTCTGAGGAGAGGAATGTGTCTGAGGAGAGCTGGGGGAGGGGAGCCAGAGTTAGGAGGAAGAGAGGAAGGGGAAACCTGGGGCCCCCCTCAGCCCTGTAGACATACCCTCTAGGAGGCTGTGAAGAATATGGGGATCCCAAACATGAAGGGAGTTGGCTTTGCCTCAGAATCCTGGGTTTCTGAACCCCTTGTCAGACCCTGGCCCCTTCAAGGGTGCTGCCCTTCGGGTCAATAGCTGTTCTCACTGACAGAATATCTGCTGTGTGATCGGCCCAGACGAGACCTCGGAAGTGTGACCCAACCAGTGTGGGTGACCTGGAGTCTAACAGCCTGGGTTCCACTCCGTGTTTGGCCCAAAGGGCCACTCCTGGTGGCCAACTTGTTTGTCCCCATTGTCATATCTATGTGAGTTGTCACCTTGCAGGTTTTGGGGGGCCCTGAAGCACACAGGGCCAGGGCCAATCTTGGGGCAAGGCAATGGATTGTGGGGGAACCCTCAAATCTTTGTACAGCCTGGAAACTGTAACAAGCAGGTAATTGACCCAGCTCTATCTCAACCCAAGGTAGGTCTCTGAGGATGACGTGCCAAGGGAGGGGCCAGGATACGATCGCCCCGAAGACCAGACACCCCCAGACCCAGACAGAACAACACTTCCCTATCACCTCCCTACAGGCCAGGCAAAACCCTGCAGTAAAGGCACATGCGTGCGAAGATGTAGATCCCTTTGTGTGGGCTGCATGGGTGTGTACATACATGTTTGTTTATGTATGTTTGTATGTGTCCGTTTGTATGGTTTATGGTTGTGTCAATGTGTTTGTGAAATTTCTTGTGTGCACGTGCGTGACTGTAGTTGCATATACTTGTAAATGTACATGTCCGTGTGACGTGCCTCTCTACGTATGGACAGGTATAGATTTATAAACCTATACATGCTTTTCATATGTGTGCATATGTGTAAGGAGGTGTGCAGGTGCCTGCGGAGACCAGAGACAACCAGTCTCTTAGAGCTGGAACCACAGGAGATTGTGAACAACTTGATGTGGTCCTGTGCGAGAAAAGCAAGCACTCTCACCAGCCGGTTTGGACTCTCTGAGCCCTCATGGGCCCAGCTGAACCCACACCTGGTGAGCCCTGCCCTGCCTGCCACATGAAGCCGGGGGTAAAGGAGCATGAGAGCGAGCAAGACGATCCACACCGGCTGGGTGCCTCACGGGGGCCTCACAGAGGCCTCACAGGGGGCCTGGGGAGCCTCACTTGCCCCTAGAACTGCAGAGGAGTGGGGCTAGGCAGCCTTCCCTGAGCAGTTTCTTCAGAACACAGGAAGAAGGGTGAGGATGGATCTCCAGGAGACTGGCGTTTGAAAGGGCTTCCAGGGGCCAGGAGAGGTCAGATGGGCACAGGCCATCTATCTGCCACAAACTTGTGCCTGAACTGTGAATAAGTCACTTCACTGCTCTGTGCCTTAGTCCCCCCCCCCCCCCCAACTCTGGAAAATGGAATCATAATGGCCTATGCCTCAGAGGGCTAGCATACAGTCTGAAACACTAGCCCTGGCTGTCGGTGCAGGCTCAGGGTCACCTGTCACTCCCATCTAACTAGGAAGCCATGGAGACAGGGACAACAGGAGTGCAGTGTGAACTGTGGGCAGGAACAGCAGGGGACAGAACAGTACAAGGGTGTCCGTTTCTGCAAGTGATCACGGTCACTGCTGCTCAACTGGGGCAGATGCATTTGCAACGAACCTTCTGGGCCTAGGTTCTGGATCAACAAGGATGATAAAGACTAAGAGAAACAAAACAAAATCATTTGATGCATCAGGTCAAGAATTGAACCTCAACGCCAAAATATGAGTTTTAAGGCTAAGGCAAAAGGCTCCAGTATCTTTCTCAGCGACACCACACAGCCTAGGGAATTCTAGAATGAGGGCGCCAGGGATCTTCCTCCCCTTGCCCAGGCCAGGGATGACTTTAAGGAAGACTTGGGCATGTCCTGATAGCTCAGCTCTGGCATGCTGGTTCCCTCCCTCCCCATGAGAACTGGCCCTGTGTCTAAGAAGGTATGTGAACATCACTAACCAAATGCACATGGAACTCAAATGCACCCCTGTTGTAACTGTCAGTGTCGTAACTCTCCTTCTCCTCAGTCTCATCATCACAACAACCTCACAACAACGATGTCCATGTTAAGTTAAATGGAACCCATTGAAATTAAGTAACGTTGGTCAGAGCCACACAACAGGGCCAGGGATGGACCTCGGGCAGCCTGACTATTCCAGTCCTGTCCTCAACACTGATCTCTCAGGAAGATTACAGAAGCAGAGCAGGGAAGGAGGCAACATTCCTGACTTCAGAGGGCCTACAAGGAAGGGGAAAAACACAGACGGGAAGAGTCTTGGGAGCAACCGACATCCAGGCCAGGCTAGATGGCCTTGAGAGTCATGCCCAGGGACAGGCTGGGTTCCCACAGAGGTGGGAAATATCGGGCAAGGCATCCCTGGCAGGGTCCTAGCAACGAAGCCCTGTTTGGGCTGCCTGTGCCTGGCCAGGAGGTTGATAGGACAAGGCAGAGGTGGAGCCAGGGCCAAGGGGCCTCGAGATGCTGAGCTGCTGACTTCAATTCTCGGATCAGTCTGGAAACCAAGTCTGCTCGCCAGTTCCCAGCAAGAGCACCCCTGCCTGCTGCCCTTCCGCCTGTCATTCCACAGATGTAAGAACTCGAAGTGAGGTAGAGAGAAATCTGCATCCAGGATATGGAGACTGGAATCCTGTCATCTCTCCCTTGGATGACCAAATACGAATGACTCCACAACTCTGCGCCTTAGTTTCCTCTTTGTAAATGAAGGATCGATATCAGGGTTGTAAGGATTAAATGAGCTCACGTCTATAAAGAGCCTGCCCTGGTCAGCTTGACACTGCCGAGAGTCGCTGGAAGAAAAGCCTCAGTTAAGAAATTACCGAGATCAGATCATCCTGTTGATATGTTTGTGGGGGGTTGTCTTGCTTCTTAAATAAAGCAAGCTTACCTAGCCCACCACAGGCGGCACCATCCCTAGGCAGGTAATCCTGGGCCGTACATAAGAAAGCCAGCTAAGCAAAATTCCTCTGTGGTTTCCACCGTTGAGTTCCTGCTCAAGTTCAGCCCTGACTTCCCTTCATGCTGTACGTCATCTGGGCGTCTAAGCCAGATACATTCTCTCCTTCCTTAAGGCCATAGTGTTTGTCGTAGCGACAGAGAGTAAAGTAGGCCAGTGTCTGGTCCGACGTATGTGCTCAGCTCACCTAACTTCGGTCTGTCTCCGTGCTGGCTGGGGACACAAAGGTGCTACCACGGCAGTATGCACCCCCTTGATGATCTCCAGGAGTGGTGGCAAGAGGAGTAAGGGGTACTATGGGACCCCGCGGGATTCTCGGTCTATAGAGGGGTGTTTGAACGGATAAGTTACTTCTGAACAAGACATAATTGAGGAAATGTACCTGGGCTTGGGGCACCTAACAACTGCTGGTTTAACTGAGAGCTAGACCTTTGATGACAGTCTTGGACAGTGGGGCTGATGTGCCACCTAGATGCCTTCAAATAAGGACCGGAGCATCGGAACGGATGTAGGAGGAGCCAGGGTCGTGTGGGGCAATCCTCTCTCCAAGGCAGGGACCCTGAGTGGGGTGGAGCATCGGAACGGATGTAGGAGGAGCCAGGGTCGTGTCCAGGCAATCCTCTCTCCAAGGCAGGGACCCTGAGTGGGGTGGAGCATCGGAACGGATGTAGGAGGAGCCAGGGTCGTGTCCAGGCAATCCTCTCTCCAAGGCAGGGACCCTGAGTGGGGTGGAGCATCGGAACGGATGTAGGAGGAGCCAGGGTCGTGTCCAGGCAATCCTCTCTCCAAGGCAGGGACCCTGAGTGGGGTGGAGCCACTATCACAGGTAAAGCCACACAGGTACGACTTTGGCTTTTCTGTCGTTCTTCAGGTTGCTCTAGAAAGTTCCAGGTTTGGTTTGCTCATGACATGGCCAGACACACTTCCAGTCTATAAATTTACTCACCTCATGGCCAGATGTACTTTCGAGTCTCAGGGAGGATACCAGTGGCATGGTGTGTCAGTTACCTGTCTCACGGCTGGGTCAAAATACCCTGGCAAAAACAACTTAAGGAAAGAAGGGGTTCCTTCCGCTCGCTCCGTCACGGGGGGTGGGGTGGGGGTGGGGGTGGGGGAACGCGGCGCCAGGAGCAGGAGGCAGCTGCTCCATTGTATCCACAGCCTGGACGCAGAGAAAGGCTGCACTGCTAGTGCTCAGCGCCATCTCCTTTCTATTCTGAGACCTCAGTCCAGAGGTTGGTGCCGCCCATACTCAGGGTAGGGCCTCCTACCTCAGCTAACCTAAACTGGACGACCCTTATAGCCATGCCCAGGTGCTTGTCTCCTCGGTGGTTCCAGAGCCTCGCAAGGTGACACTCAACCGTCATGTGTGACTTGACTCCTTGATGGGGGCTGGGGTATTGCTGATGACAGCAAAGACAGAGACGTGTATGTCTCATGAATCTCTGTGCAGCCTAGGGCCTTCCTCAAGCCATAATCCTCTGGCCCTGGGAAGAATCCTGGACTGCCCTCCTGACCCACATGTCACCAGGTATACACACCATCATTGGATTACATTACCTGCTGTAATCCAAGTGCATGTGACCCTTTAGACTTCTCTCATCCCACCCTCGTGCCCTCGTTCATGCTGTGGACATTTGTTCAGCATCTATTTGATACCAGACATCACTCTTTACCTTGCCATGCAGTAGGGGACGTTCCCACTTACAGATGAGCCAGGCATGGTGGCACGTAACTGTAACCTTGGCATTAAAGAAGCTGAAATATAAGTTTGCAGTGCAAACTGGGGACCTGAGTGCAGATCCTAGCACCCCCGTGAAAAGCCAGGGACCCAGGCATACATCTAGGACCCCAGTGCTGGGGGGGGGGGGTAGCGCAGGTGGGTTCCTAGCACTCACTAGACATCTAGTCTAGCCAAATTGGAGAGTTCCCGGTTCAGTGAGAGACTCCATCTGAGAAAAAGAAGCCATGGAAAGCAGTTGTGGAAGACATCTATCTTAGGAACCCCAGTGCTGTCACAAAACACCGTGACCAAAGCGACTTGGGGAGGGAAAGGTTTATTTCGGCTGAAAACTCTCAGGTCATTCCACCACTGAGGGAAGTCAGGGCGGGAACTGGAGCCGCAGACCGAAGCAGAAGCCATGGAGGGGGTGCTGTTTCTGGCTTGCTCCTTGTGACGTGCTCAGCCTGCTTTCTTATAGCGCCAGGCCCCCCAGCCCAGGGATGGCATTGCCCAAAGTCAGCTGGACCCTTCTCATCAATCATCAATCAAGAAATGCCCTACAAGCTTGCCCACTGGCCAGTCCGACATTTTCTCCACGGAGGTTCTCTCTTTCAAAACGACTCTGTGTCAAGTTAACATAAAACTAGCCAGAACAGCAACGGCACCCCAATATCAGTCTCTGTCCTCCTCACACACACATACACACACACGCACAAAATGCATATACCACACACACACACACACACACACACACACACACACACACAAGGAAAAAGGAAGGAGACGAAAAAAGGAAAAGAGGAAGGAATGGATTCTGAGAGGTTAATGTAAGAGCCAGAAACTGGAATGTAGAAACCAGAAGCCAAACTGCACAGCTCCAGAGCCTAGGACATCGGATAATATCCCTTATCAATCTCCCTGCTGGGATGCTAATGAGAGCAACACTACCCAGAACACCCAGGGTGCACTCCCCGCAGGCCAGGCATCAATCTCAGAGCTTCACACGTCCCAGCTCCTCCCGTCCTCATGCTGGAGCATACTAGCTTGCCCTGGGCCACACAGCTCAGGGTAATGGAGCCAGGCCCAGAACCCAGGTGGTCTGGCTGCAGGCTTCCTCAAGCTGGCCAGCTCTCTGCCAGCTCCCAGGGAAACAGGGTTGTGTTCACACAGAGAAACTCCATGCACTCCTGCAGGGGGATAGCAGACTCCAGAGCTACAACCTGAAGTGAAAATGACAAGCTTGGAACAGTGTGGCTGGAGGCCACCCTGTTGTCTAAAGAACGATATGAAAGTGGACGTGACTGACTTTGGAAGACACGGGCTCTGGGGCCCGAATGGAAAGCAAAGTGGAGCAGGATCTGGGGTCCACGAAGAGAGCTTAAGGAGGGTGTGACCTGCAGCTGTCGGGGTCCCAGCAGCTCTGAGCCTTCTGGTACTGCTGGTTTGCTGGCAGGGCTAGCAATCAAGACATCTAGGTCCTTGCAGAGAATTAAAAAGGGACATTCCACCGCCGGCAAGGTGGCCTCGGTCCCTCATGGGGCTGAACTGTATCAGTTGCAGGACCAAGTCAGAAGAAACCAGAGTGGGTCCTAGCTCCAGGAAGCTACAATTAGGGGACTCTGGCCCCCTCCTGGGAATCTTGTTAACACAATCTCCAAGGCTCTACCATGGGGATGGATGCTGACAGGAAGCTTGGCAAAGGCTCCTGGAAACTATACTTCTGTTAATTTAAAATTTATTTTTAGGGCTAGTGAGATGGCTCAGCACTATTCACATAGGCCTGGCAACCCGAGTTCAGTCCCCAGAAGCCAAGTAAAGGCCAACTGAGTGGGCTCACATTTGTAATCCCTACAGTCTGGCGGCAAGATGGGAGGTAGACACAGGAGACTTGCTGGAGTACATAGCACACCAGGAGAAGTAGGAGAAGCCCTGACTCATTAGGCGGAAGGCAAGCACTGACTCCTGAAGGCTGTCTGACCTCTACATGCACACATGTTGTGGCATTCATATGCTTGCACACACAAACACACGCATCCATGGGCACACAAGCACATACTGAGTAGCATTTAATACAAATTATTTTTATATACTTTTGCAAAGAAATTAAGGAAAGAAAGGCTAACCAGGGTTGGAGACCACAGTGAACAACAAACCCTCTCCTGGTCGTGTCCCCTGCTGGAGGCCTTGCCAGGGGTAGCACGCACCTGGCCCTCCTCCTGGAGATGTTCTGGGTACATCCAGAGCTGTAGCCAGATAGGGAGACAGGGATCACTTTTCATAACTTTATGATAAAGTCAGCGTGTTTTTAAACAATTCAGCAAACTTGGATGACAGCTCTAGATTCAGATCTTAGCTGACTTTGGAGGCCTTGAGTGACCTTGGGCAAGAGGCACGACTTCTCTGCGCTCCAGCCCTCAGCTCTCTTGTGCAGGGAGGGGGACAACAATGTCAGGCACCAGGACCTGAGACTGGACCCCCAGCACCCTAATAAAAAGCTGAGCACAGTGGCATGCACCTGAAATCCCAAGGTTGGGAATAGACAGAGGAGATTCCAGAGGACTTGCCTGCCAGTCAGCAAGTCTAGCAAATCAGTGAGCTCCAGGCTCAGTGAGAGACTCTCTCTCTCAAAAAATAAGTGGGGAATCGGGTGGTGGTGGTGCATGCGTTTGATTCCAGCACTCGGGAGGCAGAGGCAGGAGAATCTCTGTGAGTTTGAGGTCAGCCTGGTCTACAGAGAGCTCCGGGACAGACTCCAAAGCTACACAGAGAAACCCTGTCTTGAGCCCCCCAAATAAGTGGGGAGCAGTAAAGCACACACACACGTGTGTAAACACACACACATGAACATGGACACACCCAGGAAGGAATAGCTGCTGTCCTGTGCCTCCTCAGAGACTGATATCCTGGAAGAGCTAGGATGGGACTGGAGGCAGTAACCTGAGCCGTATGGGAAGGGACGCTCCAGCCCCTACAGACAGCAGCATCGGAGGCTGACCTCAGCCAGCTCAGCCCTGGAGAATCTGCTGGAGCTGGCTCCCCGCCCCCTATTACACAGTGAGGCCCGGGGACAGCAACAGACCTCTGTTAGGAACTTTGCAGAAGAAGTGATGAGCAGATTCGAAGCCTCCTAGGACTTTCCAGCTCTGGAAAATTGTGTCTGGCCATATACTCTGAACACTGGCAGGAAATATTCCAGGTGGTTGGGCCAGTGTGACAGACACTTGCTTTGCAGTGGAATTCATGGCTTGTTGGAAGGCCAGGGTCATTAAGTAGAGGACTGCTAGCAGGTCTGAGGCTCCTGCAGGATGGGAATTTGGGCTTCCTAGGGTACACACAGTGAAACGTGTTTGAGGGAAGTTACCTTTTCAATCCCCAAACTAGAAAAAAGATTGCATGGAATTCAGGAAAAGAAGAAAAAAAAAATAAGAAGGGAGAGTTGAGTTGGACTTGAGCCCAGACCTCAGCTTTGCAGTTCCCAGAGTTCTTCAGGTGTGCTGTGTGATTCCCGGGCCTCGGTTTTCTTGTTTATAAAACAACACCTACCTGAAAAGAAACCATCTAGCATCTGCTGGGAAACTAAGCCCAGAAAGACCAGCGTGGTGGCCCTGCCTGTCGTCCTAGCTCGCAGAAGGTAGAGGAAGGTGGCTCTCCTCTAGCCCGGAGATTTGTTGCGTAGTGATCACCTCTAAAGACGCTGTACCACCCCCACTCCAAACAGCCAGTTGGGGTTCATATTCTATTGGTAAATGAGTTTATGGCCATGCTTTTGAACGGTTGCCCAAAATAGGAGTGTCTTGTCAAGAGTTTTTGGTTTTGAAAATAAAATTGGACTCTCAACAAATTGAGCAAGATGTTTGAGCTGCTAGTACATCACCAGGCCTGGCCTTGAGCTCTCGGGTCACGTCAGTGCAGACAGCAGATCAGGATCCCTGCTCCCAAGGAGTGGGCAGTCTAGTGGATTGTTCTAGAAACAAAGCCTCAGGTAGTGGAGGCCGAGTTTGTAGACACTAACAGGCCCCTGTTCTAGCCTCCCTTGCCTGGCCAGTGTCATGACTTCACGAAGTCTGTGAGCCCCAGCCTGGTTCTGACCTGCAAGACTCCCACAACATGAGTGGTTGACACCACTGACCAGATGTTCAAAGTCCCTGAGGACAGGCCATGTCCCCTCAGACTGGGACCCCCTGAGGGCAGACCATGCCCCCTCAGACTGGGACCCCCTGAGGGCAGACCATGACCCTCAGACTAGGACCCTGTGAGGACAGGCCATGTACCCCTCAGACTTTGACCCCCTGAGGGCAGACTGTGTCCTCCTCAGACTGGGGCCCTCTGAGGGCAGGCCATGTCCCCTCAGACTAGGACCCCCTGAGGACAGGCCATGTCCCTCAGACTAGGACCCCCTGAGGACAGGCTGTGTTTCCCTTGAACCAGTGTGCCTTTCCTTGTCTTCTCTCTCAGGGTGTCTCTATGGAGATGGGATGTGTTACTCCATTTCTGAGGTGGTGGCCAGCTAATTAAGGACTAAGCAGAATTAAACCCAGCTCTCCGGATGCAGCCAGAGTTCTCTCCTCTACGCGCGACGCCTCTCCCAGTAATTGCTGTTGGTCTGTAAGCTTCTCGGTTGGCTCTGCCGCTTTTCACAAGTGTCAGAGGCGAGGCTTCCAGGACAGCTGCTTCCCTGTCACAGAGAAGGGGCCGTCTAAGGGCTGACACTTTATAACTCATCTCCCCCACGGAGCTATTAGGCAAGTGAGGCATGCACTCCTCTGAAGGCCTCACAGTTTAGCCCCAGGATTAGTTCTAGCTCATTTACTCACATGTCTACAGGCCAAATGCTACAACCAGTAAAGCCCATCACCCTGCGTGATCAATGTTTAATAACCACAGTCGGGTTTCTTCAGAAAATGCCCTGGCCAGCCAGCATGAAGCCACACATGGCTCCAGTAAACCTTCACAGCCCAGCTCCGTTGTCCCCACCAACGGACCCTGCCTGCAGGTGACACGCTAGCCCTACAGGTGGCTTCCAGATACACCTGCCCACCCAGGAGCAGTGAATCTCATGGGAGCAAGGCCCTGCCCAACCGCCCCAAGCATTCTGTTGGGTTGTTGTGTGCACTGTTACCACTGTCTGCCTAGGTCATGCCTCCTTCAAACTGCAGCCCCCTGAGGACAGGCTGTGTCTTTCTCTATTCCCACCTCAGCCTGGGCCTCTCTGCCCAGCTAGGTTCAGAGCTGGTTCCAGCAGGAGACCCAGGCTCCAGGCTCATTTGCAAACAAAGACCAGATCTCCATCCTGCTGGCAGATGTCATGGGTAACCCCACTCAGTCCTTCAGGAATTAGTCTAAAATATATGATTGTATTTCAGGAGCCTTAAGGGTGTTTCTGAAACCTTGGGGCCCAAGACAGTTATAACATATGTCCATTTTAGACTTTGGAAAATAGGGCGCTATAATTGGAAAAGCTAGTGCAGCCCTAAGTACAGGGAACTGGTTTCTTTACATCTCAAATACCAGGTATTTAGGTGGCTTTCTTGGAACCTGGCATTAGGGACACGTGTGAGTGGGCCAGGCTCATTCCTGAGGACAGAGCGGGGGCGCCTGGCAAGGGTACTCAGGCAGGCGGAGCATCCTCATCTGTAAGTCCCGCTGCCTGGCTCGCAGACTCCAGACTCCCTCCCTTCTCCTGCCCCTTCTCTTCTGACACTGGATGTCCCTGGTCCCTAGGAGCACATGGTAAACTCAGGGTAGACCTTGTGTCCTCAAGCATGCCAGGCCTTGACTCTCTCCAAAGGTGGGGAATGGACTGCTGTCACCTCCCTGAGCATGGCAGCAGCGCCCTTGGAGTGCCGGTACCTGGCGGTCCGGATTCAAACGACTGTGCCCACTCAGGCAAGTTGCTTAACCTCTCTGGGCCTTTCTTCACACATTCATAAAACCTGATGAAAGTTCTCCGTCTACTTCCCAGGGTTGCTGAGATGACTAAACGTGGTAATTTACATAAAACATTTCACACCATTCCTGGCATAAAGAAGAAGAGCTCAGTAAATGTTAACTGCTATAATTATATTTTAAATGGGTTAAAATATTCCCAAAGCAAGCCTTCATTAGACCTTGGATTTGTGACTGAATCTCCCCTTTCTGGAAACCCCTCTGTAGGCTCCACTGTGACCCCTCCTTGGAGTCAGCGAATTGCTCTTTGTCCACTCCCCACTTATTCATTCGCCTTCACTCTCACAATTATGAGCTGTGGGGCCCATCAGAGCCCTCGAACCCCATTTAAAGGGCACAGCGTCTCAGTTGCGTTAGCAGGCACCGACCCTGGAACCCACCGCCGCCGTACTTGTAGCTACAACTCCAAGCATTAAGTTCAGCCAGGACCGCCTGATGGGTTGAAAGGGTTGCTGGGTTCTGGAGGAGAGGCCATGGCTTCCCAAGACCCCCAAGAGCATCTCCCAAGACCCCCAAGAGCATCCCCGAATTCCTTCGTGGTGTTTTAGTGTCAAGGAGTGAGGAAAGCACTTAATGTTGAAAACGCACAGTGGGGTTTCCCAGACCGTGCTGAGGGCCAGCTGTTCACAGGGATCTGCTGCAGTTACCGAATGCCGCATAACAAGCCACCCCAAAGCTAGCAGCTTCAAACAGTGATTATTTATTTGATTGTAAGTCTGTAATTTGGAAGGGTGTGGCGAGGGCAGCCTGGCTTTGCTCCCTAAGACACTGGATGTTACATTTGTAAATTGCTCCGTTCCTTGGCTGGCAAGGTGGTAGATGGAAGTTGGGGCCGAGTCTCCATCCTCTCTGATATGGCCTCTCGTGACTGGGCTGCTCAGGATCGACACTTGGTTTCAGAGAAGAAGCACCCCAGAGCGAGAATTCTGAGAGAGGATCTGGGGAGCAGCTCCATTAGGGGGTGTTTGCCCTTCCACTCACAAAGCTGGACGCTTCATCCTCAGCGCTACACACAGCACAGTGTGGTAGCACAGGCCTGTAATGCTAGCCCTGCAGAGGTGGAGGCAGGAGGATCAGGAGTTCAAGGCCATCTTTAGCTACTAGAGTCCAAGGCCTACCTGAACAACTTGAGACCCTGTCTCAGAAAAGCAAAGTGAATTCCAAGAGGACAAGACCCATTACCAGAGTACTTGCTGAGACCATCACTACTATGTTCCATTAGCTTTGGCAAGTCACAGACAAGTCCAGAGTCACTGTGAAAGGTGACCACACAAGGGTATGAATCCCATGATGGATGATCTATGGGGAGGACCAAAGTTCACCAAAACATGGGGTTCCCAATCCAACCTGTAACGAGATACATCCATGGAGGTTCCAGGATGGCCGTTTCACCGAGAGTATTGCAATACATAGCAAAGAAACTCTCAAACACAGAGGCTAAAGAGACCACACAGATATGCAAGTAGGCGGGTTCACTAAGAGATGTGCGGTTTAAAGATATCAGGATCCCAGTTTCCTTCAGTCTTATGGTTCTGCCTTTTTCGATATTTTGTGTGCTCCTACCATTGCCTTTGCATTCTTGCAGGAAGACAAGGCTGTGCCATTGGCAGGACCTAATCACGGCTGCATCTAACTACATGAGCAGTAGGAAAATGTAGGTTTGGGTGGACAACTTTGCACACAACCAAAAATTTCATTACTAGAGAGAAGGAAAATAAATACAAAGGAACAACTGACAGTCTTGCCCTGAGAAACAAGGGACTAGTCCCAGAATATTTTGTTTGCCAGTCTTGAGAGTTAAGAGGGATCAAGTTACTTACACTAAGAGCAGAGATTTTTTTTTCCAAACAGTTCTGATCTGTGGCTTGTAATACCGGGAATCTAGTGGGTGCTGCCCAGCCTGAGCAGTCGGGAGCTAGCTGGCTAGCAGGGAGGAAGTACCATTTACTGCTCCTGGTTTTATCAGCTTCCTTGGTCATGGGTCTTCAGGGTCTGATGGAAGAGGTCCCCATGCAAGGCTATCATAATTCCAAAGAAGAATCGAAGAGTCCAATTCTTACCCAAAATTCTAAAGAAGAGTCTAATTCCAAAGCACTGAGTTTATACTACGGCCTCCCAGGGTCTGAGACACAGCTCTGGACTGCAGAGACCAAAGAGGGGTGGCATAACTGTGAACCCTGGTTTCAGAAAACACCTCTGACCACTGCCTTCCTCTTACCTACAGCTGGCTGGAAGGGTAGGCTCAGTACAAAGACTGTCAAACAAAACTGAATCTGCTAGCTGCCGGTCACCTCTGCATCAATGCCAACACCTAGGACACATCTATCCTGGCCTGGAGCCCTCAGTGCATCTGTCAGAGGCACAATTACGTTGTAGCATGCTACCCCCTAGTTTTACTATCTTTGATGAAAAGCGTCTTGTTTGGTGCTGAAGTTGTGGGTACTTTGTTACTACAGGGTCTGGGGACCGAAGGCCTTAAAAGAAAGGTGGCACAATTTTTACAAAGAGAGGAGCAGACACAAAAGGTGTGTTCTGGGGCCTTTGAAGTAAAGCCATGCACACAGTCCTTCCGGGGCTGGGGTAAGGTAAAGCCACCAGGCAACAAAGAGCAGATGCGATGTAGCATCAGGCTGAGGCCCACGCTGTACAGCACACTCAAGCTCCTAAAAATGATTGGTTGGTTCCTTTCTAGCAGGGAGCTTCATAGGAAGGGGAAAGCTCAGATCCTCCTGCCTAGAAACGTTCCTGCTGAACAGTGTCTAATCCAAATATTGTCAGGAACATTGATAGGAAGCCAGTTAGCCCCTCACCCCAGGCCGAAAGGACAAAGGAAAAAATCAGTAAATCACCATCCTCCCTCCACCTGAGACCCCTCAGAATCCTATAATCCTGTGCGGCACTGGTACCCGTGGAAGGTAAAGTCTGACAACGATAACGCTTGTCTTAGGAAGAAGCACACAGAAGGACACGGCCCGGAAGATGGCTCAGGGGTAGGAGTGCTAGCCAAGCAAGCCCGAAGGCCTGAGTTCAATCCCTGGGAGCTACAAAATGGCTCAACTGCAATGAATTGGCTAGCCTGGAGTATGCCACCCAGCAGCGAGACCATGCCTGAGGATGTGGGAAAACTGACTCCCGAAAGTCGACCTCTGACGTGCAGAACATGGCACATGTGCATCCGCACACACACACGTGCAAATACACTCACACACCACACACACATGCAAATATACTCACACACACCACACTCATCACACACACACTACGCACGTGCAAATACACTCACACACACCACACACATGAAAATATATTCACACACGCCACAAACACATGCAAATATACTCACACACACCACATTCATCACACACACACACCACACATGTGCAAATACACTCACACACATCACACACATGCAAGCACACTCACACACACCACACACACACCACACACACACACCACACACACATGCAAATATACTCACACACACCACACTCATCACACACACACACCACACACACGTGCAAAAACACTCACACACACCACACTCATCACACCATCACACACACACCACACATACAGACACCACAAATACACACACACACATCACACACACACCACACACATACTACACACACACACAAATAAAATTTAAAAAGAAACATGAAAACATTTTTATTTCTGCTAATAATCAAAGAAGCATGTATTAACATCTTTGTTAATTACTTCATCTAAAAATATTAAACAAGGGGCTAGTGAGATGGTTCACGGCTTAGGTAGCTTCCAAATCTAGCCATCTGAGTTCAATCGCTGGAAACCACATGCAGGAGGGGGGAGCTGACTCCTGAAAGGTTGTCCTCTGACCTCCGCGTGGGTGCCATTACGTTTGTGCACATACATACATACATACATGCATGCATGCATACATATACACATACATACACACACACATTAGATAAATAAATAAAAGCAAATGTTTTTAAATGAAGAAATAAAATATTTTTAATTTAAAAATATGTTTACTTGTGTGTGAGAGTGGTATGTGTGTGTTTGCCCTGTACCTCTTAGGTTCTCCCTGCTCCTGCCCCATTGTGGTTTATCGGGCCCTTATTTTTAGGGTCCCTACCCTCTGATTCAGATGAGCCAATGAGGTTTTTGCGTTTTTATGATTTGACTCCAAAGACACAGAAAGGACAGACTTGACCAACTGTTCTCACTCGGAGATTCTCTCCCTCCACCCTCGGAGCACTGGTACCCATCGTGAGAGTTTATGTGAAGTGAAGTGGACTGGCCAAGCAGACAGGTTCCCACCAGTACTATCTGTACCTTTGACCTTAGACTTTTTGTACCTCAGTTGCTTCATCTGTGAAACAGGGATAATTATGACTTTGAATGCAGGGCGTGGGTGGGGAAATCACCTGGCAAGGTGCCTGGGACAGGGTAAGACCTCAGAAACTGTGAGCAGACTGGGATGGGGTGGGGATAAAAGAAAAATAAGGAGAGTGCCTGGGTGGAATCCAGTTGGGAGAATGTTGGCTTAGCATACATGAAGCCCTCAATTCCCAACGTTGCAAAAAACCAGGCCCAGAGGTACATACCTGCCATCCCAGCACAAGGGACATGGAGGCAGAGGATCAGCAGTTCAAGTTCACCTTTGGATGTGCAGCGACAATCTGATGCATGAGACCCAGTCTTGAAAGGATAAATAAAGAGACAGGACAAGGTGGAAGGGTAGAGAGATGGAAGGAGAGGGAAGAAAACCTCCTCCCCCGAGCCAGAGGAGAGGGAAGAAGCCCCCCACCAACGCCCCAGAGCTGGAGACAGCACTGTTGGCTCCTTGCTCCGATTTCCCTGAAGCCTGACTATTTGGCTCACGGCGTGAGCTGTGTCTTTATATTACACCCTCCCTTGCTAACTTCTGAAGCAATTTGCCAAACCACATCAAATAGCACCGAAACAGCCTTACCCGCCAGCCTAAGCATTTATCTGACAGGAATAATTAATAAGAAGGAAAAGCCACATGCCCAAAGACGTCCACTGCAGTCTTATGTACAAGAAGGGCAAACTGGAAGTCTTCAGATGTCCAGCAATTAGGGAACAGAAAGTGTCTTCAGATGGAATATTATGCAGCCATTAAAATGACAAATACGGAAGCTATATGACAGCACAAAATGTTGATGAACTAGCCAGTGGGAGACGCAGAGTATAAAACTGTAGTGGACTCGTCACCTTGGACTTAAATGTGGATTGTGCAAACAAGACTGAGATTGCTGGGAATGGCACAGGCAAGTTTCTTCTTGGGCTGTCTCCACTCCCCTGGTCTTCGGAGGGAAGAGTCCATCTTCTGAATGCCCTGAAGCCCAATCTCAGAGTGGAGAAAGCCGGACGCCGGCAGCCTCTCCTTGCCAGCCTCCACCCGCCTCTCTGGGGAAAGGATGTTCAGGACTGGCTGCTGGTATTTTTAGCCAGGCCTCTTGCAGTCCAGTGTTCTGGGGTAAAAATAGCTGGGGTGGAGGGCACTGCGCTAACCCTGCTGCTCTCTGCCTCCACCTCCACCCCGGACCAGGCGCCTCCTGGTCTTGGAGCCATGGCTTTCCACAGCCTGTCTCTGGCTCTGTCCCATCTCTGAGGTCTCAGTGGCCAAGAAAGAATGTTCTGGTCTGGTACGTGTTGCCTTGGCCAGCCCATGTGACCCAAGCGCTCCATTTTACAGATAAATATACTGAGACCAGATAGAAGAAGCATGCTAGGAAGCAGATGGCCAAAGAGCCCAGCGTTTACCCGCCCCTCACTTTTCCAGGTACGTCCATCCCTGCCACCTCCTCTCATGCCCCTCACTCCCAGGAGAGAGGCCCAAGGTACAGCCCTGGTGGAAGCACGGAGACAGGAGGAACCAAGGACTGGAAATCATGAGACATGCACTCGGCCCTTGGTCTGTGGTTTGTTAGCTGTGGGATTGGGACAAGTCACCTTCTGCTCCGAACTGCAATTTGTCTATAAAACTAAAGAGCTGGCCAAGACCAGCTCTTATGACTTTTTGCCTGATTTTTTCCCCAGTGTTTCATGTAACTCAGGCTGTTATGTAGCTGAGTATGACCTTGAACTTCTGATTCTCTTATACCTCCTGTGCTGGGATTAGAGATTTGTGCCATCACACCCAGTTTGGGCAGTGCTGGGGACCCAGCCCAGGCCTTCTTGCATGCCAGGCAAGACTCTACCAACCGAGCTACATGAGCTCTCCCACTCAACCACCAAAGGCCTGTCAGAATCAATGAACTGAATCCTGCCAGTTTTTCCCATCTTTAGCTACTACATCAGCCCTGCACCTTCCTTGGAAGCTGCCAGAGGCTGTGGCTTCTCAGAATTCATGGGGACACCCACCTCGGGGATGATGACTGGCTGATGCTGCCTCTCAGATAAACTTCCTCCAGTTCCAGGCTTGCTTCTGAAGCCCTTCCATCTGCTGGGCACCTTCTTTAGGAATGTCTGCTAATTTTAACACTAGCTTGAAGCCAGATTTAAGCAAATTTGCTAGCAAAAATAAATCCTACAAGTGAGTTGAAGGCAAAATGTACTAGAGTCGAGGCTGCCTGAAGCCTGGTGCTCCCTGCTGCTCCTACCGTGTGATGCTACCCTGCAAGGTAGGCCCTGAATGCACGAACCAGCCACCTCTTAAGGTCCAGCCTGCCCCATCTCGTGTGTGTGTGTGTGTGTGTGTGTGTGTGCACGTGTGTGTACATGTGTGTGTGTGCGCACGCGTGCGCATTGAGGCCAGTTCTATCAAGTGTCTTCAACTGCTCTCCACTTCATACTTCTGAGGCACGGTCTCTCACTGAACTTGTGGTTACCTAATTCAGCTAGACTGGCTGGCCAGCAAGCCCCAGGGATCTACCTGCCTCAGCCTCCCCAGTACTGGGTGTGTAGGAATGTACAGCCACACCCAGCTTTTCACATGAGTGCTGAGGCCCTGAACTTAGGTCCACTACCTTCCCAGTGCTCTCAGACCCACCTCTAAATACATCTCTGTAGGGGCTAAGTGAGTTTGGTGGGAATGCTCAATCCACAGTAGCCCCCAATTACTTTGGTCACAGCACAATACCTGCCCATAGCATGTACCATTCATGGCCTTGAGCAGGGGATTGTAGCCCACAGAGTTTAGCCTTTAACATGGTCAGAATCCCCTGCATGTTATGAGCTCCCAGCTCCAGAGCAGAGGCCTGGGTTGGAAGTTACAACCCTGCAGCCAGTTAAGAAGCTGAGCTGGGCCTGGCTGAATCAGTGTTTCTCATTTCCCTGGGTCTAGCCTGTCCAATCTTCTGGAACGTGGGTATCAAGCGTGTGCATGTGTTCACACACGCACGAGAACATGTGTATCTAGAATACTTGCATCATGTAGTTACTCTGGGTACCCCCAGCATGGAGCCTGGACCCTGACAAATCTGTGAAAATAGAGTGTCCCACCCAGCTCTTTCCAGTCCTGTACACACGCTTCTGTGAACCACCTGGTCCCATGTTGAGTCACAGTCTCTGGCTCAAATGTCAGCCCTCTGCCCTAAGCTGTCACTTTCTCAAACCAGTAATGCTGGAAACACTGATTATCCCAGCAACGGGCAATTCCTCATTAATAAAATGGGCAAATGGATTAGAGATAAATAAAGGCAGCATATTTCATAGACAAAACACAGTTCTCAGGCAGGGACACTAATCCTGGAAGTTCTGGGGCCATGGGAATGGCAGGCCCAGATCAAGGACTCAGAGGTGAGTCAGACCTAGGCAGTCTTAGGAGCTGAGAACAGAGAGGAGCACAAAGAGAGTGGAGAACACAGAGGGGAGCACACACAGAGGGGAGCACACAGAGGGGAGCACACAGAGGGGAACACACAGAGAGGGGAGCACACAAAGAGGGGAACACACAGAGGGGAGCACACAGGAGGAGCACACAGAGAGGGGAGCACACGGGGGGGAGCACACACAGAGGGGAGCACACAGAGGGGAGCACACAGAGGGGAGCACACAGAGGGGAGCACACAAAGGGTAGCGCACACAGAGGGGAGCACACAGAGAAGGGAGCACACAGAGGGAGCACACAAAGGGGAGCACACAGAGAGGGGAGCACACAGACAGGAGTATACAGAGAGGGAAGAACACAGAGGGGAACACACAGAGAGGGGAGTAAACAGAGAGGAGAGCCCACAGAAAGGGAGCACACAGAGAGGGGAGCACACAGATGGGAGCACATGGAGGAGAGCACAAGGAGGGGGACACACAGAGAGGGGAGCACACAGACGGGAGTATGCAGAGAGGGGAGCATCCAGAGAAGGGAACACACAGAGAGGGGAGCATCCAGGGAGGGAACACACAGAGAGGGGAGAAAGAACGCTCCAGGGAAGGAGCATGAGTTCAGGGAACTCCCATGTCTTTTTCTCTTGCTGTCCCCACATCTAGACACTGGGGAGAAGCCATGCTTTTGATCCAGCATAGAGATGTGGGGGGGCTATAGAGATAACTCAGTGTTGAGGGCACTGTTTCTCTTCCAGAGAACCCAAGTTTGGTTCCCAGCACCCATATGGAGGCTCACAACTGTGTGTAACTCCAACTCCAAAGAATCCCATGCCTCTGCCTTTCTCATGCACCTGCACTCATGATCACATACCCATATAAGCACACACGCACACACACGCACACACATACACACACACACACACACACACACACACACACACACACACACAGTACACACAGGCTCCCCTTCAACATGACTCTGTGATGGTTGATATTGCCAACTTGACAAGATCTAGAATCACCCAGGAGACATGCCTATTAGTGTATCAGTGAGGTGGGATGACCCACCTTGATCATGGATGTCCTCGGAGTTGGGGTCCTGGACAAAATAAAAAGGAAAAAGTAAGCTGAGCACCAGCAATTGTCTCTGCCGGCTGACTGTGTGCGAGGGGACCATCTGCCGGCTGACTGTGTGCGAGGGGACCAGCTGCCTCAAGTTCCCACTGCCATGCTGGCCCTGACATGATGGAGCACACTATGGAACTGTGGGCCAAAGTAAACACTTCCTTAAGCCGAGCTTGTCACAGGGCTTAGAAAAGCAATTCAGGCTTAAGTTCCCAAAGCTGACCCCCAGGCCTCTCTGAGTCCTCCCGAGAACTACCTGAACCCAAATGCGCGTTTACAGTAAACAGGCAGAGGGCTGTCCTTTTTCTGTGGGTTGGAAGAAAAGCCCAGAAACTCTGAGACCACTCTCTAAGAAGCTGACTCCATGGCTGGCTGCCCACCTCAACCTCCCTGTCTGGTAAAGCGAGGCATGGCCCTTTCTAGTTCCGCTTATTGACTGGATTCTGAAACTCAGTTTCTTTGTTTTTGAGGTGGTCTTGTTAATCCAAGTCCTGCTTGTGAGATGATTGTCATGTTAATCCGTGTCCTGCCTGTGATATGGCCGTCTTGTTAATCCAAGTCCAGCTTGTGGGATGGTTGTCTTGTTAATCCGTGTCCTGCCTGTATGACTGGGCTTAGGGAAGACATGGGTTCCGAAGTTGGCCAAAGTGGGTTGAAAATTGGACCACAGGAAGGTCTGCTATGACTAAGGACATTGGCTGTACATCACTGGGGAAGAAAAGACTTGCAAAGCACCTGGAAGAGGGTGGCTCTCTTAGCCCACACCAACTTTCCGCCCTAACAAGCGCCTTTGCAGGGTTTCCCCTGCAAAGAAGAGTCAGCTAGTCGGTTAGCTACTGCCAATGCCCACGCAGACTGGTAATGGTGCCTCATCCCAAGGTTCGAAGGAGAGGCTCACTTCCAGGGACTTTCCCGTCAGATGAATGGTGGACACAGGCTTAGAAGGCCACACCGCTCCACAAGCTGCAGATAACTGCTGCCTTCCGGCTTCTCTACCCCCTCTCCCTGTATGAAAGGCCAACGAAGAGGGCTACTTTTATGTCCCAGGGGATCAAAGGGCTGACTTCGGCCTGAAAATCACCTGAACAGATCGGCACAAAGCACCTCCATGCTTGCCCGCCACAGCCAGCCTGCAGCCCCTTCGGCCAGAAGGTGAGCACCTACGCCTCACTGACCGGCATCCTCCTGTCCCCCAGCACCGCCTACCACCCCATGAGATCACACAGCGGGGCAGGGGCCTGAAACGGTTGAAGCACATTCCTCTTCGCTTTTGTTGGGTGATTTGTCCGCGGAATGTGCTATCCCCACTGAGTTAGACACTGTCATGTCTCAGAATAATGAGAGAGGAAAAAGACAAAGAGACACACAGAGAGCGCGAAGTGAAAACTGATGGTATGTGAGACGGGGGAAATCTCGGAGGCCAGGAGAGAAGCAGGTGGGCAGGGAACAGGCGGTCAGGGAGCTCTGACTGACCACAAGGGAGAAAGAAACAGCCAGGGAGTGCAGAGACGCAAAGAGAGAGAGAATGGGTCCAAGAGGCTGAAGGGGTCAATGAGGCATGAAAGCAGCAGACGAATTTTTCTTTAAAGGACTGAACAAAAGAAGATGGAAGAGTGAATGAAAAGGAGAGGGACGTTTGGGGGCCGTGGAGACGGGCCACACAACAGCAGAGGGCTTTTCTGAGCAGGGCGCCTGCCCGAGGCGGCAGGAAGGGTCCTGCTAGCATGTCTGAGTAGGACCCACATGACTCGGCTTTCATGGACCGCAGTTGTCCTCAGCACGCACCCTCAGCTGGCACCACATCCTAGGTTCTCTCCTACCCTTCTGGGCCTCCTAATCGTCAGGGTGGAGGAGACACCCAGCTTCATCCGGGGCAAGGGCCCGGGTTAGCTGCCCTGAAGTAGAGAAGTCTTGGAGCACACCTCTATCTGCAGCCCCTAGGCTCCTGCTCACTGTGAAGTCTGTGACTGACCCCGCCTGGTGTGGAGGGCCAGAGGGGAGGCAGGCAGGCTGTGCTGGTTTCGGGACAAGTTTCTAGGCCGTGCCGCCTGCCCTCAGTGTGCCACCAATCACTGCTGCTGTGTGGCGATGCCCGGCCCCCGCACCTCACCTGTCACCACGTGGCAAAGCGACACAAGACTGCTGCTTTCTCCTTTGAACCTCCATCTGTGAAGTCTTCCCTTGCATTAGAGGGTGACCATGAGCATCAGCTAGTAAGACAGCAGCCATGTTCCCAACATGACACCTAACCAGAGCAAGTGAGAGGCGGTGAGGGTCTGCATTATAGCCGTGGCCAGGGGCAGGGGCAGTGATATGAATTCTGGCCCACGGTGATTTATGTGGACTTGATGAAGCCTATGAAAACGAAAGGACAGGAGCCATTCTTGCCATCATGGTCTGCTCTGCCCAAGTCCAGTAAGGCCCCGACCACCTAGGTGGAGAATCTACTAGGCCTGCCAGGCACCGGCCCATGGCACTTTCAAAGGCCTGTGGAACATTTTTACTTATTTTGGAGTCAAGGAAAAACTCACCTGTCAGGTCAAAAAATATTTTTATACATAGTTAAATATAGTTGTCTTTATTTTAACAAAATGTTGTTTTGGAGATGTTATATAAATGTTATTTAATGCAAAATGTTGTTTTGGAGATATATATGCGTTTAAAAAAAGTTTTATTTAAAAATATATAGGTACAGTCCCAGAGCAGAAAGAAATGCCTATCTTTTTTTCTATCAAAAATCCCATCAGCAATTCTTGCGGGTCAGTGAAGAGCAGACCACGTGCACTGGTGGTTGTCATGACGCATACGGCCCAGGACAGATGGGCCAAAGCCCTTATGGAGAAGTGAGCCTAGAGAAAGGATGAGAGGTGGAGGGACAGGCAGGAGAAGAGAAGAGAAGAGCCAGAGCCGCTGCAGTCCTACAAGCAAAGGGTGTGCTTCCCTAAAGGCCCCTAAGCTGCGGGAAGGGATGCTCACTCACCAGATGGGTCTTGGTCTGAGAGACATGCCTAGCCTCAGGGAGGCACAGCCCACCCTCGTGGAGCCCTGTGTCATCGGAAAGGGACAAAAACTTAAAGGAAACAACTCCTCGTGTCGCATAAGAAGTAGGATAGTTTGCTGTATGGCTGCAGAGAGCCTGAGATGCTATAGCTTGCTGGCGGAAGGAGGGACACATCTCTGCAGAAGTGGGGCCCCCTAAAAGGCGGGGAGAGGAATGGAACAGCTTGCCAGAGTGGAAAGACACTCAGAAGGAGTCCAAAGGAGAGGGCGATTGGTGACTTTGGCAGGGTGAGGTCTCCATTGATCTAGCTGACTCCTGGGCCTAGAGCTCATACCTGGCTCTTAAACACCATGGCTACCCCTAGGACATCTCTGTCAGAGTTTCACAGGGACACAAGAGTCATTCCTGGCATGGTCAGGTAACCACATGGCCCGGGTTCCCCCAATACCCAGCCAGGCCCCCTGCAGAATTAAATGACCATATTGGAAAGAGCAAAGCAAATACCAATTGGAAATGCACAACTTAAAGTCTCTGTTCCAGGCCCCTTATTTACAGCAGCCGCACCCTCCTGGGCACCTGTCTCACAGCCTGTTCCAAAGTCATGGCCTTCGCAGCAGAGGAGGGCGCATGGGCCTAAGGCCTGGCCACCTCCAATCCCTGCTGTCCCCGAGGGCATGTTGGGGACCATCCATGTGGCCCAGGCTTCAGCTGCTTGAGGGTTGGAGGGGGCAGGGGCATCTGTGACAGTTGACTGTGCAGTTTGATGCAAGAAAAGACACTTACAGAGTGGAGGTGGGGTCAGAAACGGGCATAAGAAGTTCTAGGTCCCCACACTGGCGTTGCTCTTGAGTGCCCTGGCAAGAGGGTGGCCTTGCAGCTAGCCATTCACCTAACTTACTTCATCTTCAGTTCCTTCGTATGAGTGGGGGATGTGGATATGCAGGAGGAGGGCAGCATTGCTGCCGGGGTGTCTTGTCGGGGATGGGAAGCCACAGTTCTCTTAACCACCCAACAAGGCTGCATCTCCAGGGTGTATCCAACAAGCAGGCTCATTCACAGCCTCCTGCTTGCCCGCCTGGCATTTTGTTGGTCTCCAGTGGTTTCCCACCAACATACGTGCCAGCCTTCACGTAAGGAAGTCTCAGCGTCAGGAAGGTACGCCAGCCCACACTGGGGGCAGGAAGATGTCCCAGCGCTGACTGGCTCCCAGTTTCCCAGGCTCTGTCTGCACAGCCTCGTCCAGCCCAGGCCACACAGGTCGAGGCCCCAGGACAGAACCTAGGTCCCAGTGAAGAGGGCCAGTGGGGAGGAGTCTGACCTTGGCCTTGTTGCTGTAGTGCTCTGATGGACAGCAGAAGGCCGCAGATGGTTAGCCACAAGAGGGAAGATGTCGGGCCAGGGCCAGGAAACCACACTTTGCCCAGTTTGCTCATCTCACCAGAGCTGGGACGGCTGTCACCACGTTGGCAGTGGGGAGTCAGGAACAGAAGCTCTGGGCTTGGCAAGAGGGCAGACGGGAAGCAGCAGCAGCCACACTTTGTAAGGAAGGTAAAGGGCTCGCCAAAGCCTTCCACTATCTGCCAGTCGGCCACATGTCCAAGAGCAGTTTCCAGTTGGAAGCCAAGGCATACCACTGGCCTGACCCTTCACAAATATCCCCGGCCACTAGGCAAACACTGCGTCCTAAAATAGTCCCTGTCCTCAGCAGGTTGACTCCAAGCACTGGCGGGGGCAGGTGGCCCCGGGTAGAGGCTCAGCCCAGCCCCTGCCCTGCAGAGCACCTGTCAGGAGCCTTGCTGTGGGCGTCTAGGTGGTGAGGAGCTGAGGTGAGGAGAGGACACCAGCAAGATAATGAAGAAGACACAGTTGGTTGGCCTGAGGGAGCCTGCCCTGTGTCCCCAGATGTGCCACCTTGGAGAGGTCACTTTGCTCCTGTGGGGATTCCTTCCTTCGCTGCACATAGGAACAGCACCCCTGGCCTAACAGATAGGCACTTGTGAGGATGCCGAGGAGAATGAGAAGGGCCTGGGTGCGTCCATTGGGCCCACAGCCCCACCAACTCTTTAGCCTTCATGATGAGCCAGTGAAGCAAGTCCTAGCACAAAACATCTGACAATTGAGGAAACTGAGGCACACAGCCTTTGGGCGTTTACCCAAAGTCACACCTAGTGAATGGTTAAAGTCGGACTTGGATCCAGGCAGTCTGACTCCAGAATTCTAACCGCAGCAGACACGATGTGGAAGTGGAAAGGGGAGGCATGTGTCATCCCTGTCCCCCTCCACCCCCAAAGAGCCCGCCACTCCTTAAAGATAGTTTGCTGGAAGCCAAAGGGCAGGGTGAAGGGTCAGCCCCTCCATGTCTCCTCCTCCCCAGGGCAGCCAGGAGAACCAGGAAAGCCACAGCCCAGCCTGCGGGGTGAGCGATGTGTGAAGTGTGCCCTGGTCACAGCACTGGGTGGTGTAGGGGCAACAGGCTGCCAGCCATGTGGACCTCAGCCCACGCACTGTCTGGCCGTCCAGGGGGTGGGATGGGGCACCCATAAATAGCAGGCCTCTCGCTGGTGTTGGGAATAGAAACCCAATCCAAACAGTGTGGTGAGTCGGGGCTTTCCAGACCAGCCACAACCCCCAGGGTCCTGGAAGCCACTTGAGGGCCCCCTTCTCCTCCTGCACCTCCTAAAGGATCAGGTCATCTGCAGAGAAAGCTCACCTGGCCCCAGTCCAGGATCTTTCACAGTACAGGAAGGAACGCCAGAGTGGACAGGAGTAAACAGGTGTGTGTGTGTGTGTGTGTGTGTGTGTGTGTGTGTGTGTGTGTGTACGTGTGTGCTGAGCACATATTAGGCACCCCATACTGGCCTGAGCGCATTCAATGGCTCATATCAGCGGACTTTACCACAGTTTGATGAGCCAAACCTGCACCCCTGCCCATTCTACAGAGGAGGGAGTCGAGACACAGGGGGAAAAAGTCAGAAACTGAAGTCATCCAGGAAGAAAAAGAGGTTAAAGGATATTCCAGGCCTGGGTGCTAAGCATGTCACCCTCTCCTGGGCCTACAATGTTCCAATCACACTAAATCCCGCCTTCGTGATTATTTTAAAGTTGGAGGAGTCCTGAACTCCAAGAACACAGTGACAGCTCAAATACAGTGCTGAGGCTGAGACTTTGGAGGCTACGTGGGTCTTAGAGCTGGTCCTCCCGCAGGGTAGAGCCCTGGGGGCCAAGGAGCCCTGGAGCCCCACCAGGGATTATCAGTTGACTAATTTATCCCCCAAAAGTGACACCTCTATTCCTGGGACCTCTTAGCTCCGCAGGAAGTGTAGCAGGACATGTGGGAGGGGGGTCTTAGAGTCATTAAAGGAGGCCTCAGCATCCCAGGGAGGTGAGACCTGAAGACACCACTTGGCCGCCATCTATTCCAGGGTTTTTCTGGGCTTCTTAGGCCTAAGAGAGGAAGTCTGTGATCATCGTTGATTCTTGTGATTTTGCCAGGTGTAGATGCCACCTCTTTCTATACAGATTCTAGCAAACTTGATTTATATGCTTGTCTGTTCAGAGTGGTTGTCCCCGGGGCACTTATGATTCTACTTTGTGGACTTTCTCCTCCCAGCATTCATCACCAGAGGCCAAACCTGGTCAGCCACCGACTGTTGCTCAGTTCCTAGGAAGAGAAAAGGTATTAAATACAAGGGACGGGGTGGATGCCGGGAGCCCTGGCAAAGGGAGCACATGGGTGGGAGGAGCTCATGCTCATGACCCTAGGGCATGCCTGGAGGAGGGCCTGGGGAGGCATAGGCGTGGCCTGGTAGCCTAGCTAGCAGAGAAAAGTCTTTCTCAGAACTGGCCTGGAGGAAGATGAGCCTGGCAAATGTTACATCACCAAATGCCACATCAGCTCCTGTCTCAGGCTAGCTCTCCACCCCCGCTCAATAAATTCTCTGCTCAAGGAAACAAGTTGGGAAGAAGGAAAGGGGGGGTCTGAGCTTTGCTAGGCACCCCAAACTCCTCTAACTTCAGTTGGTTGTCCCTTGTCAAGCCTTCTAGTGGCATAGAGAATTGAACATTGTGTATTCCCGATTCTCTACCTGGCACATGGAAGGTGCCCGATACACAGTGTTTCGAGCACACGGCTATTCAGAGAGACCCAGGAGGCATGGAGTCTAGAGTTGAGTTGGCCCAGTTCCCCTGATCTTAAAACTCTGACCAAGGGGAAAGAAAAGCACTGCTTCCCCCAGGCTCCAAAGTCAAGCAGAAGTAAAGGCCAGCTCTGTGGAGTAGTCCAGAAATAAAGGCTGGAGGGAGCCGAAGTGGCCTTCTCAGAGCCACAGAGAACCGAATGTGCTCCACAGCTGCCTGGGCTGGGAGAAAAAGCTAGGGTGCACACATAGCAGAGCCCAGGGCTGCTGGGGCCTCGCCAGTCATGGCCCAGGCATGCTGAGTTTATAGCATGATGGGTTTATAGTGCTTGTCTTCGTACCACGCTATCATTCAGCATGTATGTGACAACACTCAGGTGATCTAGGGTCTGACCCAGCCATGGCAGGGGTTCCATTTAGTGAAGGCAATGCACACAAGTGCACGCATACAGATATATACACACATACACACCCATGTTCACACACACAACTTAAGTAAAGAAAGCAGAGTGCTGGATAGTTCTGGGGCTGACAAGAGGGCAGAGGCAAATGGAGGGATATGGCCGGGACTGCCGTCCTCCATCCCTTTGCGTCAGGTAGGGCTTCCTCCCACAGTTTCTCAGATAATGGACATGGCCACTGTTCATCCTCGTCCACATGTGCTGCAGCAGCAGCAGCAAAAGGTGCCTAAGGAACAGAAATCTGAGTTGGGCAGTGCCTGCCTTTACCGCCAGCACTTAGGAGGTGGAGGCAGGAAGACCTGAGATCAAGGTTCTCTTCAACTACATAACCGGTTTGAGACCAGCCTGGGTGGCACAAAATCCTGTCTCAGAAAAACGAAAACAAAGCAGAAATGTGTTGAATTGTGATTCTGGAAGCTGGGAAGGCTAAGGGCGTGGTGCTAATATCCAGTGAAGGCCTTCATACTGTGTCATCCCACCATGGAAGGCAGGCTAGCAAGAGTAGAAGATGGGGCTGAGTTCACGTTGATAACGGGCTCGTGCCCAAGATGACAACATGAACCTGTTTAGGAGGGCAGGTATCAGGTGTGATGAACCCCTGGCTGCAGGCCCTGCCTCCCAACATGGCTGCACTGGAGATGAAGTTTCTGACACATGAGACTCTAGAAAGGAACACTCAAATCATAGCACTCTCTTGTGAAAGTGTATGAGACTCAAATCTGCAAGGGCCATAGGCCTCCTTCAGCCGGAAGACCTCAGTTCCTGATATGGAGACAAAGGGACACCCTCTGGGTGGGGGCTCTGCTCACGTCCCTCCCCAGGAGTGATGCCTGAGGATGTCCCTCCATAGTTCTTCCTGGGTGACTCTTTGGGGCTGTGGGAGCCTGCAGAGCCACAGGTACCCAGTTCACGCTCCCTAACATGGTCCCTGATCAAGGCCCGGGTTGCTGGAGAGGGAGAGTATCTGTGAAGCCAATTTCAGAGACGGTTAATAGAGAGAGAAGATTGAGTGTGCACAGCCCTGCCCCATTCCCTGGGGGCTGGATGGAATAAAAGTAGGGAGACAACCAAATGCCTGTCCCTTCCTCTCTCCTCCTCTTCTTCTCCCTTCCCCTCCCCTCCTCCTTCTCCCTCTCCCTGTCAGGATGGGACACTGTGAGCCAAAATAATCCCCTCTTTGTTATCTCCCCTGGTAATTTCGTCGAGCAGTGAGGACATTAACTGCCTTAAGTAGCAGTGCTGGATTACGGCAGAGTCCTACTTAGTATTCTAAAGCAGCTTAGGGTGGTCATTCCTTCCATGGCCACAGCAGCCCAGTGAGGTATTAACTGCACTTCTCATCTCCCAGAGGAACGGTCTGAGGTGGGGAGGAGGGTGCAGCGGCAGACCAAGATGGTCAACCATACTAGATCATGCTCGGTTAGCCTCTGCTCCAGCAGGCTGAAGTCAGCCCAGGGGGTGATTTCTAACCCAGTCCTCCTTCAAAGTCAAGTGGACCAGTTCCAAGGGCCCTGGTGAGGAAGGGTTGCCTGGGGCTTCAGACACTTGCTCCTTGCTTTCAAACTTATGAAATGTCTGCTGAATAAACACACAGATGTCTCCAGCCCTAAAGGTGGGCTTGACAAACCCATCAGACTCCTCACAAGCAGACTGTGGGTAAGGAAAGCACCGGAACACGCATACATATGCACATAAAATTGAATCAACCAAAAAACACTGTTCCCAGTAACTTCTGAACAAACAAAATTCTAATTAAATCCAGAACTATAATCAAGCAGGAGGACTTCTGCCCCGGGCCATACCAGATGTCAGCGACACCCCTAAACATGTTGGCCAGAAACCTTGGCTTTCAGAAATACGCCATGTAGCCTGGGCTAGGGTCTTGTGGAGGCCTGGAGACCATCTTGGCCATTGGAATCCCCAGGGGAGGGTGTGTCCGGCACAGGCCAGCTGTATTTTAAGTTTTCAGTGGAACAGCCAAAGGTCTGTGTGAGCCAGCACTGTCCACCAAGTCCCACACCAGTTCCCGCCTGGCTTAGCCGGTCACTCTGGGCCCCAGATTTTTCTCAGGCGACCCTGTCTATTCAGATTCTGCAGACTGAGTCCTTTAAAGTCCGCAGACAGGAGCACTGCAGGGCCCGTTCTGCCTGGCAGGCAGTCAGGGAGACATCCTCTAGGCGCTTCCCTCCCATCCAGAAGGCCTTTCTCCAGTACAGACAGACTCCAGCCCTCCAGGTCTGTGGAAGATGTGAAGGCCGCCTTTGTCGCAAGCCCCTTTGAGAAGCAAAGCTTCTCAGATTGGGTGGCAACTTTGGGATATGTCATGACCAGGCCAGACAGAGGCCTGCTGACTCTGTCCTCCCCTGGGGTATGGATGGCATGCGCAGCCAGCTTGGATGTGAGTCAGGAGCTGCAACCCAGGGAGGCCAAGCAAGGCCCTGCTTTCCCCTTTCAGGGCTTCCAAGTGAATCTAGCTGCCCACCACTGTGACCCCGCTACAAGGGCAGCTAGAACAAGTGAGGGGTCCTGAGCGGGCATAGGACCAAACACACACTCATGGGCTATCTATGTACCAACACCACACTGAATAAGCAAGTCAAGGCAACCTCTCTTCACTCAGGGTAATAGTCCTTCCCCAGAGAATACCTGAATCCAGAGGCCCCAGGGTCAGAGAATCCATGCCTGGTCCTCTGACCCTCTTCTCTGGCCCTTACTGACCTCTTTCCAATGGCCCAGACCTCTCATTGCTCAGGCTTTCTCTTCCCCCCTCCCTGAATATTGTTTACTTTTCTTTCTCATTCCCATTCCTTTGGCCTCTTCTATCTGTTCAAAATTGCCAACCCTCATCTACTGTGCCATCCCCTTAAAATAGGAAGTGGAGACATGGTCCCTTCCCTAGGCAAGCAAGGAAGCCTGGTGAGGTACTAGGACCTCTATAGTCCCTGGGTCCTACCTGGGAGGGCCACTGAGATAAGTCAAAATCTGGGGGTAGAAGATGGGAGAGGAGGTCACCGTGTGGGGGAGATGAGGAGTGTAGCTCTTGAAAAAAGTCGTAGTGGCCTGGGGTGGAGGGTGGGGTCTGCAGATTGTGGGAGGGGAGGCTCATGCCAAGGGGGATATGGCTGAATTGAAGTGATGTTAAGGCTCCCCCCACCCCATGGTCCACCCCCCCCTTTCCTTGTCCCAACCTGTAGAGAACGAGAGGGGTTGTTGACAGGACCTGGAGTAGGAGGTAGTATGTAGTGACCGGAGTCTGTGTCTGGCCTCATCATCTTTAGGGGACATTGCCCTGTGATTTTAGCTGCCACTAGGAAAGAGCCACCCTGCAAATCTCAGCGAAGAAGAGTCCAGCAGCACGGAGGGGGAAGGCTTCCAGATGTGTGGTATAAAATGTTTCGTTTGGTACTTCCTCTAGTAAGTGCTCAGTTAATGTTACCTTTTGTCTCGATATTGTCTTTCCGTTTCTGATGACAAAGAATCTGTCAAAAGAGAATGCACCCTGCACCACTCAGGGATCCCAGGCCCTTCCTGGTATCCAAGACACACTGGAAATGGAGTCAAAGTCTGTTCTCCTCCTTTTCTCCTCTTCCTCCTCCTCCTCCTCCTCAAGACAGCGTTTCATGTAGCCCAAAGTGACCTTGGATTACCTGTGTCCCAAGGATGACCTTGGACTTCTGATCCTCCTGGTTCTACCTCCCAAGTACTGAGATTACAGTTGTCTGTCTCCCTCCCCCCCACCCATCTACACAGTGTCAGGGAGCCAAGCCTGGGCTGTGCGCATGCTTAGCAAGCACTCCGCCAATAAAGCCTTGTCTCCAGAACCACACCCCCTACTTTTTTTTATTGTTTGAGACAGGTCTTACTCTATAGCCCAACCTAACTTGGAACCGATGACAATCCTCCTGCCTCAGCCTCACATGCACTGGGAGTCACAACAAATTTTGTGAGGGAGCTGCCTGCCTGCCTGCCCTCCTAGTTTTGCCTTCCAGACTTGGTATACCCCACCCCCACACCACCCAGGACTGTTTCATGGTGACAGAAGATTTTTTCATGCCCAAAGACTATTTCCTTCATAAACTGCAACTCTGAAGATCTTTGAGCGCTCAGTAGACTGAAGCTTTATGATAGCCACACTGGGGCAGTTCAGCCCGGAAAGCTCAGCCATGTTTACACCTGTCGCCTGCAGCTCTGTCTCTCCACCTGTGTGAACCTCTCTACCTGTGTGGAAAATGGCTGAATGGAGACCCTCAGCATTTCACCTCACAGCCGATCCTCCCCCTCCCTTCCTCACCTCTGCTCCTGCAGCTCTAGCGTCTACAGGCTCATTCTCCCTTTGTGCCCTCCCTCAGCCTGGTCCAGGAACTGGCACTGGCAGCAACAGACACGCCGGGCCTCTGGGGTCACTCTGCCCAAACCACTGCGTGTTTCAGGGCAACCTCTGCTGTTCCTGTGGGAGTGCAACAACCAGGAAAGGTCTGGAAAACCAACCTGGATGGGTTTTCAAACAAGAGTGTGATTCCTTTGGGGGAGGGAAATGGGGGAAAATATCCACCACGCCCTCCACGGATGGCCCTCCTGGGCTCGCAGCTTGGTCACTGTCATGGGGCACTTAGTGGTTTGGCCACCGTGGGCTTATTTTAAAATCTGCTGTCCGGGCAGAGAGACAAAGGAGGCTGGGATGGGGTTGGGGGGAGACCTCAGAGTAGAGGGATATTCATCTTGTTAAAAATAGCCCGCGCTGTTGCTATTTCTACTGAGCCCAACAAACAGAGCTGTGTGATTTCTCCCTTTTTCCTGCCCTGCTTTGCTTGGACCATTTGATAAAAATAGTAGATAGCCAGCTCAAAAATAAAATAAAATAAAATAAAGTCAGGCTATTTTTACTAGCAAGCCCCACTTGGCGGGAACCTGAAGAGGGGTGACCGGGGATAAGGAGTGGACAAGAAGGGCTGGAGCCTGGGCTGCTTAGGTCAGGGAGGCCCAGTCGACAGAGGGCCAATGAAGGGAGATGTTACTGTCTCCCGTGTCCACAGGTCGGGGTCAACAAACAGAAGCTGGGCCCTCCTGACCTGTGGGCCTCCCAGTTTCCCAGGCCCAGCTCACCCCTGCTTGGACCTGCCCATCAGCCTATTCCCACCACCTTCTCCTGCATCTGCTCACCCAGAGGCTCTAGTGGGAGGCAGGACCTGCTAGGTGGGACCTGATAAGATGGCTGGGGGGAGGGGTTGGCTGGCAAAAGAAGGGCCTTCTAGGGGACACTTGGCCCCCTCAGATGCAAAAACTGAAGCAAGAGGAAGGTCCAGGCTGAATAGCCCATACAACAAGTCCATTCAGGTGATAGTTGACCACAGGTAGTCAGCTGTGACGGCAGCAACCATCTGCAAGGCAGTCCTGTTATACATGAACAGCATCTGTGCTGCTCAGGGCTGTGGGGTGGGATAACCTACTGGCCCTGAGGCCAACAGCCTAGCAGGATTCTCCTCCAGCTCCAGCCAGTGGCAACATCAGTTCTTAGGAAGGGGTGCCAGGGCCTAGGATTATAGCTCATTTGATGCAGTAGCTGCCTAATATAAACAAAGTCCTGGGTTCAGTGACTCGTGCCACATAAACACGGCTATTCTCCTAGCACTCTGGAAGTAAAGGCAGGACGATCAGAAGCTCAAGGTCATCCTCAGCTATATAACCGGTTTGAGGCCTGCCTGGCACCCAGGAGACCCTGTCTCAAAAGAGCAAACATAAAGAAAAAGAAAGGAGACAGACAGACATACAGAGGAGATAGGGGGAGAAGGAAGAGAGACAAAGAGGGAGGGAGGGAGGGGGGGAGGGAGGAAGGGAGGGAGGGAGGGAGGGAGAAGAACCAAGAATCAGTACTTAGCCCCTAGTCCAGGGCTGCTCACACGGGAGAAAATCTTGGGCAGAGGGGCAGTTGGCCCTTAACAAGGAATAGTTGGGAAAGAGGTCGGCTCCATGCCCTGAGTCAGAGGTCTCTCATTCAATGCCTTTGGCACTGGGGATTGGGGGGGGGGGTGGGCAGCTATCCAGCTTCTAGGCCAACTTCTATAGCACTCACTGTGCAGTGTAGGATCTACTCTAGAACCTTCAGGACCCCTAGGCTAGAGGGGTCACAGCTGGAGCCACCAGCATGGCTTCCTGCGGCACTGACCATGGTTCCCTTGCCTGGGTGGGTACAAACTCTCTGTGGCTCACTACCCGCTAGCTCTGCTTCAGCCTCCCTGTGGCCTTGCGTGAGTCAGGTTCCATGGCAGGGAGCATAGAGACCATGGCCTCTCAGAGCAGTGTCGCTGGGTTGGCAGGGCAACCCTTTGCCTGATCCAGGCTGGTGACCCTGAGCAGATGGGAAGCGCAGGAGTGACAGGCCGAGGCACCTCTGAGATGCACCTGACCTGTAGCGCCTGTGGCCCTGAGCTGGGCACGGCCCTCTGGTCTCCTTCAGGTCACCAGGCAACAGATGTTCCTGGGAGGGAGCTCAGGGACAGGCACAAGCTGTTCTCTGCCACCCAAAAGGTAGTCAGAGCACCTGCTGGTCAGGACATTGGACCGGGAAACAGCAGTCTTGGGGTCGTTGTGGGATCTTGAGGTTACTTCCTCTTCCTGGCTCTTTTTCTCCAGTACTTTCTCCTGGCGAAGCATTTTAAAGAATTTAGTGTGGTCATATGTGTATGTGTGGTGTCTGTGGGTGGTTACGTGAAAGTCCATGTGGGTGCCCATAGAGGGCAGAGGAGGGGATGGGGTCCCCCTGGAACTGGTGTTAGAGGTGACTATGGACCATCAGACATGGGTGACGTGTCCTTTGCGAGAGCAGCAGGCGCTTCTGTGTCTCCTCACCACCCCATTGGGTAAAACATTTTAAACTCGAGGCCCTGCACACAGCAGCCCGATGTGTATAATAAAGAGATGAAAGTGGTAAGTCTCTGAGTGAGCACAGTGGGGGCTGGACGGCCATCCCTCCCGGGCTGACCATTTTAGGTGTCTAAACTGACGTCGCCAATGGAAACAAACATCCCCAGCTGTCCCCAGAGACACCTGTGTCTCTAGCACTGCCATAGCCTGTTCATAGGCAACAGCATCAGTCCTGCAGATTAGGTGGCCCACCTCATCTCTGGGGTTCTTTGTTCCAGCCTGAGGGTCCCAGGCTGCCTCATGATGTCTCCGAGCCCATTGTTTTCCCTGAGTCTGAGTCTTGGGGTGGGAACTTGGCCTGGCCACTGAACTGGCATGGCAAGTTTCTAGGCTGAAACTTCAGCACATGTAAAAAACAAAAAACACAACAACAACAACAACAAACAACAACAACAACAAAAAACCCACAAGGTTTTAAATAAACAACAGGGCAAAGGGCTTTTCTGCCCAGGGTGACAGGAAGTAGAAAGGAGGGGACAGCAGGTGGGCATGGAGGGTGTTTAAATATGTCTTAAGTTCTCTCTCCCTAAATCACACCCCTTAAATGTCAGCTTTCCTTGGGTCAGTTTATTCTACCTTGAATGTGATGTCCCAATGCAATGAGTCCCTCCTGGTCAGTCATGACCAAGGCTATCACCAAGGGAACAGTAAGTGTGGCCTGACATTGTGCTCCTCTTTCCTGGAACACCGATAGCACACTATCTAAGTATGATGAGTAATCTGGCTTTCCAGGTGATAAAGCAGAGGCTCAGAGAGACTAAGTAACTTGCATGGAGTCACACAGCCAGATTGAGACAAAGCGGGACCCTAAATGTTTTCTTTCTACTATAGTCACAAACATCTTCTTCCTGGGTGGCTGGGGAGCTTTCATGGTCTGCGGGCACCCAGCTCCACTCTCCTCTTGATGCCGATATTGAAGTCAGAGGGAGCCAGTTTCAAGTGCGGATCATATGACCCTGCCACCTTCCTGCTCTCAGGCCTTCCACTTGCCCCAACATTCTGCTCTAGGAAGATTATCCTTAATCCTTCTGTCTACAAAGCATAGACCTGACTCAGGGCCTTTGCTCTTGTTACTGCTCCTGACTGAAAGGTTCTTCCTCATATAGACAAGTGGCTGACTTCCCAGGGTCCCTTCTCACAGGTGAGAGCACCCACTCTTCAGAGTGACTGCTCTGTCCCTCCCAGATGAAACATCCTTGAATCTGCTGTGTACATTTCTCCAGAGCAAGTATACCTCTAGATGTTTTCCCCTTTAAACCAAACCTCTTCTTAAGATTAAAAAACTTTTTCTATACCAGGCAGTGGTAGCACACACCTTTAATCCCATAATTTGGGGGACAGAGGCAGGAGGGTCTCTGAGTTCCAGGCCAGCCTGGTCTACAAAACAAATCCTGGGAGGGTCAAGGCTACACAGAGAAACATTGTTACATTTAGCGGTGTGTGTGTGTGTGTGTGTGTGTGTGTGTGTGTGTGTGTGGTTGTGTGCGCACTTGTGCACTTGTCTGCAGGGCACACACGGAAGTCAAAGGACAACTTGGAGCCTTCTCTCTCCTTCCACCATGTGAATCCAGAGACTGAACACAGGTTGTCAAGTTCGTTGGCAAATGCCTTTGTCTGCTGAACCACCGTGCTGACCCAGTTTTAAGGATTTGTTGAGACAGGATCTCGGATGCTTTGGGCTGGTCTCTCACGATCCATATGCACCTGAGGATACTTATCTGGTTTTTGCTTGTTTGTTTTTCAAAAACTTTGTATTTATGTGTATGTGTGCTCGTGCGTGTACATGGGGTGGCCTCAGAGTCCAGAAGAGGCCATCAGATCCCAGAGTTCCGGGTTGCCTGACTCGGGGGATGGGAACTGACCTCTGCAAGAGAGAAACGTTAACTGTGGAACCATCTCTCAGCCCCACTACCTGGTGTATTACTAACGTCTTCCGGATGTGAGCTCCTTACCTGCTGTATCCCCAGAACTTGGACTGGTACCTGCCACACAGTGGGCATTTACTAACTACCTGAGAAAACATTCCAAGAAGCCAAGTTTTCTGCCGCTGCAGCTGTACTGTGCCCAGCTGGCCTTGGCCCTGGCCCTGGTGTCCGCTGGCCTCAAATCTCCTCCAGGTGCAGAGAGCATCTACCAGTGCAGGTTAGGGCCTCAGGCCTACTTCTACCCCCACCCCACGCCCAGTCTGCTACAGCCTTCCCCAGCAGCGCCCGGGGGTGTCCTAGATCTAACGGCGAGCATGAGGAGCCTGGTACTGAGGCTTAGGGATCTCACTTCCCAAATGGGCTTCAGGAAGTGACTGCTGGGCCCCTCCCTACTCCTTCGGGCTCTGTGCTGGGCACCTGAGAACCATGGTGCCACAGAGACTTGAGAAGCTGCAAGAACGGAAGCTGCTGTTTAAAGGGTGAAATGCTAATGGAGGAGCCAAGTGTGCGGTGCAGGTTGGGAGTTCAAGGTCATTCCTAGACATTTGAGGACAGCCTGGGCTACCAGAGACCTTGTCTCAAAACAGAAACAAGCAAGCCGTGCTGGAGAGTGTGTGTGGAGGGAAGGCTGAGAGTCTTCAGAGAAGAGCCACCTGTCTGTGCCCTGGGGTTCATATGAGGTCCTGGTGCAAGGGTGGCCTTGGGGAAGCCGTGAAAGGCACATAGCCCCAATTACCCCTCGGGAAGGTAAAGAAATGGGGCTCAGTGAGGCAACATGACTAGGAAGACTCTTGGCCAGCAGGCCCGCCTGCTGACCAGCGGGTTGGTTGCATCATGAAATGGGGGGCTATGCTGCTTGTAACTCAGGAAACTTTTGCTTCCCAAAAAGGTTGAGAGCCATCCCCTCCCTATCGCTCTTTAGCCCCACCCCATCCCCACCCCAGAGGACTGCTGGATGTTTGTTGGGTTTATTGAATGGCCAAACATACTGAGAAGACTAAATCCAGGAAGGTGTGCCTGTGTGGATCTGGAGAATTCTATTCTTTTTTTGGTTCTTTTCTTCCGGATGGAAAACAGAGCGGGGGCTGTGGATGGACCCTTCGCTGCAGGAACGACTTGTGTTCAGGGTACTGGGGGGCAGGCATGAGCCCTGCTTACGCTTTGCCTTGCGTCAAGAGGAGCAGTGGGACACTGTTCTCCACCCCCCGTAGGCCTCTCCTCCCCACTGGCGCCTCTCAGGGGAGGCTCTTTTCTACACCACTGGAGCGGGGCTAAGCACCCTCTCTGTGGGCGCTGTGCCCCTTGGGCCCGGACGGGACACTGTAGGGGAGGCCTGTTGAGATATGCCTTATGTAGATGGCTAAGGAATGGTCTAGCCTTCATGCCGTCAGGGCCTGAGCTGCCAAGCTCTGGGGCCAAGACAGCATTGCTTCCTCCACCCCACAGCGAGCCAGATGCCAAAGAGAACCTTGTCTCCCCAGAGCTCTGGGGCCGGTAATTGAATCCTACCAGTGTGGACTTTTCCCAAACAGAGCCCACGTCCCTCAGAACACCTTGGGGGTTAGCCCTCCCTCCCACCCATAACTAGAATCTATGACTTCCCATAAAGGGCTCAGGGGAAAACGACCAGCAGTCAATGACCTTGGTCACTCTGGTTGGAGCCAGCGACCTATGAGGTGCTGGCTGGCAGGGCACCTCCCTCATCCCCACACAAAGCTGGCAGGACAGCCGGTTCATCCTTCCTCAGCCACAGTGTGCAGAGAGCTTGTTCTCTTTGGAATCGCGGGCCACTAGCCAGTCCACTGGGGACATCCCTCAGGGGAGAGAGAGACAGGGCGGACACTCAGGCTGGCACACTGTGGCAGGCCACCCTGCTTCGTTGACCAGTGGTTTTCTTGTCTGGCTCCCTGTGACCCAGATGGCCCCGGCTGGGGGGTAGGCAGCTGCCTTCCCAAACTGGAGCTTCTGGTTCAAGCTCACAGTCACGACAAGAGTAAAGATAGAAGGGAAGGGTACCCTGGGGAGCTATCCCAGAGCAGGCCCATCCAGAGGACAGAGCTACAATGGGTGTGGAAGGAGAGGAGAAAGGAAAAAGACTTACACAGGCCTGGGGATATAGCTCAGTGGTAAAGCTGTTACCTAGATGGGAAAGTTCTGGGCTCAGGCCCCGGCATAAACTTGACCTGGCCTGGTTGTATATGCCTGTGATCCCTGTTCTCAGAGGTGGAGGCAGGAGGTTCAGAAGTTTAAGGCCATCATCATCCACATATCAAGTCAACCATTGGCCTCCACACGAGTGTACAGACACGAGGGTGCATGAACGCGCACATAAACACATACATGAATGCATACCAGGGATCAAACACGCGTTGTCAGGCTCGGTGGCAAGTGCCTTTGCCTGCTAATCCAGCTTGCTAACCTGAGATACGTACTGTTGAAAAATAATCCTGACTCCTCAAAGCAAATGAAGAGTCAAGACGTTGTGGGCACCTGGGTGCCTACTGGCGGTGGATAGGGCTCTGAGAACACAGATTCAGCCGGAACTGAAGTCCAAGGGTGAGCTGGCATAGGTCAAGACACGAAACTGGGAAAGGTATTTCAAACCCATGTTATATACCAAAGATACCATGTGAGCAGGTGCAGACTCTGGGCTCATGGTGTATACATTGCTGGCAAGATGGGCTGGGGCCATAGTGCCCTGATGACCACACTCAGAGGCGGATATACTTCATTCATGCTGGCCCCCCCCCATTCACTCTCCTCCTTTGTTCTAGGGATGGTCCTTCATGAACTGCATCCCCCAGCTCCCCGTGCCTTGCCTCCTGGTTGACTTCAGCCAGTGGAGGCACCAGCAGAAACCAAAAGTGCAGGAAGAATGCGGACACGCCACACCGTGATAGACCACAGTTTGACAGTGGGTGTGTCCCTCCACCTATGGCCCTGGGTCCTGCCTGGAAATCCCTCCTAAAGTGCGGGCTCCACGATCACCTGCATCTGTTGAGGCTGCCATGGCTCTTCCTGCGTGACTCCATCCGGACTGGTTCCTGTCCCTTGCTCACATCCAAGTCAACAACTGTTCTCAGCTGCTCTTCTTGTATGTTCGGTTCTTCCTTTGCTTTTGTTTTTGTTTTGATTGTTTTTCAAGACCGGGTTTCTCCACGCAGCTCCTGCTGTCCTGGAACTCACTCTGGAGACCAGGCTGGCCTCGAACTCACAGAGATCCGCCTGCCTCTGTCTCCTGAGCGCTGGGATTGAAGAAAGTCGTATGCCATTTCAGGGATGCCTGCAGGAACCTTGACTCACGGGATTTTCTTTTGAGCCTTGGAGGAACTGTGTCCAGGGACAAATGTCTTACAATGCCCAGAGGCAAAGGTGCCACCGTATCTCGTGGCAAGCATCCTTTGTCCTGGTCTGGCCAACCTTTTAGAAACGCTCGTTTTTGTGGAGTAGGCGATCTTAGACTACATTTCAGTTTCTGAATTATTAATTTAGTTAGCTTTCACGTCAAGGGCCTCGGAAAGATTAAGAATCGTGTGCACCCAGCTGGTGGCTTTGAGGCTGGATCTGGAGGCAGGAAGTGTGGCAAGAGGCCAGTATGGCCTGGACTGTGCGGGCTGAGTCCTCCATGGCGGCATGCTGTGGCCAGGCACACCGTACTACTCTCCTGCCTCTGGGAGCTCACGGCCCCCTTTCCAGAACAGCCTCCTGCTGAGGCAATTTGAGAAAATTCTGCTCATTCCACCCGCTTCTGAGGGCCCTGCTCCCTAAGACCGCCCTTCCTGACTGTTTCCTCATCATCCACCCCTCTCATCACTCCGGCCCTGAGCAGAGCAGGGTGGGGGTGGGGCAGTGTCTGCAGGCCCCCTCCATCTCCATTTCCTAGCCCTCAGGTTTTGAAAACTTCAAATGTAAGAAAAAGGGCTCGTGGGAATTCAGAAGCAGGCTGCTTCAAATAAGTTCAATATGTGAAAACTGAGACCCTAACCAAGGCCTCCTATTTTTTCTTTCTCCCCCTTTCCAAAATGGCCTAAAATGGCTAGGGTCTGGTTGCATGATAGGGCCTAGTGTCCCTCTGAGCCCTGAGATTCCATGATCCTAGCCGCCCTGCTTACAAGGCCTTCACTGGCCCCTAAGACCACAGAGTTCCTTTGAAAAGGCCTCGGCCCCCTTCTCCTTGGTCCCATGGACTCCCTCTAGCCCACCCTGCGTGGGAGACAGCGTGTGGTCCCATATGCCCTCTGAGAGCATGCCTGGGGCAGGCCTGTACTGCAGCTGGAGCCTTGTCCTAGCTCTGTTTAGAGCTGAGTTATGAGCCTGTCTCCAAGAGCTGAGGGGCTGAGGTGGGGAAGGATTTACTGGCTGCATTCGGTCCTGGTCTTCTTGTTACGTGAGCCCAGCTGAGGAGGCTCTTGTCTCGCCCATTCTGTGTCCCACCAAGAGGCTCGCCCTCTTACCTCCAAAGGCTACCTCTGGGGCCAGCCCACTTTCTTCAGTGATGGCAGAGATGATATCGTCCCCATTTTTATTTATTTAATGAACTGATTTAGTGTGTGTGTGTGTGTGTGTGTGTGTACACATGGGTGATGTAGGTGAGAGTGCATATGTGCCAGGGTAGGCATGTGGAGCCCATTCTCTCCTTCCATCTTTACACGGTTCCAGAACTTAGGTCAGCAGGCTTAAAGATCAAATGCCTTTACCAACAGTTATCCTCAACTCCGTGGTTGCCAGATTTATTTTCTAATACTGGAATTTGAACCAGGAACCTAGGGCCTAGAACCTCATGCATGCTGGTGAAGTGTTCTACCACTGAGCCACACACCTCCTCCAGCCCTTTTTATCCTCTCTTTACAAAACTAGAGTACCATTGATCTCAGAAAAGACAGGTACTTTGCCTCTCACTATGGAGCAAGAAGACCAAATTGAAGGGACAAGGTCTTCAAGGTCTTGGCCTGGTTCTTTCCTTGGCTCTTTGTGGTGATATTTTGTTTATGTTTTAGCAAATAAAGCTTGCCTAAGGACAGAGTGCAGAGCTAAGCCATTAGAGGAAGGAGTGGTAGCGCGCACCTTTAATCCCAGGACTCAGGAGACAGAGGCAGAGGGATCTCTGTTAGTGCAAGGCCACCCTGGGTTATGCAAGATTGAATCTGTCTAAAAGAGAAACAGCTCACACAAAGGTGTTTCCAACACTTGGGATCACAGGACTTTAATCCCAGCACTAGGGAGGTGGAGACAGGAGTGAGATGACTGGGAAGAGGGAGGAGTAAAAGGCAGGAGGAGACAGGAGCTCAGTGCAGTCTGAGGTTTGGTGGAGACAGATGCCATTGGAAGATGCAGTCTCAGGACAGGATCACCCCTTTGGTCTGTAGAGGTAAAAGAACTCTCTGGTGGCTGGCCACTCTGTTTCTCTGATCTTCAGCTTAAACCCCTATATCTGACTATGGATTTTTATTATTAAGACCAACTAGAATTTGTGCTACGGTTCTTATGTGTGATGTGCCTGCATATGTCCGAGCATCACCTGTGTGCCTTGTTCCCATGGAGACCAGAAGAGGGCATCAGATCCCCTGCAATTGGCACTGTAGGTAGCTGAGTTGCCATGCAGGTGCTGGGAACCAAAACTGGACCCTTTGAACGAGCAGCAAATATCGCCAAAGGAAGGTTCCTCAAAGCATGGAATCCTGGCTGGGGACTCAGGAAGGACCTCCAGGGCCCAGGGCCCCTTTCCAGTGTCACTTCCCTTCTCTGTGTGCGCTGTGCTGGGGGCAAGGTCACAGCCCATGGTAAACCTCTAGCCCTGGAAAGTGGCAGCCTAGCCCTTACCCCTCCACTGGGCCACCCCCTTCCCACATCTGCATTCACACGTGTTTGTTTGCTCTCTCCCTCTACTCTCTCTGCCCACATTCCTGTCTAGTCCCCTCTCAATGCACTGTCTCTAGGCAGTCCGTCACCCCCCTCCATGTGCCCCTGGCTGGGTTTAGTCCTGGACCTGGGCCAGTGAGATTCCCAGCAAGCCACCTTCCCAAGGGAAAGGAGCTGAGGAGCTGCTGGGCCCAGGGGCTGCACCAGAGATGACTGCATAGATTCCCTGAGGGGCCATCGGTAGGATCTGCTGCCCCATAGGGAATCCTTAGTTGTCATTGCTGAGGTGACATTGTTACAGCTGAGGGTAAAGGAGGGGCAGTATCAAGGCCAATGAAATGAGACCCCTGGACACCCATAGCTTCCTAGCCTCGACAAATGTGCTGTGGTCTAGTTAATCTGCAGCCCGCATGTTCTACAGAGAAAGGGACTGAAGGCCAGAGGGAGGCTCTGGGCCACCCCTGGAGCCAGCAGCCCAGCCAGGACCTGTACCCAGAGCTCCTCATCCTCACCTGGCAGCCTCCCCTCCAGCCTGAATGGAGAGGGGACCTGGGCCGGGTTCTGCAGAGCCTGGCAGGTGGAACTTGAAGTCGCGAGCTCTCAGGAGTCTTGTACTTTCAGCTGGAGAGAGGCTGCCTCCCAGATTCCCAATCCACCTGCCAAGGTTGAGCTGCAGAGCGGAAAGGGGAAGGAAGTGGGAAGCCCAAACCTCAGTAGACATCCTGGTGGAGCTGTTGATCTACCTTCCTCTGTCTAAGGACAAATAAGAAGGGGTCTCTCTCCCCCCTTCCCCTCCCCCTTCTCCCTCCCCCCTCCTGTGTTTGTCTGTGTGTGTTCATGTGTCTCTGTGTGTATGTCTCTGTGTGTGAATGACTGCCACATGTGTATGGGTGTTCTTGGAGGCCAGAAGAGTCACATGTGGTTATGAGCTGCCTAGTGTGTGTGTTGGGAACTGAACCTGGGTCCTCTAAAGGAACAAGGAACAGGTGCTCTTAATCACCGGGTCATTTTCTCTGCTCATTTCTTGTTCAAAGATTATTTTCTAAAATTCTTTAAAAAAAAATTTAAAAAAAATTGTGTGGGGGCTGGGTGGTGGTGACACACACCTTTAATACCAATACTTGGAAGGCAGAGACAGGTAGATCTCTATGAGTTTGAGGCCGGCCTGGTCTACAAAGTGAGTTCCAGGACAGCCAAGGCTACACAGAGAAACCCTGTCTCCAAAAAAAAAAAAAAACAAACAAAAAAAAAAACCTAACTAACAGACAAAAAAAAAGGTGTGGTGTGGTGTGTGTGTGTGTGTGTGTGTGTGTGTGTGTGGTGTATGGGTGTATGTGTGTGTTGTGTGTGGTGTGTGTGTGTGTGTGTGTGTGGTGTATGGGTGTATGTGTGTGGTGTGTGTGGTGTGTGTGTGTGTGTGTGTGGTGTGTGTGTGTGTGTGTGTGTGTGTGTGTGTGTGTGTGTCTGGTCTGTAGGAATGGACATGTAAGTGCAGGAGCCGACAGAGGTCATTGGAGTCTGAGTTCCCCGAAACTAGAGATACAGGCTGTTGCAGGTAACCTGGCAGGGAGCATGGATACTGGGATTTAACCTCAGGCCCTCACAATCGCAGCCCGTGCTCCTCACAGAGGTCATCAGGGACTAGAGCATTCTGCCCATCCCTAGTGTCCACAACTCTCCTGGGCAAGGGCTGCAAAGACCCGGGACAGCCTTCTGCCTTGGCAGCCTGCAAGTTTCTTGCAGAGTCCGCAGGGGCAAACACCGCAGACCCTAGATTGCCCTCTTCTCTTCTGTGCCTCCTTATCCCCTTATCCTCCCCTTTCTTCTCTTTCCCATCCACTTTTTCTCTTTTCTTCCCTTCCCTCCTCTTCCTTCTTTCCTTCCTTCCTTCCCTCTCTCCCACCTTCCTCTCTCTTTTAATTTAAAAATGTGCTTTACATTTTCAGTTAATTGTTGTGTATCCATGTAAGCACATATGCTGTGATGAGCCCATAAAAGCCGGAGGACAATTCGTGTGTATTGGACCTCTCCTTTCACCGTGTGGGCCCAGGAACTGGACCAGGTTATCAGGGGTGGCGCTAAAGGCCTTTACTGTCTGAACCACTCACAGCTCCTCTCCTTCCATCTCGCAGCCCCTCCCCCATTCCGTCCCAAACCCAGGGCCTTGCACAAACCAGGCAGTCTCCCTACCACTGGGCCAAGTCGTCATCTGGACCCTTCTCTTTCAGTGACACTCCAGTTTCCTGAGGAGCCTGCTGACTGTGGCTCTGGAGGTGGTCCAGACAACGTGTCTACTGTTCTGTTCCCTAGGGAAACTGAGGTGCAGAAAGAGGCAGGAGGCTTGCTGGAAGTTTATCTGTCAGGGCTGAGCTGAGGCTGGAACCATTTCCTCAGGTTTCCGGGCAGGCTACTCCCTAATTCTGGACGCCACAAACTATGTACCCTGTGAGGTCCGCTGCAGAGGGAAAATCCAAGCCACTTGTTTGGAAGTTTTTAAGATTTCAAGGTGGTTATGTTAGAGCATTAAACCAAAGCCATGTCCTCCTAGACATGAGCCCACGAGGGTAAGGAAGAGAGGGAACATCCCCTTCCACCCAACCAGCCTCAGTAGTGTTAGGTGGACAGAGGCCTCAGATCTCACAACTAGAGGGTTCTCCACGACCTTTTATTTCCAAAGTAGAATTCCCAGCCTGGCCCTGCTTCTTGCACAGAGCTATGTGGGTGCAAACAGGCCCTCTGAAAGACACTTCCAGAGATGTGTCTCTTAGCAGCTAGCTGCCTGAACCATTCCCTTGAGAAGTTCTTAGGGACCCAGGGAGGGATTGAAGGTGCCTTGGCAGCCACCCATAGAAGCTGCAATAGGGTCCTAAGGAAGAGTCTAGAGGAGCTGCCCAGTTCCTTCCACCTATTGCAAGACAGAGAACAAAGGGGCCTTGCTGAGAGGTATTATAAGATTAAGTGGTGGTGGGGGGCAGGGAGCCTGGACAAACCACTGAAAGTGGGGGAGTTAACACCCCTGGCCTTTCACAGAGGCCCATGTCCCCTTTTATCCCTGCCTGGGCCTCCTTCTGAAGCTAATCTGCTGCCTTGCCCAAGTGCTTGCTTGAGGCCTGTGTGGGGAGCCATTCCTCTCAACACAGAGGTAAAGGGAGTCTTCCTGGAAAAGGAGCTACCTGACCCCTGACCCCTGACCCCTGACCTCCAGAGGGCACAGACCCTGAGCAAGCTGGGTGGCCCAGCCTCTCACCTGACCCCTTGGCTGAGCTGTAAGCTTGAGGGCACTCACTGTTCCCTCCTCTTCCAAATCTCTCCTTGTTGCTAATGAGATGGAAATTCAGGGACCTGTAAGCATTAACTTTGTTAACTTGAGGCAATCTAGAGTCATCTGGTGAGAGTCTCAGCGAGGAACTGTCTATGTTAGGTTGGCCTGTGGGTAAATCAGTGAGCGCTTGGGGGAGGGGCGATGTCTTAATTGAGTTAACTGGTGTGGGGAAGCCGCCCACTGTGGGCAGCACCAGTCCCTAGGCTCCTGACTGGTGTGAGTGCAGAACTCAAGCTGGGCACAGCCAGCAAACAAGAGAACGTTTTTTCAATTTCCCTCTGCTTGCAACCCTGGATGTGACATGACCGCTGTTTGAAGGTCCCACCTTGACCACTCTACAAGGACGGCTGTGACCTGGAGCCGTGAGCTGAAGGGACCCCTTTCTCAAGGGAAGTCACTTTTTCTGCGCTGGTTCCACCTGGCAGCAAGGAGGACTTCCCAGCTGCAGCAGGGCTAACAGACAGTGTCCCCATCACAATCAGGGCTTTGGAATTTAAGTTTAGCGAATGTCTGACCAGGCCTCTAAGGAATAGGAAGGAGGTCCTTAGGTCCCAGGATCCACTTCCTTTGGCCTTCCCAGACTCGACCCTTTCTGCACTTCCCTTCACCACACATACGATGCTACCTACCACCCGGGCGGGGAGACTCTTCCCACTCTAGAACTCCCTTCTCTTAGGACCCAGCCCTGGTAGCAGCACCCAGAAGCCCCTGAGCCATGCTTACTGTCGATGATGTTACTAATCTTCAGAGCTGGGGCTGCGCATCTCTAGCATCCTGCACCACTATGCAAGGCCAGCAGGAGATTTACATCTGTGCTGTGCCCTGGGTACCTGTATGGGCTATAGCATGGGCAATTGGGTTTGAGGCGAGCCAAAACCAGTCCCAAGTGGGGCTGTCATCAATGAGATGATGCCCTGCCCAACTGTTCTTTGTGTGAACATGCCAAGGAACCTATACATATAGAGGGAGACCATGTGTGGCTACAGTCACTCTGTTCACATGTCTCTGAACTCTAGGGCATGTTCATGGAGAGGCTTGGGCACCCAGACAACCAGACTTAAGCAGGGCATGTCCCCAGGCCTGCCCATGTCCCCTGAGCCCACAAATCTATTCATGGTAATAACCAGTATTTACTGGATCTTGGTTCATGCCAGGTCTTCTTCGAAACATTGTTTGTGAGTTATTATTTGGCCTTCATATGAGACATAGAGTCTTTGATTTTTTTCAAGATATTATTACTCTTGGTATTATTTTGTATTGCATATACGTATGTTTCTGTACATGAGTATATGCACATGAGTGCAAATGTCTGAAGAGATCAGAGGGTTGGAGCCTGCTGGAGCTGGGGTTACCAGGATGTGTGTGCTGGTTTCTGAGCTGAGGTCCTCTGCAAGAGCAATACAGGCTCCTGACTGCTGAGCCATCCCACCAGACCCTCTTTTTAACACTTTAAAAACAGTTTATTTATAATATATTTACAGTGTGTGAGGACACGGGCACCCACCACATTGATGCAGGTTGGGGGCGATACATGTAGCTGCTCAGGTCTCTGTGAATGCACATGAGCTAATGTGCACACACAACACATGTGTGATACGTGTACTTTGTCATTGATGTGATACATATATGGAACATGTGGTGGGGCTCGCGTGCACACATGAAGCACATACAGGCAGCACACATGCACACACAAAGTCTTTCACCTTTTCTCACACAGAGTGATTTATGGCCATCCAGCTCATGTCCAGACTTCCCGTTCACATTAATGAGGTGACGACCTGGTATTCAGAAGCTCTTGTCCTGCAGGGCAGGGTGGGGGATGGCCAGGCAGAGAAAACGGAGGCGACCACAGTCTCAGAGGAACAACTAATTATACGACTGACTGAGGTTTGATTGTTTTTCCCACGGCTTCCCTACTGTCCCCAACCCAAGGCCAGGTTCTCGCTGCAGCAGAAGGGGCTGAAGGCCTGAAGCAGGAATAAAGCAAAAGAGGGGAAAAGGGTGGGGGTTGGGTGGTGGCCCGCCTGACTTCAGTACCATCCCCTCCCTCAACCTTTCCAGCTAGAGTTGTTGAAATTATTTCCTGGAGGTCAGAGTTCATAGAGGCCTGGGACTCTGGTCCTCTGCATCCTGCAATCCTTGACAAGAAGTTCATTTCAGAGTCAAATTGAACGTTTTTATTTTGGAAGCTTCTATTTACTGACCCACCGGCCATAACAGGAGTTCGGCCCCCGTACTGCCACCTCAGAAGGTTTGCACAGAGCACATGACCGCCTTCCCTTCCTCCCCTTATCCCAGAGCTCAGCACCTGCTGACCAGGAGACACTGTTCTAGACAGCTCAGCCTCTTCCTAGTCCATCAACATAAAGCCTTTCCTAAGCAAGGCTGAGAGTGGGCTTCCTATAAACTCCTCAGCACAGAGATAACCAAAATGGACATTAAAAGACCATGGTGGGGGTTGGGGGGCATACCTAGAATTCTAACTCTCTGAGGTTTGAGGCAGGAAGGTCGTAAGTACAAGGCTAGTCTGGTATCCATAGCAACATAGAGAGTTCCTGGCTAGCCTGGGCTATAAGTGAGATGGTATAAGGTCCTCCCATAACAAAGGATCATGGGAAATTACACTAACATAATTATTTTTAGCAGTATCTTATATAGCAGACTTGATTAATCTGAACTCTCAGTGGTACCGCGAGGTTAGCACGGGGCTCTGGTCATCCCCATTTCATTGTTGTGGACACTGAGACTTAGTGAGGAGATGTTTGTCCTTGGTCAAACAAGATTTGAACTTCTCCAGCTCTGAGACTCACAGGTTCTTCATCTGTTTGAAGGATGTCTTTTCCTAGTAGCCAAGGGGTTACAAGTATATGTTCCTGGGAAACACCTCATTAGATCTCCTGAGAAGCCTGGATCAATGCCAGGGTGGAAGGCAGTTGATGTGATCCCCGGCTGCGCATCAGGGATGCTGAAAGACTCTCTTATGTCCTAGATCATTGCATAGATGGGATATTGAGTTCTTACATCCAGATGGCATCAGACTACACAACAAATCCAGGTCAAAGGCCCCAGGTGGGACAAGGGGCTCCATAGAGCAAGGCCCAGACCCTGCCTCCACACTGACCTGCCTTACTATGAGGGAACCCCATTTCCAGGCAAGGGAAAGCAGGGCCCTGGTCACAAGGTCTACAGTGTCACCCAGTTTCCATGACCTTGTCGTCAAACCCTGAGCTTGACCTGGATGTGTGGGGCTAGCTGATCACAGCTCTCAAAGAGTCTGAGCAGAAGGTGCCGTGCAAACACAAGGCACACATTGGATCCTCGGTGGTTGCTTTAAAAAGCTGATCATGGTTTCCTGGGTCAGTAATGCTAGCCTTTAGAGCAAGGGTGAGAAGGGAGGGAGGGAGGACGGGGGTGGGGACAGACAGGTGGGCCCCTGAAGCTCACTAGCTAGTCCCCTTAGCCAAATCGGTGAGCTTCAGGTTTGGTGAAAGACTTTCAACCGCAACCCAAACCAGAAACAGTTGGAATCTGCTCCATAAGAAAGCATTCTGGATCTGGTGACAAGGAGATTGGCGTTGAAGCTCAGAGGGCTGTCCCTTGTCTAGAGGGAAAGTCACAGCCACCCCAGAGAGCACCAGTGTCAGTATCTAGACTGGAGATGTTCCTACATTCTTCTCAGGGTTGTCACAGCAAGAAACATGCACACACATGTGTGCATACACGCGTGCACACACATACATATACACCTATCCCAATGTCCCTCACAGACGTGCAGCCTTTCCGCCACCCAGTCCTAACTCCATGAATGGCGTTGTCATACAGAGATGGGTAACCTAGGAGGGGATGTATAGAGAAGGGTGGCACAGAGGCGCTAGGGGTCAGGGACAGGGCTGGGGATGTATAGAGAAGGGTGGCACAGAGGCGCTGAGGGTCAGGCTCTCTCCCCTGCAGCCTCTTGCTTTACCACCTCTTCTACCCCAGTGGAAGCTGAGAGATACACACTTCCTTCTTCCTCACTTCAAGTCTAGCTGCTTCAATCCCAGTGCTGGTTCACTGGGGAGCCTCTGCTATGTCCTCCAGTCAGGGCTGGCCTTAGGGAGCTAAGGCCTTTCTTAGGGTGCAGGGCTAGGTGAAGCCGACTCCATAGGAAGACCCTCTTATAAAGCTAGAGTGGATCAGTGACAGCACTCGGGAGGGTGAGGAGAAGGATCATGAGCTTAGGATTAACCTGGGCTACATGGTGAGTTTTAAGCCAGCCTGGACTACACTACAAAGTGAGACTCTGCCTCAAAAAACAAAGCAACAACAAAAAACAAAACAAAACAAAATTAGGGGTGGAGAAGTATTAAAGGGCCCGCAGGAATTGAGCTCCTAATCCAAGCAAAATAATATTCTGATATCACCAAAACTTTTTATGAAGCCGCCGTGTGAACCACTCTTATGACAATAGTCAGCATTCCCAGGTTCCAGAAGGACCCATCCCAGGGCTCCCCAGATCTACGTCCATCTCTATTCTCTCAGCCCCTGCTGAATCCTGTTCTCGTGGGACCATAAATTACCCCTGAGCCAGAGAAGAGCCTCGGAGGAAACATCCCTGTTCCTTGGCACCGAGGACCATTTCTTTCTTTACCTAGAACCCTCAGAGTAGGCCCTAACTCAGTGCCTGTGGCTGACTTCCCATGGGTCTCTGGGAGAAGGCACATCAGAGAAGCTTCCAGGTCAAGAGAGTATCTGCGTCTGCCCTGCCACAGTGGTTGGACAGAGCTCTATGAGTCCTAGCGAGAATCCCACTTATCCCACGGGCTCACTTCCCAAATGCTGCCTGTAGGCCAAGGATGTTCTAGTTTCACAGGAAATACAGACCAGTGCAGGAGTTCCAACAAGGACCCTACCCCTCTCATCTGGCTTCCAGCAAGTCCAGAGTCCCAGTGTAGTGACCACACAGCTCATACTAGGTGCCCGCTCCCACCATGGCCTGTGTTAGCAGATGAATGAATTGAATCTGTTCCTCAGTCTCACTGACTGAGTAAACAAAACAGTAACTGAATATCTCCCTGTTACATCCACAACCTTCCTTAGTCTCTCATGAGTTGTGTTTAACCACACAGTAGCTCTCCTACCCAAAGCTTGCTTCTGGAATAACTGGAACCTCCAAGAGATTGGTGAAGAGGACAGGAAGGTCTCACCCAGAAACTGGAGTAAACACCCCGCCACCTCCCAGGGCCTCAAGAATGGCATGGTCACAGGCTAGCTAAGACCCAGACTGCAGGGACCGTCCCCTAGCTAAGACCCAGACTGCAGGGACCCTCCCCTAGCTTACACAGCCCTTTGGTTGGGAAGTGAAAACTCAGGGACCCTGCCTCTACCCCAGCTGCTTTCCACCCTTGAGTCTAAATTCCCCTCTGGTCAGTCAGGAGTGACCTAGAGCCTGGGGCCCTAACTGTCCCAAGCAGTAGCCGCCTGGCTACCTGCTGGTTGGGAAAACTGGGAATTGCCCATAGGCAACTATTCCATTTGTTTGGAGTGGCGTGGTCTTGCACAACTCTGAGACCTTCAGGCCAGACAACTTACTCCTCTCTGGATGCTTTTGGGGCCAGAGGGCCAGCCAGCTGCAAGGCCAAATATTTGGAGACACCAGAGCTGGAGAAAGCCAGGGTGTGTTTATGGTGGAGATAGCTTCTCCTGGCTCCGTTATCAAACCTCCAAGTCACAGTTACTCAGGCAGCTATGGGACAGCAGCCAGACCTCAGGAAGGGAGACCAGGCTCTGGTGTGCGCCTGCATCCTCAGAGTGAGCTCCGGCCTGTGGCCTCTCCTGAGATGCCCTCACCCACGGTTTGCAACACCAACTCTGTCACTCTCTCCACCACTTGGCCACCAATGTCAGATGGCAGCCACTCTGTACATAAGGCATCAAGACTCAGGAAGGGTCAGTGCCTCACTGGAACTCAGACAAAGCCCGGGCTCCCTCTTCCCAGCACTCCCCAGCAGAGTGGTCCCTGGCTCTTCCTGGTGCTCTCAACACTTTCCAGCAGTCTCCCTGAGAGAGATGCTCAACACCGACATCCCTGGGATATGTCAGCCGAAGCAGATACCGCTGATGGTACCAAGTCAGCAGGTTGGATCTGTGCGGCTCCCCACGGGCCCACCCACCAGCACAGACTACTGCGATGTCAGTCCTGCAGGCTTCTTCAGTCTCAGCTCACACTCTCCCAGCTTTAAACCTCAGGATCTAGCCTCTAGTGGGTGGCATTGAAATCCATGCTGGGGACACTTTTTTTCCCCCCGGGCTATCTTATCTCAGCCCAGACACCGTAGCCCACTCCATTCTCTAACTCAAAACTCAGACAAAAGGTTACCTTATCATGAAGAAGTCACTGCCTTGTACATCCCCTGACCTGAGACTGAAGCAGGAATCCCTTCCATCCAGCTGAAGGATGCCTGCCCTCCTGGATACTTCATGAGCTGGGACCCAGTTTTATTCACGGAACCAGATGAATAATGGTCAAGGAATGAATGCATGAATAAATGAGAGGAACACCCTGGAGGGGGAGCTCTAAATGTGCGCGTGTGCACATGTGTGTGTGTGTGTGTGTGCACATGTGCGTGTGTGTGTGTGTCCTAGGAGTGGGAAGTCACTGCAGGATGAGAAGCCAGAGAATCCATGTATCTCTGGAAATCAACGAGGAGAACTGATCTGGGATGGTGTGAAAACCTCCTACTGGTATCAGAGGAGTTTGAGAGCGGTTGGCCCCCGCAGCTTACCTGGGAGGCGTGGAAGGTCACCTCCAGCTCTTCCCGCATGTGGGTCTAGAATTACAGGGCTAGACAGAGGCTGTGCCCTCCATAAGTGTCTGAGACACACCCTGCACAGCACGCACCTCCTTCTGCTACCCCAGGGAGATCTCCAGAAGTCCATCCGCTTTGAAAGGGAATGTGAAGTAAGGATTTATGGAGGCTGGAAGAGACAGTTCAGCAATTAAGAGCACATAAACCTTGCAGAGGACTTCAGCTTGATCCCTAGCACCCACGTTGAGGATCTGACAAGGGCCTGTGGCTCCATCTCCAGGGGAATCCCACGCCTTCTTCTGGCCTCCGTGGCACTGCACTCATGTGTACATACTCGCACACAGACACACACACACACACACGCACACACACACACACACACATCTACTTAAAAACAAGGCTTTTAAAAGTTGTATGGGTGAGACTGGGAGAAACAGCTCAGCATTAAGAGCACTTGCTGCGCTGCTCTTTCTGAGGACCTGGGTTTGGTCAGGTGGCTCAAAGCATCCATAACTCCAGCTCCAGGGAATCCAATGCCCCTGAATCCCTAAGGCACCTGGATTCATGTGCACGTGCCCACATGCAGACACACCCACCTACACATAATTAAAAATAAAAAGAAATATTTAAAATGATTTATGAAACCTTCCAGAAGCAGTCCATAGCAGTAAACCCCAGAACAGGGATTTTGATAGGCATATGGCTTCCAGGGACATTCTCAAGAAGCATCAAGATTCTTTTTAATTTTTTCCTATTTACTTATTTTATATGTTTGAGTATTTGCCTGCATGTACACATGGGCACCATGTGCATGCCTGGTGAAGCTGGAAGTCCTAAGAGATCCCCTGGAACAGATGGTTGTGAGCCACTGTGGGAACTGAGCCTACGTCTCTTAAAAGCAACAAATGCTCTTAAGTGCTCAACTATCTTTCCATCACCAACATCAGGATTCTTGGCCAAGGTGTATGAGTGAAGAGAAAAGGGTTGTCTGCAAAAATGTAATCAATACTGTAATAGTTGGAAAGCAATACACAAACATACATGCATACATACATACATGCATCCATACATGTCTGCTGTTCCACAACTTACCAACTGCAACAAAGGCTGTGGTTGGTAGCAAAGGGCAGAGTGGGAGGCTAGGGAGAGGGCTCTACTGGTAAAGTGCTTGCTGTACAAGTCTGAGAAATGAAGTTCAATACCCGTGAGTTATGTAAAAATCCAGGCGTGGTACTGTATATTTGTAATATCAGCATTAGGCTCACTGGACAGCCCGCCTAGCCTAACTGAAGATCTCCATGCCACTGGGAGACCCTGCCTCAAAAATAACACATAAGAAATGACATCCCAGGTCATTAAGACAGGTGGTTAAGACACTTGTTGCCAAGTTGGATGACCTGAGTTTAATCTCTGGGACTCACATGGTGGAAAGAGAGAACCAACTTTGTTGCCCTCTGACTTACACAGTGTACATACACTTGTGCGCGCACACACACACACACACACACACACACACAAAAAATCAATAAATGTGATTTAAAAAAAGAAAGAAATGAAGCTGGCAATGGTGGAGCACCCCTTTAAACCCAGCACTTGAGAGGCAGAGGCAGGCAGATCTCAGTGAGTTCAAGGCCAGCCTGGTCAACAGAGCAAATTCCAGGACAGCCAGAACTACGTAGTGAAATTCTGTCTTGAAGAAAAGAAAAAAAAAAGGAGAAAGAAAAAAAAAGAAATGACACCCAAGGTTGACCTCTGGCCTCCAAACTCATGTGCACACACACACACACACACACACACAGATCACAGCACACAGTTGAGGTTTCAATGGAGCAGGCCAACTGTAATTCTGCTTTGACAATGGTGAGCTATTAATGGCGACAGCGGCCACACATCGTCTCCCTCCTTGCCATTGTGTGAACACAGTTTCAGACACGTTTCTTAGCTCTGACCTCATTTAATGCATTAATTATACTTTGCTTGACACCTCTATTCTCAGAGCTAAGCTTTTGCATGCTTGCCCGAATTCTACCTTGCCAATCACATGAAAAGGCTTTGGGACGGCTAGACAGGCAAGTTCCATGAATTCTTGCAACAAGATGAGCCAAGTTTCAGTCCCAAGCAAGATAGATGTTTATGGCATCGTCTTGATTCTTCTCTGAAAATCTTAGAATGTTTTCCTATTTAGCCCCTCTCAGTGCTCATCTTGCTGGTTAAATTCATCAGCCTGCCTCATAGGCACTTTCTGCTCTCCTCTTCCTCCTCCTCTTTCTCCTCCTCCTCCTCCTTCTCCTCCTCCTCTTCTACCCCCTGCTTTTCTTCCTCCTCCTGCTCTACCCCTCCTTTTCTTCCTCCTCCTTCTTCTTTGTGAAACTGGGTCTCTCTACACAGCCCTGGATATTCCGGAACTCACTATGTGGACCAGGCTGGCCTTGAACTCACAGAGATCCACTTGACTCTGCTTCCTGTGTGATGGAACTAAAGGCATGCACCACCACACTGGACTTAAAATCTTTTTGAAAAATTGTCTTCTTTTGCTTTTTTTAAAGATCTCTTTATTTATTTTATGTACATGAGTGCCTTTATGCCAGAAGAAGGCATCAGATCCCACTATAGATGGTGGTAAGCCATCATGTGGTTACTGGGAATTGAACTCAGGTCCTCTGGAAAAACAACTAATGTTCTTAACTTCTGAGCCATTGCCCCAGCCCCTGAAAAGTTGTTTTTATTTGTATGTGTATTGGTGCTTTGCCCACATGTGTGTCTATGCACAGAATGCATTCCTGGTGCCGGGGGGGGGGGGAGGGCAGAAGAAGATGCTGGATCCCATGGGCCTGGAGTTACAGATGGCTGTCAACCTTCATGTGAGTGCTAGGAATCAAATCTGGGTCCTCTGGAAGAGTGGTAAATCCTCTTGACTGTGAGCCATCTCTCTGGCCCCTGCTGGACACTATGGAAAGGGCAGGTTCCTGAGCAGCTCTGAAGTCCTCCCAGCCACTGAGAGCCTGGAGTGGGGCCTGGGAGCCAGCCTTCCTTACAAGTTTCCTAGGAAATTGTTATGTGCACTCAAGTTTGAGAAGCGCTGACCCCAAGCATGACAGCTATTCAGGAAATGTTTGCAGAGTGAACTGTTGCTGAATGAGTTTCGGGAGGTAGGGTGAACAGAAGCACAACGTGCCATTGTTCAGCACTCTGCCCGGCCACGACACTTGCGCGATGCCATCTCACAGCCACTGGCCAGGGATTGCATCCTCGTGGGACTGGGCTGGTACCTGTGGTTGCCACCTAAGATAAAGCCAAGCCCATGAGGACAGGGCACCCCACTGTTGCCCAAATAACTATCACAGGTGGGTACCCAAGTTGTATGGGTAAATGACCAGTGAAGCCCTCCCCCTCCAAACTGTAGACCCTGTGTGTAGCTGGGCTGTCTTCTGAGGCTAAGTTGTAGGTAAAGTTATAATGTAAGACTCCTCCTCCTCAACACCACAGACCTTTCATTCTGGTTACAACCTGATCCTTGATCCTGTGTAGTATATTTGGTCTCCAATGCTGGGTACAGTCCTGGGTACAGATTGACTTTGAAGTCTGCATACAGACTGGTTCCTTCTTTCTGGTCATAGGTTTACCCCTCATCTTGAGTGTGGACTTAACCTTAATCCTATGTAGCCAAAATGTAATTCTCCTAGCCCAGGAAACAGGCTGATTCATAACCCTGGTCAGAACCTGATCCTAAACTCCGATCTCAGTGCCCGCCTAATCCTTGCCACAGACTGGTCCAACTCTGCATAGACTGCTTTTCATTATGACCACAGGCTGACCCCAGGGAACTGGTCTAGGAATATAAGACATGGCTAACCTTCCAACAGAGGGCAGAGTCTTGTCTACAAGAGGAATGTGGTGTACCCAGCCGGGAAACTTTGTGTTTTCCATACGAGAGCGATGGTGGGAATTCAAGATGCTGGGTCCTTGTGACCTTGGCCATCCTCCAGTTCTCTCTCTGCTTGCCTGGCCGTCCCCACCCCGCCAACTGGCTCACTCAGGAGATGGATGAAAGGGAAGGTGACCAGCCCCACCACAGGAATGTGCAGGTATCATTAGTGAATGGAAGCTGGACACGCGGCTGCCCGTCCACCCCGACCCCTGCCATCCTCCTTCTCCGAGATGGACCCCAGCCCCAAGCAGAAGGGAAGCAAGGCCAAGGTGGCAGCAGTGCTTTGTACCCCTCCCAGATGAGTGTCTGTGCCAAGTGTCCTTTTCCTGCACACGGTGTCGCATTAGGGGGGACGTTCTGGTCCTCCGCAAGGCTGGAGCGGCCCCCTGAGGACCACCCTACTTCCAGGCAGGTCTGAGGGTGGCTCTGTCTAGATCCACAGGACTGGAGGTGGAAGCTGGGTCTTGCTCAGGTTCCAACAGCTGCCCCATTCTGGCTGTGGGGAACTCTGAGAACTTTCATGTCTTGGAAAATCCATAGCCTTAAGAAACTCCTAAACTGAGGGACAAACAGCAACCTTGGCCTTGGTTCTGGTTTGACAGTGGAAACACAGAGAATCCACACTGAGCCTAAAAATGACTTCCTGCTCTTCTCATCGCATTCGAAGATGGAGGCGCACATCCACAGAGCTGTGGACAGTTGAGCAGGGACGTTAAAGAGGAGTGAACAGATGGGGATAACCCTGGCAGCCTCCCTGGAGGAAGATGAAATCCCTCCCCCATCTCCTCGCGGACGCTGGACCGCTGGACCGCCACCACCCTGCCCCAGGAATGTTGAAGGCCCAAATCATTTTTTCTTAGCCCTGATAGGCCTGGGGCCTGTACTCATTCCCTTGAGGAGCTGGGGCGGGTGGGGGACTGGATAGGCCTCCCAGACATTCCTCCTGCATTCCTGGGGCCATGCCTTCCTTCCTCCCTGCCTCAGCCTGGTCATAAACTATTTCAGGCTTGCAAAATCTGGTCTGCTGGGTTCTTGCAACCCTCCCACCATGAGTAGAGGCCAGAGCCCTGACTAAGAAACCCATAGCACCCACAGGGTCCAGAGGGTTCTGGTCAGCTGGGACACAGACAACCAAGTGACCTCTTAGGCCATCAACCATACAGTAATTGGGAAACAGAGAAGGCAGGTCTAACCATTCCATGGGGCAGGATCCATGGAACACCACTCCTCAGAACTGTGTGGAGAGAAGAGAGCACCGGACAGCACAGGTTAGGTCTAAGAGTGTTCAGAAAGCTCCGCCCATGTTCAGATGGACAGACCCTCGTTCTCCACCCCTGCTCCCCACACCGAGGCTGCTTCTTGCTCCCATTGCACAGAGGACAAATAAGAAAACCTGCATTGCTGTAAGGGTTCTATCCAAGCACACTTGCTCCACTCTCCAGCTGAAACTGTCCCCATTGCTACTGTCACAGCCTTCTCTAGACACAGAGTGTCCGGAACCACCATAGTACCATGCACCTCAGTCCCAGCCTTTCCCTCCCTCACCTTGAGGTCATCCAGGTAATGTAATGTCCCCATCGCTAGGCAACTGCACCTGCGGTCACCTGGCCCACAGGACGCTTCTGTGCCTCTGAGCTCTTGAGTGCAATGAAGATGCCTGTTCAGGAAGGTGACCTGTGGCCTGGGGAGATGGCTAGTAGGCAAAATGCCTGCTGTACAAGCACAAGGACCCGAGTTCGGATTCCCAGCACACATCTGTGACCTCAACACTAGGTGGCGGAGACAGACGGATCTCCGGGGCTTAAAAACAGAGTGCTTCAGGTGCAGTGAGAGCCCTTGTTTCAAAGCTGAGGTGGAGTTATGGGCATACACGTTTATGTGCTTTTTGTCATACTTCGATGCCTCTAATGTCACTGTTGGTGTGTCTTCCTTGGACCTTCGTGTTTGCCTTGGGAATGTGGAGAGATCTTTACTAATACAAATTGATTTTGCTTTTAAATAAAAATGGGACAGAAAGGGATTGAGGAAGATGTTCAACATCAGCCTCTTGCCTCCGTGCATGCTCATACTGCCCAATGTAAACACACACACACACACACTTTAAAATCAAATAAATAAAAAGAAGGCAGGGGATGGCTCAGTGATTAAGAGACCCCGTTCTCGCAGAGGACTGGGGTTCAGTCTCCAGCACCCACATGACTGCTCACAACCTTCATCATCCTGGGACATCATGGTAGAAGGAGATTGACTCCTAGAAGTCATCCGCTGTCCTCTGCCTGTGAGCTACAGCACACAGATTCATATGCATTCTGCATACAAACACATGAATAATAAATATAAAAGAATGCTTTTTTAAAGATAGCTCAAATGACTAATATCCAAACTTCCTCCTAGATCCAAGGGAACTGGTGGCGGATTTCTCTGGATACCCAGCCCTGCCTCTTCTCTTCTCCCCTCCTCTCCTCTCCCCTCCTCTGCTCAGCCCATTTCCCTAAACCCTATTTAGACACCGCTAACCTTGCTTACTTTACAAAGTCCCCCAGGATTCCCTCAGCATCAACTTTTGAGTCATGTTTCAACTTACTAAGGCCCCAAAGAGTGCCTGCCTGGCCCTTCTCTGTTCTAGAAGCCACCAGGAGAGCAGATCTCAGGTCCACACCTCCCCTTCCAGACCACCCCCACCCCAGCTCAAGGCAAGCTGATCCTAGAGAATCCAGCGGGGCTCCGGTGGCCACCCCTGCCTTCCTGGCAAGGATTTGATCAAACACACTCTTCTGCGTGAGTGCTCCTGAGATTCCTGATACTTGACCACACACTCACGCACTGGATCACACAGAGACACCCCCGTAGCAAGTTGTGGGGGGAAAGAAAATTAACATTCATAGGGGCTTCACTCAGGCCGAGCTCACCTAGGCCTGCCCACCTCCCATGGGCAAAACGTGAATGTTGCCTCTTTATAAAAGGTATTCTTTGAGGATTGTTGAGAAGGTTTAGCCTGCTGCCAAGCCAGATGATCAGAGTTCCATCCAGTGGACCTACATGGTGGAAGGAGAGAACCAACTCCTGAAAGTTGTCCTCTGACCTCCACATGCGTGGTGCCCACACACATGCACACACAATAAATAAAATCTCACTGACAATACATTGTTCTTAATGGACCCAGGGGAACAATTCATAGTTATACATACAGCACAGCATTTCAGTTGAGTGCTTAGCCATCATAGTGCAGCGACCGGCATGTCAGTCATCTTGGGGTGAGGGCATTTCTTTGTGTCCAAACATTCAAAATCTTCTAGATTTTCTATTCTGAAACACTAATCAATCATTATCAAGCATAGTTATTCTGCTATGCTATAAGATTTTATGAGCTAGTCTTCTGGCCCACCTGTACCCCTGTACCCCAAAACACCCCCTCTTTATCCCCTCCCTACGCCTATACCCATCCCAAGCTCTGGCAGCCACTTTTCTAGTCACTGCTCAGCAATTGTTTCCATGATCAGGGAGGAACAGAAGAGGAACAGAGTTTCAGAGTCAACTACACACGTATACACATGCACACACACACATATACACAGGTGCACACACATGTGCTCACATGCCACATGCATACATTTGGACACACTCGTGTGCACATGCATGCACATGCACACACATGCATACATGCATGTGCATACGTACACACATTCATACACACAAACATACACAGAGGTGCACACACATACACTCATACACCATATACACTCACAGAACACATACACATGTGCACACACTCATACACACATGCACACACATGCATATGTGCATGTGCACACACAAGCGCATGCACACATACACAGGAATCAGTGACCCCAGGACTTCTTTCTGCATCTGTCCGACTGGTTCCTACATTCCCCTGTGCTACACTATACAAGCATACAAACAAAAGTCCTCTTGAAGAGTCCTGAACCCAGTTCTGTCACAGCCTTTCCTGGGTCTAAAGGTCTCCGTTTCTACATCTGGACAGTAGGAATGTGGCCTGTTTTCTCTACCCAGGGAACTCTATCAGAGGCCTTTCCAATTCCCTTATCATAAAGACTCCACAAACTTACCACCTACTCCGTGAACTCAAGGGAGTCCTCTGGGCTGGCCTCCCCTTTGGGGTGAGGCCCAGTGGAGACCACACAACTTCCCATTGGCTCTTGAGTGTAACTCCCATTAGTGCTGACTGCTACTTTGTCCGCCTGTGGCATCGGCGCCCATCTGTTGGAGGTGGGGACTGGCTTCCACACAGCCAGGAAGGACCTCCCAGCTGGGTGGCCCAGGCAGGCTTGCTGAAACCCTTAACATGCAGGTACCTTTGGGAGCAGGGCTGAGGGATCAGAAAGAACGTCTCCTGATAGGCAGCCCCTATCCCTCCCAGCCCCTCACAAACTGCAATCGCGCTCCATCACAGCTTTGAACTCTACAGTCCACCTCCTGCACTTCAGCCCCCACCAAGGTTGTCATTATCTTCTTCACCAGGTCACAGAGCCCCATCAGCAGGCTCCATGGTACAGCACTTGCCTAGTGTGCTGGGGGCCCTGAATTTCATCCTTAGGGGAAAAAAACGAAACACACGCACACACGCACACGCACATGCACACACTCCATACCAAATATCACCTGCCTGGTGTGGTGGTGCACACCTGTAACCCCAGCACTTGGAAGGTGTGTGCAGAAGGATGTGGGAGTTGAAGGCCATCCTCAGCTACATAGTTAGAGGCCGGCCTGGGCCGCAGGGGACCATTTCTAAAAAACCAGAAATGAACAGCAGCCGAACCATCACCCCCACCATCCTCCTCATCTTCATTAATTTCACCCCTACCACCCCTAGCCCTTACCCATGCGAACCTAAAACGCTAATATCTAATCAGTGATCTATCTCACTCTCTGCCTAAATTCTTGACCAAGCAGTGAACTTTGGCTGGAATGATAGGCAGACCACAAACCTGGGATACAACAGCTTCAGGACAGGACAGGGTTATGTCTCTGTCCAATGGCATCTCTTCCAATGGGGCTGCTCACACAACCATCTGTGAGGGCTGGACGGAGGTGGGATTTCCTCAGTCCTCAGGGGGTCCAGCCAGCCGCAGCCTCAACTCTAATTTCTCTGAGCAAACTCTCAGGAACTTACCCGGCTTGTTTGAACACAAGCTTTGTTGGATGCAGAAGGAGAATTAAAAGTGACCATGGAGGATCGGCCTGCACAATTAACTTTGTCTTACACGCAGAGGAGTCTGAAGAGGAACCTGCTCCCAAATTGGTAATTTCTGACAGTAGATATTCAAGACTTCCTTCCTTCTTCGGAGCAAGCTAGGGCATTGGTTCTCACCCTGTGGTCTCAACCCCTTTGGAGGTCAAACACCCCTGCCAGAAGTGTCACCTAAGACCATCAGAAAGCACAGATATTTATATTATGATTCATAACAGTAGCAAAATTACAGTTATGAAGTAGCAATGAAAATAATTTTATGGTTGGGGGTCACCACAGCATGAGGAGCTGTATTGAAGAGTCACAGCATTAGGAAGAGTGAGGACCACTGAGCTAGGGCGTATGGAGTTCTTAGTCCAAACCAGAAGAAGTAGCTACAACCTTCACCTAGCCTGGCTTGTCTGTTACTGAGCAAGGCATCCAGCTGTGGTAGGGGGAAGGCAGGAAGGAGGGAGTGGGAAAAACAGGAGGAAGGAAGGAAGGGTCTGCCTCATACTGGGTTTAAAATCTGAGCTGAAGTCAAAAGACTTGTACTGGGGGCTGGAGCGATGGCTCAGGGGTTAACAGCACCTAATCCTTTTGTAGAGGACCTTGGTTCAGTTTCCAGCACTCATGGCTAAGAACTATCTGTAACTCCAGTTCCCAGGGACCTGGCAGTCTCTTCTGGCCTCCACAGACACCTGTATACATGATACACATACATACAAACAGACAAAACACTCATACACATTCAGAATCTTTAAAGATTTGGCTTGTAATTATGGACCAACCATTTCTAGGCTTTGACTTAGTTTCCTCCTCTGTAAAACAGAAGAAAAATCCCGCCTCATAGGGCTGACATGAGAGCCCAGCCTGCAAAGAGCACCTGGGCCTGGCTGGACTACAAGGCTGAGAGGACCTGGAACATTCCCGAACACACAGAGAAGCCATGCAGACTGTGTCATCTGACCCAAGTCATTTTCAGAATTCTTTTAACATACATCACTCTCAAAGCCAGAATGAAGTTGATCACTGATACTGCTCTTCGGATTTCTGGTGACTTCTTTCATGGACCCACTTCCTCCTTCCCGAGTTGGGATCTGAGCCCAGGCGCCCTCCCCATTGATCCCTTTGATCTTTCTGATAAGCTGGAGACTGGACAATGTATCTGCTCTCGCCTGGGCCAGTTTTCTCCTGCCCTTTGGCCAGGGGCCAGAGAAGTGAGAGCTTCCAGCTGTCACCATCAAGGCCACTCAGATTGGCACGTTTCTGGGAACTTTGAAGAGAGGGAACTTAGATCAAATCCTCCCAGGACAAAGTTTTAGAGTGTTGGTTCTCCAGAGCCATTTTCAGACCAGAGCCCTGAGTCCACCATCTGGGGACACGGTTGGGTGTGCAGCCCTCACCCCATACCTGTAGACTCGAACTCGGATTTCACACCTGCCCAGCATCACGTGGGTATGAGAACCATGCATTGGAGAGCGCAAGCCCTCAGCCATAACCTGCATGGATGAGGAGCTGGGGAGGAGTCACATCCAGGTCCATGGAAGCCACGTCAGTGTAAGGCACAGTGTCTTTAGCAGGCTACACAGTGAGCATGCACACACACACACACACACACACACACACACACACACACGCAACGCTCCTGGAATCCCGTGGGAAGGAGGCGGGGCTCTGGAAGTGCGGAAGGTCTTGGGTATTCTGGAGCTGTAGAGGAAGGGACAATGTTCTTGGCTCATGCGTAGGTCTCCTAATTGGGATCCCAACAGGCTCCCACAGACGTGCTGGTTCCCGATGAGAGGTGCCTCCCAGTTCCTTAGGCCCACGATGAACTTGTTAGTCATGCTGGCAATCCCAGCTGCGGTTTGGCTCCGAAGTCTGGCAACCCCCACCCTGACCTGGCCCAAGGCCATGTCCCTGGCAGAAACCTAATCAAAGAACCTGAGCTTGGGGTACATGTGTGTTCTCATTCCCAGCATGAATAATGCTCTAACAGGACTGGGGCTCTCCCCTAGCGAGATGGAGATGGCTCAGTCAGTAAGGCACTTGCCACCAAGTCTGACAACCTGAATTTGATCTCTGGGGGCCACGTGGTAGAATGGGAGAATGAACTCTCCTACTCGGTCCTCTAACCACCACACACACTGTATAAATAGATACTGCAGTAACAAGTTTTAAAAGACTCGAGCAGTGAAGAGATACATAAGTTTCCACTGCTCCCGTCAGAGCCCAGGGCAACGTTGCAGCAGACCAAGCTGAGTTCTTTGTGAACACTCTAGGAATTAACGAGACGGTGACCACAAAATAGGCACCAACTCGAGCAGTGAGGCATGAGCATAAGAGGAAGCTAATTGGCCGGGGTATGCACAGTTTAGGGAGGGAGATGGCTGAGAACAGCATAGTTTGGAAGTTTCTCAAAGGAAGAGGCCTACGTCTGACTGGCCCATGAGGAAGTGTGAGGAGAACACGGCCTGCCTCTCACTCTCGCTGTCTCTGACCTCTCTTCGTCTCCATCTCACTCTTTCTGCCTTCCTTCCATGAGGCGGGCCACTCCATAAAGGTGCAGCCTCACCTTAAGCCAGACTCTGGGACTAAAAACCTAGTGGGAGTAGGTGAGTGGGTCAGCAGGTGAAATGCTGTTCGGCAAGAACAAGGGCCTGAGTTTGGATCCTCAACACCCATGGAAGAGCCGAATGCCTGAGTGCCGGGGACCACAGGCAGACCCCCAGTAATACCAAGCTCCAAGTCCTCTGAGAGACCCTGCCCAGAAGCTGGCCAGCAAGATGGGTAAGTGAGTAAAGACAGTGGCCACCAGTACTGATGACCTGAGATCAGTCCCTTAGTCACACATGGTGGAAGGCGATAGCCGACTCCCGCAAGTTGTCCTTTGACCTCTATGCAGTGCCACCCCAACAAAATAAATTAATAGCTTTTAAGATAGGGAGAGCAATAGGAAGACATCTGATGTCAACCTCTGATCTTCAACACACACACGGTACACACATGGCACACACACAGGCGAGCGCACACACACGCGCGCACACACTCACACACACCAAGGGGACCCTCTGCAAGGGTGTGGTCTAGCACATTGCTCTATGACCACACATCAGAATAGTCACAGATCTCAGTGGACCCCTGCTGTTACACGCTAGAGCCCTGATGAATGTGGAAGCAGAGTGCTAAGGAAGGCAGTCAGCCATAGCAGACCACACCTCTGTTGGTGTGAAACCTCTGGAGACGGTCAAATGACACAGAGATGCAGCAAGTAAATCAGTGGTTGTTTGAGGCTGGGACCAGAGTGGTGCTCACCACAGATGGCTCTAAGGAGATCCTACAGCTGACTGTTGCATATGGCATACATCTGCTGAGTCATTACATGTATGTTAAATATGTGGGTGCTAGGGTGGATCAGTTTCACTTCCACGAAGGGTATGATGGGTGGAGAGACAGACATGTAAGGCAGTGATTCTAATAAATGTCACTTACAGGATTTAATTACGAGACTAGAGTGACTGGGAGGGCTCAGTATAGTGCAACTAACCTGTGTTTTGAAAATTTGGGGGGGGGACGGATTTTAAAAAGTTATAAGCAGGGGCCAATAAGATCACTCAGCAGGTGGTAAAATCGCTGGTTGCATAAACCCGAAGAACTGAGTTTGCGCCCCAGAACTCATGGTGGAAGGAAAGAACCAGCTTCATAAAGTTGACCTCTGACCGTCACACTGCCCCCGCCCCTCCCCCCTGCCACAAACATGTAATAAAAAAAATTATTTTAAGAAAACTGGAAATAGAAGGTGGGAGAGATGACTGAGATGGTTCAGAGCATCTGTCTCTTGCTGAGGATCCAGGCTCAATTCCTAGCGCCCAGGTCAGGAGACTCCTCACTGCCTAGAAGAGCGGCTCCAGATGAGACAACACCCTCTTAGGGCTCCACAGGCTCTTTCACACACATGGTGCACATACACACACTCAGACACACACAAATACAATACACAATGAAACGGTAATAAAAATCTAGGCATGGTGGCGCACACCTTTAATCCCAGCACTCAGGAAGCAGAGGCAGAAGGATCTCTGTAAGTTCAAAGCCAGCCTGATCTACATGGTAAGACTCTATCCAAACAAACAAACAAACATTTGTAAAAACTTGCAGCAGGGGTGTGATGGGAAGACCTGTGGTTTAGGAAAGTTATTTGGTCCACCAGAATGCTGAAGGGAAAACTCCCAGCAGTGGTCACGGGGAGAGTGTGGGGAACTGAGAACGGTTATCTGCAGTCTCGGGAAATGCAAACAACACTTCCCCTCAGAACCCTGGCAGTGTCCACCCCGTGACTCCATTCTTAGGTGGATAATACAAGGGCATTCGTTTGAAAGCCACACAGCACTGTGTTGTGTGAGCACATCCACTGTGGTCCTCAGCTGACACCAACTCAACAACTGTCAATAGGATAAGTAAAAAGTGTGTACTTGGGGCTGTGCAAGCACGAGGACCTGAGTTCAGATCCCCAGAACCCATGTAAAGGCTGGGTGTGGTGGCCAGCCTCTGTCGTCTCAGGGATGAAGGATGGAGACAGGAGCTTGCTGGCAGTCTAGCCCGTGAGCTTCAGGTTCAGTGAGAGATCCTGTCCCACAGAACAGTGTGGAGGGCTGGAGAGATGGCTTAGCATTTGAGGGCACTGACTGCTCCTTCAGAGGACCCAGGTTTGGGTCTCAGTATCCACACCTGGTTACACATAATCTGTAACTCAAGCTCCAGAGGATCTGATGCCCTCTGACCCCCAGGGCACCCACACACACATGACGCACATAAACTCAGGCAGGCACACACATACACAGAAATGTAAACAAGTTTTTCTTCTTTCTTCCTGCCTTCCTTTCATTTTTCAAGACAGTATTTCTCTACATAACCCTGGCTGTCCAGGAATTCACTCTGTAGACCAGGCCAGCCTTGAACTCAGAGATCTGCCTGCCTCTGCTCCTCAAGTGCTGGGATCAGAGACAGTGCACCACCACACCTGATCAAAAACTTCCTTTTGGAAAGAGAAGAGAAGAGAGGTTTATCGGGCCTGATGATGATAGTAGTGATAATAAATTAATTTTCAAGTGTTCAGGAAAAAATAAACAAGCGATGTAATCATGTGCATGTCTGTGATTCCGTTTACATTTTGTCCCAGCGTCAGGTGATACTAACCTCCAGACCTAGAAAGCAGAGGAGTCCCTGCCATAGTGAGGGTGACCTCACAGAAGGATTGTGGGATGCCAGCAAAGTGCTTTCTTTTACTGCTTTTTTTTCCTTTTTCTTTATTCTTCTCTCATTCAAGACATCCCAACCTCCCCTCCCCTCCCTCCACTCTTCCCTCTTCCCCCTTACCACCTCCCCTCTCCCCCAGATCCATTGCTTCTCCATTTCCCTTCTGAAAGGGGCAGGGCTCCCACTGGTATCAACTGAACACAGCATACCAGAACGCAGTAAAACTAGACACAAGCCTCACATCCAGGCAGGGCAAGGCAACCAAAACTACTTCTTGCTGCAGAAGCATTTTGTGAAATCGTTGTTGAATCATAGATGTACTTATGACTTATGAATGCTTCTGTGTGGATCTTTTAATTAGAGAGGAAACAATGTTTACTAAACAATTGGGGAAGGCAAGAAGAAACTCTTTGGCCCTCACCTTAAACCTGACCTCCAAGGGGCCTCTGGAGATGAAGTGAGTTTGCCTCCACCACTCCGGGCAGCTAGATGATCTCCAGACCAGGTCTCACGTAGACAATGTCCTTGGCATTTATCAGATACACAAGGGCAGAACAGGGGAGGGAGACACAGAAGGCTTTGATGCCAGGCTAGCCCAGGGAGCCCATAACAGTCCTAGGAAGTCTGGAATGACACCCTTGAACAGAGTGAACCACAAAGGAGCCATCTAGCCCGGGCCTGTGGGAGACAGTGTGAGCAAGCCCGGGGCAGGGGGAGGGATAGGAATCAGAATTGGTGGAACTTAGCAAGCCTGCATGCAGTCCTTCAACCCCTCCTCTCTCAGCCTGGTTACACTCAAGGGGCTTTAAGGGAAATTGGCTAAAATTATCTCAGCAGGAGCCTCTTTGTAGACAGCATTGTCTTTCTTCTGAAACACCTTGATGAGGTTTCATTTTTTGAGGACAAGGCACTTGTGCGCTCGCTTGCTCTCCTTTTAAATCTGATTTTCCACAAAGGGAAGCAGAGAGGCTGATAGGTCAGCCATAGCAGGAAGCCTCTTCCAGGTAGGACAGTCTGGCTCGTCATGATCTAGCTAACTGAGTCCTGACATTGTCTGCATTTTTCCTCAGTGAGATAAAATGTTAAAAATGTGAGTAGGCCCTGCAAGCCCCTGCTCAGGAACAAGATGGTGACAAGCGTAATCTGGAGTATTATCAGACTCAGCCAACAATCTTGATGTGCTAACAGGCCCTAACAAAGGCAACCTCAAATAGTCTGTAAGCCTGTTATGAGCCCTGGAATGCTGACTAAACATTTGAAGAATGAACGAACGAATGAATGAATGAATGAAGGCCTGGGTAGCGCCAACTCTTCAGAGACTTTGGCTAACTGTGGGCCACTTCAGCAGCAGGCTGGCTTCTCCCCCAGACCGTGACAGAGTCAGGAGGTGTGGGGGCAGGGACCAAGTGACCCCCCCCCAAAAGCCCATGACAAGCTTCTGTGCCCAAAGAAATGTAAGAAAGTCGGTGTTCAGATGGAGCAGGCCCACACGTGGTTGGTGGCTGTGTGGCAAGGACCACCCGTATGTGGGGCAATTCACAGTCGCCTTCAAAATTAAAATTGAGCTTGGCCTTTGTGACTTTTCCCGCGGCTCCATTCCCACGAGGACCAAATGGCATGTGGACAGGATGTTTGTTTACAGTACTGTTTATAATAATAAGAGCCTGCAAACAGCCCAGTCTTCTCAGAAGGGGTCTGGCAAAATAATCTCGAAGCAGTAACTCGTGTTTATTGAGTGCCTGTGCCTCTCGCCCGCCGCTCTGTGCAAGGGCCCTCAAGGACCGGTTATCTAGTGGAGCCCTGACTAAACACTTTGGGGTCAACGTTTGCTTTTCTCTCTGGCCCATAAAGGAGGAAACTGAGTCACTGAGACATTAAGCAACAGGTTGAATATCGACCAGCTGGTCCATACCAGAGCAGGGACCGAAACGCTAGAAGTCGGCTTCCAGAGTCGGTGTGCTGAGCCACCCCCTTCACGAATAAACATCAGAACCATCTGTTCCAGGGAGTACGCTGGAGTCAAGAAAAAGAACGAGGCGATTCTGAGTCTCTGGGAGAGAAAAAGAGGCTGGAGAATTTTGCCGTTTGTGTGGGAGGAAAGTTTATAAATATATATATTTTAGGCTATCTTTGGAGGAGTATACAGGAAATCAGCAACTTGTGGCCTGCTTAGGGAACCTGAGTGACGGATGCATGAGAGGGCAGGAGCGAGACTTCCATTTCTGTTTAGATTTGTTTTCAGCTTTTGATTGTGGTTTGAGATCATTTCAAGCCTACACAAAGGTTGTAAGCTGGGGAATAGAGCCCTGGAAGGTCAGGTCAGGGCTGGCAGGGCCAGCAGGACTCTTGCTCCCCAGCAGGTGGGATGAGAGAAGGGGTGTGGTGTCACAAGCCAGGAGACCACCCGGCCCTCTGCTCTTACCCGTGTACCGAGCTTGGAGCCCCAGGTGGGCACAGGCTCGTCACCCTGTGACCCATACACTGAGAGAAGAACCACACAAGGGCAGGAAGGCCAGTTCCCTCTGTCACTTGTATTTGATCTGCTGTCACTCGCCCTACTGAGCAGTCACTATAGCTCTGCCACCCTGTCACCATCTGTCCTGTTTTCCACTGATAAGGCCTTAGGTCTACTGTAGGTGTTCCTCATTCCTTGTCCGCACCCTCATCTGCATTCTCTCTAAGGAAGAGATTGGGGTCCCTGAGAGGCAGGCTGCACCCCCACCAGACTGGAATTCCATAAGGATGGGACGATGTCTCCCTCAGACTGGAGTTCCCTGAGGACAGGCTGCATTCCCCTCATCCTGGGCTCCAAAGTAAAGGTTTATAGAGCGATGGGTTGTGCCTCCCTAACCTCCCTCTGACTCCTTTCCCACACCCCAACTTGGTACTTGTGCCCCCTGAAACCTTTTGCCTACTGAAACAGTGGCTGGAGGCCTGTATTGACACCAATGACCCATGGCAGGGCCATTGCGTAACTGTAGCCTGGCCACAAGCCCCTGATGATTCAGCACTGAGGCCCACACAGCATTTATACCTCTGTGTGCCTGGCCTCAGCACCGGGTACCTCAAATCAGACGACATGAATCGCAAGAATCCTGCTTCACCCCAGGGACCTCAGACCCCAGCCCTGACACCCCAAGAGCTCTCTTAGCTGCCCAGGGCTGGTCTCCCTGGATATCTGAGATGGGCCAAGTGCCACACCTGAGTTCCAGGCTGCACTGGGCCAAGGGACCCACCTACTATGAAGAGCCTGTAGTGCCGGCTTAGATCCCTCAGATAGGATTGTGGCTCAGGAGGAGAGGGACCAAGAAGGGGACCCCAGGGGCCAGGGGGTCCGCTGGGTAGTTCTTTTTCAGACCACTAGATGTCACTTCCATTTCAAGGGAACCCACTGGCTTCTTCAGTCAGGTCCCCCAGCCTCCCAGTCTTAAAGGCACACAGCAAACTTCCCTGTCCCCAGAGCACCAGGACACTGAGCACCTGGCAAGGAAAAACATCTCAGGCTGAGCTGAAGGCTCTGGGAGCTCCTAATATCCCACTTACCCTGACAGAGAACTGGAAGGGTGGAACCCAGCTCTCATCACCCAACACCGTCCTGGATAGCATGGGGTTGGCATCTTCTGAAACAGAGAAACGACGTAAATGGCTAAAGTAGGGCAGAGAGCAACATGGCAAAGAGACAGCTCCATACCTTACACCTCCTCCTTGGGGCTGAGAGACGTCAAGTGCACTGGGATCCATGTCATCAGCCCCCCAGTCATGGAGAGTTGCACAAGGACTTGAGAGATGTTAGGAGCACTGACTGCTCTTCCAGGGAACCCAAGTTCAATTCCCGGCACCCATGTGGCAGCTCACAATTGTCTTTAACTTCAACCTTTGAGGGTCTGATGCCCTCTTCAGGCATGTACATGATACCCGTACACGTATGCAGGCAAAACACTGATACACACACAATAAATTAAATAATTTTTTTCAAGAATTTCATGTAAGATTTTCTCCACCCATGTCTCCAACAGTCAGCCAACACCTCTTGGCTGCCTGATGCCTGCTATAGAAATTTATAATGCATTCCTTGATTCCTCCAGAGTCCATAGCAACATCCATGAGGTTAAGTATCATTGACTTTCATATCATAGATGAAGAGACAGGGGTTGAGGGGAAGAGAAAGTCTTCCTTAGTTCTCTCGCTGGCCCCTCCACCCCTGCCTTCCGGTTCCCGTGAGGCAGAGGCCAGGTCAGCTGGCTCAGTCGTCTAAGGCTCATGTGACTCTTAACGAACTTCATTCTTAGCTCTCATTCAGGGGTTTCCAACTTGGCTCGCTCATCAGCATCAGCTGAGGGGCTTTGAAGTGTTCGGATGCCCAAGTTGGGAAGCTATCACGCCCCTGTGGGGGCTGCAATGAACACGGTGGGGTGCAGAGAGAGGACTCAGTGGTAAGAGTGCCCACTGAGCAACCACGAGGCCCTGAGTTCAGACGCCAGCAACCTGCAAAAAGGGCAGGAGTGATCTCCAGTGAGCACAAGCTACCCCAGCACTACAGGGAGCAGAGACAGGAGGATCCCTGGGACTTGCTGGCTGCCAGTTTAGCTGAAAAATATGAACTTCCAGATGGTGGAAAACCCTGCCTCAAAGAATTAAGCCATAAGGTGATAGAGGAGGATATCTTCTATCTGGCCTCCCATGTATGCAGAGGTGTGTACTTCCACATGCACATATATGTAACACACACACACACACACACACACACTGTTCAGTTTGGATTTTCTTTGGAATCACTTGAAGAACATTCTGTAGCCACTCTCCCATGAACCCCCCCACAACCACTCAATCTATGTACCCACTGGGGAACAATAGGCAATGTGACTCTCTTGATTTTGTGTTAAATTTGCAGTTTTGATTTGGTTTTATTTATTTGTGTTTGTTTGTTTGTTTTTGAGACAGGGTTTCTCTGTGTAACAGCTCTAACTGTCCTGGAACTCACTCTGTAGACCAGACTGCCTTGAACTCACAGAAATCCACCTGCCTCTGCCTCCCGAGTGCTAGAATTAAAGGCGAGCGCCACCCCCTCCTGGCCTTGGTTTTATTTTTCAGCTTCATTATTATTGTGCACACATGATGTGTGAGTGTAGGCATGCCCATGCAATGGCTGAACCAGCAGCTTAGCTTTGTGGAATCAGCTCTCTCCTTCCACCTTTACCTGAGCTCCAGGGATTGAATTCAAGACATCAGGCTTAGCAGCAAGAATGCTTGCCCGGTGAGCCACATCAGAGACCTTTTACTTCTGTAGTGGTTCTTTGAGATGGGCTAGCCTTGAACTTGCAGCACAATAGTTGTGCTAGCCTTGAACTTGCAGCAATCGTCTCATTTCAGCCTCCCAAGGGCAAGGATTACAGGAATGAGCCCCACACCCAGGGGCTGTTTGTTGCCCTTTAAATTGTGATTTGGCTCCAATTTTTGCAGGGATATAATACCTCACACATAGTCCACATGATACAAGGCAAGAGCATGGACTAACACTTTTCTACACTTCTGTTTGCATGCAGCTTCCCTAGGAGGCCAGCCCACGGGGGAGCAGAGCTGAGCTGCCTTTTGAGTGCACAGAGCTGTGCCCCGCCTCCTCTCCATCCCTCCTAGGAGACCACACAGTTCTGTCCAAGACAGTTAGCGGCATTTGTGGACAACAGTTCTGGATTGACCTCTGACCCATGCCTGGACCTATGACCACCAGCTGGTTACGACCATAACTGACTCTTTATATCACCATCCAGCTTGGTCTAGTCTGACCACCCATGAGCCTTGGCTGAGCCTTAGTGCCAGCTAACTTCCCACCGATGTGCAGTGCTGGTCAGAGAGTGCTGGGGGGTGGGCATCCCAGTTGTGGCACCTGTGAGCCTTTCTGTGCCACAACTGCTACTAAGCATGGCATGCCCACCTTTTCGTCAAGACGTCTGGTGCTTATTTTGCTACTGTTGGGTCAAACTTCAAGGTCCAGCCCTGACCCAGGGCTTACTCTTGGACCATGTACATGTGTACATACAGATGCATATGCACACACTTGAACACACACATACCTCGCCTCTGCAGATGGCTGGCCTGGAACCCTTTCCTCTCTTCACATCCATTGCACAAGGTCTTCAAGTCTTCTTCCCCAAGGACTCTGCATGTCACCCATTGTCCATGCTCACCAACCCCTTCCACAGGTGGGACTAGGCTACCCAGCCCTGCCTTGTCTTTCTTGCTTCCCCAGGTGAATGGAGTCAAGGTCAACCCAGGCCAGGATGTGAAGGTTAAGGGATAGAGGACATTCACCCACACATGTTCTCACAATGAGTACATGCGCACTGGATGTGTTTATAGAGGCCTAGGCAACTGTAAACTTGGCTCTACCCCATGGCCCCCAGGAGAGGGTGAACCATAAACACCTCTCTGGCCTGGAAGAGGTGATTGGCTAGTGGTTCCCTCCACCAGGCCAATCACCTCCCGGTCCTTGGATACTCACCACCGGAGAGAACTGGCTCTGCCATCCACTTCCCATTGGGTGAGTCTGAGACCCTCCCGGCTTCTGCCAGCTCTTGCCTGCCTACTCTGTCGCTGCCCTGAGAACGCTTTGCCCACTTCGCGACCCTGGAGGGCCTCGCACCACAGCCCTCTGAGACACAACCAATGAACAGCTTCTAGCACAGTGGGCACTTCTTAGACATCTGTGGGATGGCTAGAACTTATTCTTAGAAGTCTGTTCTGCGGCACTAACACGTACTTCTTTCTCAGAAAGGGCCCCTCCTCAGGCCCCTGGATGTCTGTGGTGAGGTATCAGAGCAGAAACTGGACTGGTGGCACAGTTCCTGCCTCCAAAGGCAGAACTACCTGCTCAAAGAAAGCACAGACAATAGAACAGGAGTCTAGATAAGCCTCGTGGGTTCTGATCTACCCGCCTCTGCCTCCCGGGTGCTGGGATTAAAGGCGTGTGGGCATGCCATCAGGCCCTGCCCCCTGGTTAGCTGGCCTTTTGTTTTTAATTGGGAAATCACTCAGCTAACCTTGCCTCTTGAGAGATGCTGCCATGTTAAAAGAGGAAAAAGAAGCCTTGCTTATTTGGAGCTAGGCCTAAACTGTTAGCAAACTAAGTTAGCTATAAGAAGGAATTTCCAAGACTGAGTACTAGCAGTCTCAAGGAAAGTTAAAAAAAAAAAAAAGTTCCTAGTAAGAATCATATTCTTTCCTCAAAGACCAACCTGACGTCACTAGCTGCCGTCAGTCATGCTGATCACTGAACGGAGGGAGTGTGTGATCTCCAAGGGGGTAAGAAGGTGTAGTTGGGGGCTCGATGGAGTTCACAGTCCCAAAAGGTGGACCACTCAATGAAGCCCGGGCTCCACTCCCACCTCCTCCACCGCCATGCATCCTCCTTAATTAAGGCTCTGGCCAGACCAGCCAATGGGAAGCTTGGAAATCCACAGGTGGCAATAGTTCTGTCTTGTGGGGAGAGGGCTACCCTGTCCAGCAGGCCTCATTAAGAATAGTGCTTTGCTCCCTGGGCTCCTCAGACACTGGCAGATTTGGGTGAAACACTGTCCAGGAGCCTTGGGTCCTTCCTCCCAGGACGAGGTTCTGACTCACTAATGGTGAGGCAGTATACTAGGTTGTTTTGCATAAATTTGCTTACCACCTGTTCAAGACCGCATCATGAAACTACAGACCTATCTGTGAAGTATGGTAGTGACAGGCCTGGGTAGCTATTTCCCTTGACGTGAATTAAAATTAGGTTAAAAAGAAAAAGGGGAAATGGTCCTGCAGTGCTGATCTAGAACATTCCACTCCCGAGGCACGTTCTGAGGCCACTCACCCCTGAGACCAAGCAGAGGAGCCTGGCATTCCAAGGAGCAGAGATGTCACTACCCACATCCTGAATGGAGGTCTTAGGCCAGCCCTGCAGAAGGCCTCAGGGAGTCAGAGACCTCAGTCAGAGGGAAGAACACAGCCCTGGCCTCAGGGCACATTCAGTCCAAAGAGGGTTAAATAATTCCTTGGCCAGACCTTGTTTTCCTGAGCAGGTGAAGGGGAAAGGGCCCAGCTGTCACTTAGCAGGCTCATTAGTGATGGCTGCTGGGGCCTCATCCTCCCCAGGGGTAATTATTAACCTGTCTCAGGTGTGAGGGAGCGTGTAGCCCAGGCCCCTCCCTCCTGTTCAACTGCCTGGGCCAGCTGGGCATTCAGAGCTGAGAGTCCACATGGACAAATCCCTGAACTGAGTAATGATACTCAGGGGACCTGCCTATGCTGTCCCTCGGGCTCACCCCCATCCTCACCCCCACACCGTACCAAGTCAAGCCCAGCTCCAGGTTTGGTGGACAAAGTGATGATCAGCAAGCTGCCCACCTCCTCCTGGCTAGGAATAGAAGCTGTTCCAGGTTGAAGGGACCCCCAAACCTGGAGCCTCTCACCTCATCAGCAGGGATTTTCCACATTTGCTGAGATTTCTGTTTGCCTTCTCCATTAGCTCAACAGCCTGGGTGGAAAGATGACTAAGGTAATTAGTGACTGAGGGAGGGAGGGAGAAAGGGAGGGAGGGAGGGAGGGGCAGGCCAGGAGGGGGCGGCAGGGGCTACAGTATGGCTGGAGAGGCTGTGAGTCAGAAAATGAGAATGTCAAAAACTCAGAACACAGGACCTGCGCTAGACCTGCCGGCCCCAACCCAGAACTTAAGGGCCCAGAGTAGGTCCACTTGAGTCGGGAGCGAGGGACAAGGGACCAAGAAAGCAAAGAATGGCGTCTACCCTGACCTGCAGGAGTGGGTCCTAAGCAAGGCTGCCTCTGTTGGGTTGGGTTGGCCCAGGGTGGGTGCACAGACCAGAGATGGGGGAAGCTAAGCTGTAACTGGCTTGGTACACTCTCCATCTCAAGCTCCACCTCCCAAGGCAAGGAGGTGACAGAGAGAGAGGAGTACCGCTGGAGAAAGAGCCCTCTGTCTGAGGAAACAGAAATGGAAATTGGACAGGTCTTAGGAATGGAGGTAGTGGCGCATCCGAGTGTTCCCCCTATCACCAGCCATTTCAGTCAGCTTCCCAGTCCACGGTGGCACCTGCATCTGGGAAGCTAAGGCAGGAGAAATGCCCCCTTGAAGACAGCGGGGACAGCATAGCAAGACATGATACATGCTCCACTCTATGCTTGTTAACTGATCTATACATGGCCTACCACGAGTTATTTTATGTGCTCTATTTTAAAATGTAGCGGGGACTGGGGAGATGACTCGGTGATTAAAGCACTTTCCTCTCAAACTGCAGTTTGGATTTCTGGGAACCCACATGAATTCCAGGTAGGCAAAGTTTGTCCTGTAAGTTCATTCTCAGAAGGCAGAAGACAGGGGACCCCCAGAGCAAGCTAACAAGGGAGTATAGCCATGTCAGTGAGCTACGGGTTTGACTGAGAGACTCCACTTCATTAAACAAGATGGGAGAGCAATGATAGCCCCTGACATCAACCTCCAGCCTCCACATGTGCCCATACACATGCAAACACGTTTATAACACATGTGTGCACATTGCACATACACAAAAATAGAAAGAAATGAGACAGAGCTTCTCTGTAGCTTTGGAGCCTATCCTGGAACTCGATCTGTATATCTGCCTGCCTCTACCTCTCACCAGGCCCCAAAAAGACATTTTCAAAGGACGAGGGGTGGGTACGAATGGAAGTTAGGTTCTGATATGAGCGAGCCTGTCCATCTTGCCTGCCCTTATCTGAAGACCTCTGACTGGCTTCAGGAGCGTAGGGGACACATCTTTAACTAGACTCGGTGGAAGAGCAAATCTTCCCATGTTAGCGCTAAGTTAGCCCTCCCTCGTTAGCCTCAAGATTAGTTGCTATCTTTGAAATTCGTTTGAACTTGAGCTGACCCCTCTACCAGAGTAGAGAGGGTGGCAGAGCTGTGTCAGCTGATGGCAGGCTGGGGAGCCCCTCCCCTGTCCCACAGCAACTTTACCCAGGCTCTCCTCTGGCCATGGAGTGGTCAGCCTTCAAAACTGGACACTTCCTGAAGACTTCTTCTGTGCTCCCCAGCTGGTCTAAGCCCCCCCTTTAGATGCCACTGCATGTAGACGAGTCCTTCCTTTCCTGGAATATGCATCGCGCTAGAATGGGGCTTCACTCCCCTGCTTCAGTCACTCAGTGATGAACTCCCTTGAGCAGGGCTCCCCAGCTACCAGCATGTTCAGCTGGGCGCACCCACCCACCCCTAAGCGTGCCACACTGGTCAGAAGGTCCAGGGATTTGGCATCTCTCTGTGCCTCAGCCAATGCCCACAAGGTGGGGTGGCCAATTCTCTGGCTCCTTGACCTCCAAGTGGGTACGTTTGGGATGCTGTCCCCCAAGGTGGTACACCAGTGGCCTTCAGTGTCCATAATCTATAACACATTTTATTGCCTTCCTCCCTGCCCGCCTCTCTTCCCCACTCCCTTGCTGTGTATGTGTGATAATCACATCCCAAATAAATGAATGATTAAATCCATATTTTAGGAGGAACCAGTACACGCTCTGACATATATTAGATGTTCTATAGATTTTAAATGATGAGGCCTACTGAACCACAGGGTGGGGGATTCCGGTAGGGAACAGTCTACTGAACTTATGCTTCTTCTTTTTTTTTTTTTTTTTTTTTTTAAAGATGATGCTAGGCAGCCCAGGCTAACCTGGAACTCACTATGCAGCTGAGGATGACTTTCAGATTCTGATCCTCCTGCCTTCACCTCTCCGGTACTGGGATGGCAGGCGTGTACCAAGCCCAGTTTCCAACAGAAGTCTATTGAGAAGGTAGGGTGTGTCGGGTCATTCAGGGTGGATGGGGGGTCGGGGTGAATGCAGGCAGACAGACAGACAGAAATGGAGATGGAACAGCCAGTGAGAAGTGGGGAGGCTGAAAAGGGGACAAGCCACTTAGGGCCAAAGGAAGCAGAGTGCGTCTTCTCACCCCAGCCCTGCCATGCACCTTCCCCAGCCTTCTTTTCGAGCGAGTCCTTATTCCTGGCTGCCAGATAGGCAGCTTTGCATTGTGAGGAAGGGGCTTCTCAGAAATTCCATGTAGAAAAGGGAGCCCTGATCTCATCCTTTGGAGAATCCTCATTAACATCTCTCCTAAGTCGTCCAAGGGTTTAAGCTGATTCTGGGAAAGTCTTGCCTCTACCTGCTCCCTCCTCTCCCCCCTTTCCCCCCCAGAAAGGGGGCAGGGGTTCTCCCAGGCTCGGCTGATCATCCAATGCAATTAAAAGCAGGCAAGAAACCAATCTGGACATGCCAAGACTGTACCCCTCTGTCCACCCCAGGCTCTGGGGGTCCTGCCTGAGCTGGCCAAGTGGGGGTGCTGATGGCAGGAGCAGCAGCAACCTGAGTGGAGTCAGAGTGGACAGGGATTATGTTTGTTTGGGGGCTGGAGGAGCCCCAGTGACTGTCCAGAGAGCTTGGTCTGGAGACCAGCCACCGCTCATAGTTTGCCATGTGCTGGTTGGGTGTCCTCAGATGAGTCTTCCTCCATGACTCAGTTTCCCCAGTTCTCCAGTAAATGACCGGGATCCTGTCTGAGGTTCCTTCAGCTAAGATAGGTTTTTGTTTTGACATTTTTACTTATGTGTCTCCGGGAGAGGGAAGTTGTGTGCCATGGTGCACGTGTAAAGCAGGAGAGCTGGAAGAAAACAGTTCTTTCCTTCTGTCTTGTGGGACTTGGGGATCAAGCTCAGGTCAGGATCGAGATCAGCAGGTTTGGTGGCAAGCATCTTTACACTGGGTAGTGTGCTCATTCATTTTGGTCAACTTGACACTTAGATGTATTTGGGAAGAGGAAGTCTCAATTGAGCAATCGTCTTCATCAGACTGGCCTGCAGACACACCTGTAGGGCATTTTTCTTGGTTAATGATTGATGTGACCCAGCCCACTGTGGGTAGTGGTACCCCTGGGCATGTGGTCTTGGATGGTATAAGAACGTAGACTGAGCAAACCATAGCCCCATAGCCTCTGCTTCAGCCCCAGCTTCCCTTCAGGATGGACTACATCTGTAAGCTGAAATAAACCCTCTCCTCCCCAGGCTGCTTTTGGATGTGATATTTGTCATAGCGATAGAAACCTAAGATACCCACTGAGCCTTCTCACTGCCCCCCCCCCAAATGTCTAGTGTTCTAAGCTGAGACGTGGTTTTCTCCTTGTGTCCTCACCCCGCGGACCCTTGGATGCTAATTTATATCTCAGCCTGGTTTCTCTGGAGTCTCATGCTGTACCAGACACTAAGTTCAGAAGTCCTGAACTCAAACATTCTTGCCTATTCCTATGGCTAAGGGGAACTTAAGACCTGTGCAGCAGCCTAGGGAGGAGGCCCGGCATTTAAACACCCAGGCAGGATGGTGAGACAATCCTAAACCTGCACAAAGCTAGCCCATAGGGTGAGTCTTGTGGCCTCGGACTTCTCCTTAGGGAAGTGGACCTCTAGGAAGAGGGTGAGGACAACAAAGGACTTGGCATGGAAACCAGTCTCTTCTTCAGCAGGTTTTCTGATCTTCAGGGACCAGCCTAGCAGAAAGGGTGTGCTGGACAGTGCCTCACCTTCACAGCACACAGAAGCGCCTGAGAGACAGACCTCCGGGCAAGCGTAGGAGGGCCTATCTTGTGTTGACTTGGGAAGGAATCATCTCAGCTGTGGGTAGGACCGTTCCCTGGACAGGGGAACCCAACTGTATAAAGAAATTGAGCTGGGCGCTAGCACGCATATGCATCCGTAGCTCTCTGCTCTGGACGGTGGCTGTGACGTGACCAGCTCCTTGGGGCTCTGCTGACTGCCCTGCTGTGACAGACTGTGCCTTGAACTCCACTTTTGCTGTGGTATTTTTATCACAGCAATAGGAAAAGTAAGACAAATGGCCTAGTTTTTGAAGTTTAGAGGCCATTAGATCTCAGAGGCCATCTCCCTGGGGTGAGTTCTCAGGGTCCTGGTGACACCCTCACAGAGCCCCCTTAGCTGGAGCACAGGCCCTCAGTTTATTGTCTACAGGCAGAGGGAAACTCAGTCTCTCTCTCACCTCTAAACTTGGAAGGCTCCCATGGACGCCAGAATTTTTCTCCTGCCAGCTGTCCACGGGCCACGTTAATGAGGCCAGAAGTTTGAGTCGTGTCCCCAGCACTTAGCCCTAGGGAACCCTTCTCTGACACAACATTATAGTCCCCAGACCCAACCAAACTGGAAACAAAAGCATCTCCAAATTAGAAATAATAATCAATAGACAAATAACAGACATGCTAACAGACTTCCTTGGCTGAGCTTTAGAGAAATAATCACTTTCATTCATTGCTGGTGGAGGCTTAATTGCTAAAATCTTGGTGCAAGATAATTTGACAGTATGTATCAAAATCACTAACACAAAGATCCTTTAGTCCAAGATTCCAAGTCCAAGAATGGATTCTGCAGCTACACTTTGTGTGTGATCAATGACGCATATCTGAAACTTATCATGGCGCATGATAAGTTTGCAAAGCGGAAGCAGGAAATTACCTAACTCAGAAGCTGAGTTGAATAAAACGATGGATGATTAATCAACCATGTGATGAAATACTATGCAGCTGTAAAAAAGGACCAGGACATTATTTTTGTACCATTAGAAAAAGTGCTTCCAGAAAGCAAAGAGACAAGGCAGAGCTGTGTGCAAAGAGTATTATCTTTTGTGAAGAAAAACCACATGCTTTCCTATAAAAATAGAAATTTAGAGTTTCCTGCCTTCCCTCAAGAAAACAGGGGAGGGGTTGGAAGAGCTTAAGAGTCCTGGAATGAGTTTGCCCTGCCAAATATTCCACCGTTGAACAAGAAGTGACGTAACGGGTGAAGTCAAGGGCTCTGGAGGCTCTTGGGGACAAGGGGAAGGCATGGCTGGCCCCTCACTGGGATTAATCTCTGCCTTCATACTCTATCCTCACTTCTAAGCTAACCTTAAGAAATGAGATTGTCCTGTTCAATGAGGAAAGGGCAAGGATGGGCTTAATGCACAAGATGCTGAATTGAGAAAGGCACAGGGGAAAAGAGGCGGGCGATGGCCATGTCTGTGCCTTGTGTGCACACTGCAGGTGGTTTGATTCCAGCAAGAGAAGCCACAGGACACGGACATGGGGCACTCTCCTCCAGGGCCAGCACTCAGGAGGCAGAGGCAGACAGATCTCTGAGCCTAGGGCCAGCCTGATCTACACAGTAAGTTCCAGAACAGTCAGCTACATAGTGAGACCTGTCTCAAGAAATAAATAAATCATTGAACATGTGCCCTGTGTCTCAAATGTACTGGATATGTTCTTTCCCATGTAGTTAAACTGCAAACAAGGGACTGGGAAGAGGGCTCAGCAGGGAAGGGTGCTGGCTGCACAAGCCGAGTTCATCCCCTGGAGCTCACATAAAACTAGAGCGAACTAATGCTAACACACACACACACAATTTTAAAAATAAACTACAAACCATTCTTTTTGGGACTTCACATAAGAGAAGATGTTTCAGATCTTGGCTGTACCCGTAGCCAATGTATATAAACCTTTCTCGTTAACTCTGGAGTCTGAGAAGGATTACAATATCCTAGGCTGTCCTCGGACTCATCACAAAGCTGAGAATGCCCTAGCACCCTGGTCCACCCGCCTCTAGCTCCCCAGGCTAACATCACCACAGCAGGTTTTACTCAGTCCTGGGGATGGAACCTAGTGCCCTACCCCCTGAGCTACACGCCCAGCCCTTGCCTTTTTCCATCTTCTTTTGAAGGAGGTGGGCACCTAGGAAGTGTTTGCTGAACTAAAGCTCTGTTGTCAGTGGGAACCCAGATGGGACTCTGCCAAGGTTCCACCGCCTCCCCTGCCCCTTGGTGGCAGTAGGAGGGGAGGCTGGGACTTGGCTATGGCATTCTTACCTTCTCCCCCCCAGGGCCAGTTTCCAGTCTGGGAATGAAGGAGGGAGGACAGCAGACCACTGCCAAGGTCAGGTGTGGTTCCCCAAGTCGATGGGAATGCGTTCCTGAGATAGGGGTGCGATGGTCGGAATGTGAGGGGCCACGGGCAGTAATGGACCGCCCCAGCCCAAGAGCTGAACAAATATTGACCCTCAGCAAGGCAGCTTCTTGAAAACCCTTCACAGGATGACTCTCGCTGTTCCCCTGTCTCCTCAGCCTCAGAGCAGGGTGCCTCCAGTTGGGAGGGGACAGGCGGAAGGCTGTTGACTGCAAGGCTGGTCCTGACCCTAGGGAAAGGAATGGGTTACAGGCATGCTGTGAGGACGTCTGCCTCTCCTCGGGGGTACTAAGGAAGCCAAGACTGTGCCCTCCAGGCTACTGAGGGCAGTGCCTTCTGGGCAGAAGGAAACAATCCAGTGTGTGCCCTGGCCTGCTCCACCCAGACACACCCTGCCTTCCTGGGTCAATGACCTCAGGAACTGTAGGAGTGACTAGAGGCTTCCCATCTGTCCTCTGCATGTCTTAGGGCAGACAACCTGAAGAGCACGCCTGAGGCAAAGTGAAAACAGCCTTCTGAGTTCAATCCCTAGCTCCAGTGTTCACTCAACTACACAGGCTGGCAGGGCAGCCCCCAGGGTTCTGCACCCCCTGACCCATTGGCCATACCTCACCCACGGCACAGAGGCCGAAGTCTGAGCAAGGACACAGGAGTTTTCTTAAAGCCTCAAGGCATGCATTCTCTGGCTCTAGAGGACACACACAGGTTCTAGGGACCTGCCACAGCACTCAAGTAAAACACTCAAGTGTTTGCACACCGAGCAGGCTGAGAAGTGAAGAGGTTTCCAGGGCTGGGACGGGAAAGGCTGGACCAGAGCAGAAGTGGGTGCTTCAGAATACCAGGAAAATCCCCACATTAAAGCTACCTGGACCAGGGGAGTGGGGTTTAGGACTGACTATCCTGTGAGAACAGAGTGGGCCTCCCTAAGGACCAGCCAGGTCCCCCTCAGAGTGAGGCTCCAGAGGACTGGCTGGGCCCCCCTCAGGCTGAGGTTCAGGAGGACTGGCTGCGTCTTTACTTCAAGCTGGGGACTGAGTAATAGAAATCTGTTTTTCTTATCAGACTGGAAACCAGAGGATAAACAGAAAAGTTAAAGGGCACTCCTAAACTGTGCCTAGAAAGAACTCACTTTTCCCCGTCACTTAAATCAATGAATGGTCTGCTTGGCTAACGGAGCCCACACCCATTCTGGACATCACTCAATACTGAAGCTCACAGACTGTGAGAAAAAAGAAGGAAACAATTGAAATTTTGTCTCACCTGTTTTTAAAACTAGATACTGTATCTACACAGTTCAATCTCAAGGTTAATAAACCCTGAGAAATTTCCCTTCCCAGTCCCTCCCTGTCCTCCTGCTCTTGCCACGAGGACGTAGCACTTTGATTTCTCTGTGTCTTTGCAATATTTGCTTATGCAAATACCTACGCATTCTTAGTTTCCCTTCTCAGACAGAGCTTCATAGAGTTGGAACACATTCCGCTGAAAGTCCAGGTTTGTAGCTGTTGGGGCACAACCCTTCTGATACTCACACCGCGACAATCATAGCTGCCTGATGGTAGAAGCGGCAACCAACACCACAAGAAGCACTTAGGAGACAGAGCTGTACTTTGTGCAATATTTTGCTTTGTTTATTTGTTTCTCTCACGTAGCCCAAGCTGGCCTCCAACACGTTATGTAACAAGGATTCCCTTGAACTTCTGATCCTCCTGCCCCTCCCTCCCAAACACTAGGATTATGGACGTGTGCCACCATGCCCAGCTTATGAAGTGCTTGAGAGCGAACCATGACTTTGAGCATACTAGACAACCATTCTACCAACTGAGCTTACCTCCCAACTTTGATGGGAGGGTTTTGTTTGTTTGTTTGTTTGTTGTTTATTTTTAGAAGAAATGATCTGAATGGAATCTGTTTCCTATGCCCTCAAGTCTGGATGAATGGTGCCCATAGGGAAGTAAGTGTGGAGATAGGAGCTGTAGAGGGAAAGAATGTGGGCCATGAGGAGGAGCCTTGGAGAAGCGGATTGGGGCACCACACACACAGAGGCCAAGTGGTACTTCTGTGGTCTGGGAGTTCTGAGAATCTCCCGGCAAGGCGAGGCATCTTGGTTCTGGGAACAGAAGTCGTGCCCATGTGTCCCTGGCAGCTTGGGTGATGTAGCTTCGGAGGCCGGGTTGAAAGCCCTATCTAAGGTACACAGCACTATCTCCCTTCCCTCCCCACCGGGGAGCGGAGGCCTCCCAGAGGGCCTGGCTCCCACTGCCTTGTTAATATTTACCACAGCTTCAAAACACTGGTGCACATAGGTTCTGGCCACCCTCCCGCACATAAGTGCATACACAGCACATTGCCTCCCTGGGCTCCTGAAGTCCCTTCCAGAGCCACGCAGCTACCAGAGGCACAGACCAGCAGCATCAAGACCCTGTCCTCACCAGCAGGTCCAACTCTAAAAGCATGGGTCAGAGATAGTAACCCAGATAAACAGCCAGGTCCCTTTAACGTGACCAGTCCAGATGCAGATGTGTTCTAATATAACCTGCACGGCGCAGTGAGGGGACATCTGCAAAAATTAACAAAAGTGATCTCCATAAATCTTCATATATCAAATACTCGCCATCTGTTGGAATGATGACATTTTGTATCTGTTAAGTTAAATGAACATATAACACATTAAAACTAAGTTCACTTGGTGCTGGAGATGGCGCAGTGGTTAAAAGGGCTTGCCGCGCAACCATGAGGACCTGATTTCATATCCCAGCACCTCCAGAGAAAGCTTGGCATGGTCTCGTGTTTGTCTCCCACCCTAACACTGTGGGGAGCGGAGACAGGACAGGAGAATGACTGGGACAAGCTGGCTGCAGGCCAAAACATAGAGTCCCAGATTCAGGGAGAGACTCTAACTCAAAGGAATAGGAGGGAAAGAAAGAGGAGGACACCCAGTAGGGCACGGTGATATATACACAGTAGGGCACGGTGGTATATACACAGTAGGGCACGGTGGTATATACACAGTAGGGCACGGTGGTATACACCCAGTAGGGCACAGTGGTATATACACAGTAGGGCACGGTGGTATACACCCAGTAGGGCACAGTGGTATATACGCAGTAGGGCACGGTGGTATACACCCAGTAGGGCACAGTGGTATATACACAGTAGGGTACAGTGGTATATACACAGTAGGGCACGGTGGTATACACCCAGTAGGGCACAGTGGTATATACACAGTAGGGCACAGTGGTATATACACAGTAGGGCACGGTGGTATACACCCAGTAGGGCACAGTGATATATACACAGTAGGGCATGGTGGTATACACCTCCAATCCAATCTTTAAGTTCCAGGACAAGAGTTACCTGGTGAGAACCTATTTCAAACAAATAAGAAAAAGAAGATCAGGAGGAAGAGGAGACTCAATGACTTCCTGGGCCTCCGTATACTTATCCAAGCTTGCATTTACATGCAGACACTGATACAGATACCCTCAATACACACAACACACAAACATACATGAGTTATATCTGTTCCATTAATAAAATCCTGCTTAGTTGCTCCTTCTATGTGTTTTGGGGAGTGTTGGTTTAGTTTTGCTTTTGTGGGACTGGGGCTACACCTAGGACCTGTGCAAGCTCAGTGCAGACGCTAACACACTAACTCGCTAACACAGTTGTGCAAGCTCAGTGCAGACGCTAACACACTAACTCGCTAACACAGCTGTGCAAGCTCAGTGCACACGCTAACACGTTAACTCGCTAACACAGTTGTGCAAGCTCAGTGCAGACGCTAACACACTAACTCGCTAACACAGTTGTGCAAGCTCAGTGCAGACGCTAACACACTAACTCGCTAACACAGTTGTGCAAGCTCAGTGCAGACGCTAACACACTAACTCGCTAACACAGCTGCAAGTTGAGCTTTACATTTGACCTTTATAATGAGTTCTAGCAACATTTAACACAGATGTGCCTCACACTGTGGATCTGCTGGACAAGCGGCTCATGCTGTGGATCTGCTGGACACGTGGCTCACACTATGGATCTGTTGGACACGTGGATCACCCTGTGGATCTGCCAGACACGTGGCTCACACTGTGAATCTGTCGAATATGTGGTTCACGCTGTGGATCTATTGGACACGTGGATCATGCTGTGGATCTGTTGGGCACGTGGCTCACTCCGTGAATCTGCTGGACATGTAGCTCATGCTGAGGATCTGCTGGATGGTCAGCTCACACTATGGATCTGTTGGACACGTGGCTCACTCTGTGGATCTGTTGGATATGTGGCTCACGCTGTGGATCTGTTGGATATGTGGCTCACGCTGTGGATCTGTTGGATATGTGGCTCACGCTGTGGATCTGTTGGATATGTGGCTCATGCTGTGGATCTGTTGGACACACTTCCAACGCTACAGGAAATCTATCTTGAAAGCACCACCTTTAACATTTCCTGCCACCAATCTGAGAACCCCAGAGGCGGAGTTTCTTGAAAAGGGGGCCGAGTAGTGATAGAGAGCAGACAGCCCATGCTCTCTGCCAGGTAGTGATAAGTTAGCTCAAGGAACCCAAACCCCAAGGCTGTGGCCCTCTCTGTCAGAAGTGGCTTATTTTATTCAAGTGGTCGTCTGAGGCAGCAAGATGAGGAACAACTGATGGAGGAATATCCTGGAATGCTAACAAAAACCAAAATAACATCCAGAATCCACACATGTAAGAAATGTGGGAAGTTCGCTTCCACTCTGCTTCATTCAGTCAGCCTCATTAAAAAGTTAAAAGTTTCTGCTGTTTGGGGTTTGTGGGTTGTTTGTCTACCTTTTTGAAGACAGGGTCTTACTCTGTAGATCAGGCTTGTCCTCTCTGCCTGTCTCTGCCTCCTGGGTGCTAGGATTAAAGGTGTGTGCCACTGAGCCAGTCTCTTAAATTCCCCCCACCTGTTTTTTTGTTTGTTTGTTTTTGTTTTTCATGTCAGGGTTTCTCTGTGCAGCCCTGGTTGTCCTGGAACTTGCTCTGTACACCAGGCTGGCCTCCAACTCATAGAGATCTGCCTGTCTCTGCCTCCTGAGTCCTAGGATTAAAAGTGTGCACCACCACCTGGCTTAAAATCTTATTTTAAAAAATATTGTGTGTGTGTGTGTGTGTGTGTCTGTGTGCGCCCATGTGCATGTATGTTGACACACACAACTCATGGAGACCTGGGGAAGGCATTGGGTATCCCCATCTTTTTCCACTGGATTAGGGTTTCCCTGAACCTAAAACTCTTTTTTTTTTTTTTTGGCTAGGTGTGTGTGCAGAGGTCAGAGGTCAGCCTGAGGGAGGTGTTCTCTTCTTTTCCCAGGTGGTTTCCAAGAACTGAATCCAGGTCATCAGTGCATATGCCATCTTGCTGACACATTGTGGAAGCCAGACAACAGCCTCAGATGTAGCTCCTCACCTTCCGACTTGAGACAGGTCTCTTGTTATCTGCCGCAGTGTACGCTAGACTGGATAGCTGGCCTCAGGCTTCCGGAGGGTTGGGGTTCTCCTTCCTCTGCCTGGAATCTTGCACTGGAGGTCTGGGATCACACTGCTGAGGACTTTAACTTAGGGCCTCACTCACATTAAGGATTCTGTCACTGTGTTACATCTGAGACTTTTGTCTCACCATTTTTAGCCACACAAACAGCTCTGGTCCTTCATGCCTAGGAGATATGGTCTTAAATTTAAGCGTGCCCTGGGTCCATTCATCCCAGAATTCATTCTCCTTTCTTGCCTGAATCTGCTAGGTCTCCCCCTTCTCCTGACTGAGCCTCATTCTCCTTGTATGGACTTGTTAATGCTGAACCCCAAATGTCAGATCCCTCCTTCGTGTTATATATGATATGTCTAATAACCCTACCTGTCATTGCCATTGTAATGTCAGATAGTTATATCACTGCCAATGGAAGGTATGGTCAGTGAGTCTCCAAATCTTCTACCCTAAGTACCTCTACCCCTCCCACTGGTAACCTGGGCATTGGAGTCCCATACAGGTCTGAAGAATGCCATCTTGTATCACTGGGGACATTATAGCCCATGTGGTTGTTCTTCTGGGTTCTGCTTGTCTTGCTGGAGGTTTGTGATCCTCCCTAATAGGATCAGCATGGCATCGAGACCCTCACCAGAACTATAAGCCAGCCGCGGGCCCAGTTCTCAACCCCACCTTCCCAGTAAAGCGGTGCTCAGGGCACTGGGGATGAACAACCCCACGAGCATGTTTGTATTCCTGGAACCTCTGGTCCAGGCTAGCCTGGATTATGTAACTAGGCCCTGACATTCTCTCCCCCCACGGGTAGGTATGTACACGTGATATAATAACGCACTTGGGAGGCAGATCTAAAAGGAGTTGGGGGTCAAACTGAACCTAGCCTACATAGCAAGACCCTGTTTCAAACAAACACACACAAACAAGCTAGCAAATCCATGTAGAAGCACAGCCCCTTTGGAGTGAGGCGGGGGATGGGAGACTTCCTAGTGTGCCTTTGTGTTTTGTGGGTTCTGTTCTGTGGACATCCGTTGACTGTTTCTCAATACTCTTGTTCCTGAATTGGCCGGTCTCTACTCGGGGTGACTCTGTGCTGTCCCCCAGCGCCTCTTTCCTTTCTGTCTGCTACCCAGCCACTCCTAACCGACGCCACCAGACTCCTAGCCCAGGACTACACACTCCAGCCCCCTTGTTTTAAATTCTGAATCCCATCTTCTCCTCTTCAAGCGGCCCTGTGCTCCCAGGCTCCTCAGAGGGGATCAAGAGGACTGGGAGGACGTGCTCATACACCTCATGTCTGTCTCCTAGTCAGGGTTACTGTGCTGTGATGAAACACCATGACCAAAGCAAGATGGAGAAGACAGGCTTTATCTGGCTTACACTTCCACATCACTGTTCATCATTAAACGAAGTCAGGACAGGAACTCAAACAGGACTGGAACCTGGAGACAGGAGCTGATGTAGAAGCCACAAGGAGTGCTGCTTACTGGCTTGCTCATTATGACTTGCTCAGCCTGCTTTCTCACACCATCCAGGACCACCAGGCCAGGAATGGCACCACCTACAATGGACTGGGCTCTCCCTCATCATCCACTAAGAAAATGCCTTATAGACTTGCCTACAGCCAGATCTTATGGAGACATTTTCTTATTTGAGGTTCCTCCCAGATGTGTCAAACTGACATAAAACTAGCCAGAACATTCTCTCTCTCTCTCTCTCTCTCTCTCTCTCTCTCTCTCTCTCTCTCTCTCTCCCCAAGTCTTCTTCACACAGTCTGGCTCAGAACTCTCTGCCACCCAAGAATTTCTTTGGCCACCTCCTCTCTTTCTTCATCACTAGGACACAAAATATCCTGTGTGTGATTACATAGCCTTATGTGCATTCTTTTGCGTGCCTCAGCCCTCTTGAGACATCTGTCCCTCCCAGAGATCCGTGCCTTGGAATCCTGCCTATCTTGGTATGGAAACATCAGCAGCCTGACTTTGGAAAATCTTTCTCCAGACCCTCAGCAGCTCTCGTGTAGAGACCAAAGGAACCGCTTGGCTTGACTCCCTCTTGCGCCTGCACCCCTCACAGCTCACCCCTCCAGTATGAAGCCATCTGTCTTTAATGCACAGTGAACTCCACCTCTCTGTGGCTGGAACATTTAGAACAATAAGAGTAAAATGCAAATGTTGGAGGGGTAATCCCAGTGCTCAGGAGAAGCAGGAGTTCAAAGCCAGCCTAAGCAGTACATGGAATTTGAAGTTAACCAGGACTGTATGAGATCCTATCTCAAAACCAACCAGACAAAGCCAGCTTCTCCCAGACTCCTCACCTATGGCTCTCAACCACCCCACATGCCTCGCTCTCCTCTCCACTCTCCTGCTTTAACCAAACATCTATCATTCGTCTTGTTTCCAGGCACACTGTGAGAATGCACAGCTCTCTGTTTTAGAGTCTGCTGTCTAGCAGCCGGTCTCGGTAAGAGTGGCCAGGACCTTGCTTGGGGGTGGTCACCTTTTCCAAGAAAGCTTCCCTGAGCCCCACCCCAGTCAGACTGACTCAGTTCTGGTTTTTCTTTGAGCCCTAGGCTTATCTTTGCTCTTACCACATACAGGGCAGACATCACTTGTTCTGCTAGGCAGCCATGCCCCTTGTCCCTTTCTCCACGCCATCAGAACCACCACCTGTCCAGATGACGATGCACCCATCGGGGAAACCTTCTAAACACTCGTGTGCGTGCCTCTTGTCCCTACCTGCCTCTTCCCTGCCTCCCTTTCTTTAACTTCCTCTCCGCTCTGGCAAATGAGAACACTGACGGTTTTTTTTCCAAACAGGCTTCTGAGAAATATTTTTTCTTTTCTGAGTAGGTGATACAATTCACTTTCTCCTTGGCCTTCCCCATTTCTGCCTTGAGCAAAATTGTAGAAGGGACCATGGCAGCCTCTTGAGTCAGCTAGGCCACAGTCTTCTGACTGAGTTAACGTGGCATGGCAGAAAGGGAGGGAAAAAAAGCTTAAGAGTTTTTTTATAAAGTTTTTTTGTTTTTTGGTTTTTTGTTTTTTTTTTTTTTTTGAGACAGGGTTTCTCTGTAGTTTTTGGTGCCTGTCCTGGAACTAGCTCTTGTAGACCAGGCTGGCCTCAAACTCACAGAGATCCGCCTGCCTCTGCCTCCCGAGTGCTGGGATTAAAGGCGTGCGCCACCACCGCCCGGCCTTTTATAAAGTTTTTTAAGATACCCGTGTATGCCCGTGGAGTTCAGGAGTTGGAGCCCTGAAGCTGGACTTACAGGCAGTTGTGAACCGCTCAGTGCAGGTGCTGAGACTTGAACTCAGAGCTCTCGGAGAGCAGCAGTTCACGCTCTCAGCTGCCGAATCCGGTCCAACCAGCCCAAGTTCTGACAACACCGTCATGCCATCCTTTCCCCAAATCTTGACTCACACCTATGCCTCTCAATCCTCCAGATTTCCTGCTGTGTGAACTTGACAAAAGTACTGTGTTGTCTGGGATCAGATATGTTCCCAACTAACATGGGAAGTCATGTGCAAACCATCTCAGAGCCAAGCATGGTAGCCCATACTGCAAACCCAGCACTTCAGAGTCTGAGGCAGGAGAATTGGCGCGAGTTTGAGGCCCACCTAGGGCTACATAGTAAGTTCCAGGCCAGCCTGAGCTGTAATGTGAGACTATCCCCTAAAAAGAAAAAAATTCAAAATAAAATTTTAGAGTCTGTTTCCATGGCTAGAGACACAGACCTGACGTGTATCCCATAAACAATGGCTTCCCTCCCCTGACTATTATGGGTGAGTCAAGGGGACGGGCTCGATTGTGTCCCAGCTTTCCTGCCACTATGGCCAACTGACCCGTCGTTCCCCTACCTACCTGCCCATCCTCTCAAAGAAGAGTTCTCACTCCACGCCCCACTATGCTGAGCAGATATCCGCTACCTGTGACCAGAAAGAGGGACACACCTCGGAAGCTCCAGCCCCAAGGCTCCGCCCTCTTGGCACATGGGTTTAGTTTTCTATTTCTCTGGGAATCTCACCTTCACTATCTTTAAGAATAGAATATCTGGATGGAGAGATGGTCCAGCAGTGAGGAACAGTGCCTGAGGACTCAGGTTCCATTCTCAGCACCACAGTGCAGCTCCTAACTGCAACTCCAGTTCCAGGAATCCAGTGCCCTTTTCTGGCCTTGGTGGACACCAGGCACATGCATGGGGCGCAGACATATGTGCAGACAAAACACCCACGCACATAAATTTAGTTTAAAAAATAATAGAAGCTCCAGCCGGGCTTGGTGGTACATACCTGTAATCTCAACACTCAGGAGGTAAAGGAAACAGAATTAGTGGTTCAAGGTCATCTTCAGGACCATAGTAAGTTCAAGACCAACTGGGCTACTGAGACCCTGTCTCAAAAACAGAGCAGCAGCAGCAGCAGCAGCAACAACAACAACAACAACAACAACAACAACAACACATACACACCAAAAAACAAATGAACAAGCAGAAGCCGTTCAAAGACAAAACCCTGGCTTTCACACCCATCCCCTAGGCTTGGTCAAATGCAGACCCCCAGAGGGCAGAGCAGACATCTACTAAGCTCCTCCCACTAGCCCCACCTGTTCTCTTCCCAGGGCTCAGCTCAATAGTCAGGTCTAGAATGAACTGAACTGAGCCTTACTCACTAAATAATAGCTCTAGTTCCGTAAGGAACAAAATGTACTTTTTAGATCTGATCGACGCTGCGTACTCACACCACTGATAGTATGTTGTATTGATTACCAAATACTGAAGGAAGAACTCCAAAGTATCACTCAGGGACAGCTATTCACATTGCCCACTTTGCCATTTGATAGGTGACTTTGTCTAGGAGCCCTCATGACAACCTTATAGACAACCCTGAAGTCTATGGATAGAGGCCCACCTCCATGTGGGCCTGAGCCAGGGCCACTCAGAGGCTCTCCAATGTCCCTTGCCCATTTCTGCCCCAAGTGTGTCCCAAAGCCTTTGCTATTGTGAAATTTAACAACAATGAAAATGAAGTAGGAGTAGGTACAGAAAGAGTTCTCCTTTTTCTAAATAAAAGAAAATATAAAAATCCAACTTGCATTCCATGAAGGATTTAGCAGTGCAGACCACCGACACGATTGAGTTAGACCTGGAATTGGTGGGTGGGGGTGGAGGAGGCGAGCTGGCAGGCGAGTGGGGGGGATGCCTCTCTGACGGCTTCTCCAGAGCCAAAGCTGGAAGCCAGAAGGTCTCAGGTTGGTTCATGCAAAACAAAACACAGCGAAACAAAAACCATTCAGGACTTAGAAGGGCTTCACGCACCAGTGTACCCAATGGCGAGCAATGAAAATGAAAAGTCTAGATTGTGTTTTTGATGAGCCACACCCTTCCCTTTGCCATAGTCCAGAGTCAGTCCAGGACCTCACACAAGCTAGGCACAGCAAACTCATAGGTGTACCACTGAGGTGTACCCATGCCGTGATGAACCCCTTTCTGCTTTCCTTTTCCTTTCCCTAGGGGGTTCTATTTGTGCAGAAGAATTACAAAGAACCTTGGAACATATGGCAAGACCTTTAACGTATTTCATTTGGGGGTTGCATGTGTGTGGAAGTCAGAAAACAACCCCATGGAGTCAGTTCTCTCCTCTACATGTGGGGGACCCTAGCATCAAACTCAGGTCTTCAGGCTTGGTGGAGGACGCTTTTGTACCCACGGAGCCATCTCACTACCCTGATTATGAGACAATGATGATCATCTTGTTGGTTTGTTGGTTAGTTTCTCAAGGCAGGGTTTCTCTATATAGCCCTGGCTGTCCTTTGAACTCTCTATCCACCTGACTGGCTCACAGAGATCCGCCTGCCTTTACCTCCTGAGTGCTGGGATTAAAGTGTAGGCCAGCACCACCCGGCTGAATCTGACGTAGGATCCACCACTGGCCAGCTAAGTGCCCAGCACCAGCATAAACTCTTGTTCCAGATCTGCACTATGGTGACCTAATGCTCCATGGTGTCAGCCCACAGCCATCTAAGCCAGCCAGAAATCTCAGCCCCATCCTCCCTCCACATCTGCCTCTCGTAACTTCTGCCGGGCTGTCACTGAGGCCTGGAGGGCTCCATCCTCACAGGACGCTCCCTGAGACCCTCCTCACACCTGAGCCGCTGATGCTTACAGCATCAGATTCTGTAAATGTAAATGTTGTGCTCTGATTATATTCACACCTCCTCATTATCCTCTGCCCCCCCACACCACCCTCCTGCCTCCCTTCACCTTTCCAAATCAGCCTCTTCTAGTTTTCCAATTGTTTTTAAATAAATCCTGCATATGAGAGAAGACCGATCACATCTGGTTTTCTGAATCTGACTTGTTTCACTTAGCACGATGACTTCCAATTCCATCTCTTTTCCTGAGACTGCCATGACCTCAGTCCTCCCTGCAGCTGAATAAAACTCTATGGTATATCCATTCTGTGTACCATGCTCTCTTTGTCCTCAGTCCACCGATGGGCAGCTGAGCTGATGCCACTTGGCTGTGGGGAACAGTGCTACAGTGAGCATGCATGTGTTCATCTCTCTCGGGTATGCTGACCTAGAATCCTTGGATTTATGAGTCCCTTTCTGACCAGCTAATGACAAGCTTTGATGGCAGGGGATAGTGTGTGTGTACGTGTGTGTGTATCAATCAAGCCCCACTTGGAGCCTCCATTTCCTCGTGGACTGTCTTCTGACCTACTCAGAGGGCCATGAATCTGACGTAGGATCCAACATTGGCCTGCTAAGCGCCCAGCACCACCATAAATTCTTGTTCCAGATCTGCACTATGGGTGACCTAATGCTCCATGGTGTCAGCCCACAGCCATCTAAGCCAGCCAGAAATCTCAGCGCCATCCTCCACATCTGCCTCTCGTAACTTCTGCCCGGCTGTCACTGAGGTCTGGAGGGCTCCATCCTCACAGGACACTCCCTGAAACCCCATCAAACCTGAGCCGCTGTCTGTGTTCTCACCTTCGCCCTGAATCCAAGTCTCCTCCAGCAGCAATGGACATGTCTGAAAGACATGAATCTAACCCTGTCACTCCTTTGATTAAAACTCATAATTACCTTACACACACAGAGTACTCCAACTTCAGTAGCTTCCGGTCAGGATCCACTCTGTCCCTTCCTGCCTCAGGACCTTTGTACACACTGTCCCTGCCGCTTAGAACAGTCCTCACCCATTCTGACCGATAAATTCCTACTCCCCCTTCAGACTGTTCTCTTGGGAATTCTTTCTCTTTCACTTGAATTTAAAAAAAAAAACAACAAAAATAAAAAAACATCTAGCCCCTTCTACATACCAAGCATTGTTCCCAACACTGAGAACACAACAACAAACAAAGAATGATCCCTGCCCTCATAAAGATTACATCCTATGCCTGTGGGTGTGGCTCAGTGGTAGAATGCATGTTCAGCCTGCACAAAGCCCTGGTCTCCAACATCAGCAACACACACACACACACACAAAGAGAGAGAAAAACAGACGGACAGAAAGAGAGAGAGAAAGGGATTATATCCTAGTCAGGGAGAAAGATAATTATTAAATAAATACAGTTTTCAGATGGTAGCAACAAAGACATTTATCAAAATGACTGTTATTATAATAAATAAATTATTAGAAGAAATAACTTTTTTTCCAAGACCAGGACGGCCTTGAACTCACAGAGATCCATCTGCCTCTGCCTCCCAACTGCTTAGATTGAAGGTGTGCACCATTGGTATGGTTGTACTTATTTGAAATCCCAGTCTAAAAAGGCCAAAACAAGAGGATCTCTGTAAGTCCCAGGACAGCTTGGACTACATATCAAGTCTAAGGACAGCCTGGGCTACATAGTGAGACTTGGTCTCAAGAAAGAAACAAAACAAAACAAAAAAGAGGTGGGGGTATAGCTCAGTTGGTAGAGTGATTACCTATCACACATGAGCTCCTGGGTTCGGTCTCTGACACCACATAAAAGATAAAAACAAAAAATAGCAGCAACCAAACAGATAAAGTGGCTCACTGTGAATCCCATCACTTGAGAGACAGAGAGAAAGGCGTTTGCTTATCTACGCAGTTGTTAAAACTTAATTCGAGACTATTTCATCTGTCGCACAGTTTTGGAAATGTGACTCTAGCCAGTCCTCTCAAATTAAAGAATAAGAGAGAACACAATGAGACTTCACAGATATCCCTCAAAACTGACAGGAAGAGGTTCACACACCTATACATTCATAGATACACCAAACGCATCTCCTCTCTCTCATATTGTCTCTCATAGTCTGTCTGCCTGCCTCTCTCTCTCTCTCTTTCTCTCTCTCCCCCCCCTCACACACACACACACACTCTCTCACACACTCACACACACACGCACTCACATATTCTCACACACACTCTCACACACACTCACACACACTCGCTCACACATGCACTCACAAACACTCTCACACACACACACTTGCTCACACATTCTCACACACTCACACACACTCACACACTTGTTCACACTCTCTCACACACTCACACACACTCGCTCACACTCACACACACACACACACACACACACGCACCTCCTCTAACCCCTATAGCCTGCCTTGCCCTCAGGAGATACAGTTGCTGAGAGTGACCAGCCCTCCTTCTCCCTAGACGTCATCACTCAGATGATAATCAGCAGCACGGATGGCAACAGAGATCCCAAATTCTGTCCCCTCCCCCAGTTACCCAGCAACGTGAGCCTTGGCAGAGGCTGAGGTTAAATTAAAATAGAGATGAAGGGACATTGTAATTTTGTGGTCACTCTCTACGCTGACCTCTACTCGCTCCTCAAGCCCCACGCTCAGTATCATACTCAAAACCCAGGCCCTCACAGCCCCAGGCAAGCCACTCACCCATGTTCCCATGAGGGCCTACACTGTCCCCAGCCTTGGGTAGCACCCCACCCTCTCTCATAGACAGTCCCCCCAGGTTTAACACAGACATACTCATGAGGAAGTATCACACACACACACATATCTACTCTTCCCACGCAGTACACAATCCTCTTACACCCCAAACCACAGGCTTCCACACAAGCTTATCCCCTAGTGCATACCGACACAGGGCAGACACCAACTTATGGGAAGATGGTAGCATCTGGGATGTGAGACATGGGTTCCACACAAGCCTGGGTCTGCTTCCTGCCTTCTCTCCCCACCACTAAGTGATTCACTCTACCTACACCCAGGTCAACCCTGCAAGCAGAGGTCCCCCACCCCTGGCCCAGGCTGGCCTCCAAGCCTCCTGATGGTCCATGGCCACCTGTCACTACCTGCTACACTGACAGAACCTCCAAGGCAAGTCCAAAGTCTTCAAGGACAATGTCCTTCCTGAGCAGGCCAGGCCAAGTCATGGGACTTAAAAGGTGACGTCAGGGAACTCGGGACATCAGGAACCCAAGGAGCACTGAGCCTGGACAGAGGGCATAGTTGATTGCTTGGGTCTGTGTAGATGGGGCACCCCTGAGGCACAGTTGGAGGACAGTGAGATAGCCCACAGAAGAGTCTCCCATTGCCATGGGACATGAGGAGAGGGTAAGGTGTCCTCTTCCCTGGATCTAGACCTTGAATTCTGCTGCCTGCCCAGTGACCAAAGCCAAGGAACCAATGGAAAAGTGTGTCAGAGGGGCTGGGGACACAGCTCATTAGGTAGAGTTGTCTAGCATGCACCAAGCACTAGGTTGGACCCCACTTTGGGAGGTGGAGGTAGGTAATAAGAGGGTCATTCTCCAAAACCAAAACAAGCCAAAGCCGGCACCTCCACCTCGGAGGCCCTTGGTAGTATCTCTTCTCTCTGAACCCCAAGAACTAAGGTAGCAAGGCAGCTGATCACTATCAGAGAAGACACCAAAGCTGAACAGGAGCAAAACAGCCCTGAGGGCATCAACCTCAAGCTCTGGGGTGAGCTGGGGGCACGGAGGAGAAAGAAAATGAGAGTATCCGCCCCCACCTCCTGACCTGTCGTCTCCACCCAGGTACATCCCCTGAGAGGTGACTATCCCACAGGGACAAGGTGCGGTCAGACCTGAGGTTACAGACCTGCTGTCACAGCCCGCCCAGCCCCCAGACCAGCCTTGCGAGATCTTTGTGGAGAGCTGACAGCAGCAGTTCGCCTGCCTGGAGACCCGTTTGCCTTGCGGGAGGGGAGAGTGGGGGAGACAGACCCAATTGTGCAGAACAAGGACTAATGTGGCTGGGACGGCGACGGGAGAGATGCCCTGGGTGGAGTGAGGAGGCCAGCCCACCCCACAAAAGACAATCTAACTCAAGCAACAGGTCCCAGTCGAGGGCTGGCCCTGCATCCGCGCTGTGCTGGGTGCCAGGGTGACAGGGACACAAGCAGTGTGTTCTCTGTCTCCAAAGAGCTGACACTGTAAAGAAATTATAACAATAACAGCCAGCACCAACATAGTGTTTATGACGTGCTGAGCCCTGTTCTCAGAATTTTACGAGTCATTTGATCTTGAAATCAACATTCTAAGCTATGTATTACTATCATTCCTATTTTAAAGATGGCAGACCTGGAAACACAGAGAGGGTGTGTAGCCTGCCCAAAACCACATGGCCAGGGAGTAGAGCTCCCATCTAAGGGTGGTGAGCCACTGAATGCCCATCCCCCACAGCTATGGAAGCCCCTAGATGACTAATCTTCAAACTGAGGTTGAATTCAGTGTTCACTAAACACACTGAGTGTCTTGCTGGGACTGGGAATCCAAACATCAGTTAGGCTGGGGCCTTGGCCCAAGAAGCTCTCCGCCTGATGAGTGACCTCATCCAGGTACAAAGACCATGTAGACATGAGATGCTTTGAACTTCCAGGGGAAGGAGCTACACTGATATCAACAGAAGGCTGGAGAAATGGCTCAGCCATTAAAAGCACTGCTGCTCTTGCAGAGGACCCATCCTCAATTCCCAGCACCTGCCTGGAGGCTCACAGTTGTCTGTAGCTCCAGTTCCAGGAGATCTGACACCCTTTTCTGGCCTCCGTGTCACCAGGCATACACATACATACAGGCAGGTAAACACTCATGCACATAAAATAAAAATAAATCTGTCAGTAAAAGGAGCCATTCATGGAAACAAATAGCATTAGTAACCATCAATAGAATAGAAAGGCAACCCAGAGAATGGGGGACACGGGCAAGTGGGGCATGATAGTGTATGTCTATGATCCCAGCAAGCAGGGCGTGATGGTGCACGCCTGTGACCCCAGCACTTGGGAGCTGGAGGCAGAAAGGTCAGGAGTTCAAGGTCATGTTGAACATTTTGAGTTTGAGGCTACATGACACCTGAAAGAGAAGTAGGGGATTGGCTTACAATCCTGACGGAGGATCGGTCTTGATGGAATTGTGACAGGGAGCACACGTCATGGTGGATGTGAAGCCAGAGGGCTGCTTTGCAAGGCTGATGTTCCTCTCTCACTTTTACATCGGTTCAAAGGATTGAACTTGGATCCTCAGGTGTTCATGACCAGCAAATGTTTTTACCCACTTCAATGGCATCATAGAGAAAACTCCTAATCTCAACAACAACAGCAACAAAAACTCCAATCCAAAGACAAGCAAAAGACTTGAGAGACATTTCTCCAAAGAAGATGTAAAGGTCCCGGTTATTCCAATCATTAGGAAGATGCATATTCAAAGCCTTTGTAAGGTGAGAGAGGGGCTGCTACCCCAAGCCTAAGTTAGCAAGTGCGGGTGTGAGTGTGGAATCAGACCCTGTGCACAAGTGCCAAGTAAGATGGTTCCTTAAATCATTAAAAACAGAACTACCCTGTAATTTAGGACATCCATTTCCTGGCACACTTATCTCTCAAAGAATTAGACTCAAAGTCTCATCTCAAAGAGCTATTTATATGTTCACCTGTGTTCAATCAATATTATCCACAATTGTAGAAAAGTAGATAAAACCCCAGTGTCCATAGAAGAATGAACGGATAAGCAAACTGTGGTACATTTCATACAGGGAGATGTTTCTCAGCCTTAAAAAGCAAGGGCTCCAACTCTGGCCACAACTCATGGCAGCCTTGAGGGCAGTGTGCTAACCGATGCGAGCTGCTCATAGACAGACCTTACTGAACGCTTCCATGACCGGAGCTAGCAGAGATCAGAGGCAGACGGAAGGTGAGAGGGCTTCAGGGGCAGCAGGATAAGAGTTGGTGTCGAATGGGTAAAGTTTCAGTTTAATAAGATGGAAAGTTCTGGAAATGGAGGACAATGCGGGTTAACAATATAAACACGCTTATTACCACTGGCACCATGCTCTTGAAAATGGTTATGCTGGCAAATTTTGTTATGTATACTTAACCACAATAAAAAGACTGTTCTTAAGTGAAGGGCAAACTGTAACTCCAAAACCAGACAGGCTCAAAGGAGACAACTCCCTGGGGCAGGGACAAGACAGAGGAGGCAAGGGATGAGCCAGGACCAGGGAAAGTCTGAGAAAGTGCTTCAGTAATTACGCCTGGCTGTGGATGTACCATCCCCACTTGGGGAACCCATTCCTCACCTCCCCGGTGGGACCAATAAAACCTGCCCTTCCAAGCCCATTAAAACTGTGTGTCCAGAGCTGGAAGGACAAGAGGTGAACACCACCAAAGCTGAAGGCTGCAAAGATGGCTCAGAAAACACCTGCACGCAAGCATGAGGACCCGAGTTCAAATCCCAACAACCTAAACAAAAGGCCTGGGGGGGTGGGGGCAGACACACAGACAGGTCCTTGAAGATCATTGGTCAGACAGCCTTGTCAAATGGAGGGGCTTCCAGTTCATTGAGATAAAATAAATAAATAAAAATAAAAAATAAAATTGAAGCCCGCAACCTGGTGGGGCATGCTTTGGTCAACCTGGTCTACAAAGAGAGTTCCAGGCCAACCAGGACTACACAGTGAGACCCTGTCTCTAAATAATAAGAAAATAAAGATGGAGGGCTAGTGGGATGGCTCAGCTGATATGGGGCACTTGCCACTAAGTCTGACAACCTAAGCTCGATCCTGGAAACATAAATGCACAATTGATTAATAATTAATCAATGTTTTAAAAGAAAAATAAAGTGATTAAGGAAAAGAAATACAACATTAACCTCTAGTCTACACACACACGCACACACACACACACACGCACACACACACACACGCACACACACGCACACACTGGCGGGTGGGGCGAGAATGATCAAGGATACACCTAGCAACACCCTCTGCCCCATCCCCACACGCATACATGTGCACAAGTTCAAGCACCCACAGGCACACACATGCATCAGAAGCTGGGGAGACAGTAGAGTGTGCCATGCCAGTCTGAGGACCTGAATTTATCCTGCATGCTCTTGGTGTGGTGGCTTGTGCTACGGAGGGAGAAGCCTATCTTAAAATTGAAGAAGAAACCTTTGGTTGGTTGGGTTATTTATTTATTTGTTTATTTATTTATTTATTTTCTTTATCTTGTTAAGCTTTTTTGAGACAGGATCTTACTATGAAAAGCAGGCTGGCCTCAAACTCACTGACAACACCCCTGCCTCAGCCTTAGTGCTGGGAATCACAAGGGTACACCAGACAGCACACCTAAAAAAAAAATGTTTTTTGAGACAGGGTCTCACTGTATGGCCCTTGTTGTTCTGGACTCACCATGTAGACCAGGCTGGCCTTGAACTCACAAAGATGCCTGACTCTGGCTCTTGAATGCTGGGATTAAAGGCATGCAATGTCACACCCAACTTCTAGCAATATTTTCATTTGAACACTCAAACAGATTTTGTGAAGAACTCTCCAGGTCAAAAGAAAGAAAAAGGCCTAAGACAGAGGCCCAGTCTTCCCCCAGGAGGTAGCTCATCCTTCTTATAGCCCACTTTCTTGCTTGGGTCATTTTCTTCGTCCCTTTATCTCCTCCAGGCCTGACAGAGCCCTTAGTCTGACTCCAGAGAGGCTATGGACGTAGCAATCCAGGCAGAGGCTGATGGTCCAGCCTGAATGAGCTCAGAGCTGCCAGATACTTACTGGGAGGAAAAGAGGGGGACGTGGGCTGGATGTGGTAAGCCTCACAGGCTCACTGGAAGGTTAACCAAGCCAGTCCAGTTGGGGACATGGGAGGGACAGGGCCTATCACAGTGGCCAAAAGGTTGTCACAAGGCTACTCTAGGGGCTACATAATGTGCCCAACGCTGTGAAGGAGTCTCTCGATGCCATTAGTCCTTGTCACCCTACTTCCCAAAGCTGGGGGACCAGATATGGAGGATAGAGGAAAGACATACTGCTGTGAGGGGAGACAGGGAGACAGGGTTCTTCTGAGCATGGAGATGATGGATGGAGGCTGTACGTAGCAACAACTGTTTTCCTCTGACCCCAAGATGCAACCCTACTTTCCATCTGCCTGGGAGTCACCCCCTCTGTGGGGTGTATCCTAAGCCTGGTATGATTTTTCTTCTGATTGATTTCCTGTCAGAGTTGGGGGCAGCACCCTAGACTTTACTCTTCCTCTGAGCTCACAGGTTCCCTGGGCTCTTGGCCATTAAAAACACAGAATCCTCTTCATAGCTCCAAGCCAGACAGCAGAGCTCTGGGGTAGAGACAGCCCTGAGAGGATGGATTCCAAGGAAGCCTCCAGCGTCTTCCAGGGCCAGGCGCCTGCTCGTCACTACCTCATAAGCATCCACCCACTAGCTCATCTTCACACATACCACCATCTGGGTCTGTTGGTGACCCAACAGGTAATTATTAACCCTCTGACAGGCACTGGCCCTTTAAGGCTGCCATGGGAAGAGATGACAAAATCACCCCACTGGACTTTGTGCCTAAAGGCTGGTGGGTCAGCAGGGCCTGGGAGCCCTTCTGGGAAGGCTGGAGGCCCCGCTCCAAGGGCAAGGGCAGCTGTATAGACCCTTCATCCTACTGCCTCTACACTGTGGCCCTGCAAAAGAGGGCAGTTGTAACCCAGCAATCCAGAGCTCCAGAGCCATGCTCTCTCCCTGGACACCCTCTCTAGAGTTCACTGGTCAGGTCACACTTATATCCCACCACCCTCCAACAAGGCTCTCAGCCTGGCATGTTTCCAGTGCCCACCTGTCACTGTGAGAAAGGGAACCTTGTCAAGGAGGGACTTCCTAGCTGTGCTTAGTACCCATCCCAGAACCCCAGGTGCTGGGCCAGCCAAAAGGGCTCTGGGCTAGTCAAGGCGACAGGTGTGCACTCTATGAGAGAGGAAAGGCAGGCTCAGTTCCCGGGGGCACGACAGCCACAGCTTTGAGCCCTGCACATCTGTGTAACGGAAAGGGCCTCTCGTGGTCAGTCGGTATTGGTGGTTCTGACAACTGCAGGAAACGGAGGGAGAAAGGCATGAGAGGGTCACCAGGCAGATCTTGACGAACTGAGATGGACTCAAGCTCTCCAAGAAGAAGGCCAAATAAGGATTTGTCAAGAGATTTAGGTGCCACTACCTCTCTGGGAGGCCTTTGGAGTCCTGACCTCAGGCTCCAGTGCTTGGGTGCCACCCTGGCGTATTCAACATCTCTGGCATCACCTGCACCTTAGAGCCAGATCAGGCACAGAGTCTGACATGTTGGGAGTACATAGCAAACGGCTTTGGAGAGAATAAGCAAATGAGCATCCACTGTATTGGATGACCAGGTCTGTACAGAAGGAAAGCCCAGACCCAAGGCACCGCGTGTGGGATTTGCCAAGTGGTACGGAGAGCGTAGCCCTTCACCAAAAAAGTGAATGAATCATCTTGTAGCAATAACCTGCCCCCTCCCCGGACTGCTTTGTCCGGATCCCACAGGCTGGAATGCATCCAGTTGTGTTCAGTAATGGGGCAAGGGTCTGGGGCCAAGTGAGGAATTAGAAGGCTTGGTCTCTGCTCTGCCTGTGATTGAACACAGCCATCTGAAATTATCTGAGAGGATCAATAAAGAAATCAAGATCAGTCAGATGGTAGTGGTGCACACCTTTAACCCCAGCACTTGGGAGGCATAGGCAGGGGGATCTCTGTGAGTTGGAGGCCAGCTTATCTACAGAGTGAGTTCCAGGACAGGCTCCTAAGATACACAGAGAAACCCTATCTCAAAAATAAATAAATAAATAAATAACCCAGACCCAGACAGGCAGATATCATATGTACTTACTTGTAAGTGGCTTTTAGACATAAAGCAAAGAAAAACCAGCCTATGATTCACAATCCCAGAGAACCTAGACAACAATGAGGACCCTAAGACATACAAGGATCTAGTCTATATGGGAAGTAGAGAAAGACAGATCTCCTGAGTAAATTGGGTGCATGGGGACCATGGGAGAGGGTTGAAGGAGAGGAGACAGGAAGGGAGGGAAGTGGAGAAAAATATATAGCTCAATTAAAAACAATAAAAATGAGTTTCTAAAATACAAAAATAAATAAAACACACCAAAAAACGAAAGAAAGAAATCAAGATAATATTGACACACTGAAGATGAGATATGTTGACAATAGGGTATTCTCAAGGAGGTTCTCAGAGGATGTGAGTTCTCAACTATAGAGTCGGGTCATTAATCCCATCCATCCACCCAAATATCTACCTAACCATCCATCCATCATCGACAACTCATCCAGCTACCTTCCAGTCTACCCATACACCCAACCATTTATCCTCCCAACCTTCCACTTCCTATCCATCTTCCCATCCACCATCCACCAACCCACCCAAGCATCAATGCAACCATCCACCTACACCTGTTCTTCCACCTGTCCAACTATCCATCCATCCTTATCCATCCACCCGCCCAACAATTCAAATGCACATCTGTCTGCCAACCCACCCATCTACCCACTTTCTCAACCTCCATTTGTTTATCCTTCCAAACACCCACTCATATATCCATTCCTCTAGTGGCCTGTCCGGCTATCCGTCCATCTTTCCATCCATACATCTGGCCACCCAGCCAACCCACCACCCAACAGCTATAGTCACTCATCCGTCTACCAACCCATCCAGTTCCCCATAGACCCAGTCCTCTACCCACTCACACACTCGTTTACCTTTCCTTCCAACCAACCATCCATGCCTTCCATACATCTACTCACCCATCAATCCAAACGCCAGTTATCCACATCTCCCTTCTCATATAGCCACCCATCCCACTAATCCACTGAACCATTCACGTATTCATCCACAAACACACCACACACCCATCCATCCATCCACCCACCCAGTGCCTATCTATCCAATGAAACTTTTGACATTATTAAAAGTCTGACCTGATAACATGTTGGCAAATGAACACAATCTTTCTCTCGGCTTTCTTTTGGCCTTACTGGGTGGTCAGCGTCTAAACTCTGGTGGCCGCGCAGTCAGATAATACCAGATAGCTATGTCGTTCACAAGTCAGAAATTGTAGTGAGGAATGTCTCAAGATGGTCAGTCTTACAGGATTTTTCCACCCCAGGCACACCCCCAAAATCTGCCAGGACCTCTTCTCCAGGAACAAGAAGAGAGAGGGAGGGAGGAGCTTGGTGAAGCAGAAGACACCTGGCAGGCAGACAAGGTTAGTGGTGACCTGTTGTTTTTCTAGGCTCTTAGTGACCTCACCTTTGACCAACAATTTCCTGGCACTGGCTCAGTCTGCCAAAGGGGTGGGGGGGCAGCAAAGGGACTTCAAGAGGAAGGTAAACAGCAGGTGAGGCCAAAGGTAGCCCTAGAAGGCATGGGGCACATTCCAAAAAGTCTCCCGAGCCTGAGGCCTGCAGTAAAGCCCAAAGTCCAGCAGGGAACACACACCTGCATTGCAGTTGTCGACAATGCTATAAACACTCCATTGTTCAGGGATTACCCACATACAGGATGCCTTCCACTGCCTTCCTCTCCTCCCCACACTCACCCCCAGAGCTCCAAGTGCTTCTTGTGCAGCAGGCCTGGAAGCAGCCAAGGAGTCCTACCTGGGCACTGCCTTTCATCTTGGCGTCTATCCGGTCCTCCAGCTCTCCGAGTCAGCACCATCTGCAGGCAGGAGTCACTGCTCTCTGAACCCCAGACTCATGCTGTGGAGGAGTGGAGGAAGGGCTGTCAGCCTTGCTGGACTGTCACCCTGCTGGATGCTTCAAAGGGAAGCTCGGAATTCCTCAGCCAGCAGCCTGGCTCCATTCTCTCTGCCGCTCACAAGCATCATGGTCTGGGAGTCACGGTGAGATGGAGGAGCACCTGGGCAGGGCTGCTGAGAGGAGGTAGCATTCGTGAAATAAAGGCAGCCTCTTCTTCTAAATGTTAGATGTTACTGCACGTCACACAACTCCCCATTCTACAGGTCCACAGAAGAGAGGAAAACAGAATTGGGGTCTCCCTGCTCGTTTTCTTCCTCTACTTACTCATCCTCATCTTCTTAGGTCAGCCTTCTACAGACGAGCTCCTCAGGGCTGGGGGACACAGATCTCTTAGGGACCCCAGGAAAGCTAAGGACACCTTTCCCCAAAGACATTCATTCACATATCGCCAAGACTGCAGACTGTCTCAGGGGGTCAGACAGCTGAAGCAGAGGGCCCTGTCACAACCTTTAGATTATGCTTCTCACGGTCACAGCCTCTAGGGTATAGCCTGAGCTTCCAAAACCAAACGGTACCCGGAATCTTACAGAGTCCTATCCCCGAGGCCCCAGAAAAAGACTCATGTGACCTGATCCTTCCTGAAAAAGCCCTTTTGGCTAGCTTGTCCTTTCCCTCACCATCCTGTGTCACCCAGCTCCACTCCTGTCCACAGCTATGTCCTGAGCTGGTGAATTCCACTCGGGTCTTCGAAAGCCAAGCAGAATCTTAGAGACCATCTGTATAAACCTCGTTATCTTTTCCGATGAGAACTGTAAAAGGCCCAAGGTAGCTGACTCACTGTAAATCACTGAGATAACCGGGCCTGACCGGACTCCATCCCCGTCTCAGATGAGAGTGCAGTGGACCTACTGTGTGCTCCAACAGGGCCTCACTAGGGAGAGGAGGGGCTACTGCAAATAAATGAGCTTCAGTTACATTGGCCAAGCACGTCAAAAATCCTTGGAATGAAAAGAGCAAACAGGGTCACCAGGCTCCTGATTACATAAGACATTGCAAAAGCTGCAGAGCTCAGCAAAGGCAGAGCTGAAGCATTCATTCATTCATTCATTCATTCATTCAACACATAATTATAAAGCTCCAAGCACTACCCATGGGGACAAACAGTCAAGACAATCACCCAGACAAACTTCCTGCTTCCAGAAAACCTCAAAAGGAAGAAAGTTGATCTTTAAAGCAATCAAGTCTTGCTAGAGATTAATACTGTAGGGAGGGTGACCTAAGTAGAACTTGGTGATGTCGTTGATTCTCCGCCCTCCCACTGTGTGTTCCTGCGTGCGTGCGTGCGTGCGTGCGTGTGTGTGTTTGTGTACGGGTGAAATATTTGTGCAAGTGCCCAAGGAAGAGGCATTGGATCCCCGGAGCTGGAGTTACAGGCAGTCTCTGGGCTTCCTGATGGGGCTGCTGGAAACAGAACTCAGGACTTTTGGAAAAGCAGCCAGGGTTCTTAAGTGTGAACCATCTCTCCAGCCCTTGGTGATGGTATATTGTGGGGAAGGAGATGCTCAAGGAGGGCCTCTTTTAACTCGTTCTGAAAAGTACAGTGAAGGTATCCGTGCAGAAGCGTGGAGGCGGAATGTTCCAAGAGGAAAGAATAGCAAGTTCAAAGTCCCTAAGGCAGATGTGAAACAGATTGGTTCCAGGAAGCTCCAGCTGGGCAAGGGAGTGAGTGAGCCCTCAAGAAGGCTGAGGCGAGGACGAGGGTGGCACTGGCCTGGCCACGTAGCAGGTGCGGTTGGCTCTGTGGTGAGCGAGGAACAAATTCTCTGGAAATTCAGTAAATGCAGGATTGGGGTACTCATTCACCCGTCCATGTGCTTAACAAGTATTTACTGACTCCCCGTCAATTGCCCAGCCAGGTTGGTTGGATAATACCAGCGTGTGATTTGGGGATCATAAACTCAAAGCTAACCTGCCAGGACTAGGTAAAAAGAACATCTCAAACAACAACCCAAAGTCCCAAAGACCTGAAGTTCAGGTCCTCTTGACATCCTGTGGGGAAAGACAGTCTTTCCTGAAGTAAGAAGCCCAGTCTGTCAGAGTCTGCCCCACCTGCTAAGAGGAGCAAGGACCAGCCAAGCCAGAGGGGAGCAAAAGAGCCACAGAGCTCAGGCCAGATGATCAGATGGTAATAAGAGGGATGAACTCATCTGTAACTATCTATCTATCGATCGATCGATCTATCTATCATATATCTATCTGAGGGGGAGGGTTTTGAGACCATGCCTCATGCAGCCAAGACTGGCCTCAAACTTGCTATGTAGCTGAGGATGACCTCGGACTTCTGCTCCTCCTGCCTCCACCATTACCACAACTAGCTTTGGAATTAGTTTTGAAGCAGAGTAGCCCCAGGGACTGCTGGTAGCTTTGTTTCTAGAGGACAGAACAGAAGGAGCATTCCCCAGGAAAGGAACGCTCCCTGTGAAAGCTGCACCTTGCACTGCCATGCAGGTGATGAAGACACCGAGGGAGAGCCACAGGTATTCGAGACTCACAGAACCCGACAAGTTGCCCCAAGGAGAAAGTTCTACATGCCCTTCGCTTACAAAACCTGTCCTGGGGCTAGAGAGACAACTCTCAGCAAAATACCCGCCTGGAAAGCAGGAGGCCCTGAGCTAAGAGCCCCAGCACCCACATCAAAGCTGGGTGTGGTCACAAGTGGCTATATAACTGTACAACTTGGGGGACAGGGGATAGAGACAAGTGCACCCCTGGAGCACTGTAGTCATGAGCCCAGCTAATCAGTGATGCCGGGGTCGGTGTGAGGTGAAGTGCATGGCCAGATGTGGTGGTGCACACCTTTAAACCCAGCACTGTGGTGGCAGAGACATGCAGAGCTCTGAGTTTGGGGTCAGCCTGGTCTACATAGTAAGTACCAGGCCAGCCAGGGCTACGTAGTGAGATACACTCTTTAGAAAGGAGGGGTGGGGGTAGCTCAGTGGTTAAGAGCATTGGCTGCTCTTCCAGAGGAAGCAGGTTCAACTCCCTGCACCTACATGGCAGCTCACACCTGTCTGTAGCTCCAGTCCCACGGCTTCTGACACATCACAGACACACATTCAGGCAAGATACCGACAAACATAAAATAAAAGTAAAAATAATTCTTAACAAAAGATAACATGGAGACTAACACAGCCTTGACCTCTGCCCTCGACAACATATACACACATGCACACCTGCACTAGTACACACATACACATATATGCACCACTGAGAGAATCAAAGGCTGCTGTCATGAGGAGGAAGATGGACCAGAGGTGGTGGAGCAGTCCCAGGTAAAATGTCTTCCCATTGGGTTTTGCAGTCTGTGTGGAGCTGATCAGGCCTCGCCTCTCCTGAGCACAAAAGTCGTGGAATCAGGGTTAAGGCCACGGACGCCTGCCCCTGTCCTCCCTCAGACTCCCACCGTCCTGTCTTCTGGACAGCAGATGGTCCGTACCTTTGGAGTTTGATGATATTCATTTTTTTAACTCAAGAAAGAATTCTTCTTTTCTTGGAAGAAAGTCGCAACGGGGATGATGCGCAGAACTGTTTCCCAGCATTACATTCTGAGTAGTCGTGGGCATTAGGCCCCTGCGAGGAGCTTCTGCTAGGCACCTCCAACTCACGATAACACCGACCATCTGCCTGTCTGCAGCAGCCACAGAGGGACTGTAGAGAGGGAAGAATGCCAGCTTCTTCCTCCAGCCCCATCTCCTGTGAGTGATCTACCTGTGTATTAGCTTTTTGTCAACTTGACATAACCTAGAGTCACCTGAGAAGAAGGAAGCTCCTGAAAAAATCACCTAGACAGCTTGACCTGTGGGTGTGTCTATGGGGCATCGTCTTGATTAGTAATTGATGATACTGTGAGAAATATCATCCCTTGGCAAGGCAGGTGGTTCAGGGCTATATAAAAAAAACATGAGCCAGTGGGGTGCTGGCCTTTAATCCCAGCGCTCAAGAGGCAAAGGCAGGTAGATCTCTGTGAGTTCGAGGCCAGCCTGGTCTACAGAGTGAGTTCCAGGACAGCTAAGGCTACCCAGAGAAACCCTGTCTCCAAAAACCAAAATGAACAAGCAAGCAAACAAACAAACAAACAAAAACATTTCTGTAATTGGTTGATTTTACTTTTTACTCTTTTGTTCTTTGGGGGGTTCATCACCCAGCTCCCAAATAAATCACATAAGAAGGTTTGTTTTTTCCTTATAATTTCACAACCTTAGCTTGGCTTTTTTTCTAGCCAGCTTTTCTTAGAGTATCCCACCTACCTTTTGCTTCTGGGCGTTTACCTTTCTCTATTCTATGTATCTTTTCTTCCCTTCTCTCTCTGTGGCTTGCTGTGTGGCTGGGTAGCTGATGTCCTCCTTCTGTCACAACTTGATCTTCTCTCTTTTTTTCCTTCTATTTATTCTCTCTGCCTGGCAGACCTGCCTATCCTTTCTCCTGCCTTGCTATTGGCTGTTCAGATCTTTATTGGACCAATCAGGTGTTTTAGACAGGCAAAGTAACACAGTTTCACAGAGTTAAACAAATGCAGCACATCTTTGCAACATGAAACAAATGTTCCACAGCATAAACAAATGTAATCATCTTAAAGTAACATTCCACAACACCCTTCCTTCCCTAAGTTGCTTTTCATCATAGTTTGTCCCAAGAGAAAGCAAACAAGGACATTGCATAGGAACCTCCAGCCTAGGTCTGGGCCTCCACTAGCCCTGGCCTCGGAGCTGCTTTTCTCTCTCCCCCCGACTCCCCTCCCCCAACCTCAAACATATCTGACCTCTGACCCTTGCAGGCAGGCCCTCCATCTTGCCTTCTACTACACATGAGTCCAGTGCTGGGCATAGAACTAGGGCCTTTTGCACACACCCAGTGAGAGCTGACCACTCACCTACCATAGCCCACATTTTACTTTTTATTTGGAAACAGAACGTCACTAAACTGCCAAAGCTGGCATTGAACTCAGTCTATAAACCAGGCAGACCTTGAATTTACAATCCTGCTTTATCCTCCTGAGTCACTGGGACTGTAGGCTGACCTTACTAGGCCTAGAAGAAAGACCATCAGGAACAAAGGACATTTGCTCACAGGACAAAATGAGTGCCTCCTATGGAGCTTAGATGCATCGGAGCAAAGCAGAAATGCATGCATGCTACGGCTTACATGCACGTGCGCACACACACACACACACACTCACATGTGCATGTACACAGAATGTTCCTAGGGTAGACATCACTGTAGGGTGACATGTGAAAAAACCTGGAAGATGAGAAAATAGGTCCTGCACATGTCTCCACATAGAACATGCCAGGTCAAAGGGACAGGAGCAGGTCAACTATGTGTGTGAAATACACTGGCTGCTCTTGGAAAGGATCATGTAGGGGCCTTGAGGTCACCATTATCAGGGTTTGGCTTTTAGTCTCAGGAAAAAGCCAAGAGATATTGCCAGGGTTTGAGACATAAGGTGACCCAATGTGACCCACCCATTCCTCATGACAGAAAGTGACAGGACAAGGAGGTGGCTGCCCAGCCTGGGCAGGGAGCAGAGGGGCAGGCCATGCCCTTTTTTTCTTAGTCTGCCTGCCAGGGCAGAGTCTTCTGAGGTGACCGTATCTCCTGCAGCTTCCCCGTCATGCCCTGGTCCTCTCTCCTTCGCCGTATCCCTGCTGGTCAGAACTCGGCTTTGGCCTTCAGCTCAGCCCACAGAGTGGGTCAGCCTTGCTTTCTGAGCACTCCCAGAAAAGAGTGAGCCGGCCAGAAGAAAGTCACAGTGGGCCTGGCAGGGGAGAACAGCAGATTACAGTGTCTGGGCCTAGTGGCTCACCCTATAATCATCACAGGCGCAGGTGGACAGGGCCCTGGACCACACCCCTGCAGGGCCAGCACTTGCTAGCCTCCCCAACACCGTCCTGATGTCTCACCTCAAGCGGAGAGGAGGCAGGCAACATTGTGAAGGCTCTGAACCCAGCCTTCAAGCCTATCTGAGGGAAGCCTAAAGGGAACCCTGAGGTCTCCAACAAGAAATGACGGTGTCCAGAGCATGCAGAAGACTTGAACCCAGAACGCTGACTAACTGCAGATGCTGCTTCTTCCGGGTCAGGCCTTGGACTCAATCAGCAGGACAAGGCTTCACAGTCCTTACTTCAAGCCAGTAAGATATATTACCGTGTGACAAAGCAATACGCATGTAGTTTACAGTCGAATGCTGGCTTCCAGAGGGAAAATTCTTTCCCATGATGGAGACATGAACGCCTCAGACAGGGAGGTTCAGTCAGGACAATGTTTTCCCACCCAGCTAGGCAGCATAATGCCAACAGACAAGCAAGCCCCTTGCCCTCTGTCACCCCACGCCAGCCTGGAAACAATTCCTCCTGTTCTCTAGGAACAAAAGCTCCATGTCAGCTTCCTGGGCCACCTGTCTGTCCGGGAACAGATCTGGCTGCCTTCGGCTATCACGTGCCCTGCGTGGCTGTGGCCTCCAGCACCTGAGTCATCTGTGACTCATTGCCCTCTACCCTTGGCTCAAGAGGGATGGGCCAAGTGGACTCAGCTCTGAATGGAATAAGACCAGTCTGATGTCCCTGGCACAAGCCTGCCCTTCCCTTCCCCCAGGGTCGGACACAGGAACAGCAGACCTCTCAAGGAGAACACTCACGTGAACACACAACTTCCCACAGAGGACCTGGCACAGGTGCACCCACCACACCACAATATGCCCTGTGGCACCTGCCACCCCCATCTATGCTAGAAGACCCCACAGTCCCAAGTCTTCTATTAACTATGGGATCACACACACACACACACACACACACACACACACACACACACACACACAGTCCCTCTCTGGGCCTCAATCTCCTCCTTTGATCTAGGACTCACTTGAAGGGCTAAGGTCCCTTCTAGCCCTTAATCTAAGTTACCTTTATTTATTTACTCTCTGGGCGCATGCATGTGTTGCAAGCATGTGTGCAGTTTTCTCTCTCCACTATGTGGGTTTTTCTCCACTGTGGGTTGCAGGAATCAGACTCATGTCACAGGCTTAGTGGCAAAGAGTGCCTTTACCCACTAAGCCATCTCTCGAACCCTAAGCAAGTATTTTAATAAAGTATTTACACACCTGTAATCTGTCAGGGATAAGAGAATCAGGAGCATGATGGCAGCATGGAAGTGGGAAAGATGGGAGCACGGTCCTTCCAGACATCAGCACAGCTCTAGCTACAGTCAGACAGGGAACACGGTCCTTCCAGACATCAGCACAGTTCTAGCTACAGTCAGACAGGGAACACGGTCCTTCCAGACATCAGCACAGCTCTAGCTACAGTCAGACAGGGAACACGGTCCTTCCAGACATCAGCACAGCTCTAGCTACAGTCAGACAGGGAGCATGTCCCCAGCCCCGACATCAGCACACCTCTAGCTACAGTCAGACTGGGAGCATGCCCCCAGCCCCGACATCAGCACACCTCTAGCTACAGTCAGACAGGGAGCATGCCCCCAGCCCCGACATCAGCACACCTCTAACTACAGTCAGACTGGGAGCATGGCCCCAGCCCCGACATTATTACACCTCTAACTACAGTTAGACAGGGAGCATGCCCACAGCCCCGACATCAGCACACTTAACTACAGCCAGACTGGGAGATTGTCCCCAGCCCCGATATTATTACACCTCTAACTACAGTCAGACTGGGAGCATGCCCCCAGGCCTGACATCACCACACTTCTTCCTACAGCCAGGCAGCAAAGGGTAAGAGAGAGGGCCCTGGAATATGTTCCACCAAGTCCCACAAGAGCAACCACCTCCAGGGAAGGACTAAGAAGATGAATTTCCATGGGTACCAGCCAATTGGGCTTCTTTAAGGGCAGTTTGATGTGGACTCCCTCAAGATAGGGCTGTGTCTCCCTCAGACCAGGACTCCCTAGGCCAGGCCGTGGAGGTAGAGACCTCAGATTCTCACAGTTGACAGCCCTACAGCGAGGTGACAAAGCTCTTTGAGAAACTGTCTTTACTAGCTGTTTGCCATTTTGGGTCTCTTTCATCTTCAGATCCTCTGAGGTGTTGTGGGTCACACCTGATATGACTCCCCAGAAGAAAGACAGGCACAGAGCCTTAATAGTCAGAGGTTTAGAAGGAGCCTTATAGTTGTGAGTCCTCAGTCCCCCACTGTCTCTTGGTCCTAGTCCACTTACCCAGACCCCATAACTCTTGTTAAATACCACGGCCTCCATTTTTCAGGAAAGGGTTATGGTTCCTGGCCCTCTAGGGTGGAGGGGTGGTTGAGAAAGCTAGGAAGGGCGTATGTTTCTCCACTTGGCCTTAGAGATGGTTTCCCAATCCAGTGTGATTACTGGTCAAGTCAGACTGGCACAGCCAGGCAGGCTCCTGAAACCTAGACCTTCTCCCGCGGCAGTAGCCTGGAAAACCAGACTAGCCCCTGGAGGCCCTCACCCATGAGGGTCCAGCCCAAGGAGAGTGAGGGCACAGACCCCACAGAGGCAGAGCAGAAAGACAGGTCTCATCTCCGAAGAGCAGAGAAAGGCCCCAGAGAGGACGGTACCCTGGGCTCTGCATCCTGAACGTGGAGAACTCTCAGAATTCCACCTCAGGGTTTACTGTTGTCCCTGACACCAAGATACAGTCTGCCCAGATTTTTGTTTATCTGACTAAAACCCATGTGTGCCCCTACTGAGCTCGTGTGCACACGACTCCACGGCCGTTTCCTCGCTCTTCTGAGGCGCTCAGAAAATCTTCTGCCTAGCTTTCTTTCACCTTTAAGAAAAAGTGTTCCAAGCCGGGTGGTACTGGCGCATGCCTTTAACCTCAGCACTCAGAAAACAGAGGCAGGTGGATCTCTGTGAGTTCGAGGCTAGCCTGGTCTACAGAGTGAGTTCCAGAACAGCTAGCCATAAAGAAAAGTGCCTGCCTATAATCTTCTCATTCAGAAAGCTGAGGCAGGGGGTTCTAGAGTTTGAGGCCAACCTGGGCTACAATAGCAAGCTACTGTCTCCCCAAAGGGAAGAGGTTGGAAGAGGGCAGTGAGGCTTACAAACTTCTAACATCCTGACCCACCAACAGATCCCCATTTGCAATCTGAAAATCGTTACCCCCAAGATCAGGAGGCTAGGCGGATAGCCATTATTCAGCAGGGACACAGTGGCCAAGGGTTCTCTGAGATCACAGGGCTACTGGGTGGTGGAGGTTCTGCCAGAGTTCAGGCGTCATGGTTCCCAGGGAAGGAGTTCACTCTGTTTCCAGAGCCTAAGGGCTTCTCAGGATGGCTGCCTACAGAAATAAGACAGAGGAGTCAGGAGCTGGTCCATGGGCTTTCCTGAAGCCCCCGCCCCCCGCCCCGCCCAGGGCGACCGGCGGGGAAAGCTACTAGTCTGAGGGGTAATAGACTCGGGGCTTAGGAGGCCCTGTCACTGCCCTCAGAGCTCCCAGTTGGTCTCAGATCTCTGGTACAGGCAGAAATTGAAGCCATATCCAGAACAGGGGCTACCTACAATATTGACACTGGTAACTTCACCACACAGCAGGGGGAAGGGCATCAAAGTACCTGAGAACTTTACCTCAGAGGAAGGCCCAGGCACTCCCCCCAGGAGCCAGGAGCATTGCTAGACAAAGTACAGGATGCATGGTTAAGCTTGAATTTCAGATACACAATGAACGTTTACTGGGCAGCCTCTGTTTTTATTTGCTATATCTGGCAAGTGCCTCCAGGATCCTCCCTCTCTAGACCCAGAAGGGCCAGCTGCTGAGGGATCGCTGAGGCCCAGGCAGAACCAAAGACAACGGAAGGAATTCAAGTCACGGATGAGGAAGAACTTTCTAGATAATATTGATCCAGGGTGTGGTGGGGTAGAATTAAGGTCTCTGGGACTAACCCTCACAGCCCAGTCTCCACGGAAGAATCAAAAGATCTTAGATGTTCCCGTTCACATAGCTGCCCCTCTACTCTAACACGGGAGGAAGCAAGGCCTACAATGAGGTAGCCGCAGGAGACTTTTGAATAGTTATGTAATGAAGGCTAAGAGTGCAAATGGCCACCTTTGTCCTTTCCCAGAAGCCTTAGCAGGCCATTCAAGATAGGCCAGTCTTCCTAGGATTTTCCCATAGAGCCACTGCCAAGGGCCAACATACCCCTAGCATCTGGAGCCCATGGCGGGATCGAGTTTCTCCACAGATGTGGATCTGGAGGGCCTTGCTGTGTGAAACTGACCTTTCCTCTCTCCGTGACTTCCCCTGTTTGTGTTTTTAATGTGGTGGCTGTATCCGGTGATGCTCAGGGTATGACCAGCGTGGTCACGGCCAAGGGGGAAGACTCCGAGGATACATAGGCAGTAAACTTTCCCCAGTACAGAAAGGCTCAGAGTAGCCAGGAGCCTGCTGGGAACCACATTCTGGTCAAGATTCAATTGCAGAGCAGGGTCCTCTTTTCCAGGAGCTGATGGCTCCCCATCACTGAGATGAAAGAGAAAAATGACTTCCATTTTTCCTTGTGTTGTTTCTGTCCTGGCATTTATCACACCCAGGGAACGAAGCATCTAGATCAGTGAGCCTTTCTTTTCTGGTTCTGCAGGTCAGCTTCCAGGGAGGAAGACAACCTCAGGGAACCAGAGTGTGGCTAATAGAGCACATCCAGCCCTGCTCTGTAATAGACTTGGACAGAGGGAGCCAGCCAAGGTCCATTTATTCGAGTGCTCACTTACCCAGCTATCTCCCCATAGATTTCATCAACAGATGCTGTCTTTACTGAGCCCCCTCTTTCTTGCAGGGCCAAGGATACATCCAGGACTTCATGATCCTAGGCAAGCACTCTACCACTGTGCTGCACAGCCAACACTGTTAGACCCTCCTCCGTTTTGTTTCCTTTCTACTTGGGGTTTTGATTTGGTTTGGGTTTCTTTGGCATGTGGGGAGGGGTGTTTTTGAGAAAGGGCCATGCTATATAGTCCAGACTAGCCTCAAATGCTTTGTATAACCCAGATTGTCCTGAAACTCTCCAAATCCTCCTGTCTCAGCCTCCTGAGACAAGTCCCACCATTCCTGGCTCTGAACCTCTCTATGTTCATTATGTAATTTAATACGCACTTAGGAGGCAGTTAGCATCCTGTCAGTTATTCAGAGTGACACAGTGAGGCCCAGACAGGGCCAACATGCCCAAGTTACACAGCCAGAAAACTCTATGTGTAGCTCAAACCTACTCATCCACATGTTCAGCATGTCAGCCACTCACCTGGGCCTAGCCACATTTGTCTATACATCGATACTCACCTCTAGAATGGGAACACTACTGTCTACATCTGGTGTTGAGAAGAAGTGACCCTGGGTACACAAAACGCCAGGAAATAAATACCATGGCATCTGTTTTACATATAAGGACAGATTCAGAAAGGCGGTTTTGCTTTTCTGACAAAATTGGGGCTGTGCTTGGGGATTTGGGACCTCGGGACCCAGACACAGCGGCTAGGATTTGAACTTGGGCAGTCAGGTGAGCAGGGCCAGAGTGCCCTCCATGCTATCGGCTGAGTTCCTTCCAGATAGAGGGTTATTTATAGCCACGAGGTGTTTATTACTGAGCAGTCAGCAACTCCCAGAGCACAGCATGGGGTCATGGGACTTCGGCCAGGTCAGCCCCTACCCCACCCCCAGCTCTGTGGGGGCTCGTCCAAGAAGCTGGCTTCCAGCTGGGCCCCAGCCTGCCCCTGGGAGCCCTTACCCAACCAGGCAACCGCCCCGTGACTAGGAACAGTGACCCCTGTCACATTTGTGTGCTTGCGAGCTCGTGCGGATGTGTTCATGTGGAAGGTCCATGACCAGAAGTCTTAGGGTGGGAGGGAGGACACCTCTGAGGGGGTCTGCTAGACACAGACCTTCTCCACAGGCCCAGCCTCAGGGGGTTTGCAGGCCTGGTGTGCAGGTGACCAAGAGCCCAGGCACGCGTGGTAAGGAAGCCTGGGAGAAAGAGAAGAGCACACACTTCATATTTCCCTCAGAGGAGTATTCCTGTTCCCTCCCAGGAGAAAACCCCTCCTAAAGTTCCACGGGAAGCCTGCTCCCCAGCACTGATCTCAAGGCCTTCTCTGTATCTGTGCCACAAGCCAGTCCTAAACTCTAGCACCCGAAGGAGTTGCTTTGGAACACTCACCCCTGCAGGCCTCCACTGTCCACCTCTGGGAGGTCTGCTAACCCAGGCCACAGAGGAGTCTGCCTGGGGCTGGCTGCATGTGTAAGGGTAGACACAGGGTGTCTCCTGTGGGGGTGGACATTTCTGGAGTGTCTGTCGGGTTAGGGGAAGGCAGCGTGTGTCCCGGGCCTGTTGTTTCTTCATTAATTCCACGCACACCCACGCCAGCCCAGCTCATACCCATCCTTTCTTTCCTCTCCATGCAACCCTCCCTCTTCTGCCTTCCTGGACCCCAGAGTCCAACCCACCCTGGCGCGGCTCCCTCCCCAGCAGGAGGAAGACTGTGTACTTGCAAAGAGGGCTGTCAAGCCCAGTGAGAGCATTTCAACTGGGGGAGAAAGTGAGAAAAACAAACAACCCAGATGTAATAAAGTGGTACTCAGAGGAGAAGCATTGCTGGGAACTAAGACAGGGTAATGATAGTGTCCGCGGTCCCGTGCCCACCACTTCATCCCCTCAGGTTCACGGGGCAAATGTTATTGTGTCCACTATCTAGATTTATTCCCTGAAACCAAGGCTCAGGGAAATAAATTACCCAGTGGTACCCAGTGGTAGACTCAAGATTCCAACTTGAATCTGAAGTTTCAGTAGGACGTAGAGTGACCTGACTTGGACTCTTGGTAGTGCTAAGCGAGGCATCTGAGAAAAAGTCCCTGTGGGCTGGGCTTCTCAGGCCATCACTTTGGGGACATCCAGGGCCAGAATAGCTAGACCAGCTACAGGTGAGGTGGGGAGTAGGGGTCTTCCTGCAGGAAGTCTGAGATGATAAATGTCAGGTGAAGCCCCAGGAAATGGGCACGTGCTGGCATCTGCCCTGCTTGGAAGCCAGAGGGAGAACCTTCAGGGGAAGTGTGGAGAAATAGCAAAGCCACACGTGGCTCATGACAAAGGCAGAGCGAGCCCCGTGGGGACTGGGAGTGTGCGAGGAAAGGAAGGACGGGACTGTAGACGCTGAAAGGGCACTTCTGGAGCCAGCGTGCAGAAATCCGCAAGGCCATCTTCAGCAGACACACGAAGGCCAGGTGGTACTTTCTCTAGACTAGTTTGTTTCTATGTAACTTTTTTCCTTTTTTTAATTGATTTTTATTGAGCTCTACATTTTTCTCTGCTCCTCTTCCTGCCTCTCCTCTCCCCTTCTACCCTCTCCCAAGGTCCCCATGTTCCCAATTTACTCAAGAGATCTTGTCTTTTTCTACTACCCATGTGGATTAGAACCATGTATGTCTGTCTCTCTTAGGGTCCTCATTGTTGTCTAGGTTCTCTGGGATTGTGATTTGTGGGCTGATTTTCTTTGCTTTGTGTTTAAAAACAACTTATGAGTGAGTACGTGTGATAATTGTCTTTCTGGGTCTGGGTTACCTCACTCAAAATGATATTTTCTAGCTCCATCCATTTGCCTGCAAAATTTAAGATGTCGTTAATTTTTTTCTGCTGTGTAGTACTCCATTGTGTAAATGTACCACATTTTCCTTATCCATTCTTCAGTTGAAGGGCATTTAGGTTGTTTCCAGGTTCTGGCTATGACAAACAAAGCTGCTATGAACATAGTTGAACACATGTCCTTGTGGCATGATTGAGCATCCTTTGGCTATATACCCAAAAGTGGTATTACTGGGACTTGAGGAAGGTTGTTTCCTAATTTTCTGAGAAATCGCCACACTGACATCCAAAGGGCTGTACCAGCTTGCATTCCCACAAGCAATGCAGAAGCGTTCCTTTTTCTCCACAACCTCTCCAGCATAAGTTGTCATCAGTGTTTTTGATCTTGGCCATTCTTACAGGTGTAAGATGGAATCTCAGAGTTTTGATTTGCATTTCTCTGATGGCTAAGGATGTCTAAACTAGTTTGCATCTTTTCTGTCTTCATCTCTCTATATCTCTGTCTTTCTTTCTATCTATCTATCTATCTATTTCCTATTTATTTTTCTTGAGACAGGTTCTCTCTAAGAAACCCTGGCTTTCCTTGTACTCATTAAGTAGACCAGGCTGGCCTTGAACTCACAGAGACCAACCTGCCTCTGCCTCCCACATATAATTTGTATCCTTTTGTTTATGCCTTTTTGCAGTCCTGAGCTCAAATCCAGGGTGCTGTATAGGCTGTGTAAATGTTCTACCACTGAGCCGCATGATCAAACCTTTGGCTTTCTTCTTAACAGTTAAAGAAATGTCTGCTGGCAGGTGTTTCTCCTCTCTCCACCTTGTAGTTCTATGAGACCAGGGAGCATCTTGAAGGTAAGGAGCTTTCCCCACTTCAGTCAGAAGCCTCCCCTCACACACAGACCAAAGCCTTCATGTCCAGCCCTTCCATACTAGGGAGAGAGACCCAAGCCAGTCTTGTTCCCAAAGGTGCTCTTGCCTCATGAAGGCCCTCAGTCCTAACTCCGTCCCTTCGACCACTGCTGATTCTCCCCCAGCTGTCTTTCTCTCGCCTTTCCCGTGTCCGGGAAGATTATAGATGTTCATTGCTTCCTCTCCTGGCCACCCCAGTCCCCATCTGACAGATGATGTCCCTGGATGTGGCTGAATGATCTCCCGGTGACTGAAGCCAGCCTGGGGGGGTGCCTCCCAAGGGTTACCTCACCCAACATAGGCAAATGCTGCGGTAGCACACGAGTGACTGTCCCTTACCAAGGCACAGTACACATGGCTGGTATTTGGTAGACGTTGGAACACGGGTAGAAAAGATTCCCGCAGCCCGCTTGTCCTTTTCTCTCCGGCCATTCTCCTGCTCAGTCTGTAGGTGAAAACCACATTCCTCCAGAAAGATGTCGCCAGAATTACACGCCTCATTCTAGAAATGTGGGCAAAACTTTGTGCTACCTGCAGCTCACACTCTCAGCTCACCATTGTATGTCTGGGCAGAGGGGGGTCCTAGTAGAGCGGTTCCCCAGAACTAAAGAGCCCCAGCGACCTCACTTGCATATCTGGGGCCTCGGCTTGGGGTGGTAAGGGCAGCTGGAGGCTAGCGACTCCTTTTCCCTTTTCTTCTCCCTCTCATAGCATGGCAGTTGTCTTCCCAGAGAATAAAATCAGAAGGTTTGATGTCTGCTGAAACCTACTCCCGGAAGGGCCAAAATGTTTCTTCCGATGCTAATGTTCTTCATCAAAGCAAGGCCCAAAGATGGAAAAGGCAGGGCTGAGTGACCATTGTTGGGAGACACAGCATGAGGAAAGGAAGAATTCTTGACACATCACCATGATAGTCCTAACAGGTGACATGGGCCCAGGATCACCTGGTTCTGCGGGGATCAACCACCCGTCTTGCAGGAGAAGCTGTGGAAGGGAAGGGAGTGGCCCCAGGGGCCCTGGACAAAGGAGGACTCTAAAGGCTTTTGTGGTCCATGACTGGATAGCACTCCTTTGGACAAAAAGAAAGTATAGAAACGGAGTACAGGGTGGAGCAGGTCTTCAGGGGCCCCTGGGACAATCGGGGACAGCATCTACAGCACCTTCATTGTCTCCGTTTGCTCCATGGTCTATTTCAAGACTGTTCTTCTTGTCCAAGCCCACGTGTTGCAACCTCTTGCGTGCTTAGGTTTCCGATCTTCAACTGACGTGCCCCAGCCCCTGGAGACGTTGCTCGCGGAGCCCAGCCTTACCGTGCATAGGGAAGTTGGATTTCGGCCCTGGGTTTGGCCACTGCTACATCCTCCCCGTGTCCCACTTTTCTTCCGCCTGTTTGTATTCAGTCTAGACGATTCTCTTTTATTTGCTGGTGTCCTGCCTTAGCCCGGGGCGGCTGTGGTGGGGTGGGAAGGAGTACTAGACTTGGAGTCGAGAAAGCTGGCTTCAATTCTCACCGGGCTGTTTACTAGCTGTGTAAAAATTCAGGCAAATTATTTAACTTCTCTGGGCCTCCAGCATCTCCTCTCCTAAGCAATAGTGAGCAACAAGCTCCTTCGCTAGGGTGATTTAAAGGAGACAACGGCTGGCATCAAGGACAGGTCCTCTGTGCCCAGCCATCACTGCCCCGTCAGATCCCCACCTGTCCAGTCTCTCCTGGCGTCTCTGCAGACATCCCACTGCCACAGTCTCGGAATGAAGAATGAAGTTGTCCTGTCTTCGGGCACCAGTTTCAAAGCCGTGTGTGTGTGTGTGTGTGTGTGTGTGTGTGTGTGTGTGTGTGTAGGAACACACACGCATATGTGAAGGAACGAGCAAAGAGAAGAGTGACTTTTAGAGTTACACAGTCCAAAATGGCAGCCCCAAGCCAGGCATATATGTATATCAGATGTGGCCATATGTGATAAGTATAAAATACATTCCAGAGCAGACATCTTTAGTTCCAGCACTTGGGAGGGAAGAGACAGGAGGATCTCTGTGAGTTCAAGGCCAGCCTGGTCTACATAGAGGTATCCAGGACAGCCAGGGTTACGTAGTAAGACCCTGTCCCAAAAATCAAAACAAACAAACAAAAAAATACATACCAAAGCCAAGTGTGGAGGCACATGCCTTTAATCCCACCGCTCAAGGAGGCAGAGGGAGACAGTTCTGTATGAGTTCAAATACAGGCTAGCTGGAGTTACACAGTGAGACCTTGTCTAATAAATAAATAAATAAATAAATAAATAAATAAATAAATAAAAGAAGTAAATAAGAAACTGATACCCCTAAAATAAAGACAACTCTCTAATAATTTTCATTTTGACTAAATGTTTAGAGATATTTCACATGTATACTGTTAAATAAAGCATAATATAAGTATGAATTTTACCCGTTTCTTTTTAAAACCTGACTTCTACAAAAATTTAAAGTATATGGACTAGAAATATGATATATGCTTAGTACTCATGCAGCTCAAACCAACAAATAAATTCCCTGTGACCCACGTGCTATTTGTACTGGCCGGCACTGTTTTTGACTCAGCAAGAAGGTAGCCGGAAAAAGTCCTAGAAAGGGGAGGGGGCAGGCTTGGTGGCGCACACCTTTAATCCCAGCACTCAGGAGGCAGAGGCAGGCAGATCTCTGTGAGTTCAAGGCCAGCCTGGCCTACACAGTGAGTTCCACAGGACAGCCAGGACTACACAGAGAAACTCTGACTCAAAAGGAGGAACAGGAAGAAGAGGAAGAGGGGGAAGTGAGGTGGCTCAATAAATAAAATGCTTGCCACACAGATTCAAAGACCTAAGCTTGGGCCTCAGCACAGAGGCATGCACCTGTAGTCCCAGCACTGGGAAGGCAGACACAGGTGATTGCACTCCTGGGGTTCACTGGCCGGCCAGGCTAGCGAAATCAGTGAGTTCCAGGTTGTGATTGACGCTATCCCAAAAATAAAGTAGAGAGCAATTAAGAAAGACAGCCAGCATGTCTGTCCTCCCCATACAGGTGCACACATGTGCATGCATGTACTCTCCACACAACAGAAAAAATGGAAGAGTCCGGAGGCAGAGTAGGCTTGGTTGTAAGTGCTGAGGTCAAGAAGCCTCACCGAAAAGTGAACAAGACTTGAAGGTTTGAAACCACACATGTCCTATGTGGAACGGCGTGTCCCAAATACAGAGGACAACCTCTGCAAAGGCCCCAAGATCTGAGAAACAGAAGGGTGGAAGCCACATGCCCAAGATGAATGAGAACCCAGTGAGCCACTGAAAAACAGGGGCAGCTGGGTGGTGCAGGGCCCTCTTACTCTGGATAAAAAGGAGTCTCTACAGGGTTTTGAGCCAAAAAGTGGTATGATCTGGCTCCTCCTTTACCAGGCTCACTCTGGCTGCTCCAGGAGAACCAGCCAAAGAACCTAAGAGGCCAAGTTCCAGGTGGATACAAGAGCATCTACCTCACTGGGCCTTCCCCAGACATCAGCCCACGTGGGGTAAGCAATTGGGAAAGGATCGGCACCAAGCCAAAGCTTCCGAAAGGCAGGACTTCGCCTCCAGTCCTCCCTGCCTACGTGCTTGCCGTGTGGACCACACTGCTGCTTTCCAAGTCACCTCATCGCACTCAGGTACCCTCCCCCACTGTTGCCAGGCACCCTGGTAAAACATCTGGAACCAAGATGCCCACCTGCATCCCCTACTGCACTTACGATACCGGCACTTCCTGTCTTGTCCCAACCCCTGCGCCCTGCTGGAGTACCACCTCCAGGCCTTTGCTCAGCCCTTCTGCCTAAGGTTCAATACCCACTCAGACCCATCTCCAACATGCCTTTCATCCACCCTGAAGAGATGTCTGCAGGCTATGTCATGAGAAATCACCTGCACCATGAACCCCCAGCGCCAAGCTCCAAGCTCCTGGCAGTGTTGACGCATTTTCTCATTTGTGGAAGTAAATTTCTCTATCTCCTACCAATCACCCTTCACTGCTTTTTGTTGAGTGCCCTAGGATGTAGCCAGGCCAGTGTTTGCCCCAGCTCTGTTTGCAATCTGAAGGATAAGGCGCTAGAAGCAGACTGAGACACAATACTCCTTTTGTCAGATCAAAGCAGGATCCTACCTGGGACTAGGACAGGACAGAAAGGCTTGCACAAGGGAAACAGTGAGTCTACTGGACTCTTGCACTTATTACACAGAAGTGAACTGCACACTGGGGTCACAGTTCCCACCCCAGCTGTACCCGGTTCCCTCTCCTGGCCGGCTGCAGCCAACAGCTTTCTCCAGTCTCCAGGTGGCACTGGAGACATGGCCTGGTCCTACTCCTGCCTAGGTGAGTTCTGCATAGTGTGAGGACTGCTTGCTAAGGGGTCATCTACCCTCCACCCATCCTCAGAGCACACACTCTTCGTACTGAGTCAGGAATGGATGGGTTACCCCATACACTACAACCCAGGGGCCATTTTCCCATACCTAAGACAGACACCATGTTCCCCAAAGGAGGAGGGAGAGTGGGACAGAAGGACCCAGAGAAGGAGAGACCAAGGAGAGCTTTGAGATCAGAATTCAATTCTTTAATACAAAATGTTTTTTTAAGATATATCTGTATTTCTTTGTTGCTGTTTAAAAATAAATATGTACTACGGAATATCTCAGAAAACTGCGCTAGAGACAAAGACGTGGTGTTAATATCTTTTCCCCCACAATTATTACGGATAAACAGTAGCACCAATAAATAAATGATAACAAATATTAAAATTAAAAAAGGAGAGAGATTTAGTATGTAGAATTCTCTATTTTTTCTTGTTTTGTTTTTACATATAAAAAACAGAATAGCAATGTCTATTTTATCAGAATCACATATATACATAAACATATATATATATATATTTATATACAAACACAAGTTACCAAATATATATATAGTATGTAAATGTATATTGAAACCTTATTTCAAAGGAATGTGTGGAGGGGACAAGGGAAGGGCAGAGCTGAGTGTTAGCAAAATTAAATATCTTCTCAGGACAAGCTAGTGACTGTCACCGATCCGGGAGAGAGAGATTGGAAACACAGATTTCACATACACACACACACACACATACACACACACACACACACACACCAAAAAAAAACAAAAACAAAAAAACAAAAATAAAATCGGAACAGTACAAACAAGAGAGAGCGGGAGATACATCTCATAAATAGTTGAAATTAAATATTAACCAAGAATACTGAAAAAAAACCCTACTCTTTAATTAAATTAACTGTTTTAATTTCTAATTAAAAAGGGCTATTAAATAAGTACCATATATAAAACACTTTCTCTTTTCTCTGCCTCCGTGAGGGGCTTGCGGGTCCTGCCCCACTGCTCTGTGCCTCGGGAAGGGGTGGGATGGGGGAGGGTTAGCCACTCACACTCGGCCAAGTCTCCTGGGGACAGAACTAGTGGTTTCAATGGTCTGAGCACACAAGGTTCCCCTGGGTCGAACCCAGGAAGTGGGGAAGGGAGAGGTGGGTTCCCAGGAGGAGGAGCCATCGCCAGGCCTCTTCTTCCACCGACTGTTTACTCTTTGTCAGGACACCTGTGGGAGGCCTCCTGGGCACCTCGGAAGTGGACGAGAGAGCTGAAGGCTGGCCAGGCTCCTGATTCTTCCAGGCAGTGCCCAGAGGGGCAGGATGCTCTTGCAGCACTTAGTGGCGATCCACAAAGCAGACCACGTCCTGAAGCTCCCCGAACTCCTGCTGGAACCAGCGTCTTTGTCTCCTTATCTGCCATCTTTCTGTCCTCTTGACTCGGGGCCAGGGATGGGTTTGTCGTGTTTCTGGAAGTGAGCCAGTGTGCCCCCGTGCCCTGGCAGGCAAAAGGACTTCAGCCTCTCTGAGAAAGACCACACCGGAGTCTTTCATCCTATTGTCTCCCCTATCAGGATCCGAGGAGGCACATTCTCCTCCCAACTCAAGTCCACAGCAGTCAAACACATCCAGTGAAGACACCAATAACATTAGCAAAGTTAATTTAAAAAAAGAATATATATATATATATTTTATATATATAAAACATATATATTTATTTATATATATAATATATATATATGTGTGTGTATGTGGGTGGGTGTGTCTACAGGAATCCCAGAAATAAAACTCCCTAATCTTCCGGGCTTGGTGATTTAGCAGCAAGTAAAAGAGAATGTCGAATCCAGTTCCACGAGGGACCGTGCTTGGTCACCTGCCCGGGAATGCTTCTGCCGGAGTCTCGCCCTCCGGACCCAAAGTGCTCCTCGAAGAGTCTCCTCTTCCTTCATGTCAGGCTTTCTGGATTAAGGACTGTTCTGTCGATGGTGACGATGACGGTGTGGTGGTGACATGGTGGAGGGCTGGTTCCCGAAACCCTGAGGGAGGCTCCTTCTTGCAGCCTGGCTCACCGCCTTGGCTTGTCACATCTGCAGGGAGTGGCAAAAAGAGGCAGGGGGGTTAGGGTCACAGGAGCCTGGCAGTGAGGCAAACACCCTCCTGGGTCCCTGTAGGCTGGCACTACAGGAGCAGAGTCCCCCAAGGTGCAGGTGAGACAGAGTCCCGGTGGAGAGAGAGAGAGACCCGGCCCTGCCTTCTAAAGATGGCGACCTACGGAAGACAAGACAGACATGGAAATACTCGCAAAGCAACACATGAGCAATAAAAGGACAGCCCCCGTGTGACATTCCACAGCAGATGGTGACAGGGTTAGATGTAGTAGCTGGGAGAGGGTCCTGCAGAAGGACTGTCCGTTCTGGCTCTCGGGCGGGTTTAGAAGAGTAGGCAGTGGACAGGAAAGAGACCTGGAGCTAGGCCAATGACCGAGCAGCACTGGGGGGGGGGGGGATGTCTGCCCAAGGGAGGACAAGTCCTGGAGCTCCCGAAAGGTATGCTCCCCACACCTCTCTCGGCCTTAGCATCCATCTTGAGCTGCCTGGTAGCCACAGGTCCAGGGACGGGGCCACCTGTCTTTTACCACATGTCTAACTTACGCTGGGGTCAGACAACTCAGTGGCTTTGCTCCTATTGAAGCAGAGGGTTTCTCTTCATACTCCTGCCCCTGGTTGGGTACTCTGAGGACAGCCTGAGAACATGGGTTCTGCCCCAGACACAGGCGGTAGTAGACTAGGTTGGGTCTCTGGAAGTCAGGTAACTTCAATTAGCTACCAGCTCATTCCAGAAACCCTACAACACCAAGGTCTTTATCCTCCTTAAAACCCTCCGGGGAACCGAGCCCCGTCACCCAGCCCTGGGTTTGGAAAAGTCCCTACCACAGCCCTAACACAGTGTTCCCACAGGACGCCGCAGGAACAGCTCCACGACAGCCAAGGCCAGTTCCCCGGTGTCTTTTGAGCACCCACAAGACACAAGGATGCAGGCAGGGAAGGGGGCACACACCAAGGAACCCTTGGACTACTTGGGAGCCTGGCCCTATCTGGGCCATCCCTTTTAAAGTCCTGCTTCCCCAGATGATAGCCATCTTCAGGGCAGGGCACGCTGATATAAACGCCTGTCTGGACATCAAGACTGTAAGCTGCCAGTTACAGCCCTGTGCTCTGGACCTCCCCACATTGTATATGTGATCATATACAATATTCACTCATAAGCCTGACATTTCCTTGGTCCACAGGGCAAAGGACAGAAGAATAGACATCTAGGTATCCTAAAGGGTTAGGAAGCAGGCCCGGGTTTAGGGTGCTCCCAGTCACGTCAGGGGAGGGGACCTGGCTCGTTCCTGCAACCACCCTAGAAGCATTTGGAAACATGTGTTCAGGATTGTCACTCTTGGCCATAACTGATGCAGGACTAAGTTATCTAGTGTCCTCTGATGCATGCAGGGAGAATTTCCCAGCCGAAGCCAACAGCAGAGGGCCACTCTCAGGAAAGCCCAGTCTGAGGCGGACACGGCCTGCCCTCAAGCCTCCTACTCTGAGGGGAACAGCCTCTCTTCAAGTAGCCACAGTCTGAAGGGGACACAGACAGCAGGAGATAAGACTCCAAGCCCCAGCAAAAAAAAAACCCGAGTGGTGAGAGACCCGGATGGACAGGCTCTCGGGGCAGAGGTGCAGCCAGGGAACACTGTGATAGACGTTCCATACCTGGGAGGACTTTCTTTCAGATTTCAGCATTAGCACCGAAGGGAGAATGAACAACAGCAGCACCGACAGCCTCCACAAGCAGCAGGACCGAAGGACACAACACACAGCTCGGGTCCACACCATCACATTGAGCCACAGCAGCCTACCCACTCAGGCAATCAGGGCCACCTCAGAGCAGGCCTCCCAGGCCAGACAGGAGGCCCCACACAGCCTCGGGAGCAGAGAAGGCAGCCATCACCACACAGGCAGCTAGAAGCTGAGCAGCAAGCAGCTGGCCCCTCACAAGCGTGCTCTCTCTGTGTCTCTTTCTCTCTCTCTCTCTCCCGTATCTGTGGCGCCCCTCTCTGACTCTCTTGCTCGCCCTCTGGAAACCAACCTGCAAGTACGTTCGTTTAACTCAAGCTGCCTCGCCTTGCAACGCGAGTCTGTGTTTTTGCAGGAACATTTACACGTCTGCGGATCTTGGACAAACAAATGCTTTCTCCGCTCTGAGCAAGGCTCACAGTGACTGCAAAAAGGCAAAAGGAAAGACATCTAAGCTAGAGCATCAGCAGGGAGAGAACCCATGCAACGCCCCCTAGCACGTCCGCAACGCTTCCCCACCCAGCTCGTTGGCTCCTAGGCCCTTTCCGCATCCTGGAAAGATCCGAGCGCTCCAGCAGAAGACAGAGAGAGTAGCAGAGAGACGCGGCACTGGCAGGACACCTGCCCACAGGAAGATGAGGGCACAGGCGGGCAGAGTGCAGGGAGAAGGCTGCCATAAGGGGCAATGCTGCACCCCACCAAGACATGGCCTCTCTCAGGCCACAGGGCCCTGACTGCTGCAGTTCCCAGAACACATCTTGACTCTTTACCTGCTGGGGACAGTGAGGAGTGACTCATAAGAGCACCAGAGGCACCTTCTCCCTGGAAAAGGACCTCTGCCCAGACCCTCCTCCAACGGAGAGGGTCAGCAGAAGGCAAGCTAAGTCCAGAGGCACTGTTCACCAGCGAGGCCTGCAGAAGCAGCACAACTTGCAGACCAGAGGAAGTGACCACCCTTGAGACCTCTGTAGACCTCTGTGGGTGATCTCGATTGGACTGGAATAGAGGACTGTCCCCTCCTGGAGCCTCAAGTCCAGGACTCAGAGCACTTCCAACCGATGACAAGAGGCTGCCGCACCGTACCTGGCCCATCCAGGCTCACCTTCGGGCCAGCGTCAACGACTTCCCAACTATCATACCCTGTAACTCACGCCACATCCGCCCTCCTCACCACCCTTATCCTCCAGACATGTGCAGGAGCCTAGAGCAGTGGAAACCAGTTGGGTGAGGGCCCCAGTGCCCAGCACCCATGGCAACAATGGCCCCACCACCAATGCCCAGTGGGTGAGAGAAAGTCGGTGCCCAGCCAAGCCAGAGTCCCCTCCCTAAGTGCACCAGACCCACCCACCCCACCCCAACCCTGGTCCAGCAATGCCACCACCAAATCTACCCGTTGGTGCCATTAGTGGAGTGAGTGAGTGAGAGAGAGAGAGAGAGAGAGAGAGAGAGAGAGAGACTGAGGCCGGCAGGAGGGCAGAAGAGCCAGAGGGGAGCTGGGGAGGGGAGGCGGGGTTAGGGGAACTGCAGGCGATTGTCTGGAGACCAGGAAGGCTCCAAGGAATTAGGCAGCAGCGGCACCAACGTACACGCTCCAGGATTTAAACCGGGATTTCTTGCGCTTTCGTTTTTGACCCTTTCCCTTTCCTCGAACTGATTTTCTGGAAAATATAAAAATAGAAACAGACAGGAAGAGAACGAGAGGGAAGAGAACAGAGGCGCAATGAAGAAGACAGAGGCAAGAGCAAGGGGCCCAAAGCTGTCCTAGTCACTGACTGGAGCAGCCTCCAGGAAGGACCACGGGCATGGGGCGGGGGGCCGGACAACATACATCCTTCTCCTCACTCTGCCCACCACAGGGTGGCAACCCCAGCTCCAGGCAGGGCTTTGGGTGGGCAGTGGACACTGTGCAAGGCCTAGTCTCTAGGTTCATGTGGCCCCTGGTCCAGGCAGGGTGCAAAGACACGGGCAAGATCTTTGTCCAGCAAGCCAATAAATACAGTTAGACCCCGAAGGTCAGGAGGTTCTACGAAGGTCTAAGCCAGACTTTAAGGAGAAAGTGTGGCTCAAAACCTTACAGATGGATGGGAGTGGGCTGGCCTCAGAAACTTCTGCCTTTACCTCTAAGTGTGATAGCAGGGGTCCCTATGGGGGCTCTGCCTCTGTGCCCTTGGGAGATGGCACAAAAGTCAGGGTAGGACATGGGGGCACGTGGGATGGAGATGAGGCTGGGTGTCCTCAGAGTCCAGCACTGATGGAGGGGCCAGGAGTAAAGCGGAGCGCAGCATGGGTGTGTGACCAGGGGACCAGGACACTTGGCTGAAACCCTTCTCCCCAGCTTGTCAAAGCCTGCCACTAGACCCTCTTCCGAACCCTATCGCTCTCCCTGTGGGTGAAGCAGACATCTAGGGAACAGCTGAGGGGAACAGGCTATAGCCTGCCACCCTCCAGGGAAGTAGCACTCTCTAAGGCATGGCAGTCTGTCCATCACAGGCAGAGAGAGACAGAAAGGGACCTAGGGAGAGGGCAAGTCTGTCCTGCTTGGGAGAAAGCACTGGAAGGATGGAAGGAGAAAGTTCTCTACACAGGGATACTCGCCTGCAGCATGCACCCTGTCTCTCTTGCTCGCTCGCTCGCTCACTGACCATTGCTCTGACAGACACAGTAGTCCTGGAATCTGGGGACTTAGGCAGAGGCATGAGGACTTCAAGTCCCCCAAGTGTAGGGCAGACAGAAAAGGGTGTGGGGGAGGGGAGAGGGCATGGGTGCTCTCTCTCAGTCGCGCCTTCCCTGCAAGTTCATTTCCCCAGCGATGCCAGCCCCCACCCCGTCCTGACCTGACCTTACACAACAAGCAACTGGAAGGCTCAGAAAATGGCCACCATGCCACTTTTTCTACCCCACTAAGGGGGCTGAGTCTGCTACCTGGCCCTCTCTTACAGACAGCATACTCACACCAAGAAATCTCCCGGGACCCTAAGAAATCTGGACAGTCACAGTCACTACCGAACAAGGCCACATCCTCCGATACAGAGAAACTGCCCTCTGGCACCAGCTCCCTGTCCTTCACTCTGCTGTGGGTGCCAGCGTCCACAGCACCCCTCCACACTCATACTGAAACAGTGAGTGCCACCCAGAAGGGACCTGAGCCCTTGGGGTGGGGGGATAGGGGAGTAGCATCTTCTTCAGAAGGAACAACAGACTGCAGCTTGGATTTCTTCACCATCCTAGAGCCACAGCCTGAAGCTGGCTCCACCCCACTGTCACCATAGCACCACCCATCCGATGCCCCAACCCACTGAGGCCATCAGAGCACCCGAGAGAGGAAGCCGAAAGCCCCAAACCAAGACAACTGGAAAAAAGTGTTAACATGTGGCCACTTACTTTTCTGGCTTTGTTCTGTCTTTCTTTGGTCTGTAATGGGTAGAGAAAGGGAAAGAAAACAAAATACGGAGGAATTAAGATGACGATAGCAACACGGGTGACAATGACAACAGCTTGGTAATAACACGATGTTGATTTAGCAACACTATCTTAATTTTTATGCAGAATAACAAAGTTGTGGTGAGGTACACTGAATCGTCGAGCCCGTTTTCTAGATGCGGGGAACACACATGAGGTGGGCACACTGAGGTCAAATGCCCAAGGTCACACAGTGGCTAGAAGGTAGCCGTGAGCTAATGAATGTAGCATGCCCTTCTCTGTCCTCACCTGCATTCACATCTGCTATGCTGTAGGAAGCTCATCTCTCCTATGTGCTGGCTTTGGTGAGGTTTGATCCGCATGATCTGCAGAGGGAGGGAGCAGATCACAGAGGTTAGTGACCCAGCCAGCCATACCCGTATGGGACACCCCGGGGCTCCTGCCATTCAGCACCCAGGGGTTCTATTGAGCAGGGATAGGTGGTGGAGGTAGGGGGACCAGGGCTCTAAAAGAAAAGAGCCTTGGGCCACCCCAACTCCCCCAGTCCTGCTGGCCTTAAGAAGCACCTGCTCTTGAGGGCAGACATAGCTGCAAGGGTTGGCCAGGCTGGGAATTCAGGTCCTGGATTCTCACCATCCCCATCCCTTCCCCTCCTTCATCCCCTCCCAAGTTTCACCCTGACCCCCTAAAAGCTACCTAAGAGCTAACCACCCCATGTCACTCAACTCCCTCCCACTCTCCACCCCGTCTGGGCCAAGATCCACCCATTACTCCGTAGCACCCCAAGACTGGCTTTTAACTCTACAGTTCCATCCAGTTCCCAAATGGAGCCCTTCAGCAGGGAAAGCTTTGGGGCTGCTCCCCCAGAGAAGGAGAAGGGCACTTGCTGTCATCAGCCCCGGTGGAGCCGAGGGAGCAAAGGTCATCAAAGCAGAGATGGTCAAACCGTTGAGAACGAGTGCAGGGAAGTGCAGAAATGCAGGCGTCTTCTTCCCCATAGTAGAAATGAACCCCAACCTCATCTCCTCACCCTGAACCCCAATTTAGTTCCTCCTATCAGAGTTTCCCAGGCAGAGGCCCAGACAACCTTCTAATGCCCATCCTTGTACCACCCTACCCTTCTACACTCCCTGCCCCCTATGTCACAGGCACCTACCTGCATGGTGATGTTGCTCTCCGAGGTGGGCACACATTCCAGAGCCTCATCGTTGCAGCAGCCCCCACACCTCATGAGGGGCACACAGGACGGCTTGAAGATATACTCTATCTCATCGGGGTACTCCTGGAAGATGTCCACCAGGGTCTCGATTGGACGGCAATAGCTGCGCTGGTAGACGTCCATGAACTTCACCACTGCGTGGGAGGGTTGACAGATGAGTCAGCGGGGAGCTAACACAAAGGCGATCAGCCTCTATCCCACCCAGCTTCCACATCAGCGAAGTTCTTCTAAAAGTCTGACATAAGCGTCTCCCTCATTCATTTCTAGGTTCAGGTCCAGGGGAGGCGGACACATCTCACTCGTTCTCATTGTCACAGCAGGGCAAGTTCCTGGGCCAGCTATGACACCAAGCACACGCTGGACCCCACAGTAAGCCATGCAGACACAGCACACACTCTTCCGCACATTACCGCTAAGTACTACTACCAAGACCCTAGTTTATAAATGGGGACCTAGAGGCCCAGGGAAATGCCACAATCTGTCCCAAAGGCCACACTGCTGGTAAGAAGCGGTTAGAACAGGCTATGATTGCAAAGCCTTACAACATGTGCAAACACAGATGCTTGAAGAGCCACCGTACACCTGCCGGTCCCACCTCCCCAGACTTCAGCAGGTGGCAATGGGCAGGCACACCACGCAGGTCCTGCCAGCACTAAGCGCCCCGCCCAAGAGGACAACCTGTTTGCATCATGGAAAGAACAGGAGCTGCCTCTGTACAAAGCAATTCTAGAAGCTGAGCTGGAGGAAGACAAGCGAGAGACAGTTTCCCAGGCAGCCAGAGGTACTGGTGAGCAGGAAGGGAGTTTAGGGCCAAGGAAGTAGGCACTAGAGAAGGACAGGACTTCTTTGGGACACCAAATGGTGGCTCAGCTGGCCACTCTGGTCACACCCCTAACACTACCCCACAGAAGCTTGCTCCTGAAGTGAGAGAAGAAAGAACACAAGCCCACACGGGGCCCAGGCTCTGACCAGCGCTAGTGTGACCTTGGGTCTGTCCCTCCAGTCTCTGGGCCTCCAGCGGGCTGTCTGCAGAAGCAGGTTGGCCTGACCTCTAAAGACACTTCAGTGAGCGCGAAGGTGGGGTTCTGTCTCTCTTTGCTAGCCCCGAAAACAACTCTACGCTTCTCATTTCAGGTGACAAAGTTTGGAATGTCACTAAGGCATTTTAAGTGCACGCTCCAGAGACTACACCCCCACCCTCAACCTGGGGCCACAGCCAAACCTCCCTGCTCTTGTGTAGATTTTGTTGTCGTTGTGATTTTTTTTTTTCCCAGAAAGGTAAAGACAAAGTCTAAGAGGAAAAGGAATGGGGTTCACCTAACTGCCACCCCTCTGACTTGCTCAAGGGCTCTATTTTCTCTCTGGACAAATAATCACAGAATTCTTGTCTACCCCCAAAGAGTTAACGCAAAACATAGCCACCCCCCCCCAAAAAAAAGTTCATGAGATCAGATCTGAAAAATTCTTTTCAAGGAGAGTCTATACGGAAGATGACTAACCCAGAATTTTTTTTTAACTGACCCTTCATCTTGGCTGGGACAGAGGTGGCCCAGGCTAGGAGAGGCCCACACAGGAGCAGGCAATAGAAAGGTGAAGCTGAACAATGAATGGGGATGGGGCTGGAGGCAAAAAGAATTCTTTCTAAAGATCCCCAAGAGGGGGTGGAGGTGCCTTGGCCAGCACCCATGGGAGCCTGGCCCCTGCCCCGAAGGGAAGCTGTCCTGCTACTCGGGACGTGTGCACACATATACTCCAGTGTCAGGCTTTCGTGGTTTTCCTTATTTATAGCAGACAACCTTTTCTCTATCAAACAAAGACCATTTGTCTTGCCTCTCCCAGACCTCAGAGCCCACTAGGAAGCAGAAAGGGGTGGGTAGCACTTTGGAAGTGGGGGCCTGTCAGTGGCTGGGGCCAGGGGGTGGCAGAAAGCCAGGCCCTGGGCCAGAGAAAGAACTCCTGGGGGAGGAGGCAAAACCGGCTGGACATCACCAGCGTTCCTTGGCTGGCTCCAGCAGCCACACTGGATTTGGGTCAGGGAAATTAGCCTAGAGGAAGACCCCAGGGCCTTCCCTACACAGAGGAAGGACACTGGGGGAGTGGCATCCGGCTGGAGCAGAGGCCACACTCAGTGCTGGGAGAGCCAGGGCGTCCCCAGAGAAATGGGAGGATCCCGGTACTCCAAACCACACTGGAACAAAAGGCAGGCGGACTCGGGGTTGGGCAGGGGGGCGGGGCGCCTGAGCGCTACAGCCGGCCCTCTGCTGGTCCTGCAGGGAAGTTCACAGCACCCAAAGGCAGTCTATGGAAGCTGCCATCCTCAGAGAAAGGCAAGCCCAGAGCTTGGGCGTCCGATCAGGGCACCCCCCTATCCTGCCTCCAGTCTCACGCCTCCAGCTCACACAGGGAGGATCACAGCCTCCACGGTGGGCTGTGGCTGACTAGGAAGTGGCAGTAAGCATTCATCCTCCCCTGGGAGTAAGGGACACAAGGGATAGCTCCCTGAACATCTGGAGTAAGAGACACAAGGGATAGCTCCCTGAACATCTGGAAAGCCTGAACCCTACCTTCCTCAGCTATGCGCATGGCAACCTTTCCAGATCAGATTTTACTGGAAAGGGTGTCTAGAAAAAAGCAACAAGTCCTGTTTCTAGCAGAAAGCCAAAGAGAAGGCACCTTAAGAAATACAAGAGCTAAACTCACAGTCCTCGGAGTCTTGTGCCCTACCCCACCCCCAGGACTGAAAAGGAGGATTGGGGCTTATCCACCATACTCGAGACAAGGGGAGGGGTCCCATCCAAGAGCATGGGGACTCACCTTCATGGGCTTTCTGCTCTCCTTCTGTCGTGGGTGCAGCCTGGGACCACTGGGGACAAAACAAAGAGTAAAAACCATTAGCAGAGGCAAGGACAGAGGCAGCCACAGGAGCGCAAAGGCCAGGCCACTGAATCCCTTGATCCCCTCTCGCCGCTCTCCCAACCCCCAGCCTCCAGCTTCAACACAGCTTCTGAGTCAGACAGGGAACAGTCAGGGGTCCCTGCAGGTCCACAGCGAGCAACCCCCCCAACCCCGCTACCCTGGACTGCTTCAAGTCTGAACCCATGAAAGTTAAAGGCTAACCAGGTGCTGGGGAGCTCGCAATGCACGAGGAAAATACCAGAAGCTTGTGCTGTCCAGGCCCCCAGCACCTCTCCATGTTTGCCCCCCCCTTTTTTCTCACTGCCCCTGATTCCCTGGTCCAAAGCCATGGGTGAGTATTAAGGTCAAATAGGAGGACAAATTTGGACTAGGGCAGGAAGGAAGGACTAGGGGCGAGAAAAACAACATGGTGACCTTCTCCTGCTGACATGACAAATACCAGGGAGAGCTGGTGTTGAGGAGGGAGGGGGTGTAGAGGAGCGAAGGGCACCAACCACCCTCCCCCATCCAAACCCTTCCCTGGCCTCGGGAATATTCAGCATACCCACAGGTTGCTCAAGGGGTGGAGAGCAAGGAGGACCCTAAGGAAGGGAGTCTCGTTTTCCTCCCACCCCTGTGTTCCTGGAGCCTGAACACAGTTCCAAAGCCTGGCTAGCCTCCTACTCCGGCCACATGCCCAAGCCTCTCACCTAAGCAGCGCACTTTGCTCAGATGGAGCCATGGGAGCTTTCTCCTCAGAACTGCCCAGCTCCCAAAGGGTCTCTTGCTCCACACTAGGCCTGAACCCCACATCCTTCCTCATCCCCAACAACTCCTTTCTCCCCTCCCCAGAAGCTGTAAAGGTCAACAAAAAGGCCCTGTGAACCTGACAGGAGCAAGAGAGTGAAGGCTCTTAGGCCTTCCTGGGGGGCTCTGATCCCACCAACTCCCCAGCCACATGCTCCACATCAACCTGGACCTCCAACTGCCCTGAGGATTCCCACCCTTGTCTGTCTCTCTTTCTCCACCAGCAGTGCCCAAATTGCAGTCCTTCCAGGGCCCTCAGCCCTGCCACCAGGGCCAAGGTCAGAGGTGGCCTTTCTCAAGAGCCAGTCTCCCACTGCAACTACCTCAGGCAAGCCCTGGGTTCTGCTCCTCAGGCCCTCAACTACCTGCTCAACACCCTCGCGACAATCTCCCTTAGTCCTCTATCTCAGTCCCAACGGAGAAAAGACCAGAAACTTTGAACCCCCTCCCAGATGGGAAGGTTCTGGGCAGGGACTGGCCAGGTGCCCTTCTCTGGGGGCCTCTGAAGGTCATACTGTGGACAGGCACTCCTGCCCCTCCTCCCCACATGGAGGCCCAGAGCCAAGGCCTTTGTGCCAGGGTCTAAGGAACTCTGGATGGTGGCAGGGACCCTTCCTTCTGCCCCCTTTCCAAGTGGTCTCTCTAGCTGAGTATTAGCGGGAAAGAGCATAAAAGGACCCCTTAGTAAGCAAACTGGGTGGGCGAGTTCAGAGTTAAACCACCTGCTCTCTGAGCATCGTGTTTGCCAGGGCAAAGTGTGTATGAGATACTGACGGGAGATCCTGCCAAAGGTGTGGGGAAGGCTAGTTCCAGGCTGCCCCTGTCATAGCGAATATCACGCCATTTTTCCAGAAGGGGGAAAGTGGGGTGATGTCAGTTACCCTTCACTTATCCCCATAGAAGCTGAGCACAGCTCGATAGAGCTGCTGAAGAGGGAAGCACACCTTCACCAACTCAAAACTTAGCGTTTCCACAAAGAACCCGAGGGTGGGCCTCAGCACCCCCACGTCTGACAGGCACCGTCCTTTCACTGGACCCGGAGGTCAGAAAGGGTTCTATGAGTCTTCTCAAAGAAAAGGAAAATATGAAAGGGTGGGAAGGGCTTCTCTACGCACCAGGCAGGAAATGGGGAAAATGGGGAAGGGGCGTCAGGAAATTCTTTCTAGCGCAAGGCACGGGTAGAAGTTAGGGACGGAGGAAAGGGAGTTTCTCCGGGTCACGGAGCTGGGGATACCTCTAGAGGTCACCTTCCTTGCGGAGGACCGGTGAGGGGGAGGGGCGCCGCTGGTCGCCCGGGTCTCCCGGCTCCCGCAGCCGCGGCTCCGGGAACACGAGGCCGGCCAGGCCCGGGCTGATGTAATCGGCTCTGCGCCGCGCGCGCCCGGCCGGGCGGGGGAGGGCGGGCACCGCGCGGGACGCGAGCGGGGACGGGAGGGGGTGGCGCAGCGCAGGTGGCCCAACAAGCTGGAGGAGTGGGATAGGGTCCCCGCAGCAATCCATCCTAAAACTTTTCCCAAACTCACTGCAAGGGCCGAAGAGACCCGAGCGGCAGTGACAGCAAAGCCCCCTCGGTCGCTCGCGCCCTGCCCCCTCCACGATCTCTGCCCTCCCCCGGTCGAAGGTCCGAGCACCCCCAGGCATGCCCGCTGGGCTCCGGACTCCCGCCCCCGTTGCCCGGACTTCCAGTTCTCCGGGGACCCGCGACCCGGAGCAAACTTCTGCCGCCAGCCACAGCGCAAGCCCAGCCCCCTCGGCCTCCTCCTCTGGCTCCCGCCCTCGGCTGCTCGGCCCAGATCGTACGTGCGGTGACTCTGGTGGGTGGGCAGGGCCCGCGTGGGCGGCGAGACTATCCTGGCGCCCTCCCACCTAGAACGCACCCCACCCCCTCCACGTACGACGACAGAGGGGTACGCCTCGCGCCCGGTGTCCAAGGACCCGCGTGGGGCACGAAGCCCCCACGCGCGCGCTCGTACGCACGCACGTCCCCAAGCGGGAGAGGCGCTCGCTACGGCCCGGCGACAGCAGGCGGGCACGATCGCTTACCTTGGCATGGTGGAGGTACAGCAGTAAAGCCAGGGTCCAGTGCACCCAAGAGAGCAGAAAGTTCATGGTTTCAGAGGCCCGTCCGGGGCCGGCGCGGCTCGCGCTCCCTCTCCGGCTCGGACTGCGAGGCAGCCCGCTCTCTTGCGCGCCTTGGCGGGCTCCTGTCCCTTCTGGAACCGAGGCCCGGGCCGGGGCCTGGGGCGCGCGCGCGGCTGGAGCACTGTCTGCGCACACGGTCGCCTCACCCGTCCATGAGCCCGGCTCCCGCGAGCCGAGCGCCCACTGCGGCCCCCTCTCCTCTTCCTTATCTTCCTCTTCTCTCTTCTCGGGCCCCGGCTTCTCCAGGCCCGAACTAGCACTTCTCCCAGCTCCGATTGGTTTGCCTCCTCCGGCGCAGACCACGGCTACTCCGGAGCGAGAAGAACCCAGAAGTTGGACGAAAAGTTTCAGTGCAATCCCGCGAGCCCCGACCCCCTCCACCCCGCCTCCGGGCGCGGGCTTCGGCTCCTGCTCGCAGCTCGCCGCCGCGTCCACCGTAGGCAGCCCGCCGGCGAGGAGGTGGGCGCTGGGGCTGGGGGCGGTGTCTGTCTGTCTGTCCGTCAGCGCCACTGGTCCGCTGCAAGATCCCAAGGGGGAGGGCTCACGCCGCGCTCTGACGGTCACCCCCAAAAGCAGGTCAGTCACTTTGCCCCTGTCCTTCTCTGCTCGCTCGTCAGCGCGCTCTCTGACCGGTCTCTCGCTTCCTCGACTTCTCCTTGGAGCTCTTGGCTACCTCTTTCCTCTGCTGATTTCCAAAATCCGAAGTGATTTGAGGGAGTGAAGGAGCAACCTCCCCAAACCGTTGGCACGATTTAAGACGGGAATAGAAACCAAAAATAAATTAAAGCGTAAAACAATACAGTTTTTTAAATGTTTAAGAAAAAAAGAGGTTTGAATATCAAATCCCAGCGCAGAGAGACTCCCTGGCTGGTGAGTCCGCTGAATAGTCTGCCTTGTCGCTGCGTCTCGCGACAGAGCTCCGCTGCCGCCGCTCAGCTCACCCCCAGCGCCAAAGCCTCGCTGCAGCTCGGCTGCCCCAAGCCTCTGCGTCTCTCACCGCTAACAGCCGTAGAAAAAAAAGGGGGTCTGGCCCCGCCCCCAAATGCCCGCCCCAGACCCGCCCCGGAGGCGAGGCCACGCCGAACCAGGCACCGCCCCCCAGGATCCCCTAGGCCACCAAACAGAAGTGAAAAGCTAAAACCCCCACCAGGGTTCACAGCCTGGAAATTATCCATGCACCACTTCAAACTGGGCCCAGCGACACACTGGACACATTGGGTGTTGGGAATCAGAGGCGACAGGAGAATGAGGTTATGTGCGGACAGGGTCTGAGAGCAATACCCTTTCCTGGGAATATTGAAGAAGGTGGGGGGAGGGCGGAGAGCTAGCAGGGACGTGTGAGGAGAGGGACACAGATTTGTTGGAATCCCGGAGTGACCCCTGGCCTTCTCCCCCACCTCACATATACCACACACACACACACACAGACACACACACACACACACACATGCACGCACACACATTGACACACGCGTCCTCCCTCACGCATACTGGCTCGCCCAAGTTCACGATCTCCCTGTGGTGGCCGAGCGCCCCCTAGTGACTACATTATGCACGCCCCAACTCTGGCTCAAACCTTGTAGGTTTTGGGAAAAGGGTGAGCGTTAACTCCTGAACCCAGCATTCTTTTTGCTTGTTTGTTTCGTATTGTTGCTATTGTTTTCGATACAAGGTTTCTCCGTATATCCGTGGCTGTCCTGAAACTTGCTTTGTAGACCAGGTTGGCCTCAAACTCACAGACATCCTCCTGCCCCTGCCTCCCAACTCCTGGGATTAAAGGAGTGTGCTACTACCACCAGGTGGGCCTGGCATTCTATGACTTCCCAAACAGTTGCATGTTTCTAACCCCCTTAAACGGTTGCCTGTTTGACCTCCGAGGCAGAAATCTCAGGTTTATTTACAGGGGGAGAAGGGGTATACTTATCTGAGCCCTTGTCTGGTCTGCAGACATCAGGAGCTAGGGCCCTGCGGTGAATGGGGATCTTCTGGGAAGCTTCGCTGGAGAGAATTTGGCACTGAATTTGTAACACTAAGAATGGGAAGCTGAGCGGTTCTGGGGTTAGTCAGTGGCTGGGAGGAAGAGGACCTGTGGAAGCCCACGTACGCACTGTAGAGTCTGGCAAAGCCCAAAGGGAGAGGCAGCTGGGCAGACAGAGGCCCTTGTTCCTCCTGATCACCACCCCTCAGATGTTGCCCGGGAACTGAAGCCAGGGGGTTGATGGGGGCGGAAGCAGGCCAGACCTGCGTGGTGATTCAAACCTACCCCAGCATTCAGGAGCATAGGTAGGCCAACTGCCCAGAACTGCCACCAGCCCAGGGAGGGATGTGGGCGGAGGTAAAACCCTACCGTCCTAGCTCAGGCTCACAGTTCAGCTTAGGAATAGAATTCTGGGGTGTACTCAGTGTCTCCCATTCTCCCTAGAATCCTTGGCTTCTTCTCTGCTTGCAGATTCACCCTTGTCTTGGCTTTGTCCCCTCCCTTTCCACAAAGTCCCCTTCTCCAACTCCTTGTATCTTCCTTAAGCACTCCCCTAAAGCCCCCACCCCCACCCCACCCTTGGATATAGGAACCAGCCTGGAAAAATTCCTGGTTGGGCTTTGGCCCAGCTGTTCCCAGGCTCCCCTGGGAACAAGAGGGGGTTCTGATACCTGTGGGAAGAGAGGGACCAGCCAGTCCCAACCCTCACCCAGACCTGCTGGGCCTGGGAGAATGGGAGCCCAGCAATCTCCCTGTTGGCCCCAAAAGGATACATCACCATCTTGATCCCTCTGCTCGCACTACCGAGGTTTGATGAGATCCTAAGTTTTTCCTTGGGTCTCCCCAATTCCGATGGAGCAATGTTATGGGGCTCCTATGGAGAGAGAAGCCAGCTCCTGCTCAGCCGCATCCCATTCTGTCCATCGTTCCTGTCCTGAGAGGACCTCTGGGATGGCCCTCTCACAGCAGGGACATTCCCTTAGGAATGCCTGCTGACCCAGAGCCTCCCGCGGGGGTCCTCAGCTGATCCACATCCCGCACTGCTAAGAGGCAGAGGAAAGGAAGGCCACCAAATGTCTCTACCATCCCAAGAATACCTTGTCGGGGAGTCCCTGTCTGGACCGTGAGGGCTCCTAACGGCTCCTCCGTCCCTCTCGTGGCCACCTTCTACAGCAGCGGTTCTCAGCCTGTGGGCCGTGACCCCTTTGGGTCACATATCAGCTATCCTTCATATCAGATTATGATTATGATTCACAATAGTACCAAAATTGCAGTTATGAAGCAGCAACGAAATAATTTTACAGTTTGGGGTCAGCACAACATGAGAAACTGTACTAAAGGGCCGCCGCATCAGGAAGGTTGAGAACCACAGTTCTACAGTCTTGGGAAAGGCCATGGGCCTACAAGAGAGGGTCTCGGCACGGGATCCTGAGGTCTGGAGGAAGATGAAGAGGCTGTGAGGAAAGTTGGCCACCTATCTCTTCCCAGCTCTAGCCTCCTTCTAGCCTGACCCAACCATGCCAGGTTGTATACAACAAGGTGTGACACCACCATATACGGCTCCCCGAGGGTCCTGTGCCCAGGGAGCCAGGATGATGGTGCAGATTTCCCTTCCAAAGCACTAAGCCATGCTAAGATTGCAACTTGGCCTGAAGGGTTTTGAGTAACCCGGTAACCCGTATCAGGGTAGGGATGGGCCACTCGTCTCCACCCTGCGTTTTAGAGACACAACCTGAAACTGAGTCAGATGGGTCGCCTCTGGATTCCGTACGAGCTACACATTGTCGGCAGCTTTCACAACGGTGCACTCTGTACACCGCTGAGGACCTAGAAAATGGCATGTCCGTGCTGGTCCATGCTCTCACCACGGGAAAACTTGATGTCTGGACAGCGGGGCGGGGAGAACACGCCATGTGCCGGGTCCCACCATTCCTGCTCGTCCTGGGGGCTTACTTCCCAGAATACACTTCATTCCGTCCATCTTCCCTCCCAGGTCGCTGCAGGACAAGGGACGTAAGAGTGTAGTAGGCCTGACAGAAATGAAAACACTCTAAAGAGGAACTTGTATTTCTCAATCTATCAGACCGTTTAAACAATGGACCCCCCCCAAATGAAAATTTTTCCCGCCAATCTCATGCTGGCCAATGCAAACCAAGCCAACCAGGATGGCAGCCGGGGACCATAGGGAACAATCCACTAGGTGTCTAGTCAGTGACACCTTCAGAGAATAACATTCAGAGACAGGGAGGAAACTGTGGTGACTGGAGTTAAGTCAGGCTTGTGTGCATCCAGCACTCGGGAGGATCAGAAATTAAGGACAACCGAAGCTTCGTCATGAGACCCTGTCTCAAAACAATGGATGGGATTCAGCCCTTCGCAAAGTAGCTGAAGGCCAAGAGGTTATGAAAATGGACCTGACGCATGGCTGCTTGGCACCAACAACATTAGTCCCCACTTACATTCGTTTATTATATTGATTTCCTGAGGTAAATATACGACACCTCAAGACTGAAGTCTTAAAGAGAAGGTGGGGGTTTTTAACTAGCCTGGCAGAAGAACAGTCTGACCATCGGACAACCGGAACAATGGAACTGGTAATTCCACACACACACACACACACACACACACACACCCCGCATCTCACGCTAGGAGAAGCACAGGGCTCCGGTGAGAGGGGAGCTTGTCTCCAGAAATGAGAGCTCATGTGCTTCTAACAACTTGTCAGGCTAACCCAAAGATTGATCACCTGTGGGCGGGGCCACACTTGGCCAGGACTGCTTGGATGTGCACATCTTTGGTCCTCTACACTTTAATCTCGCTTCAGAACCCCGAGACAGACTTGTGGGAAACTCACTGGGTCTTTGTCCCTCTTCCCAATGTGGCCATATTGACTGAGTCCTTTATCTGCCTTCTGCTTTTAATTTGACTCTAAATTGGCTTATTGAGATTGCGCAGCCAGATCTGGCTTGGGACACAGGTTGTGACACACACACACCCAAATCCGATAAGAAGAGCAGAGTCCTCAGAGGACCACCCCCATATGCTCCACGAGAACACAAAGGGCCCCAAGGTCACCCCCAAACTGGGGGAAAAGTAGAGCCAAGGGTAGCCCAGAAAAAATTACGGGAGGTCCCAGCTGAGCGGGTGATGACATGTGACGGCCCTACCTGAAGGCCCGGTCTCCTAGGGCGGTCACAGCCTGCAGCTCTGGACTTAGCACATAAGACCCCAAGGAGAGAGCCAGGGTAGGGAGTGACAGCCAGCAGCCTGCAGTGGCCTCAGTCGAAGGAAGTAGTGGTGGGGCCATGGCACCCAGTACTCTGTCCTGACCTGTCACCTTCAATATCCAGGGACGTTTGGGGTTGTGCAGGTGTGGGCAGGTGATCTGGAAGTCTGTGGGGAAGTGAATGGTACCACTCCTGGGGAAGGGAGCTGGCAGGCCGTGCTGTTGTCCGTATATTTTCTAGAAGAATCTTCACTGTGATAGAGGGAAGTCTTTCCTTTCCTTCTCTTCTCTGACCCTCGAGTGGCAGCAGGACACAGGTCCTACAGGAACAGAGTGAAGAGAGAAGTGAAGAGGTTTGCTTAAATGCATATCCACATCGCTTGCCTTTAGGTCAGCCTCGCCTCTCCTCTCCTCTCTTCTCTTCTCTCCTTCCCCCTGCCCTCCCCTGTCCTCCCCTCCCCTTTTCTCTCCCCTTCCCTGGGGTACGGTGGGGGTGGGGGTCATGACAATATGTCCCCAGAGAATTTAAAAGACAGACAGACAGAGGTAGACAAAGGAGGTAGGTCCAGTCATATACTGAGTGCTGCGGTTGTTTGCCCCAGGGCCACCAATCCGGGACAAGCCCAGGGCCACTTGGCTAGACAGGGCAGGGTGACACTTTCTCTTTTTCACCCCCTGTGTCCAAGAGAACTGGGAAACTGCATGCTGTATGACCTTGGTCCTACTTGCTGGTCCTCAGCTTCTAGGCAAGGTTCCCTAGCTCTGAGTCATAGGGAGACTGTGACAGCTGAGCCTGTTCTTTGACACCAAATGTCACATCTTCTAGTGGCCTGTGTCCTTATTGCTCTTGAAGAGAGTGATGTTTAGCTCAAAGAAATCTAACACGAGTGTAATGGTGACATCTGGGGCCCAGCACTGAGCAACGGAGGAGAGACAACCCCCTCTCCGGCCCCAGAAGGCAGGAAACTCCTTCACCTGTCACCTGCTTGGTCTCTTTGGTTTGTTTCTGGTTTTGGTCTCACTACGTAGCCCAGGCTGTCTTGGAACTCAGAATTCTTCTTCCTCAGTTTTTCAAGTACTGGCATTACAGGAATTAGCCATACACACAGCCAACTGGCCCTAGTCTTTTTTGAAGCCCCTGGTTGGTGACCCCCTCACTGCGAGAAGCATTGACTTCCACTACTCACCCACACCCACACCCACACCTACCCCACAGCAAGAGATAGCAGGCTGAGAGCAAATCTTGTTTCCCTACTTCCCAGCTGGGAGCCCCAGTTTTCTTATCTGTGAAATGGAAGCGGTGGAGCCCACCTGCCAGGGCTATAGAGCGCTGTGGGGGTTGATGAATGTACACTGAGCTACACACTTATTCCTTCCCTTCCCTTGCTCCTGTGTTGACCCATCTCATTGCACAACCCACTGTGAGCTGGCCAGAGTCAGACAGGGCTAGGGGAATAGATTTGCTCCACAGCTGGAGAGGAGGAGGGTGGGGAGGGGCACAGTTTATAATCCCAGAATTTGGGAAGTAGAAGACAAAGGAGCTAGAGTTCAAGGTCATTCTACCTACACAGTTGCTTTCAAAGCCAGTCTGAGTTACAGCATGTGAGACCCTGTCCCAAAATGAAAGAAAGAAAGAGAAGGAGGGAGGGGCAGAGGGATGAGGGAGGGAGAGAAGGAAGGAGAAAATCAACCACTGGAGATGATCGGACTAGGGGATGTGTTAACTTAGTTTCTGCTTCGGCCTTTCCATGAAGCAACCACGTCACTGATGGTCACTGAGTTGGCAGCAGTGTGGGTTCCTTCAGGGAAGTTGGGAAAGAGTCAGGGTCCAATGCCCTCTCCTAGCAAGGGCCCCTTCCCCCAGGAGCCACCTGGATGTAGGTGAGAACCTGGCTCTGCAAGACACTTCACAAAGATAAAGTCAGTTAATGACTGCTCCCCAGAGGGGGTTACCCCACTATCCTGCCAGCTTTCCCACATCCAGAAGTGCAGGGAGGGTAGGGTGTGGGGGAACAGGGAGACCTCCCGTAGCTTCCAGAATCTTCCTGGCCTTGTCCCTACTAGATAACGGGTAAAGCAATTAATCATAGGATATCTGAGCCAGGAAAACATCAGACTTGCTCCGAGAGCCTTGGGGTCCCCGGAGGCAGTGGCAGGGGTGAGTGTGGGCAGACACAGTACCCCCAGCTTTATCTCTTTTCCTCTGCCGATGTTTCATTTGGAATGTCACATGAAGAAATGGCTCATTACTAAAGAAGTTTGAAAACCCCGATTCTGGCCAAGTGAGGCCCAGAGCTGGCTGAAGCCAAACAGGAGGCAAACCTAAGCTCCGGTCTTTCTTTCTTCCTCCCCAAAAGCCACCAGGTCCCTTCACCGGGCCCAGCACTGAGCTGGGTGCCTTTGGAATGCTGAGGCTCCTGGACCGAAGAACTGACGGACTGGCCAGGGAGTTAGTGTGCACAGGAGCTATTGAGCAGCTGGACTCCTCTCTCCCTCCGCTCTGGGCTCCTCCGCTCCTCACCCTAAACAGTTCTCTGCTGAGACCACAGCTGCCATGACCTACACCCGAGTCAGTCAGCCTGGCTACACCTCCTTCCACACCATTCACTAGGACCCATGTCCTTCCAGAACACAGCTGGATGCATTAGGAGAGGCAAGGCAGGACACACTGAGTCCCGGGTGGGGGGGGCACCTTCCCTGCCTTCTGAGAAAAAAGACTAAAACACTTATAGCTCCCGCTGTGGCCTGGGCACATCATGCAGACAGCTAGGGCATCTGCTGGGCAAAGTGTAATAAGTCTTTGGTTTCTGGATTTCAGGAGAGTCCCAGGGGACCTAGGAAAGGAACAGGGTAGCCAGAGGCATGGGAATAGGGGCGAGGGGCTCAAAGACAGCTTCTTGCCAACCAGGTAGCTGTGCTGGGACTTATGAGTTGAATGCCCACTCTGCCTTGAACCACTCTCTGTTCAGAGGTAGAATACACAGTACTCTGTCCATGGCCTGTCGGAAGCCCCTCTTGGCTCAGGTGGACCTGCTTCCACGACTCCTCCGCTCTTGGAAGTACCAGGCTAGTGTTCCCACTCAATTTCCAGATGTGAGCGTGACCAACACGCAAAGCAGCAGGGACCAATCAAACCCTGTGCCTCCCCAGGGGTGTGTGTACACACAACCACTTTGCATATGCCCCTGGGGCAGGACGTCCATCTTTGCTCTCCAGCGCCCTCTAGAGGCTTGGGGAGGTGAGCTGACATGTCCAGGTCAGGTTGAAAGCCTGGCCAACTGGGTCAGGATTGACATTTCAGCCCACGTGCCAGGCCTGTGGACAGTTATGGCAACCAGGACATTTTTCTTTCTCTTCCTCCTCTCTTCTTCCTTGAATGTCTCCCTCTTCTTGGCCTGGTTGGTTGTCCCAGGAACCCTCCTGGGACAATGCTATTGGCTAGCTGCCCTTCCGAGATTGTCACAAGCCTCAGCTTCTAAGAGGCTCCTGAAAGGTGACATCACCCCGCTTCAAATTTCTTATTGGGGTACATACTGGGAAGTTGGGGACAGGCCAGAGGAGATGGTCTTCAAATTCTTCATCCCCGTGAACCCTTGGGACCTGAGGGGACTTGTAGAAAGCTTCTGAGGGTACAGGCCACATGCCTGCTTAGCTGGGGGACCAGCATCGAGCTCTAGAGAATGAGGTTCCAGCCCCTCCTGCAAGGCCCTGGTGTGACCTGAAGTTCTAAAGGGACAGAAGTAGCCGCACTGCCTTCCACCCACTGCTGACGAAGGCCAGGGAGCCACTCCTCCCTGACTCACCACCATCCGCCAATCTTCTGGCTGACCACGTTGAAGGCCACAGAACTAATAAACCGCACACAATAATACACACAAACAAACCCTACCACCACCGCCACCACCCATGACATGGCCCCGCAGAAAATACAGGAGTGTTCCCAGAAACCTCGTTGGTCCAGGCAAAATGACCTGGGTCACTGCGTCCTGCAGTGAGGCTGTTGAGACTGGAGGTGGTACCACCTCTCGGTACTACCCTGGGCAGAACCCTAAGAACCCTATCCTTCCACTGTTGTGCCCAGGCAGCCAAAGTCTGGGTGTTAAGCTCAAGTCACCTGTACTCAAAACCAAGACCCAGGTCTGGACATACAGCTCAGTTGGTAAACTGCTTGCCTAGCATGCACGAAGCCCTGGGTCCCGTGTCCACCACTGCATAAACCACATGCGGTGGTGCATGTCTGCAGCCCCAGAACTTGAAGGGTAGATGGAATTCCAGTTCTTGAAGCGTAGAGGCAAGAAGTCCAGGAATTCAACATCATCTTTGTATATAGCAGGCAAGTTTGAGGCCCATCTGGGCTCAAAAACGAAGTCTGGCCCTGTTCCCACCCTGTGGTGGGGTATTTGGTACCACACTGTCCTCCAGTGCTCTCTCTAGCAAGGGACTAGATAGCTGCCAGCCTTGCTGGGGTTCCAGTATGTGGCCGTAGGGAACACCAAGGAAGCAGGAAGGGTGGCAGCTGTAGACACTAAGGCACTGGGGGTTTGGGGCTAGCTGCAGAAGAGGAAGGTCTGTCCGGCAGCGAAACTGCAATACCACCCTTTAGAGTGCTACAAACGCTCACTCCGATCTCGGTGAGCAGGGAGACGGAACAGTCCCTTCCACCGACTGTCTGAACAACAGCCTGAGTTTGTCTGCTGCCACCAGTCCACAGCAGGAAATGCAGCAAGGACTGAAGTTAGACAGGGAGAGCCCTCCCAGACTCATTTTGTCCGCAGCGTTTGTGGGACGATACCCGGAGGATGTTTATCTAGACACTTCTAGGCCCATCCAAGAGCCAAGATGAAATGCAAGGGCATAACCAAAGAGGGGACCCAAAGGAGGAGGCAAGGTAAGCCATTAGCTCCCCACCTTTGGGGAAAATGTTAGGCAGGGGCTCTGCCCCCGCAACACACACCCCAAAGCTGAAATAGGAGCAGGCGAGCAGAGAGCTGGCAGCAATCTCGGGGGAGGGAGGGGACTGGATGATAAGGTTGTTAAGTGGTGTAGCGAGGGTTTGTGGGAAATGCAGAGGACCTTTCCTGATGGGGAAGATGAGAAGGACCCCCACCCTGGACATCCCTAGTCCCACTCCCAGTACCACAAGGCTGCCTTAGAGCACAACCTAGGGCTTCAGCTGGAAACAGCAGTGTGAGCCACAAGCTCAGAGACACTGTTAAAGACAGATGACCCCAGCCAGCCTGAGCTCAGTGTCGGGCTGGAAAGGCTGAGCAGGGTGTCAACAGTGGGGGGAAAGGGGCAGGAAGGACTACGACGTAGGGCTACTCTGGCCCACCTCACCCTGACACTCGTGCGGCTCTCACCTTATACCTAAGCCCACAGGACAGCCTTCTCAGGTGCTTCAGATGTGGCAGTCACCTAACCATGGAGCCTTTGGGGGCAGTCTCTGCAAACCCCATCCTGCAAGCTTCGCCCGCTGACACCCCAAGCCTCTAGAGGGTGCTGGAGAGCAGCGCTGAGCTTCTTGCCCCCTGGGCATGTACTGGTGGCTCTTTGCATAGGCCCCTGGGCCCTGGGAAGGCACGCCACGCAGGAAGCTGTCTATCCAGACTGGCCCTCTCGGGACAGAAAAGTATGAAGGGTCAGGGCTAAGACAGGAGATTCCTGGGGGGTCCATGGACCAGAGAGCTAGTCTGACTGTAGGGGGCCCCAAAGAGGGATGGACTTTTGCTAGGAAAAGACCATGTGAGTTAAAGCTTTCCCTATGGAAGGCTGACTTTGATGATCCTCCTGCATCAACCTCCCAAGTGCTAGAATTCTAGGAATGTTCCACCACAGTGTGCTAGGGAGCTTTTTTATTCTGTTTGTTTTGTTGCAGGGAGGAGATCAAGGCCCTCATCTACGGCAAGCGGCAAGAACTCTTCCACCAAGCCACCCTCCAGTTCTGTATCCTGTGAGTGGTCACAATTGTCATGGCAGCTACTGCCTTTAATTGCATCCCTACTGGGCAGAAGCAGTCTCTCGTGAGTTAGCATGTGTTGTGTGATGGGATTCCTAGGGAGACATGAACAAATGTCTATTCGCCCCAGGTAGGAAGCCGACAACAGACCAAAGTCCAGATACCACCAAAGTATAACTAGGGGAACCTATGAGATTTATTGGGGTTACCCACAGGAGTATGGGTGAGGGGTCACAGGAGCAGAAATGGTTCAAAGACAGCCGTATTGCCAGAGTCCACACCACCATATGAGGCTCATGAAGCTGGAACCCTGTGCTCACTGTGCAGTTCCCAGGTAGCTCAGCAGGTCTGGGCAGTGTCTCTTCCAAGTAGCTCACTTGGTCTAGCCTGTTTCCAGGCAACTCAGCTAGCTGGTCTGTCACTCAGGTAGCTGATATGGTCAGAGAATATTCTAGGCAGATTTGCTTGGCTAAGTGTGTTGCTTAGCAGCCCATGCTGCTTATATAAGCTTGGGGAGGGAGGAGCCTAATGTAGCTGGTCCGTTTCAGGGACTTCTGGAGACTATTGAGTTGTTTGCTTCCTGAATCTTTTTTTTAAATATTTATTTATTTATTTATTATGTATACAATATTCTGTCTGTGTGTATGCCTGCGGGCCAGAAGAGGGCACCAGACCCCATTACAGATGGTTGTGAGCCACCATGTGGTTGCTGGGAATTGAACTCAGGACCTTTGGAAAAGCAGGCAATGCTCTTAACCTCTGAGCCATCTCTCCAGCCCCTGCTTCCTGAATCTTAACAAGCTGCCCTGCCGGAGAGAAAGTTTTGCCTCTTTTTAGAACACTCTAAGGCTTAACTAGGGAACTGTCAAATTAGAGGAAGTAACTACGTAACATCCTGATAACCCTGGAAAGTAGGAGACAGCTGGAAGCCAAAGGCTAAGGCAGAGAAAGCAGCTTGTCTAAGGTCAAAGAAGCACCAGTACACACAGTTCTTTCTGACTCCAAAGGTGACATACTTAGCCACCGTGGCTCTGATAAAGAACAAATTATTGGGCTGCAGCTCGGCACTTGCCCAGCTGGTGTGAACTCCTAGGTTGGGTCCTCAGTACTTCAAGCAACCAACAAACCAGACATTCTTTTCTGTGACGCCAGAACTCTGGGCGGATGTTTTCAGGGTTTCCAGATGAAGTGCACAGGGCGTCAAACCCCATCACACACTGTCTAGAGTGTGGCCAGAGTTTTAGTCACCCAGGACCAGAAAATGTCACCCAAGTGGTCTTCCCTTATCGGGGGTCACAACATCTTCTAACAAACGGTTGGAAATAGTCCAAGTTGGGGGGGGATATTCCAGGAGCTAGAAAGACAGGAAAATAGATCTTTCAGAAGATCCTGGTTCAGTTCCTATTACCCACTTGGTGGCTCACAACTGTCCGTACCTACAGTTCTGGGAGAACAAACACCCCCTTCGTGCTTCCTTGGGCATCAGGCATACATGTGATGCACAGCTACACAGGCAGACAAAATACCCATACACATACAAGTAAATCTTTTTTATAACATTCCCTCCTGCCAGCAGTGGTGGCACACGCCTTTAATCCCAGCCCTCGGGAGGCAGAGGCAGGTGGATCTCTGTGAGTTCGAGGCTATCCTGGTCTATAAGAGCTAGTTCCAAGACAGGTTCCAAAGCAACAGAGAAACCCTGTCTCAAAAAATAAAACAACAAAAAACAAAAGCAAAACCAAAACAAAAAAAATCCCTCCTCTAGTTATCATAAAAAATCAATTATGTTCCTATTGATACTATCTACAGCTTAAGTGTTCCTTTGTTTGTTGACAAGTTAACAACTTTTAGGTCACTAAATGGACATTGGTCAGCTAGCAATATTTAAGCAGTAACTCTTGCCCCCAAGGGTTCATTCTCAGACTCCAGTGGATGTCTGAGATCCAGCAGATGCAAGGAACTTCCTATTTGTAAAAGCCTATAATCAAGCTTCGTTTAGAAATTAGACTGAGTGTGCTAGGGAGATAGCCCAGTGGGCAATGAAGTTGCTAAGCTAGAGTTAGAACCTCAAAACCCATATAAAAAATTGAGTGTCAGGGGCTGGGGAGATGGCTCAGCAGTTAAGAGCACTGGCTGCTCTTCCAGAGGACCCACATGGTTGCTCACAACTGTCTGTAACTCCAGTTCTAGATGATCCAACATCCTCACATGAAAATACATGCAGGCAAAACCTCAATGAGCATGAGAAACCAAAAATGTGTGCCTGAAATCCCAATGACAGCAAGGTGAAGACAGGAGTACCCCTGAGACTGAGTGACCAATGGGAATACCTGTCTCAAAAAACAAGCTTGGAACTAAGGGGATGTTTCAGAGCTCAGATCTTCCCAGAACACATTTAAAACTCCCAGCACAATGGCAGGTGGGGGAGAGGTGCAGACACAAACAGATCCCTGAAGTCCATTGGCCAGACAGCCTCGCTGAATTAATGAGATTCAGTGAGAGACCCTGTCTCCAAGTATAAAACAGGAGAGATGTCAAGAAAGACAATCAGCCTACTTCTGACTACCACATCACACCTATGCACACCTGGATATACAAGACACACATATCACACACCACATACATACCACACACACACACAGACACTGCACACACATTACATATACAACACACACACATTGCACATACCACACATAATACACACACACACACACACACACACACAAATGCTTAAAATTGGTGCTTTCAAAACACACGCACAAATGGACTTGGTGGTGTACGCCTTTAATTCAGCACAAGGGAGGCAGAGGCAGGCAGATCTCTGTGAGTTCAAGGCCAGCCTGGTGTACAAAGCAAGTTTCAAGACAGCCAGGGCTATTACACAGAGAAACCCTGACACACACACACACACACACACACAAAGAAAGTGATCATCAACTTCTGAAAGACAATACCCAAAGCTGATCTCTGACCTCTACACATACATGCACACACATATGCATGCAAAGCCACATACATAGATGTATGCACACACAAAGAAATCAGAGTATGAAATTACCAACAGCTAACAATGCAATGGAATGCTTACGTGTCAGTATGGAATGAAAGCTGTGCCTGTCCCCACCCTCCTGTGCGGTAGTCGTCCCTCTGGCCGTGGCCTTGCGAAGTGAGGACACAGTGCCTAGGTGATGGGATGGAGTCCATCAGATGGCATGGATACTCTGACGTGGCGCTAGGCCACTGCTGGCCTTGCACCAAAGGAGGGTCTTTGAGCCACGATGATGGTTAACTGAAAGTGAGGTCTAGGCTCTCAGCTAATTGGGGACAGTAGCATATGGAGTGATGATGGGGAATATTATTTTGAGGTGTGTGGCTTTTGTTTATGCTGCATTTGTTTAACTCTGTGATTCCTTGCCTGTCTAAAACGACTGATGGTCTAATAAAGAGCCGAACGGCCAATAGCGAGGCAGGAGCAAGGACAGGCGGGGCTGGCGGGCAGAGAGGATAGAAGGAGAAACAAGGAAAAGGAAGCAAGAAGAGACTAAGAGGGGAAAAGGACATGAGGGAACACCCAGCCAGGCACCCGGCCAGCCATGAAGTAAGAAGGAAAGTTAGACATACAGAAGTGAGAAAAGGAAAAAGCCCAGGGTCAAAGGTAGATGGGCAAAAAAAAAAAAAAAAGGTGGCAAGAAACAAGCCAAGCTAAGGCCAGGAGATTATAATAAAGAACAAGACTCCATGTGTTTTATTTTGGAGCTGGGTGCTGCCCCCCCAAAAAAAGCCAAAAGAAAATCATCAGAGTAACTCCCCCCCCCCCCACTGGCTGATACTCATGGGTGCCCCGTTCCCCATATTCTCCATTCACCTTTGTCCCGGTCTGGTCTCTGTGTTAGAATGTATTGGTCGAAACACTGTGCTCCTCCTTCAGTGGCTCGTGTACTTATGGGCCCACCAGTGTGGGTGGCTCACGACTGTAATAGCAACACTTGGGAAGACTGAGGCAGAAAGCAACACTTGGGAAGACTGAGGACCAGAAATTCAAGACCAGCACGGGCTCCATAGAATGCAGCCAGCTACACAAGATCCTGATTCATAAAGACTGAGGGCTCCACACGGCGTGGTCTTAAAGCACGTGACTGTGGTGACGTGAGTCCAATTCCTGAGGTCCACGTGGGCGAGAGGAGAAGACCAACCCCGAAAGTCGTCTACTGGGCCCGGGATGTACGCACTGTGACAAGCATCCCCCCCACACAAAATAAATAAAAATGTAATGAAAAAATAATAAATAAATATAAAATAAAGTGCATGCTGGCGTAATGTGGGCATTGTGCATGCTTGGGCTGTAGACAGTAACACGTCAGCTAGTCGTGGGCCTACACAGCGTCTTTTTCCTCTCGACTCTTAGGACCCAGGTCTGGAACTCGCTGTTCTCCCTCAGCTCTCCCACCCCCACCCCTGGGCTGGGACCACAGGTGTATACCATAGCCAGGTTCAGCTTCATCATTCTGAGAGTGAAGGCCCCCTTCACTCTCAAAACAAACACAGGCAAAATCAATCAATCTCACAGGCGAAGTTACCAACAGTGCCTAGGCCAAAGAAATCAACTTGGCTGAAAACATTTTTTTTTTTTTATCTTCTTATTGTGATTTGACCTCAGACTTAGTCTACACCAAACAAGGAAATCCATCTCACAATTTGGTGCCACACCTTGTTTAAGACCAAAAAAAAAAAAAAAAAAAAAAAGTTCTATTATTACCTACCCCGTTTGCTCAGTCTCCCCAGTCACATGACTTGGCACTAGATAACTTTTGGTTATTTCCACATCCTGTTGAGTTCCCAGGGCTGACAAAGCCTTGGTTGGTATCATGCAGGACTGGTAATTGGTTTTTGTTTCTGGTTCTTTAGGAGTTTTTCGAGAAGGGTTTCATGTAGCCAAGGCTGGCCTAAAAATATGTGCAGGGTGTGTGTGTGTGTGTGTGTGTGTGTGTGTATGCCTGTGCCATTGCACACTTGTGGAGGTCAGAGTGACGGAAGTCGGGCCATCTTCAGCATGAATGTTTCCCACTGAGCCGTCTCACCAGCCTAGGACTCTTTCAGAGTTCTGCTCGTTTGTTTGAGACAGGATTTCATTATGTAGCCCTTGCTGGCCAGGAATTAGTTATATAGATTATGTTAGCCTCGAACTCACAGAGATCCTCTTGCCTCTGCGTCCCTCCTGCTGGGATTAAAGGCGTGCACCAGCACACCTAGCTAAGATTCTGAAGGTGACCCATTTGCTCATTTGTTTGCTCATTGATTCCTAAACACAGTGAGCGTGTGCCTACCAGCACCTGTGCTGGGGATGGCACTCTCCCCAGTGATGCAAGCCCAGAGCATAGCTGTTTTTAGTTTTCAGCACAATTATGTTGAGCTGGTAATAGTCAAATTCTCTAATAATAGTGAAGACTTCCAGGAAAACATAGCAGTTTGAACACCTGCATCAGCTTCTGTTTCATCCTGAAACCATGCTAAAGCAAAGCTGGAGGCTTTCTCAACCCTGCTTTCATTTGGTTTTGGTTTGTAGGTAAGAGGGGAGGGGCATGCTCAGAGCATGGAACTGGCAGTGGGGAATTCACAACCTACAGCCTAGACTCCTGCAGGCCAGAAGCTGGCAATCCCAGCCCCTTCGGGAAGCAAGAGTGAAGGGAATAAATAGTGCACAGAGTCATGTAACTTTTCCTACTCATTCATGCATTCATTCATTCATTCATTTTTTTATGTGTATGTGTGGTGTGTGTATGTGAGTGTGTGTGCATACTTGCAAACGCTCAAAAGATAAGGTCTGACTATGTACCCCTGGGTGGCCTGAAACTCACAATGTAGACCAGACTGGCCTCAAACTCATAGAGATCCACCAGTCTCTGCCTCTGGAGTGCTAGGATTAAAGGTGCCACCATGCCTAGCCTTTTTCTCCTCCTCTTCTTCCTCCTCCTCCTCCTCTTCCTCCTCTTCCTCCTCTTCTTGTGGCTGGAGAGACTGACTGCTCTGTGTTTAAGAGCCTTTGCAGAGGACCTAAGATTTCAGTTCCTAGTGCCCACACTGGACAGCTTGAAACCACCTATAACTCCATCTTCTTGGATCTGACATCCCTTGGCCTCGGAAGACTGCACTCCAGTACATATACCCTGGAAGAAACACATGCATACACATAATCAAAAATAAAAATAAGAAACATCTTTTAAAGAGTGTCTAAAAGCCAGGTAGTAGTGGCACATGCCTTTAATTCCAGCACTCAGGTGGCAGAGGCAGGTGGATCTCTGTGAGTTCGAGGCCACTCTGGTCTACAAGAGCTAGTTCTAGGACAGACTCCAAAGCTATAGAAAAACCCTGTCTCAAAAAAACAAAGTGGGGAAAAAAGAATGTCTAAATGACTGAGGAGAGTAGTGAGGTAATGAGGGGTCAAATACATCAAGTCTTTTGGTGGAAGCGTACGCGTTTAATCCCAGCCCTTGGGAAGAGGCAGGCGAATCTCTGCGAGTTCGAGGCCAGCCTTGTCTACAGAACTAGTTCCAGAACAGCTAAGGCTACACACACACACACACACACACACACACACACAAAACCCTGTCTCAAAAAAACAAAACAAGTCTTGAAAGGCCACTGTGAAATTCAATATTTAGTTCTAAGTGTGGCAGGTAGAATTCTAAGACAGTCCCACAAAATCTGCCCCTAGCAGCAACCCATTTTATAATCTCAGGACTATCATCTTTATCAGTTTTCTCCTGAGGTGAGCTTGCTTTACGTGGTCCAACTGAATAACAATGTGAGCCAGGCATGTGGTGTGTGCCTTTATCTCCAGCACTCTAGAGACACACAAGCCCATCTCTGAGTTCAAGGACTACCTGCTTTCTAGATGGGCTAGGGTTACACCGTGAGACCTGGGAGAGGGAGTCTGCCTTGGAAGGTCATTGCTGTTGCTGCTTAAAGGAGAGGAAGCTAGAAGTGGGGATTCCGATGGTACAGATGCCACTGCTCTGTTGACTTCTAGATGGAGGGGCATGTGGCGGAGATGGAGATGGCTTCTAGGTGCAGCAGGCCGCTCTGGCTGGCAGCCAGTAGGCAAACAGCCCCAGCCTGCAAAGAGCTGTACCCACCCAGAGGAATGAGCTTAAAGGTGAGGCTGTAGACATGCCTACCACTAACCAGGCCTGGAGTTTGACCCCCCGAGCAGGTGGGAGGAAGGGAAGCTCAGAAGTGGGTTTCCCCTCTGAACCGCCAGACAAAAAGTCTGTCCAGTCCAAACCTTGATGTCAACCTTGTGAGACCCTGACGGGAAAGCCCAGTTGCAGGATGCCAGACTTCTGGCCCATAGGACTGTTACATGAACCGAGATTGGGCTCATCTGTTTCACAGCAGAAACTAACAGACAGATAAGCCGCAGGCCCCTGTAATTTTTTAAAGATTTTTAGTTTTATTTATGTGTATACAATGCATCGCTGTCACATGTGTATGGGTACCCAAGGAGGTCCCCAGGGACAGGCGTCACTGGCAACTGTGAGCCATCTGCTGAGGGAGCTGGGAACTGAACTCTGGCCCTGTAAAAGGGAGTAAAGACCCCTCCAACCCCCAAGAAGTCTCTTTGGCACTCTTACAACTTGTAAAAGTGACTTTTGTTAGGCCAGGCAGCAATGTTGCACACCTTCGATCCCAGCACTCGGGAGGCAGAGGCAGGTGGATCTCTGCCAGCCTGGTCTACAGAGTGAGTTCCAGGACAGCCAAGGCCACAGAGAAACCCTGTCTAAAAACAACAACAACAACAAAAGTGAGTTTTGTTTGAATGTTCTCCCACATCGCTGAAAAGTTTCCAGAATGGTCTATGTGTCTACAACAGCCCAAAGTTTTTGACCAAAGGCAAGTTATTTGGAAAAATTGCCCAACCTCTGAAGACCATGAAAGAATGCTGATATTTGAGTAAGTTCTTTAAACAAAACTCAAATCTCTTGTGAGGTGTGGCAGCATTGTCTTGTAATCCAGAACTCAGAAGGCCAACGTGAGATCCTGTAGGAAGAAAGAGGGCTGGGGAGGCCTCACTGGTTCAGAGCACCTACTGCTCTTTCAGGCCAGGGCTTGGTTTCCACACCCACATGGTGGCTCACAACCATCTGTAACCCCAGTTCCAGCAGCTCTGATGCCCTCTTCTGGCCTTCATGGGCACTACACACATGGTGCACACAATATACTCAGGCATGCGTGCACGCGCACACACAGATATAGTAAATATTTTTCAAAAGGAAAAAAGATAGGATGAGGAGAGGAGGGATAAGAGGAAGAAGAAAGGAAGGGAGGGAGGGAAGGGAGAGAAGGAGGGAGGGAGGAAGGAAGGAAAGGAGAAAGAGATTGATTGGATGGATTCTCTGGCTAACTTGGTCTTTCTATGTAGCTCAAGATGGCCTTGAATTCTCTATGTAATCCTTGGACTTAACATCTTCCTGCCTCAACCTTCTGCACGCAGCAGAACTCACCTCCTGCCACAACCACAGCTCCGCCAGGCTTCCATCTCTGCTGTCACCATCTCCCAAGTCCCTGAGCTAACTAACTTGGTCTTCAGTTTTTCCCTCTCCCATCACTCACATAGGCAGCAGATCCCATTGGTGGTGCAACCCACGCACAAACACTCAGAGGCAAGACACTGATGTTGGCTGTCTTCCTCTATCATTTCCCCCAGCCCAAAGCACACCATTTCTGCTAAACTGACTGCCCAGGAAGCTCTCCGTGTCCACTTGCATGTGTGTGCATGCACATACACTGCCCCAGTGCTGCATTTACGAACACACGCCTCTACACCCTGCTTTGTGTGGGTACTAGGCATCCAAGCTCATGCACACACTCACCAAGCTCTTAACCCACTGAACCACCATGCCCCCAACCCAGTCACTGACTGCTTTTGAGACAGACCTTCCCACTGTGGCTTAGACTAGCCTGGAATCCATTGCGTCGTAGCCCGAGTTAGGCTGGAACTCACAACAGTCCTCCTGTTTAGTGTCCCTAGTGCTGGCATGACAAGTGTGAGCTATGACAGCTTGCTGCCTTTTGTCATTGTTAGGGCACAGTCCTCAATACCAGTGCCAAAGGGAAGGTCAGAGCACCCACAGGGGTTTGATGGCAGGGAAGGGGGAGGGGAGGTTGCTTCCAGATTCCGGTCCCCTTGCTCAGTTTGTACCGTACTCCCCACTGAAGTCCCAGGAGGGAACCCACTCACATCCCTCTGTCCCTCCAAACTGTAGTCCACAGCTTCCTGGGCCCCAAGAGGGGAGGCCAGTGGTGGAAAGGGAGGAAGGGAGGGAGTCGTGCGCAGCTCTGGTGGGGGTGTGGGGCTCTCTGGCATTCTGGGGGAGTCTTCCTCTGTAATTGCTGCAGCTCTCCAGCTGTTATCACTAACAAGAAATTAAAGAGCACCCTGCCCCCTGCCCCTGGCTCCTGCCCCTGCTCACAAGGGCTCCCTCAGAGGAGCCCCATGGAGGGTGCTGCAGAGACTCACGGACGCCTCCAACTGACCATTCCTCACCCCCCAAGAAGAGAAGAGGCCAGGGAGTGGGAATGGACCCCACCAGGCCCTGATTTTACATATCCTGCCTCCTAATTCTCACAGCCCTTCTGGGACTCCTAAGATTTGGGGTCTGGGGGAAAGATCCCTGGGAAAGCAGACTGAAGACCTGCAACTGCTCTGTGCTCAGGAGGCAGCTAGAGAAAAACAAGAGATGGGTCAATAATGGCAGCGGAAGGGATCTCAACCCAGGAAGAGCCTCCCAGAAGCCTGGGGTTCCCGCTCTGAGAATCAGTGCAGCGGCAATGTGGCCCTGCCTGCCTCTTCAGCCTCCTCTCCCCACTCAGGGAGAACTCCAGGGCAAGCGCTTGTTTTCAAATGGACCTGAAGCAGCTATTGGAAATGGGGAGACCGGGAGCACGGTTCTTCCTTACCCCCCATCTTTCCCTCAAGTTTTCCCAGCTAATGACTGTGTTCTGTCATGCCCCCTCCCCCGTTCCCCCCACACATACATGCTTCCTGTGAAATCATATCACTCAGATAAGAGACAAGCCCCTCCATGAACCCTAGTTCTTCCACTCCAAATTATGGTGCTGGAATGAACGTCTCGACTCACACAGCTAATTGAAAGCATGTCTGTGTGGATTTGGTATTGTTATTGCAAAATCGAATAGGTGCCATGGAGATTAATACTATGCAATTTCATTTCAAATTACGCCTAACTTCAGAAGATCTTGTGTCGCAGATATTTCCCCAGTTTACCCGCCGTGTGGCCGCTGTCTTTTAGACTTTTCTGAAGGTGTTTACTGTTAAAATGGGGTTGTCTAGCTGGAAATAACTGGCAATCTTGATTCTGGTGTTGTTGTGCATGTCTGTAATCCCATCACTCTGCCGGTAGAAGTAGGAGGATCAAGAGTTCAAGGCCATTGTGGGCTAGCTTAGGCTAAGTGTCTCAAAAAAAAAAAAAAGAGGGACGGGGAGGTAGGTCAGTCAATAAAGTGTTTGCCACGAAAGTATGAGGACCTGTGTTCAGTTCCCAGAACCCATGTAAAAGCTGGATGCCTTGGCATATGACTGTCATCCCAGCACTGGGGTTGCAGACAGGAGGATTCTGAGAGCTAGCTCACCAAGCCAGTCTATCCAAACCAGTGAGCTCCAGATCTGACGAGTAATCCTGTCTCAAAATTAAGGTGTAGAGCAACTGACAGAGACCTCTGGCCTCTATGAGCATGGATGTGTGCAAACACATACACAAGAGAAGGGGGAGGACCCCTACATGGATGCGGCTAATGTGCACACATGTGCACACATGCATACACACCACAGTCCCCGAATCCCGTGAGTATTCTGTCCTGGTAGGTCTTATGTAAGTCAATTTTTACATAAGTCAGCATCATTTTTGCATCAGAGGATAAATGAGGCAGGTATCTGCCATGTCAACCAAGGGGAGAGCGTGAAGACTTGCCTAACGAGGGTGTCGTCGGCTCTCCCTACCTGGGAGCAAGGGTTACTGTAGAGCATAGGTGGCTGGCGTGTGTGCGCCACTCACTACTCACCAAGGCTCCTGGCACGCCTGCGTCAAGGCTGAGTTTACATAAGTCAGTCTTATGTAAGCGTATACCTACCAAGTCTGGGGAAGGTACAAGAACGGTGTAACAAATAGTTGGGATCATGATTGAATTTAACTGGGGGTATCTGATATGACAAGATTGATTTAAAAAATAATTTAACCACGCTCAAACTTAAGCTTGGGCAGAGTGCCCGAGTGTGCCCAGCCCTGTGGAGGGGCTGCCAGGCAATTAAGAGATGTTATGAGCTGTCCCTGCCTTAATGAGGCCTGAAACCAAGTTCTGGAAAGGTGCCGGGACTCAGCCCAAGCAAGCTGCCATCTACCTTTGCCAGTGACCACCGCTCCCTCTGAAACTCTTCTTCCCCAAAGACCCCCACCCCCCAGCACACACGGTAGAATAGGACAGCCCCTCACTGTCTCCAGCTGTCTCACAGAGCAATAGTCCTCTTCTTTGATGGACAGTCCTTTGCTTGTCACTGGTGCTTAGTCTTGACAGTGTCAGAAGACCCCCTTGTGTCCCCCTCTACAATCATTTCCCGCCCTCCCTAGTATCTTTAGGGAGAATTCAATGCCCAGCCCTCCTCTCCAAACAACCCAGGGGCACGGGAGCGGGGAGGGGGACCACCATCTGCATCTTCTCAGCAGTCAACCCTCCCCCAAGCTTCATCTGAGTTGGGAGGGGGGCAACTGCTGAGTCAGGATATTCCTTACGTTCCCTCCCCTCTCCCAGGCAGGACCAAATGTCACACAAATGTCACACACCCCGCCTGAGTGACCAGCCTCTGTTCGGTGTCTAGTCTCAGCTCAGTGGCGGCTTCCCCCACGTGGACTCCCCACGCCCAAGGAGGCTCAAGGAGGTGGGGGACTGTCCTTTAAGGCTCTGTTTGGTGTCACACTGTCCCTGCTGCTCCCATCTCCCACCCCCTTCCTAGTTCCCTCTCCCCCAACCACCTCACTCAGAAAGCCTGTTGCCACTGACCAGGAAAGTACTAGGAGGGCTGAGGGCAACCAGGACCAAATCCCAAGTGAGAAGACACAATGCAGACCCGGACGGAGGTGGGGGAGAAACAACATCTCTCTGTAGTGCAATGTTTGGGGTACCTCCACTGTGCAGAGGGAAGCCCCAAGAAAGACATCCAATTCCACAATCCCAGAATAGCCTAGTCTGAAGAGAGTCTGTTCTGTCTTTGAGGAGATCCTGTTCTGTGAGGATACCATAGAGAAGGAAAGAAGGCTGGTCTCTCACTGGGGAACCCATAGAAAACAGCTAGAACCCAAGTGCCAGAACAAAGGGCTAGAAAATCCTGGAAATGGGGAACGAGGTAGTGGTTGGAACTGCCTAAACCACGTAGGAGAGCTTCCCAAAACCGGGCTGATGGGTAGGGGCAGAGGGCCATTCTGGAGGCTCAAGACTGGCCAACGAAGGCAAGACCTGTGGACAGGCCAAGGACAGAGCCAAAGCCAGGCGGGAAGCTGGAGCAAGGCCTTCTTAGAATGGCAGAGCATGGATAAGCTGTGGACAGAGGGCAGAGGGCCCCACTTCTTCCTGATGACGATGCTGCTATCCAAAGTGACAGCTACTACAGCAGGCCTACACCTTCTTGGCTCAGACTCCCCCTCAATCAGCTGTGTGAGACCGTGAGTGGCCTGCGCATCTAAACAGGGCCTTGGATCAGCAGGCTCCCATACTTGATCCAGCACTGTCCAACAAGAGACTAACATTCTCATGTGCACTGGGTCCACTGGTCCCATAGCCTCTTCTGTCTTCAGCTCCATGGCCTCTTTCTCTCTGGAGTGGAGGGAAACAGAAGATCAACAGGAGGGCCCAAGTCCATACCCCGCCCCAAGGCCATAGGGCGGTGACTGCCCGGAGCCCTGCCCTGACTCCCAGCACACCCAGGCCCAGGGCCTGACCCTTGGCAGCCCTCAGCAGCCCATCCAGCCCATAAATGGCCTCATCCCTTGGAGCGCCCAGCAGGGAGGTTTCACAACTGTGTGTATTTGATGGAGCCTGTTCTTGGAAAGCCAGGGACGGGATGGGACAACTTAGTTCTGAGTGTTGGAGAGGCCTGGGCCCTTGGGGTCTGCAGCAAAACAATAAACAACCATAGCCTGCCTGATGCGTCTGCTGTGTTGTAAGTGTGGGGCTGGAGGAGCAGGGCCCCTGCCTGATGCGTGTGCTGTGTTGTAAGTGTGGGGCTGGAGGAACAGGGCCCTTCATCATGAGCTCACTGCGCAGCACAGCCCCTTCAGGGGGTACCGCAGTCTGTCCCACTACAGAGGCTGGAGCTGAAGCAGGAGGAAGATGCTGAAGACATAGCAAGGCAGATTAAGAGGGTTCTTAGGGCAGGGCGGCCCCATTGCCCATCACAGTGCCTCAGTAGGCTGTGGTACAGGTTAGGAATCAAGTCAGGGACACAGAATCCTAGAGACAGGGGAGCTAGTCCTTCATAGCTGGGATGGGGCCAAGACAGACTGGACCACAGGCAAGAGAGAATCCTAGGCCACACCTGCTGGTGCAGGCCCCTCAACTCGGGCACTTTGGAAGCTGAGCAGGAAGATCCAAAGTCCAAACCCTACCTGAGCTGTAGAGCAAGATCGAGGTCAGCTTAGACAACTTAGATCCTATCTCAAAAAGTTTGGCTCCTTTGTTTTGTTTTATTTATTTGGGTTTTTTGGGTTTTTTTGTTTGTTTGTTTGGTTTGGTTTGGTTAGTTGGTTGGGTTGTTTGTTTGTTTGGGTTTTTTTTAAGACAGGGTTTCTCTGTGTAGCCTTAGCTGTCCTGGAACTCACTTTATAGACCAGAATACACTCTGTAGACCAGATCTGCCTGCCTCTGCCTCCCAAGTGCTGGGATTAAAGACGTGTGCCACCACCTCCCGGAGCTATAAAAAGCATTTTTTATAAAGGAGCTGAGGATGGTAGACCATTTGCCTAACTTGAGGAAGGCCTAATATGTAATCCCTAGAATGTGGGTGTATATGTATGTATGTATTTATTTATGTATATGTGTGTGTATATGTGTATATATATGAGAGAGAGACAGCTAAAGGGTGGGACCATGCCCTGTGCCAGTCTCCCTCGGATGTGCCTGCCGCCTGCAGCAGCTGAGCCAGGGCACTTTTAGTAGAAAAGGCCAGACTGGTTGGGGATACTGGAGGTGGGGATTCAGGGGCCGTGATTCTCCAGGTGCTCACTGATGTCTTAATGAATGGGCTGAATAATTAGCTGACGAATGAGGCCAGAACCTGGCTTCCCAACCCCCAGCCCTGGTTTTTCCAAAGGTCCTAACTATGCCACTGACTTCACCTCTAAGCTGCCTCCTGCACTCGCCTGGCCCCTCTGCCTCCCACCGCTCGAGTTCTCAGAGACCTCTGAACACGACAGGATTCAAATCACACTGCCTTAGTCTGCTGTCTCTTGCTGTGATAAACACTATCTCCAAAAGCAAGGAGGAGAACGCATTTCAGCTTACGGGCTACAGTCCACCAGCGGAAGTTTGGACAGAAACTTGAGGCCAGAGGTCGAGGCAGAATCCACGGAGGAAGGCTGCTTTAGTGGCTCTGCTCACCTCGCTTCCTTATACAGCCCAGGCCCACCTGCCCACGTGGGCCGGTGCCACCTACAGCGGGCTGGACCCGCCCCGTCAGTCATTGATCAGGACAGTCTCTCCCAGACGTGACCACAGCGGACATGAAGGAAGCAATCCTTCAGCCGAGATTCCCTCTTCCCAGGCGACTCCAGCTGGTGTCAAGTGGGTGATAAACAATGAAGCAGAACAGACTCCTGTGTGCGGATGAAATCCGTGTACCTAAAACTACAGAAGCAACGGGTAGGCAGGTGCAGCTCCCCAGGGAGCTCGCCAGCCGAGAGCACACAGAGTTCAGCTCCCAGAACGTGTGTCAGGCAGCTCACAACTGCTCCCGTCTCTGAGGGCACTCACGTGTGTGTGTACACACACAGACACGAATGCAGTTGTCTACACGGTTCGCTGTAAACCAGGAACCGTGCCGTTGGCTTTCCAGTGTCCGATTCCATGAAACTCTGAGTAAACACCATTTGCTGCAGAGAAAGAAGAATGTGTACAAGAACGATGTTGATGAAAACGTTTTGAGCTTGCGCTCAACTCTCTGACACACATTTTCCACATTCTCTTGCCTTACTGAAATCACGACGTCCCTTGCAGCCAGGAGTGAGAAGGCACTGTGTCATAGTTTAATTAGCGGCCTGCATCTTGTTCGGATGAAATGTGGTGGGTGGGATACACCATCTCAGTAAGCCACCTGGGCCTTTCAGCCATCAGGGACTGATACATGGAACGTGTATTTTGGTTTCCAAGTTTGGTGGACAGGGGTACCGAGCCTGTGCGTTAACCTGGGAGTTTCCTGGGAAAGAGGCTGACTTTCCTCCCCAGAGCTCCCCACATCCCTAGTCCCAAAGGCCAAGTTGATGAAAGCAAAGACAGCCTTGGGTCCCCAATGATGCCTTTCATTAGAGAAGGAAGAGCCCCCCAGAAGCTGTTCGTGAAGCCCCCCCAGAGAATAGAGGTGAAAGGGAAGGAGGAGGGTTGCTCCACTCTTCTCCAGTACAACCTCACACCAACGGAAGCACACTGGCTCCAGGCACCAGGCCATCGGGACCAGGAGCCGATTGCAAGCCTGGCACAATGCTGGCCTGGTCTCTTTCAATTAGGCTGTGTTTACCTGCCAAAAAAAAGTGCCTGCTTCCCTCAGCCTTGCCCTCTGCCCTCAGGCTGGCCCCCGGGGGCGGGGGAAGACAGGGCAAAGGCGGAAAAGATCAACCCCAGTAAAAAGCCAAGGAAACAGGTCCTGGAAGTCCTGACCATCCCATGCCAGCAGCGATGGCTGAGCAGGTCCCTGAGCCTGCCCTCTGGGCCCCCTGGGTAGGGGATCTCCAGGGGCAAGGGTTGAGAGGAAGGGAGAAGTGACTTGTGCCAGGGACTCTCCTACTTGGTCAGAAATTGCTATCACCTCCTTCTTTCCCCTCTTTTCCCAGGACTCCTCCAGTCAAAGGCCCATCTTCTACTTCCTATACTTTCCAGGACATTTGTCCTGAGGTCCTAGAGGCCATGAGTGTCCACTGACCACTACAGCATATGCCTAAGCCCAGCTTGCTGGGGATGGACAGAGATAATACCTTGTCCATCCCAGACTGACTTGGGGGTGGTGCCTCTCCACTTGCGGGGAGGGCACTTTGGGTAGAATTAGAGTCTTCTTTGGTGAGGACCAGGCCTAGGGGTCCAAGGGCTAGAAAGGGGAGCTTTCATTTGGCCTGGGCAGGGAAGAAAGAGCCTCTTGTCCCTGCTGCCTTGGGTCTTCCTCCCTGCTCCCTGACTTGAGATGCTAACTACTAGATACTGCTGGGGTGCAGATTGGAGCCCAAAAGAACAGTGTCCCTTCCCTCTGTGGCTCCCAGGACTATGGAACCAGGTTCTTCCAGAGCCACATGGCTTTGGGCCCTGGAGCTAAAGACTCCCTCTTCTCCCTGTCTAACACTGTGAACCGACAGGTGGATTTCCTAGGTTCCTTCCTTTCTTACCTGCCCAGGGACCCAGACTCCCAGCCCAGCAGAACTGTCTAGAACTAACAACTGTACCTGCCCAGGGACCCAGACTCCCAGCCCAGCAGAACTGTCTAGAACTAACAACTGTACCTGCCCAGGGACCCAGACTCCCAGCCCAGCAGAACTATCTAGAACTAACAACTGTAGTGTCATCATGCCGGTTCCAACTCAAATAAGCTGTAGGTGGGGAAACTGAGGCCCAGAGAAGCCAAGCAACTCACTGGGTGTCACTCTCTGGGAGCCTGGCTCTTGAACTTAGAGATGCCCTGTCCTTGGCCACTCCTAAAGGATGTAACTCGGACATGAGACTGAATCTTGGAGTTGGAGCTTTGAATATCATTTTTTTTTTGTTTTTACTTTTGTTTTCTTGCTGTTTTCGGGCATTGTTTGTTTGCTTTTGAGTTTTTTTTTTTATTTGTTTGTTTGGTTTGGTTTGATTTAGAAAGGGTCTCACTATGCAGATCAGGTTGGCTTGGAATTCAGAGCCTCCGACTCCGGAGTTCTGTAACTAAAGGCATGTGCAGCCACACAGCTTCCCCCTGGAGACTCTGGATGTAGTTCAGACTAGCATCCAACTCACTGAGTAGCTGAGGATCATCTTGACCCCTGGCCCTCCTGTCTCTACCTCCCAGATGATCCCAACTTGCCTGGCTCCTGGGGTGCTGGGGCTGACCCAGGAGTGGGAGGGGGTGTCTCCATCTTGCCAGGTGTGCTAGTTAGTTTTACATCAACTGACACAAGCTAGAGTCATCTCAACTAAGAAAATGCCTCCATATAGGGCTGTAGGCGTTTTCTTAATTAGTGATGGATGGGGGAGGGCCCAGCCCACTGCGGTGGTCCCATTCCTGGGCTAGTGGTCCTGGCCACTAAGAAAGCAAGCTGAGGAAGCCAGTAAGCAGCTCCCCCCACCCCACTGGCCTCTGCATCAGCTCTGGCCTCCAGATTCTTGCCCTATTTGAGCTCCTATCCTGATTTCCTTCAATAATGAACAGTGAGTGATATGGAAGTGTCAGCCTAATTAACCCTTTCCTCCCAACTCGCTTTATGGTCATGGTGTTTCATCTCAGCAACAGATACCCTAAGACACCAGGCTTATCCCAGTCCCCACCCACAGGAGCAGAGCGAGCAGATGCACATGTGCCCTCTCTGCTCACTAAGTGCCTCCCTGCCCACCAGGGACACACCGAGGAGGGCTGTCCTTGGGATCGTCTGCTGAGCCTGAGCCTGGGTGTTGCTGGACCCACCGTGTCCCAGCCACCCACTGTGATACAAGGAGATACCAAGTAACCCTATAAGCTTAGAGTCACTCTGAACATGAACCTAAAATAGGTACCAAATGGCAAGTCCCATGCCTTGTTCCCCTCCTCTTTCCAGCCCTTGGCATAGGTCTGGCACTTTGAGACACTCGGTAACTTGGTGTCTCCTTGTATCACTCTGGTACCAATGAAGCATCGACCTGCCAAACGCCCAAGAAGCCACTGGATGGGAGAGTCTGGTATATTACAATACATGGTGGATCCCAATGGAAGAAGAGCTGGATCCCTACCTGGGAGCTAGGGAAGGCTTCATGGAGGAGGCAGCAATTATACAAGTCAGTAATAACTACAACAATAGTGATGACTATGGATGGTTTCTTCTTATTGGATATACGTCTTGTATAATTCTCAGTACTTTTAATAACACCTACGTTACTTCTATTACCGTCTGAGGTAGGTGTCCTTTAACACACCCATGTTACAGATGGAAAAGCTGAAGTTTAGGTGAAGGAGCTGGCCCAGAATCACCTGACTCTCATAAATGAGCCAAGTCATCATTTGAACCCGGTTCTGGCACAAAGCCAAGAATGAGATGGGTGTGCACAAGGTTTGGTGTGGCAGGGAGGGGGAGTTACGTCCCCTGTACCACATCCGGTCCTCAGGCGTGTTTCATCTGGTCCACCCTCAACGCTACACAGAGTCCTTGAAGAGGGTGCAGCAGTTGCCAGCCAGAAAGTAAACAGTGGGGATGGGGGGAGCTTCAGAGCCTTGAATTCCAGAAATGCACAACCATTTCAGGCTGAACAGCATGCTTCTCCCCCTCCCCACCGCCCCAGCCCACTTGCCTTGTCCCAGTTACCTGTCTGACTCCTGTAAACATTTAAGTTAGAGGACGTGGAGTAGAGCCCAGGACACCAAGGGGAATTAGCAGCTAGTAACCATGGGAAGGTTCTTTGAGGTCAGAACACAAAAGGCCTTGAACTTTGAGCTGAAGAATATGGGTATTGTGTCTGCAATAACTTTGTAATTGCAGACTGGATACCACCAGCAGTCAGCTGAGGAGGTGCGAGCCTGTACTGTCACACATGTGCACGTACACACTAGGGCTAGGGTAGCCTTAAATTGGTGTCACCCCAAGGGTTTCAAGAGAAAGTGTGTGTGTGTGTGTTCACAAGTGCACACATGCTACGGCACACATGTAGAAGTCAGATGGCTCCCTTGTTTTTCTCCACTGGGTATGCCACACGAGCTGGCCTTTCAGCTTTCAGAGTCTTGTGCCTCCTGTCTTCTCATAGGTGTACGGGGATGACAGGCACACTCTGCGTCAGGCTCTAAGGATTTGAACTCGGGTCCTCACACCAGCACAACATGCATTGTGTGCCGTGGCCCCAGCCCTGAGAGGAATCCTTGCATGCATTGGCACTGTCTTGGACACCCCAGCTGCCCCAGGCCTAGCCCGGCAGGCCCCTCTCTCTAAGCAGAAGATTCTCTTGCCCCGGGTTGTCCCTTTGACCCCAGGAACTCCACAGCCCATGGTGAGAACTGCCTGGCCCAGGAGAGAATGCAAGGTTTAGGACTGGAATTTCCCTCTGGGTGGGTGGGGCCCATCAGGTGAGCCAGGTGACAGGGATAGGGGCTGAGTGGAAAAATTTGGCCTGTTCCAGCCCCTTCCCCCAGTGACTCAGGCTCACAGTGGCAAGGAGTCTGGGGAGGGGAGAAATCAAGAACCCACAGGAAAATTTCCTGTCTCTCTGGCTCTATCACTGGCCCGCTCACCTCCGCCACACACACAGACACATCCTGAATCACGACTTATAGCTGTCACCACCGTCTGACCTGGGGCCATATCCTGGATCCTGTCCAGGGTCTACCAGGACAGCCTGCCTGAACCCAGACCTTCTCCGTGTTGAAGGGATAGAAAAGGGTCCCTGACAAAGACCATGGTGAACTTGGGACTAGTTTGTCAAAGTTAGTAAATAAAGATGTAGGAACCATTGATCCAAGCAATGTTTGAGGCGAATGTGGGTGTGTGTATGCATGTATTATGTATGTATGTATGTATATATGTAAAATTGGGGGGAGCTAGGGAAATAGCTGAATCAGTCAAGGGCTTGTCTTACAAGAATGAGGGCCTGACTTTGCTCCCCAGGCGTGGTGGCATGGATGTGATTCTGTTGCTGGGGATGCAGACTCAGGCAGCTGCCTGGGCCTTATGGCCACCTAGCTTAGTTGAATTGGCAAGTTCCAGACCAAGTTCCACCAAAACACCAGCTTGACAACGTCCTTAGGGACAATACCCAGAGTTGACCCTCTGGCCTTCCTGTGCACCACACACACAGTACATAACTGTGCACACATACACGTTAATCCCACAAGTAGCTCCAACCCCACTCAGCTAGAGCAGCAGCAGCTTCCAAAAGCACTTGTTGGATATGAGGGCTGCTGCCCACAGCATACAGCTTCAAACTGGAGAGCTGGTCGCAGGGCTCCACAGTTCTTCGGGGCCTCTTGGGTGCTCCTGCCGTTCACCCTCTTCAGTGTCTACCAGGATCTTCCAGTCTGAAAGGACCCGTGTGAAACACTGATTCCCTTTTCTTCCCTTGGACCCACCCTTAGCCCCCATCCCTCCCCAAATACACTTGCTTGGTGACTATAAAATTTCCCATCGCTGATGTATTCGCAGCCAGGCAAGGGGCTTGGTTTGAGAAAGAGGCTACAGCTGGGTCTCATCTACCATCTTCATCATCTACTTTATAACGTGAATGCTCTCGTGTGCCAAGCTAAGTCCCAGATATTAATGCCAAGGCCCTTATGACTTCCCAAGCCTGGCAGCAGAGGACATGTACCTGGTAGTGAGGTATGAACAGAGGGAGAAAAGAAGGGAGAAGGCAAGACCGGAGCTGCCTCTCATCTAGGGTTATGCAAGGCAGATGAACCTGCCAATCACTATATCTGGCGTGGCTATCATCGGCTTCTCTTCTGCCTCCCGGAGTATAAATGAGATCTCTGTTTGCTGCAGCATGGGCTTCTGGCTCTAGGCAGCCCCTCCCCCCCAGCAAGATCACTGCTTCCTACTATGTCAGGAACTTACTGAAAATGAGAGTATTTGAGAGCCAGGGTTGTCTGGGGTGATGGTGGGTAACGCACGAGGGACCATCTTGTCCCAGAACACACCCTCTTTCCTGGAGACTTCCACCCTGACTTTCAGTAAAGAGAGGCAGGGCAAGGACCCATATTCAGGTGACTCACCTAAAGTCACATGTGGTCCATGAAGGCAAAACTGCCATCAAGTACTAGTGCCATAATCAGTGCACAACACAGAGGGGTGCCCCAGCCTTCACAATCAACCCAGGTTGTGCATGACATGGACGGGTGCCCCAGCGTTCACAATCGGCCCAGGCTGTGCACGACACAGACTAGTGCCCCAGCCTTCACAGTCGGCCCAGGCTGTGCACAGGAGGGTGCTCCTGTCTCAGCTTTCCTTTCTCACAGTCCTGAAGGTTGGAAGTTCAAACTCAAGTTTCTGGCCAGTTGGCTCCTAATGAGGGTTCTCATTGCTTGTCCTCGGCGTGTGAATTTGGGGGAGGGCCACACTTTAGTATCTTTTTTTCTTTTTTTCTGGTATGTTCTTTAAGGGCACTAATCCTATTATGGAGACATCTCCACAACCTTGTTTAAATGTAATCACCTCCAATGGCCGCATTCCCAAATACCATTACATTGGGGATGGACCTTTGTAATTTATAAACTTAAGAGATACAATGTGTTCTACAGACTGGCCAATGGGAAGAGCCAAGATCCACCTTCACTGGGCCCTTTCACTCCTTCAAGTTCAGTAGTTTTGTGACTCCTAAACCCCAGAGTCCTGCTCAGACTGTTGCCTTTGACATCTATTCCCATTCTTGAGGTGCCTGGATCAGAAGCTGACCGTAGTCATGGGCCAGGTCCTGTCGGGCTGCAAGTCGAATGTCCCAGTGCAAAGAGCACTGAGCCATGAACCAAACAAAAGGGATATAGCCATTGTCCAAACATCACCATCACAAATAGTCACCCTTCCCTTCTCCAACACTGTGAAAACAGGGGCTCCCCAAACCTGCTGAAGGGCCTGCTTTCTTTACCCAGCTGCCCCAGTGTGCCTGGGCATTTTATGGAGAGGAAACAGCAGGAGGCTCCAAGCAAGCCCAACATATCCAGACCAGAAGTCTGAAGGCCTCCTAGGCATCCCTCAGCAGACAGATAAAGGAACTGGGACTCTGGGTTCTAGTTTTAGCTCGGTCATTGTGTGATCCCTGAAAAATCCTCTTTTCTGATCCCCAAGATCCTGTGCTGGTCTGGGGTGCTGGGAAAGCATCTTGTCCGAAGAGTGCAGCCTGGTCACAGCCAGCCTCCTGTGACTCCCCTGGTCATCCCTGCAGCTGCAGCTGGGGACTTGCAGACATGGTTTGGGTGTAGAGGGGGAGGGTAAAGAACGGAAAGGGAGGAATGGGTGTCACCCCGGGGAGGGGCAGCACAGAAGGGAAACTGAGTGTGTCCCTGGCTTGCCCCAGCCTGTTCCCAGCATCCGGGGAAGGGTGAGCATGATTGTCAGCTGAGGTGGGGGGCAAGCTGGGGAGGGGCAGGGAACCCGTCTGGACTTGTTGGGGCAGCCAGCCGGTACAGCTGTTTCCGGCTGATGAAAGGGCCTTGGCTGATATGGCTCAGGAGCAAGGGCTAACTCCCAAAGTCGAGTCCCTCCCAGGCTCACCAGTGGGGTCACGGCCAGAAGTGCAGTGGGTAGCAGTGAGACGTGAAGAGGAGGCTCTCCTGATACCGTGGACCACACAGAGAGGACAAGATGAGAAGGGTGCTGGGTTCATTTTCCCTACTCCATCTAGCAGAGACACAGGGATGTAGGCTAAGCCAGGACTAAGGAACCAGGGAAAGGCTCTGGGCCTTGCCCTTGCTTCCCCGGACATGTGCACATGGCACACATCTCTACCTCACACACATGCAACGGTGAAGCCTGCATGGCAGGGAGATGGGCAGAAAGTGCAACCGAAGTGCAACTTACACACTGCAGCTCTCCGCCTTCTGCAGGCCTGCATCGTACTAGCTGAAACTCGGCACACGTGGCCCCATGCCAGGTGTCCTCCTAAGACCTTTAGGTACATGGCCTCCTTTGCCCCTCCCTACAGCTCCGTGTGCTACTGTATTCAATACATTTCTCATAAGAAGCAACTGAAGGCGGGGAAGGTCTGTTTGGTTCACCGTTTGAGACAATACAGCCCATCACAGCAGGGATGGTATGACCACGGGATCAGGAGACAGTCAGTCACATGTCCACAGTCAGGAAGCAGGGGCATGGCTCTTTTTTCACTCATCCTGAGACCCCAAGCCACAGGAGAGTGCCAGCCACATTCAGAGTGGGTCTCTTCCCTCAGTTAAACCTTTCTGGAAACATCCCCATAGAAACACCCAGGGTGTGTTTCTGTGGTGATTCTATATTCAGCCAAGAATGAAGATTAACAATCACGGCTGCCACACTCCCTTTCCCAGATGAGGACACTGGTTCCCAAGGTGGTAAGGACCTCCCCGGCAGTCCCACTGTGGCCAGAGGGAGAGGGAGATGTCCTGGTCCCCTTCTTGTTCCTGTGATAAACATGAACAAAAGCAACTTGAGCAGGGGGAAGTTTATCCCACCTTCCAGTACTATCCCCCCAGAGGAAAGCCTGAGCCCCCAATCGTTCGTTATGTGGCTGCCTTCAGGGACGACAGGCAGATGAAGTTCAGGCTGACTTGAGACGAACCTGGAAACAAACGGCGATGGTATTAGTTGCTTTTCTCATCCCTGTGACGAAAAAAGGAGGACAAAGAAAATTGCCTGTCAACTTCAGAGTCAGCCCGCCATCTGTTGCTGTGGAAAGGCATGACTGGGTAGCTCCAAGGTGACAGGCATATGTGCCCAGAGATTCTTAAATGACCAGGATGCTGAGACCTAAGGGGAATCGAAGGTGGCATAACCTCCAAAGGCCCCACCCCCACCGGCCAAGACCTGGCAATTAGGTCCTGTGTCCCAAAGACTCCACAACATCCCCAAACAGCACTACCTACAGGGACCAAGTATTCAAACATGGGGGCCTATGAGGGACACTTCACATACAAGCCATCATGGTGGCCTTCCATGTGGGAAAGGCTTCGAACTGGGTACGTCCCGCAGCCTTCAGAACATCTCAGGGCAGAGATGGGGGAGGCCCAGGACAGGGTCCAGAATATTAGCCATTTAACTTGGAAGTGTGTGTGTGTGTGTGTGTGTGTGTGTGTGTGTGTACATGGCATATCCTACAGTTTTGATACATTTTTTTTCTTCACTTTCATCTGTCTCCCAGATTTATTAGCCTTGTGGTTTATTCATCAGTTCAGTGGTCATTTAAGAGCATAGATTTGATGAGTATGGTGGCTCATGCCTGTAATACCAGCACTAGGGAGGCTGAAGCAAGACAATCAATTCAAGTTCAAGGTCAACCTGCCCTTGTGTGAGTGAGAGCTGTCTCGAAAACAAGAGAGGGGTGTTTGGGCGACTTGGATGGAGGAGAATGGGGAGTATGAAGTCTTCACGGAACCTTATTTCAAAACAAACAAAAAAGTGTGAATGCTACATAACTCAGCTTCAATTTCTTTTCAGTTCTCCTCATCATTGATTTCTAGTCTCCCCCCCCCCCCATTGCAATTGGGAAATATTTCACTCTTTTGAAAGTAAAGAGGGAGCTTCTGGTCTGGTACATTGGCCTTCCTGGAGAAATTTTCCACACACACTTAAGCAGTGTTTTGTGGTTATTCAGTGGAGTATCTTCTGTATGTCTGTGAATAATTGGCTCATAGCTGTCTCGATGAGATTCCTGGGGTTATAATAATAATAATGAAAAACCAGATACAGGGTAAGTTAGAATAGAAGTTTATTTGGTACGTGGTTCTAGAGATCGAGAAGTCCAAAAACATGGTACTGCATCTGCTCAGATCTAGTTCTGTATTATAACATACTAGAGGGCTCATAGAATGAGACGGCACAAGTCTCAGTGTAAGGATCTGTTCAGAGTGTGTGTGTGAGTGTGTAAGAGAGTGTGTGTGAGAGTGTGTGTGAATGTGTGTATGCATGCATGTGAGAGTGTGTGTGAGAGAAAGTATGTGTGAGAGAGAGAAAGTGTGTGAGAGTGTGTGTGAATGTGTGTATGCATGCATGTGAGAGTGTGTGTGTGAGAGTGTGTGTGAATGTGTGCATGAGTGTGTGTGAGAGTGTGTGTGTGTATGAGTACGTGTGAGTGTGTGTGTGTGTGTGTGTGTGTGTGTGTGTGTGTGTGTGTGTGATGAGGATTTAACTTAGGTCTCATGAGTCCTAGTCAAGCATTCCACCACTGGGCCACACTATCAGTTCTTAGTTTCTGTGAGTCAGAGTCCTATTGCGTAGCCCAGGTTATCTTTGATCTCCCTGCCTTGGCCTCACTGGTGACACAGATGTGCCACCGGCATAGAAGCCAGTTGCCTACGCTGACTCTGATTTGTTCTAGGAAAGGCCCCACCTGCTAATATTATTAACATATGAATTTGGAATTAAATTTTCTTTCTTTGTTTTGTTTTCTTTTTCAAGACCAGGTTTCTCTGTGTAGAGATTAAAATTTTTAATATTTGAATCTTTGACAGACACCTTCAAGTCATGCAGTGGTGCTCTCCAAACTTGCTAGTCCTTAGTGAGCTTCTGTCTGATTGTTCTTTCCATCCTTAACAGTGAGGCATTGACGTCTAACAACCATGCTAGGTCTGCTCCTCCCTTCAGACATGTCTGTTTTGCCTCATGTCTTTGCAGGCTGTACTTTAAGCCGTACACATGTTGGTAACTGTTACATCTTTTTGCTGAATAAAGTGAACCTTTTAATTATAACGTCCTTCTGTATCTCTCTTAAATTGTTTTGGGTAAAGTATTTTTCATTTATTTATTTATTTTACGTGTATAAGTATTTTGTCTGAATTAGAACATCCCAAGCATGTAATGCCTGGGGAGGACAGAAGAGGGTCTAGAATTGTCTAGAAATGAAGTTATGCAGAGTTGTGAGCGCCTATGTGGATGCTGGGCACCAAACTTGGGTCCTCCACAAGAGTAGAAAGTGGTCTTACCTGCTGAACCACCTCTCCAGACCTGAGTAGGATATTTTGCATGATAATCATATGGCTCTTTTGGTTACCATTTGGCTATCTTCCCCATCATCTTATGTTAAACCTCCTTTGGTGTTTCTATCTAAATGAATCTTGTAAAGTGGATCAGCAGAAAAAGGTACTGGCTAACTAGCTCAATGACCTATTTAACCCCTGAAGCCCACATTCAAGGAGAAAACCAATTTCATGGTTCTCCTCTTATAGTGATATTTCATTTGTATTTTAATAAATAAAGCATGCCCGAAGTTCAGAGAGTAAAACAGCCACACTGATCAGTCTTACAGACCAGGCAGTGGTGGCACACACCTTTCATCCCAGTAGCCACAGTAGCTTACCATAGAAACCAGGAGGTAGTGGTACATGCCTTTGATCCCAGCACTAGAGAGGAATACAAAATGGGAGGAGACAGCTCTCAGACAGTCTCATTCTGAGATTCCTAGAGGCAGGATCGCCATTTTGCACTGAGATAGAGGTAAGAGCCGGTGGCTGATTGTTTTTGCTTTACTGACCTTCAGGTTGAACCCTAATTTCTGTCTCTGGTTTTTTATTAATCATGCTACATCCTCTGACCTCCATAGATATGCTACTCACATACATATAATACATACAAACAATAAAGATAAATGAATGAAACTTTAAATAAAAACTGAAGACTCTTGGAGACAGTATATCATTCTAAATCTGATTCATCAACGTCTGTCTTTTGATAGATTTTAATTCATTTATACTTAATGTGATGATTAGTAAAGAATTATTTACTTCTCCTATCTATTTGCCTTTCATATTTATCTTAGTTTAGTTTTGTTTTGCTGTTTTCTTGTTTGCTTTGGTTTTGACGTTTTTGAGATAGGGTCTCATAGAGCTTAGATTAGTCTCCATTCTGTGTAGCCAAGCATGACCTTGAACGCCGAGGCTCCTGCCTCCCACTCCTAAGGGCTAAGATTGGCATGCACCCTCACACTCAGTTTGAGTATTTTTGTTATTTTGTAGTCTTGTATGTTTACCCCATCCCTTAGTACTGCCTCTTTAAACAATTAATTGGTTTTTTTGCTAAATTACCATTGTGATTTCCTTACTTTCTTTGTGTATTTTCAAGTTATTTTCTTAGTGGTTACCCTGGGATTTCAATCACCTATTTTGAAACAAGCACGTTTTCATTGTATCACTTTAGCCTCCTCAGCATGCTTTCCTTGTCCACTTACAAATGTCTTCTCTGTGTTATATTTATATACTACATCTTTACACATTGTATCCTCATTAATAGGTCTGTAATACTATCTGAGACAGTTGCCTTTTAGGTCAAAGAGTGATTTGACTTGCGGGAAAAGTCTCAGAGTTAGAGGCTATGAAGAGTTAGCTCAGTGGTTAGGAGTTCTGGCTGCTCTTCCAGAGGATCGGTTCAGTTCGCGGCAGTCCCAGAGGATCTGACCCCTCTTCTGACCCCTGAAGACTCCAGGTACACATGCACATAAATACATGTAGGTAAAACATTCATACACAGAAGATAAAAATAAATAAATTTAGTTATTTATATGGAAATCACCAGGAAGTGGTAGCACACATCTTTAGTCCCTGCACTCAGGAGGCAGAGGCCAGCCTGGTCTACAGATTGTGTTCCAGGACAGCCAGGGCAACACAGAGAAACCCTGCCTCGAAAAGCTAAAATAAATAAAAAGTAAAATCTTAAAAAGGAAGTCCACAGTATGACTCCCTGGTAGAAGGGTACTTACTGAGGTAAGGTCTGGAGAGGATGGAGGATGGGCACCCCGTGAGGCTTCCAGAGCAGCAAACCCTGGGATTGGAATTACGTTTTGAAGAAAAAAAAATTACTATGTAAATCTGTTTTTTTCACAGGAAAATATGTCAAACTGTTTCATTTAGGGCAAGACAAATTACCAGGAAGCATGGGTGACCTCATTTTTCATGACTACGTGTGTATTCACACATTTAAAGGTGTCTGAGTACACACGCATAGGCGCATTCACGGCACTAGTCCTGGTGCTGACACCAGTCGTCTCCAGCTGTTGGAACGATGGAAGGAGGGGACGCTCCCCATCTTGCCTTGGCATGTTCTATACTGCTTGTCCTGTTTACAATGAACACACATCGCTCGCTTTGTAACCACAAAAAAAGCACTTGTACTGGTTTGCTTGTTTGTCTTGTTTTGTTTTGAGTTTTGTCTCTCTCCTGCAGGGTCAAGGGGGTGAGGATGCATTCGCTGTGGAGAGAGAGTGGGGAAGGGCTATGGAGGCAGAGGGAATAACACAGCAATGCAAAGAGTCAGACCCAAAACCACTCCCTATTACAGGAAATGCAGTCCACAGTCTGGCTGGAGAGCATTGGGTGTTGCTGGGAAACAGGTGTTTCCAGGGACCCCACTATCAAGATCTTTCATGCCACAAAAAGAGACTGTGCTTGACATGGGGACAGGGGAGTAACAGATTTTGATTTACAAGTTTTACTTTATGTACTGAGCAAGTTCGTCAGTGTGTGGAGAGTGGAAGCCCAGGGGCTGGGAGGCCTACAGGGGAAACTCTTGTAGCAATTAAGGAAAGAAAAGATGGGGCTGGAGGGGAGTCAAGGCTCAGAAAAGAGAAATAGAAATAAGAGGTAAGTGGGGGGTCAGACCCGAAGACTAGCCCAAGTCTGTTTGCACAAGGGCTCCTTGGCTGTGGCCCTGCCTGGCGAGTCGGTGGCAGAAAGCCAGGTCTGGAGATGATCAGGGTGAGGATGATGCTGATTCACCGTGAGGAAGAGGAAAGTCCCTTAGCAGAGCTCGGAGCCCTTTCCACCTTGCAAAGTCCCCTACTTCCGACTCCTGCCTATCAATCGCTGTCGGGGCTAAAGAATCTAAAGAGTCCGCTCAGCCTCAAAGGATAAAGGTGCTTGCCGCAAAAGCCTCACGAGCCAAGTTTGATTCCCCGGCGGAACCCAGACGGTGGAAGCAGAGAATCAACTCCTGAACTTTGCCCTCTGACTTCTACATTCATGGCATGGCATGTGTGCATGAAAACATAATAATAGTGAAAATAAAGATCTATTTAATTCCTGCTCCCTGTCTTTCCAAGGAAGTAGCAGGGGAGGAAATGCAGCTCGAGCAGGAACTTAACAGCGGGCACCTTGCCCTCCGCACCGAGTGAACAGCCATCATTGTCCCCAGCAGGACAGGAACAACTTCGGGCTCACTCTTGCATTGTGTAACCTCAGGCAATCCACATAACCTCTCTGTGACTCTGGTTGTCTTCTCCAACACGGAGGAAACGGCACCGGTGCTTCATATGTTTCTGGAAAGATGAAGATACAATTTGTGTAAGCGTTTAGAAGAGACCCTTAGTAAGAGATCCACAAACACAGGCGTCCTCGCAAAACCTCTGCAAAAAATGGTGAGACCCAGCTCTGGGTCTTCGCCAGTCACTCGCCCGCGCCATTGGGCGCCTGCTCCCGGGACCAGCCTTGAGTTCTCCCTTACCCGCCTGGTCCACCAGAGCGTCAGCGCTTTGCAGCGGCCACTCTTTCTGTCTGCCCATTTTCAAGGACCTTAGCGTTGATTTGTTTGCTCCGTCACAGAGGCGGTCATCAAAGATATCAAATCCCGCCCTGGGCCATCGCTAGGGGCTGAAATGACGAGGAAAATTATGTCCCGGACCTCAACTTCAGTTCCCTCCTTGCCTCTGGGATGAGTCATTAACATTCATAAAGTACTCTCTAGGCCACACACAGGCACTCACTTCTGTTTCTGACTCCTGCTTTTGGACAGAAAACAATTAGTCACGGAGTCACTTGCAGGAGTTACTTGGTTTCCACTCTTGTTCTCATTCTTTTCTCCAAGGTACCGACCTTGCACTCACATTCAGGATCCCACCGGAGGCAGCAACACTGACTCTGGAGAATTCTTCCCCATTTCCCCTGGCTAAAGACCTGGCACTAGTTCCCAGAGACTGTGAACACTGCGTCTGGGCTAGGCCTTATGGGGCAGATAAGGAAAGATCCCGAAGTAAACCCTCAGGGTACCTCCACCCAATGCCTCATTCATTCTTTCTTTAAATACTCTTTACAACTTGATTTACTGTATATATGTGCGCACATGCAGGAAGGTATTCATGTCACAGCACATGGATGGAGACCAGGAGATAATCTGCAGGAGTCTGTTCTCTCATCTGCCACATGGGTTCCAGGAACTGAACCCAGACCATCAGGCGTGGTGATGAGCCCCCTTTGCCCACTGCGCCATCTCGACGGCTCCCAGATGGCTCGGTCTTTCCACGTTCATCTAGAGTCTCTGAAGATCCAGTCGAGCTTTGGGAATGTGACTGAGATGGAGTCCCTCCCCTCGTAATCAACACAGAACCGTCTCATCGGTGCAGCAGTGTCCCGGGCCATCTGGGGGACAGATGCTGGGCAAGCAAGCATACCAATAGATGGTTTTTACGGTCTAGGCTCACAGGCTCACATGTGAGGAGGAGATAGGGCCTGTGGTCAGGCAACATCTGCTATTTAAAATTGAGCGCAGCATTTACCCTCTCTGGGCTTTCGTTTGCTGGGGGAGCCTCCCTATCTGCCTGTCCTATGAGAACAAAAAGAGCTAATGCGTGTGAGGGTCGATACACCCTAGCGCCATCTTGGGTGCTGCGGTTTTCTGTCTAAGTAGGTACGTAAACAGGTCATCAACACACACACACAGTGTGGGATAAAGCAATGGGGACCCAGGTCAGCCTGGTAGCACCAAAGAAGCCATCACAGTGCCAGATGCTGCTCGGCCAGAGGAGGAGGAGGGGCTGGAGGCAGACTCCCTCCCCTGGGGTCTAGACCCATGTCTCTGGTGCCCACTGGCTACCCCAAGGGAAGCATCTCTCTGAGGAATGGTGTAGGTAGAAAGGGGTGCAAGATAGAAGCACAAACATTATCTGAGGATGTGCTGGGAGGTGGGGGACAGAGTACTTTCCCGGCACGCAGAAAGACCACGGTTCAGTCCCCAGCCGCACACATCTGTAATCCCAACAGTTGGGAGATGGAGGCAGGAGGATCCTTGGCTATGTAGAGAGTTTTAGGCCAGTCTGGGCTACATGAGACCCTGTCTTAAAACAGAACAGGCTAGAGCCAGTTCAGCAGGTAAAATCGCTTGCTGGGGAAGCCTGACCACCTAGTTCAGTCACCAAATTCACATAAAGGTGGAAGAGGACCACAAAGTTGTCCTCAGACCTCCATGCCATAAACATCACACACACACACACACACACACACACACACACACTAATAAATAAATAAAATTAATATAAAGCACATAAACCTCACCTTTCTCCATCGAAGATACCCTTCTAAAAGGGAAATGGACCCACTCCCACTCCTCCTCAGGTTCAGGGCAGGCAAGTTAGTGCCCATTTTTATTAGTCACATGGCCCTCCCTCCAAAGTGCCTGTGGCATCCATGAGATACTATGCCTAGGGGGCAAGGCAAGAATAACTCCCATTCATAAAATTCCTTCCTAGACCCAAGAGTTCAGTTTCTTATCTCTGAACTCTCATTTTGTCAGCCTGTGAAGGGAGGACCAAAGATTCCCACTTCCAGATGAGCTCAGGGAGGTAGGAAGGACGTAGATCATGCTTAGGTACTCAGACAGACATGGCAGCAGATTGTCAGGGTTAGAGAAACTGGGTCAGCTACATCAGAAGTTGCCCTTTAACCTCTCTCATTCTGTCTCTCACTGGGGTGTGTAGCAAAGCCTATTCCGCGTGGAGGCAGGGCTGTAGGCCTGTGGATAGAGGGAAGAAAGACAGATGCTGCTGGTAAAAGAAAGACCTGAATCTGAGATAAACGGTCCAGGACAGCAGGCCAGATGGGTGCGACTGGCAAGGGTGGGGCCACAGTTTGGAAAACACGGGAGGGATGGAAGGGCAAGACGGAAGTCAGCATGTTCTCCACCCCTTCACAACAGCATCCTGATATGGGACCACCCCTTCTGTACCAGCCCTGCTCCAACACCACCCAACCAGGCAGCCCCATTCCTAGTCTTGTGCCCACAGGGACCAGGATGTGGGCAACGAAAGCCAGACAAGCCCTGACATAGACAGCCCTGCGACCCCCAAAGCACAGCCTCCTCCACAGCCGTAAGTCAAATGCTCCTTGTGGTTTGGGCCCCAGCCAAGCGCCCACACCCCAGCTCACGGGACCGCAACTTCCCTGTTGCATCAGGTTACACAGCTCGTGCACACAAGCGGGGAGCTTGTTACACAACCTTGGTGCGCGCACTGGACACCCACACCCTCCGGGTAGCCTGCCGGTCACACAGAGGAAACCACAGCCCTATGAGGAGGGCACAGGCTCTATTCCAGACTCCTGGCATCTAGACCTTGGTGGGGGGTGGGGAGGAGCAAAGGCTCCTGGCTGGCAGCCAGGGCCTGTGAACTCTCCCACTGGCCTGCTGTGGAACCCCAGCAGGTCCCATATGGGAGCCTGCTTCCTTCCTTCCACTGTGATGATCCAGACGGCTACGTCCTTGGTGCCAGTCAACACTCAAACCCCTACCAACACCTCTCTCCCTAGGAATGTTAGCAGAATAGGTGGTGGGAATTGATGAGGGGAGACAGGGCTGATGAGAGGATTTCTAAAAGAGCCTTTTCTTCTTTTATTACACACATTATTTTTTATTCGGTGTGTGTGTGTGTGTGTGTGTGTGTGTGTGTGTGTGTTTGTTAGGTACGCCCACACGCGCATGCGCACGTGCTTGCCACAGCTTGTGCGTAGAAGTCAGAGGACAACTCACCGACGTCATTTCTTTTTCACCATGTATGTCCTGGATCTTGCACTTCAATTGTCAGACCTGGCATGAAGCACCTTTGACTCTGAGCCATGTCACCTGCCCTAAAAGGACCTTTTCTGTAGGAACTCTTCTCTCAGAACTGAGCCCCATGGTCAGCCCCTGTTGGGGGAAAGGAAGGGCTAGCCTCAGAGGTAGCAAAGGTAATTTTCTTCTATGCACCTTTTAAAAATGTTTTTAAAACTATAATACAGTTACATCCATTTCTACGCACATTTTCTTTCCATTATCCCACAGCAAACATACTTTATTACACAGCATAAGTGGGGGAGGGGCACAGGCAGATCTCCCCAGGACCCGTGTGCCCGCTCGCCAAATGAGAATGAGCCCTTAAGCCGGTGTGCTAAGTAGATGTGGGAAGTGAGTACAAATCAGCACACGGATGCTTGACAGAACAAGGCTTACACATTCTCTCTGCTCGGTCCTGGACATGCCAAGCTGGAATAAGACGGGAGATGCCTTGGGCCTAGGTGACCTTCGCAGGAAGCAGCCCCAGAGACACTTTCTCAGCACTGCCGGAAGCCAGGATCCAGTAGGCAGAGCTCATGCAGCCATGGAAATCTAGAAGGGTACCAAAGCCAGATGACAGAGACAGCCACTGCCAGTGAATGAACCCCAAGCCTCTGCCCAGAGCAGGCCCTGCATCCTGGCTCTGCAGACAGGTAACACAAGAGGCCCAGGGTGGCTCTGTTACCTTCCTAAACTTCCTTAGATCTGCAGTGACCCCTGCTGGCTCTGGCCAAAATCAGCCCTCTCACCAGGATCTGCCCTTCCAGCATGTTCCACCAGCTTCACCCTAGCCCTATCAGGATTCCTCCCTGACCACACCCCACCAACAGGGTCTCCCTTTTTCCTTCCATCTCTCTAGGCCGAATGAAACCGTGCTTTGTAAGGGAGTATGTCATTGAGTTCTGAGGATGGGATGGCACACGACTCAAAAAGACCGCTGGTCCCTTCAAGTGCAGAGTAACCCCTGAAAGTCCAAGACCACCACACCACTAGCGAAACTTGATGGCTTCCCCAGGAGGTGGGCCAACCCCTTATGGTGGATAAACCCATCCCTCTATCAGGCCGGTTCTCAGGTGAGAAACCGAGCCTCGGACATTTCTTTTTTTTAAGTAAATACTGAAAGCAGGTGACAAATCTCAGCTTGCAAACCTTGCCTTTGCCTCCAGAGTCACCGCCAAGCCACCACCGACTGTGCTGTCCTTGTACCCGCTGTTCCCCAAGGCTACCTCCAGCGTTCAAGTATAGTCTTATCTGCCCAGAGCTCACGGCTTTCAGAAATGACCCTGTCTGTCAACTACATATGACTTGTCACTGAACTGTCCCTTGGAAAGCAGAGCTGCAAATTTGATTTTTGTACCTAAGATCTACCCTCCTGGATCAAAGCGACTTGAATGAAGAAGACTCCTCCTCCATCTGTGGGGCGGAGCGGGAGAGGGGGGCGGTGGTAACACATGATTTACACCTGGCCTTTCAAGCATAGCACACCTTAATCACAGTGACTGGCTCAGAAAGGACATATGACCAGTTCTGGCCAATCAAAGGCAGCGCCAGGGTTTTCCTGAAGCCACTGGGAACAGAACAACTTTCCATTCTGAAGCTACTGAACAGGTGTGTGTGAGAGGAGCTGCTAGGAACTTTGCCTGAGGGACTTCATGCCAAAGAAGGAAGTCCACGCAGGACAGCAGAGGCCAAAGTCCTGACGACACTGTCTGGGCCGTGCCAAGGACAGGCCCACCTCTGCACTCATGACAGCAGAAGCCAATAAATCCCTCCCCCTGCCCTTGTTATCTTCTCCAGCACAACAGGAGTTGAGTTCCTGTTCTTTGAAACAAAGATTTTTCAAAGGCACCCCCAGCCCCCAGTGTAAATCATTATTAACGGCTCTGTCTCCCTGGCTTCAGTCGCTTTGCTTATGTAGACATCCTGGCCGTGTTTAAATAAGAATCGACAGCATTGGCCACTCCTTTCTTCAGGACCTGCTGCCTCAGTTCTTTCTGCCATGCTCCCTCTCCCAGTCCCACGTCTTCCCCACACTCACCCCCTCAACCTCCTCCCGCCATCTGTAGTCCTGGTCAGCTCAGTTTCCTTCACTGGCTCCTTCTGTCTGCAAGTAACAGACACCAGCTGTAACATCATAAGCAAACAAGAAAGAACATATTGGGAAAATATTGAGGCGCTAGATCAGAGAGTGGATCGGGAGGCTGGAACACATGGGAACAGGGTGGACTTGGCTTGGCTTGCTCCAAAGGCCCCTCTGACCCCAGGTTATGATGGTCAAGTGTCCAAGCCTAGGTTGGCCCCCTAAGTTCAGACCCCTTAGCTGCCCCAAGTCTGAAGGGACAGAACCCCTCCAACTCTGGCATAGGAAAGAAAACCATATGACTTCAGGCCATGAGAAAGAAAGGCAGCGTCCCCAAAGGGACATCAAGGACGGTAAGTCGCAAAATGAGTTGTCTTCCTGGGTTCTCAGGGTCTGGGCTTTCCCTTCCTTCCTAGCCCTCGGGTTCCCTTGTTCATCTCCATAGGGTACAGCTGCCTAGAGTCCCAGGACTGTCCCCAAGTCCAGTCTCTTCCACCCTTGAGGCTCACAGGCCTCTAACTCTGTGCACTAACTCATCCTGCTCACCAAATCGCTCCTTTTATTTCTTGAGACAGAGTCTCGTGATGTCGCCTTGGCCGGTCTGAAATTTACAGAGAGACACCTGCCTCTGCCTCCTGAGTCTCCCACACCAAGTCCTAAAGTCACTCTTTTTTCAGGGAAATTACCCCTGACCCCAAAAACTGGAAGCCATTGCGCCGTTCTAATGGTCCTGCCTGCCTGAGAGCCTTTCCCTGGTTCTCTCGTCTCTGTCACCTCAGTCCAGCAGCTGACTCTCTGTGGCACAGACTGCCAGCTACCGTTCTTTCTCCAGTATATATCCGCCGACTCTAACTAGGGCAATGGCCGCCAAGGAAAAAAAACAAAAACACCACATTTGTCAAAGCTACCCTGGATCTGCTATTTACAACAAGCAAGCAAACAAAAGTTCCTCCTGTAGCTAGGTGAGGTCTGGTACCAATCTCCAGGCAGACATGGTATACTCTACCCACAAATATACATCCTTAATACAAAGAGTCAGCCCTCCTCTCTCCCCTTGACTGTGGTGTAGTGACTGGAAGTGGAGAAGCCGTTTGGGGCGATGACGTAGAAGCCGAGTCCTTGGCAATAGGAGTCTTTGTTCCCAGCTGAACCTAACCCTGACCCATCGCTGTCATTCTTCCAGCCCCAGCTTTAGCACCTCCTCCTCAGAGAAGTCCTCCCAGATAACACAGATTCCCACAGTCCCATAGGGAGTCTCTCACTGGGAACTAAGCCATTTTTATGTAATATTTTTTAATTATTTCCTTTTTTTACTCAACTTGAACACAATGTCCAAGAAGGCGAGAACTGAACGTGCTTCTCATCACAGCCTGAATAGTCACTCAACAAACCTTAGTGATTGGCGGCTGAGCAAGTAAACAAACTACACCTTTTTATTTCTCTTTACATCATGTTATCGCATTACGGAAAAGGGCTTTGTGTTTCCCAGGCTGGCCTCGAACTCACTACGTAGCCAAAGTTAATCCTCCTGAGTGCTTTTTACATGTCTGAACTGCCCTTGCCTGGTTCATGTGGGGCTAGAGGATGAACACGGCTTCACGCCTGGCAAACAAGCCCAACGTGAGCTGCGTTCCCAGCCTTGAACTTGGAATTTCAAATGCAATTTCTGCATCCTTCATTGCACAGATCAAGTCCCTGCAGCAGCTATTACACAGATGGACTCAACCACACCCACTTTCCACAGTAGGTCCCTTTGCATCTCACCCCTCCACTCCAGCACTCCACTCCTTACCCCTGCATGTGGAGGTATATCCTCCAGCACTCCACTCCTCACCCCTGCGTGTGGAGGCATATCCTCTAAAACTCAATTCTCACTCCTGCATGTAATATCCACCACACCCCACTCCTTACCTCTGCATGTGAAGGCATATCCATCACACCCACTCTTCAACCCTGAATGTGGAGGCATAGCCACCAGTACCCCACTCCTCACCCCTGCATGTGGAGGCATATCTTCCAGCACCCCACTCCTCATTCCTGCGTGTGGAGGCATATCCTCTAGCACCCCACTCCTCACCCCTGCGTGTGGAGGCGTATCCTCTAGCACCCCACTCCTCACCCCTGCGTGTGGAGGCATATCCTCCAGCACTCCACTCCTTACCCCTGTGTGTGGGGCATATCCTCCAGCACCCCACTCCTCACCCCTGCATGTGGAGACATATCCTCCAGCACCTCATCCCAGCCTCGTGACTCTATATACCTCCTCTTCTGAAAACTCTGTGGTCAGGAGCTGGAGAGATGGTTCCACAGTTAAGGATGCGTGCTGCTCTTGCAAAGGATCCACGTTTGGTTCCCAGCAGCACACTGGCAGTTTACAGCTCATCTCTAGCTCCAGCTCCAGTGCCTCCAGTACCCTCTCTGGTCCCTGAGGGTGCCTGCACTCATGGGCACACAGATACACACACATAATTAGAAATAAAGTTTTATCAAGTTGGAGAGATGGCTCAGCAGTTAAGAATACTTGCTGCTCTCATAGAGGACACAAGGTTTTATTCTTTTAACTTTTTTATATTTATTTAAGGGTATGCGTGTTTTGTCTGCATGTCTGTCTGTGCACTGCCTGCAGGCTTGGTACCCATAGAGATCAGAAGAAGGATCACATTGCCTGGAACTTGAGTTTCAGATGGTTGCAAGTCACCATGGGGTACTGGGAACAGAATCTGGGTCCTCTGCAACAACTGCTCTTAACCACTGAGTCATCTCTCCAGCTCCCCAAATACAATCTTCTAAAAAAGTACTATGGGGCCACTTGCTTCCCACAGCCAAGTCTGGAGTAATGGATCCCAGGGTATCACCCTATCCCTCGAGAAATGAAGACATGGTACCCATCATCCTATTTGGGTTGTCAATCAGCCACAGGGGAAGAGTCCCATTCTTCCAGTTCCCACTAGCTGCCATCTCTAATGGCCACATCCTGAGACTTCCTCTGGGGACCAAGATGGGGAGATGCGGAATGGTGGGGATAGTCTCCACCAGGCTATGAGTGCATTTATCTACCCCTGACTTCTTACCCCGTACAGGGCCCAGCTCATGGTGAGCAATTAGAGAGTAGTTCACAGAATAAAGAAAGACTTTCTGGGATGTGGAAGGAAGGACTCGACGTGAATGACAGTTTTAGGTGTGTGCTGTTCCCTGGGTACTCTGGAGGACTAGAGGTGCAGTCTCCTCCAGTTCTGAGGAGGTTGTGTGTCCATCAGGAGGGGCCTGGAAATCGGTGTCTGGGACTTGAGAGCGTCTCTGCCCGGCCTCCACGCCTGGGTGACCATCATTAGCTATTGTCTCCAGTAGATGCTCAAGCTGTTCTGATAGAGTACAAAGAGGCAGCAGTTATGGGGCCTGAAAAGCACTCCAGACGTGCCAGGGTCTTCCAGACCATTGTCTCCAACCCCACCCTCTTTCCCAGGGGGAGCCTTTGTCCTCTGGAAGAACAGCAAGTGCTCTTGACCACTGAGCTGTCACACTAGACTGGAAGCAATAGAGAACCTATCAGCAACCTCCGGCCTCTGCACCTGCATTCGTGGGTGCAGCGCCCACGCACATCCCCATACAGTGCACACAGAAAAATAATGGGTACCGTGGTACACACCTTCTTAAAAAAATATTTTTATTTTGTGCACATTGGTGTTTTGCCTGCATGTGTGTCTGGGTGAGGATGTCAGATCTTAGAATTACAGATAATTGCTAGCTACCATGTGGATGCTGGCAATTGAACCCCAGTCCTCTAGAAGATGTCTTAACCACTGAACCATCTCTCCAGCCCCCAGTAGCACATATCTTTAATCCCAGCATTCAGGAAGCAGAGGCAAGCAGTAAATTTGACACCAGCTTGGTCTACATAGGGAATTCCAGGCCAGCCAGGGATACATAATGAGACCCTGCCTCTAATAACAACAACAATAATAAATTAATTGATTAAAGAATTTAGGAAATGTCTGGTGTGAATTATGTGTTCATTAAATATGGCTGTCACTCCTATGTCAATGTGTCCTGAGTCAACAGAAGATCTTCTGAGGAGTGGGTTGTAGTGGCCAAGGGGAAATGGCTCAGTCTGGGTGGCGGTCTCTACCCCCTCTGCAGGCTCTCTGTAACCCCACCCTCCAGTATCCTGTCTCCATGACTCAGTGGGCCCTCGGCCCCTCCAGTCGCCAGCCTGTCTGCCCAGCTCGCACGCCTGATGCAGAGATAAGGACATGCAACGATAGTATTGTTTCCTACTTCCCAGGGTTCTTAAGTGTGATCCTAGAGGATGGGATTAGCCAGGCATTTGACAGTTTAGGGTTGAAAGGCCTGAGAGAGGCTGTTCCGAGCTGGCCAGGCCCTAGTCCTCAAAGCAATGTAGGTAGCTGAGTTTAGAGGGGAGGGTCAGGGAACAGCTGTGCTCTGAGCTTCTGGAACATTTTGTCACCCTCAAATATACAACACACACACACACACACACACACACACACACACACTTGGCCTAGTGTAGAGGGAACGCTACACAGTTGAGTGGAGAACTGGAACATCCCATCCCCACACGTATAGCCAGTCCCTCCACCTCAAATCCCAGCCCTTGGTCCCTGTGTTCTCAGGTGGCTGACTGATATCAAGATGTCTCTTAGGAAAGAGCCTAGATCATCTCAGCCTGCAAGGAGCTGAGCCTAGATCATCAGCCTCCTGAATCTATGAGGATCTGGGCAGGCAGGGAAAGGGGGAAGCTGCCTGGGGGATGCAGTGTTCTGACTTCATCTGTGGTGGAGTCAGCCAGGGGAGCGGCTTTCCTCCCCTCCAGCCAGGGCGGGGCCCCCAACTCCCTCGCTGCTCCCCAGTACTCCCAGTACAGCCACTCTCATGATCTCACTGCCATGACCAGGACAGGCAGGTAGCCAGGAACCAGGGACTTGCCAAAACCGACATGCTCCAGAGACCACCATGGCCTGGGTGTTGCCTGGTTAACCTCCACCCAACCAAACAAATGCCTGTGACACACTTTGTCCCACTGAGTATGTGTTTATGTCAGCCAGTTAGGTCCACCTCTTTCCTTGACAAGGCTCATGGGAAGCCGGTCTCCATCCACGTCTGTCAGCTGAACACCCCAACTCCTCGCTACTACTACTAAATTCTACTCAGCTGCCATGGGAATCTTCTCTGAGTGGCTTTTTGTAATTTCACACAGTGATGGTGAGAAGGGGCCATACATAGGGGTAGAGATGAAGGTGATTATATGGGCAAAGAGAAATGGGTTGACATCATTTCTAACATTTTGGTGCTGTCTGTGGTGGCAACGGCAAAGGTAATGATGAGGTAGAGATGTTAGGAGTAATGGCAGTGACAGTGTTAGAGGTGGAGCTGATGGCATGAGGATGTCATAGGTGTGGAGGGGACAGGATAGGAATGAGGGTGTGGGGTGGCCAAAGTGATGCTATAAGTGAGGCAAAGATATTTTAGGTGGCAGATGTGATGGAGTGGAGGTAGGAGAACTGTAATCAGGCGGTGGTGGCACATGCCTTTAATCTCTGTATTTGGGAGGTAGAGACAGGAGGATTTCTGTGAGTTCAAGGCCAACCTTGTCTACAGAGCTAGTTCCAGGACAGCCAGGGCTACACAGAAAAACCTGTCTTGAAAAAACAAACAAAAAAACAAAAAAGAGAGTTGTCAGGGAGGTCAGTGGCTTAGTGATAGTGGAGGTGACAATGGTGAAGGTAGTAGGAATGGGGGAAGTGGGAATGGAGGAGGTGGGAGTGGAGGAGGTGAGAGTGGTAAAGGAAGTAAGAATGGAAGAGGTGAGAGTGGAGGAGGTGAGAGTGGAGGAGGTGAGAATGGAGGAGGTGGGAATGGAGGAGGTGGGAATGGAGGAGGTGAGAATGGAGGAGGTGGGAATGGAGGAGGTGAGAATGGAGGAGGTGGGAATGGAGGTGAGAATGGAGGGGGGTGAGAGTGGAAGAAGTGAGAGTGGAGAAGGTGAGAGTGGAGGAGGTGAGAGTGGAGGAGGTGAAAATGGAGGAGGTGAGAGTGGAGGAGGTGAGAATGGAGGAGGTGAGAGTGGAGGATGTGGGAATGGAGCAGGTGGGAGTGGAGGAAGTGGGAATGGAGGAGGTGGGAATGGAGGAGGTGAGAGTGGAGGAGGTGGGAATGGAGGTGAGAATGGAGGGGGTGAGAGTGGAAGAGGTGAGAGTGGAGGAGGTGGGAGTGGAGGAGGTGAGAGTGGAGGAGGTGAGAGTGGAGGAGGTGAGAGTGGAGGAGGTGAGAATGGAGGAGGTGAGAGTGGAGGAGGTGGGAATGGAGCAGGTGGGAGTGGAGGTGGGAGTGGAGGAGGTGGGAATGAAAGTAGTGGGAGTGGAGGTGAGAATGGAGCAGGTGGTTGTGGTGATGGTGGAGGTGGTTGTGATGATGGTAGAGGTGGTTGTTGTGATGGTGGAGGTGGTGGGTATGAAGGTGTCAGGGGTGGGTATAAGTGTCAGGGATGTCAGTGGCTGTGTGTTAATAGTGGAGATGTTAGGATGCTGGTGGCATTGGTGGGGCAGGCGTTTAGTGATGATGACTATGGTAGTCAATGTAGCAATGGAGGTTTAGAGATGAATAGAGGTGACTCCTTTCTCTCTCTAAGTATAAACAGAATGTCAGCAATGACCCTGAGGATACAGAGACATCACAGTAATTACTAATTCTCTGAAGCAAGCATTGGAGAAGACCTGAGCAGGTGGGTAGCAGCCTGCCCTTGCTCTCTAGCCAAGCAAAACCCTACTTAGACCTTAGGAGAGCATCCTTCCCACTCAAAGCAAGACTCATGTGACATGGACTCTGCTGAGTCCACCTCTAAGGCAGAGGCCAGAGGCCAGCCTTGGGAGACAGAAGACCCTAGAATTCCAGCAAAATGGAGTGACCATGGGACCAAACTTGACTCCAAGTCTGGAATCATCAATTCTCTCTGGCAGAGTTATTGTGAGGGTTGACACAAATATCCTTAAAAGGGCCCTGGAGAGAATTGTGGCTCAACAAAAGATGGATATTTTTCATTTTGTTTTCCAAGGCTGCCTCACCAAGCCTCTCCTCCCCCACTCCCCACCTCACCTCATTGCCATAGGCTTCTGGGTGTGCATGTTTCACAGCTACTGTGAAAATTACCAGCAACACAGCAGCTTAAGACAGGAGAGACATATTATCACAGTTCTGACACCAGAGGCTACAGTCTGGGGTCAGCAGAGCCTCTGCATTTACCTGGGCCTGTCTGTGTTCCTATCCATTTCTTACAAAGGCACTCACCAGATTGAGCACCCACCCCACTGTAAAGGGACCCCCACCTCCATCCTTGCCTTCGTAGTATCTTCAAAAACTCAACTTCCAAATAATGTCACTCAGATAAATTCCAAGCACTGCCCAAGCATTCAACATTGTCGTTACATCCCCCACTTCAGAGTGAACCAGACCTAATTTCCCAAAGCCGAGCCACCTGGCACAACCATGGCCCCCCTTCAAGCTGTTCTGTGCACCCTGCAGCCCCTGGGCCCTCAGCCTGTCCACCGAGCCCCCTTGGGCTCCATGCAGGAGCATGCATGCCCATGCTGTATGCATACTCTCGCTACACTTGGCCGTGAGAAAGGGGGATTCTAGACCAGCGGAGCCCACAAGGGCCTCTCTGCTCGGAAATGCTTCTTCCTCTCCTCCTGGCAGTCGTTTGGCTTGGCATGGGCCCAGCTGGCAAGCTCAGCAGCCAAGGAGCCCGGGGCGAGGGGCGGGGGGGGGGGGGAGGATGGGTGAGGGGCAGGCGGATCCCTCTTCAGGCTCAGACCCTGGGAGCTGGGCCAATGACGGGCCTCCCTGCTGGCTGGCTCCTGCCCACCACCCCCCTCTGCCTTCTCCTCCTTGTTGGACTCGCGTCCTCCCTATCCCACAAAGGGGAATTCTGGAGACCCTCCACCACCCTCCCCGGCCAAGAAGAAGACGTGCAGGGGAGAAGCAGCAGCTGGCAAGGCAAGACTCACAGAGCCGAGCAATCAGTGGCCCCTGCTCATCAGCTCGTAGGAGCCCTGGATACTCCTGGAGGGCACCCTAGGACAACCTGGACTTCTCTCGACATCTAGATCCCCTGTGCCCTGTCCCTGACACGTTCTAAAACTCTCATATCCCTAGTGCCCCCTCTAAGGCACTTGCCTTCTTCTTCCAGGTCCCTTTGGGTCCCCAAGCTGTTGTTGACCATTCTTCTGAAAGGGGGCAAGAAGTACGTCCTCAGTCTCAAGAAGGTCCCCTGATTTCTTCCCATGAGAAAAAGGTAGAGAGGTGCCTGGGAAGGGTGTGGTGTGGGGCACATGCTTGAGGGTCCCTTTGGCTCACTTTTTTTTTTTCCCAGACAGGGTTTCTCTGTAGCTTTGGAGCCTGTCCTGGAACTAGCTCTTGTAGACCAGGCTGGCCTCAAACTCACAGAGACCCACCTGCCTCTGCTCACATATTAAGTCTTAGCTCTCCACTGAATACCAGTGTGACCCTGGATAGGTAAGCTCCCATCTCTTCTCGTGAAAATGAAGATAAAAGAACTAACTTCCAGGGTTGCAATTGATAAAATCACATTGCCTTGGAAAGACTAGATATTCTCTGATAATTATGCCACCAGCATGGGGCAGGGGTGTTAGAAGTGTGGAGGATGTTGGTGGCTGTAGGGTGAGCATGGTGACCTGCCTGTCATTCCAGCTTCAGAAAGCAGAGACAATTGCAGCAGCAAGCTGGCTAGCAAAACTAGTCATATCGGCAAGCTTCGGGTTTGAGAGACCCTGCCTGAGTAAGCAAGAAGAGTGATTCAGGGTGGTTCTCTCTAAGAATCTTCAATATCCATGCTTACTCACACACACACACACATGTAACATACATACACACACGTAACACACACACACGGAAGGGAGGGAGGGAGGGCGAGCCATCGTAAGTATGGTACAATAATAAGCATGTCCTATAGGTTTTCTCATTCACCTCTAATTTTTTTTTCTTGAGATGGTGGTGGCCTTGAACTCACTACACAGCTGAAGATGACCTCGAACTTTTGATTCTTCTACCTCTACCTTCAAAATGCTAAGATAACAGAGATGGTGGCCTGGTTTCTGCAGTTCTGGGAATCAAACCCAAGGCTTTGTGCCTGCTAGATAAGTCCTCTACCATTTGAGCTACACTCCCAGCTTCTATTTAATCCTAACACTGACATTATGACATAGAAACCTTTCATGGCCAGGGGAGCTAAGCTGTATGGATCTGAAAGCAGGTTAGAGGCCTCACTAGGATTGAACTCCAAGTATGGTGTGCTCTGAACCACCACACTCGAGCAGTGTAGGAAGGTAACAGAGTATCATTGTGACTATTAACTTAGTGAGGGACTCTGGGCTGAGTCCAGGCCACAAGAGCTGCTGAGGTTGCAGGGGTTTCCCCAGAGGGCCCTGCAGGTGCAAAATGGACGTTTCTATCTCCCTGCACCCATGAATCTTCCTGCAGTTTGCAGGCAAGGGTCTGCCTGGCTGCCTTGGCATTGCTGAAGTCCTGATCTGAGGCCAGCCTCCCCAGCTCCCAGGCACAGGAGGAGACCTCAGGCCTCCTAGGCGCTGGTGCCTTGGCACATCTGGAAACTGTTAGCCTCCTCGACCCCCCTCCTGGAGCCAGCTGTTTGCGGTGGCTAATTCCGGGAAGTGCCCCTCGGCCAGAGGCAGAGTGTGGGGGTTGGGCTAGGGTTCCTTGCCAGCAAAGCCATGGGGTGGGAGGGAGATGGGCAAGCGGCAGTGGGTTAATGTGAGTAACCACAGCCGTCCCCAGAAGGAGCTGGTCTCCTCTCCCTGTCCTGAAGACGGCCCTCGGTTACTATGGGTTGAATGGTGAGGGAAGAGAAGGGCAGAAGCAGGAGACTATGGCGCTGGGAAGCAGAGAGCGTTTCTGCTAGAAAGAGATCTTGCAAAGGTCATCTGATACTGTCCATTGCCCTGTTGCCTGGGGTCACAGTGACCGCAGGGTGTAGAGGAAAGACCACAGCCTTTGTAGTTGAATCAAGCTAGGTCACAATCCTGGTTCTATCACTGTCAATCAAGGTGACGTTGAGCAAGATCCTGAGGGTCTCCGAGCCAAAGCAGTGCGTGTGCATGTGTATGTGTGCGTGTGCATGTGTGTGTGATGGTAAATGCTACTTTTGCAGTCTGCCACAGAAAGGATCGTGCCAAGAGTAGCAGGAAGCTGGAAAGATGTCCTCCCCCAGTTCTGTCCTCTTCGCTATTTCTGGGGTCTCGTTCCCTTGCTCTCAAAGCCGCACCCCTCCAGTCTGCCCTGCCCCTGTGCCTAGCTCTGCCCTCCTCGCTTTCTAACCTCATGCCTGCCACCCCCTTCCTAGCACTTGTCTCGGGTAGATTGAACTCAGTCACTGTGGGCATTAAGTCATCACTGACACAGTCTTCTTATAGACACAGAATCTTCTCCCCAGTTCTGGAAAATGAGGGGGAAGCCACAAGCTTCTAACAGCAGTAGGAAAATCTGACACCCACATTCAACAAAAGCTTGCTATATACCAACCCATGGGTGCTCCCCTGGTCTGGCAGCATCTAGGATCTCCTGCATGCTCTCCTAAGATCTGCTCTTAAAAATGAAGAACTGGCCAGGCATGCTGGTGTGCACCTTTAATCCCAGCGCACTGGAGGCAGAGGCAGGCTTATCTCTGAGGGTTTATTTATTTATTTACATAGAGTTTTTTTTGTTTGTTTACATAGAGTTCCAAGCTAGCTGGGACTATGAGACTCTACTAAAGAGGGGATGCTGGTTAATACTTGGGTACTCCTGCCAACCAGTCCTCAGTTCTTGCCTGGGACACTCAGAAGACAGATGCTCAGCTTTAACTCAAAGGGCTGACTGATGCTGCCATTGGGGGGCTCTACACACACTTTAACAAGCTTCCCCTTCTTGCCACCCTCCTCTCACGCTCCAGGTTCTAGTCACAGACTTCCTTCTCCCTCCCTAGCCCATGCCCCTGAACTCATTTGACGACCCATCTGCAGGAGCCGATGCAGTTTAGCTCTCGGCTTTTTAACCACCCTTTATCAAGTGCCTATTTTGTCCAAGGCACTGTCCTGGGGGCCTTCTAGCTGCTCCTTCATTCAGCAGCTTCCCCCACAGTGATCCTCATAGCTAGTATATTGTATTCATCTCTCAAAGGAGGAAACAAAAAGGATGTGGCTCAGTGGTAGAGTACTGGACTAGTAAGTTCAAAGCCTTGGGTACCAACCCCAGTGCTACTTGGTGACACATTTCTGCAGTCCCAGAACTAGGGAGATGGAGGCAGGCTGATCAGAAGTTCAAGGTCATTCCAACTACTAGAAAGTTTGAAATTAGCCTGAGTTTCATGAGGCTCTGTCATTATAGCAGAAACAGACCCTCCACAATGCACCGTCCCAGTCATCAGCTGCAGCACTGCCTGCTGGGCCTTGGCAAAGGCCCATCAGCCCAGCATAGCGTCAGACAGACACCAAGTTCACCCATATCAAAGGATCCCAGGATAGACGCCCAGGTCGTCCTGCAGTGCTGGCTACCCCCTCCCGCCTGCCATCCTAGCTCCCATCCAGATCCTTCATCTGGCGAAGGACGGCGATACAGACGGAGACCCACATTGGAGCACCGGACTGAGCCCCCCGAGGTCCAAATGAGGAGCAGAAGGAGGAAGAACACGAAAAACGAAATCAGTACTGCGAGGGATGCTATCACCCACTGATACAAGGGAACGGATCTAATGAGAGTTTACCAAGGCCAGTTGGACTGGGACTGAACGAGGACGTGATCTACCCAGATTCTCGGAATTTGTGGATTCTCTGAATGTGGCTGGCCCGAAGTCTTTCTGAAAAGCCATTGACTATGATACTGGGACCTGTTTCCTCTGCATATACTGGATTTTGGGGATCCAGTCTGTTTGGATACTCACCTTCCTGGACCTGGAGGGAGGGGGGAGGAACTTGAACTTCCCACAGGGCAGGAAACCCTGACTGCCCTAAGGGACGAAGAGGGAGGAGGAGAGGGAGTGGGGGGAGTGGGAGGGTATTGGGAAGAGGGGCGGAAATGGGAACTTTTATAATTTAATAAAATTTACTTTCAAAAAAAAAAAAAAAGAAAAGGATCCCAGGCATGCATGGTCAGCCATCGAAGAGGCAGCTCTATCTGCATGGCCGCCAGGTATCTCCAACTCAGCATGCCTCAGATCAAACCCCTGATTTCCCTTTAGAAAACTGGCTTTGAAGCTGGAGAGGTGGTTCAGCAGTTAAGAGCACTTGTTGCTCTTAAAGAGGACCCAGGTTCAATTCCCAGCACCCACAAGTCAGCTCGCAACTGTAACTCCAATTCCAGGAGACCTGACATACCCACCTGACCTCTGCAGGCACCAGGAATACACATGGTACACATGCATGCATACAGGCAAGAAAAAAAAAACCTCATACACATAAAATAAGAATAAATAAGTCTAACTATTTTTTTAATTAAAAAACAAAAACAAAAAACCTGCTTTGTCCACAGCCTCTCCTTCAGGTCCTAACAATTCTCCCAGCAGCTTAGACCAGAAATCTTGGAGCTGTTTTGACATGAATCCCTGATCCAAACCTTTAGTTACAGCAAGGCTTCTTGGCTCAACAGATGTCTTTAGAACCCAGCAGTCCCAGCCACCACAGCAAGGGTGTAATGGGGTGGTGTGAAGGAACCCTGGGAGGAGTCAGCATAAGGAACTGTGGTCACTGAACACAGCTCACTCCAGCTCCCTACTTTACAGCATCTGAAGCCTATCTCCCCAACACCTGTCTCCTAGGACCTCATTGCGCTCCCTCAGTCCCTTCTTTCTCCTCCTCCTCCTCCTTTCTCTTTTTTATGTATTTATCTAATTTTGTTTGTTTGTTGTTTTTCAAGACAGAGTTTCTCTGTGTAGCCCTGACTATCCTAGAACTCATTATGTAGACCAGGGTGGCCTCGAACTCAGAGAGATCCACCTGCCTCTGCCTCCCGAGTGCTGGGATTAAAAGTGTGCACCACCACTGTCCAGCTCTTCTTTTCCTTTCTTACGTAAATTTTTCTGAACATCTATTCCATTCACAGCACAGAACAGATGATGGGGTATCAACGATGTTACAGGGTGCAGAGGATTTATGGCTGCACTCCTGGTTTCTATTACCACATCAAGCTTCTGGGCTAGGAGCAAAAACAGTCATAGCCTGGAGAGCAAGGAGTCTCCATCAAAGATTCAGGAAACTCAAAAGAAAAAGTAGAACTGAGCCAGGGGTCTAGAGAAAGGGGCTCTGTTGGTGGTGCTGGCCTGGTATGTGTAAAAGGCAGAGTCCATCCAGTCCCCAGTGCTGCAGAAACCGGATGTGGTGGCACACACCTGCAATTCCAGCAGCGGGGAGATGAAGACAAGGCAGATTCATGGTTATCTTCAGCTACATAGTGAGCATGAAGCCAGCCTGGGCATCTCACGTCTAAGAGAAAGAATTTAGTGGATTGCTTGTGAGGATTCAGTGAGATGAGGCACGTGCAGGCCCCTGGAGCACATACTTCATGGATGCTTTTCCAGAACATTAGCCGAATCTGAGAAAACAAAAGCGGCAAGAGTTAAGCGTTGGTTCAAGTGGTTTGGACACAGAAGGAGGAAAAGGGATTGCACAATGGCCACAATGCAGAGCGGGGTCAAGAGAGGCTGTGTCTCAGCACAGGGAGACCTATGACCATCGAACAACTGAGCGGGATGGGCCCTGGCATAGGCGATGCCCGAGAGGAGCACACTGGGAAGCTGAGAGTTGTGTATCCTGGGAACGGACCAGAGCCATTTGACTGTACATTTATACCTCAATAAAGCCGTTTAAATGGAAAGGGGGGTGCTGGAAAGACAGTTTGGTGATGAAGAGTATTTGCTATGCAAGCTTGAGGACCTGAGTTAGGATCCCCAGTATCCATGTAAAAATGCCAGGCGTGGCCACATCCCTGTCATCCCCACAGTGGGAGGGGTAGGGAGGAATTTGGAGGACTGTCTTGGCTTGCTGACCACCAACCTAGCCAGAAAACCAGTGAGAAGATGGAGAAGGACAACTGATGCCCTTCTCTGGCCTCTGCATCACACACAGGTACACACACATGAACATCACACACAGGTATGCACACATGAACATCACACACAGGTACACACACATGAACATCACACACAGGTATGCACACATTAACATCACACACAGGTACACACACATGAACATCACACACAGGTATACACACATGAACATCACACAGGTACACACACATGAACATCACACATAGGTACACACATGACTAGAGCGCATACCCAAGAGAGAGCCAGTGAGAGGGCTCCGTATGTAAAGGTGCTCACGGCCAAGCTTAATGAGGTCAATTCCTGTAGCCCATATGGTGGATCCCACAAGTTGTGGGGTCCTCTGACCTTCACTCCCACGTCATGACACACTCAAGTGCTCACACATACACACAAACAGATGTAATTTTTTAAAAATATATTTTTTAAAAAAATATTCTTGATGGAGCTAGAAAACATTATTTTTGAGTGAGGTAAGCCAGACACAGAAAGACAATTATCACAGGTATCATTCATAGGTGGTTTTTAAACATAAAGCAAAGAAAGCCAGCCTACAAACCACAATCCCAGAGAACTTAGACAACAATGAGGACACTAAGAGAGATTTACATAGATCTAATCTACATGGGAAGTAGAAAGTAGAAAAAGACAAGATCTCCTGAGTAAATTGTGAGCATGGGGACCTTGAGGGAGGGCTGAAGTGGGGAGGGGAGAGGCAGGGAGGGGAGCAGAGAAAAATGTAGAGCTCAATAAATATCAATAAAATTTTAAAAAGGAAAAAATATTCTGGCTGGGTGGTGGTGGTGCATGCCTTTAATCCCAGCACTCAGAAGGCAGAGGCAGGCAGATCTCTGCGAGTTCAAGGCCAGCCTGGTCTACAGAGTGAGTTCCAGAACAGGCTCTAAAGCTACAGAGAAATCTTGTCTTGAAGGAAAAAAAAGGACAAAAAGAATTTTCTAAGCCAGGTGTAGTAGCACATGCCTTTAATCTCAGCATTTGAGAGACCAAGACAGGCAAATCTCTGAGTTTGAGGCCAGCCTGGTCTACATAGTGAGTTTCAGGACAACCAGAATTATACAGTGAGATTTTTGTCTTGAAGAAAAAAAAGGAAAGAAAGAAAGAAAAGAAGAGAAGAGAAGAGGAGAGGAGAGAAAAGGAAAAGGAGAAAAAAAAAAAAGGAGGGCCAGGCAGAGTAAGGCACACCTTTAATCCCTGCACTCAAGAGGCAGAGGCAGGTGGATCTCTGTGAGTTCAAAGTCAGCCTGGTATAGATAGTGAATGCCATCAGGGCTGTGTAACAAGACCTTCCTTGTCTTGAAAAAGAAGAAGAAAAGCAGGGGAGAAGGTGGGTGGGAGGGGATAAGAGGAGGAGGAAAAAGAACAGGAGAAGGGGCAGGAGAAAGAGAAGAAGGGAGAGGAAAGAGTATCAGATGGGAAAAGATGAGCTGTGTGAACCCAGGACCTCCTTTGGGAGTCAGGAGAGAGAGCTGGGTGAGGGCCTGTTCAAGCAGAGAAGGTAAGAGCTTGTTTCCGAGAGCCAGCAGCTCACTCATTGACTGCACTATCTGTGAGTGTCCTAACTGGGGCTGTGGAGGTACTGACAGTCCCTGAGAAGGTAAGAGCTTGCTTCTGAGAGCCAGTAGCTCACTCATTGACTGCACTATCTGTGAGTGTCCTAACTGGGGCTGTGGAGGTACTGACAGTTCCTGAGAGCATCCAACATGAGCAGAGTAAAGAGGACACACAGAGCGTGAGAACCCACAACAGCGTCCCAGAGAAGGGACTCCCTGCTTCAACCCACACCATTTCTGTTGGAGCCTCTCAGTCAAATGCGTGGAACTCAGGCCTCCAGTTTAGGCTTGGATTAGGGTAGGGAGGCAGGCAATCTGGGGTACTCCATAACCTCAGGAGGCTGGTGGTTGGAAGTGTCTCCGTTCAGTCTGGAAACGCCAGGAAGAAAGCCTTGAAGCCTTCAACTGTGGTCCCTAAGTCACATCCAGCCTGGTAGACCTGTCCAAGTGTGTGTGATGTCCTCGCCACAGGATACTTCCAACCCGCGTGTGGTCTCTTTGCTATCTCCAAATGTTGTCCTTACCTCCACGACACTATGCGTCCTTCTCAGATAACATGATCCTACGATGAACAGTGGCCTGGGAGTTGGTAGGCACGGGACTAAAGGGAACTATAGCTAGGGAGCAGTATCAAGAGTCGAGGGAGGGGCTGAGGATGTCATTTAGTTAACGGAGTGCTTGTCTAGCATACACAGAGCTGTGAGTTCAATCCCCAGTGCTGTACAAGCAAGCCTGGCAATAAACACCTGTGATCCCAGCACAAGACAGAAGCCAGAGAAATCAGAAGTTCAAGGTCATCTTCAACTACCTAGAGAGTCTGAGGCCAGCCTGTCTTTAAAGAAAGAAAAAAAAAACAACAAACCAACCATGAAAACAAAACAAACAAACAAAAAACAAGGGACCATTCTTGAGTCAGGGACCGGCAGACCACGTGTACTAGCAGATACTCAGCTTACCCTCAGACCTCAGGACGTCCAGAACCATCTGCCCCCGGAAGCTAAAACCATGCTCCCTCCTGCTCTCTCATGGGGAAAACTAAGGCAGTGTTCTAGAAGGAGGCCCTGAAGCGTTCCAGGATTCGAGACCTGGCTGTGCCGCTAAGGATATGAGTGTGTTTCCATTTGACACCCCCACCCCCCCGCCGGGCTCCTCCAAGGTAAGAGGACGCAGAAGGGGGATGGTTTAAGAGCCCAGGCTCCCAACACTCTTGAGAGTCCTGCTGGGACATTCTGTGACCATGGGATACTTTCTGTGCTATCATGTCGATCCACATGTATAAGTGTGTACAATATGTTACCATTATTTGAATGACCTGGGCATCTCAAATCCGGGTATGTCTTTTGGACTTGGAACGACTTGACCACCTATGCACTGTAGAAATCAGAGCCTTCCCGTGATCTTTAAGCATGAGGTCAGGGGCTCTCCTGCCTTTCCTCTCAGAAACCCTCTTCCCCGCAGCGATCTGCTCTTCCAGCCACATCTGTACTGCAGACTTTCTCGCAGGCTCCAGCGTATGGTGGGAAACCACAGCACGGAGCAGGAAGCGCATTCAACATCAAGGTGAGGCAGCAGGAATCTGAGTAAACACAGCCCATGGAATGCTGTGCAGCTGTAGAAAAACAATGAGAAAAGCCTTGCCACTCGTGAGATGCTCCTGAGAGGCAAAGCCAAGCAAAGCCTGAACAAACACAAGGCAGTGTGCGGAGTGCAGTGACTGACAGGTCATCAAAGAACCGCAGAGGTGGGGGTGGGGAAGCCGCATAGGAAACCAAAGACTACCTTAGCATCCGGGACAGGTATGGAGGGGCAGATTTTGTCACATATGCCTCCATATAGTTATAATGGTGCGGTCTGGGAATGCGTTATCTAACAGCATTAATAGTATTTTCGATAAATCAAAATGAGATGTAGCCGTGCGGCGGTGGCATACGCCTTAAATCCCAGCATTGGGGAGGCAGAGGCAGGCGGATCTCTGTGAGTTCAGGGCCAGCCTGGTCTACAGAGAGAGTTCCAGGGCAGCCAGGGTTCAGAGAAACTCTGTCTCGAAAAACAAAAAAATTAAAGAGGAAAAGGGGAGCAGAAAGTGAGCGTCAGCGTGCGTTGCTCTCTGCTTCCTGATGACAGGCACAGAGGGACCAGCCGTCGCCCGCTCCCGCCGTCAGGCCTTGTCTGTTCACAGCCGTCGCCCACTCCTGCCGTCAGGCCTTGTCTGTTCTGATGGACTCTGTCCCCACAATGAGAGCCAAAATAAATCCTTCCTCCACAAGTGGCTTTTGGCCAAGAATTTTGTCACAATGGTTGGAAAAGTAACTAATCCAGTGCCGCTTTATTTTCCACCAGGATGTGAGGTCTCCAGAGCAGAACCTCATCTTACTCATCCAAGCTGTCCCCCCAGGGGATTCAGCACCCCAGAAGCAGGCCTCCAACTTACTTCCATCTGTTCCCTGCGATGCCTGGCACAGCAGAGAGAGCACCCAGAGCCCCCTCCCCACCAAGCATGTGTGTACCAAAAGGAGCCAGTGGAGAGGCAAGGGTGTGGGCATGGAGGGACAAGTCTGGGGCAACCGTGGGCTTCTATCAAAAGAGCAACAGCAACTGCTGGCACTTACTGAGCATCTGGCCTCGCACCAGGCATTCCTCCAAGAGCTTGCCCTGCATTAGCAACCGCACCACACCCTTGCTGGACAGATGAGGAAACTGAGGCCCAGAATGGAATGACTAAGAAGGTCACCTGATACTACATAGTTAACAAGTAGCAAAATCATGTTTTTTGCTTAGCCTGAATCCAGGCAGCCTGTTCCCAACTACATATGGCTCACATATGCACAATGTGACGCCCATGCCACCCAGAGAGGCTGGCCTGGCCACTGCACACATGCAGTTGAGGTGACAACTCAGTCAGCACCTGCGGCTGGAAAGTAAAAGAACTGATCTCATGGACTTTCCCATCCTCGGAGATCTTTTGTGGTTAAGACACTGGTCTTAGCCAGGCGGTGGTGGTGCACACATTTAATCCCAGCACTCAGAAGACAGAGGCAGGTGGATCTCTCTTGAGTTCGAGGCCAGCCTGATCTACAGAAAGAGCTCCAGGCCAGCCAAGGCTACATAATGGAGATCCTGTCTCAAACAAACACCAAAACGTCAAAAATAAGGCACAGAGCATCCTAAGTTACCTGAGGTAGGACTGCTGGCCTCCACACATATGTGCAAATGCCCCCACACACACGCACACAAACACACACATACGCACACGCAACACATTCAAATAGCAGAGAAAATGCCTCTATAAGACACCAATCCACACATAAATTGTCATTGTAAACCTCAGGCAGAAGACAGAGAGGCAATCACTTTCCAGGTGGAAGGCCCCACAAGCTGTCCTGCTGGTCTAAGACCCTGAGCCCCAGCCCTTGGAGAGACAGATGGGTAGCTAGAACCCCTCCCCTGTGCCCTCTGCTGACAGGGCAGCATCCCAAACTCTCATGTTGTGCTGTGTGACCACGGCTAGGAAACAACTCTCTGCAGGTCAGTCTCTAACGCAGCTGCACATCAGAATCCCTTAGAGTGTTCTAAAACCCTAATTCTCTGTCTTCAAATACGGACGATGAAAGTTTTCGAAACCTCCCCCCTCCTCCTCTGATCATTCCAGTTTGCAGCTGAGTTTGGAGTCAGTGCTCTAGGCTAAACTCTTTATTAATTCAGCTGGAGATGTCAAGGCCCAGAGAAAAATGATCGCTCAAAGCCACATGCAGCAAAGCAGTCACTGGGCCCAGCCGCTTCAGTGCCCGAGGGCAGGCCCCCTCCTGCTGTGTGCCCACCAGCCATCCTCCCTTTGCCAGGGCACTTTCCCTGCAGACTGTTAGCCCCACATGGATCCTCTAGTTCTGGCTCAGAGGGGTCCCCAGGACAGACTGTTGGAGCCCTTTATCTCAGGGTCCACACGCCAGCGACTGGCAGGCTGGATGCCTTAGGATAGCAACCTAACTGGAGATTCTCCATATCTGGACATCAGCCCTGACTAGCTGGAGCGACTGGGGGCCCAACAGGTGAATCTTGGGGCAGGACACCACCAAATGTGCTCTAGCTACAGGCAGAAGTATTAAGGCAGGTATGGAGCATGGCTTTCCTTAGGGAGACAGTGAAAATCCAGCAGCCTTGAGGCTGTCAGCAACCTGTTTCCAAATCCTGAGGTCTGAGCACTCACACTAGGTCCAACCGGGATCCTGCAGGAACACACACAATCCGAACCCCTGGAGGAAGATGTGGAAGGCATCTCAGAGGTTTGGGTTCATTGGATCCAGGGCATTCCGTGACCAGACTGTCACCCTTGGAGGGGAAAGGAGGGGACCACAAAGAGGCTGATCCAGCCACCCATCCTTTCCCATCTTCTTCTTCCGTCTCTTAACCCAGCGTTTCTCAGTGCTAGTCACACACAGAATCAGAGTCAGTCAAGGGGCTTCCAAGATAGGACTTCTCTCTGTAACTCCAGCTGTCCTGAAACTTGTCTTGTAGACCAGGCTGGCCTCAAACTCACATAGATCCACCTGCCTCTGCCTCTTGAGTGCCACCCAACTCAAGGAACTTTTTAAAATTTTGTATTATATTTATACATTCATCATACTCTTTCATTCTTTGTGTGTGTGTGTGTGTATGTGTGTGTGCACGCGCGCACAAACACACGTACGCACACGATCGTGCCTCACAGCATACATGTGAATGTCAGAAAACAATTTGTGGGAGATGGTTCCTCTCACCATGTGGGTTGACTGTGGGTCTTCAGCTCTTTCCTCACTGGGCCAACTCACAAGCCCACGACATGTTCTTCAGGCAGTACCGATGCCTGAGCTCCAGCCCAGGGAGTTCAGCTCACCTCTGGGAAGAAACTGGACCATCGTTTACATGTGCAGCAAGGAGTTGGAACAACGGCCCGTGCGTGCCCATGGAGACTAGAGGTGGTCATTGACTGTCCCGCTCTCTCTCTCCTCATCTTATGCCCTTGAGACACAGTCTCTCAGTTCACCATTTCAGCTCCCAGGATCCTCCTGTCTCTGTCCCCCAATTCCAGGGTTAAAGGTTTGAGTGCTCATTCCCAGGTTCTGAAATAACCTAGAGACATCCCACTAGGCCTTCCCATCCTCTTAGAGGATATACCGCCTCCCAGTGGCACCTCCCTGGATATTTAAGATGCAAACTGTAGTGGTAGTCTCTTATTTAAAAAGTGAAAGCTGGTTTGTATACCAGTTCACAGTGGCATTCCTCACATCTAAAAGGTCAAAGCAGTCCGGGAGGGTGTGGTAGTGCACACCTTTGATCCCAGGGCTTGGAGGCAAAGGCAGGTAGATTCCCGAGTTCAAAGCTAACCTGGTCTACAGAGCAAGTTCCAGGACAACCAGGGCTACACAGAGAAACACTATCTCTAAAAGCCATAGATAGATAGATGATAGATAGATAGATAGGTAGATAGATAGATAGATAGATAGATAGATAGATAGATAGATAGATAGATAGATAGATGACAGACAGGTAGATAGATACAACACAAAAAGGTTAAAGCAATCTAAATTTCCATCAGTATATATCGAACTTAGTACACACGCATGCCCTAGAATATTATTCAGGCCTAACAGGAAGCTCTGCAAGTCAGAAGCACACACACACCCACACACACACACACACACACACACACACTTGGGTGTGCCTTACACTTTTCCTCAGTGACTTTTCTTTCTAATTTTACTAAATGCCAACCCTGTTTCATTTTTTAAAAAATATTTTATTTTGATTGGGTTTTTGAGACGCCCAGGCTGGCCTTGAACTCATAGCCATCCTCCAGCCTCGGTTCTCCACATGTTGGGACTATAGGCCTCATCACCACAACCAGCTTGGCTGTGACACAAATTGCAAAACAGACGAACCTTGAGGACTTACGCTCGGTCACGAAAGGACAAGTGTCACCGGACCCCGTTTCTACGCTGCATCTAGAACAGACAAAGTCACAGAAGCAGAAAGTTGAATGGCGTTACCAGGGGAAGGGGTGCAGGGGTGCAGGGGAAGGGGTGCAGGGGAAGGGGTGCAGGGGAAGGGGTGCAGGGGTGCAGGGTGGGGAACTTGCTGTTCAGTGGTTACAGAGTTCCAGTTCCACAGGACGAACTGTTCTGAAAAGGGATGGGAATGGTGACGGAAAAAAAAAAAGAACATAGTTAATGCTTCTGAAACTACACTTCAAAATAGTTCAGAGTTTAGAAGGCACAGGAAGCTTAAAAATTTCAAGGTCATCCTTAGTTATGTATGAAATTTAAAGCCAGTCTAGGCTACGTGGGACTCTATCTCAAGAGAATCAAACAATCCAGGTGTGGTGGGGGCATGTCTTTAATCCCAGGCCTTGGAAGGCAGAGGCAGGTGGATCTCTGTGAGCTCAAGACCAGCCTGAACTACATAGTGAGTTCCAGGACAACCACAGCTACATAATGAGACTCTGTCTCAAAAAAAGGAAGGAAGGAAAAAAGAAAGGAAGGAAGAAAGGAAGGAAGGGAGGGAGGGAGGGAGGGAGGGAGGGAGGAAGGAAGGAAGGAAGGAAGGAGAAAGTTGAACAAAAATTTCAGGTGACAAAAACGTATGTATGCATGTGTGTATGTATGTATGCTTGTGTGCATGTATGTAGGTAGGTATATTTTACCACACTAATGAAACATTGGAACTTTAAAAAAAAAAAAAAAGAGCCAAAATGTGTCTCAAAACTGACCCTGAGTGAGGACATGTCCCCAGAGAAGGGTGGGTACAAGGCAGATACAGGCAGACAGATGCACAATGAGTGAACTCAGGATTTAGACTGATAATAAACAGGAAATCATAGATGGGTTTAAATATTTACACGGTACGCAGGCTTCGGGGTGAGGACGTTACAGGGAGGGCAGCGGAGGAGCAGGGGACACGGGAGAATGTAAATGTTAGTAGAACATGAGCCTGAAGCAGTCCGACTACGTGCTGCCAGTGCACCCAGGAAAAGTGACGGCTGCGGGAGGGGGAACCCCTGAGCAGGCCCAGGGAAAGTGCGCCCCAGAAGCCTGGGCCACCCCGTCCAGGAAGGGAAAGCCTTGTTTACTCCGAGAGGCTGGAATAGAGTCATAATCAAATTATGACTTGTTATTCTAAATGACTTTCCAGCAGGCCAGGCTAACCAGGAGCTGGAGAGAGAGGAAGCAAAGTTCTTTCCAGAGCTTTGTTCCTTCTCTAGCTCCCTCTCTCCAGCCCTTTCCTCCCTTTCTGATTTTCCATCTTGGCCTCTGCAGCCTTCCTTTCCCATGTGAGCTCCCAGGGCCTGTGGAGCATAGATGGCCCTCCTCCATCTCAGCAAGTGAGCACTGGGAAGACACCAGGAGTGTCTTGGCCCAGAAGTTTCTCTGCTGTGGACCCAGCACCCACCTCCCAACTCAAGAGCAAGTTCAATCTCCCTGTTCCTAGAAGCCAGGACACTTACCGGCCAGGAGTCTGTCTAGAACGTACCAGGTTATTAGTGTTTTTGACAGGGTCTCATGTGCCCAGTGTTAGCCTCTTAACTGCACTGCAGAGAACAGCCTTGAACTCAGTTTCCTGCCTCCATGTGCCCAAGTGCTGGGATTACAAGCATGTGCCACCATGCCCGGTTTGGTTTGGGTTTTTTGGTGTTGTTGGTTTTATTGTGGAACCCAGGGTTTTGCGCATGCTAGGCAAGCATGCTACCAATTAAATGACAACCCCAGTTCACTTTCTGAATCTTCTTAGATAAGTCACATTTCCTCTGTGGAGTTGAGAGTGGGTGCCGTCTCAGAAGAAGGCACCTCTCTGCTTGCCTTTCCTGTTACCCAGGCTACTGTAAGAAGGTGTGCTGCTACCAGGGGCCCTCAGCTCTCAGAGAGTTGGAAGCCTGAGGTAGATGACACACACAGACCTCCAGTGATGGGGGCAGCAGAGAGGTGTTTAACATGTCCCCGTGCCCTAAATCTCAGAGATCCAGGATCCCACAAGGCCTGGAAGCAGTGAGTTAAATGTCCACCTTGTGCAAACCTACATACAGTTTCTCAGAGGAAAACAGTAGGGCAGAGGGCCCTCTGAGAGGTCAGCCAGACTGAAAAGGGGACAAGAAGTAACCACCTTCTCCTTCTTTCTGGCCAGTTGCCTTCCGATGCCCCAAGAAGATGAGCACAAAGGTGGACTTCGCTTCCTTCCCTGGGTTTCCATGCCCATGGGTATCAGCTCTTAGGAATGAGTACCTCAGGAAATCTCCCTGGAATCTAGCCCGTGGTAGTGGTGGTGCACGCCTTTAACCCCGGCATTCAGGAGGCAGAGGTAGGTGGATCTCTGAGTTCCAGGTCAGCCAGGTCTACAGAGCCAGTTTCAGGACAATCTGGGCCACACAGGGAAATTCTGTCTTGAAAAACAAAGACCAAACAAACAAACAAATAACAACAACAACAAAATGCTCCTGGAGTTAGAGAGGCTGTGAGCAGAAGGGAAAGGTGGCTCCTTCCAAACACAGACTTACAACCGCTTTCTTAGCCTACTCTCTCGCTCTCCCTCTCGTGTACACACACACACACCCCACGTCCCAGGAAAAACCTAGTTTTCTTTATCATTAGTAACCTTGAAATCTTGGGAAATGGCTCATCAGATAGAGCACCTGTTGACTTGGGTTCAGTTCCCAGCACCCACATGGTGAATGACACCTGCCTCTTGCAGGGGTCCCACACTGGCCCTCCAAGGGCCAGTCTATTTCCACAGACAGGAAGGACAGGTCAGCAGGCCCAGGACAGGGCCAGTCACAACACTACTTCAGACCTGTCCTTCCTATCTATGGAAATAGACTAGGCTATGGATCTGACAGTTTCATAGCAATTAATAAAAGTCAAAGTATTGATGTTTTTATTTTATTTATATGGGTTTTTTTTGGGTTTTTTGTTTTGTTTTGTTTTTTTCAAGACAGGGTTTCTCTGTAGCTTTGGAGCCTGTCCTGGAACTAGCTCTTGTAGACCAGGCTGGCCTTGAACTCACAGAGATCCATCTGCCTTTGCCTCCTGAGTGTTGAGATTAAAGGGGTGCGCCACCACTGCCTGGCTTATTTTATTTATATGTGTATGTGTGAAGCTGCATGAGTTTATGTGCAGTATGTGTGCCTGTGGTGTTTTAGCAGTTCCACACTGCCTGCACCCCCACCCCTATCCCTGCCGCTCCCCACCAAAACCCATTTCCCTAGGGTTACAATGGCTTCTGAGGCAACGACAGGAGGAGGGTGAGGAGGCTCCCCAGATCCTAGACTGTCCTCTCTATTCCCATGCTAACCCAGTCACGAAAGCACAAAAAAAGTGCATCATGCTTTGGTTCCCTGGTGTCAGAATCATAAAATTGGAGACAACCAGTAGCCACATTTTTCTCCGAAGAGTCACGGGGGTCCATGGTGTTCCAAGGTTAAGTCTCAGGACCCATGGTCAGAGGCAGAGTTAAAATGGAGAAGTGTGGAGAACACCCCAGGCCTCCTAAACAGTCTCCTTCTCCCTCTTCCTACCGCTCTGTGACTTCTGTCTGCTGTCAGGCTTTCGAAGAAGCCTGAGGGAAACCATCCCAAACGGTAGCCATCAGCAGCAGGCCCCTAAGATGGGCTCTGCGGCTCCTGGGTGCTCATCCCTGACCTGTACCCCAGGCCATCTCCTAGCTTTCTGATGAGCCCCACAGAAACCCTCTGCCCCCCCCCCCGCAAGCTGGGGGATTATGGGAGGGCCCAGTGACCCCCTGGAGGTTCAGACCAGGCCTCTGTAAGGGCTGACTCTCACTGGAGGTCTTCCTCACACCCTGCCCACCAGGCAACTCCCCAGACAGCATTTCTTGAAGGAACAGAAACTAAGCTGCAGTAAGGCAAACGGACTTGCCCAGACTGGTCCAGCTGGTCAGGGGCAGCTCTAGAGCTCTCAGGCCTGCCAATTCCATGAGCTTGTCCAGTATAAAGTCCAGTATAAAGTCACCCCCTGCAGCTCTGGAAACTAAGCTAGCTTCGCTACCTCATGGGATATGCTCATCCTGTCACCCCAAGTGACAGAGACACGAAGTCATGGTAGGATCTGACTGGAACAGCCAGGGCTCTTTACAGATGCGGACAGGCCTGGGGATACGCATGCCTGGCTCTTGTCGCTTATCGGTAGGGTGGAGGCTGATTTTCAACTCCATCTTTGACTTTCGTGTACTTCTCCTTGTGCATACAACGGACAGCATCTTCCTAGGGAGCCACCTGTGCCGATTCAGAAAGATGCAGCAGTCCTAAAATGCCATCAAAGGTTAGAACTTTTTTCCTTATACAAGAACCACATAGGGGAGAGGTGGAGCAATGGCTCCATGGTTTAGAGCATTCGGTGCTTTACTTTGTGCTCTTCCAGAGGATCCCGGTTCTAGTCCCAGCACCCACTAGGTGGCTCACAATCATCCATAACTCCAGTTTCAGGAGATCCAATCCACTCTTCTGACCAGGCATGTACATACATACAAGCAAAATATTTATACACATGAGATAAATCAAAAATAAATTCCTTAAAGAACTGCACGGGTTGGTGAAAGGAGCCTCAGGGACTGGAGAGACAGCCCAGCATACAAGAGCTCTTTCTGCTCTTCCTGAGGAGCCGGTTCAAGTCCCAGCACCCATGTCAGGTGGGATCCAAAGCCTGGACTCCTCAGGCACCACACGCACACACATCCACATAAATCTTTTTAAAAATAACAACACTTGGGCAACACAGGAGGAGAATCTGATGAGTCACGGCCCGCCAGGGATGTGGCCTTTTCAGAAAGCGCACCCAGTGATCTGCACAAGTGCCCAGCACAGACTTGTTTAGACGGCAGGGGAACTGAGCTGAGCTGTCCTCACTGTCCCCGACCACAGGATAAACTTCTCACTTGGCTTCGATTCTGGCCCTGCTTGAGAAAGTACCCAAAGGACACTAGGGACCTCCTCCGCTTGGGCAGGCAGTTCTGTTTGGGGATCCTTCCTCCAGCCTGACTTCCCCCAGGGGGTTAGAGATGTTTGAGTGTCCCTGTGATGACTAATTGTGACTGTCAACTTGACTAGATTTAAGATCACAGACACGTCCCTGGGCATGTCCCTGAGGGCACCTCCAGAGAAATTTTAACTTAGAAGCTGCACACACTGAAGGTGGGTGGCACCTTCCCTTGGACTGGTGTTCTGAACTGAAGTGAGCTGAGCACAGACATTTGTCTCTGTCTCTGCTTCCTGACTGTGAACGCAATGTGACATCCACCCTGCTGTCCCCAGCACAGTTGCTCTGGCTCCCAGGCCTTTCCACTGTGATGGACTGCACTCTCAAAGTATGAGCCAAAACAGTTCCTTCGTTCTCTAAGTAGCTCTCAGGAAGAGTGGCACAGCCCTGGTGACCTGAAACTCACCGTGTAGACCAGGCTGGCGTTGAGTTCGCTGAGTCCACCTTCCACCGTGACCCAGTTTATGTTGCTTTTGGTAACTGCCACAGCAACAAGAAACCAAGAAGCTGCCACCCACTGACTCCATTTTATGTGTGTGCATTCTTTCACTGCTGGGACAGCAGAGCCTGGTGTTCTAGCACAGAAACGAATCAGTTTTGCCTTTTAAAGAATCTATCAGACCACACCTTTCATTCCAGCATTCAGGATGCAGAGGCAGGCAGATCTCTGTGAGTTCAAGGCCAGCCTGGTCTACAGAGCTAGTTTCAGGACAGCAAGGGCTACACAGAGAAAGCCTGTCTCGAAAAACCAAAATAAATAAATAAGAAATAAAACAGCAGCTATGACTGCCCACACCTACAATTACAGTACTTCTGGTGGCAGAAAGGAGCAAGGTTATTCTCAAGTACTGAGCCAGCTGGAGGCCAACCTGGGCTAATGAGATAAAGTATCAAAAAAATTAATTAATTAGGAGGCAGACATAGTAGTGCACACCTTTAAACCCAGTACTTAGGGGAAGAGGCAGGAAGATCTCTGTGAGTTTGAGGTTAGCCTACATAGAGTTCCAGGACAGCCAGCCTACATAGAGAGATCCTGTCTCAATAATAATAATAATAATAATAATAATAAATTGAAACAACAATATGGTGGGGGTTGGGGGTTGGGTTTTTTTGTTTGTTTGTTTGTTTTTTTGGTTTTTTGAGACATGGTTTCTCTGTAGTTTTGGAGCCTGTCCTGGAACTAGCTCTTGTAGACCATGCTGGCCTAGAACTCACAGAGATCTGCCTGCCTCTGCCTCCCGAGTGCTGGGATTAAAGGCGTGCACCACCACCGCCCGGCAACAATATGTTTTTAACTTAAAGAAAAATCTGGGAAAAAGTGCCAACTCCAGGGCAATCAAGTTTTCAAAATATTTGTACGACAAAACCTTTCACCCTTGAAGAATGTTCCCCGGGTGTATATGCGTTTGTTTACAGAAGTGCATTGTACCTGCCTGATGGACGCCCACTGCAGCAGGCGTGAGAGTGGATGGACATAATGACTGGAGACAGTAAGAGTCTCCCAAAGAAGGAAGCAATAGTGGTAGTGTAATCAAAACTCTAGACACAGCCTAGCTGTTTCCAGATCCCTGGAGGGCCTCGGGCCAAACACACCTGTATCTCTTGTCGGGACAAAGAGAGGTTCATTGTCTCCCTCCTTTCATAAAAGTCCCTTCACGTCATTGCTGCTGTGTGAGTCCCACCGAGGAAGGGCTCTTTGACTGAGGTCTCCCGGCTCACACTTGACTGAGAGGCTGCAGCTCCATCAGGAGACCACTCCCCTCTAGGAAAGGCCGTGGGAATGTGCAGCCAGGCAAGCCCATGGCAGCCAGGTCCTGGCTGTTCCCCCAGCCCAGCTGTCTCCACAGCTTGAGACACTGTCCCTTCCCTCCCCTGCACTAAACCAGTGAACGGAAGGGCAGCCCGACTGTAGATGAAACCAGACCCTCCTTGGGAGGCGCCTCCTCAGTTCCTGGCCTGGGCAGGGCAGGCCACGTGTTGTTATGGTTGAATCGACCAGCTGGGAATCAACAGGGGGGTTGTAAGGAAACCACATTAATTAGGAGAAAGCAAACATGACTGTCACTGCTGGCAGCCCTTTCCCCGGCGTTCCCTCCCAGCCCGCTCCCACCAGGGTGTCAGTACCACATCAGCTTCTGTCCTCCTGTCCTTTCCCTGTGCCTTCTATTTCCAAGGTCACAGTTGTGTGACTATCGGCTCTGACCCCTCTTCTTGGGTGAGGTGGGAGGAAGGCCAGACTGGCTCATCCATCCATAGCTGGGACCAGAACTTCCTTCCCTGAGGCCACAGCTGACCAACCCCTGGCTACCCATCTCCTACCTTTGCTCAGGCCTGAGCCTGTGTTCTGCTGTTAGGCAGCAATCTGACCAGATCAGTTCTGTCAAAAAGTGAAGTTTTCATTGGCAAATGAACACGTCCGGGTTTGCTTGCCATGGGCGTGTCCCCAAACATCTTCCTTGGGAAGGTTTACTGGGGATTTAGATTACCTCCAGATCAAGGAAGAGGGTGAAAACAGTGTTCTGCTCTTGCGAGGGACCTGAGTTTGTTTCCCCAAATCCACACCAGGTGGTTCATAACTACCTGTACCTCCAGCGCCTGGGGATCCGATGCCCTTCTCTGGCCTCTCAAGCACCTGTGCTCATGTACACATACCCACACATGGATATAAACACATACACAGAATTTAAAAACAATTTTAAATCTTTAGATTATCTCCAGAATTAAGAGGCTGAGTACAGGACAAAATGTGGAAGGAAGAAGAAATGCATCCACAGGGCAATGGGATAGACACTAAGGTCAATCATCAGTGTAAAGAGAGATCCATCAACCTCATTCTTCTCGTGTGTGTGTGTGTGTGTGTGTGTGTGTGTGTGTGTGTGTAGCATAACTGATGCTCGGTTGGCTGTGACAATTGAAAAGTCACCCAGATGTGGTGGCACACAATTGGCTAGTCAGGCCTATATAGTAAGACTTTAGCTAAAAAGAAAGGAAGGGAGGGAGGAAAGGAGGAAGAGAAAGGGAGGGAGGGAGGGAGGGCGGGAGGGAGGGAGGAATGAAGGAGGGAGGGAGGGAGGGAGGGAGGGAGGGAAGGAAGGAAGGAGAAAAGAAGGAAGGAAAAATAAAAAGAAAGGAAGAAGAGAAAACAGTTCCCCTGTATATGAGTTCCTTTGCCAACAGTCCTAGAAGCTCTAATTTTATGAAAAGACACATTCTTGGATTGGAGCTACCATTTACAACCTGTAGGGGGAAAAAAAAAACCTTGATTCCACACTACAACTCTACAATACACCAAACATCCCCACAAACCCAATTAAGAGAGGAGTATAGATTAGCTGGTAGGGTAGAAAATGTTATGTTTAGGGTAGGAAGAGACAGCTTAGAAAATGAGTTTGAATTAAACCAGACATGGTGTCTTCTAATCCCAGGAGACAATAGAATTACCACAGATTTGAGACTAGCATGGGCTATCTAATGAATTTAAGGATAGTCTGGCCTAAATAGCAAGAGTGTGTACCCCTCCCATAGGGAAGTAAGATATAGGAAAGGGAGGGGAGAAGTATTTAGTTGAAAGCTTCCAGCTACAGCCCAATCTACACAGCAAGGTCCAAGCCAGCCTGAACTAGAGTGAAACTCTGCCTCAATAAATAGACAAGTAAGTGACAAAATTGAGATAAATGCAGCCAAATAGAGATTGCAGAAACTAGACCGGCTAAAGTGTAGTGAAGGAAGAGTGTGATCATCCTACCTCCAACTGTGATATTATTTTTAATAGTATTAGGTCAGTAAGACACTACTATGGCAAAAATGAATGTTTTTTAATGTTTTTTATTTATGATGATCAAGATGTGTGTGTTCGTGTACACAAGCATGTGTCATATTAAGTGTGGAGATCAGAGGACACCTTTTAAAAGCTGGTTCTTTCCTTCTACCTTCACGTGGCTTCCAGGGATCGAACTCAGGCTATTAGGCTCACAAGGTACTGTAATGGCCAATCTGGTTGTCAACCTGAACAGAAAACAAGACAATAAGTAGCATTCCTCATGGTCTCTCCTTCTGTTCCTGCCTTGACTTCCCTCTGTAACCTGCAAACCAAATCAACCCTGTCTGTCTCAAGTTGCTTTCGGTCACAGTGGTTATCACAGCGACAGAAAGCTAACTAGGGCAGGTGACAAGCACTTTTATCCATTAAACCACCTTGGTGACTCAGAAAATGAATCTCAGACCACATGGCAAAACAATTCCAGACAAACTGAATATCTGATTATAAAGTCTTTGCGAGAAAACATAGAAGAACCAGGCAGTAGTGGCACCCATCTTTAGTCCCAGCACTTGCAAGGCAAGAGACAGGTGGATCTCTGTGAGTTCAAGGCCAGCCTGGTCTATAGAGCAAGTTCCAGGACAGCCAGAGAAACCCTGTCTCGATAAACAGGAAGAAAGGAAGGAAGGAAGGAAGGAAGGAAGGAAGGAAGGAAGGAAGGAAGGAAGGAAGGAAGGAAAACATAGGAGAATATTTTCATGAATATTTAAAGAGAGTGAAAGTAATACAAAATGAAAATAGTTAACCATAACAGAAGAAAAACTGGTGATTTTTTTAAATTAAATTAATATTTGTTTTAAAATTGTACTTCAGGGAGTAAGAAGGTGATATTTGAAGAACTGTATGACATCTGCAATACATGTAGTCAATAAACAACAAGTATGCAAAATATAGAAAGAACAAGTTAATAAGAAAAAAACAGACCAGGGGGCTGGAAAGATGGCTCTGTGGTTAAAAGCACTTTCTGCCCTTACAGACAAGTAGAGTTTGGTTCTTAGCAACCACGTGGTAACTCACAGCCATCTCTGACTCCAGTTCCAGGGGATCAGACACCTTTGTCTGGCTTTCTTGAGAACTAGGCACACACATGGTGCACATACATGTGTGGGGGCAAAACACTCATGCACATAAAATAGAAATAAAATTTAAATATATCAAGAAAAAAGAGACAGATAAATATAAAATGAGCACAAATCCTGAACAGATTTCTTACAAAATAGAATCTATAAATGGCTTATAAATATATGAAAAGTTGTTGTCATTAGGCATCAAATGTAAAATAAATCTTCAATGAACTCTTATTATATATTAACTAGAATGACAGATGAAAACTACAAAAAAAATTGAATATGACAAGGTTTTAGAGCACCTGGAATTCCCACATATAGCTGGTACCAAAATAAACTGGTACAAATGCCATGAGAAGCTTTTGGGCTTGTTCTACTAAAACTGAGCATGTGTAGATCCTAACAGTTCCAGCACTCGAATATTCCAGAAAGTTTTTTCTCGAGTTTGCCCAAAGTCATGTTAGTCCCAGCACTATTTGCAACAGTTCATATTGAAAGGATCTAAACTCTATCAACAGAATAAAGGGGTTTTTTAATAAAATGCAATCTAAGAAAATATTATATAAAGTTCAAATCAGAAAAATGTTATTTGTGGTGCCAAAAGTTGAGATAATGGTTCTCCTTAGAGGGAATAACTGGAAGGGGATACAAGACAATGTTCTGGATTATTGATCATGTTCTATTTGTTCTATGGAAGAGAATACAAGACAGTATTCTAAAGTGTTGATCACCTTCTACTTATTCTATGGAAGGGAATACAAGACAGCATTCTAGAGTGTTGATTGTGTTCTACTTTGGTGCGGGAGAATTGTTTGTATTCTGTCAATCATGTTTTAAATAAATGCTGATTGGCCAGGCAGGAAGTATAGGCGGGAAAACCAGACAGGAAGTAGAGGTGATGCAATGAGAACAGGAGAATTCTGGGAAGGAGGAAGCTGATTCCTCCCAGTCCTGCACAGACCACCAAGGAAGCAGGATGTGACCTGCCAGCTGAAAAAGGTACTGAGCCATATGGCAAAAATAGATGGAATAGTGGGCGAATATAAGCTACAAGAGCTAATAAGTAGCCTGACCTAATGGGCCAATCAGCTTTATAACTTATGGAGATCTCTGTGTGATTTTCTTTGGGGCCTGCCAGCTGTGGGGTACCAGGCGGGACATAAACCCCAACAAGCAGGCCCCTTCATGTTACACTTCTTATTCTATGGAAGGGAATACAAGACAGTGTTCTAGAATGTTGATCACGTTCTACTTATTTTATGGAAATTCATCAGGCTGTACACTGAAGATCTGAATGTTTTACCGGTTTTTTTTTAAATTATTATTTAAAAAAGAGGAATGAGTCAGAGCCAGAGACTGCTGAGGGTCCGGACGTAAATCCAGGACCTACAAGGGAGTAGACCTAAACCAACACCCCTGTGGGTCTGGGTGAGAGCCTAGGACTTCCCAGAAACTAGGCCAGAGTCAGCCTGCGCATGAGTGAACCTGGGTCCTCCGAGGGAATAGGCAGGAACCAGAGATCTCAGCGAGGCCAGGCATGAGTCTGGGACCTCAGAGAGAGTAGGCCTGAGTCAGGTCCTCTGTGGGTTTGGGCATTGGTCTGGGACATCAAAGGGAATAGGCAGGAACCTGGAACCCCTGCAGGTCCTAGCACAAGCCTGAGACCTCTGAGGAAGTAAGCAAGTCCTCTGCGGGTTCAGGCACACCCGAGCCTGGGACCTTTGAGGCAGTAGACTGGGAACAGAAACCTTTCCAGGTCCAACTCCAACTCAGGGACTTCTGCAGGAGGGAGTCCAGACCAGGATTTACAGATATAGGTCAAAGCTGGTAACCTAAGTCAAAGTTGCCCTGAGGCAAGGAACTCCACCTTGGGCAACAAACTCCACAGGAGAGAAACACAATTAGACTCCTAGGACAGAGAGGGCCAGAGGAAACAAGCTCCACTGGGAGCAGAAGCCACGAGCAAATCCAGCCCTAGGAGCCAACCCAGTCCTGGGACACTGGCAGACCAGGATTGAGCCAATGACCTGACTCAGAGTCTGTGATCTCCATCGAAGTGGACTGAACCAGTTACCTAAGACACAGAGAGAACAAACTCCCCCAGGAGCAGAAGCCAGGAGCAAACCCAGTCCCCGGACTCATCAGGACTGAGCCAGCGACCAGAACCAGAGTCAGCGATCTCCACCACAACAGGTCCAACTCCAAGCCAGGGACTTTTGCAGGAGGAGATCCAGACCAAAATTTATAGAAACAGATAAAAACCAGCAGCCTAGACCAAAGTAGGCCTGAGACAGCAAACTCCAAGGGAGCAGACAAAGCACAGGAGCACTGAGCTACCTCCAGGAACAGGAATAACTGATGGGGTAACTAGAACTGTGACACTGACTGTACCACAAGGAGCAACCATCTGAGCTTTGGATTCACTGGCACCTAGAAGATTATTCAACAGAATCTCAGACAGTCCCAACCACACCTATTAGAGGAAAAGATGAGCAGAAAAGGTAAGATCACATGCTACACCACAAAGAGCAACACAATACCAGTAAAACCTAAAGACCCTACAAAAGCAAGACCTGAACAACCAAATATGGATGAACCAGAAGAAAATGACCTAAAAAATAACCTCAAGAGAATGTTTGAAATTCTTAAACATGAAATGAGAAATTACCTTAAAAAAGTAAAGAAAAAAACAAACAAAAAATTGGAAGATATCAGCAAATCACTTAAAGAAAACCAAGAAAAAGAACTCAAACATATAAAAGAAACTATTCAGGACTTGAAAACTGAGATAGGAAAAAAGAAAAGAAAACACAAGCCGAAGGAATTATAGAAACAGAAATCATGAGAAAAAGATTAGGAACCATAAACGCAAGCATGAACAACAGAATACAAGAAATGGAAGAGAGAATCTCAAGCGCTGAAGATTCAATAGAGGAAATAGACTCATCAGTTAAAGAAAACATTAAATCTAACAAAAGCTTAACCCAAATTGTCCATGAAATATGGGACACCATAAAAAGGTCAAATCTTAAAATAATAGATATAGAAGAAGGAGAAGAAGTTCAACTCAAAGGCACAAAACATTTATTTAACAAAATCATAGAAGAAAACTCTCCCTACCTGAAGAAAGATATGCCTATGAAGATACAAGAAGCTTACAGAACACCAAATAGACTAGACCCAAAAAAAGTCCTCTCTCCACATAATAATCAAAACACTAAACATACAGAGCAAAGAAAGAATATGAAAAGCTTCAAAGGAAAAAGGCCAAGTAACATATAAAGGTAGACCTATCCGAATTACACCTGACTTCTCAGTGGGGACAATGAAAGCCAGAAGGTCATGGTCAAGAATTATTCAGACATTAAGAGGCCACAGATGCCAGCTCAGACTACTATACCCAGCAAAACTGTCAATCACCATAGAAGGACAAAACAAGATATTCCATAACAAATCTACATTTCACCAATACCTAGCCACAAACCCAGCCCCACACTAAATACTAGAAGGAAAACTCCAACCCAAGGAAGATGGCTACACCAAACTGCAGACAATTGATGATCTCATTACAGCAAATCCTGAAGAAGAAAGAAATGCACAAATTAATATCACCAACGATGAAAACTAAATTAATAGGAGATAGCAACCACTGGTCATTAATATCCTTTAATGTAACTGGACTCAACTCACCTATAAAAAGGCACAGGCTAACAGACTGAATATGAAAACAGAATCCATCCCTTTTCTGCATACAAGAGACACATCTTAACCTCAAAGACAGACATCGTCTCAGAGTAAAAGATTGGGAAAAAATATACCAATAAAACGGACCTAAGAAACAAGCAGGTGTAGCTATCCTAATATCTAACAAAATAGACTTCAAGCTAAAATCAGTCAAAAGAGACAAAGAAGAATATTTCATATTAGTTACAGGAAAAATCCATCAAGAGAGGAAATTTCAATACTGAACATCTATGCCCCAAATACAAGGGCACCCTCATATGTCAAATAAACACTTCTAAAGCTTAAATCATATATTAAACCCCACACACTAATAGTGGGAGACTTCAACACTCCCCTCTTACCACTGGACAGGTCAATCAGACAAAAAGTGAACAGAGAAATAAGAGAACTAACAGATGTTATGACTCAAATGGACTTAACAGACATCTATAGAATATTCCATCCAAACAGAAAAGAATATACCTTCTTCTCAGCTCCTCATAGAACCTTCTCAAAAACTGACCACATACTCAGTAACAAAACAAACCTCAGCAAATACAAAAAAAAATGGAATAACACAATGTACCTTATCAGATCACCATGCTTTAAAACTGGAAGTCAACAGCAATAGTAATTCCAGAAAACTCACAAGCACATGTAAATTAAACAATGCTCACCTGAATCATCAATGGGTCAAGAAAGAAATAAAGGGGGAAAATAAAGACTTCCTAAAATTCAATGATAATGACCACACAACATACCCAAATTTATGGGACACAATGAAAGCAGTGTTAAGAGGTAAGTTCAAAGCACTAAATGCCTACATAAAGAAGCTGGGAAAATCCCACACTAGTGAATTAACAGAACATTTGAAAACTTTAGAACAAAAAGAAACAAACTCACCTAAGAGAATTAGAAGGCAGGAAATAATCAAATTGAGAGCTGAAATCAACAAAATAGAAACAAAGAAAACAAAACAAAGAATCAATGAGACAAAGAGTTAGTTCTTTGAGAAAATCAACAAAATAGACAACCCTTTATCCAAACTAACGAAAAGGCAGAGAGAGAATATCCAAATTAACAAAATCAGAAATGAAAAGACATAACAACAGACACGGAGGAACTACAGAGGATCATCAGGTCATATCTTGAAAACCTGTACTCCACAAAATTGGAAAACTTAAAGGAAATGGACAACTTTCTGGATAAATATCAGTTACCAAAATTAAATCAAGACCAGATAAGCAAATTAAGCAGACCTATAACTGCTGAAGAAATAGAAACAGTCCTCAAAAGTCTCCCAACCAAAAAAAGTCCAGGACCAGATAATTTCAGCTCAATCTACAAGACTTTCAAAGAAGAACTAATACCAATACTCCTCAAATTATTCCACACAATAGAAACAGACGGAACATTGCCAAACTCCTTTTATGCGGCTACAATTACCCTGATACCCAAACCACAGAAAGACAATACTAAGAGAATTACAGACCAATCTCACTCAAGAACATTGTTGCAAAAATACTAAATAAAATACTAGCAAATCAAATCCAAGAACACATCAGAACCATCATCCACCATGACCAAGTTGGCTTCATCCCACAGATGCAGGGACAGTTCAACATACGAAAATCTGTCAATGTAATACACCATATAAACAAGCTGAAAAATAAAAACCACATGATCATCTCATTACATGCCAAAATAGCATTTGATAAAATACAACATCCCTTCATGATAAAAGTCTTGAAGAGAGCAGGAATACAAGGAACATACCTAAACATAATTAAGACAGTATACAGCAAACCAACAGCCAACATCAAACTAAATGGAGAGAAACTCCCAGCAATTCCACTGAAATCAGTAACAAGACAAGATTTGTCCACTCTCTCCATATCTATTCAATATAGTTCTTGAGGTCCTAGCTAGAGCAATAAGATACCAAAGGGAGATCAAGGAGATACAAATTGGAAAAGAGGTCAAACTCTCACTGTTTGCTGATGATATGATAGTTTACATAAGTGATCCCAAAAATTCTACCAAGGATTTCTACAACTCATTAACACTTTCAGCAATTTAGCAGGATACAAGATTAACTCAAAAAAATCAGTAATCCTCCTGTACATAGATGATAAAAGGGCTGGGAAAGAAATCAGAGAATCAACACCCTTCACAATAGCCACAGATAGCATAAAAAGTCTTGGAGTAACTCTAACAAAACAAGTGGAAGACTTATATGATAAGAACTTTAAATCTTTGAAGAAAGAAATTGAAGAAGACACCAGAAAGTAGAAAGACATCCCACACTCTTGGGTAGGCAGAATTAACATAGTAAAAATGGCAATCTTACCAAAAGCAACCTACAGATTTAACACAATGCCCATCAAAATACCAGCAAAATTATTCAAAGACCTCGAAAGAATACTCAACTTCATTTGGAAAATGAAAAAAACGCAGAATAGCCAAAACAATCCTGCACATTAAAAGGACTTCTGGAGGCAGAGCTTCAGTACTGAAAACAGCCTGGTATTGGTATAAGAACAGACAGGAGGACCAATGGAACCGAATAGAAGACCCAGATATCAATCCACACATCTTCAAACACCTGATCTTTGACAAGGAAGCAAAAAATATCAAATGGAAAAAAAGAAGGTTATTCAACAAGCTGTGCTGGCATAACTGGATTTCAACATGTAGAAAAATGAAAATAGACCCATATCTATCACCATGCACAAAACTCAAGTCCAAATGATCAAAGACCGCAACATAAAGCCAGCCACACTGAACCTTATAGAAGAGAAAGTGGGAAGTACACTTGAACTCATTGGCACAGGGAACCACTTCCTAAATATAACCTCAGCAGCACAGTCACTGAGAGAAACAATTAATAAATGGGACCTCCTCAAGCTGAAAAGCTTCTGTAAAGCAAAGGACATGGTCAACAAGACAAAACAACAGCCTACAGAATGGGAAAAGATCTTCACTAACCCCACATCAGACAGAGGTCTGATCTCCAAAATACACAAGGAACTCAAAAAATTGGACACCGAAAGATCACATAATCCAATAAAAAATGGAGTATAGATCTAAACAGAGAACTCTCAACAGAGGAATCTAAAATGGCTGAAAGACACTTAAGGAAATATTCAACATCCTTAGTCATCAGAGAAATGCAAATCAAAACAACTCTGAGATTCCATCTTACACCTGTAAGAATGGCCAAGATCAAAAACACTGATGACAACTTATGCTGGAGAGGTTGTGGGGTAAAGGGAACACTCCTGCATTGCTGGTGGGAATGCAAGCTGGTACTACCCCTTTGGATGTCAGTGTGGCAATTTCTCAGAAAATTAGGAAACAACCTTCCTCAAGACCCAGTAATACCACTTTTGGGTATATATCCAAAGGATGTTCAATCGTACCACAAGGACATGTGCTCAACTATGTTCATAGCAGCTTTGTTTGTCATAGCCAGAACCTGGAAACAACCTAAATGCCCCTCGAGTAAAGAATGGATAAGGAAAATGTGGTACATTCCCAGCATTCGGAGGCAGAGGCAGGTGGATCTCTGTGAGTTCGAGGCCAGCCTGGTCTACAAAAGCTAGTTCCAGGCTGGCTCCAAAAGCTACAGTGAAACCCTGTCTCAAAAAAAAAAGTGGTACATATACACAATAGAGTACTACACAGCAGAAAAAAATAACGACAGCTTGAATTTTGTAGGAAAATGGATGGAGCTAGAAAACATTATTTTGAGTGAGGTAACCCAGACACGGAAAAACAATTATCACATGTACTCACTCATTGGTGGTTTTTAAACATAAAGCAAAGAAAGCCAGCCTACAAACCACAATCCCAGAGAACTTAGACAACATTGCGGACACTATGAGATACTTATGTAGATATAATCTACATGGGAAATAGAAAGTAGAAAAAGACAAGATCTCCTGAGTAAATTAGGAGCATGGGGACCTTGGGAGAGGGTTAGAGGGGGTACGGGAGAGACAGGGAGGGGAGCAGATAAAAATATAGAGCTCAATAAATATCAATAAAATAAAATAAAAAAGAAAGCAGTTTGCTACTTCAAAAGAAAGGGGGATGAGCTAGGCAGTAGAAATTACACACATAGGAGGCAGAGGCAGGCAGATCTCTGAGTTCAAGGTCAGCTTCATGTAGAATGGGTTCCAGGACACCAGGGCTACACAAAGAAATCATGTCACAAACAAAACAAAAGGAAAAACTAAAAAAAAAATACATTTAAACAATCAATCTATTTTTAAATAGAATGTGACATAAGGAAATCTGCTTACTGTTGTTAGTATGTGATGACCTAGAAATTTGCCCATAGACAAAAGAAGTAAAGAGCTGATATAAGCCTTTTTAAATTTAGGGTTCGGGTTAGGGTTAGGGTTTGTTGATTTAGCCTATGTTACATGTAAATTGTTTATTACAGACTTGACATACTGACTGCTTTCATATTTCATCTGTTGATTGAGTATGTGGAACGAAAATACAGAGATTTTTAAGATTTTAAGAGGTTCTGTTAATTAATTTTAGAAAACTTTCTAAAGTAGGTCATTTACTCTGACATGGCAGTCACTGACTCGGGTAGTAACTTGGGATGTTCTAGAGTGTTCTAGAGATGTACCTATGGAGGAGAAATCAAGACAATCACTGACTCGGGTAGTAACTTGGGATGTTCTAGAGTGTTCTAGAGACATACCTATGTAGGATAAATCAAGACAGTCACTGATTCAGGTAGCAACTTGGAATGTTCTAGAGTGGTCTAGAGACGTGTCTATGGAGGCAAAATCAAGGCAGGCACTTGGGTAGTATCAGGATGTTCTAGAGCTTCCAGAGACATGCAACAAGTCAAGGCAGTCGCTATTTCTGGAAGTATACTTTTTAAATTGGAAATAATTTCTTTTCTTTTTTGCTTTGTTTTGTTTGTTTGTTTGTTTTGTTTTGTTTTTAGAGACAAGGTTTCTCTGTAGCTTTTGGAGCCTGTCCTAGAACTAGCTCTTGTAGACCAGGCTGGCCTCGAACTCACAAAGATCTGCCTGCCTCTGCCTCCTCAGTGCTGGGATTAAAGGTGTGTGCCACCACTGCCTGGAGGAAATAATTTCTTTCTGGGAAATACAACTTAGAAATAAATTGTCTCTTTACACAGCCTGACAATATAAAATATACTTACATAAAATTTTGGAATATAGGTATTATAATTTGACTTTAGCAAAAATATACATTGTCATGTTTTCAAATACTAGATATGGTCACTTAAAGGAAATAGTCCCAATTTTAAAAAAAAAATTTGTCTCAACAATTGTTTCTAACCAGAAATCTAGTTTTCCTTGGGATACTCTGTTTTTGTTCATGAAATAATAGCTGGTGTTGTTAATATTTGAAAGAAGTATACAAAGTTTATCAGATGTGAAAGCAAGGAGTAGCACTGAGCCACCTTCCGTCAGGTTTGTCCTTAGACGCTGTCATTAGCTGACTTTACAAAGTTCAGGAGCTCGTTTCGCATGCAGGAGTCTGACGTAAGGAACAGCTAACCACAGCCACCTTATCTTTCTGTAGAACACAGTCCTGCCGGGTGTCCAGTTACATTGTGCTCCTGTGAGTGTTCTCGGTGTGAGAGTTTTCCTCTTCGCCTCTTAATGTTCCACACTAAGCTGTAGTCATTCCCTCCTGGCTTCTGTTCTGGATCTTTGACAACTATTTGGTTTTATCATGGCCACTAGGACGGACCCTCCTCTGAGGCATTCCAACTGCTGCTCCCCTCATTACCCTCTGTGGATCTCAAAACAGTCATCGAGAGACCAACATCCCTAAGCCCCTAAAAGCATTCGGGTGGCCTCTAAAGGGGACTAGTGGCCCAGGGGCCATCTAACTCATCCGTCTTCTTGCCATGCTGAACATCGTTTCAGGGACGCAGAACTGAAACAGCTGGACCGAAGCCTCCTTTGCATCAATTCAGCTCTCTGGCTCACCGGCTCAGATGAGCTTGACATCCTTCAGGACCAGCTGGACCCCATGATGGCCACAGCACTGCCCTCCTTCCTCCTTATTCACCTCATACTTTTGTTTTTACCCCATTTTAAATGTTTCACTTATAGAACCTAACCCTATGCCCAATGAAAACGTCCCACGTAAGCTCTCCCAATGCTCTCAACCTACAACAGTTCCGTGGGTTCTCAATACATCTGCAGAAAGGGCTTTTGGATGCTCTGGAGAAACGGGCTAAAGGGACTTCATTCCTTTCCCTCTGAGCCGGATACAATTCTTTATATTAGTCCTCTACTTTCTCCTGTCTCCTTCCTTTCATGCTCTGTAGCTCCCTGCTATTTCTGCTAGCTCATTTTGGTCCAACAGTCCAGGCAATGGGACTAGTCACTGTCACCCTGAATCAACTCTATGCCAACATCCTCTCGCCTCTGTTCCTCCCCATCCCTCAACCTTCCCGGGAAATCTCGTGGTTTTGTTCTGTAACCAAACCAGCTGCTCACAGCCCTCTAATAATTATTTTCCAGATCTCCCCGGGAATATAAGATGGCAATCACCTGATCCATCAAAGCCGATCAAGTTAAGACTCTCCCCTGCCACATGAATAGAAGATACCCCCCTTTAATAGGCCCAGGACTACCCCTTCTAAAAAAGACCCTCCTCAGCAGAAACAGCTATAATGTCCCTGCCCTGTGTTTTTTATAGCCTCTCAGAGTTAGGGGTGATAGCTTCCTGCTGAAAGACTGTACTTCCCAGCTTCCCTTTCATACTGTGGAAGTCATTTCCATCCCTATAAGGGGCTGCATCCCATCTTCTTCTGTAGGCCTTTTGGCCATCCACACAAGTGGATACAAAGTACTCCCTCGCCAGGAATAAACATGGTTCACCTATGATCAGAGCAAGCCTTCCTTCCTTTCTACATTCTGTCTCTCTACAGCTGCCTTTTAATAATCTAACAATCACAACACCCACATAAGGTAGAGGAGAATCTGTATAGACAGAGCAATAGTAAACAAGCTGACATAAGACACTTCTGCCAGGGCCTGGTGGTCAGCCTTGAATTCATCACCTCCCTGAAGGCTGCTTGGATCTAATTAGTAAAGGTCCCAGGAATGAAGCGGCCAGCAGCTGGAGTGGCTCCAGTGGCAGCAGCACATAGCAGCACAGCTTGCTGGCCAGTGTTCCTGGAGGAGATGATGCTGACATAAACAACAATGCTGAGCAGCCAGCAGCAGCATTTCCCAGGTCCTGCTCAGACTTAGGATACACATCCCATCATTGTTCCTTTTGTGGGTGTACTGTACTATTCAAAATCAAACTTGGTGTCACCTAAACCAGTTCCTGCTGCAATGAACTGGAAGACACCATCCTCTTCCACTTGTAGGGTATCAAGGGCTCTAGATATTGGGAGAAACTTCCCTTTAAGTTACAACAGGAATTAAGAATGACACATAGGGTCCCCTCCCTGGACAGAACAGAAAGGGATTGCTTCTATTTTATGAGTATGACTGCTTGCACGTAAGAATGTGCACCTCACTTATGACAAGAAGTCATCAGATCCCCTGGGACTAGAGTCACAGAAGGGCGGGAGCTGCCATAATGGGTGTTGAGACCCAAACCCTGATCCTCTAAAGAAGAAGACAGGAATCTTAACCACTGGTTCATCTCTCCAGCACCCCAAAATATATGTTTGGTGTAGGAGGTCCTTCTGACTATGTGTTGCTCTCATTGGTTGAATAAAGAAATTGCCTTGGCCTTTTGGTAGGGCAGACTTAGATAGGTGGAGTAGACAGAACAGAAGGCTGGGAAGAAGGGCAGACTTGCAGACACCATGAATCTCCGGCCTGAGATGGACGTAGGTTAGAATATTGCTGGTAAGCCACAGTCACGTGGTGTTACACAGATTTAATAGAAATGGGCTAATCAAGATGTGAGAGTTAGCCAATAAGAGACTAAAGCTAATGGACCAGTCAGTAATTTAATTAATACAATTTCTGTGTGGTAATTTTGGGGGTTAAGCCAGCCAGGCGGCGGGTCGCTCTCCCTTGTACAACATATGTTGGTTACGGTAAGTTAGAAAACATAACGTGGAAAGGGCTGGCACCCAAATGCTTTAGTTCACTATGCCCACAAGTGTCAGGTGGGGCTCTTCTACTGCCCTGGTCTCTGCTCAGTACCCAAAAGTTGGACATGAATAAGAAAACAAGAAATGTGGCTAAAAACAGGAGATGTGGCTCATTTATGCAGCAGAAAGTCAGAAGCTAGAGTGAGACAAGGCTATCCTGATCTTGCTTGATTGGAACACCTAGAAATGCACCCACAGAAACCCGCTTCTAATCCATGTGTCAATCAATCCCACCTTAACTGACCTTTCAGATTGCTTCCCTGCATCTGCCTTTGCTCAATGTAATATTTCTTCTGTTCTTCCTATCTATAGTGATTGTTTGGTCGAAAGCATCACCCCAGCTCCCTAACACCCCTTTATACAAAGAGTCTGGAATATTATAGTCAGGGGTCTCACCCTAGCCCCTGACACCCATTTTGGAATGTTGGGCAGAAAGTTCCATTTCAAGCCCCCTCCCCTGGGAGTTGCCTTAGTCCAAACTCCACCTTCGAGAAAGCTGGCCAAACGGTGACCCCTCCCCAGGGAGGATCAAGAAGGCCCACTAAATGGTAACCCCTCCCCAGAAAAGGTCAAGATGACTCCCACAGGCTACTTAAACTGCCCGCAGGTTTCATGTGGTCATCCCCTCTCTCTCTTTCCCTCACCATGCTTTCCTGGTGCCATCCAGAAGCACTGCATTAAACGTGGACATCTTTTATTCGGTCTAACTTGGTCTAACTGGAATTATTTGCATCGGCGGAGAGACTCGTCTAAGAAATATTCCTAACAGTGACGCCCCAAAGCTCCTCATGCAGCTTTGGTTGTATCCACCTAGCCCAGCAGGACGCCAGTACCAACTAAACAACAGGCCCTTTCTCTCCGTATCATCAGAGAACTTACTGTGTCTTTCAGTAGACCTAGCTTCTCTCACAGAGTACCAGAATAAGATAACTAGCAACACCCTCACCCATTTGAGGCTTACATTGGATAAAGAGTTGGGGAAGGACCTTACCATCAAAAGGAAGACTTGAGGGGTCAATAATTTTTCTTTCTTAGGTAGCTCAGGGGAAACATCCTATATATCCTGAAAATCTGAAAGTGGGAAAATCAGACAATCTTATTTTTTGGGTATTTTAACTTTTTTAAGATTTATTTATTTATTATGTATACAGTGTTCTGGGCACCAGATCTCATTATAGATGGGTGTGAGCCATCATGTGGTTGCTGGAAACTGAACTCAGGACCCCGGAAGAGCAGTCAGTGCCCTTAACCTCTGAGCCATCTCTCTAGACCATTTTAACTTTTTTTATAAAGCAAATATGCCAAGCTTGTGAAAAGAGCCATCTCCCTAATTGCCCTATTAAGTAGTTTATATTTATTGAGCATGAATGATTTATTTCATCTAATCTTTGCAACAACCTATTTTATAAAACAGATTCTACTTATCCACTGACAGGTATACATTGTACCATTATTACTTGTTATTAGACATCAAGTGCTGTGCTAGGAGATGTAGGTTTAAGAGGCAACAAAAAAAATATGCAATGTTTTTGTCTTTTTGTTTTGTTTTGTTTTGTTTCAAGACAGGGTCTCACCGTGTAATTCTGTCCTGGAACCCACTGTGTAGACCAAGTTGGCCTCGAACTCACAGAGATCCACCTACCTCAGCCTCCCTAGTTCTGGGATTAAAGGTGTGCGTCATCATGCCTGGCAACAATGTTTATGACTTAATTTACAGTCCTCTGGGAAGACTGCAACTGTGTGGAACACTAAAACAGATGTTGCAGAGAACCAGCATAGTGAATGAAGTTTGAAGTAAACTCTAACAAAGCATTTACCACGTAGCCAAAGAATAGGCAGAGGATAGGTGGCGCCAAGTGCTGGACAGGAAATGTATATAAAGCAACACAGATTGGCAGATGGGAGGGAAAGTCGTCGATTCTGTTCCACGTCTGTTGCTCCCAGAGCCAGAATTCATTACCATTTCAATCCGTCCCTCACAAAAGCTTAAAATCCAAAAGCAGGAAGGAAAAAAAAAAACCCTAAAGAATCGGTGTGGTGTGTAATTTACTAAGGGAGACTAACAGGCAACTTTGAAGACTAGGTTCTGGCATACAGCAGCCGGAGAATCTGCTCCGCACAAAGGCGCGTCTCATTAGCCCAAACCCCGACAGGTAAAAGAGAAACCCTGGGAGTAACCACGAGAAACCCGCTCGCCGCACGGCGGCTGCGTACTCCCCGCTCCGGAAGCGGAAATGCACGCGAGGTCAGGTGTGTTCCCAAGATGGCGGCCCTCAGGGCTGTGGTATCCGGGTGCGGAAGGCAGTTCCACGGGTTCCTGGGAGGCCCCGCCACGAGCGGCTGGCTATGGCTTCCAGCTCGCGGGTTGAGAGAAGGTGAGTCTCAGGACCCAGCGACCTCTAGAACTTGAGAACAGCCACATAACAGACTTGCGTCAACCCCGGCGTGTCACTGCCTCTCTGCACGGCTCTCAAACCTCGGGGGTGCTGGGCTCCACAGGACGCTTAAAAGCTCTTCCGGACTCTGGGCTGTTCCGGACCCTCCCGGTTTTAGTGTCTTCCGGGAGTAAAGGAGGACTGAGAGATTTAGATTTAGATCTCAAAGATTTAGCGATCAAAGACAAGATTGTCCGAGGGTTCAGAAAAGCTATAGAGGGCCGACTGCTAATTCTCTCATAATTTCCAAATCGTCCTCTCCTTGGTTAAACCGTATCCCCAAAGCCTCCCTTTTCAATTTCCCTTCCGAAAATGTGATTAGGTGGTGGCTGTTTTTGTCTAGGCTACTAATCTTGAGAGATGGCAGCCAAGGTGCAAAGACAATTGAACAGCTAAGACAGAAGCAAGTGCTAAATTTTAGTTCTGCATTTCATTGGTATGCATTTCATTGATATTAAACCTGGAAAAGTTGCCCGAGTTACTTTTTCATCAGCTGAAAGGACTGAAGTCCCAGTGCTGTGAGTCAGGCTGTGAAAGGAGAAGAAAGCACACCCTTTCTGTGAAGCTTGGGTTCCAAGACAGATGCGATATGTCTACATCCCCCATAAATGAAAGCCATCCATTTGCGTGAAAGAGCCCAGGAAGATTCTGTTACCAGAGGATGCTCCCTGAACAGGCTCCTGAAGGGCTGGAATCAGGCGGAGTGAAAAGGTCTTTTGGGATACAGTCCTTGTTGTTGGTCTGTGGGAAGCAGGACTGGATTAGTGTTGTGAAAAAAAAAAAATGGACAAGGGGCTTGTTTTTAAAATTCTAGTGCAGTTTTGGCCAACCAGTGAATATCCGTCAGAGTTGAGAAGTAACCAATTGGAAAGAGTAATCATTATTGTTTGTTGGAGGAAGCCAGGAAAAAAAAGAGCCACTGAGTCAAAGAAGAGGCCTCAGCCTCCCCAGTCATGTGGCTAACAGGCATAAACCAGTATGCACTTAGAAGAGGTCTCTTTCGTTTTCAACACTTTTAATTTCATTAAATTAATTTCGTTTCCAACACTTTTAATTTCATTAAAAGTGGCAGATGAGGGCCTGGTGCCGCACGCCTTTAATTCCAGTTCTCGGGAGGCAGAGGCAGGAGGATCTCTGAGTTCCAAGGCAGCCAGGGCTACACACCAAAAAATCCTTTCTCAAAAAACCAAGAAACAAACAAAAGAAAATTATTTTTATTTTTGAGACAGAGTCTCACAAGCTTTGGCTGACCTGGAACTCATTATGTAGACCAGGCTACTCTTAAACTTGGAGATCCACCCGCATCTGGCTCTTTCTTTTGTGTGGTTTAGAAGTGTGTGCCACCATCCACGGCTTTGAATAGTTCTTTACTGTGTTGTTTTTTGGTTTTTGGGGTTTTTTTTAACTACAGTTATGTAGTTTTATCTTTGAAAAGATAGAGAAGAAATAAATCAAAAGGGTTTCTTATATGATTCGTAGTTTCTATGATATGTAGTTTCTTTCCCTTTTTTTTAATATGTAGTTTCTTGTATGATTAGTTGGTTTAAAACTAGAGTATTTGAGATTTCACATAAGAAACTTGTTGTTTCAAACAAAGTTTTGCTAGTTAGCATTGGGTGACCTTTAACTTTCTAGGTAGGCCAAGCGGGCCTCCAGCATCTGGCCTTCTCCCTGCCTCTGCCTCCCAAGTGCTGGCATCACCAGCATGTACTACCACACCCACAAGAAATTTTTTTAACTGGAGAGTGTGTGGAATGGTGAACTATATAATCAGTGTTTGGAGCTGTCGCTACAAATTCTTGGTTGGTAACTCTCCTGTCTGTGAGCCACTGTTTAGACAGCCCAGTCTCAAGGCTGAATATTAAGTTGAATTGATGTGCTTTTACGTGAAATCCCTGTCATGTTTTATTTTCTTTGGAATCATCCATCATTCTTCCTTTTGGTACGCCATATACAGCTGGCTGTCATTGTTCTAGCTAGTATACTTGTCACTCAAATATGTATGTATAAAATTTAAAGTTGTGACAAACAAGCTGATTCTCTGGTTGAAAATATTCAATCATCTTGCTTTTCAAAGATAAACTATATAACTGAAGCAAGAATTCATGAGGCTTGGACTCGAGAAGAAAAGAACCTTCGTGAGGACTGAGCACTGCTGTTATTGCTATAATAATGCATTGTTTCTCAGTCAGTGGTGATCATCCATTCCCTTTCTCCCACCCCCAGTGTCTAGACACTTCTTGCAATGTCTAGAAACCTTTTTGGTTGTCACAACTGCTGATACCAACATCTGGTGAGTGGGTAGGGATACCATTAAATGTCTTACAACACACATGTCAGCTTCACAACAGAGAACCAACAGGCCCAAAATGTCAGTAGTGCTGATGTTGAGACAGCCTGATCTGAAGTTTGGCATGAGGGCCAAGATGTATACCTTTAATCCTGGCCTTTAGGAAACAGGCAGAGGCAGGTGGATTTCTGTGAATTCTAAGGTCAGTCTGGTCTACTTAGAAAGCTCCAGGACATGGGAGGCAGAGGCAGGCGAATCTCTGTGAGTTTGAGGCCAGCCTGGTCTACAAGAGCTAGTTCCAGGACAGGCTCCAACTGCTACAGAGAAACCGTCTCGAAAAACCAAAAAAAAAAAGAAAAAGAAAGAAAGAAAGTTAGTTCCAGGCCAGCTAGAACTACATGGTGAAGCCCTGCCTCTGAGGGTGTGTGTGTGTGTGTGTGTATGTGTGGTTGGCAGGTACATACAAGCCCAAAGTGAGAGTGAGTGGGTTATAGAAAAAGCAAGACTTAAGGGGACAAATGAGGAAAATGGTTTACTAAGTGCCTTCTTCCAGACATATACTAGGTGTTCCATAAAACATCTACTCAGTCTTCCTTAAAAGTAGATGTTAGCGGTCTTTACTTTGATGAATGGGGGGGTCCAGTTCTAAAGATTCGTAGCTTACCTAACATCAGCTCTAAGCAGTAGGGTTGAAAGCAGGGGCAGCACTCTTCCCTCTCCAGTCACACAGCCCTCGTGCTCCTCGGCAGGTCCTCTTTTTTTCTTCCCTCCTTTCATGAAAGTCTCTTGCCAGTTAACTTGCCAAAGAACGTCTAATGAATTCATCACTGACAATGTCAGATTTAGCAAGGATCGTGTTAAAAGCATCCTGCCTTAACACCTTGGGAAGGAAATGACAGCATGACAAGAAACCGTGAGCAGTGAGTTACCAGCTATGACCTTATGGCAAGGCAGAGCTTACTGAAATGCTGAAAGGCCACTTCAGCCATCTGATATGCTGAGTAATCCCACAGCAAGGAGCTTTGAGAGGAGGAAGCAAGTAGGGGTTAAGGTTTCAGCGCCCTGCCAACAGGGAAAATCCTAGGCAGCAGTGAGACTGAAGCCCAGGGCAAGAGGGACATTTCATCGGGAATTGCAGGACAAGAACCGGGGAGGCAACCAGAGACCCATGAACTGAGCAATGCAAGGTGAACAGAAGGAGGTGGCGCTTGAGAAACAGGCAGCGACCTGAAGCACAGGCCCTCATCGTGACTGCTGAGGCAGAGGGCTGCCTTCCAGCCCTCCCTCATAGCTACCGCTGCTCAGTTTCCACAGATCCCTGAGGCCTTGGCTTCTTTGGCCACTTACTGCTGTGGTGCCCCGCCTCCTCCACCATTCATCTCCCTCCTCCTCTACTAAACAGCCGAGCCTTTATGCGGCAGGGTCACTGTGTCTGCCTGTGTTTATGTGTCCATCAAGGGCTTCTGCGGCCATTGCAGTCTCACCACATCGCTGCTTGCTCCAGGCTGTTATAACCCAGTCATCTTGGACTCCATCCTAGGAGTATTTACTGAAGTACTCGGAGGACCTCTTTATGAGACATGGGCTTTATTGCAGTGCCGGTGATGTTCCCATCCTTGCTCTACTTCCTCCTCCAGGGCAAAGACTGTGCCTACTCTTCTGCTCTTCCTCTGCCCACGAGGTAGAGCCAGGCTGCCGCCCCCTTCCTGACTCTTGGTGCACATGCTGCCTCGCTTCTCCTCAGAAAACAACGTCATGTCTGGTGGCCTACTTCATGCTGGCCTATCTCAGGATGCAGGAGTGGTTGCATTTCTTTCCTAGTTAAGTTTTCTGTTGGTCTCTGAACCTTAGTCCAGCTTCTCTTACCCACCACCACTTCTCTTGAATGGAGAGGAAGCCAGGGACAACTGGATCTCAGGTTTTGTTTGGTTTTGCCATGTTATTCTATGCACACTGAAAATCAATACTATTTTTGATTCCTATCTCCTCTTTGCAGAAGCTTAAAATCTGCTAAACGGGGCCTCTCCAGGCCCCAGCCAGCGACCTTCCCCTTCACTAACCACCCTGATCAATCTATGCCTCCTGTGAGCTCCTTGGGTCATTTGTTTGGTTTGACAGTTCTTCTCTTAGATAAGCATCTGCCTATTGTTTTACCCACTAGCTTCTAGAAAGACACTGGCTGGCTGAGGTTGCTGTGGGGGGAGCTTGTGAACAGTGGAGCTTGCCCTAGGCTTTGATCTCTTCTCCAGGGGCCAGTGGGATGACTTCAGGGTTTGGGTCTTTGCCGAGAGTGATGTGTGTTTTGTTAGACTTGTTTACCTCGTGGGTAGGGCCCAAGAGCCTGGACCAAGAAGGAAACCACATGTTTATGCTCTTTGTGTTTCAGGCCATTGTCCTGGTGCCGACTCCATGGTTGAGAATGTGTCCCTGCTTTTGTTTCCTGAGACTTCTCAGAAATTTACCCCCCTACCTGGTGTTGCTCCCATTTGGTTCCCCTCTTTCACTCCCCCAATTTGTTTTGCGTAGTAGCACAGTTTCTAAGGTAGCTGGACTGGAGATATGCCCTCCTGCTCTCCCTGGTCCCCCTGTGTGGGCCATTCTGCAGTGGACATCGTGGTGACCTTCCCTCTGCAGCTGTCCTGCCTTCTAGGCTGACAACCAGGTTGAGTCTCACCACATCCCGTTCATGGGCTGGTCTCTGTTCTGGACAAGTAGAACCGTGTGTGAGGTGACGCAGTTTCTTTTACACAAGGAACCTAGTTTGCTCTGATTAGTGGCTAAAGTGTTCTCTGAAGAAAGCCTCTGGGTTTTTCTGGTCATTGTTTCACTTGTGTGTGTCTGGAGTTGGACATGGAGGGCTCTCCGATTGGTTGTTTTGGAGTAATGATTCTTTATGAATGGTTTGCCCAGAAAACAAATGAGGAATAATTCTAGGCAGCCTGTGTCCAATTAGGTGTCGGTCACAGAGCTCAGTGGCCACAGATGTTGACGTGGGCTCTGGTTGGGTTAGTGGTGCCTTTTTCCCTAGACCCTCTCTCTTTGTTGTTTATATTATGTTTTTGCAGAAGCAATGTATGTTTACTTTAGGAAATATGGTAGGTAAAAAGAAAAAAGAGAAATATACTCCCTTCCACCTCTGAGGAATAGCCAGATCTCTAACACATACCCCACAGCCTCGTGCAACCCATGGCCAATTGTGTGTTCTCAGGTGGATATTTTTCCTAGGGAGAGATCTTTAGCTCCCACTGAATTCTCAAAGTCAAGGACCTTAGGCGCTTTTCTAATTTATATTATTTCTTGTGTTAGCCAGAGCTAAGTAAAACTAAACTGTGGTAGCCAAACTACTGTTTAAATAGGGTCTTAGTATCTGGAGAGACAGTTTGCAGACTGTGTGGGCTCAAGCTCCCTATTGTAGCAGTTAACGGTTAGAAGGAGACATTGGTGATTATTTCACTTCTTAAACCTAGCATTTATTGAGCATTTGCTGTGTACCAGTTCCTTGCTGGCTTCTGTGGCTCTCTCTTTTTAAACAAACCAGGAACATGGTAGATGCTCCAAGAACAGTTGCTGTGTGTGAGCTGGCAGCTTCCATTACCGTTGGCCTGTCATTCAGTATATCCTAGTCAGGTGAATGGGAATGTGTGCAGCCTGACAGGTGTGTGCAGCTGGCGGTCCTGCCTCCACTTCTCCCCTGCTCACCTCAGGCGTCGATAGGCCCTGGATTGCCCTCAGTGTGGAACAGGTTCCCTGAAGCCCTGCTGACCCTGCTGTCTTCAGGCTCCTGATTGTTCCCTCTTCCATTCCTTTCTCTGGGATGATAACAGAGCATAACCCTTCAGGGAGAGGTGAAGAAGGGTGGAGCAGTCAGTTTCATGCAGTCTTTTTTTTTTTAAATATTTATTTATTTGCTTATTATGTATACAGTATTCTTTCTTCAGTCCAGAAGAGGGCACCAGGCCTCAATACAGATGGTTGTGAGCCACCATGTGGTTGCTGGGAATTGAACTCAGGACCTTTGGAAGAGCAGGCAATGCTCTTAACTTCTGAGCCATCTCTCCAGCCCAGTTTCATGCAGTCTTGACACAGGATTCTCAGGATACATTTTGGGATTGACTTTGAAAAGCTACCACTGGAGCACAGACAGAGCTGTGTTGTAGATTGCAAACCCTTCAAAGTCAGAGACCACTTTGGTCTGATTCAGTCTGTAAAGGGACATGTGTAAGAATCTTACTTTGTAGCCCAGGCTGGCCTCAAACACATAGCAATTTTCCTGCCACAGCTGTTCAGTTTGCCATTTCTTCTAGACAGAATCAAGATGAATCTCTGCTTCAAAAGGCAAAGACTAATATGGAAACCCTCAATTCCAGAGAGATGCTGTAGCCTGAGCATCCCAGGCTTGCCCACAGCCAGCCTCGAGGGCATAGAGCCTTGGCACTTGGGGGGTGAACCTTGCCCACTTTTTGTCCCAGGCAGGGACCGTGGGAGAGTGCAGACTGAAGACTCCTCTCCTCTGCCTGTGTAGCATTTGAGCTGTTATTTGAAACTCCCTGTTCCTTATTAAATGGCTGACCTAATTTTTCCCCTTTATCTCTGTAGTGGTGGAGATCCAAGAAGGGAAGACGACTGTAGTAAGTATCACTGCGTTGGCCACTCATGGCCTCCTTAACGCTCGGAGCCGCCTGGCTGCTCCTCTGAGGGAGGGAAAGAGGCCCAATCTGGACTCCTGGCTCCAGGATCTGCTCCCTCTGAGACCATAAATCCTGAAGTCTACTATTTTTCGGGCTGTGTGCCGTAGTGTGGTTAATCAAGAACAGTCATTGTGCCTGTACTGAGGTATCGGTTACTTGATTAAAGTGACCTTTTTGTATGACAAAGACTCAGAGGACTTTGCTAATAAGTTTTCTGGCAGGTGATAAATTAGTTTCCCAAAGGGGAAACTAAGGCAGCATTGCAGGCCTACAGAACCATAGTTAGTTGGCCCAGAGCCAGGGTGTGGACTTCTGATCCTTGCCTTCTGTCTAGAAAGTGTACCCGTAAGTGAGACATTAGGAGGTGACGGTCCCTGGGGCCTAACCTCACTAGCAGACACCCTGACTTGACTCTTGGTAAGGAAACTGGAACGATTCTTTCACCCGTGCTCCACTTTCCCTTGCTGGGCCCATCTCACCTCCCTTGGGGAGTCAGTCATGAGACCCAGATTATCCTATAATCCTTGAAAGACAACCTTGTTTTCACATGGTCGTCTATGCCTCCAAGAAATTCCCAGCCACCTTGCAGAGCTCCCAGAAGGCTCGGAACTTCCATGTCAACCAGGGGCTTAACCTCTCTGGCAGTCAGCCGAGTATAGGCCTCCCCAAGGCAGTCTTATCCCCAGGAGAAATCCACTCGTTCTTCTCCTAGAATACCTCCTTGTCCTTTTCTCTGGTTAGCCTCCACCTGACTCTTAACTTTTTAGGGAACTCCCCTTTGGGCATCTCTCCAATTTTCTGATTAAAACCTAAAACAATCTGGGCATGATTGTGTATACCTGTGATCCCAGTTCTTGAAGGATTAGGAGCTAAAGGCCATCCTCGGTTATACAGTGAGTGCAAGGCAAGCCTGGACTCTCAAATGACAGAATGCATTCACCCTATAGACTCCATGCTGAAGAAAAGGGTGCCATCGAACATTTTTGGTTTTGTTCTTTGAGACAGGGTCTCTATGTAGCCCTGACTGTCCTGAAACTCGCTTTGTAGACCAGGCTGACCTCAGACTCACAGAGATCTGCCTGCCTCTGCCTCCTGAGTGCTAGGATTAAATGTTTGCACTACCACACCCAGCCTGACCTGACATCAGACTTTTAACGTGCTTTTCACAGAGTGCTCAGTGCTAAGAGAATCCCCTACCACTGCATCTCCTGCTAATGCAGCTGTTGTCCTGGGCCCAGCCTTTTTCCTAGCCTATCAGAATGCCCATTATTCTTCTGATTGCTGTTTCCATTTTCCCGTGAAGACTATGGCAGACCATGCCTGGCTGTCATCTGCCGTCTTCAGACTTCAGAACCAGCTAGTTCACCATCAATGACAGCATCTCTAAGAGAAGCTAATGTGTTAGACATTCAGAATTGAAGGCTTGCATCCCAGCTCATGGTGCTGGCCACATCTTACTTTTTAAGTTTAAGTTTTTCATGTGAAGCATGCATGGATCTGCTGTTTTTAGAGGGAACATAGACACTGCAACTCTGACTGACTGGCCTCCCGCACTGAGTTGTGGGAGTTAGAGGAGCTATACATGCGAGCCACTCTTAGTGCAGAACCAGCCAAATAGCAGTGAGCTGATGAATGTTGGCGCTCTCCTGGGGTCCTGGAGGCCTCCCATGCACCTACAGATTTTCCCTGGCCCACAACTTCTGTGTCATGTTTGGGGTTGCCATGGTAGAAGTGGGAGTGGGTAGATAATGGTGCCCGGTATAACTGAGCAGAACTTCTAGCCTTTCTTAGTCCAGGGGACAGGGTTACTGAGCCTAGCCATGCTCTTAGGCTCAGCCTCAACAAGGCTGCTAAGCTCCCTCTGCAATTGGAGCTGACTCCCAGATCGTTGCTTTAGTACACTTAGCCATTCCAAGGCTGGATCACAGGGTACAGTCATGTCGCATGTGACCTCTGCAGGGTATTTGAAAGCTGTTGTTCAAAACGATAGAAGTAAAGAGAACTATAATCCCAGAACTCAGGAAGCAAAGGCCAGAGGTTCACTGCAAATGTGAGGCCAGCCCAGTCTCTATAACAGGATCCAAGCCAGCTGAGTCTACCTAGTGGGACCCTGGTTTGTTTTAGAGGAGGGAGTATATTGTGTTCCTCTGCTCATGCTTTCTGTTTGCAGAGGGAGAGAGGAACAGTGCATACAGACACCCACTTGTCTGGCTATTCCCAGGGTTTCTCAGCTGCGGCTCTGGCTGGCGTTCTTTGTTGTGAGGGCTCCCCTGTGCATCCTTGCTAGATACTCATCATACCCCTTCCCCCAGCTGTCCAATCAGAAATGTCCCCAGACGTGGCCTGATGGGGAAACTGCTAGCATAGATACGGCTTTGTTCCTGGAACATAGCTGGAAATAGTGCTCTCCGCGGATAAGGTGGAGAGTGGGTGGAAGCTTTCCTTGGGTAATGCATCTTTATGCCATTTGGAACTTTGTTGTGTGTCTAGTTGTATGTGTACATGTGCATGCAGGGACCCTTGGAGGCCAGGAGAGGGCAGCAGGTTCCCCTAGAATCCTTCTAGGTTCCAGTTCCTGGAAGACTAAAGCCCAGTCCTCTGCAGGAGCCACAAGTACTCTCAACTGCTGAGCCCTCTCTTCAGCTCCCATTTGGAACTTTTAGCATGTGCATGTGTCACTGTTCCCAGAGGCAGGGAGGAAGCCTAGGGTTCAGGTATTTTATTGTGGTTTGTTGAGGAAGGAAAGATGGCATTCAGTTGCTGTGGAAAACCCTTCCCTCTAGTTCAGCAGTTCCCAAACTGGGCAACACCCCCCAAAGACCATGGGGAAATGCAGATATTTATATTGCAGTTCATAACAGTAGCAAAATTAGTTATGAAGAAACAGTGAACATAATTTTATGTTTGGGGGTCACTGTATTAAAGGTTCTCAGTGTTAGGAAAGTTGAGAACCACTGCTCTCACTACCAGTGTGTATGTCTGTCTGATGTCATCATTGCCATTTGTCTGGTTTTTGAGGCAATAGTCTTAACCATATAACCCCTGCTGGCTTGGAACTTAATACTGTATAGCCCAGGCTAGCCTTGAACTTCTAGTTTTCCTGCCTCTGCCACCCGCTGCTGGGATTACAGGTATGCATCACTTGTCTGACCGCCATACTGCATCCAAGACCCAGCATATAGCAGCTACAGACAATTTCCACCATGCAGGCAGACCTGTTCGTTGCTGCCATGAGACCCCCAGAAGCAAGCTTTGACTGGTGTTCATGTAGAGTGTTCTCAAAGTTAAAGACCTGCATGCCTGGCCCAGGCTCTCACTGGCTTTTTTTTTCTCCCTCTTAGATTGAAGGCCGAATCACAGAAACTCCCAAGGCAACTCCAAATCCCCCTAACCCCTCAGGCCAGTGCCCCATCTGCCGTTGGAACCTGAAGCACAAGTATAACTATGAGGTGAGTGTGAAGGCCGCCACCCTGCATGCGCTGGGACCAGAGTCCTCTCACTCCTCATGTGGTGACCGCTGCATTTCACATGGCCACCAAAGACAGTGGAGCTTTGTCCAGTGGCTGTCAACGCTGACTGTGGTAGACTTAAGGGGCTTTGGTTTCGAGCACTATCTGCTTTTCTAGAGGATAGGGGTTCAGCTCCCAGCACCCACATGTTGGGTGACAGCAGTATTTATCAAGTTCCAGAGGAGCCAGCACCCTCTTCTGGCCTCCACAGGCACTGCATACACATGGTATGCATACATACATGCAGCCAAAATACCTATATGCATAAAATAATCCCAAAAAATAAAAATTTAAAGAAATAAGAAATATGGGGCTGGAGAGACAGTTCAGCAACCAAGAGCATTTGCTGCTCTTGCGACAGACCTTAGTTCAGCTCCTAGCACCCAAGTGGCAGCTCCACCAGTTGCAGAGTATCCAGTGCCCTCATGTCCCCCAAGGATACTGAGTAAACATGCAGTTTGCATATATGCATGCGGGCAAACCACTTACACACATACATTTTTTTAAAGGTAAATCATTGCTTCTATAACTCAGCCCCAAACAGACCCACTCAGCTTAGGCATTTTTCAAGTTCTCACAGGCTGCGGAGTGGAAGCCACTAACTGAGTTCATGGCCTGGTTCAGAAGGGCAGGAGTAGTTCTCACAGGGGTAGATTTGGCTCTCCTTTCCCCTTAGGTAACGAGATGGTTCACAGTGTGATCTGCAGACACATTTTAGACTCCAAAGTGCAGCTCCAGACCACCCAATTGCTGTACCTTTTCCAGAGCAGCTGCTTCTGGGACAGGAAACGATTGTGAACATCCCACCAGCAGGCAGCATGAGTGGAGGGCCTGCTCCGGTAGACCATGTCCTGAGCAGTCACGGGCTTTATTTGACTCACTTAGTTTTTTTGTTGTGTTTTGTTTTTCAAGACAGGGTTTTCTTTGTAGCCCTGGCTATCCTGGAACTCACTCTGTAGACCAGGCTGGCTTTAAACTCAGAGATCTGAGTCCTGGGATTAAAGGTGTGTGTCACCACTGCCTGGCATCACCTGAGTCTGTTTTGGGGAGATTTGTGTCTGTGTGAAGGAACAAGTGCCACAGCATATGCATAGAGGTCAGTTTTCTCCTTCCTGCATGAGGATCTGGGGATCAATCTCAGATAGTCAGGCATAGCAAGTACCTTTACCAGCTGAGCCATCTTACCAGCCCTTAGATTTCTAATTAACCCCATGAAGTGGGGACTTCACCCTTGCTTTGCATTGAGGAAAGTTAATAAACTTGCCACAGTCCTCCCACACTAAGTATCAGAGCTGGGATTCAAATCCAAGAAGCCAGGCAGAGCTCATGTTGTGCTAACTACTACCGTGCAGAGAAGACAGGACCCAGTCCTGGATGCCCACACTTGTTCTTCAGAGTTCTCTGTGATGTGAGCACTCTGCTTGGGGTTCAGGTAATTCAGGCTCTGGGCCAGTTTGACCTGTGTGTTGTCTCAGTTCCCCTCTGAGGCACAGGATGGCTAAGGCCAGAGATCCTGCTCAGATGATAAGTGCAGGAAGCTCTGAACAAAGTGACCCAACTAATCTCCTGTACTAGGAACCTTGGCTTCAGTCCACCCCCGGGCGTGGGGGCGGGGCTCTCACCCTACTCTGGGTCCTCTGAAAATTAAGTGCCCAGAGTACAGCAGAAGGCTGTTCAGAGCTCCTGGTCTCGTGGATGTCAGTGAATATACAGGTATGCTCGTAATCCCAGCTGCAGTAAGAAAGCAAACCCCACACCTGCCCAGCCACTCAGGCAGCCACTACTGGCCATTTCTAGGAAATTGATCTGACTGTTTTTCCAGGAGAAGAAATCTAATCTTCTCCAAGGTAAAGGCTAAAGTTTTTTCTTTTTCCCCTTTCCACTTGGAACACTGTTGGTCCAAGCTGTGTGCTGCTGTCAGCTGGCATGGCAGCCTGAAGTGAAGGGTGCTGAGGATGCAAGCCAGCATGTTTGCTGTGAATTAGTCCAAGTCTATTACAGCTGCTTCTGCAGAGTGCTGGGCTGAGAGTTTGGAACCCGGGGTCCCCGGGAGCTGTCCAGTGATTAAAACAAACTTTCGGTCATACAGCAAGGCAACAATTTAGTAAACGGACAAAGGCTGGCATTGGGCCCTGGTAGGGAAATGGCCCTTGAGCCATTTAAGGTGGGAGAGAGGTTTTTTACCAGTTCTTTTTTTTTTTTTTAGATTTATTTATTTATTTATTATGTATACAGTGTTCTGCCTGCATGTATGCGTACAGGCCAGGCAAGCGCACCAGATCCCAGATCTCATTACAGATGGTTGTGAGCCACCTTGTGGTTGCTGAGAATTGAACTCAGGACCTCTGGATGAGTCCTCTTAACCACTGAGCTATCTCCAGCCCCATTTTGTCCTTTTTGCTAGACTCAGTCCCACACAGCTTGTTAGGTCCAAGGACCCGTTCCCATCTGGACTGAACTTGACAGCCCGTCTCCCTTCCTCTGGGCCTGGTGCCTCCTAGCTAAGCACCTGAGCATGGAGACTGCAGCTGAGGTGGGACAGCAGCGCCTCTCACGGAGGTGCTCTCCATGGTCTGTCCCGGCAGTTAGAAATGACCGCTGGACACTTCATTTATTTATTTGGGGGTTTGTTTGTTCTGAGACAGGATTTCTCTGTGTAACCCTGGCTGTCCTAGAACTCACTCTATAGACCAGGCTGGCCTCTAACTCAGAGATCTACCTGCCTCTGCCTCTTGAGTGCCAGGATTAAAGGCGTGTGCACAACTCCCTGGCAGACTACCAGACATTTTACTACCAAGAAAGACTGGTGGTAAACGCTCACTAGAGCATTTCTGATCTCACCTGATATGTCAGAAGATTTTGGGGGAGGTGCCTGGGAGCCCTTTGGTTGGTAATGAGTAATAGAAAAATCCTGTTGAGTTGTCCTGTTCAGACCCCTGCAGAGCCAGTAGTCCTGGTTAAACCCAGCTGACTCACATTCCAGTTTTTGGTTTTCACTAGGATGTGCTGCTGCTCAGTCAGTTCATCCGGCCACATGGAGGCATGCTGCCCCGGAGTGTCACAGGCTTGTGCCTGGAAGAACACCGAAAGATCGAGGAGTGTGTAAAGATGGCTCACCGAGCAGGTCAGAGTACCCAGGACTAAGGGGTGGTGGGGACTGCAGGTTCCTCGTCCCAACCAACTGTTAACAGCTGGAAGAGAGGTGATGAGCAGAATATTGATTCTACGCCCGCCCCCCCCCCCCCACTCCCATGGTCTTTACCCCGGCCCTTTCAGAACTGTGGAGCCTGACCCTTTGTATGTTCTTCCACTCAGGTCTTCTCCCGGATCACAGGCCACGGCTTCCAGAAGGGTCCTTATCGAAGAATAAACCCAAACTCAATCGGTAAGGAAACATGAGCACAATCGACCCGAGCACTCTGGGCCCATGGATCTCACGGCATTCTGGGGGGCTTGCCCCATGGCTCTCAGAGCCGCCCAGGAGAACCAAAGTGTTCCTAGGCTGTCTGCTCCGTTCCCAGCCAGCCCGAGTATACCCACATCTTCTCCACCATGCTGTACTGTATGCTATGTACCACACCACCTCCCTCTCTGGCCCACTCCCTCTTTTCTGTCCTAGAGGGCCTTGGCCTTGACATGGACAAGGAGGCTGCTGGTTGGGCATTAGAATATGTTAATCCCGTTGATGACATCACTGCATTGCTATCAGCTTGTCAGACCACTACTACAAATTTCAGTATCCCAACTCTCTCCAACACTAGGGTCATTACAGGACAGAACAAGGCCTTGGCCATGGAGGACTGTCTGGGATAGGGCCACTGTACACGGCATTGCATCAAGGAAGCCTGCATATAGGCTCAGTCACCCGTGCTCCCTGGAACTAACAGCCTACACAACTTCCTTGGCATCTTGAGCTGTTCTGAGGTCTTAGGGGGAAAAGATGAAGTCAGCTCTCCAGCAGCAGCAGGGTGGGCAAGCCCCTGTGGAGTGAGAGCAGATTCTCAGCTAACATTCAGACAGCTTTCTGTTGCAGGGTCCCCTCTCCTGATGTTACCCTGACAGGCGATTAGATCTATAATATCCCCTTGTTGAGAGAAGAGCTGGGTCTGTAGAATTGATTCCGCGGTTCTTATGCCCCCGGCGGCCTTTCCCTCCTCTGGTGTGTCAGGCTGCCTCTGCTGATCTTGAGAACGCAGATGCTCTGCAGGGTGACTGAGGGAGAACGAGACTCCGAAGCCCCCACAGATCTTTGCAGAGATCCCTACCATCCCAGGTGGATGCGGGGAGCCAGGTTGCTAGGTGGAGGGTGTGGGGTGGGATAATTTAGGTTTGTTTCCTTGTGCCTTGCCTCCCCCAGTCCTAGATCCTGCGCAGAGCTGGGCTCCCTGCCAGCAGCCCCAAGGAGCAGGGCATGCTCTGGTCCGCTCGGGGTTGAGCCCACCCCCACCCTGGCTTTTAAGAGACAGCAGCAAGCCTGAGGACACAATCCATCCTGCCCTCGGGCCTTTGAAGCCAGGCCAGGCTCCCTCCCTTACATCCGGTGTCCTTTAGTGTGACACAGGATTGATGATGTGTGGGGGCTCTTGAGTTGCAAAAGGCCATCCTGGGGGAGGGGAAGTCCTGGCTCAGAAGGTGCTGATCCCTGTACAAGGGATGCTGTGATTGCACCCAAAGGTCCCTAGTCTGTACTCAAGGGCCTAGGCCCGCTCACTCCCCCATGTCCTCAGCACCCTGGTGCAGCAGTACCTTCTCCAGCAGAGGTCTTCCCATTCCCGCTCTCCCGTGCACCAGGGTCCAGGCCAGCCCTCCTTGCTCAGAAGAGATGTAAAGGGAGTGATTTGGAAAGCTGGAGTTCCAACTAGAGCTGAGGTGTTCACAGAGGGCTGACTGGATGCCACCTAGCCTACCCGTCAACTGGCTGCCCCATGTGGAACAGGCATCAAGCCCAAGGCTAGCTGAAGGGACAGCTGAGGAGGATGGCTCTGGAGAGTCTGGTCAGCTGGGGTCTTCTGGAGTCCTGGTGAACACCCTTTTTCAGGGGCCACTGTCAGACCCCCATCCTCACCTCTCCCTCCTTGGACAAGGGCTAGCTGGTGGTGAGGGAGCCCATGCTGGGCCGACCTGTCGTTCTAGAACCACTGATGAGAGAGAGCAGCCCCTGTGCAGGCAGCACACCCCAGCCAACTGGGGAAGGCCGTGTCTTCCTACCTTCTGAGCCCAGCACACACCGGGTCCAGGATGGACCTCCCGGTCCTACATAAGGCTGTCAGCTGAAGACCAGGGTTCAGAGGAACACAGTGGAAAGGCATGCGTGAGTCAGCAATCCTTCTTTCAGCCAAAGATTTCAGCCAAAAAAATAAATTTAATTTCTGCCAGGAATACTAGTTTTTAAATTAAGCTTTTACTTGATGGTCTCTGGAGGAGGCCAGGGCAAGCCTCGGCCTCACATAGAACACAGAAGGACCCCTGGCCTTTGTGGCTGAACTTTAAGGATAAAGGATGGGTCTTTCTGGTCAGGAGCCAGGTTTCATTATGAACAGAGTAAACCCCAGTCTTGGTGCTGTGAGCCGCTTTTCCAGGAACAGTCCGGGCCCAGGCTATCCCCAAAGGAGGCCAGAGGACCATGGGTGGCCGCCATCTTTCCCTGCCCTCTCCCACTTACAGGAACCCGCTGGGCTGGGATTGCACCCTCTATGTCAGACTGGATGATGGGTGGAGTCCTGCACCAGTGTGGTACCCTGCGGAGTTCCCTGGAGGCTAGGGTGTCTAGAGCAGCCAGCTGGGGAAGAGTGGCAAGGCTCTTCTGCCTTTAACCTTCCCTGTGTCAGGCCAGAGAGCTGTTGTCCAAGCAGCCTCTTCCTTGGCCTTCTCCCTCAGTAGATGATACTGGCAGCTTAGAAAGATGAAGGGAGCTGGGCCTGGGCTCCTGACCCTGACTGACCCTAACCACACACTTGAAACAGCAAGAGCCGGTTCGTTTATAAAACAGCAGTTTCTCCCAGGAAAATCCTTTGCCCTTTGAGAAGGGAAAACTGGTGATAGATGGTGCAGCATGCCAACCTCCTTGTGTTTCCTCCACAGCTACCTGACTCGCTGGGCTCCCAGCTCTGTCAAGCCCATCTATAAAAAAGGCCACCGTTGGGATAAGGTCGGTATGGCTGTGGGGTCACCACTCCTGAAAGACAATGTCTGCTACTCCAGAAGGCCTTTGAAGCTGATGCATTAATGGGAGCCGTACTACTGAATATCCTGACTAGAACCTTCCAGATGATGCACTTGCCCCTCCTACCAGAACTACTGCCCTCCACACACAGCATGGGGACTTCAGGACTAACTTCTCTTCCCTGGATCTGCTCAGCCATGGTGTTGGGAGCCGGGGCAGGCAGGAGCTGGCCTGTGGTCTTCTGACTAGCTTGGGCTGAGGTCGGTGCAAGGGCAGGAGCCTTACGCAAAGAAACGTAATAAAGCAGGCTTTCGGCTTCCCTGTGTGGTCACTGCTTAGACGTGTGGGGCACACTTGAGAATGCGAAGCTGCTCATCCTGCAGGGACAGGATGGCCCTGTCCCTGACTGGAGTAAGTCCATGTGCACACACAGGTGCCCATCCTCGGCCAATAGGCATCACACTCTAGTGGGGACCTAACCCACAAGTAGCTTTCGGTAGAGTCGAGGAAGCTCAGCAGACACCTGACCATCCCTTCCGCAGCTGTTCCTACCTGTCTCTACATAGTGTCTCCTCGGGAGTGCACTCCTGCTCTCTGGACCCGTGTCTCTGGATGGGGAACAAAATGACCAAAACCATGACAGAACAAAGAGCCCAAGTATGTCCAACTTTATGGAAATAATGTTTAGACTTCCCCTCCTATAGCATGAAGGGTAAGTCCATATTCTTCTCACCCGTGCCCACGTAAATGTAGCCATAGTTCTTGCTGCGGGGAGCGTGGTAGAAGGTGAGGCCCGGCCAGAGCAGGCTGCGCAGCACCACCAGCGCGTTGCCCCTCTCCATCTGGATACTCCAAGACCCTGGGGGGACAAAGGGAAGTGGAGGCCTGGGACTGAGGGGCCACTGTGAAGGCTGCTGTGCTCCTGGCTGCTGCTGCTCATTATGACACAGGGAAGATGATGAAGACGTGAAATGCCAAGTTAGGGCTTAGGGGATCGGCAGACAGAGTGGCTCCTTCCCCTTGCACTAGAGTAAATCACCGTGACCTTGAACCTCTGTTCTGAGATGGACGAGACAACCAGGGGCTCAAGCCGAGGTTGTCCCCACTCCCACCTCAGAGGTCTTCCTAACTGCTGGTAGGCGGAGCCATGCTTGGTGGGGTGGGACATCGGCTGCTGAGTCGGCCCTGTGCTTCTCCAGACACAGCAGCTTAGACCAGGCTGAGCTGTGTAGCCGGAAGGACTTGGCGGGAAGGGCCTGATCCAGCTCCAAGGGAGGGAGCCGCTGTGTGGGAGGAAGGAGCCTGGGAAAATCGCCTCTGGATGCAGATCTAGAGCTTCTATTCCCCTGCGCACTGAGGCCTCACCCCCAAACCAGCCACAGCCCTACTCAGGGCCCTGCCAGGAAGGCAAATACTTTTGAAGGTTTTGGTGCAGGACCAACCAGTTCTGCTCTGAGGGCTGTTCTGGGGCCTTCATCAGTTGCCAACTCAGCCCTGTTGCTGGCTCCCATCACTTGAGCTTCCCGCAGCCTACCTCCAACCATGGCCCACCCTGGTCACTCCACACCCAATAACCTCACAACTCAATCCCCACCCTCTGGGGGCCACTCTGCATCCGAAAAGCTGGTCCCTGCATAGCTAGCTGTCTGCCCCGGTCAAAAACAGAGCTTTCTGGAAGCATGGAGGTCTGCTGCCCCTGGTCCTGACTCAGCCATGCATGGGATGATGAGGTGGTGGTTACACCATGGGCTTGTCATTGCCCCATCGTCATACTCAGAACATCGTGTATGACAGGCCGTGGCTGGAGCCGCACCTGGTCAGCAGCTGTTCCCTGGGAACCTGAGAACCTCAGTGGCTTTCTTGGTCCCAAGTCTCCAGAAAACATTGTTCTGGGGGAGATGGGGATGGAGTGTGACAGAACAAAGGGTTTCAGGTCCGCTGTGTCTGGTCCTTGACAACAGACCCAGGAATATACTGTTCTCTAGCCTTAGTCACTGCACCAGGGCCCAGTGCATCCACAGAGACCTTGGAGTCCACAGCTTCGCAGCCTCCTTGAGATAAGCAAGCCCAGACTGTGATTGCTCTGCCCACCAAAGGAGACTGGCTCGCGACTTCCCTTGTCCAGGTGCTGGCCTGGAGCAAACAGCCTAGGGTCTACCCCCACCCTCACTGCAGCCAGATACCCATCGGTTCAGCCAACAGCATAGTGGCAGGGGGCCCCTCACAGCATGCCTGGTCACCTCTTGTTTCCAGTAGATGGGGATCAGAGGTTGGGATGAGTGGCCCAGGCCCAGTAACGAGGAGAACTGTGAGGAAGTTAAAGAAACACAGAAACCAAGAAGGACAGGGCCAAGCAGGCCAAAGGGTGCTAGCCGAGTTGCAGCATGCCAGGGGCCAGCTCCCGCCTTCCCTTGCATTCCTGTCATGCTCTTGTCCTCTCATCCTTCCTGGCTGCTCATCCAGAATACACAAACGCACTCTCTCCTCCGTGCACATGTCAGTAGACACGTAGCTTGTATCTGAGAAACCAGGCATTGGCTGTCACCTTCACCACTGTCTCAAGTGCAAACATGGAAAAACTAGGCCCAGCCAGCTACAGTAGCTTTGAAGGTAGGAAGCAACCTAGTGGGGCAATTCACAGCCCCAGGCCTCCTCAGACCTGGGTTCCTGGCTTCAGGTGGCTCTTCAAACACCTGTGCTCTGTGGCTGGGGAAAAGATCAACCCTGGAGCTCAGCAGGGAGTCCTCCTGGGTGTCCAGGTTCCAGGGTGGAGCCCTAAGCTAAGGCAGACTGATTCTTACATCGTCCTGCCACCTGGGAAGTAAGGCTGACATAAGGGCGTGTAAGAGTCAGGCTCCCATCGAGGGGCAGCAGTTGGCTTAAGCCTCAACCCCTAGACTTCATCACATGAAGAAATGACCAGGGAGGACTGAATAGCTGGCTCAACGCTTTAGAGCACTGCTACTCTTTAGAAGGACCTGGGTTGAGTTCAAGTGCACATGATGCCTCACAACCATCTGTAACTCCTGTGCCAGGGAGTCCAGTACCGCTTCTAGCATGGACACCGGGCATGCGTGTGGTACACAGCTACACACGCAAATGAAATTTAAAAAAAAAAAAAATGACTAGGGGTTCCTGATGGGAAAAGCCACATCCCCCTTACCACAAGGTAGTCAACCCTCCTAGAGGCTGAGGACATAGGAAAAATGCCCCTGGCGTCAGCCACCAATATAAGTAAGCATTGGGTAGCAGGGACCCTGGTCAGTCAAGTTTACAAAAGACTTAGACAGTACGAGTCATCTGCTCGCTCACCCATAAGGCTAATACCACGTTACCCATCCTCTTCAAGTTCCCTGTCTCATATAAAGCCCCACCGTAATCACCATCTATGAAGGCATCTAAACGCCAATTTCCAAGCCTCAGGACTCTTGCTGCCCTCTGCTGTTCAAACTGGGCATTGCCAACGAGTGCTCGCTATTGGGATCCCTTCCGGCCAGCTCTGCACCCCCAGCCCTGCCACCTGCTGACTCTTCTGCTCCCTCCTCTGTGCTCCTGACACCTTCCAGCCCATCTCGGTTGCTTTCCTCAAACCTTCCTGACACAGGAGAGTTGTCTTTCTCATTCCAAGGGCACCAAAAGGGCTTGGCACATGGCAACTGCTCCATGCTCCGCTGACAGAGCGAAAGGTCAAGGAATACTGAACGGCAGAATACCACTGAGGAATCTGGCTGCCTGATCCACCTGTCTTCCTGGTGCAAGCCCAAGGTCAGAGAAGTCTTAGCCAGTGCCCTGTGCCCATCAGGAGGATGAGCCTGCCAGGGAGCCAGCCCTACAAAACTGCCCATCCCAGGGCATTATTACATGGCAGCTCATTGAAAAGATATTGGCTTCAGACAAGACCCCTCCCCCTTCTCTGGTCCCAAGACTGGTCCAGAGAAAAGCTCTGAACCTCTCTCTGTGGGCTCAGAGAAGGGGCCCCAGGATAAGGCCCACTTCAACCTTACGTGCTCAGAGGTGACACGGGCCATCCTGAATGCTTGGTTTAGACTCAGAAAATAATACTCCTCCCTAGGCAGAAAGAGCTAAGCAGCTACAAACCCCACCCCTTCAGCCAGGCATGGTGTTCCAGGGGACTCCTCCAAGGGTTCCTGTCCCCACTCTGCAGCCCAGCACGTCACCACTGCCATCTGTCAGTCAGGAGAGCCACTCAGCAGCTCGTTCAGCTAGAGAGAGTCTAGAAGAAAACCAGAGTTGTGTCTGATAAGTGAGATCCATTCCGGCCCTATTCACGTTCCCTTTGGTCGCAGAAGCCACCTAGCCACTACTCGCAGTGACTTGGCTCTGGTGCCCCCATGTGGCAGAATCCAGCTGCTCGGGACCGTCATTCAGCCCCTGGCACTGCACTGGCCCTAAGGGTTGTCTGTCCTCCTGTGCACACTGTCTTATAATGTGATTAGATGTGCGCACAGTCCTACCTTCAAGCCTCCGCAGCTTCTCCCACTATTTTTTTTAACCACTAGAAATATTTTTTTAATTGTGGTTTTTGACTAAGTGGGGTGGCACATGCTTTTAATCTCAGCACTTAGGAGGCAGAGGCAGGTGGATCTGTGGAGTTTGAGGGCAGCCTGGTCTATAGAGTGAGTCCCAGGACAGCCAGGGCTACACAAAAAAACTGTCTCAAAGAATAAAAATAATAAAATCAGGGTTTCATGTAGCTCTGGCTGGCCTAAATTCACTATGTAGCCAAGGATGACATTAAACTTCTGATCCTACTACATAATGACACCTTGTCTCAAAGAAAAAGAGAAGAAAGGCTGTTACCAGAGGTGGGTTGGATAAAATGAAGTATGGGGTTATGTCATCAAAGGACACAGGAAGTAGAATGGCAGTAGATAGGAAAAATAAATTTAAAAAGGTCTATTGTAAAACATGGTAACTGTAGCTAATGTTGGGCATATATGAATGGAGATATATATGAATATAGATATATGAACACAGATACATTTGAGATAGGGTTGTGTGTTGAAGTACAGGTGTCTGTGTCCTAGGTTACAGGTCTGCACCACCCAGCTGGCTTTATATTATACTCCTAGGAAACACAGTGATAGCAGACAGTTGTGCTCCTTGCATAAAACAAAAACTATCTGGCTGGGCATGGTGGCACGTGTCTTTAATCCCAGCACTCGGAAGACAAAGGCAGGTGAGTTCGAGGCCAACCTGGTCTACAAGACCTAGTGCCAGGATAGGCTTCAAAGCTATAGAGAAACCCTGTCTCAAAAATCTATTCAAATACTTTTACTTGCTGCCTCCTGCCTGGACAATAGAAGTGAAATGTCTCAGACCAGACTCTGTGGAAGCCCCACCCTCAAGAGTCACAGTGAGCCACCAATGCCTGCCCCGTTTTTCAGCTCCAGCCTTAGAGGCCTGCTGCTCTGACCTGAAGACCAATCCTGCGTCCTGAAGATAAAACCTGTTACCTTTGGGGATGTCATACTCCAGGGAGTCCATGAAATCCAGAGAGGGGTTCAAGTCTGCCTTCTCGAGCAAGGTCTTGTTCTTCAGATCAATAGCCTCCCTGAAGTGGAAGTAGGAGCTGAGCTTCCTGATCTCAGACAAGGGCAGGCCTGGAGTAGAGGGGCAGGACAGCAGTTAACCCAAAGCCCAGGGCTCCTTTGTCCTGGCATGGCCTCCGTGGAGAAGACTGCACAGGATTCCTCTGTCCACCAGACAAGTAATCCAAGACAGAAAATGGAGCTCATTCCCTCTGCCCATGCTTGACCCTGACCTCCATCCACACCCCCAACCCAGAAAACGGAGCAAGGAGGGACAGTGGCAAGAAGCAGGCAACTCTGCCCCGGGAAATCCCGGGTCACCTTACACACTCCGGCCCTCAGGGTCCCGCGACTGATAACCCATTTCAGCTGCTTGGTTTTAATGTCAAGTTGACACAACTTAGAGTCACCTAGGGAAAGAGTCTGGTTCTTTTTTGGTTTTTTTTCAAGACAAGGTTTCTCTGTAGCTTTGGAGCCTGTCCTGGAACTTACTCTTGTAGGCCTGGCTGGCCTCGAACTCACAGAGGTTCACCTGCCTCTGCCTCCCAAGTGCTGGAATTAAAGGCGTGTGCCACCACCACTCAGCGAGTTTGGTTCTTTAAATTAATTTTTTATATATATTTTTGAGACAGAGTCTCACTATATAGCTCTGGCTGGTCTTGAACTCACAAAGAGTTCCTCTTATTTTCTGTTTCTGTGTATTCTCTAAGCCAAAGTATGTAGTCACTAAGAAAGAATACATGTTTTATTCTCTATTCCTAGAAAAAAATGTAGAAATTGTCTCTGTCCCTGCCTTCAGAGTACTAGGATTAAAGGCATGAGCCACCATGCCTAACCTGGGAGTCTTAATGAAGAATTAGCTAGAACAGCGGTTCTCAACCTGTAGGTCTCGACCCCTCTGTAGATCAAATGATCCTTTTACAGGGTTACAAATCAGAACAGTAGCAAAATTACAGTTATGCAGTAGCAACGAAAATAATTTTATGGTGAGGGGGTCACCACAACATGAGGAACTGTATTAAAGAGTCACAGCATTGGGAAGATTGAGAATCACTGATCTAGAGCAAGTTGGCCAATGGGCATGTCTGTGGAGGATTATAGTCATTGTTAACTGAGGTAGAAAGACTCAGCCCACTGTGAGCAGTACCATTCCCTAGGCAGGGAGACCTGAACTCTATAAGAATACGGAAAGCTGGCCGAGCATAAGCAAGCAAGCAAGTAGGTGCGCTCCTTTCTCTCCGCTCTCAGCTGTGATGTGACCAACTGTCTCAAGCTTCTGCTCAGATGGACTGTACCCTCACCTCCATTTTGCTACTTTCTGTCAGGGCACTGTTCTGAGCAACAGAATGAAACCAGGACGCTAACTAACAGCAGCAGGCCAGGAGGCCCGTCCACCTGGGAGGATGCTGTGCATACAGCCACTCTCCTCCAAGGACGGCAGATGCCCCGGTTTCCCAGACATGTCCAGTAGAACCTTAGTACCTGCTGCTCTGAGAGGATCCACAGGAACTCACCTTCAAAGGTCCGGTTGACGTGGGTGACCCCGAAAGGAGTCTTGAAGAGGGCACCTCGGGGGATGATGGCTACAGCTTTGTCAATCTGGTCAATGATTGACACCAAGCGGGTCTCTTCCTTGATTTGGACCTGAGGAGACAGGAGAGGAACATCCTGCCAGGACTGTGCCTGCTCACCTCAGGTGAAGGACAGAGATCGACATGGCTGTTTCTTTTCCTCACCAGCAGGGCCTGAGACCTGAGTTGTGTTGAGCATTTGTCTTCCCCTCTCCACACACCCCCACCACAACTCCCATGTGTGTGTGCGTGTGCATGTGTACGCGTGCATGTGTGTGTGTGTGCATGTGTGTGTGTACGTGTGTGTGTGTGTGTGTGTGTGTGTGTGTGTGTGTGTGTGTGTACAGGCGGCTCACTGATTGGGCACACATGTAAGAAGCTGGACACTGGGTACAGTGGCACACATCTGTAATCCCAGCACTCCTGTGGTGAGACGGAAGGCAAAGACAGAACTGCCCAGAAGCTCAAGGGACAGCTGGTCTACCATAAACAACTCTGCAACAGAAACAGTAGAGATCTTATCTAAAAAATAGTGGAAGGGGCTGGAGAGATGGTTCAGAGGTTAAGAGCACTGGCTGCTCTTCTGAAAAATCTGGGTTCAGTTCCCAGCACCCACAATGCAGCTCACCACCATCTGTGACTCCAGTCACAGGGTACACAGACCTTACATCAAAGCAAAGCATTCATATACCTCAAATAAATACATTTTTTTTAAAGTGCAATGGAAGAGCTGACTCCCCTAAGTTGTCCTGACCTCCATACTTACACCATGGCTCATATTTGCCCAAATACACACACACACACACACACAGAGACACAAACACAGACAAACACACAGAAAGACAGACACACTAATAACAAATATATAAAAATCATATATATGGAAAAATCATGCTCACTGTACATTATTTGGATAATACAGAAAAGCACATTAAAGGGGATTCAATCCACTCATTATTCTACCTCCCAACCACTAGCAAACTGATATGCTTCCTTCTGTTTTTATGAATATATAATAAATATATTATGAATCTATCTAAAGTAAAATTGGGATCACAGTTTACGTAGCGTCCTTCTCTAGGCTCGACATCACCAAGCATTTCCCCATAAGGTCACCACACCTCACACAGATGATATTCCATTGCGGTTCACATCAGGGCAGCAGTCAGAAAAGGAGCAAGCGTGCTCAATACAGCAGCCTGTGGACAGAGGCATCTGAACCCACAAAGCCACCTGCTGCACAGCTGACAAAGGAAAGCAGAAACCAACACGCAGCCCGTCCCCAGCCCTGGGGCTGTGAATGCCACCGTAGGGACTCCAACAAGCCTGCAGGAGCAGAATAGTCATCCTGGCTACACAGAAGGAGAACTTGAGACTCAGAAGAGTGCGTTTATCAGGTGGGAGATGTGGCTGCCGCTAACACAGACGTATGGCGTCACCCAAGTTCAAATGCAAGGCTGGGTTTTGAATCCAGGTTTGCGTAGGCTGAACATGAACTCCCTACTTGTTGGCCCAGTGGCATTTCTAGGAACTGGCCCTTTAGATAAAGTGCACACGTTGGAAATGACGTCAGTCCAAGGCTACTTGGCACGGCGTGTTTGTCAGAACTGAAACCTGGAAGCTACTTTCCGCTAATCAGACTCTGTTTAAACACAGGTACATTCACACACTGGCACAAAAAGCAGGGTGGCTGGTTGGGTGCTGATAGAGGTAGGTCTCTAGAAGACACAGAGGAGAGCAATGTACAGCCTGTGGACATACCTCACAGCCATTCTACTTTTTTTTTTTTTTTTTTTTTAGTAAATTTTATTAAATTATAAAAGTTTCCATTTCCACCCCCCCTCCCAACACCCTCCCACTCCCCCTACTCCCCCTCCTCCTCCCTCTTCGTCCCACAGGGCAGTCAGGGTTTCCTGCCCTGTGGGAAGTTCCAGTTCCTTCCCCCTCCCTCCAGGTCCAGGAAGGTGAGTGTCCAAACAGACTGGATCCCCAAAATCCATTATATGTAGAGGAAACAGGTCCCAGTGTCATAGTCAATGGCTTTTCAGAAAGACTTCGGGTCAGCCACAGTCAGAGAATCCGGCCAAATTCGGAGGCCATTCTACTTTAAAAAATTATTGTTTTATTACTTTGCACATGTGAGTGTTTGCCTGCATATATGCCTGTGCACCATGTGCATCTCTGGTAACCGCAGAAGTCAGAAGAGGCTGTTGTGTCAGGTCCCCTGGAATTGGAGTAATAGGGGCTATGAGCCACCTTATGGGTACTTAGAACAGAGCCACGTCATCTGCAAGAACAACAGCTGCTTTTAACAACTGAGCCAACTCTCCAGCCCTACATCTTTTAATTTTGTTTATTAAGGAGAACACATAGAGGCCAGGGGTTTTCTTGCCACTGGGGTCTGGAAATAGCACCCCCTTCTTCGTAATGGAGCCAGACCCCCGAGGATCATGGGAAGATGCAGGTTTGGGATGCTGGGCCGTGGGTTGTATCCTGTGAGCTCCTGGAGGGCAGTGATGCTACTGATGCTGTTAGAAGGACCTGGAGTAGCTAAATAGTTTCAGAATGTCCCCTAGAAAGATGGTTTCCCAGTCCAGCAGGCAGAGAACAAACAAAACTTTATTACATTCCTTTTAGTGCTTATGACTCAGGAAGCATGTGGTGTATTATCTAGTAAAATTAAGATTAGTCCCAGAGAGCTGGTCAGATGGCTCTGTGGGTAATGCACTGCCTAATGATCAAAGTTCAGACTTAGAACTTATATGGAGAAGGATAGCCTATCCCCACATATGAAATAAATAAGTACACTTTCAACAGCAGAGTGGTCGCCCAGAATAAATAAGACCCAGCTTTGATCCCCAGCATTGTAAAACAATAATAATAATCCAGTTAATGGTGACACTCAACTTTAATTCCAGCACTTGGGAGGCAGAGGCAGGTATGGTCTATTGAGTGAATTCTAGGACAGCCAAAGGTACACAGAGAAACCCTGTCTCAAAAAGACAAAATAGCTGGAAGGTGGTGGCACTCACCTTTAATCCCAGCACTTGGGAGGCAGAGGCAGGTGGATCTCTGTGAGTTCAAGACCAGCCTGGTCTACAAGAGTAAGTTCCAGGACAGGCTCCAAAGCTACAGAGAAACTCTGTCTCGAAAAACAAAACAAAACAAAAACAAAACAAAACAAAAGACGAAATAATAATAACACGCATCCTGTTATAACACAGGATATATAATAATAACACAGTCCTGGTCCCCATGTGGAGCCAGCTTTACCAGTGCTGCCTACCCACTCTCTTTGCCCTGCCCCTCAAGTCTCAGCCACTAGTCCAACGTCCTCCTCTCCACCTGGATGGTGATGAGCCATCAAGATGGTGTAGGTGCAGCAAAGCCCCAGCTCCCCCAGGGACTGTCACAGCTCGGCCATAGTGACAGTGGTGACAATAGACAGTCATGGCCGGACTTGCTCTTATTTCTACTGGGCTGGAATCCTGTTAGCTTTTTTTTATATGTTTGATGGTTTTGCCTGCATGCATGTCCATGTACAACTTGTGAACCTTGTGCCCATAGAGGTCAGAAGAAGGCATTGCCCCCCTTGGAACTGGAGATCCAGTTGTGAGCTTCCGTATGGATGCTGGGACTGGAACCCAGATCCCCTGGAAGAGCAGCCAGCGCTGTAGCCACTGAGCATCTCCCAGGCCCTGGAATCCTGCTCTTGTGTTGATTCAGTTGGGTTTGGCTTTGCGAGGCTGGGAATGCTAGGGCTTTGCCCGTGGTACTCACACCTTCACCCATCATGTTGACCCCCAACCCTAATGGGCATCTGCTCAAGCCCCTCCCGCACCCTCGCACCCCTGCACTTACCACCACTTCTTCATCGAAGACCTTCTCCCCCTCGTTCACCTTCTGGATCTCGGTGTGCTCGTACTCGTGTGAGGGGTCACCCATGAAGCGGCCACTCACCACCGCCGTCTGCGTCGCCATCTCCTCTGTGGCAGGGGGCAAGAGGCTCCACTCTGTGCAGTTCAGGCTGCCAACGACATCCACGTCACCCTGGGCTCCACTTCTCCTTGTTCCCACCGCTTTCCCTTCTCACAGGGTCAGACAGCCAAAAGCTTTGGGAACACCTTCATCCTGGACCTTTCAGAGTGTTTGTGGTACAGTCCGCCCTTACACTTGATGCACTTTTTTTTATTTTTATTTTTCAAGACTAGGTTTCTCTGTGTAGCCTTGGCTGTCCTGGAACTAGTTCTTGTAGATCAGGCTGGCCTCAAACTCACAGAGATCTACCTGCCTCTGCCTCCCGAGTGTTGGGATTAAAGGCGTGCGCCACTACCACCTAGCTTATACATTTGTATTTATGTATTTTTCACTTGTTTTAAAATATTTTATTTTGGGGGCTAAGGATATGGCAGCTAGACACATTTGCTGCTCTTTCAGAGGACCCAGGTTGGTCCCCATCACCTAAATGGTGGTCTGAGATTCTAACTCCAGTTCCAGGAGATCCTGGTGCCCTCTTCAGGCCTCACAACTTATAGCAGGGTGTGTGTGTCACCTCACCTAGCCAACGCTTATATACAACATTTATGTTGTATATCTCGTTGATACACAAATGTGCTGGTTGGGAGGGGGGCAGTGTTTTGTCTAATAAATTGAGGGTTGCTCACACAGAGTGATATAGGGAAGGTCCAAGTTCCGAGTTTGCACTCAACTTCAGAGATAGGTCACCCTCTTAGCTGCAAAACCCACGGTCACCAGCAGAAAGGCTTGACTCTCCACTAGCATAATCTTGATTTGTCTATTTTTCAAATAGAACCATAAAGAGTTTAAATTATTATTTCTTGCTTAATAATTTTTTCTCCTCTTTTTACATTTTTTTTGTTTTGTTTTTAGCATGTATGTCTATGTATCACATGCATGCCAGGTACCCACAGAGACCAGAAGGCTGCACTGGATCTCCTCAGATTGGAGTAACTAAGTCCTCTGGAAGAGCAGTCAGTGCTCTTAATTGCTGATCCATCTCTCCAGCCCCCAACTTTAAGCTTTTCAAAGGCACAAAAGCTCCGTGGCTAGGGACAGATGCACATTCCTTTTATCCCAGCACTTAGAGGCAGTGGAGGCAAAAGAAAGGAAAATTCAAGGTCATAAGTCTGAGGCCAGTCTGACTTACCTACATGACCCTATCGAATGACTTACAGTGAGCCATGGTCAGTGTCCTTCCTAGTCAGGATCACTACTGCTGTGATACAATCCACGGGTAAAGCAGCCGGGAAGGAAAAGGTTTGTCTCGTATTCCATATCACTCTTTGTTCACTGTTTATCCTTGGAGGAAGTCAGGAAGGAACTCAACGGGGCAGGAGCCTGGATGCAGGAGTTGATGCAGAGGCCCTGGAGGCCATGGAGGGCGTGGAGGGCGCTGCTCATCACGGCTTGCTCTGCTCAGCTTGCTCTATCTACATGTACGCCTTTATGCCAGAAGAGGGCAGCAAATGCTACTAGAGATGGTTGTGAGCCACCGTTTTGTTGCTGGGAATTGAACCCAGTAAGAGCAGCAAGTGTTCTCAATGGCTGCACCATCTCTCCAGAACGCAGGGCCACCAGCCAAGGGATGGTAGTCACCCACAAGGATCTGGGCCCTCCCCATCAGTCACTAATTAAGAAAATGCCCTACAGACTTGCCTAGAGGCATTTTTTTTTCTTTTTTGGTTTTTCAAGACAGAGTTTTTCTGTAGCTTTGGAGCCTATCCTAGAACTAGCTCTCGTAGGCCAGGCTGGCTTCGAACTCACGGAGATCCATCTACCTCTGCTGGAATTAAAGGCATGTGCCACACCATCCGACTGGGGGAACTCTCTTAATTGAGGTTTTCTCTTCTCAGATGACTCCAGTTTGTGTCAAATTGGTATAAAACTATGCCAGCACTCAGGAGGCAGAGGCAGGCGTGTGTGTCCGAGGCCAGCCTGGTCTACAAATCAAGTTCCAGGACAGCCATAACTGTTACATAGAGAAACCCTGTCTGGAAACAAACAAACGACCACCACTAACAATAACAACAACAAGAAAGAAAGAAAAAAACCAACCAACTACCCAGCACAGTAAGTTTAAAACGTTCATAAATCTAAAATACATTAAATGCCCCTAAGCTGGCCAACACCACAGTTTAGAGACACAGCCTGGAACTCTTGCTTGCAACCACTGCTCAGGATTGGATGAGGAATTAAATCATACGTCCCTAGCCAGGGACACATTCAGGGCAAAACACGCTTTCTACTGAACCCTGCTGTCAAGTCCTCACACAGCAAGTGGAGCCTGTGCCAGTCCCGGCTGTGCGCTGATGTTCAAGACGTCTGGACTGTGAAATTCCACGAGTCTCTTGAAGCTGAATTTTGTACAATTATGAGTTTGTTTCCACCTCCAACAACAAAACAAACAAACAAAGTGTTTTGTTGTTGTTTGTTTTGCTTGTTCCATTGTTTCTACAACACACTTGTAATCCCAAGCATTTGGGAAGCAGAAAAAGGAGAATCTGAAGTTCAAGGTCATCATTGTGTTTGGTTGGAAGCTTCACCCCAGCCGCTGGCGCCCAAAGAGTCTGAAATGTTTGGGTGGAACTTTCCACCTCAAGCTCCCTCCGCAGTTACCGCATCCAGACTCCACCTCCAAGAAAGCCTGCCAAACGGTGACCCCTCTCAGAGAGGCTCAAGATCACTCCCACAGGCTATTTAAACTGCCCCCAGAGACCGAACACGTGGTCTTCTCGTCTTTTTTTTTTCCCTCTCCGTGTATTTTCCAGTCTTTCTTTCTAATTTGGCTTACTTTGGTCTGATTTGGATTATTACATTGGCTGAGAGGTTTGTTGGGCCGTAAACCTTTTCACCTTGGACTATGTATGTAGTGAGTTTAAGGCCCTAGGGTACATAAGACCCTGTGTTTATTGTGTGTGTGGCAGGGGTGGGGTGGGGTGGGATTTTTTTTCCTCACTGCACTATGATTTCTGCTCCCAGTCGGGCTGTGGTGGCGCACACCTTTAATCCCAGCACTCAGGAGGCAGAGGCAGGCAGATCTCTGAGATCAAGGTCAGCCTGATCAACAGAGCAAGTTCCAGGACAGGTAGATGTATACATTATTTCCTGTCTCCCTTTGTACCTGGAACCACCCATCCTGTAACAGATGTGGGTGCTTAGTCTGACCATCATGTGGTTCCAAATACACATTGTAACACAAGGCCCATGGAGAGTTTGTGTTACCTTTTCCAGGCAGACTGAATTCCTAGTTCCTAAATCAGTACACAGCACATAGCAGTAGGAGCTCAACCAAATGAGTCCCAGTCTCTGCATCTAGCCCAGCCGTGGATCCCGGTCTGCATTTCTACGCCTGCTTTTTCATGCGTTGCCCCCGGGCACCTCATACCAATCACTGCCCTCCCACTGCCTTTTGTTAGCTTTGGTTTGTTTGCTTGTGGGTGGTTTTGTTATTTGAGGTAGGGTCTCTTGCTGTAGCCCAGGCTGGTCTTGAACTTCTGCCTCAGTTTCCTAAATGCTAGGATTACAGGCCTGATCTGATGCCTGGATTCTCAATAGTAACAGGGCCGACACTTAGCTGCATCAATTGAATGGACCAACAGCAAACCCTACATCTTCATCCAACCTGTCACAGTCTCCCTCTTTAATCGTTTCAACCAACCCTCACCTCTGGGCACTGCAAAGACCCCTAATGCTCACCTTCCCGGGAGCCACTCCCAGACCACTGCCCACTCAGACCTGAGCAGGCTCTTCTTGCTTTTGGTGTCCCCTGGTGACTTATGGACAAAGTTCCAGCCCTTGACTTCTCCAACCATGCTGCCTCTGCCAAGTTCATGTCCTGTCTCTCCCCAGTCCCTCAAAGCCTCCTCACGCAAGAGTGCGGGAAGGTTTAGAGGAATACACAGTTGGCCGTCGTGGGAGTGCTCCTCTTTCAGAAGCCAGGGCTTCTGATCAAGTTTACTTAGCTGTTCTCCGGGAGCCCAGGACTCTTGCTTATCTCTTTAAGTACACTTAATTCTAGCTTTTTTTTTTTTTGAGATAGGGTCTTTAAATTTTTTTTTTAATTATTTTGTGGGCTGGAGAGATGACTCAGAGGTTAAGAGCACTGACTGCTCTTCCAGAGGTCCTGAGTTCAATTCCCAGCAACCACATGGTGGCTCACAACCATCTGTAATGAGATCTGATGCCCTCTTTTGGCCTGCAGGCATACATGGAGACTAAACACTGTGTACATAATAAATAAATAAATCGTTAAAAAAAATAAATAAAATTATTTTGTGTGTACGAGTGATTTGCCTATATATCTGTACATGCACCTCGTGTGTGCAGTATCCTCAAAGGCCAGAAGAGGGGGTTGGGGCCCCTGGGACCAGAGTTATACATGGTTCTGAATTATCATGTGGGTGCTGGGAATTGACCCCCAAGTGGCCAGAAGGGTAACCAGTGCTCTAAAGTACTGAGCCATTGGACATAGCCCAGACTGGCTTCAAACTCCCTACATATATATATATATATATATATATATATATATATATATATATATATGTATATGTATATATATATATATATATGTATATGTATATATATGTATATATATCCGAGGCTCACCTTGAACCTCTCAATCTCCTTCAGTGCTGGTTTGAAGCATGGGTAAGTAAATGAAGTCCCCAGATACCTGCAGCTTGATCTCTCTCCATTGTCCTGGGGAACTCAGAAAAAGGCTGGAATGTCCTCTATGGTAGCCTTGCATTGTAAAATTTCCCCCAGATCTTTCCCCATTGCACAAGTCTTCTGCTTCCAAGAACATCCTGTCCCCACTGCAGAGCCCACATCCCCATGGAACACTTCCAAATAGCTCTAACACAACTCCCAGAGAGTCTGACTTCTCCAAGCCACATCCAGTCCACAGCTATAACATGAATTCTTTTTTTTTATTTTTTATTGATATTTATTGAACTCTACATTTTTCTCTGCTCCCCTCCCTGCCTTTCCCTTCCCCCTTCAACCCTCCCCCAAGGTCCCCGTGCTCCCAATTTACTCAGGAGATCTTGTCTTTTTATACTTTCTACTTCTCATGTAGATTAGATCTATGAATGTTTCTCTTAGGGTCCTTGTTGTTGTCTAGGTTCTCTGGGATTGTGGTTTGCAGGCTGGCTTTCTTTGTTTTATGTTTAAAAACCACCTATGAATGAGTACATGTGATAATTGTCTTTCTGTGTCTGGGTTACCTCACTCAAAATAATGTTTTCTAGCTCCATCCATTTGCCTACAAAATTCAAGCTGTCGTTATTTTTTTCTGCTGTGTAGTACTCCATTGTATAAATGTACCACATTTTCCTTATCCATTCTTCAGTCAAGGGACATTTTTAGGTTGTTTCCTGGTTCTGGCTATGACAAACAATGCTGCTATGAACATAGTTGAGCACATTTCCTTGTGGCACAATTGAGCATCCTTTGGATATATACCCAAAAGTGGTATTACTGGGTCTTGAGGAAGGTTGTTTCCTAATTTTCTGAGAAATCACCACACTGACATCCAAAGGGGCTGTACCAGCTTGCATTCCCACCAGCAATGCAGGAGTGTTCCCTTTACCCCACAACCTCTCCAGCATAACTTGTCATCAGTGGTTTTGATCTTGGCCATTCTTACAGGTGTAAGATGGAATCTCAGAGTTGTTTTGATTTGCATTTCTCTGATGACTAAGGACGTTGAACATTTCCTTAAGTGTCTTTCAGCCATTTTAGATTCCTCTGTTGAGAGTTCTCTGTTTAGGTCTGTACTCTATTTTTTTAAACTGGATTATGTGTTCTTTTGGTGTCCAATTTCTTGAGTTCTTTGTATATTTTGGAGATCAGACCTCTGTCTGATGTGGGGTTAGTGAAGATCTTTTCCCATTCTGTAGGCTGTCGTTTTGTCTTGTTGACCGTGTCCTTTGCTTTACAGAAGCTTTTCTGTTTCAGGAAGTCCCATTTATTAATTGTTTCTCTCAGTGTTTGTGCTGCTGAGGTTATGTTTAGGAAGTGGTTCCCTGTGCCAGTGCGTTCAAGTGTATTTCCCACTTTCTCTTCTATAAGGTTCAATGTGGCTGACTTTATGTTGAGGTGTTTGATCCATTTGGACTTGAGTTTTGTGCATGGTGGTAGATATGGGTCTATTTTCATTTTTCTACATGTTGAAATCCAACTATGCCAGCACCACTTGTTAAATACGCTTTCTTTTTTCCATTTGATATTTTTTGCTTCCTTGTCAAAGATCAGGTGTTTGAAGATGTGTGGATTGATATCCGGGTCTTCTATTCGGTTCCATTGGTCCTCCTGTCTGTTCTTATGCCAGTACGAGGCTACTTTCAGTACAGTAGCTTTGTAGTAGAGTTTGAAGTCAGGGATTGTGATACCTCCAGAAATCCTTTTATTGTACAGGATTGTTTTGGCTATCCTGGGTTTTTTGCTTTTCCATATGAGGTTGAGTACCGTTCTTTCGAGGTCTGTGAAGAATTTTGCTGGAATTTTGATGGGCATTGCATTGAATCTGTTGTAACCTGAATTCTACACCAGGTTGCCTTCTCCAGGACCTCTCTCTTTGCCCCTGTTCCGTTTAGCCCTCTCTCTATTATGAATCCCCCTGCACCAGTTTCTCTTATTCCTCTAGGCTGTCAACCCCTGAACACCGCCCGCCCCAGCCACTTTCCAACCCCATGAGGATTCACAAAATTCTCATGGTCATGACACCCAAACTCTTCAACTGTCCGTTTCCCTCCTCCGGACCCGCCCACAGGCTGCTTCTTAGTGATTTTAGGGCAAGTCCTGCCCACCCATCTCTCCCAGCCGTATCAGCACCCACCACCCTACGGTATTCTCCTGCAGCCTCGTCTGCCACAGGGTCGCCTCACCTGTAGAGCGTCTTGCGAGGTGCGAGCTGGTCCTCACTCAGGCCCTGTGCGATATAGTAATCCGCAACAAGGCCGAGGATGCGGCCCCAGAAAAGGACCCGAGCAAAGCGGTAATCGCGCTTAACCAGCATAAGGGACGTGAGTAGGGAGGCTCGACGGTCCGGGCTGAGGCCCTGCCCACTGCCAGACGCCAACTCCAGCGACAACAAGAGACTGTCCGCATCCATCACGCCGGTGGTTCTCCTCCACGCTAGTCCGACCGCTAAACCCTGTCTCCATGGAGACCCTGAGCCCCGCCCCTCAGCCTAGCAGGAAATAAAATCCCACCCACCGGACCGCCCATCTCTCCAAACCCGCCCTTTCCTGGAGCCCGGGAACACACCAGCCCCACCCTCCTTCATTACCCGTCCAGACACTTGTCTTTTGTTGTTCCGGCACGGCTTTCTGGTACGAAGTGTCAGACCAGCTCCACGCTCACACTCCATATTATTAAGGCCTATGCTCCACCTATTCCCAATAGGGACTTGGGAAGAAAACCAATACAAAGTTCCCAACAAAGGCATTAGCTGGGCGCTGGTGGCACACGCTTTTATTTCCAGCAGGCGGATCTCTTGAGTTCCAGGCCAGCCTGGTCTACAGAACTAGTTCCAGGACAGTCAGCGCTGTTAAACAGAGAAATCCTGTCTCAAAAAACCAAAACCAATCAAACAAAAAAACCAAAGCCCCAACAAGGCCATTAGTTATGTTATTTCAGCCTGGGCATATCACTTCTTGACCTCAGAATTTTATTTTTTCTGGGGAGAGCGCGAACACACCCTCTAAGCGCCCCAAGCCAGGTTTCACCAAGTAGGCTCTATCCATTCTGTTCTCTCCAGTTTTCTCCTGAGAGCTCTTTCACTCCCTGGACTAGTACGGCAAATAGTTAGACAATGAAGTAAGACCCAGGACCACTCCTTGGAAAAGGATGATGTGGAAAGTGTGACATTTTCCAGGGGTGGTGGCGCACACCTTTAATACCAACACTCAGGAGGCAGCGACAGGCAGATGGAGTTCTAGGAAGCCAGGCGGTGGTGGCGCACGCCTTTAATCCCAGCACTCGGTAGGCAGAGGCAGGCAGATCTCTGTGAGTTCGAGGCCAGCCTGGTCTACAAGAGCTAGTTCCAGGCAGGCTCCAAAGCTACAGAGAAACCCTGTCTCAAAAGAAAAAAAAACAAAAACAAAACAAAACAAAACAAAACAAACAAAAAAAAAAAAAACAGAGGCCAGGCTGGTTTACCTGACAAGTGCCAAGTCAGTCAAGGCTCTTAGTGAGATGCTGTCTCAAATAAAGAAGCCAACACACATGTATCAGCTACAACCGGCATGTACTTAACCTTGGGCCCCACAACGGTTTACTCAGACGGTAGCAGCAGACAGATGAAGACCAACACTCCACTATCGGTGGGGCTCTGTATTCCCCAGGCTAACCTAGTGGGGCTTTTTCACGACCACTTCAGGAGTCCCCAGCCAAAGGCGGTCTCAACAGGCTCTGAAGACTTGTTTCAGGAAGTTGGGCTTGCTTTGTAGTGACTGAGCTTTTATTTCTGGATTCCTTTGGGGAAGACTCATGAAGTCAAAAGCCCTGGGCCTCCACGCCAAGCCCATAGAGAAATGTGTCTAAATCACTCAATAATTACTTTGTTTTGATTGTCTGAGCATTGTTCATCATGGCTGTTTAAATGAGCATCTGAGAACAGCTGACCTGGCTGATAGGCCTTCCACCTCAAAACAATTTATGGCTCCATTCCCAATTTCACCTCCCTGCTTTGGCAATATAGTTCAATTCTGTAAAGAATTACTAGCAGAAAAAACAACCAACAGTCTAGCTGCTGGGATACACGTCTGGTGGTGTCAACACAGAACACAGCTCTCAAACGCCTTGTTTTCACCGGTTCTGGATTTATCTATGGTTGGTGAGTTCCACCTCAGCAACCAGAACTGGAAGGAAGGGGGAGTCTAGAAGCCTTGTTATGTGTCCATGTGGAGCAGGAACAAATCCTGGCTATTTGAGAGAAAAATGATACTAAGATCACAGCCCAGGAGAGCAGCTGCAGGCAGGTGAACAGGTTTGAACTCATGCTTCAGCATGTAGGCAAACATCTCCCCAAACCTCATTTATAATGGAGCAGCTGTGAGACCAAAGTAGAAACAGTATCCCTTGTGAGTTCATGTGAGACCAAAGCAGAAACAGTATACCGTGTGAGTTCATGTGAGACCAAAACAAGAAAAACAAACCTTGAAGGTTAAGGGTTCTGTTTGCAGTTAAGACAGTAAATTCCTATTTTTCCTGTGTTAAATATTTGCAAGTTAAATTTCTATTTGTAATTAAGAATAAGTTTCTATTTATTAGATCTGATGTAAATTGCAAACAATGTTTGATTTATACCAAACTTGTGACCCCATCCACATAATGTATATCCTTACCCTCCTTCCCTTTCACCGTATCTTTCTGTTATGCCCAAATCCGTGGGTCCCCAGAAAAGCCAACAAAGGAGACCGAGTCCCATATGTAAAAACAAAGAGCCTTTATTTTAATCAAGTTTGCAAACTCAGTCTCTCTGCATGTCCAACGTATTGGAATATCCAGACAGCCCCAAGCTCAATTAGAATTGTTTTTTTTTTTTTATAGTAGTAAAGGTGGGGATGAGGGGGTCTCTGAGGTTCAGGAACCCTGATTGGCTGACATTGTCTAGGGGTGTCCTGGTGAAGTGCTGGCAGGTGTTTCTACATACAGTGCTTGGGATGCCAGGAATTTCCTTTGAGTGGTCTGCTCTTGGGTGGGGGTCGGGTAACCTAGGCCTGCCAGGCATTGTCTCAGGGTAAACTGCTGAGACTCCAGACTCTATTTAAATTTATCGATGACCAGAGTCCCAGGTGATAATGGTTGGAAGTAAAGAACTTCCTTTGGATGACCTGCCCAGACTTAGCTTTCATGGCTGGCCCCCACACTAACAATGTGTAAGAACCGCCTCTCTTGCCCCTGTAAACACTGTGTTTCTCCTATAAAGGGGACTTCAATAGGCCAGCAGGGGCCACCCTCTGAAATCCTCACTTAGAGCAGCTTTGGACTGGCCATACCTGAAATCCAGCATACCCTAAAATACAGCTTGCTTTAATCAGACAATTGTGGATTTGGTTATTCTCACAACTTTCAGGTTTAACATACTAACATATACATATAAGTTAGCGTTAACTAAGGTTTCTTGAGACAGGGTCCATTTATGTAGCCCTGGGTATCCTGGAACTTACTTTGTGGACCAGGCTGGCCTTGAACTCACAGACATCTGCCTGTCTCTGTTTCCAAGTGTGGGGATTAGAGGCAGGTACTACCCTACTCAGGCTTGTGTATAAGTGCTTAACATAGTATATAGGCACAAGGAGCATGGGGCAGATGCAGAGGCCAGCCTGGTGTCACAAACAATGGATTGTGAAAATGGCCTCCATTGTGGGGCATACTGAAGTATGTAGAATTGAAGTGCCATGTTAGAAAGGAAATGAAGGTAAGAAAGGTCATGTTGAGCAGTGGGGGTGGGAGAAGCAGAAGTGGGAGTTTGATATGATCAAAAGGGGCGGGGTTTGCCAAAGGCTCCCCAAGACTGGACTTTCAGCTTCTAAAACACAGAAAAAGAAACACAGGAAAAACGTGGCCTGCTAGTCTAGAATCCTAGCATTTAGTAGGCAGAGGCAGGGGGGTCGGGAGCTCAAGTTTATGCTCCGCATCAAGCTCAAGTAACATGAAACTGTCTCAAAACATCTTTAAGAATATGTTGTGTTACCGTGTTTCAAGCACACACATTACCCTAATAATTTGGCACGTGCATCTCCCTCAGGGGGTGGGTGTCTGTCCTCGACTTGCAGCCAGGAGGGAGAGAAGGGCCATTTTTGCCAAGAGCAATGTCAGCAGCCATCAGGCAGTAGAGACAAAGCCAGACAAAAGCTCCAAAAGGAACAGGAACACAGGGAGAAAAGCCCTCAAAATTCCGGGGCAATCTGGGGAGCCCGGGGCCCAGTTCCATCTGGCTCTGGGAAGAGCCTCTTGCTTTTCTGTTTTCAGCCTATTCTCTTGGTCCCCTTCCTCTGAATCTGTTTCTCAGATCTGAAGAGCAGAATTAATCCAACTTACCTGAACCACTAAGACTTGAGAACACTGAGAGAAGCTGCAGGGCCTTCCCCCTCTCAGCCCCTGGCGCTGGGCACATGGTACTGGCTAAGGTCATCTCAGTGACTTCATGCGCCTGAACGCTGAGCGCCTTCTGGTCGACTGACCAGCAGCAGAAGCCCCAGGTAACCGTGTTTTGAATATGGCTGTGGCTCCTGCTCTCTGAGCTAGAGCCATCTTTGTGGTGACAAATGGAACCCTGGATTCCAATGCCAGCACAAAGTAAAGCAGGTACGGCAAAGCATGGATGCCCAGGATGCCAGCATTCAGACGGTCAAGGTTACTCTCTCCTACACACAGCACATTCGAAGTCAACCTAGGATACACAGGACTTTCTAAAAAACAAACAGCAAAAACCCTTGAGTCCCAAAGGCAAAAAGTCTAAGTCAAAAGTGTTAGGAAAATTTAATATGACTCTAGTCACTTCATATTTAAATGCCTGAGTCACACCTACATAATGACCCTGGTAACAAACGTTCTGAAGCCAGCATAAAGCAGAAGTCCACCTCCATGCTTTCTAATCTCAGACAGAGCTAGTAGGCCCAGAGGCCTCTGGGAGGCCATCGTTGATTGGGGACTCTGCTTGATGATGAGAACCACAGCGATGGCCACATACCATCAGTCACCAGGCAGTCTGGGGAGAGGAGGCAGACCGCCAGGGCAGAGCCTTCCTCCCTCACCAGGAAGCAGCTTCCATTCCAAACAAGAGATGGGCGCCTTGGCAGCACAGGGGAGAAGTCAGCCACTGTCCTCATCCTATCACTCGTGGAAACCTTTAAGAGTCACTGGTGCCTGGAACCAAACGTAATCCTCTGAGGCAACGGCTGGGATGGAAGGTCGGCCACAGGACAGCGTCACAGTCAGTTTGTGGCCCCGGCTGGGCACTCGGTAGTTGAGCTTGGGTAGAAACCAATCTTCTCCACAGTCACGGTGCCCCTGTACCATGACAATGGTACCCATGAGCGGAGGAGCCTGCAGCTCACTAAAGGCATCGGCCAGGAAGATGGCTCGGAAGAGACGACGCAAACAGGCAGCTGTGTTCAGGCTCTGGTCCACACTGAAGGGGACTAGTCTGGACAAGTCAAGTTCATAGAATTCCTTGGGGCTCAGGGCATTGCCTCCAAGAAGGATCAACACTCTTGGTACCAGTGTTCGGGCAAAGAAGTCCTCTAGGTGACTGAGGACACTCTCCAGTTCCGCCAGAGCCTGCTGACACTTCCTGCTGTTCACCTCCGCGGTGAGCCGAGGCTTCTTCCTTGCAGTGTCCTCTGACTATAAAGACGAAGAGTGACAGAGGAAAAGAACACGGTAGAATTAAGTGGATGGCCTTTGGTGGAACCCCACTGAGACATGTAGATAAACAAGATTTCTGTTACCGGGCTTTATCAGAAAGCATTAAATTAAGGGAAATCTATACACTGTACAAACTATAGCTCTCCTATTTCTTGAATAGCAAAGACGGTATTCAAAACTGGAGGACATCAAAATTAAAGCAATAAAACAGTCAGAGGGGAATGAGATGGTCCAGCAATTAAAAGGGGCTTGCTGCATAAGCCTGGTAATTCGAGTTTGATCCCCAGAACCCAAGTAAAAACAGGAAAGAATGACTCCACAAAATTATCCTTTGACCTCCACTGTGGCACAAGTTCGCAGTCATACACACACACACACACACACACACACACACACGCACACACACACAGAGCAATAAAAAAAATTTTTAAAATGTAAAAGACTTGTCACAGATAAAGGCAGCAATTTTTTGTTATACAGGGAGTGTAGAAATGAGGATTACTTGGTTTAATCAAGATAATTCTAGAGTAGGCCTTCCAATTGAACACATCCATGGTTATTGAGAATGGAGCAATGGTTCAGAACATGAAGACCTGAGTTCAAATCCCCAAAACCAGGTAAAAAGCAACATCCCGGAAACAAGAAAGTCCTGAGCTTGTTGGCCAGTCAGTCAGCCTAAATGTTGAGCTTCTGATTCAATGAGCCCCTGTCTCAAGGCAATAAGGAAGAGAGCAATATACACCACAGAAAGAGAGAGAGAGAGAGAGAGAGAGAGAGAGAACATTCAGTGAGGGAGGGAGAAAATGGAGCGAGTTAGAAAAAACTGCCTGTAGAGAAAGAACAAAAGAATAACATTGGTCAAAGGCAAGAAGCTTCAGAAGATAAAAAGTAGATGCTGCCTGCCCCACCCAATTGTAAGGTGGACATTAGGAGTTAAGAGAGCTGATTGGCTGCCCATCAAAATTGCAGCAAAATTTTTCACAGACCACGAAAGAGTGGTACTCAACCTCATATGGAAAAGCAAAAAACCCAGGATAGTCAAAACAATCCTGTACAATAAAAGAGCTTCTGAAGGCATCACAATCCCTGACTTCAAACTCTACTACAAAGCTACTGTACTGAAAACAGCCTGGTATTGGCATAAGAACAGACAGGAGGAACAATGGAACCGAATAGAAGACCCGGATATCAATCCACACATCTTCAAACACCTGATCTTTGACAAGGAAGCAAAAAATATCAAATGGAAAAAAAAGATAGCATATTTAACAAGTGGTGCTGGCATAGTTGGATTTCAACATGTAGAAAAATGAAAATAGACCCATATCTACCACCATGCACAAAACTCAAGTCCAAATGGATCAAACACCTCAACATAAAGTCAGCCACACTGAACCTTATAGAAGAGAAAGTGGGAAATACTCTTGAACGCATTGGCACAGGGAACCACTTCCTAAATAGAACCCTAGCAGCACAGACACTGAAAAAATAATTAATAAATGGGACCTCCTGAAACAGAAAAGCTTCTGTAAAGCAAAGGACACGGTCAACAAGACAAAACGACAGCCTACAGATGGGAAAAAATTTTCACTAACCCCACATCAGACAGAGGTCTGATCTCCAAAATATACAAAGAACTCAAGAAATTGGACACCAAAAGAACACATAATCCAATAAAAAAAAAATGCAGTACAGACCTAAACAGAGAATTCTCAACAGAGGAATCTAAAATGGCTGAAAGACACTTAAGGAAATGTTCAACATCCTTAGTCATCAGAGAAATGCAAATCAAAACAACTCTGAGATTCCATCTTACATCTGTAAGAATGGCCAAAATCAAAAACACTGATGACAACTTATGCTGGAGAGGTTGTGGGGAAAAGGGAACACTCCTGCACTGCTGGTGGGAATGCAAGCTAGTACAGACCCTTTGGATGTCAGTGTGGCAATTTCTCACAAGTTAGGAACAACGTTCCTCAAGACCCAGTAATACCACTTTTGGGTTATACCCAAAGGATGCTCAATTGTACCACAAGGACATGTGCTCAACTGTGTTCATAGCAGCATTGTTTGTCATAGCCAGAACCAGGAAACAACCTAAAAATGTCCCTTGACTGAAGAATGCATAAGGAAAATGTGGTACATTTATACAATGGAGTACTACACAGCAGAAAAAAATAACGACAGCTTGAATTTTGTAGGCAAATGGATGGAGCTAGAAAACATTATTTTGAGTGAGGTAACCCAGACACAGAGAGACAATGATCACATGTACTCATTCATAGGTGGTTTTTAAACATAAAGCAAAGAAAGCCAGCCTACAAATCACAATCCCAGAGAACCTAGACAACAATGCGGACACTAAGAGAGACTTACAGAGATCTAATGTACATGGGAAGTAGAAAGTATAAAAAGACAAGATCTCCTGAGTAAGTTGGGAGCATGGGGACCTTGGAGAAGGATTAAAGTGGGGAGGAGAGAGACAGGGAGGGAAGCAGAGAAAAATGTGGAGCTCAATAAAATCAATTAAAAAAGAGAGAGAGAGAGAGAGAGAGAGAGAGAGAGAGAGAGCTGATTGGCAACTGTTAGTAAGAAACAGCCCAATACGCAAGTCCACACCGCAGAACTAGACAGTACAGCCTGCAGGAAGCAAGATGGGCGGTGCTGAACAAATCTGTGTGACAGCAGTCTGGGGAGAATTTGTAATACTAGTTTGGGGGATTTTGTCTTTTTTTTTCCTTTCCTTTCCTTTTCTCCTTTCAAGGAAGAATCTCTCAGCTGGGCAGTGGTGGCGCACGCCTTTAATCCCAGCACTCTGGAGACAGAGACAGGCCAATCTCTGTGAGTTCAAGGCCAGCCTGGTCTACAAGAGCTAGTTCTAGGACAGGCTCCAGAGCTACAGAGAAACCCTGTCTCAAAAAAACAAAATGAAAGAAAGGAAAGAAAGAAAGAAAGAAAGAAAGAAAGAAAGAAAGAAAGAAGGAAAGAGAGAGAGAAAGAAAGAAGGAAAGAATCTTTCTGTGTAACAGTCCTGGCCATCCTGAACTCACTTTGTAGATCTGGCTGGCCTCAAGCTCAGAGATCCACCTGCCTCTGCCTCCTGAGTGCTGGAATTAAAGGCGTGAACCACCACTGCCTGACTTTTCTTTCTTTCTTTTTTATTCTTTTTTTTTAAGACAAGGTTTCTCTATGTAACAGCCCTATCTTTCCTGGAACTAACTCTTGTGGAGCAGACTAGCCTCAAACTCACATAGATCTGCCTGCTTCTGCCTCCCAGATTTTTAAGCATTTTTAAAGAGAGTCTCACTATGTATCCTGGCTAGCTTAGAACCACTTATGAAGACCAGGTTGGCTTCAAACCCAAGTGATCGACCTGTCTCTCACCTAAATGTTGGTTTTAGGGCTCCATCCCTGGCCTTCCTATACCATGTTTGTTGAGTTTTTCAAGAGATCACCAGGTTCTCCTTATAAATATCAGTTCATAAGGCCCAGACATTAGATAGTGATCTGAAATATTCACCAGACAGAATCAAAAGTTCCAACAGCAAACAGCAAACACCAAAAGTAAAAGAAACAAATAGGATTCTGAAAGAAAGACACTGCAAGCAGCAAGAAGGAGAGTGGGAAAGCCCCTCCCCTCCAAAGAGAGAAAGAGAGAGAGAGAGAGAATTTTATGGTCCTGAGGTGGCTATAATCCCAGGACCCAGGCTGAAGTAGTTGAGCACTGAAATTCACCAGCTCGCTGGCCTGAGATGGCTCAGGCCCTGGTTGCAGATCCCTTGACTCTCCCCCCCCCCAGTAGAGGAGAACTGCCTCCTGCTACAGTCTCTGTCGTCCACACCTGCATGTGGTGCCTGCTCCCCACTCCCCACACACACTAAAAAAATAAATGTAAAAACTTTAAAGTTCACACATTCAAAACCACACTGGACAACATCGCAAGACCATTAAAATCAAAACAAAACTCTAAGCCCCCCCCCAAAGATCCCAAACTGATTAAGAATAAAAAATTGTTAGACTCTAAAGTCTAGAAATCCTCCCAAGAAAATATATTAAAATAAAACCAGGAACGGGTGAAAATGTGAGAAAAAGAAATTCAAATGTAAACAGCCAGTTCAGGTCTGGGGCTATAGCTTAGTAATACAACTCTTGTCTAGCATGTGAGGGGCCTTGGATTCTCAAGAGTGGAGGGGAGAGAGAAGAGGAGGGGAGGGGAGGAGAGAGGAGACAGAGAATTAAGGATAGGCCAGGTATGGTGACGCACACCTTAGCCCCAGCAGTCAACTGGGGAAGTTGAGGCAGACAGATCTCTGGCCTGAACTACACAGTGAAATCTTGTTTCAAAAAATATATACAATTTAGAGAACTCATGACGTCCTCATACAACACATAATAGGACGAGTCTCAGTAAGAGAACAAGGAGAGAGAAAACCAAGGCCCAAGTGGGGAAAAACGAGAAAAGAAAGCCTTCGCAAAGACCTAGGCTTCCTCGGAAGCGGAGGAGTTCTTAGCTCACTTTTCTGCTGTCTAAGAACCACAGTCTTCCCACCCATTTTCTCCCAAAGCCCGCACGAACCTGGGGAGGAGATTTTCGGTAGAAGTGCTTAAGCTGTTCATAGGGTAGAGGTAGCTGTTGGCGTTGGTACATGATATGCTTTAGAAGTTCACAAGTAAACTGACAGCAGCCTTCCTGGCTCACCGGCCCGGGGAACACCACCGGCACCAAGTCTCTTGGGCAAAAAGGCTCCGAAGCTTCCTGAACTGACGTGATGACGGTCTCAGGATCTACTTGAGGAGCGTGAGTTTCTTCCGACTTCTCATACCAATCCAAATCTAGTCCGTGAATGAAAAAGTAAAAGGGGGAGGATTAAAATCAACATCAGTCTTCTCGTTCCCAGGGGTCACACCTGCAGACACCCACATATACCCTGGACGGTGACAGGAGACCTGATTCTGACCGGGAGCGACTTAAAACGACATCAGGACAGAAGGGGACTTTCGGAGGCAGAGACTAAGGCTTCGCTATGAAATGTGAAGTGGGGGGCAGCACACCCAAAAGGACAGAACAGGAGAAGCAGCTCCACCCAAAGCGAGGAAGTGACCCACAGAGCCAGCTCCGGCCAGGACACCGGGAACCAAAGAGACAGGGAGGAACGACGGAGAAAGCGCCAGTCACTAAATGCCTTCTGGCAGGTAGCAACAGGAAAGAAACGGGCCCCCAAGTTTGGGATCCCACGCCTTACCGGGGGCGGCCGCAGCAGACAGATCCTCTGATCCGGGCGCAGCCATAGCTACTGCCTGCTTAGTCGCCCTGCGGTTAGAAGAGACGACGCGCGGAGCATCATGGGAAGCTTCAACTCCACTTCCGATTCCTACTGGCCGGAAGGAGCTCAGCGCGGCCTCTGGGTGGTGGAGGTTAGAGTTAGCTGCACACCCGGGGAAGGGAACGCTTGGCCCTTCCCACTTGGCTGACCCGCGTCCTCCGGACTTGCCTTCCTAAGGGCGCCTCTTTTCAGGCTAGCTCCCTGCGCACCCCACTGCACGCCCGCTTGGTGACAGACCCTGTCCTAGGTGCTGGAGACTCAGCCGCGGTCAAGTCAATCTCCGGCCCTATTAGGATTAGACAGTGTGAAGAACAGGGACCCCCTGCCCCAGAGCGAGTTGGGGTAGGGTTAGGGTTAGTATAGGGGAAGGGTGGTCCCCTGAATGTATGCCCTGTGACCTATAGGTAAAGTTAGCTAGGTAGAAAAGAAGATCCTAGTGTTTGAGATCTTGAGAGACAACGTTCTCTGTTCAAGGACTAGAAGAAAATTTATAGAGTTAAGGTTTTTTCCAGTGGTGGTGGCACACGCCTTTAATTCCAGCACTCGAGAGGCAGAGACAGGCGGATCTCTGAGTTCGAGGATCTCTGAGTTCGAGGAACTACAGAGTGAGTTCCAGGATAGGTTCCAAACCGACAGAGAAACCCTGTCTTAAACAAGAAAAGGAAGGAAGGATGGAGGGAAGGATGAAAGGAAAGGAGGAAGGAAAAGAAAGGACAGACTCGCTCCACACTACTCTATGACAGGCTCACACAGAAACACAAAGTAGCAAACTGCTTGTTTTGGGGTCTGCAAGCAAGATGGCTGAGAAGGTAAAGGCACTTGCAGCCAGAACTGATGACCTGAATACAATCCTCTTGACACACATAATAGGAAAAGAGAACCGACTCCCACAAGTTCTCCTCTCACCTCCGCACCCCCCCCTGCACGCACGCACGCACGCACGAAGGCGCCGCACACAATTGTAACCATTTTAATTTACATCTTTGTAAACATAACCCTTACACTTGCTACAGTGTAGACTGACTTATAGGGATGATGAGGCAGGCTTCCCCGTTAGAGGTGGTACTGCAGTGGTTCAGTGGTTGGTGAAAGAGGCTGCAACTAGGGAAATTTTGTTTATTTGATACAAAGTCTCACTATGTAGCTATGGCTGGCCTGGATCTCACAGAGATCTACCTGCCTCTGCCTCCCAAGTGTTGGGATTAGGGTGTGTGCACCACCACATCCATCCCACCTAATATTTATTTGACTTTGAGTGATACAGCTGGGCAGTCCTGGCATGCACCTTTAATCCTAGCAGGCAGATCTCTGAGTTCAAGGCCAGCCCTGTCTACAGAGTGAGTTCCAGGACAGCCAGGGGTACACAGAGAAATCCTGTCTTGAAAAAAAACCAAACCAAACCAAATTAGAACCCAACAAAAATGGGCATACAAATTAAACATTTGATGATAATAAATTGAAGAAGTTTATTTTAAACTTGTCTAGGGACATGGTTCAGTTTGTGTCGTGCATGAACCCTAGGTTTGATTCCCAGAACTACAAAAAGTGCATCCTGTGGGGGCCAGCCATGAAAGCTAAGTCTGGGCAGGTCATCCAAAGGAAGTTCTTTACTTCCAACCATTATCATCTGGGACTCTGATCACTAATAAATTTAAATGGAGTCTGGAATCTCAACAGTTTACCCTGAGACAATTACCCGACCCCCACCCAAGAGCAGACCACTCAAAGGAAATTCCTGACATTCCAAGCACTGTAGATAGAAACACCTGCCAGCACTTCACCAGGACACCCCTAGATAAATGTCAGTCAATCAGGGTTCCTGAACCTCAGAGACCTCTCACCCCCACCTTTACTAGTATAAAAACCCAATTCTAATTGAGCTTGGGGCTCTCTGGATATTCCAATATGCGGAGAGACCAAGTTTGCAAACTTGATTAAAATAAAGGCTCTTTGCTTTTACATATGGGACTCAGTCTCCTTTGTTGGCTTTTGTGGGGATCCATGGATTTGGGCATAACACAATCCATCTTAATTTAAGTGACTAAGAAATATTTAAATAGATTTCTGAAACAGTTCTTTGATGTACATATAATTTTACTATTTTTTTGGTTTTTAGAAACAGGGTTTCTCTGTATCTTTGGAGCCTGTCCTGGATGTAGCTCTTGTAGACCAGGCTGGCCTCAAACTTATAGAGATCTGCCTGCCTCTGCCTCCCAGGTGCTGGGATTAAAGGTGTGCATCATTACCGCCTGGCCAAATTTTCATACTAATGAAATGGATGTGCTTGTTCCTCTAATACAAAGATATACTGATGTAGTCGGATTGTATTTTGATTGCCAGCTCAGAAATGACATGGAGATTTATTATTAATTATGAAAGGTCAACCTTAGTTTAGCCTTGTCCCACTACTTCTTATAACTTATATTAATCCCTTTTTCTAATCTACTTTCTGTTCTGTGGCTCGTTACCTGGTTGAGGCCAGCCTTGTCTACAGAATTAGTTCCAGGACAGCCAGGGTAACATAGAAAAATCCTGTCTCTGTCTAAGAAGGAAAATAGACAGGTGTCTTGTTGTGGAATGTTATTTTAAGATGGGTTAAATTTGTTTATGCTGTAGAACATTTGCTTAAAGATGCAAAGATGTGTCACATTCTTTATGTTGCATTGGTTTAACTCTGTGAAGCTGTGTTACTTTGCCTGTCTATAATACCTGATTGGTCTAATAAAGAGCTGAATGGCCAATAGTGAGGCAGGAGAAAGGATAGGCGGGGCTGGTAGGCAGAAAGGATAAATAGAAGGAGGAGGCAAGTGTGAGAGGACTCAAGGATCCAGTCACCCAGCTACACAACAAGCCAAGCCATGGAGTAATAAGTCACGGAAGGGATACAGAAATAGAGGAAGGTAATGAGCCAAGCTTAGGCCAGGCATTTATAAGAAATAAGCCTCTGTGTGATTGATTTAGGAGCTGGATGGTGGGCCCCTAACAAGAGTCAAAAGAGTAAGAGTGGAAAAATAATTAACAGCGTGTCTCGTAATTATAATTTAATGTAGCAGAGGGTTTGAAGAGGAGAAGAAATAGAAAGTCACCCTCAGGAAGACAAGAGCAGCCATGCAGTGGCCAGCACCTGAGATCTCAGCACTTAAGAGGCAGAAATAGGATGGAGACTATCCTATTTAGAATATCCTAAATAATATAGGATTTATTTATATATTAATATAGGATTTACCTATAAATAGATATCCTATTTATCTAGAATAAATACATAGTCACTCTGTCTTATGTGGGTTTCAGGAACAGAATTTCAGTCACCAGATTTAAACAGAAAGTGCTTTTACCCACTGAATCTTCTCGCTGCCCCTCAAGACCCTTTCTTTTAAAAAAATGGAGATGGTTGGTGGTGCTCGCCTTTAATCCCAGCACTCAGGCAGAGGCAGGTGGATCTCTGTGAGTTTGAGGCCAGCCTGGTCTACAGAGCAAGTTCCATAGCTACTGACACCATTGCTACTGAGAAACCTTGTCTCAAAAAAAATCAAAACAAACAAACAAATAATAACATGAAAAAGAAAAAGACAAGTAGGTTTCTGACTTAAGCAGCCATAGGACCAGCTGAATAGTGGTCAACAAAATAGGAGATGAAGACATTAGGGAGGGGGAGAGATAAGCTCAGCTTTTCCCAGGGAGAGTTAAATATCTCTTGGATACAGTAGTAGTATATTTAGAACATACTCTACTTACAATAGAGGCAAGTATGAGGGAGTCCTCAGTATGAACTCCGATTATATGACCCAGCGAAGATGTACAAAACAGAATAAGCTGGATCCTGAAGCCATTAGGGAGAGAAAAGAGCCCGTGGGAGCCACGAGGGAATGCTGAGAAAAGTATGAAGAAAGAGGCGAGGACCAGGACACAGAGATCAAGACTACAGTGTGTTTTGGGAAGTAGGGACCAGAGGTCAAAGCATACTGTAATAGCACAGTGATTAATATATTGTGGGGGGCTGGAGAGATGGTTCAGTGGTTGAGAGTACATTCTGCTCTTGCAAAGGTCCCAGGTTCAGATCCCATCAACCACTCAAAGTGGATCACAATCAGCCTCAGGGGACATGACACCCTCTGCTACCTCTAAGGGCATGGCTCATTTGTAGAAACCCACTCACATACTTACACAATTAAAAACACTGTGAAGTTGACCATAGTGGTGTGCATCATTAATTCCAGTACTTGGGAGGCAGAGGCAGCTGGAACTCTGGGCTTGAAGCCAGCTTGTTCTACAGAGTGAAGTCCAGGACAATCAGGACTACACAGAGATACCCAATCTCTAAAGAGATAAAGGGAAAAAGTAGCGTGGTGTTGAGCTGAAGGCGCATCATAGTGTTAGAATGTATGGCTAGCATGCACGACAGTCTTGGTCCAAGCATTGTGTAGGAAATTGATAATAGAATAGAAGAAATTAAACGTTGGAACCCAGAACAGTTAGGTGTATATATAGATCTTAGTATACAACAGTGGCAGCTTCCTCAAGGAACTACCATAAGATAAACCCAGGTCTGGTGCTGAAGGCCTGCAGTCCCAGCTCGGTGGATGGCTGAGATAGGTGAGTCACAAGTTCAAGGTGAATCTGGATAATTTAGCAAGATACTGTCTCAAAAAGTAAAAAACAGGGTCGCGATATAGGTGTGTAGTAGAATGCTTGAGAAACAGGATGGGGGAGATCCATTAAAAAATAAAATTAGTTTCTATTATACACTAAAAATGGTATAGATCAAGTGGATTAAAGTAAGTGTAAAATACACCTGAAAGTCAGCAGGGTGCTCGTGGTGGTTGTTCACTACTTTAATCCCAGCTCTCGGGAGGCAGAGGCAGGCAGATCTCTGAGTGTTCAAGACCAGCCTGATTTACAGAGTGAGTTCCAGGACCGCCAGGGCTACACAGAGAAACCCTGTCTCAGAACATGCAGGAAAAATCACTGTAGAAAGCTAGCAGAGAAGCACAGAGTAGCTGCCAAACCTGCTGACCTGAATTTGATTCCAGAGCCCATATAATAGGGCATGATAGATTCCTGCAAGTCACCCTCTGAGCTCTACATGTACATCATAGTGTACACACGTGCACACAGAATAAATGTAAAACTTTAACAGATGTAATTTTAAATTGTGTGTGTATCTATAATTAGGACTGTGCACATCAGTGTGATCTTGTGAAGAGGGTACCGGGTCCCCTGGAGTTGGAGTTAAAGGCAGTGCTAAGTCAACCAACACTGATGCTGGGAACTGAACTCTCGGCATCTGGAAGAGCAGCAAGAACTCTAACTACTGAGCCATCTCTGTAGCCCCAAGTGGAAACATTTTTTAAATCTCCTCAAAGATATATTACATAATAATATATGAAGTTTACATAAGGATGATAGGAAACCAAGAAAGCAGAGGAAAAGGGTTGCCATAAGCCAGAGCAGATAAAGGTCCATTCACAAAACGCATGTGCACACAGAGGTACTACGTATAAAAGCAAATGACTCATTACCAGCCAGGAAAAATATTTGCATGTGATGTATCTGTAACAATAATATGTATATATACACACACATCCAATAGCCAACCACCTCATGGGCACCTCATAAGCAACCGGTCCAGGAAACTGGTCCTTCCATCACCTCCATTCCCCAGGACCCTGAGCTCTCCTGGCAGAGATCCTGTTGACCTGCTCCTCTGTCAGCCTTCACTTCTGTCTGTGTCGGTAGGCCATTTTGTTCAAGAATGGATTATCCCCCATCATCTTATAAAAGGTCTCCACTAAGGAGCTGTGGGGATTGGAATGGGTGGGGTGAAATTGTGTGTGAAAAGTGGACCTGCTAGAAGATCCATGGATATTTAAACAACAACAAAGGTTGTTTGTCGATATCCGTCGAGTGCAGCTGTTCAGGCCCAGGACTGCTAGTGGTGATAGTGTGGTGTGGGTGGGGCATCTCTCTCTCTCTGTCTGTCTGTCTGTCTGTCTCTCTCTCTCTCTCTCTCTCTCTCTCTTTGGTTTTTTGAGACACAGGGTTTCTCTCTGTAGCTTTGGAGCCTCTGCTGGAACTCGCTCCGTAGACCAGGCTGGTCTTGAACACTCAGAGATCTGCCTGTCTCTGCCTCCCGAGTGCTGGGATTAAAGGCATGAACCACTACTGCCTGGCATATCTCTGCCTTTCAATTCTCATCCTTTGCGATTTCTGAATTCTCTCGTCTCAATCTCTAAAACAGTTTTCCTGGTAGTCCTGGGCTTTTCAAAGGCTGTCCTCAACCATACAGGATAGCATACAGAACGGACACCTGCTTTTCCTCCCTGGAGACTCGCATCATTGACTAGACCTGCAAGGCCTTTTTTAAGATCTTGGTTCTTCTGGTCTAGTTGGTGTGGAAGTTATCTAATGTGGACAGCAGCTGCATGTGCAATAGATCCACCTCCTTCCACGTGGGCCTATGAAGACATGGACTCAACCAGGCCTGAACTCCTACAGAGTGTACCAGAGGTAAGACGCTATTGTTGTTCCTAGTTTACCGAGGAAAACTTTAAAATTTTGGAGGCAAAAGCTGTTTAATTCCTTGACTATATATGAACACCTGGTTGTTTGTGCAGAGGGGAGTGGACACACTGTGAGTCATAAGATAACTACGAAGCTGGGATTTGAACCCTAGCGTCCTGACTCTTGGCCATGCAATTCTGTTTCTCTACTCTGCCCTTTTGGTGTCTTGTACACTGGTTTATGTCGCTTTTAGAGTTCTAAAGGACAGGAGAGACTGTTTGGCTAGAAAGGCAGGTCAACAATTCCCTGGGACCTCGGACAAGTTTCTATTCCTGGCCACTTCCCCCGCCCCCTGGCGGTTGACGTGTCTGGAACCCCAGCTCCGCCCCAAGTAGGGGCCAGGCCCCTCCTCCGGACTAATTTTAAATCAGACTCGGTTTTCCCGGATTGGTTCAACATCAAAACAAAGGGGAGGAGAGATACTTGCTGAAGGCATCCTCAAACCCCTGAAGCAGCTGGCTGGTTTATGGGTTCTGGACACGTGTCTGGCGGCCGCGGTGCCTGGGGCTGTTAAAACCAGCCCACTGACTGTGCCAGGCAAGTAATAAAGCAGTGACTACGGTGCAAGGGTGGCATAATCATCGTCACAATAACAGCTCTAATTATGCTATAACAACCATCTGCCTCCGCCCTGGCTTTTGCCCTGACTCACTCGACAACACGCCAGCTGTCGGGAAGAAACTGAGGCAGAGGTGGAGCCAGCAGGTTGTCAGGTCCAACTGCCCTGAATTTTAACTTGTTGTCTGGGATCCGTGCTGAGTGGTCAAACCCAGTTTGATTCTGATATGAGCCCTTTGCCTCCGGTGATTGTCCTCAATATCAGGCCGCAGGGCTTTCTTACAGTCCTTAGAAAAGGAGCCGCACGCAGCTCAGGGAATGGGATACGGACTACAACTCCCTTAGGGTTCTGCGCGCAAGGCGCGCTTGCTACCCACTCCCCCGAAACCACCTGCGGCCCTTGCGTAGTGATGCTTCCTGGGAATTGTAGTTCAAGCTCACTGTCTTTAGCACTAAATCTTAGGCCCGCGAACTCGGTATCCCTTGGTGCCCTGCGGCTTTTTCTGACGCGACCAGGAGGCCAGGATAGCCAGGGGCGTGGCCTGCGCTGGGCCACACCCCACTCTCCTCCGGCTGGCCCGACGCGGCGGTGGCAGTAGGGGCGGTGGCAGTGGCGGGGGGGAGGGGTCGGGCGGGGGGCTGGTGGCAGCAGCGGATGGACTCGCGGGTATCGGAGCTGTTCGGCGGCTGCTGCCGGCCCGGAGGAGGCCCGGCCATGGGCGGAAACCTCAAAGCTCGGGGGGCCGGCGGTAGCAGCAGTTGCGGGGGCCCAAAGGGGAAGAAGAAGAACGGAAGGAACAGAGGAGGTAAAGCCAACAACCCTCCGTACCTGCCTCCAGAGGTGAGCACCTGAAAAATTGGCGGGGCACAGGGAACTATCTTTCCGGTCCCCGAGACTCCAGGGAGGCGGGACAGAGATAATTAATCCCCCTTTCCGGTGTCAAGACCCCGGGGAGGAAGGACTGGGGAAGAGCACCCCTCCTCCTGTTTCAGGACCCCTTAGAAAAGAGGGGCGTCAAAACTAGACGATCCTCTTCGGTGTCAGGACCTCGGGAAGGGACTGCCCCTTTCTCTAAAATAACCTTTGGAGAAGCGAGGACGGGGAATCTCATCCCCCTGAGGGGAGCAGAGGAGTGGGAAAGGAACACTAACTGGGATAAGAAGTCTAGCAGGAGTAACCACCGCTTTTCTAAACTTGGTCCCCAGGGAGAAGGGGAGTAGTCGGGACTAGAGCAATGTGTTCCTTCGCTACGCCCTCGGTACTCACATACACAAAATAGAGAACAGTTAGACATAGCCCTCTGCCTTTTCCTTGTCGTGTAGACAGAGAAGAGCCCCCATATGCTCCATGAGTCCTTAAAACAAAGAAGACCACTTTCCTTCTTCCTCTTTAGATAGGAGAACCCATCACTCAGGAAGCAGAGGCAGGAGAATTTCTCCTAGTTCCTTGCCATTCTGGTCTACAGAGCGAGTTCCAGGGCTGCCAGGGATACACAGAGAAACCTTGTTTCTGAAAACAAAACAAACAAAAGATAGAAGAACCCAAGGTGGGAAGGACTTCAAATAGTGGTTATCAGACTTTAAGTATGCGCCAGAGTTATCCAGATTGCTGTTCTGTTCACAGAATTTCTGATCCACTAGGTGAGGGATGGACCTGAGAATTTGACATTTCTTTTGGTTTTGTTTCCCCTTTGGTTTTTTGAGACAGGGTTTCTCTGTGAAACAGCACTAGCTGTCCTGGAACTAGTTTTTGTAGACCAGGCTGGCCTTGAACTCACAAAGATCTGCCTACCTTTGCCTCCCGAGTGCTGGGATTAAATGCATGCACTACCACCACTCAGCAAATTTGGCATTTCTTACACTATAATGTTGTTGGTCTCAGAACCACACTTTGAGAACCATTGGCCTAGATTATCTTTATACCATCTTTAAAGTCTACTATCCTAATTGTTCACCGTCAGCAGAATAGTAAAAACGTGTCTTTGTTGATGGAAAAAGAGCTCCCACACATTCCATGGGGTTGAGATTGTGGATAAAGACTCTTCTAAGGACTTTAAAGATGGAATGATGACAGAAAGGGAAACAGAAAAATAAAATGGCCAGGGAGGAGAAATGCAGAAATACAGAAGGGCAATATGAGATGTCACAACCTTTTGTACAGGGGGTGGGGGTGGGGTGAGGCAAGTCTGTGTAGCACACAGCCCTAAAGGTGGCAGCTGTGAGAGAGGCTATGATATGGGATTGTTCAGAGTTTCACCTCACCTGAGGCATGAACTGGGGTAAAAGCCATAGTAAGTTCAGTTTATGACATCTGTCCCTTTAATAAATTCCTTCTTTTTTATTTAAATGTAAGTTCCAACTTTGGAATTCTACTCCTCTCTTACCTGGGCCTCCTATCTCAGTGAGTTTGCAGTGACCAGTGCTGAGCTCACACTTTGGCTCTGGCCCAGAGTCACTTGTAACCTCTTACACTTGATGGCATCAGCTGAGAGGGATGGGCAAGAAGGAAGTGGTGGCTCCTAGATCAGTGTCAAAGAAAGGCAGCAACAGCCTGAACACAGAAAGAAACCAAAACCAAAACCAAAACCAGAACACCCAGACTGGACAGAAGTGTCAGATGTGGAGGTTGGGGAGGAAGAGGTGATCTTGCATCTAGAAAGAACACGCTGAGGATCTGTGATTCCGTCGTTGGATAAGTGGGTAGTTTGCTGTATCCTTACAGCCTTTCCTCAGAGGCTACCTGGGAGCATGGGCAAGTGCCACCATGGCTTGCCTTATATGCCCGAGGTCATTGGGAATTGAGGAAGTAGGAATTGGGTCTGAACAGGGTGTGCTAACTGTTTCCTGTTTCTTTTTAGGCTGAAGATGGAAACATCGAATATAAAGTGAGTCTTAGGTTGGGGAGGAGATGGGATGCAGTAGTTGCCCTAGTCAGTATAAGGTGATTTCTCTGCTATCCTTCCCACTCCATGCTGCATGGTCATCATGCTGGGCTCTCTGAACCCACCGTGTCAGGGGAAGAATCATTGCTAGTGTGGTCAGGGGTAAGGGTTTGGTTTTTTAAAGATTTTTAATTTTTGTGTGTGTGTGTGTGTGTGTGTGTGTGTGTGTGTAGGTATGTGCTTCTGAGTACCAGTATCTCAGAGGTCAGAATAGGGTGTCAGATCCCCCTTGAGCTGTCATTTCAGGCATTTGTCAGCCCTTGACCTGAGTTCTCTTAACCACTGAACCATTTCTCTATCCCCAGGGGACAAGGGTTTTAAGTGGAAAAGAAAGGTGCTGGTTACTATAGCAGGACAGGTAGGGACCACATTTAGAGTCTGGGAGGAGCACCCTGATTTCTTCTTCTCATGATACCACATCTGTCCCAAGCTGAAGCTGGTGAATCCATCCCAGTACCGCTTTGAACACTTGGTGACGCAAATGAAGTGGCGGCTCCAGGAGGGACGCGGTGAGGCTGTCTACCAGATTGGGGTAGAGGACAATGGGCTGCTGGTGGGGCTGGCTGAGGAGGAGATGCGGGCTTCCCTCAAGACCCTGCACCGGATGGCAGAGAAGTATGCTTCCTTCTCCCTTCTCCCCAACTTTAGGGAGGACCCATGCATACCCAGCCAGCCAAGTCCAGAGGGACTGGGGTGAGGTGGGGATTCCTCCTGTAGCAGTCTCCTGATAGGGGCAGAGTGAGTCTGGTTGGTGCGCTCATTGCACTGTGCCCAGGCTCCCAACTCCTTTTGATTTAAGATGTTTGTTTCAAAAGAAGTATGGGGGGATAGATTGCAAGGGGGTAGGAAGTTCAGTGAGATGTCAGGACCTCTGTGGTCAGAGCCAGACTGGAACAGGGGGAATAATGTGAAATATGGCAGCTGTGGCTTTTCTGTGACAGGGTTGGGGCAGACATCACTGTTCTCCGGGAGCGAGAAGTGGATTATGATAGTGACGTGCCCCGGAAGATCACTGAGGTGCTGGTGCGAAAAGTTCCTGACAATCAGCAGGTGAGCGCCATGCTGCTCTCCTCCCAGCAAAGGCTGTGTTGCTAGGCTTTCCACTGGCCTAGGCTGCTGAGGGTGTGCTCCAGGGAGTAGGAGAACCTTAACCTTTAGTGTGAAGTGAACTCACCTCTGCCAAATTCCTCACAGTTCCTAGATCTCCGTGTGGCAGTCCTAGGGAATGTGGACTCAGGGAAGTCGACCTTGCTTGGAGTCTTGACCCAAGGAGAGCTGGACAACGGGCGGGGCCGGGCCCGGCTCAACCTTTTCCGCCACCTGCATGAGATTCAGTCTGGCCGAACCTCCAGCATCAGCTTTGAGATCCTGGGCTTTAACAGCAAGGGAGAGGTGCATGGGATCAGCGGGACCCAGTGGGGCCAGACTCTGAGGATGGGCTGGTAGAGGTGAAGGCAGAGGCTGGGGGCAGGGTGCGGAGACCTTTTGGAGAAGTCTGAGGGTACTGTGAACAGCTCTCTCCTTAAAAACCAAGTGAGAATCTACGGAGTGAAATAGGAAATGGGCTAGGGACTAGACTAGGGCCTGGTGACTTCTGAAGGGTTGGGGAGGTCACAGGGACACTGAGAGGCCTGGCCCTGGGCTAGGTGGTGAATTACAGCGACTCACGGACTGCAGAAGAGATCTGTGAAAGCAGCTCCAAGATGATCACCTTCATCGACCTGGCGGGCCACCATAAATATCTGCACACCACCATCTTCGGCCTCACCTCCTACTGCCCCGACTGTGCCCTGCTCCTCGTCAGTGCCAACACTGGAATCGGTACGAGATACTGAGCAGAGGGGCAGGGCAAAGGGAGGAGCTGACTCTCTTCTGCCCTGAGCCCCCTCAGAGCTGGGAGCAACACCAACTCTTCCTTTTCCTTCCTCCCAAATTCTCTCTCCTGCCACCTGCCTCTTTTCTGTGAGGTAGCCGGCACCACACGGGAACATCTGGGGCTGGCCTTGGCCCTGAAAGTGCCCTTCTTCATCGTGGTCAGTAAAGTGGACCTGTGTGCTAAGACCACAGTGGAGAGGACAGTACGCCAGCTGGAGCGGGTCCTCAAGCAGCCTGGCTGCCACAAGGTCCCTATGCTGGTCACCTCTGAGGATGATGCTGTCACTGCTGCCCAGCAATTTGCCCAGTCACCCAAGTGAGCCTGCCTCTCACCCTCAAGCCTTGATGGACAGGGAAGGCTGCCACAGGGTCCAGGAGCATGGTGTCCCACCTCTAGGGCCAGATCCATTAGTTCATTTCTTTGCCTTTTTCAGCTTGGGACTGTGGGAGGGAGCTATGCTTGGGACCTTGAAGACATTAACTGTCCACATTCCCTGACTTGCTCACAGTCAGAAGGGGCCTCTGGCTACTGCTTCCTGTTAAGACTATTCTTACATATTTGTGTATCCACAGTGTCACACCTATATTCACACTGTCCAGTGTGTCTGGAGAGAGTCTGGACCTTCTTAAAGTCTTCCTGAACATCCTGCCTCCACTCACCAACAGCAAAGAGCAGGAAGAGCTTATGCAGCAGTTGACAGAGTTCCAGGTAGCTGACCCAACAGACAGAAGGGAGGGCAGGGCAGGGCCAGCCCAGTTGTGACAGCCTGAGCTTATTTACAAAGGTTGGCTCTACAAGCACTGGTGGCAGGACGTTGACAGAGTTTTCTTTGGCTCTAGGTGGATGAAATCTACACAGTCCCAGAGGTGGGGACTGTGGTTGGAGGAACACTGTCCAGGTGACTGCCTTGTGTTACTCGTCCTTACCTGTGTACCCCTGTACTTGAAGACCTCTTGCCTGAAGCAGGCCCTGGGTTGAACAGCTGAGCTCATGCACAGAATGTGGAAGCTTGGCTTATGACGGAGTAATGGCATTGCTGCTTTAGGGGACTCTCCAGGCCCCTAGAGCCTAGGGTTATGGGCTCTAGGAAGAAACAGTGCATTCACCTAGCATCTCAAAGCAGGGAAATGAGGAAGCACAGCATAAAGCCTGAGGATGTAACTTGTCCTTTAGTGAGCTGGTGTTAGCCAAGCCACAGGTGTGGCTCTGCCAGCCGGTGCTGCTGGTCTTCAGAATCTAAATGCTAGACTGGACAAGGCAGTCCGAGCTGGAATTTAGGGTTCTTTTGCCCTAATTCGAGGGCAAGTGTATTCTGAGTGCCCCTAGCAGAGAAGTCAGAGGGACCTATGCTGACATTGTGTTACCTGCTGTCTGGGCTGCAGTGGGATCTGCCGTGAGGGTGACCAGCTGGTGGTAGGCCCAACAGATGATGGCTGCTTCCTGGAGCTGAGAGTATGCAGCATCCAGCGCAATCGCTCTGCCTGTCGCGTGCTGCGAGCTGGTCAGGCTGCTACATTAGCCCTCGGAGACTTTGACCGTGCACTGCTTCGCAAGGTGAGGTGAACAGGTGGGTTGGAGAGGGAATGCAAGTGTCTGGAAGATTGGCTATTGAAACCTAAGGAAACATGGTGGTCTCTAACTTGGGAGTGTAGGCCTGGTTACAGACTATTGAAAGAGCTTAGGATACTCAAAACACGGGTACCATGGTACCAGGGCCTTCTGAGGCCTTTCTCTGGAGGCATATAGAAGAAAAGGGGATTCAGGAGTTCTAAAGTGTGCAGAATGTCTGGAAATGGAGTCTAATGCCAGGTCTGCCCTTCTTGGATCTGGGTTATGCCTCCCCGGCTGTGCCTCCCCAGGGCATGGTGATGGTGAGTCCCGAGATGAATCCCACCATCTGCTCAGTGTTTGAGGCAGAGATAGTCCTACTATTCCATGCCACCACCTTCCGGCGGGGATTCCAGGTGACGGTACATGTGGGCAACGTACGTCAAACAGCAGTGGTGGAAAAGATCCATGCAAAGGTGAGAGCGACCCAGCCATGTCTCCATTTTTGCAGGGAAAGTATTTTGCTTCCATATAGGAGGGAGCCCTAACATTACACTTGGCTTAGAGTTGCCTGATCCCATAAAGGGAACAAAGCCCGTACAGGAAGGGTAGCAGCCCACCTGGGGACTTCAAGGGTGGAGCCATGGCTGATAGAGAATGGGATGAGAGTCATTGGTCAGGGTTGTGACCACTTTTTTCCTGAAGGACAAGTTGCGGACAGGGGAGAAAGCAGTAGTACGCTTCCGCTTCCTGAAACACCCAGAATACCTGAAGGTGGGCGCCAAACTGCTGTTCCGGGAGGGTGTTACCAAGGGCATCGGTCATGTCACAGATGTGCAAGCCATCACAGCAGGAGAAGCCCAGGCCAGCATGGGCTTCTGAGTCCTCAAAACAGCACTACTGCTGTCCCTACAATAATAAGGTGACTTCCGGCCATGCTGCCCACCGTTGGCGGCTCTGTGTGTTAATAGGCTAGGCAGATTAGTGTCTGCTGCCACTTGCTTCCTGCCCCCTTTCTGGAGAGGTGTCAAGCTTGGCGTGGTCAGGGAGGGGCAGTCCTGAGGGAGAAGACAGTTCAGGCAGCACTCGGCAGCTGTGTGCCCCCTGGTTGGCTCATCAACCCTGGCAGCTGCATGATCTTGTCGACTGGATGCCACTCTCAGGACCGGGCATGACTCACCAGTGTGACCTCTGCACTTCAGGAATTGTCATGACTGGGTTGGCCCTTGAAAGTACTTCTTATACCTCCTCTCAGGGCCACATAAGTTGCCCTCTCCACCTGACTGTGGATAAAAGACAGTGCTCCTCACTATCTGGTGGACCCAGGGACGGAAGACATGGCACAGAGACCGTGAAAGACTGTGTTCTTACCCTGCCTTGAGTCCTGATGCATATTTCTGGCTTTATTTCATTGTCCTTTACTCAAGGGCCCTTTGCCCAGATCCTCCTGTTATAGCCCCACTTGGTGCTATTTGTGGTGCTGGCCTAGGTGTGGGGCTGCCAAGCTAAGACTTGGCACACTAAAGGCCAGCTGCATGTCAGTTCCTCTCAAGTCATCTGTTGGCTTTCATACTAGATCAAATAGTCTGTTTTCCTTTCCCAGACTGGTAGCTACAGGACCTTGACCCACAGTTATGTATCCTGACATCCTCATCCCCATTCCTGCTCCCACATAAATTTTTTCTTGTTTTAGTAATCTATAGTGCCCACCCCCTTCCCTCTTGCTGGGAACCAGGAGGAAAGGGAAAGATGTCATTCTAGGCATGGACTCCCTCCTTTCCCTTTGTTAGCATCCTGGGTTCCCATGAACTCAGGGATTTGTTTGTTGAAGATTCTCTGCACATGTGTATATATATATGTATATATATTTAAATACACATATATATTGTACAGAATAAAAAATGTTTTATTGGATATTCTGTGCTTATACTTAAGACAAAGGTTCCGCCTCCACAGCTAGATTCTCCTCCAGGATTAGAGACAAGTGACTCCCTACCGTCGTCGAACTCTGAACTGGAAAGAAGTCATCCCTTATCTCATTGGCCATTCTTTTCCTCTCCCCATAGGATCAGCATTCTGTGTGTTCTGTTTTGCTTCATTCTACAAGTGAGCAGAGTGGAGAGGCCTTTTCAGCTCAAATAGTTAGCCCCATTGCACCTATCAGTGTTCACTAGGAGCAGGGATGAGGACTCAGGTGAATGCAGTCCACACACTTCCCTTGTAAGCCTAGGTTCTTGGAGCATCGAGGGCCACGTAAGCTAAACCTTGGCCTTTCCTATTTCTGTGTTCAGACTATCAGATTTTAGAGTCCATGCTAACCAGACACCACCACTGAGCTCTATTCCCAGCCTTTCCCATATTAAGTAGGGTCTAAGACTAAAATCTACTGCAGAAGTAGGAACTCTATTTTGAATACTAATCCTGGCAAAGCAAACGATACATGTGGTCCAAAGCCTTATGCAGCATTGTGCCACCGGAGTTTTATTTTTTGAGATAAGTTTCCAGTCCAGGCTGGCATCAAACTATGTAATTGAGGATGACCTTGAACTTTTGATCCTTCTACCTCTCAGTTGCTGGAGTTACAGACAGGCTCCTACCTGCTTTTATCAATGCTAAGGCTCAAACCTAGGTCTTCTGAATTTTAGGCACCAGCTGAGCTGTATCCCCCAGTCCTATATCTAGTACTTTTAGACAAGCTCTTGGCTCTGTGACCTTAACTCACAGTAGTCCTTCTACCTACCTAGCCTTCTCCTTCAGCTAGGGTTACAGGTATAGGCCACCATATCTGATTTCTTTTTTTTTTTTTTTAAATACCATTGGTAGCTGGGCATGGTGGTGCACACCTTTAATCCCAGCACTCAGGAGGCCGAAGCAGGTGGATCTCTGTGAGTTCACGGCCAGCCTGATCTACAAAATGAGTTCCAGGACAGCCAGCGCCATGTAGAAAAACCCCATCTGGAAAAACAAAAATGCCATTGGCTTAACATACTACTAAGAAGCCTGTGGGTAAACTGTGAGCAGTGAGGAAGGCAAGGTCGCCTTGCAGCACAATGGTGCTTTCCCAGCACTGATGAAGGCCTGCTGTCTGCTCTCCTACAGACCATGTGCAATAGGGCAGGGCTGCCCAGGACAAGGTATACTGCTAGCTTTGCCTTCCATTGGTCCACTAGCCACCCTCCACCTGACCTCCGGCTTATCTCTAGAGATCAAGTGACACCTAAGTTTCTGCTACAGTGCTTCTCTTTTGAGACAAGGTCCTCCTGCCTCCCCCTCCAGAATCCTAGGATTACACATGGTCACATCTAGATTTATTCTTCTCTTTTTAAATGTCATGCTCAGCAAGTACTCTACCACTAGCTTGCATCCCTTCGTGTAGCCCAGGTTGCCCCAGACTTGCTATCTAGCCAGAGATGATTTTAACTCCAGATTGGTTCTCCTTCCTGTACCCTTTTAAGTGCTGGGATTCCAAGCACGTACAAAACACCTCACCACACCTTATTTTTCTCTACAACTACTCCTTGCAGTCATCCCAACTGCAACCAAAAGGAGATGACAGTTGCACAGGTACATTTGTGTACACATACGATTTCAGCACACAGAAAACTGAAGTAGGATCAGAGTTGTGAAGACCATTTAGCCTAGCCTACCCACCCCAATGTCAAAATTACCAGTAGGGCACCTTGTTACAATAACAGAACATTTAGAGGAATAAAAGTGTGCAAGGCAGGTCCTCAAAGAGTACATTTTTATTGTCCTAGTGTGGGCAATCATGTATAATTTTATTACATACATTAACCAATAGTCAAGAACACACTATGTGTAAGGCACTGCAAGAATTATTGCCTTTAAGAAGCCACTGATCCAGCTAGGGAAAAGCCACAATAAATTCAAGGGAAAGGTCAATTCCTGCTAAACACAGTTAGCTTTAAACCTTCCCCTTGAAGTAAAATACAAAGGCACAATTTATAAATATGGAAAATGAAGGTGGTTTGTATTTAGTATGGAAAGAGAGGTGTATGCCATCTTCCTACTCATTTAACCTACTACCTGGTTTTGCATATAATTCAAGGTCATATCAGAAAAACCTAACACCTGGGTGGCTAAGGAAGACTACACGTCTCATTACTTTAGCCTTTGGGCTAACATACAGCTTTTTGTTTTATTCCCACTGCAGCACTGGGAATTGAACACAGACAGGACGTTGCACATGCTATCCTAGGTCAGTGTTCCACCACTGAGTTATATCCCCAAACCCAATTTTTTTCCCCCATTCTGTTCCAATTTCAAGTTAGGGCTTTTTTTTGGGGGGGGGGGAGGGTCTTTTGGTTTTTGTGAGACAGGGTTTTGCTGTGTAGCCTTGGCTGTCCTGGAACTCTTATAGACCAGTCTAGCCTTGAACTCACAAGAGATCTGCCTGCCTCTGCCTCCTCAGTGCTGGGATTAAAGGCGTGCACCATCACCGCCTGGCATGGGGGGGGTTATTAGGAGTTACACCCCTAAATATATCACGTATGGTCTTTAGTTTTATGGATGAGTGAGAAAACTCAATGTTGAAGGAGTTTGCCAAGGCTTACACCTTTTACGACACTGTCTCCCTAAAAGATATTAAAAACATTAAAAACATTTTGATCAGAAACAGGATCAGGATCCCACTGGAATAGAGGAACCTAATTTTGTATTAACAATTTCATAGATTCCCTTGAGAAATCAACATGATCCCATCGCTCAGTTACAAATAACTATTGTAAAGTTCTACAAGCCGGAGGGCAGCATTAATGTGTCAATGGCTTAAAAAATGATTCCAGTGTCTGCATGCCGTGGAGCCTAAGCCGTTTATTACTGGAAGCCAAAGGACTCTTGGGATTTCTTTTGCCCTGAGGAGACATTGAAGGAACAGTGTGGGGTTTTGAAGTACAAGGCTGCAGAAAAGACTTCTGCAACTCCAATGCAAAATGGTAGTCTATGTGTTCTGGCATGTCCCACACTGGAACCAGGGAGTCACACTTCTCACAGAGCATTTGGTCCTCAGTTGCACTGTGGGTCACCTCCTCAGAGTTGTAAACTGAAGAATTAAGCATGTTTGAACTGTTCCCAGCCACATCCTTTTCTGTAGAAATTGCTTTAGAAGATAGTGGCTTCAACACTCTTTCATAAAGAGGACCACCATTTGCACACTCTGTGGGAAAATAGCTCGATATCGCTTCCGAGTCCTTCTGTGGAAAGTGAGGAGCTGAAGGATTATTAAGCTGTGTTTGCTGTGATAACAGCCTCTTCTGCTTGAAGAAGGGCTCGATTCCTACAGTCCGGCTGCTTTGGAACGGTAGTGCGGGCTTGACTGGTGACTTGTCTGTGGACGTGTTGGGAGGAACAAGGGAAGTCTCTTTCACTCTCTGCGTTTTGGCAGCCTTTTGAAAAAAAGACTCCAGAGAGGTGGCTGGCTTTCTAGATGTGGGCAAAGCTGGACCAGTTCCCTGGCTCTTAGTTTCAGAGCTGGCAGTTGGCACCTTTGACTGACAACTTGATTCACTGCTCAAGAAGATGGTGATGTCTGTGTGAGCTGAAGGGGCAGAGGTAGAGAACTTGGTGGCACAGAGGAAGAGCATCGTCAGAGGAGGGGACCTGTGTACAAAGTGATGGAACAAGGACATTACCAAGTCACTGTTTTAAGAGCCTAGATATTATTAATGAATGATAAGTTCTGGTTCTACATGAAAGGAAATTCTTATCCCCCCCCCCTTTTCAAGACAAGGTTTCTCTGTAACTTTGGAGCCTGTCCAAACTCGCTATGAAGATGAGGCTAAGATGAGGCTGGCCTCGAACTCAGAGATCCACCTGTTTCTGCCTCCTGAGTGCTGGGATAAAGGCATGCACCACCACCTTGCTCTTTTTTAAAAAAATATTTATTTATTTACTTATTTATTTATTTGTTTGTTTGTTTATTATGTATACAATATCCTCTCTGTGTGTATGCCTAAAGGCCAGAAGAGGGCACCAGACTTCATTACAGATGGTTGTGAGCCACCATGTGGTTGCTGGGAATTGAACTCAGGACCTTTGGAAGAGCAGGCAATGCTCTTAACCACTGAGCCATCTCTCCAGCCCTTTTTTTTTTTTTTTTTTTTTTTTTGAGACAGAGTTTCTCTGTGTAGCTCTGGCTGGCTGTCCTAGAACTCAGTCTTTAGACCAGGCTGGCATTGAACTCAGAGATCAGTCAGACTTTGCCTCCTAAGTGCTGAGATTAAAGTGTTGTGTGCCACCACACCTGGCTTGGGGCTACACAAATTTTATTCAAGACAACAACAGGAGAAATAAGCAAATCATAGCTCAGGGTCAGCCCCAGTTGGCTCAGGGGGTGGCACCTGCCACCAAACTGGATGGCCTGAGTTTGGTTTGTGGGACCAATTCAGAGATTTCACAAGTAGTATACGAATTACAACACATACACACAAGATAAGCGGAAAAAATTTCTAATCCTAATCCACAACTCTAGAATTTATCAAGATGAAAATTCCCTATCAAGCTTTTGGTTTGCAGTCTCAGTCTGTTCTGCAGTGAGTTCCAGGACATTCAGAGTGGTTACACAGAGAACTCGAAAAATACAACCAAAGGGAAACATTTCAAGAAATTTGTCTATTTATTGTATTATGTTTTACATATTTATTTACTCATTATGCTTTCATAAAGTTCTTATGAAAAATCTGAAGGTGTAGCTTAGTAGTAGAGCACTTTCCTCACATGTTCAAGGACCTAGGTTTAATCTTCAGTATCCAGACTATTGCCAGGCAGGGGTGGCCACGCTTTTAATCCCAGCACTTCAGGTATGTGACAGTCCTGGCCTGTAACCTCAGTACTTGGGAGATGGCAGCACAGTGTAAAATCCAGTGTGTGCTGGCACATGCCTTTAACCCCAGCACTTGGGGAGGGAACAGAGGCAGGTGGAGTTTGAGGCCATCCTGGTCTACAAAGCGAGTTCTAGGAAAGTCAGGGCTGCCGCAGCAAAACCCTGTCTCTAAAACCAAAACAAACAAACAAAAAGATGTACAATAGTCATCTCTGGCTACTTGCCTGGAACACAGAAGTCCCTATCTTAAAAAAAAATTCCTAATAATCTCAGGATTAAAAAGCTTAACACTGCTATAGGCAGTCACTTCCCTGAAGGCAGCGTGCTGGTCCTGCTTCAAGTTGTCCTCTAGCTACCACTATGCCTTGGGTCTCAGAATGTATCAAACGTAGGAAACCAAACCAAAACCCTGTGAGCGATCTTACTTTCTTCTCACCTTCCTTAGCCCGCGATCACCCCCTCTATGAGGTGTGACTAGTTGAGTCACAAGCTACTTCAGACGAAAGGTCAAGGGCTTGTTTTTTTGAGACAGGGTTTCTCTGTAGTTTTGGAGCTTGCCCTGGAAGAACTAGCTCTTGTAGATCAGGCTGGCCTTAAACTCACAGAGATCCGCCTGCCTCTGCCTTCTGAGTGCTGGGATTAAGGCATGTGCCGCCACTGCCCAGCCACCAAACACACACATACAACAAAACAAAACAAAAAACAAAACCAACAACAAAACAAAAAAAGGAGCCTCACCACTCAGTTTGGATTCCTGAAGTATTACAGTTCCTGATGGCAGCAAATGCATCCTGGCTCATCTTATGAGCATCATAGCGAGTGAGGGCACAGCAACGGCGCAGGCTGCTCAGACGTTTGTCTCCTTGAAAACGAATACTGACAACCAACTGAGTGGCCACCCTGTCATTCTGTGGAAAGTAAAGGATTGAGACCAGAAATCGTTACTAAGATCATCTGTAGGGTAATAGAATAACTTGGAAATTCAATTTAAAAGCCAAGAATAGGGCTGAGCATGGTGTACTCCTTTAATTCCAGCACTGGGAAGCAGAGGTAGATGGATCTCTGTGAGTTCAAATTCATCTTGGTCCACATAGCAAGTTCCAGGTAACCCAGTACTTACTGCATAGTAAGACCCTTAAAAAAAAATTTTTTTTTTAGTAAACAAAAAAATGAAGCTATTCTAGTACCTATTTATATAAAATACAAATGTATACTAAACACCTACTAAGGATATATTTTCAGTACTATAAAGGATACAAAAAATACAGAACATAGACTATTGTAAAATTTCTGAATAAAAATCTGACTACAGGATTTCACAAAAAAAAGTTTGTGCTATTTCTAGACATAAGAAGTATATATGAGGGCTGGAGGGATGGCACAGCGGTTAAGAGCACTGACTGCTCTTTCAGAGGATCTGGGTTGCGTTCCCAGCACCCATATGGCAGCTCACAGCTGTAACTCCAATTCCAGGGGGCTCTGAAACCCTCGCACCAATGTACATAAAAGTAAAATTAAATAAATTATATAAAAAAGAAGCATGTGTGAGATCTTGGATTTGATCCCCAGCACTGACACAAGAAAAAAAGAAAAAAGGAAACAATGTAGAATACCTCTAGAGATAGCAAGCATCAACTCTTCAGTCAAGTGAGAGCATCTGGGTACTACACTCAGCAAACAGACTAGCAAGGATACCCAGAAACTCCATGGGTCAAGAGCACAACCTGGGGGTGGTTTATAAAACATATTTATAGAGGTTTGCATCTTGAAAGAATAGATTACAAAGGATAATTTGAGTTCTGTAATTACAACTGGATGTAATGTATGCCTAGAGATGCAAGAGAAAACTAAAGCTTAGAACCTCATGATCATTTTTTTTTATAGGTGTGTGTGTGTGCTGTGTAGGGTATATATGCCCATGCATGTACTCATGTGGCTGCCAGAGGAGGACATGACGTGTCTTCCTGCAGTGCTCTCAGCGTTACTCCCTGATGGCAGGGTCTCTCACAGAACTGCAGCTTGCTTTTTCCTTTCTAGGCTGGCAGCTTCCAAGCCTCCGTGATCCTTTGGTCTCTACCACTCACACACTAGGGTTATAAGGGCAAAGCCTAACATTTGTCTAAGGAGATGCATAAACGGTCAATACACCACATGAAAATAGGTGGGTGTGATGGTGGACACCTTTAACCCAGCACTCCAGAGGAAGAGGCAGGCAGATCTCTGTGAGTCAAGGTCAGCCTGGTCTACAGAGTGAGTTCCAATACAGCCAGGACTACACAAAGAAACCCTGTCTCAGAAACAAAACCAAACAACCAAAAAAACCCACATGAAAATAGGTTTAGCTATCAGATTAAGCACCATACAAACTAAAACTGGGACAATACAGAGAAGATCAGCATAGCATTGAACATGGGAAAATTTGTGCTTCATTAAAAAAGGAAAAAAGTAAACAAAAATCACAGTGAGCTCAAGAGATGCTTCAGTGGTTAAGAGTGAATGAATATAAATCAAGGAGGGCACACGACTTTAATCCCAGCACTCGGGAGGCAGACAAGTGGATCTCTGTGAGTTCGAAGCCAGCCTGGTCTACAGAGTGAGTTCCAGCACAGCCAAAGATACACAGAGAAACCCTGTCTCGAAACATCCCCTACCCCACCCCCCAAAAAAGAGCGAATATAAATCTAGCCTAGGACCAGAGTTCAGTTCCTAGCATCCTCATCAGGCGGTGCACAACTGCCTGTAACTTCAGCTCCAAGGGATCCAATCTTCTGGCCTCTGCAGATACTTGCACTCACATATATGCACATGTTTGAATTCCCTAAATGACTGTTTATAAATGTTTCTTTACATTTAAAGGGGGCTATGCTGTAGAGATGGATACATTGCATTGGTATGGATCTTGGTTTATTGATACAAATTTAAAGTCAATTTTGTTATATTGTGTATGTGCATTTCTGCTCTTGATTAAAGTATTGTGTTTGTACAGCTCATTTAAAAATACAATGTATAATTAAAAATATGTTAATAGACAATCAGGTTTTCTAGATATTGAGATAGATTTCAGTTAGATAGGGATTCTTCAAATCTTTCAAAAACTAACAAAATATGACATTTAAGTGTTTTAAAAACTTAAGAATTTTCATGACAATGAGACATATATGCCCTCGCAATACCAATAATTTCAAGAGAAAGATGGGTACCAAAGAGGCTCCTAATGGAGTCCGCTCTTGCCTGGACTGCTAAATGTTATGCTGTATAACTGGACATGCAGGACCCACAGAGAAATGACTGCTGAACTTGTCTAAAGGTCAGACAGTCCTTCAGGGTTCCTGCTTCATGAAAGAGTCTGCCAGACATTTTATAGGATACAGAAAAAAGTGACTGACAAACTGCCAATATAGGTGAAACTGTCTGTAAAATTTCCTGCTTCATGGAAAAGTCTGCTGGATACTATGGGCCTGTAGGTTGAAGATGGGTATCTACAACGTTACCTAAAAACTGTGGGTGACTGTCCAACGGTGAGATGGCTCTGTCAATTCTTGAGTTTTGGAAGTTGCTTACAATACACTTTCTGTTTACTTAGGTAATAGAATATCCTTCCGGAGTCTTTATTTGAGTTAAAATATAGATATAGTTTTCCTTAGTTATGATAAAAAATAAATATAAATATTGTAACTATTTTTTTTTTTTTTTTGGTTTTTCGAGACAGGGTTTCTCTGTAGTTTTGGAGTCTGTTCTAGAACTAGCTTGTAGACCAGGTGGTCTCGAACTCACAAGGATCTGCCTGCCTCTGCCTCCTGAGTGCTGGGATTAAAGGCATGCTCCACCACCATCTGGCTTGTAACTATAATTCTTAATTAATACCTGTTTTATTATGTTAAAGTTAAAACCTTCCTTTTTATTTAAACAGAAAAGGGGGGTGATGTGGGATTCCCCTCTGTATACTAAGAGTACCATTGGTTAATAAAGAAACTGTCTTGAGCCTGTGATAGGGCAGAGTAGAGCTAGGCAGGGAAAACTAAACTGAATGCTGGCAGAAACAAGGTAGAGTCAGGAGACACTGCGGGAACAGGTGGAACCTTGCCCATAAACCACAGCCACATGGTGATACACAGATTAGTAGAAATGCGTTAAATTAAGATGTAAGAGTTAGCCAATAAGAAACTAGAGCTGATAGGCCAAGCAGTAATTTAATTAATATAGTTTCTGTGTGGTTATTTCAGGGCTGAGCAGCCATGAACAAACAAGTGGCCTCCCATAACATGTTTGTTGCTCCTCCTTACATTGCTAGCAGGAATTGTGAAATAATAAGCCACTACAGAAAGCAGTCACCAAATTTCTCAAAATGCTAAACATAATTACCATGTGACCCAGTAATTGTGCTCCTAGGATAAAAATGTGCAACATTCATAACAGCATTACTGATAAACCCAAAGTAGAAATAACCCCAATAGCTATTTACTGATAACTCTTACCCAGTCCTAAAAAAAGTAATCACTGACACATGCTGTCATATGGGTCAACTAAGTGAAAGACTCTTCAAGACTGCTGAAACAGCCATGGACAGCATGATTTCAGTTATATGAAATGTCCAGGACTTTCTCCTTTCCTTCTTTCTTTCTTTTTTTTTTTTTTTTTGAAGGAATGGTTACAGATCTTCAACTTTAGCCTCTCATACTAGGATGGGATGAAAGGTTTGCACCACTGTTGTGGGTTCAAAAATCATACTACATGGATGCCAAAGACTTCAGATGAGGGAAGAAATGGGGAGTGACTGCTAATGGGTACAGAGTTTCTCTGGGGAGTAAATAAGAATATTAAGCTGACTGGAAAGCTGGGTGTGGTGGCATGCAACTGTAGTCCTAGTACTCAGGAAGCAGAGCCATGCCAGTTCAAAGACAGCCTAGTCTATATAATGTTACATTCAGGCCAACCAGGTATACACAGGGAGAGTCTGTCTAAAAAAAACCAACCAAACCAAAAAAACCGATTGGAGTTATACAACTCTGGAAGGTGCTAAAACTATTGAATTGTACACTTAGATGGATATACTTTATGTATATGAAACATATATAATCGGGGCAGGGAGTAGACCTAGCACTTGGGAAGTAGAAGAGGTGGATCACTCTGCACAGCCAAGGCTACACAGTGAGACCCCATCTCAAAACAAAACACACATCCTTAAAAAGACAGGAGAAACTCTCAGAGGTCTAATGCCTTTTTTGTCAGTATGACCTTAACCCCTGGTATTTGTGGGGTGCTAGGGGTCAAACTCAGAACTTTAAGCATGCTAAGCAAGCACTCTACCAACTAAGGTGTGCCCTCAGCCCAGCCCCAGGATGTTCCGTTTTATGGGCCTGTGTTAAAAGAAAGAATTCTCAGCCAAGCTTGGTAACTCATAACTATAATCCTAGAAATTGAGAGCCTTAAGGTAGGAGGACTAGCCAGTTTAAGGCTAAGCCTGGACTACCATATAAATATATTTATATTGGTTTTTCAAGACAGGGTTTCTCTGTGTAGTCCTGGCTGTCCTGAAAACTCACTCTGTAGACCAGGCTGGCCTCAAACTCAGAGATCCACCTGCCTCTGCCTCCCTACCTGGACTACTATTTTAACAAACTATTTTTTGGAAATGGTCTCTCTGTGTAGCCTTGGATTCCTGGAACTCTCTCTGTAGACCAGGCTGGCCTCCAACATAGAGATCCACCTGCCTCTGCCTTCCTAGTGCTGGGATTAAAGGTGTGCACTACCATGTTGGCCAAACAAACTTTCTTAAAATTTCCGAGGCTGATGCTATTTTCTTGTTCCTTCTCCACAGGATAAGGAGCATGTGGCATTTAAATCCCAAAGACTAATAGAAAAGAAAATCTTACATCATTTTGGTCTTTGGTTAGTCTCTCCTCAAGTTCCAAGGCTAACTGCAAGAGCCACCACTGTACCTAAAAAACAAACAACAAAAAAACTACAATTAATCTTTCATTTAAGTAGACATATAGAAGCAGACAGTGGATTTGTCCACTCTTGGATCCCTATAACTAGATCAGGAAGATCTCAGCACTCTGTCATCCTCTAGTTGAAGATTTTCAGTCAGGTCCAAACTCTAGAGGTTGAGGCAGAAGGGTTATATAGCAAAAACTTATCTCAACAACAAGAAAAGAGAATGGTTTTAAATTACGGGGAAAGGGAAATGACACAGTAGGTAAGAACACATGCTGTGCAAGAATGAAGACAAGAATATGAATTCCCAGCACCCACAACACAAAGTTGGGCATAGCTGCATATGGACCTATTATAATAGACCTAGTGGACAATAGGGTCACCAGGATTTGCTGGCTGCCAGCATAGTTTCAGGTTCAACAAGAGAATAAGGCAGGGTGCTAGAACAGGACATCTGAGAGCTTCCTCTGCTGTCTACATATGCGTGTAAAAGTACACACACCAACACACACGTGCAACACATAATTTGCTTAATTGCTATTACAACCCAGATTGGTCTCCAACTCTTAGTGTACTGATTCAGCTTCCTGTGTGCTGGGATTACAGGTGTGTCCTAATAGGCTCAGGCTCCAAGTCTTTCACCTCACTTTTCCTGCTGGTGCTATCGGGTAAATTCTACCATGGGCCGATTCCAAGGAAGAACTCAAACTGAGTGAAGCATAATATTTTAGGTTTTTGAAGTTCCTACCTACAGAAAAAGACAAGAAACTCCACTGGCCATTTCAGCTAGTCCTATTTTATACCTTTTTAGGTTGAAGAGGGGAAAAAAATGACAAACTAGTTATTTCAACATAAAAAAAAGCAATTCCTATTCCATTTGGTAAAATAAATTTCATCAAAATTTATAAAATAATTTTCTTATCCTGTAATAAAGGTAATCATCTAACCCAGTAAACTTTGCACAGCTACCAAGATCCATTATCTCCTTAAAGAGAGGCAGTACTCTGTTGAGAAGGTTTGCTTACCTGCTCCCGAGTAGCCAAAGCTGTTTTCCCTGGGAAGTTCTTGCTACAGCCAATAGTTTTAGGTAATTGCCTGGGTTTAACTGGATCATGTTCAATCCCTCGGCACATGGCATACAGCCAAGATCTATAAAACCAACAAACAACATTAAGATGAAAGCATGATCATTCTCCTTGTTTTTTGTTTGCTTCCTAGAGAGGATCTCACAGTGGTCAACTGACCTTAAATTGTGATCCTCCTGGGGTTACAGGTGAGAGCCACCATGCCTAGTTTTTTACCTATTTATAAACAGCATTTAGCTATGCAGCTCAGGCTGGCTGCCAGCTCATGATCCTCCTGCCCCAGCACCCTTGTTAAAACAAAAAACCTGTTAGCCTTTTATATTCTTCATGACAAATGACTGAGGCTAGGGAATATAGCTCAATGGTACACCACATGTCTAACATGTACAATGCCCTGGGTTCAATCCCCAGCACTACAAGCAAAGAAAATTAATAGCAAGGTGTGTTCTGGTACGTGTAAGGTGGAGGTAAAGGATCAAGGAGCTCAAGGCCTGTGTTACTTGAGACCCTGTCTGCTGTGGGACAATGGTCTATACCCTGTCATTTGTGTTTTAATAAAACACTGATTGGCCAGTAGCCAGGCAGGAAGTATAGGCACGGTAACGAGAATAGAAGAATTCTGGGAAGAGGAAAGGTTTAGTCTGCAGTTGTCACCCAGACAGAGAGGTAGATGAGAATGCCTCATTAATGTAAGGTACCAAGCCATATAGCTAACACAGACAAGAATAATGGGCTAATATAAGATGTAAGAATTAATTAAGAAGCCTGAGATAATAGGTCAACCAGTTTATGATTAATGTAGACCTCTGTGTGTTTCTTCGAAACTGAATGGCTATGGGACCAGGCAGGACAGAAACCTCAGTCAACAGAATGGTGCCAACATGGACAACTGCATCCACATAAAACCTGAGAGGTTTTGGGAAGTAATTCTATATATAAAACAACAGAGTTAAGCATGGCTTCTTTTTAGCAGCATTTTCTCAGGTAGGCTCTGTTTGCTAGAGGCAAGTGCATCTCATTTAAAAGAGGCTTCCTGACTCAGCTTTAGCTACAAAAACCTTGCAGCTCTTTTAAATGGTCCCACCACCAAACACTTAAATGGTGTTGATGAATAGCTGACAGCATGTTTCTTGGTGGTATCAGGGACCCTGAAACTCCATAGAGTTGTGGCAGTAAACATGGCTCCCACCAGTACCTCTGCTACGAAGCTAGACTCTCAGAAAGCTAAGGAATGTGGTAGACCCAGCTGCCAAAGCCACGGCTTTAATCCTATCCATTATCACTTAGAAAATTAAAGACTCATGTGGTCAGAAAAAGAGAGATATACAGTAATTATAGGCAGATTCAGACAAAAAAAAAAAAAACCCCAACCCTCTAAACAGTTTAGAGTGTGTTAAAAAATATATGTAGGCTTGGGAGAGAAAAAAAAAATAAAGTCCTTAAAAAAGAAAGAGAGTAGTTGGGTGTGGTGGCACACACCTTTAATCCCAACACTTGGGAGCAGAGGCAGGCAGAGCTCTGTGAATTCAAGGACAGCCTGGTCCACAGAGTAAGTTCCAGGACAGCCAAAGATACACAGATAAATCATGTCTCAAAAAGCCAAGAAGTAAAAATAAAATAGAGTTTAAAATAAAGCCACGTAAAGGTGAAAAATACACAGAAAATCTGGATATTGTTGTGTTGTCTTTGAATTGTATGACTGCTGAGGAAGGAGCAACAGCTGCTAAAAGACATTTGATTATAAATGCTGCTGGATTAATCCAACATATGTATTTTGAAAATGCCTTGACTTCAAAATTTAAATCAAAAGGTAAGTTCCTATGAAGAAGAGATTTTCCTTTTGTTTCCACAGGAAATGAGAAGCTGTGGATTCATTCTGGGCTAAGAAAAATCAGGTCTGATCAAGGAAGATCCCCTGAAGAATCTCCAATAGGAGCAGATAGTCCAGATGAGCCAACATTTCAGAGAACCTCTGTTGGAGTTTCCTCTGAGTTCTGCATCCAGAACAGTTTCAAGACTGCTGAGATGATCAAGCCTCACAGAATACTCCAGTCAGGACTTGATCATAATTCTAAATCTTCTTTAGGTCCCCATAAGATTATCAGCACCCTCAATCAGCAGGAAGTAGCCTGGAATACTGCCCACATTCTCAAAAAATGGACTATGGATGTTTGCCTTTGTTTAGAATGTTGTTTACAAGTTATGGATAATGGTTAGGAGAACAGCTAACCAAAGGAGATTTGATTCAGAGTTCTAGTTTTGAAAAAAAAAAAAAAAAGTGTGTGTGTGTGGGGGGAGTGCTGTGGGACAATGACTTGTAACCTGTCACTTGTATTTTAATAAAACGCTGATTGGCCAGTAGCCAGGCAGGAAGTATAGGTGGGATGAACTGGCAGGAAGTAGAGGCAGGGCGATGAGGAGAATTCTGTGTGCTTCTTTGGGACTGAACAGCTATGGGCTAGGTGGAATAGAAACCTCAGTCAACACCTGTCTCAAAAAAGGAAAGAAAGAACCAACGAAAGAAAATTATCTCTAAAATAAAACATACCTAAGTTCTGACAGAGCTCTTACCCTTCTTAAATAGTTCTAATGTAAGACACTCGTAAGGGGAGAACTAATCCTACTTTCTAAATCAAGTCACTATCTGTGTTCTCTGCAAAGTACCAACAAATAAGCCATCAATTTATCTTTTTGTGTTTACTAGGGCTGAAACACAAGGATTTGAGTATAACATCAGCAAAATAGCAAACATAAATGATATATTAGGACTAGCCTGGCTGTGCAGATCTTGAATTCATGTTTCTTGAGCATCTGAGGCAGAAGAATTACATGTTCAAAACCTGCCTGGACAACTTGGTAAGACTTGTATTAAAAGTACAGGAAAAAAAACTGTTAACCTAGCTTCATAGTAGGATGTTTGTCTAGCATGTGTAAGGCCCTGGACTAGATTCCCATACTGCAAAAACAAACATGTCAAGAGTACATATCCAGGCTTCAAATGAACGACTCCTATCAACTACCCAGGAATATGACAAAGCTATTTTAGAGGGATTGGCCATAGAGACCTAATTATTTTACTTTTAGAATGTTTTCAGTGCTGAGGATAGAACCAGAAGCCTTGTAGCATGTTAGGAAAGTGTCCGCCAATGAATCATATCTCAAGCCTTTCTTTTTTGATCTCAGACTTGTGCTTCTGCTTCCCAAGCACTAAGATAACAGCCTACTATGTCTGGTGGAATCTAATATTCTGTATTTCTTTATTTTATATTTTCAAGACAGGGTTTCTCTGTAGCTTTGGAGCCTGTCCTGGAACTAGCTCTTGTAGATCAGACTGGCCTCAAACTCACAGAAATCCACCTGCTTCTGCCTCCCGAGTACTGGATTAAAGGTGTGTGCCACCACCGCCTGGCTTTGGAATCTAATATTCTAAGGGACCAAACCATGAAATGACCTCATGGAACACAGGCTGGGTATCCTGGTGCATGTCTGTTATCTAAAAATTTGGAAGGTAGAGAGTCAAGAGGATCAGCACTTCAAGGCTCTCTTTGGTTACATACCTAGCTTAAGTCTGGCTTGGGCTATTGGACCCTGTCTATTAAAAGCTTTTATCTATATCGGATTTAACATCTCTGTAAAGGTTATGTGTGAAAAATAATATAAACAGGGGTTGAAGAGATGGATGGTTTTTCAGAGGATCCAAGTTTAATTCCCAGTACCTACATGGCAGCTCAAGACTTTCTGTGACTCCAGTTCCATGGGTTCCAACACCCTCACACAGACACACACGCAGCCAAGACACCAATGCACATAAAGTAAAAATAAAATCAAAAAAAAAGAAAAAGAAAAATAATACAAACCACTTACAGACAAGTGTGGTGGCATGCGCCTTTAATCTCAGCATTTGAGAGGCAGAGGCAGGATAATAATAATAATAATAATAATAATAATAATAATAATAATAATAATAATAATATATTATAAACCACTTACTTACCCGTTCTTCTCTCCAAAATGGTTCTGTAGCTGGGCTTCAGTGAATTGGGTCAGTTCACCCATGTATTCCACTCCAAGGATTTCAATGACAGAAGCACCGAGTTTTCCTCCAAGACTGCGGCTAAACAATGAAGAGAAGGAATTTTTAGGTCACATTTAAATATACAGTTAACCAAAACCAAGACATTCTGGTGCTACAAGCAGCTCTCCCAAAGATTAAGAGAAGATCAGAGAATGTTTTCGTTCGGCAGACTCTTACTGTACAGCACAAAGCCGAGGGCTAGAGAGCTCAGCAAGTAAAGTGCTGATGGTTAGAGTCTGACCCCTGGAGTCCTCAGAAAGAAAAGACCCATCTCAATGAGTGCACCTGCCCTCCCATACACATGCACACAGAGAACAAATGAAGAAAACTGATGACTCCTCCCAGCTGGGAGCTGGGAAGATTAACAGGAGCAAAAATAAAGATTCATCATTAATTTGTTATCAAGTCAAGTATACATAAAACTTTATTTTTCATGGTCTTGTATATTAAATTTTCAGTTGTGTTAAACCTATTGTCTGTCCTGTTTGGAGATTAAAATTCCAAACCCAGTCAGGCGTAGTGGCACATACCCTCAATCCCAGCACTGGGGAGGCAGAGACAAGCAGATCTCTGCAAATTTAAGGTCAGCCTACTCTACCTATTAAGTTCTAGGACAACCAGAGCTACATAATAAGACCCTGTCTTGAAAAAAATCCAAACCAAACAAGCCTGGCAGAAGTGGTGCATGCCTTTAATTCTAGCATTGGGGATACAGAGGCAAGCAGGGATCTCTGAGTTCCAGGCCAGCCTAGTCTACAGAGTGAGTTTCAGGACAGCTAGAGCTACACAGAGAAACCCTGTCTTGAAAAACAAACAAAGAAAAAACACCCCCCCAAACATTCCAAACCCAAAACAAATCTTTTCCACAGCCTGTAATTTCCAGCTGGCTTTGAAGTGACCTACAACCTGTATTTAGTCTACAACAATATGGACTATTTCATGTCTTCCTAGGTTCACTGAGAATACCTTACACTTTCCTTCTTTCTGCTAAATGTCTCCATGCTGCTTTGTCTTTGGATGGCTCTCTACCACCTCCAGTTCATAAACCTTTCTCAGATCAGTTTTATTTTTATGCCTCATTGGAGAGCAATTTGACAGATCTGAAAACCTTGACTGAGCCAGGTATGGGGGCTTTTATCTGTAATTACAAACATTCAGTGAGCTGAAACAGGGGAATTAAATAATTTTAAGTGAGCCTGGGTGGCATAGTGAATTCAAGGCTAGCTTGGACTATAGAATGAAACTCTGTCTCAATAAGCAAATATAAACTCTCGATTTGATAGTAGAGAAAAGTAAAATTCCACCTGGATATAGAAGCTCGTATCCACAGTCCTAGCATTTAGGAGGCTGAGGCAGAAGGAACACCACCAGAATGAGGTCAGCCTAGACTGTTTAGTAAGACCTTATCTCAACACCCTCCCAAGAGAAGTGAAATTTTTATTTGTTACACATTTAATACACTTGAATAAAAAGTCAGAAGGAAGTTAGGTACAGAGCTAAAACTCAGGTGTGTATGTGTATGTGTGAAATGTGTAGTATATGTGCACATGTGTAAGCTATAGGATGTTAACTGTCCTGTTGTCATTCTCAGAATTATTTCCTTGAGACAGGGTCTTTCACTGTATCTGGAGCTGAGTGGTAGCCAGCGAAGCCCTGGGAATGGCCATCTCCATCCCCTACAGTTTAGGGCTGTAGGGCACTCTCTTCCCTCCACTTCACTGAGGTTACAGGGAGTACACAAGCAATCACATATGGCTTTTTATGAATGTACTAGGGATTCTGAACTCTGCTCCTTATACTTGGGCAACAAGTGCTCTTACCCAGTGAGCTATCTTCCTAGTCCCCCAGTTTTATTTGGGGAGGGTCCAGCTATGCAGCCCTGGGGGACCAGGTATTCACTATGTAGGCCATGAGTTCCTCAGTGATGCTTCTGCCCATCCCTGCCCCTCCAGTGCAGGGATTACAGGCACTTATCACCACATCTAACTTTCAGTTCTTTTGTTGTTGTTGTTTTGAGACAGGGTCTTTTTACATAGTCCTGGCTGTCCTGGAACTTGATATGTAAACCAGGTTGACCTCAACTCAGAGAGTCTCCTGCCTCTGTCTCTTGAATGCTAAGATTAAAGGTGTACACCACTACACCTGGCAGTTTTGCTTTGTCCTTAAATTCAGGATTAGATATATACCACAGATTACCCCAAATTGAAAATTCATTTAGAAAAAAGGCCTAAATGTAGCTTATAAATTTTTCAGTGTTGCCTCTCTGACTGGTACCTATTTTCTCTGAGACTAAGTCATTATGAGGCACAAAAGCCACTACAAGCAGAGATCATTCACATGATAAACTGAATACTTACATTTTACGAATTGGCATCTGGCTGAATAGCTGTGGGACTGACCCATGTGAGACCAGAGTTTGGCGGTTGGGCTTGTTTAGTCCACAGGCGAGTTTTGCCAGGACCTGGAAGCACAGAGAACAATAAGATCATGAATATTATTAGTAAGGTAACTATGTAGAGTTGGTAAATATTAAAGTATGCATACATATACACAGAGGCACAGCTTAATGTCTATCCTAATAATTTCCACATGAAAATCAAAATATAATTAGAAACTCAAAACACCTGAAAATCTGTGATATTTTGTTTGTACTCTAACAAATAAGCTTGCCTGGAGATCAGAGTGCGGAGCTAGCCACTAGTTAACCATAGAGGCCAGGCAGTGGTGACACACACCTTTAATACCATTGCTCAGGAGACAGAAGCAGGCACATCTCTGTGAGTTCAAGGGCACCCTGGGCTACACGAGATTGATCTGGTCTAAAAGACAAACAGAGCTAGGCTCACACTTTTAATCCCAGCACATGGGAAACTCATGCCTTTAATCCCAGCATTAGGGAGGTGGAGACTGGAAATGATAGGGCTGGACAGAGAGGAATATAAGGCGGGTGGACACAGTTGCTTGAGCAATCCATTCAGTCTGAGGATTTGTAGAAATAGGACCTTGGCCCCTTTCAGGTTGAGTTGTCCAGGAAAGAAGTGGTTGTGGCTTGCTCCTTTGTCTTTCAGAATTTACCCCTATATGACTCCGGGATTTTATTATTAAGACCAATAAGAATTTGTACTACATCGCTGTGTTCTACAAAATCCTCTGGGAAAACGTTTTCCCCACTGTTCTCCTGAGAGAAATGAAAAACTGGTCAGAGTGTCAGAGTGACCTAAATGCTATCCACCTGAACCACACTGCTTAGGCTAGGCTAAAAGAATAAACATTTCATGTGTGACAAGGGCCAGGAGCCAATAACAACAGGGAGAGCATTGCTTCAAAGATAGCCAAGAACTGGCCAATTAAAAATATGTCCATAGTATGCTTCATCTACATCCCAAGGACAGACAGGACCGGGCCAACCAAGAATACACTCATGTCCATACTTCATTTACGTAATGCTTGTTGAATTTGCTGTTGTCAATTAGGTCTGGGTATGAAAATTAGGCGAAGACTGGTGGTCCTGCGAAATTGTGTATAAAACATCCTGTAATCCCTGGAAGGGAGTTCTTCCCACATTCACTGTGTTGAGTGTGCTGGACAAGTTCCAGGCCTAGGCTCATTTGGAATAAACCTTACTTTGCACCCAAGTCCCGGTTCCCTGGTGGTTTCTTTGGGGGGCAAGAAATCTGGGCACAAGACTCCCTACACTCTCCTAATATCAATTTTCCTCATGTCATTTTTTCCTTTCCATCAATTTGAGATTTTTCTCAAAATAGGTTTAAAAAACAGAGAAGAAATGCAAGTAAGATTCACTTATTTATGTGAACACGAAAATGCTAGAACAGGTGGTGCAGCCCTGTAATTCAAACATTTGGAAGTAAGTGTGGGAAGAGCCGGAGCTCAAGGCTGGCCTTGACCACCTACACACAGACAAGTACATAGAACTGAAAATTTAAAAAAAGTTTACCTCCCTTGACATAAATATACATTGATATATAATCACTCCTTAATTTCACTAGTAAGATTCTTTTCTGTTTCCTTTCTTTGCAGCACGGTCTGTGATGGCTGTTCTTGGTTGTCAACTTATCTACATCTAGATTAACTAAAACCAAAGTGGCTGGTATACCTGTAAAGAATTTTTCCTTTACTTTATTAAATAATTTTTTAAAAATACTTTTTATGGTTTATTTAACTTTATTTTATGTGCATTGGTGTGAAGGTGTCAGATCCCCTGCAACTGGATCTTCAGATAGTTGTGAGCTGTCATGTGGGTGCTGGGAATTGAACCCAGGTCCTCTGGAAGAACAGTCAGTACTCTTAACCTCTGAGCCATCTCTCCAGGCCCCCCTTTATTAAATAATTTGATGTGGGAAGACCTTTTTCCCCCTCAAGACAGGGTTTTTCTGTGTAGCCTTGGCTGTCCTGGAACTCACTCTATAAACGAGGGTGGCCCTGAACTCAGAGGTTGGCCTGCCTCTGCCTCCCTAGTGCTGGTATTAACTAAAGGTGTGCACCACCACCTGGCAAGACCCAATTGTAATCAGTTGAGGTAGGAAGTTCTACCTTTAATCTGTGACATACCTTCTACATGCAGCCTACATATAAAGAACATGGAAGAAGGAAGCTTGCTTTGTCTGCTTACTCTCCCTGGCCAAGTCCATTCCTTCACTGGCATTAGAGCCTATTTCCTTTGGATCCTGGCATATATTGAAGACCAACTGAGACATCTAGCCTCACAGACTGAACAGCTACTAGATTCTTGGACCTTTCATTAGTAGACACCTATTGTTAGACAAGCTGGACAACAGCCTGTAAGCCATTAATAACTCTAATACACACACACACACACACACACACACACAAATACAAATATATATTCATTCTGTAAGTTCTGTTCCTCTAGAGAAGTGGTTCTCAACCTTCCTAACACTGCAACCATTTAATACAGTTCCTCATGTGGTAACCCCCAACCATAAAATTATTTTTGTTGCTATTTAATATCTGTAATTTTGCTCGTTATGAATCATTATATAAATATCTGACATGCAGAATATCTGATTTCCAACCCCTGTGAAAGGGTCTTTCAGCACCCAAAGGGGTTGCGATCCACAGATTCAGAACCACTAGAGAACCACTCTAGAGAACCCTGACTAATACACAGTCTCTGTATTATAAGGCAGGCTCTGGCTGTCCTGGAACTCACTAGACAAGGTTGGCCTAGAATCCAAAGATCCACTCACTTCTGCCTCCCAAATGGAGAAAATAAAAAAATTAAAAATTAAAAGTGTGCACCACCTGGGAAACATTCCTTCATTGCTGGTGGGAGTGTAAATTTGTATACCCACTTTGGAAGTCAGTGTGACAGTTTCTAAGGAAACTGGGAATCAACATATCACAAGACCCAGTTATACCACTCGTGGGCATATACTCAAAGGATGCTCAATCATAACACTTGCTCAACTATGTTCATAGCAGCTTTATTTGTAATAGCCAGAATCTGTAAACAACCTAGATGTCCCTCAACTGAGGAATGAATAATGAAAATGTGGTATATTTACATAATCAAGGATTACTCAGCTGTTAAAAGCACCAGAAAATCTGCAAATGGATGGAACTTGATAAAATCATCCCGAATGAGGTAACCCAGATTGAGAAGGACAAATATGGTATGTACTCACTCCTAAGTGGATATTAGCTGTAAAATAAAGAATAACTATGCTACAACCCACAGACCCAGAGACACTGGGTAACAAGGAGGGTTCATGAGGGGACACCCATATCTCCCTGGGAGGGGGAAATAGAAGAGATTTGGTGAGTGGACTGAGGGCGGATGAGGATGGTACCTTGAGCAATCAGGTGGGCGGGATGCATGGAGGGGAAGAGCGCTGAGGGGGACTTCAGGGAGGGGGGCTGACATTTTGGTGGTCAGATGGAAGCCTGGCGCAGAGGAATCTCCCAGGAGTCTATGGGGAGGACCCCAGCTTATACTCCTAGCAAAGGCAGATAAGCAGCCTGAACTGGTCATCTCCTGTGACCACCTGGTGTCTGACAGAGGCAGAAGCAGAGGTCACAGTCACACAACAGGTGGAGTTTGAGAGTCCTGCAGAGGAGGAGAAAGGAGTGTAGGAGCCAGAGGGGTCAAGGACAACATGGAAAGGTTCACACAATCAACTAACCTGGACTCACAGAGACCAAAACGACAACCAGGGAGCCTGCATGAGACTGTCCTAGGCCCTCTGCATATTATGTTACAGTTGTGTAGCTTGGTTGTCTTATGGAACTCCTAACAGTGATAACAGGCGCTGTCTCCAACTCTTACTGGCTTTCAGGATCCTACTCATACTGGGTTGCCTTGCCCATTCTTAACACATGGGGTGGTGCTTAGCCTTACTGAAACTTGATATTCCATGTCTTATTGATTCTCCTGGGAGCCTTGTGCTTTCCTAGAGACAAAAGAAGAGGGCATTGGTTGTGGGAGGGGGGATGAAGAGGGTCCGAGAGGGGAGAATGGGGGGAGGCTGTGGCTGGATGTAAATAGATAAGGTCAGGTGGTGATGACCCAGGCCTTTAATCCCAGCACTGGGGAGGCAGAGGCAGGGAGGTCTCTGAGTTTCAGGACAGGCTCCAAAGCTACAGAGAAACCCTGTCTTGAAAAACAAACAAACAAACAAATAAATAAATAGATGAATTAAAACAACAATACACATATACAAAATGTGCACCACCATGATCAGCTATTGGTAAGATTCCTTAGTAACTTCAACTAGGCAACATTTAGTATAATCTATATTATATTAGGAATATTATTTTTCTTCCTTTCATGTGGCTAACAACCCCAAAATTTCTCGTGGGCAGCTTAGCGACTTTCCTTCTATTAGAGGGAAAAGCAGGTGGCAACAAGCTGGCCAGGCACTGCTCAATGACTGAGCCTGCTTAGAGGGTCTGAAGTCTCAGAGTCTCACTGTACTTTAGTCACCGCTACTTATAGATTAGTTATTCTGCTCCTGATTTTTGAGAATTGTCTGTTTTTCCTATTTTGAAAATAGTGGTCCAGCCAGGCGGTGGTGGTGCACGCCTTTAATCACAGCACCTGGGAGAGAGAGGCAGGTGGATCTTTGTGAGTTCGAGGCCAGTCTGGTCTATAAAGTGAGTTCTAGGACAGTCAGGGCTGTTGCACAGAAACAAAAAAAAAAAAAAAAAAAAAAAAAAGCAAATAGTGGTCCAAAGTAAAATTTTACTGCCACCTTTCTCTTATTGTCCCAACCACTCAAACCTGCACCTGTGAAACAGGCTGTGCATAATCCTGCACACACTTGCAACTCCAGCACTGGAGGGAAGAGCAGAAACATCTCTGGGGCTTGTTGGCTGCTAGGCTAGCCCACTCTCCTCCAAATAAATGCTAGTTGTAGGTTCAGAAAGAAACCCTGCCTAAAAGAAGTGCAGCAGAGAGTGACAGAGTGTGACACACACATGGACACAACACAAACATATGTCAAACTCACACCCATATACATAGAGACAAGGAACAAACACATAAAATATCCAGGCAATTTCATATAAGGAAACAACAGAGCTAAGAGTAGTAGCAGATGCCTGTAAACTCAGGACTTGGGAGAAAGAGACAGGAGGATCAACGTTGTCTTTGGTACACAAGAAGTTCAAGGCCAACCTGAGCTACATGAGACCCTGCCTCAAAAAGTCAAAAAATATAGGATGAAACAACAACAAAATATACAGCAAGTGAAAATAAACAAAATAGGCTAATATATAAAATTACAAAGCCTCAGCTTTTTTTCTTTTTCTATTCGAGACAGAGTTTTTCTTTCTCTGTGTAATAGCTCTAGCTCTCCTGGAACTCAATTTGTAGACCAGACTGGCCTTGAACTCACAGACCAACTGCCTTACCTTTATAAATATATATATATATATATATATATATATATATATATATATATATATATAATATAAGTTTATTTTTATGTGCATTGGTGTTTTGCCTGCATGTATGTCTGTGTGAGGGTGATGGATCCCTTGGAATTGCAGTTACAGACGGCTGTGAGCTGCCATGAGGATGCTGGGAATTGAACCAGGGTCCTCTGGAAGAGCAGCCAGTGCTTTAACCGCTGTGCCATCTCTCCAGCCCATGTCTCAGCTTTTCTATACGGATGGTTCAGACATTAAGAAAATATTTTTTTTTGGTCAGATTTTAGGCTGCTGCTTAGGAAAGTACTTATGTAATATCAAGTAATGTCATTACTCAAGCTTTGATTTGAGTCTCAATATGAATTTTATTTTATCTAAATTTTTTAAAAATTACATTTATGAGGGGCATTGCACATATGGAGGTCAAAGAACAATCTGGTTCTCTTCTACCATGTGGGTTCTAGGTAGAACTCAGGTCGTTCGTTAAGTTTGGTGGTAAGTGCCTTTACCCACTGAACCATCTTACCAGTCCCAAAACTTCAATTAAGAAAATTTATTTTATGTGTGCAGGTGTTTTGTCTGCATTCCTATCTTATAGCATGTGCATGCAATGCCCTCAGAAGACAGAAGACGTGTTGGGTCCCTAGAACTATTTTACAGACAGTTGAGAACTACCATGTGGGTGGTGGGAATTGAATTCATGTCCTCTGCAGAACAGCCAGCGCTCTCAACGACTGAGTCCCCTCTCCAGTCCCTCATTTTTTATTTTCTATGTTTTTTTTTAAAGCTTTTTGAGTCAAAGTCTTACATAGAGTAGACTGGCTGGAACTCTAGAACTCTTGATTTCCTGCTTCCACCTCCCAAGGGGTGAAGGTGCAGACATGGACTACAGCATTAGGCTCTCCAGATGCATTTTAATATCCACTAACATCCATCCTTGCTGCACTTCCTCTTTGACGTCTACAGTAAGCATTCACCTTATTGTGTGAAATTCCAGCTGAACACTGAAAACCAGTCTTCTTTTCTATGGTTGCTCTCATTTCTTCCACAATCACTGCTCCCACGGTCAAGTGTAGGTCTGGAGAGGTGGTATCACCAATCTGAAGAGAACCAAGCCACTGAAGTAAGCCCTGTTTTCGATTTTCCTCTGAAAGAAGTTGAGATTACATTTAGACATTTTTAAAATTATTTTCAGTCATGAATCACATAACATTATCAAGGGAAGACTACATATATCATGGTATATGGCTTTAGAACTTAATGTATAGTACGCTATATGATCTAGCTTTCTCCAAGTACATGATATTTGCACAATGATGAAATCACCAACACATTTCCCAGAGCCTGACATTAAGTAGCACATAACTATATTACCATTCAGTACAACAATGGTTTGAGTTCAGGTACTTTAGACACATAGGTTTACTTCAAACCTTATCTTTATTTGTGTGTCTGTGTATGCCATGTGTGTGGGGACCTCTGGGAGCAAGAAGAAGATTTGGGATCCTTTGGAGCTGGAGTTGAAAGTGGTTGTCTCACAATGTGAATGCTAGGAACCAAATTTTGGTCCTCTAGAGAACAGCAAGTGCTTTTAACTCCTAAGCCATCTATCTCTCCAGCCCATTTAACTTATGTAGATCAAAGGGATCAAACACAGGTTGTTAGGTTTGGCTGCAGGCCCTTTTACCTGCTGAGACATCTCGCCAGCCCTAGATACATACATTTAGAAAACCAATGACATTCAAACATACCAGTTGCAGCAGTTTAGTTTCAGCTTAGGTTAAAACTTATAGTAATAATGTGTAACAAATATTTTTATGTTAATAATTATTCATGAATAATGATTTATTGATTTTTGCAGTGCTGAGGCTAGAACCCATAGTTCAAACATGGTACCATTTATCTATATTCCCAGTCCAGCAACTATGATTTAAAAGCATGTTTCCTCAAATTTTCATTTTTACATTTCTGTGTATCCTTGACAGTCCTGGAACTCACTCTGTAGAAGAGGCTGACCTTAAACTCTGAGATCCATCTGCCTGGGATTAAAGGCATACACCATCACTGCTGGGCTATACTCTATTCTCTCTTTCTCTCTCAGCAGGGTTTCTCTGTGTAACAGCCTGGCTGTCCTGGAACTCGCTCTTGTAAACCAGGCTGGTCTTGAACTCACAGAGATCCACCTGCTCCTTCCTCCCAAGTGCTGGGATTAAAGGTGTGTGCCACCACTGCCCAGTCTACACTCTATTCTTAATAAAAGTTTAGAATTAACTCCACCCCCACCCATTTTCCACTGTGCAGTCAGTCAACAGAGCCCACTTCAAAATTATTTCCCACAACACTATAACTCTTCCTGCTTTACTCACCTTCTATTTCTTACTTACACTACCATAACTCTTTAAAAAGTATTTGTTTTTACATGTACACTTGTGTGTTTTTGTATAAGAGTGTGCATGTGAGTGCAGGTGTTCTCAGAAGAAAGCGTCAAATTCCTGGAGTTACAAGTGGTTGTAAACTGTCTGATGTGGGTGTTGGGAACCAAATGTGGGTCTTCTACAAGAAGGTAGAAGGTGTGCTCCTGACCACTGAGCCATCTCTTTAATTTTTTTTTAAAGATTTATTTATTATATATACAACATTCTGCCTCCACGTATGCCTGAAGGCCAGAAGAGGGCACCAGATCTCACTACAGATGGCTGTGAGCCACCATGTGGTTGCTGGGAATTGAACTCAGTACCTCTGGAAGAGCAGCCAGTGCTCTTAACCTCTGAGCCATTTCTTCAGCCCCCCCATCTCTTTAATTTAAAAACAAATTAAGATGTATTTATTTTGTAGGTTGAGGAACCGGGTATGCACCAAAGCACACATGTGGAGATCAAAGAACAACTTGCAGGAGTCAGTGCTTTCCTTTCACAGTGCAGGTCCTAGGGACTGAATTCAGGTCATCAGGCATCAGTAAGTGCCTTCACTTGCTGTGGAGTTTTGAATGAGAATGGTGTCCCGGAAGCTCATATATTTGAATACTTGGTCCTCAGCTGGTACAAAATGTTTGAAAAGAATTAGAAGGTATAGATTTTTTTGAAGAGGCACGTCCCTGGGGGTAGGCTTTGAGGTTTTAAAAGCCCATGACATTTCTGGTTAGTGTTCTCTCTCTCTCTCTCTCTCTCTCTCTCTCTCTCTCTCTCTCTCTCTCAAGGTTTTTGTCCAACAATTAAGTTCTCAGCTACTGCTCCAGCACCATGACTAACTGACTAAAACTGTAAGCCCAATAAACTCTTTCTTCTATAAGTTGCTTTGTTCATGGCATCTGCACAGCAATAGAAAAGTAAGGCCCCTGCAGAATGAGGCTAATCCACCTCAACTCTTCCCACTTGGTTTGAGGGTGTACTCAGAGGACAAGCACTTGCTAGTACACTGGAGGTCCTGCATTTGTCTCTAGTGTAAAACAAAATAAAAGCCTCAAACTCAAAACTCACCATATAATGCCCATAATTTAAACAATCTTAACTACTAATATTATCAATCTATCAACCTTATCTTCCTGTTTAAAACTGCAGTTGTCTCTCACAAAACTTACAACCTAAAAGATTTATGTGTGATTGGGTGTGGCAGTACATGCTTGAAATCCTAGTAACTACAATGGCTGGGCGGGGTGGGGGGGTGGTGTAGAGAATTTGAGGCCAGCCTGGGCTACAGAGGAAGACCCTTTCTCTTGAGAAAAAATTTTAAATCGGTCAATCGCTACTTTTAAAAAGTTCTCCATTTAAAAAGTTCATTCTGTGGAGGGCCGGACCACATTCTCCATTGCTTCTAGGAACAAAGGTAGAGATTGACCTCTGTGACCTCAAGGCGTGGTAGTATACGCCTTTGGTCCCAATGCCTGGGAGGCAGAGACAAGCAGATCTCTGTGAGTTCAAGGTGATGTAGCACATGCCTTTAATCCCAGCGCACGTGCTTGGTAACTCTCTACCGCTGCGTCCCTGCCTACTCCCGAGGCATCATCTGGGATAATGGGCAGTGGACCCATCCAAGAGTGACACGTCAGAAGCGAGGACTGTTTCCTTTATAAGGGTTGGGTTCCATCTTATCTGGGTCTCCGCCATGTTGGCTGATGCCCGCTCTCCCAAGGGGCATTAAAGCTTTACTGCAGAAGTATCCTATGTGTACCGCGTGGTTCTTGCTGGCGAGACGGTAGCGCGGGACATCATTCTGGAGCTGGAGAGATGGCTCAGCAGTTAGAGCACTGACTGCTCTTCCAGAGGACCTGGGTTCAACACTATGAATTAATCTACAGATGAAGGAAGCAGTCAGCCTTCTACCTTCTGTTGATAACACTAAACTGACGTGGTTATATAGCTAAAGAGATATTTACTTTCAAACAAATTTTACACTTCTCATCATGTATATATCTGGAAAGATAAAGAAAATTTGCATATCCTTTCATGTGAGTTTCTGTGATACATAACAGGCAATAATTTATCATTTTAGAAAAAAATCAGCATAACCAGGCAAAGCAGGTTCCAAAAGCACGAAGCAGAAATAATGTGACACAAGTACCTTTCTGGATAGTCTCTTCTACTGCAGGGCCTCGGGGCAACCCTTCAATGTAAGTGCTCGGTAACAAGTCTGCTGAGATAGGCTGATCATGGAACTTTTGAAGTCTTTCTTGCACAGCACTGGTTAGGTCTATATAAGCCTCATCGATGCTGGCACGTTCAATCACAGCAAACTGAGACATTATCTCCATGACTTCAACACTAGCTTCCCGGTACCTAAGTATAAGGATCATACACGCAGGCCATAAATGAATACAACCTTGAGACTGTCAGCCCCATGTTGTGCTTTCCATAATGAACAAGAATACATGTTTGTAATTCCAGCACATGGGAGGCAGAGGCAGGCAGATCTCTGAATTGGGAGGCCGGTCTGGTCTATACAATGAGTTCCAGGACAGCCAGGACTACACGGAAACTCTGTCTCTCCAAAAAAAAAAAAAAAAAAAAAAAAAAGAATATCCATAAGCAAGTGACAAGTGGCTTAATAAAGTAATAATTACCCAACTGAAGGAAACAATGGATAGGTAGACAAACAATAGAAACAAGAAAAAGGAAGAATCCTAGGAAAGCCTTTTCATGCACTGCTAGCATTATACCAAGTTAAAAAGCATACAGACCCTGAACATACTCATGTGTTAAGGACCTCTCTAAAAGGAAAAGAAATGCCTTGCACCATGAAACATTCTACTATATTCACTTATCCCTTTGCTATTTACATACAGCCAAAAAAATCTTTTGCTTCAGAGTCTACCTTCAAACAAGACAACTTATGCAGAACATGGCACTCAGCACAACAGATCTTTCTTACGACAGCAACTCTCACTACAAATTAACAAACTGACTATGGACTTCAGTTTCAGTCAACGGTGTTTGGCTAGTGTAAGCCAATCGCTCTGGACATGCTATCATTCAAATTATGAAGACAAGTGCCTAGAATTTGGTGATACACTTGGGCAGCGAGGTCACAGTCTTTTGGGGAATCCCATTTTATCATAGATTTATGTAAGACATGGGGTAGCCTTTTGTCAACTTGACACAAGCTAGGGTCATCTGGGAAAAGAAAACCTCAACTGAGAAAATGCCTCCATCAGACTGGCCTGTAGGCAAGTCTGGGAGGCATTTTCTTGATTACTCATGGCTGTGGAAAGGCCCAGTTTAGTGAGTGCAGTGCTACTCCTGGGCAGGTATCCTAGGTTGTATAAAAAAAGCAAACTGTGTACAGACTGAGTATATCCATACATATATAGATACACACATCCACATATATATATATACATATATATATAACATGCACATATATATATCATACTAAAATAAAGAGGTCATGAATTTGAAAGAATTTGTGTGTGTGCAAGGAAGATTTGGAGGAAGAAAAGGGAGAGGGAAATAATGTAATTGTAATCTCAAAAATTTATATATAAGAAAATTGAGTGAGCTATGGGGAGCAAGACATGGTCTTTACTTCAGTTTCTGCCTCTAGGTTCCTGTTGTCAGTTCCTGCCCCATCTTCAATCTCAGTAATGGACTGTGACCTGGAATGTAAGTCAAATAATCCCTTTCCTCCCCCAAGGTGCTTTTGGTCAGTGTTTTATTACAGCTATAGAAAGCAAACTAAGAAAAAGAAAAAAGGAAAGCAAACTAAGATAAACCATCAATGGCTCTTCTAGCCAAATAGCTAGTTTTCTACAACAATCTGGATACTTTCTTTACTTTGGTTTGGATTTGCTATATAATTTAAAGTTCTTTGATCTTGTTATATTTTCCATAAGATGGAAATATTTTCATGTCTTCACTAATATGCCCTAAAAACTATTATTATTGTTCTAAAATGTCATCAAATGAGAATTATAGATTCTTTTACTTTCCTCTTACAATCTTTATTTGCATTAGGAAAAAGTCTCAAAGGTCAAAGGACAAAAAACAAGCTAGTGTGCAATACACTCACACACAAAGCTGGAAAAGGGTGTCCCATTGTAGTAGTCAGGACATTTTTACAGTCTCTCAAGAAATTATTCCATTTTGAAGAATATTTGAAAAAATATACAAACTATTAGTGCACATGTTTTTGTAAAGAGCATTCTCATAACCTAGTATCTTAACTACTAAAATGATTTTAAATTGCTAGGTCTTTTAAACTCTCTGACCTATATACTTATTCCTAAATATCCTAAGTCCACACACAACTGCTCATGATTGACTAAATAATTGCTTTGTCCTTTGTTTTCTGAGGCAGTGTCTCAGATAGCCCAAGTTGGCCTGAAATTCATTCACTGGGTACCTGGGGATGACCCTGAACTCCAGATCCTCCTGTCTCTACACCCTAAGTGCTGGAATTACATGGATATGCTATTCACCCAACTATTCAGGTTTTAAAAATAAATGGTTCAACTTAAGTTAGTAAAGTATGCCTTTTCAAAATCAAATTTTGACCCAAACAATATATATTTCATAGAAGCTATACTGCTAACATAGCATGCAATACTTCATGTACACTAAGTGAATTAATTCTGCTTTATGGTTAAGTTACTAATCTTTTTTTTTTTTTTAGACAAGGTTTCTTGGAGTAGCCCTGGCTGTCCTGAAATTCACTCTGTATACCAGACTGGCCTCAAACTCACAGAGATCCATCTGCCTCTTCCTCCTCAGTGCTAGGATTAAAGGTATGCACCAACACCTCCGGTAAGCTATTAATCTTTTGTCAAGTCTATCTTTAGACATCCAGTTCATAGGTCAATTCAGAAATATTTCAAGTCCTACAGCATACTGTACAACACAGTGTACTGTAAGAATGTAGATACTAGAATCGAAAAAGAACAGATGTGAATCTTCAGGCTTCCACTCAGCTACCGAACTTAAACTATTTAATCTCTTCTGAGCTGGGGAATGTAGCTTGGTCTGTAGAGTATTTGCTTAGCATACATAAAACCCTGGGTTCTATCCCCACCATTGCAAAAAATCTAACATGGTAGAGCAGGCCGTAATCTCAGCATTTAGGAGGTGGAGAAAGAACATCAGGAGTTGAAGTCATCCTCCATTACAAAATGAGTTCAAGGCTTACCCTGGGATATATGATACCCTGCATCAAAAACAAAACTCGAGAAACCAAAACCATTATAAAGAAAGGATCACCAGCTTTACTAGTACCTACCTAGAAGTAATGTGAGAGTGAACAGGGCGACTGCCTATAAAGAACACTGCCTGGAATACATAGTCAGTATGTATTCACTGTTAGGACTTGTGGAGGTTTGAAAAGGAATGACCCCCATATGTTCATATATTTGAACATTTGCTCATTAGGGAGTGGCACCATGTGACAGGGATTAGGAGGTGTGATCTTGTTAGAGTAGATGTAGTTTGTACTGCGGGTGGGCTTTGGGGTTTCAAATGCTTAGGCCAGACCTAGTGTCTCTGCCTCTTCCTGCTGCTTTTGGATCTGGATGTAGAACTCTGAGCTGCCAGCCATACTGAACCTCATAGAAGAGAAAGTACACTTGAACACATTGGCACAGGAGACCGCTTCCTAAATATAACCCCAGTACTACAGACACTGAGAGAAACAAACGGGACCTCCTGAAAGCTTCTGTAAAGCAAAGAACACAGTCAATAAGACAAAACGGCAGCCTACATACAGAATGGGAAAATATCTTCACCAACCCACATGAGACAGACAGCTGATCTCTAAAATATACAAAGAATTCAAAAATTAGTCATCAAAAGAACAAATAATCCAATACAAAAATGAGTAGAGACTTAGAGAACTCTCAACAGAGGAATCTAAAATGGCTGAAAGACACTTGAGGAAATGCTCAACATCCTTAGCCATCAGAGAAAAGCGAATCAAAACAACTCTGAGATTCCATCTTATACCTGTAAGAATGCCAAGACCATAACACTGATGACAACTTATGCTGGAGAGGATGTGTGGTAAAGGGAACACTCCTGCATTGCTGGTGGAAGCACAAACTGGTACAGCCGCTTTGCATACCTGCATGGCGACTTCTCAGAAAATTAGGAAACAACCTACCTCAAGACCCAGCAATATCACTTTTGGGTATATACCCAAAGGATGCTCAATCCGTACCACAAGGACATGTGCTCAACTATGTTTATAGCAGCATTATTTGTCATAGCTAGAACCTGGAAACAACCTAAGTGCCCCTTGACTGAAGAATGGATAAGATGTGGTACATTTACACAATGGAGTACTATAGAGTAGAAAAAAACCAATGACATCTTGAAATTTGCAGGCAAATGGATGGATCTAGAAAACATCATATTGAGTGAGGTAACCCAGACCCAGAAAGACAATTATCATATGTACTCACTCATAAGTGGCTTTATACATAAAACAAAGAAAACCAGCCTACAATTCACAATCCCAGAGAAACTAGACAACAACGAGGACCTTAAGAGAGCCATACATGGATCTAATGTACATGGGAAGTAGGAAAAAAACAAGATCTTCTGAGTAAATTGGGAGTATGGGAACCACGGGAGAAGGCAGAAGGGGAGGGGATAGGAAGGGAAGAGAGCAGAGGAAAATATATAGCTCAATAAAAACAATAATAATTAAAAAAGAACTCTGAGCTGCCCTGTCTGCCTGTGTGCTGCCATACTCTCTTCTCTGAAAATCTAAGCAAGCCACAATTAAATGTTTTCTTTTTATAAGAGCTGTCATGGTCATGTTGTCTCTTCACAGCAATAGAACACTGACTAAAGCAGGACCATTTTTTTTTAATTTTTTTTTTAGTAATTTTATTAAATTATAAAAGTTTCCATTTCCGCCCCTCCTCCCACCACCCTCCCACTCCCCCCACTCCCTCTCCTCCTCCCTCTCCATCCCTAAGAGCAGTCAGGGTTTCCTGCCCAGTGGGAAGTTCAAGTTCCTCCCGCCTCCCTCCAGGTCCAGGAAGGTGAGTGTCCAGACGGACTGGATCCGCAAAATCCAGTATATGCAGAGGAAACAAGTCCCAGTGCCATTGTCAATGGCTTTTCAGAAAGACTTCGGGAAGCAGGACCATTTTAATGACTGGAGCTTGTGTCTACCTCTACACATGTCTCTCATTCTAAGGCAAACCTTCAAGTTTGCAGAGAGACAGAATCAACTGAAGAAAAAAAAAAGGCAGGGGTTGGAGAGGTAGCTAAGCAGTTAAAAGCACTGGCTGTTCTTCAGTTCAATTCCCTGCACCCATATGGCAGCTCAAAACTGTCTATAACTCCAGTTCCAGGAGATCTGACACCCTCACACAGACATACGTGCAGATAAAACAGCAGTGCACATGAAATAAAAATAATTTTTTTTAAAAAAAAAAGGCAAATAAAGTGGCTTCCCATCCTTTCCAACTTGGGCTCAGGAAAGTGGCTCCCACAAAGAAGGTGGGAATAAGAAGGGTCATTTGTCATCAATGAGGCCCAATGTAGGTGATGGGAAACAAACTCAGGTCCTCTCTGAAAGTAGTACCTCCTCTTAACCATTGAGCCATCTTTCATCTCCATTAAAAATAATGACTGATTTTTAAACAAGGAAGATAATAAGTGGTTCCTTAAAGACAAGAACTTAAAAGCAATAATAAAATTATTACTGAAGTACACATAAAATATTTAACTCATAGACACAGGATGTTGACAGAAAAACATTTCATATTTGTTTGAACAACAGTTGATTGAGTATACTGCAAGGAGCAACAAGCTAGCAGTAACAAATATCACCTGTAGCTTTTTTTTTTTTTTTAAGTGGTCCTTGGTATTAAACCTAGGATTGAATAAATGCTAGGCAACCACTCTATCACTGGGCCACACTCCCATATCCACAAAACACTGCCTCAGTCCTCTATGTTCCTTTACAATGTTTTTTGCTTACTTGGTGAGGTTAGCTTTCCCACGGGACTCACGAACTTGTGCCAGTAGAAGATCTGGACATAGCTTCTTAGCATCATCTGCCCACATGTTTCTAGTGACCCCAAATGCACGAGCTTCATAACTCACTGCAATAATTCTAAAGTTAGGGAGAGAAAAGGAAACAAAACCAAAAGTATTACATGATCTCAAACAACAAACGCTAACAGAAGTAAGCTATAAACACATAAAATTAGAAATTTTGTGACCACAGATGCTATTATTCAATTGCAGACACAGCAGTTCAGAAACCTCAAAAATAAGACCTAGAATAGAATCACTGAGTTTAAAAATCATTGAGATTTTGCCCTCTGTGGGTACTGTATGCAAGTGGTACAGACATAGAAGTGGACAAAACACTCAAATACACACACACAATTTTTTTTTTTTTTTTTACATACTAAGAGGGGCTGGAAAGATGGCTCAGTCTCAGTAAAGTGTCAGCCATGCAAGTAAGCAGACCTAAGTTGGGATTCCTAGGACCCACAGAAAAAGCTGGGTGCAGCAGCTTTAATTCCAGGTCTGTGAGAGTAGAAACAGGTGGCTCTCTATACTTGCTGACCAGTCAGCCTAGCTGAATCTGATGCGTGTGTGGTGTGCATGCACAAACACACATACACACCACTATCAATAATACATACCCACCACCTTTCCATGATTTGTACTGTACAACTGCACAAGGTTTATTCCTCAAATGAGGATTTTGCCGTTGTTCCACTTGGACAAAAAAACAATCCATATCCACGAGAGCAACCACTCGATCCTGTCCAGTAGCCATTTATTTCTGGAAGACATTTTATAAATGGAAAAATAATTAATCTTAAATACAAAAACATGTGTGGTAGGTGTACATCTTTGATCTCAGCACTCAGGAGGAAGAGGCAGATAGATCTTTATTGAGGTTTACTGGGGTACCAGTCCCTAAACCTCTCAGGATCCAAAAGGAATGCTACAGCAAGTGCGGGAACTGGCTATAGGAATGAGAGTAAAGGAAATGAATCAGCTCACACACATCTTCTTATCACGTCCCATTTATTCTTCTGTCCTGCTGCAAAAGTTTCGTCTAGCTTATACACATATAGACACAATCAACAATTCTCTGGCACTAGTCACGGTACAGGGCTGGAATTCCTTCTGTGTCATAAAAGGTAGATAAGTATAGCACTAATAATAAACACCCAGAGACAGATTTCAATATCTGAAAATCAGAAAAGCAAAACAGTCAAGCCACTAGAGAAGTCTTACCTCTACCAAGGCTGGGCAACTGCAGACTGAGCCCTGAGCCCTGTCTCCTCCCGTTTTATATTCCCCTTTAGTGCTGGGATTAAAAGCATGTGACTCCTTAGTACTGGAATTAAAGGTGTGTGACATCTTTGCTTCTAGTGGCTTAGTTTTACCTTCTGATTTTCAGGCAAGCTTATTTATTAAAACATAAAATACCACTACAGATAAGGATTTTTATACAAAGCTGTAGCTGTCAGCTTACTTTTTGGCTCAAAGTGGGATGGTCCATGAAAGCCTCTGTGAACTCTTAAGGGGGAAGGAGGTTAAATAAGAGAGAGATTGAGTCATTAGGGAAGCTAGGGAGGGGGATTCATGTGCTACAACATATTCTTAAACGACTAAGTGAAGAGCTAAAAAGTTTTTAATCAGTAGAAGCCATAAGCAAGGCAAGAATCATCCTTTACTGGGGGGAGTGGGAGGGTGTTGGGGCGTAAATGGAAACTTTTATAATTTAATAAAATTGCTTAAAAAAAAAAGAATCATCCTTTACCTCGGTGCAGTAAATAGTAGAATAGGGGTAAACTGAGGTTGCTGTCTCCCAAGTTGACTGTGGGAGAATTCAGGACACCTAGTATATATTCTATATATCAAAATTATACAGTAGAATGAAAAGTCCTCTTCCAAGCTAGCCACAGATATATGAGCCCAGTAGATGAGATAAACACACAAGCAGTGGAAAACAGAATAGCTATTCTTAGGGAAGAGATGAAGCGACTCATAAGAGAGATTACAGAGAGGACCAGCCGTGGCTCCCTATCACTCAGCTGGTAGGTCAGTCTGTTGAATACTAGTTATCCTGCAATACCTCTCATGGCCCTTGACGGATCTTCAGGTCCACACAGTGAGACCCTTTCTCAAATAACAATTGTATTTCTACATTCTAATAGATGAGCCTCACATGAATAGGAGCATGGGAACTAAGAATGGAAGGCATTTCCTTACTGTTGACATGAGAATAAAGTAATACAATTTTATAAAGGTAATACATAAAGCTTTAAATACAGTTTCAGGAGGCTCAGATTCTCCTGCCTTTATTTCCCAAGTGGTGGGATTACAAGCATGCATCAGTACACCTGGCTACTCACTCTCAGTAACAGAATTTGATAAATAGCCAAAGTTGCCTGTCGTATTACTGTTCTGTTGTGTGAAGGGACACCAAGCAACTCTTATAAAAGAGAGCATTTAATTGGGGGCTTGGTTACAGAGTGTTAGAGGCACGAAGCAGACAGGCATGGGGCTGGAGTGGTAGCTGAAAAGTGTTCCATCCTGCTCTATAGCCAGAGAGAAGTAACTGGGCCTACTGTGGGCTTTTGAAACCTCAAAGCCCACCCCTAGCGGCACAGCTCTACTGTGGAATAATCCTCCCTACACTGTGGATATATATTCCTCTCAATGATTAATAAAAAGTTGACAGGCTGGTAGTGGGGTAGGAAGCATAGGTGGGACAACCAAAACAGATGACTCTGGAGTCAGAAGAGACTCCAGCCAGAGGCCGAGGAAGCAGGTTGTGTAGAAAATGAGGTAACAAGTCAAGAGTCATGGAGTAAAGCATAGATAAGAAATATGGGTTAATTTAAATGTAAGAGTTGTCTAGCAACAAGCCTGAGCTATTCTGAGTGGCTATTTGTGAAGTGGCTGCTCGGACAGGGAATTTCCACTTACACAGCCCCTCTAATAAGGTCACACCTCTAACTCTGTCCAAACAGTTCCACTACCTAAAGACCAATCTTCCAAACATATGAGTCTGGGGGTGGGGTCACTGTCACTCAAACCACCATAATGTCTAAAAATGGACACTCAGCATCATCATTCATAGGAAAATGAAAATTAAAACTACTCAGACCAAAACCCCACAAAGTATACTAGGGAGGGGGACAAAAGGGTAATCTAGTTGATAGATAAACCCTAACTGTAAATTTAGAAAAAAAAAAGAAGAAAATGTTGTATATCAAGCAACCTCAGATTGAAAACATTCAGGAAAAAAAACATGCACAATGACTGTATATGTATACTTTCCATCATTCTCTATGAGATACAGAATATCTATTTATATAGTACTTATATTGTGCTAGGATTAGGATTTGAAGTATTTGTGAAAGGGTGGGGTGGGATGTTTCTCACTGTTAGAGCTCTTTCCTAGCATTCTCAAGGCTACAACTTTGAACCTTAGCAAGTGACTCTGTATGTGTGTGTCTATATATACAATGGCATAGGTCATATGCAAACACTACATATGACATTTTATGTAAGAGACTCAAGCATCTGCAGACTGAGTATTGTGCAGAAGAGTATTCTGGAATCAATCTTCCTGTGAATTTGGAAGGAATATATATATATATATATATATACATACATATATATATATTATCATAGCATTCATGCAAAATTGGAGGGGGCGTGAGACAGGGTCTCACTGTGTAGCTCCGGCTACCCTGTAACTCACTATAAAGACCAGGTTGGCTTCAAAGTCACAGAGATCCAACTGCCTCTGCTAGGACTAAAGGTGTTTGCCACCACAACTGTAATCAGGTAAAACTGCTTATTTTGAAATAATTTTTAAAAAATTTAGATATAGAGAATAGTAGCACACTTCTGTAATTCTAGCATTCAAGTGGCTAAGGCAAGATGATTTTAAATTCAAGGTCAACCTGAGCTACACAGAAAGAACTTTGTTCCAAGAAAATACATACACACAAAGAGAATAATCTAATACTACATAAATACCATTTCTCTGCAAACTTTCAACAGCTCCTACCCGTGACAACTGCTTGTGATGCTCAGTGATTTTCTATTTGTGCAATTCCTTTGTTGTTATGAGAAGTGGTTACTTTATTTTTTTCTTTTCCCCTGTACTTACTTATTTTTAAAAGACAGAACGTCACATAGCCCAAATTGGCCTCAAAACTTGCTCTGTAGCCACAAATGACCTAGAAGTCTTTGATCCTCCTGCTAAACGCTGAGATTACAAGTACTTGTGACCACTGCCATGGCATCATGATTTTTAAAGGTGCTCAAGGCACTTACACTACGCAGCAGCTTTGCATACCAATGGCCTATCATAACTAACACTTTCACAGAAACACAGGAAATTCATGATTTAAATACAAGAAACAGGTTATACAGATGAGTGAGTACCTAACCGTAACTTGAAAATTTTTTTTTCAAATGAACATTCACCTTGAAAATAAGCTGCAGTATTAGTGTCAAGAAAATAAATAATTAAAGATCTGAATGTTCAAGGCCTTAACTCCTTACAAATCCATCTAATCACTCACCTAAAACAAAGTGATCTTAGGTTAAAAACTCGCAAGTCTGGCATGCCTTTGTTTTGAAGAGGTTTTTCTGTCATACTGGAACAGATAAAGCCAGAAAATGGCAAATGTGCTGCCACAATCAATACAGGGACGTGCCACATTCGATATAGATATCAGATACGAAACAAGAATCTGATTTAAGGGCAGTAAACATAAACTAAGTATAAAAAAAACCTCATAAAACACACGCAGGCTTAACAATGAGGCTGTTAAGCCTCTCACTTTATGTGTTCTTTTTGTACTAATGTCTGTATCAGTGTAAAATCACCACTGCCGAAACTTTGCTTCTGAAAGGATTATGTTAATTTAGCTTAGGCTGTTTTCCTTTTTTTTTCTTTTCTTTTTTTTCTGAAGCAGAATCTCACGCTGTGGCTCAGGCTGTCCTCAAACCCAAAGCAATCCTACTGCCTCAGCCTCCAGAGGCGTAGTGGGATGCGTTTTAAAACATTTTGGTTTACACCCTTCTGTACAAAACAAATCTGGAGTGTAGTAACACGCACAAGAAAATATGTACCGGTGAAGAGGAAAGTTTAAGTTACAAGTAAATAATCCTTTCAACAAGAAAACACTCCTTAGAGACAATTTCAGGGCCTTCTCTCCACTTAAGCATGTTTCCACTTCGGCCAAGTATACCCCCAGTTATCCAAAAAAAAGTCAACAGCCAAAGCAACGCAAGCAATCCGACACAGCGATTCCAAACCCCGAGTTTTAACGTCCTCACCACCCGGCGGCAGGCACCTGTCAAAACTGCCAAGAGCAGTGCTGCGGGCTCCGGGCTGAGTGCCCTGGAGGGAAAATGACGGCGTCTACACAATCTCGTCGCCTTCCCAGGAGCAGGTCAGTGGGTTCCGAGAGATCGGCTGCCCGTGTCCACGGAGAATCGAGCCAGTATCCCTAGGATCCCGCCAAGCAAAGAGCCCGAGCAGCCTGAAAGTTCTCGTCCCTCTACAAGCCCAGAGGAGATGGAGTTCAGCTCCGCGCGCGCAGCGAGGGACGGTTGATGCGCCTGCGCATCGCAGAACTTCCGTTTCCCCCGCCCCGCCCACTCAGGCAGGGCCTACTCAATGAGCCGCCACTTCCGTGCGCGCATGCGCGGTGGCGGGTCCGGCGCGTGCGCAGCGGCGTGTTCGTCCCAGCTCCTGCCTCTACTGCTCACGCTCCTCCTCCGGTTCCCCACCCCCAGCCCGCCGCGGCCTGGTTATCAACGTGTGGTACGGCCAGGGGAGCCGTGTGCGCCTCGTGCTCCCGGGTCGGCGGTGGTGTTCCCGGCTCTAGCCATGGATATGGAGCAAGTGAACGCGCTGTGCGAGGAACTAGTGAAAGCGGTGACGGTCATGATGGACCCCAGCTCCACCCAGCGCTACCGGCTGGAAGCCCTCAAGGTAGCTGGGGTCCTGGCGCCCTGGGCCTGCCCCGAGACCCCCATCCCAGGCTTCCCCGACGGCCTTTCCAAGCTCATTTTGTCTCCCGCCTCTGCGGCCATTGGACCTCCCACTCGCAGTTGGTACAGTGGCTTTTGGGCGCGCGGCCCGCCTCATCTCTTCTCGTTTGGGTCTTTTCCTCGCTTGCGCACCTGTCCCTAACTGCTGCGCATTCCCCAGCCACTTCTCAGTGGCCTTTCTGCCCACTACTCACTTCTTCTCACTCTTGACCGGATTTCCACCACAGCAGGCTGCGCTCGTTCTGACACCGGGCAAGCCCCACATTGCCTGGCGTTCTAGGAGCGCACGTGCAAATTCTGTCCCCAATGCCACCCTCATTGCATTGCCGATCCATTCCAGACTTGTGGTGATTTCAGACCCCCAAGTATCCCTTTTTCTTACGTTTTTTTACATGACTTTCTTTCGAGTCTTGGGCATCTCTGGCTGATTCGTTAACACTCCTCCACTGTTTATAGGTGTGAGATAGTCTTCGGCTATTTTTGCGCAAAGATGAGCCTTACCACTGGCTTTGCATTTTCACAAGGGCACTTTGGTTTCCTGGAAATAGTTTTCTTGAGTCCCAGGTGCTCTGCCCGAAGGTCTGTCTTAAGTTTTGCTATTTGGGAACCTGCAACAGAGCATCTTCCCCATTAGAGTGAGCACCAACATATAAGTGTATGTGGTATAGGGTTTGGGATCAAACAGCTGTGTGTGTGTGTGTGTGTTATTGTAAAGAGTTTTACACAGGCACAGAAATAGAATACTACAGAGATCCGGAATAGGCTTGTGACCGAAACGCAAATGCCCAGATTTGCTTGTTTACCGTCTTTTCCTGTCACCCACAGTTTTTAAAGCTAATCCCAAGGGTTGCCATTCCCCCTCTATGGGTATATCTCTAACGTTTTTTCCTTCTTTTAGGGCCACTTTCTTTTTAGTGTTAACATAATTACTGTCAAAGTGGATCATTAGTAATACTAATCTAGATCTTGCAACTTAAAATACAGTGGAAAAGACAGGCCTAGTGGCACAGGCCTATAGTCCCCACTACTCAGGAGACTAAGGCAGAAAATTCAAAAGTTAAAGACCAGCCCAGGCAATTTTGAGAGCCCCTTTCTCAAAAAGTGAACAAATGCCTTAGAGGGTGAAGTGCTATTGTGGCTGCTGGGTGCTGGCATCCAAGCATAGCTGTGGAAGAGACTAGCAGATCCCTGAGTTTGCTGGTAGCCAGTCTAGCCAGATCATGCGTTCCAGGTTCTCAAAAACAGCCAAGAGAGAAAGACATTCTTCAGCTTCAGTCTCTTTCGTTCATTTGCTTGCTCAGCTACATACACATGCACATACATGAATATACTGCATACATTTATCAAAAAGAGAAAGCTGAGGATCTACTTTAGTGGTCGTGTGCTTGCCTGCCACACGAAAGGTCCACTTCCCAGTAAAAACGCACACAATCAGCTAAGGTTGGAATTTTCTTGAGATCCATTTTCTCATGTTTCCACGTGGAAATAATAACTTTTCTTCTTTCAGTTTTGTGAAGAGTTTAAAGAAAAGTGCCCTATCTGTGTCCCGTGTGGCTTGCGGTTGGCTGAAATAACACAGATTGCCATCGTCAGACATTTTGGCCTTCAGATCCTGGAACATGTTGTCAAGTAAGGAGCTCTTGGCCACTGCAGTCTGCTGAAGAGAGCAACTCTTTAATCCTTTCATGACCTCCACAGGTGCTTTTCCAATGACTAGGAGAGAACAGAACTCAGGGTTTTTACTTCTGGTTCTGTTAAATCATCTCTGTAAATGTGTCACACACGCTAAACATTCAACAAGCCAGGTATAGTGGCTCACATTGGCATGCTCTTGCACTGAGAAACTGAAGCAGGAATATTGCCACAAATTCAGGCTCACATAGGCTACATAGTTCTAGTACAGTGGGCTACAGAGTGAAACTTTGTATCAAAAAACCAAAATTTAAAACAGAAACAGAGCACACCACCCCCACCCCCTTAGGGTTTCTCTGTGTAGCTTTAGAGCCTGTCCTTGTACTCACAGAGATCCACCTGCCTCTGCCTCCCATGTGCTGGATTAAAGGCTGCGCCACCAACGCCCAGCCAGAAAAACCTTTTTTCTTGAAAAGCATTGACATTGTAGATGCTAGATGGAATTTGCCTTTGAGCTGTCAACAGAATCGAGGAGAAAAGCTGATTTGTGACGTAAATCCTGTGCAAATGCTAGTTAATGCACAGAAGCAGATGCAGAGCTCCTCAGGACTCTTTCTGTTGTTACTGTTCTTATTTAAAATGGTTTTGTTCATTCTCTGAAGAGCACAGAATCAAAAGTAGAATTATTTTATGTGTATAAGTGTTTTGCCTGCCTTTATGTATGTGCACATGTGCATGCCTGGTGCCCACAGAGGCAGAAGAGGATGTTGCATCCCCCTGGAACTGGAGTTACAGATGATGGTGAGCTGCCATGTGGGTGCTGGCATCCAAACTCAAATCCTCTGCAAGAGTAGCAAGTACTCTTAACTGCTGAATCATCTTTCTAGCACCAAGAATGTTTTTAAGAGTTTTTGTATTTTTGTTTTTCAAGACAGTTTTTCTGTGTAACAGTTCTGGCTGTCCTGGAACTCACTTGTAGACCAGGCTGACCTTGAACTCAATAAAATCCACCTGCCTCTGCCTTCCAAGTACTGGGATTAAAAGTGTGCACCACCACTGCCCAGCAAGAATTTATTATTTTTAATTAGTGTGCATTTCTATGGGTATGTGCTTGTGAGTGAAGATAGAGTACACATATGTGCGTGTGATCATCATGTGCACTTCTATGGGTATGTGCTTGTGAGTGAAGATAGAGCACACATATGTGCGTGTGATCATCATGTGCACTTCTATGGGTATGTGCTTGTGAGTGAAGATAGAGTACACATATGTGCGTGTGATCATCATGTGCACTTCTATGGGTATGTGCTTGTGAGTGAAGATAGAGTACACATATGTGCGTGTGATCATCATGTGCACTTCTATGGGTATGTGCTTGTGAGTGAAGATAGAGTACACATATGTGCGTGTGATCATCATGTGCACTTCTATGGGTATGTGCTTGTGAGTGAAGATAGAGTACACATATGTGCGTGTGATCATCATGGAGCTTACAGGTGTTTGTATGCTGCCCAGCATAGGTGCTGGGAACCAAACTCAGGTCTTAACCACTGAGACACCTCTCCATCCTCAGAAGTGTGGGTTTTTTTGGGGGGGAGGACATGAATTTTTGATTTCTTGATACAGTGAGTCTCTCTGTGACACCTTGACTGTCCTGGAATTCACTATGTAGGCCAACCTGGCCTTGAAATCATAGATCTGCCTGCTGCTACCTCCCAAATGCTGGGATAAAAGGTGACAGCCACCACACCTGACCAAAAGTAGTTTTTTGTTTTTTTAAGACAGGGTTTCTCTGTAGCAGCTCTGGCTGTCCTGAAACTTGCTCTTTAGACCAGGCTGACTTCAGACTCACAGAGATCTGTCTGCCTCTGCCTCCCGAATGCTGGGATTAAAGGCGTGCGCCACCATAGCACAGCAAATATCATTTCTTAATGAAACTTCTTACAAAATGTAAAGCAGGAAACAGATATTCTCTTATGAAGAAAAGTCTTCTAACATGGTTTTGTTGATTTTGTTTTGGTGGTCAGGTTTCGATGGAACAGCATGTCTCGGTTGGAGAAGGTTTATCTGAAGAACAGTGTCATGGAGCTGATCGCAAATGTGAGCAAAGGGTTGGGAGGCTCGAGTTCCCAGACATCCATATAGGCCATACAGCATGACCTTAGAGACAGAGCGGAGGAGATTAAAGATCTCAGCAAATGAATGAATATGATTCTTAGATGTGGCCGAATGTGGCGTCACACACCTTTATCCCAGCACTTAGGGGGCAGAAATGGGCAGATCTCAAGAGTTCAAGGCCAGATCAGTCTACACAATGACTGCCAAGACAGCGAAGGCTACTTAGAGAGACCTTGCCTCAAAGTAGATAGATAGATAGATAGATAGATCAACAGATAAAATTCTTAGATATGAATTAAATAATTGCAATACCATTCATTTTGAATCTTTTTTCCTTTTTATCAAAGCTTAACTACTGTGAGCCATGTGATGAAAACCATAGAGAGTGGATTTATCTCAGTCATTAATAAGACTTCAAACATGCTGTAAATTGGTGGCCTTTTTATTATTTAATTTAGTTAGTTTCACTATGTTCTGAGAGGTTTCGAACTCTCCTTTCCCAAGTACTGGGATTCCAGAGGTACTGAACCATGTCTGGCTAGCCGTTCCTTTTTTTGAGCTAGGACTTCATTCTGTGTCCCATATTGGCCTCCACCTGCCTTCAGTCTCTTGCATGCTGGGACTACAGGCATCAGCCACCATGCCCATCCTTTCTTTTATAAGAGGGTGATGATGATGAGCTGGAGAGATGGCTCAGCGGTTAAGAGCATTGCCTGCTTTTCCAAAGGTCCTGAGTTCAATTCCCAGCAACCACATTGTGGCTCACAACCATCTGTAATGAAGTCTGGTGCCCTCTTCTGGCCTTCAGGAATACACACAGACAGAATATTGTATACATAATAAATAAGTAAATAAATATTTTAAAAAATAAGAGGGTGATGAATAGGGGGATACCTGTGTAGTTAGTGGGGGTTTTGAGATAGGTTCTCATGAAGCCCAGGGTAATTTTAGTCTTGCTATGTAGCTGAGAATAAACTTAAATTTTTGACCCTCCTGTGTACTGGGATTACAGACAAGTACTACCAACCTGACTTTCTCTACTTTTAATTGGGAAAAGATGTTTTACAAAATTAGATTAGTTTAACTAGTTACAACTTGTAATTTATTCGTCCTGTGGAGGCTAGCAGTGGTGAATTATCAGTTTTAAAATTTAAATTCTTTGGAGACAGTGACAGTTAATCTTTCTTCTTTACTATTGGAACTACTTGTGTTACAGTGCTCCTCAATGCCCTTCCAGTCTGTCAGTTTCCCAGTGCACACCTTACTTCTGTATCCCTTGTGATCTTCAAAGCCAGGAAACAATATGAAAGCCTCTTCCGTTTGTGAATAAGAGCAGCAGTGTTTCCTGACTCTGTGACAGCCACTTATTAGCTGTTGAAACTGTCGTTTATATTTTATGTGGGAACATGTCTTGCTGAGAATGCAAGACAAGTGATTCATACATGGAGAACAGGTCTAGGTTCAGAGGAGAATACTTTTCTCGTTCCATTCGTTTCTGTGGAGGGTTGGGTGTGGCATAAGTACTATGGCATGTGTTGGGAGTCAGAGGACAACTAGAGGGGATCAATTCTTTCCTTCTACCATATGGGTTCTGGGGATGGGACTGAGCTTGTCAGCCTTGGAGACAGCACCGTTACTCACTGACATATCTCCTGAAACACACCTCTTACCTCTTTTGAGGCACGGTTTCATGTGGATCAGGCTGGGCACAAACTTGATATGTTGTAGAGAATGACACTATTGTGTCACTGTGTGTGCACAATCAAGTACAGACATAGCACAGACATTGATGAAGGTTAAAGGGCAACTTTGAGAAGTCAGTTCTTTCCTTCTGCCATGGGTTTCTTGAGTGAACCCAAATCACCAGGCTTACACAGAAAGCCCTTTTACCTGTTGAGCCGTCTCACTGGCTCAGAGAGTGACTTGACCTTCTGGTCCTCCTCCCTTTACTGCCCATGTGTGAGATTACAGATGTGTGTGCCACCACACTCGATTTATGTCCTGTTGGGGATTAAAGCCAGGACCGAGCAAATACTGTGCCAACTGGGTCACATTTCAAGTCCAAGGGCTCTGAGTTTTTATGCCTAGAGTTTAGTCTTACCGTCTTCATAATGTCTTTCTTTCAGGGAACGTTGAATATTCTGGAGGAGGAGAACCACATTAAAGATGTTCTGTCCAGAATTGTGGTAGAGATGATCAAACGAGAATGGCCACAGCACTGGCCTGACATGCTGATGGAGCTGGATACTCTCTCCAGACAAGGGGTATGGAGTTCTTGCGTGCCGGCTGTGTGTGCTCATGGTTAGAGCAGACGCAAGGGTTTGCTTTGTAGTCGTGTTCATGGTTTATCAATAACAAGTATGGAGTGCATGCGTGCTGGCTATGTGTGCTCATGGTTAGAGCAGTCGTTGAGTTTGCTTTGTAGTCGTGTTCACGGTTTATCAATAGCATGTCGTCTGTTAGCATATGTACACAATAAAGTGCTTTTGATTAACTAGCTTATTTCTGTTGGCCTAGGAAACGCAGAGGGAGTTAGTGATGTTCATCCTTTTGCGGTTGGCAGAGGATGTAGTGACCTTTCAGACACTCCCCACTCAAAGAAGAAGGGATATTCAGCAAACATTAACGCAGAACATGGAAAGAATCTTCAGCTTTCTGCTCAGCACACTTCAGGAAAATGTAAACAAGTACCAGCAAATGGTATGGATTCTTCCCCACAAGGTCCTCTCTTCCCAGGCTGGAACTTACACCCTGCTTATATTCTGAGCAAGCGCTCTGCTGTGAAGTTGTACCTGTACCACACTCTTGCCTTTTGTTTTGAGTGAAGTTCTTGCTAAGTTGCCAAGGATGTCCTTCACCCCACTTACCATCAAAGCAGGCCATGAGTTTGTGATCCTTTCCTTTGCCCCCTGAGTAGCTGGGATTGTAGACCTATGCCGCTGGGTACAGCAAATGTCCTGTATTTGACCTGAATGTAATGTTTTTTGTTTTGGGATATTTATTTGTTGTTTTGTGAAAATGACTTTCCATGGGGATATGAGAGTGTGTGGTTTCACAGAAAGAAAGGCCTTTTTCCTTTTTTTGGTGTGGGAAGTTTCAAGACAGGGTTTTTTCTGTGTAACAGTTCTGTCTGTCCTGGAACTCGCTTTATAGACCAGACTAGCCTCTAACTCACTAAGATCCACCTGCCTCTGCATCCAAAGTTCTGGGATTAAAGGCGTGCACCACCATCGCCTGGTAGGAAAGGCCATCTTAAGAGCAAAATTTCTAGGAAATGTCAGAAAAATTAAACCATTTTCTGAGATATTCAGTTCAATGAGTTTATATGTAAATTTCTTTTAAAATAAAAGCATTCTTTTAAAATAGCATAAGAGCCAGGCATGATGGCACACTCCTTTATTCCCATTACACGGAAGGCAGAGGGAAGCAGATCTCCCACGTTCCAAGCCAGCTTGGTATACTAGTAAGTTTCAGGTTAGCTAGGGGTATATAGTGAGACTTTGTCTGCAAAACCTAAGAAGCATAAAGCTGCAATTTAAAACTTGTTATTAAAACTCTAGATGGTATTTGATTCTTAGCACTCCACGTGGTATCTCACAATCATCTGTAAATCAAGTCCCAGAGGCTCTGATGCCCTCTTCTGGCCCCCTTGAGAACTAGGCACACACTTGGTACCCATACACATAGTTTTTAAACAACAACCACAAAACCGTTTTAGATTTTTGACAAATCTGTAAAGTCCTGATAAATCAGGGTATTCCTTTGGTCCTGGTTCCTTTTACAGTGGGTCAGCTGCAGTATGTATTAATTGTCACTGTGTGATGTGGTATTTTGTTCTCAGTGGGTTTTGCTTCTGCAGAAATGTTACAGGAGGAGGAGAAGGCCTGCTTTTTGTCCCAGCTGCCCAGCTAGCTTACACCTGAAATAATCACACAGAAACTGTCTTAATTAAAACACTGCTTGGCCATTAGCTCTAGCCTCCTATTGGCTAGCTCTTACATCTTGATTTAACCCATTTCTATTAATCTGCATGTCACCACAAGGTGTGGCTTACCAGGAAAGATTCAACATGTCTGACCTGGCAGCTCTCTCTCTCTCTGACTCTGCTTCTTCCTCCCAGAATTCAGTTTTATCTTCTCCGCCTCCCTAAGTTCTGCCCCATCACGCCAAGCAGTTTCTTCATTGATTAACCAATGAAAGCAACACACAAACAGAAGGACCTCCTACACCACAGAAAAGGGTGGACAAATGCGTTTCCCACCTTTAATTTTTAGAAGACATTTGAAAATTAATCCTGGAGTTTGAGAGGTGGCTCATCAGGAAAGAGTGCTGAGGACCTGTCTGGTTCCCAGCACTAACATGCCATCCCATAACTGTAATCCCAACTCCAAAGGACCCCATAACCTTTGGCCTCCACTGATACCTATACACATGTGGCATGCACTCATGCAAACATATTTACATGAATGAAAATAATTTTTTTTCCTGGTTTTTTGAGGCAGGGTTTCTCTGTAGCTTTGGAACCTGTCCTAGAACTAGCTCTTGTAGACCTGTCTGGCCTTGAACTCCCAAGAGATCCACCTGTCTCTGTCTCCAGAGTGCTGGGATTAAAGACATGTGCCACCACCGCCCAGTGAAAATAAAAATCTTTTATTAAAAAAAAGCTAGCTGGTCATGGTAGTTCATGCCTTTAATCTCAACACTTGGCAGGCAGAGGCAGGAAGATCTCTGTGAGGTTGGGCCATCTTTGTTTTTAAAGTGAGTTCCAGGACAGGACAGCCAGAGGTCCATGTTGAAACCCTGTCTTGAAAATCCTTATAATATATATATATATATATGATTTATTTATTTTATTATGTATATAGTATTCTGTCTGCATATATGCCTGCAGACCAGAAGAGAACGGCAGATCTCATTACAGATGGTTGTGAAACACCCTGTGGTTGCTGGGAACTCAGGACCTCTGAAAGGACAGCCAGTGCTCTTAACCACTGAGCCATCTCTCTAGCTCCCCTAATAATTTAATAATACAGAAAACCAGTAGGCAGTAGGAACTGAGGAAATGGTTCAGTGAATAAGGTTCTTGTCACACAAATATGAGGGCCCAAGCTAGGATCTTCAGCACCCACATAACATCTTGGTGTGGGGGGTGTCTGTAGTCCCAGTAATGAGCGATGGACACAGAACTTGCTAGATGGCTAGGCTAGCCAACTTATGAGATCTGACTTCAGTCAAATACCCTTTCTCAAGGTGGAGAGCAATAGAAGATATGTGATGTTGACCTCTAACCTCTACATCACTTGAACATACATGCACATATGTTCTGTGCACATGTGTACATATCATTTACATGTGCATATACCACATGTATATACCCTACAAAAAAAGAAGTTCAAGTTCACCCTCAGCTACATATTTAAGGAGTCTATCTTAAAACAAAAATCAGAATATATGTTCTCTCTTAGAAAATATAATCCCTAGGAGTACCTTCTGTAAAATGGGTTAACTTCACAGAGGAAATTGGAGCAGGTTTGACTAGGCCTCAAGATAACTTTCCCTGAAACACTTATTTGTATTGTCTAATAAATAGCAGTAAATTAATGATGGTGTTCCTTAATTCTTGAAAGAATTCTGAAAAAAAAATTCTGGATCAAAATTTTTGGACCTCAGCAATATTTGTACTTCGGGGGATGGATTTTGAGACAGGGTTTATCTATAGAACAGCTCTTGGTATCCTGGAACTCGCTTTGTGGGTAGACCAGGCTGACCTGGAACTCAGAGATATACCTGCCTCTGCCTTCCAAGAGCTGGGATTAAAGGCTTGAGCCACCATACCCAGCTACTCTTAAATTTTTAAGTGCAAGATGTGGCAATTCATACCTGTCATCCAGTAAATCAGACCCACTCTGGCTCAAATAGTTTTAAACACAGAAGACTTAGCACATGGTGAGCTACACTTCATACATTAAGGTCTGTGAAAAGCTTCATAGTACTACGTGACCAAAAATGAATTTCTAAGCTGCAAAGTAACTCTGTAGGTAAGGGCACTTGCTTACCTACATCCCTGAGACCACTTGGTAGATGGAGAGAGTTGAACATGTTTTCGTTACACTTTGATCTCCACATCCATTCTGTCCTGTACACACACACATACTACAAATTATAAATGAACTTATTTATTATTTAGTTTTCAGCACTTAGGAGCCAGAGGCAGACAGATCTCTGTGTTGAGGCTAACCTGGTCCACATAGTTCCTGGCCAGCCAGAGCTACATAGAGAGACCCTATCTCAAAAAAACAATAGCAATAAGGAAGAAAATTATTTTTGTATCCACTCATCCTCTTGGGGTTCTTTCTCACTTTTTCTTAAAAAAAAATACATTTTCTCTGCTTACAAAACTTTTTTCTTGTTGACAGCTATTGTTAGAGCAGTCTATTGGTTTCTATATATTAGGCGCACTCATCAGAGTATGCCAGAGCAGCTCAGATTGGTGATGGCGTGAAGATAAATTAGAAGTAAACACACAGGGGTCTCCTTCCTTCACTTTGTTACTCATGTTTGAGATATGGTCTCATATATTCCAGAGTTGGCTTCAAACTCGCCATCCTGCTGCCTCCACCTTCCAAATGCTGAGATTATAGACATGCGCTGTCTACCTGGCATTGGTATTTTGAATTTCTGTGTCATTCATTCTCAGTCCCGATTAATTTGTGTCCCTTCACAGACACAATTAGGGAGTGTACTGAATTGTGAACTTAGATAAATAAAGAAAGAGGCTTGCTTATTGGGTTCCATTCCCTGTCCTGCGCTGGCCCCAGGGCTGGTGGAGGCTCATTGGAATGGAGGGTAGAAGCTGGGCCTAGCTGTTGTTGCTTCGATCCTTTATGACTTGAGTGATAGTTGCCTTCAAGCACTGTAGGAAGTCATTACTTCCACTTGTTTTTATTTCTCCTTTTCTTGAGGAGTTTTAGGTATTTGAAACAGTCACCTGGCTGGCCTAGAACTTGATACATAGGATAAATAAAAATCAGCTGTATTTGTACATATTTTTGCAGAGCAGCCATTGCTTTGGTGTTAGAGTATTTACTAATTTGTCATGCGTGATTTACTATAGTTATACATAGGTAGTCATAAACTTTATTAGTTTTGTTTCTTTAACCAGTTTTTTGGTCAGTCTCTTGGCTGCCAATGTTACAAGTTGCTCAGACTTCTTATCTCAGCACTTGAGAGGCTGAGGCAGGAGATACTATCAGGTTGAGGCTAGCCTGGACTACATAGTGAGTTCCAGGCACCCCAGAGCTGTACTCGCAAGACCTTGTCTGAAAAGAAACCAAAATAGTTGGCTCTATGTAAACCCTCATCCTTACAGTCCCTTTATTAGAGAGTAGTAAGTTATCGTGAGCCTTTTCCTCAGTAAACCCTTGGGTTCTTTATATTTCTCTTCCAGAAGACTGATGCTTCTCGGGAGGCGGAGGTAAGAGCACTGTGTGGAGTTGGAAGGATGCTTCTTAAAGTTCTCAGGTATGGGTAGGTGTGCCTAATGACTGCGGCCTCCGAATGACCACAGCCTTCTAAAGCCCCCATCCTCACTTAACTATAGTAGGAGGTACAATGACAGTATGGGAGTTTTTTAAAGAAGATGTAATGCCATACTTGCCAATCTGTTGTTAGTGATCAGTGCTGAGAATGCTAAGAAATGGTTCTGCTATCGGGAGAGAAATTTTGAGCTCCCCATCAGTAATTATGCGAAAACTTTTTTGAAGAATTATTTCTATTTCAGAATTTGAAAATAAGTTTTAATTCAGTCCCTCTTACTCAAGTGTTTTCACACAGGCTAAAGCAAACTGCCGAGTAAGCACCGCAGCACTGAATACCCTGGCAGGCTATATTGACTGGGTGTCTCTGAATCACATTGTTGCTGAAAACTGCAAACTGCTGGAGACACTCTGCCTGCTTCTTAATGAAGAGGAGCTGCAGTTGGGAGCGGCTGAGTGTCTGCTCATTGCAGTCAGCAGAAAAGTAAGCCCTGGCTATCAGTGACAAAGGTGACTTGGGGAAGTGGTTCCAGAGGGATGGGAGGCCATCGTGACAGCAGCCATCGTAATAAGAATGGTTAGCTGGGAGAACCAGGAAAGGGAAAGACCGTCCACTCTGAAAGACACCCCCTCATCCACATTACTTCCTACAGCAAGACTGCGCCTCCTAAAGGTTCCATGTCCTCCCTCAAACAGCACCACCACCTGGGACCAAGTATTCAGATACCTGAGCTTAAGAAGTACATTCTCATTCAAACCATTATGTATTAAACCCAGTTCAGCTGTGTGTCTCGTTGTGCTTAAAGGGTTGGGGATTTTATCCCTTAACCTCAGCTTACTAGCTGCCTTCAATGCCTTTAGATGAAAGTTTGCAACATTGAAATGTTGAAATCGTGAACATAATATATGAAAATGTATTAGGCTAGTGGCTCCTTGAGATAGCCATTATCCTTGTCACTATATTTAATTAGAGTAGCATTAAAGTTTAAAGCTTACTTTGATGTCAGTTAGAGGTATAGAAGGTATCAGTACTATGAGGGTTTTTTGCTTTTATTTTTTATACTATATGACCATGTTTTCCTAAAATTGGATTCAGGGCAAGTTGGATGACCGGAAACCGTTGATGATCTTATTTGGAGATGTTGCTATGCATTATATTCTCTCCGCTGCACAGTGAGTCTTTGTCTGTCAATATCTTGTGGGTTTTTGATGTGTTTTTTTGTTTTACTTTCATTTTATGTACATCCTGTGTATAGATGTCTGTTTGTGCGTGAAGGTCAAAGGTCAATACCAGTGTCTTCCTTTATTGCTGTGCACCTTGTTTTTTGAGTCAACATTTTACTGAACCTGGAACTCACTCACTGGCTAGACTAGTTGGCCAATAATCTCTAAAGTCTGCCTGTTTCATCCTCCTGCACCAGGGTTACAGGCTCAAATCCAGCTTTTACAGGAGAGTCCAGTTCTGGTCCTCATACAGGGCAGAACCTGTTGGTGCTACCCTCAGCCCATAGATTAGGTGGGTTTTTGTTGTTTGTTTGTTTGTTTGTTTGTTTGTTACTTATTTTGGTGCAAAGGACAGAATGCTACGCTTTGTACGTGTTGAGAAAACACTGAAATACCTCTGATGGCCCACCTAGCCCTACAGTATGGTTTTATTTTTTAATAATTTTAATTTTTATTGAGAATAGCTTATTTTCATAGAATGTATTCTGACCACAGTTTCTTCTCCCCCAGGTCCTCCCCAGTCCTCCCTCCTACAGTATGTTTTTCCTGGTGCGCATTTGTCTATGTATCTATGTCTAAGAGAGAGAGAGAGACAGAGAGAGAGACACAGAGAATATGAATGAATGAGACAATGAACCATCTCTCTGGGCCCACCTTCTTTGTGATGCTCTTATCTGAGTCCCAAAGACAAGTATGGAAAGGGGTGTAAGAATCAAGATGTGTTTGTTACCTGTGATCCCTCACTATCCACTCTAATATGGCATTTCAACCTGATTTGCTTTCTTAAGAAGGATGCATCTGTTTTTAAGGAATTCTGTTATCCAAATAATATTGGCTATCACTGTGGTTACTGCTCCTAGGGTCTAGCTCTTAAATCTGTAGCGACTGTGATATGTTCCCAGAGGTCTCCAGTTGGTCTGTGCTGTACCCACCTGCAGTTAGGATGGCTATGGTTCAGAATAGGCAGACTGCAGAGTGTGCTGTCTTGTCTGCATCCCTTCAGTCTCTGGTTTCCCTGAGACCGAGTTAGGTCTCAGTTACTGCTTCTGCAATGCACATGAGTTGTTACTGCTGAGGTTCAATAATCTTCTTCATCTTAGGCTAATTTTCACCAACCAAAAAACTCAGATGTAGTCTGTTTTGGTGTGTGTGTGTGTGTGTTTTTATGAGAGCTGTTGGATTATGATGAATTACAGACCTAAACTCTGGAGGAAATTTAGGAAAGTGAGACACTTTATTTTGCTTGTTTTTTTGTTTTGTTTTGTTTTGTTTTGTTTTGTTTTTTTGAAACAGGGTCTCACTATATAGCCCTAGCTGTTCTGGAACTCAGTACATAGACCAGGCTGGCCTCGAATCCTAAAAAGTGCCTGTCTCTCTTAGGGTTAAAGGTTACCACCATGTTTAACCAGAATATTTTTTTAGTTATATTTATCTATTTTTATTTGCATGGAAGTATATATAGACACACATTATGTATTAGAGGACAGTTTGTAAGATCCTTCTCCTACCGCCCAGTGGGTCCCAGGAATTGAGCTCAAGTGCTCTCTCTACCTACTAAGCCATCTGACTGGCTGAAGACATAAAGTATTTTTATTCTATCCTTTTTTGATCCCTGGTGTAAATAATTTTTACAGTGATGCCGTGTTTTCCAGTGCTGAGAATCTCTGCAAGATCTCCCTGCGTCTCAACCAGTGTTTTTGTGCTGCTGCTTCTTGGTGTATATGCTATCTCTATCAGTCACACACAATCCAAGTCCTAAAGTAGTAAGGACTTTTATCGTGTCCAGAATCAGAGTGTTTAATGATGAGGCAAGAAACTGCATTGAAACCGTATCCCACATCAGAGTTGGGTTTTGTCACTCATTGATTGTTTGAAGCGGGGTCTCGCTTTGTCTCCCTGGCTGATCTGGAACTAGCTAGACTCCTATGTGCTAGAGTCACAGGCAAGTGCCACCATGCTGGCTTGTTGAGCTGTATGTTTGCTTGTTTGTTTGCTTGTTTTTTGAGACAGTCTTCCGTTTATAGGCCAGGCTGAACTCAACAGAGATTGCCTCTGACACCGCAACTGGCCTGTAGTTGTTTTTAGACTTAGTAAACACTAAGATTGTATTGGTGAGGCAGTCAGTAGAACTTCCTCCTGGTGGGACTCCTTGCTTTTGTTGACATGTAACTAATCATACAATTCTCTTCCTTAACAGGACTGCTGATGGAGGAGGCTTGGAAGAAAAACACTACCTTTTCCTGAAGAGACTTTGTCAGGTGTTATGTGCACTGGGCAATCTTCTGTGTGCACTGCTGGTGAGCAAGTGTGCTCCAGAGAGCATGGGGCTGCTGGGGAATCATTTGCTTAGGAATCAGAAGCACTTTGTCACTTCACTGATGTTATTGATGAGCCATTGCTCTACCAGTTTTTTCACGATTCTATACAGTAAATCATCTTCAATTAAAAGTGGGCGTGGACGCATAGGCTGATGTTGTTGGGTTCTCTGATATTGTCTTTTGTGGGTGGCAGTTTGCATGTTTGTTGACATAGAATCTCACTGTGTTGCCCTGGCTGGCCTGAGGCTCACAGATCCACCTGCCTCTGCCTTTCAGAGCTGGGATTAAAGGTGACTGTAACCACACCTGAATTGAATGTGTATTTAACAGATTGAATCACAGAAATATAAATAGAATAGGTCTGATGAAATCATCTTTTCTTTTTTTTTCTAATTTTTTTCTTTCTTTTTCTTAAAGACAGGGTTTCTTCATGTAACAGCTCTAATTTGGAACTTGCTATATAGACCTTGCTCTGTAGACCAGGCTAGCCTGAAACTCATAGATTTTTTTACCTCTGCCTACTGAGTGCTGGGACTAAATTAAATGTGTGCGCCGCCACCACCCTGCTACTACTGTCTTCTTCTAGCCTTGGTTTTTAAATTTCTGAGACACTAGTATCTCTTTGTAATTTAGTCTTATTTTTAAACTCAGCGTACTTCTGCCTTGGCTCTCCTAGTGTTAAGATAACAGGCGTGTACCAACACACCTAGTCTTCAAAATGTTATTTCTGTTGTCTGTTTATTACTCATTCCCCCTACTTTCCCTGAGCCATCTCCCTTCAGCTGCTTCCCGCTCAGTACCTTTAATGTGGTCTTTTTCTTCTTTAGGGCTTAGATGCTAATATACAAACACCAGTAAACTTTGGAAAGTACCTGGAATCTTTTCTTGCTTTCACAACCCATCCAAGTCAGGTAAACTTTATACAAATAACTTAACAAACTTTGTATGGTCAACTGACATTAAGTGTTGTGTCCTGGAGTATTTCCTACATGTGTGCAAATGTCACTGGACCTAAGGAATGCCTGCTGGGGGCCTGAGGGAGGTTCAGTGAGTAAGAAGCACTGCTACACCAGCCTGGCAGTGTGAGCTCAGTCCCTGAGACTAACAGTGACAGGAGAGAGAACTAACTTCTGAAAGTTGACCTGTGACCTCTGTCTGTAACACACAGAGCCACACACAATAATAAACAAACAAACATTTTATGAAAGAATTATTGGCTCTGTTCTTCGAGAAAGTCACTGTCTTGGTCAGCAGATTTCCACACAGGTGGCTTTCTGGTTGTGCTCCATGAGATGGGTTGTGACCCAATTGATTTAAACAAGAAAAAATTTAAATCCAAGTTTAGTGAATTGTGTTACTTTGATTACATTCGCTTTGTGATCCTAGTGCCATCTGAACAGAGAAAGGGTTAAGTGACATTCTTACTACACTTCAAGGGTTTGCACCTGACCCACTGCCTCTCGTATTCGCATGTCATTATCCGCTCACCACTGCTGATGTACTGCAGAAGTGTCTGCAAAATGCAGAGATTTCTACCTGTAAAATGGTTGTTGATAAATGTTAGGCTGAGTAACAATCTTGGTCAGGTAATATCCAAACCCTTAAGCTATGCTGTATGGACTTTTGTTTTGGTTTAGTTTCTACGCTCTTCAACTCATATGACCTGGGGAGCCCTCTTCAGGCATGAGATTCTTTCCCGTGATCCTTCGCTGTTAGCAATAATACCAAAATATCTTCGTGCATCTATGACCAACTTAGTTAAGGTAAGTAATGGAAATCCTAAGTTACAGAGTGTTGGTGAACAGACATAAGACTTTGATTGGCATGATTGAGTCTCTTTAAATCTTCTAAGAAAGTTTTCTTAATTGAGGAAGGAAGCTGTTCAGAATGCTCCTAAGAAAGGAACAGGGCCATGAGCTAATCGCTGCTGAGGAATTAAAAGCAGGTTTAGTAGACTGTTTTGGAAATACATGACGGTGGAACCAGGTGGGTTCTAAGATGAAATCATATCTAAGGATTGTTTCTGAAGGGCATGTGCAAGTTGGGAGTGCATGTGAGGAATGAGGGTAGCAGCTATGATTGCTCCCCCTTCAAAGACTTGTTTATAGAAATTCTCAGATCTGCTAAGAGCTGCAGCTATAGGACCTCCCTACCTCCCTCCCTTCTTATCTTCCTTCCAGGGCCTGATACATGCTAGGCAAGATGTACACATACATACAAACACACCCTGGCCCTCATTGTAGGTTGTAAAGTCACAGAGTGGAACACTAGTTCCTCAAGAATTTATCTAACACATACTGTGTTCAAATTTTATGGTACTTTTTTCTTCTTTCTTTTTTTTTTTCGCTTTTTTTGCTTTTTTTGTTTTGTTTTGTTTTATATTTTATGTTTTGGTTTGTGTTTTGAGACAGGGTCTCACTGTAACTCAGTCTGTCCTGGAAGCGCTGTGTAGCTAAAACTATCCTTGAACTTGGAGATCATCTTGCCTCTTCTCAAATGCTGGGATTATAGATGTGTGCCATCATACTCAGCTTGGTTGTGTAATAGGATGAAACAAGCAATTGCTGATCCCTCAACTTTATTGCATATAGAATTAGTACTTCTTCTCGAGCTATGTTCATACTGGGATCTTAAATGAACCCCAGAAGTTATTGTCCCTGAGGAATCTGGAGGAGCTCATCAGCTGGCTGTGTTCCCCTTTAATTACTCTCTAGAGTGCTGGAGTTGGAGTGCTGGCTGGATTTGGGGTAGACCAGATGTAGTTGCTGTCATGCAAACTCTTAGTTCTTAGGTGAATCTTGAAAGACTTTGGTACTGAAGTCACATACTCTTCAGTAGGTCCATTCATTTTCTCCATTGTCTTTCTCATTCCAGATGGGTTTTCCTTCTAAGACAGACAGCCCCAGCTGTGAATATTCTCGGTTTGACTTTGATAGTGATGAGGACTTCAATGCTTTCTTCAACGGTAAGCTTCCTTCCAGCACTCTCAGAATGGTAAGCTTCCTTCCAGCACTCTCAGAATGGCATTTTGTGCTGTGATCATGGCTGCGATGCATCTTCAAACCTGGAAAACAATCTGAAGTTCCAGATTCTTGCAGAAGGATGCTGCCACATTTCAACACTGTGTTCTATGCCCATGAATTGTATTTATCCTTTCCAGTACCCTGTTAGGTTGAACTTTTTGAGAAATAAGGCTGTTCTCCGCAGCAGCTAGACTATCTTTAATTGAATTCAAGAATCCTATAATGAGCCACTGTTGGATCTAGAACATGAATGTCAAAGCAGTTCTCACAACTGAATAAGCGACCTGCTGTTGAGTACTGCATGCCGGGTGTTGATTCACGTTCTTCTCTTGTCAGCCTCCCGAGCCCAGCAAGGCGAAGTGCTGAGATGGGTGTGCCGCCTGGACACTAAGACCAGCTTCCAGATGGCCGCAGAGTGGCTCAAGTACCAGCTGTCAACTCCTGTTGATACGGGACCTGTGAACTGTTAGTTATTCTGCTTTTTATAGTATTGCTAAATGTTAATGTTGTATGAAAACTGTATAGGAAATAAGCCAAAGTTACATATAAGAGCAGTTTGCTAATACTGTCTAAAAAAAACTCCCACTGCCCACTGCCTACTTCCTTTCCCCTAGGTAATGTTTTCCTTTGATTGCAGAGGAAAAAAATAGATAATACTCGGTATGTGGCTGTTGTTTAGATTAGGGCGAAACCACCATATCCCTGTCAGTTTTGTCTTTGTTTTTCTCTTCTGATAGAATCAACAGGCATTGTTTTTAATGTTTCCCTTCAGGGACACCATTAATCAAATGCATATCTAGACCTAACTTTTGCTTCAACCAAGTGCCAATATATAGCACTAGCTCTAAATTCAGAAAGAATGTCTGGTTAGTCCTAGCAGGAACATTTCAAGGACTTACCATATGAAGCCCCTCAGAGCCTTTGGGCAGTCTCACTTTATGTGTAACCAAAATCCCTGCCGCCATGCAAGCGCTGCAGCCAGTTCAACTTGTCTGTTCACCTTAATTCTCTTACTAGTGCTCTTGCCTTGTGGGCGGGATTAATCGAGCGGGAGAGGTGACATAGAAGTGTAAAGTCATGACAGGCGATGGTCACTAAGAGCCCCAAATCACTAAGGATTTGAATTGTGAGCTTTAGCGTTCAGTTCTGAAGGTGAGATGACTTGACTGTCGAAGGCAGCGCTCGATGGAGGCTGACTGTCAACCTGTTCATCTCTATCTGTGGCTTCTTCCTGGATCATCTGGTTTGGCAGTTTCTATCAACTTGGACCCTAGCACATTTCTCTAGATGTAGCCCTGAGAATTGTTGTGAGGCTATCAGATTGAAGCAGCATTTTATACTTTAAGTAATTTCCCTGTTGGAAGAATTGTTCTTTTTTTTCTGTTGTTGGTATTGGAGTGTGTGTCTGCAAGCACTTGCATATATATGTTTGGAACAAGGTCTCTTTGTGTAACCTAGGCTGACCTAGAACTTGCTGTGTAGCCTAAGCTGGTCTCAGACTCAACTGTCCTCATCCCCCAGTGCTTGAGTGCTAAGATTCCAATGCCCATCCATGCCCTCACTACTCCTAAACCGCAGGAGATACACTCAGGACCTTGTAAATAAATGCTAAGCAAAAATGCTACCACTGAGCAACAATCCTAGCTTGGAATAGTTCTTTTTCTTTGTTCTTGGTTTTTTGAGACAGTGTTTCTTTTTGTAGCCTTGGCTGTCCTAGAACTCACTCTGTAGACCAGGCTGGCTCAAACTCACAGATCTGCCTGCCTGCCTCTGCCTCCTAAGTGCTGGGATTAAAGGCATGCATGCCACCACCATCTGGCTGGAATAGTTCTTTATGATCTCAAATATTAATTATTTGGAGTCTCCTAGATTGCCATCTAACAAGGGTAGCAATTAATATTTTTCAGGTGCTCTGTAAGCCACATGCGTACTTACATGCACAGTTTCGGCAGAAACAGGTTGGGGAGCAGAGCAGCCTTCTCACTTCTCGCGTGTGAGAGCTGTCAGATCTCTGCGCTTTTTCCTCTGAAATTGCCAAGTGCTCTTTGAGACCCTGGCTGTGTCTCTCTGTGTTCTGCTATCCTACTACACTGATAATATCTGCATGTGTGTTTCAAAAGCGTGTTCTACAGCTGGAGCCGGAGAGGGAGGCTACTGCTCCATCTTCTCGTCATCATTTGTGCAGTGGGAAGCCATGACTTTCTTTTTGGAAAGTGTGATCAACCACATGTTTCGAACAATAGACAAAGAAGTAAGTAACTTTTCTATGCTGAATGAATAATTTTTGATTTTTTGTAAGCTGGTAGATGGATAGGAAAACATGGATGTGCATCTTACAAAAGAGAAAAGAGATTCTGAGAGGTTAAATACATATTCAGGTTCACACAAAATACGTGGTAGAGCTGAGACCAAACTCAGGTCTGTGGCTCTAAACTCTTGCACATTTAGTGTCCATTTTGAGGGGATGGTTGGTTGGGCCTGTTAGTGCATGGGAGCCTCATAGAGGCTGAACTGTAGCCAGGACGGTGACAGAAACAGGGAATCATCCTAAGAGGTGCTCTTCATAAATCAGCTTTCTCCACTGTGCAAATACAGGATAAGATCTGGGCTGGGTACAGAGTTACCTTAGCTGTAAGTCACCGGATAGCCGCATATGTTGTATTGTCCGTATTAGTTAAATCAAAATAATTAAACCACAGGTCGTTTGAGGTAATTGCACCATGATGTGTTCTTGCTTAGCTGTGTAAACAAGCCCTTTCAAATTAGATCTCAGGGTGACTATTGTCATCTGCTTTTCAGTTTGAAATAAAGACACTCTTGAGTTTAGCCCATAACATAGCAAAACCTACTTGGGTTCTGCATTTTTTTTCCAAGTTGTGTTTGTTTACAGGTAGTGTTATACTTATTTAAAAGAGTAAGTGCGGGGCTGGAGAGATGGCTCAGTGGTTAAGAGCACTGACTGCTCTTCTGGAGGACCTGGGTTCAGTTCCCAGCACCCACATGGCAGCTCACAACTGTCTGTCACTTCAGTGCCAAGGGATCTGACACCATCACACCAATGCACATAAAATGAATCTAAATAAATTATTTAAAAAAAAAAAAAAGAGTAAGTGCATTGCTGGGCGGTGGTGACACACACCTTTAATCCACGCACTCTGGAGGCAGAGGCAGGCAGGTCTCTGAGTTCAAGGCCAGCTTGGTTTACAAAGTAAGTTAAAGGACAGTCAGGGCCCTTAAACAGAAACCCTGGCCTAAGAGTAAGTCCGGTGCATCTGGTGCTATAAAAACTTCCCTTACCAGTCAAGGTGAAACAATTCTGCTAACTCCCTTCCTGTCATCTTTAGTTTAGACACTTCCAGTGGGCATATAAATATGGGCCTGATCTTGCTTGGAAGCAGGAGATAGACTTCTCATGGTTTGATGATGTCTGTCTGGTTGCTGTGGCTGGATTTTATAGTGGGCCCTTCATTTTCCTCCCTCCCGTGTTACTGATGGTTTCATCTTGGATCTTGCACCTGACTTCTTAGCCATCGCCCCAGCCCTAGGTTAGAGTTAGAGTTAATCTTGAGAGATAAATATTTGGTGAATAAGTGGGTAATAAGGTTGTATCTTTTTGTGAAGCCTCTAGTGTTTGTCCCAGGGTGTGTGTGTGTGTGTGTGTGTGTGCAGGTGACAACGTAGCCTGCCTCTGTTTGCTAGTGTGACAGTTTGCAGGCTGCCCATTTTTCACCACCACTACAAATAGAAGCAGCTCACCACACACTTACACACAGAGAGATAATAAAAATAAATCTTAAAAGAAAAATAGAGCTTGACCCAACAAATTTAGGCATTCCCTTAAAATCTCTTATTCAAATAAACTAATTGGAAATTTAAGCAAAAGGATTTATTCTACATATTTACTTGACAGTGTCTTGCTGTGCTGGTCCTGCCACAGCTCTGCCTCTTCAGTCCTCAATAGCAGTGATGTCTAGCTCAGGGTGGGTGGGGGGGTGGGAATGATATATCCCTTCTGTGATGTAGTTACTTAAGGAATTTTGGGGTGTTGTTTTTTTTTTTTTTTGAGACAAGGTTTCTTTTTTATATGTAATTTTAAATTTTTATTTTATGTTTATCTATGTTTTGCCTACAAGTACGTCTGTGTGAGGATGTCAGAAGCCAAGAAACTGGAATTACAGACAAGTGTGAGCTGCAGTGTGGGAGCTGGGAATTAAACCTGGGTCTGAAAGAGCAGCTGGTGCTCTTAACCACTGAGCCTCTCTTCAGCCCCAACAGTGTTTCTCTGTAGCCCTGACTGTTCTGGAACTCACTCACAGAGATATGACTGCCTCTGCCTCCCAAGTGCTGGAATTAAAGGTGAAGGTGTGCACCACCACTGCCCAGCAGAAATCTTTTTAATAAAATGGGACAGTGATTTAGATTTTAATAGTTAAAAAGCAGTGTATAACCTGGGCATCATACTACAGGCTTTTAATCCCCGTTTCTTGGAAAGCTAAGGCAGAAGGATTACAGATTCAAAGTTATCTTGGCCTCCAGACTGAGCTCAAGGCCAGCTTGGACAGACTTAAACTGTCTCAAGATACAGAGTAGGGAAAGAAGGGGAAGAATTGAGGCTTAGCCAGAGGTAGAGCATTGTCCTAGTTTCCATGAGACTCTGGATTCAGTCCCAGCAACAACACAACACACCACTTGTGTGTGTGGTTGATTTGGACATGTATGCCAGCTGAATTGTATATTTACAGCCTCAGATCTAAGGAGAAGGAGAATGCAGTGCCTGTGGTGGTGGTGGTGGTGGTCCTATTGACTGCTTTCTCCTGTCTGTCCCAGGAAGTCCCGGTGAGTGATGGGATAGAACTGCTGCAGATGGTTTTGAACTTTGAGATGAAGGATCCTCTCATCCTGTCCTGTGTCCTCACCAATGTTTCCGCACTCTTCCCATTTGTCACATACAAACCTGAGTTACTGCCCCACGTCTTCTCCAAGGTATAAGCCTTTCTTCTTTGCAAATTTTATTTTAAAACGTGAGTCACATTTTGTAACTGTTTGAAAGTATATGTTATAAATTGTTCAAGAGGCAGCCATATGTGTTCATTTATTAGATAATTTTACTTGGTGCTTCTTGTGGATTGGGCACTAGGCTCATACCTTAGTGCTCAGCACCATTGTGGAGAAAGGCGCATCAGCAGAAGTTGCAGCTACCCATATGGTATTGCAGTGAATAGCTTTCTTGCTAGGAAACAGAAAGGAGAGCTAAGGAAGGTTTTCAAGTGTGTTAGATTGGTGGTGGGAATTGTGAGAGGCTAGATAATTTTTTCAGGTTTCTGATTCAGTCCTTTTGAAGTTAATGTAAAGCGTTAAAATTAAGGTAGCTCTCAATACAGCGCTTGGAGTTTAGATGTCAAAACTTCATGGGATGATGAGATAAAATTAAGGCATTATCATACCAAGACTGTAAGTGTAGGATGACTGGAGTTCTGCTTAAGTACACTTGCTGTTCTTGCAAAGGACCAGAGTTCAGTTCCCAGCACCCGCGTGGTTGCTCACAACCTCCGCTCCAGTGCCAGAGACCCATTACACGCTTCTGCTGGTCTCAGGCACCAGGAAAGCATGTGATGTAGGCATACATGCAGACCAAACACTCATACATATAAAATGAATAAAGAAATGTAAAAAACAAAAAAGACTAGACATTTAACCATGGGAAACGGTCTGCGCATACACACCTGGGAGGGTCTAGCTCTAGCAGGGAATCCAGTATCAGATGAGCATTGGTGGAGCAGCAGTGCAGGGAATAAGGAACCCCAGTCTGCCTATCCCAGGAGGAAGAGCTCCCTCGGGAGAGGAAGACGATGCTGTGCACATGCCAGTCACACAAAGTGCATGGGGAGTGAGAGAAGTCCCGTGGGTTTCTTGAGTTGCCCTCAGACCAGTGGCCTTCTACTGTGGAGGCTAAGGAAACACCCTCACTGCTTCAGTGAAGGAGTGGAGGAGCAGTCACAAAGTGGACTAGGGTGGTCTGTCTCTTGTTTAAAAATAGAAAAGAGACATGTCCTTGGCCGATGACATAGTCTAATGGATCTGAGAATCCCCACCTTCTACTTTATAAATGTTGCAAATGTCAAGATGGGGCTTTTGAGCCTCTTACAGAGATGTCTGAAAAAGTGGACTACTGAAATTCTGTGACACCAGTGGGCAGCTCCTCCTGCTGCCTCCACTGCCACCAGTTTGATGCCAAGAATACGCTTGCAGTGTTTGTTGGGAATCCATGTTCTTTTATATTAAAACACAGGAGTGAACATTTATTTTCTTTCCCCGCAGCTATTTTCATCTGTTACTTTTGAAACTGTTGGAGAAAGTAAGGTAAGACCATTTTTCTGTTTTATTTTGGGTTATTTCTTGAAGCATCTTCTTACTGTGCATCTCAGTCGGCCTTAAACTCGGCCTTCCTGCCTCTGCCTCCAGTGCTAGGATTACAGGCATTTGCCGCCATGCCCAGCAGAGATGATTCATTAAATTATCAGATTCTAACTTCTTGTAAGCTTAAGTGTGAATACCTCATACTCATACTTAATCTTGGGTTTTTTTTTTTCCCCCACTTTGGAGTATGAAAGGGTTAGCAAAACATGTAGTCATAAGGTGTTTTTCTGGAGCCATCCGGGGCAAATCTGAACACAGATTCATGGAGACCATGAATCTGCTGACTGTCACTGCTTTCCAGCTATATTAATGAGTTGTATCAATATTTCTGAATTTGGGGATTGTCTCTCTAGGCCCCCAGGACTCGTGCAGTGAGGAATGTGAGGAGACATGCTTGTTCTTCCATCAACAAGATGTGTCGGGACTACCCTGATCTTGTTCTGGTAAGCTGCTGCACCCTGACTGCGTCACCACTGAGTCCTCTGTGGCTGGACCTTTTTGTAGATGGCTTGAGTTGGTGTGTTCTTCCTTTACCTAGGACCTCCTAATGCTACAGCCCTTTAATACAGATTCCCATGTTGTGACCTCCAACCGTTAAATGATTTTCATGCTCCTTCATAACTGTAATTTTGCTACTGTTATGAATTATAATGTAAATATTTGATATCTAGGCCATCTGATGTGTGATCCCCAAAGAGATCACGACCACAGGTTGAGAACTACTGACCTAGTGAAACAGCTTTAAATTTAATTGAATTAGCCCCTCGAGATGAATGGCTATTCTTTTGTGTGAATAAGTGAATTTACCCCTATAAATGAATACACTCTTACTCTGTGATGTTTTCAATTCCTACTGTAAGTGATTGTTTGATTTTTGAGAAAAGCCAGATGCAGATTTTGGCAATTTTTGTGGGGGTTCTTTAAGAAGTTAACATTGACCCACTTTAAAAAGTTACTCTGAAATTGCTTCTTAATGCGTAATAGCTGCTTCTGTGCAGAAACAGTAGATTGATGTTGATGAAGGTGCAGTAGCACTGATGTGGAAAAGCACCAGACATAACTGCCTTTGGCCTGTCTCCTTACTGTTCAGACAGTGACAGACGTGACAGATTACACAGCCTGATCTCCCAGATACTGTCTTGGTTTTCTGGCATTCTTGAGTGGCCCCCCTCTCTGAAAGTCAGGCCTTTTTTCTTTGTGATATGCAGCCCAATTTTGACATGCTTTATAGCCATGTGAAACAACTCCTCTCCAATGAGCTGCTCCTGACCCAGATGGAGAAGAGTGCCCTCATGGAAGCCCTGGTTCTCATTAGTAACCAATTTAAGAATTATGAGCGACAGAAGTTATTCTTAGAAGAGCTGATGGCACCAGTGGTCAACATCTGGCTTTCTGAAGAAATGTGCAGGTACAGGAGATCTTGGGAACAACTAACCCTGACTGCACTTGAGGAGAACTGGTCTATTTCCAAAGCTGTACCATTCTGGGGAGGGGTGTAAGGATACGGGGCAGTACCAGTCTGGGGAGGGGTATAAAGATGTGGGGCTGTGCCAGCATTATCAGCGATGCCTCCAGCTCTCTCAACATTTAATGTCCTATCTGAAAATGTAGCCTTGCTCATGGAGGTTTGGTGGGGGAAGCAGTGGGCAGAGACAGCTAGCATGGTCATAAGAGCATGTAAAGCTGTGTGATGTTTGCCGTGCAACCTCAACACCTTTGGAGAAATAGTCACAGTGATTGACCTGTGGGTCCTGGTACCTGTTTATTTTGTCACATAGTAGAGAACCTGTTTATTTTGTCAACTTTTTAATTTATGTAAAATAAATATGTAAAAAATGCAGTGATATTTGGAAGTAGGGATATTAACATAAACTTTCAGATGGCAGCTTATAATTCATATGATTAAATTCCTCTCACAATAAAGACTGATGTTTGGTGTCTAACAGTCTGTTAGCTTTTAAATTTGGTTTCTTGAGCTAGGGTCTTCTGTAACCACGGCTGGCCTTTAGATGATAACCACAGGGCCCAGCATGACATTCAGCTGCTGATCATTGTCTTGTCCTTTCACGGGCTGGGATTACACACCAGGGAAAATCATGTGTGGTCTATCTGCTGTTAGCTCTTGAGGCAGAAATTGTCCTTCCTTAAAGTCATGATACCGGGAAGCTGTGGTGCATACAGGCCTTTAGTCCAGTAGAACATAGACCATTCGTGGTGGGTAGGGGGGCTAGAGAGATGGCTCAGATATTAAAAGAGCACTTATTGCTCTTGGAGAGGGTCCAGGTTTATCCATTTCCAAGCATCTACATGGTGTCTCATAACCGTCTGTAACTCCAGTGCCTTTTCTGAACTCTGCAGTACCAGACACACTCGTACACAGACATAGATGCAAACAAACACTCCAAGAAAAAACTGGTTCTTGTTTTTGTTTGTTTTTTGTTTTGTTTTGTTTGAATTATGATGTGGGGGCTGGAGGGATGTCTCGGGAATGAGAGCTTACTGCTTTTCTAGACAACCAGAGTTCAGTGCTAAATACCAAGTTGACTGTTCACAACTGTCTGTAACTAGCTCCAGGGGACCCAATGGCCTCTTTTGGCCTCCACCTGCACAATAGGCAAACAAATATACACTTAGCTAAAAATAAAGTAAATCTATGTCTTAAAAAAAAAAACATGACTTTTCTTCCTCCCAACCTTCAGAGTGCTGACAGATATCGATGCCTTCATTGCCTATGTGGGTGCTGATCTGAAAGCCTGTGACCCAGCTGTGGAGGATCCATGTGGCGCAAACCGTGCCAGAGTAAGACTGCTGGGAATGGGAAGTCGCACTGCCACAGGCAGGAGTAGGGTGTGGCCGTTTACAAATTCTCAGATTTGTTTTGTCTTTGCTGCTGAGAGACCCAGGATTTCGTCCTGCCCTAAGCTTCTCCTTTCTTTTCTTCTTTAGTCTTGAATTCTTGAGTTAGTTCTCACAACAGAGCAGATGGTCTTTTCTATGAAGTCATTATTTTGGCTTTAAGGATTCCTAAGTAGCTCGGAAGACTGGAGGTGTAATGAGGAAGTAGGTCAGAACTTGGTCGCAGGGTGAGTCCTCCCTGCTATTGCTCTCTGGCATGTGAAGTCCTAAGTGATGGCCAAACCTTGAAAGCCTGAGGCGTTCCAGTGCATCGGCACTCAGATCAGCCTCTGTGGTGAAAGCCACACGATCAGCCTGGCATGTGGGGTTGGGGGCTAGGGTGCAGGCTCTGGAGTTCCAGGTGGAAGGTCAGAGGTAAAAAATGGCCATTTAAACACCAGTTTCAACACACTGGTAGTAGAGCTCATCCAAGCCATGCTCCACCCAAGGTACCATGTGAGGGTCATTAACCCTGGAAAGACGTCCTAATGAGAAGGAAGCTTCCAGAGCTACCAGGGTCCCAAAGTGGCAGTGAAAAGACCCCTCTTGAACTGAACCATAAAGAAAAGGACAAGAATCTTGCTGGGGTGGGAGACACAGAGCTTCTTCCTCTCTCTGCCTCTCTTACTGTGCTGTCACCATGAGTACATAATGCTTTGCCTCTTATTCCCTGCTGTTTCTCATTTTTCTCTGTAGATAACCTTTTGTGTGCATGGCATTCTCGGGGTTTTGAGACGAACTAGCTGGCCTTCCGACTTAGAAGAGGCCAGAGCTGGGGGGTTTTTGGTGGGTTATACACCTAGTGGAAATCCAATCTTCCGTAACCCCTGCACAGAGCAGATCCTGAGACTTCTTGACAATTTGCTTGCCCTTGTAAGGTGAGTCAGAATATTTTTTATTTATTTAATCTCATGAATCCCAAAATTTTAATTTTTATATTGAATCATAGTGATGATGCTGAGTTATGTTCTGGTTCTTTTGAGAGAGGAGCTTTCTTTCTAAAGACAGTTATCCTCTCTGTGGAAGGCATACTCTTTATATGTACACGACTGGAAATAATCCCATAGTAGTGCCTCCTGATTTTGTTTTCTGTTTTTGGTTTTGTTTTTAGAGACAGGTTTTCTCTGTGTAGCTCTGGCTGTCCTGGAACTTGCTCTGTAGTCCAGGCTGGCTCGAACTCACAGAGATCTGCTTGCCTCTGCTTCCTGCATGCTAGGATTAAAGATACGTGCCACAGCCACTCAGCTTATTTTCTCATTTTTAAAACTCGTGTTTGGGGTTATGTTTTGTTTGTTGGCTTGCTGTCATTTTGATTGTACTGCTGGGACTGAACTGAGCCTTGTGTGTTCAAGGCAGCAGGATACTAATGAGGTACCTCCTAACCCTTTTTTTCTGCCACTTCATTGTGCATGCCTACTTTTAAGGTTATTTAAAATTTACCAGTAAGAGAATGGCTTGTTGGGAACAGGATAGTTTATTTCTGTAATGTTTCTCCAGGGGTGTCCATGTGCACTAATGTGAATTTCTCACCAATGACTGACTACTTGTAGGACAAACATCCACTGGCTCAACTAGCCACGGGAACGCAAGCTGTCTTTCCCCTTGAGCTGTGCTTCACTGTGAGACCAGCAGCCACTGGAACTTGAAAGGCAGAATTAGGGACCCCTCTAGTTTTCAATTTTAACAAGATAATGGGGAGTTTTTCTTTTTATTCATTTTTATTGATACTTATTGAGCTCTACATTTTTATCTGCTCCCCTCCCTGCCTCTCCCGCTCCTTTCAACCCTCCCCCAAGGTCCCATGCTCCCAATGTACTCAGAAGATCTTGTCTTTTTCTACTTTCTACTTCCCATGTACATTAGATCTCTGTAAATCTCTCTTAGTGTCCTTGTTGTTGTCTAAGTTCTCTGGGATTGTGGTTTGTAGGCTGGCTTTCTTTGCTTTATGTTTGAAAACCACCAATGAGTGAGTACATGTGATAATTGTCTTTCTGAGTCTGGGTTACCTCACTCAAAATAATGTTTTCTAGTTCCATCCATTTTCCTGCAAAATTCAAGCTGTCGTTATTTTTTTTTCTGTTGTGTAGTACTCCATCGTGTAAATGTACCACATTTTCCTTATCCATTCTTTGGTCGAGGGGCATTTAGGTTGTTTCTAGGTTCTGGCTTTGGCAAACAAAGCTGCTAAGGACATTGTTGAGCACATGTCCTTGTGGCACAATTGGGCTTTTGGATATACCCAAAAGTGGTATTACTGAGTCTTGAGGAAGGTTGTTTCCTAATTTTTGAGAAATCGCCACACTGACATCCAAAGGGTTGTACAGTTTGCATTCCCACCAGCAATGCAGGAGTGTTCCCTTTACCCCACAACCTCTCCAGCATAAGTTGTCATCAGTGTTTTTGATCTTGGCGTTCTTTCAGGTGTAAGATGGAATCTCAGAGTTGTTTTGATTTGCATTTCTCTGATGACTAAGAATATTGAGCATTTCCTTATTGCTCCAAAAAGGCAATAGTGAGAAACTGACTAGCGACTGTTCAGTGATGGAATTAGTGTACAGGAGGGGTGTCCTGTCCCTAGTCCTTGTCCCTTAGTAACAGCCATTTTGATGGGGGGCATGTTTGGATTTTGTTCCTCTAGAAGCTCTAGTGACTTTTGTCAGATCTGTGCTCCATACATAGAGACCGGAAATGAAAAGATGGGCCAATTACTCTGTGTCCTGTTCTTTGCACATACAGTGTCGCTGGCATTTCTTTCATCCAGTACTACTGAAAACTGGTAGTGTCAGGCACCATCTCAAGTCTGATAGGATTTGGTTTTAAGTCACTCTGCTATCTCAGCATTTGTTGTGTGTTTTTAGGCCCTGGGGGTTGTACACTGTGTAGTTAATGGCTTCAAGGCTGCACATTTCTCTGGGGAATACTTAAATGTTTGTTTTCTTTCTCCTGTTGTGAGTAATGTTGATGGGGAAATCTATTGGAAAGACTAACTATATGTTTTCATAACATCCTTGTATTTTTTTCAGAACCCACAATACTTTATACACACCAGAAATGCTAGCCAAAATGGCAGAGCCTTTCACCAAAGTTCTGGATATACTTGAATCTGAAAAAACATCAATATTAGGTAAGAAGGTTTTGCCTCTTTGCTGTGTTCATCCTAGCCTCCTATGACCAACCACCTTCCAGAAATGTATTTGTGGAGCTCCTGAAGGTGCTAAAAGAGCCCGTGTGTCACCAGTCTTCTTCGTCTTAACTATGAGAGTCTTCTGAGCTGCTTTCCCCTAATTATCCCTGTCAAGGGATTTTTCTTTGGTCTGCCAGCTCACAAAAAACAATATGGAGACTACTTATTAATTATGAAAGCTCAGCCTATAGCTTAGGCTTGTCCCAGTGTCTCTTAGAACTTAAAATTAATCTATATTAATGCACGTTTTGTCTCGTGTGTTTTTATCTCTCTTCCATCTTGTACTTTTGGGAAGTTGGTTATTGATGAACCAGTAGAAACTATGTCTGATGCATGAGGAGGTACTTGGTTGGGAATATAGCTTAACTAGCATGTGCCTGGCCCTGGGTCTAGTCCCCATTTAGGAAAGGTTGGCATGGAGGGAAAGGACTAACATCTTCCCACCGAGAACTCTTAGTATTCCTCCTAGACTGTATGGTCAGCTGCTTTGGAATACAGTACACATGTTCACAGACATAGACGTGTGGTTGTTGGCACTTTGAGACTAGCATGTTTCAGCCCCCCCTTTTTTTTTTTTTTTTTTTTTTTTTTTGGTAGGATTGCCTCAGCCTCTCTTGGAAGTCAACGAACACCCTGTCTACAAAACTACTTTGGAAAGAATGCAGCGTTTCTTTGGCATCCTCTATGAAAACTGGTAAGGACCTTTCTCTGCTGCTCCGTGCTTCCTTGGTAGAACATTCATGTTGTAGGAATGGCAACACAGAAACTTTGGATCAGAATTGTAGTGTAGAGGTGAGGTAAGGCAAGTTGGTAGCAGTGTTAAGTCCATGGGAGCAACCTGCCTTCCTGCATTATATATTAATTGTTGCATGCACCTCACAGTCCTATCCATGACTTCAAATTTATGCCCACTGTGTGTTTCTAATGCATAATGATGAGGCCCAAGAGTTAGAGAAATGGGATTCCATCTGCGCTGGCTCCTTAATGCTTGTAGTCTGTAAGAAACAGTCATATCAGTCTTCACAGGCCATAGGACTGTCCATATTTCTCATACAACAGTGAGAAGCATCTAGCCTGGTCTTTGTCTTTGGGTCCTGGTTGTGGGGTTTAATGATCCGTCCGGATCACATTCAGAGCTGTAGCCTCAGTTAACCAAATATTAAAGACTTTATAAAGTCTTTAATATTATAAAGTCTTTTAATATTATAAAGTCTTATAATATTATAAAGTCTTTAATATTATAAAGTTAACCAAATATTAAAGATAAATCGGCACAGCTGTCAGTATTGGATATTAATTATCACCAGTGATTTTTGCCTTACAGTTACCATATCCTAGGGAAGGCAGGCCCTTCCATGCAGCAAGATTTCTACACTGTAGAGGACCTTGCTACCCAGCTCCTTGGTTCAGCCTTCGTCAACTTGAACAATATTCCTGACTTCCGGCTCAAATCTATGCTTCATATCCTTGAAATGACCCTAAGCAACCCAGAAGGTCAGAAAATTAGAGATGGGACAGAGAGAATGAAAACTTAATGCAAGGAACAGGTGGGACTGTGCACTTAGGTACATTCTGACCTCTTTACAGAGACGGACTCAAATAGATAAATAGCAGGGGACAGGCAGGCAGGTCAGGGTGAAGACAGGGTGTCTTACAAAAACCCCATGAGCTTTTCTCTGGCTATAGATTATTGTCTACCTACTTCTTAGAAATATAAAAGTTTAGTCAAGCGGTAGTGGTGCACACCCTTAATCCCAACACTTAGGAGGCAGGGGCAGGAGGATCTCTGTGAATTTGAGGCCATCCTGGCCTAGAGAGTGAGTGCTAGGACAGGCTTCAATGGTACACAGAAGAAACCCTGTCTGAAAAAATTCAAAGAAGGAAGTGTATGTATGTGTGTGTGTATTTGCTAATTTATTTCTTTTTCTATATTTTGCTTAGTGCTTCCTTTCTTGGTTGATTTTTTTTTTTTTTTTTTTTTTAATATGTGAAGTCTAGGCTAGCCCTAAACACACTATCCTCCTGCCTTAATCTGAATGCTGGGGTTCTGGGCATGCCCCACCAGCTGGCTTTTGTTTTGTATTTATTTCCTTTGGGGTTTTGAGACAAGGTCTCTCTCTGTTGCTTCCTGAGTGCTGGGCACTGTCACACTGGGCTTTTGATTTTTGTTTTACGCGATAATCTCACTGTCCTCCAGGCTGACCTGAGACTCCTGGGCACAAGTGACCCTTACACCTTAGCCTCCTAGCTGGAACTATAGGCAAATGTCTATACACCCAGCTACGTGCTTTCTTTTGAAAGGAACATTCAAGATTTCATCATCTTTCAGACCTTTTACATGAGGGTGTCTTTAATTCTACTCTTTAGCAACCCAATGTTTAGATAAATAAAAAAGGCAGTTGAGCTAAGAATACAAAAGAATTGAGTATAAGTGCAGCTTAGGATTCTAGGACAGAGGGGTGTTGATATACTTGAGTTTGAAAAAACAGCAACGTTAGGTAAGAAGGATCGTCCTAACCTCCTGTGACCGCTTGTCAGGAAAGGTCCTTGTGTATGAGGAGACCATCATAGGATGTTGTTTTTGTCCTGAAAGCCCTGTGGTAGACTGCCCAGGAGCACAGCCTATTGGCTGGGAAGTGAAGTAGACTGCCCAGGAGCACAGCCTATTGGCTGGGAAGTGAAGTGTCTGCTTATGTGCTAAAACTTCTTAACCCACGGCAGCACGTGTCTTTGTGAAGCCCCTCGTGCTCTTCTGCCCCCCAGAACAGTATGAGACCCTGATCGCTCCCATCCTTGGACCTCTCTTCACCTATTTCCACATGGTAAGTGGGTCAGGGAAGCGGGACAAAAATACTCTTAAATACGTGGCCAGACTGGGGAGATGGTCTCCATAGTGCCCACAGCTATCAGGACATAAGTTTAGATCGCCAGAACACACATGAAAGCCTGATGTGGCGCCACACATCTGTAAGCTCAGCACCGGGGAAGTAGAGAGATGGGTGGCACCCTGGAGCTCTCTAGGCAGGGAGACTATGTTAGTAAGTCCAGGTTCAGGGAGATCACACTCAGAAACTAAGGTAGACAGTGATAGATGAAGACATCTGACATCAATCTCCAGCCTCTACACATATGTGCAGACACTCCACACCAAACAGCCACACACACCAGATACACAGAGATGGATGCCTGCTCTTGAATCTTTGCCTAAGAAGACCCTGAAAGTGTTGTCCCAGCCCTGCCCTTCTGGCTATACAGCATCATCCCAGGAGGTTACTGCTGCTGTGGGTTAAACAGCCCCAAAAAACGAAGGTTCGTTGCTGTAGGGTGCCTTCAAGTGTAAACTCTGCTCCCTTCTTGCTGCAAGTAGAAGTGATCAAGGAACTATTTCCTCTGGGTCTGTCCTTGGCTCTGGAATGAGGCAGTAGTCCAGCTCAACAGAGAACACTTGTGCCCAGAGACCCAAAACTTCTTAAAGTATCGTTAATCTAAGAGATGCTGAGCATGTGTCCATGTCATTAGTGGAGTAAGGTTATAGAAACTAAATCTTTGTTCCCATGTATTTGGTGGTCTGCTAGGGCTGGGGGAGAATAAATGACCAGGGAAGTGTCTGACATATCCCTGCCTTATATTGACAGTAAATGACCAATATTGAATTCTTCAACATTTCTAAACACAGAAATGGATGTTCATGATCAAGAATTAAACTCTTTTCTATTTTGACCATACTAGAAGTTATTGCTAAGTTAATTCAAGTTCCTATTTATTTTAGATTCCTTTTTTAAATTTGGGCCTTGGTATAATAAAGTTTATAGTTCAGAAAGTGTCTCTAAGTTGATGTAAGGAGTTTTTTTCTTGACAATTCTGCCTAAAGTAAATCTTAATAGCTATGTGTAGATTCTTATACCTATAATCCCAGCACTAAGAAAGCTGAGATAGGAGGATAATCACTCACAAATTTAAGACCAGCCTGGGATTTATAGTGAGTTCTAGGCCAGTCTAGGCTACAGAGTAAGAGCCTCTTAGAAACAAACAAAAAAATTAGAAGTAGACCATGTGCTAGCCTCTCTCCATCTTAGCACTTCCTCCTGTTTCTCCAGAGACTTTCCCAGAAGTGGCATGTCATCAACCAGAGGAGTGTGCTGTGGTAAGGAATGCCCACTCCTTGGCAGATGAGCCAGCAAGCAGCTTTGGGTGGGTAGAGGAGGAAGGGCGGGCTGGGTTTTGACTAGCCTAGGACTAGCAGTGGTGTAGTCATTCTAAGCTTGCATGGGAGGTTGTTTGTGTCTAGACAAACTGTTACCAGTGAGTGACCTGATGTTGAGATTAATCTTTCCTTCCCCTTACCTACTCTGGATTTTGATCCTGAGCCTCCATCCAACCAAGCAGAGTCACAAGAGATAACGTCCCTCAGTGGACTGCTGTCCATCTCTGATGTGCCTTTAGAATACAGACCTGGGTAGAGCCAGAAGAGGAATGACCTGGGGCAGGGGTGCTGGTGAGGGTCATTACTTTTTTTGTTCTTGCTTCCTTTGCTCTCCCATGGAACTTGCCTCTTGGTTCTTGGTAGTGGAGAGGATGAGATTGCAGAGGACAACCCTGAGTCTCAAGAAATGCTGGAGGAACAACTGGTGAGGATGTTAACCCGAGAAGTCATGGACCTAATCAGTAAGTGGCGTGTGGGGATCAGGGGAATTCACTCAGCGGCCCCACATGGGCTAGGCTTGTGGTAGAGGTTCACACTGACAAGCAGAATAGTTAAGTCAATCAGCTTATGAGTTGTAAACTAAATTGTACCATATAAGAAGACCAAACAGGATCCAAAACAGGAACTTGAATTAATGTTTACAGATCCTAGCTTGATCAAGATAGGGAAAAGTTCAGCTCTTAGACATGAACATCAATTTTCTATTTTCAGAAACGTTGAAGAATTTAATATTGGTCATTTATTCCCAAAGTCGTTAAGGATGTGTTAGTCACCTTCCCTGGTCATTTATTCTCAGAGGAGTCTAATGTCCCCCTATCTGACTGGAAGAGAGACCCACAGTCTGGTTGGGGTCCTTTCAGAATACTTCCTTCCAGTGGTGAAGCTGATTTATTCCTTGTACAGTATCTACTCATCAGCTTTCATCTGGCCAGAAGTGGCCTGAGATCAGTTGACAAGGTGACTGTCATCCGTGGGTATCAGATACTGCCTTCTGGTCTAGTAACTGTGCTCTCTTCCAGCGGCCTGCTGTGTGTCAAAGAAGACTGCTGAACACAGCGCTGCTCCCACTGTGGATGGAGATGGTAGGTGATCTGTGGCTCCACTCTGGGAGAAAGAGCCAGGATATATCTAGCTGTAGTCTTGTGCTGTTTCCTCTGTTTCTATCCAGAGTGGTTTTCTTTCTAGGATAGACAGGACTCTAAGCTCTTGCTCATTCGGTCTCTGCTCAAATGTCTCCTCCAAGAGGCCTTCATGTCTAATCTGCCGAACGTCACATGCCCAAGCACTGTGTAATCTCTTCCTGTTTATTTCAGCTACCTGCATTCCTTTATTAAATTCATTTATTATTATTATTGTCTCCCTCACTATGTAGGCTGTCAGGGAAGGGACTGTGCTGTTCCTTTTATACTCCTGTAACAGAACCCATGCCTGTTAGCATGGACTCACATATGAAATATCCTAGTATCTGCAGTGTTCTGGGTACCATCCATATGTGAGTGTGTCACATCTGAGCTTCGGCAGCCTTCCTGGGGCAGGGAGGGCTGTGTAACACTGCTCAGTACCAGCCAGCTGAGGACATTCCTGTTGGGTATTCCTCTTTGCTGTGAAAGAATGAAGCTTAATAATATTCTGCATTGCTTACAGATGAAGAGATGATGGCCACTGAAGTAGCCCCTTCATCTGTGGCAGAGCTCACAGACCTGGGCAAATGCCTGATGAAGCACGAGGTGGGTAGAGGGGACAGAGAGTACCTTTCCTCCTGGTCCAGATTCTACTTTCTTGCTCTGGGCAGATGTTCTCAGTAAACATGCAGGCGCACTGCTGCAGAAACCTGGTGTTGAGCCTCTGTAGGACTGAGCTTTTGTCTGTCCTCCCCATACAGCTATTTCTCTCCACTCCCACCCTCTGTTTTTTATTTTATTTTATTTTTTTTAAGGGACAGGGTCTCATCGCATAACCCTGGCTAGCCTGGAACTCACAGCCCAGGTTGGCTGCTGGGACTGTAGGCCCGACTTGATATATAATGCAATCAGATAAAAAATATTTATTTCCCATTTTAAACTTTCTTCCTTCCTGTTCAGGATATTTGCACAGCACTGTTAATTACAGCATTTAGTTCTCTGACCTGGAAGGATACTCTGTCTTGCCAGAGGGCAACCACACAGCTCTGCTGGCCTCTCCTCAAACAGGTATGCTTGTTCATTGTTTCAGGAATAGGTTTGTTTTGGGGGGATGGTGGGAGACATACCTAGGGCTACAAGCATGCTAGGCAAGCACTTTATCACTGGACTACATCCTTAAGTCTCTTTTTCCTTTTTCTTTTGAGACAATGGTCTGACTAAATTTTCCAAGCTAGCCTTGAACCCCAGGGAGGCTTTGACATCTTGCCGGCCTGTCTCATCCTTCAGAGTAGCTGAGGCTACAGACCTAGATCCTACCAGTTACTTTTGTATTGCTGTGACCAAGTTTACCTAATATAGACTAACTGGAAGGAGGGTTTATTTTTACTCCATTTCAGAGAGATTTCAATCTATGGTGGGTAAAGTGTGGCTAAGTTCACCATGGCAAGAGCCACAGTGATAGCTACCCACATCTTAGCAGACAGGAAGCCGAGAGCACAGGTTTTGACCAGGGGCAATTGTAGCCTTGTGACCTACTTCTGCCAGTCAGGCCCCAATTTCTAAAGGCTCCACTGCCTTCAAAATATCAAGAGATTGAGTATTCAGAACAAGATAGAGGCTCTTTGATTACTACCCCCTTCTCCTTGCCTCAGACAATTTAAGTCAGGCTCGTAGACTAAGTCAGTTGGAAGAACTGGGAGGTGGCCCCTTGAGAGGCTCCCATGGCTCCTGAGCACAGCTGTCTTCCCAGGTGATGTCTGGGACCCTGCTCGCAGATGCTGTCACATGGCTTTTCACCAGTGTGCTGAAAGGGTTACAGATGCATGGGCAGCACGATGGGTGCATGGCTTCCCTGGTCCACTTGGCCTTCCAGATATACGAGACACTGGTAAGTGGAGAGTGTATCAGGGCAGGATGGCTGGCAGTCTAGCCGCTTCACTTAACCTACCTCCCAGGATCTCGAGCTGTGATCTAAACCCAGGCATCTGCCATACTGCTTGTGCTGCCCCTGAGAGGTGGGTGTGGTGTGGAATGGGGAAGGTGACAGGCCAAACCTGCATCCATTGAGTTTATCCCCCACTTACCCAGCGCCCCAGGTATCTAGAGATAAGAGCAGTGATGGAGCAGATCCCTGAAATACACAAGGAGTCTCTGGACCAATTTGACTGCAAGCTTTTAAACCCCTCCCTTCAAAAAGCAGCTGATAAACGCCGGAAGGACCACTTTAAACGTCTCATTGCTGGCTGCATTGGAGTAAGTCATACATCCCTGTTATGACTCCCAGCCCCACACAGTTGCGCACTGTCTTATACTGTTGTGAGTGAATTCAAAACCAACTAGTCACTGACTGTTCTGCTTGTGTGTGTGTAAGACTGGCGGTGGGGGGCTCCTCTGACCCACACCCCAGACCCACTGTGAGCTGTTTCTCTTTTGTTCTCTACAGAAACCCTTGGGAGAACAGTTTCGGAAAGAAGTTCACATTAAGAACCTTCCCATGCTTTTCAAAAAACCAAAACCAATGCTGGAGACAGAAGTGTTGGACAATGAGGGGGGCGGACTGGCTACCATCTTTGAACCCTGAATCACGCTTTTAGGCATCCTTCTTCGGCCTTTGTTGTCATCTCTTCTCCCCTTTGTAGCTGATCTCTAGGCCTTCTTGTACTGCCGTCTCACTTTCCACCGCCAGCCTGGACGAGAGTGGGCCTCTACTGAAGTATTGAGAAAAGCCAGTTAGGGCTTACACCATTCCATAGAGATGTCCTAGGGAATTGGCATTCAACTTGCAATTTTGGCTTTTCCAAGAAAAGCTAGAGCACAATGGCCTTTCCCCACAGCAGCTGCACCAGCATAGACAGGAGAGGGTGCCGTGTCCAACACCATTGACCAAACTTGCAAGGGCTCAGTTTGGCTTGGACTACAATTGAGCCCCTTGCTGCTACATGCTGAACCGTCCTTAGCCAGTTGTTGTCCTTTTCTTAAGCAAGAATCTGGTCACTTGGTGGAATCCATGGGACAGGCTTTTGCTATGTACTGAGCACAGTATCCAGGGACAAGAGTAGGACAGAGTTTAAGGAACAGTGTGTTCCTTAAAATGCACATTTTGCCCTTCTATGAGTGACCCTCAGGGGTTTCCCCAGCCTCAGGGCCTACTGAGCATCACATGACACCACTGGCATCCAGACCTGGCAAGCTAGCAAAGCCACTGTCCTGGGACTGAGTCCAGGTGCCTTTGAAAGTTTCTAATGACTCTTCTCAAGGGTCGCTTCGTCTCTGGGAGGGACATGCAGCAAAGCAAGATGCCTGTTAGGAAAGGCAGATCTTTGTGTGTGTCTGTGTGCTGACAGGCACACAGCTAGGCTGGGACATGGGAACTAGTGCCAGGTCACTGTCCTTGCTGTGGCCATCCCTCTTTGCCTGGTGCTTGGGGTCTACAGGTTGTCAAAGTGATTTCAGTGTTCCCCTCCAAACTTGATAGCTGCCTTCTCCTGTCTGATTAGGGCTGTGGAGGATGTAGTTGTATTTATTATGTTGTAATATTTTTAACATCCTATGACTTCATGTTAGAAATTTTCTATTGTTTATAGAACCTTTTGTAGAAATGCTAATTCTAAAGTACATCTGCATGTCAGTAAAAATCTCCGTTTCATACAGAAGGGCCCTATCTTCCTTTTTCAAACTAGTGAGAATCTGGTTAGGGGGACTAAACCTGTTGATGGGCCAGCCAAGCTGTTAGGCAGATTTCTATCCCTGACCACCAAAACCTGGCAGCTGGCCCTCTTAGGGAAAAGGATATCTTCTGTGGAGCTGTCAGTGGCGACATGGCTGGAGCTAAAGGCAGCCTTTTTCATTGGAAGCCCAGGAGACAGGTGGCAACAAGCACTAGCTACAGCTTCTCTTCCCCACATCTACATAGCGATGGTAATTTGGCCTTTCTCAAACATCCAGGACAAAGACCTGGAAACCTTTGTTTGATCCTTAGTTGTTAATGCCAACCTTCTGAGGCAAGACTCCATATTTTTAGACAAAAAAGTCCAAAAACATTTTTGCTGGGATATCAATTTATTTACATCAAAGGCCTTACAAAGGCATAAGTGGCACATTTAATAAAATGTATTGACTGGAAATAAGACTGGAATTGGACATCTAGTCACACTTGACACAGCCATCCCAGAAATGCTATGGAAGCATCAGTCCATCTGAACTGCATCCAGCTCGTCCAAGAACCGCTGGCACTTCCCCATCAGGATTTTGATGGCTTCACTCACCAACACATCTGGTGGCAAAACTCCAGTTGACTCAACTGAAACTAGGGACCAAAGAGACACTTTAGCCCTGGCAGGATAGCTTTTACTACAAGCTAGTTCTAAATCCTATCCAAAGAGCACCAATACCGCCCCCCACTTACAGATATAATGGTCCCGAACACGGGCAAGCCGCACAGCCTTCTTCAGCTTCTCATTCCGGAAGATTTCTCTACTGAAGGTATCCAACCGAGCATTGGCAACTCTGGCCAACTTTTTACCTAAGGAAAACAATGTTACACCTTAGTCAAGTCTAAGAGCTTTTATTTTCTGCCACCTTCAAAGAGAATACACATAGGTCTTAATCCCAACAGCACACCACACACCATACCTTGCACCTCCTGCACCTCAATCACGCCTGGTGAGAAGCACCGGCTCAGTTCCTCAGCTGCCTCCCCTTCCACAGGTTCGAGCAGAGTAATGTCTGGCAGGAGTCTGTAGCTGGCTGTTGCCACTGGTGAGAACTTGGCATGATCTTTGCCTGTGAGAAACTCTGTTATTCTCCTATGCCAGGGGCTACTGCAATCAGACTTAACCCCACCCAATGGCAGACTCACGGGGTTCTCACCAATGCCCTTGACGCAGTGCATAACCAGGTCAATCTCCTGACCAGGCCTAAGCTGAGCAATGAGGATGTCGTCATGCACTGGGCGAATTGTGCCCTCCGGGAAGACATCAGCCTGGTTTCCCAAGGGGACCCATGTCATATGCCTGGTATATACTGGAGGAAAATAAGTCAGAAAATCCCAGATCCTAAAATTAGCACCCACCAGCCTGTGGGCCTTCTTCCTTACCATTGCTCACCTTTGTGGTTCACGTAGAGTTCATTGGGGTCAGAGGAATCCTTAGCAGCATTGGGATTCCTGGTACACCTGACCTGCAGCCGAAACTGCAGTGTGTCTATCTCTGTTCCTTCTTCCTCCCCTGTATAAATAAGGAGCAGAGTTTCACTAGCCCTGGCTGACCTAGAAATCATTAAGCAGAGCAGGCTGGCCTTGAGCTCAGTGCTGGGCATAAAGATAAACAACACCATGTCTGGTCCTAGCTCTAACTAGTAACTTTTCTCACAGAATAAAGGTGTCAAGCCAGCTTGGGAGACCTGAATTCAATCCCTGAAACTCAAGTAAAAACCTATGGCAAAGTTGTCCTCTGACCTTCACACCAGTGTGCACCCGCACACAAAGTTTTTTAAATAATTAAAGTACATCTGAGTGCTGGCACTATGCTGAAAGCTTGTGTGTGTGTGTGTGTGTGTGTGTGTATGTTTTATGTTTTATGTATGTATATGTATATATTGACAAAGTTGGGGCAAGGGCAAGTGTTCTCCCAGATGAAAGGCGATGTACAAAATGCAGACTACCTCGACTAAGGTACAGTAATAAACCTGGTATCTGAGCCCACAAGCTATTTAAGGACAATTCCTCCACTTAACTCGGAATCTCATCTTGTCATCCTCACCTTGGTTCCGATATTCAAAAAGACGAGGATCAGCAAGAATGGGGATGAGCCCCAGGCGGTGAGCAAGGATCTCATCCTGGACAATGGATGTGTTATTATACACCAGAACCTTTTCCACAGCCATTGTTGGCACCTGTCCAAGGAAGCAGAATCATGCAGCTGCAAAACCCAATTGATGTCCAACTATCTGCCTCCACAGGAAATTAAGAGATGGTCCTTCATTCTGTTCTTCAGATTTTTGAGACGGGTTCACTAGTCCAGGTTGGCCTCAGAATCACTCATCTTATTTATAGGTGTGGAATCCCTGGAAGGGATGGCTTTGGGGAACATTTCTACAAATGAGGTGATGACAGTTCTCCCTACTCCAACCCTCTTACCATGTCTTCTCTTACCTCAGCTAACAGAATTCTCCGGAAAGCATTAGCAATGGCAGCATCAATTCCCACCATGTCGAATTCCAACGTATTTTCATCCATATGTACTATGTCCACACGGAAATTCTAGAGGGATGGAGAAATATCTGATGGAACACCTGTTCTCTCATTTAATTTATCCTCTGTGTTTATTCCCACCCTCAATGGATTTGCACCCTCTCTCATCCTGAAGGCTTCCTCTGCCCAGGTGATGACTACACCTTTGTCACCAGTCCTGAGTTGGAGAGTTCTTGAGTTTCCTAAGAAGCCTGCCTGGTTTTGTCTTTTTCTGTTTCTTTTTCTTTTTTATATTTAAAACACGGGGTTGCCCTACATAGCCCTGGCTGTCCTCAAATTCACAGCAATACTTGCCACCATCTTCTATGTGCTAGGATTAAAGGTGTGCACCACCATGCTGGCTCTTCTGTGGGCTCAGATTAAAGGTGTGCACTATGTGTCTGGCTCTTCTATGTGCTAGAATTAAAAGTGTGCACCACCATGTATGGCTCTTCTGTGTGCTAGGATTAAAGGTGTGCACCACCATGTCTGGCTTTTCAGTTTTGTCTTCAGTTGAAGACACTAAGCAATATGGCTCCACACAACCCACAGAAGCGCTGCACTAAAGAGCAGAAATTCCCACACTACTTAGACCAGTTATTACTGCATTTCTATTTATTTTTTAATCTATCTTTAAAAAAAAAACACTTTAGTCCATTGGGTTTTTGGTTTTTTTTTTAAGATTTATTTTATATTATGTATACTGTGTTCTGTCTGCAGGCCAGAAGAGGGAATCCGATCTCATTACAAATGGCTGTGAGCCACCATGTGGTTGCTGGGAACTGAACTCGGGATCTCTGGAAGAGCAGCCAGTGCTGTAAACCACTAAGCCATTTCTCCAGCCCAGTCCATTGGTTTTTGAACACCAGTTTGGTTCTCTTATCTGATAGTCTTCCTAAAGTCTCTCTTTCACTCACCCTGTAAATATTACCTTCCCCTAGATTCTAACCTCCTGGGTGATTTCAACCACATTTTTGGCTTAAGCAACTGCTTGGCAACTCCTGAAACTTGGTCTCACTTTTAACATCACTTCAAATATCATCCACTTTATCTATACACATCACTCTTGAGATATAGTTCTCCAGTGGGGCAGGAGAGATGGCTCAGCAGTTAAGAGCACTGCTCTTAAACAACTGGATTTGGTTTCCAGCATCGACATGGTGGCTCACCACCATCCATAACTCCAGTTCCAGGAACCTAACTCCTTTCTCAGACTTCCTGGGTCACCAGCCACACACATGAATCATAAATAAACACACATGCAGGCAAACAAATAAACCCAAAACATTTTTTTACGTTCCAAATCACAAGGTCCATTTTCACTCACACAGCCCTCACCAAAGCAATGGTACAGATTTGTTCTCACTTCCGCTATCAGTGGCATATGCATGCCCTCGATCTCAGCTCCCACACACAAATCTAGCAGAATTCATTTCCTCCCAGCTAGTAAGGTCGCAAAATTTGATCGGTCTACTGAAAAATTCTCATTAAGCCGGTATTGCACGCCTTTAATGTCAGCACTTGGAAGACAGAGGCAAGTTTCAGGATAGCCAAGGATACGTAGAGAAACCCTGTCTCAAAAAAACAAAAACGCTCTCTATTAGCTTGCACCCCAATCTTGTCTACCACTCATGCCGACGTGATGACATCTGACAGTAATGAACTGCTGGAACAGACTCAGAGCAAACCTTACAAAACCGTGCATACTAACACTCCAATTAGGCCTTCGTTGCTCACTTTTTTTTTTTTCCGGTTTTTCGAGACACGGTTTCTCTGTAGCTTTGGAGCCTGTCCTGGAACTAGCTCTTGTAGACCAGGCTGGCCTCGAAACCACAGAGATCCCCTGCCTCTGCCTCCCGAGTGCTGGGATTAAAGGCGTGTACCACCACCGCCTGGCCACTGCTCAACCTTTATTCAAAGTTAAAAAACTGAATTCAGATGTCACTTCCTTCACTGACCTTTAACTACGACCCTCCAATGGGCTGGATTCGGTGTATCTATGTGATTTCTCTGCCCCAGCCATCCTCACCGATAACTCATTACGCTGGAATCACTTATTTACATGGCCCATTACCCCCACCGAGAGCGAACAACTTGTTCCAGGAACAGGAGCTGTGCCTGACGTCCATGGTGCTCCTAGCACATGGCTCAATTTACGTTTTATGAAAGCAGCGACTCCCAACCCAAAACTTGTGAGGTCTGGCCCCGCAAGCCGTCTGGTCACCTCCAGCTCCACCCACCTTCTCGAAGCGGTCCTGGTCCCAAGCATCATCATAACCCGAATAGTTACCGGGGAAGTCAGTGGTGTGGACCTAGAAGAAACAGAGGAGATCCGTTCACGACACGGCAGTGAAGCCGGGACCCAAACAGGGCCTCCTCCTCCATATCCCGCCTCTTTCTCCTCAGTTCAGACCAGAGCTTACATTGCGAACCCCAAACTCTCCTAGAACCACGCGAGTTCGCATCTCCTCCACAGCCTGAGTCGCCGCCATTTTCCACCACGCACCGCCAGAGAAGCCTCCAAATCCGCGCACGCGTACAACCGCCCGTCGCTGTCTCCGCGGCAACGCTCCGCCTCCTGAGCTCTTAAACGTCGCGATATCATGCCCCGCCTCTGTCCACGTCCTTCACTTCCGGACGTCAATTGGGGCCAAACATCCGGGTTTCTCCTTTTTGCATTCTTGCTGGTACTACCTCGCCCCTCTCTCTTGCCTGGACGTTTCTTTCACTTGGGCTCAGGTCTCACACTGTTCCCACGAGCACGAGCTTCAGCGACGGAAAGCCTCGAGGGACATGGCGACTACGGCGACGCCGGCAAGCGGCGTCCGAAATGGAGCTGGCCCGGAATGGGGAGGCTTCGAAGAAAACATCCAGGTATTGAGAGTTCCGGCTGCCAGCAGCCCCCCCCCCCCACGGCTGACGGCCGTCCCGAGTGTGGCTGCTGTTCTCGCGCGCGGCGTGGAAGTCGGCAACACCTTCTGACCTCTCTTGAGTCGGCCACGCGAAAGTCTGTAGCTCTTGTGCTGACGTGAAAGGGCCAGGCTAAGGCTCCAGCGGGCCTCGGTCTCTGCTTGCCCGGAGCTGTGCGGACGGGGTGGGAGGTCTGTCTGGGTCAGGCACAGTGTAGGGCTAAGAGGATAGGAGTCACTGGCACGCCTTAAAGATAGACTGTGTGCATAGGCTTGTTTGAAGGTTGGGGAAGGCAGATGGGCTCTTGTGCAGCTCTCCGGAGCTTCGAAAGAGAAAGTAGGAAAACAACGTGAATTGGAGACGAGTACTAGATTTTCTGGACTACGAAAGTGTGGCGACCAAGTGTGCCAACAGTGAAAGGAAGGAGTGTGGCACTGTGGGTAGCAATTCCATCCGTGGAAGAGCAAAGCCTCAGCCCATGAGATGAGCAGAGAACAGATGGGCCCCTCACTCTAGCAGCCATTGTCTTCACAGGGTGGGGGCTCGGCAGTGATTGATATGGAGAACATGGATGATACCTCAGGCTCCAGCTTCGAGGATATGGGTGAGTTACATCAGCGCCTGCGTGAGGAAGAAGTGGACGCTGATGCAGCTGCTGCAGAAGAGGAGGATGGAGAGTTCCTTGGCATGAAAGGCTTTAAGGGACAGCTGAGCCGGCAGGTGGCTGACCAGGTAAGCAGATGGGAAAGTGGACCCATGTATGCCCCAAGTTGATGGAGGTTTTTCAGTTAGAATTACACAGAAATCCCAGCAGAGACGAGATAACAGCCCGGAGCCAAGAGTGTAATAATACCATCTCCCTTCAGATGTGGCAGGCAGGGAAGAGGCAAGCTTCCAGGGCCTTCAGTCTATATGCCAACATCGACATCCTGAGACCATACTTTGATGTGGAGCCTGCCCAGGTCCGAAGCAGGTGAGGAGCCTTCTCAGACCAGTCTGTCCTCCCTTCCAGTCCTTACCCAGACTAGAGTCAGATACTGAGCCCAAACTCTGGTGGGCTCCCCTACTGTAACCCCATCACCCTAGTCACCAAACCTGCTTCAGACTACAGTGTGGTGAAAGTCCGTCGGCTGTGTCCTCTGTCCAGCGTGTTAGCCACCTTCCCTCCACACCTCGCTCTAACAGTGCTCGCTCTGTTCTCGTTCCTCCCAGACTTCTAGACAATTCTACTCTCTTCCACCAGGCAGCTCTTCAAGCGGCAATACGTTCTTATTCCTGGGCCGGTCTCCCCAGAGACCAGCTGCACCTCACAAGCAAGCTCTGCTATCATGAGCATAGTCATTAGCTGACTTCTCAAGAACTGAATTCAATCCTGGCTTGGTTCTTTCTCAACCCTGAACCAGTGCTGATACAGAGCCCAGGGTCCTGTCCACTGAGGTTTTATTATGTGATACTGGATTCATTGTTGAGGATAGGTGGGAGCCTTGCCATTGAGTGCAGTCACAACACAGTGCTCTAGTACGACTGTGGCACACACAGGAGGGACACTTGAGCCCTGAAAGGGCTTCCCAGAAGAAGTAGTGTCTTAACTAAAAAGAATAATCCAAGAAACCTTGCTAAAACACAAGAATAAGCGAAGGTATAGTAGTCGTAGACAAAGAGAGAAATTACCTCTTTTTTTATTCTGTGTGCATGTCCATACCACTTCAAGTACATTTCTCAAGAAAAATGCCCACTGCCTGGAAGAATATAAGTAGTTGCACTGCTCTCAGGGCTTCCACATTTCCACTTACGTTCGCCTGTCTTCTGTAGGCCATGTAGTAAATCCTCTGGTCTCTCCAAGTTTTACAGGTAGCTGCTATTCCACTCACCTCAGAGAGTTGACCTTGCGGAAAGTGATTCCTTTCTTTCCCTGCCTTTCCCCTTCCCCCCTCATTCAGTACGTCCTCTGGCCCCGCCCTGTCCCCTGGTGATAGAGACGTGAGTAAGATGCAGACCCTGCCCTCCAGAACCTCAGTATATTGCTGCATCTGCTCTCCTCTCCTCTCCTAGGCTCCTGGAGTCCATGATCCCTATCAAGATGGTCAGCTTCCCCCAGGTGACTAGGGAATGGCATGTGTGTGGAGCCGGGGAGATATCGGGTAGAGTGTGGGCCACCAGATCCAGCCCCTAGTCTGAATGTGTTGTGTACTGACAGAAAGTCGCCGGTGAGCTCTACGGACCCCTCATGCTGGTCTTCACATTGGTTGCTATCCTCCTCCATGGGATGAAGACTTCTGACACCATTATCGTAAGCAGGACACAGAGCAGGCGGTGGGGCTGATGTAGGGTGAAGACTGCTGAGGATATGATGGTGTGGTACATGAGTGAAGCCAGGGTGAGGCAAGGTCAGAGGTGTCTCAGCCCTAAGCAAAGCCTTCACCCCACAGCGGGAGGGCACTCTGATGGGCACAGCCATTGGCACCTGCTTCGGATACTGGCTGGGTGTCTCGTCCTTCATTTATTTCCTTGCCTACCTGTGCAATGCCCAGATCACCATGCTCCAGATGCTTGCACTGCTGGTAAGGAGCCGATCCTGGGAGTGGGCAAGGGAGAGCCCGAGATCAGTAAGGTCTTGGTCTGCTGCTCTCCAGGAATCTGTGGACCTGGGATGGGAGGAGCAGACCAAAGAGCCCTCCATGGAGTCAAAGGACACTCCAGCCCAAGTGATGGTGCCCTCATCTCTCTCTCCCCCCAGGGCTATGGCCTGTTCGGGCACTGTATTGTCCTGTTCATCACCTATAATATTCACCTTCATTCCCTCTTCTACCTCTTCTGGCTGCTGGTGGGTGGGCTCTCCACCCTGCGCATGGTAAGCTGAGCAGGTTTTGCTGTCCACCCCACAAAGGACTCTACAAGTTTTGCCCTGGCTATCTTCTCCATCCATCCTTTTAAAAACAGGCCTTCTGAACTGTATACCTGTGGCCCTAGGTGGCAGTGTTGGTGTCACGGACTGTAGGCCCCACCCAGCGGCTGCTCCTCTGTGGCACACTGGCAGCTCTGCACATGCTCTTTCTGCTCTATCTGCATTTTGCCTACCACAAGGTGGTAGAGGGTAAGTGGCAGGAGGGTCTGTAGTGGGGAGTGGGCTGGACGAGCAGACCCGGGGGCCTGTCTGGCCAGTTCTCACTCATCCTCCATCCTTCCTCCTTTAGGGATCCTGGACACCCTGGAGGGCCCCAATATCCCACCCATGCAGAGGGTCCCTAGAGACATCCCTGCGGTGCTCCCTGCTGTCAGGCTTCCTGTCACTGTGGTTAATGCCACTGCCAAGGCAATAGCAGTGACCGTGCAGTCACACTGACCCTACCTGAAAGCCTTGGCCAGCCCTGAACCCCAGCTCTGGAGCAGAGGAAGACTGAAGGACAGTACTAAGGACGTGTATCTCTTTGAGGTCTGCAGCAGACACTGAGCTGTCGCTCTTAAACACCTCCTTGGCATGGGGCTTGGCTTCTGAAGGCACAAGGCCAGAAACTCCTGGCCAGGACTGCAAGCCTCTGCAGCCAAGTGCAGAATATGGGTCAGCTCTTCTGAGGCCCTCACCACCTACCCCTTTTTTCTCTCCCTTCCCCTCTTGTCTTGCTAAATATAGACTTGGTAATTAAAATATTGATTGACATCTGGAACTACAGCTCCTGTTCCAGCCATTCTCTGTCACCCTACCTCAGATAGACATTTCTATTCTGTCAGCAGTGCTAATGTCGTGTGCCTTCTATACCCCCACTTGGGCAGGGTGAAGGAAGGACAGGCAGTAGCTGATTATAGAAACTGCCCCTGAGGGCTAGAGATACTTGACCCACAGGACAGCAGGCAGGGCCAAGCATGAGAGCCACAGTCCTCACATATATGTACACCAGGCTTAAGTCTAGGCTGGCTGTGCTTTGGAGAAGCCAATGCAGCGATGACAAATGAACAAGTTTCCACTGACATCATTGCAAGGACCTCTGCACCTGGGCCACTGTCAGATAGTGTCCACATGCAGCTGATATTTGAAGCCAAAGATGGTTTTACTGAGGCTTAGTTTTCTCTCTTCCCTCCCAGTGTTATTTTTTGAGCAGCACCACTCTTTAGCCTCCATTGAAAAAGTAAATTCAGGCTGAGTGTGATGGTGTATTCCTTTTAATCCCAGCACTCAGGAGGCAGAGGCTGGTGGTTCTCTGTGACATCAAGGCCAGCCTTGTCTACAAAATGAGTTCCAGGCCAGTTAGGGCCAGACCCTGTTTCAACAAAAAGTAAATTCAGAGTGCTAGTTAAAAGCAGATACTGCTTTTTGGGAGGACTTGAGTTCCATTCCCGGCATCCATGGGGGATGGCTCACAACTGCTTGTAACTCCCCTTCAGCCTCAGGAGCTCCAGTGAACTCCGCGGGCACCTGTACTCACTGCACAGACACATGCGTACACAATTACAAATACAACATGGGGCTTGGGAAGATCACTCTTGGGGAGTATACTGCTCTTGCAGAGGACCTGAATTCAGTAGTTCAGCTCCAACTTCCAAGGTGGCTGGCTCAGATTTTCCTGTAACTCTGGCTCCCTTCTGGCTTCTGCAAGCATCTATACACCTGTAAGGTAAACAAAAAAAAAAAAAAAACTTTCTAAAAATTTTACATAAATTCAAATAGTTAACAGAGGGAAGAGGAGGGCTTTTGGCTTTACTAGGGTTTTTTTGTTTTTGGATTTGTTTGGTTTTTTGTTTTTTCGGGGGGACGGCTAGGGAGAGTTCCAGACAAAGTCTCTTTATGAAGCTTAGCTCTGTCTATCCTGGAACTCACTGTAGACGAGGCTGGTTTTGAACTCACTAAGATCTGCCTGCCTCTGTCTCCCAAGTGCTGGGATTATAGGTGTGTGCCACCACAGTCCAATTTTTAGCTCACTTTTTTAAAAGGAAAAAAATAACACTTCTTCCTATTACACTGCCCTGTTGCACAAATGAAGTTCCCATTGCAATCATAGGGATAAAATTCGATTTCACTTTGCTCCAGTCACTTTACACATCCCCACACCCACCCCACACCGATCCCCACAGCTTTGGGTTGATGTGACACCCTTTGATTTTGGCAATCCCATTCTCCTGGATATTAAAACGTCTTCGAGGCTGGTTCACCTGCCCTACGCTAGGGATTCTGTCCTGCGCTGCCATATTGACCGGGAAGTCCCCGTAGACCGGAATCCCCACGCATGCTACGCCTCGCGTCACTGGGTTATGGGGGCGGGGCGCAGCACGGATTAAAGGGCCTAGGGACTGATTGTCCAGGGTCTTGGAGACGGCGCAGAATCTCTGGGTTTAGACTTTAAGAATGGAAAAGCACTGGAGAATAAGTAAAAGAAGTCGAAATAGCACCAAAGGCTGTCTCAACGTGACTTGCCTCCATCCTGAATCCCTCTACCTTCTTTTCACGCTGTCAGGCCCTCGGATCTTAGTTCTTCGCCCTAAGACAAGCATCGTGCTCCGGCCGCGTGGTTCACACCGGGAGGGGCGGGGCAAGAGCCAGTGACGCAACCGTTGCTATAGGAACTCGCCGCCTGCTCCGGTGCAGCAGCCTAAGCGGAGCTGCATCCCTCCCCGGCTGTCCCGAGAGCCGTGCTGCCGGGCCCGCGGCCCGCAGAGCGGGCGCGGCCTCCAAAGCCGCGAGGGAAAGGACCAACGCGGGGCGGCTGCGGCTCTGTCCCCGGGCCGCCCCCGCCCCCGCGCCGCTCTTCCGCGTCTCCGCATCCCGGGCCCGCGCCTGCTTTCGCTCCCGCCGCGGCCCGGGCTCGCTTCGTCGCCGCCACAGCCACGGTTGCCTCGGCTCCGCCGCAGCCTCTGCCGCCTCTGCTCCGGCTGCGACCCCAACTGAGATCGAGACCTCAGTCCCTGCCCCGCCCCAGACCGCAGTCGGGCCAACTTCTGCCCAGGCCGGGACACCGGCGCCAGCCCCGGAGGCCCAGTCGTGGGACCATGCTGCCCAGCTCCATCCAGATTTCGGGGGAGCCGCTGTCAGGCGCTGAGGTGCGGGACATCTGCCGCGGCCTGCGCGACAACGCGGTGCGCCTGCTCTCGCTGCGCGGTTGTCGCCTGTGCGACCGCGACTTTGGACGCATCTGCCGGGCCCTAGCTGGAGCCACATCCCTGGCGCAGCTCAACCTTAACCTGGGCGTCGTGTCCAGCCCCAGCCGCATCAAGCAGCTGGCGGAAGCGCTTCGGACCAACCGCTCCATCCAGTCCCTCTTGTGAGTGTGTCCCCTCGCAAGGGGGTCCTGGCTACTGCATCCCCTACCACCTCCTGTATCTCCACATTACCTTCCAGTACCTGTTTTTCCACCGTCCCGCCTTCACAACCTCTAATGCACACCTCATCTTTCTTCTGGGTCCACCACACCCTTCCAGAAACATGGATCATTTCTAGACTTTGCTCCACATTCGGCCCCTCAGGAGAGCTGGAATGCCTAGCTCTTCCTGGTAGGGAATGTCGTTCCTCCCCACCCCATCCCCAGTTACTTCATTATGAAGCCCCTCATTTCTGAGGAAGGATCACCTCCCATGGACTACACCCCAGCCCTTCCCACTGAAAGATCTCAGAGACACCGTGAGCATGTATGCCGGCTCCCCAGTCCACTACCCACACCGTTCCCTGTGCAATGTTCTCATTACCAGTTCCTACAACAGAAAGAAACCAGATTCCCTTTCCATCGTACGCCTTCAAATCTAGAATTTCCGTTTTTCCTCCCATTCTTGTCTCGGGGAGGGGCAGCTTTCTCAGATAAAGCTCGTGATTCAAATTTAATCTCATCTCAACCTTCAGCCTGCACGGGAGCCCACTGACGGACGCGGGACTGGCCTTGCTGAACCCTGCCCTGGCTCTCCACCCTGCCCTTGTGGCTCTTGACCTGGGGGACTGCATGCTGGGTGATGAAGCCATCAACCTCATCTGTGGCCTCCTCCCTCCAGATGGGGCGAAGTCTGGTGAGCAGGGCCCTTCTGAGTGCATGGCCTAGCGACTGAGGAAGGCTGAATGCAGAGAAGGGGGTGTGGCCCAGTGCTGAGAGCTGGGAGGGTGCAGTAAGAATGCCTTCTTACCCTTCTTAGGAAGGGAGAAGTTCAGGGGCTGAGCCAAGTGGAAACAATGGTGATCCAAGCAGGGTAGGTGTGAGTAGGTCCCTAATTGCTCCAGACTACTATGGCTGGGGGCAAGGTGTCTCCTAGCCATTAGGCTAATCCCATAGACGCGTGGTAGAGAAGGGACTGGAGAAGGGTCTGACTCTACCCATCCTGGATTCTAGGTTTGAAGGAGCTAACACTGAGTGCCAACCCTGGTATCACCCCTAAGGGCTGGAGCCGCCTTGCCATTGCTGTGGCCCACAGCTCCCAAGTCCGTGTCCTCAACTTGGACTACAACCCCCTGGGTGAGCTTAAGATCATTCCTTTCAATTTTCACTGCTTCTTCCCCATCCAAAGACCACCAGTTGCCACACATAGTAACCCCCACTCAATGAAGGGAAGATGAATGAAAACCCCCAGAGGTCTTTAAGGAGCCAGATGACCAACAGGTAGGTTAAAGCCTCCATCAGAACCCGTGGATCTGATTCATCTCACTCCCTTCCTGGCCGCTCACCTGCATCTCCCACCAGGCATGGTGGTCCTGACCAGGACTAAGGACTAACAGACCCTGTTATCTCAGGTAGCTGAGAATTTGTGCTGTCTCCCTAGGTGACCATGTGGCAGGGATGCTGGCTGTAGCTGTGGCCTCAAGCCGTACCCTAGAAGTCCTAGACTTGGAGGGCACAGGACTCACCAACCAGTCAGCTCAGGTGAGAGGGCATTATGTTTTGGAGACAAGCTAGGTGAGTGAAATAATCCATGCTGGGGACAGACCCAAGGGCTGCCTAAATTGTGTTCATTATTTGTTTTTATTTGTTTTTGTTTTTTTTTTCAAGACAGGGTTTCTCTGTGTAACCGTCCTGGCGGTCCTGGAACTTGCTTTGTAGACCAAGCTGGCCTCGAACTCACTGAGATCCACCTGCCTCTGCCTCCCAAGTGTGCACCATCACCACCCAGCTTCATTGTTTTAATTTCATAATTTATTTTTTGTGAATGTTTTACCTGTATGTCTGTGGTGCCCATGGAGGTCAGAAGGTGGTGTCAGACCACTTGCATCTGGAGTTAGATGGTGATGAACAGCCATGTGGGGTGCTGGGAAGAGCAGCCATTGGTCTTAACCACTGAGCCACACCTCTCCTGTTCATTCTTTTCTGTACTCTTTTCTCTGTTCCCCAGACCCTACTGGACATGGTAGAAAATTACCCGACAGCTTTGCGGAGCCTGGTGTTGGCTGAGAACAGCATTAGCCCAGAGCTGCAGCAGCAGATCTGTGACCTCCTCTCTGAAGGGGAAGAAGAGGAAGAGGTAGCAGGAGGGGCTGTGGACACCCAGGAGTGGGGGAGAGGCCGGGAGCCTGCTCCCCACCAGCGGGGTAGCAGCTCCTGGATGTGCCCCAGCGGTAAGAACCTGGAGAATGAATGAGAGCTAGGTCTGGAAGATTTGGAACAAGGGGGTGGTGCTGGGAAACCAGGCCATGGCTTTCACCTGTCTGTGACACTCACTAAGGAACATCCTTTGCCCTTTCCCAGATCCCAGCTCTCAGATGGTGCTGATGACATCAGGACTAGGGGACAGTCTGTTGGCTGAGACCGAGATGTGACTCTCCACTTGGGCTCTGCGCATCATTACATTTGTATGTGTCCCACTACCTTCCTCCACATGGCAGGGCAAGGGCCTGGCTGGGGCTCTGGCAGCTGTCACTGGGCAAATAGCCTTGGGGGATGGGGTGGGGACGGGACTTGAACCCAGGGTACTGACTTTGAACTTGTTGGCAGCTCTGGCTGCAACCCGCTGGCTCGGAACAGATTTTATAAACTGCACAACCTGGCTTGTAGCTGTAGTCACTGGGGGATGACCAGTGGGAGGGACTGTCAGTACCACTAATCAGTGCTGGGGGGGATATCACCCTACAGCTCAGACTGTAGGTCAGCCTAGGTCTAGGACCTAGGGGTCCTGGGAGTTCAGACGCCTGAGCGAGAAACTGGGCTGAATTTTGTCCTCCTTGTACAGGAAAGCTTAATATTAGCCCCGGCTGTTATCTGACACCTCCTCCTCATGCCTTGGCCAAGGGAAGCCAGGTAGAATAGGCTAAAGGGGAGTCTCTGGCAAAGACTAGAAGTTGGATTAGAAATGCTTAAATGTTGGACAAGTGTTCAGCAGTTAACACTTGACTTCAGTTCCAGAGTACCAAACCTCTGGTCTCCGTGGGCACCTGCATGCACATCTGCGCACATGCATGCACACACACAAACACTCAAAAAATGTTAGCTAGGCATGGTAGGTCACACCACTAATCCCAGCACTGGAGGCAGAGGGCAGAGGGTTCTGTGAATTCTAGCCCAGTCTGGTCTACATGAGATGCCACTCAAAAATAAAAAATAAGAATGGGGATTATAGTAGGAAGGAGAAAGTCATTAAGACAAATTAAGCCATACCTGTAAAATAAGTTTTATTTGATTTTAAAAATCATTAATGTGAAAATTTTCCAAATCTCAGAGTAACAGTCTAGAGCCAAGGTTAAGAGGGGGCCAGGCCTCACCTGGAGCCTAGCTTGAGGCCCCTAAAGTCCCACCCTCTCTCTGGAAGGGATGGTGGGAACAGTGGAGGGGAGCCCTGAGTGAGTCCACCCTTGTCCCTAGGGCCAGCTGGGCCACGCCTAAGAGCAGCTCATGCAGAGGGAAGAGTAATCAGAGGCCAGTAGCATCAGCGATACCCTCCCCTAACAACCAAAGCTCTTGGATACGAAAGAGGAATGGAAAATGAACACTGGCAAGCTGGGCGCTTCCCCATGGAAACACCTGGGCCGACTAAATGGAGGGAAGAGCTTAGGGCTCTCACTACCTTTGGAGAACAAGCACTCCAAGAGGAAAGGAAAAACTCAGGAGGCAAGCTGGTACCAGTCAGTGCTGACGCAGGTGCAAGACTTGGTGTGGGCCTCACTCACACAGGACACAGCTACCCAGGTCTGAGGAAAGGGTTCAGAAGGCGTCTGCAGCCCTGAGGGGTGGTGGCAGGAAGGCAAGTGGGCTTAGCTGAGCAGGGTGCCCTGTTCCTGAGCCTGTGTTAGGCTGTCCTTGCGGTGCAAGTGGTGTACTCCCATTCTCTTGGGGCTGCGCTGGGGGCGGCTGGAACTGGGGAGTGACCAGGCCCTGCCATCAATGTGGGAAGTACTAGGTCCTTCCCCCGTGCCCTCATTACCAAGCAACAGGCTCTGGCGCTCTTCCTCGGGGCTGATAGGCAGGTTTAGTACTTCCTCTTCCTCTTCCCTGGGAAAGGCAGAGTCAGGCTGTGTTGGTAGCAAAAGTCCACTCTCGTTGTGTGGGGAGGCTTGTGGGTCCTCAGAGTGGCTCGGGGAGAAATGAAGCTGTAGTTCAGGGAGTGCATCGCGTCCAAAGGCTGTGCGCTGGGCCACAGCGGCAGGAGGCGGGGTGCGGTCCACAAATGCACGCTGCCAGCTGGCCAGCAGATCCTCTTCAGAGCTGGCAGAGCTGGCTGGGGCACTGAGTGCTGAGGGGGCTGGACTAGGCTGGTGATGGGGTGAGCCTTGGGCTGAGGCAGGACTGCTAGGCACTGGGCTGCGGTGGACCCGCTCACTCCCCTCCTCCACCAGGCTCAGAGAGATGGCCTGTCGAGTGGCGTAAGTACAGTTGGGAAGGGGGCTGTTGCGTGGAATCCGAATCTTATCCTCAGAAAACTCTATTACCTTCCGCCCAGGATACAATGGGTGTGGCGGAGATGGGGTAGGGTAGGGACTCAACTTCTCAAAGGCCGGCAGGGGCATCTCCTCCTGTGGGGAGCCTCCTGCACTGCTCACAGAGCAGCATTCCCCATTGGGTTGTGGAGAGCGACTGCCAGGGGCTGGAAAGCTGGCTGAATCACCTGGAGCATCCCCACTCATGTCCACATGCACAAATACATCCTCAGCCAATGGGCGTCCAGCACTGCCTGACTGGGCTGAATTGAGCAGGAGAGACTCCGGTTTCTCCAAGACCCGGGCAATGACTGAGGTAGGCACCACAGCCCCTGCGGCCAGGCTGGAAGAAGGGCTGGGGCTGGCAGCCTCTTGGCCACTCCGCAGATGTTTTCTAACCATGTCCTGCAGCTCACAGGGCAGCTGGAATAAGAGGAGGGGGAGAGACAGGAATGAGCCCTGCTGCAGAGAGCCTGACCCATGGCAACAACAGCCACGTGTCAGGGTCAACAACAGCCACCATATCCTGGCTAATCCTGTGCACTCAGCTTTTAAACTTCTACACAACCTCACTTCACAGAGGAAAAAAAGTTGGTATGGTATTTAACATAAAGTTAATGAGCTCTACTGCTAAGACCTGCGAACACTGCAACATCTAGTCCCTGTCTCAGGCAGCTTCACCAAAATCAGACTTGAAGAGCTGTACCCTCTACAGACCTGCGAACACCTCCAGTTCTGCAGGCCAGCGAGGCATTGGGCTGGAGGCTTGGAGGCAGAGGCTCTGCCCCTGAGAGGGGTGGGATCAGATGGGCTTTAGCTCTGGCCACCCCTTCTTCCTTCACAGGCTCCTCAGACTCAAAGAGCACCTCACAGAAATACTAACAGAGCAGCTCCAACACTAGTAACGGGCCTCAGCGGTGCCCAGGACCATGATAGGGTTAAACAGCTTCAAGTGCAACCCAGGGCAAAAGGAAGGGGAATCAGAGTCCTAAAGGCAGGACTGATGCTAGCAGGTGTGTGTCACTCACATCAGCAAACTTGTGGTTCCGGAAGTGGGATTTGTTGCACTTGAGAAGCTGCACAGCCAAATTGCAGTCCAGCCGGTATCGTTCCTGCAGACACAGACTTGCTTAGAGCCCAAGCCACCCAAGGGGACAGGATGCAGTCGCGCTGAGGATGGGTACATACATTGAGCTCTTCCAGCTTATTGATGGTGTTCTTGGCATCCAGTAGCTTGTTAGTCAGCTCCACAATCTCCCAGTCCAGCGTCTTTCTATCCATCTCAGCCTTCTTGATCTGAAGCACAGACTTGTGGTAAAGGCAGCCCAGACTCCAGCCAGCCCGCCCCATCTACCACCTCCAGTCCAGACACAAGGCCACAGGCGCTAGGGCAGCCAAGGCAGACAGAGCAGACAGACGGTGACAGACAGGAGGAGACTTGGCCTTTCTCCTGCTCTGCAGGCTGCTTACGAGAGGGGGTTCTGAGAAGGACCTGATGCCACGGGAACCCAGGACAGAGGCAGTCTAAGAAACTACCCATCCTTTGAGGGAGCTTAAGTGACACTAGGCACCAGGCAAGGCACTGGCGTCTCAGAGACAGTAACTTCAGCCAGGGAGTAAAGCCTGTGTGAACAGCTGTTTCCACGATAAGCTAGGAGTGGGGCGCCTATGAGATTAGCTGGCTGGGCAGAGGAACTACAGGCTCAAGTAGATTTCTCGTCTTCAGTTCCCTTAGTGTATCCCTACGACCCAGGCTTGCTGCCACTCAGCTGGGAAGCTGGGAAAGCTCTGAGGGTTGCTATCAGCCAGTACCTCTTCCAGAGCAATGAGCAGAACCCCAGTTAGCCCAGGGTAGCACTGAATACTAACTGGGCCTCACAGTGATGAAGAAGAATGGATGTGCTCAAGGGGCAGAGGGAAAACAGCCAGGGCCCCACAATCCCTGATATGGACCAAGGAGGCCAGGACCAGGGGAAGAACACACAAACTCAGACGCAACTGCAAAAATCCAGCTGTGGCTAAGAGAGGCCTGAGAGGAGAATGCAGCAGCAGCGGTGGCAGCGTGAGGGGGAGACGAAGAGAGAAGAGAAACAGTGTGAGCATTAAGACAGTCCCACTGACAGAGCACACTGCAGTCCCCTCCCCAACACTGCCCTGCCCTGCCCCCCCAAGCCCCATGGTGAATGGCACCCCCCCATGGCAAGTCCTGGCCCACTGCTATGCTGTAGCACAGTGCCAGTCAAACTGCCCTTCCCAGCACAGTACCAGTGTCTGCAGCTTGTCCTCCAGCTCCTGGTTAGTCCGCTGGGAAGCTGTGTAACTGTTCTGCAGCCTACAGAAGGATACAAGGCAGAAAGCCTTGATCAAGATCCTGTTCTTCAGGCCCTACAAACCCTACTCTACATGGGGATCTGGGACAGTCCCTGGGTTTCTAAATAAAATCAGGTGGGATCTGAGGCTTATCCAGCTAACCTCCCATGAATGGGGAGGTATCTGGCCCTTATTCCCACACCTGCGGAACTTGTCTTTAAACTTGTCCAGTTCCTCGCGGCTCTGGCCTAACTCCAGTTCCAGGCAGTCTTGCCCTATTTCCAGCTCCCGCTCCAAGGCCTCGGTGCGTCTGGTGGCCGAGGCCAAGCGCCGGCGAAGCTCTTCATTTTCCTGCTGCAAAAGTCTGGGGTGGGGTTGGGGAGACGGACAGGGAGCCATCAGAGACAGCTAACCCTAGAGCACCAGACAGGACTGGGAAAGGAGACGACAGGCAGGTGGGTTGGGTCCCTTTAGCTTCAGACTAGCTAGGGAGACTCTTTAGATATAGCCTTCTGGCTTCAAGAAAGGTCTAGGTTGAAGATGGGATGGGGTGGAAGCAGAGTGCCCCACCCAATACAGAAGAATACTAGGTCAGAACAAAAGGTCACAGCTCTCAACCTGCCTCAAGTTACCACCCAAGCCAGTAGGCCACCAAGCCTTGCAGCTCCAGTTCCCCCACTTCACAATCAGGCTTTTCCATTATTAATCTCTTGGGAATTCAGGCCAACACAGTCATTCTCCAGGGGGCCTCAATGCTGACAGGAAGGGCCTTAAGAGGTAGCTGGCACAGGTGGGTCACTCTCTAGAGCCAGGAGCTGGGCAAGGGCAGGTCCTCAGCCCACAGATGAAGGAAAACCCTTTTCCCAGGGAGAACACCTAAAACACCCCACCCCATTTTTACCTCTGCTAAGCATGAGCTGTCCAACACAAAAATAACAAACTTACATAAAACTAATATTTTTTTCTGCAATTTTTGTTTGTTTTGCAATTCAAATTTATAGTTCTTCAACATGAACAACTGCAGGTCACAACGTTGTTGTGGGTGCCACAAAGTCAGAAGTTGGAATGTCAGAAGACCAGATGCGAGGAAGAACTTGGTAGTACCAATAGTCTACACAGGGAGTGAAAAGGGGCACAGTGCACAGCACAGTGACAGGCAGCCAGTACTCACTTCATCCTCTCTGCGTCAGTCAGGGCCTCCTGGACAGAAAAGAGAAAACGCCTGAGTGAGGCTCAGCTGCAGCTACTGGGCTCCTGGCTGGCTCGCACTTCACACAGGCCTGAAAAGGGCTGTGTCACAGAAGAGAGCGAGGGCCCTCGAGCGATGGCTGAAACCCAGTAATGTCTGGACGAGTTTACCGTGCCCTCTCCTGTGCCAATCAGAAAATTGGAGAACCTCTTCCAACATCTACCCTTAGTCCTAAAACCATCTTCAAAGAGGACCGGGTATCCATGCCATCTCTCCCTAAAAGCACCTCTCAGGTGTCCACCAAGCTCCTCCCAAACATGGCATCCCCTACAGAGGAAGATGGACAGAATAAGGACCTTGGAGGCTGAGGTGGAAACACTGAATGTCTGAAGAGCCTCTGGGGAGCAAAATGCTATGAGGCTTTGGCTGCTGAGTTTGTAGGTTCTCATAGAGCCTAGGCTGAACTCTAACTCACTATCAACTCCTGATCTTACTGTTACCATCTGTGTAAGCCTCTATCAACAAACCATGTTGTGTCTTGCTTTGAAACCCCTGCCCCAACTTTCCTAAGGGCCCACAACGATCATGACCCAAGTGCTAGAGCCCAGTCAAGCAGAGCAGGCCCACGCTACGCAGAAGGGACACTTTAGTGCTGCAGGCCATGAGTAAGCCAGGGAGGCAGATGGGCTCTAGCCTGATGACGGGATCTGACCTGCGCAGCGATACACTGGTGGCTGTTCCCTCACCTAATCGTGGTTCCCTCATTTATATACATACAGCACCAAGAAAAATGCATAAAAACTGCAAGTTTTACCTGATGCTCCCTGAACTACAATGAACAAATCATAGCATTTTCTCCCCAGACCATCCATAGGAAGCCATGACACAGCTGATGCTCAGCATCTGAGACTGTACTCTGTGCACTGTGGGGTGGTAGGAAGGCTAACAAGAAACTGAGAAAACCACCCACGCTCAGTAGAATGAGGGAAGAGAGCCAAACTGGAGGGTCTGGCAGCTGACCACAGACCTCCTATGGGCAAACCTAACATGGTTCCTGGAAGAAAATACAAAGTTATCAAGATAGCTGTGGGAAGGGCTGGACTTCCGAGTGACAGTGGAGAACAGTTAGCAGGAAGAAGCTTGAGCACCACCTCCTTAGGCTCCCTATGGAGTCAAGGCCGAATAACTTTCCTCCACTACAGAGGCCATGGGTTCAGCTTCCCATGGCCAGGGCCTGGACATAGGCCGGCTGTTACATGAACTGCAGTATGTGGGACCAATTCTGCTGAGCTCAAAGACTAAGGCTCCCTGGAACACAAACACGTACAGATAGCCCCACCAGCAGTGCCACAGCCCTGCCAGCAATGCAAATCTCTCGCGTTAACACACAACAAGCATCTCAGGCCTGAGAAGCCAGTTGACAGTTGGCTTCTGCCAGCCAGGGCCAGATACCAGTCTTGCTGACCTCTTGCTCAAGCTGGGACATAGGGACTTCCAGGCGCAGCTCTCGATGCTCTGGAGGTGCCTTCCGGTAAGGTTTCTTAGCAGGGGCAGCACTGGTCATTCTGGAAGGTGCAGGCTTGTCTACCTACCAAGAGAAGCCAGGAAGACACGGGCTCAAAGATGTGGGTAAGAGGCTTTTAAGGGCCCGAGATGGCTCCGTGGGTAAAGGCACTCACTTCTCCTGACAACCTGACTTCTGTGCTCAGAACCCACATGATGGAAAAAGAGCCAACTCCAAGCTAGCCCTGGCCTCTACAGCTGCTACTGCGGCACATGCACACGATGCTGACACAAAAATAAATGAATGGAAAACAAACTGTAAGCAGCCCGTGGACTGATAATTTTAAGAAGCAAATCAGAGGATGTTTGCAGACAGCACCACACAAGGCAGGCGGGCCTGTGCCACAGCTGAGTCATTAGAAGGACTGAACTTTGGACTGATCAGAGGAATGCTGGACACCAATGGAGAAGAGATAGGAGGGAAAGGCAGGCCCCAGGATAAGCAGGCCTTGCTCCAAGAGTGGGGTGAGAACCTCAGGAACAGTCCACACTTGTGTGGCCACAGAGAGCTTCAAAAGCATCAAATTCTCCCTAACTCTAAACTGAGGCTAAAAGCAGCACCAGTTTCATAGGGCTACTGTGAAGACTGTAGCAGTCTGTAAGAACAGTGCCTGATGGATCTCTGTGAGTTCAGGGCCAGCCTGGTTTACAAGCTTCAAAGCTACATGGAAACCGGTCTCAAAACAAACAAACAAACAAACCAAACCAAAACAAACAAAAAAACCCAACAGTGTCTGAGCCAGGCAGTGGTGGCACAGGCCTTTAATTCCAGAAATTGGGAGGTAGAGGCAGATGATCTCTGAGTTCAAGGCTAGCCTGGTCTACAGAGTAAGTTCCAGGACATCCACAAAAAATCAAAAAGAACAGTGCCAGATGGGGCTGTATAGTGGCCCACGCTTTTTATCAAAGCACTCAGAAGGCAGAGACAAGTGGACCTCTGTGAGCATGAGGCCTAGTCTCTACATGGTGGGTTTCAGGCCAGTCAGACCTACACACTGAAACGCTGCTTCAGTGGAGACACAGCTAGTGATACATTTGTAATTTTATGTACTGGGGAAGGCAACGGCAAAAGGATCCTAAATTTAATGCCAGCCTGGGCTCCACAGGGAAGCTGTTTAAACAAAAACAGTGCCCAGTACGTAGGGAGTGTTAAATACAGGTTTATCTTCCATGACTTTTGAACAAACCTTTCAAAACCCAGCTCAGGCTCCAAGATGAGTGTCTCCACGCTGAGAGCACTCTGGACACTGTCAACAAAGTGTTGACACATTCTTTTTCTTACTAGCGCCTACTAACAGAGAGCACCTATCTGGCACCTCACCTGCCAGACTCCCAGAAGAGAACAAGTAGAGGACCCGGGCCTCATCAGCACATACCGTCTGTCCGTTGGCAGCTCTCTCTGTTCTGCTGTCCTGGAGTTAGCTTTCGGCTCTCCACATCCCACAGCCCCTCCACTTCCTCTAGCCAAGAGCTCCTGAAACCAGAGAAGGGAAGAAAGTGGACACCAGGTGTCAGTCGCCTGCCTGCCCAGTATGCGACCTGGAAGGCTCTGAGAAAGCAGCAAGCATAGAGAACCACAGTGGAGGCAGAGGATTAGTCTGATAGTGGCATGCCTTATATAGTGAAGCCAACTCAAAAAAGAAATGACTGAAATAACGAGTACCTGCCTTTGTCCAGACAACACCTGTGGTCTACACGCATGCGTTCACTGTCTCAACTTACCACGTGCCCCATTCTGGAATAGTTCTGCTACTATTCTTTTTTGCCTGTCTGGCTTGTTTGTCTGTCTGTCTGGTTTTTTTTAAAACAGGTTTTATCTGTGCAATACCTCTGGCTGTCCTGGAACTCTCTCTGTAGACCAGGCTGGCCTTGAACTCAAGAGATTCGCCAACCTCTGCCTCCCACGTGCTGGCATTACAGGTGTGCGCCACCACTGCCGGCATCTTGTACCATTCTTATTCCTACCTCCTATTTGTCCTGCTCATCTCCCAGGCTTCTCAGAGTTTATAAACAGCTAGGACATTTGGGGAACACAGATTGCAAATGAGACTACCAAGAACTCAAGAGGAGCAAGATGGCGATGGTGCTGGAGACTGCCCCTAGCAACAGTTGTACAAGAAGCCCAGAGACCATTTCTGTGTACAATGGTGGTCAATAAGCTTAGTAATGAGAAAAGATAGGTCCAAGAAAGAACACCCAAAACTCAGTAATTGGGAGCAATGGTACTCAATCGGGATGAGTTTGTCCCTGCTTCTCTTAGAAACAACTGGCAAATGTCTTGGAAACATTTTAGTTTTCAAAATCTGCAGAGGAAGAAGTAAGTCAAGGCCAGGACATTCACTGATGAATCATCCTACCACGCACAGTACCATGCACAGGACAGCTGCCGTAACAAAGAGCTGGCAAAGCAAAAGGTCAATAGAGCTGAGTCCGGAAACTGCTGGTATGCTTGTATAGGAAACACTGTGGGACTGGTAGGATGGCTCAATGATGACCCAAGCTTGATTTCTGGGACTCACATGAAGGAGAGAACTGACCTCCACATGTGCACTACAGCAAGCATGTGCCTATGCACATACACTCAAAATAAATGTAATAAAAAAATATAAACCCAGTTGGGCGGTGGTGGTGCACGCCTTTAATCCCAGCACTCGGGAGGCAGAGGCAGGAGGATCTCTGAGTTCTAGGCCAGCCTAGTCTATAAGAGCTAGTTCCTGTCGGACAGGCTCCAAAGCTACAGAGAAACCTGTCTCATAAGAAAATATAAAAGAAAAAAAAAGAAAGAAAAAAAATGTAAACCCAAGTGTGGGGAGCCGAGACCCGTTTCCAGGACCAGGGCTGCTCTAGCACACTGAAGTGCCTGGGTAACATGTTTCCCAACTGAAAGCCTGTTCTACACCTATACACTTGCCCTCAGCTTCTTGGGATTCTGAGAAGCACCTGTAATAAACCGGGTGGCAGCATGGGGGCAGCAGGCACCACACTGATCAGAGGAAATAGTAACCCTAGGTGGCTTTCTGAGCATAAAAAAACAATCTCTTCCCACCCCCATCAACCCAAACAGAGCTGGGGGCTGAAGGAGGCCTTACGGGCTAAAGCGTGTTCCTACTGTTGGGACATGCCCTGGCCATGACTCCTGTCACATTCCAGCAGGGCCTGGGGCATCAGGGTGGGGGCAAAGGAGGGCGGAGAAGCAGGAGTAGTCTCCCTCTTCTATAAGGTCCCTGGCCTGGGTTTGGAGGAAAGCTTGGTGTAGTAGCAGAAGCACGAGCCACCAGCCTCCGCCCCTTTGACAGGAGGCAGAACGTGTCCCCACAGGGTACAAGCAGCACGCTGTCAGGCTGACTCCCCACACAGGAATCTGGGAGGGCCAGAAAGGACACCACATTCCTGGGGTAAGGGGAAACAAACAAGAGAAACCACAAGTCCTCTGTGGCTGTCCTCCAGAGGGCCCTGAAAGGTCCTAAACCAGTCAGGTACCCAGGGCCTAGAAAAGTCCTAAACCAGTCAGGTACCCAGGCCCTAACACTCAACGGTATGTATGAGTGGGTGTGCATGCCTGGAAAACAAGGTAGGACCAGAGCCATGAACTAAAGAAGAGACAGTTTCTAGATAATGATGGGAAGGCTCCCAGGAGCTAGCCACTGCCTTCTCCCTTCTCTTCTACAAGCCAGCTCTCTGTGGCCTTCCTTCCTCCCGCCCTCTCACACTGCAGGGGGTTAACAAACCCTTCACTCTGCAGGCTCTGCGTGCTTTTTCCTCCAACCTGAGCCTCTTCTTTACTTTCCTGCCCCAATTCCTGCCAAGGCTCACATTCTCTTCTAGGCACCAGGGCACTTATGAGAACGGTGGGCAGGCAGGGCACATTCAGGCACTTGGTAATTCTATCTGTGGGCAGAGCTCCGTCACGGAGGCACCACATCCTCTAGCTTGCCCTGCCTTGCCCTGCCAGGATCTCCTCTGAGGTTAGAGGCAATCTGGTTTGCTGAGTTGGGGGATGATTGGGTGTGACAAGGACAGAGATAGTAAATGCAGATAGGGACTCTAAGGATGGAGGTGGGGGTCAAAGGTTACTTCTCTATCAGACCCCTTCAACAGGTCTGTATCATGGAGGGAAATACTCCTACTAGGAAGTAGAGACGAAGTACCAGAGAACCTTCCGGGTTCCCCAACCCTACTCCCCAAGGCAGATCTGTGCCACTCCCTGCCCTCTGTCCATAAATACCAGGGCATGTTGGGACACCTGGGCCTTTGTTTCAATTCTCAAATCTACTAAGTGCCCTAGATCCAACCTGTAAGGGACAGCACTGAACAGACAACAGGCCTGGCAGCCCACTGTCCTGGACTAGAGAACAGCCCAGGGAAGCATGAAGAACAGCTGGGTTTGGGAGCCCCAAACTGGAGAGGACAAAAAGGTAAGTTAGAAGACATCAAAGCAGTTTCACCAGGAAGTCTCAGGCACCAGCTACAGCCTCCACAACTCCTTTACCTAAAGGTTTTCCAGACCTGTGTTAAGAAGAGAAGGTCCCCTGGGCCACCATGAGCAAACCACTACAAGGTTGGCCTGTGGGGCCTCGTGGCTTCTGGCTGCCAGGCTGACTCTTTTGGAGAAAGACTTGAAAAGGGAAGAACTGCGCTCCCAACTACCCGGGCCTTAGGAGTAGTCCTGGGTCGGGTGACTCAGGATGGGGGCTACCAGCATGTATTAAAAGGGCTGTGCCCAGGTGGAACCCCTGGCTGACCAGGGGCTCTCCTCACCACCCCCACCTCACCCTAGCTAACATTACTGTCTCTTTCCTCTGCTACATAGCATTCATTCTTCACTACCCGAAGTCGGTTCAGAGGAAAGACTACCTCATATCTGCTGGGGAGGAGAGTGATAGCTCGCTAATTGCTATGTTGCAATCTGCCAGTCAATGCGGCCGCCTGTTGCCACCTGCCCTGTATTAAATACCTTCTCCCTGATTACAGCCCATGGGGCACGATTAGCTGCCTTCAGAGAACAAAGTCTACTTTCATTAGAAATGGGACTCGGCAGGCACGTACAGAGGACCTGCATTGCAAACCATTGAGCAGCTGGGCAGAGGGAAGACAGATAAGAACAAGGCAGCACTCCAGCCTGGAGATGGAACTCATATCTGTCCCCCTTTGTGGGGGTACGGCCATCTTCCACTGATGCTGGAGATCGCTGCTCCTGGAGATAGATGGCAGAAGAGAAACCTCTTCAGATCCAACTCACCCAAACTACTATTCTTGTTCTTCTTTCAGCAAATGTCTCCAGTGGACCATAGCAAACAGAAGCCCAAGAGTCTGGAATGCCCTCCTATTCCCTCCTGCCATTCTACTGAGGTCTGCATTCCATTTTCTGCCTATAAAGGACTCAGAAGTCACCATCCCCACACCATCACTGGTACAGAAGAGGGTATAGGACTGAGCCCAAAATGGATGTTGCTCTTTGTTTTTTCTTGTCAGTCTTCTACCATAAAGTCCCTTCAGCTCCTCAGATTCCGTACTATCAGTGTGAACAAGTTCGCTGACCCTGATCAGCATCCAACCCAATTAGGCAATCTCCCTACTACCCCCCAGCACCTCCTTTAAGAAAGGACGTCATTTACCTGGTCTCAGATTACTGTGAAACTTACAGCTAAGTATGCTCACAGCTACAAATGAACCAAGTTACTGGGGACCTTGACGGGTCAATGAACCCAACCTTTTAAATCAGGGTGAGGCCCACACTATAAGAATCTTTAAAGTTTTTCTTCGTAATACTTCCAAGAGAAGTTAGTAACCACTACTGCTTTCTAAACAAAAGGAAATTCAGTCCTACTCAGAAGACAGCTGAGCTATGTATAGAGCCTTAATTTCCCGGGAACCTAGCAGAATATAAATAGGTAATAAAACCAACACCAGCCCTTCTGAAAGACCCCATCAGTTTAAATCACAGCATCCTGATCACACAGGAAACAAGGTATTGCCGTAGCTTTCCTGAGTCACATGCCTTGGATACCGAGTTTCTGACCTCTGCCACCTGGGGAAGCTGCACATCACAGGAGTAGGCAGCATGCTTGCCATACAAACCTAGATGGTCTGAGCCTCTGAAATCCAGGCTCCACCTCCATCGAAATCCCCCAAACACAAAACTCCATGTTGAAAGGGTCAACCCTATGGCCACATGACCCAGCAATGTAGCCATGAGAAGTGCTTATTAAAATCGCCACCTCTCCACTGCAGCCCTCCCCTCTGCCCGCTGTGAAGAGAGAAGGCCTTAGTACAATGCTGACCCTAACAAAGCTGGACTTGGCCTTTCCCACTGCACCCCAGCCCCTGTCATCTGCCTCCGTCCCCAGTTTCCGGCATGCAGCTGTTTCTGAGGTACATGAGCAAAGCCCTCAGCAATCCTGGGCGCGTGGCAGGCAGGCAGCCAGCAGCTCACAGGGTGGGGTCTGGGCAAAGATGCTGCTCTGGGCTGATGACTAGGGTAGAAAACGCCAGTCTGTGCCCAGACCAGTCCTGCTGCCCCTCCAATACATGCCTCTGGACAAGTACAACCTCACCCTTGGGATAAGCCGCCTGTAGTTTTCACCTGGCCCCCTGCCTACACTAAGCTGAATACAATGGCAGGGCTCTCAAGGCCCAACAGGGAGAGAATCCTTCTAACCACAGTAATCATGAAGCCTCAGTAACAGTACTGGTAACCTGTGAGAACTCACCGGGTTCCCACCTGAACAAACACCTTGTCTATCCACTTGGACTCTCACCCAGCAAACACTTGACAGGAACAAAGGAGAAAAGAAGATGGCGATCCAAGCAAACCAAACCTTCCCGACAAAAGCAGTGCCAAAGCGTCCAAGTCCGTGGCCTGTATTTGACATTAGACTCTATGTGCTCTCCTAAGAAAGAAAAAAGGAAAGTCGCAGCCCTGGCCAGCCTTCCTTTTGGCTTTTCTGCTCAGAGCCAAGCCCGAACCCCCTGCGGCTTGCTAACTCCCTACTAAGTTACTTAGGGAGCCTGGAAGCAGCCATGCCCCACATATATGCCCTTCCCACGCTGTAGTCAGGTCCCTGCCTTCTCCCTTCAGTCAACGGGAACAGGAACTGCCTGGAGTCTCAAGGCTCCAGGACAGCCTCACCTGGAGACACAGCTTATGTAAAGAGGTCCTTGCTGGACACCAGGTAGAATAAGGTAATGGATCTTCTTGGGATTGTCAGATGTTCCTTCTCTGTTCCAAGTACGGAGGAAAGGACTAGGGTAGCAGCGTCTCCATGCCAGATAACACTCACCAACCTCCCAGCAAAGGCCAGGACCTGCCCCATGTCACTGAGGCACCCTCCTAGTTCTCGGCTAAAGTCCACCTGGCACTCTTGAGTGGAAACAGGTAAGAGACCAAACTCCACTTCCCAGAGCAACAGTGGCCAGTGGAAACTACATCACTGCACAGATTCCTGAATCTGGCAATTAGTTTGCTTCACTCTCTTACCAAGAAGTCTCCAGAGCCAAGCCAAGGTAAACCTCAATCTCCCAACCAAGAAGAGAATCTAGTCAGGCAGTGGTGGTGCACACCATTAATCCTAGCACTCAGGAGGCAGAGGCAAGCAGATCCCTGTGAGTTTGAGGCCAGTCTGGTCAACAGAGTGAGTTCCAGGATAGCCAGAGCTACACAGAGAAATCCTGTCTTGACAAAACAAAAAGCCAAAAGTGAAGAAGATAACCTAACTTCCTATTCTGAGAATAATAGTGGAACCATCCACTTCCACCTTCTTTTTTTTTCAAATTTATTTTTATTTTCTGTGCATTGGTGTTTTGCCTCTATGTATGTCTGTGTGAGGGTGTTGGGTCCTGGAGTTACAAATAAATGTAAGTTGCCATGTGGTGCTGGAAACTGAACCTGGGTCCTCTCGAATAGGCTGGAGAGATGGCTCAGTGGTTAAGAGCACTGCCAGCTCTTCCTACAGTCCCAAGTTCAATTCCCAGCAACCACGTGGTGGCTCACAACCTCTGGAAGAGCAGTCAGCGCTCTTAACTACTGAGCCATCTCTCCAGCCCCCACTTGCACCCTCTTGACAAAGGGAGGGAAACTAAAGGGGTCCGGAAGGTATATCTATTCCTACCCTGCCTCTACCTGTCTCTGAAGCAGAAAAGTAGGAACAGCGTAGAAACTGAGGAAGTCTTCAACTCCTTGTTGCTAAAAGCACAGAAAAGAATGGAAACACCAATCAATTTGTTTTGTGGGAGACTGAGGTGTCCAGCACGGAAGAGGGCGAGAGGCAAAGGACTCCTGTAGCAGGCTGCCTCTCTTCTGGCCATGAAGGATGTGTTGGTTCAAGTGAGATCAGCCCTCTTAGATTCACACATTTAAATACGTAGTCCCCAGCTGGTGAACCGTTTGTGAAGGATTGGCTTTGTGGTTCAAATGACTCCCACCATTCCTAGTGTCTGTCTCTGTGTCTGTTTCTCTCTCTCCCTCTCTGTCTCAAGGTTGTGGATCAAGACAGGAGCACTCAGCTGTCTTGCATCTTTCATCGTGGACTCTAACCCTCTGAAACTGTGAGCCAAATAAATGCCTTCTTTTCTAGGTTGCCCTGGCCATGTGTTTTCACACAGCAACAGAAAAGTACCTAAGACAAAGGAGGTGTATCCTGCCCACATCATGGAAAAGAGGAAAGGAAGGAACTCAGAAAGCAGAGGGAGCAAGACTGAGGGAAAGAGGCAGCCAGCCAGGCAGAGAATGCAGGAGAATGCACACTGCTGGTGGCATCCCAGGGCAGGTTAGCTAGTCAAGGTCAGACTCGCAGGGTTAGTGTCTTCTGCCCAGCCAGCCAGTTCTCCTGGTTAGTGGTGTTAGCAACAGACTCATGGTAGACGCCCTCCAGGCACTCCATATAAACAGATGGCTGTGTGTGTGAGCAGCCCAACTCTGGAGCTGCAAAGAAAGAGCACAGAAGAACAAGCGCAGGACCCCTCAGGGGTACACTCTACTCCTCTGTTCGGGAAAGCACCTCCAACTTTGCCAACGGTAAGTCCAGCTTACTGACCCATACAACAAGGCTCTCTGGTTGGTAAAGAAAAGGCAGTTATTATGGAAGGCAGCTGTCTCCCTAGTTCCCAAACACTGCTGCCAGGCTGCACCAGGGCTCGTAAGAACAAACCCTCCCACAGCTGCAGTTACCACCCATCTAGGCCTATGCCAACAGAGTGTATTCCAGTACCTCCCACGAGCTCTGAAAGAACTGTAAGAGACTAGCTGGGGGGAGGGGGGGTCAAAGGCTGTGTGTGACAAGAGCTGCATCAGAACACACAGTACAATGGAGCAGTGTACGACCTAGCTCAGAGCTGGACCAGTCAGGAAAAGGTGGCACATTGCCACTTCACAGTTTCTATAAGGCCAGACAGATGGTTTCCCAAGGGAACCCTCAGAGGACCCCAGAAAGGGCAGATGAAAGCAAAGCAAGGCCCCCCAGCCTCAAACAGGGGCTCTTCCACCCTCTCAGACTCCTAGTCTCTAGTAAGACACGAAGAAGCACCACACCTTCCCAAAGCCTTCAGGGGAGGGGATATATTCCAACATAGAAACTTGGAAGTCAGTACCAATCAAGACAGTGGAATCTGACAACGTGTGTCCCCTGGGGCAGCAGGACAGGAAGTTCACTTCCAACGCATCAGGGAAAGAGCAGAAAGGTCCTCAACCCCACCTGAGGAGCCCGGCAGGCAGAGTAGTGACCAGCAAAATGGGAAGTACCATCTCCATGCCCTCACATGAGAGTCTGGCAGTCAGTCCAGCTGCACAGAACACTGAAGCAGGAGAATGACAAGTTCAAAACCAGCCTGGACAATTAGACTCTGCTTCAAAATAACAAAATAAATAAATAAATAAAGGGGGGGCTGAGGATATGGCTGAGCAGCAGAATACTTACTTAATGTTGCAAAAAAAGGGGGGGCGCTGAGGCTATGGTTCAGTAGTTAACATTGCAAGACTCTGGATTTACTACACAGTATGGCACCAGAAAAAAACAAGAGCCAACAGAGTCCCAAACTGCCGCTCACTGAGATCCCCATATTGGTCTGCCTACTGTCCCCAAGCTTAAAAGAGCCAATATCTGCCTGGAGAAAAGACAGTGGCCTAGAACAGTGGTTCGTACCTTCCTAGCACTGGGACCCTTCAATACAGTTCCTCACGCTGTGGTGACCTCCAGCCATAACATTATTTTCATTGCTTGCGTCATAACTGTAATTTTGTTACTGTTATGAATCATAACGTAAATATCAGTGCTTTCCGAAGGTTTTAGGTGACCCCTGTGAAAGAGTTGTTTGGCCCCTAAAGGGGTCTTGATTCAAAAGTTGAGGATCACTCATCTATAGACAATCACTAACTCTTCCTAAAGGCCCTGAACTTTTTCCTAGGAAAAAAAGAAGAAAGTCTGGCCACTGACAGGCGGTCTTCAGAACCCTCACCATCAATAACTCAAGACAATAGCTAGATCTGCTCTGTTGTCCAGAGGTAGAACAGCAGGTGTGGTGGAGTGTGGTAGAGTGGCACATACCTGAACCCTGGCACTCAGGAGGGGAAGGCGGCCGAGTTTCTGAAAGGTCAAAGCCAGCCAGGTCTACATAGTGAATTCCAGGACAGCCAGGGCTACAGAGAAAAACCCTGTCTCAAATAAAGAAAAAAGTAAAATACTGGGAGTGATGGTGGATGCCCAAAATCCCAGTGTAGAGGCTACCAAAGGAGGACTCAAAGTTGGAGGCCAGTCTGAGCTAAATCTGTCTCAAAAGAAGTCAAAAAATAGTGAGATCCAATCTAGCCTGGGCTGCAGAATGAGACTTTATCTGGGAAAAAAAGAAAGTCCTAAGAACTGGAAAGGTCTTACCAGAGCGATTTCTTCTGCTTTAACCTGTGCAGGAAGGATGGCCTGGGTGACAGCAACCAGAGTTGCTCAGCACTTTCTCACAGGACTTAATGTTTGCTTTGGGTAAGAACCTTGCTCCTAAGTAGCTTCAGACTCAGATTTTCCCTCTAGTAGAGAGGACACAGGTTAACAGTGACTCAGTGTGGCACATGCTTTGAGAACACCAAGACAAGCAACTAGCTCCCACTGAGATTTGTAGCCAAACGAAACTGCTCTTCAGAGAAGTGGGAGCCCCTCCTCATCTGACTGCAGATTCCGGCTGGAGGACACATAGTTTAAGAGATCCTAACTTCTAGAAACAAATTCCTTTGGCATTTGTTGAGAACTAGTACCTTAAAGACTATTCCCATCATCTACAGTAGAGAGACCAACACAAAGAACAGATGGTGACTCAGCCACCAGCCCATTGGGAAGAGCATCAGCGGTGAGCCCGTGGCACAAGACCAAAGGTCTAAGACCACAACAAAGGCCCAGAAATCTGGCTTACTCAATGCCTGCATAATTTCCTGTGGTTTCCCAACATTTTTCAGTTCCTAAGACACTTGGGAACATGGGTCCCAAAGCACTCTGTGCTGACTGGTTTGTCAACTTGACATAAGCTAGAGTCATCAGAGAAGAGGAGGCCTCAATATAAGAAAATGTCAATATAAGACTGAGCTGTAGGCAAGCCTGTAGGGCATTTTCTTAATTAGTGATTGATGGGGGAGAGTCAAGGCTATTGTAAGTGGTGGGCTAGTTATTCTGGGTTCTGTAAGAAAGCAAGATGAGCAAGCCATGGAGAGGAACAGTGAGAAGTACTCCTTTGTAGCCCCTGCATCAGCTCCTGTCTCTAGGTTTCTGTCCTGTGTGAGTTCCTCTCCTGACTTCTTTGATGATGAACAGTCATGTGGAAGAATAAGCCAAAGAAACCATGTTCTCCCCAAGTTGCTTTGGTCATGGAGTTTCATCACAACATAGTGAACATGACTAAGACACAATCCATCCAGCCATTCATGGTATGCGACCTTCTCTCTAGTGATGACAATCCACCATCCACTGGTCACACACGGGAAGTCACTACCAACCTCCCCAGGACTAGGGAAACTGACAGACATACTGCAGTCTGTCAAGAGTCTCTGCTGCTCAAGAGCTGGAAGCAGCCCTGCAATCTAATTTTCACAGCTGTTCTTTGATGGTACTCCCTTCTCATGCTGGAGTCTTCATTACTGCTTCATCAGAAAGGAGACACTCTCCATTCTACTCCCTACCTAAAAACATTCATGGAAGTCCTTATCCATAGAGTCTCAAAACTGAGATCCAGCAAATATTTAAGGACTGTCTTTCATATACCAAGCACCATGCTATGTGCTATGATCTCACTGTCTTTTTTTTATTATTATGTATACAATATTCTGTCTGCATGTATGCCTGAAGGCCAGAAGAGGGCACCAGACCTCATTACAGATGGTTGTGAGCCACCATGTGGTTGCTGGGAATTGAACTCAGAACCTTTGGAAGAGCAGGCAGTGCTCTTAACCTCTGAGCCATCTCTCCAGCCCCAATCTCACTGTCTTTAACTTAGCTTTGCTGAGTGGTGGTGGCTCACACCTTTAATCCCAACCCTCAAGAGGCAGAGGCAGGCGGATCTCTGTGACTTTGAAGACAGTCTGGTCTACAGAGTGAGTTCCAGGACAGCCAAGACTGTTTCACTGAGAAACCTTGTTCAAAGAGAGAGAGAGAGAGAAGTAAACAAACCAGGACAAGAGTTATGCTTGGGCCAGGGCCAGAATGCAAGATGATTTTTTTTTCATGCCAAGCTAAAAAGGATAAACTTTAAGTTAAATAAGGGAGAATTCCAATATTTCTAAAGGTTGGGTTTGTTTTGTTTTGGAGACAGAATCATGGGATCAGGCTGTTCTAGAACTCAAAAACCTGCCTTGGTACCTGAGTGCTTAGATTATAGGTTCATCATCATCCTTGTTAGGGCAGAGTCTTTAATAGGAAAACACTTTAACAGCAACATGGCAGGCTGAAGCAGGGAGAGAATGACTACTGTCCTTCATCCGTCCTCCATGTGCTGGAAATACAACAGTAAATAAGACAAGTGATTGTTCTCAGGACACCTATGACCCTGTAAGAGTCAGACAAAACAAAATGTGCAAACACAGCACTAGAATCCAGCACAGAAGAAAGGGATTACAGAGAGGCAGAGTCCTACAGAAAGGGCATTTAAAACAAGATCTGAAGGACAAAAAGGAAGGTTGAAGAGAACAAAGAGAGGGGTCCAGGAATGTAGGCAATAGCATCTATGTGTCCAAAAGTCCAGAAGCTAGAAAACTGAGCTAAGTCTAGATGGCTGAAAGAAACTGATCTCCAGCCATGCAGTGGTAGTGCACACCTTTAATCCCACCACTCAGGAGGCAGAGGACAGACAGGGCTACAGAGAGAAACCCTATTTCAAAAAAAAAAAAAAGAAAAGAAAAGAAACTGATCTCCTAGGTGTCATGGCAAGGGTTCTCAATACCAATATGTAGGGGGCAGGACAGGCAGATCTCTTCTGAGAGTTTCAAGCAAGAAAATACTGCAGAGAAGACTTTGCCTCAAACAAACAAATAAAACAAAACAAAAAAACAAAGCATAAATAAAGAATGATTCCCTCTTCTGGTCTCTGTGGGTATCCACACTCAAGTGCATATAACCAATAACCACACATACACATAATTTAAAAAAAGAAAAAAAAACCTCATTAACCAGAAAGTGGTGGCACACACCTTAATCCCAGTACTCAGGAAGCAAAGGCAGATCTCTGAGTTTAAGGCCAGCCTGATCTGTAAACGGTGATTTCCTGTCCTTTCTTATCCTTTTCTTGTCCCAACCACCCAGTTCCAAATAACCAGTTCAGAGACTGAATATGAATTATAAACACTCGGCTGACAGCTCAGGCTTGTCACTATCTAACTCTTGCACTTAAATTAACCCACTTTTTTTTATACTTTTCCATGTGGCTCATGAGTCGTTACTTCATTCTTTGCACGTCCTGTTTGTTAGGTGGCTGGCTGGTATCTCCCAAGACTGCCCTGCCTCCACCCTTCTTCATCCCAGTATCCTCAATTTGATTGTCCCACCTAACTTTATCCTGCCTTGCTATAGGCTAATCAGCTTCTTTACTAACCAATGAAAGTAATACATATTCACAGTATACAGAAGGGTTATTCCACAGCATTGGTCTACAGAGCAAGTGCCAGGACTACACAGAAAAACCCTGTCTCAAAAAAAAAAAAAAATCTTTAAAAAACGAAAGCCTAGCTAGGTGAGACACAAAAAGTTTCAATTCATCAGAGGGTTCTTCAAATCTGCTAAGATGGCAATAAAGGGAAGAGATTTGAATGTAATATTTAAATATGGGCATTTCCAGAGAAAACTGACTTACACGATGGTAAGGCAGGAGGACTGACTGGCTAAGATGACCTGAATGCAGCAAATCCGCTGACTTCTACTACAATACAAAGGTGGTACTACTCTATTAAGAGAACGAGTTGCAGCATGTTTGTCTCCTGCACAAATTAAACCAAGGCAAAGTATGTTACCCTGGGATGTGTGGCTTCTAAGACAATGGAGGACGGGAACAAGACTTCCAGGTGTCACAACAGATAGAAAAGTTCATTATGGGGCCAGGCTAGATGTCTTGGGGAAAATCCAGAGACCTGAGCCTCCAAGTCCCCTAAAAACCAGTTATATACCAGGCACGCGCCTATTGGCAGGGTGGAGAGTCGCTTACTGAAGAAAAAGATGGCCCTGAGGCTATGTTAAATAGACAGGATGTGACTCAGAAAAGAGCCAGTTAGTCAAACCAGAAACCAGTCCCTGCCCTCAAGCTGAGGGCCACAGCTGCCCGGGAACAGACTCCTCACAGCTTGCACCAGGGCCTGCAGCAAGCAGGCAGCACAGCTTCAGGACAGGAGCATCTGTTTTCCATCTTCAGAACACGCAGGAGGAAGAGCTATTTAAAATGCCACCTAGCTTTCCCTCTGCGGAGGCTGTTATGTTTAAAAGGGTGATTATATACAGACTATGGATTTAATACTGTGCCTATTTTATCTCCTCATGTTAGTGATCAAAATCAAATGGCAACCTTAGTTTTTACATCTCTATTAACACAAAGGAACAGATCCCTCTTTAGAGCATGCTTTGGGTACTGTGCCGTTTCGTAAATAGATATTGACACATAGCCCTGGCTAGCCTGGCCTCCCAAGGCCATCCTCATGTCTGTCTCTGGCCAGGGGCACTACCATGCCCGAGGCAGAATGAATCCCGTCATTTCGCTATGGGTAGTCACCAAATTGAGTCCTGAAAGGAGAGAACAGGTCTGACTAACATGGCACAGCAGGCTTCCTCAGCACAGTCTCTGCCTTATGTATTATTTCTAAGAGTAAACAGAGAGCTGAGATGAAGTACTGGGTTCCAGAAAAGACTTCTAAATAGCCAAAATATGTTTCCCATGGGTATATATCTAACCAACAATACAAACAAACATGAACTGGAAGGCAGTCAAACAAGCAAGAGATACAGATCACTGCTGGTATATTTAAAAGTTAACTGCACGCCTGGCACACCTGCAGGGCCACCACTCTGGAAGTTGAGGCAAGAGGACCATTTTAAAAGGCCAGGTGTTATGGTTTGGTTCAGCAGTAGGATACATGTCCAGCATGTGTGAAGCCCAAGGTTCCAGACCACATAACAATGAGGTGTCCAGAGGCTGTGACTAGCTGGGCCACAGAAAAAGGTAACTTCATATGAATACAGATATTTGGGTGGAGAGGAGGCTGGAGGGCTCTCGGCAGTTAAGAACATGTACTGCTCTTCTAGAGGACCTGAGTTCAATTCCCAGCACCCATATCAGGTGGTTCACAAGCATGTGTAACTAATTCTGGGGGATCTTACACCTCTACCTTCCAAGGGCACCTGCAGTCACACACACATACTCATATCTATACATACAAACACACATAGAAACAAACATACACACAATTAAAAATAAATATATTTTTTAAAACAGTAATAATGATAACTTTTTTTTTTTTAATCACAATCTCACTATGTAGCCTTAGCTGGTCTGGAACTTGCTAAGTAGTCCAGACTGGCTTCAAATTCAGAGATCCAACTGCCTCTGCCTTTTGAGTACAAGGAATAAAGGTATATACTACTATGCCTAGTCCAAAAATAATTACTTTAAAAAATTAATTAAATTTGCTGAGTGGTGGTGGAGCACACCTTCAATCCCAGCACTCGGAAAGCAGAGGCAGGAGGATTTCTGTGAGTCTGAGGCCAGTCTGGTCTACAGAGTGAGTTCCAGGACAGTCAGGGTTACACAGAGAAACCCTGCCTCGAAAAATCAAAACAAACAAACAAAAAAATTAAATTTAAACAGCAAACCAGTTCATTAAATTGCTGAAGTGGGACATCCTGAGTTCACACCTATAGGGCTCTGCCCCTTACTAACTGGGGTACTTTGCATAAACGAAGAATGTTGTCTTCATCATACAGTTGTTACCAAAAAAAGCAGCTAGTGCATGCAAAGTATTCCCGACAGTATCAAACACGGAGAATCTTCACTGTCATTTTCTGCTCAACAGCAAACACAAAACTTCCAGTCTCATAGCATCTTTATTTTTTCTAAGGTTTTTTTTTGAGACAGGGTTTCTCTGTGTAGTCCTGGCTGTCCTGGAACTCGCTCTGTAGACCAAGCGGGCCTCAAACTCAGATCCCCCTGCTTCTGTCTCCCAAGCGAGTGCTGGGATTAAAGGTGTGCCCACCGCGGCCCACCTCACAGCATCTTAACATCACTGTACACAGCTTAGACAGTCCATTATCAAAAGGCTGCACTTCATTTTTGTAGCATCGGGCTAACAGCCCCACCAGTACAAATCCTGCAGAGATCACAGGGTCAGTCACGAGGCATAAAGCAGTACTGAGATCTGATGGACATAACAATACTTATCAAGTAGCAGATAGAATCGAAGCACATTAATATATGAACTTTTACAACGACCCGGTGAGACAGGTGCTCCCACTGAGCAATGAGAAACTGAGGTGCATAGAACTATGCAATTAAGAAAGGCCAAATAGCTACAGTCAGGATCTAACTAGCAATCTGGCTCTGTGTGTCAGTTTTTGTTCTTTTGTTTTGCTTTTTGAAACATGTTCCATGTGGCCCAGGTCAGCCTCAAATATATTATGTAACTTGAGAACGATCCTGAACTCCTGATCCTCCTGCCTCGCTTCTCAAATGCTAAAGTTACTAGTGTATAGAAGTTTCAACTCTTTTAGCTGCTCAACACACTGCTTGTCCCCCTCCCCCACCCCTCTCTCTTCTTTTCTTGGAAACAGGGTCTATGTAGACAACACTGGCTCAAACTACCAATCCTTTCCTCAGCCTTCTGAGGGCTAGGGTTGCAGGTGTGTGCTACTATATGTGGGTACCCCCCAGTTCTAGCTGATTACAATTTCCAAGAACTCACAAACACAAGTTCTCTTCAGGGAAAGAAAAAGGTTCCCAAACTTCTAGAAACAAATATACAACGAAGTAAATCTCCTGAGATCTTTAGGAGCTGGAAACACTGAAGTCAGACTGGTGATGCTGATTTAAGGAGCTCCAGCTGGAGTGAACTGTTGGGGGTAGGAGTGTATGTACAATAAACAAGATATGATTGGTGAGTTTCTAGATCAAGGTAGACCTTCCGGTTCAATCGTCACAGATGCAGGTCCCAAAATAGACTTCAATAAGAAACTTGATCCTACTGGGCACAGAGTTACACTTCTATACACTCAGGGACTTGAGACTGAGGTGGAAGGATACGTGAGCCCAGAAGTCTAAGTCTAGCCTAGGCAGTATTAGCAAATTCCCTCAAAAAAGAAAAAACAAAAAAACAAAACAAAACAACAACAAAAGTCCACACTTGATAGTCATTCATGTCGATAATCCCAGTAACTGGGAGGGAGACAAGTCAGGAAAAGAGCCACCACAAGTTCAAGACCAGCCTGAGTACACAGTGGGCTCCAGGCCAGACTGGACCAGAATGAGACTATCTTCAAAAACCCAACTGAGGGCTAGGATGGAGGGATGGCTCTGAAGTTCAGAGTGTGTACTGCTCTTGTAGAAGACCCAGGTTCAATTCCCAGCACCCATATGGCAGTTCATATCTGCCTGTAAATCCAGGGGATCTGAAGCCCCCTTCTGACCTCTGAGAGCTCCTGCACACACATAGTGCACATACATATACACTCAGGCACACACAAACCCATAGAAAGTAAACAAATAGGAACTGGAAAAATGACTTAGCAGTTAAGGGACTGGCTGTTCTTCTAGAAGATGTGGGCATCTACATGGTGTCTTACAATTAACCATCTGTAACTCCATTTCGAAGGGATCTGACACTCTCTTCTGGCCTCCAAAGGTACTGGGCACACAAGTGGTATACAAACATATATGCAGGTAAAAATCTCGTAAACATAAAATAGAAATAAATATTTTAATTAAAATAAATATTTAAATTAATCATTTAAGACAGGCATAGTGTTCCACATCATTAATCTCAGCACTCCAGAGGCAGAGACTGCACGTCTATGAGTTCAAGGCCAGTCTGGTCTAGTAAAGAGTTCCAAGCCATTCAAGGCTCAACAGTGACTCAAAAACAAAAACAAACAAACAAAAAACCCACTAACAACAACCAACTGCAAAAAGCCTCCTCCTAGCTCTGTGTCTACTTAGGACAGCAACATCAGTGAGGAGGATACTCTGCCTACAGTCCTTCCTCTCCAATAGCAGGCTCGCTATGTGGAAGGCCACGCTTCCTCTGAGCAGCTGAAGGGATTGCCTTTTCTTTTTAAATGTGATTTGATGGATGGAGAGAAAGCTAACAGACAAGTGCAAGCTTCTTAGTTTTCCTGCTGTTATCTCACTGGTCCAACTGCACAGTAACACTCTATCAAGGATACAGAGTGATCTAAACTTTACCCAAGTTACACTGACCCCTTACCATGTAAGCTCATCCGGGTTTCTTCCTATTCCCATCCTGTCTTTCTCTCACCTGGGGCAGTTCCCCAAGGCCACACCCAAGGAACTTTTCTTACCAAAAGAAAAATGAAAAGACAGACATGCAGCTTTTGGGACATTCTGGAGTCACCCATAGAAAAGACCTCAATGCCAGTGAAGCCCACGAGAAATGTGCTCCATCAGTAGGTCTACCTCCAGGCAGAACATCACACTGACGGGAGGGGGAAAGGGAAGAGGAGATGGCACACAAGTAGGAAACTGCTTTGTGATAGGAACGGGTTAGAATACTTCTAGCCTGGTCTCCAGAGTGAGTTCCAGGCCAGGCAGGCTACACAGGGAGACCCTATCTCTGATGATAATAATAATAATAACAATAACATTTTAGTTTAATCTCTACTTGCCCAGGGTTGCTTATACAGACGAAGGCAAAACTAAATTCTCTATCAACTCCCAAAAGATAGCCAGCAATCTACCAAACCACCAACTTAAGGATCACAGTCAACAGCCAATCACTCTAGAAGAGCAATCTTCTCGTATGAACTGACTCTCCAAGCCCATGGATCCTCTCCCAGGGAGAATACCACTCAGAAACCTGTCTTTGGAGACCATCTTACCCGCTCTGGGGTTGGGCTGGGGCAAGTCGCTACCTCTTCTTTCCAGGCGGGCAGTGTGATTCCTTCCAAACCCTGGGTCTTCAGCTGAAAAGGGGTAGATGTTGCTACAGGAGCTATGGAAAGACTGAGCTCAGCCTGAAAGAGGGTCATCTAACTGGCTTCGGTCCGCTCCTTAGGACCGCCCTGCAAACTCCAGCTCTCTCTCCCAATCCTCCTGACAACTACACGAGCCCTTTCCCCTCCCACTGGCCTGAGGCAGCCAGGCCTCTGCCCCAGACTCCAGATTTCTTTACTCTCTACGAAGTAATTCTTTTTCAACTCAGGAGTGTTTGCTTCTCTAGAATTCGAACCACACCTATTTCTGGCTCCCCCGCCCCCGCCCCATCTCCTCCCCTCAGGCTGCCACAGGATTACAGGACCCCTCCCCTCCGCCCCCACCGCTGTTTGTTGTTTTTTTTTCTATTCGCCTCCAACCCTCCTTCATCCTCCACCTCGGAGCTGGTCCCTCCCTCCATCCCTATTCCATGCTAGGGTTCCGCAATCCTCCCCAACTCTCGCCTTTCAGTTCGACTACTCAAAAATCCCACAACAAACTTTCCGCCGGGGCCGAACCTTCAGGCAGCCATCTTGCCGCGGGGCAGGCCGGGTAGGGACCAGGGCCGCGGGAATCCCCACGCACTAGGCGCCGCGCGTCATCGGGGGCGGGGCCTAGGGGCGGGGCCACGGGCTGAAGACCTGGGACTCCTCATGGTGGGGGGCGGGAGGGAGTGAGAATTTCCTCCAAGCAGGCTTAGGAGACCTGGTAAGGAAAAAAAGTAGGCGGTGTCGGGAGTAGGGCCCAACAGCGGGAAAGGGGAAAAGACTGTTAATGTGGGAATAATAGAGAACACCGCTCAAAAATACAGTAGGCGATGCCCCTCATCCAAAGAAAAATACCAACACACACCGCCTCCCTCTCTACCTCCCACCCACGCTGTCAGGGCTGCCTGACAGGGTCTCAATTGCTGGCCCGGAACTCGCTTTGTTGAACAAGCTGAGCTTGAACTCACAGAGATCGGCTTACCTCTGCTCCCAGAGTGTCTCATACTACAAGAAAAAATGCCAGTTTCCAACCTGACAGAAGACAACGCCTGATCATCTTCATCAAGCCCATTTCCCACCTCTTCCAACGTTTTCGGGTTCCTAAATAGTCCTTTGTTATCAGAAAATGGAGCATTTTGATCCGAAATGCAGTTCCTTCCCCCAGAAAGTCAATTTTTACTGTTTGGAGAACGAAGGGAGGGAGCTTGCACACTGTAGACAGGCAAGCCTTGCCTCTACTGGGATTACAGGTGTAAGCCTCCTCGCCCAGTTTTCAGTTTTCATTTCTTTAGCCCTCATCTTAACTTGTCACCTCTTCCAGAACGCCTCTGATGCGCCTAGTAACAAGTTCCACAGATGTTATTATGAATATCCTGTACCGTAACTGTTAACTAATTTTATGGGTATCTACACTAAGTGCACGCAGGAGCCTGCAGAGGTTACAAAAGGGCATTGGGCCCCTGGGAACTGGATAGGCAGCTCTGAGCCACCATGTGGGAGCTAGGAGCTGAACTTGGGTCCTCTGCAAGGGCAGCAAATGCTCTTAACTGCTGAGCCGTCTCTCCAGCATCATAATTGTTAACTCACTGTGTCCCTTTTACCCTAATGTCTCTTCAAGTCAAAAATCATGTCTGAGTAAATCTTTATTCCATAGCGGGTACGGGGCACACAATACTTAGTGACGAGGTGGCAGATTTCCCTGTGATGTGCTCAGTATATTTGTGCCGCGGTCTTTCAGTCTTCTGTTTCCTGTGACTGAAATGTTCTCCTTCTAGGTAGTCTCCAACAGTTGTGTCCTTGATCAAATGTTGTCACATCAAAGAAGCCTTCCCTGGCCACTCAGCACCTCACTCCCCTCCACCGCACCATTTAACATTGGCTTCCTTGGAGATTGTCATTACCTGACATCATCTTAAATGTCTCTTTGTTTATCGACCATCTGTCCCACTACAGTGAAAAAACTCCAGAACTTTCTCCCCCGTCATTCTGCTAGGGAGGACACTATGGCCTCAGTGTCCAAACACTGCTGCTCAAAGTAGGTACTCAATAAATATTTGTCATTCAGGAAGTGATCGGGAAGTAAGTGACTGAAAGATTCTGGGATATACTGGTGGGAAAGAAGACAGAAAATACAGAATAACAAGAAAAGTCATCCGCACCCACGACACCACCGGGTCCTGGCAGGAACGGTAACCAATAAAAAGCCCAGATTCGGTGAATGAAAACCTGAGCTGAGAGCCAGTTCTGCATCTGGGTTGTCAGGGATCTCAGCTCTCCGGAAAAGATTCCTGGAGGAGGAGAAGCCAGATAAAGGAGATGTGGAGGCACGTGGCCAGAGTTTATTCAGATCTAAAGACGATATCTACCCCAAGCCCAGGCCCCTCTTGACCAGTTGGTTCCGAAGAAGCTTTAGCATCTGTCCCTCTATAAATTATCCAGCGCCCCTGCCATCCAGTCTTCTCTGGTGACAGCCGGAACAATTGTCCTGGAATTCCATCTGCTACTCCTGTGCTGATCCCCTCTGCAGTTCATTAATGCTTCATTGCGCAGAGGTATCCATTTCCCTGGCTCAAGATGGAAGTTGGATCTGTCTCTGGGTGAGCTGATTTCCATCAACACAGACAAACAAAACCTCCGGAGAGGAGCCCAAGTCTCTAGAGGAGAATTCCACGTCTTTCCTTTCATCCTTTCTATCATGTATTTATTTATTTATCTATTTATTTATTTATTGAGGCAGGGTCTCACTACATAGCTCTGACTATCCTGGAACTCACTATGTAGACCAGCCTCTGCCTCCCAAGTGCTAGGATTAAAAGTATTCACCGCAACTCCCAGCTAGAGTCCCACATTTTATTTCCCATCCTTCCTGCTCTTCTAACACATATATTTTCTAAAACAAATAAATTACACTGAATAAATTAATCACATATTTTTTTAATGAAACTCAAAACAAAAGGCTGGAAGTGTAGCTTGGGGAAGCTTGCTTATTTGTAGATTGCTAACTTGCATAAATAAGTCCCTATTTTGATTCTTCCCACCCAAAATAAGCCAAAATGACTCCTGATCTTTACACATCTCCATTAGTTCCCCTTAATCACTCATTCAGAACTTTCAAACGACACGAGACGTTTGCTGTGAAAGGCTATCAAAACCCAGAATAAAGATAAGTTGGCTTGAGAGAAAAGGTTTACATATAAAACTTTGAGTTGGGCAGTGGTAGCAAAACCAGTTTTCAAAGGGAATAAGATTTCTTTTTTTTTTTTTTAAAAATTCTGGCTGAGTGGTGGTGGCATATGCCTTTAATCCCATCACTGAGGAAGCAGAAGATCTCTGGGTTCGAGACCAGCCTCGTCTAAAAAGAGAGTTCCAGGACAGTCAGGGCTACATAGAGAAACCCTGTATATAGACAGAAGGATGGATAGACAGACAAACAGACAGATAGATGATTGATAGAAAGATAGATGATTGATAGATAGATGATAGATATGTAGGTAGATGATAGATAGATTGATAGATAAATAGATAGATGGATGATAGGTAGATAGATGAATGGATAGATAGATAATAGATGGATGGATAGATGATAGATAGATAGATGATAGATAGATAGATAGATAGATAGATAGATAGATAGATAGATAGATAGAATAAAATTAAAGAAAAGAAAGACCACAAGGCAGATTTTGAAGCCAGGAGGCTGCTGTACCCTTCTTTGTGACCTTGGTTGGACACATGACACCTGTCTAAATAGCAGTTATGAAGATTATTTCAGAACCTATAACCACACCATGAAGGAGGGAGGTAGAGACAGGAGAACAGGGAGTGCAAGATCATCCTGGGCTAGGGAGCTGAAGACAAGCTTGAGCTGCATAAACCTGAAGCGCGATTAATAAAAACTCAGGGTCAGAAACTGAAGTTCAACCTGAAGATGCGAAAAGCAAAACAGCCAGCCACTGGCTCCTACCTCGACCTCAGTCTGAAGTGACAATCCTGCCTTCTGGAATCTTAGAATGAGACTGTGTCTGAGAGCTGTCTCCCTCCTCACTCCTCCCCCTCCCCGTTTTATATTCCTTTATAAGACTGTGATTAAAGGCGTGCACCACCTGATTTCTATGACAACTAGGGTTACTTCCTGGATTAAAGGTGCGTGTCATTGTGGCTACTGGGATTAAAGGTGTGTGTTACCATATCAGTCTATAAGGCTGACCAGCAGGACTGTTTTACTCTCAGATCTTCAGGCAGTCTTTATTTATTAAAATGCAATTGAAATGCCTCTACATAAGCCCTTGTCTGAAAAAAAAAAACAACAGCAAAAAGAGAATTTCAAAACCTTAAAGGGTAGTGATCAGTTTATGTCCATGTTGGCTAACTTTTCTATTAACAAAATCCCTTGCCACCATTCTGGTGGACAAAGTCGTGCTACATATAGTCTTTTTCCAATCTTAGGATGTTGAGTTTGATGAAAGTCTAAGAAATCTAGTTTGGCTGGATATGGTGGTAAATGCACTGCTTCAGAGGCTGAACTAGATCACTTCGAATTCAAGGCCAGCCTGGGCTAGAGAATGAGATCTTCTCTCAGAACAAAGCAACAGGAAACAGAAAGGAAGGAAGGGAGGGAGGGAGGAGGGAGGGAGAGAGGGAGAGAAGGACAGAGGGACGGATGGAGGGAGGGAAGGAAGGAAGGGAGGGAAGGGAGGAAGGAGGGAGGGAGGAAGGAAGGAAGGAAGGAAGGAAGGAAGGAAGGAAGGAAGGAAGGAAAGAAGGAAGGGAGAGAGGGAGGGAGGGAGAGAAGGAGGGAGGGAGAGAGGGAGAGAGGGAGGGAAGGAAGGAAGGAAGGAAGGAAGGAAGGAAAGAAGGAAGGGAGAGAGGGAGGGAGGGAGGGAGGGAGGAAGGAAGGGGAAGAGAAGGGAAGGGAAAGGAAGAGAAGGGAAGGGAAGGGAAGGGAAGGGAAGGAAGGAAGGAAGGAAGGAAGGAAGCAAGGAAGGAAGGAAGGAAGAAAAAGGGACCATCCCTACTCCTCGGTACAGCTTACTTTGGGTGGCTGTCTTGGAAAAGCCCACACCCATGTTCTCAGGTGTGTTTTATGTTTTTCTGACCACCTCTCCTTCCCTTAACTCTTACTTTCAAGCACATATTGAAATATATTTGTTAAGTGGTTGAAGAAATGGCTCCTGCAGAGGACCTGAATTAATTCAGTTTCCAGCACCCACGTTAGGTGGTCAGAAGCACCTGTAACTCCAGCTCCAGGGGGATTTCACACTTCTGACCTCCACGGGTGCCTACAAGCACGTGCCCATACTCACACAAAGACACACACAATTAAAATAATAATAATAATAATAATAATAATAATAAGCAAAAAAATCTTGGAACTTGGTGAGTATGTGTGTGAAAGAGAGAGAGCTCATGTGAAAACACAGCCTTAGAGTGGAAGTTAGAGCACAAGTTTCAGAAATCTGTTCTCTTCTCAAAATTAAGGTATCAGGCTTGATGGGAAGCTCCTTTAATAACTGAACCATTTTACAGGCCCTTCCTCCTCTTCCTCCTCTCTTCTTTCTCTTCTTCAGCTTTCTTCTTCCTCTCCTCCTCATCTTCCTCCTCCTTCTCAAATCTTATTTTAAGCTGGTCAGTAATGGTGCACACCTTTAATCCCAGCACTCGTGAGGCAGAGGCAGGTGGATCTCTGAGTTCAAGAACAGCCTAGTCTACAGAACAAGTCCCAGGACAGTCAGGGCTACACAGAGAAACTTTGTCTCAAAAAAACCGAAGGAAACCAAACCAAACAAAATAAACAAAGAAAAAAGCCCTTAAGATCTTTAGGTTTTGCCTGATTTGGTGGCACATGCTGTTATTTGCAGCACTCAGGAGGGAGAGGCACACGAATCACTGTCCATTTTAGGCTAGCTCGGTCTACATGGCAAGTTCCAGACTAGCCAGAGTACAAAATAAGACCCTGTCACACAAAAAAATTTATTTTAATATTTATTTATTTATTTATTTTGTGTGTGTGTAGGTGTCCGAGGAGGCCAGAAGAGGATGTTGGATCTTGTGGAACTTGAGGTACATGTTCTTATGAGCCCCCTGACGTGGGTGCTGGAAACTGGATTCAGTTCTTCTGAAAGGACATGAAGTGCTCTTAATTGCCAAACCACCTCTCCAGATCCTTTTTCATATTCCTGAAATCATTCAACACATAAGAGCAAGTTAATAAAATCAGGAATTTAAATAAATACTTTCTTATTTGTGTTTATTCATTGCAACATTCTCTGACAATAACCAAAAGATGGAAACCACCCTAATATCCATCTGCACACATGCACACACACACACACACACACACACACGCTCAAACTGGAAAGGTAGGAAGCTAGACAGGGCATCTCATGCCAGTACTCTCAACCCCCAGGAGCTGAAGCAGAAAGAATGCAGTGATTTCAAGGCCAACCTGGTTTCCTTAATGAGCTTTAGTCTGAGCACAGTGTGAAGACCCTGACGTGTGTGGCAACGTACACAGATTTTGAGGAGTTATGATAAGTGGAATAAGGTAGTTAAAAAGGACAATGGGAGCCCACCCCAGAACCCAGCCTGATGACACAGATCTGTAATTCCTGCTACTAGGGATGCTTAGACACAAGGACCACAAGTTCAAGGGCACTTGGACAACTTAGTGAGACCACGTCTTAAAACAGAAAACACAGAAAAGGGTCACCCTTCATCCACCCTAGGCAGTGCAGGTGCAGAGGCTTCACAGCATGGGAAGACTTGGTACCACTGGACCTTACACTCACGGCCTGGCTGGGTGGGACTCCTGTTCTCCCAGGTCTGTGCCTGTGTCTACACAGGCTTATGGGTCTAAATGGACCTGTTCTCTCTCTAGGCATTTCCAAAAGGAGCATCCTCACCCCACCTTCAGGCATGACCCGATTACTTCTCAACACTTGGATGCCCGCCCTCAGAGCCCACCCTAGCTCAGACGGGAAAACCCAGGTATCCCAGTCATGGCATCCAGGGCCTGAGACTAGGCACAGCAGTCCCCGAGGCACACAACGGGCTCCACCAGGACACATACATGCATGCACATGTGTGCACATGCGAGCACATACACACTAACTGTAAGCGGGGAACAGTAGCTTAACTTGGACTTCAGCTCTTGAACAGCTGGCTCTGACACTGCCTGTGAGGTAGGATGGAGGTGGAAGGAAAACAGGAAGCAGCCAGAGGAAGGGAACATTTGCTGCAGGACCCACGGGCCCCTCTGCTGGCAGAATGCCCATGAAAGATGTAATCTTTGGATATATCTCCCAGCAGCAACTCAGCCCCTACTCCAGTACAGTGGTTCTCAACCTGTGGATGGCAACCTTTGGGGTGGGGGTCAAATGACCCTTTCACAGGGGTTGCATATCAAACATCCTCCACATCAGATATTTACATCACAGTATCAAAATTACAGTTATGAATCAGCAATGAAAATAATTTTATGGCTGGGGTCACTGCAACACGAGGAACTGTACTAAAGGGTCAAAGTATTAGGAGGGTTAAACTGGAGGGGGTGGTGGCACACACCTTTAATCCCAGGAACCCTGTCAAAACAAAACAAGCAAACAAAAAAAAAGAACGACTGCTTAGGGCCTCCACCGGACTGGCTAGAACTGGCTTAGAGGAAGCAGGACAGCACAAGAGCAGAGCAAACGATTGCCCTAACTTTGTGAGAACAAAGGCCACGTCTGCATGCCCTCAGGACTCCATGGGGTCCAGAGCCCGCAGGTGCATCTGGAATGTGTGGGTATGCATGTGTGTAAATACGGGCTGCAGGAGTGGTTCACGAGGTACAGTGCGTGCCTAGCAGGCATGAGGCACTGGGTTCAATGCGCAGTCTTCCCAAGTTACCTAATCAATACAATCCTTCATCCACATGACGAGAGGTTACAAACGCTCTCATCTCTTTTGGAGGCTCGTCTCTAGGTGACTGCAGGTTGTGCCAAGCAGCAATTAATGGTAGTCATTGCAGCACACAAAGCGCTTGGGCTAGTGCCTGGTTCATAGGATGGTCTCTCACCAGCAAGGCTCAGAGGCTCAAGGCTCTCACCTGAGGCTCAGAGAAGTCAGGTGTCTCTGGCAGGTCACTGCACTGCCTTCTGGTTGCTGTGACAAAATCTCTGAGAAAAGCAACTTAAGAAAGGAAGAGCTGAGTTCAGTTTGCGGGGAGACATTGCATAATGCAGAGACGGCGTGGTGGGGGGCTCGAGGCAGCTGATCACATTGACTGCACAGTCAGTGTGTTAGCCAGGGTTCTCTAGAGGAACAGAATTAATATATATACATATACTTAGATGTAGATTTTACATATATTATATATATAGATTTATTAGAATGACTTACAGGCTGTGGTCCAGCTAAGCCAGCAATGGTTGCCTATGAACAGAAGGCCCAAGAGTCCAGTGGTTGTTCAGTCCATGAGGCTGGACATCTCAGCTGGTCTTCCCAAAGAAGTAGTCTCTAAAGTCAGAGAAGGAGCAGACTTGCCAGCGAGGTGAGAGCAAGCAGGCAAAGAGAACAGCTTCTTTCCTCCAGCTCCCATATATGGGCTTCTAGCAAACTGTGCTTCAGATAGGTCTGTCTTCCCATCTCAAAGATCCAGATTAGAAGTGGATCTTTCCACGTCAAATAATTAAGCAAAAATCTCTCACAGGAGTGCGCAGGCATCTGAGCGTTAGTTAACTTCAGGTGTAGCCAGTTGACAACCAAGAATAGCCGTCACCGCCCATCCTTTGTCAGATTGACACACTTATCTCTGTATGTCATGCTTAATTTCCAAACGAAAGCAATAACTATGTCATAATTATTCCTAACATGATATAGCAATCCCACGTACCATGGTGAATGCATTATATATGTAGCCAGGTCATAATTACACCTAATATGTTATAACTACTTCTTGTACAATCACAAATGCATTTTAAATTTATATCAAACTTAAGTAAATGTGGTAACCCTTGATATTCTCTTAATTGATATTGTATCACTGAACAAAGATATTGAGGGAAGAAAACACAAATATCTGTACAAACACATTCCGCCCGCCTCTGCCTCCCAAGTGCTGGGATTAAAGGCATGGGCCCCCATGCCCGGAGCTCTTTTTTAAATTAATTTATTTATTTTACATCCCAACCATAGTTTCCCCGCCCACCTCTCCTCCCAGTTATTCTCTCCCATCTCCCCTCTGCCCCTCCCAATCCACTCCTCCTCCATTTCTGTTCAGAAAAGGGCAAGTCTCCCATGGATATCAACAAAACATGGCATATCAAGTTGCAGTAAGACTAAGCACTTCCCCTCGTATTAAGCCTGGGCAAGGGAACCCAGTATGAAGAAGAGGTTCCAATAGCCAGCAAAAGCATTAGAGACAGCCACTGCTCCCACTGTTAGAAGTCCCACACAAAGAGCAACCTACACAACTGTCCCATATGTGCAGAGGGCATAGTCAGTCCCATGCAGGCTCCCTGGTTGCCGGTTCAGACTTTGAGCGCCTATGAGTACAGGCTGGTTGATTCTATGCATTTTCTTGTGATGATCTTGGCCCCTCTGGCTCCTACAATCCTTCCTCTCTGTCTTCTGCAGAATTTCCTCAGCTCTACCTAACGTCTGACTGAGGGTCTCTGTCTCTGTTTCCATCAGTTGCTGGGTGAAGCCTCTGATGACAGTTGGGCTAGGGACAGATCTATGAGTGTAGCACAGTATCGTTAGGCATCGTTACATTAACATTTGCAATGACATCACAACAGGAGTCATGAGTGAGAGGAGGAGTCATGAGTGAGAGGTGGCCAAATGTTGACCCTCATTTTTTCATACTGAAAAAAAAATGGGAGAAAGGAGTGGGCTGCAAAGACAGAAGTGCTAGACAAAGCAGAGGCAGTGGGATAGAAGGGTCCCAGCACTGTGGGAAAGGGAGGAGACTCAGTTACCTAGAGAGCAGTGAGGCTTCTGCCAAAGACGGGGAAACCTGAGACGTGGTGAGACTAGTTGCTATTCCTGGGGGTTTGTGTATTAGCAAAAGCCTTGCAGAGCCAGAAGCCTGGACTGAAGGATATGTAAAGGGGCAGAAAGTGGACAGATTCCCACTGCAGCAGAGACAGTTTGGAGAGACAAGTCCCAGCACAACACAACACAGCCCAGCACAGCACAGCACGGCACAGCACAGCACGGCACACCCTGCTCCATCTCCTGTCCTGACTCTTCTGGCCAAACCTACTCCAGGGCAAGAAAGTGACTTTGACGCCACAAGGGACCTTCCACTGCCTCACCTTGCCCCCACCCCTGTTCCCCTGCTTGCTATACAGGTTCATTTCATTACAAACCATCCATCCTCACAGCGAAGGAGGGAGGGAGGGAAGGAGGGAGAGAAAAAAGGAGGACAGGGTGGGGAGGGAGAAGGGATGGACAGGGAGCAGACCACTGAGAACTTGGGATGTCTCCATTTTACATACAAAGAAACGGACACAAGCAAGCCCCATCCTCAGGTCCCCACAGCCAGATTCTAAGTTCAGGTCACTTTACTTTCAGGTGCCACACTGTCTTCCCGGAGAGCCTGGACAGATGGTGCCAGGGATGCTCGCCACCTGTCCCCTAGACAGTCACTGGTATCCACACGCATCTGATTTCTCCATAGGATTAAGAAATTAAGGTAAGATAGTAGCCAGATGTCAAAGAAGAGGTGAAATTGACCGTGAGTAACGCGGCAATGCTATCAAGCACAGCCGCCAGGAGCATCCTTAGAGTCCATTGAATGAACGCCTTCTTTATGTGAAACTTGGGCCCAGAAATAGGAGACTTTGCTCCCGTGGGAAGCTTCTGATGCTCTATCTTAGTCACTGTTCTAGTGCTATGAAGAGATGCCACGACCATGGCAACTCTCATAAAGGAAGGCATTTAATTGAGGCTGGCTTACAGTTCCGAGGTTTAACCCATTGTCATTGTGGTAGAGTACATGGCATGCAGACAGCCATGGTGCCTAAGGAATAGCTGAGGATCCACAAGCAGCAGAAAGAGAGGCTTTTGAAACCCCAAAGCACACCCCCAGTGGCACACTTCCTCCAACAAGGCCATACCTACACCAACAAGGTCACACATCTAATCCTTTCAAATAGAGCCATTGCCTAAGCAATCAAATATGACCTATGGTGATCTTTGGTATTCAAACCAGCACACCATCCCTCATTTTATCACAGTCGTCTACCACTGCACTAACCCACTGATTTAGCAGCCTTTAAGATTTCTGTGGGCAGGGGATTGAAGCAGGGCTCAGCTGGGTGGCTCTGTCTTGTGTGCAGACACAGGCGGTTGGGGAACTGGTGCTGAAGCAGCAGGGTCTGTCTGGGTGTCTCTCTGTACTCAGGCAGACTCGGGGCTTCTCTGTGCAGCTACTCCGCCTAGGGCAGTGGTCTCAGGGCACTTAGACTGATTACAAGGCAATTCATCATACTCCAAATGCAATAGCTCAAGAGAATCAGGTGAACCTGTGCCATGTTTTGCCACTTAACATTAGAAGTCACACAATGCCGGGCAGTGGTGGCACATGCCTTTAATCCCAGCACTAGGGGGAGTGGGAGGCAGAGGCAGGCGGATCTCTGTGAGTTCGAGGCCAGCCTGATTTACAAGAGCTTGTTTCCAGGACATGCTCCAAAGCTATAAAACAAAACAAACAAACAAACAGAAAAAGAAGTCACTTAGTGACTCTTCTACTTTTGTTACAAGACACCACCTCTCAATGAGAAGAGTGTCAAAGTCACAGGAGAAGAACACATTGGAAGTAGCCAGGGGTAGTGGTGCACGCCTTTAATACCAGCACTCAGGAGGCAGAGGCAGGAAGATCTCTGAGAGTTCCAGGACTACATAGAGAAACCCTGCCTAGAAAAACTAAAAAAAAAAAAAAAAAAAAAAAGACCAAATGGGGACTGGAGAGATGATTCGTATTTCAGAGCACTTGCTGGTCTTCAAAAAGACCCAAGTTCAGTTCCCAGCACATAGGGGCCGATTTACAAGCACCTGTAGCTCCAGCTCCCTGGAATCTGATGCCCCTTCTGGCCTCCAAGGGTACCTACACACATGTAAACATAAACTATGCACACATACACATAATATATGTGTATATTTGTACATATACAAATAATAAAAATAAATCTTAAAGATGAAACAGAAACAAGAACAACCAAAAAGTGTTACACAGGTCTGAAAACGAGTTCCCATGTATCCCTCGTCCATTTTTATTAGTGTTAACTTTATATTGTGGTATATTTGTCAAAGCTGAGAAACCTTGAGACAAATTCAAGATTTTATTCAGATTTTCTCAGGTTTCCACTAATTAATAACTTAACCAATTAATTAATCGACCAATTAATAAATATTAGTTTTATGCACGTTGGTACTTTGCCTGCATATATGTCTGTGTGAAGGTGTCATGAGCTGCCCTGTGGGCACTGGAAATTGAACCTGGTTCCTCTAAAAGAACAGTCAGTGCTCCCAACCATTGAGCTCTCCAACCCCTCCACTAATTATTTTTGATGGGAGTTTATCTATTTATTTTTTATTACTACAGTCATTTTGTGACTATCCATGTGTGTAAGTGCACATGCTATCCATGTGTGTAGCTGCATGTGAAGGTCAGGATATAATTCGGAGGAGTCAGTTCTCTCCTCTCACCGTGTGGAGCTCCAGGATCTAATCATGACATCAGACCTGATGACAAGTGCTTTAATCTGCTGAGTCATCTCACTGGCTCTCTACCAACTAGCTTTTCAGGATTTAGTTTCAGATACCATGTCATAAGTATGCCTAAATACGTCTTAGTAGCTGACCTCACTTTTATCAGGATCGCCCTGCCTGATACGTGATAATCAGAGGACCATCCTGAAAAGTTTCAATACTTCAATGAAACGGCAGTGCTTGTTGGCCTGTGATGGCTCAGCAGGTAAAGGTGTATGCAGCTAAGACTGAAGGCTGAGTTAGCTCCCTTGAACCTACATAGGAGAGAACTTACTCCTGAAAGTTCTCCTTTGACCTCCACTTGCAGGCTGTGGCACATGTGCATCCATAAACATAAGCAATAAATAATAAATAAATAAAGTTGGGGAAAAGGAAAGTAGTAACAGCAGCACAGACCAGGATATTTGGTGTCAAATTGTGAAAAGTGATCAAATGGTGCTACATGGTGGTGGCGCACGCCTTTAATCCCAGCACTAGGGAGGCAGAGGCAGGCGGATCTCTGTGAGTTTGAGGCCAGCCTGGTCTACAGAGCTAGTTCCAGGATAGCTAGGAGTGTTACACAGAGAAAGCCTGTCTCGAAAGAGAGAGAGAGAGACAGAGAGAGAGAGACAGAGGGAGAGAGAGAGAGAGAGAGAGAGAGTCAAATGCCAAATTCTTTTTGTTGTTGTGGTTTTGGCTTTTGAGACAGGGTTTCTATGTGTAGTTTTTGATGTCCTGGAACTCACTTTGTAGACCAGGCTGGCCTCAAGCTCAAAGATCCACCTGCCTCTGCCCCCAGACTTCTGTTATTGATGGTGTGCGCCACCATGTCTGGCTAAGTTATTGACAGATTAAAAGGCAGAACTTGCAGAATGTGAATTATAAGAGAAAGAAAAGAAACTGGGGAGATAGCTCGGTAGGTACAGTTCTTGCTGAACAATCGTGAAGACCTGAGTCTGAATCCCCAGGGCCTACACAAAATTGGGCATACGGCAGCTCTGTGATTCCGGTGTTTCTATGAAAAGATCTCTCTCTGGAAGCTTGTTAGCCAGCTATCTTGGCACCATAAGTGCACTGGCAAATAACAAAGATAGCCTGCCTCAACCAACGTGTCCTCTGACCTCCATATGCAGGCATGTTGCCCCCACACATGTGCACGCCATAGATTTATGTGCATGCACACGTGCCACAGATATACAAGTATGCACATGCATACATGTACATGCACAAGACCATACATGTACACACATACTATACATACACAGTGTACATACATGTGCATACACACCATACAAACATATATCATACATACATGTATAGGCACTCACCATACATACACATGCATAACACATCATATATGCACATGCATGCACACACATACCATACATACATACACACACCATACATGCACATGCACGCACATCATACATACATGTTCATGCATATATCATACACATGCATGCATAAACACATACACAAAGATAGAAAAGAAAGGAGGAAAGCTGGAGAGATGACTCAGTCAGTACAGTATTTGCTATACAAGCATGAAGTCATGAATTTAATTCCAGAACTCATATAAAAAAGCCAAATTTGGTAGCACATTTTTATAATCCCTGGGCTCACTGACTGGCAGGCAGTTTTAGCTTTGCCTACTCCATGAACTCTAGGCCACCCAAAAAACAAGGTGGTTGGGCAGTGGTGGTGCAGGCCTTTAATCCCAGTACTCAGAAGGCAGAGGCAGGTGGATCTCAGTGAGTTTGAGGCCAGCCTGGGCTACAGAGTGAGTTCCAGGACAGCCAAGGCTACAAAGAGAAACCCTGTCTTGGGGGGGGGAAGAAATGGAAAAAACAAGGTAGATGGATAGCTCGCCAATATTTGACAGGGACCTTGCAGAGGAAGTGTGTTTGGAGTAGAAATCAGGGCTTCACGTTTGCAAAAGCCAAATCTCTTAATCCATGTGGAGGGGTTAGGCAGACAGTCCCCAAGTCTGGATTTCAGGGAGAAAGCTTAGCTGGGAAGATCAAAATGAGTGTCTTATTAAGTTATTGGTGTAATTGGGCTGAACGGCCTCAGGGAGGAAGGAAGAAAAGACAGGGAAGAGGACTAGGGAAGAGTCGTGGGAATGCAGAATACAGGGGTCCGGGGAGATGGGAGGATGTGAAGGGGGTTGGGGAAGTGCCTTCACAGAGGCAGAGAAGCTGAGAGTGACCCTACAGGCTGGAGAAGAAGTAAGTCAGGTGACTTGACAATCAGTGAGATGGCTACTGAGATTTCATTGTCGGGTTGGCACTGATGGGGCACTGGGGACCTTGGCTAGAGTAATCTTGATGGTACGACAGGAAAGGAGCTGCTGACAGCAAAGACAGCTTCTTTCTTTCTTTCTTTCTTTCTTTCTTTCTTTCTTTCTTTCTTTCTTTCTTTCTTCTTTCTGAAATATGCAGTGATCCTCAGCCTCCCGAGTGCTTGGATTACAGGTGTGAGCCACCATAGCTAATTTAAACAAATATTTTTTGAAGCATTTTTAATAAAGGGGAGCAGGAAAAAATGCAGCTGGAATCTGCAGAGAACCAGAAGTTATCTGTTTGTCTTTTCTCTCAAATTTTTTTTGTTTTTTTTTCTTTTCTTTCTTTCTTTTTTTTTTCTTTTTGAGTAAAAGCTCATAATTTTATTGTCTTCATAACAAGATCAGCTTACAACTGGATCACTTGGCCCTTTCTCTTATTGCTTCCCAGTTCAAAATGCTTGCATCTCTTACTAGCCAGCATCCTCTTAGATCTGCTCAGCACACTCAAGTCTCAGCACAGTCTTTGTAGTTTTAGTGTGTGTCCCTCCCCCCCAGGAAAATAGGCTTAGTCTGCCCACCATAGCCACTGTGTCCTGTCGTAACGCTGCTTTCCCTGGACATACAAAGAATCCTTGCCCTTCTTGTCCTGTGTCACTTTGTGGGGTTTGTGTTTGCTCCTTCTTGCAGAACGTCTGGCAGGTCTTAGGAACGTTCACCACGTTGGCAGGAGTGATATTGGTACAGAAAGCTTCTTTTGTTTTTTTAAAGACAGAGTTTCTCTGTGTAGCCATAGCTGTCTCTGTAGATTAGGCTGGTCTTGAACTCACAGAGATCTGCCTGACTTTGCCTCCCAAGTGTTTAGATTAAACACCACCACTGAATGTTTTTTTTTTAAAGACAGGTTTTCACTGTGTAGCCTCTCTCAGTAGATCAAGCTGGCCTTGAATTTATAGAGATCCACCTGCCTCTGCTTCCCAAGTGTTGGGGTCAAAGGTGTGCGGTGTGCATCATTGCATCCAGTTCTTAGCATGAACTTCTTTAATTGACATTGATGTATTCTAGGAAAATCAAGGGGATCTCCAAGATCTCTACAGGTCCTGACTACAGGACCTCACAGATGGGGTCATTTCTACTGCATTCTATTAGTCAAAGCAAGTCATAAAGTCAGCCCAAATTCAAGGGACTCACCTCCTGCTGAGGAGCAGCCACGCCTCTGGAATGGGTCATATGAGACAGGAGGTAGCGTAGTGGCCATCCTTCCGCGCAATCTATCACTCAGTTGCGGGGACTGACTGTTGAGTCACAGAGCCCGGAACAATTCCCACCCCCTCCAAAAGAAGAAAAAAGCCATCAGGAATTAGAAAGATGTGGGTGTGAAGGGAATGAATGACAATAAGCTAGGTGCTAGGATCGTCAGAGAATGAGGGGGAGGCTAGCGACTCCATCAACTTCAAAAGCTTCCACTATCTTCATAGTTTTATCAATGAATTTTAATATATTTCATCAATGAAAAGAAGTTGTTCCTTCTTCACATCCCTTTGACTCAGTCACTCATCGGTGAAAACGATGTTGCTTGCTCCATGGCAGAGTGTTTGCCTACCGTGTATGGGGATCTGGGATCATCCCCAGCACTGGAAAAACTAGAGAAACTATTCTCAGGAATCAGCATTTCCAGTGCCTAAGATGGCATCCGTTGCCTGACACTGCACCTAGGCACCCAATATGTATTTGTTGGATGAACTTATTTATCTTTAACCTGGAGTTACAGACAGTTGTGAGCTGCCATGTGAGTGCTGGGAACTGAACCCAAGTCAGTGCGCTTAACCACTGAGCCATCTCTCCAGCCCTGTTGAATGAATTTATAATGATACAAAAAAGTTTAAAAAGTTGTATGTGGGGGCTGGAGAGATGGCTCAGCGGTTAAGAGCACTGCCTGCTCTTCCAAAGGTCCTGAGTTCAATTCCCAGCAACCACATGGTGGCTCACAACCATCTGAAATAAGATCTGATGCCCTCTTCTGGCCTGCAGGTAGACACACAGACAGAATATTGTATACATAATAAATAAATAAATTAAAAAAAAGTTGTATGTGGCCAATGCTCAGGGCTATGTTAGTAAATTATAGTGTGCCTCTGTAATGGATTATTATACAACCACTAAAATTATGCTTCTGAGGACTATTAACGTATGGCATGGGTTTTTTGAAACAGGATAGTGCATTGTAAGTACATTATATTTTTACCTATGTATTCCTGGGTAGCAAAATGGGGAACCAAAACTGATAGTGACTCTGGAGATCAAGGGTCACAGATGGCTCTCATTTCACTCCAGTCTTTAAGACATTATACATATTCACTGTGAGAAAAACAGAGACGATGAAAAGTGTTAACAGGAAAAAATTCAGAGCCAGGTGTGGTAATCGTATGCTTGTAATTCTGACAGGAAAGAGGATCTGGAATCCAAGGTTATCCTTAGCTCATAGTAAGTTCCAGGCCAGCCTGAGCTACTTGAGACCTTGTTGAAAGAAAGGGAAGGAATCGATTAATCAAAAAGACAAGCAGAGGTTCAACATCTTACCAACATGGAAGTCCACTTTTTGTGTCTCTCCCCCCTCCTCACATAGCTAAGGCTGCCTTCATCTTGAAATCCTCATTTTTTGAAATCCTTATACTTCAGGAAGTTAAATACTCGGATAATATTGACATGCCAGCCTTATATTTTCTACACTAATTGTTAATATTATGAGTTTGCAATGTTTGCTAAAAACAAACAGCAACAAAACAAAATAAATGATAGAAGCCACATCTGACTCGGTCCAGAGAGCCTCCAGCAAAAGACAGAGAGAAGAGGAAGTCCTCTAGAGAGCTGGGGTTGAGCTCCTGTGTTGTCGGGCGTAGACTGTGGGCATTGCTCTGCTCCTGTGGCCACTTCAGTAGGAGGCTACTCTGTGAGGCTAGGGACATCACCTTCCAATGTTTTCATCTAAAGATGGGGAAGTTCACATTGGAGAATGTGGACAGTCTTCCCCTTTCTGCACCGGTATCCAACCGAACAACAAAAACACATTTGGGGTTTTTGTCTTACTCCGGTTTTTGAGTCATTCATTGGCTCTGAGGGTAAAGAAGCCTGCTAGGTCAGTTTTCCCCACCATCCTACAAAACTTCCAGTCTGAGATCTGGGGCAGCGAAGGATGTGGGGATGTTCAGAGGCAGAGACTTGCCGAGAACACCGACAGGCAGCGGCAGTCTGGTCAAGGCAGGCTTCCCAGGGCTTGGAAAGGAACGGACTGAGGAGCCTGAGCAGATGGGAGCAAAGAATGGAGGGTACACTAGTATGGTATTTAAGTGGGTATGGTCCATCCTGGAAGAGGTAGCGAAGAAAGAAAGAAGCCAACAGAGAGCAGGCGCTGACCTACGAAGCCAGTGACGAAGGCTCTGCAAGCTTGGGAGGCGTGGGCTGGTGACAGGAGGAGGGTGACAAGCATGTCTTCAGTGTGTTGAGAACCGTGAAGGGCTAATGAGAATCATGATGAGCAGCAGACAGGGGCGCGCAGAGGCGGGACCTGGGTGAGGGGCAGAGTGGGGCAAGAGGCGGAGGTGGGGTGGGGTAAGAGATGGGAAAACAGCAGGACGCTCACCTTTGGCCGCCCGCACTTTACAGTGTGTGCCCATTTCAGTTCCTTTGATACTCTGGTTTCGGGAGAAGAAAGCGAGGCTGGGGGGCTGGGGAGCTGGGGGGTCGCCACGTGGGGGGCGAGGAGGGCTGGGGGCGCCAGGGCCGAGTGGCAGTGCGAGGTGTGGCCGTGCGCGGCGGGGGTGGGCGCAGGGAAGCTGTCGGTGCGGGGCGGGCCGCGGCGGCGGGAGGGGAGAGGCGGGCTCCGCCGGCACACGCCGCCCCTGGCAGGGGGCCGAGCTCGCGAGGAGCCGCCGCCGCCGCTCGGGGTCGCCTGCAGCCCCAGATTCCCGAGCGCTCGGCTGGCATGGCAGCCACCTCGGCGCCGAGCCCCACGGCCAGCTAGGGGCGGCCCCCCGGCTCAGCCCGTCGGATCCCGCTTGACTCTGCGCCCTGGGGACCGGTCGCCTCCCAGCCGGAGGTGAGAAGCCAGGAGGACACGGGCGCTCTGTGGGGACCCCAGGCCCGAGCGCCGTGGAGCGAGTAGGGTGGGTGAGAGCCAGGCCTGGGTGGGTGGGTAGGTGTCGGAGGACCCTGGCGGAGACCGCTTGCGGCTGGGAACTGGGAGCCGATCCTTTTTCCCTCCGGCCCCCAGGCCGTGTCGCTCTGACCTCTCAGCGCTGTCTTTATCCCTGCGACCCCTCCACCTGGACCGTGATTCCAACCCTGGCCATTCCCACGCCGTGGCCACGCTCGCCGCTGCCCATCTTTGGCCTCTTTCTCTCAGACCTGGCTAGTGGGTTCTGTCTCCAGTTCCTTCGTCTGCTCATCCATTCCTCGCCTCCGCCCTTTTGCTTCCCACCCCGGTCTTCGACCGTTGAGTCCCTCTCCTTCTCCGGCTCCTGTCACTTGGAACCGGTATCAGTACCGCTATCTCAGTCTGGCCGCCTCCTAGCCAGTGCCATCCCACAGGTGTCTACACGTCTGGCCGTTCATCCGTCCGTCCCTCCTGGGGCCGGAACTGACCATGCCCAGCGGCTGCCGCTGCCTACATCTCATGTGCCTGCTGTGCATCCTGGGGGCAACCAGCCAGCCTGCCAGAGGTGAGAGAGCGCGCCCCAGGGTTCGGGTCGCGGCCCTGTTCAGCCGTCCTCGCTGGCAAGTTGACCTCTGCTGGCTAGAGACGGCACTGCAGCCGCCCCATTCCATCTGGCCAGAGTCCTATCCCTTTGGAATAGGACGCCTGTCGGTGTTGCCATGCCCAGAGCTGAGTCCATCTAACAGCGGAAACTTCTACCAAGTCCCACGTCCCAGGAAGGCAGACCCTGATTCAGACTCACGCGTACTACATCAATCTCTTTCAGCGGATGACTGCAGCTCCCACTGTGACCTGGCCCACGGCTGCTGCGCTCCTGACGGCTCCTGCAGGTACTTCTGTTGTACACGTGTCTCAGATCCTTTGCTCCCCACTTTTCGATCCTCCACACCCATGAGCAGGTCAAAAACTCAAAACGGTGTCTAGGAGTTTAACACCCTATTGTTTGTTTTCAGACAACAGGATGACCTGTCCCCATTCCCCTTTCTCCCCTCCCCTTAGCTCATTTTACCTCTTACTGGAGAGCTTGGATTATCTGTGCTTTTATTCTCTCAAGGGTTTCTGTCCCTGATGACGCCGGTAAAGGCGCCTGAAGGTTAGGAGTTTAGAGACAGAGCCACATAAAAGGGGGATATAAAGAGAAGTTCTGCTTTGGAAAAAAAGCTGCAGTGGGGATGGGTGCTTTCTTAGCGTATCTTGCAATTGACTCACCAGGGCAGACTAGGCAAATTCTGTGGCAGAAAAGAGTTTGGACACAAGAAGTGAGATGAAAAAGGCAGGTTGTTACATGGGGCTCCCGTGCTGGAGGCTTGAAACCAGACATCCTTGAGGGCTTGTAAAAAACTAAGTCACTTGGCAATGGTGGTGATTGCCTTTAACCCCAGCCGAGGCAGGTGGATCTGAGTTCAAGGCCCGCCTGGTCTACAGAGGCAGAGTTCCAGGGCAGCCAGAGAAACCCTGTCTTGAAAAAACAAAAACAACAACAAAAGTCCTAGTGATTGTGAAATGAGGCCAGGAAGGTCAGGATTCCAGGCTAGCCTTGTCTACTTGAGACTCTGATAAAAGCAAAGCAAAACAAACAGCAGCCATTTGTTCTGAAGTCCAAGGGAAGAGGATCCTAGTGACCTCCTTCAAATGTGTATAATTAGACACTCCAGGGAGGGCACCAGTGGCCTCTACAGACACTGATTTGTTTCTTTAACAATACCCTTCAAGGAAGGTGTTTTCTCACCTCCATGTGAGAAAACAGATTATGAGAAGCTAGAAAAAATGTAGATGCTGAGTTTGATGTTGTCTGTCTGATGCTTGTGTCTGCACAGCCCTCCACCTACCCGGACTGGTCTGCTTTCCCTTTAGGACTGTTGTCTGCCCAACTAGTTCCAGAAGCTCCAGCACACATACACACACACACACACACACACACACACACACACACACGTCCTGAGCCTGTGTTTTCTCCCACTAGGTGTGACCCAGGCTGGGAGGGGCTGCATTGTGAACGCTGTGTGAGGATGCCTGGCTGCCAGCACGGTACCTGCCACCAGCCGTGGCAGTGCATCTGCCACAGTGGCTGGGCAGGAAAGTTCTGTGACAAAGGTAGGGTAGAGGGGCTATTGGCTATAGAGCCCATGTGCTCTAGAACAACCATTAATATTTACTATTAGTACATATTGTGTCTTGTTCAAAGTCTCATTGATTTGACCATCCTTATTGGTGTCATTCCTACTTGAAGTCTGAAAGGATCCTCAACATCAACTCATGCTGTTGGAAAGACAGCTGCTAAAAAGTTGTACCCAGTTTAAACATGAAACTACAGTCCACACAAGAGCTGTGACTTGTCTGAAGTCAGTTTGACCCAGACTGCCAGAGCTGAGGCCAGGAACTTCCAGAACCCTACTTCAGCATAGCCTTCCCCTGTATACCATACTGGCAGGGGCAGGTCTGAAATATGATCTGGTCCACAAGGGTTCTGGAGACCAAATATGAGGGGCTATCCCACTCTCCTTATCTCTTTAGATGAGCACATCTGTACCTCACAGTCACCCTGCCAGAATGGAGGCCAGTGTGTGTATGACGGGGGCGGTGAGTACCACTGTGTGTGCCTGCCAGGCTTCCACGGACGTGGCTGTGAGCGCAAGGCTGGACCCTGTGAGCAGGCAGGGTGAGTTGCTGGGACCCTGAGGAAGCTGGACTAGAATCTGGCAGTGTGGAAAAAGGCAGGGCTGTCAGTAGAGCAGGAGACAGAATCAGACTCACACCAGGACACCTCAGGATAAAAACCCCAGGGTGACATGTGCCAGGTTCAGATTCTCAACCTTTTATTTTCTGTTTTCTGTTATGAGTGTTTTGCCTGCATAGATGTCTGTACCACATTTGTGTTTGGTGCCCAAGGAGGTGGTGGGCCTCCACGAGGGTTTGGGGAATCAAACCCAGGTTCTCTGCAACAAGAAGTGCTCTTAACCACTGAGCCAACTCTCCAGCCCTCCAGATTCTAAGCTTTCTTCACCACAAATGGTGAGGAGGGTGGCACAGGGAGGGAGGCTCCTAGGATTTCCTGTCCTTCCTCACAAAAGCAGACATGCAACCTTAAGAGCTGGCTCTTCCTATGTGGATTATGAAACGGCCACAGGGCTGGACTTGCCCCATTTCCGCTGCAGGCCTAAGAGCCTGTGGAGATGACATAGAGCGCTTCTCTGAGCCTTGACTTTGGGCCTGACCGCGTGTGTGCTGACTGCTTGGGTTCTCTCATTTAGCCGATCTGGCTATTTTTATTCACATTTTAAAAATAAGGTTATTTGAAACTCAAAAGGAGCAGCCCAAGGTGACACAGCAAGAAAGGGGGCATCAGTGGTCAGGACACTGACTGGCAAGTTGATACCAATGTTCTCTCTCACCTTAGCTCCCCATGCCGGAATGGCGGGCAGTGCCAGGACAACCAGGGTTTTGCCCTCAACTTCACATGCCGCTGCTTGGCAGGATTCATGGGTGCCCACTGTGAGGTGAATGTGGATGACTGCCTGATGCGTCCTTGTGCTAATGGTGCCACATGTATTGATGGCATAAACCGCTTTTCCTGCCTCTGTCCTGAGGGCTTTGCTGGACGATTCTGCACGATCAACCTAGATGATTGTGCCAGCCGCCCATGCCAGAGAGGGGCTCGCTGCCGGGATCGCATCCATGACTTTGACTGCCTTTGCCCCAGTGGCTATGGTGGCAAGACTTGTGAGCTTGTCTTACGTGCTCCAGCCCCTGTCACAATGGGCATCCCACAAACACCCACCTCAGCTGTATTTGTGCCGGCTACAGGGCCTGCCCCCCACAGTGCAGGGGCAGGCCTCCTGAGGATCTCAGTGAAGGAGGTGGTGCGGAAGCAAGAGGCTGGGCTAGGTGAGTCTAGCCTGGTGGCCCTGGTGGTGTTTGGGTCCCTCACTGCTGCCCTGGTCCTGGCCACTGTGTTGCTGACCTTGAGGGCATGGCGCCGGGGCATCTGCCCCACTGGACCCTGTTGCTACCCAGCCCCACACTATGCCCCAGCTCGGCAGGACCAGGAGTGCCAGGTCAGCATGCTGCCAGCAGGGTTCCCTCTGCCACCAGACCTGCCCCCTGAGCCTGGCAAGACCACAGCATTGTGATGGAGGCAGGGGCTTCTTGGCCCCCTTCCTTGTCTCCTTCACATCTCAGACTGGAGGTCCTTTTTCACCAGCCCTCAGCTTTGGTCCACCCTTCCAGGGGATTTCAGCCTCATACCAGAAATACTATTTTTTTAAAACAGAATGTAAAATAGGAATTTTATCAAATAAAATTATAAAAATGAAAGTGAGCATCTATGGAAGAAAAACTGTCCCAGAATTCTGGATGAAGAGGCCCACGGTGGACCAGTTCTGAGAAAGTCTCAGCCTTTGACCCACCTATGTGTGGTTTACACGGGGAGGCCAGGGTGCCCTTTCCCATCTGGGGAAGCGGAGGAGAGGTAGAGCTCAGAGGAGAAGGTAACCGAGCCACCCTGGTAGGAAGGAGGCTCAGCGTCCTGCAGGGCGGGGGTAGGCTCCCTGCTGGCTGCTCTGCAGGAGCTGCTGGAACACAGACTGGGGTTGGCTGCAAAGGGCAGAGGGCGTGTCCAGTTCTACCACCCTCCCAGCTTGAAGCACCAGCACTCGGTCAGAGTTTAGGATTGTGTTGAGCCTGTGTGGGAGAAGATTGTCAGTGGTAGGAGAGGGGTACAAAGAGAAAGCTCACCCTATTTCCCTCCAGATCCCTCCAGACTGCACAGACTTGTTCCCCACAGGTTGGAGTCCCTGGGGTCTGGGCTATGGGAAGAATGGTGGTGTTTTTCCAGATAATGTGCTACCAGGAGCACTGGGGCTGTACCTGAAGGAAAAAGAGCTGAGGTCCCCAGGCCTTTGATCCCCTGCCTACCCAATGCCATCTCTGGAGTCTGATCTCCCTGGGGCAGGAGGTGTGTGTGTGTGTGTCCATGCAAAGGTCAGAGGCCTGTGCCTCTACTGCCCCTGAGTATTCTCACACCTGTGGGCTATAGTCAGTACGGTCTTGTTGGCAAAGCGTTTGCAGATGGTTTGCTGGAGCAGCTGGTCCGTCTTCTGGTCCACACTTGCCGTGGCCTCATCTATGCACAAGATCTGGACCACGTGGAACAGGAGGGAAGCGAAAGAAGACTGTAACATCCCTACAGTTCCCACCTTCCGCTTTTCCGTGAAACTCTCACCAACCCACCTCCTCCCTGCACACATCCCCGCCTCTTGGATGTGTCTTTCTCTTGTCTTACCTTGGCATCTGTAAGGAGAGCCCTGGCCAGACACAACAGCTGCCTCTGTCCCAGGGACAAGTTCCGGCCCCTCTCGCCCAGCTCTCCATCCAGACCCCCTGTAAGCAGAGAATCTCCACTGCCGAGGCCACCCTTGGCTTCTCGTCCGCCCTTCAGGCCAGGGCCCGGGACTCACCCACAGTGACGATCACCTCACTCAAGTGGCACTGCTCCAGGGCTTGCCACAGGGCACCGTCCTCATGCAGGCCCTGGGGGTCCAGGTTCTCCCGCACAGTCCCGCTGAACAGAAAAGGCTCCTGGGGGATGGCCGCTAGCTGGGATCTGGGTAACAAGGACATGGGGAGCAGGCTGGAGATGTGTCCACTTTCTTGTGGCACAGGTTTACCTATGGGCCTGGCACTTCTAAGGAAAGATGGGGATGAGATAGAAATATCATTCCCTCTGCTTCCCACCCTTTATCCACCAGCTCACCGGTTAGCCACACACCCAGGACAGCACTGGTACTGTGAGGAGGACCAAAGAGAGAAAGGCCTGGACTCTGGCCTAGTGAGGTGTGCCGACCAGAGAACACTGTGTTGAACTGTGGTACTGACCCCAGAGACAGCAGTGGCCAGGCAGGAAATGAAGAGAGTTGGAGGGGATAGAGGCACTTCTCAGTGGGAGGAGGCCAAGGAGCTAGGTCAAGCCAGAAGGAAAAACCACCACGACTTGAGAGAGGGCAGAGGAGGCAGGCCAGGGAGCTGTGGGCTCAGGATGAGACTCCCTTCCATGTTATGGAACTGGGAGAAAATGATGCTAAGGTAAACTGGGTATGGGCTGGGGCATCTACAGTTTCAGATGAGATAGATCACTTTGGCCGAGTACAACTGACCCAGGCCCCAAGCTACTCCACGTACTGGCTACCAATACATAGGCTGAGGGCTCACGGCATCTTGGACTACAGCTCCTGAGAGGCTCGGGTTTAGAAGGCAATGCTGGGGTTTGGAGTAGACGGTGTCTTCTGGGAAGTACAGGAAAGATGAAGATGGAGCTGCACCCAGTCGGGGTCACAGCTCACCTGTCCTCACCGTCCACCTCATCTTCCTTGGCTGCTGATTGGTTGCCCTGAGTTTCCTTACACCTTCCCAGAGTAGCTCCCACTGTCCTCCCTCTCCCCCCAAACCACCTGGCCCCAGACCTGAGCTCGGCCAGCTCCAGTTGGCTGGTGTCCACGCCGTCTAGCAGCACCCGTCCTGCACTGGGCTCCAGCAGCCGGAAGAGCACCAAAAACAGGGAAGACTTGCCAGAGCCTGTGCGGCCTACGATGCCCAGCTTCTCTCCGGGCTCCACTCGGAAGGTCACCCTGTCCAGGGCATTTGGCAGTCCTGGCCGATACACCAACACCACGTCCTGGAACTCCACACTTCCCTGGGTCAGCCACCTGATGCGCTGGTAGGGTGTCTGTGGATAAGAAGGGAAGGAAGAACGGTGGCAAGGACAGAGTGGGAGGAGGGAGGAGGGAGACGGAGGAAGATGGCTGGGGTGATAGCAAAGAGAAAATAGGGAGCAGATGGGAGGGTAGACATGGGAATGAGGGTACAGTGAAGAATGGCGGCAGTCAAACCAAGCGGCTCGGTGATGTGAAACGACAGCAGGGAGCTAAAGGAAAGGACCTGGGAAGACTGGAGGACCCCCCAGGACCAGCAACCCTGGCCTAGGGGGAGGGGCCGACTTACCTGCAGTGGCTGACCTCGGGGCTCCTGGGGAAGGCCACAAGAGTACTCCTCCAGTCGCTCGACACTCACCATCATGCCTTCTGTCTGTGTGAAGCTGCTCACCAGGCCCGAGAGCAGGCCCGTCAAGGACAAGGCATACGACAGCACGAGGCCCACCAGCCCTGGGGAGAGGAATGCCATCCGCTAGGGGACACCTGGACACTGAGAAGTGTGTGGGAGGGAGTGTGGAGAGCAAGAGGATCCCAGCACTGGATTGCAGGTGACAGGGGCAGGCAGAGGAGCAGGCAGAAGACAGAGAAGGATTGGAGAACACCTGGAGAAGGAGGCTATGAGGGGTGGCAGGCCGGAGACAAAGGGGGATGGGATAGAGTAGTGGGGCAGACAGGAGCAAGGGAAGGAGGATCGCAGAAGCCTTGGTCTGGTCCCAGATCCACCTCTGCCCATGGATTCCTCAGCATTGAAATGAGGGTGATGATGGCACTGGGTCGGAGATGACAGCGGTGCAGGATGAGGGAGGGAGACGTGGGGGGCCTGAGTCAAGGATCTGGAATGACCTGCTCCTAAAGTAAGGGGAATGGGTCCCACAGTGGTACCTGGGTTGGCAAGGCCCTGCTGGTGTTGCACCAGGGCAATGACCGCGATGGCGCTGACCACCGCTGCCCCCATGAGCTGCAGTCGAATGTCCAGCCACTGCATCGTGGCATAGGAAGCAAACTGGCATCTCTGGTTTAGCTCCAAGAGTCGCTGGTTCTCCTCCTCAAATCTGGAGGAGGTCAGGAAGGAAGGGAGGCCACTCCATTGCTGTGCTGATCTCACCCCTTCCCTGCACCCTTCCCGGAGGCTGACCTACATACCCACCACGCTCCACCTTACTCTCTCCCAATTCTCACGCTTCACGTTTTCCCAGTGTCCTTTACTTCTAAGCCCTGTATGCGCCCCCATTACCTTGCCTCCCACCCCCGATTCCAGCTGGGAGATGCACCTGTAAGTGGCCCCTGCAGCCCGGAGCACTGGGAGGCCGGCCAGGGTGTCAGCCAGGTGGGTGTAGAGCGGAGACAGGGTGAGGCTGCCCAGGCGCCGCAGCTCCCGGAAGGAGGCCCTGTAGCGGCGCTGCACTCGGTAGTAGATGAAGCTCAGAGGTGGCAGCAGCAGCAGCAACCAGGGCAGACCAGAACCTAGCACAATCAGGAGACCCAGCAGGCCTACGGAGTTGGCCAGCAGAATGTTGAGGAGGAAAGGCAGGCTGTCGTCTACACAGGCAACATCGGAGGAAAAGCGGTTCAAGACCCGGCCTGAGGGCGTGGAGTCAAAGAAAGTCACCGGTGCCTGGAAGAGCAGGTGATTGGACAAGGTCAGGGGCTGAAGAAAAAGAGTGGGTGGGCAGGTTGGTGAGGGGTGAGGTAGGAAAGACGGCCTGCAGTAGAGAAAAGAACAATGTATCCCCCAAAGTGTGGGAAGAGAGGGACTGGAACTTGGAGGGAGCTATCTCAAGGTGAGAAAGACCCCAGTTCCTCCGACCAGGGGCAACCCTACAAGGCCACGGCAAGCATTCATTGCCCTCTGGGCTGGACATGGAGAGCTAATCTTTCTCTACAAGATGGGCACTTTGGGCCGACAGCGAGCCTTGGACTTGGACGCCAGGAGGAAAAGCCTGCCTGTGGCTGGAGCAGCACTGCCAGGTAAGGTGTGGGGAAGGCTCAGGTTCTGAGCCAGGCTGTTCTTGTGCATGCACACAGTCCCAGCACCCAGGAATGGAGGTAGGAGAGCCAGGAGCTCAGGGTCATCCTCAGCTATAAGGTAGGTTGGAGACAATAAGAAACCCTCCCTCAAAAACAAAATCAAACCCAAACCAAACAAAAGCTCAGGTGGACTCAGATTGCAATTTGATTTCCAGGTCTGCCTCTTAAGAGATGTGAGACCCCAGGCAAGGAAGGTGCTTTTCTCTCCCAGATCCCCAATCCTCATCTTAAAAATGGGGACAACAGGGTATTTATTCCTCCTACTCGAGGGAGTTCTCTCTTTTCCATAATAAACCTATGCTCAATCTACTTGAAAAAAAAAAATATGGGGCAGTCAGGTTTGGTGACAAACACCTTCACTTCCAACACTTGGGAAGCAGAGGCAGGGAGATTTCTATGGGTTCAAGGCCAGTGTGGTCTAAACAGCAAGTTCCCAGACACCCAGAGCTACATAGTGAGACCTTGTCATAAAAACAAGGGGAGAGTGAGGATGACAGTTCAACTCCATCTCACAGGACCACGACGAGAATTAGAGCAGTTCAGGGAGGCAGAGTGCTTGGTATAAGTGCTCATAAGTGCTGCCTGGACTAACGCTGAGAGTTACAGCTTCAAACACTATTCTTCCCTGTCTTTATCTTCATCTGCTTTTACTCTAAAAACAGCCCGTTGGAAGGCAGGGACCAGATCAGATGACTTGGAAGTCACACTTAGGAGAAATTAGTCCCTCAAAGCCCAGTGTCCTCCTTGGCTCCATAAGGAGAGGGAGAACAGGGGGTGACTGCTCCAATGTGGTAGTCACCAAGATCCAGACAGTGACAGGTCCACAGACTGGCTCTCCCACAGACCCAGACTCGGCCAGGCCATTTCAGTGCTCAGGTCTTCAGTTCCCTTGCCTGTAAGATGGGGTAAGATTACCTCACAGGGCTACTGTGAGGCCATAACAGATTAAGAAAGGGCTCAGGGCCAAGCGGTGGTGGCATACACCTTTAACCCCAGCTCTTGGGAGGTAGAGGCAAAGGCAGGAGGATCTAGTGTTGGAGGCCAGACTGGTCAACACAGAGAGAGCCTGTTGCTAATAAAATGAAATTAAATAACAACTGAATGAGCACTTACTGGGCGCCAGGCACTAACTTAAGCATTTCCATGTGTCAGTCAGTTCATTTCTTATTATATAGATGAGAAAGCAAAGGACAAAATACACAATAGCAATGCATCTTAATTTTACTTTTTTAAAGACAAGGTCTCATCCTAGCACAGGCTGCTCTTGAGCTTACTATGTAACCCAGTGTAGCTTCAAACTCAGGAGGTTCCTGCCTCAACCTTCAAAGGTGCTGATAAGTATGCACCACCATGCCTGGCAGGAGTGGATCTTTGAAATAGCTCTAGATAAAAGTTACCAATAACTAGAATTAAAAATACATGCACAGAATGGGACGTAGTAGTGTACACCTTTAATCCTATCACTTGGGAGGCAGAGATAGGTGGATATCTGTGAGTTCCAGGTCAGTCAGAGCTTTAATAAGATACTCTCAAAAACAACAATGATATATGCACAAAAAATAAAAATTTAAGAGCATGCACACACATAAAACACATCCATTCTATAATGAAAAACAAAAAAAGATAACATATTAAAAAATGCTTAGTAAGGAAGCTTATCAACAGATTCAATGCAATGCTCATCAAAATCCCAGCAAAATTCCTCAAAGACCTCGAAAGAATGGTACTCAACTTCATTTGGAAAAGCAAAAAACCCAGGATAGCCAAAACAATCCTGGGCAGTAAAAGAACTTCTGGAGGCATCACAATGCCTGACTTCAAACTCTACTAGAGGTACAGTCCTGGAAACAGCCTGGTATTGGCATAAGAACAGACAGGAGGAACAATGGAACCAAATAGAAGACCCGAATATCAAGCCACACATCTTCAAACACCTGATCTTTGACAAAGAAGCAAAAAATATCAAATAGAAAAAAGAAAGCATATTTAACAAGTGGTGCTGGCATAATTGAATATCAACATGTAGAAGAATGAAAATGGACCCATATCTATCACCATGCACAAAATTCAACATAAAGCCAGCCACTCTGAACCTTACAGAAGAGAAAGTGGGAAGTACACTTGAACACATTGGCACAGGGAACCACTTCCTAAATAGAACCCCAGCAGCACAGACACTGAGAGAAACAATTAATAAATGGGACCTCCTGAAACTGAAAAGCTTCTGTAAAGCAAAGGACACAGTCAACAAGACAAAATGACAGCCTACAGAATGGGAAAAGATCTTCACCAACCCCACAAAATATACAAAGAACTCAAGAAATTGGACACCAAAAGATCACATAATCCAATAAAAAAAAAATGGAGTAGAGACCTAAACAGAGAACTCTCAACAGAGGAATCTAAAATGGCTGAAAGACACTTAAGGAAATGTTCAACATCCTTAGTCATCAATAAATACAAATCAAAACAACTCTGAGATTCCATCTTACACCTGAAAGAATGACTAAGATCAGAAACACTGAATGCAACTTATGCTGGAGAGGTTGTGGGGTAAAGGAAACACTCCTGCATTGCTGGTGGGAATGCAAGCTGGTACAACCCCTTTGGATGTCAGTGTGGCGATTTCTCAGAAAATTAGGAAACAACCTTCCTCAAGACCCAGTAATACCACTTTTGGGTATATAGCCAAAGGATGCTCAATCGTACCACAAGGACATGTGCTCAACTATGTTCATAGCAGCTTTGTTCGTCATAGCCAGAACCTGGAAACAACCTAAATGCCCCTCGACCAAAGAATGGGTAAGGAAAATGTGGTACATTTACACAATGGAGTACTACACAGCAGAAAAAAAAATAACGACATCTTGAATTTTGCAGGCAAATGGATGGAACTAGAAAACATTATTTTGAGTGAGGTAACCCAGACACAGAAAGACAATTATCACATGAACTCACTCATAGGTGGTTTTTAAACATAAAGCAAAGAAAGCTAGGCTACAAACCACAATCCCAGAGAACTTAGACAACAATGTGGACACTAAGAGAGACTTACAGAGATCTAATGTACATGGGAAGTAGAAAGTATAAAAAGAAAAGATCTCCTGAGTAAATTGGGGGCATGGGGACCTTGGGGGAGGGTTGAAAGGGGGAGGGGAGAGGCAGGGAAGGAAACAGAGAAAAATGTAGAGCTCAATAAATATCATGGAAAAAAAAAATAAAAAGAAAAAAGGAAGCTTATCAAGGAAGGAAGGGGAAAAGGAAATAGTGTAGACAAAGGGAAATAAAGAACACAAAAGAGAAAACAGGCCTTGCATGAACTACAAAGTTCCAGATGAATCTCTGAGGAATGTCCTTTCGTTTGCCCTCTTTATGGATGAAAAGCTATAGGCTGAAACTATTGCATTCAAACCCAGGTGTACTTTCTGGCCTGAGATTATCACATGCTGCCCCACCTGCCAGAGGCTACTGTATGGACTGGGAATGTGGAATGTAGTCCATGCACAGGGGATACAAGCCTGGGGATATCATTCACCTTCCCATCACCTCACCATGAGGAGTCGATGCAGTAGGCGGTGGTGTAGGGTGGCAGCTGCTTGAAGGGCACCGGCTGCAAAGAGCACTGCCCGGAGAAGGGTGCAGAGAGAGTTGACTCCAGCAATGGCTGCGTACACGATGAGGTAGAAGTGGACATCTGAGGAGCCATTGGAAGCAGCGTTGAGCAGTGGGATGCTGAGTAGTGGGGAGGAGACTGTAGGTAACCCAAAGAGGGCTTCCTTAGATGTCCCTTCCCTTCTCTAGGGTCACCTCTTCCCACCCTCTAAAAGACAGCTCCAAGCCTGCCCTCCCTCCTTAGGCAACCTGCTCCCAGCCTCAGCCACTCACTAGAAGTTTCTGGAGGAGAAGAGAAGCAGCGGTGGGGAGAAGAGCACTGTGGAGCCTGGGCTGGAGGAAGATGGACCCTCCTTGGAGCTATTCCTGGCTGTCTTCAGCTGAGAGAGCCAGTGAGAGAGCCACCAGTCAGCACCGTTGCGTGTGGCTGGACATGGATAGGGAGGGAGAAGTTGCAAAGGTTCATCTGCTTGGTTCTATTTAGACATCCACATTCCCAGCTCGCAGTGGAGTCTTCGTTCCTCTGCACGCCTCCCTGGGCCTCCCTATCTTGCCACTTCCCTTGGTCCTTCCTACTCTATACTGTTCCTAGACCATCAGCTCCATGAACATGACCAGTTTTGCCTGGATGGCAGATCAATAGACAGCTGTGGGACCCAGGCATGGTGGTCCACACCTGTAATTTCCATATTCAAAGCTAAGGCTGGGGGGTTGCAAATTCAAGACCAACCAAACCGGCATGAACTGTACAGTGAGAACCTGTCTCAAAAAACCGCAATAATACAGTTTTTAAAAAGATGATCATCATGGGGGCTGGAGATGGCTCAGCAGTTAAGAGCATTTGCTGCTCTTGCAGAGGTCCCAGGTTCAGTCCTCAAAAAAATCCATGTAATCGTTCACAACCATCTGTAACTCCAGTTCCAGAGGACCTGGTGTCTTCTGACCCCTGTGTGTACCAAGCATGCACATGGCGCACAGACATACATGCAGGCAAACACTCATGCGGAAAATGAATATTTTTGTTAATTAAAAAAGAGGACCGTGATGAAGTACTAAGTCTAGCTGACCACTGGAAACCTCGAAATTGGGGCTACACTTTTTGTATCAACTGTTGTCTGTGCATGGTAAGGTTCTGCACTTATGGTTCCCAGGTGAATGCAGTCCTGAGCGCCTAGACAGCATGGCTGGGGATGTGGTGGAGGGGGGCAGGCAAGGACCTTCTGGGATAGTCTCACCTTGCATGAGGAGCAGAGAGACGAGGATGGCGACAGCCAGGCCACTGCCCATGGCCCTCCAGTACGCTTGGTATACATGCAGGGCCACAGCACCCTCACATTTGCTTTCTTCCTGCACTAGGCGGCCAGATGCGCTCTGCTCCACCTCCAGCCCCTCGGTTGTTTTCTCCAGGTTCTGTACTGACAGGGACTTGCCTGTGAGAGTCAGGAAGGCCTCAGAGAGATTACGCTTGGTATGCAAATGTTTCACAGGAGCAGACAGGCTTTAAAAATCATTTCCATTGTGTGCTGACAAAAAGCAGAATGAGTTCCAGGACAGACGTGATGGACCGAGAAACCCCGTCTCAACAATAACAACAGAACAGAATGAGTTCCAGGACAGAGGTGATGGACAGAGAATCCCCGTCTCAACAATAACAACAACCAAACAGCCCGAGAGTAGAGAAGGGCAGCACAGCCTCTGATGAGCATGGCAGGGCCCTGAGTTTGACGCCCAGGACTTGGAGGAAAAACAAAAGAGACAACAAACGTTTCCATGTGTGCCTCCTGAAGCCAGTCTCAGCTACTCAGGAAGTTCAAGGCCAGCCTGGGCTATACAATGAGATCCTGTCTGGGATGTTCCATGATACACATATAGACACAAAGAAAGAGGGGAAAATCCTAGCCTCTTCTTTCCCACCCCTAGGCCATACCCGAGTCAGTCACTTGTTCCTCCTTAGTCCAGGCTGTGGGGCCAGCTTGAACCAATGGCAGAATCTCAGAGGGAGGCCCTGGAAGGAAGAAAGGGAGGACGCTGTAATGGGTCTACACTACGCCTTTCTAAGTGTGTGTGTGATCCCAGCTTCTCCTCTCTCTCTCTCTCTGCTCATTCTCACTGGCCTACCTGAGAAGCTCATCAGGTCCACTGCCCTGTACCTGGAGCGTAGCCAGCAGCAGCTCATGCCATGAACATAAACACCCCTCCCCACCACCTGCACGGTGTCGGCTGTCACTACTGTGGAGCCTTTGCTCAAATCACTCCGGCTGGGCCTCACTTCTTCCTGTTGCTTTGCCATTGAGCTCTGCAGGTGGCCATGCCCCCTGGACAAGCCATCAGGGCTCTGTCATTCTTTTCTTTACGAGAAGGTTGTTCCTTCAGGTCACTGCTCACTTCTCTGAGCCCCGTGATTGCTCTCAAAGCTCCAGGCAGCTAAATTCTAAAGTAGCAGGCACATTGTTCCCCCTCCCCCAACCCCCGCCCTTTTCCTGTTTTCTCATGCTGGTTCTGTGGGGAGGGAAAGAAGAGCTGAAATGCACTCAGGTTGCATGTGGAAGGGTGGCAGGGTCTGCTCTGCAGGTGGCACTCCCCCTGCCATTCTGTACCTGTCCGGACCAGGTGCCCGGCCTCCATCAACAGCACCACGTCAGCCTTCTCGAGGTACTCAGTGCGGTGGGTGCACAGCAGCCGAGTGGTGTGGCTCAGCACCCCCAGAATACACCTATGCAGCAGGTGGTTGGCCACGTCTGCATCCACAGCAGCCAGAGGGTCATCAAGGAGATAGAAGGCTTTCTCCTAGACAGAATGAACACGGCAGGCACCATGGCCCCAGTTCTTTAGCGGGGCTCAGAGGCTCTCCCAGACCCAGGTGTCAAGGCAATCAGACATGACAGGTGAGCTGTCATAGCTCTACACCAGTAGGAAAGAGATGAGACATGACAGACTTCCCTCCAACTGTGTGTAAAGTCAGAGATGTGGATCTAGTGCCTTGCTGGGCCCCAGTACCGCAGGCCTTTATTTTTGCCTTGAATCTGAAAACAGGAGGTAGGATAGCCAGTGCCTCGGGACGTGGAGTGAGGGAGAAAGAAAGCAAATGCAAACGGAAATATGCCCCCTCAGCGCTAGACTGCTTCCACACCCCTGACCTACCAACCTACTCCCCCGCCCCACAACCTCAATTTACCTGGTAGATAGCACGAGCAAGTGCAATCCGAGCCCGCTGTCCCCCACTGAGGGTCACACCCTTCTCTCCCACCTCTGTCTGGTCTCCAGCAGGCAGGATCTGAAGGAACAGAAGACACCCAGCGGGTTAGCAAACTCCCCATACCTTCCACTCTGTCTCCTTTCCCTTTGTAGGGAAGAGAGAAACTGTGGAGATCAGAAGGCCTCATAAGCTTGAGATTGCACTTCAGTTTGGGACAAGTGGTTTAGAGGAGATAAGCCCAATTTCAATGCCTGGGAGCTATTGAACACTTACTTAACACCTTCTAGGCTGTGGTGGTTTAAATAAGAATGGCTCCCATAGGCTCATTTGTTTGAACACTTGGTCCCCAGATGGTGGAACTGTTTAGGAAGGATTAGGAGGTGTGGCCTCGATGGGGGAGGCATGTCACTGCAGTCAGTCTTTGAGGTACAAAAGCAATGTTATTCACAGTTAGCTCTCTTTGCTTTGTGACTATTGTCTGAAGATGTGATCTTTTTGCTACTGCTCCCAGCACCATGCCTATCTGCCTGTTGCCATGCTTTCTGCCATGATGGTCAAGGATTAACCCTTGCTAAACTCTTTCTGCCGAAAGTTGCCTTGGTCATGGTGTTTATCACGGTAACAGAAAAGTACCTAAGACGCAGAATTACATCAGTTGAAGCCAGATCTTATAAGGCTGGCATTATTTTCTCTGCACAGATGGGACCAGAGCATAGATAGGTGAACCATCTCGCCCATAGATGTAAAGCAAATGATAAAGGGACACAAGATTACCCTTGATCAAAGTCAAAGGCCCTCTTGCTCAGGAAGTTCCACATTTATCTGAGTAGGCCAGTGGTGACAACAGTCCTAGAGGAGACATGGGGATTGGCTGGAGAATTCACAGAAAAATATGATTTCTCTCCAATGCTTTTAGTACTTGGCTTGTGGGCGTGGGGCAATCTAATGGGCTTGGTAGCTTTCCCAAGGGTTCTAAACAAGACCTCGAGTCTTCCAAACCAAGCCTCACAGAGAACCCTAGCCTAGTTTGGGGGGCCTCAGGGTTGCTGTGTGGAACACCCTCCCAACCTCCTTGGGCTTTACAGGGAAGTGGGGACCGAGCAGCTGAACACCCTAGGAGGCCCAGAGGCTGGCTGCTTGCCCAGATGAGTGACACCTATGCAGAAGCCCTTCCCAGGGAAGTAATCTAGTCTGGGATGTGAGGGACACATGGGAAAGCAGGCAGCTGAGGGTGTCGAGACAGGTAGGTACTCACGCTGAGATCATCATTGAGGGCGCAGGCCTCTAGCACCTCCGTGTACAGCCGGGCATCAAATGTCTTCCCAAAGAGGATATTGTCTCGGATAGTGGCACACTGGATCCAGGGCTCCTGGGTAGCCAGTCCAAAGCCTTTGGACAGTCCTGACACTGCCACCCACCCACAGAGCCTGCAGAGAGCCAGGGCAGCATGGGGACCAGTTCCTTAATGAGCCCTTGCATGCCCAGGTCCTGCCTCCCAGAAGCTTCCTCAGATGGAGCTGGCAGCCTTTGAGGTCAAAGGATCCTAGCTGTGGGTTCACTATAGGATGAAGAAAGCAGCTCTTTGGCTCCAGACCCGTAGCATCCTATAGATGCTGTGGAGCTCAGGTGTGGCTCACCTTCACCTGCAAGCATGGCTTCCCTCCAGTCCTCACCCCTCTGTGGACCTCTTCCCTGAAGACGGCTGACAGCACTTGTGACCTTTCTTGTTCTAACGCTAAGACTCCCGACTGCAGTGGTTCTCAACCTGTGGGTCTCGACCCCCAAGGCCATCAGAAAACATAAAGATTTACATTATGAGTCATAACAGTTGCAAAATTACAGCTAGGAAGCTGCAGGGAAAATCATTTTATGGGTGGGGTCAGCACATGAGGACCTTATTGAGGGTGGTAGCGTGAGGAAGGGTGAGAACCACTGCTCTAGTGAGATGAGGATCTCCCCTGTTCCATTTATTTACTAGTTTTGTCTGATGTTTTGAGCTAGGATCTCATGTATTCCAGGCTGGTTTTGGACTTGTGTATCCAAGGATGACCTAAACTCCTTATCCTCCTGCCTCCACCTCCTGAGCACAGAGATTATAGATTTACACCACTATATCCAGTTTAAATGATACTAGGAATCGAACTCAAGGCAAGTGCTCTACTGGTTGAGCTACATCTCAGCCCAGATTTACCCTGACTCCTTCCACATCTCCAGACTGAACCCTCCCTACAAAGGGGCTGACTTTTACCTTTTTGGGTACGTGTGCCCCTACCTCTCCACATACACATATACACTTACCCAAAACATTCCCACAGGGATCCAGCAAATGGCTACTAAAAGGTGAAGCCAGAGTCAGGGGCACGCTGAAGTTCATTACCTGTGGAGCTCCCCAGTGATGGCAGCCAACAGCGAACTCTTCCCACAGCCCACCTTTCCCACGATGCCCACCAGCGCACCCTGCAGGGAAGCCACATAGTAAGGACTGCCTGATTGCAGAGGAAGGGCACGGGGCTGAGGTTCTTCACTGGTCAGCCCCCAACTGATGATGCTCTAGGCCTCAGTTAAGTCTTCAGGGAAAGAGGTCTCTCCATCCCTCAAGCCATGTGGGCCCCAGTGACTACCTGCATCTGCCTCAGAGAAGCTGCATGCTTTAGTCTCAATTTCACTGCCTGTAAAAGGTCTCTGAGGGAATGAGACCTGCCAGAGAGAAGAGGACGTATCCAGGAACTCCTAGGGTATGCTGAGGCAAGCATGGGAAGAGGGATTCCTGACTTTAGGGTGACTGGGCTGGCTAACGTTTCACAGTGTCCCATCACAGTGGACAGAGGCAGTCCACTGCGACATGCCCTTTCCTGTGATCTGTTCTTCCGTTGTGTCTCAGTTGTGATGTACAGCTTTCCTAAGCCTTTCCTGGCTCATGGAGAAAACCTAGAAACGTGCAGGGGTCCTTGTAGCTTTGTCCATGAGGCAAACACTTTGCAAGCCAGGGGACTGACCTATCGCAAGTGGGTACCAGGCTGCTCTCTGATCATCTGAAGTGATGGGCTGGGCTCAGGCAGCTTTCTTCTTGGCTAGATCCTACAAGTTGGAAGGCTGACTGTGGTCTCAATGGAGAATCAACAGACAGCAGGAGGCAAACACACAAGTAGAAGGCCAAAAGCGCTGCAAGTTGAGGCCTGACTCTGGGCTGCTTCTAAAATCTGCGCTCTTGTTTTGAATTCTGTGATTCATCTATGTATTCTTATTACAAATTCTTGTTTGCTTAGGCTAGCTCCAGTGGGTTTCTATGACTTCTATCTATATGTAAAATAAAAGCCAACACATTAGTAAAATTCCTCTGAAAAATTTCAGCCTTGTCTTGCCTGAACTAAGAAGAAAAACAAAACATTCAACAAAAGCCAGAAATATGAGCCAAATGTGGTTGAGGCCATTCAGCCATTGCTGGAGAACTCTGGGTTGAGACGTGGGGCAAGGGGTTAGACAGAGGTCAGGAGAACAGAAACTCAAGACCAGAGTGAAGAGGTCACCGTCCTGTAGGATTTCCCATTATAAGCTCTCTGACAACATATGCTGTGTCGGGGTCACAAGGTATGACTCTTTTCACAAGACTAAGTAGGTTTACAAACTAAACCTAAGCTGTTTGTAAAGGTCCCCAAAGAGGTTGCTTGCCCTGTGTCCCAGGTTCCCATCCTGAAATGATGGTGGAAAAGCCCTGGGGTCTGAACCCTGTAGCTGGAAAGGGACCTGGAGAGGAAGCTGGATGTGAGCTGCCTATACGGGGAGAGGAGTGGCCAGTGTGAGAAGATGGTATGGAGATGTGCACATCAAGGGTTGTCTCCCCTCAGATCCTTGGCTGCACACCAAGCCCCCCTCACCCTTCCGGTAGAGCTGCATTAGTCCTTGTGTACCCGTCTGGGCATCCTGCTTTCCAGGAACTCTCCCAGGGCATCTGTCCCACAAACCTTTTTCACTTTGAGGTGACTGATGAAGGTTTTCTGGCTTGTTCCAATTGGGTCCCAGGAGAACAGGGCTTCATGCAGCTCCAGTACTGTGGATGGCTCGGCGGGGGGATCTAAACAGGGATGAAGCAGCTCATCCTACACTCCTCATCTATCACTCACCTGCTAGCATCTAATGGGTGAAGCAGTGGCAGGTCACCGAGTCACCTGTCCCTGATCTACCTGCCCACAGCTAATTCAGTCAGAGTGTGTTGTGTCTAGATTTTGTTCCTGACTTCTCTGGACACCCGTGCACAGAGTTTAAGAGGCTAGGGCTGGAGAGATGACTCAGTGGTTATGAGCACACTTCCAGAGGACCCCAGTTTCATTCCCAGTATCCACTTCATAAGGCTCATGCCTGTTAACTTTAGTTCCAAGGGACCCAATGCCCTCTTCTGGTCTCGATGGTATCTGCACACATGTGGTACACATACACACTCAGGCACACACACATATACATAAAATAAAGTAAGTCTTAAAATGAAGATCACCCCCTCACCATGTGCTAGGTCCTTCCCTCCAGCCCCTCCTTACCAGGGCTGTAGTACTCCTCAGGTTTGTAGTTTGGAAGGTCAAGGAAACGCTGGATCCGGTCCAGGGATACTTTGGACTCCAAGAGGCCATTGATCACCCAGGGGAAGTTGTTGAGAGGAAGAATGAGCAAGCGCACAAGTGCCAGTGCCGTAAACACCTAAGTGGGAGTGAGGTTGAATCTTTCCCTGAGTCTTGTTCTCAGGGTAGAACACCATCCCTGTGGACACATCAGTGGAGGCAGGTGCAGGACAGCAGCAGGCATGAGGACCTGGCGAGGCTACCCTGGGGTTAGCAACGGCAGGCCCTGTCTACAGAGAGAGTTCTAGGACAGCCAGGGCTACAAAGAGAAACCCTGGGGAGAAAAAGACAGAGAATCCTAAAGATTCTAGCTGCTCCTTAAGAATGCAGGTTACTATTTTTGTTTGGTTTTCGAGACAAGATTTCTCTGTAATTAACAGAAATCCGTCTGCCTCTGCCTCCTGAGTGCTGGGATTAAAGGTGTGTGCCACTACGCCCAGCTTCAGGTTACTATTTTTGATGCTGGATACAGACCCAGAGCCTCACACAGGGTAAGTACTGGCTCTGACATGAGCTACACACGAACCCTCATATGTGGTCAGCACTGGCTCTGACATGAATACATGTGACCTCATACAGTGAGCACTGGCTCTGACATGAGCTGCACACGAACCCCCAAACTCCTCTTGATAAGCACATTCTGAGACTTCCTTACAAACTGAGTGACAACGAAGGTCTCAAGCCTTGGCCATACCTAACATTAGATTATGGATCCCTTGCCTCAAAGGCCACATCAATAGAAATAAAATGGCCCAACCCAGTTAGACAGCAGCCTGGGCTATACAGAAAGACCTTATCTTTAAAAAACAAAACAAAAACAAAAAACGCACTCTCCACAAAAGGACTTGACCCCAAGTCTGGCCCTGAATGGAAGTTGAAGATAAAGGGAGGGAAGAAAGGAATTCCTTACACACACAAAGATCAGAAAGCATCCCTTGGAGACTTTTCTGGGGAAGGACAAGGCGGCCAGGGGTCCTCCTCCCCTGTCCCCAGTGAACACTAAGGGCTACACCCACATGCTCAGACCACAGTAGTCCCTTCCCATTGCTTTCTAGGGCCACCCTCTCCCTCTGTGCTAGCTAGTTTTATGTCAGCCTGACCCAAGCCAGTCATCAGAGAGGACTTGAGAAACTGCCTCCATAAAATGCAGCTGCAGGCAGGCCTGTAGGGGTTTCCTTAGTAGTGACTGATGGGGGAAGGCCCAGCCCACTGCAACTGGGGCCATCCCTGGGCAGCTGGTCCTGGGTTCTATAAGAAAGCAGGCTGAGCAAGCAATGAGGAGGGAGTCAGTGAGCAGTGCCCCTCCATGGCCTCTGCATCAGCTCCTGCCTCGAGGATCCTGCCCTACGTGCGTTCCTGTCCTCACTGCTTTTGATGATGGAACTGTGTGTGAAATGAACCCTTTCTTCCCTAAATTGCTTTAGGTTACGGTGTTTCGTCACGGCAACCCAAGGCCCCTCCCCAGCTCTCACCTTGGTGGCAGTGAGCTGGTGCCCCATGAGGACGTAGGTGATGAAGATGACGATGCAGATGACAACCGGCAGAGCAGCCCACAGGTACACACAGGCCGCATCCAGGTACTTGATGACCCGGAGTCGCCCCAACTCTTGAGAGCGGTAGGACTTTACTCGGTCCCCCAGAGCCTGCTCCCACCCGAAGAACTTGATGACTCGAATGCCACTCAGCAGCTCTGTCATGAGCTGGAGACAGGGACAAGAGAGTGGGGTGAGGTCGAGACAGCACTCACACACCTCTGCTTCGCTGCTGGGAGGGGTCTCCGTCTGGCTGAAGGACCTCGGAAGCCTCTCACCTTCACCCGTGCATCCTTGTGCTGTAGCATCTCCTGATTGCTGGCCATGATGCGGGTGGCAATCACTTTGTTGACAGGTACCAGCAGCAGTGCCAAGACCAACCCAGCCACGAAGGCCATGCCCACCTGCTGGTACAGCAGGTAGAGGGTGATGGCCAGCTGCAGAGGGAGGCCCCAGGCCTCATGGAAGCTGCCAGCAAAGTTAAGCACCCTCTCAGAGTCGGTGCCTAGGAGGTTCAGGGCTTCCCCAGTAGGAGGGCGGTTAGGCCCAAGCTGCAAGGCCTTTCGGTAGAGGACGCTCAGCACAGCCACCCGAGCCTGAAGTGTCACTTTACGTATCTCGTACCCATACTGATTCTGCAGCACTGCACTTAGCACGGCCCCACTGGCCAAGCCCAGAACATAGAGCACGCCATGGCTCAGGGGCTCTTGCCCTTCCTCCAGGAAGCCCACCAGTAGGGAGAGCAGCAGAGGCCCAGAGAACGACAGCATGGTCCCCACCAGCTTCAACAGTCCAAGAGCCAGGTAGCAACATCCAAAGGCCCCATACAGGGCCCTCCACAGCTGGGCCCCCTCCTTCCAGTGTGCTTGGAAGGCACGGGCCAGGTAGGCAGGATGCAGCCTTCGGGGGAGCCGGCAAATGTCCTGGGGTTGCTGGAGCTCTCCACGGACTCCACGAGCAAGTAAGGGTGCCAACCAGGCATAGGAAAAACGTGACAACCAACTCTCTCCGTCTTCAGCCACCTCTGTTTCTTGACTCTCAGAGGACAAAAAGTGGTCCTGAACCCAGGGCTCTCGTGGCCCCCCAGGGGCTGCCCAGCCCAATCCATAGGCCAAGACAGCTGCCAGCTGCAGAATGAGAAGACATACACGGCCCAGGGGGCCTGGGAGAAGTGGGGGCAGAAATGTGCCTCGTTGGCAATGCCACAACAGCGTCAGCACTAGGGCTGGTGCTGGTAGGAAGGCTGCCAGAGCCAAAGCCAAGGGTCCACGGGAACGACCATGTGGGGAATGAACCAATGCCCACAGGGCCAGGCTGTGGGTCAACCAGGCCACAGCTGTCACACACCCGGCCAGCACCTCTAGCCCTATGGGCCCTGGGTGTGACCCTGGTGGCAGAGCAACTGGAAGGAGGTCCAGCACCGGGAAGATAGAGAGAAGGACAGAAGCTGCAAGTCGGAGACGCCAACCGGGATTAAAAGGTAGGATGTAATTGGAAGTCCTAGAGGAAAAAGAGAAAAGGAGGCACATTATGGCTGGTTCTAGACTCAGACATGCCCATTGCCTCCAACAAGCTAGATGAAATAAATCCCCTTTCTGGTGTGTGTATGGCATCCCTGCCCTACTTTACCCTGGAACCCAAAGCCTTCCCTTACAGGAAGCCTTCGCAGATTGGCCAATGCATTTTCTAATCTACCCACAGGCCTTCTGATTCATTTCTTGCTACAGGTACTAAACAAGTCTCAGTTAAGGTTGTAAGTACTATGAAAATTCTAATTAGGAAAAAAACCCACAAATTTTTACAGGAAGATAAACACTTTGTATAAAAACAATACACACAAAAGTACCCTAAATTCATCTGAAGTATCATGGGATGACATGCACTTAGAAGCAGCTCTTGTCCTCTAACAGGGGAGCCTCCATTTACAAACCCTCAGAATAACCTGCTCCAGTCTTTCCCCTCCGACTGTAAAGAGTGGTGTGGGCCAACCTGCGCTCTCTCAGCTCGAGAGGAGCGTCTTTCAGTTCTGCCTATATCTTCTTAAGATAAATGTTTTTCATAAACAAAAGGTTTACATTAAGAATCAAATACAGGGGCTGGAGAGATGGCTCAGTGGTTAAGAGTACTTGCTGCTCTTCCCAAGGACCTGAGTTCAGTTCCCAGTAGCCATGTCAGGCAGCTCACAACTACCTATAACTCCAGCTCCAGAGGATCCTATACCCTCTTTTGGACTCCACAGGTGCATGCTCACGCACACACATACACACACACACACACACACATACACAAACACACACAGCATACACTTGAACACTCACATATATACATTTAAAAAAAAAGAATCAAATACAAGCTGGAACCAGGTGTGGAGGTGCACACCTTTAATCCCAGCACTAGGAAGGCAGAGGCAGGTAGTCAGTTTGAACTGAGTTCAAGGCCAGCCTGGTCTACTTAGCAAGTTCCAGGTCATCCAGGAAACTACATAGTAAGATCCTGAAAAACAAAAACCCTCAAATACAGGTTGGATATGGTGGAGCACACCTGGTAATTGCAGCAGTGGGGAGGTGGGTCAGGAAGACCACTAGCTCAAGGCAAAACTGGACTATTTGACACCTCATCTCAACACCTCTCTCCCCACAAATGGATTCAACACAGGGCCAGGCATGATGGTATACACCTGTAACCCTAGCACCAGGCAGGGTGGAAATGCAAAGATCTCCATGAGTTGGAGGTAACCTGGCCTACACAGAGAGATCCGGGTCAGCCTAGGCTACATAGCAAAACTTTGTCCAAAAAAAATTATAGAAAAAATATGTAGCAGTGAATATCAGAATGCATTGAAAGTTCACATAAAAGAAAACTGGGCAGCGGAGGCATGGCACAGGAGAGTTGGCTGTTCTTGCAGAAGATCTGAGTTCAGCTCCAAGTACCCACACAATAGCCCACAGCCCTCTGTAACTCTAGTTCCAGGGCACCCAATGCCTTCTTTTGTCCTCCAAGGATACCAGACATGCATGTAGTACATAGAAATACATGCACAGAAACACATGTATACATACTTTCTCTCTCTCTCTCTCTCTCTCTCTCTCTCTCTCTCTCTCTCTCACACACACACACACACACATAAAATTTTAAAAAAAAGAAATTGAGACTTGAAGATGGCTCAGCAATCAGGAGCATAGGCTTCTCTTCCAGAGGCCCAAGAGGTTCAGTTCCCAGCAACCACACGGTGGCTCATAGACGTCTGAAACTCCAGTTCCAGGTGAGCTGATGCCCTCTCCTCTGACTCCCTCAGGCACTGTACCCATGTGGTACACAGACATACTCTCAGGAAAAATAAATACTTCAATCTTCAAAACCTTGAATGTGAGGCTGGAGACACACTCCTGTAATCCCCGGGTTCTGAAGGCAGAAACAGGTTGATCTCTAGGTCGGCCTGGTCTGCATTCTATTTCAACTGAGTCTATTATGCTCTTTGGGATGCCGAAAAAGCTTAATTGTAAACAAAATACTTTGGCTGGTTTTGCTTTCCCTCACTTTGAAACATGGTCTCACTATGTAGATCAGGCTGACTTCAAATGATCTTCCTGCCTCAGCCTGCAGAACAGCTTGACGGCTTGGACTATAGGCATGTGCCACTTTTTTTTTTTTTTTTTTGAGATAGCAGTCTCTCTATATAGCCCTGGCTGTCCTTGAACTCAGGACACCCACCTTCCTGACTGGATCGAATTAAGCAGGCTGTGGGTATCTGTGCTAACCTCCTCTAGGCTTTTGCCTCATTCTGCAAAAAAGAGAAAAACCAACTTGGCCACCCAAGAACTAAATATAAGATCAAGGCGAGATTAGTTAGCACCAACGTCTTACAACACGAAGCCAAGTTAGTTCTAGGGTTCTGATTTTGTTCTTCACCTCACAGCTTCTCTTCAGCTGAGTCTGCATCTGACTACAGATAGCACAGCAGGATTTTATGGGTGGAAGTGCTGTGCCACTGGCCCTATAACTAACATAAGTCATCATTTTCAGTTAACACACTTATCCATGTTTCCCTCCAGTCCATGGCAGCTGTGTCTGGACATGTAAAACTCTGCCAGAGAAATGCATTGGCGACTTTAAGGACACAGCCCGGTGCTGCAGTTTCTGTTTAAACGCCCTGTTTCATTAACCCTCTCGACACTGCTGAGACTCAACTAAGTGCCAACCGTCAGCTTTTATTCTGCGCCTGCCCTACTCCAGAGACCTCGTAATTCCAGTGACACCTGGGAGAGAAGGCGTCTCACTTCAGTTACCCACCTTGGGGTGCCCAAGTAGCAGGCACTGAGGACGGCGAGGAGCGCGTGGGGAATGACGCTGAGCACCAGCTGTGTGAAGCAGTGGCCCGTGGTGTCCCCTTCCCACAGCGGGAGTGGTCGTGCCTCATCGGTGCCACACAGCTGGGCCAGGAGCCTCTCCATAGACACCTCACCTGGGCAGAAGCCGAGAGTGACAGGGTTCGGTCCCCGGTGGCCCGCAAAACCCCGCCCCCAGTCCGGACCGCCCCTTACTTCCGCCTCGAGCTAGGGCCCGCCCATTCTTGCAGGACTTCCGGGGCTAGCTAGGAAGGCTCGGTACCGCAGAGGTAGAGTTTCTAGGTCCTGTTACTTACGCTGCCGCTTCTGTCTCCAGCCTCCCGGGATCCAGGACTGCAAGCCTAAAGACGTTTGTGCCAAGTTTCAATATCCCGAGTGTTGGTGGGGGAGAAAGAACGCGCTGGCAGGGCCGGGCGCTGGACCAGGGCCGCGAGGGCCCCCTAGAGGCAAACCTGTCAGCGGGTGCTGTTCGTCCCGCCCACATGCAAGCCTCTGCGCCTGCGCACAGCTCTCTGCTGCCTAGTGCCGCCGCGAGCGACTGCAAGAGCGGGGTTGTGCTAGGACACGTTTCTGTCATTGTGCTTGCACAGGGACCCAGCCCGCTCCTAGTGCAAATTCATTTTTAGTACCCTGTCATGTGAAGTGTTCGCTCCAATTTATCTACGGCGTACTAGCCGGCACATGCACAGCGCTTCTAATGTTTAAAGAGCTGGAAGGTCTAAACATGCTTGCCATACTCAGGAGTGCTTAAGGACACGTAACTAACCGCTTCTTCCCGTGTCCTAAGGCTGCGTGATCTTAACGGAAATTATCCATTTTTTTACGATGGAGATAATAATACCCAAGTACAGTTGATTTGCATAAGTAGTATATAATGCTTACGTCGAGTGCTGAAGTGGTGCCTCAGGGGTTAAGAGTGCTTTTCTGCTCTTGCAGAGGAACTCAATTACAGTACCCCTGCAGGTACAACTGCCTATTGTTAGGATTACGCTGACCTTCCTGTCACCTGGCAGTGTGAACCCAGGCACTGTCCCCTTAAGATACAAGCCCCACCCACTCCCAATTTCTTTTTTCTTTTCTTTTTCCTGTTGAGGCAAGCTGGTCTCTGCCCTCTTCCCTCTCCCTCTTCTCTTTTGAAGAGGCCACTCTCTGTCTCTTTCCTTCTCCCTCCCACCTTCCCTTCCTCTCTGTCTTCCTCTCTCTCACCCTTCCTCCCCTCTACACACCCCTTTAATAAAACTTTATACTCAATCTCCGTCGACATGTCGTATTTGTCCCTTACCTGTAGCGGTCCTCACCCATCAAGGGTCCCTCTTGTGCCGCAAATCATAACATCTATGACTCCAGCTCCAGGGATCTAAGACCTTCTTGGCCTCTGTAAGCACGTGTACATGTGTAATACATATTTTTTGTTGTTGTTTTGTTTTTTTGAGACAGGGTTTCCCTGTGTAGCCCCAGCTGTCGAGGAAATTTGCTTGTAGATCAGGCTGACCTGGAATTCAAAGATCTGCCTGCCTCTGCCTCTGGGGTGCTGTTATTAAAGGCACACTCTACCACTGCCTGGCCCATACACACACACACACACACACACACACACACACACACACATATATATATATATATATATATATATATATATATATAAATGCTCAGGTCAAGTGCTTTGCTTATTCATTTCTAAATATTTCATAGTAATAATAATAGTGGAATATTTCTGGTTATGCAGATGGATGTGGATTCTAATCCTGACCCACCAATTTTAACAGTGTGATGACATATAGGCAAATTACATTTTAAGCTTTATGTCTAAAGGCGTGTATTGGAATCTACTTCACAGGGGTGTACAGTATTGTGGGAAAAGTTTAAAACCGTGTACCCAGTCTGTTTCCCTATTGTGTATTTGTTAAGTTTTCTCTGGCCTGGTAAACCTCTCCCCCTATGCAATAATCCAAATTAGACCAAAGCAGACCGAATTAGAAAAAGCACAGGTTAAATTAATGCCAGAGCTCCCAGGTGGCCCCTGGGGAACTGGAGCGACCATGTGTTCTATCTCCAGGGGGGCAGTTTAAATAGCCTATGGGAGTGGTCCCGACCCTCCCTGGGGAGGGGCCACCGTTTGGCAGGCTTTATTGGAGGTGGAGTTTGGATTGAGGCAACTCCCAGGGGAGGTGTCTTGAAAAGAAGCTTTCCACCCAACATTCCAAATGGATGCCAGGGGCCTGGGGTGAAGCCCCCAACCAAACATTCCAGACTTTTTGGATAAAGGAGTGCCAGGGGTCTGAGGTGACGCTTCCAACCAAACATTCCAGACTCTTTGGATAAATGGGCGCCGGCTCAAGTCTGGATACTTCCTGTGGGCATGGGACGATGTGGGAGAAGGGAGAGCTGGGAGTTGGTGGGCTCCCGCTCAGCAAGAGGTGTGGCTGGAGAGGCATCCAATTTACTGCCATCCTGAAGACGCCAGGCATCTGTTTCTTGAGGGAGGTGAGAAGGCAGGTGTCTAGGAGAAAAAATATTGTTATTACCTGTCTTGTTTGTACCACAAAGATGAGTGTGCCAGGACGAGGAGCAGATAGGCCCTTCATTGTGGCATCCTGGAAAACTGGAGGGTGGAAGGTCCTGTCTGCTGGACAGACGAAGTATCCTGAGTAGGTGCCTACTTGAGCCTGGAGAGATGGTACCAGCATGGGTGTCCCAGAAGCTTGGCTGCCGAGGGGATGGTGAGGTTTACCGTGTGAGGGTCCTGTCCATCGAGGTTCAAGAGACTTAGGAGCTAGCTGTTTGAGGAGTGCTGTGTCCCCTGGGGAGAGCGGGCAAGTTTAGGGACACTAGGGTACTCTGGGGTGGGGGCAGGGAGACAGCTGTCAGCATGTGACCGGGAGAAGGGACCTCAGAAGAGAGAGGTAGGGTAGGTACCCTGCCAGTGGAAAAGTTTGGACTGGGAGGTGATGGTTAAGGAGAAAGGGCCTGCCATGAAGCAGCTCAAAAGGGCTCAGGCCCGTAGGGGAATGTGGGGTGGCCCTGAGGAAAGTAAGGGCAATGGGGAGAAGGGAGGGCCAAGATAACCTGAGTTCAATGGAGAGCTTGGTTGGCTGTTGTTTGATGAGTCCATTGGCCCTCTCCACCTTTTCCAAGGATTGTGAATGGTAGGGGGTATGGAATTTCCAGGAGATGTTGAGAGCTTCTGACACAAGCTCCATGACCCTGGAAATGAAGGCTGGCCCATTGTCTGTCTGGATGGTTCGTGGGACACCAAACCGAGGAATGATGTGGTCTAGGAGTACCTGAGCCATCACATCTGTTGTTTCCCTGGAGACCAGAAACACTTCTATCCATCCTGTAAAAGTGTCCCCAAGGGTTAGGAAATATCGGAGTTTTTTATGACTAGGCATATGAGTGAAATCAACCTGCCAGTCTTTGCCCGGTTGATGTTCACAAAGCTGGTGCAGAGACTGACGTATGTGGAGAGCCCCCTGTGGGTTGGCCTGGGCAGGAGGAGTGAACCTGTGAAATACACGATCTCGGAGATGGGTGGGGTCAAAGAGGGGCTCTAAGAAATGGAACAAAGCTTTGGGGCCTATGTGTATGGTCTGGTAGATGTCTGAAATGATCGACAATGCCTGATCTTGAGGAAGGACAAGATTGTTATTTAAGTAGTACCATCCATCTTTTGTTTTTGTGACCCCCCCCCCTTTTTATGAGCTCATTCCCCTCTTCTGGTTGGTAATAGGACTGGAAGGAGGGAGTCAAAAACAAAGTATGTTCTGTGGAATCAAAGGAGCTAGAGGCCAGCCCCTGGGCCACTGAGTCACCTTTGGCATTGCCTAAGGCCAGTGGGTCCTTGGAGGATTGGTGTCCCAGACAGTGAATTATGGCTACTTCTGACTATAAAGGGTCCATTAACTATGGGAGTACCCTTGGTAGGAAGGAAGCCCTTTCCTTCCAGAGTGGCCTCAGGGTAGCTGATAGGGCTTGGAGCATTGCCACCTGCTGCAGCCTTGTCTGTCAGGAGGACTCTGCTGCCTCTTCTTGGGCATTAAAAACTTTAAAGGCCATTTTCACCAATTCCTGTATGGGGGTTTGGGGACCCTTCTCAGCCTTTTTAAATTTTTTTTCTAATATCTGGTGCTGACTGTGAAAGACCCAGATAAATTCAGACCCCTCTAACAGAAAGAGTAGAGCCAAATATATAGCAGGGAGAGAAGAACCAAAAATCTAGGTTAGCAGGTTCAGTGACTCTATTCCAGGAACTAACTGATCATAAAGTTAGATTATAATCTTTAGAATAATCTTGAGAAACAGGGAGTTACCCCCTTGTGATAATCACTGGTATTTTCAGAATTTTCCAATGACGCCCTCCCTACCCTCTTTGGAATACTGGACTGTGGTTTCTTCCCTTAAATGCCCCTTCTCCCAGCTACTCAGGGTCGAACTCTACCCCTGCGTGGGAAATGAATTTCGGCCCCAGGGCACTGGTTCCTGTCCTGTCAATAAACCTCATGTAATTGCAGTAAGGACAGTCTCTTGTGAGTTCCTGGGGGGGTCGTGTTATTCCAAAACTTGAGTGAGAGTCTCCCCACTCTGGGGGTCTTTCAACTGAGAAACGAAATGGGTAGCCAGGACCATGGCTTCCACTGGGGACGCTGGGTCCAGCTTAGTATACTGAACCATATACTAGGTTTAAAAAAATGGCCGGGTTTTCATCAGCTAGCTGTATGATCTCTCGGAGTTTGTTGAAGTTAACAACTTTTTCTGAGACCTGCTCCATACTCTGAAGGAGGCAGTGGACCATGATGTTCTGCTTCTGTCGGCCATTTTGGCCTGGTTGATAATCCTGGTATATGGTTCTGTAGCCTGCACGGCCAATTCCCCCACAGGGACTGCATTGTCCACTAAATGGGTCTGTCTAGCTGCTGCCTTAATTCTACTTGGCTCTTCAGGAGTGAGAGTAGAGGTCTGGATGACATAGAAATCATGCCAGGTCAAATCGCAGGCCTTAATAGTTTAAATTTTTTGCTTAATAGTAGCAAAACTCCTTAATAGTTTAAATTTTAATTTTAATTAAATTTTAAGTTTTAATCCTTAAAGGATTAGCAGAGAAGGAACCCAGCCGCTTTTCTAATTGTGAGAGGTCTGGAAGAAAGAAGGGAACGTGGACTTTAAAAATACCATCAGCTCCTGTTACCTCCGGGAGAGGGTAGAGAAGGGCAGGGTTATGGTGAGACCTGGTGAGAGGAGACAGGGGAGGATTGAGGGTGGAGTTAGGCCAGTGTGTAGAAGTCCAAAATGTGGGTTGTGGCATGGATGGGTAGGGAGAGGCAGTAGGAGGAAGGGGAGGGGAGGAAGGTGGGTAAGGAGGAGCTGGAGGGCCTCAAGAGGTTGGCTATAAGGGATCTGTTAACTGGGAGTATCCTTGGTAGTAAGGAAGCTTCTTTCCTTCTAGAGTGCAGAATGGGTATGGACTATTAAGAAGGCATATTTAGAGCCAGTGTAGATATTAGCCCGTTGGCCCTTGGCTATCTGGAGTGCTCTAGTCAAGGTAATTAATTCAGCCTTTTGTGAGGAGGTTCCCATTGGCAGGCGGGTGGCTTCAACTGTGTTAGTGGAAGTGACCACTGCATACGCTGCTCTGCTCGAAGAAAGGAGAACCAGAGCGACCATGTGTTTGTTCTGGGGCGGGGGGGGGGGGCAGTTTAAGTAGCCTATGGGAGTGGTCTTGACCCAGGGCTTGGCGGGCTTTCTTGGAGGTGGAGTATGGATTGAGGCAACTCCCAGGGCAGGGGGCTTGAAATGGAGCTTTCCACCCGACTTTCCAAAATGGGTGTCAGGGGGCTAGGGTGAAGCCACCAACCAAACAGTATTCAGTCTGTTTCCCTATTGTGTATTCAGTCTGTTTAACTTGCCTTTAAGAAAATAATGGAGTCAACTTTACTCTGCCTTGGACTTCTCATGTAATCAGTGTTTACAACCTAAGTCAAACCCATAGTTTTCATCTTAAATTATGTATTATTCCATGTCTTTGATCCAGACAGAATAGCATGTGTGTTAATCATTTGCTAAAAGCAACCAATAGGTTGAGAGCAACCTGAAGCAAAGCAAATATCCACTATAAATGCTGGAAGCAATGTACGGATATAGGTTAATAACGTCTGTTTTCAGTTTGGGGTTCTATACTGGTTGGTTGGGTGGTCAGTAAAGTAAAAGTAAAACACTTTTCCCTTGTAAAACCCTGCTAAATTCTTCTATAAAAGCCAGGGGTGGTGGCACACACCTTTATTCCCAGCCTGAGGTGGGAGTGTGGTGCAGAGGCAAGCAGGTCTCCGTGAGTTCAAATTCAGACTGGTTTACATGGCAAGTTCCAGGCCAATCAATGCTGCACAGTGAAATCTTGTCTCAAGGATATTTTTGGAGCCTGTTGGTTGTGGCACATGCCTTTAGTCCTAGACCTTGAAAGTCACAAGCAGGCCGATTTCTGAGTTCAAGGCTAGCCTGGTCCTCAAAGTAACTTACAGGATAGCTAGAACTGTTAAACAAAAACACTTGTCTGTGGGAGATATAGGAAGCCCTTGTTCCTTTTCAATACCACGTTTTCTGTTCTATAAATATATAGCAAAGACCTTTGTTAAGGACAGATGTCACACACATATATACAACCACAGTCAATAGAAAGAATAGACAACAGAGACAGAAGGTACAGCGACAGAAATGGAAACTTCAAATTCAGGCTCATCTTGGCTTCAGCCACTTGAAGAGAAGAATCTTTTCTCCTCCTCGATGAGTCATGAACACAGTGTCTACTTCACATGAAAAGTAGTTTAACAGATAATTGTGATGGTTTCCCTTGGGTCACAATAAGAAATTTATTTCTTTCTTTATTTTATGCATATATATTCCACAAGTTCTAATTGGTCTTAGTAATAACAACCCAGAATCAGATATTTGAGTAAATGCTGAAAGATCAGGGAGAGAAAGGAGCAAGCCACAGCCAGCTCTTACCTTGCTAACTCCTCAGCTAAAGAGGCTGAGGTTCTGTCTCCTCCTGCTTTATATTCCTCTGCCCGCTTAGTCATATCACTTCCTGTCTGTCTGCACAGACCTCCAGACCTCTGTGGTTAACTAGTGCTTAGGTCTGCCTCTTATATAAAAGCAAGCTTTATTTGTTAGAGTACAAACAAGATATCACCACATTTCCCTTTTTTCAAAAAAGGTTATAATATAAGAAAAAATATTCATTAACTACAATAACAATATATAGTATACACAGGCAATAAATACATCAACAATGTCTAGTCCATCAACAGTTGACAAATTCAGAGAAAATACTCCATATCTATCCCATCTTGATGAGTTCAAAAGTTTGTACCCAATTCACTTTCTATTCTAACTTGCATTACCAACCCAAAACTATTTTTTAATATCTCTTGACCTTATACTCTTTACACCTCTTTAGTGAATTTCTTTTCTGAATCTGATAACAAGGAAAACTATAACTATAAAGTCTTCAACTCCATCAGAGACCCAAGAAGGAAATAATATTACCTGAGTAAAAAGTACAAGCAAGCGTCTTCCAAAAAATATGAGAAATGACAGAAACGGCTGACTGCCTGGACAGTCACTCACTGCAGTTCCTCTGCAGTGTTGGGGCATCCATCTTCAGCCTACCAGCCTAGCATATCTGGCAGACTTTTCTGTGAAGCAGCATATTCTGCAGGGCTGTCCCTCCTTGTCTTGGCAAGGTCAGCAGTTCTTTCCTTTGTGCCTCCTTGTCCAGTATGGACAGTTACTGTCAGGCAAGGCAAGAGCACTTTCTTGCCCAGTGACTTAGTTTTGTCACATAGGAAGTAAACTCCATATGGAGTTTCTTTGATGCCTACCATCTTATCTGAGGTAGACTGGTGCTGCCAAGAGCAGACATGTCTCATTGTCACACACACAAAAAAAACCTATGTTAGTAAAACAACTTAGATAGCTAGGTGGTAGTGGCTCATGCCTTTACTCCCAATACTCGGGAAGCAAAGATTTCTGTGAGTTCAAGGCCATTCTGGTCTACAGAGTGAGTTTCAGGAAGACTCCCCTGAGAAACCCTGTCTTGAAAAACCAAAAAAAAAGCAAATAAAAAGAACTTTCAATGTTGGGGCTAGAGAGATGGCTCAGAGGTTAAGGACTCTAACTGCTCTTCCAAAGGTCTTGAGTTCAATTCCCAGCAACCACATGGTTGCTCACAGCCATTTATAATGAGATCTGGTACCTCTTTTGGCATGCAAGCATACATGGAAGGAATGTTGTATACATAATAAATAAATAAAAAAATTAAAGAAAAACTTCAATGTCATATTCTGTAGATCTCTGAAGATAAACTGTTCGATTGTAATAACTAACTACTAACTTGCATTTTTTATATTCTATTAGTTGGTAATAATAACTTTCAAGGAGTAGAAAATTGCATACATTGTTAAATTAGCTGTGTAGGTATAATACCTTGAACAAGATTAGAAATGTATGTACAGTATGCTCTAACAAAATAAATCTCAAATTTGTATCAATATGCAAAAATCCATATCAATGTAAAATATTTAAAACTAGTAGTTGCTTCTTTGTTTTAAAAGTATATTCAACAATCTACCTTTTATCCTATTTCTATATTCCCCCTCTTTCTTTTCAGAGTAGACTCAATAATCTTCCTTTATATTCCATCATATCTATATTCCCATTTTTTCTCTTCAAAACAAGAACCCTGAATCTAAACTCCTTTGTTTAATTTCTTCCTGATGTTTACCAATAACAACTTGTAACCAACCACCCTAAATAAAGACAAATATCCATAGCCCACTGAACAACCAAAAACCACCCACCTCACTTCTTGGGAATATGGGCGTCATGTTCTTATTACTTCTTTCTGTCTGGGGAGGGGTGTGATAGCGTCTTTGGGGATCCCAAAAAGAAAAATTTAGGTTAATTTGCAAGTATTGGGAGAGGTAGCTGTATCATTGGTTGTTCAGTCTCTGAGTATGGAAAGTTCATAGTCCTGGCTATAGTAGTCTATGAGGCTGGATCATCTCAGCTAGACACCTCAAAATTGTCCTGAGCAGTTTGTAGTCCAAAACCGTTCTTTAGGTGGTGTTTTTCAGCTGAGTGGTGTTATCATACTCCTGGTGGAATCATCATTGTGGGTCCCCATCATCCTTTTGGAGACTTTAAAAGTTGCTGTTAGGCATGTTCATGGTTCACTGCAAGAAACTTCAACATTTTAAAGCAGATCTCAAAGAGGTTAAAGGATCAATACTTGTTATGTGCATCTAGGGTACAAAAACTTAATTCCTAGTTACCTGGTAGAGACTCAAGCCTGAAATCATGCACAGGAAGCTAGATGGAGCCTTATTCTAGAATTAGTACTCTCTATTACAATTAGTATCATGATAAAAAGTATAAAATATATTTATTAATCTTACAAATTTCGAGATAATATTTATATCTTAAGAAAAACCTTAAAGAATCGAAATAAAACCAAAGGATTATGAGGTTAGTGACAATATAATAGTTTCTAAATTTTTGTTTTTCTTTTCTCCCATATCAGGTAGTTCTTCTGACCTGAGACAGATTTTGGATTTTACTTTAACAAGAATGCTTGGGTTTAGACAAGGAGAGAGTCACACTGCAACTCCAAAGTCAACTTTAATTTTTAATTAGACTGATATTACAAAAATACCATTTGCATTGTATATCTGTAGAGAACAGCAGAAAGAAACATTTGGGAAGATTTATGAAGTCTTATCCTGTTGGAGATGTGATATACCGGGGGCCAATTTACTCTTTTTGGGGGGACATTATCTCTGGATGAGTCATCCTTTTCCTTCAGATGTCTCATTTGTCCAGTGGTCTTCAGATTCCTTAGATGGATATCTTTATTTTCTTGAAAAGACAAAAAGAAAACCCTGCCCCAACCCTAACTTTGGGGAGTTTCCCTTTTGGCAAGTTATATCTGATCAGATGTGAGAAATCTGATAGTCATATAAGTTAGTTTGGATTGATGAACTATCACCTCTTCTAATTAAGAGGTCTCTCTTGTTCAAATCTAATCTTTATAGTATTTGCTTTAGGGTTTCTCCTGAATTTTCTGTTTTTTTTTTTTTTTTCTTAAGCTGATCTATCATCTGGAGCACTATGTTTTCTTACATTGGCATTAGGTTCTTTAATTGCTCTGGGAAGGCGTTTCCTCCACAGTGACAAGAAATGACTGAACCAGATTTGGCATGGGGACTTATGAGAAGTCTCTTAAACCCTTTTCCAAAGACAAAGGGTTAGCTTGACTACTCCTTGTTGATCTACATTGTCCAATACCTGCTCTTGCCATACCTTCTGCATAATCCAGAACGGAGGGGCATTCTGTTTAGATTTTTGCTTAGAAAAAAAAATGCTGTTTCTAGAAATGCCCTGTTTACAATTCCTTTCTAGGTGACCGTGTTTACCACAATTGAAATACTTGACATTTCCATTTTTCTTCAAAACTCTGGAAATCACCTCTCCTATCCAAATATCCTCACTGTCCTGAGATTCAACACTGATTGTATTTCAGATCCATTCCTCCAAGGGTGCTGCCTTTGCCTTTAATGACCTAATTACCCTTTGCATTGTACATTAGCATTTTCAAAAGCCAGAGATTCAATTATTATTGTCTAGGTTCTGAATTTGGTATCATTCTATTTACTGATGAAGTCAATCTTTGTAAGAAATGCATGAAGGTTCCTGTATATTTTAGTACATGACTCAGTTTTCTTTCCCACTTCTCCAATTCTGTCCCAAGCATTCAGAACTGCTGTATGGTATAAATCAGGGTGTGGTCAACATAAAGAGATTGCCTTTGTACATCAGCATAACCTTCCCCTCCAAGAAGTTGGTCTTGGTAGATTTCAATACCTCTAGCCCTACTTTGTTGTTCAATGGTCTTCGCTTCATCTTTTCAACAGGTCCTCTACTGTTACTGAGGACCAGGCTCCAAAAGTGCTGTAGCCAAGTCTCTCTAGTCTTTTTTTTTTTTTTTTACTTTTATCTGCATTTATTTCATGCTGAATTTATTCTTGTGCCAGAAGTTTTTGTTTCTTCAGTTTCTTCTGGGATATCTTTTTCTTCTATGCAGCCTCCTCTATCCCGACCCGTGGGATGGGAACTGGGATCCCTGAAAAACCTAGAGGAGAGGAATGGAGGGGCAAGAGACGTGAGAAATGACGGCAAGACGGGATTTCTGATCAAGCCTTCTTGTTTATTTCCTCAGAAGCTGTTACATAGCAAAGGGGCAAAGGGGGGAAGGGAAAGGCCTCAGGAAACTCAGGTCTGCTGGAATTCAGGTCAGGAGACAACCCTAGCTGATAAGTAAATACTGAGGGTCTGTGATTGTTGACTAACAAAGGAAAATGCTAACTGATTCTGGAGCCTGGTGCCTGTGGGTCTCTGCTAGGAGATAAGACACCAGGTTGATTTCCTAGACCCTGTAGAGGGGATAGAGGTAAATATTTTTCTTAACTTGTGAGTTTAAGATGGTTGTAAACAAAATGCAGATCTCAAAATACAGGTCTTTGCTTCTGGCATGTCCACCCTTTTTAAGTATTAGAATGAGGCATTAACCAGTGTGGGGGAACAGAGGCCCGATCCTCCCATGTTTAATTAGTGGGGGAAAATTCTTTCCAACTTGGTGGAAAGAATTTTCTTTTCAGAGTTACAGATGTCTTTTTGGGGAGGAGAGGGTCTAGGTTTTTATATCAATACCTCTGGACATCAACCTCTATGCAATCAGGCATGTTCCTCAGGAGACCCAGAGACAGAATGCATGGTCTTCTCCCTGCAGTGCTTTGCCTCACACCCTTTTTGCTGGTGCCCATGCCTATCGTGGACATGCACACATATCTCTGGGTTTTATGTGGCTCCTATAGGCAGAGACTTGCTCTCAAGGGGTTCTTTAGCCCTCGATCAAGCCGGTGGTAATGGACCTGAGTGGGCTTGGATGCTACCTGTTAGCAAATATCAGTTCAAAAGCCATCAATAATAAAAATCCTAAAAGGGGTTCCCAAAGGGGAAGGATAAGAGGGTGGTGACCATCCTTCCTCTTGCTCTCTCGGCTTTCTTCTACACTCTAATCCTTCTCTGACCTTAGCCATGCTATCTCTGACTATCCTGGTGTGATCAGTATAAAAACATTTTTCTTTAGGGAAGTGCAAAGGGATCAAAATCTAAAATTTTTAACATATACATTAAACCAGAACATTTTACAGGGTGTGTCAAATTTTCCTCAACATCTATAAGCAGTTACAAATATCATTAGGTCAATTCCGGTAAGAGCACAATGACAGACGTTGTTACCAGTTTTAGTCTCTTTGCAACAGTCAAAGCCCCAGTCTGCCCCCTTCTTAAGTGAAAAAGGGTTAATATTTTAATCAAAACGAATTCTGTGTCCCAAAGATTAAAACAGTCAGATGCTTAGTCTGCGTATTAGCTCCAAAGCAAACAGGATTCAAACTGCAGAAAATTGTAGTCGACATGGACAGGTCATCTCGGCAGGGCATCTGTGTCTGTGTTCCAGGTCTGGAAGCAGCTCAGCACTTGTGCTTCAGGGCAGGTGGGATTCCTGGGTGAGGTGAGCTAGTTTCAGCTGCCTGAAGCACTTTTTAGCAATTATCTCAGCCAGGTCTCTTTGTCTGGACTCTCTGGAGGCAGAATGTGTAGAGTGGCTTAGCAGGTTCTGCTAACAGGCATTTCTCTCCATGGGGGCAGGGAAGACTGGATCAAGGATTCCTCTCCTTTATGGGGTGTTACGACATCATCAGGTACAGCTTTATTTTCTTTCTGTGAAAAAAGCACAAGCATATCCTCGACCCCAAATATATATAGGTCGGGTCTTTTTATAATACATTGCAAGCGCTTTTTAACCTTGTCTTAGCAAAGGTCACCTTGGTGTCATCATGTCAGATCTGTTTGCATCAGGATCTGTTTGCAACTTTTATAAGTTGCTTTCAAGAAGCCATGGTATGCTCCACAATTTTTTATTATTAACCATATATGCAGTTCTTCTATTGGAAGAGCCATTTGTAAAATTTAGTATAAAATCCTATGGAATTTTTAGCTATAACATTAGCAAAATACAGTTGTGTGAATTGTAGCAATGATCATCCGGGAAAAGGCTATTATTCTGGCCTTTGGATTGAGCAAACACAATTGTCCAAGAAATTACTATTTTAAAATTATTAATTAATCTATTGCTTAGTTTAAGAAACATTTATTATAGTCAATATTTTGTCAAACCATCTCCCAGATTTTATCCTGCCCTTTTGTACCAGACAGGCTACTGCTCTAAATTAAGAGTTTAATATCTTAACTGACCAAACTGGGAAAATGTAGCCATAAAAAGCATTTTGCTTTTTTATAAAACTATCGTAGAATACATTTTACATTTAATACACACATTCGCCATAGCTGAACCATAATTAATATACTGTACTTGTACATTATTGTATACTTTACCTGTTGATTTATACTTTACCTGCTTGAGTATCATCTGTCTGGCAGCTTCTTTAAGCTCTCTATTGGAAACTGGCTCATTGCTCCCTTTAAGAATTTTACCATGAAAAGGAAAAAGAAAGAAATACCACCCTTGATGCTGGAATGCAGGGCCTTAGCAATAAACAATTCAGTCCCCTTGCTGTAAGGGAGGGGAAAGGGGCCTTTTGTCCTGTGACAGGATGTGAGTCAGGATATCTACAGCCGGCCATTGGCCATCGGGTCTCCAGCTAGGAAGGCAGGAAGAGATAAGGAAAAGGAATACCACCCTGGACAACCCCCAACCCCCACCTTGGTATCCAGGTGGGTCTCCAGCTAGGAAGGCAGGACGAGATAAGGAAAACAGGAAGCTTCTGGACAACCCCCTCCTTGGTATTTAGATGAAAGGTCAAGAATGTGCCACTCAGCTTAGCCTTATTTGAATTGACCAATGGAATGAATCCCCATAACCACGCTTTTTTTTTGCTTCTATACCCGTGATTTTGCTCTCCTATAAGAACCCCTCACCCCCAACCTGGGGGGCGCGCAAGTCTTCCGAGAGACCTTGTCGCCCCAGGTACCTGTGTATTCGAATAAACCTCTTGCTGTTTGCATCCGTAAGTGTGGCTTCGTCGGGTTCGTGGGTTAGGGGCCTCTCTCGCTAGGAAGACATCCCTCGGGGGTCTTTCAACCAAGCAGCTCAAGGTCTCCCATAAGAATACTATAACTAGGGCTTTAACCATTGAATATCTAATTAAAAGTTTATAAGCTATCCTCTTCTTAAGTTGCAAGTCTGCCTAGCTGATAGGAAAATGGAAAAAGGAAGCATTTTAACTAATGATGCTGGCCTCATTAGACATCAACATGTAGAAGAATGAAAGTAGATCACATCCATCTCCATGCATAAAACTCAAGTTTAAATGAATCAAAGGCCTCAACATAAAAAAATTATATTGAACCTCACGGAGGAAAAATTACCTTGCCACATGTCAAACACAGCCTCAGTGGCATAAACATTGAGAGAAACAATAAATGAGATCTCCTTAATTGAGAAGCTTTTGTATAACAAACATAATATTAGCCTATAGAATGGGAAAAGATCTTATCATAAACCCACTCCAAAAACACATGAAGAACTCAGGAAATTAGTTATCAAAAAATAATCCAATAAAAATTTATGTTACAGACCTAAACTGAAAACTCTCAACAAACTTAAAAATGACTGAGAGACACTAAAAAAATGCTCAAACATAACATCCTTTAGCCATTAGAGAAATGCAAATCAAAACTCTGAGATTTCATCTTATCCTTGTAAAAATGACCAAGACTAAAAATTACTGCTAACAACTTGTGCTTAAGAAAATGTGGGTGAGGGGCTGGAGAGATGGCTCAGTGGTTAAGAGCATTGCCTGCTCTTCCAAAGGTCCTGAGTTCAATTCCCGGCAACCACATGGTGGCTCACAACCATCTGTAATGACGTCTGGTGCCCTCTTCTGGCCTGCAGGCATATACACAGACAGAATATTGTATACATAATAAATAAATATTTAAAAAAAAAAAGAAAAGAAAATGTGGGTGAAGAGAAAACTCCACTGCTGGAAGTGTGAACTGGCATAGCTGCTTTTGGATCATTTATAGTATGGCTTTTTTTTTTTTAATTAGGCAACCTTTTACCTTAAAACTCAGCAATACCCCTTTTGGGCCTAAATACAAAAGTTGTTAAACCATACCATAAAACCATCAAAAGGTAGCTCAGCTACCTTTACAGCAGAATTACTTTATCGTAGCCAGAATCTGAAAACAACCCAAAATGTACCTCTTTTACACCTAGGATAAATGAGACATCATCCTTTTAAATATCCATAAATACCACAAAATATCTTGGAGTAACTCTAAGCAAGAAGGGCCGAAAGGTTGGGTTTTGTAATCTTGGCTTGTAAAAGGCAGAAATGTTTTTATTTTTAACCATTATCATTTAAGTATAACTTTGGCCCTTGATAAATTTAATAAGAGGCCCCAGTCTCAGCAGTCCACCCTGAAGCAACACCTGGCAGCAGGAAAGGACCACAAACTGAGACAACTCGATCCCAACCCAAGGGCGGACCACAGAAATGGAAAAACTTGTATGATAAGAACTTTAAATCTTTTAAGAAAAAAAACTTAAGACATTGGAAAAATGGAAAGATCTCCCATGTTCTTGGGAATGTAGAAGAAGCACAGCAAAAATGACAGTCTCACTGAAAGCAATCTACAGATTCAGTGTAAATGTCCATTAAAAATTATAGCAACATTCCTCATAGAACTCATCTACAGATTTAATGTAAATGTTTATTAAAATTATAGCAAAATTTTTCATAGAACTCGAAAGAACAATCCTCAACTTTGTAAGAAAAAGTAAAAACTCAGGATAGCCTAAACAATTTTAAAATCCTATGCAATTAGGGAACCTTTGAATGTATCACAATCTTTGATTTTAAAACTTTCCTACAGAACCACAGTACTGAAATTAACCTACCTTGATATAAATTTATATGCCTACAAACTAAAGATTTTTGACCAAGAAGCAAGATTGTAAAATGGAAAAGAAGCATATTTAACCTGCTTTTACTGTCCTGAAGCTGTAGGTTTCTAAGGCTAGTTTTTATAGCAAACCTGCCTGGCAGCTTCTGCTCTGCATGTCAGGGGGTTGAGACACAGGCTCTCTAGGCCTGGCAGCCAGCCTGCTTGGTAGGCGTAGCCATGTGGATAGTACCCTTACTTCTCGTGTCTTGAGGGACTCTTTGAGTTGGCAAGTAAACATATCCTGTTTACAAAATGCTTGCCCCATGGTAAAAAAAGAAATTTTACCTTGCGTCACTGTTGAATCCCCTCGAATCTGTCTCATGGTCGGGTTTACCATGATGATTCTTGCTGGACCGGTGCTTTGCCCACTGGCCGCAGTGGTCCAAGTGCGTGGACAGGCCTGTCCTCCGTGTGCAGTGACGTTCCTCAAGCCTCCATGGTGTCCTCAGGCCCCACATTGGGCGCCATCTGTGGGAACTGCAGCCCCGAGTTACTTATCCCTGCCCCCATTTGAGGTGCTTATCTGCAAAGAAAATATAATAAATTCCCTCTGCTCTTGGAACTGGGAAAGGAATTTTAAGTGCATGGTGACCATTCCTTGATCCCTGCTGAGGTCAGGTTACAGTCCCTTTGCAGCCCCCTCCTCATTTGGTGCCATGGTATAAAAGCTAGCCCCAGCAGAACAATAAAGAAGCTGCTGTTCCACCTCAACCTCGTGCTTTGTGCATTCATTCAACCTGGACACCCTCTGCCGAGACTCGTGGTTCCAGATCATGCAGGCGCGGTAAGTGGAGGTCCCCCCCACCCCCGAGATTGGAAAGGTGAGGATTGTGGACCGGGTCATCCTATAGCCGTCCAGGATGCATTGGGGATTAAGAGATTAATTAAGAGATATAAAAGATGAGAGATAATTAAGAGATAAGAGATATTAAGCGATGGGAAATACCCTGGGTAAATCAGAGCTAAAGTTTCAGTTAAAGAGGTTATTGAAAGAGCAGGGAACAACTGTAAAAACTAAGACTTTAGAAAATTTTCTTAAAACTATAGAAACGTGGAGTACCTGGTTCGTCACCAGTGGAGCCCTCAATATTTCTGAATGGAAACAGGTTCGCGGGGATCTTCAAAAAACCTTGAGAAAGGAGGGGCCTGAAGTCCTGCCAATAGCCACGTTCTCCCTTTGGAGACTGATCAGGGATGCTTTGCTTACAGAGAAAGTCCGGGTTAAGCAGGCTTTGGAAGCAACAAAAGAGGTGTTATCTGAGATCCAAGATAGCGAGACTAAAGCTTCTCTTTGTTCTGATGTGGCCTCCGACACAGAGGCAGAACCGCTCCCTCAGCCTGCTAAGGGGAGGCCCGGTAAGGTAGAGGAGAGAAAGATTAAAAAGAAAAAACCTCCAGACTGGGAAGAGGGAATTGAGTCACGGGACAGAGTTTCCTCTCAGAATTTAGGGGCTCGTCCCAAGCAAAATTCTTCGACGCAGACACGCCTCTATCCCTCTTTGTCTGATTTTGAAGAGAGCTTGGGAGAATCAACAGGCTCAGAGGAAGAAACTTTAGAGGGAGAAATCGCAGCACTGCAGCGGGAATTACGCAGGGTCTGTTTAAAAGAAAAGACAAAAAGGACCTCTGGGGAGAAGGATAAACCCCCTCCCTATCCTCTTTCTGATACAATTAGGACCTCTGACCCCTCCCTTTCAGTCGGGCTCGGAGGAGGCTCCCTACGGAGGCGTTAAGTGCTACCCAGTGATTGCCCCTGTTCTGGAAATTCCAGATCTCAACAATTCAGGGCAGGTTTTTCGCTTTCATGAACCTCTGACTTTTAAGGATTTAAAACAATTAAAGGAAGCTACCAGCCTTTATGGCACCCAAGACCCATTTGCGTTATCTCTTAAGGAGTCTTTTAGGGCTCTTAACCTCACCCCGAGTGATTGGCAGCAGCTCTGCCGTGCTGTGCTTAGTGGGGGGGGGGGCTTTCTTATTTGGAGAGGGGAGTTTCAGAATAGATGTACTCAGACTGCCGCTCAAAATGCGCTGCATGGGCAACTCCAAAGAAACGCTGACATGTTTGCAGGGACAGATGCTTTTGGGACCATCCAGCAACAAATTCAGTATGATCTGGCAGAGATTATTTGGAGATGTTCAATGGATCCGTTCCTTCCTTCCCATTCCTACGGGAGTTCTTAAGACCCTTTATGACATGCTGCCTGGGGACCCTTCCCCTGCCTCCCCCAGGATCATGACTCCAGCAGCAAAAGAAGCCCTAGATGCCTTGCTTAATGCTATTGAGCGAGCACATCTCCGCCGCCTCGATTATGCTTGCCCTTTTTATTTCATGGTCTTTTCTTCACAATTTTCACCTACTGGCGTTTTTTGGCAAGGGGGACCCATTTATTGGTTACATTTACCTGCTTCCCCTAAGAAGGTAGTGACCCCATATTATGAAATGGTGCTACAGCTCCTATGAAAGGCATATGATTTTAGTTTACAGGTTTTTGGCAGGATCCCAAATAAATTTCTAATCCCTTATCAAAAAAAGGAAATAACAAGGCTACAGAGGGTCCAAGATGAATGGACCTTGTTCATCGCAACCACTGGAGCAATTTTTGATAACCATTATCCTGATTCCCGTTTAATTTCATTTTTTAAGAATCATCCTGTTATCTTTCCAAGAATTATTAAAACTTCCCCCCTTAAGGGAGTGCGCTCAGTGTTTACTGATGGTTCTTCCAAGGGCTATGCAGTGGTGGTCTCTGGTTCAATTAAAGAAAAACAGACCCTAGGTCCAATTTCTGCCCAAGCTGCAGAACTCATGGCCTGCCTTATGGCCTTTTCTCTTTTCAAGGATCAACCCTTCATTTTGTATACTGATAGTATATATGTTGCAAGGATTGTTGGGCCATTGGAAACCTCGCCATACATGTGTTCTGCCTCCCTTTATGCTTGTCTCCTTTAATGAGTCGGTCGGGGAGGATGGTGTCCTTAATTGCTCTTCCAGCTCCTGCTTTTTGAGCAACTGCTGGTCCCCGACGGATGAGTCCGTGCTGATGGTGAGAATTCCTGCCCTGGTTCCTCTGGTGGTAGAAGACCCACATGATGGACGAGAGCTTATCTTGTATGGAGAAAGAAGAGACTTTGGGATCACCGCCGCAGTCATTGCAGCTATTGCCATATCAGCCACAGCTGCCACCGTTGCAGAAATCACCGTGTCCCAGAATGCAGCTACTGCAGAGACTGTTAACACTCTTGCTGCCCGTGTTACCCAGGCCTTAGAGACTCAAAATACCATTAGCTCACATATTCAATTGGGGATGTTATATTTAAATCAGCAAACAGCCTTATTGCAGGAACAGATTAATGTGTTGTGGATGGTGCAACAAGCCTCTTGCTCTCATTTTTTATCATTCTGCCTGTGTGACCCTTATGGAAGTGAAAAATATGTCCTTTGAGGTGCAACGCCTTAATTCTTACCTTAGGGGGCCTTGGAATGATTCTTTGTAAACTTTACCCACTCTTTGGTACATCAGATTATTGCAATTAATGAAACTCGTGTTAAACCTGTATCTGCTGAGGTATGGTGGAATACCATGGCCCAGATTGGGGGTTGGGCACAGCGATGGGAAGGTGCCTTATCCCTGGGGATCTTGGGACTAGTAGGGGTGGCAGTAGGTCTGCTCCTCTTAAAACGACTCCTAAACACCTTCACCATGACTGAGCTTGTCCACCATCAGGTGTTACTCAGTCTGGTCCATGACTCTCCCGGAAGTCATGAGGTATGGCTGCAGATGCTGAAAAAATGAGGGTCTCCAAGGATGGGCAACCTGTGAGGAGACACCCCCCCCCCACCTAAGACAGGGCATCGGGGGGCCCAATGACGGGTAAGGGAAGGCACTTCCCTCGCAGGACCTAAGATAGGACCCCTCATTATAAAGTAAAGTTGGGGGAATTATGGAAACTGCAGCCCCAAGTTACTTATCCCTGCCCCCATTTGAGGTGCTTATCTGCAAAGAAAATATAATAAATTCCCTCTGCTCTTGGAACTGGGAAAGGAATTTTAAGTGCATGGTGACCATTCCTTGATCCCTGCTGAGGTCAGGTTACAATCCCTTTGCAGCCCCCTCCTCATTTGGTGCCATGGTATAAAAGCTAGCCCCAGCAGAACAATAAAGAAGCTGCTGTTCCACCTCAACCTCGTGCTTTGTGCATTCATTCAACCTGGACACCCTCTGCCGAGACTCGTGGTTCCAGACCGTGCAGGTGCGGTAGCCATCTATTCCAACCCGTGGGATGGGAACTGGGATCCCTGAAAAACCTAGAGGAGAGGAATGGAGGGGCAAGAGACGTGAGAAATGACGGCAAGACGGGATTTCTGATCAAGCCTTCTCGTTTATTTCCTCAGAAGCTGTTATATAGCAAACGGGCAAAGGGGGGAAGGGAAAGGCCTCAGGAAACTCAGGTCTGCTGGAATTCAGGTCAGGAGACAACCCTAGCTGATAAGTAAATACTGAGGGTCTGTGATTGTTGACTAACAAAGGAAAATGCTAACTGATTCTGGAGCCTGGTGCCTGTGGGTCTCTGCTAGGAGATAAGACACCAGGTTGATTTCCTAGACCCTGTAGAGGGGATAGAGGTAAATATTTTTCTTAACTTGTGAGTTTAAGATGGTTGTAAACAAAATGCAGATCTCAAAATACAGGTCTTTGCTTCCGGCACTCCTCTTCTGGCTTTGGAACATTCTGTTTCTTTTCAGTGAGGATCATCTTGATGTGGCAGGAGGAGTTCATGTATGGGTTAATTTGGCCATGAGCTCTGTAAGTTCGTTGGCACATCTTACATGTTTTGTTCACCTGGATGCGCTCAATGACTAGAGTCTACATCTAAACCCTCAGTTCAGCATTGCTCTCTGCATTTTTAAACAAGTGCAGCAAAAATTCCATACTCTTTTTTGGTTGCCAACCCTGTGTCCAACCCACTGTTTGGCCTGGACGCACTACCAACTCCACCATTGTACCATCAGAATGGCACACACTGCTTCTTCAGAGTGACATCTTTCAGATACTTGGTGGCTTTCCAAATATGCATACCCTTGATTGCCGCACCAGCGCAGGCTGGAACCAAGAATCTCAGCGGAGGGTGTCCAGGTTGAATGAATGCACAGAGCACGAGGTTGAGGTGGAACAGCAGCTTCTTTATTGTTCTGCTGGGGCTAGCTTTTATACCATGGCACCAAATGAGGAGGGGGCTGTGAAGGGACTGTAACCTGACCCCAGCAGGGATCAAGGAATGGTCACCATGCACTCAAAATTCCTTCCCCAACTCCAGGAGCAGAGGGAATTTATTATGTTTTCTTTGCAGATACGCACCTCAAATGGGGGCAGGGATATCTAACTCGGGGCTGCTGTTCCCACACTTGATGGCCTGGGGCACTTCACAGGTGTTCTTAAAGTGAACCTGAAAGTTTGATCCTCTTGATTTCCATGATTTCATAGGGTTTTCACAGGTCACCTCTGGCTGCTTATAGGAAGAGCATCTCTCTAGTCTTGAAGGATTATTCTATTACAAGTTGACCATGAGTTTTATGAAGCAAATGCTAAGAAAATTTAGGACTATAGTCAAATCCTGACTGGAGTATTCTGTAAGGCTGGTGTAGAGGGCCGCAACCACACTCTCCACCATAAGATGGCGCTACACTGCCAGGTGAGCAAGAAAGCGCACATGTGTTGGTAACTTTCCACCACTGCTATCCCCGCCTACTCCCGAGGCATTCACCTGGGATTATGGACAGTTGACCTATCCAAGAGTGACACGTCCGAAGCAAGGACTGCTTCCTTTATATAGGGCTGGGCTCACCTTGTTCTGGGTCTCCACCATGTGGCTTATGCTCTAGCTCCCAAGAAGCATTAAAGCCTTTCTGCAGAAGAATCCTGTGTCCCGCGTGGTTCTTGCAGGCCAGGCGAGACCGAGCGCGGGACAGGCTGGGTCACCTCAACCAGTCACCTTGAAGTTGGATGTAAAACTCAGATGAAACTCCAACATAAACGCTCTGAGATGTTGAATCATCTGGACTATCCACACCTATTGGTATATTTTCTATCTTTACCTGGCTTTTGTTGTTGTTATTGTTGAGACAGGGTTTCTCTGTGTAACTGTCCTAGCTGTCCTGAACTATCTCTTATAAGCAAGGCTGGCCTTGAACTCACAGAGATCTGCCTGCCTTTCCCTTGGATTAAAGGTGTGTGCCACCACCACCCAGCTACATGGTTTTTTTTTATTACTCTATTTTTTAACTTTATTTTATGTACATTTATGTATTGCCTGCATGTATGTGTGAAGGTGTTGAATCCCCTGGAATTGGAGTTTACAGATAGTTGTGAGCTGCCATGTGGGTTCTGGAAATTGAACCTGGGTCCTCTGGAAGAGCAGCCAGCTCTTAACCGCTAAACCATTTCTCCAGTCCCCTTTTTTCTATTTTTTTACTCTGTTTCTTTTTTAAGGTCTTTATCTTTTTTCTTTTCTTCCCCAAGCCTATGTATATTTTTAAACACACTGTAAACTGTTTAGAGGTTATTTCCACCTGAATCTCTCTTTACTGTATATCTCTATCTTTTTCTAACCACATGAGTCTTTTTATATATATATGTATGTATTTTTGTTTGTTTGTTTGTTTATCATGTATACAGTATTCTGTCTGCAGGACCAGAAGAGGGCACCAGGCCTCATTACAGATGGTTGTGAGCCACCATGTGGTTGCTGGGAATTGAACTCAGGACCTTTGGAAGAACAGGCAATGCTCTTAACCGCTGAGCCATCTCTCCAGCCCCCCACATGAGTCTTTAATCTGCTAAGTAGCATGGTTAGGACAGCTTTGGTGGCTGGATCTGCTCATTTCTTGGCTTCCTGAGAGTCTAGCTTCATGGCAGAGGTACTGGCAGGAGCCACGTTTATTGCCACAACTCTACGGAGTTTCTAGGTCCATATCACCACCAAGAAGCATACCATTGGTTGCTCATAAACACCATTTAAGTGTTTTGTAGCAGGGCCCTTAAAAGAACAGCACATTTTTTGCCACTAACACTGAGTCAAGAAGTCTCTCTTTTTTATTTTTTTGGTTTTTTTACCTGTTCATTTTTTGTGACAGGTTTCTCTATGTAGCCTTGGCTGTCCTGGAACTTGTTCTGTAGACCAAACTGGCCTTGAACTCACAGAGATTCACCTGCCTCTGCCTCCCAAGTGCTGGGATTGAAGGCCTGTGCCACCACCACCTGGCCATGAAGCCTCTCTTAAAGGAGTCACATCTATGGTTGCTGTTAACAAACAGAGCCCTCCTGAGAAAATGCTGCTACCAAGAAGTCATGCTTGAGTCTGTTCTTTTGTGTCTAGAATCCCTTCCCAATCTCTCTCAGGTTTTATGTGGATATAGTTGCCCCACATTGAGCGCCAATTGGTCTTAGTAATAAAAACCTGGAGCCAGGTATTGGGGTAAATGCTGAAAGATCAGAGAGAGGATGGAGCAAACTGCAGCCAACTCTCATCTTGTAACTCCTCAGCTGGAAAGGGTCAACCTCCTGTCTCCTCCCACCTTACATTCCTCTCTCCACAAAGCTATATCACTTCCTGTCTGCCTGTAGAGGCCTCCAGACCTCTGTGGTTAACTAGTGGCTAGGTATGCCCTCTGATCTCCAGGCAAGATTATTTATAGAGTACAAACAAGGTATCACCGCACATATGTATTACTTGCATGTATGTCTGTGTACCACATTCATGAATTGCCTGCAGAGGCCAGAAGAGAGAACTAGATCCTTTGGGACTGGAGTTACAGACATCTGTGAGCTGCCGTCTGAACTCTGGGAACTAAAGTGAGGGTCTTTGCAAGGGCAGACAGTATTCTCAACCACTGAGTCATCTCTTCAGCCCAAGCCGGGGTTCTTTGTTTGATAATGGAACAGAAATTTAGAAAAGTTAGCAAGATAGCTTAGTGAATAAAGTTGCCTGCCCTCAAGTTCAAGACCCTGGGCTTTATTCCCAGGCCTCCCTTGTTTGAAATAGTGAATCAGCCCTGAAGAGTTGTCCTCATGCCGTGACACACATACACCTGCACAGAAACACACTCTCGTGTACAAACACACAAAATAAACACATTAAGAGAACAGAGTGATTACTATGATTACAGGAGGTTTAGAGAAAGAGAATCTCGACTTGCAGGACGCTTTATGAAATGCTGTATCTCTCCAAGTTCCCAGTTGCCATAGTGAAAATAAGTGAATATTGTCAGCTGTTGAATAGTTCCCAGAAATCACTATGGAAACTGGAGAGTCAGGCTCAGACCAACTGCTTCATGATCAGTGTTTGTCTGGTAAGGGCCCCCTTATGTACTATCCACCACCTCTGACATCACTAACTCCATAGGATGTAGCTGCCATGGAAACCACAAGGGGCTGCCATCTATACCACACTTCCATTGTCTTCCATCCTTTTCAAGGGTAACAGAGTCAAAACGCAAGAGAGATGTATGTGATTGGCTCAGCCCAAGTAAGAGTCAGCCACAAGCTGCAAAGGAGGCTGGAAACGTGCAAATATGACACTTTTAGTGTCTCTATTCAGAAGTGTTTTACTGGTGGTTGGGGCCTAGGCTGGATGTTCCCCAGTTCTTGGCTTCTTATTCACACAGATCTGCAGCAGTGGAAAGGTAACTTTGTTCAAAGGGAAGTAATAATGCATATAAGAGATGTGTACTATGACCACATTGATACTGATCAGAAGTGAAGATACTCAAGAGTCCTGTCTATTGATGGATATATTTTTTTAGTTTTATGTGTGTTGATGTTTTGCCTCCATGCTTGTCTGTATGGAACTGGAGTTACAGACAGTTGTGAGCTGCCATGTGGGTTCTGGGAATTGAACTTGGGTCCTCTGGAAGAGCAGTCAGTGTCTTTAACCACTGAGCCATCTTTCCAGCCCAACTGATATTTTTTTTCAGAAGATATTTTCTTTGGCTAACCATGAAATCTCTCCTCAGCGTTATCAATGCACCCCACATTTTGTTGCACAGTTAGGGGTGGCTCTACCCATGCCAGGAAGAAGAAAGTTGCTAAGGTACATTTAAGAAATGATGAGATTTTTGTCTTGAAGATTATGAAATCAGATCCTCCAAAATTCCAAGACAAAGATGCATTTTCATGGGCTCCCTGAGCACACAGCTCATCGATTGGCTCGAGTGGCAGGCCCGAGAGCTCCTGTCTATAAGCCATGCCTAGTGCCAGGCTCCAATCACACTCAGCATTTACATGGATGCTGGGGGTTGGAACTCAGGTTCTGATTGTGAGACAAGCATTTTAATAACTGAGCCATCACCCTAGTCCCCCAAAGTCAAGATTTTCAGTTAGAATGTAGCAGTCAGTTTTCAGCCTATCAGACATTTTCCATTTGAGAGAAATGAAAGAAATCGGTCAGAGCGACCTAATTGTTTTCTGCCAGAGTCACGCTGTTTAGGCTAGGCTAAAACATTTTGTACCTGACAAGGGCCAGGAGCCGATAACAACTTCATTGGTAACTGACCTCTTCTCAGCTCATGGATTTGGGTAGAATTGCAAACTGGGTGTAGGAAAGGCTCGGCAGGAACATTCCTTTCCCTCAGCTATAGGAACTGGCCAAGGGAGGCTATGCTAAGAGAGAAGCAGTGAGGGGCTGGAGAGATGGCTCAGAGGTTAAGACCATTTGCTGCTCTGCTCAGGATCAAGTCCAGTTCTCAGCACCCACAAGGCAGCTCACAAACCACTGTAACTCCAATTTCGGGAGGATCCAACACCCATTTTTTAACCTCTTGGACTTCTGCTGGTACACGGTGCACACACACACACACACACACACACACACACACACACCCCTCAGGCACACACATACACACGATAGATAATTCTTTTTTTGATTTTCAAGACAGGGTTTCTCCGTAGTTTTTGGTGCCTGTCCTGGAACTAGCTCTTGTAGACCAGGCTGGCCTCGAACTCACAGGGATCCACCTGGCTCTGCCTCCCGAGTGCTGGGATTAAAGGCATGCGCCACCACCGCCCGGCTAGATAATTCTTTTTTAATGGACAAGGGAATGTTATCTCTTGGAGGGAAGCAGCAACTCTTGACTGAGTTTGAAGGCTGAGGGCTCTGAGCTCACAGCAGCTCTCCTGATGTCTGGAGGAGATGCTAACATGGAAGCCGCAGACCTTGACTTTGGCAATACCCTTTGACCTCTGTCACCTCCTCAAAGACCTTTCTCCAGGCTTATCAATGGTTTTTTAACCAAATAAAAATCATATTGGGTGTTTATTTTACTTTTTAAAACCTACTATTCTGCTGTAATCATTTTAAGCCTAGAGATTTAAATCTAATAACTTGACTTCACAGCTGCAGGAGAACCCTAGAACAGCGAGTTACCGTCTCGCTTTTATAAATAAAGGGTTCTTTCCTCTCTGACGCCAAACCCGAATCTTTCTCACTGCCACTTCTCCAGCTCTCTGAGTCTTCCGTGCTAATTCAGCAATTTAATTCAGACACCACCCCCAGTATGTGAAACCCGTGGGTGAGGGGACTCGTCTCATGACTGTTCCCACTTCAGATGAGTGATATAAGTATTCAGCACTTCTGTTTGACTTAGTTACAAAGTTGGGGGTTCCCTTGATTCACCAAGCCTGTTCCTAGGTTCTATAACTCACTAAAGAAGACCCAAAGAACTCAGTAAAATGCTTTATTTACCACTATTACTGTTTTATAAAGGATACATCTCAGAAATACTCAAATGGAGTTTCAAAAGGCAAGATATAAGGGGTGTACTTGTGTGTGTATATGTGTGTGTGTGTGTTTCACACTTTCATACTTTTTCTTGGGATATCATCTTCCCTGAACATTGTCTTCACCAACCTGGAAGATCATGTTCAGACGTCTTCTTGTTATAACATGGGTCATATAACTCAGTTAGTAGAGTGCTCTCCTAGCACACGGGAAGTCTTGGACTTTATCCCCAGGACTGCACAAACAGGATGTGGTAGTACAGATCTATCCATAATTCTAGCAACTCAGGAGGTCAGAAGACAGAAGTGTCAAAAGTTCAAGGCCATCCTTAGCTATAAAGTAAGCTTAAGGCCTGCCTGGACTATAGGCAACCTTGACAAAAGAAGAGGAAGGAAGGAAGGCCAGTGGGGAGGAGGGAGTTTTTGCAGAGCTAGGCAGGTACGGGGAACACAGGTCTGGAACCCAGCACTTCAGAATCGGAAGCAGGAGGATTCAGTCAGAGGTCAGCCTGGGTTGCATAAGACCCTTTCTCAAAATTAAATAAATTAGTTAATAACTCAGCAGACAGAGCACTTGTGTAAGCCTGAAGAGTCAAGGTTGATTCCAGGATCTCATATAAAGGCGGAAGGAGAGAAAGAACTTCACAAAGTCATCTGCTGCCTCAGAGTGAACACACGGTATAAACACACCATAGACCAGAGAGGAAAAGGCAAGACCTAGGAAGAAAAGAAGGAAGAAAATAAAACCACAGAACACAACCTCTAGCACTATTCTTTGTATTCTTTTTTAAAGAAGATACTGCTTTTTTTTTTTTTTTTCCTGACTGCTAACATTTTATATTGTGGGATAAGCAAATCAACATCCTTGGAAATGATTTACCTGTTAAACTTTCTCAAGAATACAATGTTTTTACTCCAGTCCTTTCTGTTTTCTTCCTTTCCTGTCACAGAGTGGGGACAGCAACAGCTCATCCTCAGGAAAGGGGTCCTGGAGGATTTTGAGACTAACATACTTGGATCAAGAATGGGGGAGGGGTAACTTCACTTCAGAGGCAGATTCTCAGTGTGCTCAAACAACACATGGCAATTCACCAAAATAATGTGCATCCCACCCTGGATTTCAACCACAAGTCTCGAAGGTTCGGTTCGAAAGGTGCACAGCTAACAGTGTTCAATTCTTCTTCCCCAACTACCTGAGTTTCTGCCTTTTCCTAGTTTCTGGTCCAAACATTCCTTGCTGCCATCCATGCATGCATTCAAGGAATTTTATGATTCTGAGTAGGAAGTTTGGACATAAAGACTTACTTTACCATGCTTCCAGAAAAGGTTGAGTTTGTTACAAATGTTTGTATCACTTCTCGTCTGTTTTAAAATAAATTTATTGAGGTATAGTCTATATATCAACATCAGCCAATTAACTGTGTAGTTCCATGAGTCTGACAAACGTGTGCATTCATGTAAACCCCACCACCATCAACAGCTAGGTTTTCATCGCCTAAGACCCTCTCTTCGCCTCCCTCTGTGGTCATTCCCTCACATTACCCAGGCTCCAGGCAGCTGTTGCCCTGATGCTGCTGTATGTCTTTTGCCTTTCAAAGAATGTTGTAGAATCATTAAGGTGTGTTACTTCTGTTTTATGCTCTGGAACATTTGTTTGATGATACAAAGATGCGTTTGATTAAATAAAATTTCACCTGCAGTCAGGAGGTTGAGGCAGCAACTAGCTAACAGGAAGTGTAAGGAGGAGCCAGATGGAGAAGGGGTTATAAGGAGGGGCGAGGAAAGGCACAAGGACTTCTTGGGAGACTTAGGTGAGTTGCTTGCTATTCAGTCACTCTGAGGAGCAGGGTTCTAGCTCAGCCTTTTAATCTCGAGTTCTTTTTAGGGACAGAGATTCAGGTAAGTTCCCTTTGCAGCTTTGAAAGAGCCAGTGCCCGAGGGAACAGAGGCTGAGGCTCTAGCTGAGCCGGTAGCAGCAGAGCTTCTATTGCTGACTAGGAGAGCTGTAGCTTAAAAGGCAGCAGCAATTCAAAAAGAGGACAACACAAGAATTTATGGTTTCTTTTACAACATCTCTTCCTAATTTTTATTTTTTGTTTTATTGTGTGTGTATCAGTGTTCTGTCTGCATGCACACATCCCTTGCATGCCTGTTATCTGCAGAGGCCAAAACAAGACACTGAATCCCTTGGAACTAGAAGTTTTTAGGCTGCCAGTGTGTCCCAGGGTGCTGGGAATCAACCCAGATTTCCTGGCAGAGCAGCCAGTGCTCCTAACTCCTGAAACATCTCTCCAACCCCATGCAAGTAATTTTTGGTTTGCTTTTTATTTTTAAGACAGTCTCTCACTTTGTAGCTCTGGCTAGCCTGGAACTTACAATGTAGACCAGGCTAGTCTGGAACGCACAGAGATTTGTCTGTGGAGTGCCAGAACTGATTAATTATCAGTCATGCAGGTAATTTTTTTTGTTTTGTTTTGTTTTATTTTGTTTGTTTTCCAAGACACAATTTCTCTTTGGAACTTTGGAGCCTGTCCTGGAACTAGCTCTTGTAGACCAGGCTGGCCTCAAACTCACAGAAATCTGCCTCCTGAGTGCTGGGATTAAAGGCGTGTGCCACCACTGCCCGGCTCATGCAGGTAATTTTTTGAAAGAAAGTTTCTGCATATTTCAGAACAGAGAAAAAGGAGTTAATACTTAGGAGGAGAGGCGCTTATATGGAGATATGATCTGGAAAATTCCTGCTGTGTATTCCATGACAAATAAATACTGTCTTTTTTTTTTTTCCTCAAATCTAAAGGCCCAATTCATCATTTAATACGAATTAATAAAGTTTCAGAGCCTGGCCTTAAAAGTTAAGTGTCAAAATTAATTTTAAAAGTATGGTGGCACACACTTTAATTATTTCTGCAAAGTGAGATGCTGTCTCTAAAGAAAAGATTTAACAGATGTCTCTGAAAACAAATGTTGCATACACATACATGCAGACTAAAGACTCATATACATAAAATAAGATATATAGACCTTAAAAAAATTCGCTTCAGAGAATGCAAACAATTGTGGAAGAAGCTCCCCTTAGAGGTGAGATTTCCAGCCATTTCCACCTGGAGCCACAGCGTCTGGAATCATAGTGTAGTTACAAGTTTTTGTAAACATGGGTGCCAAAATGTCTTTGTCATCTATAGCTGAGCAAACCTTCTGCAACCTGAGCACCACACTTGTTTGCTCTCTCCATTTCTTTTGGTTCAGACAAACTTTTCTGGGTGAAACAGTTGCTTGACTACTCTCTGGTCAGCAGACAGACAGTCTTCTCATCTTTGCCTCTCTCTAATTTGTTTCCTGGGAGTGTAACTAGTTTATGGAGGGTCTCACCATGTAGCCCTGGCTGGACTGGAACTCCATATGTAGTTTATGTTGCCCTCGAACTCCTATTCATTCATTTATTATTAAAAATATCTTTAGTTTACCCTGGCAATCTCATACAAGTAGACAATCATCTTGTTTCTCTCTATTCCTAACTCCTTCCTCCCTGACTTTGCCTGGAAGCCCATGGATGCAGCCCCTTTTTACCTTCGTGCCTTCTGTTGTTGCTGTTTTGTAAGCCGTTGAGTTCATTTAGTGCTGCCCACTGGAAGCTTAGCCCTTCTTCTTGGCTTGACCTTGTGTAGAAGACGCAGCGCAGTGAGTCCTTGAGGGCCTTGGCCAAGGGAGGTAATGTGAAGAGAGCTCCGCGCGCGCCACTTCTTCCCCGCCTTGCAGTTCTTACACCTTTCCCAGTCACTCTTCCGAAATGTTCCCTGAGCCTTGGTCAGTGTGCAAGCCCCTCTGCATTCACTGCTGCCCAAGGTCGGGAGCAGCACTAACCTGGGTGTATCAACATAAACACTTAGAGGGCCTTTTGACAATATGTCCTCTTGGCAGGACAGAGTAGCAGGTTCCTCCCTAGAGCCTATGACCTCCTGAGCCATATGCTTTTGACCAGGCCCACAGGAAAGCATGGGCCACAGGCTTTATTGAGGTTTCTGAAGAAAAAATTCGGGAGAGTAAATAGTTGAGGAGTGGCTACTTTGAATAGGACTTTGGAACACAGGAGGAGTTTCTAGTGCTGGGAGCCCTGCCCTAAGGGATTCTGGGCAGAGGAGACAAAAGTTGGAATATGGAGTGAGATAAGGAAACAGTTAGTGGTAGGAGCTCAGGATTAATGTGGGAATTTGTCATATTCTTGCTACCTGCAAACGTTGGGTCCAAGAATGAATTATACAGTGATTTGGCCCTGTGACTAAAGACCGCCAAACAGACAAACCCAGAGTGAGATGACATAGAACAGTACTTCTTTTTTTCCCTTTATTTTTATAAGTTGATTTTATTGAGTTATACCTTTTTTTCTACTCCCCTCTCCTTCAACCCTCTCCAATGGTACCCATGCTCCCAATTTACTCAGGAGATCCTGTCTTTTTCTACTTCCCATATAGATTAGATCCATGTATGTCTCTTAGGGTACTCATTGTTCTCTAGGTTCTCCGGGATTGTGATTTGTCGGCTGGTTTTCTTTACTTTGTGTTTAAAAGCCACTTATGAGTGAGTACATATGATAATTGTCTTTCTGGGTCTGGGTTACCTCACTCAATATGATATTTTCTAGATCCATTTATTTGCCTGCCAAATTTCAAGATGTCATTATTTTTTCTGCTGTATAGTACTCCATTGTGTAAATGTACCACATTTTCCTTACCCATTCTTTGGTTGAGGGGCACTTAGGTTGCTTCCAGGTTCTGGCTATGACAAACAAAGCTACTATGAACATAGTTGAGCACATGTCCTTGTGGTAGGATTGAGTATCCTTTGGGTATATACCCAAAAGTTGTATTTCTGGGTCTCTAGGAAAGTTGTTTCCTAGTTTAATGAGAAATCGTCATATTGATTTCCAAAGAGGTTATACCAGTTTGCACTCCCATCAGCAATGCAGGAGTGTTCACTTTTCCCCACAACCTCTCCAGCATAAGTTGTCATCAGTGTTTTTCATCTTGGCCATTCTTACAGGTGGAAGATGAAATCTCAGAGTTGTTTTGATTTGCATTTCTCTGATGACTAAGGATGCTGAACATTTCCTTAAGTGTCTGTCAGCCATTTTAGATTCCTCTGTTGAGAGTTCTCTGTTTAGGTCTGTATTCCATTTTTTTTATTGGATTATTTGTTCTTTTGATGACCAATTTCTTGAGTTCTTTGTACATTTTGGAGATTAGTCCTCTATCCAATGTGGAGTTAGTGAAGATCTTTTCCCATTCTGTAGGCTGTCATTTTGTCTTGTTGACCATGTCCTTTGCTTTACAGAAGCTTCTCAGTTTCAGGAGGTCCCATTTATTAATTGTTTCTCTCAGTGTCTGTGCTGCTGGGGTTATATTTAGGAAGTGGTCTCTTGTGCCAATGCATTCAAGTGTATTTCCCAATTTCTCTTCTATGAGATTCAGTGTGTTGAGGTCTTTGATCCATTTGGACTTGAGTTTTGTGCATGGTGATAGATATGGGTTTATTTTCATTTTTCTACATGTTGATATCCAGTTATGCCAGCACCACTTGTTAAATATGCTTTCTTTTTTCCATTTGATATTTTTTGCTTCTTTGTCAAAAATCAGGTGTTCATAGGTGTGTGGTTAATATCTGGGTCTTTGATATGGTTTCATTGGTCCTCCTGTCTGTTTTTATGCCAATATCAGGCAGTTTTCAGTACTGTAGCTCTGTAGTAGAGTTTGAAGTCAGGGATGGTGATGCCTCCAGAATAGGACAGTACTTTTACTGGGAAGCCTAGGATAAGGAAAAAGTGACTACAGACACGTGGCTGGAACACGGAGCAACTGTGATTCCTGTCACTGCAGGGAAACGACAGCCAAGAGAAGGAAGAACAAAGTACAAATAACAATTAAGGATTTTAGAGCCAAGTGTGGTATCATAGGCCTGCAATCCCAATGCTTGGGAGGTGGAGGCAGGAGAATCACAGTTCCTGGCCAGTCAGGACTGCACAGTGAGAGTCTGTTTGAAATTCAGGTTGTCAGGCTTGGTGACAGGCATCCTAAGTCATCCCACTTGCCCTTGTTAAAAAGCATTCTTTTGAGGGGAAGTAAAAGCTTTCACTGTAGAGGTCTTCCATCTCCTTGGTTAAGTTTATTCCAAGTTTTTATTTGTTTTGTATTCTGTATTTTTTTGTTGTTGTTGTCCCTACTTTTTTTTCTTTTCTTTTTTTTAATATTTATTTATTTATTTATTTATTTATTTATTTATTTATTTATTTATTATGTATACAATGTTCTGTCTGTGTGTATGCCTGCATGCCAGAAGAGGGCACCAGACTTCATTACAGATGGTTGTAAGCCACCATGTGGTTGCTTGGAATTGAACTTAGGACCTTTGGAAGAGCAGGCAATGCTCTTTACCTCTGAGCCATCTCTCCAGCCCCCCTACTTTTTAACAGTGTCTCATTATATGTAGTCATGGCTAGCCTGGAACTTGCTATGTAGACCAGGCTGGCCTCAAACTCAGAGATCCATCTGCGTCTGTCTCCCAAATGCTGTGATCAAGTGTAAATACCACCATAACTGGGTTTGAATTCTCTCTCTCTTTGTCTCTCTGTCTCTGTCTGTCTGTCTGTCTGTCTGTCTGTCTGTCTCTCTCTCTCTCTCTCTCTCTCTGTGTGTGTGTGTGTGTGTGTGTGTGTAGTCCTGGCTATCCTGGAACTCATAGACCAGGTTGATCTTGAACTAATACACATTTGCTTACCTCTGCCTCCAAGTGCTGGTACTAAAGACACACACGGCCAGGCCCAGGGATTTGTGTTTCTTTGTTGTTGTTGCTTGTTTGTGGAGGCTACTGTGAATGAGATTGATTCCCTGATTTCTTTCTCCTTGTGTTTTTTTTTTCTCACATATATAAAGACTGCTGACTTCTATATGTTTATTTTGTGTCTCAATACTTTGCTGAGAGTATTGACCAGTTGTAGGGACTTTTTTGGTGGAGTCTTTGGGATCTCTTAAGTATTTCATCATATTATATGCAAATAAGAATAGTTTAATTTCTTTTCTTATCAGTATCCTTTTATTTTCCTTCTCTGGTTGTACTGCTCTAGTTAGGGTGCCGAGCACTATATTGAAAAGGAGTTAGGATGTCATTTTACCAGATGAATTATTACTACATTCCCAGATGTCACTCTCTTTCCTCTCTCCCTTTTCCACCTACAGTTATTTATTTTGTGCTGGGAAGGAAGATGTGGAAGCCAGAGGATAACTTACAAGTGTCCGTTATTTCTCCAGCATGTGGGTTTCAGGGATCAAACTCAGGTCTGTCAGGCTGAGCAGCCAGCATCTTTGCCTGCTAAGCCTCTACCTTTTCCTCCCACCTCCACTCCTCTCTTTCCTTTTTAGATGAGGGTCTCCTGTAGTCCAGGCTGGCCTCAGACTTCCTACATAGCTGAGGATAGCCTACACCTTCTGAGCGCCAGGGCGCAGGAGTACACCACAAGACACAGCCACAGCAGCTGCTTTCAGGGGAAGTTAGCCAGCGCCAGTTCTCCCTCGGAGCTAACTTGCCCCCACCTCCACACCTAGTAGTTCCTTTTTCCTAAAGCACAGGAAGGGCAGGTCTCTTCAGTCTCTGATCTCTGCAGGGTAGTTAGTGTGGGGAGCCCCGAAATCCAAGCCTCCACCAGCCCAGTCCCAACCTGTCTTCCCAGATAATGTCTTTGTCTTCTCTGCCCTAAAGTGTCTCACACTCTAGCCAAATTGGCTTTGCATGGCTTGAGTTTTATGATTTTTTTAAAAATGCTGCAAGATCCCCGGCAGCAGTAGGCAGCAGAAATGCTGTAGGTCCCAAATGGTGGTAGTGGGCCATGTGGCGGCAGACAGTGGGCCCTGGGAGCAGCCAGTCCCAGGCCGAGACTGCTGCCGGTCCCAGAGTTGTGGCTGGTCCCAGGCAGGGAGACATATGGCGGGCAGGCAAGAGACAGAGACATGGATGGACAGGACATGCAGAGTGAGGTTGAATATTTATTCAAGGGGTTATGAAGGGGAAAGAGAGAAGGGAAGAGAGAGAGAGAGGAGAAAGAGACAGAGAGGGGGATAGCAGAGAAGTGGGGAGAGAGGCAGAAGCAAAGCTGCCTCTCCCAGAGGAAGACAGAAAAAGAGTGAGCTCAGGCCAGAAGCTCAAGATCAGCCTGCCTCAGTGGATGGGGGAGGGAGTGGGTGTGGCTTGTCTCTTAAAGAGACAGAAAACCATTACATTGGGCATCACCAAAATCATCATAATGGAACCTTCCCTCAGACAGCCTGATCCTCTAGGCTCCTGACTACACCTGGATACAAGGATTCATTACCTCATGACTGTAGCATGAGGGCCTGTTTGTTGTTGTTTCTGTCCTGTCCGATTCCCGCAGTCATTATGTCCCAAAGAAAATCACACAGAGGTCTTCTTAAGTTATAAACTGATTGGCCTGGCCCATTAGCTCAGGCTTCTTGTTCACTCTTATAACTTATATTAACTCATTATTCTTATCTATGTTAGCCACATGGCTCAGTACCTTTTTCAGTGGGGCAGGTCACATCCTGCTTCTTTGGTGTCTGGACAGGACTGGAGCGAGAGTTTCCTTCTTCCCAGAATTCTCCTTTTCTCATTGCCCTGCCTCTACTTCCTGTCTGGTGGTCCCACCTATAGTTCCTGCCTGGCTATTGGCCAATCAGCATTTATTTAAAATGTAATTGGCAGAATACAGAATTGTTCCCCACCACATGGTGTTTGTTCATTTTATGGAAAAATATGATATGTTTAGGTTGTATTTTCTTGTTCACAAGTAAGATTACGAAGCTTTTACTTCTTTGATTTTATGCTTATCTTTCTTTTTTAAATATTTATTTTTTATTTATATTCATTGGTGTTCTATCTGCATGTTTGTCTGTGTGAAGATGTTAGATCTTCTGGAACTGGAGTTACAGACAGTTGTGAACTGGATGTAGGTGCTGGGAATTGAAGATGGGTCTTCTGGAAGAGTATCCATGCTCTTAACCACTGACCCTTTTCTCCAGTCCCCTCCCAGTTTTTGTTTTGGAAAAAAAATTTCATACAATATATTCTGATCATGGTTTCCCCTCCCCCAACTCCTCTCAGATCTTTTCCACCTTCCTGATCCAACCAACTTTGAACTCTTTCTTTCTCTCACTCTTTAGAAAGCAAACAAACAGACAAAACAAGATGAATTTAAAACAAAAGCACATACCAAACTGGAATTAAAAAAAAAAAAACAACAGAGCAACAACCAAAAAAAAAAAAAAAAAGAAAGAAAGAAAGAAAAGCAAACATACAAAACACACACAAAAATCCATAAAAACTCAAAACCAGAAAACGTAATATACCAGCAAAAGACAGGCAAAAAAATCCAAACAAAGTAGTATGAGACAAAAAGTTCCATTGTGTTTGCTTCATGTTAACTCTTTGCTGCTGGGCAGGACCTGCACATAAGCGTGACTCATGTACTCAGTGAGACTCCATTGGAGGAAACTAAGGTTTCCTTTGTAAACGTCAATGGCAGATAGCTTGGTGAGGAGTGGAAGCCGCTGTCCACTTCTGCCTCTTAGTGCTGGGACCCTGTGTGACCGAACCTGTGCAGGCCTGTGAAGCTGCCACGGTCTCTGCGAGCCCGTTAGTCTTTGGTTTCTAAAAGACAGTGTTTTCTTGGAGTCATTAATTCCCTTTGGCTCTTGTTTATTTGTCTTGTTTTCCAAGACAGGTCTTTCTGTGTAGTTCTGGCTGTCCTGGCACTCATTGTGTAGACCAGGCTGGCCTCTGCCCGTCTCTGCCTCCCAAGTGCTGGAATTAAAGGCTTCCCTTCGACTCTGACAATCTTTCTGCCTCTTCTTCTGCATAGCTCTCTGCACACTGAAGGGAGGGGTGTGATGAAGACGCCCCATTTAGGACTGGGTGTTCCAAGGACCCTCACCTCTACACATCGTGCTGCTGTGGGTCTGTGCTAGTTCCTATCTACTGCAAGCAGAAGCTTCCCCTAGGCCCTGATCTGAGTCTCCTCCCCTTGTGGCCACTGAGGATCCCAGGTAGAAAGTATTTCTAGGTATCTGTGACTGACACAGAGAAATGGAGACAGGCTAGAAGGGAAGGCTGGGAGGGTCCACAGGAAGAGCTAAGCTGGGTCCCCACTAAAAGGTAGTCTCCAAGGGGTGGAGGTAGGATGGGAGGAAGGCCACCTTCAGGCAGGCTGCTACAGGACTAGAGGAGAGATTGGAGAAAGAAGAGTGGAAAACAGGAAGGATAGTGGAAATTGCCTGGCAGAGTCCCAGCCTGGTGTGGCCATTGGGTTCTAGGCAGACAGTGTTTTTAGGTTTAGGAGGCTGACATGAAGGAAGGGAGATGGGCTGGAAGGGACGACCAAGAGGGACTGCCGGATGGAGCTAAGCTGGGTTTGCAGGAGGAAGAACACACAGTCTCCAGGAGTGGAGGTAGGTTGGGTGGTGTGCTTTTAAAAATTGCTATCCTGAGCTGCTACAGGAAAGAGAATTAACAAAATTGTGGTGACTGATCTTGGCTATCAACTTTGACACACCTGGGAAGAGGGAGCTTGAATTTAAGGATTGCCTCCATCAGATTGACTTGGGCATTTTCTTGATGTTAAATGATGTAGGAAGGCCCAGCCCACTGTGGTTGGTATCTTCCCTAGGCAGGTGAACTGGGCTGCGTAAGAAAGCAAGCTAAGCAGGCCAAGCAAGCCCAAAGGAGCAAGCCAGAAGACAACATTCTTCCATGTTTTTTAAAAACATTTATTTATTTATTATGTATACAATATTCTGTCTGTGTGTATGCCTGCAGGCCAGAAGAGGGCACCAGACCTCATTACAGATGGTTGTGAGCCACCATGTGGTTGCTGGGAATTGAACTCAGGACCTTTGGAAGAGCAGGCAATGCCCTTAACCACTGAGCCATCTCTCCAGCCCTCCTCCGTGGTTTCTGCTGTCACACTCCTGCCTTGACTCTTCTTGATAACGAACTGTAGCCTGTAGGATGTAATAAACTCATTCCTCTCCAAGTTCCTCTTGGTCATGGTGTTCATTAGAGCAACAGAAAGCAAGCTAGAACAAAACCCCTGGGAGCATCTCAAAGGTACAGATCGTGCATTATTCATCTTACAGATGAGAACCAGAAATAATCCTTGATATCTACGGTTAAGACTTTTGTTTTGTTTCTCAAGACAGGGTTTCCTGGAACTTGCTCTGTAGACCAGGCTGGCCCTTGAACTCTCAGAGATCTGCATGCTTCTGCCCCTGCAGAAGGCACATAAAGGCATGTGCCATCACCACCAGATTACTGTTAAAGCATTAAAGCGATTCAGAGATGGGCTGGAGAGATCACTCACTTTCTGCTCTTGCAGGGGACCCGAGTTCAGTTCCAGCATTCATATGGCGGCAACCACATGTAATTCCTGTTCCCAAGGATTTAGCACTCTCTTCTGGCTTCAGTGCACAGATACACATGTAGACCAAAACACCCAGACAGATAAGTTAAAAATAAATAAATCTTTTGAAAATAAAATACAGATCAAGTTCTTTTGTTATGGGGCTGGAGAAATGGCTCAGCGGTTAAGAGCACTGGCTGCTCTTCCAGAGGGCCTGGGTTCAATTCCCAGCACCCATATGGTAACTCACAACTGTCTGTAACTCAAGTTCCAAGGGATCTGGCACCCTCACACAGACATACATGCAGCCAAAACACTAATGCAGAAAAAAAAAAAGTTCTTTTGTTAGGAATTGTACTTTTGTACAATGTCAACAAAGATAGTTTTAATATTTACAAGTACAATGTAAAATACAAACAACAAGGACAGACATTAAAAGAAAACTCATGAGAACAATAAGTGCTTGCTGGAGTTATTTTTTCAGAGTTGATTGTGAATTTTTGAGAAATGGGCCAAAACTATGGCTTAAAATAGCAATGATTACACTGAGCGGCAGTGGCACACACCTTTAATCTATGCACTTGGGAGGCAGAAGCAGGTGGATTTCTGTGAATCTGAGGCCAGCCTGGTTTACACAGCTAGGTCCGGGATAGCCGAGGATACAAAAAACCTGCTGTAGGATAACACTTTTGTACACTGTAAAGATTTGTCACTCGTATTGGTTTAATAAAATGCTGACTGGACAGTAACCAGGTAGGAAGTATAAGTAGGGCAACCAGACTAAGAGAATTCTGGGAAGAGGAAAGGCAGAGACATAGTTACCAGCCAGATGCAGAGGAAGCAAGATGAGAATGCCTCACTGAGAAAAGGTACCAAGCCATGTGGCTAAACATAGCCAAGAATTATGGGTTAATTTAAATTGTAAGAGCTAGCTAATAATAAGCCTGAGCTAATGGGCCAAACAGTACATAATTAACATAAGCCTCTGTGTGTTTATTTGGGACTGAATGGTTGTGGGACCATGTAGTGATAATTCATTTGTATTTTAATAAAGTTTGCCTGAAGATCAGAGAGTAAAACAGCTCCACTGATCAGCCTTATGACTGGGCAGTGGCAAAACAGCTTAATCCCAGCAGCCACACTAGTTTGTCATAGAAACTGGGCAGTGCAAGCCTTTAATCCCAGTGGTGTATGCCTTTAATCTAAACCCTAGAAAGAATTATAAGAAGGGAGGAGACAGCTCACAGACACAGTCTCATTCTGAAATTCTTGGAGGCAGCATCGCCATTTCAAACTGAGGCAGAGGTAAGAGCCAGTGACTGACTGTTTTGCTTTTCTGACCTTCAGGCTGAACTTTATTCATTAAAATACAAATGAAATATGACTCCAGGACCATATGAATCAGAAACTTCTTTCTGCAGAAATCCTGTCACGAAAAACAAAAACAAAAAACAACAAAAAAAGGCATGGCTGTGATTATGATTTTGAGCAAGTTTAGCAGTCTGTAATGCAGGTTAGTCATTTCCTGCTGGAGTCCTCTGAGAGGTTTATAAAGTGACCATTTGGAAGATATTAACATAGGCAGACAGAGAAACCGTGACTTAGTTAAGGATCAGTTTTTTTAGTGGTTAAAGATAAACAGGGTATCAGAAAATACAAGCAATACCCTGGTTAAATATAAACCTTTAAATTCATATATGTGTATGCATTTGTATGTGTGTAGTAGTGTGGACCTTCACACGGCATTTATGGAGGTCCTAGGAGAACTTTCTGGAGTTATTCTCATCTTCTATTTTGTTGAGGAAGGGTCTCTGTTGCTGTTTCTGCCACTTTGTCATGTGTTATAGGCTAGCAGGCCCGAGAGTTCTGAGTGCTGGGATCATACACATATACCACAACATCTGGTTTTCTCTGTGAGGCCCATGGATGGACCTCACATCCTCAGGTATAAAAAGTAAGCGCTGTTAACCACCACGCCACCTCTCTAGCATTCTTTGTTTTTTTTGGGGGGGGTTTGGTTATTTAGGGTTATGTGTTTATTTTTTTTATTATTGATATTTATTGAGCTCTACATTTTTCTCTGCTCCCCTCCTCTTCCCTTCCCCCTTCAATCCTCCCCCAAGGTCCCCATGCTTCCAATTTACTCAGGAGATCTTGTCTTTTTCTACTTCCCATGTAGATTAGATCTATGTAAGTCTCTCTTAGTGTCCGCATTGTTGTCTAGGTTCTCTGGAATTGTGGTTTGTAGGCTGGCTTTCTTTGCTTTATGTTTAAAAACCACCTATGAGTGAGTACATGTGATAACTGTGATGACTGTCTTTCTGTGCAGCTCACTTAGTTTTAAGCCAGTTAAATGAACACACGCATTCTCTGGGGTCAGCCAGAGAGCAAAGCAGTGTTAGAGGAGCTCCTCTTTATTTTAAACAGGGACTGGAGCCTAGTTTCACACCAGAGTAATGTGTGTGTGTGTGTATGCATAAATTTTTATTTTAAGAATGTTTTTCTTTTCTTTCTTTCTTTCTATTTTTTTTTGTCTTTTGTTTTTGTTTCATTTTTCGAGACAGAGTTTCTTTCTCTGTAACTTTGGAGTCTGTCCCGGAACTCTTTAGACCAGCCTGGCCTCAAACCCAGAGATCTGCCTGCCTCTGCCTCCGGAGTGGTGGGATTAAAATCGTGCGCCACAAGTGCAGCGCTGCTGCTTGGATTAAAAAAAAAAGACTTTTTACTTATTTTTTCTCTTGGTCCCACATAAATCTGAGGATTAGAGAATATTATATTTCATAATCAGTTGGCTGCATTTAACAAAGCTCCCAATGGCCTTCGACAGTGAGTTCTCTGGTATAAACAAGAAGGGAGAAGGGAGAGAAAATACAGAGAGTCAAACAGCTCTATATGTTAACTCTGTGGGTTGGTTTTGTATAAAGAGGCAGCTGTGTCCCCAGTGAACTAGGGTAGATAGTAAATGGCCACTTTCCCAGAGACCAAAGGAGAAGAAAGAGCGGAGAGAGATTATCCTGTCAGGCAGACCAGGTGGAGACTTGCTGTGGGGTTCAGCACTAGCAGGCTGACCCCAGAGAGTTTGCATGTTCATTTAAACATGAATATAACATAGAGGCCCTAAATCTGATGTTGACACAGGTTTGCTACTCAGGGATTTTAGGGCCAGATTATATTTTCTCCCACCCTATTTTAGACAAAATAGGATAAAATCTATTACAGTAATTCTGAGTGGAAATTGAAGGAAAAACAAGATTTATCACCTTTTTTTTATTTATAAGATTTATTTATTTAGATACGTGCTCTGTCTGCATGTATATCTGATGTCAGTAGAGGGCACCATCTCCCATTACAGATGTGGGCCATTGAAGTCAGGACCTCTAAGAAGAGCAGCCAGTGCTATTAACTGACAAGCCATTTAACCTAGGTTTCCCACTCTTAGATAGAACTTCCTTAAATGAAAACAAAACATCAGAAACTGAAGTTGTCATACAGACTGATAGGAGCTTTTCCTATTCCAATCCTTGGCAAACAACTCTAGTTATAAAATAGTGTCAATTTTATCTGTCTATTTATTTATTGTTTGCTTATTTTTTGTTGTCTGTTTCTCTGTGTAACAGTCCTGGTTGTCCTGGAACTAGACCAGGCTGGCCCTGAACTCAGAGATTTGCCTGCCTCTGCCCCACTAGTGCTGAGATTAAAAACATGTGCCACTAAGCCAGGCAAAATTTATTTTTTTAGTTAAAATGTTTATTTTGTTTTATTTTATGTGTATGAGTGTTTGTTTGCATGTATGCATGTGCTTGGTGTCCATGGATGTCAAAGAGGACACCAGGTCCCCTGGGACTGGAACTGCAGATGATTGTGAGTCACCATTTGAGTGCAGGAAACTAAATCCAGATCCTCTGTCAGAGAAACAAATACTTTGAATGATGAGCCATCCATCTCTCTAGCTCATAGTACAATAGTTTAGAGATCCATCTAATGACTGTCCTCAGCCCTGCACCCCAGAATTCAATACATAAAGTGACCAACTGAATTACAGTCATGTACCATTGTCCCCGTTTTCAAAGGGCTGTAAGTATAAGGAGACCAATCTTTCAGGATGCTCCAACAAAGGCGTTGTCAGAAATAGAGGCTACAACACTAATGATTCTAACAGACCTCTGATAGGCATCAGGCAAAGCACAGTGTATTCTTTTATTATTTTTTTTCGGTGCTCTCTCTCCATCTTTTTTTTAAAATTGATTTTTATTGAGTTTTACATTTTTCTCTGCTCTCCTCCCCCTTCAACCCTCCCCCAAGGTCTGTATGCTCCCAATTTACTCAGGAGATCTTGTCTTTTTCTACTTCCCATATAGATTAAATCTATGTAAGTCTCTCTTAGTGTCCTCATTGGTGTCTAAATTCTCTGGGATTGTGGTTTGTAGGATAGTTTTCTTTGCTTTATGTTTAGAAACCACCTATGAGTGAGTACATGTGATAATTGTCTTTCTGTGTTTGGGTTACCTCACTCAAAAACACGTTTCCTAGCTCCATCCGTTGGCCTGCAAAATTCAAGATGTTATTTTTTTCTGCTGTGTAGTACTCCATTGTGTAAATGTACCACATTTTCCTTATACATTTTTCGGTCAAGGGTACATTTAGGGTGTTTCCAGGTTCTGGCTATGACAAACAAAGCTGCTATAAACATAGTTGAGCACATGTCCTTGTGGCACGATTGAGCTTTCTTTGGTTATATACCCAAAAGTGGTATTACTAGATCTTAAGGAAGGTTGTTTCCTAATTTTCTGAGAAATCATCACACTGACATCCAAAGGGGTTGTACCAGCTTGCATTCCCACCAGCAATGCGGGAGTGTTCCCTTATCCCCACAACCTCTCCAGCATAAGTTGTCACCAGTGTTTTTGATTTTGGCCAATCTTACAGGTATAAGAAGTTGTTTTGATTTGCATTTCTCTAATGACTAAGGATGTTGAACATTTCCTTATGTGTCTTTCAGACATTTTAGATTCCTCTGTTGAGAGTTCTCTGTTTATATCTGTACTCCATTTTTTTATTGGATTATGTGTTCTTTTGGTGACCAATCTCTTGAGTTCTTTGTATATTTTGGAGATCAGACCTCTGTCTGATGTGGGATTAGTGAAGATCTTTTTCCATTCTGTAGGCTGTCGTTTTGTCTTGTTGACCATGTCCTTTGCTTTACAGAAGCTTTTCAGTTTCAGGAGGTCCCATTTATTAATTGTTTCTCTTAGTGTCTGTGCTGCTGTGGTTCTATTTAGGAAGTGGTTCCCTGTGCCAATGCGTTCAAGTGTACTTCCCACTTTCTCTTTTATAAGGTTCAGTTGGATGGCTTTATGTTGAGGTCTTTGATCCATTTGGACTTGAGTTTTGAGCATGGTGATAGATATGGGCCTATTTTCATTCTTCTACATATTGATACCCAGCTGTGCCAGTACCACTTGTTAAACATGCTTTCTTTTTTTTCCATTTGATATTTTTTGCTTCTTTGTCAAAAATCAGGTGTTTGAAGATGTGTGGATTGATATCTGAGTCTTCTGTTTGGTTCCATTGGTCCTCCTGTCTGTTCTTATGCCAATACCAAGCTGTTTTCAGGACTGTAGCTTTGTAGTAGAGTTTGAAGTCAGGGATTGTGATGCCTCCAGAAGTTGTTTTATTGTACAGAATTGTTTTGGCTATCCTGGTTGTTTTGCTTTTCCATATGAAATTGAGTATTGTTCTTTTCAGGTCTATGAAGAATTTTGCTGGGATTTTAATGGGCATTGCATTGAATCTGTCATAATATGTTCTTGTAGTAATATTTTTATTTTATTCTTTCTTCTTCTTGTTCTTCTTCTTGTTCTTCTTGTTGTTGTTGTTGTTCTTCTTCTTCTTCTTGTTCTTCTTGTTCTTGTTCTTCTTGTTCTTCTTCTTCTTGTTGTTGTTCTTCTTCTTGTTCTTCTTGTTCTTGTTCTTGTTCTTCTTGTTCTTGTTCTTGTTCTTGTTCTTCTTGTTCTTGTTCTTCTTCTTGTTCTTCTTGTTCTTGTTCTTCTTCTTGTTCTTCTTGTTCTTGTTCTTGTTCTTGTTCTTCTTGTTCTTCTTGTTCTTCTTCTTCTTGTTCTTGTTCTTCTTGTTCTTGTTCTTCTTCTTGTTCTTGTTCTTGTTCTTCTTCTTGTTCTTCTTCTTGTTCTTGTTCTTCTTCTTGTTCTTCTTCTTCTTGTTCTTCTTCTTCTTGTTCTTGTTCTTCTTGTTCTTGTTCTTGTTCTTGTTCTTGTTCTTCTTCTTCTTCTTCTTCTTTGGTTTTGTGAGACACGGTTTCTCTGTGGCTTTGGAGCCTGTCCTGGAACTAGCTCTTGTAAACCAGGCTGGCCTGGAACTCATAGAGATCCTCCTACCTCTGCCTCCCGAGTCCTGGGATTAAAGGCATGTGCCACCACAGCCCAGGAATATTTTAATAAATAAGGTTTGCCTGAAGATCAGAATGCAGATCCATGTCACTAGAGGCCAGGAAGTGGTGGCACACATCTTTAATCCCAGAACTCAGGAGACAGAGGCAGGTGGATCTCTGTGAGTTCAAGGCTACCCTGGGCTACACAAGATCAGTCCAGAAACAGAACATGGTGGTGGCTCACACTTTTAATCCTAGTGTTTGGAGTCAAACACCTTTAATCCCAACACTGGGCAGGTGGAGACAGGAGTGATATGGCTAGGCAGAGAGAGGGATATAAAAGGGAAGAGACAAGAACTTAGTGGAGTATGGAGTCTGAGAATTCAAGGAGACAGGATCTCACCCTTTCAGTAGGAAGATTTGGTAGAGGAAAAGGTCTCTCTAGTGATTGGCTGCTTTATTTTTCTGATCTTCAGCTTGAACCTCGATATGTGTCTCTGGGTTTCTATTATTTGTGCTACATATTCTTAAACCAGGAAAGAAATTAGAAAGTGCAGTAACTTGTAAGGCAAATTGACGGGGAACTGAAACCCAGGAAAGAGGATGTCCTCCAGGGAAATCATTCAGCAACCACGACAAGGTCCTTGTGCAGGCTGATTTTATGTCAATTTGATGCAAGCCAGAGTCATTTGGGAAGAGGAACTGCAATGAAAAAAGCCTGCACATCAGACTAGCCCTTTGGGAAAGCCTGCAGGGGCGTTTTCTTGATTGCTGATTGATGGGGAGATGGAGCCCAGCTCACTGTGGATGGCACCAGCTCCCTGCCCAGCTGGTGATTCTGGGAGCTGTCAGAAAGCAGGCTGACACTAGGCAATGGTGGTGCACCTTTAATCCCAGAACTAGAGAGGCAGGGGCAGACAGATTTCTGTGAGTTCGAGGCTAGCCTGGTCTACAGAGTAAGTTCCAAGACAGGCTCCAAAGTTCCACAGAGAAACCTTGTCTCAAAAAAAAAAAAAACCAAAAAAAATCCCAAAACAAACAAATAAAACAAAAACAAAAACAGGCAGGCGGATCTCGTTCAAGGCCAGCCTGGTCTACAGAGTGAGTTTCAGGACAGGCTTCAAAGTTACAGAGAAACCCTGCCACAAACAAACAAACAAACACCAACCCCCAAACAACAACAAACAAAACAAAAACAAAAAAGAAAGGTTGAGCAAGCCATGTGGCACAAGCCAGTATGCAATGCTCCTCGACTTCCTTTGCCTCAGTTGGCTCCTGTGAGTCCTACCCTGTTTGAGTTCCTGTCCTGGTTTCCCTCAGTGATGGACGGATGCGGAACCGAAACACACCCTTTCCTCTGCAAGTTGCTTTTGGTCATTATATTTTATCATGGCAATAAGAACCCCAACTAGGAGAGTCTCCTGGTCTGGAGTCTTTTAAGTTCCTAGGCTAGACACCACCTGGACTCCTCACTAACCCTGTCTACTGGAGAGTTCCAAAGCCACCACAGAAGAGTTGCCACGATACGTAACTGGGATGCAGAAGCTCATGCTGTCTGGCACCACTAACATGAACCGAGACAAGAGATCAGTTTTAAGCATGCTTTGATCAGAGAGCTAGTGATTTGCATAGGCAGGGTTAGTCCTTCTAGAACCAGACTGCTTTCTGTCTCGTTTCCAGCAAGCAGGCTCCATAGGAAGGGGGCAACTATGCTGGAGCTCTGGCTGGTTCTTTGCTCAGGTGGTCAGACAGATCTCTGTGAGTTCAAGGTGTGGTAGCACACGCCTTTAATCCCAGCACTTGGGAGGCAGAGACAGAGGGGGCTCTGTGAGTTCAAGGCCTGCCTGAACTCTAGAGTGAGGTCCATGACAGGCAGATTCCAAAGCTGTAGAGAAACCCTGTCTTGCAAAACCAAAATAAAATAAAGTAAATAAATTTTAAAAAGAAGAGAATCCTGGAGACATGAGGTAGGGGAGGAAATGGAGGGATGTTAGTATATTAGTCACTAGGGCCTGCTCTATTGTTGATCACAGTTCCGTGCTGTGAGGGCTGTCACCTTCACACTTCCCAGTCGTACCCACACTTTTATATTTTCTTTGTTTGTTTGAGAATGGGCTTCTCTGTGTAGTCCTGCTGGCCTGGCCTGACGCTCACTCTGTAGACCAAGCTGGCCTCGAACACACAGAGCTTCTCCTGCCTCTGCCTCTTGAGTGCCGGGATTAAAGGTGTGCACTACCTCTGCCAGGTGGCAACCAAGTTTTTAATACAAGAGTCTTTTGGGGGCCACTTATTGCCTAAACTCTCATACAAGGAGTGCCTCGGCTCAGTTCTCTGAAGACTGCCAAGGTCTGTCTTTATCTTCCCACTCACTTGGCACAGAGCTCTCCACAAAGACGTAGCCTCAAGCGGAAGGTTGGCAACTGTCTTGCTGATCTTACATGCAGAGGCAAGGGTGCCCTTGGCTGTAAACTGAAAATCTGGCTCAGGTCCTCCTATTCCTAGGTGGCACTTACATCTCCTTCTCCGCATAGGGAACCACACACTGGCAGCAACCCTTATTTATAGATTCATTTATATCTACAGATTTATAGATTCATTCCAGAGCCCAGGTGAGCTGTGGCATCAACATTTTCGTTGTGCGGGAAAAGGAGAGTTTCAGAACGCATCCTTCTGCTGGGGCTCAGCTCCCGCTCTGTGTGTTTGTCATTCCGTTGCTGTGAAAGGTACCTGACATAAAACAACTCAAGAGAGTGAAGTCTTTAGGCTGCCGGTGTCAGCGTCCTTGGCTTCACTGATTGTAGTAGGTTTCCCTTTGGGTCACCAACCAGCTCCTAAATCATGTCCTGGAAACTTAATATTAGTTATAAATGCTTGGTCTTTTCTTACATTTGTCCCACTAGCTCTTATAACTTAACCTATTTTTCTTCATCTATGTTTGCCTCAGGGCTTTTTACCTTTCTCTCATTCTGTACGTCCTACTTCATGTCTGTCTGTCTGTCTGTCCGGCCCTGGGCATCTCCTTCTGTTTTTCCTCTTTCTCTTCTCCCATTCTCTCCTTGAGCCTAGATTCTTCTTCCTACTTATTCTCTCTGCCCTCCAACCCCTCCTATCCCTTCACTGCCTACCTATTGGTCATTTAGCTTTTGTTTGTTTGTTTGTTTTGCTTGTTTTTGTCCCCCCCCCCAGTCAAGGTTTCTCTGTGTAGCAGTCCTGGCTATCCTAGAACTCACTCTGTAGACCAGGCTGGCCTTGAACTCATAGAAATCCACCTGCCGGGCTGGAGAGATGGCTCAATGGTTAAGAGCATTGCCTGCTCTTCCAAAGGTCTTGAGTTCAATTCCCAGCAACCACATGGTGGCTCACAACCATCTGTAATGAGATCTGGTGCCCTCTTCTGGCCTGCAGACATACAGACAGAATATTGTATACATAATAAATAAATAAATATTAAAAAAAAAGAAATCCACCTGCCTCTGCCTCCCCAGTGATGGAATTAAAAACGTGTGTCGCCACTACCACCCAACAGCTGTTCAGCTTTTTATTAGAGCAATCAGGGCCTTAGGTAGGCAAACCAACTCATCTTTACCTTGTTAAACAAATGTAACACATCTTTGCCTAGTTAAAGTAATATTCTACAATTGATTCTGTGCCAGTAGTCAGGTGGAAACATGAGGCTGAGGCTACTCACCTGGTGACAGACAGGAAGCAGAGAGGGGAAGGGACACTGGAGGCCAGGTGTAACCTTCAAAGGTCGTTGTTCAGCATCACACAATGGAAGCTTCAAGGGCAGCCCCTAGTGGCCTATTTCCCTTAACATCTTCATCCTTGGTCAGAAATATATCACCACCTGGAACTAAGTCTTTGTCACATAAGCCTATGGGGACATTTCATATTGAGATCACAACATTCAACCTCTAATTACCAAAGGTTCATGGATGTTTTTCTCATAACATAAGCTGTATTCAGTCCCATTCTCAAATCTTAATAGTTCCAACATTGCTCAAGGACCTGGAAAGATTGTTCAGTGATTAAGAACACTGGCTGCTCTTCTAGAGGGCCCGTGGTTGATTCCCAGCACCCACATGGTTGGCTCACAATCATTTGTAACTCCAGTTCCAAGGGATCTGATGTCCTCTTCTGGCCTCCATGGGCACCGGGTACACATTTGCTGCACAGGTGTACACACAGGCAAAACAACCAACTTTGTTCAAAAGTCCATAAAAGTCAACCCTTAATTGTGGATCCCTGAAAAGTAAAAAAATAAGATGTATACTCCATTATAAATGGAATAGAGTAAATAGTCTCATTCCAAAAGAGAGGACTAGCAAGGAAAGATTAGATGAAAACCCAGCAGGTCCTGTAGCCTTGTGCCCGGCAGCAGTGCACGGGAGTATGAGTCCTCAGAACTCGGGCAGGCAGCCCTGCTCGTCTGGCCTTGACATTTCTGTCCACGTGGTATATTTATTGAGCTAACTCCATTTATTGTTGCCTACCACTTCCCTTGGTGGAATCTCCATGTTCTTGGCATCTCCAGCATCCTGAGGTTACAAATGAAGCTGTGATTTTACTCTCTCAGTTTTGAGCATTGCTTTCTCAGGGGCTGCCTGCAAGGACTTAGAACTTTCAGATACTGCTTGGTTTCTTGTATTTCTTCCAAAACTGGAGTGAAAAATCTCTGCAACCCTGCACATTCTTTGTGCAAAATCAGCAATGTGTGGACAGTTCCAAGATCATCTGTTGGCTTGTGCACAAGCCGGGCCCTTGAACCATGACCACATTTACTTCCCAGAGCATTTGAGCATGGTGAAATCTGTTCCAGGAAACCAACTTCTTAGGTGTCCTTGTGTGAGCAAGGTGCCCTGGAGGTACATTTTCCCCCAATGAAGTCTTTCATATGACTTTATTCTTTCTTTCTGTCTTTCTTTCTTTCTTTCTTTCTTTCTTTCTTTCTTTCTTTTTTTTTTTTTTTTGAGACAGGGTTTCTCTGTAGCTTTGGAGCCTGTCCTGGAACTAGCTCTTGTAGACCAGGCTGACTCAGAACTTCGCCTGCCTCTGCCTCCCAAGTGCTGGAATTAAAGGCTTTCACCACAACTGACTGACTGACTTTACTCTTTCTTACTCTTGAGTTGGTAAAGTGAAGTCTGTACAATTATTTACATTCCTTGGACATGTTTCTTATCTTCTGATGCAAAATACTTTGTTTCTTTTTAAAAATTATTTACTTTTGTGTTTGAGTATTTGCATGTATATATGTGCACCATGTGTGTGCTTAATGCCCACAAAAGATACTGAAGTTGTGAGCAGTTGTGAGCCACCCTATAGGGGCTGGGAATCGAATCTGGATCCTTTAGAAGAGTAGCTAATGCTCTTAACCACAGAGCTACCTCTCTAGCCTCACCCCATTTTTTGGGACAGAGTCTCTCTATATAGCCCTGGTTGTCCTTGCACTCACAGAGATCTGCCTGCCTCTGCTTCCTTAGTGCTTGGATTAAAGGTGTGCACTATCATACCCAGACGTCTTTTGAATGATGCTGATATCTTCAGAAACCATGTCTTCCTTAGCATTGTTATGCCCAAATCCGTGGGTCCCCACAAAAGCTAACAAAGGAGACCGAGTCCCATATGTAAAAGCAAAGAGCTTTTATTTTAATCAAGTTTGCAAACTTTGTCTCTCCGCATGTCCAATGTACTGGAATAACTGGAGAGCCCCAAGCTCAATTAGAATTGGGTTTTTATAGTAGTAAAGGTGGGGGTGAGGGGTCTCTGAGGTTCAGTACCCCTGACTGGCTGACATTTGTCTACAGGTGTCCTGGTGAAGTGCTAGCAGGTGTTTCTACATACAGTGCTTGGAATGCCAGGAATTTCCTTAGAATGGTCTGCTCTTGGGTGGGGGTCAGGTAATCTTGGCCTGCCAGTCATTGTCTCAGGATAAACTGTTGAGACTCCAGACTCCATTTAAATTTACTGTTGGCCAGAGTCCCAGGTGATAATGATTGGAGAAAGTAAAGAATCATGGCTGGCCCTCACAAGCAACTGTTAGCCTCAACTTGTTCTGGCTTTTCTTAACTGAACTACAAGTTTCTCGTGTCTTCTTTATTTACTTTCTGCCACTGATTCTCCTTGCAAGTCTGATTAAAAGCAGAGAGAAACAACCATGTCACATTCTAAATGTTTAGATTGCTTTGAAATTTCTTCCACCAGATGAATTTGCCACATTTAAATTTGGCCTCCTACAAAGTCTCAGGACATGGACGAAATTTAGACATTTTTAAAAAGATTTATTTATTTATTATGTATACAGTGTTCTGCCTGCGTGTATGCCTACAGGCTGGAAGAGAGCACCTAGGAACACATGATTGATGGTTACGAGTCACCTTGTGGTTGCTGGGAATTGAATTCAGGACCTCTGGAAGAGCAGTCAGTGCTCTTAACCTCTGAGCCATCTCTCCAGCCCCTAGACATGTTTCTTAACAAGAGCGGACTCTAGTCTGGTCCACAAACTGTCTTCATTTCCACATGCAACCTCATGAACACATTCATACTAGCATTCTGGTCTTCTTAGTGCCCACAAAAACCACCCACTAAGTAAAACAGTCGACCTCTTTGCATATATCCTGTATATACAGCTCTCCGTCCTTCTTCACTCTCCTCCTGACCTCCCTGCACCCATAGTTGTGGAGTTTTTATGCCTGCGATTTCCTCTTTATTCGCTCTTTAGCTTCCTTCTTCCTTCTGCCAGGTTTATCATCTCTGCAGTAAGCCATTCTACTGGTGTAGCCCTTTTTGCGTAACCAAGTGTCTCCTTTGAAGCCTCCTGTGTAGCTCTTCTGATTTTCTCCCATTCGCTTTCTATATTTGTAAAGGGCTGTTTAATGATTTCACTCATCTTCTTTTCAGCAGTTCTCCTATCCTCTCTCCGCACAGCTGGGTCCAACAGTTGTTTATGACTGATCTTTTGGTTCGTCTTTCCTGGTGGGCCTCTCCTAAGTTTCAGTTGAATGCTGGCTGACCAGAATGTAGTCAATTTGGTTGTGTGTGCGTTTGTCAGGGGATGCCCATGTCCAGCATCTTGATTGTTTGGCCTGTGTGAATCTGGTGTAGGATGTGTACAAATCATTTGTATGGCAGAGGTCAGGCAGTTGTTCCCCGCTATCGTTCCTTTGTCTGAATCCAAATCCGTATGCTCCCATGACACTATAGTCCATTCTTTCCGAATCCCACTCTTGCAGTGAAGTCGCCCATAATCATCAGTATGTCATGCTTCTGCACCCTGCTGACCTCGTTCTGCAGATCTGTGTAGCAACTGTTGATGACATCCTCCTCTGGCTCTGCTGTTGCCATGGATATCTGTATGAGAGTTACTGGATGTGCCATTGTCTGAAATCTGGCTGATATAATTTGGTCATTTACAGGTCTGTACCTGAACATGCGTTTTTGGGCCAAACTGTATAGCACTAAGGCTACCCCTGCTGTGTGCTTTCCCCTCCACCTGAGTTTATAATCTTGCAGCCATTTACACAGTACTTGTGTTCCTTTCAAACGTGTAATAATAAGACATATCTCCATAATAAAGCATATCTTGTCTTGTCTATGAAGCTATCAGATAGATAACTGCCAGATATGCTCCTCAGATTCGGGTGATTAAAGATGGGCAAGGCCATTTATTAACAGAATCAGGGGAAGCAAAGCAAAAGCAGAGACAGTACTTTGACACCCTATACAATGACACTAATACTGTCAACGTAGACTACAATGAGAAACACTTCAGCAGCCACTCATATACCAGAGATGATAAGGAAATATTAAATATTGACAGGAGTGAGATAGAGGAAGCTATCAAAAGAACGAAACACAGGAAGGCTCCAGGAGTGGATGACATCATGGTGGAGGAGCTGGAGGCAACTACAATAGACTCAGGGGCCGAGGAGCTTCTCAGACTCTTCAGAGAGACATGGGAACATGAAGTGATTCCCACAGAGTGGAAGAACTCAGTCACAATTCCCATACACAAGAAGAATGACAAGCTGGACTGCTCAGGTTACAGGGGCATTAGTCTGTTGTGCTATAGCAACAAGATCTCCTCCTCCATTGTCCTGGAAAGGATCAAGGGCAGAACAGAGGAAATCCTCGCAGAGGCCCCGTGCAGATTCAGAGCTAACAGGAGTACAATAAATCAGATCTCCACTTTGAGGCAACTGGCAGAAAAATACGAAGAATTTGGAAAAGACTTATGTGTCTGTTACATCAACTACAGGAAGGCATTTGATAACATTTGGAGGAAATGACTTTGGGAAACAGTTTCCCAGAAAAAAAAATCATAAAAATACTAGGAAATGCATATAAAGATACCTTTGCATCAGTCAGAGTCTGTGGAGAACTAAGGGATCAGTTTAAGACAGTCATAGGAGTGTTGCACGGATGCGTCCTCTCACCACTACTCTTTAATATATTCCTGGAGTTAATAATAGAAGCAGCCCTGGAGGAGACAGGCGTGCACATAGGTGGTGTGTGGGTCTTGGTAAGAAGAGTGGTGGAAATAAGTGAAAGCCTTGATGTGAAAGTAAACATGGAGAATACTGAGACATAGCACATGGGAAGGGCACACAAGGATTTTAACATTGTCATAAAGAATCAGAACCTCAAGAAAACAGTGAACTTTGTCTATCTGAGAGGAAACTAGTTCAGACATCAAGAGACAGATAGAGACAGAGAGGGCTGCATTCCAGGCACTAGGAAAGGTTGGGGCAGCAAGAGACTTAATGACAACAACAAAATGGTAGGTATATGAGACACTTGTCTTGAGCTGCCTTCTTTCCAACTCAGAACCTGGACAGTGAAACACTCCTCAGAACAGCGGCTGAGTGTGTTTGAGATGGCATGTCTCAGGAGGATTCTAGGCATCACACAAAGAGATAGGCTGCACAATGATGACATTAAGAAACATCTCCAATGCAATGCCCAGCAAAATCCCAGCAAAATTTTTCACAGACCTCAAAAGAACGGTATTCAATATGGAAAAGCTAAAAGCCCAAAATAGCCAAAACAATCCTGTACAATAAAGAACTTCTGGAGGCATCATAATCCCTGACTTCAAACTCTACTGCAGAGCTACAGTCCTGGAAACAGCCTGGTATTGACATAAGAACAGACAGGAGGACCAATGGAACCAAACAGAAGACTCAGATATCAATCCACACATCTTCAAACACCTGATTTTTGACAAAGAAGCAAAAAATATCAAATGGAAAAAATAAAGCATATTCAACAAGTGGTGCTGGCATAACTGGATATCAACATGTAGAAGAATGAAAGTAGACCCATATCTATCACCATGCTCAAAACTCAAGTCCAAATCGATCAAAGACCTCAACATAAATCCAACCACACTGAACCTTATAGAAGAGAAAGTGGGAAGTACACTTGAATGCATTGGCACAGGAGACCACTTCCTAAATATAACCCCAGCAGCACAGACACTGAGAGAAACAATTAATAAATGGGACCTCCTGAAACTGAAAAGCTTCTGTAAAGCAAAGAACATGGTCAACAAGACAAAATGACAGCCTACAGAATGGGAAAAGATCTTCACTAACCCCACATTGGATAGAGGACTAATCTCCAAATTGTACAAAGAACTCAAGAAATTGGTTATCAAAAGAACAAATAATCCAATAAAAAAGAATGGAGTACAGATATAAACAGAGAACTCTCAACAGAGGAATCTAAAACAGCTGAAAGACACTTAAGGAAATGCTCAACATCCTTAGCCATCAGAGAAATGCAAATCAAAACAACTCTGAGATTCCATCTTACACCTGTAAGAATGGCCAAAATCAAAAATATTGATGACAACTTATGCTGGAGAGGCTGTGGGGGTAAAGAGAACACTCCTGTATTGCTGGTGGAATGCAAGCTGGTACAGCCCCTTTGGATGTCAGTGTGACGATTTCTCAGAAAATTAGGAAACAACCTTCCTCAAGACCCAGTAATACCACTTTTGGGTATATACCCAAAGGACGCTCAATCATACCACAATGACATGTGCTCAACTATGTTCATAGCAGCATTGTTTGTCATAGCCAGAACCTGGAAACAATCTAAATGCCCCTCAACTGAAGAATGGGTAAGGAAAATGTGGTACATTTACACAATGGAGTACTACATAGCAGAAAAAAATAATGACAGCTTGAATTTTGTAGGAAAATGGATGGAGCTAGAAAACATTATTTTGAGTGTGGCAACCCAGACCCAGAAAGACAATTATCACATGTACTTACTTATAAGTTGTTTTTAAACATAAAGCAAAGAAAGTCAGCCTACAAACCACAATCCCAGAGAACTTAGACACCAATAAGGACACTAAGAGAGACTTACATAGCTCTAATGTACATGGGAAGTAGTAAAAGACAAGATCTCCTGAGTAAATTGGGTGCATGGGGACCTTGGAGGAGGGTTGAAAGGGGGAGGGGAGAGGCAGGGAGGGGAGCAGAGAAAAATGTAGAGCTCAATAAAAATCAATAAAAAAAGAAACATCTCCATCTACAGAAGGAAGTAAACAACAGGATGCAACGACACTTGAGATACTTTGGCCATGGTCACGAGAATGAATGACGACAGATACCTGAAGATAGCACTTGGAGGCGTGCATGAATTAAGGCCAAGAGGAAGGCACAGAAGATGCTGGGTAGACAGCATAGAGGAAAACTGTGGAATGCTGGCTATAGCAATGACACAAGCATCTAGGGCTGCCCAGGACAGGAACAACTGGTGAACTGCCATAAACGGGCTGTCCGTGCATGCTTAGCATTGCCGGGGCATACATGAACATATGATAAATGAAACAAAGTAAAATAGTCTAGGCTTTATCTAGTCTGACTTCCCAAACTCTTCCAAATTCTTCCAGAAAGTCAGTTCTGAAGGTGCATTAACAAACCCCATCGTTAACTCTCTTGCTCTGGTACCATTTTCAGTATTGGGCAGTCTCTTCTAGCCATGACTAACAGGTTTTCTGTAACCACATAATGGGTTTCTCTGCTGAAGCAGTAAGCCAGATCAAGCAGAACTGAAAAAGCAAAAGAACAGATTTATTCAAGCAAAGCAACTCCCGGGTGAGCCCTCCAACCCCAGAGATCGAGGCGGTAGAAGAGGCAGAAGAAGGCAGGCGTCTGAACAAAGCTGGGAGTTTAACTACCCTGTAGGCAAGGGTCTGCCACAAGCTGGGTTTGTGTCCAAGTATGGCCACAAGCTGGAATGCTTGGGTGGGGACTTGAGATACTGTAGCCACCAGGAGTGTGGAACTGGGCTTTTTGGTGCCTTCCCTTTGTTTAGAGATTCTCTGAAAGGGTACAACGTGGGGTGTGGGGAGGGGTGTGGGGAGAGGGAATGGGGCCTTCAGATCAAGCAGGGAAGTTCCCACTATGAACTGGAGGTTCCAAACATTGACAAATACCTGAGAGAAGAAAGCTTAAGCAAGGAATTATTCATTTTGGCTCAGTTTTACAAAACTTATTGTATGATAGCAGAGCAATGTGGTAGAGCAAAGCGATTGCTATCATGGTTGCCAGGAAGTAGAAGACTGGAATACAGGGAGGGGCCAGGATAAGTGCTAGCCTTCAAGGAAATGCTGTGGGGGCAGCTTCTATTCCGACCACAACAGAATGCTATTACAAAGTTCCCTAGACTGAATGACTTAAATAGTAGACATTTAGCAGGGCACAGCATCTCACACCTGTTGTGGGAGCTTGATCCGGTTAGCCAATGACATTTGGAGGTGACTTGCCATGGGCGTGGTTTGCTATGTGACTGGATAAGAATTGAAGTGGGGGGGGGCGTGTCCCGCACTCACTCACTTGGATGTGGAAGGCTTCTGATGCACTGTTCCGTGACCTGGTCCGGAGCTTTCTCCATCATTCCTTGGTGGGCAAAGAGGCAATGGCGTCACTTCCCATTCTATCTGTGAGTGTGTATGTTCCCTATTTCATCCTTTAATAAATAAGTTTTCTTCTCAAACATCCATGGATTTCTTGAACTACACACCTGTGATCCTTAGTATGTAGGATACTAAGCAGGAGGGCAGCCCTACGATGAGTTCGGGCTACTGAATGATGTTGTCTCCAGAACAAAAACAGAGCCTTGTGTGGTTGCATATGCCTGTAACCCTAAGCACTCGGGAGGCAGGAAGATCAGGAGTCCAAGGGCATCTTCAGCTACATAGTGGGTTTGAAGCCAACCAGAGCTATGTAAGACCCTCTCTCAAAATAACAATAATGAACTTATTGACTCTCTCTCAAAATAACAATAATGGAGTTATTTCTCATAGTTTTAGATTCTGCAAAGTCTGACATCAAGGTGCTAGCAATTCAACTCCTTAGAAATGTGTAGTTGGTTATCTTCTCTCTGCGATCTCACATGGCAGAGAAGAAAGCTTCTGTGCCTTTTCTTCTTCTGAGGGCACAATCCCATTGAGGGAGCCCTGCCTCACCACCTCCTCTAACCCTAAGCACCATCTCCGAATCATCACAGTAGAAATGGGAGTGTCTGCAGATGAACTAGGCTGCTCACAGCATGGGAAGGCTTTTTAACCATTTTCATCCAAAGTCCAGTGAGGGTTTATTAAACTGACAACAGACAACAGAGAAAGCGGTTTTCAGTTAGATTCTTCCTATTGTCTATGGCCTTTCAACAGAGGCCTCAAAGGGAGAAAGCAGTCTAGTAGATGCTAGGGTGCTCCATTCTTTAATCTCAAAGGGACATGGTGAGAAACAGTGCTGTGGTCTGTCAGCGTTCCTAATACAGTCTGTGTAAGAGAGTGTGGGAGAGTTACCTGTGGGCTCTGCATTTCCTCTCCCATCACTCTGCTATGGGATGGGAGATGGTTTTTCCCCTTTGCCCAGAGCCAAGTTAGACAGAGACTTTAGAGCTTCAAGGGGATATGTAAGGATGGCAAACCACAGGCGTGGTCTAGGGAGATAGTTGCAGGGCTATTACCATCAGTACGGACACCCGAGTTTTAATGGGGGAGCATTCAGAAGGCCAAGGATGGAAAGGGAGAGTCATGGGCCGTCAACTGGAAAAGGATCATTGCATTTTTTAAAAGATATTTTATTTATTATGTATACAATACAGTGTGCTGCCTCCATGTATGTCTGCAGGTCAGAAGAGGGCACCAGATCTCATTACAGATAGCTGTGAGCCACCATGTGGTTGCTGGGAATTGAACTCAGGACCTCTGGAAGAACAGTCAGCATCCTTAACCTCTGAGCCATCTCTTCAGTCCGATCATTCCATTTTTTAAAGATAGTATTTCATTATATATTATTATTCCTGGCTAATCTGGAACTTATATGCAGGTCAGACTGGTCTCAAACTCAGAGATCTGTCTGTTCCTACCTCTGTAGTACTGGGATTAAAAGAAAGTATTGCCAAAAAAAAAAAAAAAAAAAACCTACCAAGGTGACAGCCGAGAAAAGAGCCATCATTTGTAAGACAGCTATATATATGCATTTTGGGGAAACTATTTTGGAAGACAACAGCAACCTGCACCACCCAGGAAAGGCCTTGTTCTTTTGAGCTCTTTCTTTCAAACTTGGCTGTCAGAAATGGCCACCAGGCAGAGAGAGTGAACTCCGGGGAGTAAAGGCAGGGCTGTGGAGAAGTCAGCAGACCCCTGAACCTGCCAGACTTCAAAGCTAGAGCTATTACTCAAAATGAAGTTTAAAGGTTTGTTTGGTTTGGTTTAGAGTTTCTGAGACTGGACCTCTGGAAGGCCATGAGGATGACCTTGTGTGTCTGGTCTTCCTGCTGCTGTCTCCCAAGTGTGTGCTTCCTGCCTGCTGGAGGCTTTGTGACCCTGGACTAGACATGTGCACAGCAGCAGTAACACTGCTCTTGATACCAAAAGGTCTTTGGAAAGTGAAGGGCTCTGCAAAAACTTTCATACAGGACGCAGGAACAATTCTGCATAGGGCAGGAATGGAGGAAGAGAGTTTCTCTGATTATATACTATAGAGACTTGCTTTTCTGATAAAAAAAAATGTTTTATTGTTGGAGAGAAGACAATGCTAATACTAGTATAGCAAACCCTAATTAGAATGTAATTCTGATTTTAAATAGTACTAGTTCATGTTTATGTTCCCAGCATCTGGGAAGTAGAAGCAGGGGGAGCAGGAGTTCAAGGTCATCCTCTGACACAGATCAAATTTAACACAGGCCTTCATTGTAGCACAAACTCTAACTGGTTTTAATAAATAAAACCCAGAGTCAGATATTAGGGGGTGAAAGCTGAGAGATCAGAGAAGCAGTGCGGTCAGCCACTAGAGAGACCTTTCACCTCTATCACTGCCCAGATGAAGGGGCGATCCTATTCTTAGACTGCACCTCAAACTGCAACTGTCTTCACCAAACTTCAGACTGCACTGAGCTCCTGTCCCCTTCTGCCTTATAATCCTCTCTCTGCCCAGTCATATCCCTCCTGCCTCCACCTTCTTTATTACCCAATGGCATTCACAGCATACAGAGGGGAATCCCACATCACCTCCTCTTTTCTGTCTAAAATAAAAGCAAGGTTTTAACTTTAACATAGTAAAAATTACATATAATTGGGATTAAAGGTGTGAGCCACCACTGCTGGCCTCTAGTGGCTCAGCTCTGGACTTTGATCTTCAGGCAAGCTTTATTTGTTTGTTTTTTGTTTTGTTTGTGTTTTTTTTTTTGGTGGTACATGCTTTCTTTTTTTAGGCTTTTATTGTTTTTATTGAGCTATATATTTTTCTGTGCTTCCCTCCCTTCTCCCCTCCCCTTCTACCCTCTCCCATAGTCCCCATGCTCCCAATTTACTCAGGAGATCCTGCCTTTTTCTACCTCCCATGTAGAATAGATACATGTATGTCTCTCTTAGGGTCCTCATTGTTGTCTAGGTTCTCTGGGATTGTAATTTGTAGGCTGTTTTTTTCTTTGCGTTATGTCTAAAAACCACTTATGAGTGAGTACATATGATATTTGTCTTTCTTGGTCTGGGTTACCTCACTCAATATGCTGTTTTCTAGATCCATTTACTCACAAATTTCAAGATGTCATTGTTTTTTTCTGCTGTGTAGTGCTCCATTATGTAAAGGTACCACATTTTTCTTATCCATTCTTTGACTGAGGGGCTTTTAGGCTGTTTCTAGGTTCTGGCTATGACAAACAAAGCTGCTATGAACATAGATGAGCACATGCCCTTGTGGTACGATTGAGCTTTCTTTGGCTATATACCCAAAAGTGGTATTACTGGGTCTCGAGGTAGGTTGTTTTCTAATTTTCTGAGAAATTGCCACACTAACATCCAAAGGGGCTGTACCAGCTTGCATTCCCACCAGTAATGCAGGAGTGTTCCCTTTACCCCACAACCTCTCCAGCATAAGTTGTCATCAGTGTTTTTGATTTTGGCCATTCTTACAGGTGTAAGATGGAATCTCAGAGTTGTTTTGATTTGCATTTCTTTGATGGCTAAGGATGTTGAGCATTTCCTTAAGTGTCTTTCAGCTGTTTTAGATTCTCTGTTGAGAGTTCTCTGTCTAGGTCTGTACCCCAATTTTATTGGATTATTTATTCTTTTTTTTTTTAAAAAGATTTATTTATTTAGTACTTTCACAGTGTTCTGCCTGCATGTATGCTTACAGGCCAGAAGGCGGATCCTTTATGGATGATTGTGAGCCACCATGTGATTGCTGGGAATTGAACTCAGGACCTCTGGAAGAGGAGCCAGTGCTCTTAACCTGAGCCATGTCTCCAGCCCCTGGATTATTTATTCTTTTGATGACCAATTTCCTGAGTTCTTTGTTGTAGGCAGAGACCTCTAGTTTATTCCCAGCTGCCCAGACTTGAAATAACCACACAGAAACTATATCATTTGTAATACTTTTTGGAATAGCTTAAGCGTATTTCTGACCAACTCATATATCTTAAATTAGCCCATTTCTACTAATTTGTGTATCGCCACATGGTTGTGGCTTACTGGCAAGGTTCCGGCAAGCCTGTCTCCAGTGGGCTATATGAATTCTTCCTCCTGATCTGCCTTCTTTCTCCCAGCATTCATTTAGTTTTTCCACCTAGCTCTATTCTGCCGTATCTATAGGCCCAAAGCAGCTTCTTTATTTAACAATGGTATTTACAGCATACAGAGAAGAGTTACACATCACCTCCCCTTTTCTGTCTAAATAAAAAGGAAGGTTTTAACTTTAACATAGCAAAGTTACATATAACAAAACAGGTATAAAGCAAGAATTACAGTTACAATATTTATATCTACGTTGTCTTTTACCATAACTAAGGAAAACTATAATTATAACTATCTATTCTTAAATTCCATCAAAGACCCCAGAAAAATATAATATTACCTAAGCAAAGAAGTGCATTGAAAGCAAGTTCCAAAACTCTAGAATTAAAAGAGACATCTCACTGCCAAAGTTCTTCTGTAACACTGGGACATTCATCTTCAGCTACAGGCCCCTAGTATCCACCAGATTTTCCATGAAACAGGAAATTTCAAAGCGAGTTCTGCCTATATTGGCAGTTTGTCAGTCACTTTTTTCTGTGTACTGTAGAATGTCTTACAGACTCTTTCATGAAACAGGAACCCTAAAGGACCCTTTCACTTTCTTTAGGTAACTTCAGCAGTCATTTTTCTGTAGGTCCTGCATGTTCAGTTCATACAGCATAACATCAAGCAGTCCAGGCAAGAGCAGTTTCTTGCCCAAATAGCTGACAAACTCCATAAGGAGCTTCTTCAATGCCTGTCATTCTCTTGAAGTAGATTGGTGCTGCCAGGAGCAGATGTATCTCACTGTCATGAAAAATCCTAAGTTCTTAAAACAATTTAAATGCCATATTCTGAGGATCTTTGAAAGATTTAAAGAATATTTATCCATGTGAAATATATCTCTGTATATTTAGAAAACCTGACTAATATTACTACAAGCTTGACTCTTATAGATGACTATCTATTAACCTGTATTTATTAATTATACACTAAATTTTTATATGAGCTGCACAAACACAGTAACTTAATCAAGGGCAGAAATATACATATAACAAAACTGACCTTAAATTTGCATCAATAGACCAAGATCCACACCAATGCAAAGTATTCATATCTTAGCATATCCCTCTTTAAATGTAAACAAACATTTATAAACAATATTTGGGAATTTGGGCGTAGTTCTCTCCAAACTACTTCCTGCTGTTTATTGAAGTAATTTTTGAGGGTGTTCATGAAGACCTTTCGGGGGGGGGGTTAGTCCATCAAACCGCATTAGTCTGGAAGGAATCCGCAGGTTCTCATCTTCTGAGGAAACAAAAAAAGAACCTCTTTCCAAAGTAATAAATCCTTAGACCCAAATTCTGAAGTCATGATGCCTTTAAAACACATATGTTGGTTTAGCTTAGCAGCCCATACAATGAAATGTCTTTCTGTTCTTAGCTCCTTCACAGTCAAAAAACTCAAAGAAACACAATAATGTACATAATCTAGATTCTCTGTATATATTCTATCTTTACATGATTTATTTTTCTTTATTCCTTTTCATTTATGACTGTCTGTACTCTGTCTCTTTGACAGAGTATATTTATCCTACACTATATTTATTCAACACTGTGACCCATTTAGAGGTCTTTTTCATCTGAATCTGTTTTTTTTAATTTATTTATTAATTATGTATACAGCGTATTCCTTACATATATGCTGCAGATCAGAAGAGGGCACCAAATCTCATTACAGATGGTTGTGAGCCACCATGTGGTTGCTGGGAATTGAACTCAGGACCTCTGGAAGAGCAGTCAGTGCTCTTAACCTCTGAGCCGTCTCTCCAGCCCCTGAATCTGTTTTTATTGCATATCTGTAATCCTTTTCTGACCAGGATTGCTTTTTTTTTAAAATGCTAAGTGGGCATGGCTAGGACCAACTCTGCAGTCCTGCCTGTTGGCTTGCCCAGTCCAATATGGCAAACGCATGTTCGCTACCTCTGAGAGCCATGTATATTGCCCCATTTTTAGGCACACAGTGGTCTATATTGCCATTAAGAAGTTATAGCACTCTACTCACAGACCCCATTTAAATGCTCCATAGCCAGAGCTCCCAAAAGAATCAGAGCCGTTCATGCTGGCAAACCAGAAAACCTCTGTTTTGTTGTTGTTTTTGCTACTGCTGAATCAGTAAGACCTCTCTTAAAGGAGCTGCAGCTTACCACCAGCAAGTAGAGCCCAGTTAGCTCAGTTGGTAGAGCATGAGACTCTTAATCTCAGGACCATGGGTTCAAGCCCCACATTGGGCACCAATTTGTAGTCAGAGAGGCTGTTTGTTTGTTTGTTCCTGGCTGCCCAGACCACAGAATAATCACATAGAAACTATATTATTTGCAATATTGTTTGGTCAATGGTTTAAATGTATTTCTAGCTAGCTCTTTCATCTAGAATTAGCCCATTTCCATTATTTTATATTTTACCACTGCGGGGGGCCATCCTGGCCTGCAGGAATGAACGCCACCAAAAACGAGAATTCCTTCTCTGGTCACATCTTTATTTGGAGCATTCCCTTGAGGAAAATTGGGGGAAGGGAAGATAGAGCAGGGACGAGAGAAAGCTTAGAGAGAGCGTTGGGCCCCGAGGCAGCTGCTTTTAAACGGTGGAGCGGCTTGAACGCTGTCCTGATTGGTTAATGCCATTCTGCTGTTCTGAGCATGTGCAGGCAAGGGTGCAGGCAAGGGTGCTCAGCCCCACATGGCTACCTCCAAACTGCAGGACCACCTGTGCCTCCAGGTGGCTCCCAACATACCACGAGGCTCGTGGCCTACCAGCAAGTTCCAACTAACAGCTCATATCTTTGCCCTCAGGTGGCTACATGGCGTCTTGCAACTCTGCCTTCTTTATCCCAGCATTCAGTTTAGTTTTCCCCACCTAGCTCTACTCTGCCCTATCACAGGCCAAGCCAGCTTATTTATTCATTAACCAATAAAAGCAACACATATACAGAAGAACTTTCCACACCACTTTGTATATTTTGGAGATCAGCCCTCTATCTGATGTGGGGTTGGTGAAGATCTTTTCCCATTCTGTAGGCTACCATTTTTGTCTTGTTGACTATGTCTTTGCTTTACAGAAGCTTCTCAGTTTCAGGAGGTCCCATTTATTAATTATTTTTCTCAGTGTATGTGCTGCTGGGGTTATATTTAGGAAGTGGTCTCCTGTGCCAATGCATTCAAGTATATTTTCCACTTCCTCTTCTATAAGGTTCAGTGTGGCTGGCTTTATGTTGAGGTCTTTGACCAATTTGGACTTAAGTTTTGTGCATGGTGATAGATATGGGTCTATTTTCATTCTTCTACATGTTAATATCTAGTTATGCCAGCACCATTTGTTGAATATGCTTTATTTTTTCCATTTGATATTTTTTGCTTCTTTGTCAAAAATCAGGTGTTTGCAGGTGTGTGGGTTGATATCTGGGTCTTCTATTCAGTTCCATTGGTCCTTCTGTCTATTTTTGTGACACTACCAGGCTGTTTTCAGTACTGTAGCTCTGTAGTAGAGTTTGAAGTCAGGGATTATGATACCTCCAGAAGTTCTTTATTGTACAGAATTGTTTTGACTATCCTGGGTTGTTTTTTTTTTTTTGCTTTTTCATATGAAATTGATTATTGTTCTTTTGAGGTCTGTGAAGAATTTTGCTGGGATTTTGATGGATATTGCACTGACTCTCTAGATTGCTTTTGGTAAGATTGTCATTTTTACTATGTTAATTCTACCTACCAAAGAGCATGGGAGATCTTTTCATTTTCTGGTGTCTTCTTCAATTTCTTTCTTCAAATATTTAAAGTTCTTGTCATACAGGTCTTCCACTTGTTTGATTAGAGTTACTCTGAGATATTTGATGCTATTTGTGGCTATTGTGAAGGGTGATGTTTCTCTTATTTCTTTCTCAGACCATTTATCATCTGTGTAAAGGAGGGCTAATCTTGTATCCTGCTACATTACTGAAGGTGTTTATGAGTTGTAGAAATTCTTTTGGTTGAATTTTTGGGGTCGCTTATGTAAACTATCAAATCAGCAAATAGTGAGAGTTTGACTTCTTTTCCAATTTGTATCTTCTTGATCTCCTTTTATTGTCTTATTGCTCTGGCTAAGCTTTATTTGTTAAAACATGAACAATATTACTACACCTCCAGTAACTGAGACCCTAGTACACACAATAAGCACTGACTTCAAATAACTATACACCGTAATTTATCTTTTCTCACCTTTACTTAAATTCTATGAGAGTGTAGATAACTAAATACCTAGATAGTATGATGAAGAAGGGGCACATACCTCTCTGGTGGATTAACTTTTTCATTAAAATAAATTTTATCTTAAAAAATTATATTAATTATATAGGATAAAGTGAGCTGTATGTAAGGAAATCCAGCTGGTAAAATTTTTATACGGGGGCCAGGTAGAGGCAGAGGTTGGCAGATCTCGGTGAGTTCAAGGTCATCCTGGTCTATAAAACAAATTCCAGACCATTCAAGGTTGCATAGTGAGACCTTGTCTCAAAAAAATCCAAAAAATAAACAAATCAAATTTTATACTGAAATATGAAGTAAGCATATGTCTTTATAAATATGTAAATTGGTTCTATTTTAAACATGAAGATATAAATTAGCTGGGCAATGGTGGCACATGCCTTACATGCCTTTGATTCTAGCACTCAGGATGCAGAAGCAGGCAAATCTCTGTGAGTTCAAGACCAGCCTGGTCTACAGAGCGAGTTCCAGGATAACAAAGGCTATACAGTTAAACCCTGTGTCGAGAAACAAAAACAAAAACCATAAATTAGTAAGTAGAAATATTTTATAATTTATGTTTTCTTTGTTTTGCAATCAGAAATCTAATTTTTAATACAAATTTATACAAGCTTCAGATTTGTATTTAGCTGGTGAAAAATATGAAGAGGCTGTTGTTTAAAGTCAACTTATTTTCTTATTTTTCTACTTTATGTATATGAATGTTTTGCTTGCATGAATGTCTGTACACCATGGGGGTGCCTAGTGTCCAGAGAAGGGTGTGGGATCCCCTGAATTGGGGTCCGGATGGTTGGGAGCTACCACGTGGGTCCTGGGAAAAGAATTCCTGAGCTATCCTACCAGTCCCTATTTTTCTGTTTTGGCTGACCCCCTATTTGTTCTCCTTCCCACTTTTTAAAGATTTATTTATATTTTCTGTGTATGAGTATTTGCCTCCATGTATGTCTGTGCATTCCTCCTAGGGCAGAAGAGGGTGTTAGATCCTCCTGAACGGGAGTTAGGAATGGTTGTGAGCCTCCTTTTTCTTTTCTTTTTTCTTTTCTTTTCTTTTCTTTTCTCTTCTCTTCTCTTCTCTTCTCTTCTCTTCTCTTCTCTTCTCTTCTCTTCTCTTCTCTTCTCTTCTCTTCTCTTCTCTTTTCTTTTCTTTTCTTTTCTTTTCTTTTCTTTTTTAAGAGACTGACATGTGGGGAAATTATGCTTCTAGTCTGGGGACGAAATTCTGAATGTCTGAAACCCTTGGCGGGCTTCTTCCTGTCAAGGTATGGGTTGCTCTGATGGTGAGCGTCAACATTTTACCGTCGTGCTTGGTCAAAACTTCGGAAATTTTACTGATACCAGTTCAGGGCGTTTCACCTCCTTGAACTTTCTCATCCTCAATTTAAACCTCTATAAATTATCGGACTGGAAAGTCGACAATGGCAGGCTTCCTCTGCAGGCGGGAGGATGTCCGTGGGTGCTCTTGTTGAGGTTCATAGCCTCTGAGGGGGCTTAGGTGAGGCTGTCACTGCTATTCTCACGATAAGCATTTACTGTAAACTAGATGGGCTGGCAGTGGGCAGGAAAAGGGCTGACACGCTCCAGCAGCCTGAGACCCACCTTACAGATACCGAGCGCTCGGGCACACCGAGTGCCCCGCCCACCGCGCCAGCCCGCTCTGAGTCACGTGCCCCTCGGGGGAGGGGAAGTGGGCGGCTCGCCGACCGCCATCTTGAGAGCCGAGAGGCGGGGCCTGCGGATCTGAGGGCGCGCGTCCTCGGGGCCCGAGCGGCTTCCGCGCTCCTCCCCACTTTTTCCTCAACTCGCGCGGCCGCGGGGAGCCTGGGAGGGCGGGGGTGTGTCGGCGCGTGCCCGCGCCCTCCAACCGCTGGGCCTCCGGGGCGCGCTCTGCTTGGCCTCGGAGGCGGGGAGGGGGCTGCTCCGTCCGCGAGGGCGGCGCGCTGAGAGCTCGGCGGCGGCGGCTGCAGCTGTGGCGGCGCGCTCGGGGCCCGTGGCCGCGGCGCTCCCGGGAGCCATGTACCGCAGCGGGTCCCGCTCCTCGGTCTCTTCGCACCGGACGAAGGACGGCGGCGTGAGCGGCTCGCGACCCGGCCGCTCAGGGGGCTCCTCCTCAGGCCTGGCGCGCCGCCCCTCCTCGCCGCCGCCCTCTAGCTCGTCGTCGCTGCGGCTCTCCTCCCGCCGGCACCGCTCGCCCTCAGGCCACCGCGGCCGCCGGGCCTCGCCGTCCCCGTCTCGGGGTCGTCGCGGCTCCCCGTCCCCGCCCCGTGGCCGCCGGGCCTCACCGTCTCCGCCCCGTGGCCGCCGGGCCTCGCCGTCCCCTACTCGGGGTCGTCGTGGCTCCCCGTCCCCGCCGCGCGCCCGTCGCGGCTCCCCATCGCCCCCGCGGAGCCGGCGACTCTACCCGCCGGGCCTGGCTGGCTTCCGAGGCAGCGTTCGAGGCGAGTCCCGCGCCGATTTCGCTCGGGACGGCCGCGGAGACCATCCAGGCGACGGCGGCAGTCGGGTAATCCCACCCTTCGCCTGGGTCACCCCTGGATCCCGAGCCCCGGGGCCTCCACGCAGGAACCCAAATGTTCAAGTCTGCCCCGCTCCCTGACAGCCCTGGGCGCCTCGTTTACACAATAACGGATTTGGGACTCAGTGCCCGGTTTCTTGGGAAGAGGCTTTCGCTCTCGCTAAGTGGAAAAGTTAATCAAAGCGAGGAGAATTTCCTCCTTACTTATTGGCGCCTTGAGGCTTCCCTGGGGTTTGGTGAGATTCATTCACCTTAAGGCCCGAGTTTAGAGAAGCATGTGAACGCCTGATGGCCAGTTTGGAAAGCTTGAACCAAAGCAAGCTGGATGCTTTAGCTGTCATGGGGCTCTCACTTGGAGCTGTTGTCAGAAGCGGGGTGTGCATAATCAATTATTGTGATTGCTGCCCACCAACTAGCGATGTGACAGCAGCTACCAGCGTCCTTTTAGTGCTCACAGCCCCGTGAGGTAAAGCAATGACTGTTGTCACTCCTTGTCGCACAGCTGAGGATTCAGCTCAGAAAGGTCTAAGTCACTTGATGGAGGTGACACAGCTACAAGTGAGGGGACTGTGGTTCAGTTCTCATGCTTGGTTCTCTCAGCCCGCGATGTTAAGTGTTAAAATGTGCTGCATGAGAAGAATTGATGGTGGTGGGTGTAGGTCCCAAGTGGAGGGGCTTGCAAGTCTGAAACCCGACTTGGGGCCTCAGGTAGCACTACAGTTCTAGCAGTTTCTGCCCATGACCTGATGTGGTGGAGGGTTTTGTTTGTTTGTTCTCAGTTCACATATCTTTGTTAGTGAAGATTTTCTTTTGGAGAGAGCTATATATAACATGTATGCTAGGACACTGGTCATAGATAAACTGATTAGTCACATTGTGAAGATTTTTCAAAGCCCTCACTACAGAGGAATCAAAAGTAGAACACTGTACTACTGCTTCCCTCCTCTTCAGGATACTGTATTTGCTCCAGTTCTCTGTCCTATAGGAAATTGTTATCTCCTTTCTCTAATCTGAACATTTATCTCATCTAACCTGTTAGGTGTACCTTTAGGGGATGTCCTGTCACCTTCTAGCACTCTGACTACCCTGTTACCTCTTCCTTGGATTCTTACATTTACCTTCTTTACAATTTAGTCTTGCTACTCACCAGTGGTTTTTTTTGTGTGTGTGTGTGTGTGTGTGTGTGTTCAGCAATCAAACTGATTTTTAAAATATTTTTAATTAATTGTATTCATATGTACCTGTGTGTGGGTATGTACTTAGGAGTGCAGATGCTGGTGGAGACTTTGGATCCCTTGGAGCTAGTTAGCTGCCTGATGTGGGTGTTGTGAACCAAACTCCGGTCCTTTGCAAGAACAATACTCACTCTCAACTGGAGCCACCAAACTGATTTTAAACCTTCACTTTATACATTTAATAAGCATTTAATGGGCATCTGTGGTCTTGGCAGTGGTCTGTAGTGTGTTAAATGTGAAATTAAACCGTGAGTTATATAGTGTTTGATAGGACTTCAAGGGAAAGAGCCTCCTGAGAAGTGAGCTTTGAATTAAGACCTTAGAGTAATGCAAGCACCTGGAGGAAGAGTATAGTTGGGTCACATGACTTTGATACTTAAAACCCTCTTATGCTCTTATCACACTAAGAATCAAATCCAAATTTCCTAATTAGTTTTGTTTCCCTTCTATCTGTCACATTGCTCCAGCTGTACTCTGTCACATTGCCCTCTTTTTTTTGTTACCCAAAGAATGCCAGTTCATTCTTGAGATGTTGAGATGTTGCTTCCCTTGGCCTGAAACATCTATTTTCTTTGAAAGACCTATAAGCTTCCCAGTTACTTAAGTTGAATGACAACATCTCAGCAATGCTGCCTTTAGCCACCCTACCTGAATTGATTCCTCCTTTTTCTTAGTCTTTTATGGTTCGTTTTTTAGTGACAGTGCTACTTATTGCTACCTTCAGAAGTACTTAAAATTGGTTTTGGCTTTCCTCGTTTAGCTAGATTATATTGGTCCTGAGAGCAGGGATTTTGTTTACTTGGCTATTCCCATGTTCCATAAGAATAGGCGGTCATATTTTAGGAGGAGTGAAGAATATAAGCTTTTATCTCTATGGATATTTATAAAATTCCTTTTTCTGTTGCTGAATGGTTCCTTACCATGAGAAACAATTTCATGAGTGGGGAATACATTTTGGGGCAAAGATGTCTTCATGTTGATTACCATGTAGTTATTCTTTTTTCTTTTTAACTTTTGTAGAGACGTTCTCCTGGTCTGTGTTCTGATTCTTCTCTGGAGCAGAGTTTAAGAATCACTGTTGGCAATGACCACTTCTGTGTTAACACACCAGAATGGCATCGACTTAGTGACCGGTTGGGATCACCAGTTGATAATCTGGAGGATATGGACAGGTAGGCTTCAAATATGGCAGGGTGTACCATACTAATTCTGGATAGCAGAATATTGTTATTTTCTGAGTGATGTGTTTGAAGTGTGGTGCCAGCACAAAGTTATCCCCTATATCTGTGTCCAATAGAAGATAAACACTGGGAAAGTGTATTGACATAGTTTTCTGTTTCTGATGAAATGTGTACCAGGAAAAGAACATTTGGTACAATTAGAAGAGAAGGCTGAGGGAACGTAATCAAATACTAGACCAAAATAAAAAGAGTCCTTTATACAATGAAGGTTTTTTTGTTTTTGTGGGTTTTTTTGTTTGTTTGCTTGGTTTTTTTTTTTGGTTTTTCGAGACAGGGTTTCTTAGTGTAGCTTTGGAGCCTGTTCTGAAACTAGCTCTTATAGACCAGGCTGGCCTTGAATTCACAGAGATCCTTCTGCCTCTGTCTCCTGAGTGCTAGGATTAAAGGCAAGTGCTGGGATTAAAGGTGTGCGCCACCACTGCCTGACCAATAAAGGTTTTGAGCAAAATGGGAAGTCTTTTTTTTGTTTGTTTGTTTGCTTGGTTTTGTTTGTTTGTTTGCTTGCTTTTTTTTTTTCCAGGACAGGATTTCTTTGTGTAGCCTTTGCTGTCTTGGAACTTATTTTGTGGATGAGGCTGGACTCAAACTCAGAGATCTGCCTGCCTCTGCCTCTTAAGTGCTGGGATTAAAGATGTGTGCCACTATGCCTGACGTTTGTTTTCTTAATGATGGAGAATTTATCTGAGATAGAGTCTCACTCTGAAGCCCTGGAGATTGACCTACCTCTGCCTCCTAGTGCTAGAATTAAAGGCCTGTGGTACTACACTTGACTTTTTTGAGGGCCATGGGACAGTCTATGTAAAAGTCCTGGCTGGTCTGGAACTCACAGAGATCTTCCTCCTCCTTCCTGAGTGCTGAGATTACAAGCATGAGCCCAACACCCTGCCTGAAAATTATTTTTTTTAATAATTTTTTTTGCTTGGCCAGGTTAGACTATAGATACTAAAGCATTTAAATAAACTAGTGGATAATGCATATACATATATTAAATGTATGAAGCAGTAATAAAAAGTTAGAGATCTTAAAATTGTTGAGTGCTGTCATGTGGTGGTTCACACCTTTAATCCCAGCACTTGGAAGGCAGAAACAGGTGGATCTCTGTGATCTGGAGGCCAGCCTGGTCTACAGAGTGAGTCAGGTTTACACAGAGAAACTCTGTTTCGAAAAATAAAACAAAATTGTTGAGTGCTAAGGAAGGACAAATAAACTATACTGTGTTGAATATAGACCTCAATTACTAAAAGTTATATATGGGGATTAAATAATTTTATTACTTCACAATAGTAAAAAGGTAAGGATAGGCATATAGGATAACATTTTATTCATCTTAGAGCTTATCTTTTATAGTCTCTAGCACATTGGGGTTTAATAAATGATTCATTAGTGATTAACCAAGGGAACATTGTTTATTACAGGTAATGAATCTTGTATAGAATATAGGTAGGCAGATGAAGGCAGCTGGGCAGGAAATCTGAGGACAGAGGTACTACTGGTGCTATTTACTTCAAAGCTCCAATGACTATGGATGCAGTGAAGCAAGGCAGGACAGTCTTATATAACATTGAAGCTTCTGAAGATAGGGCTTCAAGGTATGTGACTGGAGCGCTAATTGAGTCAACAGCTCTTGCCCTTCAGTCTGCTTCTATTTTGGGAGGTGATTGAGTAGGTGGACTACAGTGGTGGTGGTACAGGGTGTGATTCTCTTCCTTCCTTGCTGGGTTTTTAGGTAACCTCAACATTTCCTTCTGTAGGGTCTAAACTGACATTTCCTCTTTGTTATGCATATATGCTCCTGATAACAAACTATCTCTTCAAGTTATAAACATTTAATTTCCTTCATAAGGTGTCTAGAACTGTAATATTCCAGAATCATGTGTTTTAGAGAAATATGCTTTACAGAAAGTGAGGATAAAGATCTAAATGGGAGCTGTGGGTCTGGTTTATATATGTGTGTGGGTTTTTTTTTTTTCTTTTTTTGAGACAGGATCTTTGTTTAACAGTCCTAACTGTCCTGGAACTTGCTCTGTAGACCAGGCTGGCATCAAACTCACAGAAATCCACCTGTCTCTGACTTCTGAGTGCTGGGATTAAAGGTGTGCACCACCACTGCCCGGCTCACAAACATACTTTTTAAAATAAATTCTTTAGGATGTTTCCAAAAGGCCATGTTAATTCTTTTTTTTTTCTTGAGACAACTGCCCCCGATACTTTTTCCTTTTATTGATTCTGTAAAGTCTTTTTTTAGATTTTTGGGTAACAACCAAATGTCTTAGTTAGGGTTTCTATTGCTATGATGGAACACCATGACCAAAGGAAAGTTGGGGAGGAAAGGCTTTATTTGGCTTACGTTTCCACGTGGTAGTTCATCATGGAAGGAAGTCAGGACAGGAATTCAAGCAAGGCAGGAACATGAAGACAGGAGCTGATGCAGAGGCCATGGAGGAGTGCACTTTATGGCTTGTTCTGCCTGCCTTCTTACAGAACCCAGGACCACCACTCTAGGGTGGTAGCCAGTCACTAATCACTAATTAAGAAAATGCTCCACAAGCTTCCCTACAGCCCGATCTTATGGAGGAATTTTCTTAATTGGGGTTCCCTCCTCTCAGATGACTATAGCTTGTGTCAAATGGCATAAAACTAGCCAGGACACCAAATTATCAAGTTTATGTATGGTCTTACCTTAGGAGCCCTATACTGAACTATAACTTATTCTAAAATGGAAGTGTGAACAAGCTGAGTGAAAAATTCTAAGACGCTTAGACATTAAGATACACCGAGTTGTGTATCCACCACTGCAATAAATTTTATAACAATTTTTTTTCTTGAGACAGAGTTTCTCTGTGTAGCCCTAGCTGTTTTGGAACTCTCTCTATAGACCAGGATGACTTTGAACTCACAGAGATCTACCTCTGCTTCCCTAGTGCTGGGATTAAAGGTCTGTGTCACCACCACCCAGCTGTACTTTCTACTTTTATGACCTTGCCTATTCATGTATTGTTTGATTCTTTGCAACTAGCTTTCACGTATATTAAGGTTCATCTATGTTTATAGTGTTTCTTTTTTTTTTAAGATTTATTTATTTATTTATTATGTATACAGTGTTCTGTCTGTCTGTATGCTTGCTGGCCAGAAGAGGGCACCAGATTTCATTACAGATGACTGTGAGCCACCATGTGGTTGCTGGGAATTGAACTCAGGACCTCTGGAAGAGCAGTCAGTGCTCTTAACCTCTGAGCCATCTCTCTAGCCCCAATAGTGTTTCTTTTTATTGCCAATAATATTTCATTATATGAATATGCCAAATACTGTTTTTTCATTATTAATAAATGGATGAATACCATTGGGTTATCTTATTTTTAGTTGTTGTAAATAATTCTGTTACGAATGTTGTTGTACAAGCTGCTTTTGAATTTATTTATTTATTTGATTTTTCAAGACAGTATTCTCTGTAGCTTTGGAGCCTGTCCTGGAACTAGCTCTTGTAGACCAGGCTAACCTCTAACTCGTAGAGATTCTCCTGCCTCTGCCTCCTGAGTGTTGGGTTTAAAGGTGTGCACCATCACCACTGCCCAGCCTTTGTGGACTTATATATCTATAGACCAATGTTTCTCAACCTTCCTAATGCTATGAACCTTTAATACAGTTCCTCATGTTGTGGTGATGCCTAACAATAAAATTATTTTCTTTGCTACTTCATAAGTATAATTCTGCTACTGTTATTAAATGTAATGTAAATATCTGATATTCGACCCCTGTGGAAGGTTTGTTCAACCCCCCAAATGAGTCATGACCCATAGGTTGAGAACCACTGCTATAGACAGATATTTTATTGTTCAGATTACTTTTGTGGTATCAGGGACTAACCCCAAGGCCTGTGTATGCTAGGCAAACAACCTGTCATTGAGCTATTCTCCAGGCTCATGTTTTTAATTTGTTTAATGGACATTTGTAAATACATAGAAATAGAATAAAGCTGACCAGTAATGATGCATGCCTTTAATCCCAGCATTCAGGAGGCAGAAGCAGGTGGATCTCTGTGAATTCCAGGTCAACCTGGTCTACAGGGCAACTTCTAGGACAGCCAGAACAACACAGTGAAACTCTGCCTTGAGCCCCCCCCCCCCAAGGAATGGATACTATTTGGTACTAGAAAAGTATCAGCAGGGAGGGTGAAAAGGATAAAAAAAAGGGGGGGCAGTTGGGCAGATATAATCAAAGTACATATGCATATAGGAAAATTTCATAATGTGTTATTTTGTACGATGAATGTATGTTAATAAAACAATTTTTAAAATAATTTATTTAAACTCATTTTATGTGCATTGGTCTGAGGGTGTCAGATCGCCTGGAACGGGAGACAGACAGTTCTGAGTTGCTATGTGGGTGCATACAATTGAACCCAGGTTTTTGGGGGAGAGCAGCCAGCTCTCTAGCCCCTAAAAATAATTTTTAAAAATAGAAAATACAGGGGGCTGGAGAGATGGCTCAGAGGTTAAGAACATTGCCTGCTCTTCCAAAGGTCCTGAGTTCAATTCCCAGCAACCACATGGTGGCTCACAACCATCTGTAATGGGGTCTGGTGCCCTCTTCTGGCCTGTAGTCATACACACAGACAGAATATTGTATACATAATAAATAAATAAATAAATATTTTTTTTTAAAAAAAATAGAAAATACAGTACAGGGAGCCTTCATGTTCTTTTTTTTCTTTTTTAGAGATCTAGTTTGAAAAAACCAATTGGTCAGCAGGTGGTGGTGGTTTATCCTGTAATCCCAGCACCCTGGAGGCAGAAGTAGGCGTACCTCTGAGTTCGAGGTCACCCTTGTCTTAGGACAGGGCTACACAGAGAAACCCTGTTTGTAAAAAACCAACCAAGCATCAAACAATTGCTCTTAGTGAAGGCTGCTGTTGTTGCTGTTGTTTTGAAACAGGGTCTGGGATTAAAGGCATGTACCAGTTTGGCCAAGGCTTTTAGAGTGTCTATCACTGTACTACTTTAGGCTACAGACAATGGTGATTCTTTTTAGGAGTCACATTTTTTAATTTAAAATTTTGTGTGTCTTGAGTGTTTACGTGGTTGTATGTGTGTGTCTGACTTGTATGACCAGTTTGAATGCCCTAGAACTGGAGCTATAGATGGTGGTGAGCTGGGTACTAAACCCAGGTCCTCTGGAAAAATAGCTAGTGCTCTTAACCACTGAGCTATCTTGTTTCTCCAGGACTGTCTCTTATGACAGCCAGTTTTCTTTTAACCCCTGGGAAAAAGAAAGAAGGATTAAATTTCTAATAAGCAGCCTGACTGTGTACTATATTTATATGATAGCTTCTGGTTTTGTTTTGTTTTGTTTCTAACTGTTCTGTGCCTCCTTCTATTGCATCCCCCTTTTTCCTGGCAATTCTAAGTCTACTGAGGCTTTCCGAGAGCCTCCTTATTTGTAGCTTGTTGATCCTTACTGTCATATTAGATATTGAGTTAATGTTTCATTTGGTGGTGCCATGTCCTAGTTCTAGTGGGGAAAGGAAGATAGGTAACCTCGCTACTATACATATAGTCTAGGAGGGTTTTCTCCTACACTGATATGAAACTTGTTGGTATATAGTTGGTGGTTTGGTGATAGTGAGTCAACTCGAGTATTCCTTCTTAAATAGGTGTATTTATAGTTGATGGACAGAGCAAAATTTTTGTGTTTCAATGATGTTTGATTTCAGAGGTCATTCTTAGTTTATTCCTAGTCCTATTTCATAATACATTAAGACCTCAAAATTATCCAGATTTTTTTTTTAAGGTTATTTCTATGGAACTGCAGATATAGCTCATTGGTTAAGAGCACTGGCTGCTCTTCCAGAGAACTCCCGTTTGATTTCCAGCACCCATATGACCCCTCACAAACATCTGGTCTCAAACTCATGGTGATTGTCCGGCCTCAGCCTCCTAAGTCCTAAGATTACTGGTTCATTATTGTTATTTTGTTATTTAGATGAAATTAGATTTTAAAATTCTAAAGGATCGGGCTGGAGAGATGGCTCAGCGGTTAAGAGCATTGCCTGCTCTTCCAAAGGTCCTGAGTTCAATTCCCAGCAACCACATGGTGACTCACAACCATCTGTAATGAGGTCTGGTGCCCTCTCCTGGCCTTCAGGCACACACAGAATATTGTATACAAAATAAATAAATAAATAAATAAATAAATAAATAAATAAATATTCTAAAGGGTCTCCTGGCATAGAGGATGTCTGGGCCAGCAAGGTGTCTCAGCAAGTAAAAGCACTTGCCTGAAGACATGAGTTTGATACCTAGCACACATATAGCAGGAGAGAATCATCTCCCACAAGTTCTCTTCTGACATCTATATATGGGCCATGAATCACATGTGCCCACATACATATAGACATGTACACACACAAAAAAATTTTAAATGTAGTTTTAAAAAATCCTAGAGGATCTTTATTTCCATCTGTGATTTAAATCAAAACCCTTGTCTTTTGGGTCATAGAACTCTGTGACCATAGTGTCCTGAAATAGCTAGGTTTATTATCTACTTCTGAACTTAAAAAAGAACCATCTTCTCCTGAATTTTTACCTGTATGCTACAAAGACCTTGGTATTTCTGAAAAATAAAGATACACAGTGAACCAAAACATTTATTTTTGGGTCCCATGGTAATAGACTGCTTGTGAATATCGAGGCAAGGCAGGAAAGAGCATGACCAAACAATTTTTTTAATTGTTGTTTATTGAGCTCTACATTTTTCTCTGCTCCTCTCTCTTCCTCTCCTCTCCCCACTTCAATCCTCCCCCAAGATCCCCATTCTCCCAATTTACGCAGGAGATCTTGTCTTTTTCTACTTTCTACTTCCCATGTAGATTAGATCTATGTAAATCTCTCTTAGTGTCCACATTGTTGTCTAAGTTCTCTGGGATTGTGGTTTGTAGACTGGCTTTCTTTGCTTTATGTTTAAAAACCACCTATGAGTGAGTTCATGTGATAATTGTCTTTCTGTGTCTGGGTTACCTCACTCAAAATAATGTTTTCTAGCTCCATCCATTTTCCTGCAAAATTCAAGCAGTCGTTACTTTATTTATTTATTTTTTTGCTGTGTAGTATTCCATTGTGTAAATGTACCACATTTTTCTTATCCATTCTTCGATAGAGGGACATTTAGTTTGTTTCCAGGTTCTGGCTATAACAAATAAAGCTGCTATGAACATAGTTGAGCACATGTCCTAGTGGCATGATTGAGCATCCTTTGGCTATATACCCAAAAGTGGTATTACTGGGTCTTGAGGAAGGTTGTTTCCTAATTTTCTGAGAAATCACCACACTGACATCCAAAGGGGTTGTACCAGCTTGCATTCCCACCAGCAATGCAGGAGTGTTTCCTTTACCCCACAACCTCTCCAGCATAAGTTGTCATCAGTGTTTTTGATTTTGGCCATTTTTACAGGTGTAAGATGGAATCTCAGATTTGTTTTGATTTGCATTTCTCTGATGGCTAAGGATGTTGAACATTTCCTTAAGTGTCTGTCAGCCATTTTAGATTCCTCTGTTGAGGGCTCTCTGTTTAGGTCTCTACTCCATTTTTTATTGGATTATGTGATCTTTTGGTGTCCAATTTCTTGAGTTCTTTGTATATTTTGGAGATCAGACCTCTGTCTGATGTGGGGTTAGTGAAGATCTTTTTCCATTCCGTAGGCTGTCGTTTTGTCTTGTTGACTGTGTCCTTTGCTTTACAGAAGCTTTTCAGTTTCAGGAGGTCCCATTTATTAATTGTTTCTCTCAGTGTCTGTGCTGCTGTGGTTCTATTTAGGAAGTGGTTCCCTGTGCCAATGCGTTCAAGTGTACTTCCCACTTTCTCTTCTATAAGGTTTAGTGTGGCTGACTTTGTGTTGAGGTCTTTGATCCATTTGGACTTGAGTTTTGTGCATGGTGATAGATATGGGTCTATTTTCATTCTTCTACATGTTGATATCCAGTTATGCCAGCACCACTTGCTAAATATGCTTTCTTTTTTCCATTTGATATTTTTTTGTTTTTTTGTCAAAAATCAGGTGTTTAAAGATGTGTGGCTTGATATTCGGGTCTTCTATTTGGTTCCATTGTTCCTCCTGTCTGTTCTTATGCCAATACCAGGCTGTTTCCAGGACTGTACCTCTGTAGTAGAGTTTGAAGTCAGGGATTGTGATGCCTCCAAAGGTTCTGTATTTCTTGTTTGTTGTTTTTCTGTTTTGTTTTTGAGATAAGATCCTATAGCCATTCTGTCCTCAAAGTTACTGAAGTTCAGGTTGTCTCTGAACTCAGTATCCTCACTGGTATTACAGTTATGAACCATCATATCTGCTTAGAATCATTTTTTAAAATAAATTCTTAGTTAATGCTAGGGATGCCAGTCCTGATAAAGAGCTTAAATTTAGCTAGGCAAATTTTTATTATTGTTACTATTTTGTTTTTAAGATTTATTTATTTTTATAAGTTTGGGTGTTTTTCCTGCATGTATGTCTCTGCACTGTGTTCATGTATGGTACCTGAGGAAGACACCTGAAGAAGGCATTGGATTCCCTGGATTTGGAGTAATAGATAAATAGTTGTGAGCCCATCATGTCGGTGCTGGGAATCAAACCCATGTTCTCTAGAAGAACATGTAGTGCTTTTAACAAAAGAGTCATCTCTCCAGTCCCTGTTATGTTTTTTCTTTTTCCAAGAAAGTGTTTTAGTATGTAGCCCCGGAACTCAGAGCTACCTACCTCCCTGGTGCTGGGATTAAAGGCTGTATCTGGTCTCGCTAGTCCAGTTGAATAAATTAGGACTCTGATTTTTTTTTAAGATTTATTTTTATTTTTCAATTATGTATATATGTGTGCTTCTTTGTGAGTATGCACATGTGAATGCAGGTGTCCTTATAATCCAGAAGAGGATGTCTAATCCCCTGAAATTGGAGTAAGCAATTGAACATGGGTACTGGGAACTGAACTTGGGTCATCTAGAAGATAGTATGCAGTCTTAATTGCTGAATCATTTCTCTCGTTCTTTGGTCTCTTTGTGGTATTTTGTATTTCCTGAGTACCAGTGTGATACACTACATCCTTAGACTAAATACTTAATGTAAGTGTTCTGTTGATATATTAGTAATAAGACCTCTTGACTAGAAGCTAAAGCTGCTGATGACACTGGGAAAGGGAGAGGAAATATTCCATGTGTAATGTATCTTTGGATTTCAGATCATTTACTTTTGCCTTAAGTCTTCTTTTGTCCCCTTCCTAAATAATATTATTTTAGCATTGTCTGTCCTTTCTCTCTCCAAGTCCAGCATATTCAGTAATGCTTGTCTTTCTTCTCAGGGATGATCTGACTGATGATTCTGTCTTCACACGAAGCTCCCAGTGCTCTCGGGGCCTTGAACGATACATTTCTCGGGAAGAGGGGCAACTTAGTCCCTTCTTGGGACAACTTGATGAGGACTACCAAGCAAGAGAACCTTTTTTGCCTAGAGCTGAGTATAGTTCCCATATCAGTTGTCATGATGAACTGTTGAGGGGAGCAGAACGAAGTAGAGACAAACTCAAAAGCTCCTCTTACTCCATACGATCTGAGGAAAGAAGTCGGGAGACCAAAAGGCCTCGTTATGATGACATGGAAAAGGTACATGGCATAGGAGGGGATCACTCGAGTTTTACATCTGGGACTCGCAACTACCGACAGCGAAGAAGAAGCCCAAGCCCAAGGTTTCTAGACCCTGAGTTTCGAGAACTGGACCTTGCCAGGCGAAAGCGAGAGGAAGAGGAGGAACAAAATAGGAGCTTGAGTCAGGAGCTTGTGGGAGTTGATGATGGAACTAGCTGTTCCATCCCTGGGTTGTCGAGTGTCCTAACAACATCAGAGCCAGAATATTCTTTGCATCGGCCTGAGGAAGTTCCTGTGATGCCCAAGAAGTCCATTCTGAAGAAGAGAACTGAAGTGGACGTGAAGCCATCTGTGCAGGTCTCTGTTGTATTTCTCTTGATGGTCCTCTGCTGTCCTAAATTCTGATACTTTCCTGGGGCTGTGTTCCCTAATGGTGTCTGTGTAACTTGTGCTGTGCTGACATTTTATGCCTAACTGTGAGCGACCCCTTCTAGGATTCTCCAGATTAAACTGTAGGCTCATAATGCACCAACAAGGGCTTCTGTTGCTACCTTACTTTTCTAAATAGATTTAGAAGAGTATCTGCCTTGGTTTTTTCCCTCCTTAAATTGAATAGCCCGATGGGAATCTTTGAATATGGATTCTTGGAAATGAAGCTTAAGGACAAAAGGAGAAGATAATCCTGATTTCTTATCTTTTTAGAAGAAGACAGTGTATGAGTTGTAGAACATAAGACTAGAAATCAAGTGATTCTGGTTTAGGAACTATCAACTTCCTGTGTAAATTTTAGATGAATCACAACTTTTCTGGCCTTAACATTGCTTTTTCTTTCTATGAAAAGATGGTCAGGCAAGACTTCTAATGTGACTAGAGGCTTCTGAGCCAGTACTGAAGTACTTAGAGAAGCAAGGGGAGATTGATAGGTTAGAGTTCTCGTGTTTCCTGTTTCCAGAGTAATCCTTCTTTTGGTCATCAATAGGTATGAAAATAAGTTGGGTGAAATGGTACACACCCATAATCCCAGCAGCTGAGAGACCAGTACAAGAGGATTCCAGGTTCAAGTCTATTAGGGCACATTGCTAGTTAAGGCCAGCCTGAGCTACAAAGTTAGACATGGCTGGAAACAAGCCTGATGGCTCAGTTTGATTCCCAGATTCTAACTCCTGAAAATCCATATATATATAGTGCTCATGTGTGCCCATATATTCACACACCTCCCCTCCTCCCCTCTCTCACACAACACACTGTGTTCATGTGTGCCTGTATATTCACACACCTCCTTCTCCTCTCTCTCACAGAGCACACTGCTCATGTGTGCCTGTATATTCACACAACTCCTCCCCCCACCACAACACACTGTGCTCATGTCTGTATATTCACACACCTCTTACCTGCTCTCACACATGCATACACACACTATGCTCATGTGTGCCCTTATATTCACACTACACACAACACACTATGCTTATGTGTCCTCATATAGTCATATACCTCCTTACATATACACTGTACTCATGTGTGCCCATATAGTTACACACCACCTACCCCAACAACAATAATACAGTTCTTAAAAGAAAACAAAATAGGGAATCAAGCAAGAGAAAATATCTAAAATCCTTTTGAATTCAAATTCCTTGATAAAGAGTAGAACACACAGGTAAAGGTCACAGCCACTCTGTCTACTTCAGTTCCTTTTCTCCTTTTCTCCTTGCTATGGTGGAGACAGTTGAAGAGATGGGGAACTTGTTTCTTGAACTTAGATGACTTTCCTTTTATACTTAAATCTCTCCTATTCAAGAAACATCTCAGTGTTCTGTGATTCCTCATAGCTGCTCAATCAGTGTGCTTGTGTTTGTGTTTGCAGCTTGAGAGCTTTTCCAGCAGTGCCAGCTCCAATCAGGATCGTCCTCTCTATTCTGAACATTCACCTCTTCCACTAAGTGGTGCTATTGCTGCTTTTGCTTCAGAGATGGAAAATAAGGGGACTGCAGTGGCGGCTGACCTGAAGGAACCTCAGAGTAAGATATTCCAGTGGGGTCCCCTCCATGAGATATCTAAAGACAACAATCCTCTCAGTGAAAAATTTGACAATGTTCTGTGCTATAAGGAAAAATTGAATTTGAAAGCTGAGGGACTTGAACGACATACAGACTTCTTACTGCCCCATGAGAGAGCTAGCCAGGATGGCAGTGGCTTTTCCCGAATTCTGGGCATGTTGGCTGATCCTACCAGTACACAGGAAAAAAGAAGACGTAGTTTCCCTGATATTGAGGATGAGGAGAAATTTCTCTATGGGGATGAAGAGGAGGATATAAAAGCAGAATCTCCACCTAAGTCCCTTGGGGACTCTGAGAGTAAAAGTTTGAAAAAGAAAACAAGCTCTCTGCCCTCAACTCCAGCCGTAAAGCTAGAATCACTAGAAGAGAACAATCCAGAATATGCCAAGATTCATGACTTGCTTAAGACCATAGGACTGGATATTGGAGTAGCAGAAATTAGTAAGTTGGCTGCACGAACCCAGGAACGACTTCACGGCAAGAAGCCATCATCACGCTCCTTAGCTGACCGACGTTTGTCTGCTGACCGACGTTCATCTGCTGACCGGCACTTTTCAGCTGACCGCTGTTCCTCAGTTGACCACAGTTTCACAACTGATCGGCGCTCATCAGATCATCACAGACTGGAGAGCAGGGAGGCACATCACAGCAACACTCAGTCCCCAGAAGTATCCCGCCCACACCCAGCCTCCCCAGTAGATCCTTACCTGCTCACAAAAAATAGCTCTCCTTTCCTAAAGTCTGACCATCCGATGGGTCATGTTACAGGACCAGAGATAGTTGGCAGTGGGTTTCAGTCACCTGTTGCCGTTAGGTGCTTGTTGCCATCAGCCCCATCTACCCCAATTAGGCTTCCACACTCGGCTTCTTTATCCCAGTTCTATATACCAAGAGCCTCTCAGTTTGCTGCACCTCGGATACCTCCAAACTACCAGGGATCTGTCATTCCTTCTGCCTCTTTTGATGCTTATAGGCACTATATGGCATACACAGCCTCAAGGTGGCCCATGTATCCCACTTCTCAACCATCTAGCCACCCTTTACCTGAACCACATAGGCTAATACCAACAACCAAACAAGCTACTCATAGTAGTCGTCCCAATCTCCGTGTGATCCCCACTGTGACTCCTGAAAAGTCCAAACAAGAGGTATCAGTGCTAGGCTCAATTTCTGTTAAGCAAGTTCCTGTTCAGGTGTCCATTCCATCACTTATAAGATATAATCCAGAGAAGATCTCTGATGAAAAGAACCGCGCCTCCCAGAAGCAGAAGGTGAATATTAGCTTTGGGCATCTCATGCCTGAGTTTTTTATTTTCTATTTCTGTTTAGCAAAAAACAGATAGTTTGTACATGTTTTTTTAGAGGGGGTGAAAATTTGTAAGACCTTTGGTACTTTAAGTTTCTTGGAGGTTTACATCATTACCCAAGTAATGTACATAATAGCCCCTTTGAGCTTCTAATATTTTGTTTTTATAGGTTCCACTGTGATGGCTAGCCTTTTTAAGTTTATTTTTCTGTCAAATGAATAATCTGAAGATACTGAGGGTAGAAGCTAGGAACCTTGAAGTATCAGAAAGTCTTATCTTTTTTCATTTAAAGAATTTAATCTCTGGAAGATAAAATTTTAATTTTATGTGGTATTCAAATGCTTTGAACTTTAGCTGTAAGTTTCATTGATAATCTTAAGTTTCAGTAAAGAAAAAAATGTAAACTTCAAGAAAATGTTTGGAAGGCAAAAAAAAAAGACAGTTGGTGGTGGTGCGCGTCAGTAATCCCAGCACTCAGGAGGCAGAGGCAGGCTGATCTCTGCAAATTCAAGGCCAGCCTAGTTTACAGAGTGAGTTCCTGGACAGCCAGAACTGTTACACAGAGAAACCTTGTCTCAACAAAACAAAACAAAAAGTGTTTTGGAGATAGAGCTCTTTCTCTTTAATACCCTAACACTAAGGACTTAATGGTTTTTCTCATTTGTCTATTAAAGACAAGTCATATTCTTTTTTTCTGTTAGCTGGTAGTAACTGATTAAGAGATAATAAATTCAGGATAGCTATATCTGTTTGTTGGTTTGTTTTCAAACCATGGTCTTGCTATGTAGCCCTGACTGGCTTAGAACTTACTCTGTAGACCAGACTAGCCTCAAACTCAAAGGATCCACCTGCCTCTGCCTTCAGAGTGTTGGGATTAAATGCATATGCCACCATGCCCAATCTGTATCTGAATTTTAAATTTAGTTTGACTTGTGTGACCTTGGGTGAGCTTCTTTTTTGTTTGTTTTGTTTTGATTTGGGGTTTTTTGTTGTCGTTGTTGGTTTTTTATTTTATTTATCTATTTTTTATAGACGGTTTCTAAGTGTAGCCCAGGCTGCCTTGTAAGTAGCTTTGTAGACCAGACTGACCTTGAACTCAGAGATCCACTTTGCCTCCTGAGTGCTAGAATAAAAGGTGTGTGCTGCCACCACCTGGTGAGTTGTTTTTCTTTCTTTTTCTTTTTTAAGATTCTTTTTATTTTAAAATTAAGAATTTACTTAGTTTATGTGTATGAGTATTTTGTATGTGTTATGTCTACATATATGTCTGTGCACTATATATATGGCTGGTGTTTTAGAGACCAGAAGAGGGCTTCAGATCTCCTGAGACTACAGAATTACAGGCAGTTTTGATTCACTGTGGAGGTGCAGGGGATATATAGGACCTAGGTTTTCTAGAACAATCGGTGTTCATAATCACTGAGCTACCACTCCAGCTCCAAGATCTACTTTTAATTTTATAGATATACACACAGGGACACACACACACGGGTTTGTGCACATGTGAGTGTAGGTAGTCAGGAAGTCCAGAAGAGGATATAGGATGCCCTGGAACTAGAGTTACAGGCAGTTGTAAGCCACCTGATGTGGGTATTGGGAACTGAATTCAGGTCCTCTACATGATCAGTACATGCTCTTAACTGCTGAGCATTCTAGCCCTGAGATACTTAATCCTATATGACCTTACTTTTCCTAATGTAAAATGGAGAAAATGTGAAGCTTAAATAATACAAAATACATAATACAGCTGATATAATGAATCATAACCACATTTCACTCCTTTTCTTTATCTTTATCCCTGGGTTCAGAGTCACTATGCAGTGGTGTTGTCAGTGGCTTTACTTCCTGCTTGAAAACTTTCTTGGTAGTATAGTTCTGAATAAAAGGATAAAATCCTGGTTTTGAACTTGGATCTGAATAAAACGTTACTTTGACTACAAACAAAGCTTCTATGTCCAGGCATTTGAACTCTGGCTGAAGGGTTGGTTATTTTGAGACTGGGTCTTGCTCTGTGACCCTGGCTTTCCTGGAGCATACTATATAGACCAGGCTGACCTGGAATTTACAGCAATCCTTTTGCAAAAGCATGTAAGTGCTAAGATTTAGAGGTAAGTGCCACTGCACTAGACTTTAAGATACCAGTGTAAGAGCTAAATAGAAAAGGAGGATGTTGGAAACAGGGACTCCTAAAAATACAAAAACAGTTTGTAAAGGGTATAAATTCATTCTGGCTGAGCAGTGGTGGCCCACGCACACCTTTAATCCCAGGACTCGGGAGTTAGAGGCAGACAGTTCCAGACCAGCCTGGTTTACAGAGTGAATTCTAGATAGCCAGGGCTGCACAGAGAAACTGTGTCTTGAAAAACCAAAAAAAAAAAAAAAGTGAGTGACCATGACCCGTGAACACAAATACCATGTTTCACTGTGGAGGGTTTTTGTTTTCAAAACAGGTTTCCCTCTCTAGTCCTGGCTGTCTTGGAACTAGCTTTGTAGACCAGGCTGGCCTAAACTCACAGAGATCTGCCTGCCTCTGTCTTCTGAGTGCTGAGATTAAAGGTGTGCGCCACTACCACCTGGCTAAGTTATGTGAGATTTTTATTAGTTACAGAACAAAATAAGTTATAAAAGTATTTACAGAATATGTTGGGCAGTGGTAACGCATGCCTTTAATCCCAGAGGCAGGCAGATCTTTGTGAGTTCTACAGAGAAAGTTCCAGGTTAGGCTCCAAAGCTACACAGAAATCCTGTTTTAAAAAAAAAAATTGTCTGGTTTTGTTTTGGTTTTGGTAGTCACAGGATGTTAGGTCAGACAGTCCACAGGTGTGTGCTGTGGGTGATTTTAAAGGGAGTCAAAATAGTTTGGCTCTGGTCTTCAACAATTTAACTCTCCACAGTCACATCACCATATAGAATCCTTAACACAGATGTCACCTCTGCCTCCTCTACATACCCTCTTGATCTTTTCTGGGAACTTCAGATACACTCTTTTACTGTTTTGTACTCTGTAGGTTATTGAAGAGAGAGAAAAACTGAAGACTGACCAGGAAGCCCGACAGAAGAAAATGTTTTATCTCAGGACTGAGCTGGAGCGGCTTCATAAACAGCAAGGTATCAGGCAACCCCTTGCCTGACCTCCTTGTCGTGTAGATAGTAACTGTAGGAGACCAGTGCAGAGGTGCTGGTGCTCAGATGCGGTCAGCAAGAGCAGTGTGGGCATATACTTCTGTTCTCCTTCTCTTTCTACCCACTCTCTCTTCCTCTCTTTGTATTTAAGTATGCAGTTTGTTGTTTGTTGTTTGTTTTGAGACAGGGTTTCTCTGTGTAGCTCTGTCTATCCTGGAACTCACTCTGTAGACCAGGCTGGCCTCAACTCAGACATTCGCCTGCCTCTGCCTTTTGAGTGCTGGGGTTAAAGGTGTGTGCCACCATGCCTGGCATTTAATGTGTAATTTTTCCTGAACTCTTTTAGAATACGTTGTAGATAGGATATCCTTTAGAACTTCAGTATGTATTTCCTAACAGGAATTCAAGTATACAATACACTAATCAAAATTAGGGAATTAGGAATAGGCTGATGGCTTGCTATACAAGCATGAGGACCTGAGTTTAGATTCTCAGAACCCACAGAAGGTCAGATACAATAGCATGCATCTACAATCTCAGCATTTCTGTGGCAAGATGGCACGCAAAAACAAGAGAATCCCCACAAGCCTGGTGTATGCAGCAGCAGATCAAATTCTTCATAAGCATGATAGAAGGTGAGGACAGATACCCAAGCTTGCCCTTTGACTTTCATAAGGATATGTGTGAACTTGTGCACACACAGAGAGTCATACACACACACATGCAAAAAGATTTTTAAAATTAGGAAATTAATTGTAATAGCTAATCTACCAATGTTATTTATATTTTACCATTTGTTTTATCACAAAGACTTATCACATTCAGTTGTCAGTCTTTTAGTCCTTTACCATTTAATAATAGATCCTGAGCCTTTCTATTCATAATTTGATATTTTAGAAAAGGTCATGTGTTTTATAGAATGTTTCTTAATTTATCCTTAATTTATCTGATGTTTCTTTATGATTAAGTTTGGATTATACATCTTGGCAAGACTGGCAAAAACAATGTCAAGTTTACATCGATAGTGTCTTTCAGGGGAAATCTTTGTAACTATAGTAAAAATTATTCTTGAAGCTTCTTCCCACCAGTTTTAATTACTGTTTCTACCCTGAGAAACTTGTTTTGATGGTTGTTAAATAGTGATTTTTTTCTAATTTTGTTATTCCTTCTATGTAGTGTGGTTTCTGTTTTAAGAAGGGACTTCTAACCCCTACCCCAATTTGTTTAGTCATTGTATGAGTATATATTCATTCAGTGATAATTATGTTATCATCTGTCATTGTCATTATTTATTTCCATGCTAAATTTTTTCCATATTTAGTTAGTGGGGACCACTTTGAGTTGTTGGTAGTGTCCTTTTGATATCTGCTCATCACTTTAAGATCTCTCTTTTTAGCCCAAAATATTCTGTAATTTTTTTATTCTGTTTTCATTTCCTCTTATTTTTGTTTTGCATTTTGTATTTTTTGTAGCCTATACGTCTCAGATTCACTGTGTAGCTCAGGAGGAACTTGAACTCCTGATCCTCCTGTCTCTACCTTCAAAGTGATGGGATTCCAGATATGCACTGCCTTCCATTTCTTCATCTGTGCTTTTAAATATTCATTTGCATGAGGGAAAAATAACAATGCTTCTAAATACTGCAACTGGATATTAGTATGAAAGAGGACAGAAAAGTATAATTGTTTCTGTCTGAATTTGTAATGTTTAAGATGAAATAACTTATTTTGTCCTGTAAGGACTGACCTACAGTTATGAACAAGAAATGACATTAGGCATAAACCATTATAGAAATTGGCAGTGTTCTTAAATCAGATAAAGTCACATAATCTTTTTAGGAGGCACATAAATACAAACCTGCATATATCATTTGGAGTGTTGGTGGAGCTCCTGAAGCCCTATCTCTAGAACTTTAACTTATCCTTACCAAAAGCGAATGTGATCACTTGCCCTTCAACCCTCTATGGAAACAGAATCTTTCTTGCTTTATTTTTTGGTGGAAAACGATTTTGTAATCATATAGCTTACAGAGCTATATGTACTTAGAAACCTAGGGAATGAGTTCTCATAGTTTCCCTTCCATGGATTTCTTCTGATAAACATCTGACCATTCAGGGGAGATGCTGCGCAAGAAGCGAAGGGAGAAGGATGGTCATAAAGACCCACTTCTGATGGAGGTGAGTCGACTCCAGGATAGCATTATGAAGGACATCACAGAGCTACATAAAGAGACAGAAGAAGCAGAAAAGAAGCAATCTGAACTGGACAAAGTGGCACAAATCTTGGGAATTGACATCTTTGATAAATCCCTAAAATCCTCAAATGACAGTAAAGAGTCTACAGAGAAGCCTGAAAAAGGAGAAAAATCTAAGAGCCCAGAAAAAGAGTTGTCACCCTCAAACTCTTCCTCTAACAACAAGGTAATAATATAACTTTGCTGTTACTTTTTTCCCCTAGGAATTCCTATAGAAGCTTGCAAATATGTTTTTGTAACAGGGTCTTACTATGTAGTCTTGGCTGGCCTGAAACTCACTGTGTAGACCATGCTAGCCCTGAACTCACAGATACCCCCTTGGCTCTAGAATGCTGGGATTAAAGGCCTGCGCCAGCACAGTCAGTGCTGCTGAATTCTCAGTCGTCTCCTCACACAGAGCTAGTGGTTACGACACTCCCTTCCTACCTCTCAGCTCCACTGCATGCCTCTCGTCTCTCTTCCTTACCATTATTCATCTAGCCAAGATTCTCATTTCCTAAGTGCCTTTTCCTAACCTAGTGACTAATTCATATACATAAAAACATTTTTTATTGATAGGATTGGAGAGTTACATTTTAAAAGAGAATTCAGGCTGGGTAGCTGGCTCAGCAGGTAGAAGCACTTACTAGACAAGCTGGATAACTTGAGTTCAATTCTCAGAACCTGTAAAAAGTGGGATTCAGTGTCATTTTTGTCTATAGATCCACTTGTTCTAAGATGATGGCCAGTAGAAGCAGAAGAATGAGCCAGAAACTCAAGGGCCACTGTCTTAGGGTTTTTATTGCTGTGAAGAGACACCATGACCACAGAAACTCTTTTTTTTTAAATTTTTTTATTTTATTGGGATGTATTTCTGTGTGAGGGTGTTGCATCTTGGAGTTAGAGACAGTTGTGAGCTGCCATGTGGTTGCTGGGAATCGAACCAGGATCCCCCGGAAGAACAGTCAGTGCTCTTAACCACTGAGCCATCTCTCCAGCCCCCAACCACAGAAACTCTTAGAAAGGAAAACACTTAATTGGGGCTAACTTACAGTTTCAAAGGTTTAGTCCATTATAGTCATGACAGGAAACATGGTGGCATGCGGGCAGATGTTGAGCTGGAGAGATATCTGAGGGTTCTACATCTGATCAACAGGCAGCTGGAAGTGAATGTCACTCTAGACCTAGCTTGAGCTTCTGAGACCTCAAAACCCACCCCTAGTGACACACCTCCTCCAACAAAATCACTCCAACAAGGCCACACCTCCTAATAGTGCCACTCCCGATGGTCCTGTAGGGGCCACTTTTAAGCCACCACATTCTACTCCCTGGCCCTCATAGACTTGTAGCCATATCATAATGCAAAATACATTTAGTCCTCATAATCTGTAACAGTCTCAAACTTGTTTAAAAGTTTGAGGTCTCATCTGAGATTTATGCAATCTCTTAACTGTAATCACCTGCAAAACAAATCAAAATGAAAAAGCAGATCACATACTTTCAGCATATAATAGCACAGGATATACATTACTATTACAGAAAGGTGCATAGTAAGGAAATACTGGGCCAAAGCAAGGCCAAAACCCAGCTGGGCAAACTCCAAACTCTGCAGTTCCATGTATGATGTCAAAACTCTCTTCAGATCTCCAACTCCTTTCAGCTTTGTTGATGCTGCACACTTCTCTCTCTTTAGACTGGTTCCATTCCATGTTAGCAGCTCTTTGTGACTAGTATCCTATGGCTCTAGCATCTCTAACATTTTGGGGTCTTCAAAGCAATCAATCTAGGCTTCGCCTTCATAGCTTCACACAATGGCCTCTTTAGACCTCCATGCAGGGACATCTCTAACATATACCTGGCCTCAGCAGCTTTCCTTAGTCATGAAGGTAATTTCCATAGCTCTTTTTTCTTCTTTAAAGCCAGAACCATGTGACCAAAGTCACAAGTTCTGCTGTTTGCTGGGATTAGAATATTACATCTTCACCAGCTTTCTGTTTTTTGATGGTTTCCTTTACTGCCTAAACTTGGTTGTTCTGGAACTTGCTCTGTAGGCCAGACTGGCCTAAAACTCAGAGGTCCACTTGCCTCTGCCTTTGGAGTGCTGGCATTAAAGGTATGCCCTACCACATTTGGCCCTAAACTTTCCTTTAATTCCTTTATACAAGTTGGAAGCTTAGCTGGATGGAATGTTGCCCTGAGGTTATCACTCCCTTTATTCTATCTAACATCAGGCTTTTTAAAATCTATTTTCTGCTCAGCTTGTTCCTTTTCTTTTTCTTTTTTTCCTTTCCTTTCTTTCTTTCTTCTTTTTTTTTTGTTTTTTGTTTTTTTTTTTTGTTTGTTTGTTTTTGTTTTTCGAGACAGGGTTTCTCTGTAGCTTTGGAGCCTGTACTAGAACTGGCTCTTGTAGACCAGGCTGGCCTCAAACTCACAGAGATCCGCCTGCCTCTGCCTCCTGAGTGCTGGGATTAAAGGCATGCGGGCTTGCTCCTTTTCATTATAGATCTTCATAAGAGTGACTACTAATAACCACACAACAGTCAATACTAGGCTGTTTTGGAATTTCCTCTGCATTAATATAAAACTCTTCAAAAAGTAGCTACATTCTTTGCCAAAATATTATAAGAACAATCTGTAGGTCACATATTAATAGTCTCTTCAGAAACCTCTTGAGGCAGGCCCATACAGTTTAAATTACCCTCAGCACCACTGTCTTCCATGTTCCTACTAGTATGGCCCAGTAAGCTTAGCTTAAAGCATTCTACTGCTTTCCTAACCCAAAGTTCACATTCTTCCAAACAAAAGCATAGTTTGGCTTATCATAATAATATCCCAGTCCCTAGTACCAACTTCTGTCTTAGGATTTCTGTTGCTGTGAAGAGATATCATGACCACAGCAACTCTTTTTTTTTATAAATTTTCTTTTACATTCCAACCACAGTTCTCTCCTCCCCGCCACCCCTTCTCCAGCCTCCTCTCGTCCTCAACACCCCCTACTCCTCCCAATGGGTAAGGTCTCCTATGGGGAGTCAACAAAGTCTAGCACATTAAGGATCAAGCCCCTCCCCCGTTCGTTAAAGCTTAACATGGCATCCCACCATAGGAAATGGGCTCCAACAAGCTAACTCATGCACCAGGGTTAGATCCTGGTCCTATTGCCATGGACTTCTCAGATAGTCCAAGCTTCTCCACTGTATTCCACAGATAGAGGGCCTAGTTAGGTCCCATGGAGGCTCCACAGCTGTCTGAATAGAGTTCATAAGTTTCCATGAGCGTGGTTCAATTGTCTCTATAGATTTCTCCATCATGATTTTTTTTTTATTTTTGAGACAGGGTTTCTCTGTCCATCATGATCTTGACCTCCCTTTCTCATATATTTCCTCCTCCCCCTCTTTGATTGGATTCCTGGAGCTTGGCCTGGTACTTTGTTGCGGATCTCTGCATCTGGTTCCATCTGTTGCTAGATGAAGACTATGGTGATAGTTGGGGTATTCACCAGTCTGATTACAGGGGAAGGCCAGTTCACACCACCCTCTCTACTGTTGCTAGGAATCTTAGCTGGGGTGATCCTTGAAGATTCTTGGGAACTTCCCTAGTACCAGGTTTCTTCCTAACCCCATAGTGACTCTCTGTATCAAGAGCTGTCTTTCATTGCTCTCCCACTCCATCCCCCCCACCAACCATCCCATTCCCTCATGTTCTCATCTCCAAAATCCTCCCCTTTACCACCTCCCTTTGCTCCCAGTTTACCTAGGAGCTTCTGAGACCTAAGAGCCCACCCCCTAGTGACATACCTCCTCCAATAAAGCCATACCTCATCCAACAAGGCCACATCTCCTAATAGTGCCACTCCCTGTGGTCCTGTGGGTGCCATTTTTATTCAAACTACTACAGCCACTTAGCTTAGAAAATACATCATAGCATTATAAATGAAAGATACCTTTCCTCAATAAGGCAGAAGGCAGGAACTGACTCCAAAAGTTGTTCTCTGATCTCCAAACACATGCCATGTCACATAATGAACCTGCATGTACACACACAAAGTGAATAGAATTAATTGTTAACTCAAAGGTGTTATTAACTTCTCTTGGTGGCTTATAGGCAATTTAGGAATATTTGATCTGATTCCTTTAGGTCATCCATGGAAATTACTGCTGCTTTATTTGTGTGCAGCATTGGCTTTCCATATGTACCAGGACACATAAGAACAGTGATTTTACTTGTTACTTAGTTTCGTCATATTCTTAACTTGCTAGCCACCTATTTCTTTCTGGTTACTTTTTTTTTCTTTTTTTAAAAATTTATTTATTATGTATACAATGTTCTGTCTGCATGTATGCCTGCAGGCCAGAAGAGGGCACTAGACCTCATTACAAATGGTTGTGAGCCACCGTGTGGTTGCTGGGAATTGAACTCAGGACCTTTGGAAGAGCAGGCAATGCTCTTAACCTCTGAGCCATCTCTCCAGCCCTTTCTAGTTACTTTGATTTTAATTCAGCATATCTATTTCCATAGGTACTACTTGCAGTGTCTACTGAAGGGTATAGTGAAATGAAATGACTCCTTTCCACTCTTGTATTCTCTCTCTCTCTCTCTCTCTCTCTCTCTCTCTCTCTCTCTCTCTCTCTCTCTCTGTTTCATGTTTTACAAGTCAGGGTTTCTCTGTTGCTTTGGACCTGTTTTGGAACTTGCTGTGTACTGGCTTCAAACTCACAGAGATCCACCTGCTTCTGCCTCCCAAGTACTGGGATTAAAGGCATGCGCTGCCGCCACCTGACTCCACTGGTGTTCTCTAGTTCCCTTCATCAGATGCAGTCAAATCTTTTCACAATCTTGGATAGTCTCTTTAAAATATATATATTTTAAACATATAATATATATATATGTAACATATATATTTTAAACACACACATATATACACATACATACATATAAAATTATATTTTATTTATATGCACATATACATGTGTGTGTATATGTATATATAATTACATTTTATTTAGGGGTGTGTGTGTGAGAGAGAGAGAGAGAGAGAGAGAGAGCATGTGAGAAGACAACTTTTAGGAGTTACTTCTCTCCTTCCACTTTGTTTTTGATGTCTCTGCTGTGCTTCAAGTTGCAAGCCAGCTGGCCATGAGCTTTCAGGCATTCCTCCTGTCTCTACCTCCTGTCTCTCCCTAGGAGGGCTAGTATCACAAATGTATAACACCAGATCTAGTGTTTTACATGAATTCTGGAAATCAAACTCAGATCATCAGGTTTTTACCTGCTGAGCCATCTCACTTGTCCCATAGGATCTTGGATCTTGGTATTTTTATTTTTATTATTATTATTATTATTATTATTACATCATCATCATTATTATTTGGTTTTGGTTCTGGTTTTTCAAGACAGGATTTCTCTGTGTAGCCCTGGCTGTCCTGGAACTCACTCTATAGACCAGGCTGGCCTCGAACTCACAGCCTGCCTCTGCTTTCTGAGTGCTGGGATTAAAGGCATGCATCCCTACTGCCCAGAGATCTTGGTATTCTTTTAGAAAAAACTTTAGGATGTATAAGCATATGTGGTTTTTTTAAGATTCTATTATTTCTGTGTATGTGAGTAATTTGCCTGCATGTATGTATGTGTATCACATCTGTGTAGTGCCCTCAGAAGCCAGAAGAGAGTGTTAGATCCCCTGGAACTGAAGTTACAGGCAGTTGTGAGCCATCGTGTGGGTACTTGGAACTGATTCCTGGTCCTCTGCAAGAGCAGCCAGTGCTCTTAAAAACCGTCTTTCCAGCCCCAGTAGTTTTTGTTCTTGATATGAAAGAACTGTAGGGCCTAATTCTTTTGGGTTTTTTTGTTGTTGTTGTTGTTGTTGTTTTGTTTTTGTTTTTCAAGACAGGGTTCCTCTGTAGCTTTGGAGCCTGTCCTGAAACTAGCTCTTGTAGACCAGGCTGACCTTGAACTCACAGAGATCCACCTCTGCCTCCTGAGTGCTGGGATTGAAGGTGTACACCACCACTGCCTGGTTCTTGAACTTTGAATACAGGTTCTATTAAGATTCTCCCCATCTTATATAGCTTTTTATTTTAGACACTAGACATATATGGTCATATTTCCTATGATTACCATCTGGTTTTTCAGAGTATATAAATCTACTCTGCCTTAAATTCTTTATAAGTGTAAGTTTTTCTCTCTAGGAATCAGCAGTAAATGAAAATTCCTGTATCAAGAGCCCTAATTCTACTGAAAGCCTCCAGCCAAACTCTAAGCAATCTGACCAGCCTGTTGCTGCTTATGAGTATTATGATGCTGGCAATCACTGGTGCAAAGACTGTAACACCATATGTGGGACCATGTTTGACTTCTTCACCCATATGCACACTAAGAAGCACACACAGGTAGGTATCCTGACCACAGTTGTTTCTACTATCACCCTCATTCCCCTTCATTTTCTGTGCGCCCATCTGCATTACAAAGCTGGAAGATAAAACATTCTCAGATGGGCAGGAGCCCCAGTCTGAAGAGTCAAGAGATAAGAACAAAGGATGCCATCCCCAGGGCTCAGCTCAGGGGCTACCATAACTAAACACCGCACAAGTGTAAGTGAGGCTTCTGTCTCTTGATTCCTTCAGTACCTGAATTTTTATTTCTCTGTTTCTAGTACCTGAGCTAACATATTTTTACCTTTTCCACAGGTGATTCCGTTTAAACAGTTGGCAGAGTTGGTGGGTGGGGGTGGGTAGCTAAGGACTGCTGGTTCCCTGGTCTGATACTTAGGGGAAGAAAAGGGTCATTGAGATTTTAGTGCTGTTGTATGAGCACCTCTGCCTCTTGCAAATAGACACTGGATCCCTACAACAGACCTTGGGCTTCAAAGACTCAGAGTGAGGCTAAGCAAGACACTGTAAAGCGAACTGACAAGATAACTGTTCCTGCAAAAGGTAAGTTTCCTCCCTGCCTTTTCAACTAAAATCCATAAAATATTTTGAAGTGTTTTTATTTAGAAGTTTGAGAAATCAAATGTCTTTAAAGTTTTGTTTCTTGCCTTTTCAAGTAGTCAGTATGCTTAGAGATGACCCCTGAGGACTTAGTACTTCATGAGAGCCCCTCATGCAAATGAGTGAATTAACTATTTGGGAAAATGGTTTTTAAATCTCCTCTAAGATGCTTGGTACATGTTAGAGCTTAAGGAATGGATCTGGCGTAGGGTACTACTGGCTAGTAATGTACCTAAGAGGTAGAAAGACTAGATAGAGAGTAAAGCCTTAGGCCAGACAGAGCATGCTCTTGAGATTCATCTAAATGCCACTTCTGACCCCAAAGTTGGCACAGTCATCTTACTGCAGTAGAGTGATGGGATTTGCCTGTTCATCCTTGATGGAAAAGGCTTGCTTCTTATTTTCTATTTCTTTCAGGCTCTGAGTTTCTGATTCCCACCACTGGATTCTACTGCCAACTTTGTGAGGAATTTTTGGGGGATCCAATTTCTGGAGAGCAGCATGTGAAGGGTCACCAGCACAATGAAAAATACAAGGTTGGTCTTTGTGTCCTTGTGGAATTCTCCACTTCTCTGTACTAATTCCTTTGACTTTGTCAAATATCAGAGTTAGAAAGTCACTGATTTCACACCCCTTCTCACTAGGAAGTTCTCAGTCCTAGTGAGAGAAGCTAATTGAATTATCTGTAGTTCTTGAAAAGATTTTTCCAGTGATTTATTCTTAAATGAGTTGTAGCAGTGGCAAGGGCCATGACTCTCTCTTAGAGCAATTTGATAATTTATCAAATTTTATCTTTATCTTTTCTCTTTTCAGCAATATGTGGAAGAAAACCCATTGTATGAAGAACGAAGAAATCTGGACCGCCAAGCTGGCTTGGCTGTGGTCCTAGAAACAGAGCGAAGACGGCAAAGTGAGCTAAAGCGCAAACTTAGTGAGAAACCAAAGGAGGAGAAGATAGAAAAAAAGGCAAAAGTTGTGAAAGAAGCAAAGGAAGATGAGAAAGCCTCAGTAGAATTAGAGGACCAGCCCTCTGAGGGTGGAAATTCCCCTGAAAAGGGTGAAGTTAAAAGGAATGCTAGCCTCAAACTCCTAGTAAGAGAAGAGGTAAAAAAGGAATCAGCAGTAGCATCTTCTTTTGGAAAGTTCAGTTGGAAGAAGCCAGAGAAAGACGAAGAAAAAAGTTCAGTGATAGCCCCAAGTGCCCCTAAGGAAGACATTGTGGAAAACAGTAAGGACAAAGACGATGGAAAAGCTGAAACCGGGAAGGCAAAGCCCATCAAAATCAAGCTTTCTGGCAAAACTGTTGTTGCACATACTAGCCCCTGGACACCTGTTGTTACAACTTCAACACAGACAAAGATCCGACCTAACCTGCCTATCCCATCCACGGTACTCCGCAAATCAGGTTCAGCCACAGTGAGCAAGCCTGCCCCTCTTAACACCTTTCTGTCCATCAAGTCCTCTGGGACCTCTGCCAGACCTCTTCCAGTGGTTAAAGAGTCTTCATCTGATCTACTCTTGCCTCCAGATATCATCTCCAAAGCTTTTGGAGGGGAAGAGGTGATTCTAAAAGGCTCTGCAGAGGAAAAAATGGAACTGGCTGCAAAGAATGAGCCACCCCAAGTACCTGAGCAAATGTTGGCTCTGCCGCCACCACCTCCACCTCCACCTCCACCTCCACCACCACCACCCCTGGCTATACCTCATCTGTCTGCCCCATCTCCTGCTCAAACAGATGCTGTCTTAACTTCTGTGAAATCTAATTCAGTTGTATCTCAGACTCTCGGGCTTGGCTTCCAAGGTCCTAAGATTTTGAACCAAGGGTTGCCTGTAGCCTTCACGGCCTCAGAACAATCAACTGCCATTCCTTCTGATGAGACAGCTCCTGGGGTGAGTGAGAGTGACCGGGATCAGACCCTAATCTCTATGTTAGTGCGACCTCCACCACCCCTTTCAAGTGTATTCAGTGAGCAGGCCAAAAAATTAGAAAAGCGAAATTTGTGCTTAGCAACAGCCAATGCTAAGGACCTGTATGACATATTCTACAGCAGTGGTGGGAAGGGGGGCCATGAGACTAAGCTGAGTAGTAGTTCATTGGAAAATGGCAACCTTCCTAGAACTGAAATTTCAGATATCTCTTCCACTTCTGCTTTGAACAGTAGTGTATCCCCAGAGGACCTGCCTCAAGATAATGGTTTGGTCACTGCTCCTGTAATCAGCAAACTTGAAGATCCCATTTCAAAAGGTCTGGTGTCCATAGAGAAATGGTCAGTTGTAGAACATATAGACCCCAAAAGTAGAGACAGCAGCTATAGCTTCCTACAGCCTCTGACAAGGTTGTACCAAAGCAGGCCTTATGAAATGGTTACCCCAAAGACAGACACTTCGACCACGTGGACTTCTGCTTCCTTCCAGTGTGATAGTGATAAGGATAGACCTCCAGAGGGGAATGTCAAATTTGATCTGGGAGAACCAGAACCACCTGATACAGACTCACCTTCGGCTTCTCATCTATCAGATACACACTGTCATACCAAGGGATCTCAGGAGATGGTAGAAATGAACTTCATGGATAATCGAAACAAGAACCAAGAGTTGAACCAGTTAGAGGATTGTAGAGAAAGAGAAGTGAAGAGAAATACTGAATTAAAAGGAAAGGTAACAGTTGAAAAAGAATCAGGGGAACTAACCTTAAAAAAAAAAAAAGAAGAAGAAGAAGACAAAGAAAAGGAATCAGGGGCCAGCATTGGACTCCACAGCATAGAAGATTCCAGTTTGAACCACGGCAATAGAAACACATGGGAAGAAAACATAGGACAACCCAAATTATCAACAATTGACAAAGAGCTGGGACAGTCTAGGAAATTGACAGGACATGAAAGTCCAAGTAAAGTAGTAATTGAATTGAGTCAGTCCCTCTCTTCCAAAAGGGCAAAAATAGACTCGTTTTCATCATTGCTCCAGAATTCAAAAGGTGTCCCTGAATTACTTATGTTGTCCCCACCTAGATCAAATATGTGTTTAAAGAAACCAGAGACTTGGGAGAGCCCAAAAAAACCAGAAAGGAATCCAGAGAAATTAGGGGTGGAAGCTGTGGAGCTACAAGATACCTGTCCAGAACTAATAGTGACAGTAGAAAGAAAAGCCTTGGAAAACCTTGAAGCTATGCACGCAAAAGCAGAGGGACTTGCTGCCCTGAGGAATCTGGGGGATGTGCATGCTGAGATCTGCAGTGCTCAGACAGAGCAAGCGTGTAGCTCACCAGCTGCCTTGTCACAGAGAATGTCTGAAGAAAATTCTGTATTAGCTGTAGTATGTGATCCCTCTGGTCCCAGTGACTTTGAACCAATACCATCTTTTTCTGGGTTTCCATTAGAATCTCCCAAGACTATGGTGCTTAATTTTGAAACAGAGGGTGAACATAGTTCATCTAATTCCAGCAATGGAAGAATCACCTCTAGCTGCCCAGAAACAGGACACATTGTAGAGAATGTTGACCATGACTTGGGAGGTGAGAGAACACACCAGGCCCTTGACCTATTGGCTGGAGGAATGTTGTCTGAGGAGGTAAAAGAAGCTGCACAATTGCCGAAAGATTTACTCAGAATGGAATCCACAACAGTCAGTCCTTCAGGCTTTGGACCATCTCCTTGCCTTCCAGACCTTGTCGATTTTGTCACACGGACATCTGGAGTTCCAAAAGAGAAACTGTGTTCTCCGCTGTCTGAGCCAGATGACTTTAAGTGCAATTCCTTGGAGATGGGATCACCACCACTAGAAATTCTGAATGTATCTGTCTCAGATGTAGTTTCTCAAGTAAGTGAAGACAATGACAGTGCTTTGAATTTGGTGAAAACTCCAACCTCAGGGTCCCCCTCTAGGGATCAGGTAGTTGGAGGCAATATGGGCCCTCAGGAAATGCCTGAACAAGAAGCAGCAGTTGATGTCATCCCAGATCACACAAGAGCCAATGTCCATGACTACAACAGCTAGGACTACCTGAATGGATGAATCATATCGGTGTTAAAAATTGGACCTCAGCTGATCCAGGACTGGTTGGCAATCTCATCTGGAACCTTCACAGTAAACATTCATGGGAGCTAAAAAAAATTTACTTATTTCCCCCACTCCTTGTCCTTTAAAATATTAGATAAATCGGTCTTAACAACTTCTCTACTTATCTGTTAAAAATATTTTGTTAATTTTTTAAGATTTTTGGCCAAATTATTTCTTTGTCATTAAAGTCAAATGTCTATCTGGTTCACCGCAAAGTGTGCTTTGATTTTGGCTTTGAGGCCGCCATTTCTGGAATGTGAGGGGGGAAGGGAACAGCTGAATTCAGTTACTGTGTTGTATTCCTACCTACTTTTCTGCGCAATTGATGACTCTCTGGGAGAAACACCTAAAAGCTTGCCGAAATGGGAAAATACTGAAGAAAGAATTGTTCCTCCCCTAGGTCTACATTCATTTGGATGAGACTGCCTTAACATTGTTAGAAGTGCAACGTGAGTAGCCTCTTTGCTTGCTGTTTAACTTCCCTTATTGGCATGTTAGCTCCATCCTTCCGTACTTTGTTGCCTTTGCTTCAAATGATCCTGGTCACTTACAGACTTGTTTGAAAATGGCCTCAGTAAACGAAAGAAAAACTGGGAGGCTCAGATTCGGAAGACGACACACCGGTAAGGCTTATTCCTGGCTCAATACCAGGAATGTTTGTGTTTCTAGGGTCACTTTTAGTTTTGAAATGGCCTTTGCTCATTATACTGTGGTCCAGTAACATTTTATGTTAAATTATCAACCATTTCTGTTGTAAACTCTAGAAAATCTGAAATTGGGATTGGACCTGTTTTCTGTTTTACAAGCATAGATGTAACCCTTTCCCTTACCCATGTTAATACCGCCGTAGTGTGTTGTTTTGGGTTGTACATTTTGTTTAATAAAAGGTTAAAGAATTTATGAAGTTGGCTTGGACAAGTTTAACTATTTTTAATGTGTTAATTTTTTGGAATAAATGTATTCATCTCCTGCTTCTTTCTGGATGTTTGTCTTGACACCGTACACATTTGAGCTTCAAAAGAAGCTAGAATAGTGAACTGCTACCCTGCTGTCCACCCCAGCCTGCACTGTCCTCCAGCGCCACTTCCTTGTCAGAATAGGAGGTTGTGCGGTTGCACCCTGTGCTGCCTGAGTATGAAAAAATGACAGCACTAGTCTGGGATTGGGGTCTCCTTGGCTTTCCTTGGGTACTTCTGGAAATGGAACTTCAGCAGGACATCCAGGTGCTTGACCAGGATACCCTTGGGAATCAGGGGGCTCAGGCCTTGGGTTTTCTACACTCTGTTCCAATTTCCGTCTGCCATTCCTTTGTCAGCAGTTTGTAACCTGGCTCAACAGAGACTTGAGAGAATCAGCCTTACCAGTTTCTTCAGGATTCCTTCCCTTTTTCCTTATTTATATGCTCCCTAGATTGTGTCTAATGAGAATACTTAGTTTTTCCAGAGCCTAAGTTAATTCCAATTTACAGGTCATGGCTTCTTTTGTGAAAAGGCATGGATGTGAGAGACCTAGGTCCTTGACTATGCTCAGCCATTTGCTTTACCATGGTTTTGGATAAGTTACTGTACATCTCTAGAGTTGGCATGTTGTGTTTGTTCCTCATCTGTGTGTTATTGCCTCATCTCAGAACAGATATTTACCTGAGTAACCATTGACCTACTTTTTCAGAGTAAAGTATGAGTGTGTGTGTGTGTGCGTGTGTGTGTGTGTGCGTGTGCGTGTGTGTGTGTCTCAGAAGACGGCTTTCTGGAGTATAGTGTGGGAAGGCACATGCGTGGGCGTCAGAAGACAGCTTTCTGGACTGTGGTGTGGGAAGGCATGTGCGTGGGCCTTAGAAGACGGCTTTCTGGAGTATGGTGTGAGAAGGCACGTGCGTGGGCCTCAGAAGACGGCTTTCTGGAGAGTGGTGTGGGAAGGCATGTGCGTGGGCCTCAGAAGACGGCTTTCTGGAGTTGCCTGCCGGGCTGGAACTTGGGGCATCAGGTTTATGTGGTGAGCACATTTACACAGTGGTCCTCCAGGGTCTTTTTAAACTTGAGTTGAATGTACTCTTGGCTTCGAAACTGTAGTGTGACTCCAAAAAGGGCACTTTAGAAAAGTTGACACTTGTAAAGTTTCAGTGGGTTTCAGAAGAGATCTATCTTCTCTCCTGTTGGAGGAAGTAATACAGGAGTTTAGGGAAAGATAAATTAAAACGCCAGCTTGTACTGACTTTGAGACCTCAGATCATTAATCATACCTAGATTGAACTTCACTCCCTTTCAGAGTAAGAATCTTGCCCTCTAGTAGGGGCCAAAGAGGGCTAGGAAGGAAGAGGCAATGTGTAAGGGCAGACCTGGTTTAGGCTGCCCAAGCTACCTTAAACTACATAAAGAATTTTGAACCTTAACTTTAAAAAATTTCAGAACTGCTTCACAGTCTATTCCAATGTTGTCTATTACCTAGGGTTTCTTCTAGAATATTCCCTTCTAAGAGTGGAAGGAATGGCATTCTTTATATCCACCCTAAGCCAGCAGAGGGAACAGAGCTTTGAGTACTGTAATTCGCAGGCAGTGCTGCTGGCTTCACCCTGTGATGAGTGACATCTAGCTTTGGAGCCCATCCCAAGAAGTCAGTGAGTGCAGAACTCTAGCCCAGTAGCTGGCACTTAGACTCTGTAACACTTGTTACCACAGCACTAAAAGTTTGATCTTGAAGATGAGAAATGGGCTCAGATCTTTGACATGAGCTTGTGTTGTAATAGAATTATAAGTCAAGAACAATTTTTAAATTTATTTTTACTTTATGTTCATTGGTATTTTGCCTGTATGTATGTCTGTGAGGGCATCAGAAGTTCTGAAACTGGCAGTTGAACCCAGGTCCTATGGAAGAGCAGCAAGTGTTTTAACTGCTGAGCCATCTCCAGCCCACCAGGTTCAATTCTTACTGGGTGACTTAAGCAGTGAGAAATTAGCACTAATGTTTAAATATGGACAAATGCCCACTTCTACTCAGTTTGTTTACGTTACTCCTTGGAAGCCCCTTTGCTTTGTGAATGCCTTTTTCTGCCTTATACCCCACCTTTCTAGTCATAACTGGTCTCACAGAGCATGCAATACTCAAGAGATCTTTCTGCTAACACTGGTGAGCAATACAATAAAATACTTAGACCTAACCATTCTGCTTCGTCTCTGAAAAATGAAAAAAGTGTTTTGGTATAAAGCTTGCAAAAATATATGTCTTATCAGATCCCCAGCTTCTGGGACTGAAGAAAAAAAGAGTGGACATAGAAGAACAGTGGTGTGTGTGTGTGTGTGCGCGCGCGCGCGTGCGTGCATTGGGGGGTAAGTGGAGGAGGCCTCAGAGAAGAGAGAGCCTGTAGCAGAATTGAGGTGGTTTTGTTTTCATGTACTTCAAATAATTGTATCTCTTCACTAAAGTTTACCTAAGTCTTCATTCATTGACAATTTATTTGAAAACAATAGAAATGTGAAGTTTGGGATTATAAACACATTTGTCTTTATTTATAGTTTAAGTTTTTATACATTTGTATTTATTAACAGTATAATTAATTGCTGTTTAGCCCAGTGCAGCACAAACACCTCTTTTAGTTCTTTGACAGAATTTCTTCCTTTTCAACGTTTTTCCTTCCCTTTTCTCCCTCTAAGCCTCCCATTAAACCCTCCTTGCTCTCTTTCCAATTCATGGCCTCTTTTTTCATTATTTGTTATCACATGCATATATATGTACATATATATGCCTAAATATAACCTGATCAGTCTGTATAATGTTTTTATGTGTATGTATGTTTTCAGGACTGACAGTTTGTATTGGATAATCAACTGTTGTGCTCTTCTCTGGAGAAGACTGTGTCCTGTAGGTGTAGGTTGAGGTCTTGTGGGCATGTCTATTGGTGTCATCATGTTAGGCATGCTAAGTTTGCTCATGTTAGGCAGTCATGTTGGTGAGACTTTATGGCTGTGGCTTCTGACATTGCTAGGGGACACAGTCTTGCAGCAAGCTCCCTGCTCCTCTGGCTCTTAAAATACTTTCTACCCCTTCTCCCACATGTACCCTAAGTCTTAGTTACAGGAGTATTGTATAGATGTACCCATTAGGACTGGGTAGAGTTTAGTTTTGCAGTTATGTTTATTTAATTTCATTTTGGTATTGTGGGTTATTTTCTTTAAGAGAGCTTCTCACACTAGCCCAGGCTGGCCTAGAATTAACTGTAGAATAGATCTAAATTTGGAGCAGTTTTCTTATCCTAACATCCCAAGGGCCAGGATTACAGGTGTGTGCCAACATATCTGGCTTGCCTATATAATTTTAATTATGTATACAAGTAATACTTTCACTGATAGTGAAATTTTTAGTTTATAATTTTAAAAAAGCACCAGTATCCAAATATTCTTACCCATATACACTTGGAAGAAAACATACATAAAAGTGTGTGTTTATGTGGAAGCATTTAACATGGTTATAATTTTATTTTTATGTGTCCCTTTGACTAATATATGCCCACTAACTGCAATATAAGAGAAGTCATTTTTGCTTACTGTGCTTTTACCCCATTGTATTCATAGTGAAGAACTGCCTAGTACATAGAGAATACTCAATAAAAATGTTGTTGGAAAAATCAGTGTGGTAATAGCCGTTTTCTTTAACTGTTAGTGCTTAACAGTTTGTCCATGGATTTGAAGGTCTCAGTTGCTGCCTATGTTTGCTGAGTGCTTAACATTCTAGAAGCCAACTGTCCTTTTGTTCTTCTGGTTCTTTGCATACAGAGCTCTGTGACAGTTAATATGTATCAAGGCTGCACGTGGTCCCCTCTTCTCAACCACATTCTGGAGTAGTGGTACCCTGTTAGGAGGGGTCACTGCCCTTACAGCTCCTAGAAAAGAAGCTGAGATGGAAAGGAGACAAACGGCTAAGCTAAGCTTAGCAAGAAAAGGGCTGGAGGCATTTTGAGAACTCTGGTTTTCAGTTGACCTCTTTTTTCCCTCCAGCCAAACAAGTATGTTGATGTCAGCCAGTCAAACTCCAGAATTTGTATGATTTGGCTAAAGGAATAATTCAGTGCTTTATGTTCTAACATTTTCTTGGTATTTCATCAAAATGAAAATTTCGTTTCTAAATAGAAACAAACACACAAAAACGTTCAAGATTATCTTGTATTATCTGTTGTGCTTCAACTTTCTGATAATGAAAATGCATTTTATATAAAATAAATATTTTATGCACATGTATGTATTCACATACACAAGACAAGATTTATGTTAGAGTTGTACTAAAAAATCTATAGGTCAGGTTTTTTTTTCTGTATACATCTGTATGCTAAAAAACCAATTTTTTCCAGGCTGTATCTTTCTGTTCAGTACACCTTGACTTAAAAGCTCCTGCCGTTTGTTTTCTTCCCATCAGTACAAATAGGTCCTGATTTTTTTTCCCCTCAAGACTTAGTAAATTACTACCACTGCTACTAAGGAAACATATTTTCTTCAAGAATCCCCAATCACTTTTTATTCTATTAATGTACAAACACTTGGACATTAAATATTATCAAGACATTTGTCTCCACAAAGCTAACTTTAGTGCAGGCCCACAACACATGTCAGAGTAATTACTACAGACAATAGATTGCAAGGTAATACACTCTAGATGTAAGAACAAAGCTTTACAGGCTTGTGTTACTTCCATTCATGAATGATCCAGGTCAATAAATAACTAAATGTAGGTTTCTGTTTGGTGAGGTGGCTCAGCAAGTAAAGGTACTGACTGCCAAGCCTGGTGACCTGAATTCAATCCCACCCACTGGGTAGAAGAAAAGTACTGACTCCTGTAAGTTGTCCTCTGACTTCCACATGTCTGTGCCTATACATACACACACACACAAAACTAAATTAAGAAATTTTGCAGAAAATAAGTATGCTTAAGATAAGTGAACAAGTAGGAAAAAATAAAAACAATTATATTATGAAAGAATAAAAGATTGAGTTCTCAGGATAAGAACACATACTGCTTACATCAAGTTGGGGGCTGGAGAGATGGCTCAGAGGTTAACAACACTGCCTGCTCTTCTGGAGGTCCTAAGTTCAGTTCCCTAACAACCACATGGTGGCTCACAACCATCTATAATGAAATCTGGCATGCAGGCAGAACACTGTATAAATAATAAGTCTAGGGGAGAAAACTGAAAAAAAAAGATTAACCATCAAACAAAGGACTGTACTCCAGTTGGCTTCCCAGAACTCACATGAATAGCTCACAACTGCCTGTAATTCCAACTTCAGGAGAGCTGGCACTCTCTTCTGGCTTCTTCTGTAAGCACCTTCACAAATGTGCACCCACCACCACCACCACAAGCTCAAAATAATTAGGAATGTTTAAAAGATTTTTTTAAAAATGTGGAGACAGCAAAGACATGAGAGTCAACCATATAGAAGCATTATTGCATTTTCCCTCTGATGCTCTGCTAGGGTGTCATATAGCTTTTCTGTACCTTACAGTATTTCAGTAATTAGGATCACATTGTTATTGACTCTTAACCATCTATCTCTTTTTCTTTCAAGGGGAAGTCCCAGAAGTTTCCAGATTTTCAAGAGGAGGGACTGAAGTGGACATTTCTGCTCCAGGAATGCAGGGGATAGAAAACACAGAGGTCATGGAAATAATGAGCGTCTTGTGGCCAGTAGACACTCACCCTTAGGCCTAACTTGCAGAAGGTGAGTATGGCTGTTTGCAGATATATGGAGAAAGCCTTTTCATTTTAGCTACCAGGAAACAGTTGGTGAGTAAATATGTGCATTTGTGCCTTTATATCTAGAGGAAGAACACGCTAAGAACAGGCATAATGGGTGTGTATTTTAGACTTTTACCACTGTACACCTTACCTATCATTGAATAATTTACTAAACTCCACCTCTCATGTTAAAACTAGGAACTGGTAAGATGTTTCAGTCAGTAAAAGTGCTTGCTCCCAAGCTGGTATCCTGACTTTAATCCCTGGGACTCACAGTGGAAGGACAGAACCAACTCCTACCTCCACACACATGCATGGCACACACATAAATAAACAAACAAATAAATAAAATGTTGTTTTGAGAAAACTGGACTTTAAGCTTTGCTATTCTTTCTGAGCTGTGCATCCCAGTATCTTCAGCAGGTGGGCTCTGTCTTGTTTTAGCCTCATTTTCTAGTTCATGTAAGAATAAAGGTAAAATTGGATATGGTTTTAGAGGAACAGGATACAGATGTTCAGAGAAGGATCAGGAAGGAGGGACAGTCACAAAGAGGACGCTTAAGAAGTACTAGGTTGGGTGTGGTGGCGCACATGCCTTTAGTCCCAGCGAGCATGAGGAGAGGCAGGCAGATCTCTTGGAGTTCAGTGCCAGCCTGGTCTACATAGAGTTCTAGGCCAGCCAGGGATACACGATGAGACCCTGTCTTAAACAAGAAAGATGAAAGAGAGAGACCTTATGCACACAGGCCTATGGCGACCAGAAGAAGGTATAAGATCCCCTGCAACTGGAGTTACAGACAATTGTGGGCCACTCTGTAGGTCCTAGATACTGAACCCAGGTCCTGTGGAAAAGCAGCTTTTCCAGTCTTACTGCCTCTTTACACCGTGAAACATGTGATTGGCACATAGGGGCAAACAAACATTCTTACAATTACCAAGGAAACTCCTTATTCTGCTCATCTAAAATTCTGGTAAGGTGGTACACTTACAAACCTCTGTGACTGAGATATTGTGGGCTCAGTACCATAGTGGAAGGAAGAACCAGGACCCAACAAAACTTAGCTTAATTTAGCCTGTGATCATTTAAATGTCATCTACCACAGTTACAGATCTATGCAGAAAACTGTTAGCCTAATTTTTCTCCTGATTTGTAAATTCAGTCACTTTTACAGTCATGGACATGTAGTTTACTGTCCAAAACTGTGGCTTTGGTAGCTTTCAAGAATATTCATAATACTATAAATACTAATCTAAAAAACAATTATGACTGAAGCTAATGAGAAGTGTCTCAGGGCCTCTTGCTACAGAGAGGTTTCTAAAGCAGGACCCTGCAGGCAAATCTGTTTGTTTTGTGTTGTGGTGGAGGTGGGGTGAAAGAGAGAGAGCCACCCCCAAAATATAATTCAGGCTTAGCAACAGCAGCAGGGGTTCCAGTTTCTTATGAACTGACATATCTTGGCTTTATTGTTACAGACTACACCTCTTAGTAATTCAATTTCCAAAACCTCTTACCTGGAGTCCTTCAAAGGAACCATTTGCCTAAGCAATTCTCAGCCATGAGACCTTTTAGTTTGCCAGGTACTCTGAAGACCAAATTATGCAAAGATTCTTAATTCCTTCAAAAAAGCAACTCAAATAATAATCAACTAGTTTAAACAAAACTTCAGAGCCCAGGTGCTATCACTGGGGAATTCAAGCCAGATGCAGTGGCTCCGTGGAATCTCTCAGGACCCAGTAGGGAATGACTTGGTGCCAGGCTTTTGTCACTACTTTCTCTAGCTCCAAGTCAGTTTTCATTGCCTGTCACAGTCTTCTTCCCAGAGGCGGGCAGAGGTTTAGGTCCTGAGCTCTCATTTCAAATTTTCTTGTTACCTGCCAGTTCCTTGGCTACTCACACACCATTTCTCCAGTGGCATCCAGAGCCTGCAGCTGCGATATACTGGGGAAGAGAACATTTCTAAACACTGCTTTTCCATGAAGTTATTTTTTTTATTATTATCATGCTGGAATCCACAGATATTAAGATGATAAACTGTTAGTTGAACAGTATTAGTACATGCCTTAAATCTCAGCACTCAAGATGCAGAGGCAGCCAGAAGCCAGCCTGGCCTAGAGAGTGAGTTCTAGGACAACAAGGGGGGCTACACAGAGGAAACCCTAGCTCAAAGAAGAAGAAGAAAAAAAAACCACTAAAGTTGTAGGGAGAGGGCCCACTTGTTTTTCCCGGCTAGCTTAGCCTCAAAATAACCACACAGAAATTATATTAATTAAATCACTGCTTGGCACGTTATCTCTAACTTCTTATTGGCTAACTTTTACATCTTGATTTAACCCATTTTTATTAATCTGTATATTGCCACGTGGCAGTGGCTTACTGGGAAAGATTCGGCATGTCTGTCTCTGGCGGCTCCATAATGTCTCTCTCCTACTCTACCTTTTTTTCTCCCAGTATTCAGTTCTGTCTTCTCTGCCTACCTAAGTTCTGCCCTATCAACTAGGCCAAGGCAGTTTCTTTATTCATTAACCAATAAAAGCAACACATGGACAGAAGGACCTCCTACACCATTTCCCCTTTTCTGTTTAAACAAAAAGGAAGGCTTTTACTTTAACATAGTAAAATTACATATAACAAAACAGTTATCAAGCAAGAATTGTAGTTACAATACTTATATCTACTTTATCTTTTATAATAACTAAGGAAAACTATAACTATAAATTCTTTAACTCCATTAAAGACTCCAGAAGGATACAATATTACCTAAGTAAACAGGAGATACATTGTAAGCAATTTCGAAAACTCTAGAATTGGCAGAGACATCTCGCTGCCTGGACAGTCACCCAAAATTTTTCTGTACCATTAGACTCTTTCATGAAACAGGAACCCTGAAGGATCATTTTACCTTTAGGCAAATTCAGCAGTCATTTCTCTGCAGGTCATGCATATCGAGTGAAGCAGTCCAGGCAAGAGCAGTTTCTTACCCAAATGGCTAACCAACTCCATAAGGAGTCTCTTCAATGCCCATCATCCTTTTGAAGTAACTTGGTGCTGCCAGGAACAGGTGTATCTCACTGTCATGAAAAGTTTTAAGTTCTTAAAACATTTTAAATACCATATTCTGAAGGTTTCTAAAAGATTTGAAGAATACCTATCTAACTGAAATATATCTCTATACATCTAGAAAATCCAACTAACATGAATACAAGCTTAATTATTATAGATGACTATTAACCTATATTTATTAATTATACATTACATTTTTTTAAATGAGCTACACAAACAATACCATAATCAAGATCAGAAATACATATACATATAACAAGATTGACCTTAAATTTGTATCAATAAACCAAGATCAATACCAGTGTAAATTATTCACATCTATATCATATCCCCCCACCTTTAAATGTAAAAGAACATTTATAAACAATATTTGGGAATGTAGACGTAGTTTTGTCCATACTGCTTCCTGCTGTTTGGGGGCGCTGTTAATCAGTCTAATGTAAAAGAACATTTATAAACAATATTTGGGAATGTGGACATAGTTTTGTCCATACTGCTTCCTGCTGTTTGGGGGCACTGTTAATCAGTCTTTTTATGGTGTGTCCTGTGTGCTAGGTTCATTTTAGTCAGCAGTTGGGCAAAGAAATTTTTTGAGGGTGTTTATGGCAACCTTTTAGGAGGTCTTGGTCCATGAAACCATATTTGCCTGGAGGCAATTTACAGGTTCTCATCTTCTGTGAAAACAAAAGAAGAAACTCTTCCCAAGCAACATGTTCTTAGACCCAAATTTTGAAGTCAAGATACCTTGATAATATACATGTTGGTTTTATATTTATTTAATATTCATGGATATGAATGTTTTGTTTGTATATATGTCTGTGTACATGTCTGTTTCCTGCAGAGACTAAAAGAGGGCACTGGGTACCCTGGAACCAAAGTTAGTAATGGTAGTGAGCTGCCATGTCCCTCAGACCCTCAGTCCTCTTCAAAACCAAGTGTTCTTAGTCTTGAGTCACCTCTCCAGCCTTCTAGTCAATTCAAGTTTTAAATAGTTATCTAGAACAAAGGGGTTTTGGTTTTTTTGTGGGGTTGTTTTTTTTTTTTTTCATTAGGATGACATGCTGTTGGGATAGGTCTCTTGGTATCGCCCAGCTGGCCTCAGTCTGCCATCCTTTTGCCGGAGGGGATGGCAGGCATTTGCCACATGTCTAGCCCATAGTTCTTAGTATTGCCTTACATGTCACAAGCATGTGATCATATACATGAGCCAGTCTAGAGAAACATACAATTAGTAGAGTTTATACTTGTAATCAAACTCACTGCAAAGTGAACCAAACACCAACAGTGATATACATATGGAGCGTATAGTTTACATCACACTTTCCCACATTCTCTCATTTGCCACATAGTCAATGATACATATAATTTGTGCTTCATGCTAATTAAGCTTAATTAGTAGGTCTTGTGAATGACTATAAATAGTAGGGATGGTTTGCTGCCAAAGCAAATTTTCACGTTTTTTTAATTTGTTACCTGATATTTTTTGTTTGGTTGTTTTGTTTTGATTTGGTTTTTGGTTTTTTTCGAGATGAGGTTTCTCTGTGTAGTCCTGGCTGTCGTGGAATTCACTCTATAGACTAGGCTGGCCTTGAATTCAGAGATCTGCCTGTCTCTGCCTCATGAGTGTTGGAATAAAAGCATGTGCCACCATGCCCAGGTTAGTTACCTGATATTTATAATTGGGCTTAGTATAATCATATTGTTTTGTATCATACATGTTAATAGTTACGTGTTTTAAGAAATGAACTGCATGGTTAGGAATATAACTCAGTGGTAGAGCACTTGCCTAGCTTGATCAATCCCTAAATTCAATCCCAATTTCTATGGAAAAAAGAAACAAGAAAAGAAAGAGACCTTGTACCTAAGCAACTGAGCTTCCCCAGATCCAGGCCTTCCTGGATCTTGGTTACCAAGTCTTGAGTCCTCCTGGACCCTTTTCTCCACATCCCTTTCATTAGCAACAGTGTTCACAACCGGGACTTTTGTGAGTAGTCTCTGTTCACTTACCAACAGACATGGATTATTGCACATTGTGTGCGAGAGATTGAGCAAGATACAGTGCCTGACAGCGTTCACTGACTAAGGGAGCAGACAGCTCATAGTTGACTGTGTGGAGGGGTAAGAACAGGAAGTTGGCAGGCCAATTTTATTACTAGACTATATTTGCCTTTTTAATTTTTAATCAGGTTCATCTGTTCTGGGTTGGGCTCTGTCTACCCTTCAGCAGAGGGTGGTGCTGTAGGAATCACTAGTGCTCCATAGCCTGGTACTGGATACGTGGAGAGGAGTCGGTTGGGCAGGAATTGATAAGGTGGTCTAGAAATAGAATCACACTTCCTTTGTTAATGTTTTCATGGTTCGCCCCTGCTGTAGCACGCATCAGTACTGCCTGCCTTTTTACCACTGAATACTGTTATATAATATACCTACTAGTCTAGTTTGTTTTCTGTCGTTGTGATAAACATCAAGACCAAAAGCAACACGAGGAGGAAAGGGTCGATTCCATTCTACAACTTATAGTCCTTCATGAAAGGAAGTCAGGGCAGGGACTTGAGGCAGGGTTTGCTCAACCTGATTTCTTATCACCAGGACCACCTGCCCAGGGGTAGCACCACTCAGAGTGGGTTAGGCCCTCCCACCGCAGTCAGTAGTGAAGGAAAGGTCCCACTAGCATGCCTGCCAAGCTAGTCTGATGGAGGCAATTCTTCAGTTGACGTTTCATTTCCCCAGGTCACCCTAGTTTTGTGTCAAGTTGACACAGAAAACTAACCAGCACATATAATACACATGCTGTGATATGTATGCAGTTTCCTGAGTCTATAGTTTACCGTCACATGGATGACATTTTACTATCTGATTCAAATGTAGCATGATTAATTAAAAACCCAGAGACTGATATTGAGTTCAACCCGAAGGTCAAAAAACAAAACAGCCAGACAGTGGCTCTTACCTCTACCTCTGTCTGAAATGCAATCCTGCCTCCAGGAATCCTCAGAATGAGACTGACTGAGTCTTCTCCTCCTGTTGTATATTTCTCTGTAGTGCTGGGATTAAAGGCATGCACCACTACTGCCTGGTTTCTATGGCAACTAGTGTGGCTACTGGGATGAAAGGTGTGTGTCACCACTGCCTGGTCTGTAAGGCTGACCAGTGGGGCTGTTTCCTTTCTGATCTTCAGGCATGCTTTATTTATTAAAATACAAATGAAATATCACTACATTTCTCCTTTTTGTCTAAAATAAAAAAGACAGCTATGACTAATATAGGAAAAACTATATACAATAAGTATAATAATTATATACAATATGTACAGGCAATAAATATAGCAACAATGTCTAGTCCATTTGCATTTGACAAATTCAGAGAAAATACTTTGTATCTATCCTAACTTGATGAGTCCAAAGTCTTGTACCTAATTTATTTTCTATCATAACTTTCTTTCTGTGCCTGATTAACAAGGAAAACTATAACTATCTAGTCTTCAGCCTCTGGTAAGAGCTAGTGGCTGTTTTGCTTTTCTGACCTTCAGATTGAACCCCAATATCAGTCTCTGGGTTTTTATTAATTGTGCTACAGTGTTGCTCATCCACTTATCAGTTGATGAACTTTAGATTTTTTTCCCCACCTTCCCCTTTTGCTACCAGTTGTGGTATGAACATTCAAATGTAAGTTTTTATGTGAACATATTTCTTTTTAAATGTTTTAAATTTTCTAATTTTAAAAGTTGCAAATAGGGTTGGAGAGATGACTCAGTGGTTAAGAGCACTTGACTGCTCTTCCAGAGGACCTGAGTTCAATTCCCAGCAACAACATGGTGGTTCATAACTATATGTAATGCGATGAGATTCCTTCTTCTGGTGTGCATTAATGAAGACAGAGCACTCATATACATAAAATACATGAATAAATAAATCTTTAAAAGTTGCAAATAGTCGGGCGGTGGTGGCGCACCCTTTAATCCCAGCACTCAGGAGGCAGAGGCAGGAGATCTCTGAGCTCAAGACCTGCCTGGTCTAAAGAACTAGTTCCAGAAAACTAGGGCTACACAGAGAAACCCTGCTTTAAAAAAACTAAAAAACAAAAAACAAAACAAAAACAAAATAAGGGCCGGGGGTGGGGGGAGAAATAAAGATCACTCACTAAACTCAGAGCTCACATGCTCAATTGACTAGCCAGCAAGCCTCAGAGATCCCCATGTTTCTGCTTCTATGTGGAGATTATAGGCATATGCCACAGAACCTAGGTTCTGGAGATCCACATTCAGGTTCTCAGGATTGAATAGTAGGCACTTCACTAAGCAAGACCACTCCCCAGCCTTGGGCTATTTTTGCCATATTTTAAAATCTTTTTATATCTGTGTTTCTATTTACTTTGTTAAATGTCATTTTAAAAAATCCCATCTGAATGGGGCTAAAGAGATGGCTCAGCAGTTAAGAACACTCACTGCTCAGAGTCCACATGGCAGAGCACAGCCACCTGTAACTCCAGATCCAGGGGTCCTACTCTCTCCTGATCTCTGGGTTCTGCATGCACATATGTGTACACACAGGCAAAACACCTAAACACCTAAAGTAAAAATCTAAAAAAGACTCGTCTGAGTAGCTGTATAACTGATAACAAATTTAATATTTATAATAAAATCTGGTTTAAAAGTTAAGATGTAGAGCCCAGCAGTGGTGGCACATGCCTTTAATCCATCCCAGCACTCAGGAGGCAGAGGCAGGTGCTCTCTGTAAGTTTAAGGCCAACCTGGTCTACAGGAACTAGTTCCAGGACAGCTAGGGCTGTTACACAGAGAAACCGTGCCTCAAAAAAACAAAAACAAACAAACAAACAAAGTTAAGATGTGTTCTACAAGTTAAATATATTCTGTCAGGCTTTTGGGGTAGTAATTGCTAAGGGTTTTTTGTTTTTAGATTTATTTAGTTATCTAATATTTCATACACATGTATAATATATTCTGATTACTGCCATCCCACACACCTTATCATCTCTTCTCTCACCACCTTCACCACCCTGGTTCCTACTAGTCCCTTCCCAGGTTCGTGGTTTTCAGGTTGGGGTTTTATTTGTGACCCATTTAGTTTAACTAGGGCCAATTGTGTGACCATTGTATTTTTGTATGGTGATCGGTCACTACACAACATTTTAAAGTCTTGGAGTTAGAAATATATGGCTGGTGTTTAACTTAAACTTCTAAATTTAACAAGTCTGATAATCTTATGCATAAGCCATAGATTGTAAGCAGGACCACATTTTGGAATTTACAGACTGGGTTATGAATTCGTTTAAGGGACTCTTCATATTGCTTTCATTGCAGTCATGTGCCAGGCACTGTTGAGATTAATTTATCTCTTACAACCCCGTGCCATGGAGACTGCTACCATGCTACTCTTTGTACAAACAAAAAAATGAAGGTGTGTGTGCGTGTGTATGTGTGTGTGTGTGTGTGTGTGTGTGTGTGTGTGTGTGAGAGAGAGAGAGAGAGAGATAGAGAGAGAGAGAGAGAGAGAGAGAGAGATATTTACTTGATGGACTTCACATCACCTTGCTCTCAGCCTTGCTCCACTAAGGAGGAATTAGAATGCCTGCCTGATGCTTGCTTGTTTGTTTTGACCTAGAAAACGAGCCATTGAACTCAGGGCTCTTTCTCTCCCAAGTCTGGGTTCCACTCATTCTTTGAAGTTCTTTAAAATAAATTGATAAATCGCTTCAGTCCCTCAGCTCAAAGTTTTTGGTGTCCAATGGGCGGCCCCAACTCGATGAGACCAAAGCTGGACAGTGGGTGGGGCTGGCAGAGGGGCGGGACTTAGCTGCCGGTGCCTAGAATTGCTGTTTGGACTAGGCTGTCCTATGAAGAACCATGAGCTGGACTTGTCCGCGTTGCCAGCAACCAGTTTACTTCGGTGAGGCTAGAACCAAGGAGTAAAGATAAGTGTGAGCTCCCAGGGTCCCTATATCATTTGAGTGAGTGAGTGTGTGTGTGTGTGTGTGTGTGTGTGTGTGTGTTTGTCTGCCACCAAGAGCCTAAGGAAAGAGGCACCAGGGTGGGCTGAAACTTTCTCCTGGAGATACTATTCATTGTCTCCAGAAGGCGAGACTGGCTGGGCTGGTTCCCCTAGAAAGCTGAAAGGGCAAAAGAAGGGCATCTGGAGCTAAGCTGGACTCCTTACAGCCCGGATCCACCTTGTTCCCCACAGCCGAGAAAGTGAGTTCCTTAGGCAAGAACTGGCACCGTTTCTGCCTGAAATGTGAGCGCTGCCACAGCATCTTGTCCCCTGGCGGGCATGCAGAGGTGAGGCCTGACCAGGGTGACAGCCCTCTATCACACCCCCCACCCTGATAGACCACAATTTCAGCCTTGGAAACCTGCCAAAGGTAACCTCAGCAGACAAAAGTCAGGGGCTATTCACCTGATGGGCCTCATGCCAGCCAAAATTTGGGAGTCTCAGTGATGCTGTTGGTCCATGGCTTTGAGGGAGGGGTAAGCGACTGCTCTTGTCTCCCACCCATACCCTCAATCCCTAGCCCACAGTGGTAATCTGACATACTAGCTCTCACCCATTGCTATCAAACCCATCAGAGTAGTTACAGTGCACATTTGCACCTGAGGCCAGTAATGAAAAGGCCGGTGAGCATGTCCCTTGGCCCTGAATGACCCCTTCCTCTGCCTGTGCTTGTGCCCAGCACAACGGGAGGCCATACTGCCACAAGCCTTGCTATGGGGCTCTCTTTGGACCTAGAGGTAAGTTCCAGTCTAGAAGGGGCCGGGGCCTCAGAACTCTCCCTGTGGCTAGCAATTAGAGCCTGATTTCCCTTATTGGGTCTTCTCTCTGCAGGGGTCAACATTGGTGGTGTGGGTTTCTATCCCAACAGTCCCCACGCTCCCTCCCCTACCAGCAGCATTTCCCTCAGCCCCAGGAACTTTAGCCCCCCAAGGCCAAAGGCTGGCCTCCCCCAGGCCAAGAAAAGTAAGTGAAGGTGGGCTTCAACTGTCCTGTTCCCTCGACCTTTCAGACTGCAGTAGACTCTGCGTCTCCTGCCCTCTGTGCCACAGGCCTGTGACTGCTCTTGGCAGTCCTGTCAGTGGCCCTGTTTTGTTTTTTTTTTTTTCTGTTCTCTCATGTGAGTTGACTTTAAAAAGTGAACTGGCATGATAGCATGATCATGATAGCATGATCACTCTCACCCAGAGAAGACAGGTGACCTGGAGTCTGGGCCCCTTCCCCAGCCGGAGCAGTAGAAGGAAAGGCCTAAAGTTAGGACTCACTAGGATGGGCCAGTTCCTCAGATTCTTCTCTATCCCTGTTCCTTATACTTCCCACAGTGGGCAGTGACACCATGCTCCCCAACACCTGACACCACTGCCCTGGGCAACTCCTGTATCAGCTCAGGTTTCCTGCTGATTGAGTTACTGCCAGCACTGAAACGTTGAGCTAGTGGGCTCCTGGGGCCCTGGGAGGGTGACAAGACAGGTAATCCCTAATGAAGATGACCAATAGGGTGGAATGAGTCCTGAGCTCAAGGAAGGCGGATTCGTGGCTGCCTGGGTTATGGTGTGGTGGGGAAGAATGGGTTTGGAAAGTGGACAGTGCCATATACTGGCTGGGGCTGAAGGGCTCTGCTTAGGGCCTGGTCCCCACCACAGCCCTCTCTGGGGCCTCTTCCCATTAAAGGCCCTTCCTACATGAAGACATTTACTGGGGAGACCTCACTGTGCCCTGGATGTGGAGATCCTGTCTATTTTGGTAAGTGACAACAGAAAGCTTGCTTAGGTAGCAGAGGGTAGGGTAGTGACTTGAGGCAGGGAGTTGGCCTTGCCCTGTCCCTAGGATGGAAGAGCTGCCACTTCTCTCCACCACCAGCTGAGAAGGTGATGTCTTTGGGCAGAAATTGGCACCGACCCTGCCTGAGGTGCCAACGTTGTAGGAAGACCTTGACTGCTGGGAGTCATGCGGAGGTGAGCAGGGCAGAAATGGAAGTTATACTGGGGGAAGGAGTCCAGTAGGAAGAGACAGGCTGAGGAGATTCTTTTTCTGTCTTCCAGCATGATGGCATACCCTACTGCCACATCCCCTGTTATGGATACCTGTTTGGCCCCAAAGGTGGGCAGCCAGACCCCAGACACTGGGGCCTATGAGAATGTGTGAAGAACTTCCTTTGTAGTCAGACATCCCAAGCTCCTCCCCTCTCCCTTTAGCCCTCAACACTCATTCCACCAAAGCCCATGGTGACAGGACTTTCTCCTTCAGGTGTGAACATTGGCAATGTGGGCTGCTATATCTATGACCCAGTGGAGATAAGATCCAAATGAGCCATTCACGGGACTCATCATCCTAACTCAGGCCTCCCACCCTCTCTTCGGTCCACTGGAAGCTCTGGAATTCCCTAGTCCTTTTTGGAGGAAAACAGTGAAATCCCAGGGGTCTGGGCCTAGGCCCTGTGGTAGACCTGAGTCTGGACTTGCTCTGCCAATTTTTTGCTTCCCAATTCCTGTCTGGAATGGTGATCTCCTGGCTTCCCAGTTCCTTCTCCCAGCAATGCTGGAGTTTCAATGTATACTCATTGAGGTCATTTATTGAGTCTCAGCTCTCTGGCTTCTCTAATAAAATATTGACTCTCATACCTTTAACTTTGTAGGTATGAAGCCTAGACTGTGATGGGGGAGCAGGGGCACAAGCAGCTCCATCTGTTGGTCCCGTCCTTGGGCAGATCCTATCCCTGCACCAGAGACAGCACACCCATCAGTCTCATGTACTAGAGATGTACTAGAGATAAGCAGAGAACTGTCCTTCAGCAACATTCCTAGAATCACCTTGTTCAGTTTGAGTGTGACAATAAAGTCTTGTCTGCTAGGAAGTTTCAGTTTTCACTTGGGAGATGAACAGTGGCAAAGCTGGAATCAGAGCTGAAGATCAAGGTAATGGGGGAATCTCTTCAAACCTCAATGCTGCCCTAACCCAGGAGACATCTTAATTTACAGAATCCCCCAGGTATGAGGGGTGCCCAGAATCTCTAGTAGCCCAGTGCATTCTGGGAGGCTGTCCTGTTGCTGGAGACTGAAAGAATACAGAAGGTACCAGTGGCAACTTCGTCCTTAGGCACAGGGCTGTGATGTCCCAGTCTCAGGAGCCTGCCTTCTGCTTCTGGTCCCGCAGAGCTCCTGTGCAGGGCTATCTCTAGTCTTACTCAGTTCCGGACCTGCAGATCTTCTTCCTGAACCCTGGACAAGACAAGGAGGAACATGATGGGGTTTAGTCCTGGAACCTTCAAGGACTGTCTCAGGGCTCCTTGCATACAAGCACACACATTCCCATATGTGTCTGGACATATTCTGGTGTATCTCTTCATGGATGTCAGTATATACATAAAGGTATGGACTTATGTATGATTTTAAGTATACAATTTACACACACAGGGCATACACCTCAAAACACCTGTGTACACATGTACAGATGTCAAATGTAGCTGTGCAACTGTCTTCCCCTTTGCACCCAAGTGTTGGGCTTAGGCATTTGAACCCATGATTTGAACACATGTGCACATATACCTCTTTCTTTCTACATCCTGGATGGTTTCTGGCAGCTGTGCCACCTTTGTCTCGGGCAACAGGAGTGCAGTGCAGGCAGCCAGCAGGGCAATTCCCCCATAAGCAAGTTTGGGCAGCATCAGCCATACTCCATCCAGCAAGGCCGCCAGTGGGGCTAAAGAGGCCCCTAGCCGGCCAGTAAGTGCAGTGAGTCCCAATCCTGTCTGTCTGTCCAAGAGAGGATGAGAGGACCATGCATCACAAGACTCCCCTCCTCGGCTGGCAGCCCCTAATACTGTCTTCTCACTCCCTACCCAGTACCCACCAGAGGATGGAACCCCCATTCTGACAGAGTGCTGCTCAGGGACTACTACGAGAAGCTACAAGATGGTAGTGTGGAAGGGAGATCTGTAGCTTACACAGATCTCAGAAACCAGAGACAATCCCCAAGGGCTCTGCAACACCGTGGGTAGAATGGGTATTCTTGGAACTGTTTTCTTCAAAGGAGCCCCATAAGGTTAACGTGGCCCAAGGTTATGTAGTACAAAAGATAAAATTCCCTGTGCTCTCCAAGACTTGGGCAAACAACCACGATGTACCTGGCTGTAGCTAAAGAACGAATAGGGCAGTGTGACTTGTTAAGGCAAGTCAGTCGCCTGGGGCCACAACTTACCTGAGCACAGTAGGGTACAACTCAGATGTGAACAGGTAGGCTGTAGTGAAGGCAGCTTCAGAAAACCCTTTTCCCAACAACAACAGAGCTATGACCCATTCCTTGGTCCCTGGAGGGAAAGGGATTCTCGCAGTGGAGTAATGATTCTAGGAACTCCCTGGGTGCAAGCCAGACTCTCTGCCCAGAGCAGGGCCGAACTGCCAGGCCTCAAGACCTCAGCTCACCTGGGGACACCAGCAGGCTGATGCCAAAGGTCAGAGTGGCACCCAGCAGCGTTCCAGCCTCTGTGAGGCGGCGTCCCACATGACGCACGAGGAAGTAGACCATGACTTTGGAGGGCACTTCCATAGCCCCCAACAGCAGCTGCGTCTGGTACACGTTCAGCCCCAGCTCTGACACGTCCAGGATCAAGCCATAGTAGGCAAAGTTCACTCCAAACCTGAACAGAATCACAATGCTCCTCCAGAGCCCTTTCCTGCCCCGACCCTCCTGCCTCTTGGCAGTTTAGAGGTCCCCCTTCACTCCCAGACACCCATAATCCCCAAGTAGGTTACCAGTGGCCAAAATGCCTTTTCCCCAATCTTAGTAGCAACCCTGTGACACAGGAACTGACAGCAACGTGTTCATTTCACAAAAATAGATGTCAAGGATCAGAATGGTCACACAGTCCCAGAGCTGCCTACTCCACTGGACCTGCCTCTGTCAGAGTCCCCTCCCTGCCCCAAGAGCAGGGATGATCTTCCTACCCTCCCCAGTTACTGTTGGCTCTCACCTTTTTCACACCCAGCCCCAGCTCAGCCCCTCTTACCACACCATCATGCAGCACAGTGAGATACGTAGGAGCTGCGGGGTTCGGAACAGGTCTAGGTATGAGGGTCTTTGCAGCACCCGTTCCACAGTGACCACTTTGTTCAGGACCTGGTGAGAGAGGGAGCAAGGCTGTGCCATCAGAGCTTGTCTCAGAAGCCTGTGTGCTCTCTGCGTCTCTCTCTCCCCAGCAGTATTGGGGATGTGGAGTACACATGGAGGACCCATAGTAAAGGAGATGGCCCCCCAGAGCAAGGCAGGCTATTCTGAAGCTAGGTGCTCTCCTCTGGAAGACAAAGGCTTTTGTAGTCATACATGGTGGGTCCAGGAAAAGGGGCACTTAGACACCCACCCCTGGGCACTCACTCATACCCATTGTCACCCTTACCTCCTGGCTCAGGCTGTCCTCACCCACAGGCTGCCCATTGAGCTTGGCACAACGGAACAAGTATGTCTGGGCCTCCTTCACACGGCCCTGGGTTAGAAGCCATCGTGCAGACTCAGGTACCCACCTAGGGGAGAAGCCAGAGAGCCCTTCAGTCAGAAACCAGCCTTACAAGCCACCTCTACCTCCTGAGTTTCCAGGCTATAGACTCCAGGTTCTCACACATGCAGCCCCTTCTGCCTGAAAAGACATCAGAATCCTTTTCCCCGCCCCTGGTCTCCTACTGTTCAGTCCCATGAATTCCTGTTTGGGCCCAATTTAAAAGCTACCTTGCAGCCGGGTGGTGGTGGCACATGCTTTTAATCCCACCACTCATAGGCAGAGGCAGGCGGATCTACAAAGTGAGTTCCAAGACAGGACTACACAGAGAAACTCTGGTCTTGAAAAACAAAGCTACCTCTTCCCTGATTCATTATTTAGGCCTAGAACCCACTCCCCAGTCTTCCAAGGTGTCCTTTCCTTACTCAACTGAATTTATCTTACCCTCAAAACCTTAGCCCCCAACACCAGCCAACACTTCAGGCAGGAAGGTGCAGGACGAGGGCTGGAGAAACTACTGATACACAGTTCACCATTAGAAGGCAGTAAAGCACCCACCTTGCCAGGCCCTCCATTCTCCTGCCTTAGTTTCCACCACCATGCGGGCCATGTCCCATCCTTGTCCCTTGAAGGCAAATCCCAGCCTCCATTTGGCTGGGTCTGACTCTGACCACTCACTGTCTTTCCTGTCTGTTTCTTACTACCTGTGCCTGTGTGTCTCCATCGGACCCTTGGCATTCGCCTTTCAGTTCCGGTCTGTTATCACTACCTCTCTCTGGCTCAGTCTCTGTCTCACCATGCCTGTGTCTTGTGCCATCTTCTTCTATTGATTTCTGTTTTTCTGGCTTCTCTTGATATCGTTTTGTCTCTTGGACTCCGTTTCTGCATCTCTTAGTTTCTTTCTGTGTGTGTGTATGCGTTTGGTATATGCATGTGTACATGTTTGTGTTAAGCCATCTCCCCAGCCTGTTTTAGAACCTTAGTCTAGCTAATTTTGTCTTGGTTGTATGTATCTTTCACTCCCAGCTGCTTGCAATTCTCACCAGATGCTGATGATGCCTGGAACACATGGCAGGGTGGCAGCCAGTAGAAGCCACCGCCAACTCCGTATCAGGTACCCAACCAGTGCTAGCAGCAGCACTCCTGCTGTCCAGAAGATGGAGCTGATGGCACCAGCCACAGTGCGGTGTTCGACATCCAGCCATTCCAGCTCTAGACCCGGAGCCATGGAGCCATCGGAGACAGGAAAACAGTTAGCCAGGGCCAGATGGGCCTATCTAATTCTATCAGCCTCCCACCCGCCCTGCAAGCCTTGCCCATGTTTATCCACCTCACCCAGTGGCAACACAATGATGGTGAAACCAGCCAGGGCTGAGCCAGTGAGGGTTCGGGTGACGACAAACATGATGTAGTTGACTGAGGCCGCAGATGCCAGGCCCAGCACCAGGGAGCTCACGTAAGCCACCAGCAAAAGCTGGCGCCGGCCAAACCTGCAAAGGGCCGTGCAAGGTCAGATCCCATTGGGAGAGAGCCCCTCAGCCTGGTCCCTTGTTTATCTTGTGCCTTTCTAACCTGTCAGACAAGTATCCGTACACCACGGCCCCCAGCAGCACCCCGATGAAGAAGCAGGTGGATGTAATCTTGTTTAGCCCTCTCTGCTCGCACACCAGGTCCCACTGCAGACAAACGAGGAAGGGGCCTTTCATGTGGGTGAGTCCCTCTCCAGCCAGCACCAGTCTCTCCTCTCCAGGCTCCAGGGCAACTCTGACATTCCAGAAGATACCCCATCCCTGGCTAGCAACATCAGACAAGTATCCGTACACCACGGCCATCAGAAAGGGAAGGCTTTGCCTCTGCCTGGACTATCACCACTGCCTAGGAGTCCTGCTGTCCTCTCCCTCCCCCACTCCCGACCACAGGAGACTCTATCTCCACCCACCCTTCCTTTCTGGATGAATCATGTAAATCTCAGACCTGGGCCTGGAAATGAGGGAGAGGGGGAGAAATGGAGGCCTCTGTAGTTTTTCCATCTCTTACTGCAAGGACATCGTCCTCGACTTCCTGTTCCAACAGCCTGGAGCCGCCTTAGCCCTCCCCTGCCTTCATCAGCTCCCAGTGAATATAACAGATGAATTTCTCAGTCCAAACCCAGAACTCAACTCAGGGCTTTCCATCCATAGACTCTGCACACAGGCAAGCAAGAACTCTCAGAGCAGAGGAAGGTTATTTCACACCCACACAACAACCCCCAAGGTAGTGACAGGCACTAAAACATCCCGCACCCTCTGGACTCAGGTACCTCAGTTACAATGGTGGAGGAGAATTCTGAGTGGTCGTACTCCCAGCCCTGAGAGCAGGGTACTGTGGTAGGTTCTCCCTCAGGCTCCCCAGAGCTGTGTGCCTCTGTCGCCAAGGTGGTATTGGGGAGAGCCTTGGGATGGGCAAAGCGGAGGCAGGAGCTAAAGCTGCCGTCAGTTTCCCGGGGTAGATGGGCCTCCAGCCACAAGTCCTGGTGAGTGAGGTTGGCAGGGGCACCAGGCAAGGCACAGTGGTGGGCAGGCACAGCGGCCATGAAGACGGGCAGGAGGAAATGCATGGGCAGCAGCACCCGGGGCAGGGCCATTAGCACCAGATTCCGCAGCTGGAAGGGGCCAAAGCCACCCACCTTGTCCAGGAGCTCCTCAAAACCCATGCTACCCACCCAGCAGGTGTCCTTCTGTCGTGCCTAGCACAGCTCAAACTGCTTGAGACACGGACCCTTGGACTCTGGAGGTAGAAATGGTTATACTGCTGAGTGGAGAATCTGTAGCCAAATCCAGCCCCCAAGGGCTGGCCCAGGCCTGGCCCTCCCCCATCATCCATACTTCTACAGATCTTACCTTGCTAGTCTAGTGTCTACAGGGAAGGGCTACCATCCATCAGAGATCATGGTGTCTATGGATCTGGCCCTCACACACTGAACCTCAGAAACCAGGTAGGAGAGTCAAGGACCAGCATAGCGGGGCAGCTGGGTGTAGAGGAGACACGGAGACCCTAGCTACTTACTGGAGCTTCGAGGCTGTCTAAGAGGAGGAGGTCCCCTGGACACAGTGCCTGATGTCCTGGATGGCCTTTGTACTGTGACTTTTTGGTTAACTTTGTCTATTTGCAGCCAGAGCAGAGCTTGGCTCACAGCCCAGGATTCAGGATGAGGGCTGGACTTCCTTATGTAAAGGAGCCATCGCTAAGCCCCAAGCTTTTCTTATACCCCCACCCATGGATGGAGGATGCCCTGACCTAAGTCAGCTCTGGGACTGTGCTAGCCCCTCTTGGGGGTCTCAGGAACACTCTTTGGCTATCCTGTCTGCCTCAAGAGCATCCAAGAGAAGCCGTTGGAGTGGTGTCTTCCTCAGTGTTGCCAAGAGTTCATGAAGGACCTGCGAGAAGGGTTTGTTCCTGCTGACACTCCAGTGGTTCTCATTTACTGTGCCAGTTAGTTTTCTGTTAACTTGTCATAACCTGCACTTAATTGAGAAAATGACTCATAATATCTATCAGCAGTAGACAGGAAAGTCTATAGAACATTTTCGTAATTGCTGATCATTTGGGAAGGGCCCAGCCCATTGTGAGTGATGCCATCCCGTGTGGTGCCATCCCTGGGCTGATGGTCCTGGGTTCTATAAGAAAGCAAGCTGAGCAAGCCACGGGGAGCAAGCAGTAAGCAGCTCTCTTCTACGGCCTCAGTATCAGCTCCTGCCTCCAGGATCCTGCCCTGTTTGAGTTCCTGTCCTGACTTCCTTCAGTGATGAACAGCAACATAGAAGTGTAAATGAAATATGCCCTTTCCTCTCCAAGTTGCTTTTGGTTATGGTGTTTCAGTGAAATAAGAGACAACTAAGTCACCTACCCTGTAGCAAAAGCAGGGTAGAAGCCGGTAATGTCACACATATCCTAAGTTGATTCCCCAAATGCCAAAGCTCCTTTAGGTGTCCTTTGAGAAAAAGCCACTATATTTTTTAAAACGTTGCAAAGCACTGGACGGTGGTGGCGCATGCCTTTAATCCCAGCACTTGGGAAGCAGAGGCAGGCAGATCTCTGTGAGTTCGAGGCCAGCCTAGTCTATAGAGTTAGTTTTAGGACAGCCAAGGCTACTCAGACAAACCCCGTCTCAAACAAAACAAGACAAAAGTTGCAAAGCACTGATTTAAACCATCTCTCACTTTGCACAGATAAAGAAACCAAAGACAGGGTGGGGACATTGGGGTTGTACAGTGACAAAACCAGAGTCAAGAAAGCACCAGGAACCCAGACACACACACCCAGGCCCAAAGCTGCCGACTGGTTATGTCCCAGTCAGCTCCAGGCACCCCCAGACACGCACAGAGAAAGCTCAGAGGAAGGGACTCAATCTGCATTTTTTTTACGGGTGCTGATTGACAGACACACAGTGAGGGTCAGGTCATTCCCTGAGGGCGGTGCCGCTGGAAGGCAGGAAAGAGGGGCCAGGCAGGGCGATAAAAGCACAGATGTTTGCTTAGTCTAGTGCAGCCCAGGTATCCCGCAGGACACAGAGGTACTTCAGATAGCTCTACCGTTTCAGAATCAGAATCAACAAGAAGGTTCAAACAGGTCGTACAAACCTGGAGGAATGTGTGTGTGTGTGTGTGTGTGTGTGTGTGTGTGTGTGTGTGTGTGTATGTGTTGAAAAGGGGTCACAAGTGGGTCTTGGGAGGCAAAAGAGGCTCAGCTAAAGACCTGGACTTTCTGCCTGTCTTAGTTGGGTTTCTATGACTGTGAAGAGACACCATGACCATGGCAACTCTTATAAGGAAAACATTTAATTGGGGTGGCTCGCTTACAGTTTCAGAGGTTTATCCATCATCATCATGGTGGGAAGCATGACAGGGTGCAGGCAGATGTGGTGTGTAGCCCAGGTTAACCTTATATTCACTATATTGCTTAAGATGACCTTGAGTTCATGATCTTCTTGTCTCTACATCCCAAATTGGGGTTCAAGGCAAGAACTGCAATACCTACTTCAGGTGTTTTATTTGGGTGATTTATTGTTATACTATAATAATAATAAAAATATTGAATAAATAATAGCACAGTGGTCACCTCTCCCTCTTTACCTTGGCTCTTGGTAAATGTAAACACACAAGCCTTTTTTCAGGGAGAAATTTGGTATTAATTTGCACTGGTTTCATCTTTCCTGACCCCACTCAGCATGGCAGCACTCTTCCCTAATGTCACTGAAAATGAAGGTTACAATGATCATAATACTGGTGCCTGTGACTCGGCCAGGATCTCCACATTCCCTCCTGCCATGGGCGGGCTGGCTCAGGAACCAGGTTTCTTCATAACAGCTCTGCGTTCTATCTGCCTGAATGCCGACCTCCATGCACACCAGTGGCTTTGGTGGTGAGTTTTCCCCTTCCAGCTCCCAACCACAGCCTTGACAGCTACAGTTGAGCCTGTTATTCTTCTGCTGTCACTTTAAGAACTAACCACGCCCACCCCAGTCACTTCTGACCCCCCCTCCCCCCCGCCATCTTCTCTTCTCTCTCTCTCTCTCTCTCTCTCTCTCTCTCTCTCGTGTGTGTGTGTGTTTCGTGTCGTGTGTACGTGTGTCTTTGTTCTCTCTGTGCTTGTCTATGTCTCCCTTTCTTTAAGTAATAAATGTCTAGCTTTATGTATAGCCTTATGTCCATTTACTCTGCCGTCCACCGCATCCAGCCGCCTGACTCTGCTGCTCGCCCGGGGACCCTGTACTGCTCTGGCGGCAGCTTCTGCCTGGCTTGCAGGCCACCCGGGCCATCCCAACATCATATTATTTTTAAAAAGAACAATAGAGCCCTTCACTAACATTCATCTCTGGTTGCTTCCCATAGCTGAAAACATGACCAGACAACCCAGGGTTGGTCCTCCCATGCTAGCACTGCACACACTGTGTGGTGCATTCAGTTTGGGGCCTAGGGTCCCCCTAATTTTTCTTTCCCCTTTCTTTTTTTCTTTCCTTTTGGACCAGCTGTAAGTGGTCCCTGCTGTGAGAGACCACGCGGGGCAGCCTCTAAGCCTCTCTGGCTTCCAAGTCTCCCAGACTGGAGCCAGTCAGGCTTTAACACCCCACCCGTAGAGAGAGGACGCTCTTCTATAGGCCCTGTGGTGTTTCCGCAGGTTTTCATGTTTTCAACTATGGTATAAACCTTCAAACTATGCTCGCTGGCGTCCCACTGGCTCCACTTTTCCTCAAACTGTCCCTGCCTCTGCTACCAACAAGACTGGTTGACTCCATGAGGCAGCTGTTTTCAGTTCCAGCCTCTGCTCCCCACCGTGGCTTGTGGCATGGCTGCTCGCCAACAGAGCGAATCACACCTCTAGGTAAAACTCAGCTCAAAAAAGTGGCTTCTCCATACAACATGTGACCGCCACAATTTTGACTGAGGTCAGGTGACTTCACCGCCATTTTAACTGAGAGCCAGATTAAGTGACCAAGTCCCACCATCTTTACTGAGGTATTCCCTGCCTTGTTCCCTGGTGCTGACTCTGTTACATGTGTGTTTTGCGCAGTGGCATGTCTTTGGTAGGGCCCACCAAGAGCATCCATTTTGCCCAATTCCTTTTCACTGTGTGTATACATACATAAAACTTAAATGCACCTATGTTTACTGTTAAATGTTATAATTATCTGTCCCTTGTATCTCATTCCAGACTACAAAGCAATAAGTCTCATGTCTTAAATTGGTATGTACTTTTAAGTCTCTTAATCCAACCCTGCTTGACCTGTTGAGAGCCAGTACAGTCGAGCTCAGACTCAGCTCTCCAGGGAGATTCTGTACTGTAGTTATAACTCATCTATACCTGGTAACAGCCCTCAACTGCTCAGAGATCTGGGGAATATGGCATTTAAATGCTTAATTATTTAAAAAATACTTTTCATAACAAAAAGAGACAGGTTGGCTCCTAGCAGCAGCACTATTTCCTCCAAAGAAGACAGAAGACAAATGGACACAAAACAACGTCCATCCGCAATTTGCTTCAACTGCCAAAACTGCCCACTGGGCAAAACTGCCTTTTATCTAAACTGAACATCTCCAGACAGTGGACAGAATCACTGGAATTGACAGCCTAGCTGCTCAGGTCAAGGTAGACTTGTCTTCCTACAGATTTCTTAGCCCATAGAATCTTCTGAAGCCTGGTAGGCCTTGTGTTAAACAGTAAAAGAAAAATATGACCGTGGAGGACCCTGAGGAGGGGCTCTATGTGCTAACCAAGTAAGTTCTCTGTTGTTTTTTAATCAATAACTCAAGTAAAATTTAATCCTTCTCTAAGATCTCTGATGCAGTTGGACAGCTGAGAGGTGTTGTCAGTTTAAAAGGACAACCTCACCAAACAAATTTCAGTAAAATACAAATACAAGTTATTAAGGTATATATCTGCAAGTTATAAAGATGTGAGGACAAATACAAGTTAACAAAATTCTCTCTCATGCTGCCTTTATTAGTCTTAAAGATACTTTTCATTATGCAATAATTATCTGTCACAGTCATTCTTTTTTAAAAATATATTTATATTGGACTGAGCCCCCAAGGTCCAAATGAGGAGCGGAAGGAGGGAGAACATGAAAAAGGAAGTCAGGACCACGAGGGGTGCGTTCACCCACTGATACAAAGGGACTGGTCTGGTGGAAGCTCACCAGGGCCAGCTGGACTGGCACTGAACGAGTGTGTGATCGGGCTGGAATCTCTGAATGTGGCTGACATGAGGGCTGACTGGGAGGCCATTGACAATGGCGCTGGGTCTTGTTTTGTCTGCATGTGCTGGCTTTCTGGGATCCTGGTCTGTTTGGATGCTCACCTTCCTGGACCTGGAGGGAGGGGGGAGAAACTTGGACTTCCAGCGGGGCAGGAGGCCCTGACTGCTCTTGGGACTGGAGAGGGAGTGGGGGGAATGGGAGAATATTGGGAGGGGGGAGGAAGTGAAAATTTTTTTATAAATAAATGAATAAATAAATTTTAAAAAATTATTTATTTATTTTTTATGTATACAATATTCTGTCTGTGTGTATGTCTGCAGGCCAGAAGAGGGCACCAGACCCCATTACAGATGGTTGTGAGCCACCATGTGGTTGCTGGGAATTGAACTCAAGACCTTTGGAAGAGCAGGCAAAGCTCTTAACCTCTGAGCCATCTCTCCAGCCCCTGTCACAGTCATTCTGATATAAATATGTAAATATGCTGCTGCTTAAAACTTATGTTTTCATAAACCCAAAATATTCTTGTGAGTTCCAGGGAGCTAAATTAAAGGATCCACCTTAAACAGGTCAGATGCACCCCTCTCAATTCCCTGGTCCTAAAATTTTTTTTCCTAAACTTATCTTTGTCCTCTGTCCTGCCAATACCTTAAACAGGTATAAGAAACACCAGATATTTTCATACCACAAACACCAGACAGAAGCAAAGAAACCAGCTCTGCCAGGATGTGGCCAGCACCCAGATTTCTCAGGTTCCCCCTGGTGTAGGAGTTCCTTTACCTTTTTTTTTTAAAGCATTAACTTTATTTTATGACTCTCTATACTCTTTTTCTTCTCTCTCCCAAGCCTACGTATATTTATCCACCACTGAAACCCATTTAGAGGTCTTTTGTGTCTGATTCTGTCCTATTGTGAATCTGTAATTCTTTACTGTCTAAATGCACTTCTTAAAATGCTAAGCGCTTCTTAAAAAACTTAAGTTATGCCATTCTAAGGGGTAATATGGTACCACCTGTTTGTCTGCCCAGTCTAAAACTTAAGCTGTGTTATTACTATAAATATGGTAGTTCCTGCCTGTGCTCTACACAGTTCAGCATGGTGGAGCAGCTTGTGCCTCTGAGCCACATGCATTGCCCCACTTCTAGGCACACGCAAGTCCATGAGCCCACGTTTCCATCAAGCAAGCTGTAGCATTTTACTCACAAACCCCATCCAAAAGCTCTGTCTCTAGAGCCAGAGGTCATGCTGGCAGCACAGCCCAGAAAGCACACATTTTAAACCACTGCTTTTTTATGCTGCGGCTGCTGAGTCAGGAAAATCTTTCCTAAAGGAGCTGTGGCAGGTTGCCAGCAAATAGCAAAAACCTGTATTAAATTCTCTCTAATTTTTTTGTCTAGAATTCTTTTTTCAAGCCTTCTCAGGTTTTACGTGGATTTAGTTGACCACATTGGAGTGCCAATTGTTGTAAGGAGAAGGCCGTTTGTTCGTTCCGGCCACCCAGCTAGCTTAGCCCTGAAATAACCACATGGCTCAGTACCTTTTTCAGCAGGGCAGGTCACATCCTGCTTCTTCAGTATCTGGACAGTACTGGGGAAAGAGCTTCCTTCTTCCCAGAATACTCCTTTTCTCTACTTCCTGTCTGGTGGTCCCGCCTATAATTCCTGCTTGGCTACTGGCCAATCAGCGTTTATTTAAAACATAATTGACAGAATACAGAATTGTCCAGCACCAAGAGAGTTCTAGGATGTGAGTATAACTTGTTTTGTGTCAGGGACCAGCCTTGACAAAAATACCTTTCTCCAGAGTGGAGGCGTGGGAATTTAGAAATATAGTAAAGAATATGAAGACATGAATGAAAATACTAAAACGCAGAAAGATATAGGATAGTATCAGGAAGGACTTTCTCAGTGGGTACTGAAAATCAGCCCACATTTAACTTCCAACTTCTTGAAATACCCCTGACTCCAAAAGGCAGGAGTAAGACAAAAGACTGCATTAACATGACACAAGGAAATGACCATGCCAATTGAAAGTCGCAGGTAACATTCATAGTTAAACATTCTCTTGCTAGAACAAAACAAGCCATGTTTACACCCTAGACCAAAAGTTCTGTAGGCAAACCACTCCCTGGGTGGAATCCTGAGTTATTTCCATAAAGGGAACTGGAACTTAGTTGGATCCTTAGACCTTTGTTTGAGGTAAGAACAGATCTACTCCTCTGTTCCTGGAGCACAGGGTCTGGCAATTAGCCACACATGTTGACGATAACCTTGAGTGAGCAGAACTCTTTGACCTAAATCTAGGTGGGACCTCTGTCTGAGGTAGAAGCACAATAACCTTGAAAGAACTAAAAACAAGTCCCAAACTCTCTGACCTTTGGCCTTTTTGGGCTGCCACAGTTTTGTCCTTGCAACAGAACATTACGGATGTAGCCAGCAACCTTCAATTGGTCTAGTCATTTCCTTGTATCATGTTAATACAGGTTTTTTTGTCTTACCCCTACTTCTTGGGGTCAGGGTATTTTAAGCAATTGGAAATTAAACATGGGTGATTTCAGTATTCACTGGATCTCCCTCCTGATGCTATTCTATGTTTTTCTGTTTTATTATTTTCACACGTATCTTCATATTCATTACTAATATTTCTAAATCCTCATGCTCCTCCCTGGCAAGTGGTATTTTTGTCGAGGCTGGTTCCCGACCTGTGGCACAATATGGGGGTAACCAGCGAACCCCAAAATGCACAGAAGTGTGGCCAGACATACAAGGAAGAACGTGAAGGACCCTGCAAGAAAACTGCACCACAGGTGTAGAGGTGAATAAGGAGCACTTGGAAATCGATAATAGATAATAAAAAAGGAAAGAGGAAAGTGGGCATAAAATCAGGAGTAAAACTGTAAATATGGGACAAGGAAGTAGTATTCAACTATCTGTACAGTTGCTTGAATGTATTTTGATAGCTAGAGGAGCTGAAGTGGAGCAGAAACTGATACAGAGATCTTTTAGAGTTTGTAAATAGTATATTAGTGCTCCCCATTGGTGCCTTCGGGCTGCTCTGGGACTTGGAGAGGTCAAAGTGAGGCCATGCTTTTGCCCATGCAGGTGGTGGTGTTTTGGTCACCTGCCACAGCCTCTGTGAAGGGAATGTGGCCTTTGGCCCAGAAGTGGCCCAGGTTACCTCTGAGATAGTGGCGGTTTTGAGTCTAATCCATGCTCTGAGATGGAGCCAGGAAAGACAGGAGGCAGGAAATTTTAAAGGGCTATACCTCCCACGGTCAGCAACCAGAGTCAGTCAATGGAAATGCCTAGAGGCTATTTGGCCCATGAACCAAGGAACCTATAATGGATAAATCTATGGCTTTTAACAGAGGAGAGGAATCAAGAATTCTCTTTATTTTATGATTACAAAATTTAAATAAAAAGAAAGGATAGTAAAAATTGACATGGTGCTCCCCAGTCCTGCCCAGACACAGAAGAAGGAAGATGTGACCTGCCCCGCTAAAAAAGTTATTAATATAGACCTCTGTGTGATTTCTTTGGGGCTAAACAATAATTGGAACTGGGCAGGACAGAAACTCAGACAACAAATGGTGCCCACGTGGACAACTGCATCCACATAAAGTCTGACAGAGCTTGGGAAGTAATTCTAGATGAAAAAGAATAGAGTTAAGCATGACTTCTTGGTAGCAGCAATTTCTTGGATCTGCTCAGCTTGCTAGAGGCAAGCGCTCTCATCTAAGAGAGGCTTCCTGACTTGACTTTAGCTGCAAAACCCTGCAGCTCTTTAAGAGGTCCTGCCACAAAACACTTAAATGGTCTTGATGAAAATCTGACCACATGCTTTTTGGTTTTCAACCATAGCAGGAAAAAAAAGCCACACTGTTTTAAAATGCCGGCTTTCTGGGCCATCCTGCCAGGACAAACTCTGATTTTTTTCAGGCAGGTAGTCTGACTACAGAGCATTTGAGTGTGGTTTGTGAGCAGACTGGGGCAGCTTGCTTGCTGGCAGAGACCTTGAAACACCATAGAGTTGGGGCAATAAACATGGCCCCAGCCGGTACCTCCACCATGTGCCTGGAATCTGAGAAAGCTAAGGAATGGGCTGGATCTAGCTATCAAAGCCACAGCTTTAATCCTCTCCATATTGCTTAGCAAATTAAAGACTCATGTGGTCAGAAAAAGAGAGATATACAGTAAAGAGAAATTCAAAGATGAAGAAAACCTCTAAATGGTTTACAGTGTGTTAAAAATATTTGCAAGCTTGGGAGGATAAAGAAAAAGGTTAAAGTCCTTAAAATAAAAAAGAAAGAGAGTAGTTGGATGTGGTGGTACACACCTTTAATCCCAACACTTGGGAGACAGAGGCAGGCAGACCTCTGTGAGTTCAAGGTATGGTGGCATATGCCTTTAATCCCAATGCTTGGGAGGCAGAGACAGACAGATCTCTGTGAGTTCAAAGACAGCCTGGTCTACAGAGGGAGTTCCAGGACAGCCAAAGATATACAGAGAACCTGTCTCAAAAAGTAAAGGTAAAAATAAAAGAAATAGAGGTTAAATTAAAACCAATGTAAAGATGAAAAATACACAGAGAATCTTGATACTGTATGTTATTATGCTCTCTTTGAATTGTTTGAATGCTGAGAAAGGAGCAACAGCTGCTAAAAGATATTTGCTTATAAATGCTGCCGAATTAATCCAAGATAGGTATTTTGAAAATACTTTGACTTCAAAATTGAAGTCAAAGGTTTGTTACTTTAGATAAGAGATTTTGCTTTTGTTTCCACAGGAAATGAGAGACTGTGGATTCATTCTGAGTTAAGAAAAATCAGGTTTCATCAAGGAAGACCACCTGAGAAATCTCTGGTAGGACTAGATGGTCTGGATGCCTGAGTTCTACATTCAGAACAGATTCAAGGTGCTGTCTGAGATGATCAAGACTCACAGGATATTCCAGTCAGGAATTGATCATAATTTTAAATTTTCATTAGGTCCCTATAAGATTATTAGTCCCCCTAGCCAGCAGAAAGTAGCCTGGAAAACTATGACCACGCATTCCCCCCCCCAAAAAAAATGGACTATGGATGTTCTTGGTTTTTTTGTTTTTGTTTTTTTTTTAAAAAAAAAAAAAAGAGGAGGAAGTGGTGTGGGACAATTGTCTATATTCTGTCAATTATGTTTTAAATAAACACTAATTGGTCAGTAGCCAGGCAGGAAGTATAGGCGGGACAACCAGACAGGAAGTAGAGGCAGGGCAATGAGAACAGGAGAATTCTGGGAAGGAGGAAGCCCATTCCTCCCAGTCCTGCCCAGACACAGAAAAAGGAAGATGTGACCTGCCCCACTGAGAAAGGTACCAAGCCATATGGCTAACATAGATAAGAATATAAGTTTATATAAGTTATAAGAGTTAATAAAAAGCCTGAGCTAATGGACCAATCAGTTTATCATTAAAAAAATTGACATGGCTATACCTGCCTAAGCTTATAATCTCACAAGGCAGTTTCAGAGCTGTTACAATGGCAAGCACCTGGGAACCTGAGCTAAATTTGCCAGCTGGTCATAATCTGTATTGGGACCCTGGGACCACTGAACATAGCCTGTGTCCTGCTCAGGCAGAGCAGGCAATGAGGGACAGGCCACTTGGTCCTAAGTACCCAAGCGGGATGGCCAAGAGACTGAGGGAGCATGGCTTGCACCCCATGCACTGCCCAGCTTCAAGCCCAGATTTCCCATTTCAAGCCTAACAGTCAAGCTGCAAAATAAAGTAGCCTTGGGGGAACTGTAACTCCGGGCCCAGACAGGTGTCTATGAAAATGTAAATGAGCGAGTTAGGTCTATCAGCTAGGCAGACTTGCAATTTGGATTAAAAGATAGTTTACAAACTTTTAAGAAAACAAACTTTTAAGAAAACAAGATCTTCCTATGGGAGATCTTGAGCCACTAAGTAAAATCCTTAAAGGGAACAGTGGTCCAAATTCCACTAGACAGCTTACAGAAGCTCCAGACAGGTACTCACACAGGTAGAGCATGCTATACAAAAGAAAGCAAGTACATTATATTACTTATGATCAGCCTTGGCAAGCATGTATATTACCTACAAAACTTACTCCTACAGCAGTATTATGGTGAAACGGTTTACTTTTATGGCTATACCTTCCTATTTCACCAGTTAAGGTATTAAACCCTTATTTTGAAGCAGCAGTAGCTTCACAATAAGAGCAGGATGGAATCTAGGAGATATTTTGGCAGAGAATCCGCTGTAATGGTTTAGATAAAGTGATGCAGTTTCCTGAGGGGCGGCAGAGGGTCTGGTGCGGCCAATCCCACCACCCAAGGCTTCTGTGAGTCCCAGGCAGGTGGGAGGCTGGGAGGTGGTAGGTGAGAGACCTTGGTGGATCTCACAAACAAGGCCAGCAGATCATAACACCAGCTATGATCAATGTTCCTTATACTAAGCAACAGATTGATTGGTTATTTCAAAACAGAGATTCTTGGGTAATTGTGTTTGCTCAATTTGAAGGCCAGATTAATAATATTTTCCCCTCTGATCTGTTGCTGCAGTTTGCACAACTACATTCCTTTATTTTTCCTAAAGTTCCCTTAAAGGATGTGATGTTAATTTTTGCAGATGGTTCTTCCAATGGAAGAGCTGCATATGTTGTTAATGGAGAAGGACAAACAGAAATGGCCTCAACTCAAATAGTTGAGCTGCGAGCTGTTGCTAGTATTTAAGCTTTTTGGAAATAAGGCATTTAATCTATATACTGGCAGCCAATATATATTTAATGTTCTTCAAGTCCTAGAAACTGTTCCATATACTGGGACTAAAAATAAGCAAGTTACAATGCTGTTCCAGCAAATTCAAAATTCCATACAGCAAAGAAGGTTGCCATACTTTGTAGGGCATATCAGAGCGCATTCAAATCTCCCGGTCCTTTAGCAGAAGGTAATGCTTTAGCTGATAAGCTGACAAAACTAATCACTTTATCTCAGGTTGAGCTTGCTCAGTGATCACATGCTCTGCATCATCAAAATTGTATAAGTTTAAGAAAACAATTTAGATTAACAAGAGAAGCTGCTCACCAAATTGTTAGTGAATGTGATATATGCCCATAGTATTTACCTGTACCTCTTCTGGGAGTAAATCCCCGAGGACTACTTCATAATCATTTATGGCAAATGGATGTTACTCATATTATGGAGTTTGACAAATTAAGATATGTGCATGTGACAATCGATACATATTCAGGATTCTTAATGGCCACTGCACAAATTGGAGAAGCCACTAAGCATGTAATAACTCATTGCTTAAAATTGCTTCTCATTTATGGGAACCCCAAAAATCATAAAGATGGGTAATGGGTCTGGAAATGTTAGTAAAGCAAGTCAGCAATTTTGTTCCCAATGGAATATCAGATATAACACATGCATTCCTTAAAATCCTCAGGACAAGGGCTGGAGAGATGGCTCAGTGGTTAAGAGCATTGCCTGCTCTTCCAAAGGTCCTGAGTTCAATTCCCAGCAACCACATGGTGGCTCACAACCATCTGTAATGGGGTCTGGTGCCCTCTTCTGGCCTGCAAGCAGACTATTGTATACATAATAAATAAATAAGTAAATATTTTTTAAAAAATTAAAACCAGGAGAAGTATATCTTCAAATGACACATAATGCCTTGAGCCATGCACTTTTTATGCTAAACTTCTTGAATGTGGATGTCCATGAGCAATCTGCTGTAGACAGATTTTGGCATGATGTCTCCAAGGTGACATTTGCTAAAGTAGGGTAGAGGGACGCTTGCACTGGATTATGGAAAGGACCTGATTCTGTGTTAATATGGGGTTTACAGCATGTCTGTGTTTTTTCAATGAGGATGAGGATCAAGCAAGATGGCTTCCAGAATGTCTGGTTTGGTACACCCAGCAGAAGTGTTTCAGCCTTGATTGTAATGGATTAATTAAAAAAGCTGGGGGCCCCCCCGGAGGCAGGCAGTGAGCGGGCCATGTGGTGGCAGGCAGCCTGGGCCATGAGAACATGCTGCAGGTCCCCGAGTGGGGGCAGGCAGTGGGCCCCAGAGCAACTAGTCCCAGGCAGAGACAGCACAGTTCCCCGAGTGGCCGCAGCAGGCCACGAGGAGAGACAGACAGATGGGAACGCCACTAGACCACATCGCAGGTCTCCGAAGGCGACTAGTCCCAGGCAGGGAACCATGCAACAGTGGGCTAGAAATAGACGGATAGGCATGCCATGCAGAATGAGGTTGGATATTTATTTAGTGGGTTATGGAAGTATGGAGGGGAAGCGGGAGGAGAAGAGGAGAGAGAGAGAGAGAGAGAGAGAGAGAGAGAGAGAGAGAGAGAGAGAGGAGGGAGAGATGGAAGCTACCTCTTCGAGAGGGAGGCAGAAAAAGGAAAAGACGCAGGCTGTAAGCAGAAAAGATCTGCCTGCCTCAGCAGACAGGTGGGGGAGGTGGGCGTGGCTTGTTTCTTAAAGAGACAGAACAAATCACTACACTGATCACACTGTAGCTGCTAATGCCCCCCCCCCCCACAGAGAGTCGGAGTGAGAGCCTATGATCCTGACTTCCTCATGTCACCATGCTGCAGGCTGAGGAAAGGGGTACCTGAACCAATGCTCCTGACTCACAACATCATGCTGAGGTCTGAGAAGGGAAAGAAGATTGTGGTGATGCTCAGACTTCCAGACCTACCGAGTCCTGTTTACCTTGGAGCCAGACCAGAAATACAGACAGAATATTTGACTATTTTATACTTTCAGACACAGAACTCAGATTGCCAATGAGGTATTCAGTCTGCTGTTGAAAGGACCTGAGAACTGAGACCTCAATTTTCCCCTCAGGGGAAAAAGGACTTGTTGCAAGGAGTGACTGAAGCCCCTCTTCAGATGTGAGGAGGGTAGCCTAAGGGTTTTGCTACTGCTCAGAGACTGGGACAGTTCCTTAAAATCAGCATCACAACTGGACTCTCACCCATCACAAAAACCTTTCCTGCCTTTTGGTTAGAGTGGACTTAAGAGAGCTGTGATCTGACAACTGTGTTACGGTACTGACCTGCCAATGCTTTAGTTCACTATAAGACGTCAGTGACTAGAAAAAAATTAGAACGTGTCTAAGAAAAGTTTGACATTACCAATGAATTCTTGAATTTGACATGTTTGATAAGACAAATTTAGATTTTGATACAGCTGAACACTATCCCCAACCCTGGTGATCCTCCACTCCTATAATTAGGAAATACTATAGCCACAGAAATATGCAGAGCACCAAGTATTATTGGCTTGCTTACCATTAGCTAATTGTTGATGAAATCTCTTGACAGAAACTTGGATCAGAGACACAGAGGCCAGAGGTGCTTTCTCCATTAACCCTTTGATTGCAGAGGTCAGCAGTCAGAGAGAGATTTGATCTTTTTTCCTCCCAGGCACTTAAGAAATGGGCATATATGATTCCAATGACGGGTGAGTCTAGCAAACAGAAAAGTGTTCACCTAAGGCAGACACGATAATCTGTCCTGTTGCAAAAGCACAGGCTTTATTAAAATTAATTTTTAAAAAGGAAGGAATTGTGGAGGTCCAAAAATGTGAGCCTGTTTCCATCTTGACCAAAGGTTGGAGCATTGGAACATAGTTCTATTCCTTCAAGGTTATTGTGTTTCTACCTCAGACAAAGGTCCCACCAAGATTTAGATCAGAGCTCTGCTCTCTCAAGGTTATTGTCAACAGGTGTGGCTAATAGCCAGAGCTTGTATTTCAGGAATAGAAAAGTTCCTACCTCAAACAAAAGTCTAAGGATCCAACTAAGTTCCAGTTCTCTTATGGAGGTAACACTGGATTCCCCCCAGGGAGTGGTTTGCATAGAGAAGGCTTTGGTCTAAGGTGTGAGCATGACTTGTTTTGTCCTTGCAACAGAATGTTTAACTGTGGATATAGCCTGTGACCTTCAACTGGTCTTTACTAATATTTCTAAAGCCCTACACTCCTCCCTGACAAGTGTATCTTTGTCGAGGCTGGTCCCCAACAGTTAGTTGTGTGTGTGCATGTGTGTGGGGTTATGTCTGTATTGTGGGTGTATGTGTGTAAGTGTGCATAAGTGTGTGGATATATGTAAGTATGCATAGGTGTGTGGGGTTATGTGTATAATGAGTGTGTGTAAGTGTGTGTGGGTTTATGTCTGTATTGCGTGTGTGTGTGTGTAAGTGTGCATTGGTGTGTGGGGCTATGTGTGTATTGAGTGTGTGTAAGTGTGTGAGGGGTTATGTGTGTATTGAGTGTGTGGAAGTGTGGGGAGGTTTTATTGAGTGTGTGTAAGTATGTATAGGTGTGTGGGGTTATGTGTGTATTGAGTGTGTAAAGGGGTGTGTGTGTGTGTGTGTGTGTGTGTAGCTGCTGAGACTGGGCTTGTCTCCTAGTTCCCTCTCACCCAGGGCTGAATCTCAGAGCCTTGCGTGCCCTTCCCATCACCTTGTGCAGTGTCCAACACTGCTGAGAACTGAAAAGGACAGGCTGGCCTCCTTTAGCCATGGCCTGGTTGCCCTCAGCACTTTTTTCTTACCTCCCTTCCTCCCCTTCCTCCCTTCCTCTCCTCCCCTCCTTCTCTCCCTTATTTTGAGATAGCATCTCACTCTGTAGCCCAGGCTGTAAATCTCCTCCCTTAGCTGCAGAGGGGATACTGGGGATGCAGGTGCAAATAACCCTGGCTTCAGTCCTAGCTCTTGTTCTGGCCTTGACCATGAGAAGTCAGTGGAGAAATCTCAGCAGAACTGCATCCTGTGGTCAGGGACATCTCAGTTTCTCCTCTAATGGCTCCTCTGCTTGACAGGAGTGCCTCCTGGGGTTGGAGAGACCGGTCAGTGGCCTCTGCTCTTGCGGAGAGTATAAGTTCAGTTCTTGGCACCAACATGGTAGCTCAGTCATCTGTAACTCCAATTCTAGGGGGTCCAATGCCCTCTTCTGGTCCCCACAGGCACTGCATACACATATAGATGCAGGTATTGATATTCACACATATGAAATAAAAATTAATAGTTTCTCTTTTTTGGCTTTTTGAGACAGGATTTCTCTATGTAGTCCTAGCTGTTCTGGAACTCCCTCTGTAGAAGATGACCTAGAACTCCGAGATTCTCCTGCCTCTCCCTCCTGAGTACTGGGATTAAAGGTGTGTGCCACCACCACCTGGCAAAAATAAATCTATTAAAAAGGCCCCTCCCACTGTTTTTTGTCTCCATCTAGACCCTGCCGAGATGACCTTGTCGAAGCCAGTTTCCTCTCTGGGTCCTTGTCTCACTCAGTCTTGTCTTCGGCCATGGAACAGAAAAGAGAAATCTTTCTTAGGGAGAGTTAAGAGATGTACCAGGGGATTTTACACTTTGCCCCTGACCCCCAAGACAGGGTTTCTCTGTGTAGTCCTGGCTCTCCTCAAACTCACTCTGTAGATCAGGCTGGCCTCTAACTCAGACATACAACTGCCTCTGCCTCCCAACTATTGGGATTAACGGCCAGTGCCTCCACTGCCCCCCATGATGAACAGATTCTTATCTGTGAACATCAGGAAGTTCCTACAACTGAGCTAGACTTTGGCAAGTGACTTTGGCCTGTCTTGGGATCCTAGGGAAGGGGCTGGCAGAGTAGAGTCCCCTTAGCTGTCTTAGGTGGTGCAGCCCACCCTTCCAGGGCCTGGGCCTGCTCCACCTCTGTTCCCATCTTGTGCTCTGTGGCTTTTGCCTGTGATCAATAAGCTAAGCTCTCACACATGGTGTAGGAGGTCCTTCTGTTTGTGTGTTGTTTTCATTCGTTAATGAATAATGAAGCTGCCTTGGCCTAGTTGATAAGGCAGAACTTAGGTAGGCAGAGAAAACAGAGATGAATGCTGGGAGGAAGAAGGGCAGAGTCAGAGAGAAGCCATGGATCCTCTGCCTGAGGTGGATGCCCATTAGAATCTCTGGTAAGCCATTGCATGTGGTGATACACAGATTAATGGAGATGAGTTAAATATGTAAGAGTTAGCCAATAAGAAGTTAGAGCTGATGGCCATCAGTGTTTTAATTAATACTGTTTCTGTGTGGTTTTTTCATGTGTAAGCTAGCGGGTGGCCAGGACAAATAAGGGGCCCTCCCCTTGTAACACACACGTGTGCACATTGCTCATGCTGCTGCCTCAGCTGGGAATGCCCCATCCTCTTCAGCTGCCCACTTTTATCTGTCCAGGATTTGGTTTGAGAGACACATTCGGATGCAGGTGTTGCTGCGGCTAGGCGAGGGTGTGCAGGGAAGCTGGGGCGAGGGTGTGCAGGGAAGCTGGGGCAAGGGTATGCAGGGAAGCTGGGGCGAGGGTGTGCAGGGAAGCTGGGGCAAGGGTGTGCAGGGAAGCCCAGCCAACTCTTTCTGAGAAATCTGAAGCCACGATTCCTTCTGCTTCAGATATGCTGAGAGCAGCACAGCGGAAGACAGACACCCAGGTACCACATGCTGGCAGGATGAGGAGCAAGCTGGTAATCTGTGAGCTCATAGGAAGACCTGGTGAAGCCAGCCCACCTCAGGAGAGAAAGGCGTGCTCCAGCTGGCAGCTCCCCTCCCCAAGAGGCATTCATCTGAACCTCCACAGAGCTGATTTCTGAGTCCAATCCTCCAACAGCTGGTTCTGGCAGAATTTATCTAAATGATCTCATCTCACCAACAAGAGGTGCGTGAAGACCATCCCTCACCCCAGGATCTTACTGACCTCCATGTGGAGACTGTCCCCACCCAGAGATCATACTTAGCTCCTTTCAGCTACTCCTGTCAGAACCCTGCCCCAGTGACCCACTGACGGCTGACATTTCCTCACTGTTGAAATATGATAAGCCAGCCTTCCTCATGAATGCCGGACAATGGACAGAGACACATGCAAGATGGAAATAGCCGCCGATGAAGACAAGACACTGGGCAGCCAGGAAGTACAGACACATCTGCCTCAGGGTCCTCCTCACTTCATCAATGGTTCTTTGACACAGCAGTCTCAACTGTCTGTTTTTCTTTCTTTTTCTCTTTGGATTTGATGTTATAATTTTTGTGTCCTATAAAATACATTGTATAAATATATTTTGCTACACAGTTATTCCCTAAAATATAGTTTATTCATTCATTCATTTGCTTGTTTTTTGAAATAGGGTCTCACTATATTGCCCTGGCTGGGCTGGAACTATGAAGACCAGGCTAGCTTTGAATTCACAAAGATCTGCCTGTCTATGCCTCCTGAAACTCAAGGCATGTGCCATTACCCCTGACTAGTTTGTTTTATCTTGTACATATGTACTTTGAAAGGTAATTTTAAATATTTGCATGTGTTTCTGTGTATGGTGTGTGTATGTGTGTCTGCACGCGCACGTGCGTGTGTGCGTGTGCCCACGCATGTGTGTGTAGGAGTGAAGGCACATATATGGAAGTCAGAGGACAACCTGGGACATTAGTCCTCACTTTCTGTCTCCTGTTGTTCACCACAGGGTCTGCCATGCTAGCTGGTCCCATCTCAGTGCAGCTGAGATTGCAGATGCTCAATAAGTGTCTGGCTTTATGTGCAATCTGAGGACCTGACTCAATCTTCACACTTTAGCAGCCACCACTCCACTTTTCATTTATAAAACTCTTTATGGCCAGGCGGTGGTGGCACACGCCTTTAATCCCAGCACTTGGGATGCAGAGGCAGGCAGATCTCTGTGAGTTCGAGGCCAGCCTGGTCTACAAGAGCTAATTCTAGGACAGGGTCCATGTCTTTGCATCTTGTGCACACCTAGAGTCTGCAGAGGCCAGAAAGGGGCCTCGGATTCCTCTACAGTTGGCGTTACAACTGTAAAAGGTCACATGGTTTCTGGGAATTGAAACCAGGTCCTCTGGAAGAGCAGCCAGTACTCTTAGCTGCTGGACCATCTCTCCAGTCCCTTGAACATCTTTTTTTTTTCTTTTGGAGACAAGGTATCTCTTTATAACCCTGACATTCCTGGAACTTGCCACCTACTTAGACCACATTGGCCTTGAACTCACAGAGACCCACCTGCCTCCCAGGTGCTGGGATTAAAGGCGCACACCACCACAGTCCAGCTTCCTTGAAAACTTTCAAACATAAAAAAAAAAAATCACTTTTTTTTTTTAAAGAGGCACATCCAACAAAGGGTCGTTCTTCGTGCTCCCAGGCTGAGCTTCATGTGTCAGGATACATGGAAGATGGAAGCTTATTCCCAGCCACTGTCCTCATTTGTCCTGCATAGGAGACAGCGTGGTGCTGATACACCTCTGGGAAGGTGCAACTCAGCATGGGCCCAGATAGTTTACTGGATAAATGGGATGAGGGAACCAGCATGGTGGGGCACACCTACAACTCCAGCACTCAGAGGACGGAGGCAGGAGGAACAGACACGCAAAGCCGCCCTTACCTACATAGAGAATTGAGGCAATTCTGGGCTGTGCAAAACCCTATCTCAGAAAAGATATGGGAATTATTTATGTACATCAATATAATTAACATGTAATCTGTGGCATTCTTTCAATAATATTTCAATCAATAACAAGCAATTTGAAAGTAGAAAATACTGTTTTTCATCTGTTTGCTTATTCTGGGAATAAGGGGACTTCAGAAGCATGATGTTCGCTGGGCATGTGTGGGACACAGTATCATGAGAAGCCCATAGGGAACTGGGTAAGTTAGATATAAAATGTTTGTGTGGTGTGGCATTATATAGTCATTAAAAAGAACACTGGGGTCATTGTTGGTACAAATGGAAAATTAGTGATTCCTTAAAATGTTAAATGTGGCATTATCACATGACCTAGCAATTCAACACACACAAAGATACACATACACACACACACACACACAGTCATTAAACACACTTAAAAACTTCACTTAGTAGCATTATTTGTGATAATAAAAAGAGTTCATCAACTGAAGAGTGGAAGAGTAAATTGTGTTGTGTAGAATATTATTTATTAATTATAAAGACAAAGAAATTATGCTAACTGAAAGATCACAAGATGATCCTATAGATTTTATGTTTATAAAATGTCTAAAATCAGCAGTTGGGGTTTTGTTGTTGTTACTGTTTTGAGATAAAGTTTCCTGTGCCCAGACTGGCCTGGAACTGACTACCAGTCTGAAGATGACCTTGAATTTCTAATCCTCCTGCCTCTGCCCTCTGAGTGAATATCAACATACCCAGTATATGCAGTGCCAGGATTCAAACTCACGGTCTTGCGTATAATAGACAAGCACTCTACCAAAATGAGCTACATTCCAAGCCCCCAGTAGGTGGATCTATGGACAGAAAGTGGATTAGTGGTGGCCTGAGGCTGTGAGAGAAGTAGACACGGGGAATGTCCTGCAATTGACCGTGGAAACGGGAACACACTGGGCTGTGTGACTTAGGTTGGAAAGCTGTATATAAGTTATATGACAACAAAATACTTTCTTTTTCAGAGACAGGGTTTCCTCTGTGTAGTCCTGCCTGTCCTGGAACCTGCTCTGTAGACCAGCTGGCCTTGAACTCAGAGATCTATCTGCCTGCCTCTGCCTCCCAAGTGCTGGGATTAAAGACGTGCCCCACCACCACTCAGCCCAAAATAGCTTTCAAAAAATGGAGGAGGGTGGGAAAGGTGGCTCAGATGGTAAAGACACCTGCTGCAATGACCACCTGAGTTTAAATTCTGGGGACCCACGTGGTAGAAGGAGAGAGCTGATCCCTGTAGGTTGTGCATGCACACTTTGGCACACATGCGTGCACACACGCACATTTATATATTGTATATTTTAATATATACAAATATGTATGTTTACATGTTTTTGTTTTTCTTTATTTAATTTATTTATTTATTTTTGATTTTTGAGACAGGGTTTCTCTGTGTAGCTTTGGAGCCTGTCCTGGAACTAGCTCTGTGTACCAGGCTGACCTCAAACTCACAGAGATCTGCCTGTCTCTACCTCCTGAGTGCTGGGATTAAAGGCTTGTGCCCCCACTGTCTGGCCTATTTTATAAACTAACAATAACAGCTTTGAAACGGAGTGAAGTTGGAGACTGCTCAGCAGGAGAACACATGCCTAGTCTGCATAAGACTCTGAATTCCATCCCGGTGTCGCAGGTCAGGGAGGAAGTGTACTTCAGTACACACTGCTGGAGATAAAAGCCACATTTCTGGACAGTAGATATAATATGCTCCTCTTTTATTTATAAGAAATATATATGGACAGAGAGAGATAGGTATTGTTACAAACATAGAAAAGGTCCGTGATGGTCCACACCAAGCTGTTCACAGGGCTCTCGCTGGCCAGGGTCATGCACAGGGTTGTCCATATTTGATATGCTTTTAGCATTTACTACAAGTATGTCCTTTCCGGACATGTTAAACAAGAAGGAAAGAGAAAGTACATCGGGCCCTGCCAAAGGCCCCAGAGTCCACTGGCATTCAAGTTAGAGGAAAGGGGTCCCAGGAGGCTGAGGTTCTGGACAGCCAAGAGCAGCACCCCAGGGAGAGTGGGCTTTCAAACCTGGATGGTCTCACTTCCCAGCCGTGTGGCCCAGAGCCAGGCCTGGCGAGAAACCGTTTTTGTCCACTAAGCAAAAAGACTCACTTATGGTGAATTTAGGATTCAGAATACAAAGGGTACTTCCAGTCTCTCCCCATGTAAACCTCCCTCATCCAGCCCATCTCCTGTCGGGATGGAGACACTCGGCATCCAACTGCCTTGCTCTTCCAAGAGCCTCATGACCTCACACATTTCTGAGCTGGGGGACAGGCCTGTAAGAACATGAGCTGCTTCCTTCAGTTTGATTCCCCCGACACCCCACAGTGGAGTCCCTGTCACATGTACCACAGTCCCAACCAACGGCCATTAAGATTGCTCAAGCCATGTCTTTTTCTGGTCCACAATCTCTTACCAAAACCATTGCCATCACAGAAGAAAGATAGATGAGATACTTTTTGTAAAGGAAGAAAAATAATTCCATGCATAGCCCAGATATTAGAAATAGGATCAAGAGCAGTGTCTCAGAATCAAAGACAGGAATAACACCACCTAACTAAGCATAGCGGTACATACCTGTGATCCCAGCACTTGGGAGGTCGAAGCAGGAGGATGGCACATTTGAGGCCAACCTGGGCTACCCGGCAAGACTTTGTCTCAAAAACTTTTTATTTCACTGAAAACATGTATAAGTGAAATTAATAAATACAAACAGCTTGTCATGGCTTTTGGTTTCTTTTTTCTTTTTTTGAGACAGTCTTGCATTTAGCCTAGGCTGGCCTTGAACTTACTGTGTGGTCAATCTGACCGTGAACTTTCAAAAAAATCCCCCTGCTTTAGGTCCTGTGGCTACTAGGATTACAGGCCTGAGGCCATCGCCTGGCTTCTCTGTTGCGCACTGATACCAAGCGAACGTGTACCATCCAAGGCGAAGGCCACCGAGCCTGGTTTCTCTGTTGCGCATTGATACCAAGCAAACGTGTGCCACTCAAGGCAAACTCCCACTGTTTCCCACTGAAACTGGATTTCATATGCGTAGACAAGGCTCTGCAGACAGGTGGGTGACTTTGGATGTGTGTCATTTTGCAAGTGTACCCCTAGGATAAACTTGTAGACGGGCAGAGGCCGAGTCACAGGCGTTGGTCAGGGCAGGTTTTGCTAAGGCGTTTGTTGCCAGTGAGCTGCTATGCCTTCTGTCTCTCCAGAGCCTCACTTCTACCTGCTTCTTCTAGGGCAATGATAGTTTTGTTTCTTTCTTCTCTCTGTGCCAGCCCAAATGGAGTCTACAGCCTTCAGCACAGACAATCAAGGAGCACAAGCTTTGCCAGGATAGCTTTTCCTCCTGTGAGGCCCTGAACAAATCACCTATACCAGACCTACACTTTTGTTTCCTTCTCTGCGGAGATGATGACATCTCTGCCCACCTGGCACCATCCTACATTTTCTCTCCTGCCCACCTCCGCCCTCAGGGGCTGGGCTTTGCCCTGCCTTCCCTAAAGGGAAAAAGAGTCCAGGCCAGCAAAAAGGTCCACAGGCTTTTTAATGGTGTAATGGCTACTTCCCTTCCGAGACCCCATCTAGTTATGACAGCGACTTCCAAGGCGTTGATGTCAGGGGAGTGGGCTGGCACAGGGTGGGCGGAGGCCATGCAGTGACTGGGAGGGGTGGCCAAGGACTGGGACATTCTGTTTGGCATGTAAACATTCTTCTGTTGCTTCCCAGGGAGGGGAAGGGCAACTCCCTGTGCCCCAGCACATGCCCAAGGGGCTCAGGAGACTGAGCAAGCCAGGCCCCTCAGGAGGAGCTGGGAAGCCAGAGAGCCATGTGCCTGGGGCAGGGCCCTTCTCCTGTACCCCTCTGCACATGGTACGGCTGGGGAGGGAAGGCGCATTAAGGTGAATACACCCCACATCTGAGTCAGTGACATAAGCAGTCAGGATGGGGACATGAGGGATGGCGGTGGTCGCTTGACACTATCAGAGAGGAGGGCCTACTGCAGGGGATGGATGATTCTCAAAGAACAGGCTTCAGCTGGGGGCGGGACATTGGCTTCCTCTGCCCTGGTTCCTTCCTGGGAGAAGAAGCACTTAGTCCCCTCACCACCCACCTCTGCTGGTCCTCTTTTCCTCTTTCCTCCTCGTCTGATGATACTATTGACTCAGGGGCCTGAGGTTGGTTAGAGCCCTGTGGAGGTCTTGGGATCCCAAGGGTAGACTGGATTTTGCCTCTGTGCCAGCTTGGGTGAAGCTGGGGTGGGGTGAGCCTGGGGCCTTCTCAGGCCTCCCTTTCCTCCCATCTCCAAACCAGGGTGCCGTCGGTCCTCCAGCAGAAGTGGGACTGTGGGGAGCCCTACATTCATGGTTCGGTTGGTGGCAAGGAGCAGGCCCAGGACCTGGGCACCAAGGGTCGTGCCCTGGTCCCCACCTGGCATGAGATGATTGTCATAAAAGCCCTGGGCAGGAGGAAGTGAACCCTCTACTCCTCTGCTGGGCTAGAGGGCAACTAGAAGGGGCCTCGGGGTGACAAAGATAACTGAATCCAGAGAGGTTTCCTGAGTGTTCTGGGAGCTTCGACATCAGCGTGGGAAAGACCACAAAGACTATCCACCCTGGTATCCTCCCCAGACTGGTCTGCAGAGCTGCCTTCTTGGCACAGAAGCAACTGCCCAGACCCTCAGAACTCCATGAGGAGTTCAGCTGGCACCAAGCTGCTCCCAGTCGGTCATCTTGGGCGTAGATGTGGCCAGACCGCTGGTCCTCTGAGGCCTCTTTTTCTCCTGAATGTCTTGGTTTGCTCTCTGTGACTCAGGGAAGGACAGGATGACCAGAACAGGGGGTAGAGGCTGTGAGTGCTTTATAGGAGACCTGCAGGCAGTCCCTGTCCCAGACAGGAGGGGCTGCCTGTCCCTTCTGCAATCAGGGTAAGGCTTGCCCCAGATGTTAGCAGCCCAGGCTCCTGATGAGGTGGGTGAGATGTGCAGAAGCCAACATGCAGGAGGAGGCCCCATGTCAGGCTCAGAGCAGCTCAGCTGTGTGGGCTGGCTTAGAGCAAGAGGGGCCCAGGGTGAACTGGGGTGGTGTGGGGGTGGCCACCAGTTAGAATTACACACAATCTAAAGTGAGAAGGGCCTTCTGCCTCCGGGAGCCAGTCTGCCTCATCCTGCTTCCTCTGCCTGTGTAGGGGGGATGATGCCCGAGCCAGCCCACTGCCCACAGCAGAGATGGCAGGATGACCAGAACAGAGCCCCTGAATCTTCAGATGACCAGCACACAGAAGGCCATAAGCAGCCCCGCCGCGTGGGACTCTGAGAGGAGAGCTGACTGAAGCTGAGGTTAGGCAGCAGGAAGGAATTCCTGATGGCAAGGGGTCCTGAGTACCAGAGGACCCAAGAGCAAGTAACCACAAAACCCAGTTCCAACCCGCACTGGGAAACACTCACGGAGGCAGCTGCAAACTTCCAGAGGTCCCATTCATTCCTATCCAGGAAAGGTATTTCTGTTCCCCCAGAGACACAGGCAGCAACCCCTCTCAAGAATCATATGACCTGTGCCTCTCATAGAGCTGACTTTAGCCAGACTAGAGGTGTCCCCTTAAGCCTAAATAAGCCAACGACCTCTGGCTTCCGTTTTCCCAATCCCAGCTTGGCCTTCCATGGCCACCATGGCTCCTAGGAGACTGTGGGCAGTCCAGAGACCGCACACTTCTGGAATTTGAGGCTGTTTCTCCTGTTGGGTAGGGTTGGAAGCTGAAGAAGATGGGGATGGGGACAAGGTGGGCCGCAAGAGGTGTAAGCAGATGTAAGCCCCTTGGGTAGGGGTCATAGAGATCAGCCAAGACCTGGTGGGAGAAGGGGACAGGCCCTAAAAGCTGAGTCTTCAGGCGATAAGTGCTGAGCCTTCCCGGGGCAGAGGATCTGCTGTGAGCCTGTCCCTGCAGAGGGGCAATAGGAGGGAGGGAGGACGCAGAGAGACGAACCGAGACACGCAACCTCCGGGGGTCAGTGGGCTGGCTGGGCTGCAGGGCGCGACGCGTGCTCACGTGCGTCCTGGCGAGTGCAGGCGGGAAGCTGGGGCCGCGGTGGCGCGCGGGCGCATAAGGCTGTGCTGGAAGCTGCTCCAGTGTGGCCAGCTGCGGGTGGGGACCGGGGTGAGGGTAGGGGGCGCCGCAGAGAGCCGCAGGCCGGTGTCATTATCTGTTCCCGGGCCGACCCTCCGAGACTGCCGCCCGGCCTTTGGTTGCTGCGCGCTGAGTCTGCAGTTGTTTCCCTCTGGGTCCTTTCTTGGGGGCCCCTGGGGAGGCCTCAGGCTGAGATCTGGCCTGGAGGACCCCCCGAGAGGGAGGGGCGCTGGGCCGGGCTTGATGCGACGGGGAGGAGCTCTCTTTGCGGGGTAGGGACTGGCTCCGCGGGGACCCGCTGGGGTGGCGCGAGGTGGAGGCGGGGAGGCCGGGACTTCGGGGCGCTGCAGGCCTGGAGACTTGGGCGCGAACTGGGCCGGGACCCCGGCTCCCGGAGTGTTTGGGACGGAGGTCAGCAGCAGTGGCCGACCCTGAGGGCTTCTGTAGCTGGAGCCTGCTGAGGGTCAGAGGGCAAGAGAAAAGGACCGGGGTGAGGGACAAGGAGAGACATTTTCAGAATGCCTTTGAGTATAGAGTCCTGCATCGTCAAAGCTGGGAGGGATGGAAGAGGCCAGGCACAGATGAATAAACAGGCCGGTGTTCCACCCTGCAGTGCGGGACCTTTTGGGCTATGACTGGAGGTTTTCTTTAAGAGTCATATGTCATCTTTAAAATTCCCATGGGTTTTGCATTCTAATCCAGAATACAATATACTATTTCATGCCAGTTACTGGAGGCCTAAGACTTTTACCCTTTGGTTTCCAATGTCCCATGGCGTACCAGGAATTGTATGTGGGCTCTGCTGGTCTCCCGCAGCCTCCCCTGGTCCCACCTCACAGTATCCCCGCTAATCACGCTGTTCCTGTTCCCTTGAGCCCAGTGACAGGGCTGACACTTAAGTCACAAGAAACACAGTGCCCTGACGGGAGATGGTAGACCCGAGAGGTATCTGAAGGTGTCATAACCCCTAACGTTGGTTCTGAAAAGTCCCTGGAGGCCTTCTGTGGCCACTCTGCCCACAACCAGTCCTGGCACGGTTTCTCACCTGCTGGTGATGGCCACATCAGCCGCTGAGGCCGCACCATGGGGTCTGCCAGGAAGCTGCTGCCCTTCCACAGGCGTGGGCACACCGATGGGGCGTGGAATCCGGCTCCGGGTGGTCACTGCCCGCCCAGCCTTCCTAGGCAAGGCTGCCGTGGGCTCTGAGGCAGGTGTATCCTCCTCAGAGCCAGTGCCAGAGAGTGTCTCAGAGGCACGGCGCTGCTCCTCGCTAGAGGAAGATGAGGCTCCTGAGGCCAGCCTCAGCAACAGGCGACCCTGCCTCTTCTCCATCACCAGCCGAGCCAGGTCCTGCTGTGGCCTAGCCCTTTTGCTCCACCGCTCTTTGGCCGACAGTGAGCCTGAAGGCTCTGAGCCTGTGTCCTCTTCAGACAACAAGACAGGAATACGGCTCCTGGGGCGAGAACCTGGCATAGCATGGCGGCTGGGGGAGACAGTGGTCCCTTTCTTGGTGACTGGCTCCAGTGGGGATGCTGGAGCTGGCCCCTCAGCAAGGGCTGGGCCATTGGGCAACGAGTCTGTGACTACTTCTGAGGGTGTTTCCCCCGGAAAGCCAGACAGGACACAACTCTCGGTCTCAGTTCCATCCAGCCCTGACAAAGCCAGGCCATTCTCCAGAGGCACTGGGGCCCCCTCCTCTGCAGTGCCCCCCTCAGAGAGCAACTCCAGGCCCAGCTCACCCCCAGGGCTGAACTCCTCTGGCCTGGAGGCCTGCCCTCCGGAAGACATGACATTGAGGTGGGATTTCTCCGCAATGTGAACGAAGGTCCTCTCGACTTTGGTGAAGGGTGAGGAGGTGACTGCCACTGCCCCACCAGTGGCCACCGGCCCAACCCCAAGCCCTGCTGCAGGTCCTGAGGGCTTGGGTTCGGACTTGAGGATGGAGGACAGGGTGCCCGGCTCTGATACATCCAGCTGACTTCCAGTAGGCTGGGGCTGCTCGTGCTGAGGAGTGAGCGCAGCCAAGGTGCCCAGGTCAGGGTCAGGGGCCAGTTCGGCAGTGACTGGCGACTTCTTCATGTCGCCAGGGGAGACGAGCACCAGCGTTTTGGAGCCCTCCTCAGGCTCCAGGTCCCCATCAGCCACGGACCGGCCCCTGGCCTCTTTCTGATCATCAGCCAGCAGTGTGGATGGGGCCCCCTCCTGGCTCCGTTCAGTGCTCCGCTCACTGGCCTCACTGCTGGAACCACTCCGAGGCCCCAGCACCTCCCCAAGGGCCCCTGCCTCCTCCTCCTCCTCTTCATCTTCCTCCTCTTCCTCCTCTTCCTCCTCTTCTTCATCTTCTTCATCCTCCTCCTCGTCTTCCTCCTCCTCCTCCTCTTCTCCCTCCTTCCCATTGGCCTGAGGCTGAAGGGGAGCCAAGGGGACCTGTGGGGTGGTGAGCAGCGTGTGCGAAAAGCCCACCCTCCGGACCCTGTTCAGCAGCCGTGCTCGTTCTCGATAATCAGAGAGGTCTCTCTTGAAGTCCTGGTAGGGCAAGCCCAGGGGCGCAGCTCTTGGGAGTCCATTCACCTCAAATGGGGGCGCCACAGAGAACACCTGTAAGGGGCACACACAGGGACCCACTGAGGTCACCCACCCTGCTGGGCCCCAGGAAACCCACCCACCAGGAATCCCTGCCGGAAGGTAGACAATGGGTCCATTTTGTTACTGCTATATCCTCAGACCCTAGAATGACCCCTGGTTCCCAGGAAGGCTCAGGGAATCCCTGTCTGAGGGACAGATCCGAGTGACTCTTCTCTCTCCCTGCCTTCTCCTCCCCTCATCAGACAAAGTCAACTTTAGGGTATGACTGGTAGCAGAAAATAGCCAAAAAGAGGGAGCATTTCAGAAACGGGGGGGGGGGGGTTGTGTCACTTTCTGGGACTTTTCTATGCTCACAGATGTCCAAGGGCGGGGCCGCTGTAACCGCCATCCTCCCACACTGCAGTGCGAGCAGGGTCACGGGAGCACTACCCTCTTCCTCCTGTTCTCCTCCGGCCTGTCAGCGAGAACTATGCTCAGCCCTATCTCCCAGGAACTCAGTGAAGTTTTCCTCCCTGTGCATGGAGCCCTTGGCAATCCCATCATGGCTGAACCTCTTCCTGCTGTTAGACTCCCCCCACATTCTTTCTGTCTCCTCTCTTCTAGACTAGGAAGGCCTGGCCTCCTTGGCAGAACTGACTGTCTCCGACCCACCTTGGTCCCCAGGCCATTCTACAGCATCCTCAGAGGACACTACAGCAGGGCTCTCCACAGTGGGGGGCGGTGCTCAGGGCAGCACTTTCTTAGGCTTTTTTTTTTTTTTTTTTACACACTGAGCCTGTCTTCCTAAACCAACAGGACACAGTCCGTCCAGACCAGAAGCCTGAAAAGGGAAATAATTGTGCCCCTCCCACATCCCAGTCCTATATAACCATCTCAATGTCTGCCCCCACAGAGCTTCCACAGACTTTTTCCTGCCAGTCTAGTATTCCACAGCCAACAATCTGTTGTCTCAGTCCTGGCCCGGCCAGCCATCTTTCTTACAACTGCCTGACTGAACTTCCTGAAACTCAGACCCCTTTCACCTCTGCAGCGGTTGTGATGGTGCACGTGGGACAGTAGCCATCCTTGGCTTGGCACAGGAGTCGTCTCCCACCCTCACCCTGCCTTCTCCTTTTAACTACCCTGCCCTTCTCCTTTTAACTACCCTGCCCCTGCCCCATTTATGCCCTACCCATCAGTTGTTATCAGCATCTCCCTGGGTGGGTCATGTGCCTCACACTTGGGTCCTCACATGACAAATCTCAGTTGTCTTTCAACAGCTCTCCAAAGCCTTCCCTTTCTCCCTGCTTGCCAGATCCTTCTACATGTTTCTCTCTCTCTCTCTCTCTCTCTCTCTCTCTCTCTCTCTCTCTCTCTCTCTCTCGTAAATGAAGTCCCTAGAGGGTTTTGTTGTTGTTCATTCATTCAAGAGTCCTTAACCACCTGCGGCGGCATACACAGCTACCCCAGCTCTCGGAAGCAGAGCAGGAGTTCACTTCATGGCTAGACTTGGCAGAGTGACCTTGAGGTCAGCCTGAGCTATCCCTCATGGGGATTCACCCCTAAACAGAGAACTATAGACAACTAAAGACAGCCGAGAGGCGGAATTGCTCTTTTCCAGGGCTCAGCTCCCTTGATTGCCCATCTGATACAAAGCAGCCAGCCCTGAACAGACAGGCAATGCTAAATGGACTCAGCAGCTTATATTTCTATATTCGTGTGTGTGTGTGTGTGTGTGTGTGTGTGTGCGCGCGCGTGTGTATAAGAATAATAGTCAATGAAACTAGGCCATCAATTTAAGAGTAAAGTGGGGTACAGGAGGAACTGGAGGGAGGAAAGGGAAGGGGAAATAATGTAATTATATTTCAATTATATATTTTTTTTAAAAAAGAGCGGGGACTGGGGGCAGATGGCTCAGTTGGTAAAGTGTTTGTCACCTAATTTTGAGCCAGGTGTGTGGTGTGCGCTTGTAGTCTCAGTGCTGGGGAGGTAGAAACAGGTGGGTTTCTGAATCTCACTGGCCAGTCAGCTTAATCTAATCTGCAAGTCTCAGACCCTAGTGAGAGACCCTGTCCCCAAAACCACACTGGATTGCTCAGGAATGCTGACTAAGGTTGATCTCCAGCACACACACACACACACACACACACACACACACACACACACACACAGTGTCCTGGTTGCTGCGTTATACGTTAGAAATCTCTGGGTTAGGTAATGAATAAGGCAGATATGCATTTATTTGAGTGGAGCAAGAGATCACCACACAAGGAAAAGAACTGGGCGTAATGCACATGCCCACAAAGGTTCTGAGTGTAGAGGGGGTCACAGAGGCAGCAGGCTTGCAGACAGCTCAGAGTATCTGCCCACTCTCCTTTGCTCTGCTCACCCTGGTTTGTGGACCACGATCTCTTCCAACCTCATCATGACTTTTGGAGTGTAGGCAAAGGAGATGCCCAGGCAGTAGCATTGGTGCAGTTAGCTCTGAGGCTGGCAGAGAATGAGACAGGGGTCTCCAAGGCTGAGCATCTGCCCAACTGGTGGCTTCCCTCCCTCAGCTTCCACCATCTGTTGCATAATCTACTGTCTTTGAGGACTCAGTGTGAGAGTAATAGCAGGTAGATAGCCTGGGGCGGGTGTGCTGGCAACACCTATAACCCTAACACTGAGGACACCGAAGCAGAAAGATTGCTGGGAGTCTGCAGGCAACCTGGGCTACTTAGTGAATTCAAGGACAGCCAAGGCTAGATAGTAGGACTGTCTTAAGAACACCAAAAGAGGGGGTGGGGAGAGGGCTCAGTGGTAACGTGCTTGCTGCACAGACATGGGGACCTGACTGATCACTAGTGCCCAAGCAAAAACCCAGCATGTAGTGGCACGTGCCTGGGGGTGGGTGGAGATAGCCTGGGGTGGGGGTGGAGACAGGGAAATTTTCCTAGCTGGCTGACCAATCAGTCTAACCAATAGATGAGCTCTAGATTCAGAGAGAGACCCTGCCTTGAAGAATAAGGTAGAGAGTCTGGAGAGGCGGCTAAGCAGTTGGGAGCACTTGCTGCTCTTGCAGAGGACCCAGGTTGGTTCCCAGCACTCCTGTAGTGGCTCCCAACCATCCATAGCTCCAGTACCAGGGAATCTGGCACCCTCTTCTGACCTCTGTGGGCCTCAGGCACACATGGTGCACATACATACATGCAGACAAACACTCATGCACATAAAATAAATAAATCAGGGTTTTGTTTTTAAAGTAAGTTGGAAAGTGATAGAGGAAAATGCCTGACCTTGACCTATGACCTCCACATTCATGTGTGTACTGTTGTGTAAACACCTGTGCAGAGACAGGGTATCCTCGGTCACTGTCCTCTTTGCATCCCTGCTGAAGTCCCCAGTAGCTGTTTTCTTTTTGTCCACACTATCTTTCTTTTCTGAAATTTATTTATTTATTTTATTTATTATATATACAATATTCTGCCTGCAGGCCAGAAGAGGGCACCAGATCTCATTACAGATGGTTGTGAGCCACCATGTGGTTGCTGGGAATTGAACTCAGGACCTTTGGAAGAGCAGGCAATGCTCTTAACCGCTGAGCCATCTCTCCAGCCCCCATACTATCTTTCCATTCTTCATGTCAACCACTCACCTAGCAAGCACACCTTGCATACCTGTGCTGTGCCCCCATCATACGCCTTGCCAGTGTTAGAGCTACAGAGAACAGCTGGGCAAGTGGGCAAAGCTGCTTCCAGGGGCGATGGGGATCACGGCCGGGCAAATGCACTGACAGCCAAGGACAGGAAGATACTTGGGCGGGAGCTTCACTTAGTCCTTCCCACCTAGCACCAAACTCGCCTGACCCCTCAGCATCTCCCTACTGAACAGCTGCTGACTTTTCTTACCCCATTTCTGAGGTCTTGGACGATTCTGTTAGGACCACCTTTTTCCTACACCTGGTCCCATGCGGGTGACACCCACCCCCTCCCAGGAGCTGGATAACCGCAGGAAAAGTCCTTGCCTTCCATCTGGGCCCCTTTACCCTAGTGGTTTGGGGGCGGGGAGAACTGAGGGCCAACCAGGCCAGCGTGGCAGCAAGAGGCACTAACCAAGCATTGGGTCAAATTGGAAAATGTGTTGACAAGGGTTACCAAGACCCCGGATTTGCCAGTGCCTGTCTCACACACAGGAGAATGGAGGACCTTCTGCAGTTGGAGGTGAGGGGAAGGAGCTGTAGATCTCAGAGCTATGCCAACAGGATCAGGGCCACCCACACTAGCCTGGATACACTGGGTTTTCTGTTTAAATCCTCCTGGCCCCTCTCCCAGCCACTATCCTGTTAGGAAGGAGTTCCCACCTCAGACAGGAGCAGAGCACTCTTCCTGCCTCTCCCCGGATGGCTAGTGAGCTATTTGCCCTCTTAGCTACCAGTCTGCTGGTGTCCAGGACACTGTGTGCTTGGCCATGGGAGCCTGAGGAAACTGTGGGAGAGGAAGCAGTGAGCAGGCTGCAGTCCAGCTCTGAGAAGAGCTAGCAAGTGGCAGCTGGCTTGAGGAGAGCACATCTTTCGCCAGGGCCGTGACCTTTATGTTCTCCTGTGTTTGTGTAGGCTCCCAGGCCTGCCTTGACACTGCTCATCCTGCTGATTTGAAGCTCCCTGGTTGCTGGGCATGGTGGCACACAGCTTTAATCCCAGTACTCAGGAGGCAGAGGCCAGGGGTCTCTGTGAGTGCAAGATCAGCCTGGTCTACATAGTAAGTTCCAGATCAAACAAGACCCCATAGTGAGACTGTTTCAAAAGCAACAAAACAAAAACCCCCAGCTCTGGATGATCCAGAGTTCATCAGAAGGTGGTACGGCTGCTTTATGACCCAAGGGGAAGCAAGCTGTTCAAGCCTAGATCCGAGAGAGCAAAGAGAGAGCAAAAGCCTCAGGTTTCTGCTCGCTCCACTGTTCCCTGAGGCCTGAGGCTCTCCCCTTTGAAGTTAAAGGCCAGCTGAAGTCAATGTCCACTCCCTCAGGGCCACGTGCAAAGAAGGGGAAAAGGCTAGACCTGGTCTCCCTTTGCTGGTCTCTTGTTAGCCCAGGGAGAACTTGTGTCAATGGCCCTAAAGACCTTTCATTCAAGCCCATTCCAACGCTCACACAGGGTGCGTGACACAGGGTGCATGAGGTGACTCTCTTGCCTGGACTCTGGCCAAGCCATACCTGGAAATACACTCCAGCTCAAAGTCCCAGTGTTGTGGAGTATGGAACAGGCTGAGTAACAAAAGCAAAAGGGTTAGCTGGCACTCCCCCACATTGACCAGGGGAGGGTTTTGTGCCTTTTAGGGCTACTTAATGCCTCACATCCCTGCCTCTGTTCAGGAAGGTGGAACATGCTCCTCCACCCTGGCCCCCAGCCATGCAGCAATGCCAGGCCTGAGAAGAAAGGCCACGAAGACCAAGTAGTCACTGGCAGCTCTTACACATCATCTGCTGACTCACTGGCCTGCCTCAGTCTACCTGCTCTCCCCCTGAGTGTTTCTGAATGCCAAAAGCCCTCCCTCCACTCCACCACCGCCCCAAGAGAGAAACCAGTTAGCAACAGAGGCTGGGTCCCAGAGACCAGAGGCCATTCATCACTTTCTCCCATGAAAGAAGGGGGCAGGGGCAACTCGAGCTCAGCTGATCAGCATGCCCAGTCCTTCAGTCAACCAGCCCAACCCTTGCCCTCCACTCTGCCCCCGGGGCTGAGGTCCTCATGGACCTGAGTGGGGCGGTAAAGAAAGCAGGCCAAGGCAAATGTTCCTGGAAGGCGTCTTTAATCAGGATTTGGTAGTACACAAGCTCTCCGGATTGTCTGCATGAACACACAGGGACTTTAAAAGGCACAAGATCCCTCGCACAGCGACGCCTGACGGCGGGGCGCCCCCATCCCCGCCCGTGCACAGCCGTGTGCGCGTGGGTGCGTGTCCGTGTCCCACCCCCGTGGCGGCGTCGCGCGTGTGCGTGTCGGTTTCAAGTGTTGGATTTGTACAGTACTCGCAGTCTGGGGTGGGGGTGGGGGGCTCAGTGCATGCTTTTCTACCCGGGTCCGGGGCCCCTGACGCCGCTATATACACTAAGGAGGACGCACCCCGGAGAGGAAGAGGAAGAAAAAGGAGAAAAGAAAAAGAAAACGAAGGAAAGAAAGAAAAGAAAAAGCGTCCCATCTTCGTGTGTGTGGTTTTGAGTTTCTCGTGCATGCTTAGGCTGGCCGGGGTAAGGGAATAGTGCAAGCGTATAATACAGTATTATTGCAATACAAAAGAGGGTTGAGGAAAGACGGGATGAGAGGGAGGAGTGCTCAGGATTAAACCGGCTGGGACTGGAGACCTCCGGGAGGGTCTTCTTGTCAACCACCCTCCCATCCCTCGCTTCACCCCATCCCCGGGAGGGGGGATAAGGGGTGTTTGTAGGGAGGGAGCTCAGTTAGGTCCTGGGGCTGAGTTTCCCCACACCACCAGTTCCACCTTTCACGGGGCAGGGGCCAGCCCCTCTCGTTCAATACTGTCAACTCTAGGGGCCCTGGAACCCGCCCCTTCCCCCACGGAAGCCCCTCCACCTGGGGGAGGGGGTCGACGGAGCAAGTGCAAAGGAAGCAGATGTTGGTCCCTGAGTTTTATTTTCGGGGATGGGGGTGGGAGGAGAGTTGGAAGTGGGGGCATGTTTGGGGAGCCCCCCAGGGCCCTTAGTAGCGTATGGGGTGGGATGGGACTAGGGACACGGACTGGAGCATGGGCAAAAGGTAGTGGGGTTGGGTGGCTCTGAGAGACCTAGGCTCAAAGTTTGGCTCCCCCCTCAACTCTGGGCTCTTTGGCATCCAATTGCAAGGCCAAGGGTGGGGACAGCCCTATGGGCGGTGAGGTAACCGGAGTAGGGATGGGGAGTCGGGCTCTTGGAGCCAGTTTTTCCCACATCCCTTCCCCCGCCCCTGGTCTGCACCCTAACCCTGGAAGCACTCAGGGGTGAGTCCCCCACTCGTCCCCACCCTGCCGTCCAGGCCAGGGATCCAGCGGCCGTGAGCCGGCAGAAATGAAAAGCAAACAAAACTGTGAGCGAAGGCGGACGGCGGGGGCGCTAACCCAAGAGAAGAATTTTAGCAGCAGGCAGCTTGGCGGGGCGGAGACCAACTGGGGTCCCGGCCAGGCGGGGCGCGGGGCGGGGCGGGGACTCCGAGGCCGGAGGTACCTGGGGCACGCCAAGTAGCAGCTGGTTAAAAAGACCGAAAGTACATTCGAGGTGCGACGGCTGCAAGGGTTGGGGGAGGGGAGAGAAGACGGGCCCCGGGGCGGGGACAGTGCTGGAGCGGGCAACAGACGTCCCTTACAGTTAGTAATCTGCAACAGGGGTTCGGGTGTGCTCCGGGTCGGGGCTGCTAAGTTTGCTGTCCGGAGAGTGGATGAAGTGTACGCGAGGCTGCGGAGTGTGAGCGTGCGTGTGCGTGGGTGGTCATTCTCTCCACCGACAGCCTGTGCAGGATCCGAGGGCAAGTGGTGGGGTGAAGGAAAACCCAGGGAAAGGAGAGGGCTAAAGAAGGTACCCCAATTCCTTCCCCCACCTCTTCTTAGGTGGGCTCAGGGGCCTCCCAGGTTGGGAAGTCCACTGAGTATGTGTGGGGTTATCTGAGGGAGATGGTCCTCAGCCTTGGGGCCTCTCCCTTAGGGAGAAGGATACCTTAAATGTCAGACGGTATGGTGGTGTGGGCATGGCTCCTGTCCTGCAGTTAGGAGTGTCTCGTATCTAAGTGGAGATTGAGGTACAGCAGAAATTACCCTTAGATGTCTATACTTGCACCCCAATTGCCATATCAACTCCAGGACAGCAGAGAACAGACATCTGTGTCCCCAGCCTCAACAGAGCTCCCCAACCTCCAATGGAAACCGCATCCTCCCCAAGCATGGTTTCTCCCAAAACCACCCGTTAACACTGACAGCTTCTTCTATCCTCAGCGGCCCAGGCTCCCCCACCCCTGCCTGAACAGACAGCACCGCCCTGCCCCAGAAAGAGACCAAGACAGGGCAGAAGACAGAGGTAGGAAGGAGGGTGCTGGGACCAGGCTGGCTCAGAGGTGTCACCCTACAAACCACTGAGAAGGACTGGGTCTGTTTTCCCTCTAACTATAAATGAGGAAAGAGAATATTGGGCTCAGGGTTAGTGTTGGGCTGGAGGCTGAGTGGTTATTGCTGTGACCCAAGCTGCCTTGAGTGTATGGGGTATGTATTAATTACGAAGAATTTAATATAGCATTTTTCACTGACTTACAGCCCTCAGGACACACCTTTTCCCATTTAGAAAATACTGGCCCTATCTACTCCACACACAATGAAAAAAGTCCAACGGCTCCACATACTGAGTTCACCATGGCAACATGCACACTAGCACACACACACACACACACACACACACACACACCACACACCACCACCACCACCACCAGGCTTTACTAGCTGTTTCCTTTCTAAGCAGCTGCCTGGCTTGGGTTGCTTTGAGAGCTGCGATCCTGGACAGAGGCTGCAGTGAGGTGTTCTCAGGGTCACTGAAGTTAGGTCACCTGCCCTCTCTTCCCAGAGCCCACTGCTCTGGGGTGCCTCAGAGCTGAATAAAGCTCCATGACAGGGTGTGACTGGCAAGGAAGGAATGATGCAGACAACCCTCCTCTTACAAGCTGGGACCAAGAGGAAAACAACATCCAGACTAAAATAGCTAAAGATTCCCAGGGAACAAGAGCTTGGTATTCAGCATCAGGTGGCTTTTCTATTAATTTATGTTCTTGTAAAGGGAATATCTGATTAATCCATTAAAGGCGGTAACATTGGGATCTATCTCATACGTTAGTATGGGGTTCAAGTGAGTTCATTTTGTCAAGTGCTCAGATCATGGCCTGGCACGTGGGAAGCACTGTATGACGAGATGAACTACAAAATGCCCGCAGACATAACTGTGTGCAGGGTGTGAGTGCGAAAACACCACGCTCTGAGTGTGGCCAGGAGTGCTGCTCACTGGCAAAGCTGGCGTTGGAGAAGCTGTGTCCGTTCCCCAGTGGACACTAACTTTTCCAACACTCTGGGAAATTCTACAGAGGGAAAGGGTCTGACACCACTCTAGGCTCTCAGCTAGTCCCTGCATGCATGGGACTCAGAGATTTGGCCCCAGACCCGTGCAGCCCTCCGCCCAGGTCCACACAATCCTGGTGAGCTTACAAAGTCCTCCACCACAGAGGCCAGTTCACAAGGACGCTTTCTGGAGGGTCAGGCATTTTGAACGGTGGCTTGGCTTTCAAGGACACCTGCCTTCCTACAAGTGTTGTCCTTTCTGCCTGAGAGGTGGGGACAGATCCCTATTCCTCGAAGCTTAAGGAAACAGTTCCATGTGTATAATGCTAAAACTGAGGCTCAAGTCAAGTCATTATCTTTGATAAGCCTTAAGGCACTTGGGGATCTCAGAACACCTCAGGGACATTTCTAGTCACTGAGGTGAAACTCTGTTCAGGTCTGGTGGTGGAGCACTCTGAAAAGGAATGCCAGATAGCAAAGTACTTGGTGCCATGAAATCCCAGTGCTGTCTTAGGGAGCAGGCTAATGAAGAGAACCCTTGCCATCACGGGAGTGGGGGAGGGTGGTGTGGAGGGCAAAGGGTAAGGGGAGAGGGAAGCAGTGCTGGAAGCAGGGAAGGGCTGCTGTGTAGCCCCGCCCCTATCCTTTGTGCTTTGTGTTTCCGTTCTTCCTCAAGGAGTCTTCCTGGGACTCCCTTCTCCAACTCCTGCCTGGGCAGAAGGCAAAGCCATCCAGAACAGCCAAGAAGACAAGAGAGCCCTGGGATTGAGGACATTCAAAAGTGAGCAGCCTGGCTTGAGGATGACATATAACTAGAACTAGGGTCTGGTTTTGTTTGCTACAGGGAAAAGATGCTCTCGGCCCAGGCATTAGTGTTTAAAACTGCAGGAACCACTGTCAGACTGCTGAACCATAGCACAATGTTAGCCATGTGCATATGTGGATAGCGCAACTCCTGACCGCTGCCCACTAGATATAAGCGTCCCCATATTGGTTCAGGGGCCCTAAGACCGCTACTAAAATCAGGGATATTTAAGGAAATTGATGGGCCACATAGGGAAGAAACAGGTCAGAGGGAAAATACACAATGAGAAGAGTAGAGCAAGACTAGGGGCCTAGGACACACACGCACACACGCGCGCGCACACACACGCACGCAGGCACGCACACACAGCTGCAGCACCGTGTAACTTCAGTAGGTGCTGGTCATACCAGGATCTATGTAAATAGCATTCTCTGGAATTGTGCACAACACAGCCTGAGCATTCACCCCGACAGCCCAGCTGTGTGCACACGCATGGATTAGCACACTCACATGGGTACATGCATCCCTGCAAACATGGTCTGCAAACTCTCTAGCCTCCTCTCCTCCCCAGCCAGGCATTACCCTTTCTGGCAGCCCTCCTTACCGTCATTCCCTAAGCCTCTCTGGCTGGCATGGGCAGGAATGAAGATAGGAAAAGGTGGGGTCCCTGCAGTGTCGGGTTGGGGGACTGAGGAGTGCACAAAAGGTAAGGGGACAGTCGGGTATTTGCCCAAGAGTGTCTAGGTCACCTTCTGGCTGCCTACCTTGTGTCCAGTCTGCACCACACCCAAGGTACCCCCAGGAGGAGTTCCCTGAGAGTGGCAGATCTGAGCTGTCTGCTTGGGACCTGTTCTGTGCCCAGGATCTCCTTTACCCCATTCTCCATATTGCCTGCAGGTCATTGGCAACCCCTCTATCCATGCCCAGCTCTGAGGACAGGGCAGTCAAGTCTCTCGGGGAGCGACACATAGGGTCTTGGGGACACTGTGGTGACCATGAACCCAACCTGCGCCTGTGGGGTAAGATGTGGAAGAAAAGGGACTCTGACTTGGTGGTGGTACCATGGGAAATGTTCACTAGGTCGCAGAGCTGTCCACTCTTCATCACTGAGTACAGACATTCACCCCACCACACCCCAAGTTGGTTTTGACCAGCCTCCATCACATTCCTAATCCAGATCAACTAAACAGACGCAGGCGCACATCTGCTAAGGTTCGACTTCGGCCAACCCCTTAGGGGTGGATCCGACCCAGACCCGCCAAGACACAGAGTAAACAGAACCTGACCCCACAGCAAGATTGCCCCTCAGCTCTCCCACACCTTGGTTTCCCCTGGACTCGGAAGCCGCTGGTAGCTCCATCCCAGAGCCCCTGTCCTGTTCAACTGCGCCAGCACACCACCCCTCCCTGCACCATTTTGTCTGGCCCCTAGCAAAGGAGCCCACCCGGGACAGAGTCTCTGGGGACAGAGCCTCTGGTGGGGCGGGAGTTTTACAGTATCTCGGGCCGACCTTCTAGGGAGCGTATTGCACGTGGGTGGGATGGGCTGTGTGGCCTGTGATTATTGCGTCCTGGGAAGGAACCATGGTCTCTGTCTGCTCCCCAGCCCCCCCCACCTGCCCCCTCCAGGAGGGGGGGGGCCCAGCCTAGGTCTTGTGGGTGAACCGTGCCCACACCTGCTGCAGCTGGGACCGCGAGATGCGGAGCACCGAGGGCACGAGTCTGTGGTTGCCGGCGGCCAGGGGCGCGTGGCGCCGATGGGGAGCACGCACGGGGCTGCTCTCGGCCGAGCGACTGCGCTGAATGAGGGAACCGGAGGAGCCCGAGGAGCCGCCGCCGCCGGGGTGAGGGTAGTGCTCCGTCTCCAGCGTGGAGGAGGAGAACACGGAGGACGCCAGTCGTCGCAGGGGGCTGTACCGCGGGAGGGAGTGCCCCGAGAGTCTGTCCTCCTCCAACTGAAAGAGACCAAGAGAGTGGAGGAAAAAGAGGCATCAGGCACAGACTGGACAGCTCTTCTCGGGGGCCACCCACCGCTCACAGCCCCTGCGGCACCGGCGTCCCTGGCAGGGGGCGGATGGCGCTGGAGGAGGGGGCTGCAGGCTGCCCACCCAAGGTCCAGCCTCGGAACTGCCAGCGCCCTGCCCACCTCCTCCTCTCACAGCGCGGTCTCTGGGCGAGAGACCTCGTCCACTCACCTCCTCCCGGAAGCCTTCTGGGCTTAGCCCCATCTAGCACTGGGCTCCCACTGGGCTGGAACCTTCCGGTCAGGAAGGCCCTTTTGTTGTGTCTTTTAGTCAAGCCCCCACCCAACGGTCAAGCCTCTAACCTAACCACACTCCACACTCCTCCAGATCATTTTTAACATATTTGCGGTGCTGAAACTTCAGTAGGGGTCTCCTGCTTGCTAAGCAAGCGCGACCCCCCCCCCAGCCCTCCTCAAGAGATTTAAAACAGCTGCTGCTCCCTCCTTGGCACCCTCAGCGTCCTTATGGGAAGTGCCGGGGTCTCAGGGACAGTGTGGATGAACTTTGGAGTCCAATGTTTGTTTATCAGTTCTGGAGACTGAATCCAGGGACCTGTGCTTGCTAGACAAAATCTCTACCAGGAGAGGTTTTTTTGTTTGGTTGGGTTTTTGGTTTTTTGAGATAGCCCACACTAGCCCAAAACTCACTATTTAGCCCAGGCTGGCCTCTAACTCTTAGTAATCCTCCTGTGTCTGCCTTCCAAGCACCAGCGTGATTATGCATGAGGCATCACCTCCAGCATCAGCCCAAAGATGTCTTAACCCCGACTCTGTCACGTCACTGTGACCCTTGACCTCAGCTCTCTGTGCCTCAAGCAAGCTCTTCCCCTGTAAAATGGAGTAAAAGTGGCTGCCACCTCCTAGGCTTTGAGGACCAGATGTGCAGGGCACTTACAGGTCCTTAGAAGACACAGGGCTGCTGAGCTGGGATAGGAAGCTACAAAGTTGGTGGTGGCCATAAGAACCCTATCTCTGTTCCTCCTGTCTCCAGGAGACAGGGAACACTTTCCAGGCACACGGGAATGGGCATGGTGGCCTGGTGTCCACAGACTTTGCCTCTCCTTACCCCTGGCTCTCGCGGTGGCTCTGGGGGAGTGATGGAGGAGAGGGGAAAGGGGCTGGAGTCACCCAGCTCCAGTATGCCTTGCTGATTTCAGCCAGGAGGGGGTCACGGGGGATCCCTTCAGGGAGGAGGCAAGGAGAACATTCTAACTTCATCATCTGCTCCACCCCACACCAGTCTGCTTCCTGTCAGCTTCTCTGGGGGCCAAGGTTGGGCTCCTTATTTTCTAGTTTGCAGTGAGAGAGGGCTAAGGCGCCCAAAGTCGCTCTCAGAGTACATGCGGGGCCTTGGGTACAATATCAGAGTTTGTTCTCCATCAAAGAGGTCTTAGAAGCTGAAGCTGGATCCCAGCATGCTCTCTGCTCCAGGCCATACATCACTGTGACCACCCATTTGTCCTCAATACCCAGTATGAAGTCACCTTTGTGAGCACATCCTAGCTTCCCCCCACAAGGCCCTAGAGCAGACAAAAGTTCTTCATCCTCCTGATGCCCTATCTTCTAGCCTGTCCGCCCAGCCCCCTCCTCTTGACTGCAAGTTCTGACCTGAGGACTGAGAATGAGACCTTGCTAATCTTTGTTCTCCAGTACGCTGTCCAGCTTCTAACACAGTAGTGTTTGGGTGGCTTTCCAGCAAATGTCTTTATGTGTAAGGAGTGTTACTGTGCTGTGCTATTGACCTCAGACATCTAGCCAAGACACAAACAGCCAACCCCAAATCATTTCCTTTGCCCAAGCTGAGCTGTCTCCTTGGCTCCTGCCAATTTGCACCTGAACCACCCCCTGAGAAGGGAGCCAGGCTTTCACATAGCCACACTATGCTCACAAGGGACAACCCAGTGCCTAGCTCCACATCTGCTCCCACGGCTGTTGGTGACAGGTTACTGCGTTTGTGCGGTAATGACTTCTACAGGGACAGTTCACACATCAGACTCAGAGCGTGCGACACCAGGTCTCGGAGGGATTCCTCGAAGAAAGGTGGTGGAGGAAGGGGTGGAGTGTTCTTCCCTAGCCATCCACCCAGGAATAGGGAAGACTCTCAGGTTTATCGCAATGGGCAACAAAGCATACAGCCCCAGGCCTAGCCCAAAGCATGCCCCTCTCAACAACGAAGTGAACATATGCCGGTCCAGTTTGCTCCCTCTGCCTTGGAGAACAAGGGTTTTACCTCACCCTAATGTCCTGAAATACATACAGAACATGTCCTGTCCCATCTGTTTCACCCAGAGGCAACCAAAGGCACCGTGCACACTGGCATGCCTGCAGGCACATGTGCCAATGAGCCTAGCCAGCTGGTGTGCCGGCCATGTGCACGCACGCACACACACACGACTGCTCCAGGCTCTCTGACCCTGCGCAGACCGTCTGCTTCTCTGACCTGCATTGATACTCTGCATGTTTGACACACACGCCTTAGATCGGGTTCCCAACAGAGACCCTGACCCAGCTGCCTGGTGTCACATCCCAGCTCCACCACTTGGCAGGCCAGGAAGCTTGCTCACTTATGGTAGGTTACTACTTCACCTGGTAAGTCAAGGTCGTCGTGTATACTGGAGCAATCACATAAATTTGCACATGCATCTTGCAGTGTGCCATGCTGGCTGCCATCATCACCGTTTCTGTCACCCTCCCTGCTCTGGTTCCCCTAGAAGCTCCCAGAGATAGTGATGTGTGCACATATGTCCACATCCACACATCAAAGCACACTCAAGATCAGGGGGCTCAGAAAAACACACACGTAATTATAGAATGCTAAGGCACCTCAATTCTACATAGTATGGGGAAACTGAGACTGGCAAACACCCCTCTTCCCCACAGACACAGTTCACTTCTCTGTCCATGTCATACACCATGACTGCACAGCAGGCCTGTCGCTGGTTCTGAAAGAGTCCCCAGCATTAGCACGACACCTAAGATGCGCACAATATCTGCAGGAGAGAGCGCCTGCAAGGATTCTTGGCCCTCTTGTTCTGAGACTGGAAGGAATCAGTGGCTGGCCCGCAGTGACCAGCAAGGAACAACGGAGCAGAGAGCCGACTTTTATCTGTTTCCCTCCACTCCAGCACCACTGTCTATGACCTTGGCCCAACTCTGCATTTCCTGGGGACCCCACCCATTGTGCCAGTCTCTTTGGTATGGGGTGCTGATGAGGGAGAACAGGGCATGAGAAGTTCTGAGAACATCTTGTTTGCCCCCACTTTCACCAGAGTCATTTGTGGGAACAGTGGTCGTGGCTTAATCATACAATCCCGTGTACTGCCAGAGTAAAGGCTCCACACCAGGGAGGTAGGGCCTCTGTGGGTGGGGACTCACGGTCCCCAGTTTTTCATTGCTATAAACAGGTTCAAGGCAAGACCAGATAAATATTCTCTGGGATTGGGGATCAAAAAACCACTTCTAGAAAGAACCTCCTGACATGGCCAGAGCTGCCCTTTCTACCCAGGTCATCCCAACCTGAGTGAGTGTCAAAGCCAGCTCCTGGGCTATACCCAGGCACCACACACAGCTCCACCATTAGATCACCAAGTGGAACAAGCTGCAGGCTCTGAGATAGTGCAAGAACTGACGATCACTTCTCAGTCAGAAGTCAGCTGGCCTCCCATATAGAGAAGCTTGGCCATAACAGTGGGTTCACAATCCTATTCTGACAGGGTGTCCTTAAGAGGACACACACACTCTCTCACACACTCACGCCCCACCATTACCACAGTGAGACATGCTTCTGATCCTCAGATCAGCATTTCCAAATCCTTTCTCTCTGCATACTTCTTCAGTCTGTTCCTCTGCACTAGGCACAATTGCGCAGGCCCGGAAGCTCACATGCTGAAGGCGGTCCAAAGGACTGGGAACCAGCCTGGCCTACACGGTGGGACCCTGCCTGAAAACACCTAGAGGAGGAGGCGCCACTGCAGCCAGACAGGGCTCCCAACATGCCTATTCATGTGAGCTCGCTTAGGATGACCCTAACCTTCCAGTCTTCCTACCCCAACTGCCCAAGTCCTGGAATTTCAGGAGTGTGCACCTACACTCTAGTTTTATGTGGCCCTGGGAACTGAACCCAGGGCTTTGATCATGCCTCCCTCCCTGGAGCATCCCCCGACTGGGAACGATGGGCCAGCATATCCCAGTGCTCTCACATCCCAGATTTGTTCACCTCTCTCCCCATTTTTTCTCCCCTGCTCTGGTCCCTCCCGGGTCAGGATTAAGGACTCCTCTCTCTCTCTCGTCCCTCTGTGTGCATCTAAGAGCATTTCTTAGTTTCTGCCCCAACTCTTGGACCTCCCTATCCTGCATGGTTGTCTTGGGTACTGGCACCCACTACCATGGTTCCTATGAGACCAGGTGACTCTCTTTCCCTAGCAATGGATAACACAACATGGCCATCCTTCAGCTAGCAAGAGATGACTGTGTCCAGTCTGAATCCACACACATACCCTCAAAGCCACTCAGCTATGGCACTGTTGCCCTCAGAGTCCCAGGCATCTAGTGAGATATTTCTACCCCGCAACCTGCCCTTCACCGTAGCCCTTCCCCTTGTAGTCTACTTCCTGGCCCAGGCCACCAGGATACTCTGGCTACTGAAGACATTGGCCTTCCTACTTCTAAACTTTTACCCTTTCAATTCACTTACTACAAAGTAGCCAAGGGATCTCTAAAGTCTCAAAGCCACCATGGAGCCATACTCCTGTTTAAAAGCCTTCCATGAGTTCCCCCAGGCCCTGCTTCACACCCTCATGGGTACTGTGCTGAAGACTGCCACCACAAGGTCTGTGTGTGCTCTCCTTGGGCCCCGGAGGCCTTTCTCCTGCTTTATCACCTAGCTGAACTCTTAAGACTTATCCCACAACTTAAGCCTTGTCTGTCCCCACATACATCTGTCTGTCTCCACCATGGCCCTATCACTGCTGGGGTCCAAGGCCAGAGGGGCTACAGTGAAACACACTAGACCTGCCTTCACGGCTCTAGGGGTCTGGGGATAGGAGAGTCATACACAAGTCTTACCTGTCTCTGAGGGCCCGTGGGGTCCGACTCTCTCCGTCGAGGGCGGGGTCCCGAGTGCAGGGGAGAGTGAGAAAGGCTGCCAGGCGTGGGTGGCTGTGATGTCTCTGATCGGCCATCAGCCTGGCTCAGCTGAGGTGGTGCAGGCTGGGGCAGTACCTGCCGCAGGTCCTCCTCTGCCAGCGTCTGCATGCCACGTCCTCGGGGCCTGACACTGGGCTCTGTCCCCAGGCGTCTCCTTTCCTCACCCTCCTCGGGCAAAGGCCGCAGCTCCTCCGGCTCTTCATCCGTGGTACCTGATGTGCTCGGCTCGGCCCCGGGAGGGAAGTCCTTGAGCTCCGTCTCTTTGTCAATAATAACCCATTCCTTGCTGTCAAAGTCTTCCTCCTCAGCCAGTGGCACCGAGCGGAAGGCGTTGCTCAGGGCCTCCTGCTCCACAGAGGCTGACACGTCCATGCGGCCGCTGGCCTGCCTGTCTGCATGGCCTGTGTCCACTGACAACATCTGAGCTGGCTGTGAGGAGCAGGCCTGTCGTGAGGGTGAGCCAGGCAAATCCATCCGTGACCTGCAAGAGCCACCCGAATGGAGCTCAGTGCTGGCCTCTGAAGCCCCAAGGACATCAAGCCAGTGGCAGTCACATCAAGAGTGTGACTCCATCAACATCACTTTCTAGAAACACTTCACTTATCTATCCACCTGTCATTCATTCAACAAATAAATATTCCTTAATGCTTACCATATTCCAGGAACATGAGCGTGCAGAAAATGAACCCATCCATCTCCTCTGGGCTACTCTGGGGAATCCAGTCTTTCCAACACTCAGCAGGTACTTAACGCTCCATCTGTGGCTCCCTCCTGCTGCACCCAGGGCAAATGTACCCTGACTCTTGAGTTTACAGATGGCTTCTAGCTCCACTTCTGACACCCTCCGGTCCAGCTGGCACTTTATAACCCCAGGCAGGCTGGGCCTTGCAGTCCCAAGCCACAAGCCTGAGTCTGCATTCCTTAGCCTGTACCCAGGGCCTCTCAACCGAACCATTTTGCTCTTTCCCTAGCCAGGTCTGTCAGATCCACTCGCTTTTCTAGCTTTGGAGCCTGTCCTAGAACTAGCTCTTGTAGACCAGGCTGGCCTCGAATTCACAGAGATCCACCTGCCTCTGCCTCCTGAGCGTTGGGATTAAAGGTGTGCCCATCACTGCCCAGTCTCACTCACTTTTCTTTATCAGTCCACCCTCACCCCAAATGCCTGTGCCTCCATCCTCTTCTCCGACCTTACTCTGAGGAACTTCCTGTGGTGAGCCCCCCCTTCCTGCACAGACAGTTACTTGCCCCCACAAGGCACCCCACGCCCCCACCACACCACAGACCTCAGACCGGCTGGTGTATCTGTCTTCCTTACAGATAGACTGTGGCCTTCACCTGGCAGGGCGGGGGTTCCTCTAACGTATAAACTCAGGGCACAGATCCTGCTGGGACTTCTGTCATCATCCTGAACTGTGTCTTTGACTCTCAACCAACACTCAGAAGGTCTCTGTTCGGTGTGGCAGCAGCCCCAAAGGGAGGTGTCTCTCATACCATGTTCTTGTGTGTGGTAAAGGAAGATGCTGCATAAGAAGGAAGTGTTGACCCCTGGCCCCAGAACACCAAGAAGCAGGTGGCCTAACTCATGTGGGATCTGGGCTCCGGGCAGGGGCTCCTTAGTGGTCAGTGACTCCCCTGCAGAGGGAAGATGCGCAGAGCAGAGTTCCCATTAGCCTTTCTAAAAGACCCCGCCCAGCCTGCATGGCCACCGCCTAACCCCATTCTTCACCGTATTTGTATCGATTTGTTAGTAAGGCTTAAAATAAAACATCATTGACAGAGGCCGCCCTGGGACTCCCTGTACGTGGATGCTCACATTCCCCGAGAGCACAGTTTGTTCTGAGGGACAGGAAGGATAGAAGGTAACAAAACAGGAGGTGAACTCTGCACGTGTGTGTTCCCGTGTGTCTAGAAGACAACGGTGAGAATTGGGACACTTCAGTCTTATCTGCTCTTGTGCCCCAAGTGCCACCAAGCCATCCTACTCCCTCCGTATCTGTGACATCCTGAACCTTCTGTAGCAGAAACTCTCTTCACCCACCCCTTCCTGCCTGTGTTTCCCGACTGCTCCAAGTTCCTCCTGAGCAGGTAGCTCTTCTGAACTCGGGACACTTGCCCCTCTGGTCTCCACTCATGTCCCTTCCTTACTTCTCTGTGTCCATAAGCCTCTGTACCAAGGGACTCCATACTGCCACGGATGAAGATGAGGTCTCTGGTGGTGCCTGGCAAGACATCCCCGGTAAGCAAGTGTGTGCTGTCACAGACTGGGGGACCCAGACCTGTCTTGGGTTTGTCTAGCCCCAAACTGGCATCGTGTCCGGTCTGGAAGATTAGGAAAGTTTAGGGCAAGGTCCAGGGGAGGGGCCATGGCTGGTGTAGGCCATTAGGAAAGATACTGAGTGGGTATGAGAAAGGAGGCCCTCTTCCTGCAGGGCCGAGAGCCTCTTTTCTCTTTCCCAGTGCAGAGAAGTCCTGGTCTACTGTGAGCAAAGGTCCTCATATGCTAAGGGAAATCAGTGACTTCCATCTCTCAGGAGCTTCCCACTGGTGTCCCATCCACTCAGGTGGTGGCCTGGCTAACCCCTGCCAGCTACACCCAGCCACGGCCAACTTTACCCTCCTCCCACCTTCCAAAAGCCAATTCCCTCGGTGCCCCGCCCAATCCTTCCTCTCAGCAGCCAGGTTCCTGCTGGGTCCCCCTGCTCTCAGTTCATACCTCTTAGGCCCCCAAATCTGTCTCACCCTGCTACCAGCAGTCCCTTAAACTTCTCTCCGGCTCTGTGCCTGCAGGTCAAAGGAAGCCCACCTCTGCCGCCCTTCAGGTATCTGTGAATTGTTATCTAGGACCTGGGTCCAGACACTGGCCTGTCCCATTCTTCCTCCCACAGATGCCCCACCAGAGGCCACCAACTGATCAATTCTGCAGAGCCTGACTCCAGGTCAAGCACAGCCTTCACCATGCTTTCTAGAGTTCCTCAACTATTGCCTCATATACGACCTTCCACGGACCAGCCACGCTGACGAGGGCAGATGGGACCAGAAGGCCTGTCACCCCGAGCCTGCCTACAAACGGCCTGTCACCCCCGAGCCCTGCCTACAAACGGTCTGTCACCCCGAGCCCTGTCTACAAACGGCCTGTCACCCCGAGCCCTGCCTACAAACGGCCTGTCACCCCGAGCCCTGCCTACAAACGGCCTGTCACCCCGAGCCCTGCCTACAAACGGCCTGTCACCCCGAGCCCTGCCTACAAACGGCCTGTCACCCCGAGCCCTGCCTACAAACGGCCTGTCACCCCGAGCCCTGCCTACAAACGGCCTGTCACCCCGAGCCCTGCCTACAAACTCACCTCCTCTCATGCAGGTCTACCCGCCCATCAGCTGCTGTAGATAGCCTCTCCGACTCTGGGCTGTTGACCCTCCGGTAGCGTAGAGACCGTACTGGGGTTGTTGGGGAGTCTGGGGGGGCACGTACTGGGGAACTGGGGACCCCTACTCCTCGACTCTGCTCTTCCTCCATGCAGGGGGTCTGTAGAAGAGAGGATGCTGTGAGTTGGGGTTCACAAGCTGGCTGTGGGTCAGAGACTTTCTCACGTTAAAAGAGACATGAGGCGGGTTGGTGGCGGTTCGGGAGGATAGGGCCAAGGGCTGGGAACCCAGATGGGGGAGGCTACCCACACCCTTCTGCCTGGATGCAATTACTTTGCCGATGTTGATGCGCAATTTGTTGCGGTTGACATCTGTCTCCTCCCACACTTCAGCCTCAGGACCCCCAGTGTGGGGGACAAGGTGGGGACCAGGGCCCAACCCCTCCGGAGGCCTCCCAGGCAGGATGGGGGGTGCATTCTCCTGGTCACTCAGGTGCTCGCCCTGGAGCACATCCTCGGTGTTCTCGCGAAGCAGGTCCCCTGGTACCGGTGTCACATTGACCACTCTGGGGAGAGCAGGGAGAGGCATGGGTAAGACTGGAAGAGACGTCCTTTTTTCCTCCTTGACTTCCTGCCAGCACAGGCCCTGGGGACATCTCCAGAGTGCACACACCATTGCCATCCCTGACCCACAGGTCTCTGAGACCAGACCATCCTCAACGTTGGCAAGGACTGACACATCCCCACTGAGCCCCTCCTTTTTGGGGACCTGTGGGTTTCCCAGCCCTTGCTGGAGCTCACTGTTAGTGCCTGGCTCCTTCCAGACCTCAAAGAAGTCTGAAAAAACCCTATATACTCCTTATCTAGAGACCTTTTTTAAAAGATGCATTTACTTTTATGTGTATGAGTGTTTTGCCTGCATGTATGTATGTACATCATGTGTGTGCAGTGCCCGAGAAAGCCATAAGAGGGTGCTGGATCCCCTGGTCTGGACTTACAGACAACTGTGAACCACCAGTTGTCTAACACAGATCCTCTGCAAGAGCAGCCAGTGTTCTTAACTGCTGAGCCACCTCTCAAGTTCCTTAATACATTTCATTTTCTTTCTGTTTTTGTTAAGTTTATTTTTATCTGTGTGTGTGTACACAAGAGTACATGATACCATATGCATGTGGTGGCTGGATGACAACCTTACCTGCTGGCTCTCCTTCCACCTTGAGACACAGCTGTGGTGTGTTCGAGTGTATGTGTGTGTGTGTGTGTGTGTGTGGTGTTCACCTGTGTGCATGCAAGTGAAGGCCAAGGGTTGATGTGGAATGTCTTCCTCTAAGGTTCTTCACCTTGTTCTTTTGTTTTTGTTCATTTCTTTGTTTTGTTTTTTGAGACAGTGTCTTACTACGTTGTCCTGCCTGGTCTGGAACTTGCTATGTAAACCAGGCTGGTCTCAAACTCCCAGAGATCTGCCTGCCTCTGCCACCTGGGTACTGGGATCAAAGGTGTGTGCCACCCCACCTAGCCCTCACCCTGTGTTTTGAGACAGGGTCTCTCAATGGACCTGGAACTTGCCATTTCAGCTAGACTGACTGGCCAGCTGGCCCCCGGGGTCCACTGAGCTAAGGTTCTCATGTGCATCAGGCCAGCTGAGCTGCAAGCTCAGGGGGTTTCTGTCCCTACACCTGTCTCGCCATAGGAAGACATAGATTACAGGGGTGCACTACCGTGTCTCCTTTCTGTGGGCTCTGTGGACCCTATGCCAGGTCCTCACGCTTGGGCTACAAGTGCTTTATCCACTGAGCCACATCCACAGGCTTTTCTTTCTGTTTTTAAAACGAAGTCTCCCTGTGTAGCCCAGGCTAGTCTCAAACTCATAATCCTCCTGCCTCATCCTATAATTAGATATGTACCCTCATGCCCCACTCCTCCAAGTAACCTCAGTACAGAACTGGGCCACTGTGGTGGGCCAGCAATTTCTGTGACATCTTCCTCCCAAAGGTGGCCCTGGATTAGGTGGTGTGATGGCTAGTCTTGGTTATCAACCTGACTATATCTGCATTTAACTAAAACCTAAATGGCTAGGCACACCTGTGAGGGAGTTTTCTTAAATCATTTGAAGTGGAAAGACCCACTTCTAACCTGGATCTATCTTTAATCTCGAATCCAGACCTTTCGAAGTCAGAAATCCACTTTTAATTTGGGCCACGCCTTCTGCCTTTAGCCTATATAAAGGACGTGGAGGGTGGAAGCTTGCTCTCCCTTTGCCTGCTTGTTCTTGCTGTCACTGGCAAGTTCATTCTTTCACTGGCATTATTAGAGCCTACTTTGGGATTCCAGTATATACTCAAGACCAGCAGAGACATCCAGCCTCATGAACTGAATAACTACTAATTCTTGGATCTTCCAATGATAGACGGCCATTGCTGGACTAGCTGGATCACAGCCTATAAGCCATCTTAATAAATATATTAATTCTATAAGTCTTATTTCCCTAGAGAACCCTGATTGGTAGAGGTGGGGCCCTTTAGTCAGGATTCTCCCCCAGACACCCTTCCATGCACCTCACATGGTTCTGAAATCACTGGCCACATTCCAGCATTGGCCGAGGCCTTGTGAAAACAGGGGTCAATGTCCCTCTGAGCCCCGTGGCGTCTGGATGTGAGATATACATGTTCGTCGTTTACAATGAGGAAGGGAGGCTATGTGGCTCAAGCCGCTTCACCCAGGATTTCTTCCTTACTCAAAGATCTAAATGAGCCGGGTGGTAGTGGCACACACCTTTAATCCTAACACTCAGGAGGTAGACACAAGTGGATCTCTGTGAGTTCAAGGCCAGCCAAGGTTGCACAGAGAAACCCTGTCTTGAAAATAAACAACAAAAAAGCTCCAAGGAGATACCCACTCCAGCTCGGATTCAGAGCAGACTGACAGAAGAGCTCAAGAACCCAGCACGAAGACACAACCAGGGTCCAAGGAGGACGAGAGGGGCTGGCTTCCTGGGTGACAGCTCCAGGTAAGGGCCACTGACCACCCCACACACCGTGATGCCCCGCTCAGACTCACCCGAACATGGCTGCTGTCTGCCGGGTGTTCTGCTGGGGTGGGGTGGAGGTGCTCGTGGATAGGAGGGCATCAGTGCCTGCCTTCTCCCAGTCAAAGGCCTCGTTCTCAGCAATGCCCCGTTCCTTCATGCTGTTCTCAAACACCGACATGATCAACTGCAGGGGGTGGGGTGGCAGGAGGAGAGAGAGGTGACCCCAGGGCTAGCCAGGTAAGAGGGGTGGGGTGGCAGGAGGAGAGAGAGGTGACCCCGGGGCTAGCCAGGCGAGAGGGACAATGGCTGGGATAGCAGTGAGGGGAAGATGGGGACTTCCGGATCAGAGGCGGGCCTAGAGGGGGCACTGGAAGGAGAAGGGCACATCGGTTTTAAATGAAAACATAGCACAAAGCACTATGCAAATTATCACCTTGGATTAAGCCCACCAGATGGACACTAGTCCCCTGAGACCTGTCCCCTGAGGACAGTCTCCAGACTCTTCCGCCATTCCTGTCATCTTAACAGGCACATCAGTGGGTTCCCTCGGGGTCTCAGGCCTCTCTGCAGGCCTCTGATGGGGTGCCTTTCCCACCGTCCTCCCTGACACCCGCCTCACCCTCCCATACAGCTCCCCCTCATGACTGGGCATAGAGCCTTCATTCTGCGTCATCTACAAGCTTCTCTGCCCATTCTTCACCTCCGGCAGTCATCACAGGGCTCGGTGTGGACGTATGTGTAACGGTGTGGACCAAGCAACTCAATGGCCAGAGCAAGGAGTCAGCTCACCAGCAACTGGGGTGCTGGGTTCAAGAGGTAGCAAGGGGCTACAAAACCTCTGAGCAATCCAGGTCATTCAAGGTTGGGCTGTCTCTCTCCCTCCCTCCTTCTCTCTCTCTCTCTCTCTCTCTCTCTCTCTCTCTCTTTAAAGATTTATTTATTTATTATGTATATAACATTCTGCCTTCACGTATGCCTGCACATCAGAAGAGGGCACCAGATTTCATCATAGATGGTTGTGAGTCACCATGTGGTTGCTGGGAATTGAACTCAGGACCTCTGGAAGAGCAGCCAGTGCTCTTAACCTCTGAGCCATCTCTCTAGCCCTGGGCTGGCCAGACTTGCTTTGGTGTCTACTGTGTGACTGACACTGAGTCCCTGCAGTGGGCATCACTGTGCCCATGCACCGCGGTTTCTGGGCAAACACTGACGTGCGTCTACAGTTTCCAGACAGTGACAGGTGCCATGAGGTGAGGTGACTGAGCCGTGGGGAGGGCGAGACCTGGAGTCAGGTAAGCATCCTTCCCCACAGAGATGTCGGTGAGGGTGGTGCCACGAGGTAACTGAGAAGCTGGAAAACTCCTGTCACCTGGTCACGTCAGTCATTGTGACTGTGGTACAGCGTACTCCAGGGTGCAGTGATGCCGGCATCCTCGGTCACATACACAGTGTGACACACAGTCATGTGCAGTACATAACACTATGTGCTTGACTTTGGGTTGTGTGCTTATTTTTAATTATGTGTATATGTATGGGGTATACACATGAAGCTGTCAGCTTCCCTGGGGCTGGGCTTGTATGTGGTTGTGAATCTCCTGACCTGGTGCTGGGAACCGAACTTGGGTCCTCTGTAGGATCGGCATGCGGTGTTGACCAAGGCAGCATTTTCCTAGCCCTGTTCTTTGTTGTTGTTACTGAGACAGGGCCTCCCTGTGCAGCCCAGGCTGGCCTCAAACTCATGACTCTCCTGCTTCTGCCTCATGGGTTCTGGGACTACAGCTGAGTATCACCACACTTGGCAACACTAGTTTTTAAATCGCTATTTTAGAACATACACTCTGGTTATGTGGCTATGTTGGCAGAATGTCTGCTTGTCTGCCATGCAGGAAGCTCTGGGTTCAATCTCGGCACAGCACAGCACTGGGCACAGTGGCACACGTCTAAAATCCCAGCACTTGGGAGGTGGAGGCAGGAGGGTCAGAAGTTCAAGGTCATCTTCAGCTACATCTTGAGTTTGAGGACAGCTGGTCTACACGAGACCTTGTCTCAAAAACAACAGAAATTGTAATTTGCTACAGCATGCTTGGGAGTCTCATGTTTACTGGGTCTCTTATTTGGGTCATTTTTCTCTTGAGTTTTACTTAATTTCATCTTGTTTGCCACAGGTGTATGAAGGGGAGGTCCTGTCCAGGTTTGGGAAGTGAACTCTTACAACGGTCAATCAGTGACATTTTAAGGACGGTCTGTACCCTGTCAACAAGCAATACATCACTGTCTCTGAGCCCAGCCCTTCTCTTAACCACGATGTCTATCTACCCTCAGTTTCCCATCTGTGAACAATCATCCCAGTTAGCTTCCTGCAGAGTTCTGCTGCCAAACACATGGTCACCCCCTCCCAGGGTCTCAGCATGTCACCCAGCTGGCCTGTCCTCAAACTCACAAAGACATCTACCCCTTCCCCAAGTGCTAGAATTAAAGGTATGTATGACCATGCCCCTGCCTCAGACGCTTGTTTTGAAGCTTGACTATGCTAACACAAGAGCACCACCTACACTGGGGAGGGTCAGCTCTTGAAAAGTCTGAGCAGAGACTGCTATAAACAGTTTGGTACAGGTAGAAGAAGATCAAGGGGGCAGACGCAGGGGCAATATTGAAGTATGCCAGGCTACAAGGGGGCATCACTGCTGGGGGCCAGCAGCTTCTCAGTCGTGCCCCAGGCTGGGGGTACCTGGTAATCAGGCTTGGTGAAGTAGTCAAGGCTGGCAATGTGGTCCAGAAAGAGATGGAACTCCGAGGGCATGTGCTTCAGCAGCATCCGGTGTTCGTATTTCTCCTTGATCATCCCAACCTGCTCCTGGAGGGGCGCGGACACAGCAGGTGAGGGCCCAGCTGCTTTCCCCTCTGCCTCTTCCACCCAGCTGCGGGGGCCTCACCTTGTCCTTGATCTTCCTCCAAGGTAGCTGGCCCACTGCAAACTCCACCAACATGTAGAAGAGGGACCACAGGTCATCGTGGCGGCCCATCTCCTGAGGGGTACGGAGAGCATCACCTGCAGTTCTCACGCCCTCCTCTGAGAAGGGTGGTGGACCCTTTTCTGGGTACATCTGACACCCGGACCCAGACGGACAAAGCTGGGATCTCTCTGACTGTGGCCCGTCCTATACCTCAGCACGCACAGACACCACGGTAAATGGTTCTGCGCATGTTTTGTCCCTTCACCAGGGATTTTCGGTGGGAAGAGGGATGATGGAAGAGCCCAGAAGGGAACATCACGGGCAGCCAACGGTGATACCTTCCTCCCACTCCAAGTTTCAGGGGCTGACTGGCCACATCCCACACCCCATTCTTTTCTCTCCACCTCGACACCCACAGCCTACTCCATACCGAACCTTGTCTTTCTGCCCTTAGTCCTTAACGCAGGCTCTGCTGCTCACTCACCCGGTTCTTGTGGGCATTGACCGAGGCATAGCGAACAGTCCCCCGGAACCCGGCCACATTCCGAGGCTGCGCAGAAGAGACAACAGCTCAGCCACACTGACAACCCTGCCACCACCAAGACTAACTGCCCACCTCATCCTGATACCCAGGAGCCCAGGTAGTCATCCAGGGTTGGATGTACTGATACTGAAAAGAACCCCAAGCCTGCTTCGGCAGCCACAAGGGAAGCAGTGAAGTGTTCCCAGACAAGAGAATCCTTAGAGGCCCCACCATCCTCATGCCCGGTGTACTCACGGGCCGGACGTCCCCTGTGGTGTTAGTGTACTGCCGGGCCAGCCCGAAGTCCAGCATGTAGCACTTTCTATAGGTGGAAGGCAGTCGGCCCATGGCAAAGTTGGACTGTGGGGAGACAGCAGCTGTGACCTGGGGTCCAGCGCCCCCAGACCCACTAAGACACTGCCGTGCCAGTGTTGACGGGCCCCCAGCCCATGGATCTTACATCCACCCATATTCATAGGAGTATGGCTGTCGCATCTCAGTAATGGAGCAGGTATGGCTAGCCTCAATTTAGAGACACAGGAAGGGAGGGTCAAAGGCTGAGGGGGCGAGATGCCCCTCAATCACAGAACTGGTGAAAACAGGCTTTGAGTGCTGGTCCACCCTGCTCCAAACCCTCAGCTCCCTACAGGGACAGAGGGGTTTAGTATGGCTGCCTGGCTCAAAATCAGCTGCCCTCTCCTCTGCCTTTTTCCCTGTGAGCCGTTCACCCAGCTTTACCCCTTTAGGTTAGAGGATTGTACTTTCTTTTTCTAGCACCAAGATCCAAGATGCCACAGAAATTCAGGTGGCCTCTCCTGACCTCCTGACCTCTAGACTGAGGGACCACACAGGGTCGTGGGTGAGAGATGCAGAATGGAGGGCAGAGATGAGAGCCAGGCACTCATCCTGGCATGGCCAAGAGGTGAGAAAGAGGGCATGGGGTTTGTTGTGGCCAAGAAATGTTCAAGTACAAGAGGTTCAGCCACTGGGTGGAGCACCCAGGCTCCGGCAACAGGGGAGCTCAGGCGCATTGCTCACCGGCTTGATGTCCCGGTGCAGGAAGCCCACGGAGTGAATGGCTTCGATGGACTCCAGGATCTGCTTGCCCAGCCGCAATGTAGTGCTTAGTGTGAAAGTACCCCTCGGCTGGCTGCGGCGCAGGTCAGCCAGGTTCCGACCCTGGGTGGGGTGGGCAAGACGGACAGATGGGATAGGAGGGGAACCAGCTGCCATGGTGACGGCCACCCAGCCTTGCCCCCAGAAGGTTATGCCTACCCTCTAACCATCGCATCAGGAACTGAAGCCTCCCTTCCCCATGCTTCGCCCAAGTCACACACCAGCTCTCAGGGAAAGAGGTGGGAGGACAGGTCCCAGGGACGTACCTGCAGCTGCATCACCACGTAGTTAAACTTCTCGTTCCGGCCACAACCAATGAACCTGCATACGTGGTCCTTCCCTGCAGGACACAAAAACAGGGCCTCCTAAGTCCCATTCCATCCTCCTCACCAGCCACAGACAGGCTCTGGTGTGCCCCACCTCACACACACACACACACACACGTGCACGCACACACACACATACTTTGTTGTGTATGGTGTGTATGTATGTCGTGCCCACTTAGCCCTTATGAGGGTTATGAGAATCTGAAGCGTTTTAACCTTGGAGCCACTTAGCCACCCCTCTGGAACACTCTTGAATCCTTCCCCAGCCCTGGTTCCAGGAACGCCTCTTTAAGGGCCTACAACTCCCACCCTAGTCCCGCCTTCTAACACTCTGCCCCACTGTTGTCTGTAAGTCATGACCCGCCTCAGTTGGCCATCGCCCACAGACTCCCTCCCTCATGGCTCTCCATTGATCTCCTAAGCTCTGGCCCCATCTTTCTTAGATCCTGGCTCCATCATCTCTTCCCATGCCCCAGCCCCAGAGTGTTACCTTGAAGCTTTTTGAGCACAGCCACCTCCATCTTGAGAACCTGCTTAGGCTGCTGGGCTGATTCCACCTTGAGGGCCACATTCTCCCTCGTCAGCAGATCCATGGCCTCGTAGATCTCACCAAAGCCCCCACCCCCGATCTTCTTCAGCTGTGGATGAGGGAAGAATTGTGCTCAGGGATCAGGCTGGACAGTTCCTTAACCCACTTCTGCTGATCATGTTCTCCACTGATGGGCGGATGTATTCTTGAGGGGGAGGACCCACCTGCCCGAGCCAGTCAGTGCCCTCACCTCTCCTCTGAGACAGACAGCTCAGCCTATGAGTATAGATCCCTTCTAACACACACACACACACACTCACACACACACACACACACACATACTCACTCACACACACATTCACATACACACACTCACATACACACACTCATACACACTCACACACACACATATACTCACTCCACACACACTCACATACACACACTCACATACACATTCACATTCTAACACACACACACTCACATACACACACTCATGCACACACTCACATACACACACTCACTCATACACACATACACTCTTACACACACACTCACTCCACACACACACAGGACCAGACAGGTATCTGAATAGGAGCAGAAGAGAAGAGACACATGGCTTCAGGCAGACATGGAAACAGATCCGATGATACAGAGTTTTAGACACTGTGGGTCATCCTGCATCTCTTCTCTAAAAGGAGAGCAGGGCCAGGGATATAGCTCAGTTAGGACAGCGCCTGCTTAGCATGCATGAGGCCCCAGGCTTGATCCCCAGTACCACATCCAGCAGGCCTGGTGGTGCACACTGGGGAAGGAAGTAAAGGCTCAGTACCAGCCTGTGCTACATAGTAGGGCTAGCCTGGGATATTTGAGGCCCTGTCTCCAAAGAAGGGGAGGGAGGAAAAGAGAGAGGGAGAGACACATGGGTAGGAGCTTTCTGCCAAGTCTGACATCCTGAGTTTGATCCCCAAGACCCACATAAAAGGAGTGAGCCAACTACCTTAAGCTGTCCTCTGACTTCTACACACATCATGACACACAGAGTCACACCGCACATCAATAAATGTAAAAAGAAAATAATAACAGTAAAGGACAGAAGAGAAGCCAGAGCTGTGAGGAAGGGAGAAGTCTCTTGAGCCAGGGTAGGAAACAAGGAAAGAGGAAGGGAAAAGGGCAGAGAGGAACAAACACTGTCCTACTCTGACGGAAGCTACTGGACAACAGAAGTCTAACAACCCAGTGGGAACGACCCAGGGGAGCGCTAACCGTTCCACATCCTTTCACAGTGTGCTGTGTGCAGCACAGGCGGCAGGGTAGGTGAGACAGGGCTCACAGGCATCACCACAGTTTCCCAGGCTCCACAGCACGTGTGAGGACCATCTGACTCCCCACGGTGCACACAGCAAAGCCACAGGGCCCACGGCCTGCAATACCTTGGCTGTAAATAAAGGGCCTGCATTTTCTCTCAACTCCATCAACTGGAGACAGAACCTATGGGTGTAGAACCCATAAGGTTACAGGACATGGGCCGCTTGGCAATGCCAAGTGTAGGAGCTGATGCTCGAGTCACCAGAATCCCTGGTGGCAGAATACCTAACACCTACTCCCCAGCTTCCCAGGGCCCCAACTTCTCTATTGGCCTTTTCCTCACACTGAGCCGATTTCTTTCCCTATTTGCCACCCCATCCCTAGGGCAGGGGTTTGGTTGCTGGCACTCATTCACCCAGTATCCGTTCCCCCTGCTCTGTACTGGAGGCATACTTACTCATCAAAAGGTACAGTGGGGCTGGAGAGATGGCTCAGCCACTCAAGGCTAGGCTCACAATCAAAACATAAATGAACTTTAAGACCACAGAGAAAAACTCAGTCTAGAATATGAATGTATTACTTTCTATAACAATGAAGCCATAAAATGCTATTCTTACTACCCTAAGGTAGTAAGAAGGTATCATGAGCCGAAAGCACCCATGCCCATGAACTCCACGAGGCAGCCCCTTGAGAGAACCCCTTCTGGTCTCTTTCAGGCCATCTCTCCTCTTCTGTATGTTTTAATGATCCCACACATCCCCATCAAAGGACCCCCTAAAGCAGAGAAGAAGCACAGCCCAATGGAGCCTCAGTTTATTTGGGATGGACATCCTTTTCTTGGCTCCACTCTGGGCAACCTAAAGTCATCTCAGTTTCAAAAACAATTTGGGCCTCTTCTTTTTCTCCTCAATAAGAGAGAGAAACAAGCCACGAAGACCTTTCAGCCCCTAGACTCCAACTCTCGCATGGGCTGAGTTTTGCTGATTGTGTTGCGGCAGCAGACAGACCTCGGCCTAACTTCTGATCACAGCACTTGGCAAGTTAGCTAATCACATCTATGAAACAGGTGTGCTAGTAATTGCTGTATCTACTCCATCAGTTCTCAAGAAAACCCATGGAGAACACGATCACAGCCTCTGAGGTCGAGAAGTGTCCAGAGGGGCTGGAGAGATGGCTCAGGGGTAAGGGGACTGGCTGTCCTTCCAGAGAACCTGGGTTAAATTCCCAGCATGCACATGACAGCTCACAACTGTCTATAGCTCCAAGATCTGACACCCTCACACACACATGCAGGCAAAACATCAATGCACATAAAATAAATTATTTTTTAAAAGGCACAGAACAAACACTAAGATTTTTATTTCTGCTGTTTGCTATGTGGCTTGCAAGGATCACCCCTCGAGAACAACTTACTGTTTTTATTTTTTATTATTTTAGGGCAAAGAAATTTATTTACAACTTACAGCGATCCTAGATCACTGACCCCCATTTCTCCTGGTTGCAGCCCATCTCTGATCCATGATTTCCGGTTCCCTCACTCCCACATCAGCCCCACCCCTCCTGTCTCTCTAGCTCTCCAGGGAAGGAACAGGAGACCAGGTCTGGCGTACTTGCCCCCTCCACGGCCCCTCCCCCTCCCTCCGTCTCCTCTCTCCTGTACACTCCCATCCTTCACAGAGCACAACAAGGTCTTTAGTCTAAACTCTGTGTGTGAACAGTCTTTTTCTCGCCTTTTCAGTACAAATGTTATTCAGTCTGCCATCTGCCAGACACCAAGTCCATGTGCCAGGGACCCGGGGGTCTTGAAGGGGCGCTTCTCACTTTGTCAAACACCCTTTCCTTTTATGGCTACCCCGGCTCCTCCTGCATTTCTGTCCAGTTACTCTCCCTTTCAGGAATCCCCCTTCGGGGGCCCTAAGAATCTCCTCCCTAACACCCCAACTCCCAATTCCCGAAAATGCTCTCTTTGGACCTCTAGAGGGACTGCGCGGCCGGGTGGCTGTTGCCATGGAGATCTACCGGCACCCAGACCCCACCCTCCTCTCCAATCCAGCACCCCTAGTGAGCGAGCTGAGTCTCACCACACCAGAGCACAGGGACGCGCGCACACGAACACAACTCTATACAGGAAAAAAAAAAAAAATCTGACCTCTATGGTTCTTTCTTCCCCTCTGGATCCCCATTTCCGCGCAGACCCCACAGTCAAACACACTTTTCCCACACTATACCATTCTACATCACCCAGCCCTACAATAAAGAGAACACCAGGGTGCTTTAAAGCGATGGAGAAAAAAGGATTTGGTCGAGGCTGACTGACAGTAGGTCTGGTTCCCTAGACACAACCACTGATCCAACCCTTACGTGGCCCCCTCCCACCCAGGATAGCATTCTCCCCCGACAAAGAAACTCAGACTACAACTCCCAGCAGGCCCAGGAGCCTGAAGTCCTGGGTTGGAGGAACAGGGCACGCTGGGAGATGGAGTCTCGGCGTGTTGCACCTGCCGCAGGAACCCGGGAAGGGAGGAGGGTGGATGGAGAAGAGGGAGTGCGGATGCGGTGGGAGCAGCCTGAAGGGCCTCTTTCCTCAGACCCAAGCCTTTCCGTCCTCTGCGGAAGCGGAGGAACACATGCTCACTCAATGTCCTTCCCCAAGGTGCGGCAGAGAAGGAGCCCCCTCCCCCACCATCCTCCTCCGCACCACGGGCTCTGCAGCTCACACCTAGGCATCCAACCAGGAGTTGTTCAGGCTAGGCTGGGCCAGCACGAGGAAGGGGTGAGAGGGAGCCGGGTTGGAGAGAGGGTACTGGGAGAATGTGTGGACAAAAAAATAACATTTGATCAGTATGCAAAGGAGGTCGAGGACACCTCCCACTTAGGGTAAGGGCTCCAAGGGCACCAGTGTTAGGAAGTCTCCAGATCCCTGCTTCTCCTTTCCCAGACCCCTCCCTCTGCCCAGCTAGGTCACTCACTCACCACCTTCCAGCGATCTTTGACCACGTAGTTGGCCGGCAGGATGTCGGCCTGCTCCCCTCCCCCACTCATGTTGGTTTCGTCCTTAAGAGCAGCCGCTAGGCACTGCATCCGCCAGCCGGAGGGAGGGGTGTCCGCAGGGCCTGCCCTTGGGGGGCCATCTACCTGGGAGAGTGAGGAAGGGCAGTAAACAGCCTGGCTGCCCCCCTAGACCACCTGACAGCTGTGGAAAGAACCCCCATCCTGCTGGCAGGCATCCTTCCCAAGCCGGAGTGTGTGTGTGTGGGGGGGAGTTGATGCTACAGGAGTTACTGGGGGAGATATGATGGAGGTCAGGGGAAGGGAGGCGTGAAAATCAGCAACAGGACACACACGGTGAAAACAGGAGAGGGCAGTGATGTGTGACTAAGCCATGGGTTTACCATAGAGACATTCCAAACTAATGAAGGGAAGATGTGCCAGCCAGCGGGCATCCTAGGCTGAGACCCAAGAATGACAAGCCTGAGTCACTCATTCTACCTGTGGTCCTAAGCATCCACACCTAGATGGTGTCACAAAACTCCGGAGGAGCTGTGCTTTGCTGGCTGAACAGAAAGATCTACGGGTAAGCCATGGGATACCCTCATCAGAGTGGCCGGCCAGCCAACCAGAGAGATGTGACCATCAAGAAAAATGAGGACATGCACAACAGCCCCTTGAGGGTGGCATGAAGGCAGATGGATTGTGGAAAGTGGAGGCTGACCCCACTGGCAGCCACAAGACTTCCCGGTCTATATGCCAGGATTTGTGCCAACCACAGACCATGGACTCAAGCCGTGCACTTCAGAGGAATGGTATCCCAGTGTCCACTCCACAGGGGCCAAGGCAGACTTAAGTTGGGGGAGCAGAGTAGTGGGTGCTGTCTGTGGGGAGGCAGAGTGATAGAGAACCACAGGTCTGGAAAGGCGGGGGTGAGCAAGTCCATTTCCACATCTATGTGGAGTCAGCCAGGCGGAAGGCAACTTCTACTGTGCTTAAGTGGATAAAAGTTGACATGGGAGAGAGTATCCCAAGCGTCAAAGGACTAAGACACAAGTTATCCAAAGATGTGTGTGCTGTGTTCATGGACCCCCTCTGTATGAGTGGATGTCTTGCTTTGTGTGCACATGTGTAGAGAAGGGACCAGCAAAGGTGACTTTCTGGTATTCCTGCCAAGTCAGCCCAGGATTGGGAACCAGCATCTTCTCTCCTCATCTTTCATCTACAGATACTTTATGTGCTCTCTGCTCCACTCTAACCATGACCCTGGAGAGCCACACACAGGAGTGAAGTAAATCAATCATTCAGGCTGGGGACTGGGCACGGGAGAGGCCGGGAGGGGCTAAGTTCTTTGTAAATGGGGAGAACACTACAATTACTAATTGTGGCTAACTTGTTTGTAAATGGGGGAAAAGGACATTACAATTATCTCATGGACCTGAACCTCCTTGAGATGGCTAACTCCTCAGGTCCTGCATCTAGACACCCTGACAAGGGCAGGCTGGGCTGAAAGAGACCTGAGACATCTCCAGGTCACAGTGCTCCACCCGGGACATGAAGAGAAAGAATCTCCGTGGGGAAAGACATCGCCACTCCTTTTTAGCTTTCTTTAAAACATCTGAGCTGAATTGTTTTCCCCAATCCACACAATGCCAGGGCTATGGGCTACCAAGAGTTTGCAAGGCAGGAAGGACAATGGCAAGATAAGAGGAACCAGAATGGAGTTCTGAAATATAGGTCGAGACCAGACTGGGGTGGCTGAGCATGGTACCACACACCTGTGACCCCAGCACTCCGGAGGGGGAGGCAGGAGGACGAGGGATTCAAGACCAATCTTGGCTACACAGCAAGTTCAAGGCCAACCTGGGCTACAAGATACCCTGGCTGAAAACAAGAAAACAAAACAGAACCAAAACCAAGCAAAAAAGACTGGAGAAGCAATCAAACTTCTTAGGAGACCTCAGCTGGGACTGGGCTGTAGCTTAATCCTTATGTGTAGGAGGCTATGGGCCCCAGCACAGGGGAAAGGGAAAAAAAGAGTTAAATTCAGGCTGGGGAGAAAACTCAGTGTTTGAGTACATGTCCAATATGGTCAATGCACCAGCTTCAACTCCCAACACCACCAAAATGTACTTTTTAATAAAAAGGGGCTGGGACCTGCCGAGGCAGTCCTGTGGGAAAAGACCCTCACCTTCTAATCGGATAGCCTGAGTTGGATTCCTGATAGCCGTGTGTTGAAAAGAGGGAACCAGGCCCCTGCCACCTGTCCTCTGGCCACCACATGTGCACAGTGGCATGCACACACCTTTCACACACAATGTGAATAAAAGGTACCCCAAAGGGGGATTGAGAGAGCTTACTGTATCTCAGTCAGCATTTGAGATATCTTGATATAGTTCAATCAGCACAAGGTCCTACATTCAGTTCCCAGTACTGAAAAAATAATAATAATAAGTTGAAGAATTGGAGGGACCTCCGTCCTGTCTGGTGGGCTCTGCAGGTCGATGAGGACGATCTGTGTGCGGCTCACACTTGATACTTGGGAAAATTGGAACTGGTGGAAGGGGAAAGATCTGGCCACCCTATCCACCACCCTTCCCAGAGAATGCCTCCGTCGACCCAAGTTATCCCAGACTGGGCTGACAAGCTTGGCGGCTTGGTTACTGTCCTCTGAGGTCCCTTTGTGTGTGTGTGTGTGTGTGTGTGTGTGTGTGTGTGTGTGTGTGTGTAGGCATGGCTGTGTGTATGCATGAGAATGTGGGGTAAGTAGAGAGAGACAGAGAGAGAGGTGAGTGTTTAGAAGCACATCGTGGTTTGGAAGCAGAGGAGTTGATGTGTGGCTACGCAAGGTGTGAGGAATCTTAGAGGCCAGGTCAGGAGAAGCAAAGCCATGAGGAGCGATGGGAACAGGAGAAAAGAGGTGAGGAGGAGAGAGCAGGGAACAGGGCCTGTCAGAGTGACAGGATGAGGGGAGGGGGGTAGGTAAGACAAGAAGATCACGGTGGCAGGGACGGAGTGATGGAGTGACAGGACCACGGGAAGGGCTTCTGGACACAGCTGGAGAATAATAAGGGAGGCTGGTGGGTGGAAGGGAGGAACTGAGGATGGGAGTGAGGGTCTAGAGACAGCAGGATGACTTGTCAGAGATGACTGGAGAGTGAAGAGGGAAATCATAGGGACAAGGGCTGGGGGAGGGGTTGTGGGGGAGGCAAGAAGGATGGGCTGGGGAGGGTGGGTCTGTGCGGGGGCAGGGAGCGGCTCCAGGCCTCAGGCTGCGGCCCAGGCAGTGTAGGCCAGCGTCCCATCTCCTGGCGGCGGCGAAGAAGACCGCTGCCGGATGGTAGCTGAGCCGTGGAGGTGAGCCCGACGGGAGGCCCGATGAACCCCAGAAGGGACCCCAGCCCGCCTGCCCGGCCCCGCCCCGCCTCACCTGCTCGGTGTCCGCTGCGGCTGCGGCTGCGGCTGCGGCGGTGAAGACAGCGGCACGGGGCGGCGCATCCCCCGGGGCCGGGGCGGGGCGGGGGCGGCTCAGTGCGGCGCTGGGCGGCCCACTCTCTCCCGCGGCGGCGGCGGCCTCCCGACCCCAACCATCCCGGCCCGGCCCGGCCCCGATCCTCCTAGGGCGACGGTGGCGGCGGGCGGCAGCAGCAGCAGCAGCAGCAGCAGTAGCAGCAGCGGAGTGGGGAGCTGCCCACAATGCACTGCGCCGCCAGCATCAGCACCAGCCCTGACATCACCGCCCCACCGCCCAGCCCTTACATCACTGCCGTTTTTCTGACATCACGTTCCACTCTGATCCCCGAGACCCTGCCTGAGCACTCTCAGATGATCCTGTAAGAGCTACCGGGGCTTCTTAACTCACCTATGCAGTTCACTTGCCCACGGGCTCCTTACCTGTCCCCAGAAACCTCACTTGTCTCCATCACCTTTTATCTCCCCCAACTCCCAGAACATCCCCATTTCTCCTTTAGCCTCATCTGACCCCCGATTTCATCCTCCACATAGCCATCGTACTTCCTTCTTAAGCCCTTCTTCTACCTGGACCCATCCTTCCCATATGTCTCCGTCATAGTCTCTTCTGACACCACCCCACATTCGGAATCGCCACCTGTAACCCTCTCCTCATCTTGCACGTGCCTTCTCTTCTGGTTTACCGTCTCTTTCTTTGACCCTTTCTTCCAACTACTGATAAATTCTGTCATTGTTTTTTATTGCTTACCAAACAAGATACACACTCTTTATTGTGACATTAAAACTTCTCAACATGCGCCCATAAGGCTATTACTCCCGTGACAGATGGGATTACTCAATATTCTCTGAATATACTCTACGCCCTGCATCTCTCGGTTCCTCCTTCCATCGCTTATATCTTCAGCAAACGCAGAGGGAGCACCTTCAACAACAACAATAATAGCAGTAGCTACACCTGCCAGATACACTAGCTCGTTTAATCTCTTATAAGCACCCTATGGAGTAAGAGAACTTAGTGTGCAAGCATAATGACCCGAGTTTGGATCTTACCACCCGTGTAAAACGCCAGGAGCTGTGGATCTTCAGACATAGCCCTGGGGAAGCCGAGAGGCGAGGCCTCAAAGCTCATTGGCCAATCTGACTCCAGGTTCTGTGAAAGAAGACTGTCTGTCACAGAGCTTTTAAAGAGGAGCTGCTCTGCGGGACTGAGCCCCCCGAGGTCCAAATGAGGAGCAGAAGGAGGAAGAACATGAAAAACGAAATCAGTACTGCGAGGGATGCCATCACCCACTGATACAAGGGAATGGATCTGATGAGAGTTTACCAAGGCCAGTTGGACTGGGACTGAAAGAGGACGTGATCTAACCAGATTCTCCGAATTTGGCTGGATTCTCTGACTGTGGCTGACCCGAAGTCTTTCTGAAAAGCCATTGACTATGACACTGGGACCTGTTTCCTCTACATATAATGGATTTTGGGGATCCAGTCTGTTTGGACACTCACCTTCCTGGACCTGGAGGGAGGGGGAAGGAACTGGAACTTCCCACAGGGCAGGAAACCCTGACCGCCCTGGGGGACGAAGAGGGAGGAGGAGGGGGAGTAGGGGGAGTGGGAGGGTGTTGGGAGGGGGGGTGGAAATGGAAACTTTTATAATTTAATAAAATTTACTAAAAAAAAAAAAAAGAGGAGCTGCTCTGGCCTCCACATCTGTGCGCACACCTGTGCACAGGCACACACACACACAGCTGGTAAGATGGCTTAATGGGTAATACATTTAAAAAGAAAAATAAATCATGACATGTTCAGGAACGTGAATGCCACTGGCAATTATTATGCGAAGTGAACAAGCAGACTCAAAAAGACAAATTCTTCTTGTTCTCTCTCAAATGCAGGGCCTTGGCTGGCAGTGTGTAAAGGAGCCTGTGGCCAAACCCGATGGCTTGAATTCAATCCCCAGAACCCACATGGTGGAAGAAGAGAAACGAGTACCGAAGGTTGTCTTCTGACTTCGTATATGTTCCTTGGCATGCAGGTACACATGGCTACACACACACACACACACACACACACACACACACACACACACAAATACACACTCACACAGAGATACACCCACAGATACACACAGACTCACACTCAACAGGGATACACACACAAAGATACAGATACTTCCACACTACACACACACACACACACACACACACGAGAGAGAGACAGAGAGAGAGAGAGAGAGAGAGAGAGAGAGAGACAGAGAGACAGAGAGACGAAGAGACAGAAAAGAATGGGGAGGGGGAAGTCTCAGCCAGTGAGCTGGTACACACTTTTAATCCCAGCACTGGGGAGGCAGATGTGGGGAGATATCTGTGTATTTGAGACAGCTTGGTCTACTGTATAGTGAGTTCCAGACCAGCAAGGACTGCAGAATGAGACCCTGTCTTTCACAGAAGTCTTCTATGTCTCACGGGCTGGAATGTAGCTCAGGTAGTAGGATACCTTCTTTGCGTGCTCAAGGCTCTGGGTGAAATCCCTAATCCTCCCTTCCCAGATCATCTACATTTCTTAATACATTCAATTTTTCTTGTAACTTTAAAAAAATGAAGTGGTTACTACTGTTTTAATGTACTTATCTACTAACTTCATTGTCTGAGTAATTTCTGGGTAATTCAATTTTAATTTATCTTCTGACAATCAGTCATATATTTTTTCTTTTTATTTCCATACTTAGCATTCTTTCAACCTTTAAATTTGTTTAAAAAATACAACTAAAACAAATGTTAGGGTCTTGTGGCTGGAGGGTGGGCTCAGGGTTAGAAGAAATAAAACAAATGTGGGTCTTGTGGCTGGAGGGTGGGCTCAGGGTTAGAAGCAAGTGTTGCTCTTGTTTCTATTACTGCTGTTTGGGGTTTTGGGCTTAGTTTTCTTGTTTTTCTTTTGTTGCTGTTACCATTTGTCTTTCTCTGAACCTTTTTCCAGCCGCACGTCACTCACTGGATGCTGATCCACTGCGCCTGGCACTGCAAAGCCCATGAAGAGCACGTGCTGCTTAACAGTTCGATTTAAATGCCTTTAAAAGAAGATTTTCTGCCAGGCACAGTGGCACACTCCTTTAATCCCAGCACTCGGGAGGCAGAAGCAGGTGGATCTCTGTGAATTCAAGGCCAGCCTGGTCTACAGAGTGAGTTCCAGGACAGCCACGGTTACACAGAGAACCCCTGTTTCAAAACACACACAGTAAAAAGATTTCACATAAAAAATATTTTGCTATTTATTTTATGTGGAAGGTTATTTTGTCTGCATGTAAGTCTATGCAGACTCCTGGTGCGCAGTTGAAACCCCTGAATCTAAACCCCTGGAACTGGAGTCACAGGCGGTTTTGAGCCACCGTGTGGGTTCTGGGATATGAACTCTGGTTCCCTGGAAGAGCAATGAACATGCTTAACTGCTGAGCCATCGCTCCAGCCCCTTGATTTAAATTCCTTAGTACACACACCTATAGCCTTGATCCCTGGCCCATGTGGAGCTCCTTTCTAATCCTCTGAGAAACCTTACTCTTTCTTCATAGCTTCTAAATCATGCATCCCTGCTTGCCGTGCCCGAAGGATCCGGCCCCTCATGACCCAGCCAGTACTCATTTGTCATTTTGGGTTGATTTTTAGTTGTTGCTTTGTTATCATTATTGTCTGAGCCATGGCCTCCTGGAGCCCAAGCTGACCTCAAATTTTCTATGTAGCTGAGGCTGGCCTTGAACTCCTGATCTTTCTGCATCCATCTCTGAAGTCTGAGATTATAGGCATATGCCACCACACCTGGCTCACAATTTTTTAAAAAATAAAATCCATTCTAACAAATGAGCTGTTTTGTTTTTCCCTTATTTTTAGTGTTTATTTATTCATTTGTGTGTGGCTGTTTCATCTGTATGTATGTCTGAGCACCACATGCATGTGTATGGCTCTTTCATCTGTGTGTATGTATGATGTCTGAGCACCATATGCCTGCCTGGTCCTGGCAGAGGCCAAAAGCAGGTGTTGGGTTCCCAGGAACTGGAGCTGCCTGGGAACCAAACTCATGTCCTGTGCAGGAGCAGCCTTTTATTGCGTGTCAAACACTGTGACAGCGTTATGGAGTTCTGACTGCCCTCTCAGCCTGAGATGGTCCGCTGTGGTCTGGACCCCAACGAGGGGCAAGCTGGGGCCAATGTCAAGCCCACTGCTTGCTTGGTCTTCTGCCCACACCTGACCCTAGACTGCCTGACACCAGCTGGTCAACCATACTCAGTCTAGCTTTTTGGTTTTTGTATCTGGCTGCTTCTTCCACATCTAGTCTGGCTGTCAAATGGCAAAGATGTAAAGATAAACTGGAAGGGACCTTCTGCGTGTGCTGCTTCTGTGTGAGCACGGGGTCACTTCACTGCACAGCCATGAGCACTGTGTACGTAATTCCAGTTCTTCCTGTTCTGGAGCTGGGGCTCCGTCTTCTCAAAGCCAAGTAGAACGTAAAGGCTCAGTTCTCACTGCCTATAGGAGTCCTCCCTCAGTGCTCCTCCTCTACAGTTCCTCACTGCCCATGTGAGTCCTCCATCAGTGCCCCACCTCCACAGTTCCCTCACTGTCCATGGGAGTCCTCCCTCAGTGCTCCTCCTCTACAGTTCCTCACTGCCCATGTGAGTCCTCCATCAGTGCCCCACCTCCACAGTTCCCTCACTGTCCATGGGAGTCCTCCCTCAGTGCTCCTCCTCTACAGTTCCTCACTGCCCATGGATGTCTCACACAAAACAAACACTTTAAAAAGGCGCCCCAATTTGTATATTAAAGGAGACTTAAAAGACATATTATGGGGCCCCTGGTGAGATGGGCCAGCAAGTAGACCCCTGCTGTGAGCCTAACAACCTGAACTGGAACCTGAGACTTACACTGAAGTAGGAGAAAGCCTACCCCCACATGTTGTCCTCTAATCTACACACACAAACAGACACACACACTCACACACGCACACACACACACTGCACACACCACACACTGTACACACACTGCACACACACCGCACATACACTGTACATACCACACACAGCACGCACGCACACCAAACACACCACACACACCACACACACACTGCACACACACTGCATACCACATAGACACTGTATACTGCACACACACCACACACACTGCACACCACATACACACAGCACACACATACACACAGCACACACCACATACTGCACACACTGCATGCTGCACACACACCACATACACATAGCACACACATACACAATGCACACACCACACACTGCACACACTGCATGCTGCACACACCACACACACTGCATGCCACATACACACTGCACACACTGCACCCACACTGTACACCACACACACAACACACACTGCACACCACACACACTGCACACCAATACAAACTGCATACACTGCACACACACTGCACATACACCACACACACCTTACACACTGCACACACACTGCACACACACCCCACCGCACACACTGCACATCACATACACACTGCACACGCACCACACACAATGTACATACATCACACACACTGCACACACACCATACATACTGCACACCACAGACACACTGCGCACACACCACACACACTGCACACACACCATACATACTGCACACCACAGACACACTGCGCACACACCACACACACTGCACACACACCATACATACTGCACACCACAGACACACTGCGCACACACCACACACACTGCACACACACCACACACACCACAGACACACTGCGCACGCACCACACACAATGTACATACATCGCACACACTGCACACACACCATACATACTGCACACCACAGACACACTGCGCACACACCACACACACTGCACACACACCATACATACTGCACACCACAGACACACTGCGCACACACCACACACACTGCACACACACCATACATACTGCACACCACAGACACACTGCGCACACACCACACACACTGCACACACACCACACACACCACAGACACACTGTGCACGCACCACACACAATGTACATACATCACACACACTGCACACACACCATACATACTGCACACCACAGACACACTGCGCACACACCACATACACTGCACACACTAAACACATACCACTCACACACCACATACCACATACACACTGCGCACACACACACACACACACACACACACACACACACACACTAGTAAGGACTGGAGAAATGCCTCGGTGGTGAAGAGCATTGCTGTTCTTTAGAGGACCGAGGCCCAGTCCCCAGCACTCACATCAGCCTGTTCTCAGCTGCCTGTCTTCCCAGTTCCAGGGGACAAACTGCCCATTTCTGGTCTGTTCGGGCACTGTACATATGTGGTAACATACATACATGCAAGCACAATGCTCACAAACATAAAAAGAAAATGAATCTTAAAACAAAAACAAGACAGATCTCACTCTATAGCAATGACTGGTCTGAAACTCATAGAGATCTGTCTGCCTGCATCTCCTGAATTGCTGGGGTTAAAGGTGTGGCCATCATGTCTGGCAATAAAATAAATCTTGCGGGGGGGATGGAAGGGAGGGAGGGAGGAAGAAAGAAAGATGATGGGACTAGAGATGGCTCAGTAGTTAGGAGCACTGACTGCTGTTGCAGAAGACCCAGGTTTGTTCCCAGCACCCTCATGGTGGCTTGCAACTGCCTTTAATTTGAGTACCAGAGGACCCAGCATTCTCTTCTGGCCTTTCTGGGTACCAGGTACCCACATGATTCACAGACCTACATCCAGGCCTATCATCCATACACATAAAAATTTTAAAATAAATAAAAATACTTTTTCAGCTGGGTGGTGGTGGTGGACCCAGGCAGCGGCAGGGAGCACGTTCATACGACGAGGTAACTGAGACGGGATCCAGGTCTGGGGCTGGGTAGAGGGATGCTCCCCTTAGCTCCGGCCAGCACATTCTAAAAGATTTGCTAGCAGTCACCAAGATGCTAGAGCGGACACAGAAGCGGACCTTGCAAGGCCATCAGGGAAGCTAAAAATAGCCCAAGGTAATATGGCTGCCAATCCATAACATTCTAACTCACTGAAGTCAGTCATCCCTGGAGGACCCTTGAGACACATGTGGATTTTCCCGTCACGTACTTTAATAAAGTTTCCCTTTGAAATTGTTCTTTGACAATCTCATACTTGTATAGAATGCATCTGGATTACTCTGTCCCCTGGCTCTTGGTTTCTCCAGACAGGGTTTCTCTGTGTAGCCCTGGCTGTCCTGAAACTCGTTCTGTAGACCAGGCTGGCCTCAAACTCCACAGAGATCCGCCTGCCTCTGCCTCTGAGTGCTGGGATTAAGGTCATGCTCCTGCATCACCCAGCCCCTTACTTTCTCTAATTTCCTCCCCGCCCCCAACACACACCAATGGCTTTTTCTAAACCTACAACTTTTGGTTTGGTTTTGTGACCATTTAGTTTAGCCAGGGCCGTCTGTGTGACCATTGAATTAGGACTCTTAAGTTGGGCCTGGTGGGTCACCAGTTGCTACATGGCTGACAGCGGTGACTCCTCTTTTCCTTCAGCTGTTAGTTTGGCAGTGAAGGTGGGCCCTCCAGCCAGCCAGGCTGGTGATAGCCTCTGCATTCATCTGTAGGCCGGGCTGGTGACAGCCATGGCTGTGAGTTACCAGAGCCTGGTATCCACAGTTCTTCTCTAACTTGTGGGTCACTGGATTGTATTTTGTTTTCCCTTTAGGTTTTATCCCAACTAAGATGGGGTCTCCGAGGGTTTCCCTTCTCTTCATTGTTCTCTGCACAGCCACAAAGTGACTAGCAGACCGTGGCAGGAAGAGGAGGGAGCAGATCTGGAGAGGGCTAGGGCCAAGGCGGTGGCCATGCAGGTGGTGGGGAGTCTGCCCGGTGTCTATCCCTAGAGCTACCCAGAGATTTGTGATGTCTCATCCCTCGTCAGACATGCTGATCTTTGTAGCAGATCCACATTAACAGAGGAGTCCCACAACTGGTACTGTGTAGAGTGCTTTAATATGCGGTCAATACAGAGGTAGTTAATACAGATTAATACAGAGTGTATGACATGAGGGTGCCATCTCCTCGGGCCATAGCCCCTCCCTCCAAGCTCCAGGGGTCATTCCAGAAGAGTGGGTGGGAAGATTGTAACAGACAGAGGGAACAGACTGTCATGAAACAGGATTCCTGGACGTGACACGGGGTCACATGACTGCTTGACCATGATCAAGCTGGCCCAAGTCCCAGTTTGTGTGGAGAAGGGGAGCCATGACAGTAGCTAGGAGTTGCTGACAATGAAGGACTGCTGGGGCAGACAGAGACAGGCCTGAGAGGCGGCCTGTACTTCCTCCAGTAGACAGCTCCTTACCCCTGCACACAGAGGCAAGACCCGATGGATTCAGTGAGTAGTAAATTAAGGGGTTCTGGGGAGGAGGTTCAGTGCTTTCCCAGAGGACCCTGGCTTGATTCTCAGCACCTGTGTGGGGGCTCACCAATCTGTCCTCCAGTTCCGGGATGTCCTTTGTGCTCTTTTGGCCTCTTGGGGGCACCAGACATGCACCACAGTGCAGACACACGCACAGACAAAACACTTGCACACATAAAATATAATAATAACAATAATAATAATAGTACACAAAGTTGGTATGGGGATAGAGGAGGGATTGGAAGGGAGAGACTGGGGGGTGGATTTGATTAAATCACAGTTCATACATGGTGAATTTTTTTGTTTGTTTGTTTTTGTTTTTGTTTTTCAACAGGGTTTCTCTGTGTAGCTTTGGCTGTCTTGGAACTCACTCTGTAGACCAGGCTGGCCTCAAACTCACAGAGATCCACCTGCCTCACTCCAGAGTGCTGGGATTAAAGGTGTGTGCCACCACTGCCCGGCTAACAATAAAATGTTTAAAAAAACCAAATTAACCATTTTTCAAATTGTGAAAAGATTAGTGAGAAGCTATCACAGCTTCCCAAGGACCCACTACAGAGTTTGAGGGCATCCGGCTGACCGCTTGAGCAGCTGGGAGCTGGGCAGGGGCAGATCTCGGGGGAGGAGCCTAGGGGCGGGTTGGCTCAGGAAGAGCCAATCCGGGAAGAGCGAGCTTGCAAAAGGCGCTCCCCGTTTCCGCCGCGAGTCGCATTTCCAGATCACGTGGTCGTGACTGCGCCCCCTGGCGCCGTCGGGTGCGGGGTGCGGAAGGCGATGGCGGCGGAGGTGGCGGAGCAGGGCAGCTGCTCCGTGTACTTCTGCGGGAGCATCCGCGGTGGGCGCGAGGACCAGGCACTGTATGCGCGGATCGTATCGCGGCTGCGGCGCTATGGAAAGGTGCTCTCTGAGCACGTGGCTGCTGCAGAGCCGGACCCGCGAGGTGAGGCGGCCGAGCTGGAGACCCTCGGACTGGAGACCTGCAGGCTACAGGGTCTTTAGATTAAGGAACTGGCTGGTTCAGGACTTGAAAGTTAAAGGACCTGCAGCCTAGGATACCGGCACGCTAGGAAACCTGTAGGTGAGGGACTCCGCAGGCTAGGACCTCTAAGTTACTGGCTGAGGAAGGCCCTGGCTTACCTCCTGCTAGTACACACCCCATCCAGCACTCTGGCGGGAGCTGGCCATGCCAGTTCCAGCACACTGAGAGCCAATGAGAGCCCAGACCCAGTGTAGGGAAAAAGGATCAGCCAAAGAAATACACCCTGACCCTGAAACCAGTGCCAAAGAAACACACCGTGGCTAAAGAATCAATTTAATAAAAGAAATACGCCCTGGCACTGAAATTAGAGCTAAAAGGCTGAAAAGGGTCAGTGAAAGAAACACACTTTGGCCCTGAAATCAAGAGTCAAATCTGCCTCTGACCAACTAAGCAGAAAACCAACCAATCCCTGAGGATGAGATCTAACCAACCAATTCCCACCCCGAAAATCTTCTCCCTGCAAAAGCTCCGCTCCTAAGAAGCCCTATATAAGCCTAGACCTGTTCAATTTTTTTTCTTTTTCCACCCTGGCAGAGGCAGCCACTCTCCAGGATTCTTCCCTCCCAATAAATGAATGAGGTTTGGGTGAGACCTTTATTCGCAGGAATGGAGCAGAGAGAAGTTACTTCTCGCCAGAGCAGGGCTGTAACACTTGGAGAAACCTTCCCCTAGTGGAGCGGAGTTGATGCACTTGGGAGGACCTGACCAGAACTGCAGATACTACGCTGGGGAGACCCTCCCCTGCGAGAGCCGAGCTGTTACATTGGGAAACCTCTCCATGGAGCAGGGCTGAACGCTGTTAGGCTGTGACCTGTGGTATTCCTTGGCGCCCGATTGCCAGGTTACTCTTCCACCTGAGCTGTAACACTTAGTATTCCTTGGCTCCAGACTGCCAGGATCCCTTTCCATCTGAGCTGCAATGCTTACTACACCCGTAGGTATATAGCTATACACCATTGCATATGGCCAGCGAGGCTTTGATGGGTTGGCCTGGACCCCTGCCACTCACTTTCAAAGTTGTACCTAGAACTCAAATTTCTGCTCAGAAAACTTTGAAGTGGTTTTTCTTTGTCCCACTCAAGAACAGATTCATAGGCTGTGGAGTCTAAAGCAAGTGTGGGGGAACCTTTTTAAAAACAAAGAGGCCAGGCGGTGGTGCACACCTTTAATCGCAGCACTTGGGAGGCAGAGGCAGGCAGCTCTCTGTGTGTTCGGGGCCAGCCTGGGCTACAAGAGCTAGTTCCATAATAGGCTCCAAAGCTACAGAGAAGCCTTGTCTTGAAAAACCAAAATAATAATAAAAACAGAATCACAAGGCAAAGATGCTAGGGGATTTAAAAGGACCTGTTTATGCTGTGATTGGCAAGCTCATGGTGCATTTGGTTGATAGGCCTCAACCTTCAGTTCCAATCCCAGCGCTCTGGAGGTTGAGGCAGGTAGAGTTCCAGGCCAACCTGGGCTACAATAGTTAGACAGTGTCTCAAAGAAAACCGAGTGCCATAGAGTGCGGTAGCCTGGGGAAAGCCTTCAAATCTGCTTTTTGTTGTTGTTTCTCACTTGTTACTTTTCTTGCTCCTTTTTTGAGACCTGGTTTCTCATGTAAACCCAGTGACCTCAGACTGGCTGTGCAGCAGAGGAAGATGTTGAACTCCCCCTTCTCCTGCCTCTGCCACTCAAGTGCCACCACACCCAGCTTGTTGTTACTTCTTTTCTTGTTTCTTTTTGAGACAGAGTTAGTTTCTCTGAATAACCCTGGCTGTCCTGAAACTCACTCTGTTCCAGCTGACCAAGCTGACCTCAGAATCAGAGATCCACCTGCCTGCCTCTGCCTCTGCCTCCAGGGGTTAAAGGCTTGTGCCACTACCACCCGGCTTGTTTTGTTTTTGAGACAGGGTCTGTCTGTCCCTGTCTGTCATGGAACTCAGAGGTCTGCCAGCCTCTGCCTCCTGAGGCTGGGATTATTGATGTGTGTTGCTGCCCTCAGCTCACAAATGAACTTTTTTGACAAGGTGTTTCTGCTCTGCCATCAGCATGGCCTCATTGTCCTGAACAGTAGCATTTATTCAAGCTGGAAGCTGTGATCCTGACCCTCTGAGCAAGCGCAGTTGCTTGGATTCCTAGTGCCACCTTGCATAGGATTGGGTTTTTCTTGTGGCTGTTCCTTCTTCACCCCTTTTGATAGACTCCTTTCCTGGGCTGGCCTTGGGAGGTACTGGAGCACGCACCTGCCCCCTCTGCCTTCCCTGAGCAGAGGAGATATTAAGGGCAGCAAGGTTCCGGGGTACTGATAGGGTGGGAACAGCCTTGACCAGCTTTCCCTTAACCACAGGAGAAGAGGCTGCTGGGGGCGACCAGCTCATTCATGAGCAAGACCTGGCCTGGCTGCGGCAGGCAGATGGTAAGTAGTCCTCCCTCCTCCATGCAGATACACTCATCCCGTTGTCCTTACAAGTGCCAGGTATTAAATCTTATCTGACTTTCTTTCCAGTGGTTGTGGCCGAGGTGACACAGCCATCCTTGGGTGTTGGCTATGAACTAGGCTGGGCAGTAGCTCTTGGTAAGCAAATTCTGTGCCTGTTCCGACCACAGTCTGGCCGAGGTGAGTATCCCAGCCTGGGGTGGCTTACCTGTTCCTGGCTTTCTGGGAACCCCATACCCGTTTCTTCCTTTCCCAGTGGGGCAGGGGGCATGGTGGGGAGCATGGGGTCAGTTCCGCTTCCCCTCTCCCCAGTGCTCTCTGCTATGATTCGGGGTGCAGCAGATGGCTCGAGGATCCAGGTGTGGGACTACACAGAAGGAGAGGTGGATACCATGCTCGATCGATACTTTGAGGCTTATCCTCCTGGGGGGAAAGCTCCCTCCAGTAACCCAAGCACCTGACCTAACTCAACTTTATTAAAATTTAAGATTTTTTTTTGTGTTTTGACTGCGTGCATGTATGTAGCCGAATGCATACCTGGTACCCACAGAGGCCAAAGAGGTCATCATATTCTCTGGTATTAGCATTAGAGATGGTTCTGAGCCACCATGTGAGTGCCGGGAACGGAGCCCATGACTTCTGCAAGAGCAGCAAGTGCTCCTACCTGCTGAACCTTCTCTCTGACCCCCCCACTTCTCCAGAACCATTCCGGCCACAGTCTCAGTAGTAAAAAAGGTTTGTTTAGCCGGATGTGGTGGCGCACACCTTCAGTCCCAGTCCGCTGGAGGCACAGGCAGGTGGATTTCTGCATTAGAGGTCAGTGTGGTCTGCAAAGTGAGTTCCAGGACAGTTAGACTCAACAAACAATCCAGAGCAGAAGGGGTGGGACAGGTCCTAAACAGCATCCCTTTTCCATCCCACTTCACAGAAAGACCCTTTAAAGTGCTCCCTAAAAGGAGGGTACCCTGTCATGCCTTTTGGGTCCCTGGGGAACATTTAAAACTATGGGAGGAGGGCAGGTGGGTGGGCCATCATTCTTCTCATCTCTGTGCTTCCCTTTGAGAGTTTAGGTCAAATGAGTCTGCTTGGGGTTTTTCTGAGGATAGAAAAGTCTGGAAGTCTAAAGAAAGTGGTAAAGATGAAGGCAGGCTGGTGAGATGGCCCAGCTGGTGCAGGTGTTTCCCACTGAGCCTGAAGACATGAGTTCTATCCCAAGCACTACATGGAAAAGAGAACTGACCCCCTAAAGGTGTTCTCCAATCTCCATACATACCTCCACAGCATGTGCATACACTCACATGCACACACGTGCGCACACACACTATTGAAAGAGTGGCTATCAGGAGCACCAGGCAGTGCCTAGCCTGCTTCCAAAGACGTATGTGAAAAAGCAGTTTATTCAGTAAACAGAAGGTGCTGCAGACACTGGGAATCCCCTCTCACATGACAGTGGAGGGGTGAACTCCCCACCCGTGGCCCTGCCTGGGGCGCTCCAGGTGTTTCCTGTCCCCCTCAGTCATAAGACTCATCGTCGTCATCCTCATCGCCGAAGAAGAAAGTCTCTCGGTCCAGGTTCTCAGATTCTTCATCATAGGAAAAGCTGTCATTGTCTAGTTCCTCATCAAACTCCTGCTGCCACTCAGGCACATCCTCCTCCTCCTCCTCTTCCGCTTCAAGCCCCGAGAAGCCCTGGGGCCTAGAGAGAGCCACCACTCAGCCTGAGAAGCCTGCATTCTTGCTGCCCTCTCCCAGGTTCTGCCCAGCCTACTCACTGATTGCTGAGCACGTTGGATCCTTTCGCCTCCCTGGCCTCTACGGATGGACTCTGCAGTCCAACCCGGAAGTCCTGACAAGGAGACAGGAGGGCCTGAGGAACAGAAGAGCAGAGGGCACCAGGCCTCTGGCCTGGCATTCCTTCCACTGATGTTTCCTGAGAGCCGGCCTCCCACGAGCACTCCTGCTGTTCACCTCCCTGAGGCTCGAGGAGGGGACAGTGACGGGCACCCAGCATTCTCTGCCCAGTACTAAGACAGCAAATGACCCAAGAACAAGGTTCATAGTTTGGGCTCTGTGTACCAGAGCTGGCAAGACTCTTGGAGATCCCTTACTCCAGCGACTGCGCTGATCCCCACATGCAGGGGTGTGGTCTGAGAAAGTGCTGACTGATTCTGATGAGCACCTGGTCCAAAACCCTGATCTGGGGAAACCAACTCCTTTGTAAGAAACCCCAGGAGTTTCAGTGACACTGCAGACTGGCCCAGGCCTCCTCATACCCCTTTCCTCCTACCCCCAGGCAGGACTGAGCAAGGCCCTACCTGGGTGGAGTGCTGCAGGATGGCCAGCAGCCTCTCCTGGATCCTCCGGAGCAGCTCCGTGCCTGTGCTGAGGCAATCAGCCCGAAGGAGGCGCAGGGAGGAGGCCAGGTCCTGGCAGCGCAACAGGGTCTCCTCTGCAGAGGGCAAGCACAGGGCCCACTCTCTTCTCCCATCCAGTCCTTCCTCCCACAAATGTCTATGGAGCATCTCCCAAGTGTCAGGCATGGTTGTCAAAACTCATGGAGCTCACCTGCCAAGGGCAGGGTGCGGAGTAGACTGCCAAAAGCACGCAGGACCCTATGCCATGGACTTTAGATCCCAGAGAGGGAAGGGAGGAAAGGAAAAGTGATGGAGGGAAGGGCCCTGGATAACTGTCTGGAAGAGCATGGGATGCTCAGCACAAGGGGAGAGGATGGCAGGGCATGGGTGCGCCAGGCTCACCGAGGAGGATCTGCAGGGCATTTGTGTGCAGCTCCAGGTTCTCGGTCTGCTGCTCCACCACATCCATGTACTCTGTGTCCTGGCTGTAGAAGCTGTAGACACAGGCGTAGGCCAGCACCTAGAGGAGACCCCGTCAGGTCAGTGCATCCAGCCTGAGTCCCAGGCAACTCCACCTCCATCTCTTCTGACTCCTCCATCCAAGCCCACTCAGCCCCCTTGGCATACCTCTCCTTTGCCTCCCCCACTGCTACAACCTTTCGAGCCTGCTCAAGGGCCCGGCAGGCATCGTGAAGGAAGGTGAAGGATTTGGGTGGGGGCACCTCGTGGATGGCAGAGGCCTGGTTCCGCAGGTTCACAGCAAACTCCTATGGGAGGACAGTGCAGTCCCAGCCTGTGAGGGCTGCATGCCATGCGGCTTCCAGCTGGCCCTCCCAGTGCAGTCACCAGCTCCCTGACTTTCCCCGCCCACCACTGCCCACTGCTCACCCGGGCCTGGTGATGGAAAGTGCACCTCTCATTATAGTCCTGAAACCGCTTCTCCTGGCGAGCCGCTTTGCTCACCTGGTAAGGACACAGGGAAAGGATGCTGGTGCTGTTCTAATAGGCTGGGTTCTCAGAAGGTTCCTCTACATTCACCAGGATGACTGTCACGTCATTCTCCTGACAGTCCCTTTACTAGCCTTCCTTTACGTGAGAATGTCAAGGGTTGTCCCTGGCCACAGGGCAGGCCCACTCAACACTCCTTGCTCTGCTCTGGTACCTGCCGAGAACACCCTGCCCAGTTCTTCCTGGGCTTTCTTTGGTCACCTGGGTAGAGGCTCCTGACTGCCCTACCACTCTCAGGGCATACAACTCTGTCCCAGGGCCAACGGCAGCTGGTCCTGACTGGCTGAGCCTCAGATTCCGACATGCCTAGCCCCTTACCATGGCAGAGCAGTTGTAGTAGTCCTTGTGGCTTGGCTTCCAGGACTTGAGGCAGCGCCAGCAGAATCCATGGTTACATCTGGCACAGGTCATGCTGTGGAGGATTCGAGCTGGTCAGTGGGGCCTACCTCTGGATACAGGTGCCCAGGGACTGTGCACACTGACAAGGTCCCATCTTCTCAAGCACTGCTAAGGACACCTTGATTTGGGCTTCCCAACACAGTGAACTTAAAACCTGGGTGGAAGAATCCAAGAGGTGACCCTGGGGGACAGTGAGTGAGGGCAATGGATTTGCTGCACTTCACAGTAAGCTTCAATTTCTTCCTTACTGCCGGCCTCCCCCACATCATGCTCCCAGAGCCCCCTGTACCCCTTCTTACTGCAGACACCCCTCATTCTTCTCAATGGGCGCCTGACAGCTGGGACAGCGTTTGGAGATGAGCTTGGCCAGGTGCTTGCTCTGGGCCTCCACACTCATGCCATCGTAGTAGCCACCGTCGTCCACCCACTGGGACATGTGGCTACAGCTGGCGGGATAGTGTGCCTAGGTGGGAGGAGTGTGAGGACACAGCCAACTCAGTCAGGTAGCAGGAGACACGGAAGCCCCGTGTGTGTGTGTGTGTGTGTGTGTGTGTGTGTGTGTGTGTGTGTGTGTGTTTGTGTGTGTGTAGGTGCTAGGCAGGAAATGAGTGGGTGCCCACCTCAGGGAAGTTACAGCTGAAGCAAGAGGCCCAACCACACTTAGAGCAGGTGGTTCCACTGCCCAGGCCCTGGCGGCACAGGATGCGATCGCAGCCCTGGGGGTTGGTGCACCATGTCAGGTTGGAGCAGCTCTCCACATAACCTCGCAGGAGGGCCTTCTCGTACTGTGGGCAGAGGCAAGTTGCTATGAATGGTGGGAGATCAGGAAGTTCCAGGAGGCTTCGCATGCTCCTAGCATCTGGAGGTCAGCCTGTCCTCTGGGGCCTCAGGCAGGACGGGGTACCTTGGAGATGACCTCTGGGGAGGAGACCATGTCACGGATGAAGGCTCCCGTGGGCTGAGCAGGACAGTCAGCAATGGGGCAGGTACAATTCTGCACGAAGTTCTGTTCGATCCGGGTCGTCAGGTACTCGTTCCAGCAAGACTACCAGGACAGAGGAGGGGCTGATGCAGACAGGTGCCCTGGCCACCGGCCTCACACACGTCATGGCTTCATGGGAGGCAGCAGGCTCCTACACCTACCTTGCAGCTGACCCTGCCTTCCAGACACCATGGTTTGGGGAATGGGACCAAATCGCAGCTGCTTTTGAGGACATACGGGGCTTAGGGATTGGTCCCTGATGGAAGCCGTGCTCAGCGGTGAGCCTTTAGTGAGGGGGCTGTCTCATGAGGGTTCTGTCTTGACCAACAGTTTATTCCACTGGTGGCTGGCCACAGATCACTGGGGCTGTGCCTCTCAAGGGTGACTTGTCCCTTGTTCCTTTTCTGCCAGGCGTGAGGTGAGCAGCTATCCTCCCGCCTTCCACCATGATGTGCCTGCCTTGTTACAGGCTGAAAACAATGGAGGCGGCCAACTGCAGACTAAAACCCAGTTCTCCTCCTTTAAGCTAGTTCTCACAGGCATTCGTCACAGCAGTATACGATTAGCACAAGCAAAGTGTAAATAAGATATCATCACCGCGCTTAAAACCCATCGTGGTTTCCCACAAATCACCATCTAAACAGACAGCATTAGCTGCCACACAGGCTGCTGCTCTCTGGTTACAGCCCTCTCAGAAGACGTCACCTCCTAGACGGCCTCCCTTCAACTCCTCGATGAAAAGGGAAAGCCCTAACCCTAGCCATTCACTTGTACGACATCACCCAAGCATATCTTCTTTCCTGAATTTATCATCAAAGTTTAGAGATCCTAAGTTTGGGGTCAACCAAGTGGAGAGGCAGGGAAGGAGAGGCCCTGTGTTCACCTTGCAGCAGCAGTGCCGGCAGCAGAGGGCGGGCGAGTTGTCACTGGGTCCTAAGGGGCTGATACAGACAGGGCAGTGGTCTGGATGCGTGAGGACGACCTGCGCCTGGGGCACTCGCAGCCCAGCTGCAAGAAGCAGGGGCTCTGGGTCATCACTGTAGCTCTGCAGCAGCTGCGCAGTGCCCCAGTGGGCATGTGCCAGAAGGTGCTGGGCTACATCTGGCTCCAAGTTCAGCGTCTCCTGCACCTGCCGCACCGTCTGCGCCATCAATCCTTCTACCTCCTGGGGACTCATGGTGCGACCTGCAGGCAGCTGTAGAGATGCCAGGGCCAACAGAGCTTCAGGGCTGAGGGAGAGAGAAGCACAGTGTCTCCACTGTTCACCTATCCCCACAGAGGAACCAGTGCTTACACTTGTCTCAGCAGCCTACATATAACCTGAACCTCCTGGGGGAGCAGAGCCCTTCATAGAAGCATCGGGTAGATGTGGCGCTGGCTGCACAGTGACTGGGGGCATTGCAGGTCAGTGGGTAGGGGTCAGACTGAGAAATGACTTCTAATGAAGGGGACAGTCCATTGCTCACAATGCAAGCATCATGTCTAAAGCCTTCCTACGCGAGGTGTAACCTGTGCACCAACAGTCTGGGCATCACAGAAGGAATGGCTGAGTCAGATCTGCACTCAACCACACACAACACTCATAAGGTGCGAGAAGTCAGAGAACTCATTCCACACCTCAGGCAGGCACCAAGGACCAACAACAATGCAGTAACACACTAGGGGGATGCACTTGAGGTTGGAAGTTTCAGGGGTGCTGGCATCCTAAAACAGCCTCCAGCAAACTCCCCAGCAGAACAACTTCCTGGAGCTTGGCATACCCCAAGGCAAGTACACAGTTAGGGCTCTGTACATATTTACCGCACAGACCAAATCTGCTCAGGAGTGACATCAACACATCTGGGTCTCCTGCCCAAGGGCTGGCTCCAGGAGGCTGAGGACGGACGTCAAGACCCTTGATTGGCAAGGCATTGGGCGGGGGGTGTATGGAGAAGGGGAGGGTGAAAATTAGCAAGTAGGAGAAATAGAGATAGGAAAACGGGCAGGACAGACTGGAAGTGATGTTTTGTTTGTTTAGTTTAGGGTTTTTTTTTGAGACAGGTGTCATTCTGTAGCCCTGGCTGGCCTCCAACTCACAGAGATCTGCCTGCTTCTGGCTATTGAGTGCTGGGATTATCAGAAAAATGTTTTTATACAAGTGACTTTTTCAGGGCTTTGACCCCATAATCCCCCTCACCCATAGAAAGTGGGTAGAGGGAGGGGTGGCTACCTAGGTCTGGAGGTCTCAGTGCTCTGGTTGCCACAAAAGGGGACATCTGCCTGACCGCGGCAGGGCCCCATAGGCTCTGGGGTAGCATACATCAGGACCTGGGGCTGGTCATCACGCCGTTCCACATAGCCCTGGCCCAGGAGATGCAGGATGCAGGAGAGAACATCAGTGCTGGAACAGGCCACACCCCCGGCAACAGTGTGGCCCAGGCTCCCAGGTGGATTTGGACCCTTCCTCCAGGCCTCCAGGACCTGGATGGGAAGAGACAAGCAGATCGCCCTTACCCAAGCAGCCAGCCTGCCTGGGTTCAATACCTGGCACCACCAGTACTTACTGGTCATGAGACCAGGTAAGGCCTTCTCATGTTCACTTTTCTCATCTATCCAACATCAAAAGTTAGTAGTTGTATAAGTTAATATTCATATTAATTTTATTTATATTGTTGAGGATCAAGTTACTCAATCACACACATGGCAAGCACTCGTGTCAGGATAGAGAACCCAGATGGAGGGCTGCAGAGGCAGCGGAATAAAGTGCTTGCTCCTCAAAGGTGTGCTCTGAGTTCAAATCCCTAGAACCTATATGAAGTCTGGGAGAACAGCATGTGTTCTGAAAGAGAGGTGCTCTGAAAGAGAGAAGGGAGACAGAGACAGAAGAGCCAGGCGCTTACACATGAAGCAACAAACAAGAAAGCTGGTACCAAACAAGGTTGGAAGGTGAGGATAGACACTCAAGTTGTCCTCTGATCTACGCTTGTACGTGTGCATGCATACACATGCATACACACACACACACACACACACACACACACACACACACAAATGTTATACACACATAACAAGAAGAACCAGGTGGGAATGTCACCCCAATGATGTTTCATACTGAAAGAGGTTAATTTCTCTTATGCTGACCTCTGGTTCCATCTCCAACCCCAGGCATGACCCTGCCCTCAGGATGTGGTCCTTTCTGCCTACCAGACAAACCAGCTGATCAATATGGAGGCCTTTCTCCCCATGGGCTTTGAGTATGCGGACAAGAAGACAGCTCAAGAGGTTCCTCTTCTGTTCCAGGGTTCGGCCCTCATCCTTTTCTACACTGAAATACGTCTGGGGAGGTATCAGCCACAGGACCTCTTCATGGGGCTGGGACCTAGGTTCACGAAGCCGAAGCATCCCTGGAATCCAGTCCCCAATCAGGTACCCAAGGACAGGGAGGGACACATGAATGAGGATCCCACCACACTCTCATTCCCCAGATACTCCCCCCACCCTCTGTACCTTCCATCATGCCTCAGAGGCTCAGCCCAGGCCCTGCTGACCTACCTGCCTGTGGAAAGTGCTGAGCCTTCTCCAGGGTCAAAGGACCATTGTCAGCAATAAGGGGCAGAAGTGCCTGCTGCAGAAGCTCTGGAGAGAGGTCAGACGTCTGCAACAAGGTCTCTACTGACACCTCCTGGTGAGGAGAAACAGTGCCCATGGGGTGAAGAGGAAAGGAAATGGGGGGGGGGAACAGAGCCTCGGGCAGAGAGGAAGGGCTGAGGAACCTCAGTCTTGTTGAAATTCAACAGCAGCCACATCTGCACTGTGGACACATGCAGGGTCTGGTCCCCAAACTGCAGCTCAGCCCGGCCCAGCCATGTCCACTGAAGTCGCCGATGTGGTCCCATGTCCAAGACTGGGTAGTTCTGACCTAGGGAAATGTCAGGAGACAGAGTCAGAGAGTGGAGGGATAAAGGGGCTAGGGTTGAGGTGGTAAAAACAAACGTAGCATTTTACGTTTGTGGGTTTGTGATGACATTGCTATATATTTCAAGACCTCACTGATGATCTTTGGAGTATTTCAGAGAATCAGTTCATCATTTAAAAAACAAACAATCAAAAATAGCTGTTAGGTATGGTGGTACTCAGGAGGCAGAGGCATGAGGATCAAAGCCAGGCTGGTTTACACAGAGTAATCCAGGCTAGTCTGAGCTACAAAAGAAACCCAAAACAAAAACAGATCTAGAGGGAAGAGGGCAGGCCCTGGCTTTCCTGGCAAAGGAGAGTCTAGCAGCAAGCTAAAAGCTCACTTCTCTAGACAGACAGCACCCTGCTCACACATGAGGGGACAATGACAAACTAGAGTTTCATTCTTTCATAAGCGCCCATGAAGTGGCAGACATGAGGAACTGGGGATGGCACTCGGTTGGGGGAATGCTGACGCTAGTACACACAGGGCCCTGGGTCCCATCTTGACACCACATACATCAGGTATACATGCCTGCATCACATACATCACATACATCAGGTACACATGCCTGCATCACATACATCACATACATCAGGTACACATGCCTGCAACCCCACACTTAGGAAGTAGATAGATGGATCAGAAGTTGAAAGTCATCCTTGGTGACACAGAGAGTTTGAGCGCAGCCTGCACTACCTGAGTCCCTATCCCCAGAAACCAAAATCCAAAGCAACAAACAAAAATTGATTGTACTAAAGCCTTCTGATGTGGAAATTCACGGGTCTCCCTTAACATCCCAAAGGACAAACCTGCAACCCTACTTCCTCACAAATAGCCATGAAGGTAGAGGGGACAGCAGGACCTAGACTGAAGATGTTCAACTGACCACCAGAGCAATGCCTGGACTCGTTTGGATCCTCACTAAACAAAGTAAGCAAGAATAAGACAGAAACTCAGGACAACCAGGGGAACAGGAACATGCACAGCTGATGACACCGGGAAGGGGTTTGAGAGTGATGGCACCTTTATCTTTAGAAAGAGGAGGAGAACGTGATGCTGGGCCATATCTTGGTATTCTAGAGTTTATGCTGTTTTTATGTTTGAAATTTATCATTGTGAAAATACTTTAAAATTTATCTTTTTATGTGTATGAGTATTTTGTCTGCATGTATGTCTGTGAACTACTTGCGTGTGTGGTCCCCTCAAGAGGCATCAGATCCTGTGGAACTGGAGTTACAGATGGTTTTGAGCAGCTGTGTATACTGGGAACTGAGCCCAGGTCCTCTGTAAGAGCAGCCAGTGCTCCTAACTGCTGAGCCATGACTCCAGCCCCTTTAGCAAAAATATTTTTTTTTTTTTGAAAGAGAGCTAGGGATGTAGCCCAGCTGGTAGAGTGCTTGCCTACCATGCACGAAGCCTATGGTTTCATCCCCATACAGCACAAACTGAGCATGGTAAGTACCGGATGCCTATAAGCACAATGCACAGGAGGTGAAGTAGAAGGGAACAAGTTCAAGGTCACCCTCAGTACGTGTAAAGCTTGAGGCCAGTCTGGGATCTGTGAAACCTATATCTAAAGGAGAATAAAAGGAAGTGCCCTGAGAATGACTAGCCTGCTGTGAATAGCTCCCCTGGCCACTGCTTGTTAATAGAAGCAAGGAACAAGCATTAACTGTCCTTGACCAGGTTTTCAGACTTAACATCACTGGGGATGGGAATTTTAGTGTTTGAGCATATGCTTAGCACTAAAAGCCCCAGCTTAAACCCAGAACTGGGGTGGGGCGGGGAGACAGGAGATAAACATTTTGACAGTTATCACTTAGTGTGACGATCCCAGAGCCTGAGTCCCAACCCACACAAAGTGAGCAACTACTGAGAAACAAATTTTTTTTCAAGACTATTTCTCTGTGTATCCCTGGCTGTCCTAGTATTCACTCTGTAGATCATGCTGGCCTTGAACTCACAGAGATCCACCTGCCTCTGCCTCCCAAGTGCTGAGATTAAAGACACGTGCCACCACAGCCTGGCTAAAGTTTTAGAGGACTGGATTTTTCAAAACATGTCAGTGTTCAGAGACAAAGATGACTGAGGAACTACTCCAGATTAAAGGAAGACACCTGAGACCTAACCCAGTAGTGACATGCCTGGATCCTCTCTTGGATGGAAAGCCAAGTTACAGATGACTTACTTTATGGATCAGTTAACAAAACTGCAATACAGAAGGTAAATTAAGGTACTGACTTAATCCCCATGTGTCAGAACACCTTCATGCCTAGGTAATATATTTAGGAGAAAAGGACCAGGAAAAAAGGCAACTTCCTCTCATTGGTTCTAAAAAATAACATGTATGTGTTCACACAGATATACACATATGTGCATGCAAAGGGCAAGTGAATTACGTATGCTGGCACATGCCTGTAATCCCACCAGGCCCTTGAGAGGTAAAGACAAGGGGTCTGGGAGCTGAAACCCAGTCCAGGCTTCAGAGGGAAACCATTTGAAGAGAAAAGATGCCAGGGCTAACAAAACCCAGCACAGTGGTACACACCCACCAGAGGAACCTCCCTGCAAGTTTCATACGATGACTACCTGGTCACCTCCATAATCAGGCCTTTTTTTTTCAAAGAAAAAAATAAAAAGCAAAGTGTTCACAAAAGGTAACTTGGATAGAGCTTACAAGGGTGTTCTTTGCATTACCATTGTAATTTTTCTGTAAACTTGAAATTATTTCTAAATTTAAAAAAATTAGGGACCAACGCAGTGGCACACACCTTTAATCCCAGCACTCAGGAGGCAGAGGCAGGCGGGTCTCTGTGAGTTCAAGGCCCCCTTGGTCTACAGAGTGAGTTCCAGAACAGCCAGAGCTACACAGAGAAACCCTGTCTTGGGAAAAAAAATAGGGAAAGGTATCTGAAACTGTATGCTTAAAGCTGTTAGAATGAGAAATGCTATTCCAGATGTATTTTACCACAATAAAAAAAGTAGAAGCAAGAAACAAAGTTAGGCCTGGAAGACAGGTCAGTGGGTAGGGTGTGTGCCAGATAAGCACAGTGAGCTGCGTGTGGACCCCCAGCAGCACATCACAGCCAGGAGCTGAAGTTCCGGAACACTGTGATCCCAGCACTCGTGAAGCTGAGAGGAGGTGTCCTCAGGGCTCACTGGCCAGCCAGTCTAGGTAAACTGGGGAATTCCAGGTTCAGTGAAAGACCTGTCTCCAAAATAAAATAGAAGGACTAAAAAGCACACCCTATGTTGACCTCTGGTCTCCACAAGCACCTGCACACAAAAAACACACTACGCACACGTATACATATACATATATGTGTGTGTGTGTGTATATACATATATATATATATACACCGCACACACGAACATGTATAGCCATGCCAATTCACACCTACCACAAACACGTATGTATACACATATATCTCAAGCACACATGAATACATACATAGAGAGGGAGAGAGGTAATGGAAAGAAAGAAGAGAAAGAAGAAACCCAAGGACTGCAGATGTAGCCCACTTGGTGGAATGGATGCCCAGCTGTTCATATTATCTTGGCTCTGCTCTTAGGTGCACATTTAAAATCATTCCGGAGTGCCACCTGATAAATCCTTTTGTAAAGACAAAAAAAGTGGTTTTTTTTATGGTAGTGGTACACTCCAACAATAGGGAGGCAGAGGCAGGCACACCAGTGTGTGTAGTGTGAAGCCTTAGGTTTGAGCACAGCACCATACAAACCCCTAGGAACTCCGGCACAGAGAAGGTAAAAAAGGATCAATAATTAAGGTCCTCGTCTTCTACCTAGCGAGTGTGAGGCCAGCCTGGACTCCATGAGACCTGCCTCAAACACAAAGACCTTCTTTCAGTATGAAAGTCAAAGTAAAGGGAAACATTATCTAAAACACGCTAGCACATGAGTGTCATCAAAGAAAAACCGTAATAACAATGTTTAATTTACCATGAAATTATGAACCTTAGATTTAAAGTGAATTGTCCCTCAGTCATATTTACAAATTCAAGTGCTTTGAATGGCCAGGAATAGTTATCATATTGAAAAGTTCAGGAAAAAAAAAACGTTTTGTTTGTTTGTTTTTGTTTTTTGAGACCAAGTGTCTCTGTGTAGCCCTGGCTAGCCTGGAACTTGGTCTGTAGACCAGGCTGGCCTCAAACTCAGAGATCCGCCTGCCTCTGCCTCCCTAGTGCTGGGATTAAAGGTGTGCGCCACCACTGATAACACGTTCTTGTCTTTACAAAAGGTCTTCTCAGATGGCACTCCTGAATGATTTTAAATGTGCACCTAAGAGCAGAGCCAAGATAATGTGGTCCAGTACTGACATGATTACAAAGCTGGAGAGAAGGCTGTGGCTCAGAGCACACACACGATGGCTCACAGGCATCCGTGCTCCAGTCTCAGGGGATCATCTGTTGCCCCCGCTGGCTCTGTGATTACAGGACGTGGTGCACAGACATACTTGCAGGCAAAATATCTATACACATAAATAATAATAAACATTAAAAAGTTACAGCCATAAGGGTAAACTTTAATCCACCTCTCTCAGTAGTAGGTGAAGCAGATAAGGTATATAATATGTGAACAATTAAAAAGTTCATATTTCATCAAATATGTAGATTCCTGATTCCAAAAACCAAAGAACACATTTTTTCCTTAATCACAGCTTATAAAATCCCGTCATTCACTAGCGCATAAGTGAAGTATCAATATAGTAAAGATTCAAACCATCAGAAGCCATGCACATTAATCACAGTAGAATGAAGGCATAACTTTAAAATTACTAAACCAAAAGAAACACTTGTTTGAGAAAGTTAAATTGATCTGTCAGATGGGGTCTCTAGCCCAGCCTGGCTCAAACTTCCTATGTAGGTAAAGATATCCCTGCTCTCCTTACCCTACTGCCTCCACCTCCCAAGGACTGGGATTACCGGCATGAATCACTAAGCATGGTTAATGTGGTGCTCAGAGGTTTATAGCCGGGACCTTCTATGCGCTAGGCAAGTGCTCTACCAACTGAACTGTGTTTCCAATTCTTTGTTTGGAGGTTTAAAAATATACTGTCCATGAACTAAGAAACTGAAGAAGTGGTAAACAGCACACATTTTTAGTCTCAGCATTCAGGCAAAGGCAGGAGAATGTCTGTGATTTCTAGACCAGTCTGGTAAACATAGCAAGTGCCACGCTGGTCATGGCTATACTGATAGGCCCTATATATATAAAAAAATAGTAATAGAAATTAGAGATGTATTAGAAGTGAACAATATGAAACATATGATATATAAAATCCTACGGAAAAGGCGAGATTTGGTCCAGCAACGAAGAGCCAATGCTCTTGTGGAAGATATAGACTCAGTTCCCAGCACCCACACGGTGGCTAGAAAGCACCAGGCACACATATGGTATACATCCATACATGCAGTAAAGTTCATAAAGTAAATAAATATTTAAAAATTATACACAATGCTGGAGAGATGGTTCTGCAGTTAACAGCAATAAACGCTCTTGCAGAGGACCTGCACCATTTGGACCGACAGCAGACAAATGGTGGCTTAAACCATTTGTAGTTCTAGTACCTGGGGATCCAACTCCCTTTTCTGGCCTTGCTAGGCACCAGGCACACATGTGGTGCACAGACACACATTCAGGAAAAATATTCATGCATGTAATAAAATTAAGATTAAAATTACATACAAAAACCGAATGCTGCATCTGAAGTGTCCCATAAGGACAGGAAAAGTATATACAGCCGCACAGTAGAACAGAACTCAGCAAACTACAGGATAAAAACTAATGCTGCCAGTGACCGTTCTCAGATACCCAGCTGTGTGGAGAACGCAGACACAGTAGAGAACTTATGCTATGGTCCCATCTACTATATGTGCAGGCACAGGCAGAAATTCATGGAGACAGAAGAAAGATAAAAAGAAGATACTGATTGGAAAGGGGACAAGAAGGAGAAGCCTGCTGGGTGCTAGAATGTTCTACATCTTGATCTGGGGGATGGGTACATGGATGTATCGAGGTATATAAACTCCTTAAGCCTTCTACTGAATACTACTTATATACCAATAAAAATGTTCAAAAAAAACCAACATAGGATGTGGTTAAAATGATGGGGGATAAATAGTCTTAAATATTTTTACTTGAAAAGAAGTTCTTAAGACTGAGAACGAAGTGAGCACAACCTGAGGACAGAAAATGCAAACAGGCCCAGTTTCCAGGAAGTTGAAGGAGGGAGCATGCATTAATGGAGCTATTCCCATTCGTCTGCACCCTCCCCTAAGAAACTGCCAAGCCTAGAAAGAACCCCTTCCTATCTATACACTCCTGTATGGTGTCCTCTCCTTTCCTCTGCTGCTACCCAGAATGCATCCCCATCTCCAGGACCCTGTCCCTAGCTCCTCACTGTGGCTGTAGAAGCTGGAGAAGCGGCCCAGGGCATCGCAAAGCTCTGTGGGAAGGAGCTGTCTGAGAGTGTGCAGGTAGCAGAGTGGCGAGACGGGCCAACAGCGTGGTGACAGCACCAGGACAGAAACTTCTGGGCCTGGGTCTTCTACAGAGAGCTCCTTTCTGGTCTCCTGTACCTGGTCTTCTTCCTAAGGAGCAGAGGGATGAGCCCATGAGCTCGCCTGCTGGGCCTGCTTTCCCGGTCTGCTGTTCCTCCCCTTGCCCTCACCTCCACTTCCTCTAGCCTCCATTCTTCCTGGTCCTCCTGCTCCAAGAGTTGCCTGTCGAGCTGCTGGAGCTGGTAAACGTGGAACTGGCGTTGCAGCTCCTCTGAGGTGCGCAGGCTCTGCAGCATCAGCTGGGGGAGGCGGTTGGGGAAGCAGAGGCCGATCTGCTCCAGCACAGATCCCTCCAGCCAGCTTGAGCCCAAGCTTAGGAGACGGTCAGCCATGTAATGCCTGCAGCACACACAGTTGGGCCAGGTCTCAGTGTGGGGGCCAGGCCCAGCCTTCCCCTTAAGAAGTCTCTGTATTACAGCTCACCAAAGCCACAGGATCCACCTTATCTCTACCAGCAGGCACAGTCAACACCATGCCTTAATTTCCCCACTCCTCCTCCTTCATCTCTCCTTAACTCAAATCTTTCCTTTCTCTGGTCTCTAAGTCTCCTGTTCCCAACCTCTCCAGAATGTGACTCACTGATAGAAGTGCTCAAAAGTAGTGGCCAGCTCTAGGCCAGAAAGGACCATGATGGGCTCCAGGTACCGCTGAAGCTGCCCCAGCATCTCCACTCCAGAGGCTCCACCAAGCAAACCACCCTGGATTTGTTGGTCAATGTGCCTAGCGAACTGCTCAGTCATCTGGGGACAAAAGAATGAACATCAGACAAGCCATGGACAGGGGATCACTGTGGGAAAGTGGAATGAAGGAAGCACAAGAGCAAAGGAAAAGGAGGGAAGAGGGCATGCCCATGACTGGTCCTTGGCATGACTCACGTGGGCAGCGGTGAGGAAGGATTGCTGCAGCAGGGCTCCGGAGAAGCCACTGCGCAGAGCCAGAGTAAAGGCTGCTCGAGGCCCAAACAGCTCCCAGCCTGCTCTCTGCAAGCGCTCATAGAGATTACAGTAACGAGGCACAAAGTCAGAGGCCCTCCAGGCTGCAGCCAGGAATCTGCTGACCTGAAGTGACAGAGTAAGAAGCGACATAAAGGAGTGACCACTTGTGCTCCATCCTGCCCGACAGACTTGAATCTGCCTACCTGTTCCTGCACCACACTCTGCCAGCACTGGGTGATGTTCCTAAGGCTGCTGCTGGGAAGGACTGTGGATGGCATGGGGCTTCCATCCTGGCTCTTACTGTTCTTGCTGACTGTGGAAACAGGGGGCAAGAGTGAGCTTCACTCCAGCCTGTGTGGACCTGGGGTCTTGAGTGTTTGTCTCCTGGAAAGGTCACCATGTTTCAGAGACCTAGAGAAGCTGCAGAGGACGGAGCTAGGTAGCCCCACAGTACAGACTCAGCTCAGCAGGCTGCAGTGACTCACGGGGCTGTGTGGATGGCTCAGAAGGCCCAGGAGGGGGTTCCACATGCACCAACAAGTGGCACAGGCGCCGAACTCGTGAAGCAAAGGATGCTGCTCGACTCTGGGAGCTCTGCACTTTCTCCCTCTGCTCTAAGTACCGGTCTAGCAGCCATCCCAGGGAACTTATGCCCTCAGCATCTGAAAGAAGTCAAGTCAGGAATGGGTTCTGTGGGAAGAGGGGTACAGGAGTTGAGGTACAAAAAGGAGGCAGAGCTCTAGTCCTTCCCCACCACAGTTGGCTTCTGCTGGAGCCGGGGAGCAGGGTAACAGGGTAGGGATGGTATAGAGGGGAAGATTCAAGTCACTCAGGGAGCAGTCCCTCAGATGGGAAGGAGAGAGGAACACTGAGGCGACAGGCCTTGAAGGACAAATACAGGAATTAAGAGGACCAAAATATCAACACAGGTGACCCGAGACTTGTGAGGGGCTGGTGTGGGAACCGGGTGTGGGATGGGGTGGTTACCGGGAGAGGTGATGTTCTGCACCAGCGGGCTGACCAGGGCCTCCCAGCAGGTCTTGCCCAGTGCTTGGGCGGCCTCGTCATCAGGGAGGAAGCGATCAGCAAAATTCTGCTCATGGCGCAAAACTCTGTTAAGTCTGGAAACAGAAAGCATATGCCAGATTAACGGCAGGCTCCCTATCTGCCAAAAGACAATTTCACTGAGGCCTCTGCACAAGTGCTGACCTACTCCCAAACAGGCTACTGGGGTCCTCCCCTGCTCTCGCCAGCACACTTGGCTGGTGGTCAATTTCACCTCAAGTGCTGGCTGCAGCTGCACTGCTCAGACTCCTGCTTCCTGCAGTGTCAGGTCCCTCCTGTGCTGCACCCACCTGGGACAGAGCTGCAGGAGGCGCCGGCGGTCCTCTGCTACGTCCTGGCTCCAGGCTTGTGCCCAAATTGTGTAGAAGAGACAAGTACGTCGACAGAGTTGCTCCCGGAACAATGGCCAGAAAGTGGGCTTGGGGCCCAGCACCTCCACACCCCGAACCCGAGTGTCGATGCCACCCTGCAGTATACACAGACTTCTCACCTGATCTACTCCGTACTCCAAAGATACGTTCTACACCCTGAATCCCCAAGATTTCTAGGCTATCTCCAAGCTGGCCAAGGAGGAGCCCTGGCTAATGTCCTGCTGAAGCTGTTGGAGAACCCACCCACTAAGGAGAGCCTGCGCTTTTTCCTGGGCCCACCTGCTGGCAGCGCTTTATGCGGATCTGGATGATGGGCCAGAAGCGGTTCAAGTTCTCCAGGAGGGTTACCCGGCTGGCAGAGGGCATCACATTTACCTGACAGGGTAGGAGAGAGGAGGCAGAGCTCACTAAGCAGTGAGGCAGGGCTGGACACAGCAAAAACATGCTGCTCTTACAGAGGACCCAAGACTGATCCCCCAGCACCTATGTTGGTGTTGTACAATTTCCTGAATCTTGCTCTCGGGATCTGATGCCCTCTTTGGTATTTAGGAGCACTTGCACTCACACATACACAGATATACACTTAGACACAGAACAAAAAGAAAGCAGAACAGAAACAGTGGAGCTGGAAGCAACGCCGACAGCAATCCAGACCAGCACAGCCCGTGTTCTTACTTGTGCACTGAACCCAGCTGCACTTCAAGTGGTGAGGCCTTCCCAGAAGGGACCAAGAGAGCCATTCCCCAGAGACTGGGTCTTCCCCACCCAAAAAATGAGGGACGAAAACTGACAAATGGGGGGATAGGGAGCACACAGTAAGGGGCGGTACAAGGGTCCCCACCGTGTTAAGTTCGGTGTTGATGCAGCTGACACTGTCACCCCCAAACACCACCACCCTGGCTGGCATGTAACTTGAGTCCTCACTGGCCACAAGCAGAGTCAGCTGCCTGAGGGAAGAGAAAGGAGTCAGTGAAAACTAGGGCCACCCCATCCTCCAGCTTCCTGCTCTAGCTCCTGACATGCCTGCCTTCCCCAGACCCTCAGCTTCCCCTTTATGTCCCTTCAAAGTGTTGATTTAAATCCCTAGATTCAAAGAAAAATTAATGCCATGCTGTGCACGTAACAGACATCCTCATGTCATAACTAGCAGGTTCCTCAAGGCCAACATGACATGGGACAATCATCTGTACACAGAAGCCCACCCCTTTCTATTTGAAACAGGTTACCTACCTGGCCACAGGTACCCTCACCAACCAATGGCAAGTCTTGAACACATGACAGTCTCTCTTCTTAACACTGAACATTCTCTACTAGATCACATGCACTTTCCAAAACCTTTTTTTGGTTTTTGGTGATGGTGTTTTGTTTTTTTTTTTTTTTTTTGGCCTCCAACCCAAATTTTCATGATAGCCTGAGTACCAGTTGAAAAAACCCTTGGATGACTTCCTGTTGTAGAATGTGGAACATCTGTTTAATGATGCAAAGATATGCTGCTTTTTTGTTCATTTCGTTTTTTGTTTTTTTGGTTTTTTTTTTGAGACAGGGTTTCTCTGTGTAGCAGCCCTGGCTGTCCTGAAACTAGCTCTTGTAGACCAGGCTCGTCTCCAACTCACAGAGATCTGCCTGTGTCTCTCCCAAGCGCTGGGATTAAAGGTGTGCGTTACTGTTACATTTAACTCTGTGAAACTGTGTTACTCTGTCTGTCTCAAACACCTGATGATCTAATAAAGAGCTGAATGCCAACAGCTGAGCAGGAGAAAGGACAGGCAGGGCTGGCAGGCAGAGAGAACAGAGACAGCAGAGAAGATGGAGGAGTGAGAAGAGGAAGAGAGGAGGACACCAGGGGCCAGCCACCCAGCCACACAACCAGCAATGGAGTAAGAAGGAAAGAAATGTATATAGACTAAAGAAAAATAAAAGCCCATGGGCAAAAGGTAGAAAGGTTAATTTAAGAAAAGCTAGCTAGAAATAAGATAAGCTAAGGATGGGCATTCAAAACAAAGAATAAGTCTCCCTGTATTTATTTGGGAGCTGGGTAGCGAGTCCCCAAAGAGCAAAGAGGGAAAAAAAATCAACTACAACTCTCCCAAGTTTCAGAACAAAGTTCAAAGTTCCTAATTCACAAACTCGACAGTCTGCATCTGCCTGGCTTCACCCTGACACTGGGAGGCACCCCTCATTCCACCTAACAGCATTTCTAAAAAATGCACACAACACAGCATCCTGTTTCTCCCTGGATGAGAGGCATGCTGCTTCTGCCTGGAGCATCACTGAGTTCTCATTATCTACCTAATTTCAAGTTCAAACTTCAGCTCAGTCAGCACATTGTTGAGAGAACCTTCTCTGATCCTCATTGGTCCCACAATCCTTTCTCCTGGCTCTCTCTCTCTCTCTCCCTCCCTCTCTCTCTCTCTCCCTCTCTCTCTCTGTCTCTCTCCCCTCTCTCTCTCTCTCTCTGTCTCCCCCCCCCACAGGCTCTTCCTCTTCACGTTGACCTGAATGGCTTTGCCTGGGTTCAAGAGCTCCTCCTACCTCAGCTTCCCAAGGAGCGAAACAGCCATGTCACTGTTCTTTGTGCAATTTCTCTGCTTCTTTTAGTCCCCGCCCTGAGACAGGGGTTCAATATGTAGCCCAGGCTTGAACTCTTGATCCTCCTGCCTCAGCCTCCTGAGTGATGAGATTACAGGCATGCACCATCAAGCCTGATTCTCTTGATTGGCTCGCTAGCCTGGCTCCCCAACTAGACTACAATTTCCTTGTATCTGATTGTCCTTGTACCTCCAGAGCCTGTACAGCACTTGGCACTCTTGACATTGAACAAACACTCATGGGAAGAACAGGTAAGTGAATTGTTGATCTCTGAGCACAAGATGGTGACATCTGTATCTGTCAGAATACCAGTATCTGGGTTCAGACAGTGAAATGTCTACACAGCACAGCAAAGACAGCCCAATGTGCCAATCATGCTTTCACTGCACAAAGTGAGTTTGAGAATGTTCCCAAGAACTGAGCTCCTAATGGAGCTGTGGGGCAATGCTTCTGGGGAGACACACTGGTGCACTTAACACACACATACAAACGGGTTCACACCTAATAAGAACACCACGGTGCATGTGCAAGGTGATGGAGTGGGAGCCGCTGTTGCCGTTGGACTCCCAGTAGGTCTTAGGGTTGCGGTCTGTCAGCTTGCTGGCCCGGTGTGGGTTGGAAGACACCTCCACCTTCTCCCAGCACTTGTCTTCCTTCACTTCCACACTGGAGCCTGGGGAAAGTGGGAAGGGGTGGGGAGACCACAGCATGGTCAGAGATAAGGAAAAGGCCTGGAGAATGGGAAGGGAGAGGAGATGCTGGGTGGGAACCCGGGGAAAAGTGGAGGAGGGCACCTACCCTGGCAGAGATGCCTGAGGAACACATCAAAGAAGGGGATGTTGATGGGTTGGTAGGTTCGTCTATGGTCTTCAATCTGGCCCAACACCATCTGCAGTCAGAACATGGAGCAGGGAAGGAATACAGAGGAGAAATCAGAAACATGCATGGAGAGAAGGGGGCCAGGAGGCAACAGAGCCTTCAACCCCTTTCTTGACAAATTCGGAAAGGACCACGTTGGAAAAAGTCAGGGAGCATGTGCCCAGATTTGCTGCCACTTCTGCCTCATAAGGATTCCAAAGAGACCCATGACGCCAGAGCCCAGCCCTTGCTTCTGGTTTACTTTCTCAGCTCTACACCCACAACCCCTCCTCACCTGAATGCAGCCAGCCAGAATACTTGAGGTGAGGTTACTATGGAGCTGGGCATATTTCTCACACTCTGTCACCAGGTCGCGAAGCTCAGAGGCCAGCAGGAGCTGTGCAGAGTGCTTGTCCATCACTTTGGAGAGGGCCTCTTTGGCTCCCAGGCAGCAAAGCACTACTGCATAATCTTTATGCATCAGAGCCAGGCGATGCAAGAAGCAGATCAGCTCCTGAGTCATCTGACCCAGAGAAAGAAAGAACAGAACGTGTCAGGGCAAGGAAGCACAATGGCAGAGACTGAGGAAGTCTGCAAGGCCAGGAAGGGTCAAGGAGAGTGGAACAGCACACTGAGGTGCTAGGACTCCAGAGCCAGCAGGCAGTTTGGGGTTTGAGTGGTTTCACAGGCTTCTTTCTACCAGCGCAGACGATCCCAAGAGCTAGCCTTTGTCTGACATCACTCCAGGAAGTTCAAAGACTTTAGGATGACATCAGCCTTCCTCTTCTTCTTCTCTAGTTCCCAGTGCACTCAGACCCTCAGACCTACACGCTCTGCTCAACAGTTACAGCCTCACTAGACACATGGTGCCCAACGCTTGCTTTCCCCCTCCAACCATTGCCAGGGCTCTGGTACCTCAGAGTCACTGCTTGGACCACTCAGGCAGTTGAGGCAGGGCTCCAAGATCTCATGCCAGGGAAGGACCATTGTCTCAGAATAATCCAGCAGTCGTGTCATGACCCTGGTAAGGGGACGGAAACAGATAAAGCTCCAGAAGTTCTTTAGTCCCTGTGCACAGGTGCCTGGACAGGCCCTTACCTGAGGACCGTGAGCAGCAGAGTTCTGTTGGGCCCCGGGGCATCAAGAGTCCGCAGCAACAGGAGGAAAGGCTGGGTTTCCTGCTGGAGGCGCTTGAGGAGAGGCCTCATGGTACCCTGAGGGCTGCCTTCACAGCACAGCACACGCTCCAAGTCCAGGAAGAGTTCTGCAGAAGGGCCTCCCACCAGAGATCGGATGAGTAACTCAGGGGATCCATCCTGACCCTGGGTGCTTGGGCTCTCCAGTGCTGTAGGCCAGACACACCATAGGGAAAATGTGCATGAGAGGCACCTTAGAAGTCAGTCAAACCAAGAAATGGACACCCTAGGAACCACCCCCTAAACTTTCTTCCCACATTGAGGATGTTTATATCATAGCTTATCAAAGTATAAGAACTTTTCTTTTCTGATCTCTAATGTTGACCTAACTATACTTGAAAAAAAAAGACAGTATAAGGAACATTGCTGAGTTAAATACAACACATTTCAAATCTCAGTCAGTTCCTTTTACTATTAAATGCTAGCTATAATAAGCAATACTCTTATAATGATACCTCCAAAGTTTGGAGGCTTTTGTTACACACACTCAAGGACACATGTTGCTTATTTCAGTGTCCATATGTCTTGGGTTTCACCTATTTTTTAAAACACAGAGGATTTGTTATGACATTAGCAGTCCTCCTTTGGGTCAAGAAGTTCTGCTTGGGGTCTAACTTGGTATGGTGTTGCACACTGATACTACTAACACTTGGGAGACCGAGGCAAGAAGCCCTTGAGTTTGAGGTCAGCTTGGGCCACATAACCTCATACATATTACACTCCTGACCCTGAAAAAATGTCTAGCTTGAACATTTAAGGTTTCAGTCATTTCTGGAAGAGTCCTGTATCCTTCAGTAAAGGACTGGTCACAGTGTGGCACATGTCACCTGTCAACAGAACATTCCCTCCACAAGGGTACCTGCTCGTTCAGGACTTCCCCGAGGCTCAGAGTAGCGGTTGAGAAGCATCATGAGGATGGTGCGTGTGGTGGGCATTGGCTCTGTCCCTGGTGCTATCCCCGAGTGCCTAAACAAGGTGTCTCTTAACTCTTGGGTTATGATCTGGTCTCCCAAAGTGTGATGGTTGCACAACAGCAGGTTGAGGAGAAGCAGACCATTTCTCACTGCAGAGGAGCACCTAGGAGGAAGAGGGCGACCCAAGAAGTCAACAGTGAATGCAAGAGGCAGGAAGACAAGCTAGGTTGTAAGGTGCTCTAGTGGTCCCTCTGAGGAAGAACTCCTGACTAATGGACCTTGAGCCACTACTCCCAATCCCATGAATAAAAGTTAGTTTTTCTGCCTTCCCTGGAAAACCCCTACATCAACCACATTGTCTCTCCTCCAGTGACATTCTGAGAAGGCCACCAGTGTTTACTCAAAGTGGACAACATAAGTACAATTTCTGCTGAGCACACGAGCCTGGGACATAGGAGAAGTGGGGCTTAGGGACAGAGCAAGGATCTAGAGTTTGGAGGGTAGTATCTGACCCCTCAGTGTTCAGCATCAGGACCACAGCTGCAGGGACACTAAGGAGCAAGCTCTCAGACCCTGGACGTGTAGCTGAGTCAATGCTGGCAAAGATCTCTCTGGTCATCTGGGTATCAAACAAAGGTTGGATGGAATCTCGGCTGGTCACAAAAGTGGGGATCTCTGAAGAACTGGTAATGGCTAGCATCTTGAGTGCCTGAAAGAGGAATGCAGCAGAGTTAGGGGTGAACAGAAGCATCCACAAAGGATATAGCACAGTGGTAGAGTACTTGTTTAGCATGTGCATGGCCCTGGGGTCAATACCCAGACCCTCCCCTAAAGAAGCTAGGAAGCTGCTGTCATCATCCTAGACATCGCGCTCTGGAGCTGGACTACTGGCAAACAGGGAAGATGGGGCCTGAGGGAATGGGGAGATGTGAGTAGGAAGGGAGTGGGGAAGAGGATGGGATAGCACAAGAGGAGAGGGGAGGGGAGGGGAGCAAAGAGGAAGTTGCAAACAGAGCAACTGAAGAATGGAAGAGTGGGTAGTAAATCCACAGGCTGATGCTCTCTCCCCTAGGCTCCCAACACCAAGGCTACCAAGCTGCCCTTTCTGATTCTTCACTACAACCTGCTGCCCTTTAACAGCCCCCGCTAACTTCTGAGGAAGTCCTTAAAGTCACACCCATCTCAATGACACCCACCCCTCTTTCCTGAGCTCCTCCTTTCACAGCCTCCCGGCATCCCACTTTCTGAATTTCTTTGCCTGGTCCTCAAATACAGTCCTTTTTCTCCTTTCTCTCCTCCCTCTTAGGCAACCTCATCTACTCCTGTAACACCAGCATCCACACAAATCTATGCCCCCAAGCTGTTCAGCTGTCTCACAAGCACAGTAGTGGGAATTATAGGAAAAGCACTTGTGATGGGAAATCTTATTTGCTGTTATTACAGAGGCAACTAAATTAAAAGCAAACATCATGCCTTAGAGGGAAGGCTGTCTCTCTGAAACAAATGCCCAGGAAATGAACTGGTCTAGAAGCAGCACTCGGGACAACTCAGGAGAGGCACAGGCCCTCCAAGCAAAGCTCTCCGCTTCTGATTGCCCCAGGGTAGCCCACACAGCTGGAGTCTACAGACTTCAAGCTACAACCAAAATGCTGTAATTCTGTCATGGGCAAGAATTTGAATTTAGGGGGTCTGGAGAGATGGCTCAGAGGTTAAGAGCACTGACTACTCTTCCAGAGGTCCTGAGTTCAATTCCCAGCAACCACATGGAGGCTCACAGGCATCTGTGGTGAGATCTGGTACCCTCTTCTGGTCTGCAAGCATATGACAGACAGAACACTGTATACATAATAAATAAATAAATCTTTTTTAAAAAATTAGGAGTAAATGCTATACTTTTGGTCATGCAATTTGAGGGGAATCAGAAAATATTTTTGCATATCGGTGGTCTAGATAATGTCTGGCTACTTTTGGAAGGAGAAGACCCAAATAACCCTGTAGTGGAACTGTGTCCTGGCCTTCCCAGATTAGCCAGCTCGGAGAGGACCTGTGATCTTGTCCATGTTGTGCCCACTGTACTGTGAGAGGCCACTGTCAGAAGGGCTCTGGATGAGGCTATATGCAGCCACGATGCCCACACCACATAGTGGAAGCACTTTGGTAGTGAGTGGTTAGGCAGCCAATCTTCTCAAGGTCTCTGACATGGCCTTCCTTCCCTGCTGTCTGGCCCAGGTGGCAGAGCAATGGCATGTTACCTTTGCTTCACACAAATCCAGGGAGGGATTATTTCTATACACGGGGTCCACTCAGCTTAAAAAGAAAAAACAAAAAACCACCCCCCCCCCAAAAAAAACCCTCTGTCATCTTATCTAGGATGCTAGTCTTGCAGACTACACCTACCAGTAATCAAGTGTGGAGGAGTCAACACACCTAAAAGCTAAACTCTTGTATTCTCAAGCCCCTGTTCCTGGAACACGCCCAGTTAGCAGCCCTCTCATGTGTCAGTCGGCTCCCTTCACCACGGGGCTCCAGGGATTGAACTGGGCTGCCAGGCTTGGAAACAGGCTCCTTTACTACTAAGCCACTCACAAGGACAGCGTGGACCACATGGCGGTCACTACTGCTTGACCAAGTTCCAACATTCTGACTCTTCAGATCACTAGTCTCCAGCACCTTTTACTTTCACTTTTAATGATCCTTGCTATGTGTTATGGAAGTTCCCTTGTGCCTTTTCTTTTGGGAAATTTTGTGTGGGCTTTGAAGGATGAAAACGCATAAAATGGCAGCCTCTTTAAACAAAATGAATTCTTTGGAAATAATTTCTGCTACTGTGGAACCATACTGTTAGTTCCCAGCTCTGAGGCAGCAGTGGCCAGCCTGCCTCAAGGGCAAGGGAGGAGCTATGTCATCGCCTGCCACTGGGTGCCTTCCCACTGTCAGTTTTCCAACCACCTTAAAAGTGCCCGACTGTCACTCTTGTTTCTCTTGCCTTTCTCGTCTCTTCCAGTCCCTCTCTTGTCGCCTGCCTCTCATGGACTCTGAGGCCTTTTCTTCTTTCACTCCCCCATTCCTCCACCCCTCCCAATACCTGAACTAACTCCGTGGCACGGCATGTTTTTATTCTTTCACGTATAGCGTGATAACTCTGCCTGTTCCCACACAAGTTAACACCAAGCCACTAGAAAATTTAGATAGTAACATATGCCTGATAAATCAGGTATACTTGATAATCAAGATTTATAAATTCTAAGGTCTACTCAGGCTCACAGTAACATTTGTCTAGTTTCTAGTTTGTTCACTTTTAAGCTTTAGCTATTTGGATAAACCAAGCCATGTAAAAAACTGCAATATTCTGGTCCCCGAAAAAGTCCTTTTCCCAAGGTCAGGCATTAGAGAAAAGCCCCCATTCTCTCAGGGGCTTGAAGAAAGTTCCTGCTTGCTAAAAAGGGAGTCATTCTTATCTCTAGCAAGAAGAATTTGTAGACCACCATTAAGATATGACTAGTGGTGCCTATTAACTTGTCAACCCTGATCACAAGCCACACCCGGCTCACATGCCTCCTTTCTCCCATTTAAGCCTATGTCCAATTATAGACTATAAAAGATGTAGCCTTGGGCTAGAGAGATGGCTTAGAGGTTTAGAGCACTGACTGCTCTTCCAGAGGTCCTGAGTTCAATTCACAACCATCTTAATGAGATCTGGTGCCCTCTTCTGGTCTGCAGGGATACATGCAGGCAGAACACTGTACATAATAGAGCTGGTGACTCCAGCACTATTGAATATCATTCCTTTTTGTTCTTGTTTTATTTCTCAAGACAGGGTTTCTCTGTGTAGCCCTGACTGCCCTGGAACTCACTCTGTAAACCAGGCTGGCCTCCAACTCACAGAGATCCACCTATCTCTGCCTCCCAACTGCTAGGATTAAATACGTGCACCACCACTGGCCAGCTTAAGTATTATTCTTAAAAACTCCATTGTGCCTTTCTCCAGTCATGCACTCAAGCTCCAAATCCACGCAGAGCCCATTCTTAAAGCTATCTGTGTTTTCCCACTTAGTCTAAGTCAGTACAGTGGATTTCCAAAGTCAATGGCCATCCTCCCCACCTACCTGTCTTACTCATTGCTCTCTCCAGTTCTGCCCAGTGTACTCACCGCCAGTCCTGCCTGCTGTACCAAAACCGATGTCTTATATTCTTGCATGCAAACCAGCACAGCGTAGATGCCACCCTCCCTGGCAAAGAGTGGACGCCATTCGTGCTTGGTCATGAGCAGGTAAAGGAGGCGTAGGGCCAGCACCACCACCATCTTCTCTCCCACCTGGCTGGTCAGCAGCTCCACTAGTGTCTTCACTAGCTTCTCTCTGGGAAGAGAGAAGACACTGAGATTCCCCTTCCCAAGAAACCCTGCCTAACTTTCCTGACATGATGCTCTCTGACCCCCTGCCAACTCCATCCATCAAGATTCAGTCTGCTCTTCTACCCACAACCTGTCTCCTGACTTTAGTCTCACTCCTGAGCCCTCCCCTCTGCAGTCTAACTGCTCCCCAGTTTCTCAATTCAAATGAATCTATAGATTGAATATACTTCTAATCAAATGTCTTAAAAGTTAAAAAAAAGAAAAAAATGGCAGGTAGATTCAGGAAGAGGGGGAACAGTACATAGGAATGGTCAATGTTTGTTTGGAAAAAAATCATAGTAGCTTTATTCCTAGTTAGTCAAATAAAACCAAAAGACTCTGGAGTGAACACAGGGGCCAAAGAGACGAGGAAACTAAAGAAGTCTCAGTCAGTGAGCAAGAATGGACTACTGAAAAGTGGATGGTGGAGCTGGGCATGGTGGCTCATGCTGCAATCCCAGCATCTGGGAGACGGAGACAGAAGAACTGTCAAGAATCCAAGGGCAGGGGCCTGGAGAGGTGGCTCAGAGGTTAGGAGAACTGACTGTTGTTCTGGAGGTCCTGAGTTCAATTCCCAGCAACCATATGATGGCTCACACCCATCTATAATGAGATCTGGTGCCCAGAACACTATATATATATATATATATATATATATATATATATATATATATATATATATATATATATAATAAATTTAAAAAAAAAGAATCCAAGGGCAGCCTTAAGCACAGTGTGATAAGCACACTTTATCTCCAAAAGTTAAAAATGCAAAAGAATAAAATCAAAAATCCTTCAAACAAAGAACAAACCCACCCTGATGTTGCTGGGGTTGTAGTTCAGGGACAGAGCGTGTACTTGGTGAGTGTTAAGCCTTGGGTTCAGTTTCTAGCACCAAGAAAGACAGTACCCTGCTACCTCTTGAAAGAGAGGTTAGGCTTGCTTCATGCCATTTGCAAAAATAAATTTGCAGTTAAATTTGAAATGAACATAAAAAACAAAAAAAGAAATAGATATTAGAAAAATAATAAAATATTGTTCAGAGGCTGGATGACTCAGTTCGTGAAGCACTTGCTTGACGAACATCAAGACTTGAATCTAGAGCTCTGGAACCAACGTAAAAAGAGCTGGGCATTGAGGAGGCAGAGACAGGGGACCCCTGAGCTTGAGGCTGGGCAACCAGTCAGGCCAAATGAGTGAGGTCTGGCTTCAGTGAGCGACTCGTTCTCAGAAACTAAGATGAAGAGAGATTGAGTGAGATGCCAACATTTGACCACCATGTGCCAAAAAAGCATCCTGGAATAGAATGGACCTTTCTTTTACATTTTTATTTTTAATTGTGTGTGTGTGTGTGTGTGTGTGTGTGTGTGTGTGTGTGTGTGTGTGCTGCGTACATGCACATGTGTGCAGAGGCCAGAAGAGGGCATTGGATCCCCTGGAGCTGGAGTTTACAGAAGGTTGTGAGCCTCATGATGTGAATGCTTTGAGCTAAATTGAATATCTTTAGCCAAGAATGGACTTTCTTTCTTTCTTTCTTTTTAATTTTTGAGACAGGGTTTCTCTGCATAACAGTCCTAGCTGTCCTGGAACTAGTTTTGTAGACCAGGCTGGCCTCAAACTCACAGAGATTCACCTGCCTCTGCCTCCTGAGTGCTGGGATTAAAGGTGTGTGCCACCAACGCCTGGCCAGAATGGACTCTCTTAATAGGACAAAACAGGACTGGGACTGAATGAGCATGTAATCAAACCGGGTTCTCTGAATGTGGCTGACATGGGGGCTGACTGAGAAGTCATTGACAATGGCACTGGGTCTTCTTTCTCTGCATGTACTGGCTTTCTGGGATCCTGTTCTGTTTGGATGCTCACCTTCCTAGACCTGGAGGGAGGGAGGAGGAACTTGAACTTCCCACAGGGCAGGAAACCCTGACTGCTCTTAGGACTGGAGAGGGAGGAGGAGAGGGAGGAGGGAGAGTGGGAGGGTATTGGGAGGAGGGGCGGAAGTGGAAATTTTTATAAATTAATAATAAAAAAAGTTGAAAACTATAGCAAACTAAAAACTTTAGCACACTGAAAGACACTACAAACGAGATTAAGAGGGAAACGATACGAGCCAGAGAAAATGTCCAAGAGAAACACTGATAGAGCAAGACATGGAGGCTTATGTCTGCAATCCTAGCTAGCTGTAATCCCAACTCTGAGATGTGGAGGTAGGGGCATACAAGTTCAAGGTCAGTCCAGGCACTGCAGTATGAGACTCTGTCTCAAAATATAACTCTCCCTTTCATGGAAAAAACAAAGAACAAAACCAAAATGTTGGTTGTGAGCCAGAGAGCTGCAAGTCCTAAGAGTGAAGGCTAGCCCTTGTCACACTGTGGTGAAGGCTAACCCTTGTCACACAGTGGGGAAGGCTAACCCTTGTCACAAAGTGGTGAAAGCTAACCCTTGTCACACAGTGGGGAAGGCTAACCCTTGTCACACCGTGGTGAAGGCTAACCCTTGTCACACTGTGGTGAAGGCTAACCCTTGTCACACCGTGGGAAAGGCTAACTCTTGTCACAAAGTGGTGAAGGCTAACTCTTGTCACACAGTGGTGAAGGCTAACCCTTGTCACACAGTGGTGAAGGTTAACCCTTGTCACAAAGTGGTGAAGGCTAACCCTTGTCACACAGTGGGGAAGGCTAACCCTTGTCACACTGTGGTGAAGGCTAACCCTTGTCACAAAGTGAAGGCTAACCCTTGTCACACCGTGGGAAAGGCTAACCCTTGTCACACAGTGGTGAAGGCTAACCCTTGCCACAAAGTTGTGAAGGCTAACCCTTGTCACACCGTGGGGAAGGCTAACCCTTGTCACACAGTGGTGAAGGCTAACCCTTGCCACAAAGTTGTGAAGGCTAACCCTTGTCACACAGTGGCCAAAACAGGTGAGACAGCTGGGAACTACTCAGAGAAACAACCCAAGCAGAGACCCTCTTGGAAGGAGCACAAGACCTGACCTACCTCATCAGACCCTTATGATAACCACACCATGAACCATAAAGTGCGCAGCTGTTTCTGTAGTCAGACGTCACTCTATTTGATACAGGGCCAGCCTCAAACTCTCTGTTCTTCTGCCTCTGCTTCCCAGGGCGAGGATTAGAGACATGCGTCACCACACCCAGCTACAAACCAGGACTGGTCATTAATTACTTAATCTAACATGGATGATACCTTTGAACAAGGTAAAACAGAAGTTGGAATGTTCACCAAAGTGTTAGCTGGGTATCCCTGTAAAAAAAAGCCTTTTTGGATAATTTTTATCTAATTCTGTCTATTCGTCCTTCCCTCCTTCCTTCTTCTTCCTCCTCCTTTTTTTAGACAGTGTCTTTCCATGTATTCTTGGCTAGCCTGAAACTCACTAGCCATGAACTTGCAGGATTTGCCTGCCTTTGCCTCGAGGCTAAGACTATAAGCCTTCTTATACTTTTTTACCTTCTTATACTGAGTAGTGATTCTCCTGTGGTCACAAAAATAAAGCTAACATGGTTTAAAAACAAACAAAATATTTAACACAGATAAATAACTTAAGAATGCCTTTAAATCTTTAAGAAAAAAAGGAACAGCTCAATAAAAAAAATGGGGGAAAGGTACAATATTACATAAACAGGATATTTATGGAGGTAGAAACAAATTCACACAAATACGCCTAATGTCATCAGAAGTTAACAGAGACAGCCACTGATGAGTCAAAATCTTGCTGACTTGGGCCTCCCAGATGGCCCAGGGGGTAACGACACCTGCTGCCAAGTCTGATGGCCTGAGATAGAGCAGCAGTCACATGGCGGAAGGAGAGAACCAGCTTGCTCAAGTTGTCCTCTGATCTCCACATACATGCCACAGCACGCACGCACGCACGCACGCACGCGCGCGCGCACACACACACACACAAAACATGCCATCCGATCCATTAGAAAGCAATACTGTGCTGGCCAAGGTGTGGGAAATGCGGACAGCAGAGCAGTGCACTTGAAGGTGGTGGCAGCCACATCATAGTTCTGTGCAACAGTGAAAGCAATGACTGACACCAGAAAGTCCTCTAAAGACACTGGCTGGGGACACAGAAACGCCACAGAGGAGTGTGACCACAGACACTAACACACAAATACAAATACATGACATGCAATTTCCCAAATAATACACACAATTTTTTTCTTTTTTCTTTCTTTTTCTTTCTTTTTGGTTTTTAAACAGCCCTGGCTGTCCTTGGACTCACTCGGCAGACTGGCTGGACGCGAACTCACAGCACTCCTCCTGCCTCTGCTTCCTAAGTGTTGGAATTAAGGGCATGCGCCACCACCGCCAGGCTAGTACACAATTTTAATGTTTCTATGCATCATGTTTTTTAAAAATCTAATTTATACCTTTAAAATATTATAAAAATCTTTACAAACTAAAATTACCTATGTTTTAATATTTATTTTAAATGTCTGATTGTACGTGTGTGACTCTGTGGACAAACACACTCGGGGCAAGTGCTGTGGAGCCCAGAGGAAAGCATCACAGCCCCTGGAGCAGCAGTCACAGACGTTTGTGAACTGCACGAGTGGGTACTGGGAAGCAAACTCAGGTCCTCGGAAAAGCATCTCTCTAGTCCCTACAATGCAGTGACATAGGTGGCCTAGGGTACATCTGACAATGGAGAAAGAAAGGGACATTGTTCTGTTACAAACTGTGGTCCAGGCCGGTACCCCTTCAAACGTACAGAGCTACCTCCTTCCACTCCTCCCCCCACCCCTTACTAACCCACTCTAAGTCTTTCTCTTTCTTTCCAGGCTAACTCAAATTTGTTTGACTTCTAACTTCTGTGATTACAGGTCTGTGCCACCACACCCCAGCAGGGCTTTCACTCAATCTTCCTTCACAGGAACCGTTTTAAAAACGAGAGTGTACTTGTGTAATAATGAAACCAGAAGACACTTGAAAAATAAAGAGAAAGAAGGAACAGAAGAAAAAGAAGAGAGAAAAAAACTTTTTAGACAAGGTCTTATTATGCAACCCAGGCTGGCCTCAAGCTCATCCCCCTGCCTCAGCCTCCCAAGTCCTAGGATTAGACTTGTGCCACCACACTTGGCTTAAAAAATTTTTTAAAGAGAAAGCAGTAGAGCCAAAGGCCCCAGGTTTGGATCCTCGCTCTGCTATCTGCAGAATTCTGAGCTTTTTTCATGTAAACTATAATAGTATATAATTATATTTAATTATATATATTAAAATATATAATAATTTCATTTTCATGAGCTGAATTCTCAGTTTTTCACGTAAACTATAATACTAATATTACTACAGGACTAATGGCATCATTGTTTCTATGGTGGCAGACTGATTTAATGAGCGCACGCATGTAAATGGGAACATTCAAAGAGCACGCTATCACCCAGTCTTTGGCTCCACGGCTCCTCAGACCCCACATTTCCTTCATCCCCCGCCTTTCCACCTTTTGATTTCATTACTCCTTCCTTCCCTCCTACCATCACCCTGAACAGCTACAGCTTCAACCCAAACCTCTTCCCTCAGCAACATGCTAACCTCAATGTTCTGTCAGGACGGACCAGCGGGTGGTCCCGCTCAGTGACCTCCTCCACAGCCTGGGAGAGGGCACAGAGCCCCGAGAGCTGCAGGTCTATGTCCAGGCTGGAGATCTGCACAGTGGCCAGGACCGCTGCCACATGCTGATCCAGGGCGCTGCGTGGACCAGGACCCCGCAAGGCTCTGGCCATTTCTGTAATTAGTGAGGGAAAGGCAGTAGCTAAAACAACGGTTACTCCTCCAAGCGGACGTTTTTATAGTCAACCCCGGTTCTGTTAGCAATGGTGTTCACCACTGCAGCTCAGCACTCCTGGCTGAGCCAGAGCACGTAAAAATCTAGTCACACCCAAGGTGGAGATGCCTGTGAAACCAACTCTTCTCTTCCCTTCTCTTTCTGAAGAAAGGGAGCTATCAGTTATAATCACGTCCAGGTGGAGACACGTGTGTGCTTTCAAGGCTTTTCTGCCAAGTAAGGGCCCTTCCTCCATGGTTCTCCCTCCACCCTACCCACTTCATCTGGGCCAATGCATGTCTTGTTCTAATGCCCTTGCCTTCCCCTCCCAGAACTCAACTCACCAGCAGCTGCCTCTTGTGTTTCAGGAGACAGGGCCATCCCCTCTGTCACCAGAAGCTGACTGAATAGCTGTGAGTCACTCTGGGCTTTGGGGGACTCAGTCTTTGCACCGGCAGGCTCTGCCTCTGCCTTTGAGGGCTCAGTGTTGGCCTTGCAGGACTCAGCTTCTTCCTCTGAGAAGCTGGCTGCCGACTTTGACTCCTCCCCTGGCTCCGGGGAACAGGAGTGACTCCATGAAGAAGACAAGCTGCTCAGCTCCTCAGGCATCAGTCCGTACTTGGTGTAGATTTGGGAGTTGAGCAGGTCACAGAGGTTGCTGCCCTCAAAGCGCTTACTGAGAACCTGCAGCACCCCCTCAGCCACCTCTATGGGCACAGAGATCTCACCGAGGGCTTTTTCACCCAGGGCCTGTCAATCCAAAGGGTATTCGTTTCAGGGAGACACAAAGTGCCTAGGAACACCATGGGAAGTGTCCCCTGCCATTCGCTCCTATCTCCTACATGCCAGACCCTCAAAGCATGCCTCCTTCATTAGTGGAACCTCCACAGGTTCCTTCAACTATTAGCTCCCCGTACCACACACACCCCCAGGTGACATTCCAGTTAGAATTTCCCCCAGAGTGCCAGCTCTAACCCACCACAGCCCTCAACCCAGATACCTCAGGCTTCAGGTACCTTATCCAGTTTCTCACGCAAATTCTGGAAAATCGGCTGCTGCTCACACAAGTCTAACTTCTTGATGAAGAAAAGTAGTTCCCACCACTCTGCCTGGGTCAGGCATCCTGATTCCTCACTTTTCTGGGGCTCCGGCTGGAGATATGGCAGTGAGTACAGGCCATATGGAGGTTTCCGGTCCCAGGAGTGAAATGCTAAGGATGTAGGAAGAGTCAGTTTCTGAACCTCTGGGGCAGGCCCCACTCAGAAATGGCTCAGTGCTAACCAGTGCCCCTTGGTTCTGAAACACACTACCCACGACCTCTCCAAGGCTCACCTGTGCCTAATACAGTGGCCCCTTCTCTCTTCTCCACAGCTGCTGCAGCAGAATCCCCAGTAGCCTCCTTAGGCCCCAGGATCTCCAGCATGTGCCAGTGTACCCAGTAGGTGCGGCCAGTTGACTGCCAGAAGACCTGGTAGAAGGGAAGGGTTGAGGGGACTCAGCCCTCTGACCAGACAACAACTGGCTAGGCCTACAGAAATCACATGACTAACGGCTTCCTGACAACATGGGGGGGGGGGGCGAGTGGGCCCTGTCTTTTCTCCTTCATGGTCTCTACTCCCACACTCCTTGGCATCCTCCCTGCTGACAGCAAGGGGGCATCTCAGCATATTATATTCTGCTTCCTGAGTTCCTGTGACCTCACAGCCCACCTACGCCACCAAACCTTCTCTGCCCTCTTGTGTACGGATTCTTGTTTTAATAACCACTCCACATCTGGGGGATTTCTCTTCATCATCACCATCACCACCACCATCATCATCTATGGGTCTCTATATATATCCTGGCTGTCCTGGGACTTGCCATGTTGAACAGGCTGGCCTCAAAACTACAGAAATCTACCTGCCTCTGCCTCTTGAGTGCTGAGCTTAAAGTCATCCCACCACACCTGGCCCTCCTTTATTTCTTTTTGTTGTTGAAACAGGGTCTCATGTAGCCAAGGCTAGCCCTCCAACTTGCTATGTAGCCAAGGATAACTTTGAACTTCCAATCCCCCTGCCTCCACCTCTCCAGTGCTGAGATTACAAACATGAAGCATTCCTAGCTTTCTATGGTGCTGGGGATTGAACCCAGGGCCTCAGCTACGCTAGGCAAGCACTCTATCTACTGAGCTGTATTTTCAGGCTATGCCCGCCACTGTTTGACCCCCACCTGCACAGGGGGCACACCATTGTTGCTCTGCTGGAACTCGCCCTCATCACCAGCACTGATTTCCTCGTAGTCATCGAGGATCCGAACTCGCATGCCAGGCTGCACTGTCTGCTGAACATATTCACCATAACCACTACGGCTAGAAAATTCAGAGCGATGGCGGAAGGACCGCCCTTGCTTCCTGGGAGTAGTGACAATGGTGGGCAGTAACAGTGGAAGGCCTGAAATGCAGGGCTGAAAGATGGACCGGGGTGGCCGGGGTGGCAAAGTGCCCTGCTCACTAAGGTTCCGGGCCCAGCCCATGCTCTGCACCAGCTCTGAAATGAGGCTGCCCACTGCCATACTGAACTCTAGCTCCCGCTGCCCCAGGTTCTTTTCCTTTATAAGACACGGAGTGCTTTGGTCTCCAGCTCCTGGTTCTGGACTATTATTCAGCTGATCCAGCAGGGAAGTGACACACAGGTAGCGCTTCACCAGGGAGAAGAGCAGCTTCCCAGGGATCTGCAAGACACAAGCCTTGGTTTGAGTCCTCTCCTGCTCTGCCACCTCCTTGCCCCTCAGTATCTTCCTCTACAGACAAATGAGGAGCCTCACTCCTCGGCCTGCACTTTGCAAGTTGATCTGTCTAAGAAACATGAAGAATTACCTTTTAAAAAGTGTTTATGTACAGGGATAGTTTGCCTGTATGTATGTCTGTGTAGGGTGTTTGTAGCTAGTGCCTGTGGAGGCAAGAAGAGGGTAATCAGATCTCTTGGAACTAGAGTTACAGATGGTTGTTAGCTAATATATGAGTGCGGGGAATTGAAACTGGGTCCTCTGGAAAAGCAGTCAGTGCTCTTAACCACAGAACCATCTCTCTAGCTGATAAAGTAATTATCTTAAAACACAGATTCATGTACTTGCTTTTGTGTATATTTATGTGTGTTGTTTGCATTGTGACACTCATGTGTGGGGGTACATGTGCATGTGTGCACACAAGTGAAGTAGCCCAAGGTAGACATCAGGTATCTTTCCTGATCACGTTTCACCTTACATACAAACCCTCTCCCTGAACCTAGCGCTCCCCATTTTAGCTGATCTGGCTAGCTCTTTCACTTGCTGGCTGGACTGGAGGCAGGCTGCCATAAACCACCCAGCTTTACGTGGGTTCTAAAAATCCTAACTCTGGTTGGTATGCTTCCCCAGATTCTAGCCTTAGCTTCTGGCATCAGAAATCCTCAGTGGGAGAGGTTGACCCTTTACTCTGACCAGCCCTGCAGGGTGCTCAGGTGCTAGCCCACAGTCTTGGATACAACTTGAGAAATAGTGCGATGTACCCAGGATTCCTGCACAACCGGCTGAGTACCTGAGGAAGTTGGATGCCCTCAAAGGCCATGCAGCGCTCTTCAGTGGAGGTGCTCTCTGCAAACAACGCTAGTAAGGTGTAGCGGCTGTCAAAATCCATGTGCTGCTCGATGCCATCTTGCTGGCTCAGTGACAGAAGGACGTGAGCCCGACTCCCTGTAAGCCACACGCAGTCCAGATCTTCTCAATCCCCATTGCTTTTCCCTGCCTATTCTAGGCTTTCTCCTTCCCCAGAAGCTTTTAAACTTCTCTGTGACTGAGATCCAAGGCAAGAAATACACTTTATATGTAACCTAGCACAAACATAAACACACACAGAACTGAAACATAACACCACATTATTAAACTTAAAATTACTAAACTCAGGGCTGGAGAGATGGCTCAGAGGTTAAGAGCGCTGGCTGCTCTTCCAGAGGTCATGAGTTCAATTCCCAGCACCCACATGGTGGCTCACAACCATCTGTAATGAGATCTGGTGCCCTCTTCTGGCTTGTAGGCATACATGCAGTCAGAACACTATATATACAATAAATAAATATTTTTTTAAATTATTAAATTCTGTGTATTGATTATTGATACAAACACACCCCCATTTTTTCTGTTTTTTTTTTTTTTCTAGACAGGGTCATACTATGTAGCCCTGACTGTCCTGAATCTCTCACCAGACTAGGCTGGTCTTAACTCACAGGGACCCAACTGCCTCTTCCGAGTACTAAGATTAAAGGCATGCACCCCTATACCAAACTGTGTACAGATTTTTTTTTAAGTTGGCTGTAACCCCTCCCCATACTAATATTATAACCAACTAATACATCTCAAATACTCCACAAATGCCAGTCTGCCCACTTTACTCTCTGCCACACACAGAGCGACAGATAAACCCCACATCTTTTTGTCCTCTGTGTACAATCTATTATGTTTCCTTTACCTTGAGTTGCTACTTATTAGTAATGGTTGGGAACTGTCCGCCAGCTCTTTCCTTACTCTCGGTGGCCCCTTCTCTCCCTGCTACCCCTGCCCTCATCACTTTCTCTCACCAGCATCATGGGCTGCCAGGGCCTGCAGCATCTTGCCCGCACTCCGACGGATCTGAGGCTCAGGATTGCACAGCATGCGCATAAGCAGATCGAGGGCTCCGGTCTCCCTGAAGACTCCGGCAAGGGGCCCAATGCTGGCATAGGCACTCAGCACGTGGACAGTGTGGAGCACAGCAGCCACTAGGCTTGAGCTCCCACCTTCTGCCAGCTGTCGGGTGGCCCTGCGTACCAGTGCCCGCACATCGGCCTCCATCTCTGCCACTGCCAGCTCATCCAGGTCTCCTGGATCTTGTGGGAAGCTTCCTAACTGTCCAGCAGGATCATACTGAGGTCCTTTAGATAGTGTTCGCTCTCGCAATAGCATGGGGCAGTTGGCACAGACCTCTGGGGCTGACAGCCACATGAGGAGGTGCTCTGGCTTGTCTTCCTCCCCGTTTACTTTGCCCTCTTCTCCACACCTAAGGACACGCCATCGGATCAGGTATTCAGGATGTCCATCATGTCCAGGCCTCTGTCGAATGAGCTCTTCAGGGTATGCCTGCAGCTGGGGCCCCAGGGGTACCATAAGGGTCCCTGCTCGTTGTTCCCCTACCATCCTGACCTCCTGGAATACACAGGGAGAAAGATAGGCAGAATGTGAAAGAGGAAACCACACATAGAACATGATGGGATGGTGCAGCAAAATGAGGTAGGTGGTGACTGGTGGGCTGCGTGACGAAATTTAGAACACAGGCAGAAAAGACAAAGTATAGGACGGGATAAAATAAGCAGCTATATTTATATAGGATATAAATCCCATGAGAGAAGACTACAGTGAAAAGAGCAAGGAGATGAAGCATGTCAAGAATGGAAGAGGGCTGGGGCTAGAGCTCAAAAGTGGTGGCCCTGCCTAGCGTGTAAGAGGCTGAGCACTGGGGGAGGGGCTATGGGTACTGAAGAAATGGAACAGGGGTTAAGAGCACTTGCTGCCAGGTTGGAGAGATGGCCCAGAAGTTAAGAGCACTGGCTGCTCTTCTAGAGGTCCTGAGTTCAATTCCCAGCAACCACATGGTGGCTTACAACCATCTGTAATGAGATCTGATGTCCTCTTCTGGACTGCAGGCATACATGCAGACAGAATATTGTATACATAATAAATAGATAAAATCTTTAAAAAAAAAAGAGCACTTGCAACCATATGACATCTCATCCCAGGATCAGTACCCAGCACCCACGTGGCAGCTCAAGACCATCTGTAACTCCAGTTCCAGAGGTCTGACACCCTCTTCTGACTTCCAAAGCACTGTATACACATGGTGCACATACATACAGAAAGACAAAACACTCATTCACATATTTATTATTATTTATTTTTAACAAATATTTATGTTTATTATATATTATATATGATATGCGTGTGTATGTCTTTTGTATGTTTGTGTACCCCGTGCTTGCCTGGTGACCTCGGAGGCCAGAAGAGGGAATTAGATCCCCTGGAACTGTAGTTATAGATGGTTGTCAGAACTATATGGATGCTGGGCACTGAATCCAGAGCTTCATGGATGCTAGGAAAGCACTCTACCAACTGAACTACAGCTTCATCCCATAAATCTCTTATTTAAAGGCTATGAATTTCAGCATGGTGTGCTGGCACATGCCTATATTGATATTCGGAAGGCTGAGGCAAGAAAATCACCATTTTGAAGGTAGGCTGGGCTACACAGAAAGTTCCAGGCAAACCCTAACTACATAGTATTTTAAAAAACGAAAACGAAACTGCACATAGTCAAGCCCGGAAGTGCTCAGTAAAAGTGTATTACTACATAATCTAATACTATTCTTTGATGGAGACAGTAGGCAGCAGGCAGCAGATGGGAATGGGCATTAAGGCAGACTATTAATGGGAATACAATAATGAGAACGAAGGTTTGTGTGATTTGAAGCAGTGTAGGAGAGTAGAATGGAAGGCACACCGCGATGAAGAAATGGTGGTCAGGGCAGGCTGTCATGTCAGGGTACACAGAAAGAAGAAAGGAGGAGTCAAGTAAGACGTGAGCCTCTATGGGGACGGATCCACTTAGCATGGAAGGGAGGCTAGGAGATAATCATCGATGCCACAGCGGCTGTTCATTAGCACAGGACCGAGTCAGTTACCCGCTTCGCCTGGGGGGGGGGGGCGGCATAGGAAGGACCTAGACCAGGAGCGTCCAGACCGGCCTGAAGGTGACGACTGGCCCCAGGGACGGAACAGAAAGCAGCGTGACCGCGTCCGCCAGTGCTAGACTCCAGAGGCGGAGGAGCCGGCCCAGCACCGCGCTGGGAATGGCCTGGGGGTGGGGGTGAGGATGGCGGGCGCGGTCGCGCGAGCTGACAGGACCAGCGAGACCCCGCTTGGAGAGGGGGTGAGGGATTTGAGGCTGGGGAAGAGGCTGGGGAAGAGACCGGTCGGCGCAGAACTCTCTTACCTCTCACCGCCCGGCTCGACCCTCACTGGCACCCAGCAGCGGGTTCCACAGCTCGGCCCGCCTCCTCCACAACTCCTTTCCGGGTCACATGCCAGGTACACGCACAGGCCCGGCGGCTACGGGTCCCACCGTGGCCCACTACGAGCGTGGCAAAACGGCGCGTGAATGGAGCATGCGTACTAGCCGGGGGAGTCCGCAGCCAGTGTCCCTTCCAGCTAGTCAGGTGTGAAGCAACCTCTCTCCACTGGGGGTCCATTTTCCTCATCCACCTATGGTTAGCACCCACTCCTGGATTACTAACCCATATTCCCACCACCCTATGACCTTTCAATGGTTTTTGTGTTCTTAAGTTTCCCAGCACTACCCAAACCCTGCAGTAGGTATTGCTAGTTCTTCCACTCTGACTTTTAGGTAAAACCACTGAACTGCCCTGAGCTGCTAGTAAGAAAGTCCCTAGCCCAGATTTCTTCAATCACGTAGGATTCAGTCAGTAGTCCAAAGTACCCCACTTCTGGGAGCAGAATTTAGGCAATCCCTCCTCCCTCCCTATGCTGAAAAGATCCCACAGACACAGTCAAAGACCCCAGTCTGTGCACAAAAATGATACATTTATTGAAAGAGTATTTTTTTTAATACAAAAGAAAGCTCTGTACATAGGATGTGACCATGTCCACTATTCCTGGGTCAACATCCCAGGGAAGTAGAAACCACTGATATACCCACATACACCCAACATTCACACAGACATTCACTCAAACATAAGCACACACACCCCAGAGCCACTTAGGAAGGGAAACACCAAGGGTTGCTGCACATATAAATGCCACCTCAATCCCGACAAGCAGGGTCTCCCAAGGCCACGGTCACACAGCACGCGTTCTAAGCACTTTGCCTGATTCACTCACTGGATCTACCTTTGTGAGGAGGAACTAACATCTCCTCCTATGTGTTGGGGGAGTGGTGAGTGAGAGGTGGTGGTGGAGTGGACAAGAGCAGAGAAAGGGGCTGGGCAGTTACAGACCTGAGTCCCAAGCTCCCCCACTCTGACCCCTGATTTACCATGCCCCAGTCTTGAAAGCCACCCAAGGCCCCAGCTATTTCCAGGAGAAAGCCCAGAATGGTGGCATCCCCAGCTAGGGAAGATAGCAATGGGGATCAGAGGTTGGGAGGTCCTCCAACATGTCAGCAGATCATCCCCGGGATACCTAGGCTGTGCATAACCCCTCCCCACCCCTCACTTAACCTCAGAAGCAGGCATGTGCCTACTGAGGGCAGGAGCAAGGGATTAACACTCCACCCCAAGTGCCATCCTGAAAAAGCTCCCTTATTGGAAGCAGGTGGTTTAGGCTGGCTCTGACACAGGGTAAAATACCCTCCCCCTATGCTAGCCCACCCTCAAGGTCCCCAAGCAGGTTCTAAGGGGGTGGGGCATGGCCCTGTACAAATTACATAAATACTGAGGTTACACTTAGAAAAATAAAGTCATTTTCTTCAAGGCTTTTTGTCTTAATTTAAAAAAGTTACAGTAGCTGCTCACTCCCTGGGAGAGCTGCCCATTTCTGGCTCTCCATTGCTGCGCTCAGCACAAGAGCTGCTCCTATATGACCCCCATTCCTGTGTCTCCCCACCTCCCAGACCCCATCCTGCTCACTGCAACTTGGGCCCCAGGTAGCTGCAAGCCTGGGGGAACGCAAGACTGCAATGACATGCTGTGGCACAAATGAAATCTCCGTCTGACCCCCCACCCTACCCCACTTTTGGTCTCCCTCTTCCTAGTCACAACCCTACAGGACAAAAGAGGCCTATGGTTGTGGGTCACCCCCCCCCTCACCTTTGGGGCATGGCCTGAGGGCCCCTCCCCCAGCTTTCTCCTGGAAAGAACCCAGGACGTGGGGCAGACCCAGAATCTCCCCCCAAACACACTGGTGGACCCCGAGCTCATGGGGTGGCTGTCCCCCCATACACACTGGTGGACCCCGAGCTCACGGGGTGGCTGTCCCCAGAGGCCCAGCCAGTTTTAGAGCCTGAGGGCTCCCCAGGAAAGGGGAGTTTGGGCATGGAGGGGGATGAGAAAAACGCCATTAAAAAAAAGTTAAATATTTTAAAAATATATATTTATAGATTTGTTTTCACTTCATCTCCTCAAATAAAAAGTTCAAAATCAACTTTTAAGTAAAGCAGCTGGGAGAAGGGGGAAGACAAAGGGGAAGAGAGAACGCGGGAGGTTCCCTCCAACCCAAGAGCGGCAAGGCAGGGCAGGTGGCCCCAGTAACCTGTCCAGTGCACAGGCCCAGTCATTCAGGAGCTGAAGGGGACAGAGGGTGGCGGCATGAGGGAAGAAACCCCCATCTCTCCCACTTGGCTCCCTGAGGGGCAGGGGCAGGGCTCTTTTGACCCAGACTGTGGCAAACACAGAACTAACCAGAGGTCACCAAAGAGGCTGAAGAGAGGGCCCCAAATGCTTCCTCAGAGGGGGACACTGCGCCCAGTCCCACAGAAAGCCTGTGAGTGGGAAGGTGGGCACAGTCCCTGGGTAAGCTAATACTCATAGCAAACGTTGAGCCAAGCTGGCAAGGGGTCTGAGGGCTCTACCATCAACAGCATGATTGGTGGAGCAGGAAAGAGGGGAGGGTGAGGGAGGGCAGGTGGAGGGCAGGCAGGCCCATTTCTTTGGCTGGAGTGAGAGGGCACAGTCCTGTGGCTGCCTACCCCTCCTCCCTGCCCCCTCCTTCGGCCAGTCGATGTGTGAAGAAAACGTGAAAAGGCAACAATAAATAAGTGGCGCCGTCCCTGGGCCGTCTGTCCAGGGCGGCGGGCGGGTCATTCACTCTTGGTGCTGTGGGTGGCATCCAAGTTCACCACCTGGAGCTCGGTGAGGTTGCTGCTGCTCCCAGCTTGCTGCCCTATCACAGCCATCTGCAGGGAAGGAGGAGTATGAGGACCGGAGGTAGGGAAGACAAGCAGGTTCTGCGCCCCCTGCTGGCCTGCCGGTCCAACACAGGCCTGAGCAGAAACAGATGGGCCCCTTGGATAGGAAGACTGGCTGAGTGGGATGGGGTGAGAGGGGGTGGGGTCCACCTAGCCCACTTACCTGGTGAAGCTGAACTGCAGAAACAGGGATCTGCACGGTCCCAGAGGGTGCTGTCAGGAACACCTGAGGGACACCACCTGCATTGGAAAGCACGGGAAATACTCATTTTCGTGCTCAGGAGGATCTCTAGATATCGGAGGTGTGGTATATATAAGTGACTGGGGAGCTTCAGACATGTGGCAAAGGATGTGTGCCCCAAAGTGCCTCATGCAATGCATGAGAGTGCTTGTAGTGCGAGGGTTTAAGTGTGCGTGAGTGTCCAAATGAACAAGTACAATTGTTCAGTGAGTGTGAGACTATCAAGTCTGTGTATTTGTGCAGGAATATAAGTGGGCGTTGGGGAGAGACATAAATAGGAGGGGAGAATGCATCTCAGTGTTGGAGCTGGGGCACATCTGAGTGCCTGTAGAAGGGAGAAATGGTCCTACTGTCTTCAGCCCTGACCCTTCCCTCACCTTGCTCCTGGACCTGGCTGTGGGACACCTGCATGGTGGATGGTGCCTGGGAGAAGGCATTGAGCACGGTGAGGCTGCCATCAGCCAGGCCCGAGGTGGGGGCATACATCACTGCATGGGGACTAGGGTACATCATGTGGCCACCCACAGTTGTGGGTATAGACGACGTCATGATGGTGGCGGGCAACGTCACTGGAAAACACAGATACACATCAGGGAGCTGATTCCCACTGCTATCTCTCATCCTGCCCCAGGAGTCCAACCTCTAGGATCTTTGGACCATGCTCTGCGTGACAAGTTTGACAAAAGATTGTTTCTTTGTTCCTTGCCATGAACTGAAAAAGAGCCTGATGTTTTCTTCTGAGTGGGATGCTAGGATCCGATTCTCCGTTCCCAGACCCTTCATCACAGCGATGGGTCCTCTCCAGGGACTGTACTACTCACTTCAGTTTCACTGGCCCCTTCCTCTCCCCTTCCTGAACTTACATCTAACCAGTCCATCCTTGAGACAATCACTTCTCCAAAGCCAACGCAGGAACCTTGTTAAAGTGCAAATTCTGACTCACTGGGTTTGAGGTTACACTGGAGCTTCTGAAAACCCCAAGTTCTTAGGTACTTGGGTCCCTAGACCACACTGTAGTAAAGGTTGGAACGACAGTAACTTACATGTGAGAGTTCGCTCTAATTCCTGAGATGACCAGAGACAGCTGAGAGGAATCAGAGCCACTCAATGCCCTCCCATCTGGTGACGAATGCACCTACTGCCTCTTCCTTGGCAGTGACCAAATAATTTCTCAGCGCTTCCCTAGTTCTTCCTTGACTCCACATCCCCACTGCAGAGCAGGGTTCAAACCCCAGCCCTGCTCACCTGGCTTTCCTATAAACATGAGACCAAAACCCCAGTTCCTACTTTAGTAAATTCCCTTGGGGTCCTCAGTACAGGAGCCAGACTGCTAAGCACCTTCTGCTAGACTTCTTGTGGAAAAGCAGGGCATGGGGGGGGGGGTGACAAGGAGTTATACCTGTCCCGCTGGAGGAGGTCTGCGTGAGGTCTGTGCTGCTGTCACGAGAGGGAGACGCTTGCTGTGGGGCCTGGTGCACCTGAATGGCCTGCACAGGGACCTGCTGGGCCACTGCCCCACCTACAAGACACAGTGTTTTACTTGGGCTCCATCCTATGCAGTTTGTCGCCTTCACCACACAAGCCGGAGTACTATAGACCCAGGGACCTACACACTGATTCCCAATTCTAGCACTTTCCCCTGGGACCTGAAAAGGTCCTTCATGTCCAGAATGAAGTGACTTCCCTCCTTCTCCTTGCTTCCGTCTTCCTCAGCTGACCCAGAGCTATCCTTAACCCATCAAGGACATAACCTGCCCTCCAGTCACATCAGAGAAGTGGCAGAACATCTCCACAGTGATGGAAGTCTAAGCGTGAGCTAGCCAGCCCAGACCAAAGAGCTGAAACTGCCAACCTCACAAGCAGGGATCTCACTGGACAAAGTCTGTCTCCCAACGGGACATAAGAGGATTCTCTTTGACTCTAACCCATGTCCACCTTTTCTCAGCAAAGAAAGGCTAGCCCTAAAGTCACTCTTAACAGTCTCAATCTGTTTGGGGAGAACCAACCTCCCCCGCCCCTTGGAACTCACCAGGCATGAGGGTGAAGCTGGTGGGCAGCTGCATCAGGCCCCCAGAGGAGACAGGGCCACTGCCTGTACTCTTGAGCACAGTCCCATTGGCACTGCTGACAGCACTGGGGCTGACGCTAGCAGACACTGGTGCCAGGTAGTTGGTGATGGGGAAGGAGGGACCGCTGCTGACTTGCATGGTGGTTGAGGTGCTGGGTGCTGTTTGGATGGTGGAGGTGGTACCCGGCAGGTTGGTGACTGTGAATGCTGGCTTCAGTGTGTCCTATACCCAGAGTAAAAGTGGAGCAGTGAGCTTCTAAGACTTCATTCCTGCAGTAGCTTTGTGTGAATTGAGAATTCAGGCAGAAACTGTGTTTCAGTCAGTTAAAACCGTAGTTATACCATTTACTTGCACCATTCAAGTCATAATGCTGTTGGGCACGGTGGCTTGGCCTCAAGTTCTAACCCTTGTCTAGTCTCATCTACACAGTGCAACCTTGTCTCAAAGCTTAAAAATAACACCAAGTGTGGTTTGCCTTTGATCCCAGCACTCGTGAGGCAGAGGAGGCAGATGAGGCAGATCTGTGAGTTCAAGGCCAGTCTGGTCTACATAATGAGTTCCAGGACAATCAGGACTAAACAGAGATCTTGTATCAAAATATAAATAAATATTACAAACAAACAAAGAAAAACTACAATTACTTAACTCGGAAGCTGTTAAGAAGATTAAGCGGGGTGGCATTCCTGAAATCACTCAGAGAGAAGCATCTAAGCTCACGGCAAGATCAAAACAAACACAGTGAGAACTCATGCGCGCATTCTCCACCCCAGGGACCTGCACGAATCTCACTCCTGGTCTGTTTTCAGCTCTGGCAGTGACTGTCTGGGTGACCCTGAGATAATAACTTCCCTTTTATGAGCTTTAATTTCCTCTTCAAAACGCGAGAGGGTTGGCCTTAAGTTCTCTTCAAAAGGGTTCTTATGGTTCTGAACTGATGGGCTCTACGGCAGGGACAGGGATTTTCAAAGAAAAGAAAGCTCATGAAGGTTTGACAGTGAAGCACTTTAGTCAAAGACCAACTACCAGGGGACTTACCCACAGGCACGGAAATGAGGCCTACACACACCAGAAAATGATTGCTGATAACGGATAACTAAAACAAGGGGAAACCTGGAGTATTGACTCTCTCCTCTAAGGGCCTCTGTTCTTCGAGTAGAGAAGAAAAAGCCAGGAGTTGAGAAACAAGCCGCCAGGCCTAGACGCGACTTGATTCAAAAAGCCAAAGCCGGGGTGGGTCAGCCCGGGATGTTTGCTAAGCAACCGGCCCCAAGGTCTTTGGTTGGTAGAGGCGTTGCTAAGGCAAACAGTGCCGCTTCCTTCCATTGGTCAGTTAGTTAAGCACCCGGAAGGTGGAGCTCCACAGATAGCAAGCAGGAAAACCCGCCCCTCTCTCCTTACCAGGAATAAGGGGGAGGCGGCGTAACTAGAGCCGGCATCCTTAGTAGCAGGCCAGAGCTCTCCCTAACAGCCGAGGCCTGGGTATCCCGAACATCCGGGATGAGGCTCGCTATTATGGTAGTTCCTTGCCCAATCTGACAGCCTCTTGGCAACAGCAGTGGGTTCCCAGGACCCTAGATTCGGAGGCTCCCTTCCTATTCCCAGCCTGCCAGGAGGGCAGGGCTAAACTACACCCCCGCCCCCAGCGGGGAGACAGCTGGCGGGAGGAATGCAAAAGCCTTGCCAGGCAGGCGGGCTGCGGGCGGGAGGCCGGCGTGGAGCCCGAACCGGCCTTATATGGGCACGGAGGCCGCCCGCTTATCTAGGGGGACGGCCTCCTGTCAGGAATGGAGGATGGATACCTGTCTCCTAGGATAAGGACCATTAGCCAGGTCCCACTCCACATCCCTAAGAATATCTGTTTACCTGTACTAGGCCAAGAAAGGAAAGGGACCTTCTTTTCTTCCCTCCCTTTACACAGGTGACCCCAACAACACACCTTGGTTTCCCCACTGCTGTCAGATTCCGACACCTGGTAGGTGAGATCCGGCTCTTCAAAGCCAGTGGCACTCATTCTCTGGTCTGTGGTGGGGTCTGAGCGGGGTGGAGAGTCTGGCGAGTTGAGGCAGGTCTGAATCAGTGCCTTGCCGGTCTCACTGGTGATCATGGGCTGCAGTTTGCGGGTGGCAAAGGTATACACATGGCCTGTCTCACTGGCCACCAGCAACAGCACCTGTGTCCCTGTCAGCGTGGACAGCTCATAGGCCTGGGGAGTTGGGAGGGAGATGGGCAGGTCAGAATCTCCTCTCTACTTCCCTGGGGAAATTATGTGGTGATCTCCAGCGATGACCTTCTACTCTAGTGACTGGAGCAGATCTCTGAGGGTGAGCTGCCAGGGGAAAAGCTACCTATGTCCTTGAAGAAGGTGTCCCATGGACTGCACACCCTCTAAGCAAACAGAAAGAGCTTCCAAGGATTGAACATACAACCTCGAGGGGACACAGAAAGACCCACTTAGCTATCCCCTAACACTACCTGGTGTGAGTTTCCTCCTCACTGTCAGTGAGATCCTACCACACTGAATTCACACATCACATCAGTAACAACAGTCATCTAAGTGTGCAACTGCCCATGCTTCCTGCCAGGACACTGCACAGGCTCTAACCTGTTGCCACAGCCAAACTCCTTTTGCCTTGTAATGCTATGCTGCCCTTTTCCTTTGCCTTGGGATAGAAGGACAAGGAAGGACCCAAAGTACTTACTACCTTCTCCCAAAACCTGATCAAGGGTTACTGATAAGATAGTGCCCAAAACTATGAGATCAAGTTTGCAACAGATACACTCTGCCATGAGCCCGGAAATGGAATCCCTGTTAAATTGCACAACCCACCTTGGAAGCTGTTGCAGCTTCTACAAGGAACAGATAACACTGGTTCCCAGGTTGTAGGTTGTCTTCCAGTTCCTCTGCTAGACTCCTGTATCTCCTAGACTCCAAGACGGGTCTTTCCTCACCACTTTTCATAGGCTACCGACTGGCAAAAGATACCTCTTCAAATCTTTCTGTTCCCAACACTGCATGCACTGATTTGCCCTAGAGCTGGAAACCCTACTTGTCCAAAGACCGCTGATTCTGTAGCCAGTCCTGCGGGCAGCATGAGGTTTCCAGAGAAAGCAACGGAAGACACATGGCCAGGGCGGGACTTGGTCCCTGCTTGCCGGTCCTCAAGGCAGGAGCAGTTCTCCCGCCCAGCTTTCTTACCTGGTCCCTAACCCTGCCTGTCCTTCAAGCCCGCACAACTCAGCGATGCCCACTTTCCTCCTACTCAGGCTCGCTCACTGCTGTCATCCAACTCCAGCCTGCTCATCTCCAAACCTTCTGCTCCCCTTCCCACCGCCCTTCCCGCACATCAGCACACAGTGGATCGGCTGACCCCCGCGTCTGGTTATCCACCTTCCTGCCGTCCCCCTCTTCATTCCTGCACTCCTCCAGGTCCCTCTTTCTCCCGCGCGCTGGTCACTCCCACCTCGGCGACTTAGCCCTGGATTCCGGACGTTCGCAGCATCTCCCCTCTCCCCACTTTTCCCCGGCGGCCCCTCCCCTTTCGCTCGGCCCGTGTACAACCATCCCCTCCTACACACCTTCTGCCGACTTGCCGCCTCTCACCTCCGCCTCGGCTCTGTCTCGCTCCCGGGCTACCCTAGCGCGCACCCACCCTCCGGATCCCCCCGGGGCGCGCCAACCTCCGGCTCCGGTACCTTCTTCATGATGCCCGTCTTCCTCTTGCTGAAGGTCGTATAGCGCCGCAGCTTGTTGTCGATGAACTCCATCTTGATCTTCACGCGGCCCCGGGTCTTCTTCCCCGGCTTGGCCCCGCTCACCGCACCGCTCACCGGCCCGTAGCCCCCGGCGGCTGCCGCCGCCGCCTCGGGCCCACCGACCACCACGCCGAGCTCCATCTCGCTCAGGCTCCGCTTGAGGCCCCGCCGCTCGGCGCCCAGCTCCTCCTCCTCGCCGGACTCCGAGTCGCCCTCGCTGCCGCTGTAGAGGGCCCCGGCGGTGGGCGCCGGGGTGGGCGCCGCTGCCGCTGCAGCCTCCCGCTCCAGACGGCCCGGGCCGAGCCCCGCGCCGTTCCCGGGAACCCGGCCCCCGTTCGCCCCGCGAGTCCCACCGCCGCCTCCGCCGCCCGGCCGCCCCGTCGGGGTCCGGTTCAGGCTGCCCCCCAGGGCCGAGCCCCGGCCCAGAGCTGCCGCGGCCCCAGCTTGGCTCGGTAACATGGCGCTCAATGCAGGAGGGCGGACAGGCAAGTCAGCGAGGAATCGGGGCCGCCGCCGCCATCGGCTCCCCGGTTCCACCGGGCACTCACTCCCGTCGCTGCTAGAGCCGCTCTAGCTGCCGCGGCCGCCGCTGCGAACCCACGGCCCCTGCACGCCCGGGCCGACCTGGGCCCTTACTTTCCTGCCCCTATGGCCGGGGTTGCCCCAGGCCGCGCGCAGCGCCCCCTGTCCGTGTGCTGGGGAGGCGCGCCCTGCGGCCGTCAGCGTCCCCCGGGGGGCAGGGGCTGCTGGCCGCGGCCGAGACCGCGGGTGGAGGGGGCCGGGACCACGCGCTGGTGGCGGAGGTATCCCCCAACCCTTCCCCCCCCCATATAAAGAGATACAATGTTTCCTTTTATGGCGAGGCCGCTCCTTATATGGTGAGCCCCAGCGCCCCCGCCCTATTGGTCCGCGCTTCCGGCACCTCCGCTCCCCATTGGCCCGAAGGGGACACTTATTTGCATAGACATACCGAACTCGCTGCTGTCATCCCGCGTCAGACCGCGATTCCGAGAGGGGCGGGGACAACTCCTTAAAGGAACAGTCGGGGCGAGCCAGCTCCGCCTCCAAGTGGTGAAGCGTAGTGGAGTTTTGAGAGGGGCTGGCACTGGAATACTGACTCGCCGAGAAGAGGGAACCCCTGAGTGCACTGGGAGTTTGAAGCAAATGAGGAAAAACACTCCCTAATTCCAGCGAAGGAGTGTAGGAATAGACTGGAGCGCTTCCATCACTTCCTGGGGAAGGTAAAGTGGCTGGAGCCAAGGGAGTGTGAGTGTTTAGACTCCTTCAGCCCAGCGGCTCCACACGTCCTGACCCGCTCCCCCCACCCCCACTTCCCCTTCTCTCCTTTCAAAGGATCAACACTTTCCCACAAGTCTAGCTGCGAGGTCACATCATTCATCATCCTCTCCACTGGGGGGTCTTTGGCACACATCTGGAAGAGGAGAGGAGGAGGTACAGAGACGGTCTCCCATCCATGGTGGGGGCAGGGCGGAGAGCGAGAGGTCGGTGAAGACTTCCAGCTGCCGGCCGCGCTGAAAGGGGGTGTTCTACAGGATACAGCACACCCGCGGCCAGTGCGGATAGGAGGAATGAGGAGAAAAGACGTAAAGGTTAAAACGTGGGCATTACAAAGCCCACGTTAAGGGTCCGAGAGTCTTGAGTCTTTGCTCCAAGATAGAGAAAATAGCTTGAACGTCTGTTACTGAAATTACTCAAATCTGGCTGAATGGGATAGTGCACACATTTAATTCCAGCTATTGCTGAGACTGAGGCAGGGGGATTTCCCCGAGTTTAAGACCAGCCTGACCTGTGTATTGAGTGCCAAGCCAGCCAGGACCACACAGCAAAACTACTCAAAGAATGTATTGAAATATGAAGCCTATCTGCCTTTTGGTAGGCTTGTGCCTGTAAATAAGCGACTTGGTCCATCTCTGGCATTGGTGCCCATTCCTCAGGTTCTGCCTTTTGGTAGGCCTGTGCTGGAAACAAGAGACCTGGTCCATCTCTGGCAGTGGTACCCATCCCTCAGGTTTTGAGTACAGATTTAATGGGGGCAAGGAGTAAAGGAAACCACAATAGTTGTCTGGGGCTAGTTACGTGGAGCTGCCTGTCGAAAGTCTCCCCAGCCCATGAATGAACATCCTGGAGTGTTCAATGACATGGGTTTCCTTTAAGTGCCCTTGGGAAGAAGATAAAGTGATTGGTTCGCTATACTGGTGTCAACACAAGTATTTGAACAAACAAGTTAGCCAGATGTGGTGGCTTACACCTGCAGCACTGAGGAGGCCAAGGCAGGGTCACCAGAAGGATGATCATAGATCCAAAGGCTAGTCTTAGTAATAGACTAATAATAGACTTAGTAATAGACCAGCTTGCAAGATTAAGGATTTTGGTGATGGCTCACCCCCCCACACACACACACACGAGATTAAAGACCTAGGTGACGGCGACGGCTCAGTCAGTGAAATGCTTGCTTAGAAAGCATGAAGATCTGAGTTTAAGCCCCAGAACTCAGGTCAAAAAAGTCAGTTATAAATTAGGAAAAGGAGGTGGTGCATGCATTTAATCCCAGCACTTGGGAGGCAGAGGCAGGCGGATCTCTGAGAGTTTGAGGCCAACCTGGTCTACAGAATAAGTCTCAGGGCAGCCAGGGCTACACAGAGAAACCCTGGCTGGGGCGGGGGGGAGGCAGGGAGCATCTATGGTGGCACATACTCGTATCTATTTCAGTGCTGGGAGGATACAGGCAGACACCTGGGCACCCCGGTCACTTGGGCTATCCTACTTGGCAGTTGAGTGAGAGACAATGTCTTTAAAAACAAGTCTGAGTTGGTGGCATGGCTCAGTGGGTAAAGGCAATTACTGCCAAGCCTGAGTTCAACCCCTGGTACAACATGGTGAAAGGAAGGAACCAACTCTTGAGAGCTGTCCTCCGTACTCACATACACACTGTGCACACACACAAATAAAATATATTAAATTTTAAAAAATAAAAAACCCACAGTGGACAGCTTCTGAGGAATGGCAATCAAGACTATCCTATGGCTTCACACCCTCTGTCATACATACAGAAACAAAGAGCAAAGTGAAGTATTATCGAAGTCTCAATCATCACAGGCTGGTATTGAACTTACTATAAAGCTGAGGGTGACTTTAAACATCTACTCCTCCCCCTCTAGTGCTTGCAGAAGGGGCTGGAGCCACCACACCCAGCTGCAAAAACCTTCTGCATGGGCTGGGTGTGGTGGAGCATGACTGTGCACCAGTCTGTGAGTTCCAGACCAGCCTGAGCTACAAAGTGAAATCCTTTTTCAAAACACACACACACACACACACACACGTATAAACCAACCACTTTTGTTTCAATTATATACAAGTTGAGCCATATAAATGTGCTATTTTATAGGTCAAGAGGGTATAAAGTTGTTGATTTCATCTTTATGTTTGTACTGGGCAACAGTGTTCATTGCATTGCTTACTATGAATCACAGTCCAAAGCATAGAAATATCAAGAGATTTGTGATAAAGTATGTTTCTACATGCACAAACAATATAGGCTTAGTCACTAAATCCCTGAAAACAGGAACCAGGATCACTCCTCGCTCCCATTTCCCCTCTAATTTGCACCACAGGTACTTAAACCTAGGAATGCATTAGCTTAAGAGGCAGAATAGGCCAGATACATAAATAGATTCTGGAAGGATTCATGGGCCACAGATAGAATGGGAGTGGGGGCATGGAGGTAGGGGAGTCTGAAATCCACAGCAGCCCACCCAGCTTCCAAAGAATTTTAAGTCCTGTACCGCAAGGCAGTACCCCATCACACCCACAGTGGACCAAGGCGGTACCCCACCACATCCACAGTGGACCAAGGAGGTACCCTGCCACACCCACAGTGGACCAAGGCCGTACCCCATCACACCCACAGTGGACCAAGGCGGTACCCCATCACATCCACAGTGGGAGCAAGGCCGTACCCCATCACACCCACAGTGGACCAAGGCGGTACCCCATCACATCCACAGTGGGAGCAAGGCTGTACCCCATCACACCCACAGTGGACCAAGGTGGTACCCCACCATATCCACAGTGGGAGCAAGGCGGTACCCCATCACATCCACAGTGGGAAGTCCTGGGAAGAACCCTACCCTGTCTTTGGCTTTCCTTCCAAGGGGCTGCTCTTTCTCCTGGGCTACTGTGCTGTGTCCCAACCTACTTAGGATGACTTCGTCCACACTGCCTTTTGTCACCACTGCCTTCCTAGAAAGGCAGATTCTAGAAAGCTGTGGTGCAAGCACTAGCAGTGTTTAGCTCTCGACTAGGTCTGGGACAGAAAGTACACTGTATTTTATGTACACTGTATCTACCACCTGACAGTTTCAGTCAGAATTACACTTTTACCTATTTTCTCTTACATTCAAGCAAAACTCAAGAAACAAGGCAGAGCTGAGTTAAATGGGCTTTGATGTTGGCTACACAAAAAAATCAGGGTTAAGATTTTGAATTGGGGGCTGGAGAGATGGCTCAGAGGTTAAGAGCACTGACTGCTCTTCCAGAGGTCCTGAGTTCAATTCCCAGCAACCACATGGTGGCTCACAAACCATCTGTAATGAGGTCTGGTGCCTTCTTCTTGCATACAAACATACATGGAAGGAATGTTGTATACATAATAAATAAATAAATCTTTAAAAAAAAAGATTTTTAATTGGGAATGGTGACACATGCCTGTCATCCCAGAACTTGGGAGGTAGAGGCAGGAAGACCAGGAGTTCAAGAGCAACCGCAGCTATGCAGTGGGTTGAAGATCATTTTTGGGCCACACAGAAACTAATACTAAAATCAGTTTTACCTTCAAATAAGGCTGACTTTCCTAACACCAAGAAGAACATGGCTGTGGAGACTGAGGTAGTGGTCACGGAAGAGGATCCAGGAGCTACCTTTTTTATGTAGCTGGTATGTCGGTGTTCTATGTGTATGCCTGGTGCCATGGAGGCTAGATGCCCTGGAACTGAAGTTAGAAATAGTTGTGAGCAGCCAGGCGGGTACTGAGAATTGTCGCTGGGTGCTCTGGAAGAGTAGCCAGTGTGTGCTCTTAATGGCTGAGCCATCTGTCCAGTCCTTGGCCTTGATCCTCCTGCCCCTACCAACCAGGTTCTAGGATTACAGGACTCTTATCTCCATGCTTAGTTTATGGCTGGAGATCTAACAGGGTCTCGTGCACGCCAGGCAAGCACTCTATCAATGGAGTGCTCTTACTTATTTTTGTTTTCTTTGGGGCAGAGCCTGGCTATGTAGCTCAGGCTGGCCTGGAGCTCACAATTCTCTAGCCTCTGCCTCCTGAGGTACTTTCCAAATATATATAATACATATTCTTTACACACACACACACACACACGATTTGTATATAACAGTGTTTTGCCTGAATGTACGTATGTGTATCATTTGTGTGCCTGACACCTGAGGAGGACAGAAGAGGGAGGGAGTCTTGCTCCCTGGAACTGGAGTTACAGATAGTTGTGAGCTGTATTGTGGGTGCTGGGAACTGAACCTGGGTCCTCTTCAAGAACAACAAACAGGGGATCTTAACCACTGAGCCATTTCCCAGCTCATTTTGTTGTTTTTCTCCGGATTTATTTTATTTCATGTGTGTAAGTGTTTTATCTTTATGTACGTGTGTGTGCCTGGTACCGTTTTACCCCACAGGTGCCAAAGAGGGTGTTAGCCTCCCTGGAACAGGAGTACAGCCAGTTGTGAACTGCTGCTTGTGTGTGTGCTGGGAACTGAACCCAGGTCCTCTGCAAGAGCAGCCAGTGCTCTTAACCACTGAGCCATCTCTCCAGCCCTGGCCTTCCTAGTTTTAAAGGGACTCAGAGCCTGTTTATGTCATTAACCCCTTTTTCTGTTTTCTTTGATAGTCCCCCCATCGTCCATCTACATCCCTACTTCTACATCGTTCCCTGAGTGTGGGGACCAAGTCACCGGCAAAGAGTAAGCGGCTGTCACACAGGTTAAGACGGATCACAACATCTGGAAACTGGAAAGCAGGGCCAGTGTCTACTAGCCAGTCCTGTCCACACCCGACTAGATGAAATGAAGTCACACTGCCCCTTCTCATCAGCGAAGAGAAGAAAACAAGAACATCTTTCATGAGCAAAGAAAGTGGAACCTTACAAACAAACTGTAAAAAAGGCTTCTTTATTGAGAGCAGCGAGTGTAAAAAAAACAAAACATAAAACAAACAATAACAACAACAACAATAAAAGGATGAGGCAGGGGTGGCCCACCCTCCCCAATTCCTCTAGGGTTCACCCAGACCTCCCCATGCCCACCCACCCAACGCTGCAGTTACATAAAAAAGCCGCCCATGGTGCATACAAAAAGGGCGGGCTATATAAGTGTCAAAAGCCCCTGAACACTTCATCTGCCAGGCACTTGGGATGAGGAAAGGAGATGGGGGCACAGGTCTGGTTAGTGTGCACAAGTCCACAGTGAGGAGGACTCAACTGCCATGTCCTCCGCAATCTGCTACACCCCCAGGTGGGACCCATGAGCCAAGCGGCCTGTTGGTCCGGTGTGCCCAGAGCTATCCTGGAACTTGCGTATATTAGTATAGGAAAGAAGTTCCCCAAACCTAGCTCGGCCCAAGCCCAGCCCTCCCTAGGCAACACTGGCAGATGAGTGGCAGAGCTGGACCTGGCCAAAAGACGTCTCAGACCAGAAATCGGGGTTACCTGAGGCACCCATACTGTCCCTGATGAGGAAAGGGGTGGCAAAGAAAGATGCCAGTCCAATGTCTTAGCCATCCAGCCTGGATTTAAATCAGCCTCCCCAGTGGCTGAGGCAAAGAAACGCTTAGGCACTGCCTGCCCACGACAATGCTCTGTGCTTGGGTAGGGACCCCAGGCCAAGAAGGACAGGGTACTCTCGCCCATCATGCTTCAGGCTCCCCTCAAGAGGTGCTCTTCCCTGTCCATGCCATCCTGAAGCACAGCCTGCAAGGCTTCCTCACTGCTTGCTGTCTGCAGGGCTGTCTCCCAGGGTGCTGGCGATCTCACTGAAGGAGGGTCGGTCCTTGGGGTTCAGGGCCCAGCAGCGCTGCATCAGCCGATAGAGCTTAGAGGGGCAGCCTTCGGGCTGTGGAAGTCGAGCCTTCCCAGCCTGCAAGTCTGCAGGGCAGACAGGAGGCAGAGTGTTAGTGAGGATGTTGAATGATTTCTCAATACCTGCCGGAGTGTGCAGCTCCCCCAGCAGCCAAGCATGGGTCGCTCTGCTCTGAGGAGTACTGGTCAATGATGGGTGGGTACCACATTCTAAGGAGTATGGCAAATATCGTATAGACTGATAGAACTGCTCCCCAGTTCACTCTGTTGGGGCTGAAGTGACTGACAGAGGCACTGAAGATAAGTGTTATTTGCTATCCAGTATGAAAGTATCTCAGTAAGTTAGTTTTGTGTTTTGCAGAATTGGGGAAGAACCTAGGGCTTCTCATATTCCAACCAGGGACTATCACTTCCCATTCAACCTGAGCCTGCTTCTCAGTATTTTTTAAAAACTACTTTGTTTGCTTGAGACAGGATTTCTCTGTCTATCCCTGGATTTCCTGAACTTGACTTTGTAGACCAGGCTATCCTCGAACTCACAGAGATCCGCTTGCCTGTGCCTCCCTAATACTGGGATTAAAGGCATGCACCACCACACCTAGTTAAAATTATTTACTGGCGAGCCATCTTACTGGCCCATTTTTAAAACGACTGGAGAGGTCAGATCTTCCTCACTGATAAGTAGCAGCCCTTAGGGAGGAGGTAGGTTCAATAACCCTGGGGACTGAGCAAGCAGAGGTGGGATGGGGAAGGTGGGGTCACATCCAGAATCATCTCTCAGGAACACGGCTACTTACCTGCTAGCACTTCATCATCTGCCTGTCCGCCATGGGGCATCTCTCCATGAGTGAATACCTCCCACATCAGCACACCGAAGGCCCAGACATCAGACTTGGTGGAGAAATCACCCTCCAGGACAGCCTCTGGGGACATCCAACGCAGAGGCACCCAGGCCTGGCGGAAGTGGTAGTACTCACTGAGGCAGAGAAGCAACACAGGGAAGGAGGTCAGAGAGGGCCAAGGCTGGCCCAGCCTCATCTCAAACTAGGCCTCCCCCAACACCGACCTTAAAGGAATCAGTAATGTGTATGCTGAGCACAGGGATATGCTGGATTAACTCTGGACGTGGATCCATTTGAGTGAGGTTTGAAGGTTTAGAAATTCCATTAAGAGGGGCTAGAGAGACGGCTCATTGGGTAAGAGCACTGGCTGTTCTTCCAGAGGACCTGAGTTCAATTCCCAGCATCCACATGGTGGCTCATAACCACCTCTACCTTCAGTTCCAGGGGATCTAATAGCCTCTTCTGACCTCGAGCACTAGGCATGTACATGGTGCATATATACACATGCCAGCAAGCACTCATAAAATAAAAACAGGTAAATCTAAAAAAAAAAAAAAGAAAAACAAAACCCAGGCCTAGTGATATAAGCCTTTAACCCCAGCTACTTGAAAGACTGAGGCAGGGGGATCATGAGTTCAAGGCTACAGAGTGAGTTCAATGAGACAATCAGTGTCAGTCTGAGACATTTAGCAAGATCCTGTTTCAAATTCTTAAAAATTGATGGGGCTTTGTGTAAAATCTTGAGTTTGATCCCCAACACTCCAAAAAATAATAATAAAATAAAAATTAAAAATTAAAAAAGGTTTAATTAGTAATAAAGTAAGACCAAAGCAATAGTTGGACACATTGGGGTGGGCTGTACCTGGGGTGGCTGGGTACCCCACAAAGTGGCATATGTAGGCAATCTAGAGCATCTCTGACTGTGGTGGCTAAGGCTATATAATAATAAATCATGAATTGAAGAACTTACAGAGGGAGCCATATGCCATATTCACAGTTAATGACATATGAACTAGCTATAAAAAAATTCTCTCACTGACCCCTAAAACAGGATTATAATGCTGGGGTTTGGTTTTGTTTTGGGTGTGTATGTATGCCTTGTTTTTTGGGTATTGTTTTGGTTTTTGTTTTATAAGACAGGGTCTCACTGTGTAGCCCTGGCTATCCGGAACTTGTTCTGTAGAGCAGGCTGTGCCGCCACCACTCGGCTTTTATATATATATACACATATATATATACATTATATATATGTGTAGTGATATATATAATCACTACAGAAAAGCCATGGGCTAGAGAGATGGCTCAGCGGTTAAGAGCACTGGTTGCTCTTCCCGGGTTCAATTCTCAGCAACCACATGGCAGCTCACAACTGTCTATAACTCCTGTTCTCCTGTTCCAGGAGATCTGACAAGCCGGTAAAACACCAATGTGCATAAAGAACAAATAAATAAATAATTTAAGTCATATCAAACAGCGACTTGGAGCCACTCTGGCAACCTGCTGTGCCTTTAGAGAGGGGATGGTTAGGCTCTGCCCCCCAGCACCTCCCACCACTTCTCACCTTTAGAGAGGGGATGGTTAGGCTCTGCCCCCCAGCACCTCCCACCACTTCTCACCTTTAGAGAGGAGATGGTTAGACTCTGCCCACCCCTCAAACCCCACCACCACTTTTCAGCTTTAGGAGGGGATGGTTTGACTTTGTCCCCACTCCCCCACCCCACCCTACCCCCGCCATCTTTCACCTTTAGGAGGGGATGGTTTGACTTTGTTTGCCTGCCCTTCAACTCCCCCCTCCACATTTCACCTTCAGAGAGGGGATGGTTTGACTCTGTCTGCCCTTCAACCCCCCTTCCCCCTGCCATTTCCACCCTATAGAGGGGATGGTTTGACTCTGTCCGCCCCTCAACCTCCCCTCACCTCCACTTTTCAGCTAAGCAGCCATAAGCCCTTTGTTACCCTTTCCTACTGTATCTATCCTCTGTCCCCTTCTCTCTTTGGAAGGAGGCAGCAGCCCTCCAAGCCCTCCTACCTGTTGTATACGTCCTTGCTGAGGCCCAGTGCTGACACCTTCACCTGCCTCTGGGCGCTGACCAGACAGTTGCGAGCAGCTAAGTCCTTGTGCACAAACCGGTTGTTGGACAGGTGCTCCATACCCAAGGCCACCTGGGCACACAGGGCCACCTGGTGAGAGAGCGAGCAGCCTGTCAGAACAGCTCAGGACGAGGGATTAAGGCAACCACCATGGCAAACCCTTGTCTACCTCTCCCAGTACCCCTGGAGTGCTGTTTTAGGAAACCCCACACAACAGCCTCAGCTGCCTTCTCCAGAAAACGGGATCTATTACCCGCTCCACGAGGTTGTCCAAAGGTTTACTACACTAAGGGGCTGAGTAGATGGCTTGCTGGGCAAGCGTAAGGACCTGAGTCTGGATCTCCCTGGCCAGCTGGGCTAGCCAATCAGTGAGTTCCAGGTTCAGTGATAGTCTCTCTCAAAAAATCAGGCTTGATGGATCAGGCCTTAGTTCCAGTGCTCAGGAGGCAGAGGCCGAACAATGCATCAGCTCCCCTGGAACTGGAGCTGCAGGCAGCTAGCTGTGAGTCACTCAGGGTCATCAGTGCTGAGAGCCAGACTCAAGTCCTGCAGAAGAGGAGCAAGCTGCTGAGCCCTCTCTCCAGCTCTGCATCGACACTTCAAAAGTGCGTGGTTAACGGACTGAACAAACAGTAGGCAAGCACTAAATGTTATACACAACAGGTCCTAGTGAAATATACCAAGACCGGCCAAGACGGGATTTAGGCCAAAAGACAGACTCCAGGAGACCTAAAGGCTGTTCCCGGAGAAAGGGACACTGCTAGAGACGGCTGGGCAGGCAAAGGCGCTTGCCACCAAGCCTGATGACCCGAGCTTGACCTCTGGAACCCACGTGGACGGAAAGAACCAACTTCTTCAAGCTGTCCTCTGAACTCCGCATGCAGGTGCGCGTGCAGATGCAGACACGCACAGAAACACCAATAATAAATGTTTTTCAGAAGACTCAAGGCTAGAGAAATGAAACGGCCCAGGGGTTCAGAGCACTGGCTGCTCTTGCAGAGGATCTGGGTTCAGTTCCCAGCACCAACGAGGTAGCTCAAAACTGTCTACAATTCCAGTTTCAGGGGACCAGATACCCTCTTCTGGCCACCACATGCACACATAAATACATGCGAACAAAGTTTCCATACACGTGAAGATAGATAAAATTTAAAAGAAGACCTATCACCTCGTCGTCCCATCTAAATACTGAAAGGAAACGCTAGAAGACACAGGGCCCTGTAGCAGCCTTGTTACAAGAGAAGGCTGTGGGGTGGGTGGCTCAGCAGGGCACCTGTCTGGTGTTCATGAGGTTCAGTCTCAAGTGCTTAAAGAAAGAAACTTCCTCCAGCCATTAAGGTGCTTCAGAAGGCAGAGTGAGGTCCCCAGAGCCTATGGTAGGGGGAGCCGTGGCATACGTGCAGCTATAGTCACACGGGCAAACAATAACAACAGCGAACTTTGGGAGTGGCAATTAAATATACACGAGTAACAGGAAAGTGGAGAGGTCCCTTTGACCTGTGGAAATTACAGGACACAAGACTGGCACAGAGATTCACTCAGGACCCCAAGAGGACCACAATACAACCATGGAGGAATGAAAATGAGATGGTGGACCAGTGAGGTGACTCAGTGGTTAAGGCAAACCTGAGGACCTCAAACCCCCATAAAAGTAAGAGGGCCGGGCGTGGTGGTGCCTGCCTTTAATTCCAGCACTCGGGAGGCAGAAGCAAGCAGATCCCTGTGAGTTCGAGGCCAGCCTGGTCTACAAAGCAAGTTCTAGACAGAGAAACCCTGTCTCGAAAACCAAAATAAAAGAGGAAAAAAGGTGGAGGGAGAGATCCAACTCCACAAAGCTGTCCTCTGACCTACACACACACACACACACACACACAAATGAGAGTAAATATTTTTTTTGTCTCAGACTGGCCTGAGACTCACGATGCAGTCTGTATTATCTTCAAAGTCTCACGATTATCTTCAAAGTCTCACGATGTCTATGCCATAGTCTCTTGGGTGTTAAGATTACAGACAGGCGCCACCAAGCCTGGCTACATCTGCATTTCTCATTAAGATTTATTCCTTATTTAATGGTGTGTGTGTGCCTGTCTGTGCGGGGTCTGTACATCTGAGTGCTGGGGCCCAGGGAGGTTGGAGACTCCAGATCTCCATGGAGCTGCATGTAGGGCCCGGTCTACCCTTGCTCCTTGGGGTGAATATTGAGGACGATTTCTGGCCAGCCAGTTAAGCATCCTGTTTGCTCCTGTGCTCCCTCTGCCCTAGCCTGGTGATTAGCTGAAGGGCATTGTTTCATCTTTGGTATGGTAATTTCCCACCTGCCCAGGAGGAAATCCTTATGCAGCAGCCAGGGCCCACCTGCCTGAGAGGTATTCCTTTTGCAGCGGCCAAGTATTTAGGTTTTCCCCTAAATTGAATAGAGCAGCATTAGGCTGATCTCCTTTCGAATGACCCAGGTCTCTTGTGTGTTTCTTTCAATCTCCAGGTGAACTGTACCGAGGGGGTAACGCAGAATTGGGTGTTACAGCTGCAGTTACAAGAGGGTTGAGTCACCTGATGCTGGGAACTGAACATGGGTCGTTGGGAAGAATGGAAGCTCTCTTACACCTAAGTCTGGATCTATGAAGCGGTTCTCCTGTCTGACCTGACAAGTTCTACGTTCTAGAAGGGCATGGATCCCAGTTTCTGAAAACCTGCTCAAACTAAAGATGAGATGCAAGACCATGCGGGACGGTGTTTGGCAAAGGTGACCGCTGTCAGAGCACCTCGGTATCAGACAGAGGTACTGACTTCCTTTCCATCTGTTTTCTTTTCTCTTTTTCATAAGTCAGGGTCTCACTATGTAGCACAGGTTGGCCTCAAGCTCACGATGTATCCCAGACAAATTTAGCCTCAAAGTCTTCCTTTGCCCCAACTTCTGGACTATAGATGTGAAACATCACACTCGACTGTCAGCCTGTCTCCTTCCCTGTCCCAGCCACTTACCTTGGTCCTCTCTCCTGAAGCCATCCCCTTCCTGTCATTCAGCTACTTCCTGTCCTTGAGAACTGAACTCAGATGGCTTTCTCCATCAGGAAACCTTCTTTGTTAACCACAGCTGCCTGTCTACCTAAGGACCTGGATGCCGTCCACATCTCCCACCGAGGCCTCCCACTCGCTTCCCGTGTGTGTCATGCCGAGTCCTTCAGCCTGCAATGTCACAGTCTCCGCACACAAGTTAAAAAAACCTGCTCAAGGCCACGCCCAACCCAACAGCCTCTGGACGTGGGGTGCTCTCTGCCGCCTTGGCTCAGAGCTGCAGGCATGCAGGGATTGCTCTGACAGACGCTCCCACAGAAAGGCAAGGGCCGGAGTAGCGGCCTCCATGAGGCCAGCATGGTGACGGCAGGCTACCTGCAGGCTACAGGGCTGGAACCTGTCAAGTAATGTTGCTAAGCCTTTGTTTCTTGGCCCATGAAATGGGGACAGGAACACATTCAGGGGACTGCTGTGCTAATGAACACAGGTGGCAAGGACTTCCATGAGGCCCGGCTCCAACGGCATGCAGAGCGAAGGAAGCTCAAGAGCGCCCCTACTGCGGTCCACCCTGGTGAGCCACCTCCTTGTTCTTACCTTCTGCTTGGTGCTGAGGGGCTGGGACTTCAGTTTTTCATCCTTACTCTGGGAAATCCTCAGGAACTGCTTGAGATCTCCCTGAGGGAAGGGCCGAACACCTCTGTTAGGCATAGCCCAGAGGTGGGCTCTAAAGCATCAGACCAAGCCAGAGCTTGCAGGGTCCCTACTGGAAGACAGCGACAAGCTTTGACCTGAATGTGCACCCAGTCCTCACCCTGGTGGGCACAGACCATATGGAGGGTGCCCTCTCTTGTCCGAGTTGCCCTTCCCACTCTGGAGCCAGGAGGAAAACACAATCCCTTACCCTGCCCTCATGGACTACAGAAAGGGGTTACAGTTGAACACACACACACTCCCCCCCAATACACCCGCAGCAGAAAAACACGCGATGCTCGGAAGCAGAGTGAGCATAGCCCCACTCCGCTGGTCCTCAGCAGCAGTGGAAGGGCCAAGGACCTACAAAGATGGGGAAGGCAGAGGCAGGGGCGACTCCAGGGATAACCTGGAGAGAGGCTGGTGGTGGGGCTGACACCTGAGCCAGCAGAGGAACTGGGTGAGGGGAGGAAAGAAAAAAGAAAAGAGAAGGAGAGAGGGAGGGAGGGGGGAAGGAGAGAGACAGGAAGGGAGGAGAGGCCTGCCAGGTTCTGACAAACTTATTTCCAAGCGGTGACAAGCCATGGGCCGAAGAAAATAACAAAGCAAAGAAACCCAGTTGGCGGAAGGGCCTGCAGGGCATCCAGGCAGGGTAGAGAATGAGAAGCCCCAGAGCTAAGGACTGATCTCCAGAAAGATAGGAGAAACTGAACACAGTTAAAGGGTTGGCGGATACCGGAAGACGGGTGGCTCAGGTAGCAAGAGCCAAGACCTCAGGAGCGCAGCCCCCGAACCCCTCCTCCGCCGGCCCACTGCCCACTCAGTGCTCCAGCCCACAGCATACCAGGTCCACATATTCCAGCACCATGTAGTGGGGCTCAGCCTCCCGGCACAGCCCCAGAAGCCGCACCACGTTGGCGTGGTTCAGCTTCCCGAACATCTCGAGCTCCCTCCGGAAGTCCAGCTGCTGCTGCTCGTCCTTGCTCTGCAAGCTCTTCACCAGCACCAGTGTCTCTGCCACGCCCTCCTCTAAGCCCTGTGCCTTCGCGAGGAACACCTCCCCAAACTCGCTTTTCCCTGTGGGCAGAGGGCCATGCTAGTCAGCTGCCTTCACCCAGGCAGAGGGAGCCCCTGACTGGGAGAGGCACAAGGTTGGCCTCTTTGCTGCACTCCAGCCGTTAGGCAGGTGAGCCATTTCTCCAGGCCCCTAAGTTTTGAGGTACCTTAAGAAAAAAATCAGCACAAAACCGTAATTCCTCACATTTTTTCCCTAGGGGGGAAAGCTAACTTTAGTTCTTTTTTTAAAAGGACCACTTTCGCGAAGCATCAAGAAAATAATACGAAAGGCAGGATACCGGACTGACACCATGTGGGGGGGGTGACCATGCACAGGGGACAGACAACCTGAACCCCAATACCTCTAACATGCTAGGCTATGACAACCACCTCAGCCCGTTACCCAGTCTCCTGAAGCAAGGCCACATACCCAGGGTGGTGATGGGCTGCAAGCTGGCCCGAGGGAAATGCATCTTGTCACTCATGCTGTGGCGTTTGTTGGTGGCCGTGGGGCCAGAGCCCAAACTTGTCAAAGCCACTTCCTCCTGGACCTCTGCTGATGGCTGTCCGTTCTGCAGAGGCCCGCCTGGGAACAAGGGGTCAGGTCAATATCCTAAGATAGGATACCCTGATTACCACAGAGCTCAGTCCCTAGGACCCGTGGGGCGATGCATCTCCTGTTGTCGTCCACGACGCCCACTTTGCTTCATTCCACAAACACTGGCTATTCCCACAGATAAACTGCCGGGGCTTTGGGGCAGGATGAGGCAGGCCTTAGAGTGTGGCCATTTACGGACGCAGATGAGTAGGAGCTACGACAGGAGCTTGCTGTGGGAATCTAATGTCAATCACTGGCCCGGAATGTCAAACCCACATGAGCTCTGTGGTTTGCACTGAAGCTTGTGTGCAGAGGGAAAGCACTGTGTAGAGTCACACAAATGCCTAAACTGAGCGGAGACCAGCAGTATCCTCAGGGAGCTTCTGATAATGGGAGGGGCTAGGAAAAAGACCCCCTGGGGGCTGACTACTGGGGGAGGGAGAAAAGTTGAAGCAAAAATATGCATACCAACTGTGTCTGTGCTTTAAGAGTTGGGAGAGAAGGCTAGCCCAAGAGGCTCCAATGAGGGAGTCCTGGGTCAAACAGTTCAGAAGCCAGGCTTGCAGTCAGAGAGGCACACACCCCATCTCCAGCCCTCTATCTCCCGAAGTACTTGGGTCTTCCTCCACAGTTGCCACAGGAGGGCGCTCTGCACTCATGTGACCCGCCTCCCCCTAGAGGGGGTCCTCACCATTGAGACACTCCATCTCTGGTTCCTCGCCTTCAGGCTGCTTCTGCAACCTCTTGGCTTTACATCGCTTCTTGCAGTAGAACATGAGGCCCAGGACAGCAATGATGTAGGCCACAGCTGCGCCCACGGACAGCCCAATGGTCTGGATCATCTTGTACGGGGGAGGGCTGCCTGGGCCCTCCGAGTCCTCCATCACTGGCTTGTCTGAGAGACACATGGAAAGGTCAAGCCGAGGCCTTGCTGGCTGACTCAGCACTGTGAGCTAACCCTAGGAAGCCTCTCCTTAGAATCCCGGCTATCAACCAGCTCAGAGTAGGCTCCCATGTGGCCGGCCAGTCTACTGCCTTTAGCAGCCCAGGAGAGAGAAGCCCCATGAGTCATTGCGTGAGCTTCGGAGAAAGGACCCTGACAAACCACCTCAACAGCTTCAACCAGGGGATCCGACATTCCATTTTCTAGAAGATATGTCACTCGGGAAGCAGTGCTGCTGGGTGGAGGAGCACAGAAAAGTCTGCGGACTTCCTTCCCCTTCAAATCCTCTCGTCCACAGCCACAGCAACAACTTCTCGGGGACAGAGATCACTAGGGCAGGTCTGGCCTGGGGCTGTTAACCTGTCACATCTCTGGTCCTCTTGCATCCTGACCTGATTCCCTCCCTGCATGCAATAGTTTAGTTTTGTTTCTTTTCTTTGGTTTGAGAAAATGTCTCATTCTGTAGCCCAGGTTATCTTGGAATTCACTATGTAGTCTTAAACTCATGACAATGAGTTTAAGGCTCAGCCTCCAAGATCCAGGATTACAGTAATGAACTGTCATGGCTGGTTTATAAGTTTGGACTTGTTTGTTATTCTAATTGTGTGCGTGTGTGTGCGTGCGCGTGTGTGTGTGTGTCTATGTACAGATCTGTGCCTGTTAGTGCAGATGCCATCGGAGGCCAGAGGCCTGGGGTCATCTGGAGCTGGGGCTGCAGGCAGTTTTGAGCCACCTGATGACAGATGGAAAGAACAGAGTTTGGGTCCTCTGACGGAAGAGTGAGCTCTTAACCTCTAAGCCATCTCTCTAGCCCTAAGCTTGGATCTTAAATGCTTCTCTCCCAAAGGACCATGTGTTAAGCCCTATTCCCCAGCCTCTGATGCTATTGGGAAGCAGTGGGACCTTCAGAAGCTGGGACTTAGTAGAAGAAAGTGAGGTCATTGGTGGGGGGGACTAAGGCCCAGTACACTCCTCTCTCTTTTGCCTCCCACCCAACAAACGATAAACAAGACGACCCTGCCGCATGCTCGTAGCACCGTGTATTGTGGTGCCACAGACTCAGGGTAACCAGGCTCTCAGCAGAAACCTCTGAGAGTGTGAGCGAAAACATTTGTTCCATGTGTGCAAGGGAAGGAGGCATTTCGGGAAGAGCATCCTTCAGCCGATCCAAACGCATCTCATCTGTGGAATGTCAAGTAAGTGACAGCCCAGCCAGGAATCTAGTGTGCGATGGCACTGGAAAGGACACCCCAGTCCCCCCAGTTTGCGTGTCTTCTCTGTACATACAACACTGCGTGGAAGAGGAGAAAGACTTCCACCATTTCCTGGGTGGGGCGCCCTTTCCTGGCCATACCCACGACAAAGAGCGGGGCCTCTGTGTGCCTGATGTTACAGCTGTTGCCAGCGATGCAGGTGTAGGAGCCCGAGTCCTCGGGGGCCACATCGTGGATCACCAGGGAGCCGTTCTGGAAGATGTGCATCCTGCCGCAAGAGAAGTCACATTAACGCTCACCTGGCCAGCCCCTGGGGAGCAGCCATGGCAGGGAAGGGAAAGTCAGTGTGGGAGGGAGGCCACCTACCTGGGTCCCAGCTTGGTGGGGTCCAGGATTCGGTCTTTGCCTTTCCACTGAATAAGAGGCTTGGGGTCCCCCTGGGCCTCACACCGCAGCAGCGCTGTGTGGCCCTGGTACACGGTTGTGCGCTCTGGTTCCACCTTGAAGGTGATGAAAACTGGATGGGGAAAGACCAGAGAGTGTCACGGAGCTGCCTGAGCACAAGCGGTCACTCCCCAGGCCTGCCAACTCTGGCTCCCATGCTACACCAGTCACCAGTCACCTGCCACGGTTAGCTGGACATGGGCACGGATCTGGCCCTGTGGCTCGTTGGACGCGATGCAAGTGTAGTTCCCTGCGTCGTCTCGGGTCACGCGGGCAAAGTGCAGGGTCCCAGCATTGTCTGTCACCCATTCAGGGAGGCTGCTCCCATCTGCAGAGACAATCGGGAGAAATTATGGGATGGGCTAGACTTACATGGATAACTGACAAGGCCCTCGGTTACTCATTTCTACCCCAAACTATCACTCCTTCCTACTCACGGGCAAAGTCCAAATTCAAAGTCCCCTATTATTGACTTGTTTCCCCAATTTTCCAGGCTCACAGACTTCTGACCGGGCAAGGACTGCCCTTGTCCTCACCTCATTGCCTGGTACTCCTTATTCCTAGAAGCGGCTCAGTCCTGATCCCCCATCCTAGCTCCACCTGAGTTCTCCCTTCTTCCAGAAAGATCCCAGACCTGAATGAGGGAGTCCTCTGCAGAAGCCACAACCTGACTTCCATTTTCACAGCTGGCACAAATGGGAAATTGGTCCAGCCTGGTACGGGACAATTTGGCAAGCTGTACAGATGGTTATAAAAATGTTCATAACCGAGATATATAAAGCCCCACTTCTGGAATTCTTTCCCAAAGAAAACAAACCTAAATCCAGAAAAATAAACCTCAATAACCCTGGGATTAGAGATTTATTAGAGCAATAAAAAGAGGGGTTAACAATCCAAGTCTCTAACTCACAGAGAATATTTTAGTAAATGATAATGAGATTATCATTACAGCAGTTGAAACTGATATTATGTACACCATATACAGACAAGGAGAAACACTTACTAATGTTAAATTAAAAACCACATAAGTGCTGAGTGTGGTAGCATACTTTAATACCAAAACTCAGGAGGCAGAAGCAGGAGGATCTATGTTTGAGGACAGCCTGGTCTACAAGGACAGCAACTTCCACATCAGTCAGGTCTACACAGTGAGTCCTTGTCTCAAAAGAAGAAAATGTGTGTGGAGATGGGGTTGGGGGAGGGGTGAGCTGGAGACACGGCTGTATTACTTAAGAGCACTGGCTGCTCTTGCAGAGGTCTCAGGTTTGAGTCCTAGCATCATCCCCGTGGATCCAGCGCCCTCTTCTGGCCTTCACGGCACTGCGCTCACCACTCACACAGTACGCAGACATGCATGCAGGCAAAACATCAAGACACGTAAGTAAGGAAAAATCAAACAACAAAAACCATCTAAGCTTCAGACGCCGTGATAAATGTCTTTAATCCCAACCCTCAGGAAGCAGAGAGGTAGGTAGATCTTTGAGAGCCAGAGGGCAGCCTGGCCTAGAGTGAGACTCTGCCTCAAAAAACGAAAAACAAAACAAAAAAAGATCAGGTGTATTGGTGCCTATAATCATAGAACACAGGGAGCTGAGGCAGAGTGATCCTAAGTTAAGGTCAGCCTGGGCTGCACAGTGAGTTCCAAGTCAAGCCAGCTAAGACTATATACAGCAAGACCTTATATATGACAAACAAACAATCTAAACTAAGGAATTAAATAAATAAAAAGTTTAAAAAGTGGCCAGGGATGTAGCTCAATGGGGCAGTTTGCCTAGCGTGTGTGAGGTTGTGAGTTTGAACCCCACTACGCCCAACAACGATAAACAAAGTAAGCGTGTCTTTGCTCTGGAAGTGTAATACATAAAATTATTATGGAAGAGTAAACAGAAAAAGAAGACATAAGGATGGCAGATGGGAGTTGGTGCACACCCCCCTCCATGTCTGTCAGGGTCCGTGCTACTTTGATGCTGGCAGAGAGGTTTCACAGCACACTAGAGTCACCTGCGCTGTCCAGTGCTGCCCTCTTGAGCCCTCTGAGGTGACAGCTTTCCCCTCTCTGCTGGACTATCAATCAGTCCTACATTTCTGGTTCCCCCCTCCCACAATTCTGGGTGCAGGCTGGGCACTTCCCTGTCCCTTAGACACACACATCTGACAAGTCACATGGTACCCACCTGCCCGTACCCACTTAATTGTGGGCTTCTCTCGGCCAGTGGCTGAGCAGGGCACTGTGGCCTCCTTATCAAACTCCATGCACTGCTGTGGCTGCGGCGGGGGCGTGAACTTGAGTTTCTCTGGGACAGTGAGGAAGGAGGGATTGAGACAGGGAGAGAGGGCAGGGCCATCCCCACCGCTCCTTCCCATTGCTCCTCTGCCCAGACAGGCCAGGCACCCTCCCAACACATCATGTATGCCAACTCACCCAGCACCTGGACACGGGCCTGGGCCTCGATGCTGCCAGCTGGGGTGCTACTGACGCAGCGGTACAAGGTGCCGTCATACACCTCCACACTATTGATGCGCAAGGTCCCATTCTTAGAAACTTCGAACCGTGAGTCCTGCCGGACACAGACTTGCATGAAAAAGGGCTAATACCAAGAGCTCCACACACATCTCCCCGAGACCAGCCTCAGGGGGTTGGAAGCTCTGGGGTAAGCACCGAGACAGGCTGTGGAGGAAAACTCTCCCACTCACACAAAGCCATCCTCTCTCACCTCCGAGATAAGCATTTGGTTCCTGTACCAGATGACAGTAGGCTTGGGTGTGGCCTGTGTCAGACAGTGCAGATAGCCGGGTTTGCCCTCCTCCAGCTGGCTGTCTTGGGGCTTCTTTAGCCACGTGGGTATAGCTGGGGTGACAAGGAGAAACCGCAGAAGCTAAATAACAGGTTTCTGAAACCAAAGGACCCAGTCCCAGAACACACTAGACACCAGGCTGCCCGGATAACACCCAAACTTTCCAACACCTTCATTTAGTCCACAGTAAACACCCAACGTGCATTCCTCCACCCAGCTAGGAAACCAGGCGTTCCAAGAAGTGACTGCTACCCCAAGGCAGAGGACCTGCAGCTGCGGTTTGCAAGGCCCCACCAGAGCACTGGCTGTTCTTCCAACAGCCCTGGATTCCCAGCACCCACATGGTGGCTCACAACCATCTGTAACTCCAGTTGTGGGGGAACAGCACCCTCTTCTGGTCTTCAGAGATCGCAGACATGCATACGGTACATAGACATGCAGACAGGGAAAACTATTTACACATAAAATAAAAATAAATTTTTTTTAAAAAAAAAAAAAAAGGACCCCACCATCCAGGTTCTTTTTCACATTACATCACACCAGGCCACAGTCAGTGTTATAGTTCGAATATGAAATGCCCCCACAGGCTTATGTGTTGATGCTTGGTCCCCAGCTGGTGGCACTATTCTGGAATACGGCAGAACCTTAGCAGAAGCTATGTGGAAGAAGTAGTCACTGAGGGTCTGCATGTCAAGTCGCCTGTGTCTGTCCCACACCCATCCTCCTTGGACCCCTCTCTGCTTCCAGGCCTCTATGAGATGAGCAGCCTCTGACTCGGGCTGCTGCTAATATTCTGTTCCCCTCAGGCCCAAAGCCATGGACCCAAAAGACCACAGAGCAAAATCTTTAAACCAATCCTTCCTCTTTATACCTAACCCCTCAAACATTTGTCGTAGCATGACTTGGTCCTCGGAACTGCTGCATTTTAGCTGCAGTGGCTCCCTGAACAATCTCCTCTACTATATGAATAGACGACCCCAACCCTATATTCATGGAGTCTCCCCATGGCAAGCAAACTGTCTGCTGGTGTGCCCAGATGGATAGCTGGAGGCAATCCATACTTCACATCACATGCATACTTGCTGGGTGGTGATGGGGCACGCCTTTAATCCCAGCACGCGGGAGGCAGAGGCCAGCCTGGTCTAAGACAGCAGGGTCTACATAAAGAAACTGTCTCAAAAAACAAAAAAAAGGAGGAGGAGGAAGAGAAGAAGGAGAAGAAGGAAAAGAAGAAGAGGAAGAGGAAGAAAAAGAAAAGAAAAAGAAAAAGAAAACTAAACTCATTTCCCTCCAAAACCTGCTTGGCCTAGCGCGCTCTCTCTCTCTCTCTCTCTCTCTCAATAAGGAACATTGTTTTCCAGCCAAATGTAGAAGCTGCATGTCCAGTCCTGACTTACTGGCCTCGAGGCCATAACCTTTATTCTACACCAACCCTACCCATCGAAGCTCCGAAACCGGGCCTGACTTTGACCAGTTCCCATGTTCACTACTACTACCTCTTGTTCAGGCTCCATCAACAGCTGCCATCTATTAACTGCTCTCCCGATTCATACTCTTGTTTGTTCTGAAACGGGGTCTCACTATACATCCCTGGTTATCCTGAAACTTCCCGTGTACCCTAGGTGGGCTAGGACTGAAGGCGTCACCGCCACACCCCGCTCCTATTACATTACTAAAAGTGTTTTTATTACTTTAGTCTCAGCACCTGGGAAGTAGAAGCAGTCGGATCTCAGAGCGCAAGGCCTGTCTGGTCTACACAGTGAGCTCCTGGCTAGTTGGGGCGGCGTGTGTGGCAGTCAAGGACAACTTGCTGACACCAATCTCGCCTTTCACCCTGTGGGCCCCAGGGACAGAACTCGGGTTGTCAGACGCAGTAGCAAGCATCCACCCCCCACCAGAGCAGGCCCGTTCCCACTTTGGGCCCTGCCATTCCAGCTTTCTCAGAACAGACAGTCTTCCACTTAGAAGCCTACAAGGACTTGCTGTCTGCCCTGGAGAGGCAGTGTTTGCAAAAGCAGCAGCAGGCAGCCTGTGAGACCCCTTTTATCTCTCTTTAATGTCACAGCCACACGTTCTCCATCAAGAGGCAGTCTCTCTACTTCCTGGAACCTGGGTGGCCTGAGACTGGCCTTGCCTTCTAGAATATACGTTTGCCCTCTCAGAATCCAGTTTCTATGTGAGGAAACTTGGCCTAGCTAGGCATGTGAACAAGACTATCAGAGACCAGCTAGTCACTGTCTGTGGGTTGACTGACTACCCTCCAACAGCCCCGTGCTCCTGAGCCCTCGAAGGTGACTCCCACCACTTCAACGGCTGTTTCAAATCACCAGGGCTAAGAGCTGCTTGTTATGGGGTGGTGGGCAAGCAACACTTGAACAAGAGCTGAAGCGCTGTGTTCTTACAGTCTCCACTCTCACTAGCATTTATTCAACTGAAGCCCCACAGCCTGCTGCTGTCTCCCAATTCACCCACCTACTCCTAGCCATGACTCTTCCTTAGTTACCAGCTCAAACGTTACCTTCCACAGAGGTCTCCCCCCATTCCCATCCCTCCCATCTCATCATTCACCTGGTTATTTTTCTATGTAGTTGTACCGAAACCTAAAATGATATATTTAGGGGTCTGGAGAGATGGCTCAGCAATTAAGAGCACTTGGTGCCTTTACAGAGGATCTAGGCTCAGTTCCCAGAACCCACATGGCAGCTCACAAGCAGCACTAACTCCTAGGGAGGGGACCCAACACTCTGGCCTCTGAGGACACCGGGCACGCATGTGCTGCGGACAGAACACCCATACACACAAATGGAAATAAAGCTATTAAAGTCTAAGTTGTTTCTCACATTTGCTGTCTCCCCTGCTAGAATAAAGCTGCATGGGATGCATGTGTGTGCGCTGCTTACTGCCACATTCCCAGAACTGGGAACTGTATGCCCTAGCATGAAGGGCTCACCCAATAGATCTCTGCTGATTGAACGAGGTCCCGGAACTCCAGCTCCCGACTCTCCACCAGGCATCTCCACACCTGACCTAGCGTGGCTCCTGCCTCTCCACCAGGCATCTCCACACCTGACCTAGCGTGGCTCCTGCCTCTCCACTCTGCATCTCCACACCTGACCTAGCGTGGCTCCTGCCTCTCCACTCTGCATCTCCACACCTGACCTAGCGTGGCTCCTGCCTCTCCACTCTGCATCTCCACACCTGACCTATCGTGGCTCCTGACTCTCCACTCTGCATCTCCACACCTGACCTAGCGTGGCTCCTGCCTCTCCACTCTGCATCTCCACACCTGACCTAGCGTGGCTCCTGCCTCTCCACTCTGCATCTCCACACCTGACCTATCGTGGCTCCTGACTCTCCACTCTGCATCTCCACACCTGACCTAGCGTGGCTCCTGCCTCTCCACTCTGCATCTCCACACCTGACCTAGCGTGGCTCCTGCCTCTCCACTCTGCATCTCCACACCTGACCTAGCGTGGCTCCTGCCTCTCCACTCTGCATCTCCACACCTAACCTGGCGTGGCTCCTGACTCTCCACCCGACATCTCCACCCTGACCTATCGTGGCTCCTGACTCTCCACCCGACATCTCCACCCTGACCTATCGTGGCTCCTGACTCTCCACCCGACATCTCCACCCTGACCTAGCGTGGCTCCTGACTCTCCACCCGACATCTCCACCCTGACCTAGCGTGGCTCCTGACTCTCCACCCGACATCTCCACCCTGACCTAGCGTGTCTGGCCTCACGTGCATACTGCTCTCCTATCCCTCAGGTCTCTCCAGAGGGCACCCAGCACAGTCCCATCACTGCCTCGTGACCGACTACGGCCAGCAGTTCCCTAACTGGGCATGTGAGGTCCTGAGTCTGCACGTCCCAAAGTGCCCTTAACAAAGCAGTGAGCCTCGAACCCCTTGAGGGTGGCGGTGCAGCTTGCACCATGCTATCACATAAACATTCTCTGCATCGGTAGAGGCCCAAGTGCAAACTAAGCCCTCTGAGATGTCAGTATTTTCTATTTGGAAACAGGGATTCCTTCAGCTCAGGATGTCCTTGAACACCGATCCTCCTGAGGCTCGGATTATAAGCATGGGCCACCATTCCCAGTTTATGTGGCACTGGGGCGCAATGTCGGGGCTTTGAGCACGGCCGACGAGCACTCTACCAGCAGAGCTGCATCTCTAGCCCAAGTTCATTATCTTTACAGGAAGAATCACCAACGTGTCTTATTTTTAAAAAATGTTTAAAATGTATTTATTTTTATTTTACACAGAGCAGTGTTTTATCTGAGAGGACGAATTAGACCACATGCCCGGGGCCTGTGGAGGTTAAAGGACGGCATCAGGTCCCTGGACCTAGAGTTACAGAGAGTCGTGAGCCCCCACATGAGGGCTCTTACCCCCGAGCCACTGCCAGCCACAGCAAAGCCGCTTTAAAAAGCCTGCGGAGTACAATGAGCTACAACAGAACTGTCATTTGAGCACTGCTGGTTCTCAAAGAGAAAGAGAAAGAAGCTGGCTCAGCGGGTAAAATGCATGTTGCATGCGGATCTAGTCTGCAGTTACAGGACTCGTGTAAGACCTGTTACGGTGGTACACATCTGGAACCCCAGAACTGGGCAGTAAGGACGGAAGGATGCTAAAACCCGCTGGGGAAGCCAGTGCAAAGAGCAAGCTCTGGGATCTAGGCTCAGTGAGACAGTGAGAGCCCATGTCTCACAGTGGACAGTGAGAGAAAGGCACACTGACCTCTGGCTTATACACACACAGGTGAACACACCACACACACACACACACACACACACACACACACACACACACCACACACACACACCGAGAAAGAGGGAGATCTTTTTCATCTGTAACATCTGATCTTTCCAACTATCTTGTTATGGATAAGGAGACAGAGCCCTGCAGCTCAGGGAACATGATCACAGTGGTTACTCTGTGCATTGTGTGCAGAATGGGATCCAGGTCTCCAGACTTCCAGACAGTATTCATCCTCCGAGGTCAGGGGACTACTCTCCGGGCAGGGCTGGTTTACTTCCTCTGGTGTACCACCTCTACTTCTGTGTCTGGCACACTGCTGCCAGATGACCAACATTCCCAAGAGCCCAGAGCCTGGAGCGGTATACACCAAGGAAACCTCGATCCACCACACCCACACCCCAGACCTCCTAGGCTCCTACACAGACCTCCTCGCCCTTCAGGGAATGAATACTCACTGGCCACAGTGATGTTGACATCCTGTCGCCGCTGACCAGCAAGGTTGGCTGCATGGCAGGTGTAGACGCCAGCGTCACTCTCAGCAATAGCGGCAAACACAAGCTCATGACCCTTCTGGTAGACCTTGCCATAGGCAGGAAGCCGGACTCCGGCATGTTCCCACCATACACTGGGAGTAGGCAGACCCTGGGGAACTGGGCAGGTAACACGCTCCTCACCACCAGCTGTGAACACCCGTGGTTCAAATGGCAACATGTCTTCAATCTCTGCAAGGAGGGGAGGAGAAGGTAGACTGCCTGACTGCCTTGGGCATCTAAGGACGGGGTGCCTCACAATAAGCTGCCCCTCAGCCACAATTCCTCCTCTTGGCATCCTCTTTTAGCCCAGAGTTCTTTTCCTCTTTCTGCACTCCAAGCTGGTGGCTGAGCCAAACGAGGGTCCTAAATCTCCAGGAGCCACCAACACTGGACACAGCGCCTACCTTCACACCAGAGACCCACCTGCCAGGTGAAGCGTGGCATCCAGGACGATGGGTGGGCCCCTCTGCCCCTGGCCAATGCAACGGTAGACTCCTGCATTTCGCGGCCGGACCTGGGTCAGCAGCAGAGAGCCATTGGCAAACACCACAGCTTTGCGGAGGTGAGGGGGGCTGTGGAGGGAAGAGGGCACTGTTAGATGTGGCCCTAGGCCTCCTTCTGACACAAGATGCCATGGCATTTCATGTTGCAAGGGCCTGTGTTGTGGGAAGAGTGCATATGTGCACTTGGTCATGGGTATGTGCAGGTTGTAATTTTCTTTTCTTGTTCTTAAACTTATTTTATTTTATGTAAGTATTTGCCTGTGTGTCTATCTGCACCATGTGCATGCTTAGTGTCAGCAGAGGCCAGAAGAGGGCGCCAGATACTCTGGAACTGGAGTTAGACAGCTGTGGGCTGCCATGCAGGGGCTTAGAATCAAACCCAGATGCTCTGCAAGAGCAGGAAGTGCTCTGAACTGAGCCATCTCTCCAGCCTCTCTTTCTTTTTCCCAGGCAGGGTTTCACTGTGTTTCCCTGGCTGGCCTGCAATTCTCTATGTAAACCAAGCTGGCCTAGAACTTACACAGAACCTCCTGCCCCTGCCTTCTGAATTCTGGGATCAAGATGTATACTATCAAGTTTGGCAGCCTCCTTCCTTCCTTCCTTCCTTCCTTCCTTCCTTCCTTCCTTCCTTCCTTCCTTTTTTGTTTGTTTTTGTCTTTCAAGACAGGGCTTCTCTGTGTAGCCCTGGTTGTCCTGGAACTCACTCTGCGACCAGGCTGGATTTGAACTCAGGGTTCCGCCTGCCTCTGCCTCACAAAGGGGTTAAAGGTGTGAGCCACAGCACCACTTTTTTCCTTTTAATCTTTTTTATTTCATGCATACTGGTGTTCTGCCTACACGTATGTCTGGACTGCTGGCCAGCCCCAGGTCCACCTATCTCTGCCCCTCAGCGCTGGGGTTCCATGCACACGGCCACACCTCGCGTCCTCACACAGGCACCGAGGATCTGTACATGATCTTCATGTTTCTCAGCAATCACTTTACCCACCAAGCCACCTCTTCAGTCTCTGAGCTCCAATTTTTCATCCCCCTGCCTCTTATATATTGGGATTGCTAGCACAAGTTGCCATGCTCAGTTTGCAGGTGCTTTCCAACTGCAGAGAACTCAATTTTGGGGAAGGAGGGTGAGGCAGAGCGCAGTGTAAGTAAGAGAAAGTCAGGGTAGTGAGGCCGCCTTCCTGTAGGCACCCCAGCTTCAAGGACAAGCGCCTCCAAGCCAAATCAGACGGTCTGATGATGTCCTTAGCCTACGGTGCCCCTAGCCTATGGTACCATGCCCACCATGCCCACCATTATGTTCAGTACCACAAAGGCCTTTTCTCCTCTCCTATAGTCTGGACAAGCATCCTGATAGAAGGACAAACCCTCCCTGAAGTTTCAGAGACATTTGCCTCCTCCTAGAATGTGTGTGTGGTGGATATCAGTATCATCTTGGACCTTTCTATGAAGGCTGTAACCACAGCCCCCTCTCCTCTCCCCACCCGCCTCCCCTCTGGTATTCAGAACTTTCTCAGCTGCTTCTACAACTCTCGTCCCAAATCTATCTCCAATTTCTTCTCGACAGCCTGCTGAATAACTACATGGCTTTTAGCCTGTGTAACACGACAAGCAGTCCAGCCATAAGGGGTGGGGAGGCCGCAGACGAAACACAGGATGGGGTCCACAGCAAGCTTAGGCAGCACTTGGGCTCTCTGGCAACACCTGTGTTCTCACCCCTGGGTCTCTACTCCTCATCCCAGACCCACGTGGGCAAGAACTGAAGGGAATTATGGCACAGTCATGGCTAGATCATGAAGTGTCTATGTGAGAATCACAGAAGGCACTTCCTAGAACTTCCCTTTGTGGGTCTCTTTCAGCCACACTGCCATCTGCTGGGAATCTGCAGAAATACAAGTTCACGATGAACAAGCCTAATGCCCACGTCTTACCGGCTGCGGTTAGTGATGGGGGTCTCATCCTCAAAGACCCACTGGAGGCTCGGGGGTGGCTGGGCTGAGAACTGGCAGTGAAACATGGCCTCCTCGTTCCTTGCTACAACGACATCCTGAGGCGCCAGCACCACCCTGGCAAAGCTTTCATCTGTGGGAGGGGAAACATGGAGGGGTGAGCAGGCAGGGCAGTGAGCCCCCTCTTTGCTCAGCCTCCCCTCTTCTCTCCCCCGACAGGCTCACCTGCAATGCTCAAGGTGAAGTTCTGGCTGCTACAGGCTTGGCCAAAGGCATTGTGGGCACAGCAGGAGTAGAGGCCACTATGCTCAGGGCTGGCCGGCCGTAGGGTCAAGTTCCTCTCCTTGCTGCTGACTGTGTGGGTGCTCTGATCGTCAGAGAGGGGGGTCCCATCTCGGAACCACTGGTAGGTAGGCCTGTCGTGGGAATGGGTGTCATAAGCAGCCAAAAGAGGATCAGACTCAAAAGTCTAACTGAACACTCCAGTTTGCAAGTGGAGGAATGGGGGCCTGAGGAGGGGAGTCACGTGTAGTGCAGGGACAGAAGCGGAGAGATGGCAGGTCTGTCTGTTCCTAGAATTCAGGGTCATCCCACGCAGTGCTCACCTTCTCCAGCCACTAGAGGCTGGCGGTCATACTTAGGGAGGGGTGGGCGCACTTGGGGAGGAGTGGGGAGCAATCTGGGTGGGCGGGGGTGGTTACGGCATCAGGCAAAGTAGAGAAGCACGGATGCTAGGACTTGGGGTGACATCGCTATCTGTCTCCCACTCTCCCTGGCTTCTTACCGAGGGTGCCCGTCAATGTGGCAACGAAGCGTGACCTGGGTCTGCGGCTGGATCTCGGCTTCTGAGGCTGGATGCTTCAGGACCACAGGACCTGCCTCGATCCCTGGAGCAGAGGCCACACAGTGAGAGCAGAGCAACGGGGAAACGTGGAAGGGGAGGAGGACACCATGGAGCCGCAGGCTCTGGAGCCACACGTGCAGGTAGGCACTGTGAAGCTACGGTGAGACCACGGCAGACACAGATCGTCACATTTAATACATGCCAAGGACGTCCATAAAAGCCTCTGGCAGATAAACGGAACTTGAAGCGGTAGTGGGGAAGCTGGGAAAATAGCTGTGGGAATAGTGTATGCTCGGCATATGTGGGACTCTGGGTCCAGCACACAGCAAAGAAAGGGGAAGGGAGGGGCTGGGAGGGTGAAGGGCAGAGGACAGGGTGGGGAAGCAGAAGATGGAAAGACAGAAGACAAGTGAGGAGAGAGGGAGGAAGGCAAGTCCCTCTTCTCCACGCAAGCAGTACCACAGCTAAACCCTTCCTGTCCCATTCAAGTGAAAGTAGGAGAAACTGAGGCACAAGGCTCCCCGGACTCAGCTGCTGAGTCTGACGGGTGCACAGGCACGGTACCCGCTCTCTAAACGGGCTCTCACATTTGATGTTGAAGGAGGCGTTGGCACTGCGGGCTTCCTCGCCAGTGATGTTATCCCGAGCCACACACTGGAAGGCACCAGAATCCTGAAGCCGGTCCACAGCTGCAAAGCTCAGGCTGCTGCCCTGGGCAAAACGTCGCTCCGTGTCCTGGACAGGCACTCCATTGAGCAGCCAGTGCACCTCCACTGGGCCCGGGGCCTCAACTTCACAGCGGAGCAGTGCCCGGCGTCCTTGCAGTGCATCCTGGGAAGACGGCTCCTTGATGAAGACGATCGCTGCCTGGGCACCTGCGGAAGTGGGAGGAGTTGACACTGCGGAAGTGGGAGGGGTTGACACCTCCATCCTAACAAGGAGGAAAGGGGCTATGGACACAGCTGGCCAATGAACACAGGATAAAGGACGAGGCTGGAGCTGCCAACAATGCACCGAGGAGCTCAAATTGCATTGGGGACTCTGCAGGATCCAAAGACAAAGCACACTCTGGTCAAGGGACCTTGAGTTCTGAGGACGCACAGGACCAACACACAAGTGGTCACGCAAATGCCAAGTAGATGGCGTGGGCAGCTGGTGCCTGTAGGGTGCGGGTGTGGAAGGGAGCCTCGGGGTCTGGATGGGGGCCGACTGCATCAGGCTTCCCAAAGAGAAGGGCCCCAGACCTACAGGACCAGATCCTAGGTCTTGATGCTAAACCGGGGAGCAGGGGACATCACAAGCAACCCAACCCTCCCTTACCGACCCCAGAATCAAGGCACAGAATGAAGTTCAATCTTGACCTAAAGAACATTGTGGGAAGACGGTGACTTAGTCTGAAACACCCGAGAGCAGCAGCAACAGAGGTGGGGAGAAGCTCTGGAGCCAAAGGCGATGCTTTGGGAGACGCCGTCCTTTTGCTGGACACAAGCCACAGCAGACATGCAAAGGCCATCCTAACGTCCTCTATTCCTAGCACTAAAGTCCAGGAGCAGCCAAAGCCACAGATTTCCATGTAAAGATGTCTGCTTTTCTGCACCATGATCACTCACCTTCGGTCACAACTAGGGGAACAACCAGGACCAAAGAGGGGCCCCACAACCAAAGGCAGAAGCACACCAGGGGGAACAGGGGAGACCAAACACCTGTGCTGAGCAGATGGCCTAGGGAGGTGGAGGGCAGGGCTGGACACGTGGGCGGCATGGTTAGAGCAACGTCACCCGGGAGGAACACACCGGGCTTTGTTCCTGCCCCGTGTGGGTGCCGTGCAGAGCCCTGGAGCCACTAGGCTTGAACATGGAAGAAATGTTCCCAGTCACCAAGAAGAAACAGGCTGAGGACCATGGAAGGGCAGGGAGACACTAACAGGGTCACTGTCCAAGTCGCTGGGGATCAGTCACGACCTAGCGAGCACTCTCCAAGAACCCTGGAGTGAGGTTTGGTTCTTCCAGGCTGAGACTCTGTCTTCTCATAGACTCAATGTCTCGACAAGTCCTAGAATCCAGAAGGGCTGGGTCCAGATGAGGGGCTATTCTGGTACCAGTCTATCTCCCAATCTCCCCAAATTCCACATCTCCTGACATGAAACATTCACAGGGAGCTAGAGGTGTCCTAAAGTCTCCTTGTTGCTTCTCAATGGGGCCCTATTGGTTCTCTGGCTAAGAAAATTCTCTACCAAGCAGGGTGATCCCTCCCACTGTGCCAGTTAACAAATATACCTTCAGGCACTGCTGAGCACCCCCAGTTACCATGCCAACCCAGACACTCCCCTATACACTTCTAAATACTCCGCAGGGGTGTGGTCCTGCCCCTGCTAGGCATCACGGTACAGCCCCTGTGTCATACCGAACAGTAAGCTCATGCCCAGAAATATGAAGGATGTGCTAAAGATCAGATAACTCACATGTTCAAAGCCAGGCCAGTAACTCAAAGAAGCCAGCTCCTCACCCAGCCTGCCCTGGAAATACCTGACCCTATAAAGGGGAGTCAGTTTCCACACTCAAGTACTGCGACACACAAACCTCCCACAGACAACACCAGGCTCACAAAGACACTCAAAGAATACTGGTTGACCTGAATAAAATTCATGTCTGGGACAGGCTTAACATCAGGAACACTTGCCAGCCACCTCCTGTGACAGGAAGATTCAGTTGTAAATACAACTCACCAAAACCTTGGGACCGTCAACCCGTAACACCAGGGTGTTCACCAAAGAACACCAAAGCAGAGAGATCTTTGTGGTAGCCAGGGTATCCAACTTGTTCCTCAGAACAGCATGGATGCAGAGCAACACCAGACTGTAAACCTGCTTAAAACATCGTGAGTCTAAAAAAACCCAAATGCATGTGTTTGTATGTGTACACATGTGTACATGTATGAAGAGGCCAGAGGTCAGCCTCAGGTATCATCCCTCAGGAGCTCCCCATCTTTGCTCTCTGGCACAGGGTCTCACTGATCTGGAACCTGTCGAGCAGATCAGACTGTCTGGCCAAGGGGTCCCCAGGGAGCCTGTCTGGTGCCTCTCTGGTCCTAGGATCCCAGGCATATGCCACCATACCTGGATTCTTATGTGGCCTAGGGTCTTCACGCCTGGGTGCCAAGCACTGTACCAGTTTGCGATGGTTTTATTGATTTGTTTGTGCTTAGATACGAAGCTCTGAGGACAATCCCTTAGAACTGGTTCTCTCCTGGCACCATATGGGTTCCAGGAATTGGACGCAGGTCATTTATCAGGCATGATGACAAGTGCCTTTCTCCGTTCAACCATCTTACTGTTTAAACTCATGAGATTTTTCTTTTCTTTTGCGGGGAGGTGGGAGCAGTCTAATTGTGTGAGTTTTTTTTTTTTCTTAAAGGTTAATTTCCTTTTTAAACGTGTGTGTGTGTCCAGATTCAGACAGATCAGACTCAGATCTGTCGTCCTCCGTGTGCTCCATGTTATGAGCCATGATGCAGCTATGTATGTGACGTGCCTTGGCCAGAGTTGGCCATTCATAAAAGGCAGCTATATTTCCTGCTCAAGGACTCAAATTCTCAGAACATTAGAAAACTCTCCTCATGCCACGGCCCAGGGATATGCCCAAAGCAGGGAAAGCAGACGGACCACCACCGGAGAGCAGAAGACAACCAGATGGTGGACAGGATGAGGGAACAGCCCTGGGGGTGCAGGAACCACAGACCACCTGCCACAGAAATCTGAGAGGACAGCAGCCCAGTCACCCCGACCTCGCTCCCCACATCCTCTCCTAGGGCCAGAGCTAAGATGCTCTAGAGCGGCAACCAGAGATGCTGCATTCCCAGACTGCCACTCAGAGCGCCCCATCCCGCACCCTATGACATGGCCTGGGAAACATCAAAGCCAGGCCCCCCAGGGGCCTCAGTCCTGACGTCAGCCCACAGCAGGGCCTGGTTAGTGCTTGGCTGGAACAGACTTGATGTTTCAAAAACCAGCAGAAAGGAGCCTCCAGGCTTATCTGAGCCCCAGGTCAGTGGCCCCACATTGACTCAGAAGGCAATGGGAATGTGCCCAGACTGCCAACCTGCGTAGCTTGTGAGAGACGTTGCTCCATTGATGTTTCTGGGAACCAGAGCATCCCTGGGGCTCTTAGAAGGTGTTTGTGCAGATGGTAGGAAATGGGATACAGCCAGGCAGTGGTGGCGTACATCTTTAATTCCAGCATTCAGGAGGCAGAGGCAGGAGGATCTCTGTGAGTTTAAGGCCAGTCTGGTCTACAGAGTAAGTTCCAGAACAGGTTCCAAGCTACAGAGCAACCCTGTCTCAAAACCCAAGTGATATAGCAATGACAGAGCGGGCTTTCAGAGACTGAAGACCTATCTCAAGATGTGCATTTTGTCCCTTACCTCCGACATGAGGACGCCCTCAGTTCTGCGGTCTGGGAAAAGCCGCCTCTAGTGACTCGATGGTCCTAAGTCTCCTAAAGCTGCGCTGCCTTCCATCCCTGGGCCTTGTGGTGGAGCTGCATGACAGCAGGCAGCCTTCCTGACACACAGTGGCCCTATCCTGTTACAATCTGGGGGTGCGGCCTCGCTGTAGCCCCCGGCACCCTTTTCCCTACTAAACAATAAAGACACAAGGCTACCATCTGGGCTGTACAAGGCCTGTGTGGATTCATATTTGCTAAGTCCACAGACATCATGGAGCATCCAAACGGGAACACTGGCCAGGCAGGACTTTGCCCATGGGCACAATCGGCCCAAGAAGCAGCTTGGCAACAACATGCAGGCAGAGTCATCTCCCTCCACCAGGCAGAAACCCCAGCAGAGCCGAGCTGTGAATACCTCATGGGACAATTCCCAAGTCCTATCTTTTGGGTCTCTAACAGGCACTATACAGACATGACTGCATTGTAGCCCCAACTTCTCAGGACAAGGTCAGCTTTCACACCTCTCTGCCTGACACCCAGCTGTACTCCATAAACAACCCTGCTCTAACACCCACCCCCTGGATCATTCTCTGAGCTCCAGACCAGTCTGTGTTCATGAGTGTGTGCACAGACACGTGTGTTGACACACTAGCTGCATGGATCAAGGAGCAGCAGTAAGTTTAGTTTGGGGATTTTGTCTTGTGGTACTGGGGTTCAAACTCGGGGCCTTGAACATGCCAGGCAAGTGTTCTACCATGGAACTACACTCCTAACCACAGAGGTGTGCGTGCACGAGCATGCTTTGAAACAGGGTCTCACTACGTAGCCTTGACTGGCCTGGATCTTGGTGTATATAGACCAGGCTGACCTCCAGCTCAGAGAAATCTGTCGCCTCAACCTCCTGGGTGCTGGGATGAAATGAGCGTAGCAGCACAGCTGGCCTTAGTTCTTGGTTTTTTTTTTTTGAGACAGAGTCTTACAATGCAGCTCAAGCCAATCATGAATTTGAGATCCTCCTGCCTCCGCCTCCCAAGTACTGAGAGAACACATATGTGCCTTCACTACACACTGCCAAGCAACAGGACACTTCACATTTCAGCTCAAAGTAATCTGGGCTAAGTCAACTGCCCATCTCCCAGGGCCTAATCCTCTGACTACGAAGGAAAAAAAAAATGCCTCTAGGACCTGTATAGGCTTCAGAACCTGCATGTGACCAAATAATTTTAATTCTTTCTTCTCCCTCTTATTAAATAAAATCCCATTCTTTGGGCGAGTGTCTCAAGACCAGGCGGAGCCACCATGTGCCCTGCCAGCCCAAGCATCCAGGAGCAGGCTTCAGGAAGCCACGGGTATTTGACATGGCGGTGTGTGTTCATGAGAGTGACTGTGAGCTCATCCTCAGATGAAAAGGGTATTTCAACTCCCAGCCACAAAGAACAACCGGAGTGAGGTGAACCTCCCCAAGGCCTACCAGTCAGGCACACACACCGGCTCGCTCTTGTACACCAGAGCTCAAGACTAAGCTGCTAGCTCCAGGGTCCAGGTCTCTATGGGGGAAATCCTCAACTCCGGGTGGCCCCTGGAACCCAGACCAAAGTGGATCCTGTTGGAGCAGATACCGACAGAAATGAGGGCCAGTGTGCCAAGTTTCCATGCCCTTCTGGAGCGACAACACAAGGGCACAGGCCAGGACAAGCAGCCTTCAACTTGAGAAGCACAGATGCTCCAGAGACGGGAGCCAGTGAGGCTCCTGTCCCACACGAGGACGGTCCCCGGCATAGGACTCTCCACACGGAAACTGCTGCTTTTGTTCTTTCTCTTTAAACTTATATGCCTGCGTCTGAGTTATGCCGCGTGCATGCAGGTGCCCTTGGAGACCAGAAGAGGGCATCAGATGCCCTGGACCTGGAGTTAAACATGGCTGTGAGGCACATGCGTTCTGGAAGCCGAACCCAGCTCCTCTGCAAGAGCAGCAAGCACTCAACTGCTCGGGCACCTCTTTAGGCCCCTTGTGCATTCTTTCTTGAGAGCGGGCTTCAAACAGACTATGGTGGCCTGCCATAGAGCTGAGGGTGACCTTGACATTCCTGTTCTCTGCCTGCTAGGATTATAGGTCTGTACCACCACACTGAGTTTGTAAGGGTGCTGGGGATCAAACCCAGGTCCTTCAGAAAAGCAACCAGTGCTTTTTAACTGCTGAGCCATCTCTGCAGGCCCCACTGGTTAACTTTTGAGGACTACGTCTCCATTACTGCGGGAATAAAGCACAGGCATGGATCCCAAGCCCAGGCATCTCCAGCTCACCCGGGCTGGGATGTGAGGCTGGAGCTGAAATTCCCACCTGCTCTAAGGGGACCGTGTGCAGTTTCGCACCAAGTCTGAGGATGAGCACAGAATACGCAGCGTCAGGGTCATTGACACTGGCCCACAGCTAACTTCAAACCCCACACTTCTCTATATGCCCCAGGTCTACAAACGGCCTGTGCACTGGTCACTAACTGGAGTCCTACTGTCCCCAACAATCCATTCCCACAGAGCAGAGGGTAACAGGAGCTCACTGTGTTGGCCTCTGCCCCTGAGCAGGCTCCCTCAGCAGGGATTGGGGACAAACCTAAGGGGCTGGTCCTCCCCCTCCAGCCTCAGAACTGCACGGTCCACTTCCAGGAGGTCACGTGTCTAGCACCACGTGGATCCACAGCCCCTGGCCACACTACAGGTGTGGCTTTCTCTGTCTTCCACAGGGGAGGTGGAACTTGACAGCTGCCACACCCTGAGAGACCCTCATACAGCTGTGCATGTCTCCAAGGAACCAGCATAGATTAAAACTCAGAGTGAAGTAGTGCAATCTTGAGGAAGAACCATGGGTTAGGGAGCCCTGGTTCTAGTCCTCCTAGATTGTAACCCTAGCTGACCACCCCCGCCAGCCTCCAACACACGGCTCTGAATGAATTAGTTCCAAAGATGCTGGGGAGCATCCGAGACTCAGAGGTCCCGCTCCACAGGCTGCTTCCCCACCCCAGCCTCCAGCTGTACAGTTGGCTCCCATTTGGCAAATGTGGGGCTAGGCCTTGGAGGGATTGTGAGCCTCTACACGGCAGGTGCATGGGGCGCGAGGCAGCTGGGGACAGAGGAGGATCTGTCATCTCTGCTGTGACCCTCCCTCTCCTAGGCTCAGCCTCCTTATAAGACCCTCTACTGCTCCTCTATGCACTGAGGCCATGTGCCACACCCACATGGAGGGCGGACATTTGTACGCATGGTAACAGCTCTGTGTCCCTCCCGGTGACTAGGACATTAGGAAAAAGCGCCCCATGAGCACATACAGCCGTGTTCTCAACCCTCCTAATGCTCCTCATGTTCTGGTGACCCCATCCTTAAAATCATCTTCACTGCTACTTCATAACTGTAATTGTGCTACTGTTATGAACGGCAGTGTAAACATCTGTGCTTCCTGATGGTCTTAGGTGACCCCTGAAAGGGTCATTCTGCAACCCCTCCCCAAAGGAGTCTCGACCCACAGGTTGAGAACAGTCTGTGAATGCCGAGCTCACCTGAAATAGCGGTCTAGATCTATCTTCATCTACCACAGTCACTGTGGGTTTTCTCTACAGGCCCGAGTTTCCCATCTGGAAGAAGGACGCCTGGAACAGATTATTTACACCACCCCCATCTTACATGAGGCCATTTAAATGTAGCTTAATTTGAACTGAAATCCCTGTGGGCTGGAGAGACGGTTCAGCAGTTAGAACAGGCTGCTCTCCTTGAGGACCCAGGTTCAGGTCTCAGTACCCACATCTGGTAGATCAGTCACCTCTAACTTCAACTCCAGGGACTTGGGGCTCTGCGAACCCTCTCGGCACCATGCGGTGGTGCGCCTTCAATTCCAGCACTCAGGAGGCAGAGGCAGGCAGAGCTCTGTGAGTTCAAGGCCAGCCAGGTCTACAGAGTGAGTTCCAGGGAGCTAGGGCTACACAGAGAATCCCTGTCTCAAAAAAACAAAAGAAAAAAAAATGAAATAAAACAAAAAAGCACACCCCTCCACACCAAGTTTTAGAATAATAAAAATAAAATGAAATAGTTGAAAATTCTCTTCCTCAAGCCACATTCCAAGTACTTAGAGTCACATCAAGTGACCAGCCTGCGGTCACTATACTGAATCACCAGAGAAAACTGCTTCACCCTGGAAGAGTGCGCTCAGTGGTCTAGCCTGCAGTCACCATACTGAACGACCAAAGGAAACTGTTTCACCCTGGAAGAGTGCGCTCAGTGGTGTAGCCTGCAGTCACTATACTGAATCACCAGAGAAAACTGCTTCACTTTGGAAGAGTACACTCAGTGGTCTAGCCTGCAGTCACCATACTGAATCACCAGAGGAAACCGCTTCACTCTGGAAGAGTGCGTTCAGTGGTCTAGCCTGCCCACCTCTGCAGGCTCTGAAAGACGATGTGTTGTTTCTGACAAGGAATTTTCAACACTGGTCAGCAGTATTTATTTCTGTATCTGTACATATATGATAGTGTGTGTATTGTGTATGTGGTATATGTGTGTGTGATGTGTGCTGTATCTGATGTGTGTGTGTATGACATGTGTTGTGTGGGTGATATGTGCGTGATGTGGTGTGTGGTGTGTGTGTGGTGTGTTATGTTGTGTGATATGTTGTGTGTGTATGAGAAGGGGGGAGAGAGAGAGAGAGAGAGAGAGAGAGAGAGAGAGAGAGAGAGAAGATGCAAACCAGAGGCTGACAGCTGCTATCTTTCCCAATCAGCCTCTACCTTATATATTGAGGCAGAGTCTCTCTCTTGAACAAAGAACTCTTTTTTCAGCTTGTGTAGTTAGCCAGCTTACCTCCTGTGCACCGGGATTTTAGGTGCACACCACGCCTGTCTCCCAATTATGTAGGTTCTGGAGATCTAAACCTAAACTCTAAACCTCATGTTCATGTGACCCACAGCCCGCTTTTATAGACAAGGACCCTGGAGTTAGGGTCTCCTCATAAATGGCAGAAGGGGTGCCTGCTCCTGGTCATGTCTGGTTCTCAGGCCCATCTTTCCAGGAAGCCACCCACGGTAAACCATGGCTTTTCTGTCCACTGAGTCCCCTTCAGCACCACTCCTCACAACCATTCTGCTGGGTTCGATATAAATCCTTTTGTTAGGATTATTCTAAAATATAATATTTTTTAGGAGATTCTTATTTTATTTCTAACTATGCACGTATGTATGTGGGTGTGTGCATGTAAGCGCAGTTACTAATGCAGGCCAGGAGGGGGCACCTGGAGCTGGAGTTAGAGGTGACTGTGAGTCATCCAATACGGGTGCCGGGAACTGAAATCAGTTCTCCAGGCATGCACACAGCTATTTCTAACGTGTAAATGGTCTTGTACTGTGTCTTCTCTACAGGCAGTTTTCACTTCCATTTACCATTGTGAGGCTCCTTTTCTATGGCCTTCACCTGCACCTCGTTTGGGCAGGAGAAGCAGAGAAAGTCCTTTTTCAGAGGGATGAGGAGATGGCTCGGAGACCAAAGAGGACTTGCTGCCTCCCAAAGGTCAGTTCCTAGCACTCACATCAGGCTGCTCCAGGGAATCTGAGACATCTTTTGCCTTTGTGGGCACCTGAACACACATCACACACACACACACATCACACATACACATCACACACACACACACCACACACACATACATACACCACACACACACATCACACATACACATCACACACACATACATACACCACACACACACACACACATCACACACACACATCACACATACACATCACACACACACACCACATACACACACACAGACATCTCACATACACACACCAAACATACACACCACACATCACACACCACACACCACACACATACATACACCACACACACACCACACATACACATCACACACACACCACACACACACATCACACACACACACACACCACACATACACATCACACATCACACACACACACACACATCACACACATATCACACATCACACACATCACATACATCACTCACACACACACACACATAAACAAATAAATAAAAATAAATCTTAAGCCTGGAATGGTGGCACACACCAATTTAATTCCAGCAGCAGGAGGCAGAGGCAGGAGGATCCATGAGTTCAAGGTCAGCCTGATTTACATAGCAAGTTTCAGAACAGCCAAGGCTATATAGTGAGACCATCTCAACAAAATTTATTTTTTTTAAACAAGAGGCAGCTGGGCACAGTTGTCCATACTCTGACATTCAATCTTTACCACATACTTTCCTCCCTACATGCAGAGGAACTCTTGTTCCCCTTAAGCGTCTGGGTTTCCTCAGGGGCCTGAACATATCACACACACACACACACACACACACACACACACACACACACACACCCCTCCTGTTCTCCAGTCTCCTCGCTTCGAAAGTTGTCTGAGAGGCTCACTTCAGCTGGATTCAGAGAACTAGAGCATCGTCATTCTCCTATTTTTATATTCAGAAATGTTCTGCAAACCACATCCCCAGCAGCCAAGGGAGCAGAATGTGAGGAAATCACTTTGCTATGTCATGATGTGGAAGGCCTCAGGCAAGCTGCATCTGCCACACGGCAGGGGCATGCAGTGATGGCGAACACATGTGCAGCAGGCCAGGGCACCCCGTGGCAGTCAGGCTGTCCTCTAGCGGGAGGGCCCAGGAGTCAGTTCACACACAGGCCCTTGCCTGCCTTCCCTCCCAGAAAAGAGTCACCCCACCTGCCTTACCAACCTGCCTCAAAGATCTAACGGTCAAGTGGACACAATAGAGGGGAGGAAAACCAGGGCCGCGGGGAAGTGCTGATGGCTCGGGCAAGGTTTATTCTCCTGGGGTTGTGGGTGAGGATGCTGGGGCAAGTCTGCCCAGCTCTCTGCCTGAGCCATCCAACACTCTCCTCTCTGCCACTTCTGCTGCCACAGCGGCTGGAAATGGTGACTCTAATGTACAGGAGAGGTTGGCAAAGCCTTGAATGTCATTAAATGAAGCACAGCTGCTGTCAGCTGTCACTCAAAGGCAGAGCCCTGCCTGCCCATACTTGACTGAGGGAGCACCTGTGGCCTGGGTGGGCCAGCTGCTTGGTTAGCGTCAGCCATTGGATGTCTCCATCCACTTCGCGACTCCACACAAACACCATCGTACTGCTAGTATTGCAAACTCACATCACAATGACTTAGGATTTCTAAATTTTATTTATTTATTGGTTTTCTCTGCAGTGCTGGGGATTACACCTTGCCTTATGCACCCAGGTGAACAGCTTATCACTGGGCTGAGGCATGGCTCTGGTTCCGAGCACTGGCTGCTCTGGCAGAGGGCCCAGGTTCTCTTATTTTAAATCTGTATTTACAGTTGCAATGTATGCCACGGGTGTGCAGGTGCCCACAGAGGCCAGAAGAGGGTGCCAGAGCTCCTGGAGCTGGAGCTGTTGGCAGCTGTGAGCCACTGATGTGGGTGCTGGGAACTGAACTCAGGACCTCTAGACGAGCAGCCAGTGCTCTTAACCACTGGGCCATCTCTCCAGCCCCTCACTACTCACGACTTTACAAAAAACTTTCTGGATTTGATCCCCAGCAAAACACACACGCACTCACACATCCACGCACACGCACTTTGCCTCCCAAAAGCAACTTTAAAAATACATCAATTAGAAAATGTACTCTGGGTAAAGATGGCAAAGTAAGGATTTCAATTTCTAAATCAATAACAAAAGATGAAAACAATCAGCTGATGAAGAAAGAACAGAAACAACTCCTTACAGTTATTTTTAAAAAGCAGCAAAAGCTTGCAGTGCAGGGCCAGATGCTCTCAGCCGAGGGCGGCCTACCCTGGGGGCAAACATCATAAGACAGCGCACACACACAAAGCGCAAGAAACAAGAGCTCTTCAGAGCAGCTGATGCAATAACTGGTTTGAATAGCAAAAAAAAGACAAAGACCTAAGGTTTACTTTGTGCTCACTCTGCCAGTCTGTAGTCAGGCCCTGGAAGGCCCCAAGGTCTGGCTTTACTTAAGTCTCCCTCGGTTCCTGAAATGACAGGCAGACCCAGAAGAGACAGGAGGGGAGGGGAAGGGACAGGGAGAAACGCGCAGAGAGACTGAGGAAGAGACAAAGAAAAAGTGGGACCAGGGCAGAGGGAGAATGGGGACCAATGGGCAGAAAGATACAGACCGGTGAACTGAGAGACAGCTGGGGAGACACAGGAGGAAGACAGACAAGTCAGGGTAGTTGCGAACCACACAGGGCTCCCTTTGTCTGCAGCACCGGTCCTGCTCTCCTAACTGACGCTCACTGCCCCTGACTCTGCACACAGACTGAGTGAACATTAGACCCAAACAGTCACTGGTCACGGGCCCTGGGGTCTGTCCAGAGCAACAGCGCACAAGGAAGGTGATAGCTTTGTCTATGGGGGAAACAGAGTGGTGGGGGGCACGCACCTGTGCAAGATTCCGATGTTTATAATGGAGAGCCCTCAATTTAGAGGCTCCTGGTAAATTATTTACCAGGAAGAATACAATGCCTTCCCTGGCCTCATCCATTATTCAGCTTAAGAAATGTGCCATATTGTTACACTTCCTGACATCTAAAAATGGTCTGAGCCATTAGGCCAGGAGCAAGATGAAGGTGGGGCCATTGCTACCCAACTCTCCAGAACCCTTGACCCAGCAGACCCGCAGCTCTGGGACCTTACAAACCACGCCTCAAAGCCACAGCAGCTGTGCATGGAGGCACAGGCCAGTAATCACAGTTACTTGGGAAGCTGAGGCAGGAGGATTACATTCAAGGTGAGCTTGGGCTGTATAGCAAGTTTGAAATGAGCTTAGCCAACTTTGTCTCAAAATAAAACTGTAAAAGGCCTGGGAACTGGGTATGGAGAGATAGTTTAGCGGTAAGAGCACCGGATGCTCTTCCAGAAGACCTGAGTTCGGTTCCCAGCACTCATATGGTGGCTCACAATTGTCTCTTACTCCAGTTCCATAGGAACAGAACCTCCGTGGGCACCAGATAGAGACTTGATGTACAGAAGACAGATGCAGGCAAACAACCACACACATGAAAATAAAAAAGGAAATAAGGAAATGGCTCAGTGGTAGAGTCACCGCCCTAGCACACCCAAGGTCCTGGGTTCAGTTCCAGCATGGGGATGAGGAGAGAGCACAGCTTACCTCCCAGAGAAGGCCAGGTCCGGGCTCGACTGTGAGAACCCAAGGGCATCCCGGGTCCATGTCCCAGGAACACATAACTGTGATCTGAACCATCAAGAGTTCACCCTCTCCCAAGAAGGAAACTGCCTCGCTTGAACCTTGGGCAACACAGCTCCCAAAAGGTTTACGGATCAAGTGAGCGTCCTGGATACTAGGTGCCCAGCACTGAACACGGCATCTTCCTTAGGCCTCCACTGCTCACTGATGTCACTTGCTCTCTACTTTGCAAACCCATGACCAGGACAAATGGTCTACAGGAAACCCAGAGAGTCACACAGCTTCAACCCGGGGGTGGGGTGGGGTACGAGGAAGATGAGCCAGAGTTCAGAGGCTGGCGAGCTAGCAAAGGGGCTCAGTGGGTAACGGTGCTTGCTGCCAAGCCTGACCCAACCCGTGACCCATGTGGAAGGAGACAGGTGACTTACACAGGCTGTCCTGTCCTTTCCTTCCGCACTGTGGCACAAAGTGCCCCCGTCTATAACATAAATAAACCTAAAGAAAGACAAGCTCATGGGGCTGGAGAGATGGCTCAGAGGTTAAGAGCATTGCCTGCTCTTCCAAAGGTCCTGAGTTCAATTCCCAGCAACCACATGGTGGCTCTCAACCATCTGTAATGGAGTCTGGTGCCCTCTTCTGGCCTGCAGGCATACACACAGACAGAATATTGTATACATAATAAATAAATAAATAAACAAATATTTTTTTAAAAAAAAAAAGAAAGAAAGACAAGCTCATGGGAGACCGAGAGAGCCACCTCCCCACACAAGGACAGAAGGTCCTGCCCAGAAAACTACACGGATTTAAAGCATGTGACACAGTTTCAAATCTACTCACTCACCAACAGACACACACATTTAGTCTCAATTCAAGAGGCAGAGCTCAGTAAAAATCAACTTGATGGGATGTAGAATCACCTAGGAGACCAGACTGTGGGCGTGTCTATGAGGGTGTTTCCAGCCAGGAGTAACCGACCTTCAGACCCCATCCTGAATGTGGGCAGCACCATCCCTGACACTGGGGTCCTGCACTGAATGAAAAAGGAATGCTGGGAACGTGGATATGAGGTGACAGCTGCCTCCCTACTACTATGGAGGACTGTACCCCCTCAAACTGTGAGGCACAAAACAAAAAAACAAAAACAAACAAAACCCTTCTCCTTCAAGTTGTTTTTGTCAGGGAGAAATGGTAACATATTGAGACTAGTTCAACTCCAAGGCCCTGAGTGCGGACCCATGAAGAAGGCTGAGACAGAGCCAGATCAACAAACAAAATTCATGAATTCATGATAGTATTGTCAATGCTGCTGTTTTTTTATGCCCGAAAGTGTCTGTCTTATTGCTCTGAAGGATGCTAGAAAAAAGTACTTAATTATTGTGAAAACTGGTAATAAATAAATGAATTTATTTTCCATTTTTTATTTATTTTCAATTTCAATTTTATTTTTTTGAGACAGGATCTCACTATGAAGCCTGAAACTCACTTTGTTAACCAGGCTGACCTTGGACTCACAGAGATCTGCCTGCCTCTGTTTCCAGAGTGCTGGCTGGGATTAAAGGTGTGCGTCACCACAGTCAGCCATTTTCCTTTCTAAAAAACAGCGGTATCTCAGGATAATGAAGCTAATAGGAGGTCTGCCTTTATAGAAATATCTAGCTAATAAATAGAGAATCATTATTTTATAGTCCTCTAATGAGATCACGGTTCTAGAGCGATTACTGATGGCTGCTAACCTCAGAAAGACAAACAGATGTTATGTGTCTACTGAGGGAGACACACACAGAAAAAAGAAAATCAAATCCAGACGCAATAAAGCCTGGAGACCCAGTGTTCATTACTAACAGGCTCAGGAATCTCTCTAAACTAATTTGGAAGGAGGAAAAAAAAAAGATGTCTCAGTGGACAACCACCTGCCACAAGCCTGGTGACCTGAGTATGATTCCACATGATGGACGGCCACAATGGGCTTCACCACACGCCCACTGCCCACTAGCCACAGGGGATCACTGTGTAGCCCTGGCTGTCCTGGAACTTTCTATTTAGGCCAGGCTGACGCTGAACTCACAGAGATTCACCTGCCTCTGCCTTGTGTGATAGGATTACAGATGTGAGCCATCATGCTAAACTTTTTCTTTAAAAAGAAAAAAAAGTCACAGCTGGATGGCAACCAAGGACAGTAATGAGAACAAAGTCTATCCTGTAAGTCACATTCTCCACACTATCCCGTAGTCACACCGTCTCCACACCTATCCTGTAGTCACGCTGTCTCCACACCTATCCTGTGGTCATACCTATTCTGTAGTCACGCTGTCTCCACACCTATCCTGTGGTCACACCTATCCAGTAGTCACACCATCTCCACACCTATCCAGTAGTCACACCATCTCCACACCTATCCAGTAGTCACACCGTCTCCACACCTATCCTGTAGTCACGCTGTCTCCACACCTATCCTGTGGTCACACCTATCCAGTAGTCACACCGTCTCCACACCTATCCTGTAGTCACGCTGTCTCCACACCTATCCTGTGGTCACACCTATCCAGTAGTCACACCATCTCCACACCTATCCAGTAGTCACACCATCTCCACACCTATCCAGTAGTCACACCGTCTCCACACCTATCCTGTAGTCACGCTGTCTCCACACCTATCCTGTGGTCACACCTATCCAGTAGTCACACCGTCTCCACACCTATCCTGTAGTCACGCTGTCTCCACACCTATCCTGTGGTCATACCTATTCTGTAGTCACGCTGTCTCCACACCTATCCTGTGGTCACACCTATCCAGTAGTCACGCTGTCTCCACACCTATCCTGTGGTCACGTCTCCACACCTATCCTGTGGTCATACCTATTCTGTAGTCACACTGTCTCCACACCTATCCTGTGGTCACACCTATCCAGTAGTCACACCGTCTCCACACCTATCCAGTAGTCACACCGTCTCCACACCTATCCCATAGTCACACCGTCTCCACACCTATCCCAGTCACACCATCTCCACACCTATCCTGTGGTCACACCTATTCTATAGTCACACCATCTCCACACCTATCCTGTAGTAAACCTATCCCGTAGCCAAACAATCTCCACACCTATCCTGTAGACACACCTATCCTGTAGTCACACCTATCCTGTAGTCACACCTATACCGTAGTCACACCGTCTCCACACCTATCCCATACATTCACCACCTTCTGATGTCCATACACCCTGCATCCTCAGCACTTCCTTAGTGGCTGCTCAGACATAGCCCTGAACCAGTACGTCCCAGATAATCACCATGCCTGCCCCACAGAGAGCACACAGAAGGTACGAGCTGTGCTCACTCACCCAACTCCGTGGCAGGAGGCTCCATGAGAGGTGGGTGTACAGGAAACGGCAGCTGCTTTGTGGTGTTAACTGCAGTAGAAAACTTGATCATATTCTCCCTACCCCATGTAGCACCAGCAAAGGGTCAAAACCTAATATGGGTTCCGGGTAGGCAATTACATTAATTATCATCATTAATTCAACAAACATTTATTTAGAGCCTACCATGTGCCAAGTACTTCGTAAGTCACTGGAGATGCAAAAACACACAATTACTGTCTTTAAGTGTCTCAGCTCCGCGGGGGAGTCAGACAAGTAAGCGTATAATTACAGTAATAGCTAACACTCGCTGACCCTCACTACGCATCAGGCGCCGTTCCCAGCGTTTTAACCATCCTATCTTGTTAAGGCTCATGCCCACCCAGTGGAAGGAGTGCCATGATCCCCGTCATGCAGACGAGGTAACTGAGGCACAGAAGCAAAGCTACTTGCTGAAGCTTACAAAGCTGGGAAGAGACAAATCGCAGGGGTTGGGTCTCAGGTCATATCTGGTTCCAGAAGAAGGCCTACTGTGATCACTAGCCTTGCCTGCTCCAGCACTCACTACAATGGGCCGGTGCAGGATTCTTAGGGTAGGCTTCTAAGTCGGAAGGAGGGAATACAGAAACAGGGAAAACAGAGAGAAAGAAAAAACTAGACATCTTTAACACAAGGTTTTAAGGAGGATGAGGCTTGGAAAGTTAAAAGTCAGAAGCTACAGAGCAAGGGATGAAACTCTACTGTAGAATGTAGAATGTGACCAGCATGCACGAAGTTCTGTGTTCAAGCACCAGCCCAGAACAACAAATAGGAAATAAAAAGCCTGAGACCAGAAAGTTCGGAAGTCACGGCCACATCGTTTTGGGGCAGGGAGGCAAAGGAGGCAAGAAGGACATTTGCCCTGCTCAAGGTATCCCCAGTTAAAAAAACAAATGGCCGCCGCAGAAAGTTCGCCTTTCCCAGGGGCAATCTGCCACAGCAGAACATGAGCTTCTGAAGCTAAGCCTGTCACGGGGAGAGGCAGGCTCAGCCACTGAGGCCCTGACCACGGCAACACCACACCTCTCCCACAGGTCTCAAGGCTGTCGCCATGGCGACAACCGAGGTGCTGCAACAACAGAACCCCGGTTCTGAAGCCCAGGAGTTCCAGACCAAGGCCTTGGCCAGCAGGTCCCTTCGAGAGGCTCTGTGTCCCATGACAACCCCTTGGAGGCAGCTGCAGTCACCAGCGTGACTTTGGCTTGAGGCTTTATCACTCCAGTCTCTGCCCCCATCTTCCCTGCGGCTGTCTTCCCTCAAGGGCTGTTTGTATCTCTTCTCTTTGAAAAATGTTACCTTTTTAACCTTATTTTCTGTATACGTGTATGTTTAACCAGTATGTATGTACACCACGCATGTGCCTGGTGCCCACAGGTCAGAAGAGAGAATGTCAGGTCCCCTGGAATGGAGTTACAGATGGCTGTGAGAGAGGACGTAGGTGCCAAGAGTCAAACCTAGGTCCTCTGTAAGAGCAGCCAGTGCTCTTAGCCACTGACCCATCTCTCCAGCCCCTCTTCCTTGTTACTGAACATCGGAAGTTCTGCAGGATTAGCTGCCTACCTCAGTAACTTCATTTTCACCTGAATATACTTGTAAAAGGCAAAATAATTCTAAACCAAATCACATTCACAGGTCCCAGGGTTAGGACTGCAGAACAGGGTTGGGTGTATGTAGCTCAAATGTAGCTCAGAACTAAAGCAAAAGAGACCAGGCTGGCTCGACCTGTGAATCCTCGGCCTCAACTTCCTGTGTGCTGGGCTTACAGGTGCGAATCGTCACACTTGGCTCTGACAGGCACTCAGGTGCCCACTGTGAGCCAGGGATACATGCTGGGATACAATGGTGACCAGGACGGGAAGGTTTCTGTTCTGTCTTTACACAGCTTCTCTGAAGACGGGAAAAAAGCAGGAGGGTCTGGTGGAAAGCGGAGTCTGCTTCACCCCTTGGCTCAAACACTTTGATCTGTTTGAGAGTCTGCTGAGGGAAATCTACTCTGTTCTTCAGAGAGCGCTGGAAGGTTCTGCCTGAGCAGGAGTGTGGCTAGGAAAGGCAGAGAGAAGCCAGACTGTGTGCTGTACCCGCAGAGCCTCACCCAAGGTACCCAGGATCATCAAGGTTAAACCTTCAGTTCACAAGCAAAGGGCACCACAGCACCCCCATTCCAAGAAAAAGGATCACCCAAGTATACCTACCATCTCCCTCCACAAGCCTCTGGGGCAGGTCAGAGCAGGTGGGGGTCTGACTGGCCATGTTTTGCCCTGACTTTCCTCCCCCCATTTGGGGAGTGGCCAGTTTCTGCCTGGCTGCAGTCAATGCATATTTAAGACGATTTTTTAAAAAGATTTATTTATTTATTTTATTATACACACACATACACACAATACACTAATATATTAGTATTTTGCCTTCATGTATATCTGTGCACCACATGAACCTGGTGCCCTTGAAGGTCAGAAGAGTACGGTGGATCCCCTGAATGGAGTTATACTGTGAACTGCCACATGGGTGCTGAGAACTGGATCCAGGTCCTCTGCAAAAGCAACAAGTGTTCTTAACCACTGGGCCACCTCCCCAGCCCCGCACAAACAGCTGTCACACACGCAAATGCTGCCAGGACTTCAGCACAGCGATGACAAGGGTGAACTCACCTAATTCAAGGATGACTAGGAGAAATTTGTCCTCTGCAGACTAAGCCCTATCACTCAGCCTTGCCTTGATCGTTACTGAAATGCATTTTCGGATCTGCCAGGGTCAGCCTCGCTCCCCACCTCCCACCCTCGCAGTTGGTTTCAAACCCTGGAGGAAGAGAGTAAGGTTGATTCCACCTCACCAGCTCATGTCTTAGCACAGACATAAAGGACACACAGAGAATAATGGACATTGTTTTCAGTGTGCTGGACTGGGGACGCACACATACCCTACAGAGGCGTTCTCAGCACGGGGCATCACCCCTGGCCTCAGCTTTTTGTTTTTGTTTTTCAAAACAGGGTTTCACTGTTTAGTTCTGACTGTCCTGGAACTCACTCTGTCCTGGAACTCACTCTGTAGACCAGGCTGGCCTCAAACTCAGAGATCCATCTGCCTCTGCCTCCCAAGTGCTGGGATTAAAGGCATGCACCACCACCACCCAGCTCGGCTGCATTTTCCAGTCCCATTCCTGCACCTTTGATGGAGGTGGGGTCCGGAGCTTGAGCTTGTGGCTCCTGCATGCTAACAAGCTGCCCACCACTGTAGCATGATATCCTTAGGCCCCAGTGCTTTATACAGATTTTAATTTTGGACAAATCAGTAAATTTTCTTGATGAGACTTGATGCTAATTGAATTTGCCACATTTAAAAAAGTCAGCAAAGCCCATTTATTTTTATTGTGATGAGGAGGGGGAAACAGGATCTCACTATATAGCCGTTGGCTGGACTGGAATCACCCATACACCAGGTTGGCCTCTACCCCCCAAGATGACTACCACTGCCTAGACTTGGGGTTGTTTTCCAAAACCCAGGAGTGGATTCCAATTGTATTTCATATTCTTTTTGTCTCTTTTGAGAACTGTATGACTTTATGAGATTAAAGCATCCACAGATTTTTTTTTTTTTTGGACTACATCCTTGTTTGTGGCACCTTAGCCTCTAGGTCAGAATTAGATTTAATTTGCCAATTCCTTATATTAGACTTTACAGGAACACCTGGAAGAGGGATAGTTTCTTTTCTGTGTTGTCAACCAGTACTTGGGGACAAGGGACAAGGTTCTGGGAACCCTGGGACGCACACAGGCTGCAATCCATCTGCTTCCTGGCTCTATGCCAGTCTAGAAAGCATACTGGGATCAACATTTTCACAAAAGTTTTTCTTCAAAACAATTTGAAGCTGGGCGGTGGTGGTGTACACCTTTTAATCCCAGAATTCAGGAGGCAGAAGCAGGCGGATTTCTGTGAGTTTAAGGCCAGCCTGGTCTACAGAGTGAGTCCAGGACAGGCTGGCTCCAAAACTACACAGAGAAAATCCTGTCTTGAAAAAAACCAAAAAAACAAAACAAAAAAAAAAAACAAAAAAAAAACAAAAAAAAAAACACACCACCAAATCCACTTGACATAACAAGTTTGGAAGGTAGTTAGTAATTAAATTCTTTTTTATGTTTATTCATTTATGTGTGTGCGCACCCACGAGTGCATGTGGGGAGGCCAGAGACAACTGTCAGAAGTATATTCTCTCACGTGGTCCTGGGGCTTGAACTCAGGTTGCCAGGCTTAGCGGGAGGTACTTAACCCACTGAGTCATTGGCCAGACCTCTTTTTTAAATTCTCTGAGTACGTGTGTGTGTATGTGTGCACAAGTATGCCATTGTGCACATGTGGAGGTCGGCAGCCAACCTTGGGTATCAGAGCTCACCATCCTTGTTTGAGAAGAGTCTTTTGGTGTTCTTCGTGTATACCAGGTTGGGGACCTGCCAGCTTCCTGGACTCTTCCCATCTCCACCTAGGGTTACGACACACACTACTGGGAATTTGCACTCAGGTCTTTCATGGTGAGCACTTTCTCCACCACGCCATGTCCCCGGGCAGCAGCTACCAGGTACCCATCCATTCTTCTCCAGGTCCCTTTGTATTTCTTCACAGTTGCTGGTCAGTTCCGATTACAACTGTTGGCTTCTAATTTGTTTGCTGTTTAGGGAGGTACTTGCAAAGTTCATATATTATTATTTTTTAAATATTCTTTTCTTTTCTTTTTTTGAGACAGGGTTTCTCTGTGTAGCCCTGGCTGTCCTGGAACTCACTCTGTAGACCAGACTGGCCTTGAACTCACAGAGATCCTCCTTGCCTCCCAAGTGTTGGAATTAAAGGCACGTACCACCACTGCGCTGCTCTTACTATTTCTCAGGGAAGAAATATACTTTTGGAGACAGTGTCGCATCATGTAACACTGGCGAGCCTGGAACTCATTATGCAGACCAAGCTGGCCTGGAATGCAGGAAGAGCTGCCCGCCTCTGCCTCTCAATCTGGCTAGGATTAAAGGCACGTGCCACCAAGTTTGGTTAAAAGGGTTTTGTTTTTAAGTGTGTGTGTGTAGGTGCCCTCTGAAGCTACAAGAGTGTGTCAGATCCCCTGGAGCTGGAGTCAGGAACACTCATGTCAGGAACACCTGACATGAACGCAGGAACTGAACTTAGTCCCTGGAACAGCAGCACACCCTGCTGGGCCACCTCTCCAGTCCTTTATTCTGATTTTTATGAAGGTTGTGTGTGGGAGTGTCCTGGCATGTGCACAAAGGTCAGAGGACAGCTTGCAGGGGCTGGTTCTCAACTTCTACCATTCGGTCCGGGGATCAAACTCAGCTCATCGGTCCTGGTGCGAGTGCCTTTACCCATGGAGTATCTCAGCAGTCCTGCTTTTTAAAAACATTCCCTTGATTTTTTTCAGAATTCCAAGGAAGAAATGACAGGAGCCAAGCCACATCCAGGAAAATGGGACTAAGCAGGGAACACAGATGAAGACACTCAGAAGGGCAGTAGTCAGTGGCTCTAGCCATGTCTGGAGGGCTGCGAAGAACACCCACTGAGGAGTGAGGAAGTCTGTCCCAGGGAGGGGTCTCTTGCAGCTCCTGCATCCATAGTCACAACACACTTGAAAAACCCCTTTGAAAACCACCTGGCTAGGCCCTTAGTGTGAGCACAGGCAAGGGGGATTATCATTTTCATGACACAGGAAGAAATGCAAACCCCTGTAAGGTGGGAATTCTGGTCTTTGGAATCCAACAACTTGAGCAACCACAGGGCCCTCTGGGGTAGGGTTGGGCTTGTGGGGAAACAAGGCAAGGCTGACCCGAATCCCTGAGCTCATCAACTTGGGGCAATGAAAACGATCACACCTGACAGAGCGGAAAATGCACAGGGGCAGGCAACTCATTGACTAAGGCGGTGCCCAAAGAGAGATAAACGACCACAGAGATGGAGCGAGACCGGGATGGGCACCCGGCCACCACACCACCTGGAACAACCTGGGCTCCTGCCGGCTGTCTGGTCTTGGTTATTAGTAATGGAGGTGGGAATGTTTGGGTGACGAATACCTGGGCTCCCTGGCAATGGCCCGCCCGTGAACTCTCTCTCCAGCTTCCACACACAGAGCCTGTGTGACCTAGACATGCCCACCGTGACAGTCCTGACTCAGGAGCCAGTGAAAACGCACTGAGAGCCACACGCCTACAGACTCACACATGTTCACACACTTTATACACAAAAGACTTGTGCGCAATTCTGGTAAATTTAGCCTCTGACAGAAATTCCAGTGAGGAATGATCCTAAAGACAGACAAGTCCAAAGTGATAGTGGCAGTGTTTAAAATAAGAGACCCTGGGGCTGGAGAGATGGCTCAGTCTTTAAAGTGCACCAAGCTGCTCTTCTGGGGACTGGGGTTCCTTCCATTCCCACACCTACGTGGGGGGCTGACGGCTGTCTACAACTCCAGTTCCAGGGGATCTGATGCCCTCTTCCGGTCTCCTCAACACGAGGCATATGGCACAGATACACACGCAGGTAAAACATCCATACACATTAAAAAATAATAATAATAAATTAGGAAACCCTCAAAACAGCCTAAAGAGCCCGCACAGAACTCATGAAATAAACTAGGGAAGGGGGTGGGGTGGGTGGGGTGCAGGCGGTGTTCGCTTTAAACTTCCCCTTAAAAGTGTGTAGGAACCTTCCTGCTTTATCCCATGCCATGCCCCCCAACCAACTCAGGAAGGTCCCAGGGGAGGAAGGACCTCGAGCAATCACACAGGGGGAGGCTACATAATGAATTGTAAGGGTATGTTTTCTTTGGCCAGGGCAGTCAGGCCAAGCTCGGAGGCTGCTGGGCAAACATTTTTCATATTTTAGTAGCTGGCCTATGCCCAAGGCAGTCAGAAGTTAAGCAAGCTGAATGAGCTGCGCCCACCCTCTCCAAGGCCCCAAGAATTCGTAATGAGGCTTCCACGGCAGCACTAAAAACAATGCCGGAGGCGCCCACAAACCTGCCTGTGGCCTGAAATACACGCACCTTTCACTGCTTTCAATGAATGCAAATGATCCAGCAACAACAACAACAACAAAACACTTAGCCTGGAGAGAAGTCCAACTTTGTGTGGCTGTCCTCATCAACTTACAGCCCAGGCAGATGATCCTGCGGAGCCTCGAGTGCCCAGGCTAGCCCAGGCAGCCCCTGCACCCGCAGGACGATGGGGACAGAAGGCAGGAAGTGCCCCAGGAGGACAGACCCACCCTCCCCGGGACCAGCTGCAGACCCTCACATCTCAATCTCTTTATGACTCTGCTCCAGGGCAGAGAGGAAAGTGTGAAGGGGTGGGGGGCAACAAAAGGTATTTCTTTGATCTGAGAAAGGGACGGATCCCAGGCACCTCAAAGACCTGTCTGGTAACCACACATCCTGCCCTGAAGGGTGCTTCCCTAGGGACGTGCCCACCCCCACTGGGGTCCACTGATGCCAGGGACCTGAGGAACTGGAAACACAGCATCACAGACAGTGGAAATAACCCAATTTACACCCTGTTTGCAGAATCCTCTTTTGGCAGCAGGAACGGAAAGCAGTTTGTCAGGAGCCTGCAGAGCAGCTCCAAAGCCATTTACTTCCAGCCAGGGCTCAGAGGGAGTCTTGTCCCATCTCTGAGGCTGAGGTATTGGCTGGCCCAGAACAGCTAAGTGTGAATTCAGCTGCCCCTGTCTTCACCTATGGCAGCAGCAGCTGGCAGGAGATCCACAGACGTCCACCCAAATTCTCCTGGCCTCTCCTAGTCGCTGATGTACAGGAGGCAACAGGCTCACTAGACCTAAAATAGGCAGCTAGTTGAACTCAGGACAGCTAAGGATCCACAGCCTGGCGTGGTCAGACAAAAAGAGCTTCTGGGCAGAGGGCGCAGCTCAGCTGGTAGATGGCTTGAGAAAGGCAGCAGGTAGCCTGCTGGAAGCTCTGGGTTCCCACTCAGCACTTTACAAACCAGGCATGGTAGGTACTACACACCTGTAATCCCAGAATTAGGGAGGTAGAAGAAGAGCAGGGCTCAAGGCCATCCTTGGCTACACTGTGAGCCCCAGTCAGGCCACCTGTGACCTTGAATTCAAAAAAAATTTTAAAGAGTGGTGGTAGCGGAGAGATGGCTCGGTGGTTAAGAGCACTTGCTGCTGTTGCAGAGGACCCAGGTTCGGTTCCCAGCACCCACGTGGCAGCTCACAACTGCCTATAACTTCAGTTCTAGGGGATCTTCTAGCCTCCTCAGGCATCAGGCGTGCATGTAGTGCACATACATACCTCCATGCAAACTGCTCACACACATAAAAATAAGCAAATCTTTGAATAAAGAGGTACAGGGTCTTCAGTGTTAGCAATCTATACCTGCGGATTCAACCCACCTCACAGAGATTTTTTTTTAGGTTTATTTATTTTATTATTTTATGCTTGTAAGTGTTTTGCCGCCACAGATATGCGTGTACCATTGCATGCCTGGCACACAGTGAAAAGAGAGTGTCAGAGCCCCTGGAGTTGGAGCTCCTGATGGCTGTGAGCTGCCATGTGGGCGCTGGTCCTCTGCAAGAGCAACAAGTGCTCCTAACAGCTGCATTTTTCTAAATGCTTCTTTACTCAGCAGTAATACACACAAGCATACATACATACACACACACACACACACACACACACACAGAGAGAGAGAGAGAGAGACAGAGAGAGAGAGAGAGCAGATATCTGTGAGGCTGTCAGCATGGTCTATACAGAAAATTCCAGAACAGCCAAGGTTACTCAAAAAACAAACAAAAAAAGGTCCTTTGATAATACCTCTGAACAATGCAGTATAATGACTCCATTGTATTAGATAATAGAAGTGATCTAGACAGGGTTTAAAATCCACAAGAGACTGCACAAGCCCAATGCAAAAACCATGGCATTTATTTTTACTTTTTTTTTTTTTCCTAGCTGGTTGGTTTGGTTGGCAGAGCTAGGGGATGACCCCAGGGCCTTGTTTACCATGCACTGAAAAGCACTATGCTAATGAGCTACACCCCACATCCCTCCATGCCATTCACTATAATGGGCTGGGCACCAGTGCCCATGGAGGCTGAGGGCCCACTGAACACTGCTGACCTTGTTTGATTTTGGTTTTGTTTATGGGAAACTGAACCCCATACCTCACAGTGCTACGCAAGAGTCCCCCCATTTAGCTGTATTTTCAGTGTTCTTTTGATGTTGACATGGTCTTACCACGCTACCCAGTCTCGGCTTGAACTCACTCTGCAGTCCAGGCTTGCTGACTTCCCACTGTTTTAGAAGTACTCCAAAAGTAAGCTGTCAGTCATCCAAGGGCATCACAGGGAACGCGCACAGAAACCTCCACCTCTGTGATTGGGACAGAGCATCTTCAAAACTCTCCTAATGCTACAGAGACAGCTTAGTGCAGACACGACACCCCAGCACCTTTCAATTGCTTATTTATTTGCTTGTTTGTTTATTGGTTTTCTGAGGCAGAGTTTCTCTGTGTAGCCTTGGCTGGTCTGGAACTCACAGAGATCCACAGTGCTGAGATTAAAGCAGTGCACCACCATGTCCGGCCACTATAATTTTTAAAGCTGGCCATAGCTGCACACTTATAACCCTTGCTCTGGATGAGAGAGAGGAGAATCGCTAACCAGCCTGCCTTGATAAAAACATGCTGAGAGCCAGTTTCAGTGAGAGACCCCGCGTCAAGGGAATAAGGCAGAATAGAGCAGACGGCTCAGCGGGCCCTTGTGGCCTCCACATGCATGCACCCCAACATACACACATCCGCACTCCAGGTCTCCTGGGCCCTAGAACAGTATGCTACATGCTTCCCTTCCAGGTGACCTAATCACCCCCTTTCCTACTGGGGAACACCTTCCCAGAGGTAGAATTCTGAAACCAACAGAAAGAACCCATCCTGAAACCCTTCATTTGGTGAAGAACCCAAGCCTCACTGAAGTGACCGCGTTCTGGTCTTGACACTCAGACAAAAGGGCCACCTTTCTCTTTTCACCCCACAACCCATCCATCTCTTCATTATGTGAATCAGAACTCAACCAAGCTAAGAATTTCAGTAGGAAATAAACCTAGTGGCACAGGCCTGTATCTCCAGATACTCAGGAGACCGAGGAAGGAGAATTACACATTAGGGCTTGCCTGGACAAACGGTGAGTTCAAGGTCAACCCAGGCAACTTAGTGAGGCCGGATGTAGTTCAGTGGTGACTTGCTTGTGTGGCATGAGGAAGATTCCAGGTTTCATCCCCAGTATCACCAATAAAAACGAATGTAAACGCTTTTTTAAAATGTAAGCAATCCACCCCATGAGTTTCCAGAAGGGCTGAGGGTACGGAGCAGTGGTGGAGCATTTGCCTCATGTGCATAACACATGTATGACCCCCCAGGACACACCCTTCCTGAGTTTTTGGGCTATCTTTCCTTAAAGTAGTAAAGATACAATCCAATAGATTGGGCACCCAAAACAGTACCAGCTCTGTCAAGGTCAACCCCACACAAGTGTGACCACAGGGAGCCAAGGGGCAACCTCCTGCCTGCCTTAGGCAGGCCTTCTTCAGGTCTCCAGACGTGTACTCCCCGATGCTCCTCCTGGACCTCTCTGAGCCCCTCTCTGAAGCCCTGACTTGTTTACTGATTACTCTGTTCTCACTCTGTCCTAACTCACCCACAGGACAGTCATTGCTGGAACGAGTCTCCAGTCACCGCTAGGAACAGCCCAGCTTTTAAAACGAAGATTGCAGTCACAGGTTGAATCTTTCCTTAACAAATGGTTTTGCTGGCTTAGGAAACACCCATTTCCTTGGCTGGACATCTCATGATTCTGGGGGCTTCAGTGCTGTCTGGCCTATCTGTCTGTCTGTGTGTGTCTCTCTCTCATATACACACTAACAGACACCACACACGCATACGCACACATACACACACGTGTGCGCACGCACACTCATACACACACAAACACACGCGCACACACAGTGAGGGCACACACGCGCACGCACACACCTTTAGAGGAAGCCTCAGGTTTTCAGCCTCACTTGTTACTTACCTGTCAGATTAGAGGAAACAGCTTCTATTCAAAGTCATTAGAGGGTGGGGACAAAAACAGCCTATAAATCCATCACCCTTCCCTTTCCTGCCCTCACTAGGTCACTCACACAGAGGTCCTTCCTATCTGGACCATCTCTCTCAGCTCCACTGGGACTGGGCTGCTAGGTCCATCACCCAACAGTAAGTTGGTCTCTTAGTAAAGACACCATGGAGCGAAGACCAACAAGATGGCTCAGCCCGTAAAGGCGCTTGCTGTGTGAGCCATGAGTTCAGTCCCTGGAACCCTTGGCACAAGGAGAAAACTGGCTGCTTGGTTATTGTCTGACCTACACGCACGTTGGGGCAAGCAAAGCTCCCCGCTCGTCTCCCTCCCCACAAATATATAAAAAGAAAAGCTATTAAAAGAAACCATGGAGCCAGGGCTCAGTTCCTGAACAGATTTCTGCATTTTCCTTGGTGCTGCAGGGTGGGCGGGCGCTCCCACAGACCCTTGCGGGTGAGCCGCCCATCAAAGGCCAACGACACTGGTTTGGCCCTGTTAAATACCAGGTCCTCTCTCAGTTGCACCTTTGCAGATTCTACTTCCAGCAACAACAAAAGGGAAACAGGTTTGGCTAGCGCCTCCCTCCCGGCAGAGCTGGCTGGAAGCTGGGGGACTTCTCAGCCAACTTACTATATATAAAGCACATTTAACGATCCTTTCAAGTCCTGAGAGCGAGAGGAGGAAGGGTTCATTGGAAACCTGATACTTTGGCAGCTAAGCGAGAGGGATGGGGCCCTTAGCATCAGCCCCAGGGGATAAACACCCTCCCAAACCTCTTTGTCTGCCAGACAGATACTTCCTGGAGGGGCAGAAGACTGCAAAACTTTTTATGGCAAGCCCACCTAAGGACACTCCTCCACCAGAGACCTGGCCGGGATCTTTAGCCAACCCACCTAACCATAAACCTTCTATCTCTCCCAGACCTGCTGGGGTCCCTCTCTCCACAAATACCTGTGACCGCCATAAACGCCCTGAAACAGCCCCGTTTACTGCCCGGCCTGCCTGCTGCTAAATGAGGGCATTTGTTTCAAATCTGCAAATACCGAAAGCAGTGGAAACCTAAGTCCACCCCTAAAATGCAATGTTCTGCATTCCTCCGGGCCTGAAGCACCGCGCTTCAAAAGCTTAGAGAGGCCCTGGCTGTTTACTCACTGGTGGGGCTATTGGGTGAGGTACTTCCCTGCTCCCTGAGGAGGCTCCTTTGATCCGGGCAGAGTGGGAACGGCGGAGAGGGGTGCCACCCTCGCCCGGGCTAGACCGGGCCCACGCTCTCCTGCCCCTTGGGTCGCTCACAGCAGCACTGGAGCGCCTGGAAAAGGGAAATCTCGTGGGAAGGCCCAAGTAGAGACTCGCCTAAAATTGCTGCCTGGAGACAGAGCAGGCCCATCTTCAAAGGGCCCTGGAGACAAAGAAGGCTGGAGAGGCAGGCACGGGAGGCTGAGAACAAGCTCCAGCACCTCATCCTCTTCCACAGCAACAGAGAGGCAAACCTTCCACCACCAAAAACAAAAACCACGAAGCAAATAGGGTCACTGTCAAAATTAGGCTGAATGTTTACTAAATGTAAGCCTCTTGTTTGGAAAAGGCAGGGAGAGAAGGTTCCTCGGGCCCTCTGCGGCTCCCCAAGTTCCCCAGGGCAGCTGGGACGCTCACATCAGTCTCCCCATGTTGTTTTCTAAACTAAGTATTTTTTTAAGTCGATGTGTTTAATGATTGGTTTAATCTCTTAAATTAACCAAAGTGGGAAAATGAAGGGTTCTTTATGGCTGGAATAAGGCCCCCAGCACTTCCTTTCTTGTCCGCAAGACAAGGTGTTCTTTGTTTTTAATGGGCTTTGTTTTCAGGTGGCAGGGAACAGACACGGACTCTCAAATGTCACCCACCCTAACCTGTCATCTCTTCTAAGGACCCCTGGTCTGAAGGAGCCTTTCCTGAACTGGGAAACAGCTCGGCTTTGTTTTTCTAAGAGGTGGACTAACCAGCAGATCAGACCCCCAGAGTTGCTACTTTACAGCACAGAATATCTGCTTCCTGGTTGAACGTAAGAATTTCAGACGCCAAGGGCAAACCTCAGCAGAATCCTCTAGACGGCAAAGGCTCAGCTGAGGAGGGAACTTCCTGGCACATAGCCTGTTATCTCCCAGAACATCATCGGAGCCTTTGGTCCAACCTTGACTCTCACTAAGGTCTAAAGGCTCAACTCTGAAGTCACCAGGCCCCTGCTAGGTGTGCCTCGGAGCACTGTACCTACGGCCCGGGTGACTCGGTGACTCGACTCCCAGACTCCCAGACCGCCTGTACGGTATCTAGCCCAGCTATCTAGCCAGCGTAGCCCAAGGTGCACTCCTAGCAAGCAGTCATGGTCTGGAGTGCGGCAGCATCCTACAGCCTTGGCCTTCCACAAGCAACAGGAGAGAAAAGGATGCGTGAGCAAAGAGTAAAGCACAGTGCTCAGGACGGCGTCCCAGACCTGTGCACCACAGCCTCTGCCTGGAGCTCTTAGAGCATCTAAGATCTACACAGACCTCCAAATGGGTCGCTGAAAAGTCTTACCCCCATTGTCTGATACACAAAGCAGGGAGGAGGTGGAAATCTCCAAGGCCAAGTCTGAAAGATCTCTCCAGGAAGGGATTTCTTCATACACTCTTTGTCCAGCAAGAACAAAACGGACTCCACTCTCTGCGGCAGAGTCCTCTTACGCTGCTTGCAAAATCCCGTCCGCAGACCTCCTCCGTTTCATAGCTTCTGGTAACAATGACTGTACCCAGGGAACAGCTGAGACTTGGATTTCTGGCCTCAACTTTTTATCCCTTACCTGCCTTTTCAGTGCTGAGCAGACATTTATGTGCCTCAGTTTACCTGTCAAGTGCATACTCACCCCTCCAAAGCCACCCTTGTCTGACCTACATTGAGCCTTGGTAAGGACTCAGTGTCAGCAGTGGTGAAGAAGACAGTCTGTAAAAAGTAGGGTGCAGTTTGGGGCTGTTACAGATGAGGCCTTTCTTGACTTCAAGGCCTACTTCAGATGAAAAGGGGACTAACCAGGTAAATATTTGGGCCCGTGTTCAAAGAAAGGCTCTCAATTTTCTCCCCACCTAAAGAGCTCTTCACCTGGAAATGGTAACATACAAGTCATCCCAGCACTTGGGAGGCAGAGGCAGGAGGATCTGGCATTTACGATCAACCCCAGCTACACAGCGGATTCAAGCCAAGCGAGCATGGGCTACTTGAGACTGTCTCAAAATAGCGCTAAGGCAGTGAGCAGCTCAGAGTCGAGATACCTGCTGTCAAGCCTGACAAGCCGAATTCCGTCCCTGGGACCATCATATAGGAAGGAGAAAACTGAATCCCACAAGCAGTCCATCACTCCATGACACAAGCCCGTGCTCACAAGCACACATCAAACAACTAAAAAGGCATTTAAAAAATTAACAACTCTCCCACCAAACATCTCCTCGAACGCATGTCTCCCAGGCTCAGAAGGCATGGGTATCCCCAAGATCCCGAGCTGGAACCCTCAAAGCCCACATTTAAGACTGCAGCAAACACCTCCTCACGAATTCCTCTGCTGTCAGTATATTGCCTGTCCCCAGGGAGAGAAGGGGAAGCCTGAGGCTGTAGAGCAGAATGTGAGATAATCTCCAAGCTGCTTCTCCAGACTCAGCCAGCTTTCTGTGCCATTATCACAGGAAGTTAGAAGCCCGCATCTGCCAGGCAGCAAAATCTTCCGGCAGGAGAGGAGCCAATAAGCCTGGGCCTCAGAAGCTCCCGACAGAGACGGTCAGCCCCAGGACCCCACCCAGGAGTCTCTATTATAGGCTTTAGGTGTTAGTACCCATTTCACATTGTATGTCAGGCCAACGGTCAGGAGGGCTCCTCTAAAACATCTGTGGACAGGTCACTGAAATCATCCTATGTTCCAACTGGACAGCCATGAGTAACTCTGGACCATTGTGCGCCACTCAAAATGCCCGGCAAGCGTGCTAACAGCAAAACACAAACGAGCCAAAGTCCAGCGCTCTCCTCCAGGGTTACATTCACCTGCAAGGGAGGACCCCCAAAGACTTTCTTTCTTTCCTTTTTCTTTGCAGTGTTAGGAGTCTAACCCAAAGCCCTGTGTGTGACAGGCAAGTGTCCTTCCACTGAGCTACCGCCCCAGCCATAGACACCCATTTCGAATACACACAGAGGCGCCATTGAGGCTGGCTGCGGGGACACCTCAGCAGTCCCCAGAGTATACGTGCACCCTCCTCCCTGTGCTTCACCTCCACCCCTACTCCCAAGAAGAGGGACACAAAAGAGCCAGTATGTCCCCTGAAGGAGAGGCCAAGTATAGGAGTCTCACTCCTACTGGAGGCCTCCATCCCTGACCACAAAGCACCTCCCACCTCCTTGGGCACAGAGCCGCTGACTAGGGAAACCCACAGAGCCACTGATGACAGAAGTCCTTCCTTTGGGTACCGTTAGCATCTTTCTGGGCTGCAAGAAGCCAGAATAACAACTCCTGGGTGAACCTCAGCATGCTGACAGAGATGGTGGCCCTGAACCAGTAATGCCTTAGGACGGGGTCAGAGAGGCGTTCCCACCAGGAAATAGTGGCTGTGCCCACATTTCTAAACTGCAATTGGAATGTTGAAACCTGTTTAGAAAAATCATGCTTTGGGGCTGGGGTACAACACAGTGGTGACCCCTTCTGAGCATTTGCCTGGCAATCACGAGGCCCGAGTTCCACCCCAGTGCCACAAAAAAATAAAACAAAGAAACTGTGCTGCAAAACAAGGACACTGACCCTAACAGTCGAGAAAGGTTGGCATCCCTCAGGACGGGCCAGGAGCTGGACACTGACCCTAACAGCCAGGAAAGGTTTGCAGCCCTCAGAACGGGCCAGGAGCTGCTTCCAGACATTAGCCCCCTGTACGCCTCAAGGATTGCTAGGTGGGTTAACAGTGACCAGGGTGATGCCACCACACAGACAGGGAAACTGAGGCTCAGAAAGGTTAACCAGTTCATGGCCAGTGCGGTTTATGCAGCAGTAGTGGAGGATCAGAGTGTGGAAAATAGGTTCCAGCGTCAGCAAGTAGTTCTTCCCTTCGCCACACAGAGAAGCTATGTAATCGTGGCAAAGAGCCACCCAAGTTTTCAGAGCCCATCTGACGCCTTAACAGCAGTCTAAGTCCGTGACTGCCGCTACGTCAGCTCTTTCCTCTCTCCTCTCCAAGGCCCTCCCACTGCATTTGCTCCTGCTACTTCTTGGACTTGGTGTCCCATACATTCCAGAATGTTCTACTCAGTACTTAACCAAATGGTGTCTTTCATTATATTTCACCTGATAAACATCCACCACCTTTCTTTTGCTTTTGTTATGTTTTGGTTTTTCAAGATAGGGTCTCACAACATAGCCCTGGCTGTCCTGGAACTCACTCTGTAGACCAGGCTGGCCTCAAACTCATGAGATTCGCCTGCTTCTGTCTCCCAAGTGCTGGGATTAAAGGTGTGAACCACCACCACCTTCCATCGCCTTAGAGATGGCTTACACTTTTCCATCTTGTCTCCTCCCCGGCTCCTGGCTGCCCCAAGTCACCTCCAGCCTTAGAAGACATTCAGATACTGTAACCATTTACATTCTCCTCCTCCCAAGCCCCCTCAAGACCAACAGACCCCCACTCTGGACTGACAAATCCCCTTTCCTAGACAGACATGATAGTACATGCTTAAAATCCCAACACTGAGTTTGAAGTCAGCCTGAGCTACAGAGCAAGCTTGAGGCTTGCCTGGCCTATTAATAATACCCTTGTCTCAGCTGGGCGGCGGTGATGCCTTTAATCCCAGCACTTGGGAGGCAGAGAGAGGCGGATCTCTGTGAGTTTGAGGCCAGTCTGGTCTACGAAGTGAATTTCAGGACAGCCAGAACTGTTTGTAACACAGAGAAACCCTGTCTTCAAAAAAGAAAGATCTGGGGCTGGAGAGATGGCTCAGTGGTTAAGAGCATTGCCTGCTCTTCCAAAGGTCCTGAGTTCAATTCCCGGCAACCACATGGTGGCTCACAACCATCTATAATGAGGTCTGGTGCCCTCTTCTGGCCTACAGGCATACATGTAGACAGAACACTGTATACATAATAAGCAAATAAATAAATATTTAAAAAGAAAGAAAGAAAAAAAGATCTGTCTCATGTGGTGGCGCTTGTCATTAATTCCAGAACTTGGGAGGACAGAGACAGAGACAGGAGAATCTCTGAGTTCGAGGCCAGTCTGGTCTACAGAGAGAGTTCTAGGACAGCCAGAGCTACACAGAGGAAACCCTCTTTAAAAAAAAAAACAAATAGAGGGGGCTGAATAGATGGCTCAGTGGTTAAGAGCATTGCCTGCTCTTCCAAAGGTCCTGAGTTCAATTCCCAGCAACCACATGGTGGCTCACAACCATCTGTAATGAGGTCTGGTGCCCTCTTCTGGCCTGCAGGCATACACGCAGAAAGAATATTGTATACATAATAATAATAGTAACAAAAACAAATAGATAGGTAAAGTGAAAGAATCTTTCCCTCTACTCGATGTAAGAATTTTCTAACAAGCTCTTTATAAACGCAATTACCCTTTGAAATCTGGATTGGCTATTCAAAAATTACAATATAATCTAATAAAGAAAAGAAGAAAAAAAAGCCTTTCGTGTCCCTCCCCCAATATTTCTGATTGACGGTAGTAAGGCCTAGGCAACTCAAATTTTAATAAACAACTTGAGTTACTTACCTCCCCGGATCCACACACTTGCCTTGCTCTTCACCATACGCTTGTGAGAGCCACCCCACCTCAGGATCCCTACCACACAATCTGCAACCCCATTTTCAGAAGTTCCGTGTACACTTAAGAAAGGTTATACACACCCTGATAATTCATGGCCTGAGCTTCCAGGAGGATGGACAAGGACCATGCAGGACACCTAGCAGGTAAGAGTCCACGCCTCTGTGCTTCCCACTCCAGGCATGCTCAGTCCAGGCAGGCAGGGAGACAAGAACATGGCAAGCCAACGGGAAGCATGCAGCCCTACAGACAGCCTGCCCAGTGCGGCAGAAGCAGCATTCCTGAGCAGGAAACGGAAAAAGTGACACTTGCAGAGGGTTTCCTCAGCTGCTGATTAGCTGCGGCATCGGCAACGGCGGCCGGCAGCGCCAGCTCCACCACCAGCTCCACTGAAGCCCAGGGGGCTCAGCAGGGGTGAACTTGGAGAAGCCCAGGATGGAAGGCTAATCCAGCAGGCCATAATGGTAGGGCTTCCCTGCTAAGCAGATGGGCGCCAGAGAAGAATGGAGGAGCGGGGTGGGCAGCATCTCCAGGGCAAGTGAGGGCCTGAACCCGCAACCGCAGCCCAGCCTGTAAGCCAGCCACATGGCTCCAGCCAGAGCTAGTGCCCGGGCACAGCAATAGAGGGGCGGCTACTGAGGTTAGAGAAACCAGAGGGAGTTGAGACCAGGGATACCCAACCCTGCTTACACCCTTTCTTCCTCAGGAAAGCAGCTAAGCCTAAGGCCCTGGCCCTAAACTGCTCTTGGCTCCAGTCGTAACCAGTGAACCCTCCTTCCCAGATGAGACTCCCAGAAGTTCTGAGGGCTTAAATACAAACTCACACAACCCCCCCCACCCCCACCCCGAATTCCCAATATGAAAGCGTGAGTCCTAACAACACAGCAGCTGTTGAAGCCAGCGGCAAAGCTCCCCTCTATGAACCAAATGGGTCCTGAGAAGGGCCCTTCAACAGCTTTCCTTGATGTAAAAAAAAAGACACAACGCCTTCAGGAAAAGCAGTAATTCTAAAAGAAGTTAAAACTCATATTATTTAATGTTATAAACCTCCCAGAGTTGGCATATATAAGTTTCTTAAGAAAATCAAATTCAAATTAAACCCAAAGTTCAGTAATCTTAAAATTTACAAACCAGGAGCAGGAGAGATGGCCCAGTGGGTAAAGACACTTGTGGCCAATCCACATGACCTGAGCGCTAATCCCTCAGGGTCACATGGTGGAAGGAGACGGCCAAATCCCAAAAATTGCCCTCTGACCTCCACAAATTCATCCACAAATACAATGAATAAACAAATAAGTAAACAAACGAACAGCAAAATAATAAATGCATGAATCATGGCAGTAAGTATTCAGAGAAACAAAATTACTTAATACGTGTTTTAAAATCTTCACATACTATACAAAGTTGGCCCCTCTTACACGGTTGCCACAGGAAAGCCCAGTTTTTGAAGTCCTATTATATAGGAAGAATGCCAACACATGACTCCTGAGATCTCATGGAAATGCACACAGCAGCTGAACACGCTCTCGCAGCCCCGTTCTCCTGGCACTTGAGGGGCTCAAGAAAGAAAATCGTGAGTCGGAATCAGCCTAGCCCACAAAAAGAAACCAGTTTATGATTCTGACTTATTCACTCGGGGATGCTGATGTCACCTGGCTTGGGGCTTTCTTCAGAGGAACAAAGCTGCAGGCTGTCTGGCCGCACAATCGCTGCATTAGTTTCTCCATCCATACCCTCTCGGGGCAGGGCAGCTCTGCACGGGAGGCGGCTGTCAAAGCCCAGAAACACCACATCAAAAATCAGAAAAGCCAACCAGGAACAGGGAAAGAGAGTCTGGCCCCTTGATTGCGCTGTGATGAACTGGACACACAGACCTTCCCCCCACCTGGCCATTCATTCCCCTTTCCTCCCCTTTTCTAATGGACCTGGGTAAGGACCCACCATAAATAAGATTCCGAGCTAAAGGAGTTCTACAAGGGGAAATCCAGCTGGGACGAAAATCTAGACGATACCTTAAGGATGAGAGAGCCTATGGGAGCTCAGTCAGTAGACTGCTTGCCTAGCATGCTGGGAGCCCTTGATTTCAACCCCAGTACTGAATAAAACTGGGCACAGTGGCACACCTGTAATTCAATAGGCAGGAGGGCATCCTTGGCTACACAGCAAGGCCAAGGCCAGTACGGGGTCCAGGAGACTCTGGGGATCTCGGAAGTTGCAGAGGCGGGCCACACAGAAGCGAGGTGGGCAGAGGCAAGCCACACACAAGAGTGCATGGCCTAGGGTGGAGAACACAGGATGTTTTAGGAGATGGCAAACAGGCCAGCTGCTGGTTGTTTATTGTTGAAGATAACTGTAAAGACGGAAATACAGGGGTGGTGGCGCACGCGCACACCTTCAATCCCAGCACTCACAAGGCAGAGGCTTGTTCCAGGGCACGGGAACAGGAGGAGTCCAGGACAGCCCGAGCTACACAGAGAAACCCTGTCTTGAAATCAAAATAAGAAAGAGTGAAGAGAAAAAGAAACGTGTCTAGATCACAGGAGCATCGTAGCCTAAGCTCTGCCATGAGTCACTGCTGCTCTGACACCCCCCATGCGCGCGCACACACACACACACACACACACACACACATGAGAGATGTGAAGGGTTAGCCTCGCCCTCCAACTGCTAAAGCCACCACTGACAGAAGCAAGTACCAGGTCTGAATTACAGGCTGCAGCATGTTGGGAATCCAGTCCTTAGAACAGCAGATCCCAGAAAGTGAGGATTCAGCTTCCAGAGATGCAAAAACCTGGCGATCCAAGGACCAGGACTGGAAAGAGGGGCAGGTACAAATTACATCCGGCCAAAGGTGGGTTAGCAGGTAGAGGTACCTGCCACCAAGCATGACAGACTGAGTGTCGTCCCTGTGACCCACATAGTGAGAGAACAGATTCCAGTCTTCTGACCCTCACAAGTATGCCGTGACATATGTAATCATGTGTGCACATATACACACAAATAAATGTAACAAATAATTTAACAACAACACAGAAAAGAATCCCGGGTTTGGCCAGGTGTGGACCTCCTATTCTCTCGTCTCACAATTGAGGAGGCTGAGGCTGGAGAATCATGAGTTTTAGTCCAGAGAGGGTTGCACAATGAGTCTAGGGCCAGTCTGAGAGCATATAAAAACACTCTGTCTTCAAAAATGGTGGCGGGGGGGGGGGGGGGATTCTAGGTTCCAAACCTTAAGCCTTCTCTTCCTCCACCGGGTATTTATCACACCAGGGATCTCAAGGTTTGGAAAGTAAGTCAGACATTTACAGCTTAATTACCCAAACTTCAAAATGGTTTAATCCAGAAATCTGACCAGGCTAGGTCCCTAGCCCCAGCCTTATTAACATCGAGGTCTGCCTACAACTTCAGTTAATGACACTGTTAAACGAGAAGGAAAAACGTACTGTGATCTATTAAAGAAAGCCTTGCCCCCTGAAGACATGCATCTGGGGTGGGCAGAGTCCCTGGACTTCCCCAGAACAGCAGGCGCCACAGCACATGGACAGGTTCCACACCAAGGCACGTTTGCTAGAACTGATTGAAGGCCCTCATTAAAATGTTTCTTTGCAGAGCACAAGATACTTCCAACTCCCTCCTGACCAACTTCCGGCTCACACACCCCCTCCCCAGGACACCCATCGCTGAAGTTCAGAGTCCTCAGAGAAGAAATTCAGCAACTGTGTTGCCAGGGCCCCATCTCCGTCAGACTTCATAAAGATGAACCAGAGGAGCAAAGCCAGCCACAGCCAGCAGAGCCACACACCAAAACCCACCAGGCAGCCCAGGAGGCCTGTGAGCTGGGGCCGCTTGCCCATATGGCTGCACCCTCATCCTGGCTGTGTTTAAAAGAAAAAAAAAAAACTTCCATACTTCCTCCGGGAGCAGATGTGGGACTTCACCATGAGCAGTAACTACCACACATATACAGAACACCAGCTAGGAATTCCCAGGACGGGTTCTTTCTGGATTCTGCTTACCTCTTTTTTTTTTTTTTAAATATATATAACTGGAGTGGGAGAGACTTGCATTCTCTGGCTCCGAAACCCTCAACAGCTGGTCAGGGAGATGTCAGCAGACAATTCCCTGCCCCTGTCCTCCAGGCTGGCACTCTTTAAAGGAATGGTTAGGTGATCACCTAAGACAGAATGGGCAGAATGTCCCCCCTAAAGAGGGCTGTTTGACCGAACACCACAGACGGGGTTGTTGTCTCCTAAGGTGAGGAGCCTTCATTGGGTCCTTGCTGACTGGGACCAGCAGAATGGGTTATTTGAGTAGCGTGGCGATTTCCGGTTAAATCACTTCCAACACCTTTAGTGGCGACTGACTCTCAGGTGTGATCAGCCAGGAACTAATAATCTGCAGGATGTGGTGCCCCTTGTTTGCCCTGGAGATGTGGGCCACACCCTCATCAAAGTACATAGGCCCTCCACTAAAAGCCAGAGTTGAGCTCTTTTTTTGCGTTTCTGCCCTTAGGAAGACAGATATTTCTTTCCTCCCAGAGCACCGACAGGATGGAAATCCAGGAAACAGCAGAGCAAAGCCCGTCCGCACCTTGGCAAGCCGGCCATGCCCGATTTTGGCAGAGGCCTTCAACACATTAGTCACTACTACAGCTTGGGACCCTACACTCCCGGGATACGACCCTGGCACCGAGTGGGCTCAAGGCTCGGGCCTAGTTTGAGGAGATGAGGCACCCCTCAATCTAACCTGCCCTCACGGGCAGGGCCATCTGGGGTTCCAGCTTTGCCCCGGAACTTTCAGGGAGGGAGCCAGGCGCGTCCGGCCGGTATAGGTAACAAAGCTCTGCGCCAGGCGCGCCCTAGGTCAGGTCGGTCGGGATCGGGACCCAGGCTGGTCTCCCTCACCTGGACTCCAAGGCCCGGGACATTCCCAGGGTGTCGGCACCCTCTCACGGGATGGGAGGGCGCTGTTCCCCAAAAAGGAGCTCCCCAGCAGAGCTCGGGAGCTGGCGACTCCGGACAACGCTCGAGCAAACTCTCGGATCGAGCGGGCGGACTGGCCGGGAGAACTCGCAGCAAACGCGTCCCCGCGCCCCAGGGCACCGCGCGCGCACGGGGGCGTCGCCAACCCCGGATCCCCAAACTCCCAGCGAGCCTCTCCACTGCCCCAATCGCCCAGCCCACCTCTCCAGGGCCCTTCCAGCTCCCGGGACTACCGCGCTTCTCAAAGCCTAGCTCTGTACCCCTGGTTCTCGGGAGACTCACCGGCCAGTAGCGGCAACAGCAGAGTGCTGAGCAGAGGTCGCGGGCGGGCTCCCATCGTGGCGGGCGGCAAGGGAGCTGCGAGATTCAAGGCGCACGGACGAGCGGGAGCGCGGACCGGAGCGCCGGGGCCGCTGCAGCAGCCGCAGCCCGAGCCCGAGGCGTCCCGAGCCGGAGCCGCGCGCGCCCCGTACCTCCGAGCCCTCGCGCGCCACCGCGGCCGCCAAACCACGCCCCCGACGCCCCCTCCCCTCCGCCCGCACGGCGCCCCGCCCCCTGACGCCCCCTCTCCTCGCCGTCGAGGGGAGGAGCTGGCCATTGAGGGAAGGATCAGGAGAGGGAAGGGGTACAGTGGCGGTCCCAGGGGAGTGCCAGAGACGTGGATGTTGTGCCCACCGCCTAGTTTGTCCACCGGGACGCAGGAGAACCAAAATGACTCTCTTTCTGTGGCCATCCTTAGGAAAATAGTCACTATGGACCTACGTGGAGGTCTAGACCAATAATATATGCCCAGTATTCTCCAAGTTGGTGGAGATAAGCTACCCAAAGAGCTGGGAGACAGACCAGCATGGTGTCACAGGCGTCCACAAAGAAGACAACGAGGGCATAACTGTGGTGCCCTGCGGAACAGATGTAGCTAGAGAGAGGGGGAGGGGCGTGATTGGAGTTAGATTTGGCGCTGGACGAATCTGAACCCAAGGTAGAAACACTGGACTCTGGGCGCCAGTGAAAGCTATTAGGCAGACATTCATCCCAAGTCCATCTCCAGGCAGTCTGGGCTGTGTCAGGGCATGGCCAAATCTCCAGCTGTGGGGAGGCCCAACACAGCCCTTGTTCCAGGCACCCTCCACCCCCAGCGCCACCACCCCCACATTCTTTCTTTGTTGTGAAAGCAGCAAGGGGTGTGGGAGGCGGGTCAGGAGAAGTCAAGCTTTAGAAGATGGGCCCCAGCTGCTGACAGGCCTCCAGGATATGCAAGAGGGGATGGGTAGTGCCTTGTCCCCCTTCTGGCTCTGGAGGGCCCCCCAGGCCCGCTTAGACATCCCTTCCCCCAAGCAGCTGGGAGGAGGGAAGGAAGCCACAGAGGGCCTCACAGGCAGGAGAAGTGGCGCCAGGACTCCAGGGTCCTGCCACATGGCCACCACATGTCCCTGACAACCCAGTCCACAGCACCTTCTCCTTGTAGGCCTCCTTTCCCATCCCCCAGATGCCTTCCTCCAGGCCCCACTAAAGAGGGTACAAACACGAGGAGGAAAACAGGAAAAAGCCAAGGATTCAACAATCCTGCTGTCCCATGTACCATTGCCCTCACCCTGTCAAGGGTCCTAACACATCCATGCTTCAATCAAGACTCGAGCAGCAAAAGGTTACCTGATTCTTTTATTAAAGAAACATCGTGAAATACATGGACCTGAAGTGAGGCAGCAGAGGGCAGGGGATGAAAGAGGCCAGCCCCAAACCCTCTGACAGAAAAACCAGCAGCAGACACACCCTGGAGGTGCATACCTGCCTTTCACCCACCTTGGAGCCTCAGTGAGCTACTCTAGAGGACTCCAAAGTAGAGAACTAGAGAACGTATCCTGAGTCCCTTCCAAAGGGGCATTCCTGAGGAGGGAGCCTAGGCTCTAGAGGCAGCGATCTTCCGTTTAAACTGCTCCTTCTTCACCTTCCCATTTGGGTTGGAGAAGGGACAGGAGCAATGGGGAATTGCTGTGAGGAGCTGAGGGGAGCATGGGGGTTGGGGTGTGAACGTCAGCTGCTTGAAGAAAGGTCCATCGTGCTGGCACTGAGGCCCCGGGAACCCTGAAACAGATAAGACCAGCCACCCCATGAGCACTGGGAGCTCCTGGGGCCTGCCTGTCCCACAGCTGTCCTAGGCCTCTCTGGACCTGGGCTGGACCGCCTCACCTCTACCCAAACTCTAGGACCTTGCTTAGCCACAGTCTGCTGAGGAACTACAAGGAAGACACTCAAGAGCACTGGCCTGTACTGTGAATGAGCCTATACAAGAGGCCACTGCGTTGAAAATAGCACTGCTGTTTTCTCAAAGAGATTTAATACCTTTTCTGTAGTTCTGTTTTAATTCCTTACTAAGACCTCAAGGTACCTGAAACTCTAAATCATTATAGAATTATTCGTAATTCCAAAGTACCAGTTTGGAGGGCATCAGTGGCTGGTACTCTCCTGATTAACTTGCTACTGTCTAGCCTGAAACTAACTTTCTCTCTCTCATTTGCTCTTTCTTTTTAGAGACAGGGCTTCTCTGTGTAGTAGCCCTGGCTAACCTGGAGCTCCCTCTGAGGCAGGGCTGGCCTTGAACTCAGGGAGATCCACCTGCCTCTGCTTCCTGAGTGCTGAGATTAAAGGCCTGTACCACCAGTAACCTCCAGAACCTCCAAAACCACACCATAGGCTGGGCTCCTGAAGGGCTCCCATCTCCCAGGCCAACTTCCTCACAGGTGACCCTTTCCCCTCCCTGCTGCCCTGGAGCTGCTTTCTGGAGCCCTTTGCTCACCTGGAGTGGGGCTGCACTGGGTTGATTCAGATAGTTCAGCGAGGCTGCCCGCTTCATGTTGCTGCTACAGGGAAGAATGAGAGAACTGAGGCCAGTCCATTGTCCCTCCATGTAGGGCACGTCTAAGACATTGCTCTAGCACCAAGGAAAGCTGCAGGCACGGGCTTGCGGCCTGCTTTGCCATCTTAAGCTTGTCACGTACCTGGACGGCCGAGGCTCAGTCCCTTGGAGCTTCCTCACCAGGAGTTCGCTGCTTCTACGAAGCACATCCCGGATCTTGCCCAGAGAGCCACTCCTCTGCAGGGCGCCACTGCCATCCTAGCAGAGATTGGCAGTAGGAGCAAATGGGGTTCCATGTAGCCTGGCTTCCAGGTCTACTCCTGTCGTCTATTCTGCACCTGCCCCCACCCGAGGCCCAGTGACTGAAAACAAGAGCCCAGTCCAAAGCAGATTCCCGGGATAGACCTAAAGGATGGGCTCACTGGTGGGGATAATACGATTAACACCCTGTACGAACTTGGAGAAAGAAGACTCAGAGCTTCTCAGTGCCCAGCAAGAAGGGAAAAGGCGGGGCAATGAGCAGACTTACCCCTGACCACTCGACAGCCACTGATGCATCTTCACCTCCCTCGAATTTCACACTGTCCCCAGGGCCCTCCTGGGAGGTCCTTCTACTATCACCTTCCCCAAGCAGCTCTGCTACCTTGGTCTGACTGATGGGGTCAGTACCCTGGAAGAGGGGGAGATGCTAGGAAGATGGCTCAGCCACAAAAGCACCAGCTGCTCTTCCAGGACACAGATTACGTTCCCAGTACCCACATGGCAGCTCACAATGCCAGTAACTCTAGAGCCAGGGATCCAGTGCCCTCTTCTGACCTCTGTGAGCACTGCATGCATTTGGCATGCAGACACACATGCAGGCAAAATACGCACACTCAACATAATAAAATCTTTAAAAGAAAAAAAATCAGAAGGAAAGAATTTTGTATTCCTTAAATCTCAGGATGGACTTTTGATCTTTTTTTCTATCAGGTACTGCAAGGACAGCATTTCCCTCCTTATGATGGCCCTGACACAAACACTGGGCAGGACATGCTTTGTGTGGCTGTAGTGCATCCTAACACAGACTTATGTATAGCTATGTCCCAGAGTGAATGGATGACTTACTAAGTCAGTTGAGATCTGCAACTGAGAAATCCTTAACCTCACCGGCCTGTGGAAGGGAAGAGCTGCCCTTCCACAGTTCCACCTAGTGAGGTGAGTCCAGTTTGCATTGTTCTGTTTTCTGTTGGGTGTATTTGAATGCATTGTTGTAGGGAGCAGCGACTGCCCTCCTGATTGCTCTTCACACTGTCTTCTTTGAGACAAATTCTCACTATACTTAGAGTTCACCAATTTGGCTGGGCTGGCTGGCCAGCAAAACCCAAGGATCCTCTTGTCTCTGCCTCCCCAACTTGATTGTCTTCCCACACTTACTCACCCCACTCGATTTCATCATTATTGTGCGTGATGGGAAAAAGACATACTCATTGCTACAACATGACTGTTTGGAGTAACATCCCTCCTTCCACTTCTACATGGACCCAGGGGTTGAACTCAGTTCTATGAGTACTCAGGACTATGTAGCAGCTCCTTTACCCACCAAGCCAGCTTACCAGCTCTGTTTTGTTTTTGAAACAAGGCTGAAACTCTGTAACTGAAGTTAGCCTAGAACTCATCATGTAGCCCAGGCTAGCCTCAAACTTGCAGTAAATTCTGCCTCGGCCTCCTGAATACCAGAATTACAGGCATAGGCTACCACACCAACTGTGAAAGGAATCTGAATCTGTGCCATGACAAGAATGACAAGTTTGGAGTGAAAACACTCTTAAAAACCACCACAGCTGGGGCTGGAGAGATGGTTCACAGGTTAGAGCACTGGTTACTCTTCCAGAGGTCCTGAGTTCAATTCCCAGCAACCACATAGTGGCTCAAAACCATCTATGATGAGATCTGGTATCCTCTCCGGTCTGCAGACATACATGCAGGCAGAACACTATATGTAACGATGATGATGATGATGATGATGATGATGATGATAAAGATTCTTTTAAAACCACTACAGTCACAAGACCACCTCACCCTCTCAGCACACACACGAGAAACCCCTCGTCCCCTGGCCCTTCCTTCTTGGTGCTCCCACTCTGGACCGTCATTTCTATTTGAGACAGCTCTCTCTCTCTCCCTCTCTCTCTCTCTCTTTCTCTCTCTCAGATTTATTTATTGGCTGGGTGTGGTAGTACAAGCCTTTAACCCCAGCACTCTGGAGGCAGAGGCAGGTGATCTCTGAGTTCGAGGCCAGCCTGGTCTACAGAGTGAGTTCCCAGAGAGAAACCCTGTCTGTCTCAAGGCGGAAAAAAAAAATTTATTCATCTTATGTGTAGGTTTGTCTGCCTGAGTAATGTATATGAATCACATGCATGCTGATACCCATGGAGGTCAGAAGATGGTACTGAATCCTGTGGAATTTGAGTAACAAGCAGTTGTGAGCTGCTTGATGTGGGTGCTAGGAACCGAATCTGGGTCCTGTGCAACAACAGCAAGTGCTGGCAATTACTGGGTTATCCATCCCTGATACAGGATCTTACTAAGTAACTATGGCTAGTCTCAAACTCCCTCCTGCTTCAGCCTCCCAAGTGCCAAGATTACAGAGAGGCATCACTGCCCTGTGTTGTGGGCTTCTGACCTGTTTCCGGGAACGCAGGGCACATTCCTCCAAGGTCTCAGCTGCCTCCAGCTTTCCTTGGCGCCTGTACAGAGCCCCTAGGTTTCTTAGAGTAGTGGTCACTGTGGGGCTGCAGGAAGATCGGAGAAGGCAGGGAGAGCGGTTCAGAGGTGGAGTGAGAATGTGGCCCAGTAGTAGAGCACTTGGCAAGCATACGCAGGCCCTGCAGAAACCCTAAGCACCACAAAAACGAGCGAACAGAAGAGGCCAGGGGAGGGGGCAGGGGAAAGGCTGAGAGACAGTCGAAGGGAAACAGGCTCTGGCATCAGGAGCCTGGACAGAGGAGCAGCAGAGACTACCGTCTCTCCAGCAGCTCACCTGCTTACTTTGCAGGCCTTGTACCACCCTCCATACTCCGCATAGGGTGTGCCACTCTCCCGGTGCCGTCTCTGGGGATGAAAGTACAGAGATGCTGGGAAAAGGTGAGCACAGGGCTAAGATGCAGACTGGGTTGGGAAAGGCTCTATACACTGAGGGCTGGGGCAAGAAGGGAGTTGCTAAACTAAAAGGACCAAGACAGAGGTGGTGGTACGGGCTGGGTCCCCTACTCACTTTGCTCATTTCCTCCCTCTCCTCAGCATGCATCCAGATAGGCTTGTGGTCATCTGCGGATGATATACTGAGTGAGGAGGTAAGATAACAGATCTGGGCACTATGTGGGGAGCCAGAATCCACAGGCCAATGGAGCTACACTGATGGGGTCTAGCTGTCCCTATCAATCTATGTGTGGTCCCCTTCCCAGACCTTACCACTCACCATCCACAGATCCAAACTCCTGCACATGGGCACGGGTCAGGATCTCTTTGTACAGAGTCTCAGCCTCCGAGTACTTGCCCTGCTTTAGGTAACAGGATGCCTAGAGACAGAACAGAAACATAGGAGCAAGAGGTGGAAGGAAGCAGGTCTCAGCCAGACTCAGGGAGTTCTACTTCTTGGTATCTGTCCCTGAGACCCTCCTCATTCAACCTGCTATAGCTGAGGGTTGAAGTTATTCCCACCCAACTCCCAGTATGACTGGGAACCTCTGGCCATAGAATGAAGCAGACCATTTGTCTTGAAAGACAGCCCTGGAGATAGGCATGAAGTTGGCAAAGGCATTGCCCCATTCTGATGTTTTCTGAGTCCAGAACCCACATGGGAGTCCTTTTCCTCCCCCCTCTGTCCATCCACCTGTCTCTTCCTTCCTTACCAGGTTGTTCTTGGTCCGAGCTACATTAGGGTTGTCCGGCCCTAGCTGGTTCTCATAGATAGCTAGCGCCCTCTGGTAATAGCGTTCCACTGCCTCGTACTTGCCCTGGTTTTGACACAGGAGGGCCAAGTTGTTCAGCTGCTTTGCCACATCTGGGTGGTCAGTGCCCAAGACCTGAGAACGAGCAAAAGAACAGACAAGCTACTATGATTAGGTGTGCGCGTGCACACGAGGAGTAGAAGGAAAAGAAGGAAGAAGGAAAGTCAGCAGAGGACGGGGAGGATGAGGATGAGTGTGGGCACCTTTTCTCGGATCTCCAGTGCCCGCTGGCACAATGGCTCTGCCTCCTTGTATTTACCCCTTTTGCCATACAGCACAGCCAGATTGTTGAGTGTGGCAGCCACCTGCAAAGGAAGGCAAGCCCCATCACACACCAGTGTTGCAAATGAATCTCCAGTTTTCTCCTTGCACAGCAGAGTCCAAGGCAACAAGAGATACAGACTCCATATTGGTGAGATTGCTCAGCAAGGAAAATGCTTGCTGCCAAGCCTGCAGACCTAAATTCACAAGGGAGGGAAGGAGGGAACCAACTCCAAGAAGTTGGTTGTCCTCTGACCTCCAGACTGTGCTCACACTCTCTAAAAAGAACACAGTCTACTACCAGAGCCAGAGGTGAGAAAGGGGAAAACTACAGAATGGCTGGAACTCTATGAGGGTGAGGGTATCGCCCTCTAGAGGAATTTCTAAAAATTTCTGAAGGTGGTTTCTGGCTGCATTTAAGTGCTATTCACAAAGGGAGGCAGGAAAGCTGTGGACAGTGTGTGTGTGAGTGTGTGTGTACACAGAAGCACTGGTATCACTGGGAAGGAGGTCAAGATCCCAGTGCTGCCGAGATGCAGCACCCCTGCCTAGCTAATGTGACATCACAGGGAACTGCTCTCACAAGATCACCTCATTTCCAAAGACGTTATTGCTCATTTTCTCAACTATGACAACCCACCAAATGCTTGGCATTCTGTCCCTACTCAAGGCTGTTACTAGAACTTTCTCCTTTTAAAAAAAGCTCTGAATGAGTAGCTGGAGAGCACTGCCTGCTATTCCAGAGGTCCTGAGTTCAATTCCCAACAAGTACATGGTGGCTCATAAACATCTGGTGCCCTCTTCTGGCCTGCAGGTATACATGCAGCCAGAATAAATCTAAATAAAAAAATAAATAAACAAACCTCTTAATGAAGTGAAGACTAGAGGCAGAGGTGGCAGATGCTAATTGCTGTGAGCCACCTGATGTGGGTGCTGGGAACTAAACTCCAGCCCTCTGCAAGAGCAGTATACTCTCTTAAGTGCTGAGCCATCCCTCCAGCCCCCAACTCTTTTTTTACAGAAAAAAGAAAAAAAGAAAAAAAGAAAAATTTCTAGTTTTTTTTTCAGACAGGGTTTTTCTATGTTGCTCTGGAACTCACTCTATAGACCAGGTTGGCCTCGAACTCATAGAGATCTCAGAGATCTGCCTGCCTATGCCTCCCAAGTGCTGGGATTAAAGGCATGAACCACCGTGCCTAGCGAGCTTTCAATTTTTGTCTTAGCATTTCTATAATAAATCCAATGTTAGGGGGCTGGAGAGATGGCTCAGAGGTTAAGAGCACTGGCTGCTCTTCCAGAGGTCCTGAGTTCAATTCCCAGCAACCACATGGTGGCTCATAGCCATCTGTAATGAGATCTGGTGCCCTCTTCTGGCCTGCAGGCATACATGGAGGCAGAATGTTGTATACATAATAAATAAATAAATCTTAAAAAAAAAAAACACAAAAAAACACTGACCCCATCACCACCCTGAAACACCAGGTCCAATATTTTTTAAAATAAATAAATAAATAAATAAATAAATAAATAAATCCAATGTTAGATTATTTTGTTTTATCTTCTAGCATAGTCGTACTCAGCTATTTATTTTACATCATATTATATGTATTATGTGATTAAAAATTACGTTTTGTCTCTTTTGCTGTTGTTTATTTTTTCCAGATAGGGTTTCTCTGTGTAGCTCTGGAAACTGTCCTGGAACTCGCTCTGTAGACCAGGCTGGCCTCGAACTCACAGAGATATTTGCCTCCCACTCACAGAGATCTTTGCCTCCCAAGTACTGGGAATAAAGCATGCACCACACCGCCCGGCCCTTCTGTCTTTTATATTCACTGGAGTTACATTTTAGTCCTGTTACCTTTTGGGGGAAATCTTATGTATGGGTAGGATATATTAGTTATAAGTTAAATTTCAAGAAAAGACATTGTCATAAAAAGAACATCACCAGGTGGTGCACACCTTTAATCCCAGCACTCGGGAGGCAGAGGCAGGTGGATCTCTAAGTTCGAGGCCACCCTGGTCTACAAGAGCTAGTTCCAGAACAGGCTCTAAAAGCTACAGAGAAACTCTGTCTAAAAATAAAAAATAATAAAAAAAAAAGAGCATCACAGGTCTAGGGATACTGACTCACTGAGTCAAAGTTCAATGGTAGACTGCTTCTCTAACATCAGCAAGGCCCTGGGTTCAACCCTTAGTTCCTAAGAAAACATGGGGCAAAGGGAACAAGAGGGAATAAGAAGGATAAATGTGGTCAAAATAATTTATATATGCGCATGAACTGACTAACTGGGGGCTGGAGCGACGGCTCGGGGGGCTAAGTGTAAGCTGCTCTTCCAAAGGACCTATATTATATTCCTAGCACCCATATGGAGGATCTGATGCCCTCTTTGGCCTCATAGGCGCTGTGATTGTGCACATAGTGCACAAACATATATGCAAGCAAGCTACCCATACACATAAAATTAAAATAGAAGAAAAAGGTTTGTTTTTTTTAAGAAAATGTCATAATTAAACCTGTTATTTATACAATTACTATACACTACTATAAAATTAAGCAACGCAAAAGGAGTCACTGGGTCTCAGAAAACTGAGAAACACTGAGATGGCTGGACAGAGCCTGGAAGCGCTCAAGCCTCCTTATAGCAGCTGCAGTGAGCGGACCCAGGGGAGCACACAGAGGACTAAGAGGCCCAGACAATGGAGATGGGAGTGAGTGGGCCAGGAATACTGACGGCTGGGTGGTCCCGGCCCAGGGTGCTCTCCCGGATACTGAGGGCATCGTTCAGCAGATGGGCAGCCTCCTTGTACTTATTCTGGTCCCTGGAAAGCAGCACAAATGATGAGTGTTAGCATGCACTCTGTCCCCGTGCCGTCTCCTTCCCTCCCTCTGTCCTTTGAGAGGAGATTAGGGACTCCCCTGAAATCAGGGAACGTGATGGGACAGGAATAAGCTTGATAACACACACCAGGCTGCAGAACACTGCTGTCCCAAGAGAAAGCCAACAACCTGAATAAGACACACACACACACACACACACACACACACACACACACACACTCACTCTCTTCAGAGAGACCAGAGGAACAAAGAGCCTGAGAGATTAATAGTCTCTGAGGTCAAGGGTTCGGGACTGGAGAAAGTGAGGGTTCTACAATGGGGGACACAGCCTTGCAAGGTGTCTCTGGCAGGCCCAGCAGAGAGGAGGGGAGGAGAGGAGTGCTCACCGGTACACCAGAGCCAGGATGTTGAGCATAGTAGCCACATCAGGGTGACCTCGGCCGGAGGTGCGCTCCAGGTCCTCTAGTGCCTGCTTGCAGAGGGGCACAGCCACCTCATAGCGTCCTTGAGCTGCATACTGGATGACCAGGTTGTGCAGGGTCCGCAGCCTTGCTGGGATCTCATATCCGGCCTGCTGGGCTGCTGTAGCACCCTGGCCACGGGACACTAACCCACCGCAAAAAAGACAGGGCAATTCCTCAGAGGACTCCTCCTTTACCACACGCCTTCCCCTCTGCCTGCCCTGTGTCTCTCTCCCAAAGGAGACCTGCCACCACTGCTGTCCTTTTGCCCACACCCTTGCTTGCACCTGTGTCCATCACAATCCTATTTATTTTCTCAGTAAGTCACTCACCTAACAGTTACTCAATAAGCCTATGCTAGGGATGCCCAACAAAGCAAAAGTAGGAAAGGCTGGGGGAATCCATGTGGCTCCAGCCTAGGGTTATCCTCCACTAGACTGTGAACTTACTGGTGAAACCAGCATCTTTTTTGTCTTGGAATTGCTATTGCCTGGCACATTAAATGCTGATGGACATGGGGGAGGAGGGGAACTCATGTCCTAGCCTGGGACCCACCCAGTCCCTAGAGGAAGTGAAGACTGTGTCTGTGGATGTGAAGACCCTAGTCAGAGTGGGCCACACCTTGAAGCAGCTTCTGGCTGCCCTTGCCACCCTGCAGCCCCACAGGCAGACTCACAGTCATTGCTGGAGTCTTCCTCCTCCTCGTTGGGGAAGAGGTCATCCAGGGAATCCTTGGTGGCATCTCCTTCCTTCTCCTCCTGGAAGATAAGGGACAGCATGCCAGCCACAGTGGCCTCGTCAGAGGTCTACTTTTTGTTGTTGCTGTTGTTTTGTTTTTTGAGACGGGTTTCTCTGCAGCTTTGTACCCTGTCCTGGAACTAACTCTGTAGACCAGGCTGGCCTTGAACTCACAAAGATCCGTCTGCCTCTGCCTCCTGAGTGCTGGGATTAAAGACATGCACCACCACCGCCTGGCTTGGGGGTTCTTCTAAGCCACAAAATCAACAACAAGGGGGGCCAAAAAGACTCTGTTTCAACCTCTGCCCTGGGAAAGAAAAATGGCTGACCGAGCCATACACGGCCTCTGCCCCTGAGAAAGACCAGTGGCTGACCCAGCCACGCACAGGTCTCTTAGATGTAAAAGTCAGAGACATCCTAGACAAAATCTCATGACTCTGCTTTTCATCCAGAAAGTTCTCTCCCTAGCACCCTTATTCTCAGCCTCCCTCCCTCCAACACGCACCTCTGGTGATTATAGCCCTGTGCCAATCCCTCTGCGTTTACACTGATTATATGTCTCTCCTGAGGGGGAGTATGTCTGCTCTTACTGACACGTACCCAAAGTCTAGCTCAGCCTGGGCTCCCCATTTCCCTTTGCACAGTGTGGGCTTAGGGCCCAGCCCTTACTATCTAACACATTTCCGAAATGAAACATTGCTTTTCTCCATCAGGGATGATGACCTTACACAGAACCTTCAAACCTTCCTATCAGGCTCGTCGGTGTGTCCCAGGCAAATTAGCTCTTCACTGGCCCTGGACCGAACAGCACTCTGGCCTTGGAGAAGGCTCCTCTTTCTCCACACGATCCGTCAAAATCCAGCACAACTCCTAACTCACTGACGTGAACCTGCCCTCCTATCTGAACCCTTCTGACCCTCTCAGCCCTCAGGGACCTATCTCTGTGGAAGTCCCTCTGTGCTGACTAGGCCACATCCAGGCTGTGCACTCGCTGCTTTGTCCAGTCACACCCATGTCCTCGTGAACGAGCCCAGCACTGTACAAACGCTAGAAGCCTGAGAAGCCAGGTGCCTTTCCACAGCACTCCTCTGTACCCATAAACACCTGCTCAGGGAGGGCTGACCCACACATGGTTCAGGAGTCCCCTGCTAAAGTGGGCTATGCCTCCCCTGACCACAGATCCCGGGCTTGAGTCGTCTGGCTATTTATCTCACTCCACACCCTGTTAACTGGTGAACAAGAACTCCCACCCCACTCTCTAGGGGAGTACATATTGAATTAAAGTTGACTGAAAAAGTCGGGATCGTTTCCCCCTGCTGTCATCTGGACCTACTATCAAGGCTGAAAATAAAATTCCTTTGAGTGGGAACACGCTAGCCATTGGTGATCCCTGTGGGATGGCGGGGCAGCCGCCCTGCCTGTGGTGCCAGCCAACTCTGGCTGTGTGTGCTCACCATGCTGTGCCCGTCCTCATCGTACTGGCGCAGCTGCCTCAGGAACTCCAGGTGCTTCTTTTCCTCCTCGAGCTGAGCCACAGCCTGTTCACTGTACTGCAGCCGCTGCTGAGTGCCGGCCAGCTCGTCCCGGAGCCACTGGTTCTCCTGGCACAGCCGCCGGACTTGAGCCCGCAGCTTCTGCTTCTCCGACTCCACCATGCTCAGGTGGCTGGCCAGAGCCAGCATCACCTAGATGGAAACATCACATGAGCCACAGCCTCTTGGAGAAGAGCACCCAGGGGACAGTGGCCTTCTCAGAGATGGCCCATCCAGGAGGGGCATCAAGGAAGCAACAAGCAGGAGTGAGTGGCAACAGTTCTACCACCAAAAGATACTCAAAGGGGCGGGAGCTGTGGTTCTCAACCTTCTTTTTTTTTTATATATATATATATATATATATATTTATTATGAATACAATATTCTGTCTGTGTGTATGCCTGCAGGCCAGAAGAGGGCACCAGTCCCCATTACAGATGGTTGTGAGCCACCATGTGGTTGCTGGGAATTGAACTCAGGACCTTTGGAAGAGCAGGCAATGCTCTTAACCTCTGAGCCATCTCTCCAGCCCCGGTTCTCAACCTTCTTAAGGTGACCCTTTAATACAGTTCCCCGTGCTGTGGTGACACCACTCACAAAATTATTTCGTTGCTACTTCGTAACTGTAATTTTGCTACTGTTACGAATCAGAATGTAAATATCTGATATGCAGCTAATCTGATACTGAAAGGGTTGTTTGATCCCATAAAGGATTGCGATCCACAGGTTGAGAATCACTGGTCTGGAAAGGTGGCTCAGCGATTAAGAGCCAGCTCTGGTTGTTCTTCCAGAGGGCCAGAACAACATGGTAGCTCACAACCACCTCTCCAGCCCCAGGGGATCCAATGGCCTCCTCTGGCCAACTGTGAGCACCAGGCACATACATAATCTATATACACGTAGACAAAAGACCTGTATTCATAAAAATAAATGAATTAAATTTAAAAAGATACTCTGAACCCCATTTCCACCACCTCCATTGTTTTCATCAGATGCTAAACCACAGTTCTCACCGAGGGAAAAACCTCTCACTGGATCTCCAGCTTCTGCCCTTATTCCCTTGTCTACTCTCAAGTCAGAAGGAAGAGGCACTCAGGTTGAATCCCATTACTTAGAACATAACTCCCATCTCTCTCGACGGAAACACAAAGAGCCTAGGACAGCTCGCAGAGTCTGCTCCCACCTCCAAGGGCAGCCCTCTCCTCCTTCGCTTTCTGTGCTGTCTCCCTTCACTCTGGAGAAAGTCACATCAGCACCAGACTCAGAGGAAGGCCTTTGACTTATCCTCCCTGCTTGGACCCATTTCTTCCACGGCCCGCTCCCTCACCCTCAGATCTCTGTTCAGACGTCACCTTCTGAGAAGGCCTTTTATGACAACACCACATAAAACCGCATCACCTCTCTCTACTTATTTCCTTTATTTTTATCTTTCTGTCCTTAGCAATCACTACAGTTAATCATCCACCTCTTCACCTGTGTCCTGGCTGTCTCTCCCAGCTATAACATCAGCTCCAAGATGGCAAAGAATTCTACTGCTGTGTTCTGTGAGGTGTCACTGGCATTCAGAAGAGTTGGCACACAGTAGTCACTTAATAAACATTTAATGACTGAACAAACCTAAGTTTCTATGACAAGGTGACCCCCAACCTGCATCAGGCGAGTGAGCCGAAGGCCACTGGAACCGTTGGCCTCTCTGTGACTCTCACCTGGGCCTCACTCAGTCCCAGTTCGATGTTCTCCATAGAGCGCCGCAGCTGCCGGGCCTTCTCGTGCACCAGCCCTTCCTCATGGCCTCCCTGCTGGAGACACTCAATGGTGTGGGACAGGCTCTGCAGCACAGCCTGGTGCTCACTGCGTAGGGCCTCCAGCCCTTGGCTCACCAACCTGGTACTGCCCAGGATCTCCTCTTGGCTAAGCCGGTGTCCTGCAGGCTCATCCCGCTGCCCCAACACCAGGCCTGACATCCTGGCAGGGGCGGGGGTCTTGCCTGGGCTAGGGAGAAACCACAGAGTTCAGCTGATAAAGATGAAAGACACATGGTTAGAGAGTGTCAGGGATCCAAGCGAAGGGGAAAGAGCATGGGAGAGCCTGTGGCCGAGCTGATGAAAGAAACCGAGGAAAGGGGGTGGACGCTCTAGCAGTAGACATAAAACTACGGTGAGCGGGGAGTTAATGACTAAAGGTCCGTAGAACGAACAGGTGTGCTACAAGCTAGAGATTTTACAACTCTGCAAATGAGAGAGCATGGGCTGGGAAAGGGGAGCGGGGGTCTACAGCATTCCAAGGATCACAGAAGGCATGCGGGAAAACTGCTAAAGGAGCAGGCTTAGAGACAACAAAATCTCAGCCGGACACTGGTGGGCATGCCTTCAACCCCAGCACTCACAAGACAGAGGCAGGAGGATCTCTCTGTGAGTTCCAGGCCAGCCAGAGGCACACAGAGAAACCCTGTCTTAAAACAAAAACAAAACCAAAACCAAAAGGAGAGCAAACTCTGTGCAGAAAATAGTGCCCCAATACAGGGGAAGGATCCAAGGTTATGGGAAAGGTGGGGGAGGAAAGAGAGTCCTCACTACGGGGATCTGGAAGGCTGAAGGTCTTCAGGCTGCGTCAGCAAAGGACTTAAGTCCAGCATCTCCCAACCTGGTTAGTTCCTTTCCAACTAACCTTCAGGCCTCACTTGCCACCCGAGGATTCAGCCTTGTCTTCCTACTTCCTCAAACTCATCTCTGAAGTCTTCTTACCTGTGTACAGAGCAGAGCCCTTGGCTTCAAGCGGCTCCCAGGCCTGAGCCCGGAAGAAACTCGAAACTGCAGCTAAAGATTTAGAAAGCTCGGCACTGCCCAAAGTCCACAAGTCCGGCAGTCCCACCCCCTTCTCTCTCGCCACTTCACAGCCACCCAGAGGACCTGGCACAGAGCCCCACCCAGGACAAACACCCTCCCTCCTTCTGCCTACAGGTTCTTCAGAGACTAGTGCTAATGTCCTGTCTTCCTGAACTCAGTCTGCTCCTTCCAGGTCCGAGGAGTTCTTTCTCCCAATAAGGGAATGAAAGACTGATTTAATCTGAGACCTGCGGCCAGGGGTGTGTCTGTGAAGGGCTGAGCAGGGAGACCTGGGTACGAGTCCCACCTGGATTTCTGCAATCGCCTCCCTTCATGGCTTTGTCTGTCATGATCACCTAACCGGTACCTTAGGATGCCTCTCAAGTGCCTGCTGGTTCAGGAAAGCATAGCAGATCTGATGAGCACTGTGTGGTCACAGGGAAAGGTGCTGAACGCTGGCTACCCTGGCCCGGGCTGCAGTTCAGGGCTGCCTAAGCTTGCTAACTTGCGCTGGGGCCCCGGGTTGGAACAGAGACAGGCAGAGGCTGGGGGAGGAAGGTACGGGTGAGCGCAGAGTCGCTGCCCCAGACCCAACAGCGGACAAGCTCGAGGTCACAGAGTCAGGCGGTCCCGCCGGGGGCGGGGCAGGCTGTCCGGCTGTCTGTCTGGACGCCGAGGGGCGGGGAAGAATCGCGGAGGGCGGAGTTTTTGAGTCAGTCTGGAGTTTTGTCAGGTTGGTCGGAAGGGGTTTATTTATTTGTCCCTGGGTGCGGAAATAAGAGTTGGTAGAATCTTAACCCTCAGCCCCAGGGGTACTCCCGAAGACTCACCTGCAGTCTGTGGGTCCGGCTGCCTCCTTGGCGGCTACTGTCCCTTTAAATTCATCATGGCTGCCGCTCGAGGCAATTGTTTTGACGGCTCTGAGGGGCGGGCCTGGCATCCAGTCACGCGACCTCAGCGGACGCCGATAATTGGCTGAGAACCCGATCGTCAAGGGAGGAGAGGAAGTGTATATCTCGCGGCGCTCCAATTAGGTGTCCGCCTCTTGCGTCATCTGAAAGCGACAGTGACAGGTGAAACGTCATCCGAGAGCACCAGGCTCTAAATAAAGGTAAAAGCGTGCGGAGTCCGGAGGACTCTGAGGAGTCCCCATGGCCCTGAGCGCTCTCACTCGTGCTCTGCGCTCTTTGAGCCTGGCATCCCCGGTCATTACCGCCCGGACTCCGACTCTGCTCCCGGCTGCCCAGGTAATCCGCTTACCTGGTAACGTCATGATTACGTGACCTTGGGTAAACTCGCCTCGTCCAGTGCTCTTAAGTGTGCTCTCTCAGAGGGCTAATTCGTCAGACCAGATACTGGCTTGTAAGTGGTTTTGCACATCTCTGCTACACAGGTAGCAGTGGTAACACCATGTGCCTACTGTAAACCAGGCAAAATAGACGACGGCAGTGAACGAGCTCCAGTCAGCCAAGTTAATAAGCACATTTTGCAGATGAGAAAACTGGTCAGCAGTCTAAGGTCATACACCTTTTGGGGCTAGACTGGGTTCAGAGCTTGCTTTTGGTTTTGTCTTGGTGCTGGGAATTAAACTTAGGACCTCGCTCATGCTGCGCACTCCCACCACTGAACTACACGAGACACCCCAAAGCCAATGCTCTTGACCACTTTGATGTAAGGATGGCTTGTCGCTGAGATTAGAGAATGCAGAATTTGGAATAGTAATGGGCCATAGTGAACCACAGAAAAGGAATTATGATCTTGCTTTTCTGAAGTTCTCAGGCTGAATGTAGCAGAATTTGGCAAATGTATATTTGATATTTCAAGCTAAACCAAACTGCTCCGAAGCCCTGGGACTACAGCAGGTGGAAAAGCAAAGTCGTTTCCTTTCATATGTGGGCACTCTGGGAAAGATGCAGAGGGCAGAAGGTACTGATGGTGGTATATGGGTGTGTGGCATTCACCAGCTCTGCAGAAGGGAAGTCTTTAGGGCAGAAAAAGCTTCCTGACAAGAGCTTGAAACAGACTGGAAGATGATGAAAGGGAGAACATCACACTGAAGAAATAGCTCAGAGGGGAGAGAACCAAATGATTACTGCTCAACTCCCACTCACCTGGATAAACACATTGCACCGATATTTGTGAAAATTGGAGGTTGGAGGGCAGTGGTCTGAGATGCTTCTGGGAGGAAGTGGCCTACAGCTAACCTTGGTCTGTCTGAAGAGATCGTTGTTTCTTATCCCTAGACGCTGGGCAATGCCCTTCAGCAACCCTCGGCCTTGGTGTTGCCTTCTTACCGCTCGGTGCACACGTCTGTGGACCTTAATGCCAAGTTTGTGTCCTGGAAAAGTCGTACCAAGTACACAGTCAAGCCAGTGAAGATGAGGAAGTCGGGGGGTCGAGACCATACAGGTGGGAGAAAGGGGGGACGTGCTCTAGGATCCTGGGTGTCTATAGTAGTACCCTACAGCTTTTAATATGTCAGACACACAGTTAGAAAGTATTCACTGAGGGCTGGAGAGATGGCTCAGTGGTTAAGAACATTGCCTGCTCTTCCAAAGGTCTTGAGTTCAAGTCCTAGCAACCACATGGTGGCTCACAACCATCTGTAATGAGGTCTGGTGCCCTTTTCTGGCCCGCAGGCACACACAGACAGAATACTGTATACATAATAAATAAATATTTAAAGAAAAGTATTCATAGAGGTGCTTCTCCTTATGTGGTTCATTACTGAAGAACAGACCACATAGAAACAGTGAAGTAGCTCAACACAGGAGGCACCATGGTGTTTTCAACCTTCCCAAAGTTCGTAACAATTGAAATTATGTGAGTCCAATATATATCCTTCTCAGTAAACTTATTGAATTCAACAACTTGAAAAGACTTTATACAGTTTCAGTCATTATATTTTTATTGAGTCATGTGCTACCCCATCCCTTTTGCAAGGATGTCATGGCCCCCATCTACCCACATACTGTAGATCAAACATGGGGTCTCAGTGCTTACAAGGCAAGCTCTCCAACACTGATCCACACCCAGCCTTTTGTCATTTTCTGTTTGTGATATAATATTGAAGAGTACTACTGTTTAGTCTAGACAAGGCCTGTTAATGCTGAAAGCTGTCCTAACCTGAATCACATCCCTGAACTGTCTTGACTCTAGGCCGCATCCGAGTACATGGTATTGGTGGAGGCCACAAACAAAATTACAGAATGATTGACTTCCTGCGGTTCCGGCCGGAGAAGGAGGCCAAGCCAGAACCCTTCGAGGAGAAGGTTGTTGTCGTCCGCTATGACCCATGCAGGCAAGTTTGGGATGTGAGGCGGTGGGGGTGTGATCTGAACTGTCATTGGTATTGCCTCAGAAAACAGGGGCCTTCTTGATGGTCCACTTATTTGCCCATCATCCCGAACAGGTCTGCAGACATCGCCCTGGTCGCTGGGGGCAGCCGGAAACGCTGGATCATTGCCACAGAAAACATGAAGGCAGGAGATACAATCCTGAACTCTAACCACATAGGCAGAATGGCAGGTGAGAGATGACTGCTAGATGCCTGGGATGGAGGCTGCAGATGGTCTAGTGCTGATGAGATTCTCTCTTGTAGTGGCGGCTCAGGAGGGCAATGCATATCCTCTTGGAGCATTGCCTGTGGGGACCCTCATCAACAATGTGGAAAGTGAGCCTGGCCGAGGAGCGCAGTATATCCGAGCTGCAGGTATGGGAAAGAATCTACTCACGTCCCACAGACCCGGGGATACCTGATATCACTGTCTTCAAACCCTTTGGACATCCGTTCCTCAGACAGGCAAACACAAGGAACAAGAGAATGAATGTATGGAATATGTGCTTTGGGTTTTTTGTTTAGCTCGGTTTGGTATTTCGGGGGTTTTGTTTGTTTGGTTGGTTGGTTGTTTTTGTTTTGTATTGTTTTTTTGGTAGCTTTGGAGACTGTCCTGAAACTCAGTCTGTGGACCACACTGGCCGGGTGTGTGAACTCACAAGAGATTCACCTGCCTGCCTCTGTGCTGAGATTAAAAGCAAGAGCCACCACCACCCTGCTGTGCTTTGTTTTAACCTAAATCCTAGTGTGTGGTGCTGTGCTTTGTTTTAACCTAAATCCTACTGTGTGGTCCTCTGTGTGTCATGTGCTCCTGAAGGGCAAAGGGCAGCCTGTGGCCTAGATCCCCATGGATACCTCCCTATGTGGAGGGTAAAGCTGCTTCCTCCTTCCCTAGGGACATGTGGTGTGCTGCTTCGGAAGGTGAATGGAACGGCCATTATCCAGCTGCCCTCTAAGAGGCAAATGCAGGTATATGCGGGCACAAGTAGGAGGGGCCAGCAAAGAAGGAATTTTTGGAATGTGCCTCACCAGCTCCCATGTGTCTGAGATGCCAGGAACTGCCTCCAGCTGTGTCTGTGCAGTTTGCCACCTGACTAAGCATGCTTTGTCAGGTTGACACCTTAGTGCAGTTAAGTCAAAATGCCATTTCTCAGCTGGGCATGGTGGTACATGCCTATAATCCCAGCATTCCAGACTGAGTCAAAAGAATGAAGCCACCTGGCCTACATGAGACCTTTTCAGGAAACCAGGAAAAGATAGATGTGGGTTGAACAGTCAGGTTGGAACTGGCTTATAATCTCATCGCACAAAAAGCAAAGGTTGGGGGATTTTGTTGAGTTCTGGGCCAGCCTGGTCTACATAGCAAGTGCCAGAACAGCCAGAGCTAGAAACCAAGACCCTGACTCCAAAAGAAAACCTCAGAAACAAACAAAAAAGGATGGAGTCCTTTTCTTTAACTACTCAGTTCATCCTGTTGAAGCCACAATTGTATTCTCTGTTGTGTTTTCTCTGTCTTCTCCCATCCCTCATTGAGTGTAAGAAGCCACCAAGCAGAGTTGTACTCCCAGAACTGCTGTGCTTGTCTCTTGTCCTGCACCACGGTGCATTCTCATATGCTTCTCTTGTCAGGTGCTGGAGACATGCATTGCAACTGTAGGCCGAGTTTCCAACGTTAATCATAACCAGCGGATCATCGGCAAGGCAGGACGGAATCGCTGGCTGGGCAAGAGGCCTAACAGTGGGCTATGGCAACGCAAGGGAGGCTGGGCTGGCCGAAAGATTCGGCCACTGCCCCCAATGAAGAGTTACGTGAAGCTGCCCTCTGTTGCTGCCCAAAGCTGATACCCCTGGACTCTAATAAAATGCCCTTTGTTTTTAATCTGTTACTTCCTTTTCACTTTTTGAAGGCGGGTACAGACTGGACGCGGAGTAAATAAGGACTGAGGGAAGAGATAGGAAAAGACGGCATGGGGAGGGGGTAGAAGTGACCTCGCAAGGTCCTTTCCAGTTCTGTCTTTGGGAAACAGGAAGGTACTTCCGGCAGCAGGAAGGAAGACCAAAAGGAAGAGGAAAGGGCGGTGCGGAGCTGGAGGGCCACGGCGTCGAGGTGGCACCCGCGGCTCCGCCCGCCGCCGGCCCCCGGCCCCGGGCTTTCCTCTAAGTCTAGCGGAAACGCGCGGTGGCGAGTACAGGCAGTGGAACCTCTGCGCGCCCTAGCTAGGACCAGACTCCGCCCTACAAGCAGTGCGCCGGCGCCGCCGCGAAGTCCCCGTAGGCCCCGCCCTCTGCCCGCCTGCCTCCTGCAGAGGCACGCCCCCTCCTCTGCGCCTAGACCCCTTCAGGGGGCCCAGGCGGGGCCCAAGGCTTCACCAGCGCCGCAGCCGCCATCGTGTGCCGTGCGTCCCTAGCTCTGCAAAGGACAGGCTTCGCGCCAGGATCCCGGCGGACTTCTGAGGTGGCTAGAGCCCCACCGCGGCCCCTGCCCCTATTCTGGGCTTCCGATCGCTCGCCCGCGGAGCCTCTCGTCCCTTCCTCCACCATGCTTTAGGACTCTCCTGTATTGGGCCTAACCCCCACCCCCACCCCATCCTATCCCGCCGCGACCGCTCCCTATCTTATCATCCACCAAGCCCTGTGCCCCTTACCCATCGGACCCCAGGTGCACCTTTCCCCTGACCTCGCGTCTTTCCCCAGCCCCTCTTTCTACAGTTGTTGTGTTCATGAATGTCTCCATTCCTACCCCTTCTCCCAGTCCATCATGCTTTGCTGATGGCTACTTCACCGTCAGTGCTCTTGCCTTTGGGACTCACAACACAGTGCTTAAATTTAGAGATTGCATTCCACTCTGACTCAGTCCTGTGCCTTCACACACCCCTTTCTCTAGGTTACCTTTATCTGTCCCAGGATCTTGGGCTCATTTGTAAATCCAACATTGCCCTGTACCACTGCCCCTCCGGTCATTCCTCCGAACCAACCCACTCGAGGCCGCAAGGCTTGGAGACCTTTCAGCTCCGAGATTTGTTCTTGAAGAACAATCTCCGCAGTGTTCTGCCCAGTCCTGGTCTCACCCAGCCTGAAGCAGGCCCAACGTTACCCCACCCGGGCTAACAGCTGTTGCTTCATTTGCTCCTCAACTCCCCGAAGTCCTTGGTTTTCTGACCTCCAGTCTGAATCTAGCTTGCCTTTTCTCTCTTCCTTGTGTGTCTCAGGTGCCAGGATGGTGGGGGAACTCCGCTACAGGGAATTCAGGGTGCCCCTGGGACCTGGCTTGCATGCATATCCGGATGAATTGATCCGCCAGCGGGTAGGCCATGATGGGCACCCCGAGTACCAGATCCGCTGGCTTGTCCTCAGGCGCGGAGATGATGGGGACGGGGACTCTAGTCAAGTGGACTGCAAGGCTGAGCATATCTTGCTATGGATGTCTGACGATGAGATCTACGCCAACTGCCACAAGATGCTGGGCGAGGATGGCCAAGTCATCGGACCTTCCCAGGAGTCTGCAGAGGCTGGGACCCTCGACAAATCTGTGCTGGGGGAGATGGAGACAGACGTGAAATCCTTGATTCAGAGGGCCCTTCGTCAGCTGCAGGAGTGTGTGGACACCGCTCCTCCTGCCCCTCTCCTTCACACTGTCCACGTACTCAGTGCTTATGCCAGTATCGAGCCCCTTACTGGAGTCTTCAAAGACCCCAGAGTCCTGGACTTGCTCATGCACATGTTGAGAAGTCCGGATTATCAGATCCGCTGGAGTGCAGGCCGGATGATACAAGCCCTGTCCTCCCACGACGCTGGTGAGGGGCAGTTTGGGGAGGAAGGGAGAACAGGAGAGGGTCTGGGTCGGCTCAGGGATTCACAGGACACTGTGACAGGAGCTTCTGACCTCATCAGTACGTAAATGGTTCTGTTGTTCTTCACTTTAAGTTGGAAGTAAAAAAGTCGGGGGAGGAGTTGGGGGAATGTGTGTGCGGGGGGGACTTACTAAGCAAGAACGTAGTCATTAGCTTTTTATGCAAAAGAAAAACTTAGACTTTGCATTGTGTGTGTGTGTGTGTGTGTGTGTGTGTGTGTGTGTAAGAGAGAGAGAGAGAGAGTGATAGTAAACTTTGGCTCTAAAAGCAAATCAACAAAATATGTCATTCCCGATGAGCGCTGGCAAAGGGTTGTTATTAAGAAGAAAACTAGGGCGCTGTTTCTGATTGGAAGTGTGGGTTCCAGGGACCCGGACGCAGATCCTTCTGTCATTGAGCCAACAAGAGGCCATTGAGAAACACCTGGATTTTGACAGCCGCTGCGCGCTGCTGGCACTCTTTGCGCAGGCTACCCTTGCCGAACACCCCATGTCCTTTGAGGGTGTTCAGTTACCGCAGGTATCTTGTGAGGGTATGGGGTAGTGGGAGCTGTGCACTTGTCACAGAGGATGCTGTGGAAAGAGGGACAACAGATGGAGACACGGGTGAGGCTCAAAGTGTATCCTGCAGGTCCCAGGACGGTTGCTCTTCTCCCTGGTGAAACGCTACTTGCACGTCACCTTCCTCCTGGACCAGCTGAATGGCAGTGCCGGGGAGAAAGGAGCCCAGAACAACTCTGTTCCCAAGGAGTCAAATGCAGGAAGGGGTCGGCTGGAACTGGAATTCAGTATGGCCATGGGCACTCTGATCTCTGAACTGGTGCAGGCCATGCGCTGGGACTGGGCCTTCAGCAGACCAGGGAGGTTGGCACGGTCCCCCTCTTCCATTTTCCAGCCTCAGCCCACAGATGCCAGCTCAGCGTTCTCCCACACCCACACCCACACCCAGCTTGTCAGGAGGTCAAGGCGGTTTCGCCCCCGCACTGAGTTCGCAAGTGGCAATACCTATGCCTTGTATGTGCGGGACATGCTGCAGCCTGGGATGCGGGTACGGATGCTGGAAAATTACGAAGAGATCACTGCCGGGGATGAGGGCGTGTTCCGACAGAGCAACAGTGGTGTGCCCCCTGCGCAGGTGAGGGCTTCCCCGTAGTGGGACAAAAGATTTACTCTGGGTAGGGCATAGCTTCTGTTCAGGGGGCTCTTATAAGCTAGCTCAGTTAAGATCTAAAGGGCAAAGGGGTCAATAGTTGAAAGGGAGAGCTACTTGAAGAGCTTGGGATATGTGGGTATAGGAGGTTCAGACCCAGGAAGAAACTGATAGGTCAGAATCAGGAAGATAAGCCGTTTGGGGCTAGATGGAGGCATAGAGTCATGTAGTATCAGAGAGAGGAGCCAGGCACGGAAACACAGGTTTGTAATCCCAGGACTGGGAAAGTAGAGACAGGAAGATCAGGAGTTCAAGGCCAGCCTTGGCTACATAGCAATGTTGAAGCCAATCTGAAAGATTGTATAAAATTAGAATAGGTGGAGAATGAGCACAGAAGAATTGAGGTTGTCTATATTCCGTATACCAGTGTTTGGCTGTTGCAAGGTGCTTACGTTATGGACTGTGGGCCTCATTGTGGGGCCTCAGTCCATCAGTCGCTCTTCTTCTTCCCTCTTTTCCCCCTACTCTCCAGGTGCTGTGGGAGTCAACAGGCCATACCTATTGGGTACACTGGCACATGCTCGAGATCCTGGGCTTTGAGGAAGACATTGAGGTTGTGGCTGAGACTGCTGAGTACCAGGGGGCAGTGGTCAGTGGCACACTGGGTGTAGGTGAGCTCTGGGAGGGGTCAGTTCTGAGCAGGGAAGCAGTGTTCTAGGTGGGTGGGCAGTGACATGGCCACGCCCCGTTTTCACAGCCCCGCCCTCCAGGCGCTGGAAGCCCATAACTGAGCTCTTTGCTCTGCCTTATGTGGTGCCTGAGGAGGAAGACACAGAAGAGAGTGAGCACCTGACTCAGGCTGAGTGGTGGGAGCTCCTCTTTTTCATCAAGAAGTTAAGTGCAGCGGACCGTCAGCAAGTTGTGCAGCTCCTGCAGGACAACGTGGATGGGGAGGTAGGCACTTCTCAGCGGGGTCCCAGCAGGTCTGGGAAAGCGTGGGTAGGGAAGTCCAGGTCAGACAGCATCAGGAAGGCACAGGGGAGGAGTCCGGAGTGTTTGGAGATGCAAGTGTTGGCGGGAGCCAGTGCTAAGATTCAGAGTGGCGGACGTGTGTATAGACATCCCCATTCCTACAATGTGCCTTGCAGCATCTGTCCATTCAGCGACCTGCAGGTAACTTTCTCCCCATAGCATATTCTGCACGATGAGATCCTACCTGAGCTGACCGTACCCATTGAACTGGCCCAGGACCTTCTGCTCTCTCTGCCTCAGCAACTTGATGACAGTGCCCTGAGGGACCTGTTCAACTGCTACATCTACAGGAAGTATGGCCCCGAAGCCCTGGCAGGACAGCTAGGCTACCCATGTCTGCTAGATGCCCAGCAAGATGTATTCCTGTTCAAAGCTGCGGCCCGGCCTCAGCAATCTGAAGGTGTGGCTGGTGCAGAAGGTGGGTGCCTTCAGGAAGGTGTCCTCGCAAGGGTGTTTCTGCCAACCGTTGTGCCATCTTGTGTGAAAGACATATCCTACCCAGAATCCCATGCGTGCGAGTGTGTGTGTGTGTGTGTGTGTGTGTACACACAAAAGTACAACTACAGATGTTATTACTCAGCTACCATTTAGCTTTCTATTTTTTTTTATTTTATTTTAGCCAGGAAAGGGGGTGGCACGTGCCTTTAATCCCAGCACTCAGGAGGCAGAGGCAAGCAAATCTCTGAGTTTGAGGCCAGCCTGTTCTACAGAGTGAGTTCCAGGATAGCCAGGGCTACACAGAAACCCTGTCTCAAAAAATACCAAGCAAACAACAAAACAAAACAAACTTCTTAGTATACACTGCGTCTGTGTACGATATGCACGCAGTGATCACCACGGCCAGAAGAGGGCATCGGATCTCCTGGGGTTGAAGTTCCAAAGATGGCTGTGAGCTGCTACGTGAGTGCTGGGAATTGAACCTGGATCCTCTGGAAGAACAGCCAGTATTCTTAACCATTGATCCATATCTCTCCAGTGCCAGCCTCCTCTTTTTCTTTTTCTTTTTTTTTTTCTTTCTTTCTTTTTCTTCCCTGGTTCTTGCCAAATAGGTTAGCTGGTCAGCAAAGCCCAGGTGGTACCCATCTCCACCTATTCGGTCCTGGAATTACAGGCATGAATTGCCCTGTCCAGGTTTTGTTTCTGTAAGATTTTATTCCTAGTTATATGTATATGGGGGGGTTGTACATGTGAGCACAGGTATCCTCGGAAGTCAAATGAGGGTGTCGGATACTTGGAGCTGGAGTTACAGGTGGTCACAAGCTGCCTGACACGGGTACTGGGAACTGGCCAATTCTTACCGTACCCCTGTTCCTGTAGCCAAAGAACCCCCGTCTCAGAGTGCCAGCCCTGCTCTGCAGCATCTGGTGGAGGGCTTGGGCCCATCCGGGAAGCTCCTTGTGGAACTGGAGCGAGCTCTGAGCTCTGAGACTCCCCAGGAAGACGAGGTCAAACCATGCCTGCTGCAGCTTCAGCGGCAGCCGCAGCCCTTCCTGGCGCTGATGCAGAGCCTGGACACGCCGGCCACCAACAAGGCCTTGCACCTGGCTGTGCTGAGGTGAGGGGCTGGGAGGAGCAGGCTTGGGAACAGGAGCACCTCGGGCCAACTCTGTATGTCTGCTTTCCCACTCCTGTCGCCCCTTAGAATCCTGTCGCAGCTGGTGACCTTCCCTGAGGCGCTGCTGCTACCCTGGCACGAGGCCATGGACGCCTGCATGGCCTGCCTTCGGTCCCCCAATACTGACCGAGAGGTAAGCCTGTCCCACTCTGGAGAGGTGCTGGCAGGGGGAAGACAGCAGTGAGGCAGCCCTCTCGGGCGAGACCTGGAGGCACAACAGAACCTTTGTGCTCTTGGGTTAAATTTTGCCTTTAAAATAAAATTTTATCTTTTTAAATAGGTAATACATTCACAAAGCTCACAAATCAAAATAAAACAAGGTATTCATTGAGAATGCTGACTTTCACCTCATTTTTGTTTTCTCAGTGTCCCCCACCACACTCCTGCTGGTAACACACCTGTATTAATCTGTGCGCCCGTCCTGTGCTTCCTTGTGCAAACAGAAACAAGAGCTCCAGAGGCTCCTTTTCAGCCAGGCCTTTAAGAGGAAGGGGAAGGGGCAGGAGAGATGACTCTGAGGTTGAGAGCACTTGTTGCTTTTGTGGAGGACCCAGGTTCAGTTCCCAGCACCAACATGGCAGTTCACAGCCATCTGTAACTCTATAGTTTCACGGGACCAGACACACAGAGTCATATATACATGCAGGCAAACCATCACACACATAAATAAACTTTTAAAAGAGGAAGGGGAGTGAAGGAGGCAGAATTTTCTACAGAAAGTTCTGGGTATAGAAGACTTCAGAAGGTCAGAGGTCGTGGTGTTAGTGAGCGCCCCAAGTCATCGGTTTCCAAGCCAGAATTATTACTGAGGGTCCACAGTTCAGGTCTTCTCCGTTTCCTTCCAGCCCCCTAAAGCATCCAGGCTGGGGCCTAGCATCTGCAAGCCCAAGAACAGCTGGTTCGGGAGCCACACCTAAATCAAAAGAACCTAGGGCTCTCTGGACCTGTTCCCCACACTCACTGGGCCAGAACGGGGCGGGCAGGGGGCGAGCAGGCTCTTCCCCCGGGTTTGTAACTTGATTCTCTAACTCCACCTGACTTTTGTGCCTCTCCTATACTGTCATTTTCTGCCACACTCTGCCTTGCTCAACCCCCAGCACAGAGTGGGCCTGTACCACCACAGCCGTCCACGTAGCCCGTTGCCCGCACTCCGCTCTTCATCCTCCGCTCCCTCGCGCCCCCTCCCAGGTACTCCAGGAACTCATCTTTTTCCTGCACCGCCTGACCTCGGCGAGCCGGGACTATGCGGTGATACTAAACCAGCTGGGAGCCAGAGACGCCATCTCCAAGGCCCTGGAGAAGCACCTAGGGAAACTGGAGTTGGCGCAGGAGCTGCGGGACATGGTGTTCAAGTGTGAGAAGCATGCCCACCTCTACCGGAAACTCACCACAAACATCCTGGGTGGCTGTATTCAGGTCAGGGGAAAGGGCAGGGTGAAGTCGCGGTACTGAGCTGCTTAAGAACATAGATCCTGAGCGATGGCTGCAGGAAGGGGTCGGGGGGTAGAAAGAGGCTTGAGCAAGCCTGGGGACATCTGTTCCCTTACTGTTTCACCTTTCCTCCACCTGCGTTTGCGTGAGTCTCTTGTCCCTCCACGCACCTTTCTCCGCTGTTCCGGCTCCAGATGGTCCTGGGCCAGATTGAAGACCACAGACGAACCCACCGGCCCATCCAAATCCCTTTCTTTGATGTGTTCCTCAGATATCTGTGCCAGGGTTAGTGTCTGTCTCTGAACTGTTTATCGTCAGCCATGCTCCCCTCTATACCGACCTGACTGAGACCTTCCCACTCTTCCCACTGCTTCCCAGGCTCCAGTGAGGAAATGAAGAAAGACAAGTACTGGGAGAAAATGGAGGTGTCCTCCAACCCACACCGGGCCAGCAAGCTGACAGACCGCAATCCCAAGACCTACTGGGAGTCCAGCGGCAGTGCTGGCTCTCACTCCATCACCTTGCACATGCGCCAGGGTGTCCTCATCAGGTACTGAGCTCCCACGCAAAACCATCTTGCCTGGGCCACTTGGGCTTGAGTGCAGACATGACAGGGTCCAGTTCCTATCGGTTCTTCTTCCCCCCCCTCCCAGGCAGCTGACTCTCCTGGTGGCTGGTGAGGACTCCAGCTACATGCCAGCCTTCGTGGTGGTGTACGGGGGTGACAACATCAACTCTGTTAACATGGAACTCAATGCGGTAGGGATCCCTATGCCATTGCCCACCCTTTGCAGGATCTCTCCTCCTGCCTGATTCTAAACTCCTAACTCCTCCTACCCATCACGTGCCCCATCCAGACTGGAATCTGGCATCCTTGAGCCTGTGTGATGGCATTAGCCATGGAGCAGTGGGAATGGCGTTAAAGCCTTTGTCAGGAGCCCCGTGTCCCCGGGGTGGAGAAGGGACTGATCTGGCAAGAGGGTAGAGCTCATGTGGTTGTTCTTAGCAGTTTCATCTACACACATGGAGGTGACAGCCCTCTCTGCCACTCACCAGGTGAACGTGATGCCGTATGCCAGCCGGGTAATCCTTCTGGAGAACTTGACACGATTTTGGCCCATCATCCAGATCCGCATAAAGCGCTGTCAGCAGGTGGGACTGGGGTGTGGGGAGTGGCTCCTGGGTACAGGTCTCTGAGCCTCAGCACATGAGGATAAAACCTAGGTCTCTATCACCAAACTACCTCACACCAGCCCTGAACCCTGATTCCTCTATAGATCTTGAGCCTGGGCCTGGGGTCGCTCAAGGGGTGAAGCTTGAAGTGTAACCTACCCAGCCTATCTCAAGGAGGGTGTGGGGCCAGCAAAAACAGGTCTCGTGTGCAACAGGGCGGCATTGACACACGCATCCGGGGACTGGAGGTCCTGGGCCCCAAGCCCACCTTCTGGCCAGTATTTCGGGAGCAACTGTGCCGGCACACCCGCCTCTTCTACATGGTTCGGGCACAAGCATGGAGCCAGGACATAGCAGAGGACCGCCGGAGCCTCCTGCACCTGAGTTCTAGGTACGCAAGACCTTGCACGTGTGTCTGTGTGGAAGGTCAGGTTCGGGGAATGAATTTTAGGTGAGGTTCTTTGGATGTCATGAGATAGGTCTAGTCTAGGGCTTGGGGTGGTCAAAGCCTTCTGAGGTGTGGGGCTGTTGTGAAGAGACACTTCTGAGTGCTGGAGTGGCGTCCCCTGGCAGGCCAGGGCTCTTCTGGAATACAGAGTTGGGAGCTGGGCTGGTTGCTAGGATGCACACTGAGTAATGTAAGCCAGAAGGCCTGCACCTCCTTCTTCTCCCCAGACTAAATGGGGCTCTACGCCAGGAGCAGAATTTTGCTGATCGCTTCCTCCCTGATGTCGAGGCCGCCCAAGCACTGGGCAAGACCTGCTGGGAGGCCCTGGTCAGCCCGCTGGTGCAGAACATCACCTCTCCCGGTAACCACCCCACAGTACCGCCCACCGCAGGGCAAACCATCAGCTCCTCCTCTCTAGAGAAACACCTGGCTTCGGCTTTGCCCTTAGGCTGTTGTCACCTTTGTTCCCTTTCTTTCCAGCCAGGACTGCTCCCATTCCCGTCCCTTGTTCAGCTCGACGTCTCCTCTTTCCCAGAGACAAGCCATCCTTTGCTTTGTTTTTCCTCCAGACGAGGACAGCACCAGCTCCCTGGGGTGGCTGCTGGATCAGTACCTGGAGTGCCGGGACGCCGCCCACAACCCCCAGAGCCGCGCGGCGGCTTTCTCCTCCCGGGTTCGCCGTCTCACCCACTTGCTGGTTCACGTGGAGCCGTGTGAAGCCGCAGCTCCAGTGGTGGCTATCCCTCAGCCCAGTGAGTGCTCGGATCCCAGCAGGAGCCTCCCCCAGCCCTTGAGCTCCGAGATTGTCCCCCTTCATGCCTACAAGCTCAGTCTGCCCATCTTCCATTTGCCACACCATCCAGGAACGTCACTTTGAGGGACAGCCTGTTGGGAAAGGCCTGCAGGACTTGTCCTTAGGGAGTTGAGGGTCTGTCATGACTCTGCCACTTTTCTGTCTCCTTAGAGGGCAGAAATAGAAGCCATGACTGGAGCTCCTTGGCCACTCGGGGCCTTCCGAGCAGCATCATGAGAAACCTGACCCGCTGCTGGCGGGCTGTGGTAGAGGAACAGGTGGGCCGCAACAAGTGTGGAGTTGGGGGCGGGGCACTGTCACAGCACCATTTTGGCTGTCCCTTCATGCTCCTGCCCCTTCCTTTCAGGTGAACAACTTTCTGACCTCATCCTGGAGGGACGATGACTTTGTGCCACGCTATTGCGAGCTTTTTTATAAGCTGCAGAAGTCGAGCTCTGAACTGTTTGGGCCACGAGCTGCTTTCTTGCTAGCGATGCAGAATGGCTGTGCTGATGCCTTGCTGAGGCTCCCGTTCCTCAGAGCTGCCCATGTAAGTTCCTCCCATACCTCACCCGCTTCTCTTCCTCTCAAGCTTTCTCCCGCCTCCTCAAAGTGGACCACCTCAGTCTGGATGCTGTGATCAGCAGTAGTTGTATATGGCCATATATTGAAAACTAGGAAAAAAATCATTACATGTACCATGTTAAGATATATGAGCAATAGAGGGATAGATGGATGGATGGAGAGAGAGAGAGAGAGAGAGAGAGAGAGATAGGTAGAGAGATAGATGGATGAATAGATAGGAAGGTAGGTAGATAGATGGATAGATGATAGAGTCTCAACTTGTACCTCTGGTCCTGGCCTTGAACTCAGAGGTCAACCTGTCTTTATATTCCAAGTATTAGGATTAAATATGTGAGCTACCACACCCAGCATTTTCAAAGGTCCATGTAGCCCAGGCTAACCTTAAATTCACTTATGTAGCCTAAGAATGACTTAGAGCCAGGCGATGGTGGCACACACCTTTAATCCCAGCACTCAGGAGGCAAAGGCCAGCCAGGTCTACAAAGCAAGTTCCAGAACTGACTCCAAAGCTCCACAGAGAAACCCTATCTCGAAAAACCAAAAAAAGAGAATGACTTCAAACCCCTGCTCCTCCTGCTTGTTTGAGTGCTGGGATTTCAGGCACGTGCTGTTATACCTGTGCTTCTTCATCCTGATTCCACCCCAGCAGCTCCTGAGAGGGTGAAGGCTGAGCGGTGGTGCAGGTGCTCATCCGGCCTGCCTTCTCGGCCCTTCTCACTCATCACCGACTCACTCGTGGTTTTCCTGTGCGCTCCACGCAGGTGACTGAGCAGTTTGCTCGGCACATTGACCAGCGGATCCAAGGCAGTCGGATGGGTGGAGCCCGGGGAATGGAGATGTTGGCACAGTTGCAGCGGTGCCTGGAGTCTGTCCTGATTTTCTCTAGCCTGGAGATAGCCACCACCTTTGAGCATTACTACAAGTGAGTTTAGATCTGTTGAGTGGGATATGGAGGAGGCAGGTTGTCTGCTGGGGGGAGGGCGGGCCAGCTCACAGGGCCTGAGTCTGAGATACAGGCAGGCAAGAGTGAAAACCTGGGCCAAGCTGGCCCCACTGAGACCTGGCCCGACTGTGTGTGCTGCAGGCATTACATGGCTGACCGTCTCCTGAGCGTAGGCTCAAGCTGGCTAGAGGGGGCTGTAATGGAGCAGATCGGCCTCTGCTTCCCCAATCGCCTCCCCCAGCTGATGCTGCAGAGCCTGAGCATCTCAGAGGAGCTGCAGCGCCAGTTCCATGTTTACCAGCTCCAGCAGCTCGATCAGGAGCTCCTGAAGCTGGAAGACACGGAGAAGAAGATACAGGTGTGTTCGGGGAAGGGGCGAGCGGGGCTGAGGAAGGAGGAGGCCTTCTGCATTTGTGAACTTTATTTCCTTTCAGGTGGCCCATGAGGACAGTGGCAAAGAACAGAAGAGCGAGAAGGAAGATGCCGCTAGGGAGACAGCAGCTGTGGCTATGGCAGAAGAGGAGGAGGAGGAAGAGGAGGAAGAAGGGGAGGAGGGGGAGGAGGAGCTCTATTATGAAGGGACAATGCCGGAAGTGTGTGTGCTTGTCCTGTCTCCACGCTACTGGCCTGTCACCTCCATCTGCCACATGCTCAATCCTACAACATGCCTGCCCTCATACCTGAAGGGGACCTTAAACCACTACTCCAACTTCTACAGCAAGAGTAAGCAACTGGGAAGAAGGCTGAGCTTTGGGGACAGGGTAGGCTATTAAAGGGACCTAGAGTTGGGGTAGGTGCTGAAGCTAGAAGCCTATGTGGCTATAAACGTGGCATCCCAGCATGCCATTGTGGCAGGGGGTACAGGATAGAAGAGAGAAGATTCCCTTATGGGGACAGGATGGATATGAGGAAAAATGGAGGAATCCAGACCCCAGAAACATCTGTGGGAATTAGGGAGATAGAGGAAGAAGTCTTTTAAGACAGGCCACAAAAAAGGGTTTTAAGAGTGCGTGTGTGGCCAGGCATGATGGAGTACACCATTAATCCCAGAACTCTGGAGGCAGAATCAAATAGATCTCTAAGAGTTTGAGTCTAGCCTGATCTGCATAGTGAGTTCTGGGCCAGCCAGAGCTACGTAGAGAGACCCTGTCTCAAAAACAGAACATAAGAGTGGGCGTGTGCTCCTCCCACAATTTCACATGCACTCAGATGAGACTCTACACTGGGCAGCAGCAGAAGGTGAAGAGAGGGATCTTCAGGAGTCCCAGACAAGCAGGACAAGCCTCCCTAACTCAGGGACTTTGTCTCTAAAACAAATAAACCTGCTTGGCACAGACTGGCACGAACTGGCACCTTGACACCCAGGGCTCTTAAGTTAAGGGAAGCTGAGATGAGGAGCTACCATTCGCAGAAGGCCTGCCTGGGGTTGCACACTGCAGAGATCAGCAAGGCAAAGCTTGACTGATGGTCCATGGCCCCTCCCCCTCTCTTCCGTCCCCTCCCCTGGCACTTCTCCAGGTCAGAGCCACCCAATCTCAGAGAAAGGTGAACAGAGACGATTGCAGTGGACCTGGCAGGGCCGGGCAGAAGTGCAGTTTGGTGACCAGATTCTCCATGTGTCCACAGTGCAGATGTGGCTGCTGCTGTATTTCAATGACCTAAAGGTGGCCTGTCCCATCTTATTCACTTTGTGAATGCCCCATCTTCCATTCCTTTGCCCCCATCGTCCCCAGTTCACCACTGGGGAGACCCTGAGTGCTTTCCACATCTTCTCAGGTGGTGTCTGTGGAGAGCCTGCTGGCGCTCTCGGAGCTCCCTCCAGATGTGCTTAATCGGGCAATTGGGCCCCTCACCTCCTCAAGAGGCCCCTTGGACCTTCAGGAGCAGAAAGATGTACCAGGAGGTATGCACTCGGCGTCAAAGAAGACAGCTCTGAGCCAGGGACAGCCTTCTCAGGGCCCTCCCCAACCAAGTGACCAATGTTTATTTCAGGGGTGCTCAAGATTCGAGACGACAGTGAGGAACCCAGGCCAAGGAGGGGCAATGTGTGGCTCATCCCACCTCAGACGTACCTGAAAGCTGAAGATGAAGAGGGCCGGAACTTGGAGAAGAGAAGGAATCTTCTAAATTGCCTTGTTGTCCGAATTCTCAAGGCTCATGGGGATGAAGGTTTGCACATCGACCAACTTGTCTGTCTGGTAAGCAGAGTTGGTATGGCCATGAGGTGCCACCCTTGATCTGCTAGGGATGATCAGTCCTAGGGGTATGTGACTCGCACGGAGGACAGATGGCTCTGTGGTTTTGACCTGTTATTTCCTCTCTGATCTCAGGTGCTGGAAGCATGGCAGAAAGGCCCGTGTCCTCCCAGGGGCTTGGTCAGTAGCCTTGGCAAGGGAGCTGTGTGCAGCAGCACGGATGTCCTCTCCTGCATCCTGCACCTCCTGGGCAAGGGCACACTGAGACGCCATGACGACCGGCCGCAGATGCTGTTCTATGCGGTCCCTATAACTGTGATGGAGCCGCACACCGAGTCCCTGAACCCTGGCTCGTCAGGCCCCAATCCACCCCTCACCTTCCACACCCTGCAAATCCGCTCCCGGGGTGTCCCTTATGCTTCCTGCACTGGTACCCAGAGCTTCTCCACGTTCCGGTAGCCTTGGCAATGGGGTCCAGAGTAGGTAAGGCTGGACTTTCTACAGAAAATAAAACCTGGGAATTTGATGATCTGACTTGTGTGGTGACTGCCAGAGACAGGTGAGTGGGGTGAGTGTCTAGTTGATGGGAAGAAGTCCTCCGGCATTCAGGCAGTATTCTGACAGTATTCTGACATATCAGGAGTCTCGTTAAGGTGAGGAAGGTGGATTGGAGGGCAAAGAAAGTTATCAGGCGTGCCCAGGGCGGGGGGCATTATTCAACAGCCAAGAATGGATCTCCATTTCTGCTCAGAGGGTATGGTCAGACAGATACTGACTTGGCCCACTAGGTCACATGCTTTGTAATTTGGGCAGGTTACCAAATAAGGCTCCATTTCCTCATCTGTAGAGCTGGGGAGGAGTGGCTAAAGGATCTTGGCAAGAAACAGATGGAAGCTTTAACACAAGGAAGGCCCTGCCAGCCCCCCACATCTGGTTTAGCTACTGTTTCCCAGGGCCAACTACAGCCATTCCCTGAGGGTGAAAAGGTAAAACACCTTTGTGAGTACCCCAAAACTTGACCGTCTTCCACTGACGGCTCAGGACCCGGAAGGAACTGGAGCTTCTCTCTGCTCCTCACAAGCCGTTCTGCAGCTGCCTGCCCTCTTTACAGGACCCCCCCCCCCCTCCAGTCAAACAGAGCTGCACAAATTGCCCTTGGGCTCCTGCCTCTAGCTAGCCCCCAGGGCAAGCCTATACTTCCAGGATTGGCTACCCTGGCCACACCCACATTGGACCAGAGAAGAAGTCTAGAAAAACCCCTTGCCAGAGGCAGACCCGTTTTAGCAGGGGTACAGAGGAGAAAGCAGTCTCTGGCCCTTGAAGATCAACAGTGACAGGGAAAAGTGAGAGAACGGGGGTGGAGGTGGGGGATGAGGAAGAGCCAGGAGGTGAGGGGGGCACAAAGGCCAAACAGAAGGAACTTCATGTGACCCAGAACAGACTTGGGATGGAAGCCAGGGTTTGGGAGAGAGAATATTCGGAATGAAGAAACAAGAAAAGGCATGAGGGAGCAGGGTAGGGACTGAGCTCTAGCAGACTAGAGGGCTATCTTGTTTTGCTGCCCTGGTCCCATGATACCTCTGATCTGTTGTTAGCCCATGACTGCCCAGAAAGGCCAGAACATTATTGGGTTCAGGGTACATGGGGGTTATTGTCATTTATCACCTGGGAGCGTCCTCCATAGCAGAGTTCATGCCTTTTTAAATATATAACATTTTATTTTTATATCCATTCATGTTTTGCCCACAAGAGTGTCTGTGTGAGGGTGTCAGAAGTCCTGGAACTGGAGTTGCAGACAGGTGTGAGCTGCCATGTGGGTGCTGAGAATTAAATCCAGGTCCTCTGGAAAAGCAGCCAGTGCTCTGAACTATTGAGCCATCTCTTCAGTCCTGATATCATGGCTGTTTAATGGCCCAAATCATATTTTTTTGGTTTTTTTGGACACAACTTTGCAACATTAGTCCAGGCTGCCCTAGAACTTACTTACATACCCTAGGCTAACCTCAAACTCATCTCAGCCTCCCAAGTGCTGGGATTACAAGAGTATGGGGCACACCCAGAGTATGCACTTCAGCTAGTGGTGAAGTGCCAATGCTTTGTCCCTCTGGGCTCCAGTAGCAAGCCTGCTCACACTGTCCACAGGCGAGGCTATGCCTCACTTTCCAGCACTGCCACTGCCCCAGGAGCACAGCGCGGCTCACTCACTGCTCACCAGCAGTGGGCACACACCATCTAGCAATATATCCATACACACACATACATACATATACATATGATGCTATTTTGGGGGGGGGGTTCGAGACAGGGTTTCTCTATAGCTTTGGAGCCTGTCCTGGAACCAGCTCTTGTAGACCAGGGTGGCCTCCAACTCAGAGATATCCGCCTGCCTCTGCCTCCAGAATGCTGGGATCAGGGAGCACACTGATTCAGCTGTGTCTCAAGTTCATTCCATGTAGGAAGTCCCTCAAACACACAACACTTGCTTTGGTCTTAAGAGTCCCGGGATGACTGACTCCTCCTGAATTGCTGGGTCCTCCTAATCACACAGCTCACAGCCCTCCTAAGTACACAGCCTGCCTGATTTGCCTATATCCAGAGTATCAGGTCTGACTCCAAAGACAGCCCACTCTCCTGACCAGCACCAGGTGTGAGCCTCTTCCTCCGGATCACCCACTCCTGAGGGCAGATGGGCCTTCAATTCCAGTGATGACTCGGGGGACAGGTTGGCTACAACAACATAAAAAAACCACAGGAATGGAAAGATGGCTGAACAAGTTAGGAACATGCCAGGCAGTGGAGGTGCACACCTTTAACCCCAGCACTCAGAAGGAATAGGAAGGCGAACATCTCTGAGTTCAAGGCCAGCCTGGTCTACAAAGCAAGTTACAGGACAGCCAGGGCTGTTACGTAGAGAAACTGTCTCGAAAAACAAACAAACAAAAAAAAAACAAAAAAACAAAACAAAACAAAACAAAACAAAAAAGGCTGGAGAGATGATTCAGAGGTTAAGAGCACTGTCTGCTCTCCAGAGGATCCCCGCGCCCATATGGCAGCTCACAACCACCCATAACTCCACCTCCAAGGAATCTTATCCTGTTCTGGCCTCTGTGAGCTTCCAGGAACATATACATAAATACAGGCCAAATACCCACACCCATAAAATAAAATACTTTTAAAAGTTAAAAAGTAAAATTCTTGGGGACGGGACAGATAGCTCAGCAGTTAAGAGCACTGGCTGCTCATCCAGAGGTCCTGAGTTCAATTCCCAGCAACCACATGGTGGCTCACAACCATTTACAATGGGATATTGTGCTCTCTTCCAGCCTGCAGGGCAGAACACTATACAGAATCAAATTTTGAAATAAAAGTCTCAGTTCATTTATCATTAAAAAAAAAAAAAGAGGAAAGAAACTCCACCTATACACATAAAATAAAAATAAATCCTAGATGGTTATTCTTTACCTGAAAAATTTCAACTGAAGAAAAACAATCTATTCTATGTCTTAAGAGAAATATCCATCATACCAGCTAGTTTTTATGCAAACTTGACACAAGTATACTGTAGGACAATGGTCTTGTACCTTTCTTTAGGCGAGCATTGTCCTGACTGATGGAGGATCGATATAGGAGGGCCAAGCTCACTGTGGTGGTGCCACCCCTGGGCATGTGGTCGCAAGTGGTATAAGAAAGTAGGCTGAGGCCAGGCATGGCAGTGCACACCTTTGATCCCAGCCCTGGCAAGGCAGAGGCAGATGGATCTCTGAGTTGAGACCAGCCTGGTCTACAAAGCGAGTTCTAGGACAGCCAGGACCACACAGAGAAAAAGAAAAAAAGCAAGCAGACTGAAGCAGCCATGTAGAGGAGGCCTGGCCTGTAAGCAGAGTTTCTCCACAGCCTCTGCCTCAGTTCCTGCCTTGAGTTTTTCTCCCGACGTCCCTAAAAAGCTGTTAATGAAATAAACCCTTTCCTCCCTAAATTGCTTTTGGTTGTGGTGCTTTAACACAGCAGTAAAAATTAAACCAAGACAAACACATACAATCATAGTGACTTCCTTTTTAATGTCCTGGATGGGTGTGATGGCACGTACCCATAATCCTACCAGGAAGCAAGATACACTGCTGTCGCAAATGCTCTGCCTCACTAGGTGTGGGCCCAGAGGCAAGGGGGCAATGGTTATATACTGAAGTCCCTTCTCAGGTAGATGCATGAAGAACGTTGACTCACTACCTCTCACATCCCACTCTACTGAAGGTCAAGTGACTGTAGGACTGATGGACACTTAGACATCTTCTCAGGGTTTAGATTTAAGATGGAGAGGGTCCTGATCTGATCTCTCGCACTGTAGACCACACACAGTCCACCAAAACAATAAGTTCTAGGTCTCCAAATAAAAACAAAATGGGGCCAGGTGGTGGTGCAGGCAGACTTTAATCCCTGCACTTGGGAGGCAGAGGCAGGCAGGTGTCTGATTCTGAGGCCAGCTTGGACTATGAAGTGAATTCCAGGATGGCCAGGGCTGTTACATAAAGAAATCCTGTCTCAAACAAACAAACAAGGGGGAGGCTGGAGAGTTAGCTCGGCAGTTAAAAGCACTGACTGCTCTTCCAGAGGACCCAGGTTTAATTCCCGGCACCCACATGGCAGCTCAGAACTGTCTCTAACTCCAAAATTCAACACCCTCACATAGACATACAGGCAAAACAACAATAAAATAAGAATGAATAAGTAAATAAAAGGGGGACTATAGCGATGGCTCAGTGATCAAGTGTGTTTTGTTCTTGCAAAGGACTCATTTGGTACCTAGCACTCACACTGGACAGCTTACTACCATCTCTAACTCCAATTCCAGGGGGAAGTAAAAGCTTGTGCCCTTCAAAGGTCCCAGTATTTATGTGCACATACCCCCTAAACACAAACAGACACACAATCAAAATAACAACAATATAATAAGTAACAAGCATGTTGTCAAAGTGGCTCTTCTGTAAAGTCCCTTCCCTGGAGCCACAAACGTACCCCATGTCATAAGGAAAGAGTGGAAGGAACACATGAGACCGTGATGAACGAGTCTGAGAAGGCACTGTGACATGACAGAAGGTTGGGCTTCTCTGGCTGGACAGCCCTAGCAGACCCAGGGGCAAAACACGCCAGTCCTGAGGCAGCCTAGTTCAGGGGGAGTGTGAGGCTTGCCTTTCATCAGGGAAGAACCAGAACTGGGCAACCCCAGACTTGTCCCATCGACCCAGGTCTCCCTGGGACAGTTCCTTAGTACTAATTGCTCAAAGGGAGATGCTTCCTGTCCTTGCCCGCATTTCGGCGCCTCTTTCGGCTCAAGAAACTCTCCAGCTTCTTGCTGCGTTTCAGCTCCTTGAACTTCTCAGCTAGGGCCAACTGGCGTTGCTCAGCTAGATAAGAAGAAAGCAAGCTGGTGAGCAAAGGATGAAGACCTTGTTTCTTAGTCTCACATCTGGGCCCCTTCTGCTGGGCCGTGTTGTTAAGAGCCATGGTGTACGAGAGACACCGTATGTGCTGTGTGTGCTGCTGCTGGTGATCAAACAGCTTCACGGATGCTGGTGGGAGAGGCAAGGCCTCTACTAATGAGCCACAGCCCCAGTCCACTGAGCATGTTAGAGCTAGGAAATGAATCCAGGGCTTTTTTCATCCTAGGCAAGTGGCATTACCACTGAGCTATCAAGTAACCCTGCCTAAACTAACTTTTCTCTCTCTCTCTTTTTTTTTTTTTTTTTTGGTAGCCTGGTCCTGACCTGGAACTCACCACATAAACCAGGCTGGCGTTTTTTTGGTGTTGTTTTGTTTTTAGAGACACGGTTTCTCTGTGCAAAAACCCTGACTGTCCTGGAACTCGCTTTGTAGACCAGGTTGGCCTCGCCTGGCAACCTTGAATCCTTTCTTTTTTTCTTTCTTTTTTTTTTTTTAAATATTTATTTATTATGTATACAATATTCTGTCTGTGTATATGCCTGAAGGCCAGAAGAGGGCACCAGACCTCATTACAGATGGTTGTGAGCTACCATGTGGTTGCTGGGAATTGAACTCAGGACCTTTGAAAGAGTAGGCAATGCTCTTAACCTCTGAGCCATCTCTCCAGCCCCCCCCCCCTTTTAAATTACTTAAAATTTTTATTTTATGTACAGCAGTGTTTTGCCTGCATGTATGTCTGTGTGAGGGTGTCAGATCTTGGAGTTACAGACAGTTGTGACCTGCCACATGCGTGCTGAGAACTGAACAGGGAACCATAGCTCCAGCCCCCGGCCTTGAACTCTTAAGAGATGTTGAGTGTTCCTTCCCCCAGGCGCAGGGACTGAGGTGTGCCCTGTGGAACCTGGCCTCTAAGCTAATGTTCTGACTCAAGTCTTACTCATCTGAACCAAGTTGGGCAAACAGTGGAAATGCAGTGATACGGAGATAAAAGTAACAATCACCAACTTTGGTTTTTTGTTTCTTTTGTTTTGTTTTTAAGACAGAGTTTCTCTGTAGCTTTGGACCTGTCCTGGAACTCAGAGAAACTCAGAGATCCGCCTGACTCTGCCTCCCTAGTGTAGGGATTAAAGGCGTGCGCCACCACCGCCTGACTGTTTTTTGTGGGGGGAGAGGGGCTCTAGTCCAGACCAGTCTCAAACTTCTACATATCCAAGGACAACCTTTATCTTCCCATCCTCCCAAGCACTGAGACTACAAGCATATGCCACTTTTCTTGTTTTATGTAGTAGAGATCAAACCTATGGCTTAATAAATGCAGGCGAGCACTCTACTACCTAAGCTACCCTCCAATCTGCCCACAAACATCATCTGAGTGCGAATACAGAACGGATCCCAAATACCACTTCCCCACTGTTCTCACTTCCCCTAGTTATCACAGGTCCTCCTCAAAGGACTCGAGGACCCCAGGATGACAGCCACACAAAAAGGCCCCTCTCGTAAGCTTTCAAGAGCACGGCCCCACTCACATTTCTTCAGGAAGTAGGGCCGATGGCCCTGCTGCGCCAGAGCCCGCCGCTCCTGCTTCAAGGCCAGGCGCTGCTCCTGCTGCTGCTTCCGCTCCTGCTGTGCCGTCTCTTGCTGTTCCTGGATCCGAGGTGAAGCAGGATGGAGGTGTGAACAGAAGGGACTCTGAATCACATCTGCCTTTAACTGCTCCCACCACCCACCAACTAGCACCCTCACCATTCGTCGGAGCAGCTGCTGCAGCTTCTCACGCTCCTCCCCTGATCGGCGCTTCTTCAACTGCTTTTTCACAAGCTCCATGAGGAAAATGGATAGCATAGTCAACATTCTGTGCCAAGCTTTATTATAAAAGTTCACACAAATTAACACAAAATCAATAAACAATGTGTGGGGTGTGGGTGTCGGAGGATCCAGCACAGCATTAAATCTCTACTCTAGCACTGGGCTATAGCTCCCAGCCCCTGGCCCTTTCTTTCTCTTACTAGCCATTTCTTTCTCACTGAGCCACACTTTGCCTGCTCTTCCAAAGCTCCTGAGTTCAAATCCCAGCAACCACATGGTGGCTCACAACCATCTGTAATGAGGTCTGGTGTCCTCTTCTGGCCTGCAGACGTACACACAGACAGAATATTGTATACATAATACATAAATAAATATTAAAAAAAAAGTTGGCGGGCACCTTCTACCAACTTTTTTTATATTTATTTATTTATTATGTATACAAAAGAAAAGAATATATAAGTGTCTATATAAGTGTCTTTCTGTTCCTAACTGACTACACATAACAATGCTGCTTCAGTATTTTTTATTTACTGTGCGTAGGTCTGAATGCAGAGGACGGAGGGTAACTTGGCAGTTTCCACTCTCTCCTTCAACTCTGGGCTCCAGGGGTCCAACTCAGACTGAGTATACTTATGGGGAGGGTGGGATAGGCAGTCAACCAGCACAGGGATGCAGCTGGATAAGGAGGACAATTTCCAAGGTTTGACAGTAAACCAGATAACTAAGGCTGACAAGTAACTGAATTTATGGTTCTGTTCACTCTTCTTTTTCTGGAGGGTAGGGAGATGAGGTCTCATGGCCCAGGGTAGCCTCAAATTCTTCCTGCTTCCTGCCTCACATCCCAAAGTAGCAGGGATTAGAGATATGTGCTGCTAAGCCTAGCTTAACTGAGTATAGCCAACAAGAGATTCTGACAGTTCCCAATACAAAGAAATGATTCTATGCGAGAAGTGATACCTAGAGCAATTACCTTGATCATTAAAACACTAAATACACGGACTGAAATGCTATCCTACCCCACAAATACTAGTAAATATTATGAATCAACTTAAAAAATGAATTCACTTAAAAAGAACCACAGCAAAGGGGGCTGAGTAACTTGATCACACGGTCACAAAACTGATGTACCAACTAAGAGTAGAAAGATCTGCTTACCAACATGCTTCCCATTCCCCTTCCTGACTATCCAACATGTATTCCAGCTCCCCGCCCCCAGGAGTGGATAAACCAGCTTCATATTACATACCACTTTCTCCTTGGCTCGGATATCGTTCAGGAATTGGTAAGTCTTGTCAAATATCTCGGGGTTATATTCCCCTGACAGATCATCAAAGCGGGGGTCCCGGGCTACCTTTGGGAATAAACAGCTTGTTTAGTCTCCTTTCTCTAAGGAAGTGCTTGCTCCCTGCCCTTTCCTCACCTTTTTACTGATAGGAACAACCTGACGTAAGAATGGCACTCGGACTTTGGCTGACATTTCCAGGGGCCTAAGGAGCAATAAAAGGTCAGGGTAAGTATACTTCAATCCTGGTCAAAGACCGGCGTCTTCCCACCCAAGAAAACAGACTTGTAGTTAAGGTCCAGGGTATCTTTTGATTCTGAGGGCACACTCCTCACCGGTGCTTATCGGCAACACACACAGGTTGTCTGGGGCTTTGCTTTGGAGCACTCCTTCCAGCCAACTGTTTGCACGCCTTGGGTCCCCCTCGGCTCTGCAACTCCAACAGCTCCTCAAATGACATGTCAGATGTGTCTGCTGGAAGGGAAGGTCACACAACTCACGGCAGTCCCTCTCAACAGCAGCAGACTTCATCAGCCTAGAGATGGTTCAACAGATGAAGGACATCCTGCCAAGCCTGACAACTGGAGCTAGAGCCTGGAGTCACCATAGTTAGGTGGAGAACGGAATTACTAAAATAGTCCTCTGGCCTCTATACCCTCACTGTAGTACTTGCGTGCCATACGTGCGTGCGCGCGCGCGCACACACACGCACACACACACACACACAAGCCCAGATAGCAAAGACTCATTCTACCCCCATCCTTTCCAACATCCTCCATCACAGCAGCACAGACTGCAATGGTGCTGCTCTGTAATGGTACTACACTAACATTCAACTCTCTAATGTTGGCTACTTGATATATCTTGTTGTAGAGACAGAGGTAAATCAATCCACAGCACATTTCTTTTCTTTTTTTTTTTTTTTTTTTTTTTGATTTTTGGTTTTTCAAGACAAAGTTTCTCTGTAGCTTGGGGCCTGTCCTATCCTGGAACTAGTTTTTGGGGTTTTTTTTGTTGTTGTTTTTTGTTTTTTTTTTAAAGACAGGGTTATTTTGTAGTTTTGGTGCCTGTACTAGCTCTTGTAAAGCAGGTTGGCTTCAAACTCAGAGATCCTCCTGACTCTGGCTCTCGAATGCTGGGATTAAAGGCATGTGACACCACCGCCCGGCTCATAGCCCATTTCTTTTGCACACTAAAAAGAAACCTGATTGTATCACTCCTCACAGTAATTATAATGTCACCCCTGAACTCAAAAGCTCTCCAGTGGCTTCTATTTTGCTCAGCTAGCCCGAAACTAAACATAGAGACCAGGCCATTTTGGTGCAACGAACCTGGTAGCCTCTGCCTCGGGAGAGCTGGAAGCAGAGCTACAGTGCGCTATCCTACCTGGTTAAATGCCGGTGTTGTTTTGAGACAGGTTTTTTCTGTGCAACCACCTTGGCTGTCCTGGAACTCACTGTGTAGATCAGAATGGCCTCGAACTCAGTGATCCGCCTGCCTCTCCCTCCCAAGTGCTGGGATTAAAGGTGTTTGCTACCACCGCCCGGCTCTACCTTTTCTTACAGGAGCGTGGCATAAGGACAAACTTTTTGCTTTGCTGTTTGATTATTCTTTATCTCCAAGTGCCTGCATACAACGCAATGAAGGTTCGATTTGTTATATCCCACTCAACTCAGCCTTCTAGGAAGAGCCCTCATCCTACTGTTACGAAGCTACCCAGGCCAGGCCTGTAGGCTTATGCCTAGAATTCTAGCATTTGGAAGGCTGAGAAGACAGGACTGCCAAGAGTTCGAACTTAACCAGGACTACACCCTAAGACACCCTCCATGTATCCCTTTACCACCACGCTCTAAAGAAAACAAAACCAAGAAACTTCTCTCGTAGTCGTAACGCCGGAAGCACTCCCTCACCCGCCTTTGAACTGCGGCGCTCTGTGTCTTTCCGTTCCTGCAGCGGAATGCGTTGCGCTCCCGCCAACCCCAGGCCCTCACCCTTCTGCTGGTCGCCTGCCATGCTCCCGCTCTGCACGGCTCCGTGGGAACCTTGGGCCTTAGCCCTAGCACCAGCTTTTTGCATTTTTCGCATAGTCCGTAAAAGACATCACCTCCGTTCACTGCGGCTGGTTTAAGCCCCACCCCTTCCGGAAGCCTGAGCCAATGTGGTAAGGACCCTGGCAGAAGCGCTGCTCTGCTGACGTCAGACCTCGGTTTCTTCAAATGCGAGACTGCGGAAGCCAGAACCTTAAGTGTCCCCTCTACCAACTCCATCTTAGTCCCCAGAAACACGACACGTTTAGAGGCTTTGCGTTTTATAAAACCAGAGCTGGCTGATCTTCGGGGGTACAACAGCTTGAGGATGGGTGAAGCTGTCTGTTGGTCCCCACCCCCGAGGGCCGGGGAAGGGGGGTTTCATGCCAACAGCTGAGGCTCCTCTCAGCTCCCAGGCAGATGCTCAAGCAGGGAGAGGGATGGTCACGGGGAGAGGGAAGCTCCTGAAGCTCCGACACTGCTGGCTTCTCCTTCTCCCCACTCCTGTCCCTTTCCAGCACAGCCTGGCTACCCAGCTGGCCTGGGTCAGAGCAAAGGTCCAGGAGCAGTGGAAGGGAGGTGAATGGGAACAGAGCACCAAGGGAAGGGGCCCTCGGCCCAAGGGAGGAGGAGAATGGCCCTCCCCCCAACAACTCCCCACTGAATTCACAGCACAGAAAACACCTCTAGTCCATCAACTCCACGTGGAGGTATACTGAGTCCAGGGTCCAAAGGGGCAGGCAGGTGAGACGGGCAGGGGCAATGAAGACAAGAGCAGGCTCAGGAGGGGAGGCAGCAGAACCTTCCTATCCATGGGAGGAGACAATGGGACGGCTGATATTGCTGTTGGTGGTCATGGCATTGAGCTCCCACCTGGAAGGCCAAAGATGGGCAGAGAAGACAGAAGAGGTAGTCTCTATGGCAAGCCCAGAATTCTTTGGACAAAGCCATGAACACAGCTGCCCCTCCAATTTCCCACAGCTACCTCTTCCTTACAGTCCTTGTGGGTTTGACCACCAGACCCCACCCACCACTAAATCCAACACCACCTACTCATCTACCTCCAAGCTCTTGTGGATTTCCTGTTTATGTTTTTTTAGATTCCTGAGTCCAAGCACCTGGATTATGTGTACCCATCTCAGTAAACATCCTCGCGTATCTCTCCTGCTCCTCACCGACCCAGCCCAGCAGGGTTCTGCCTCATCCCACAGGAGCACCCTTCTTGCCGTCTATTTCCACTGGTTTAAGGTCGCAATTCATACCTTCTGTTCTCCCTAAACTTTAGGGCCTATGACCTTTCCTATCCGCCCCACCAAATTAAAGTATGCTTTGAGCAGCTCTTCTACTCCACAAAGACTCAGGAAACACTCCCTCTCAAGACACTCAGCCAGGTGCTCAGTAGGAAGGCACCTGCACCTGTGTCAATCTAGAGTCAGCCTGGGACTCATCAGATAAGCCCGGCTCGAGGAGTAGGGACTGTTTCAAAATAACCAACAAGAGTAAGTGATTCATTGAGTGACATTAGGGGTTTGATTAGAACTCAATACTGGAATTCAGAGGCAAGAATCCAGGACCTCTCTCAATTCTGAAACTGGGGTTGGGAGTTGGGGTCCACAGACTCTTCAAATCTCTACTTGGCAGTCAATCCTGAGATATATCCAACCACTCTCAGTACAGCACCAAAACAAAGCTTCTAAGCATGGCTCAAAAACCTCAATGTTTTCTTCATGCAGCTGACAGCTCTAACATGATGGCTACACCTTTACACCCTTGTTCTTCACAAAAACTTCCTCTCCAGCAAACAGAAATGTCTGTCTTCTGCATACTGAGACTGAGCTAATCGAGTTACACCTGTGTTGGCCCTGCACCCTCAACCAACCCCTCCTCTGCAACCACTTGCTGTACCTGATATCATGGGGCAAACAGGACTGGTCCAGGTTATACTGAATCACGGCCAGTTTGCACAGAGTCTTCAGACTAGGGCCTTTAATGAAAGTGTTGAAAGACAGTCAGAGCAGAGGAAGGTCCTACCCTGGTCACTACCCAGAGAGAGAAGCTGAGAATAGGAGCACTTCAGAAAAAAGTACTTACTAAAGTCCAAGATGTGTAAGTCAGAATGATCTATGAGGTCAAATTCATCTCCCAGGCCTTCCTCGGGAGAGGGGCTGTAGAGACGGGAAGAGGAAGAAGGAGGTGGTACAACTACCCACAAGACCCCTTACTCAGATGCCTCCCTCTCTTCTGTTACAGATGTAGGCCCGTTCCTGAGTACTCCCCTCTCTCCTAACCTGGTACCCCCAAAGAGGACAATCTTATCACCAACAATACAGCAACACTGGCGCCGGCGGGGACATGGTCCTTTCCCCTTTGGTTCAATCTTTTTCCAGGTGAAGGACCCTAAAGAGAAGTTCACAGAGGTTCAATACCAATCTAAACATCACACACAGCCCAACCCAGTCCCTCACCCAGGGTTATTCTTTCCCTCCCACCTCAACTGTTAATTGTCCCTCCCCTAAGGGGAATGCTTTTTACCAGGGTTAAACTTCCAGAGATCATGGAAGTGCCGGTTCAGCCTTGCATTATAGCCACCAAAGATGTACAGCTCCCCATTGTAGCCAACTGGAAGGAAAAAGACATGTCAAGAGGGAATGGGGTTGCACATGGGGTTCCACAAGAAGATAACAGACACTCACAGGCTGAATGGCTCCTGCGTCCCTCAGGCAGCACTGGAGTATGTGGGCAGTCGAGCCAGGCCTCAGTTCTGGTGTCAAAGACTCGAATTCGGTTGCAGTAAATCTCATTGTTGGAATGAAATGGCCCAAAGCGGTCAGCACGGCCCCCAAAGACATACATATGATTGCCCAGCATTGTGGCTGAATGGAAGTCCCTCCAGCGTGCAGGGTTACCCTAGCCAAGAGCAGAGATGGGGAAGAGGGTCAACATGGGTTCACAGAGGAAAAGCTAATTTAACTTCCTAGAATCTGACAGAACAAAGGGCAAACCTTTGTGCACACAAGGGTCCATGTCATGGTGCTGGTGTCCAGCTTGTGAATGTCATTGGAAAAGCAGTCTGCCTAAGTGACGAGAGGAGGGAAACGGGCGCCATCAGTGGTTCTTCTTGGCCCGCTACCTTTCCACTCAAAGCCGCCTATTCCACCATGCTAAATTTTCCTCTCTTCTTTTTGATATAAAAACGTAGTTTTTTTCCAGACTTACCAGCTGCTCATATCCCCCAAAAATGTACATGATCTTGCCCAAGACACAGGCTGAATGTCCATCCCGGGCCCCAGGAACTGTTCCTGACACTCGGGGTGTAGACCACTTGTGAGTATCTTTTGAAAGAAGTAAAAGTAAGTAAGGTCAGGTGACATACCCACTTTAATTCTGGCCTTCCCTTCTCCAATACTCCCCCAGCCCCAAGGCATCATTTGAGACCCATACTCACTGACATCAAAGGCATAGAGTACGTTGCAGGCCCCTTCAGTGTCATTGCGCCCACCCCAAAGGAAGACGGTGTCATCGATGAGGACGGTTGAGTGTCCATACCGCATATAGGGCACAACAGGAGCCTGCCCTCGGACGGCAGGCCTCACTGGGGGCAGCTTTGTCCAACGCAAGGACACTGTGGGCAGAGTTCTGCTCAGCCCTTGGGAACTTCCCTCAAAGCTGCCACCTTATTCCAAACAAGCATTCTTTTTTTGTTTTTGTTTTTTCGAGACAGGATTTCTATGTAGCTTTGGAGCCTGTCCTAGAATGAGCTCTTGTAGACCAGGCTGGCCTCGAACTCAGAGACCCACCTGCCTCTGCCTCCTGAGTGCTGGGATTAAAGGCGTGCACCATCACCTCCCGCCCCAGAAACCAAACATTCTTATTCAACTCCCCACCACACAGAGACCACCACCAAACTTTATTCAGCTGCCCACTACCTCCCCTGATGTAGAAACCCAACAAAGGTACTAGGACTGGCTTACCAGCATTGAAAATGTGCACATCTATCTGACGGAGTGTCTCGTAGTCTTCACCAGAGCAGTAACCCCCGAAGGAGTACACTCGGTGCCCAACAGCCACTGCCGCATGGTTCACCCTGCGTGGCCCGCCCTCCAGATGCACTGTCCAACGTAACATCCCCTGGGTCACAGGTTACAGGAACATGCCCCCCCAGCACGGCCTGCTGCCTCTGCTACCTGTACACAAGTCGGGGCAACAGGTTCCTCAGACAAGGCTTCTGCTCAGCTCAGTGCGGCTGTCCTGGACCAGTCTTTGCCTCCAAGTGTCACCTAAGGCCCTCCCACACCACCACCCCTCTACAGGGACACTAGTTACAGCTCAGGTGGCTGGCTCTGTCCCAGGGGAGCTGCAGAGGTCAAGAAGCTATGTTCTCCCACAGTGAAGGGTGGGGCCGCCTTCACCTGACTGCCAGCTCAGAAGCTGGTGGTCATGATTACCCCTACTCATGTCCACTCCTCCCTGTCCCTGGCCTGGAACAAGCTCCAAGCCCCCAGTCTCTGAACCCCTGCCCATACTGGGTGTGTTCTAGCTTCTGGCTCTGCTTACTCCCACCTCTCTAAGAATTTCCTCCATCTCTTAAAGGTAGGGATCTCAAAATCCTCACAGCTATTAATAGCTCAGCCAGCCACAGCCAGTCCACTGAGAGCTGGCAGGGGTACTTTAAAGTAAAAAAAGCTTTCAGGCTTTTAAAGTGGAATAGTGTCCCTACCTAGGACAGGGAACTCCATGTAACCATGGTTGATTAGCCCCTCACAGGGAGTTCTTGTCAAGTTGATCCGTTGTCCCGGGGTCACCCAGGGTGCCACGGGCACGAGGAGTCCCTTTGACAGCTGTGGCTCGTCTGCTGCCAGGACTAGAAACTGAAGCCAGAAAAGTATATGTTGGGGGTTGGGGTAGGGAAGAGGAGTCTTCTCCCTTGCCACTTGCCCATGCTTTCTATGGTAGGAAAACAAGCTCTTCCTCTGTTAAGGTCTCTAAAGGGATACGGCGGGGTGTACATTGGAAAGAGCAGGAGAGCAGAGATGCCTTTGGGCAGAACAAGAGAAAGGCCCCAAGCATGAGACAGGTCATGGCCTCTTAAAGACAGCTTGCTACCCTAGTGATAATGGGCACATTTGAGAGCTCTTTCAGGTTAAATCCTTTGGCAACTGGCAATGCCTTTGCCAGCAGGTATCTGCTGGGTTTGGGCAGATCATCTTCTCCCTGTTTAAAAAGCCTTGGCAGAGAGAGGAAACAAGTAGAACCTCGGGGGTTGGGGGGGGCGTGGAGGGGGCAGCAAGGAAAAATAAGGTTCCCTTGCAAGAGACAGACATGTCTTTCAGTTGGCATGACACAGCTACCTCCCCAACCTCCCCCAACCCTACACTGTATGCTTTAAAGAGCCACCTCTCTTAACCTGAGATAGCAGCAGCCAAAAGTTACTCTCAATCCTCTCAATCTGTGCTTGTCAGAGAAAACATATTGAAAGCTTTAAGGTACGGTAGGGCATGCCTTTAATACCTCAGCACTGGGAAGGTAGACGAGGTCAAGGCTGGCCAGAGCTAGTAAGACCCTGTCTCCAAAAAAAAAAAAAAAAAAACAGGGGACGGGGAAGAACCTATCATCTTCACTCTTCCTTGAAATAAGTCCAGAAAAAATGAAAATGCACAGATGAGACTATCAATCCCAATAAGAGATAGATAAAGAATACCCTCCACCCCCGGTCTTCATACTGTTAACTCAAAGGCAGGGCTAACAGGATCTCTGGTCTCCCGCATTCTCCACCACTCCATTTTCGACCTTCCATCCAGGACGTACGCTCCCCCTCCGTGACACCTTGCAAATGTCTCCCTCTACTTGCGACCCTTCCCTTCTTCGTCTCCTGAGAGCTTTGCGGTTCTCTTGTTTTTCCTTCTCCCATCACTACAAGGCCCACACTAGAGTTCATTCGTCTACTTCCACGAAGGGAAGAAAACGTTCATTGTCCCCTTCCAACCATAGATGTTTCTCTCTGAGTATGACTCGACTCTGTTTTATTCCACCTTTCTCATCCGCCCCTCCCCCACAACGCCAGACACTGTCCCCCTCCCCCTGCCATTATGCCCAGCTTCCTGATTCTCTTCAGAACCCACTCGCCCAGTTTCTTTCAACGCCACCTCCAGCCACCAGGTCTCTCCCACCCGTCTCCAGGCCATTTCCCCCAAACCTTTCGCTGTCCATTAACACTCCTCTTTCCCAGCATCCCCCTAGCTCCCTCCCCACCCCCATCTCATCCTTCTCAGCCCCTCCCCCGCGACTCCAGCGGTAGGCATGGGCGTCGCCAGACCCTCCAATTCTTCTCCTCCCTCACCCCATCCCAGGCTACCTGCCAGGCCGGGCCGGGGTGGGGCCACGGTTCCTCGCGCAGCTGGCAGCCTACAACCCGTTGCGCGCCAACCGATTCCTCGGTCCCCAACGAGATAAACACTGCCAGGCTCTGTCCTTCCGGCGGGCAGCGGGACGCGCACGTGCAGTGGGAACCCTAAGCCCGACGCCTTCGGGGACTTGTAGTCCACAAGTTACCTCAGGGCTGGGAGCCTGGAGGGGGGTGCGCATGCGCAGATCACGTCGCGACCCCAAGGGTCACTGGGTAATGTAGTTCTTTGTGGTCTGGGCAGGGGATGGCGGAGGCGGGGCAAGAGGTTGACTTCTCGTCCTCGCTTGCGTCAGTCTTGGGCACGGGGCGGGGCTGGAGGACTAAGAGCCACAGCACGTCCTGCCCCGCCGGAAGTGAAGGTGCGGGTCCGGCTGTGGGCTCTGAGAGGGTGAGGCGCGAGGAAACACCAACGCCGTGACTGAGTGGGGGCGGGTAGGGGACGCTGCAGCTGGGGCCACTGAAGGGGCACCTCTGGGCTTAAAGGGCGCTTGTCAGGCGGTATTGTGGTACCCCGGAGAGAAGGGATGAGGGGCGGGGACGCGCTCTCGTGGGTAGTCTGGCGACCTGCAGTTACTAAACCGGGGAGGGGCGTGACGGGAGGGGAAGAGGTTCTGGAAAGGGTCTCTCCCGAAGCGGGGAAGCCCTCCGGGTGTCTGTTTATTCAGGAATCGGGAAAGTTAGACTGGTGGGCTCGAGTTCAGTATGAGAACCTTGACTTAAGACGGGCAGGAGTGAGAGACGGGAGAGGGGAGGAAGACACAAGACCCTGAGAGAGGGAAGTGAGTTTCATGAATGTAAAAGGAGACTGCAAATCGCGAGCTGAAAGCGGACTCGGTTTCATCCAGTTCCTATCCTGCCTCTCTGTCCTTACAGCCCCTGCCCGGATGGCAGCAGTAGTTCTAGGGGGAGACACCATGGGCCCAGAACGTATCTTCCCCAATCAAACCGAGGACTTAGGGCCACATCAGGGTCCTACAGAAGGAACTGGGGATTGGAGCAGTGAAGAACCCGAGGAAGAGCAGGAGGAAACAGGAGCAGGCCCAGCAGGCTACTCCTACCAACCCCTCAATCAAGACCCTGAACAAGAAGAGGTGGAACTGGCACCAGTGGGTGAGGGAGAAGATGGAGCTGCTGACATTCAAGATCGGATCCAGGTGTGGTGGAGGGAATTGTTCCTGAGCATGTGAAACAGACTGTACCAAAAGCTGGATGCAAACTCTCTTCTCTCTGGTTCTGCAGGCCCTGGGGCTTCATTTGCCAGACCCACCATTAGAGAGTGAGGATGAAGATGAGGAGGGGGCTGCAGCACTGAGCAGCCACAGCTCTATCCCCATGGACCCAGGTAAAAAAGCTCTTCCTTTCATTTGGGAGTAATTAAGAAGGAAGTAGACAGGATTAAAACCAGTAAGAAGAGTAAGAGGACCATCTTACCCTTAAAAAGAAGGAAGTGTGTTAACAAATTTTTGCAGACTTCAGAATGTAGGTGAAATGCTATTTAGCTAGATTTGAGAATGGGTAGACTTGGCAGTAATGTGGAATTGGTGACTCCATGAGTCAAGGGTTCTAGGTTGATTGAAGGAATAGGGAGGGAACTGGGTCCGTTGTCTCTATCCCCTAACCAGCCTGTGGCTGTGCTTTCAGAACACGTAGAGCTGGTGAAAAGGACCATGGCTGGAGTAAGCCTGCCTGCACCAGGGGTTCCTGCCTGGGCTCGGGAGATATCGGACGCTCAGTGGGAAGATGTGGTACAGAAAGCCCTCCAAGCCCGGCAGGCATCCCCTGCCTGGAAGTAACCACACGGAGAGCTGCCTTACCTCCCTACATTCCAAGCCAAGACCAGCACAGGACTGACACCACTCGGGTTCTAACACACACCTTCCCATGTCCCTTTCACATCAAGGCACACCAGACCTCTCAGAGACCCACTTTATTCGGTTCTGTACATATGGGGACATTGGCCCGAGCCCAACCCACCGTAGCATGTATCACTCTGTGGAGAATAAAGCACCCTATGTACACAGCCAAAAGCCGCACTGCCTGTGCCCCTGAAACCTGGTCCAGCCCTCCCCACTTGTTGCTTTTCTGAGTGCCCAAAGGGTACAGGTGAGGGCCTGCCCAGCATCAGCATGAACAAGGAAATAAATAGGTGTTGCAGGGAGCCATGCTCGGGGCACTGCTCCTGCTTCCCTCTTTATAGCTTTGGGACCCAACAGCACAAAGAAAGCAGTCAGCCACAGGGTGGTCCCTTCTGTGTTTGTGATCCCAGGACTGCTGCTTGCCAAAGAGGGGCAAGGTAGATGGTTCATTCTCCCCATCTTGGTCCACTGCGCCCTATATTCATCTAGTGTCCATAACATACTTTTCTGGCCTCTGTGTTGTCCTGGTTAGACAGAGGATAAAGGGAATAACACACCACCACCCCCCTGCCTGCATAATGCTAGGGCTAGGGGGCCTATTTGTGCTGCTGGGGGTTGATTCCCTCCAGCTCTTCACTCCAGGGGCCGATGGAGCTAGATGTAACTTTGGTGACAATCTCCTGTTTTACCCTGCAGGGGAGAGGAGAGACACCTCAAGTTCAGATGAGGATGCAGGGGAGAGGAACATGTGATTCCTGTGTTTGTGTTTCTCAGAACAGTTTCAGGTAGCTGTGGGGTTAGGAGCAGGGGGACAGGCACCCCCAGGTTGTCTAAGCACTGAGCACTCAGTGCTCAGCCTGTCTGTACTAGCCACAGGGAGGCATGAACACATTTAGGGGTGAAGAGGGAGCACTCTGGGCATCCCTGCTTCCAGTGCCTGCATCCTCTAGAGTAGCCAGAGAGGTGCTGTTGTGCCCCAGGTCAGCCAATAAGGAGCAGAGGGTGGAGGGCCGGGCTGAGTCCCAGGGCTGAGTGGGCTGTAACCCTGTGGGAAGGGGAGGGGTCAGAGAGCCTCCTGGCTAGCAGTCAGGAACTCTTCTGCCCGCTTGTGTGCCTCGAGTGCCTTGATGGTATACACGTCCTGTGGCAGCTCTGACTTCCTCCGAAGCAGCACTTTCTCCTTCTTGATGTCCTTTAGCATCTGTGCATGAACAGGGAGAAGCCAGGAATGGTGACCAGTCCCAAGAGTTCTCCTCTGTCTCCTAGAACTGTTACTGCTATCCCAACCTGCCCCCTGTCCCTGGTAACCTCTCACCTGCACAGCCTCTGTTTCCACTGTCCTCTTCAGAAGTTGGATGTCCTCTGCCGTGGGAGTCTCTGTCTCCATGGAGTACACAGGGGGCAGTGGTGGAGGAGCTCGGAACATAGGGTACTGAGAGGGCAAGAGGTACGGACAAACGGTGAGCACTTCAGAGCCAATCTGCCTCACTCTTCCTCCAGACTCTTCCCAACTCTAAAAGGACTGCCTGAGTTCGGGGCAGTGGCATAAAGCCTCACCTGGGGGTTGAGCCGTGCCAGCTCCTCAATCTTCTGCCACATTTCCTCTCTTTCCTTCATTCGGAACCTGCCCCTATGGGAGGGAACAGTAGGGTTGGAATTGGGGACAGTGAGCCAGAGGTAGAAGGTGGTGATCCTCTTGGGAAAGAGACTCACTTCTGTTTCTCTGCTTTGTACTGTTGTGTGCAATCATCAAACAGCTTCTGGTTCATTTCCATGAACAGCTTCAGGGCATTGTAGATGAGTCCGTGGATTGTCCTGCCATCCAGAGAAAGACCGTGTGCAGGAGGCCCAGCCTGCCGTCCATGCCACAGCCCCAGTTTGCTTGTTTTCACGTCTCCGCCAAAAGCTTTTCCATTTACTAGTCCTTTTCACAAACCTACACTGTAGAAGCACCTAACTCATGTGGCTTGAGAGCAGCTGATGGACCTTTACAAATGCAGTTCCCACCCTGAGCCTGCCTTGGCTCATGCCCCACGGCCTCCCAGTAGCACGAGGACTGTCAGCACCACACCCATCTTGCCTTCTGCAGGAAAGCCTTTCTACGACTTGGACTCTTTATATTGTCTTTAAGTATATCACATAGTTCCCTCCAGCCTAGAATGTCTGCAAGGCTGTGGTATGGATCCAGTCAGCTATTTGGTACTGCAAGGATGTCTCATTAGCACCTTTTCTTGCCAGTCAACTCCTCAAGGACCCACTTAGTAATATTTGGTGGGCACCAGCTTTGCTTACTGCATGGCCAGGTGAAATCCCTGTCTCGAGTTCTACACCCATAGAGTTTTGAATACCCATGTCCCACATCAGCCCAAACTCAGTGGCCTACTTGTTCCAGTGGCTTTTGGAGTTCCTATAGAGTGCGGGAAACATGATAGGTAGGACTCGGGCAGCGTTGTCACTGATTAGGCTCATGATGTACTCGTTGTTCCAGTAGTAGAGGGCGCGCTCTGCCACCTGTCAAGGAGAAGTGCAGCTCAGCTCTCAAGACCTGCACTGCCATCTTTGGGAGACAGTGGGTCTGGTCTCACCTGGAAATGGGGGCTGGAGACACACTTGGCAAGCTGGCGGAAGAGGGGCTCCATCACTTTGCTGAACTCTGAGGGTTCAATGACATCCAGAATCTCCTCTAGCTCATTCAGAAACATCACTTCCTTGGGGCTATGGGTCTTGGGCCAAAACTTGAGAAGTCCCACAATCACCTATGAAGAAGTTGTGAGGATAAAATTGCTAAGACTGCACAGTTCCCTGGGAAGCCTTTGTATTGCCTCGTCCCACACCTACCCTCAGCTAACCACATGGCTTCTCTGGCTCGGATCAGAAAAGTTTCCTCAGTATGTAGGTTTTGACTGCCTTGGGAGGAACCCGCATCACCCAGTCCTGAGCACCCACTTAGAGCACTCAGTAGTTACAGACTGGAGCTAGGGACGTTGCGCAGTCATAAAGTTCTTGCTTGAGACGCCCTAGGTTTGCTGGCCAGTACCACAAACAACAGAAACAAAACCAACAGGTGGAGATGGGCAAGCACTGCTGATGACTGGGGCCCCGGAAAGGAAATTACCGGCTCAGTGAGACTGCTCTCCTTCTCCAGGAACTGTACCACACAGTATGCCAGCTGGGAAAGGTTGAGGATGAAAGTGAAAACGCAGCTCAGGAGGAGAGCACTCAGTGACAGACGAAATCCCAGAAAGGAAGGAGAGGTGTAGCAGATTTACTGTCACCACCCTTCTGTGTCGTCAGAAAACCCTTCCCTCCCCCTTTGTCTCTGTCTCTTCTCTCCCTTCTTTGGCTCAGGGGAGGAATCTTCAGAGGCAGGCAGCTTACCTGAGGGTGGTACACACTCAGGGACTTGACCTTGTGAAGTGGAAGCAGGACACGGATGAGAAACATCTTGTGCTCTTCCTTAAGGGGCAAGGCAAAGCCATTGATGATGCTAGAAGTCAAGGGACGTTTTTAGGACCAAATATGCTCAAGCTCAGCCTACGCATTCCCCAATCTTCCATGGCATCTGCATTCCCCACTCACCTGCCGAGGATCTCCAGGAGCTCGGCAATCCCATTGTGATGTTCAGTCTCATAAATGAACCTAAGGGAAAGGGAAGAGGCCCTCTTGACATGTCCCCTCCAGCATTCTGCAGTCTTCCCTGCCTTCCTGTTCCCATCCCACCACAGGCAGGGGCATGGTGTGCTCCCCAGTCTGGGCTCATCGCCTCACCTGTAGAAGATGTGGTTGATCTGCCGACGAATATATGCCCGGAGCCCCAAAAACTTGCCGTAGATACGATGCAAAATGGTCTTGAGAAAATCCCGCTCTCGAGGGTCCTCACTATCAAATAGGTCCAGGAGCTAGGAGCAGGAGGTTAGGAAAAGCAGACAATGAGGCAGCAGCCAGGAAGGCATGGGCTTTGGCCACAAGTTCTCTGGGGAGTGGGGTTAGGTTTCTGAAAAGCAGAGTGATTTTATTATATGGCTCATTCAATCTGGGTATGCATATTTATACTCCACTGAGTGGAGAGGGACACTTTGTTGTCATCAACACCCCCGCCCCGCCAGTTACACTGGAAGTTTCTTTGAAAGCCTTGGACTAGACACAGCTGAACTTCCAGTGTATCAGAATAAGGGAAAAAACTGGCAGGACGCAGGTAAAGGCATGGAAGACTACAGTTCATGAGAAGGGCAGGAAGCTCAGACTCACAGCAAGCACAAACTTCTGGTCAATGTACTTCTTGGCTATATTTGGCTGGAAATCTGGAGACTCCAAGAAGCGTAAGAAAAACTCATAAACAAGCTGTGGAGGAAAGAAGCTTCACTGAGACCTGACCCAAGGACTGGGAGATTCCCTTATGGCAGTCCTAAGGACCCCGTGTCCTATAGCCAGACCCACCCTGTCCCAGTGCCCTGGTACCTGGAGATGTGGCCAGGCAGCTTCCAAGGTAGGCTCATCTTCCTCAGGGTCAAACTCAGCTCCTGTGGGATTCGATGAAGGTGGCAGCGTCCGGAAGAGGTTCACTGAAAACATGGTGACAGCCTCAGGGTAGATGGCCTCAGTGACAACATCACGGCTGTGAGTGATATACTCCACCATCTCATTGAGTCCTGCCCGCTTCACCTCCTTGAATTTGAGGTCACTGAGCGGGTCTGACACGAAGTCAAAGAGGACACAGCACTGGCGCAGCTTCTGGATAAAGAGCTCCTCGCGCTCCTGGGTCGGCGAATCTGTGGAGGTCTCAGCAGTCATTCTTCACGCATGTCCCACTGCCTGCTCCCATCCTGCTCCCTGGCACCTTGTCACAGTCGAACCCCATGTCTACAGAATACCCTTTTCCCAAAGATAGACTCCTAAACCAATCTTCATGGCCCCAAGCCCAGTTCATTAGTCCCTGTCCATCAATGAGTACCTTTCAAGGCAGGAAGCTTTTGTAGCTCTCTATTCTTGCTGAGGTTGAAGCGGGAGGAGCTTTGCCGTCGTTCTTTCTTGACAATCTGGGGTCCCCCTGAGTACTTGATTTTGCTGAGCTGTGTTGGGGGTGGTGTGCTGTTGCTGGGACGCTTGTTAGATGATGGTGGCTGGGGCTGGGGCTGGGCCTGGACATAAAAGAGATCTGCTGAAGCCAGCTCTCTAAGGGATGCCCTTAACCCTGGCCTTGGCCATCCCATCCCTAGTCTGTTCATGCTTGTAGAGAGGTAGTGAGCTGTCCTGCCAGGTAGGACAGGGACAGAGATAACTGTGGCCAAGAATTCCTATCTGTGTTATCAACAGCCTTCAAAGTGTTCACGTCTTAAGGAGGCAAAGTGGTTGGATGGATAGTGAGAGAAATCAGAAAAGTAGTTAGCAGGGCCACAGACCTAGCTTAGTAGTGGAGCACTTGCCTAGTATGTGTAAGGCTGAATTCAGTCCTCAGTGTAGAGAAAAAAATTCAACCCTAGCTGCAAGCGCTGACGAGGCACCTTCTGAATAATGAAAACACTCTGTCTTGAGGACATCTGGGAGGTAGCCCAGTGTGTGGCATCCCTAACAATTCACTGAGATTACTGAATGTTCTATACCCTTCAATTCAAAAGGAAGACAAATTCATTCTTAAGTCTTAGCAGCTTACCAGAAATTTAGTTTAATAAAAATCCTAGCCAGGTGGTGATGGCACATGCCTTTAATCCCAGTACTTGGGAGGCAGAGGCATGTAGATTGATGAATTCAAAGCCAGCCTAGCATACATACCAAATTCCAAAGTTCCAGGCAAGCCAGAGTTGCATAGTGAGATTCTGTCTCAAACAAACAAAAGGAAGAATGAATGGGCTGGAGAGATGATAGATAGATAGATAGATAGATAGATAGATAGATAGATAGATAGATAGATAGATAGAGCGAGCAGATAGATGATGATGGCTACACTTCCAGAGAACCCCAGCTTGATGCCTAGCACCCCCATAACTGCTTATAAATGCCTATAACTCCTGTTCCCTGTTCCAGATCCAAGGGCACCAAAAATGCCTATGGTACACATACATACATACATACATACATACATACATAGAGGCAGGCAAAACAGTCAAACACATAAAAACATTCAATCTTTCTTTGCTTATCTGTGTAGCTGTAGCTCTGGCTGTCTTCCCTAAAAATAATAAAGAAAAAATAAAAACTGGGTATTATGTACACCTATTAATGCCTGAATGTGGATGGTGGAAACAAGAGGATCAACAGGCCAGCTTGGACTGCACAGCAACAACAAGCCCCACTAAACTGAGTGGGCGTGGCAGCACACACCAGTGTTTCAGCTATTCAGAGGCTGAGAGGAGGAGGCTGGAGCAACCAAGGAGACCGACTCAAAGCTAAAAGGTGCAAACACATAGCTCACAGCAGTGTGTTTGCCTAGCCCTAGGTTCAATCCCCAGTCTAGCAAAAATAAATCAATCCTGAGACGCCTGAACTCTATCTGGATACAAGAGTCTGGCTCAGGCAGGTCGGTGGGTCCAGTGGCTCAGTCCACTTTGGTCATCTGGCTCTAGTTTGTTCTGACTGGAGGTTTGATCCTGGTAACACAAGGAAGGGCGACAGAATAGGCACCACACACCTCCTGTTGTGACCCAGTAGGAGCCAGTATCCCTAGACAATGTAAGGTGTGCCAACTCCAGGATCTCCCTTTCTACATTCAGGGGCAGGTCACACCTTGAGGGAAGAAGAGCGAGAAGAAGTTGGAAGGTCACCTGTATCTTGCTTCCCTGCCTGAGGTCAACCAAACTCTCATCTGTGGAGCTGAATGTTGAAGAACACACTGAAGGCTGGATGTGGTGCACGCCTTTAACCCTAGCACTCAGGAGGCAGAGGCTGGTGGTACTCTGAGTTCAAGGCCAGCCTGGTCTATGGTAGGAGTTCCAGGGCAGCTGGGGCTACAAAGAGAAGCCCTGTCTTGAAAACAAACAGAACACATTAAGCCTAGCATGTTGACTTATGGTTGTAATACTAGCTAGTATTTGGGAGGCTGAAGCAGGAGGATGGCCGTGAGTTCCACGCCAGCCCAGGCTAAGAATGAGACACTGTTCCCACAACAACAAACTACTGGGGCGGTAGAGGTGGCTCGGGGGTTAAGAGTACTCACTGCTTTTTTAAAAAATTATTTATTTTTATTTTATGTACATTGATATTTTGCCTGTATATATGTCTATATGAAGGTGTCAGATCCCCTGAAATAGGAGTTACATACTGTTGTAAGCTGCCATGTGTGTGCTGGGAATTGAACCCGGGTACACTGGAAGTGCTCTTAGTTGCTGAGCCGTCTCTCTAGCCCCCAAGAGTCTTGCTGTTCTCAGCCTCTGATTCAGAGCACTGGGGCTTAGAACTCAGCACCAACATCAGGCAGCTCTGCTCTAGTTCCAGGGATCGAAGCTCTCCTTCTAACCTCCTTGGAACCTGTGCACGCACACACTGCACACACCTTTAATAAAGCCCCTGAACCAGACTAGCTGAGTACACAGCTTCTGTAACATCAGGCTCACAACAGTGCCCATTTTATAGGCTACAATAAGAAAGGCAGCAAGGAACACCTGGCACACAGCAACCACTCTCTAGTGTTTGCTGTTCTTGCTGCTACTGCACCTGTAATCATTTTTTTTTTTTCTGTGCCTGTGTCCTAGGAATGCACCCTGGGAATGCCTCCCCAAGCCAATCCACTCAAATGTTCCTTTGAGTCCACTATTCCCTTTGTTTGAAAATACAGAGACCAGGAAGTCACTGGATCTTTCAGGAATCGTACCTTTTCCAAAAAGCTGAATCGGCTCATGGTGGCCCTTGGGGCTCACTTCAGCCTCTTTTAACTGTTTGTTCCACTGTCTTTGTAACCACTTACTCCCTGGTAACAGACAACTCTTGCTGAGTCTATTCATGTGTCCTTCCCTTCAACTAAATCAGTGGTGCTCAGCCTTCCCAACACTGACACCCTTTAATACAGTTCTTCAGGTTGTGGTGACCCTCAATCATAAAAGCATTTCCGCTGGTACTTCATAAAAATAATTTTGCTACTGCTATGAATCGTAATATAAATATCTGCAGGATATCTGATATGTGACCCCTGCGAAAGTGTCGTTCTGTCCCCACAAGGGGTCGTGACCCACATGTTGAGAACCAATGAACTAGATGATGAATTTCTTGAAAGCCAGGGCTCTGAGCTGCGCCCTCAGAAGTAGCATCTAACAAGCATTCATGGGTGTTTGGTTGGTTGAACAGGAACCAAGATGCCTTTCTACAGCCCACCTTCTTATCTCCACAGAAGTCCTTAGAGCAGTGGTTGGGGTCAGCACAACATGAGGAACTGTATGAAAGGGTCCAGCATTGGCAAAGTTGAGAGCCGCTGTCTCACAGCACGCCCTGTACAGCAGCCACAGCAGAGCAGAGCAGAATAAGGGTAAGGAACACAGAAAGGCAAAGGCTCCTGCACCCTTGACAGGCCGCATACTGGGGGACTCTGAGAAAAAGGCGCTCTTCCCAGCGAGGGAAACGCAGAATCTCAATTTTCTGTTGACAAGAAGTGAAGTTAGCTAGATCAGCCAGTCATGATGGTGCACACCTTCAATTACAGCACTCGGAGCAGGAGGATCTCTGTGAGTTTGAGGCCAGCCCTGGTCTGCATAGTGAGTTCCAGCCAGAGCTACATGGCAAGATCCTATCTCACAGAAAGAAAAGCGTTAGCTAGACAGTAATTTTCCAACCTCTGTCTAAGAATATCTCAAGAGAACATAGAGTTGTATGGACTAAAAATAAAATGTTCAGGGCTGGGGAAATGACTCAGTGGTTAAGAGCACTGGCTGCTCTTTCAGAGGACCTGGCTTCAGTTCACAGCACCCACCATGATAGCTCACAATTGTAACTCCAATTTCAAGGGATCCAATACCTCACACAGATATACACGCAGGCAAAACACCATGTATATAGATAAATAAATCATTTTAAAAAATAAAATAAGGGCTGGAGAGATGGCTCAGTGTTTAAGAACTTTGCCTGCTCTTCCAAAGGTCCTGAGTTCAATTTCCAGCAACCACATGGTGGCTCACAGCCATCTGTAATGAGATTTGGTGCCCTCTTCTGGCCTGCACTACATAAATAATAAATAAATAAATAAATAAATAAATAAATAAATAAATAAATAAATAAATGTGGTAGCACTCTGAGTTCAAAGCCAGCCTGGTCTACAGAGCAAATTCCAGGACAGTCAGGAACACAGAATACACAGAAACCCCATCTTGAAAACCCAAACAAACAAACAAATAAATAAAGGGGCTGGAGAGATGGCTCAGTGGTAAGAACACAGACTGCTCTTCCAGATGACCTGAGTTCAATTCCCCAGCAAACACCTGGTGGCTCACAACCATCTGTAATGAGATCTTGTGCCCTCTTCTGGCCAACAGGCATATATGTAGGCAGATCACTGTATATATAATAAATAAATAAATAAATCTTTAAAAAAAGAAGCCAGGCAGGGGTGGCATACACCTTTAATCCAGCACTCAGGAGGCAGAGGCAGGTGGATCCCTGACCTACAAAGTGAGTTACAGGACAGCCAGGGCTGTTACACAGAAAAACCCTGCCTTGAAAAACCATAATAAATAAATAACTAAATAAATAAGAAAAACTGTCCAAAGGCAGCCATCCAACAATTTGAGCCCTAAGGGTCCCTTCCACACCAAGACTGTACTGCTGAATACTGGCATGGCCTGGAAGCAGCAGAGGGACTGTCTGTTTCAGCTCACTTGATCACTCCAGTTTTTTGGGCTTTGTGTGTTTGTGTATTTATTTTTCGAAGGGTCTCCCTATGTAACAGTTCTGGCTGTCCTGGAACTCGCTCTGTAGTCCAGACTAGCCTCGAACTCACAGAGATCCCGCCTGCCTCTGACTCCGGAGTGCTAGGATTAATAAAGTGCGCCACCACCACCCAGCTTCATTCCAGTTTTTTGTTTAGCTTTATGTGTATCTGTATATGTGTGATATGTGTATGTACATGTTCGTGTGTGAGTGCAAGTGTGAGTATATGAGTGTCACAGTGTGCATATGGATGTCAGATGACGACAAGGATGCTGCTGCTTGCCATCCATCTTGTTTGAGGCAGGGTCTCTTCTTCACTGGTGCACACACGCCAGGCTCAATGGCCTGGGAGCTACTGGGAATTGTCTCCACCCCAGTTCCCTGGCATTACCAGTGTGTGCACCTCATCAGTCTTTACATGGTTCTAAGGATGGAACTCTATGCTATGTGTAAGCACTTATCTAGTTCTAGTTTCATAAGGACCACTAGTAGGCACCCAAATGCAGGAAACATCTGAGAGACAGCCAGCCCATCTAGTTAAGTCCCTAACAACCAAGGCCCATGAGGCCATCTCCTGTTTGTCTACCTTCATATGCTTGTTAGAAAGCACATGTGTGGATATGCCAGCCACTCACTTCACACTCACGCATTAATTTCAAACCCTCCAGTTCTTCTGATGTCTCTCTTCACTGTCCTTGGGTGGGTAGGAGACAAGTGAGCACCTCTAGAACTGCAGCCATCACAAGGATACCTGACAAAGGTAACCCAGCCATTCTGCCTTCCAACTGTACTTTGTCCTATCTAGTCCTACTGAGACTCTGCAGAGACCTGAAATACTTTCTGCAGAATCTACACCCACTCAGGAAGCCTTCCTGTAACCCAGGTCTCCTGCCTCTACCTCCTGAGTGTGTATACACCACCACACCAGGGTATACACCACCACACCAGGGTATACACCATCACACCATTTACGAGCCACTGGGCATAGAACCCTGGCCCTATGCAGGCTAGGCAAGCAATCTACCAGCTGAGCTACATTCCTAGACCCCACTATAAAAAGTATTCTAACAGAAAGATGGAACATAAAATAGTAGGAAAAGAAGCTGGGCAAAATTGTACTTATCTCTACTCTTAGCTATGCAGGAGGCTAAGGCAGAAAGATTCAGAGTTGGAGAGAAGCCTGGGCTACACAGCAAGACCTTAATCTCAAAATTAATTACAATATGCACAGATAGAACCAAGCAGGGTTCAACACCTGTAACTCCTGCACTCTGAAGCAAAACCGAAAATATTACTGCAGGTTGAAGCCAACCTGGACTACACAGCAAGACTCTGGTACAAAACATGGTTAACAAGGGCTAGCACGGTGGCTCAGTGGGTAAAGGCACTTGCTCCCAAGATTGACAACCTGAGGTCAATCCCCAGGACCCAAATGGTAGAAAGACAGAATTAATTCTCACCAAGCTGTCCCATGACCACTGTACAAACACACAACAAATATACAAATAAATGTTAAAAAAAAAAAATCAAGACTGGAGAGATGGCTCAGCAGTTAAGAGCACAGACAGCTCTTCCAGAGGTCCTGAGTTCAATTCCCAGCAACCATATGGTAGCTCACAACCATGTAGAATGAGATCTGGTACTCTCTCCTGGCCTGCAGGCATACATGCAGACAGAACATAATAAACAATACATAATACATAATAAATAAATAAGTAAATCTTCTAAAAAATTAATTTTGCTGGGTGGTGGTGGTACACGCCTTTAATCCCAACACTTGGGAGGCAGAAGCAGGCAGATCTCTGTGAGTTGGAGGCCAGCCTGATCTACAGAGTAGGTTCTAGGACTGGCTCCATAGCTACTGGGAAACCCTATCTTGAAAAAACAACAACAAAAAACGAAAGCAAAAAGTAAAAAAAAAAAAAAAAAAAAAAAAAAACCACCAGGCAGTGGTGGCGCACATCTTTAAATCCCAGCACTAGGGAGACAGAGGCAGGCAGATCTCTGTAAGTTTGAGGCCAGCCTGGTCTACAGAGAGAGAGTTCCAGGATAGCCAGGGCTACACAGAGAAACCCTGTCTTGAAAAACTAAAACAAAAAAAAAATCCAAAAAACAAAAAACACAGATTACATGCTGTATCTACAGTATCACGAATTATCTGGTCTAGTAAATGAAGACCACTTTAATTTAAAACCTGCTAATCACAGAGGCATCCTCTCCCATTGTCCACCTAATCCTATTTAATTCTTCCCTTCCTCCCTTCCTTCTCTAACACCCGCTAAGTATTACAAAGGAGAAGGTGACTAGGACAAGGCCCTGGCCCTCAAGCTCGAAGACTGGTAGGTGGGGCAGCCACAGAAGCAGCTACTGGTACAAGGGAAATACCAGAGTGAGACCACAGAGGTCATGGAAACAAAGGCGTGGACTACAAATTGCCCGCAAGAATTACGGAAAGCATCTCTCAAGAGGTGACTTTTAAAAAAAATATTTATTTTCAAATTATGGGGTGTGTTTGTGTGTAGTTGAATTACGGGTGATTGTGAGATGCCTACCACAGGTGCCAAGATCCCAACTCAGGTCCTCTGCAGGATCAGCAAGGGCTCTGAACCACTGACACTTCTCTTTAGTCCCTGAAGGCATGAGTTTTGATTTAGCTCTTAAGGAGTAAATGTGGTGGGCGGTAGTGGCACACGCCTTTAATCCCAGCACTCGGGAGGCAGAGGCAGGTGGATCTCTCTGAGTGAGTTCGAGACCAGCCTGGTCTATAGAGCTAGTTCCAGGACAGGTTCTAAAACTACACAGAGAAACCCTGTCTCGAAAAACCAAAACAAAAAAAAAACCAAGCCAGTCCAGACCAGTGGAGTGAGGCCATACGTACTGCAGGGGAGCTTGCTGTAGGCAGTAACTTCCACTGGACCAGTACCCAGGGCAGATGCTACAAGAACAAAGTGAGGCCGCTCAGACTCGCTATGGATGTTGGGTTTTAACTTTGGGAAATTCCAAAATTAATTTTATATTGTATTTAAACATTATAGCCTAAGCTGGGCTGGACTTTAATGTGCAGACCAGGCTAGCCTTGAATTCACAGCAATCATCCTGCCTCAACCTTCCAAGGGTTAGGATACGGGCACGAATGAGCGCACCTGGCTCAGATTAGATTTTGGTGGGTTTTTGTTTTTAGACAGGGTCTCTCCATGTAGCCCTGGCTGGCCTGGAGCCGACAGCATAGACCATGCTGGCCGAGAAACCACTGAGATCCACCCGCCTCTTCATCTGGAGTGCTGGAACTATTGTGAGTCCCCACACCCAGCTCAAATTAGTTTTAAAGTAGAGAACTTGGCTGAGGGCACAGCTCATGACAGAACCGGGCTTTGCCTGAGTGATACCCAGGGTTCAGTCCTCAGTACTGGAAAGAAAAAGGGAGACTATAAAACCAAAGCGGCTTGAGGATCACATCTGTGGCCTTTGAGCTGAAGTTGGGGAGACTGGGCTGTTTCTTCCTTCCTCCACCCCCATCCAGAACTCAGCAGTACGCTAGAGTCTATTTTTTTCCAAAGAGGAGCTCCTTAAACGCAGAGGCAGAACACAGCGGGTCTCCCCTGCCCTCTCAAAGCCACCTTCCACCCTAGGCTCCTGACTGACGTGACAGTTAAGTGTGCGTGCAAAGTATTAGGGACAATATATGCAGGTTAAACAGTGTCCCAAAGAATCTCTGAATGTGGCCTTGCCTGGAATAGGTCTTTACAGACATGTACCATTAAGTGAAAACGAGCATTACTGAGTTGGATAGGATATCCCTAATGAATGGTATCCTTTTAAGAGGGAATTTCAGAGAGAGATCAAGACACGGAGAATGCTGTGAGAGGGTAAGGAGAGGAACTGAGGTGCTGCACAAGACAAGGGGTGCCAAGGACTGTCAAAAGTTAGCAAGGCGCCCAGTGGTAGCGATGCACTCGGGAGGCAGAGACAGGCAAATCTCTATGAGTTCGAGACTAGCCTGGACAGCTAGGGCTGCTAGAGAGAGAAACCCTGTCAGGAAAGGGGGGGGAACAGCAGGGAGGCACAGGACAAACCTTTCCCTAGAACCTCAGGACAGGACTGGGGCTATGGCTTGCAGAGTATCATGGTGAACAGTTTTGAATCCCCAGGACCTATATGAAAGCACAGGTGTGCCTGCCATGCCCAACTGCAATCCCCAGGCACCAGAAGCAGAGATAGAATACTGAGACCAGTGGTTCTCACCCTTTCTAATGCTGAAGCTGTAATGCTACCGTTCCTCGTGTTGAGGTGACCCCTCCAACTGTAAAATTATTTCACTGCTACTTCAAAACTGTAATTTTGCTACTATGAAGAATCCTAATGTAATCCTAATCTAATATGCTGGATATGTGCATGAGATCCCTGTGGAAGGGTCGAGAGAACCGCCGGTCTAGGGCAAGCTGGCTATCTGACTAGCCAAAATGGCCAGCTCTAGGTCCAGAGAGAATACATCTCAATATACAAGGCCCACAGAGACTGTCTAAGACATCAAAATTAAGATGGGGAGCAACTGAAGAGGACATGTGAGGAGCGCCTCAGGCTTCTGCATGCATGTGCACACATTTATGCACCTCCACATATGTGAACACACATATATACATACTTGTACATACCACAATACATACACAAGGATTAAAGTAAATTGAAAACATTTTAAATTTAAATAAAAGAGACCAATGAGATGGTTCAGTGGTAAAGGGCACTTGCCACTGAGCCTGACGACCTCAGTTCCATCCCTGAGTCTACATGGTGGATGAAGATCCATCCTCTGACCTCCGCCGGTAAGTACTGGCACTCACACAACAAATGTATAAACAACAAAATTGTGATATGGTCTCAACAACATAGACCAGGCTGGCCTTGAACTCACAGAGAGCTGCCTGTCCCTGCCTCTCAAGTGCTGGGATTAAAATGAGCACAACCATCCTGTCCCAAACTTTTAAATTCTGAACAAGAGAAGCTCAAGAGTTGGAAAGGTGACTCAGAAGCTCCTGCAAAGGAGCCGGAGTTCAGTTCCCAAAACCCATGTGAAGCAGCACACAGTGGCTTCTAACTCCAGCTGTGAGGACGCGACAGGGACACAACATTGTCTCCTGGACTCTGCAGGTATCTGCACACACGTGTACATGTCACACCCAGAAATTTCGAGTAATTAAAAAGGATCTCAGGTCCTGTCTTTTGCTACCCTGACTTCTGGTCTCCAAAAGTGCAGGAGAATTCATTTCTGCTGTCCGAGGCCACCTGCTATTTGGTAATCTGTTTGGGCTGCTTTGGAAAACCAAGACAAAGTAACTGGTCACCAAAGTAAATGTTAGCTGCTGTAATTATTAGGATTAACTGAAAAACATTTCTGGCAAATGCTTAACACACTCAGGTTTTGGCCAAAGAAGCTCAAAATTGTACAATAGAAAAAGGGGCAAGGTGAACAGTACTTTAAAACCACGGCCTCTGCCCAGCAGTCATGGCACCCATCTTTAATCCCAGCACTTGGGAGGCAGAGGCAGGAGGATCTCTGAGTTCAAAGCCAGCCTGATCTACAAGAACTAGTTCCAGGACAGTCAAGAATGTTACACAGAGAAACCCTGTCTCAAAATATCAAAAACAAACAAACAAACAAATCTCATGGCCTCAGGGCTGGAGAGACATCCAACAGTTTAGAGCACTGGCTGCTGTTCCAGCAGACCCAGCTTTGATGTCCAGCACCCACATGGCTGCTCGCAACCACCTGTAACTCCTGTTTGGGGATCTGATGTCCCTCTTCTTGCCTCCACCGATACCAGGCATGCTCATGGTACACACATGTAGGCAAAAAACCCATACATAAAAATAAAAAATACACAAATTAAAAAAAGATCATGGCCTCCCATCCTGGCTCTCGGCTGTCACGGCATCTCTGCAACATCCATACAAGAGGACCTTCTGAAAAACTAAGAAGGAAAACCCTGTGGCCACCTCATATAATCCCTGTGGCTTTTCATAAAACAGAGTCCAGGGTGAACCTGATGCCCCCCCTTTTCTAGAAGGACTAAGACAAATGCCATGTTCCTGAGCAGAGCCTCCTGAAGAGCTAGAGAAAGCACAGCAGCCTGTCTCACGCACTGGCTCACCCTTCATCACTGTGACATTCAGTGTAACAGTGTGTGCGGGCGCCCACACTGGGCCAAGAGATCTCCTGAAACTCACCAGGCACTGTCAGACTACAGTGTGAAATACAGCCCAGGGACTCTGGCCATGCCCTGGGGATGGAGGTGAGTGGTCAAAGCAAGCCTGTCTAGGCAGATAATACCCAGGATGCCTAGGAACCAGAAGGATGTTAGTGAGGCAGGAGGAAGGGAGGGCCTGTAAGTCCTGGCTCTGACTGGTCACTAACTCTCAAGCTCTCAAGTACTTGCCCAGTGGAAAGTGCTGATGGGACAATCAATAGCATCACTTGGGAAAGGGGGACTGAGCCCTGAGGGTGTGACCCACAGTGAACGCTTATGTGTGAAGTGGAAGCCATACAACACCATACAGCTGTTCCCCTCAGTTCACAGCCCGGTGGGAAGACTGTGATGGGAACAGAACAGGTCCAGAGGCTGTGAAGATTACTGTGTAAGAGTAAGAGTCCTGACTCTGCTGTGATCTGCAAATCGGGAAAGAGGTCTAGCCTACTTCTCCTGATTACTTTGCAAGTCCCGAAACAATGGTCACCAATGCAAACATTAATTGGATCTCTTTAGAGGGGACAGGAACAAGTAGCCTAGAAAATCTAAATCCATAGTTAACCACAAACACTTGTCAATCAATCTCCTCTCTCAGGAAAGGCACAAGACCAGCCAATAACTTAAGACTTCTGCTTCCTGAACAGTTTAGAGCCGGAAAAAGTGGGAAGGAAAAGCAGAGAGAGAATGACAGCAGCTCCCACACATTCACAAGGCTATTCAGCAAACAAAGCACCCCACTGGCCAAGACCATACTCCAGATGTTCAAGGACATCCCTCAACTTCCCTAAGCCCCTCTACTCTCTGGCTGTCTAGTTTGCCAGTTTATTGCTTTATAGCCCTAGACTGTTGAGCTATGCTGACCTCTGTTCTTGACCGTCCTTTGGTCACACACTGCCCAACTCAGGGACACCAGCCACTCCCGAGCCCCTGCCCCACCCAGATTCATACCAAAGTGACTTGTCATACTGCGAAGCACTTGTAGACTTTTCCCCTTTCCCCAGGACCACAAGCCTCCCAGCATCCCACCACCATCACCCCTCTTTGAGTCAGGCTACTACGTCACACAGGCTGGTCCTAAACATGTGATCCTCAGCTTCCCAAATGGTGAGTTTACAGGCATACATATAAGCAGCCCTCACATCTTTCCATGGTTCTTATCCTAAGAAAGACATCCGCACGACACACACTTGAACACGCTGGGAACTAAACCCAAGGCCTTAAGCACACTAAGCAGGGCTCCACTACCAGCCATACCCTGGCCACTGAGAAAGGAGTCACCAACACGGAAAAGGGGCAGGCAGGAAACAACCTGTGGAATTGTCCCCCTCAGACCCTGACCCTCAGCCACCAAGGAGCTATAGGCAGCACCTATCTGGAAGCAGGGCCGTGTCTACATCTTTACCTCGTCTGCATTCTCCCCTCCACCATCTTTGCTTGAGCTGCTGGGCTTGGCTGTGCCTTTGGCAAGTTTGGGAGGTTCCTGCTGGGAGAAGACGAAGTCAGGATTAGTAGAGGCCAGGAGAAAGGAGAGGCCTTACCTGAACCTCTTAAGTCTTTCTTTTTTTTGGTACTGGGGATCAAACCAAGGGTCTTGTCTATGCTAGGCAAGCACTCTACCATTGAGCTGTACCTCCAAGCCCCTCCTAGGTCTTTGTTTTAACTACACACTCTCTAGCTGATTCAGCTGGGCATGGTGACGTATGCCTTTCTTCCCAGCACTCAGGAGAGAGGCAGGTAGATATCTGAGTTTGAGGCCAGCCTAGTCTATAGAGCAAACTCCTGGACAGCCAGAGCTTCACAGAAGAAACCCTGTCTTGAAAAACTAAAAAAACAAATTTTAAAACCCTACTGTATCGACCCTGGGACGCACAAAGGAGATTCAGCCCCTCCAAGGAGTTTAGAGTCTGGTTAGGAAGCAATGTCAATCTAATAACTAAGCACAACAGCCGTCTTCACCTGTCTCCTCCCCAGGCTAGCTCCTGGGTTAGGCTTCCCTCGGTCAGGAAAGAACTAAGGTGAGCTGGCTTACTGGAACAGCATCAATAGCAAAAGCAAGCGGGTCAGACTGGCTTCTGGGCAATTTGGTCAGAGGTGCCAAAGGCTTCTGTGCTAAAGCACAGCAGAAATCACTTCTCTCCCCTGAGGGCCATCCAGAGAGACCCAGAGGCATCTGTATAGATGTCACAAGCAGCACCCAAACAAGAGGGTGCTGTAGGTGTTTAACAGGATGCTAAGGGATCAGAAGGGTTCTCCCTGAAATGTTAAGAACGCCTCAGGCTAGAGATGGAGGTGAAGTCCTGAATTGTTAACAAACTGTGAGCACCAATCTAAAGGTTCCCTTGGGAACCTGGCAACTGGCTCAGAGCCCTGGCCTGTCCAGCATCTCTTCCCATGCTCTGGGCCAAAACAAAAGCAACCACACAGGGACAGGATGGGGAGACTGTGAGAGACTTGAGGATGCAGCTCTGACTGCACACTCAACACAAATCAGTGCTGTGGCGTCCACGTAGGTCTTGGGAACTTCCATCCACCTGTGTGGAGGGCCAGTCCTGACAGAATCAAGCTAGTGGGCCTGGTTTAGTGGTGAGCAGAGCCTGTGGAGGACCAATAAGAAATCCTTACTTGTAAAGGGAAATGCAGCCCATTCTAGCAGTGTATTCAAAAGCTCAGCCTGAAGTGCAACAGCTGCAGGAACCGGGATAGTTAACAATAGAAGGGAATGGAAGGGAGAAGGGTGGGGAGCAAGATGGAGCTTAATCAGCGAGGAAGGGCTGCCATGTGTACTAGAGATACAACTTATATTCGTGGACCCAGAGGAACCAGAGAAATGGGTCAACACTGAAAGCGGATAGGCTGAGGCCAACAGGGATGGATTTTTCTCACAGTGCAGTTGTAAGGAAACAGAGTGCCTAGTGTAGCTGAGAGCTCCCAGCCCTGAGCATTTGAGCAGAGGCTGGATGACCTCCTCTAAGGCTTGCTGCAAAAGGATTCAAGTCTTAGATGAGAGTTGGATTGGAGGACCTTGGAAATCACTTCCAGCTCTGAGAGTCTGCAATTCAACAGCAGCCAAGCCCCTTCAGTAAGAAGTGTTAAATCAAAGGATTGTGACTATGGGGGCAAACGGAGCTCAGGGAGAAGAGAGTTATGTGTGGGCTGGAATGGGGAAGGCTTTCTGGGGGTGGAGAGGGAAAGCCATTCTCGGATGGGGAGCAGCGTGATGCTCTGTATAAGGGGGAAGGGGCTTCCATGGGCTGAGTACTCTCCCACTGCCTGCTGACCAGGCTGGCCACACTGACTCTCGTCAGTTGCTCAGAGCAAGTGGTGGAGGACAAAAAAGAAAAGATGCAGCCAGGACACAACACCAAGGTGACCGACAGCACACAACAGACACGGCCCGCCAACAAAGCTGACCGACCATCTTCACTCAAGTCTGGTCTCTGGACTTGGTCATAAGCTGCTTACTTTCCTTGTCCCCTCCACCCACCTTAAGGCACTCAGCACGACGGCTGAGAACCATCTCAGGGAATGTGCCTGATTTCAGCTGCCTTGGTGTGTGGGTGTGAGTGGGTGTAAAACGGGGCCCACAAGCCTTGCTCTCTGTCTTCTGAGAACAGGTGAAGCACACACACTGTGGCCCGGCCCAGCTGTCGCATGTTGTGAGGCACTGGGGTTTAGAGCCAGCACTGTGTTTTACGCTCAAGTCTTACAGTCGTGTGAGAGTAAAGAGGTAACTAGCCTCTCTGGGCTTCACTGTCCTCAACTACTAAACAAAAACAGGACCCACTTCGCTTTGCCCGATGTCTGGCACATAAAATCCTAACAGTGCTTAGTTCTATTATTATGAATAAGCAAACAGGAGGGAGCAGGGGTGGTTCATGCAGGAAAACAAAAGACCCAAATCCAGTCTCACAAGAGAAGGATGCAAATCTCCTCAAAGACTGACTCAGCACCTACCTACTGTGTGTAAGGGAGATGCCAAACAGCAAGAGTCTAGTAATTACCTCAAGGAGGAATACAAGACTTGTCCCCAATTCATTCGCACCCAAGGCTGACCAAACAGTCTGTAAGTGGGCCCAAGTGAAGGCTCAGGACGACTTCAGAGGAAGCAGTGAAGGGTATAGCGAGGACTGGGACCACAGAGATAAAGGAGAAAGGGGACAGGTGATGGATGAGCAATAAGGAGCCTCCACCCACCTGTCTCTGTGCCTCCATCCTGGTACACCTCAGTCACATTGTCATCTCTCTCCCCCTCAGAACTTTAAGGAGGCCAAATGCAGCCCAAACTCCAATGCAGGAGATTAAATCTCATCAAGGGCCCCATGCCTGCTTCCATTTATCCCCATCCTCCCAACATCCTTTCTCAACCAAATCACTCTTGGCCTAAGAAAGCCTAAGAATGTCTCCCTCAATTCTCAATCAGCCAGTGGGCAAAGGCCTTCTACAGATGGGACAGGATCTGGTCCAGACTAAAAACTACGGACAGGTAAGAAGCTCACTGCTTCCTCTGAACTCCACACCCCTCAGTTCCCAGGTTAGTGATTTGAGTGTGCAGTTTCTACAGGTGAATGGCCCAAACCATATTGGCGAACTCACTCCCAAGGACAGGACTGGGGAGGGCACACAACTCTGCTCAGTTCACCACCTTTAAGAGGTTCAGCACCTAGTATGTCATCACCAGCCCTATGTTCTAAATTTCAGTCTCTGGGAAGTTATAGTGACAACCCATAATCAGAGCTACCTGGCAAATACACAACAGCCCCAGGATAAAGAGTTTGACTGATAAGGTGAGGAGGTAGCGCAGCAGGGCAACCAGGGGAAAGTGAATCAAACCACGTCTGGGGTCTTCAGGAGGGCGGACCATAAGGCCAGGCCAGAGCCAGCCCCAAGACAAGAAAAGCTGGGGGAGGCTGGAACTGGTATCCTAGCATCCCTGGATAAGTCTGTACCTCAGAGGAACCACACCTCTGAGTCAGATCTCAGCAACAGCAGGAAACAAAGGGTAGGAAACGGCAGGGATGAGGAACAGGTGAAGGCGGGCGGCACGGAGACAGAAGAGGGTGAAAGATGGCACCATCAATCAACGGGCCCCGGGGCTGGGAGTGTAGCTCAGTGGTACCAGACAAGCTCAGCGTGTGCAAGATCCTGGGTTTGACTCCATCAATGCAAATAATAAAGAAATGGCCTGTGGAAGGACATCGTGACAAAGTGTGAATGTCCAGGGGTAGCTGGACTGCAGAGGAAAAAACTAAATACAACAAGGCAGATTCCTGCTTTAATATAACTCAAGAAAGAGAGATCCAGCACTGGTGCAAAAAAGGAAATGCAAAGGTTATCCTAAGGAATAAGGGGAGGAGCCTGCACAGATCAGAACCAGTGTCTGGTTTAGGGTGAACATGGAAGCCAGCTGATGCCAGTTAGGCACTTGCACAGAAAAGCCCTCCAAGTCTGGAGACCTGATATTGCAGCTGGGCCTCCAGCAGGATGTGTGACCTTGGACAAGTCCCTTCCCTTGACTCGGTCTCAGTCTCCTCATCTGTACCACCAGGGACTGTAACGCATGTGCTCAAAAGCGCCCTTCCAGCACCGACGTTCTGGGGTTCCATCAAAAGAAGGAAGGGCTCAGTCCTGGTTTACAAGTTTGTGTGTAAAGGAAGACTCGAGGGGGGGGCCTAGGCCAGATTTGGGCGGAGGAGAGAAAAAGCAGAGCGGTTCTAGGTCAGGGGCTTGTCATGGAGGGAGAAGGGACTGTACAGAACTGTGGAGAGGCCGTTTATAGGCTGCTGAGGAAAGAGGGAAGGGGCTGCAGAGGACTGGGGTGGAGGGAGTACTGGAGGAAGATGCAGTCTTAGATGAGGACTGTCCCAAACCCGTGGGGGATCGGGGACAGAGGAAGGCGGGGAGAAAAAGCAAGGGAGTGAGCTGGGAGTGGAGCAGATCTTGAGGGGGCCGGGGGTAGGAGCAAAGAGGAACGGAAGAGAGATAGGTGGTGGGAATCTGTCCGGGGCAAGGAGGGAGAACTGTCCCAGCTGCTGCACGGGCTGGGGGTACTGCCAGCCGCGCGGCCCAGGGGCTGGTCCCGGGAGTGCTGTGGGGGGCCAGACCGGAGGGTCAGTCTGAGGCTGTCCCGGGCCTGCTTCGGGCCCCTCCCAGAGCTCCGCGCAGGCCCCGCGGCGGAGGCGCAAGGGCAAAGGCCACGCTCACCTTATCCTTCTTCAGTTTATAGGGCATCTCGGCCGGTCCACACCCGGCCCAGCTCCTGCGGCCCCGCTCCGGCTCCGGCTCTGCTCGGCCGCACTCGGCCCGCTCGGCGTCTCTTCGCCACCGCCTGCGCGCTGCGCCCGGGCCGAGCGGTGGCTGCGCCTCCAATTGGCCCTAACTCTTACAAACCTGCCTGACAACCAGGCGCCGCCTCCTCGGATTGGTCATTGGAGCCAAGCTGCTTCCTTTTTTTCTCATTGGAAAGAAAGAGTACAAACCGCCAGGGTTCGGCTCCCAGAATTGGCTGGAGGGGAAAGTCCCGCCCTAGAGAGGGTCGGGCTTCGTGAAGGAGGCGGGGTCAGGGGGAAACCCGAGCTTGGCTGGCAAGGCTGCTCTCCGGCGTCGCCTGTGCGTCGTCCTCTGCTATTCTTCATCCCTTGAAGCGCTGCTCCTTCCCTCCAGAAGTGGCTCTCACATTTTCCCCTGCTCTGCTACCCGCCCTGCCTCGTCCTAACTTGAGGAAAGAGGCCCTAACACGAAAGGGCACCTTTCTTCACAGGAGTTTAAGTAGCTCAAATTGCACATGTCAAATTGATAGAGAAAGCTCCCAAGGGTCCTCCTGTGCATTCATCAAGTCTGTCCTAGTTCACAGTTGCAGAGGAGCAGAGGGGAAGCCTATCAGTGGTGAACCCCACTAAAATAAAATGAGAATCCCTAGTTCGCTGCAGCTTCAAGACGTGGGTCTCGGTACCTACTGCGAGGATGCTGGAATCGGTAAACCAGTTGTTTTTGAGCCACTGAAAATGAAGTGGAAAAGTAATCTCATGGTCCAGAGTCCCAGAAACCCTACTCCTTACCTGTGCCACCGCCGCACCCAAGCTGGTGTTCTAGTGGATAAGACTGGGTTCTTGCCCTCAGGAATTTCCCTCTCTGATGAGGTACACAGATTTGTATATGATGATTAAAATACAATGCCATAAATTACACAAACCTGAGAGTGGTATGGAGGAATATATTTTAGTTACCCCAGGAGTCAACAGACTACATTAAGAAACTGGAGGTCCATCAAAAATAAGCCTGTGGGAACTGGGTGTGGTGTCTTACCCCTATAATCCCAGCACCTGGAAGGTGCAGGAGAATCAGAAGTTACAGACCAGCCCTAGCTATAGCTAGTTCAAGACCAGTTTGAACTACACTAAGACCTTGTCTCAAAACAACAATAACAAAAAACTCAACGAGTAAAAAGATAAAAATAAGCCTGTAGCTACTTGTCCCGAATGTAAGAGGCCTTGGATTCCCGCAGCAGCACACATGACCAACTAAAAGAATAAGTAGCCAATGATCTTACATAAAGAGCAGTAGCCGTAAGAATTGGACAGATGGGGCTGGAGAGATGGCTCAATGGTTAAAAGCACTTGGTGTTCTTCCAGAGGACCTGAGTCCAGTTCCCAGCACCCATATTAGCTGGTTCACAACTGCCTTTAACTCCAGCTCGAGGGGATCTGATATCCTCTTCTCGACTCTGTAGGTACCTGCACACTACTTACACACACACACACACACACACACGATGCATGAATGCACGCACGCACGCACATACACATAATTCTTTAAACAGAATGAGAAAGATCAGCTGGAGACATGGTTGGTGGTTAAGAGTACTTCCAGAGAACCTGAATTAAGTTTCAGAATCCACATTAGCTGGTTCATAAAGGCCTGTAACTCCAGTTCCAGAGGATCTGACGCCCTCTTCTGGTTTCCATAAGCACCTACACATAGGTGGCATACACTCACACGAACACACTTTAAATAAAAATTTTGAAAATAAATGAAAATGAGATGATGGGATCAGGGAGATGTGTACAGTCAACAGGATTTGGTGAGTCACTGGATGGGGGGGGCAATGGTATAAGAGAATGAATGACTTTCCTAAGTGATGAAAGACGGCCAGAGGAATCATAATGGTGTCATAATGACAGAGGTAGTAAGGACAAGCCAGAGGCAGTCAGAGTATGATAAATACTGAATAGTAACACCTTGATTTTGCAATTAGGAGGTGTCTGGTGATCTCTGCCAGAGAAGTTTCAGAGGAGTGGAAGTTTATAGTGGGTTGAAGAGTGAGCATGAGGGAAGGACAATAAGTGGGATCCTGGCTCTCATACACAAATGGCATTTAGCTTTACCACTAACAACGAATTCAAGGCAACACACAGTGAACTGCCTTTCTACTATTATTTGCAGGGGGAGCATCCTGGGACTGAAAGATGGTTATTTGTATCTGGAGTGTAACTGAGGCAGGGCAACAAATCTCCTTGCTCATGCCCAAAGCCTCAAGATGCACTGTAATCCTGGGGCATAGAGCTTGCTTGTAACTATGTATCCTCTTTAAACCTACAGTCCTCGGTTTCTATAGGAAGCAGGGGACTAAAACATACAGTTAAGCTAAAAATGAAATTTTCCATCTGTGTGAATCAAGTCCCCAGCATCTTTTTATCATTCCTGCTACAAGGGTCTTACTGTGCATCTCAGGCTGGCCTTGAACTTGAATTCTCTTTCCTCAGCCTCCAAAGTGCTGAGTTTACCAATGAGCAGCACCATGTGCAGTCCTACTAGCTTTTTTCATGCTGTTTTGCAATTTGAAATGAGGGACTGGGATTGGAACTCAGTGGTAGAGTGCTTGCCAAACATGTGTGAGGCCCTGGGTTTAAGCCCCATGTGTAGGTAAGCAACAATTTATCAGGCATGATGGGACAGCTATGATTCTCATACTCAAGAGGCTGAGGAGGGATTACCATGAGTTCAAAGCCATCTAGAGGTAAAACCCTGTCTCAAAACATAAAGAAGAGGCTGGGCATAGTGAAACATGCCTTTCTTTTTTTCTTTTTCTTTTCTTTCTTTGTGTGTGTGTGTGTGTGTGTGGTTTTTCGAGACAGGGTTTCTTTGTAGCTTTGGAGCCTGTCCTGGAACTAGCTCTTATAGACCAGACTGGCCTCAAACTCAGAGAGACCCACCTGCCTCTGCCTCCCAAGTGCTGGGATTAAAGGCATGCGCCACCACCGCCTGGTGGAACATGCCTTTAATCCCAGCACTCAGGAGACAGAGGTAGGCAGGTTTCTGTGATCTAAGTCAGCCTGCTCCACAGATTGAGTTCTAGGACAGCCAGGGCTGTTACAGAGAGAAATCCTATCTCTAAAAATCAAAAGAAAAAAAGTCAAGAGAAATCCAGGCATGGCAGAGCATAATTCCAGTACTTGAGAGGTGGATGAGAAAGGATCATACATAGTGAGCTCAAGACCAGTCCTCAAGAACTGAGAAGGAAGGACTGTGAAGATGGGGAAGCCATTTTCATCATTAGTGCTTACAGCAAAAGCATGAGATCCTGAGTTCAGTATTCAAGAGGCCACCCCAGCAACCACTTAAAACCCTGGGATTTGGTGTCACCCATCAGTAATCCCTGCAATGACAGGGTAGAGACAGAAGGATTCCTCTGGTTTGCTGGTCAGCCAGGCAAGCGAAATCAGTTAGCTGTAGGTACAGTGAGAATCCATGTCTCAAAAATATTGTAAAAAGCAATTTCATAAGACTTGTGTTTCATAACAGTTTCCTCTCAATGTTGGGAGGTGGTGGCACACGCCTTTAATCCCAGCACTTGGGAGGCAGAGGCAGTCAGATCTCTGTGAGTTAGAGGCCAGCCTGGTCTACAAGAGCTAGTTCTACAAGAGCTAGTTCCAGGGCAGGCTCCAAAGCAACACAGAGAAACCCTGTCTTGGAAAACAAAAAACAAACAAACAAAAAAAACCAGTTTCCTCCCAAAATAAAACATCCCATCCAGACCCGGCAGTGGTGCCCCATGTCTCTCTCTGATCCCAGCACTTGGGAGACAGAGGCAGGTGGATCTCTGTGAGCTCAAGGGCAGCCTGGTCTACAGAGCAAGGTCCAGCTAGTCAGGGTTACATGGAAAAACCCTGTCTCAAAAACAAAACAAAACAAAATTTTCATCCTGTAGGAAGCTCTGTAAACAGGAAGGTAAACAACTCAAAACAGCTCAGGAAGTCCCTGAAACTGATCAGATTCACTAGGCCCCACCCTGCCAGAGTAAGGCACAAAATCTGGGTGTCCCTCTCAGAATTGAAGTCAAGCTGCAAAGACGATTCTCAGACCTGATTAACTGCCTGGAAGAATCACAAACCAGCCAAGCAGCCTCGAAGAGGTTAGGACCAACTGAGGCATCCAGAAAGGACCTCTCCCCCCTGTTGAGCTGCCTGCAGGCTATGCAGTGTGTTCCAGGTTCCCAGTTCCTGAGTGAGTTTTGGTGGTGCAGCTGTCTGCTCATGTAAGTAACCCCTCGCTCATACTCCTGTAAGCAACTGCAGTAAAGCTCGTTGGTTCTCTAAGCTGGTGTTTGCTGGTGTCTGTGCCTTGGTCTGTCATGGGATCCCTATATGGCATGAGAAGACGTGTGTTGCATCTCCCCAGGAAAAGTTTTGTCACACAGCCTGATCTTAACACCTGGCCTCCATATGAATGTTCACATATGTGCATAAGTAAGATTACACATGAACATGTGCACATACAAAAAAGAGAATGGACAATTCCATTTGAGACAAGTTCTCATGTATCCTAGGCTGGCTCAAATTCACTCTGTAGCTGTTACCTACTGCTACCTATCAAATGCTAGGAAGACAGGAGTGTACCGTCAATCCTGGTTCCAAACCTAGGAGGACAGGAGTGTACCGTCAGACCGGGTTCCAAACCTAGGAAGACCGGAGTGTACGGTCAGACCCGATTCCAAACCCAAGGCCTCACCATTGCCAGATAAGTACTCCACCGACTGAGTTACATCCCCAGTCCAATTCCAATTTATGAACTAAGATATTTCCAGGAACTATAATTAGAAATCTAAATATTTTTTCATCTTGCTGGGGACACCTTAATACATGTAATTCTAATACTCAGCTTTCAGATGTCTGACATTCAGATTTTTCAAGAATGTATACTATATAAAACAGAAGACTATCTCAAGAAGCTCAACTGTAAAGAAAGCGAAAAAGTCCGACAGTAGCTGGAAGACAAGATTCAGAAAAAGGAAACAGTCACAATCCAAAAGGTTGATTAAATGTATTTGTTTGTTTGCTTGTTTGTTTGAGACAGGGTTTCTCTGTGTAACAGTCCTAGCTGTCCTGGAACTCACTCTGTAGACCAGGCTGGCCTCAAACTCACAGAGATCCACCTGCCTCTGCTTCCCAAGTGCTGGGATTAAAGGCCTGCGCCACTACCAGCAGGCACATTGTCTAAATATAAGGAAACAAAAATCCAGTAACTGTTCGTTAGAAATGTGACCTGTCACTGAATGTAATGGAGCAGTAGCGTGAAGACAGAGATGGAATATAATAACAGTGCAGCTGTTGGCTCAGGGCCCATCACAGAGGCCTCCAACCCTTTCTTTTTGCTGCCACCTTCCCTCCTCTGCGGAAGAAAGAGAGTGGGTCTCCGACGATTAGTAGGACAGAGCAGCGGGTTTGAGGGAAAGGTTGAACTGCTCAATTTTTTTTTTTTTTGATTTTTTTTCGAGGCAGGGTTTCTCTGTAGTTTTTGGTGCCTGTCCTGGAACTAGCTCTTGTAGACCAGGCTGGCCTCGAACTCACAGGGATTGCACTCACAGGGATTCGCCTGCCTCTGCCTCCCGAGTGCTGGGATTAAAGGCGTGCGCCACCACTGCCTGGCTTGAACTGCTCAATCTTAAAAGTTTGGTGGGAGCAGGACAGTGAACACGAAGAACCCACGCCGCTGGAACATGGGGGCTGGGGGCTCTGTGGAGGCTATGTGGGGACAGATGTGGCAGCACCAAACTTCGGGGCTACATGAATCACATGCAGTAATTCAGTCAGCAGCCACTATGTAACGGCATACGTATAAGTACAAGCATGTTTGGGACAGTTTTATAACCCTGCCACTCCCTCTGACAACGGTCCCCGCAACCCTCAAGCCTCAATGCCTAGAGCTCTAGAGCTGAGTGGGACAAATTAAGATTTCCTCAGGAAAAAAAAAAAAAAACAAAACAGGACTCCTTCCACTTTTCACACCAATAACTCTTGATCAGTAAAATACTGAGTGCGTGTTACAGGGCATGCCAACTGAGAGGGTGTTATTTCCCCTACCGAAAAGCAAAAGCAAATCCTCCTAAACGCAGATTCAAAGGACGCATGCGTTAGCGATTACGGAGGCGGGGGTCGAACCAGCCGGCTCACAGTCCATCTTCTCAGGGGCGGACTTTGTCACCGACGCCCCGCCCACTTTCCTGCCGGAAGCGGAAACGCCTCTCGCGCCCGGGAGTTTTCCGGTCGTCAGTTCCGGAAGTGGAGGCGCTCGCGTCTCAGTGGCCATGGCGCTAGCTGTCTTACGGGTCCTCGAACCCTTTCCGACTGAGACGCCACTGTTGTCGGTGCTGTTGCCGCCCGGGGGCCCGTGGTCTGCAACAGGGCTGGGCTTGGTGCTGGCGCTGCGGCCGGCGAGCGAAAGTCCTGCGGGGCCCGCGCTGCTCGTTGCGGCCCTGGAAGCTCCGGGCTCCCAGAACGAGCAGCGCGGGCCCGGGCCTCCGCAGCTGCTGGTGAGCCGCGCGTTGCTGCGGCTCCTAGCGCTAGATCCCGGGGCGCGAGTGCGAGCGCGGCCTGTGCGGCGGCCTCCAGCGCTAGGCTGGGCGCTGCTTGGCACGTCTCCCGGGCCTGGGCTTGGGCCTCGGGTCGGACCGCTGCTGGTGCGCCGCGGGGAGACCCTGCCCGTGCCCGGTTCGCGAGTGCTGGAGACGCGGCCGGCCTTGCAAGGACTGCTGGGCCCAGGGACGCGGCTGGCTGTAACTGAGCTCCGCGGGCGGGCCAAACTGGGCCCTGAGAGCAGTGACCACAGCCATCCCTCACCCCCGCCCGTGGTATCCTCCTTTGCTGTTTCCCACGCAGTCCGGCAACTTAAAGGAGTTTTGGGAGGGACTGGAGACGCACTGGGTGTGAGCCGAAGCTGTCTCCGGGGTCTCGGGCTCTTCCAGGGCGAATGGGTATGGGTGACCCGGGTCGGAGAGTTACCAAACACTTCCCCGCCGCACTTGGCTAAAGTACAGGTCCTAGAACCTCGCTGGGACCTGTCCGAGAGACTGGGACCCAGCTCTGGGCAACTGGGAGAGCCGCTCGCTGACCGACTGGTGTTTGTGCCGCCTACTCTGGCTTTTAATCTCGGCTGTGACCCCCTGGAAGTGGGAGAGCTCAGAATTCAGGTCAGGAGTGCTTCCTTTTCCTCTGCTCCCTTATATGCCGTAACTGAAGTGGAAGGCTAGCTGTAGAATTTAGGTCCCCTCTGCCTTAGTCCAAGACTTTGCACTTACGGTCTCTTGGCCTTGTTTACACATTCTGTATTATATCATTCTGTGTCTCCCTAGCGTAGTGGTTCATGGGAAGAGCTGTCATGTGTTTAGGTGAAAGGTGAGGTTTGCTGCCAAGTACCAGATGTGCATATGCTTGCTTACGCTAATCGGTAACTGGGTTGCTACATTAGGACGGTGCCTTGGTACCTTTGCCTTATGCTTTTCCTTGACTTCCTATTCTAACTATCTGATAAAATTTTACCTAGAAATGAAAATCTAGATCCTTTTATGGTCTCAGTGCCATAACTTTAACATCATTTCTTTCCCCCTCTAGCCGTTTGAGTCTTTGTTAGGATATTTATCTTACTCTTTTTATGATTACATAATCCGTCTAGTCCTCAATCACATATTGTAAATTCCTTGAAAGGGCTCTTTGGTATCTAGTATTTAATATCTTATTAAATACATTTGAGAGATCTTGAAGTGTTTTTGGTTTCTGTCTTTACTTTTAAAAAATAACAGTTGTGCTTGGGAGCGGGGCACAATCCAGTTTAGTTTCTAAGCATAAGTATACTTGAAATGAGTTAGCTAGCTAAAGCAACACCAGTTGCTGTTTACCTCCTCTCAGGTGCCAGTGGTTATGTAGAAACAGCACACATCCATCAGTGTAGAAACTTGTAAGTTGATACTGTGAGATGGGTCTAGGGTATGGCTCAGTGAAAGAGCACTTGTCTAGCCCCTGAGGAGTTCTGGATCCATTCCTAGCACCCCAGCACACCAACCAAACAAGTGCCCTGAGAAGTCCCTCTGTGAGTAAGTGGCTGTGGGTGCCTTCTGACTGAAGAAACAGCTGAAACAGCCCTTTAGCTTGGTAAGGCTATACCTAAAGCTGGCTGTGGTGGCTCGTATCCGTAGTCCGAGAACTGAGAAGCTGAGGCAGGAAAATCGCTTAGTTGATGGTTACCCTGAACTGTGGAAAGAGACAACAAAACCATATCCTTTTCCCACGGCCAGAATTCAGTATCTGCTCAAAGAACGCTTAGTACCAATTCCAGCAGCTTCCTAGTGGCATTCAAAGAGCTTGTAGGGGCAGGGCATGGTGATGTTTGCCTGTAATCCCAACACTTGGGAGGTAGAGGCCAAAGGACTAAATTCAAGCGCTCTCCCACCAACATAGGTACCAGTCTAGGCTTCTTGAAACCCTGTCTCAAAAACCAACAGGACTCACAAAAATGCATTTCTTTGTCCCTTACTGGCTTTGGGCTAAGTGACAGGTTTCAAAGAAAGGCCCAGAAAGTCTTTCTTTACAGATAACTTTTTGGAACCAGAATCATGAAAAGTAAACATGACTTTTTAGTACACATTAGAAGGAGAACTTTGGGTTTTCTAAGGACAACAGAGATAGGCAGGTTGGTGACATCAGAATGCTAGGCTTGATACTGTAAAGACAAAAGGCAGATGTAAACACTGACTGCTAAGGGTGAAGCCTTGGAGGTTGTAAGGTGGTGATTGTCTCTCCATTAGAGATACGCAGAAGGCTCCATCAGCCCCAAAGACAGAGGAAGCTGTTCACTGCTGGCTGAGCCTCCATTTGCTAGAGAGTTACACATTGAAATTGTGTCCTCACCTCACTACAGCGCTAATGGGAATTATGACCGCGTTCTTTACCTGCACTTCCGCACAGCCAGGTTAGCCTCTTCTCACCTTGTCCCTCTCCTCCCATCCTGTGCCTCAGATCCAGGTACCCCAGAGCTACCAGCTTTAACTGCATTATAGCCAGCCAGTACTGTGTCAGAGAGCCTTGGAATGACCGTGAGGTGACTTGAACACTCTAAGAAAATGGGACTGTTTGGTCAAGAATACTCCAAAAGAGCCAGGCGCAATCTCCATCTCTAGTCTCTGACCCCATTTCTAGTTCATCATTTCCCCCAACTCAATTTAAATCTTAATTGTTCCCAAGATAATTGGAAGCTTTGGTCTTACTGGGAATAGGCCCAGGTGTGTCAGGTACGGTCCTGACACACCCGCTGTGAGCTGACTGAGGCCATTGATGTGTTGCAGGGTGGTCCAGGAAGGGGATGTTCTGTGTGTACCAACAGCTGGGCAAGTTGAAACTCTGGAAGGACGCCTGGAGAAACTGCCCAGGTACGCACCGGCCTCCTCATCTGTAGTAGCCTGACTTGGATTTTTTTTTTTTTTGACTTGGATTATTTTTTTGAGAAAGGGTTTCATGTAACCCAGACTAATCTCAAAATCTACCTGTGAATGCTGGCCTTGAACTTCTGATCTTCCTGCTTCTATCTCCTGACTTTGAGGTTTATAGGTGTGCACATATAGTGTTCTGTGGTGCTTTCAAACAGACCCAGGGCTTTATGCTAGCTGCTAGCCACACTCAGCCTCTTCCCAGTTAGTGACTTAAATTCTTCTGATTCACAGTAACACTGGTTAGGCTAGGCAAGCATTCCACCAACTAAACTCGCAGCCCTGACTTAGTTTTCTGTAGAAGCCCACCTACACTTCATACTGTCAAAGGAAGCAGGTGGTGGGGTATCCTGAGGCACCAAGAAGTCATCCTCTGGATTGCTGCCGACCCAGCTCAGAAACCTGCCTGTCTTCTGGGTGCTGAGCACAGAGCTCTTCATGAGCAGAGTTCAAGGAAAGAAAGGTTGGGACAGTAAGCAGGTGAGTTCAAAGGCAGGTATAGTGCTTTAGGCCACCTGGGCACCGTGAGGGAAACCCAGGGAACTCTTTAGATTCCCTAGAAAGGAATCTCGTCATTGATGGACCTTCTTCAGCTTTCCTATACTTTGTTTCAACCAGAGCTACCTGGGAGTTATCAGTTCCACTGCCCCCAAACCCCTGCTCCCTGGTGTTTCGGGACACAACCCAGTGTTCCCTCAGCCATGCTCTGGTAGTCTAGGTCCCTGAAGTGGAGCACCACCCTCCACTGAAAGAGGTGGGTCCCCTGGCTGGAGAGATGGCTCTGTGGTTATGAGCACTGACTGCTCTTCCAGAGGACCCGGGTTCAATTCTCAGCACCCACATGGCAGCTCATAAGTGTATGTAAATCCAATCCCTGGGCGATCTGACACCTTCACATCATTGCACATAAAATAAAATTATGAAAAAGAAAGAAAAAGGTGGTCCCTTGTGAGCTCCCCCGAATGCCGTCCCCCATTGCTTCCCTGTGCACTGCTTCTAGGATATACTGACGAGATTTCTGGTGTGACAGAGGCGTGAGGCTGTGCACTCAGCTACAGTAGGCATGGTTTTCTGAACTAGAACTCTGCTCAGACACAAAACTTCCTCCTGCATGCACCAAGCTCTGGGTTGGATACACAGCACATACTTTCCTTTATGTTTTCGTTTTGAACACAGCCACTGCCAGCCATAACACTTAGAGAAAATGTATTTGTATTGGGTATGTGTGTGTGGAGGTGCATGTGTGTGGAGGCCCCAAGGTCAGCATCAAGTGTCTTCAATTGCTCTCCATCCTATGTTTTGAGACAGGGTCTCTCTGTACTGGGAACTCCATTTTGGCTAGTCTGGTCTGTCTAACCAGCTTGCTCTGGAGTCCCTGTCTCCTTGTCCTGTGCTTGCTGGGGTTATGGGCAGGTGTGTTCTAGGACTCTGGACTCTGGCCTTCATGCTGGCTTTTTAGTCCTTCACCAGCTGAGCCATCTCCCTGGATAACACACACCTCCTCTGCTTTAAAGCACTCCTACTCACCTTTGCTGTCAGTCGGCAACCTGGCAACGATACGACATTTTGAGTAAAGGGGTTTTCATCCTGAAGGGTCTCAGAGAAGCCTAGAGTATAATTGTTCCTGGTGTCTCACTGCCTGAGAAGTAAAAGGAGGAGTATTTAATCATGTCTCTGTCTGGGAGACTGAGTTACTAGCTGCTATCTGCACTTACCCTCTTCCCCGTTAGTAGCATAAGTACCTCTGATTCCCAGTGACCCTAGGTGTGACTGCTTAGCCCTGGTTGTGCCTTCAGAATGCATAAAGTACAGATGCCTACCACACCTAGGCCCACCGGACTGAAATCAGGATGAGCCTGTGGTCCGTGGTCTCGTTCTTTCAGAGGATGAAGTAATATTTTTAATTGCATTTATTTATTTATAAAATGTGTGTTTGGGAGCTTATGGAGGTCAGAGGACAACTTGTAGGAATCAGTTCACTCCTGCCATGGAAGTGCCGAAGTGAACTCGGCCAGGCTTGGTCGTAAGTGCCTTGATTTGCCAAGCCATCTGGGAGAGATTCTGAGACAGGAAGACCTGGACTACAACTTAGCAGCCTCTTATGCTTTCTGGGAGTGGGGGAGTTTGAGAAAGGGTCTCTGTACATAGCCTTAGCTGTCCTGGAACTTGCTGTGTAAACTAGGCTGGCCTTGGACTCTTGCCTCTGCCCCCAGAGTGCTGAAATTAAGGGCGTACGCCACCACTTGAGGCCTTTCCTACTCTTTTAAAGTGTACAGTTCAGCTTATCATAGTGGCTTGTACCCATCGTTCTACCTACTTAAAGAGACTGAGACAGAGAGTCACTTGAGATTATGAATTTGAGGCCATTCTAGAAAACACGGAAAGATCTCTTTCAAAGCAAATGTATAACTCGATGATTCTTATAGCTACAAAACTGTGCAAACAATTCTAATTCTTGAACTTTCCTAACCACACAAACTGCCCACTAGTAATCATTCCATTTCTTTCCCTGTCCCCAGATCCTGGCAGTCCCCAGCCTGTCAAACAGACTCAGAGTACATGAACAATATTTACTTCTACAGCTTCACAGATGATTCCAGAGTAGAGAATCACTCCTCATACAGCACAGCCTGCCTGTCTCCCAACCTTACATCAGCTTTCCAGGACTACAGTTAGATGGCACCATTAAGGAATCTAACTTCCGTTAGCATTTGTTGAATTATTGAATCAAAACCAGGGATACTTCTGTCTGAGATCTAGACCCTGGTGCAGAGGTATAGGAGAGAGACCATTCTGAAACCAGGGGACGTGGCCATAGGTTGCAGTGCTTAGTGATGGTGGCTTCACCTTTCGGAGTGGGTGGCTAGGACGTGCCTGGAGCTGATGGTTGTAATAGGGTGCAGACAGGTAAACACCGCTGCCCTCCGGTGTGTTATGGTCCATCTGCTTTCCTCCTTCTCCGGCCCCCACAGGTCAGCCTCAGGGTACTTACCTGTGCTGCTCCTAAGTCCATCCTTTATGAGAAAGCCACTTGCAGATGTGGTCTTGGTTTCTTGGCCCTCTTTCCTACAGGTGGCGGGAGGTATTTTTTAAAGTGAAGAAAACAGTTGGGGAAGCCCCAGATGGACCAGCCAGTGCCTTCCTGGCGGATACCACCCACACCTCTTTATACATGGTAAGGCACCGGGTGGGAGAGGCCTAGCGAAGGGGGAGAAGTACTGTAGCACCATGGGCTTCTACCTTTTGCAGGCAGGTTCTACCCTGAGTCGTGTTCCACTGCTGCCTTCAGGAAGGTCCACTCCCTGGGACAGTTTGTCTCCTCCAGGCCTAGAAGCCTTGGTGAACGAACTCTGTGCTGTCCTGAAGCCTCACCTGCAGCCTGGGTGAGTGAGGTGTAAACCCAGGCTGGGAGAAGGGCCTGCTCAGAGAGCTTCCCTGTGGAGCAGCATCCAGGGAAATAGCTCCCAATAGATAACCACGGAGTTGGGGGCCACAGCCAGGACACCTAATCCAGGCCACCAGCAGACTCCCAGGCGGCTCTCAGCCTGCTTTTCTGCTTGAGGAGCCCATGGTTCATCCTGGCCTTTACCAGTCCGTCCCCAAAGAACACCCTGTTCTATTCCAGTGACCCAAGTCTAAACTCCGAGTCCTCCCTGTGCTCTGCAGACCAGAGCTATCGAGCTGCATGTCACCGAGGCACAGTGTCTGTGACCACAGAGTGTGCTCGGTGCTTCTGCATGAGCACTAGAGATGACTTCAGACTGGAGACAACCTTAAGGGGGGGGGAGGCACAAGGAAGAACGCTACTTCGCTACTTTTGATGTCCAAGGGTCCCTGTGTCGCTGGGGTCTTAACATTTGGCAGAAAGTGGGGGACAGTGTATATTCTTTAATTGCAGAGGAACCTTGCTCACAGGAGCCAGGTGTGTGCTTCTTCGGGGACCCCCAGGCAGCGGGAAGACCACAGCTGTCACGGCTGCATGTAGTCGCCTTGGGCTCCATTTACTGAAGGTGAGGGCCTCTGGAGAGAACCCTAACCACTTCCCCTCAGCCCAGATTCTGCCTTTCTCTCTCTCTGTCTCTTTGTCTCTCTATCTCTGCCTGTCTGTCTGTCTGTCTCTCTCTCTCTGTATTCCCTCATACCATCTAGCAATCCTACCCCATGAGCCCAGTAGTTTGGGCTGGCATATCACCCATGATGCTCAGCTACTCAGAGGGCCTTCCAAGGCTGCCCATCCCAAGGAACGGATAGGGTGAACAAAAGCAAGACCTGGCTAGTGCTCCTCCTTCGCCCATCCCTGCTCTCCACGGAAGAGATGGTCTGCTTTTGACTCTCCCTACCTCTCTGCCCTGGTCATGCCTCTCCCTTTTCACAGACCCATCTGGTGTCCTCCACAGGTGCCCTGCTGCAGCCTCTGTGCAGACAGTAGTGGGGCTGTGGAGACCAAGCTGCAGGCCGCCTTCTCTCGGGCCCGCCGCTGCAGGCCTGCCGTCCTGTTGCTGGCAGCCGTGGACCTTCTGGGCTGGGACCGTGACGGGCTGGACGAGGATGCCCGTGTGGTGGCCACACTGCGCCACCTCCTCCTTGATGAGGACCCTCTCAGCAGGTATTTACAGAGGGGTGACAAAGGGGGAGCCCTTTCTAAGTCCTTTCAGCCCTTTATCCCTCATTTCCTCACCCCTGCGAACTTCTCAAATCTCACCTGCCTGTCCCGAGGCTGAATTCTTAGAGTCTTCAGAGGTAGGAGGTGCAGTCTAGCATTTTGGAGCAAACACTAGGTTGAAGCCCTTGTCCTCAGTGAGCTCCCCCTGAGGCGCACAGATCCCCCTTCATGGTGTCTTCACAACTTGTACTGGGACTTTGGATGGCACTTATCTCTACCCGATCCTGACCCCAACCACCCCCACCCCTCAAGAGCTGCTAGCCATGTTCTCACACCATGTGCCCATTCCTCTGCAGTTGCCCTCCTCTGATGGTGGTGGCCACGACAAGTCATGCGCAGGACCTGCCCACTGATGTGCACACAGCATTTTCCCATGAGCTGGAGGTGCCAGTGCTGTCCGAGGAGCAGCGGCTCAGTGTCCTGCAGGCCCTCACTAGCCACCTTCCCTTGGGCCAGGAGGTGAACCTGCCGCAGCTGGCACGGCGCTGTGCGGTGAGTATCTACTCAGGTACCTTGACTCTGGGAGATCATAGTTTCATTGTCACACATAGAACTTTGGTCCTGCATGAGGTGGCGTCCTGTGAGACAGGAAACCACCAAAACCTCTGTTCAGCAGGAGTCCAGGCCCCACGGGCTCTGCCTGCTACGCCATGTCCATGTGTCCTTTTGTATAATTCCCTAGGGCTTTGTGGTAGGGGACCTGTATGCCCTTCTGACCCACACCAGCCGGGTAGCCTGTGCCAGGATCAGAGCCGCAGGGTAAGAGGAACTCACTGCGGGAAGGTGACTGGTGCGGTGGGGAGAAGGCAGTGGGACCTGCAGAGAGCTGGTCTTTTCTCATTCTCTTGTTCTCTGTTTTGTGACAGTCTTAATCCATAGCCCCGCTGGCCTGGTCCTTTTTATTTCTTTTGGATTTTTTGTTGTTGTTGTTGTTGTTTTTAAGACAGGGTCTCAGCCTTGGCTGCCCTGGGAACTCACTGTGTTGTCTTACAGGTGTAAGCCCAGCCCCATGATTCTCTTTGTAGTTTGGCAGGTGGCCTGAGTGAGGAGGATGAGGGGGAGCTATGTGCAGCTGGTTTTCCCCTGCTGGCTGAGGACTTCGGGCAGGCCTTAGACCAACTGCAAACTGCTCACTCCCAAGCAGTGGGCGCACCCACGGTGAGAACCAGGTCCTTAAGGTGGGGTGGGCGCTGCCTTCCTGCGCATTCCCTGCACTCCTCTGTCTCCTAGATCCCTTCAGTGTCCTGGCACGATGTGGGTGGGCTGCAGGATGTGAAGAAGGAGATCCTGGAAACCATCCAGCTCCCTCTGGAACACCCTGAGCTGTTAAGCCTGGGCCTGAGGCGATCGGGCCTCCTGCTGCATGGGCCTCCAGGCACAGGCAAGACCCTCCTGGCCAAGGCAGTGGCCACGGAGTGTAGCCTCACCTTCCTCAGGTTGGCAGGGCTTGGGGAAATGTGGGGGGTTGGGCTGCAGCAGGATGGGGGGGCTGAGAGGACAGCTGTATGCACTGCACACGTCAGGTGGCCTCACTCACCCATTCTGTTGCTCAGTGTGAAAGGACCAGAACTCATCAACATGTATGTGGGCCAAAGTGAGGAGAATGTGCGGGAAGGTGAGTGAGTGGGGAGAAGAGCCTCGGGTCCTTCTCTAACTGCAGTGGCCACTGTGCCACCTCCTCCCCCAGCTGCTGCTCATGGGCAGCCCCGCTGGGCAGTTGCCTTGGCTGACCCGTCAGACCCACCTCCCGTCCTTCTCCCCTGACTGCTAGCTCCCTGACACCACTCTCCCGGGAGCCTCTTTCTCAGTGTTTGCCAGGGCCAGGGCCGCCGCTCCGTGCATCATCTTCTTTGATGAACTAGACTCCTTAGCTCCAAGCCGGGGGCGAAGCGGAGATTCTGGAGGTGTGATGGACAGGTCAGGGGTTCAGAATGGGAACGGAGTCTGGGATCCCGCATGGGAGGGATGTGAGATTAGTCCTCAGACTGGGGGTCTGCCCTTCCAATCCAGAGCAGTAGGGTGGACATAAGGGTTGTGGGCGGAGCTCTGCCAAGGGCTGTCCATGTGATGGACATGCGCAGAGCTCAGTGAGGACCTTGCTAAAGTAGCTTTCAAAGAGAAGCGCTGGGGGCCTGAAGGCAGACCAGGGACTATGGCCTTTGCTTCCTCCCTTCAGAGTGGTGTCTCAGCTCTTGGCTGAGCTGGATGGACTTCACAGTACAGGGGACGTGTTTGTGATTGGAGCCACCAACAGACCAGACCTCTTGGATCCCGCCCTCCTGCGGCCTGGCAGGTAGATATCCTGGACCTCTCTCTTCTGTATATTCGTCACCTCTCATGGCTGGCAGCCCTGACACTCTGTTTCTGTCTCTTGGGAGATTCGACAAGCTGGTGTTTGTAGGGGCAAGTGAGGACCGTGCTTCCCAGCTGCGTGTTCTGAGTGCCATCACACGCAAGTATGCTTTGTCAGAGGGCTGGGACCTTGGGGTGGCAGGGGATGTGTGCCAGTCAGTGTGGCTTCTGACGGGGGGAGGTGAAGCCAGCTTTAACATTTCTGCTGTGTGTGTAACAGGTTCAAGCTGGAGGCCTCTGTGAGCCTGGTGAGTGTGCTGGATTGCTGCCCGCCCCAGCTGACGGGCGCAGACCTCTATGCCCTCTGCTCTGATGCCATGACAGCTGCCCTCAAACGCAGGGTTCGAGAGCTAGAGGAAGGTGAGCCCACTTGCCAGCCCCAGGTAGGAACCCAAAAGCTAGTGGGAGCCAGGCCTGGCCCTGAATTTCAGCGGAACAACTGAACAGGAAGGTCCCCAGGGCTCTCCTTCCTAGGCCTCGGTTCTTCAGCTAGGGCGGGCTCTGGCCTTACTCTTCCTTGTCACCCTCAGGGCTAGAGGTGGAGAGTTCAGCACTGCTGCTCACCATGGAGGACCTGTTGCAGGCCGCAGCCAGGCTGCAGCCCTCAGTCAGTGAGCAGGAGCTACTCCGGTACAAGCGCATTCAACGCAAATTTGCCGCCTGCTAGGAGCTGCCTGCCATCTTCCCACATGGTACCTGCTGCCACGTCACTTGTCACTTGAAGGCTGCGTTCCTCCAGGAGGTCCCTTGTGATCCATGGTGGGAGGCCCTTGTGTTCAAGAGGGGAGCCAGGCCTGGCGGCCTGGGAGCTTGGCAGCCTGGGGCTCTATGTTGAGGCACCAGTTCTGTGACAGAAAATAAAGTCTATACTGCCCCCTGCTGGTGTTGTGAGAGGTTGCGGTGCAAAGAGCAAGATTATGGGAGGAGTGAAGTCTAGGGCAGGGGAGGGGGACGGACACCATGAGAGCCGTTTTTTTACTTCTGAAAGAAACACAAGGCACGAGAAGATTGAAAAAGGTACAGACTGTATTGCTGACTCCCGTTTGCCTGACCCACACCCCTGCACCCAGATACAGTATCTGTTAGGTGGTGGTCTTGGGGTGGGGATATGAGTCAGTCCCGCCCCAAGGCTGCCGTTCCCTGGGCTGGGGACTTACAGAAGCCAGAGCCACATTCAGTTGGTCTTCTTGAGCACGTGGATGAAATAGCAGGGAATGTAGGCCTGGCCAGGCTTGTAAGGCTTGAAGTCGCCCAGGACGCTGTGTTGGCACTTGCCCCCGAAGGCTGCTTGGAGCAACTCCGTGAAGGACGCCAAACAGTGTGGGTAGTAAGAGAGCCGGAACTTACTGCAACAGGGCCCCCAGCCAAGCATGAGGGCTGCTGGCCCAGTCCTCCCCACCGTCACCTCACTGCTGCCAAACCATGCCATACCTGTAGCCAAACCATGCCATACCTGTAGCCAGGAGAGCCATCTCTGCCAGAGCCTGGCACCTGCACTGTGTAGTCCAGGGTTACCATGTGGGCCTTGTTGTTCACTGCCAGCACTGATGTCGTGATGTCCTTGGTGAGGTCACTCTGTAAGCAGTGGCAGCAGTTCCATTAGCTTCCCTAAGCCACCGTGGGCTTCTGGCCTCCCAGCTCACACCTCCCACTTGGGGCCGTCCCAACCTTATAGTAGATGTTCTTCCCTGGGGGCGCACAGCCTGTGCTGAGGATGTGGTCGTAGTTGCGGTGATCGATGACCAGCAGGCCCCCAGGCCGCACCATGCTTGCAATGTTCTTCAGCGCCAGCCGGTGCTCACTCTGATCACCTGGGTGCCAGGCAGGGCCACAGACACCATCTGCTTGGGCCTCCAGCACCACTCCCTCCCATCTCCCTCCCAAGTGCCAGCATTAAGGAAGAGAGGCAAAAAGCAAGTCTGCCTCGTCAAGGCAACCAATCAGCCATCATCAGAAGTGGGGGAGCTCAAGACAAAAGCCACACAAGGCCACAAGCTCACCTTTGCAGTCTGGCAAGTGAGCAAAACTGTTCCCAAGGCAGATGACAGCATCAAAGCCATCTCCTGCTGGCATATCTTTGTCCAGAGTCAACCAGTTGGCTTCTTCAATGACTGGAGACCAGGGGAGGAGTACAGGATCAGTGGCATCACAATATGACAGCAGCCACCTCCACCCAGGGACCCGTGGGATTGGTTAGGGACAAGGAGAGTGGCGTGGCGTAGGAGAGAGCCAGCTTTCCTCTTAGGGGCTTTGACAGGGAGGAGGATGATGCTGCAGCTCTGCAGAGCCCAGGTGTTGGGTGCACCGCTAGTCCCTATGGATGGAAAGCTGAGAATCATTTGACCCTGGCCTAGGCGGAACAGGCAGCGTGGGAAGACATAAAAATGCTGACAGGATAGCTCAGTTGTCAGTGTCTGCTTAGCATGCCAAGTTCAACCCTGGCACCAAAAGCACAAGCTTTTTTTCTTTAAGCTTATTTGTTTATTCATGTTGCATACCCCACTTGTCGAAGGCTGGCTCCTGCCTCCGGTTCCAGCGCTCCTTAAGTGCATATTTCAGCATCTTGTCACTGGCGTCCACACTTGTCACGCTGAAACCCTCTTCCACCAGCATAATAGAGTCCACTCTGGGGGGGTCAGAGATGAGGAGCTGCTAGAGCAGCTAGGAGCTTGGGGGTGGGGTCCAGGGAGGAGCCGAGCTTGGAGCGATTCTCCAAACCTCTTACTCCATGGTCCACTGCTCTGCTTCCTCTCCGGCCACCTCCACTGACCTCCTCAGATGACCCCATGACTATCTTTCTCTTTTATTTTTATTTTTTTTTGGGGGGTGGGCAGGGCTTCACTATGTAGCCCTGGCTATCCTGGAACTTACTCTGTAGACCAGGCTGACTTTGAACTCACAGACATCTGTTTGCCTCTGCATCCCAAGTGCTGGGTTTAAAGGTGAGCGCCACCACCATCGGAGATGAATATATTCCTTATCACCAGGTAGCAAAGAGATTTTTTGAAAAGATTTTTAGCCAGGTTTCTATAGTGACTTCCAGGATAACCAGGCCTACAAAGAGAGACTCTGCCTCAAAAAAAAAATTAAAAATTTTAATTTTATGTGTTTTGTCTGAACATGTATATCATATGCATGTCTGGTGTCTGCAGAAACCAGAGGATGGGCACCAAACCTTGGCTCTCTGTAAGAGCATAAGTTCTCTTACTAAACTGTCCCTCCAGCCCCTCTTACTTATTAAAGATGGGGGTCTCATGGGCTGGAGAGATGGCTCCAGAGGTCCTGAGTTCAATTCCCAGTAACCACATGGTGGCTCACAACCATCTGTAATAAGATCTGATGCCCTCTTCTGGCCTGCAGGTGTACATGCAGCCAGAACACTGTACACATAATAAATAAAGAAAACAATTATAAAAAAAAAAAAGAATAAAAAAAAAAAGATCGTCTCATATTGTAGCCCGGGACGGCCTGGAACGCACAGAGGTCCACCTATGTAGGCCTCCCTGAGTGCTGGGGTTAAATGCCACCACACCTGACAGCAATACTGTTTTAATTTAAATTTAACAATCTCCCCCCCCCCCCCCCAAGACGGGATTTCTCTGTGTTTCACCTCTAACTCTGAGTTGCAGTCCTGGAATTTGCCTTGTAGATCAGGCTGACCTCAAACTCGCAGAGATCCACCTGCCTCTGCCTCCAGAGTGCTGGGATTAAAGGCTGGAACCACTGACTGGCTTCAATTTTAATTTTAATTATGTCAGCCTGTGTGAGTGTTGAGTGCAGTGCCCTCCGAGGTCAGAAGAGGGCATTTAATCCCCCTGGAATGGAGTTGCAGGCTATTGGGAATCAAGTGATGCAGGCTAGGAACCGAACGCCTGGCTTCGCAAAAGCAGTGAGAGCTCCTAGTCGCTGAATAGTTTTCACAGGGACAGTCGGAGTCAGGCACTCTACACATGCATGTTTGAGAACTAGGCATACCGAGACTCCTGGAAATAAAGTAACTCATCGAGAGGAGGCGGTGTGTGTCCTGCCCTGAGTTGGAATTTGGACCAGACCAAATACAAACCGTCCTGGTCTGTATTTCCGCCACCAAATGCTGGCCTTCTCGGGAATGAGTCTCCTTGGTACTAATTGGACAAAATCACTACTTACCTCATGGGTTTTTGTTACGATTTGAAACACATGTACCCAAACTCTTGGCAAAGCACTTGGCTGTGCAAACAAGGCACAAATGTTCTGTTCACACTGCCCGAGGGAGGCCATCACAGGAGGAACGACCTTAGGGTCGAGGATTCAGCTTGACTCGAAGTCCCGTTTTTGCTCTGTCCCATGAACCCTTCTCTGCTCACACCCTCGCCCTGGGCCGAGTCTCCTCCGCCCCCTCCCCACACAGTCTGGTAGGTGCTCTCACCATGCCCATTCTACCCCATGAGCAGGGGACCCCTGACCCATCAGTGTTGCCCGCCAGACTCCAGCCCGCAAAGGCTGCCCCCAGTGGCCTTCCTGCGGTACAGCAGTCCTGGCCAAGACTGGACTCAGCTCGTTTGGACTCACCCTGTGCCACAGGCCACGTCCAACACCCGATGGCAACCATGCTGGCGCAGCAGCCCAAGCAGCCACGCCTTGTACTCTGCGGTGCGGCTGCGGGTGTCCCCGATGTACAGCTGCCACACACGTGCGGCCTCCCCGTCCGCATACTGGTCCGGGAGCCCTTCTGCCGCAACTCCCAGAGAGCGGGTACGGTAAATGCTGTCCACCATCCTGACCTGCGCCTGGCTCTCAGGCCACGAGCTCGGCTCTTATAGCCCTTAGGCAGGGCAGCCCTACCTGGCCAATGGCAGGTGAGAGCGGGGACACGCCCCTGCTGGGCCCTGAGCCCTGGGACCTGAGCCAGGCTGCCTCCGCAGTGGGGATGGCTCAGCCAGGCAATCCTGGACCTAGTTTTTCCCCTAGAGTAAGATAGAACACATGGAACGCAGCTCAGTGGCCAAGAGGGAGGAGGAGCTGAGAGAAGGTAGATCAATGGAGCCCACTCCATCCCTAACCAAGTGGGAAAGGGAAGAAGCCTCTTGAATCCATGCAAAGCAGAATTAGACCTCGTCCAGCATAGTAGGGTATCCTACTACTGTCCACTGAAAGACCACCTCACTGAAGAGGGTCACTGTGTCAGGGTGATGGGAAAAGTCTCTGGGAAAGATGCCGATCTACCTATTCAAGTGCAAGAGCCAAGTCCACCTGAAAGTGTGTGTGTGTGTGTGTGTGTGTGTGTGTGTGTGTGTGTGTGTGTGTGTCTTTATGTGACAGCATCAAGTCCCATTCCTTTCTCCGGCCAGGGGCCTCCTAAGGTAGTCTGGGCCTTGCAATCCCTGAGCTATACTGATCGCTCTCCTAAACGCTGGGTGCGGTGAGGTTGAGATGGAAAGATCCTTTATGATGGAAAGATCCTTCAGGAGTTGGAGGCCAACCTGGGGATGTACATAAGACACACATCCGCTTCTGTGGGTGCCTCCAGGGAGAGACGCTCAGGGTGAGGAGGGGAAGTGCCTGGTGCCCTGGCTATAGCTTCCCTTCACAATATAGGGGTGATTGGATTAATCTACTCACACTTCTAGGGAGCCAGGTTTCCTAGACTTCTCTCTCAAGGACAAGATCCCAGCAGGACTTAAGTAAATTCTGAAAGATGTGTCAAGCAGACTCAGATGCGGAGAAAGCCCCTCCCACAAGCCCATACACTTCCAACTTCACTTAAGATTGGTCAGAGTGGGAAAATAAAGGAGTTTCCTTCCTTAGCCATTTTGATGCACGGAGAATCCTAGGGCTGAAGACCACCCACAACAGTGTGACTGTATTTAACTTTTTTATAATGGGTATGGTTGTTTGGACCACATAGATGTCAGTGTGTCTGGTGCCTGTGGAAATCAGAATAGGCCATCAAATCCCCTGGAACTGGAGTTACAGACAGTTGTGAGCCACCTTCATGTGAGTACTGGGATATGGAACCTAGGTCCTGTGGGTTTTGTTTTGGGTAGTTTATTTGGGCTTTTTGTTTTGTTTTGTTTTGTTTTCAGACAGGGTTTCACTATACAGAGTGAGTTCCAGGACAGCCAGGGCTATGTAGAGACCCTGCCTCAAAAATAAAAAAATTGTGTGTTCTGAAAAAAAGCAAGCCGCAACATGCACATGTAAGAGCTGGTTCCTGAGATCAAACTCGGGTCACCAGGCTTTGCAGCAGGCACCTTTACCTGTCGAGCCATTCTTGCTGGCCTTTTGTTGTTGCTTTAGACCAGTGGTTTTCAATCTTCCTAATGCTGCAACCCTTCATGTTGTAGTGACCCCAACCATAAAATTATTTTGTTGCTACTTCGTAACTGTAACTATGTTACTGTTATGAATAATAATGTAAGTATGTGATATGCTGGATAGCTGAAAAGGTCCTTTAGCTCCAAAGGGGCGTGACCTACAAGTTGTATACACCTGTATAGTCTCAGCTACTCAGGCAACTAAAGCAGGAAATCATGAGAACTCGGGAGTTCAAAGCCAGCCCATGCAACAAAAATCAAGAAAGGAAAAAAAAATCACCTGGACATAGTGGCTCAGGCTTTAATTCTAGAGTTGGGAGGTTGGGGCAGAATTCCACAAATGTGAGAGCAGCCTGCTGGGTGAGTTCCAGCCTAGCACACGCTGCAGTGTGAGATACCGCCTCACACAAGACTCCTCTTCTCAACAGAAGCAGCACTTCGTGTATTTTCTTTTCAGGGAAGTACACCTGACCACTTCTGAGGTTGGGAATTATTTTTGTGGGGGTGGGAAGGTTTTTTTCTTTTGGCTTTTTTTTTTTAAGATTTATTTATTTATCATGTATTCTGCCTCCATGTATGCCCGCACGCCAGAAGAGGGCACCAGATCTCATTACAGATGGTTGTGAGCCACCATGTGGTTGCTGGGAATTGAACTCAGGACCTCTGGAAGAGCAGCCAGTGCTCTTAACCACTGAGCCAGCTCTCCAGTCATCTTTTGGCTTTTTGAGACAGGGTTTGTCTGTAGCTTTGGAGTCTGTCCAGGAACTCACTCTATAGATCAGACTGGCCTCGAACTCAAGGAGATCCGCCTGTCTCTATTTCCCGAGTGCTGGGATTATAGGTGTGTGCCACCTATATAATCCTTCGGGCAGGAAGGTTATTTAGTAATGTTACTGAACCCAGTGTCAGGTATTTTTTTTAAATTCTGCTCTGAGACAGGGTCTCACTAGGTGGGTCTGAACTCCAGGCAATCCTGCCCCTGCCCCTTTCCTAAACGCTTGGATTAGATGTATCTAACCACAGAACTAGATACATTTTCTTTCTCTTTTTTTTTTTTTGTGGGGGGGAGTCTCACTCGGTTGCTGGCTGACCCAGACTGGTATTGAACTTGCAGCTCCTGCCTCTGTCTTGTAGGCGCTGAGATTATGCACTACCACACCCCACTAAAGACACACACTCTTCACAGAAGTTTGCTACTGAGCTTAGACTAACAGAAAATAATTAGCTGGCTCCGAACTGATGAGCACAAATCTGTTAGCCGACAATCTGAGCCTAAAAAGTGGAGCTTGGAGCCGGGTGTGGTGGGGTGTGGTGGAGCCTGTGTGGTGGGGCAGGGTTTGAGGTTTCCCTCGGCTACAACAACAGTGGGGGAGAAAATGCAGTGATAATTAAAGGGCAGGGAAACCGAGCCACCTTGCTGCCCAGTTCTGTCTGTGACCCAGGCTCTGTGAGTTCGAGGCCAGCCTGGTCTACAAGAGCTAGTTTCAGGACAGGCTCCAAAGCTACAGAGAAACCCTTTCTTGAAGAAAAAAAAGGACATGGTACATGCATGTAACACAGCTGGTCCACTTCAGGGCCAGCCTTAGCTAGTGAGTTCTACCTAGGTCAGTCTGTGCCAGAGATACCCGTGAACACACGCATGCACGCATATGAACTGTGAAGCGTGGAGCCTAATAGGCCCAGTCCAGCTGGTCTCCGTGGACACCAATAAGCACTTCAGGCCATTCTCCCGCTCTCATCAAAGGTTTCTGGTGAGGGCCTCAACCTAACTCCAGCTCCAGCTAAGTTATCAAAGTGTGGTCAACACCCAAATGAAATGGTTTCTATAAATGGGGAGAGCAGCCTGGGGGCGCCAGATTCTGGCCCTTGCCCGGCTACACTGGGCCAGGTCCGCCTGCTGGGGTGGGTGGTGGCAGGGGAGCCAGTGAGGATGCAATACCAGGTCCTTGGGAGGCAGGGAACAGTCCCTACAAGAGCTCAGGTCAAAGTGCAGCAGTCCTCAGCCACTGCCCTCGCGCCTGGACCAGACTAGGATTGGGTCGCTGGGCCGCCACCCCTGGACATTGATAGCTCTTTCTTCATCCTACCCTTAGAATCGATGATGCTCCGGGGACAGATTAAGATTTGCCCCGAGGGCTGTGGGTTAATGACAGGATGGTCAGAGGCTGAATTCTCTGACTCCAGGGCCCCAGCCCCCGTCCCTACCCAAGCCCTAAGGTCGGAGAAAAGCAGAGGACAAGTTCCAAGTCTAGCCTGGGATCTCCCGACCACCAGCCCCTTGGGATGGAAAGGAGGCTGGCAAAACCAGGACGACCTCAGATGGCCTGTTCCAGGCCCCAACAAGCAAAGCACTTCCACTCCCCACACTAGGGCGCCAACCCAGAAGACTGGGCCTCCCCCAGGAGCCTCTGCACTAGACCCAGGGAGTCCTAGTCCGAAGCTGCTCAAGAACTAAGGAGTCTGCGGAAGTGGCCTCCTGCTGAGGGCTGCATTCTGCTAGTGTTGTGTGTGTGTTGGGGGGGCGGCGGATTGAACCCAGGGCCTCCTGCGCCCTGCCACTGATACGCCCCCAAACAGGGTTTCTCTGGGCTCAGCAGGCTCTTCACCTAACAATGCTGTCTCCCCAGCCCTGAGTTACCCTGGCTGGCTGGGAACTAGCTCTGTAGCTCAGGAAGGACCTGAAATTGCAACCTTTTTGCCTCAGTCTCCCAAACTGCTGGGATCAACCGTCTTGGTATTTTCAAGAGTGGTGGGTCAAGGCCAAGAAACCACACCAGTTCAGTATGAATTATTCTGAGTGTCAGGTTTGGAAAGAAGCCTTGGTAGCTGTGGGCACTGGAAAGGCAATGATCTTGGAGTCTGAGCCCCCAGCTCTACTACTTAGTAACAGGAAGGCCTTAGGTTCACTGGCCGAGCCCATCTTCACACGGAACTCACACTGCAGGACTCACTGTCCTAAACCTGGGAACGAACACTCACACAGTTGTCAATGCGGTAGCTAGCAGACCACATTCCATCCCGGCTCTCAGGACAGAGTCAAAGATGCTCTCCCTAGAGGGCAGCCCTCCTGTTCCTCTCTGTCTGGGGGAGCAGGGCTTAACTAGGCCTTGTTAGGGGACTGAGTGCCCAGGTACAACCACTAGAAGACGGGTCAGAGGGACCAAATGTCATCAGTTAGGGAGCAAAGTCCAAAACAGGCAAGGCCGAAATACGGCAGGAGGGGCGGGAGCTGATGGTGACGTGAACACTCTTTACACAACGGACAGCAAAGCCTTGGGGTAGAGAGGGAGGGAAGGAGGGCAGCCAGGTGCCCAGGACACAGTGCACAGGAGGCACCACAGACAAGTGGGAAAGGCCTTGGGAAGCATGGCAGCTGCTGCGTGAGGGTCAGCGGGGAGACAGGGTCAGTCCAGGCAGGGCCTCACCCCATGCCACCTACTTTTAGGTAGGTGACCTAAAAGGTCGTGACCCCTTTGACAAACCTCTATCTCCAGAAGAAATCAGATTCCTAACAGTAGCAAATTTACAGTTAGACAGTAGCAATAAAAATAACTTTATGGGTTGGGGGGGTCCACCAGAACATGAGGAACTGTATTAAAGGGTCGCAGCGTCAGTAAGGTTGAGAACCACTGCTTTAACCCAAACCAACCCTGGGAATTTTCAGCACCCGCTCCTCCTAGTAACTGGCATCCAATAAGGGTGGCAGCAGTGCCACCTTCCCAGCCCCCAGGACTGGGGCACAGGCAGAAAGAGCAACAAGGGAACACTCTGAAGGCTGAAGAGGACCCGGGACCAGAGTCCTCGGGAGTGAGGGGGCCGCTGCAGCTACAGTCTTGCTTCCCTGCGGGATCAAGGGGTGCCCTCTCCGCCGGCTCTGGGGGGGGCTTGAGCTCTGGCCCCTGTGCCACACCGTGCTGAGCTCATCCTGAAGGTTCTGAAAATCATGCCCTGACGAAGGACCCAGCAGAAGAGAATGGTTTGGTGGAGGAAGAGGCAGGTCTGGCTGCCACATTGCGCTAAGTCCTTCCTGGGGCCGTGCCCATCCTGGTGAAGAGGGTGCAGGTGAGTCGGAGACCTGACGTATGTGCCTTGTGTTCTTCAGCTTCCAGGACAGGAGTCTCAGTTTGGGGATGCTGGGCTGGACCCAAAGCTCATGAGGAAGGCTGTGTAGAGAGAGAGCTGCCTTCGGCACACCTCCCCCTCTTTCCCTTTGGAGGTTGGATCTCCCACCCCCAAATCAGTCCACTTCTTGCTGTTGCTCAGGGCAGGAAGAGGGCACAGTCAAGGTCGGAGACCTGAAGCCAGACAATAGCCTCCTTGCTGGAGCTGTGTCCCATGCTCTTTAGCTCTGAAGTCAGGGGTCTTGATTCAAGGACATGAAGTTGGGCTCACAGCTCATCAGGGGGGCTATGTGGGAGTGGGGACGCCTTCTGCACACCTTCCTCCTCCTCGGGGCTGGCATCCCCCTCCAGGCTCCTCAATTCCTTCCTCTGCTTGCTGCTGTCACCAGAGCCCTTGACCCTGCCGCGCTTCTTCTTCGATTTCTTCCCTCCCAGGGAGGCTATGTCCCCCTTCTTGCCAGACCATTGCTCTGCCAGGCAACCTGAGGGAAGGTGCAGAAAGGTCTCAGGAGCAGTCTGCTGGCGAGCAGTACAGGGAGGGAGGTGCTGGGAGGACAACTACAGCGGGCGCCACTCACCCATCTCCACATCACTGTGGTTACCAGGCTCACTGCTCCTGCGGCCATCACCTCACCTCACCAAGCTCCCTGAGGCAAGATGCCTCTTTCCCACCCTATGCTACTCACCTCCCGGAGGGAGACACTGCCCTGCTCCCCCCTCACTCACTGGTGTCTTTGCCCTTCAGCACGTGGTTGGCACAGAGGAACTCAGTCAGGTCTTCCTCCTGGTGGTTTCTATACCAGTCTTCAATCACCTCTTCAAACTCTTCCACCAGCACGTCGCACTGTGAAGCACAGCACCAGGAACTGGCAAAGCGCAGACACCCAACTCTCTCCCGGACCCCTGGCTACACCATGACCCACGGAGAGATAGGCAGGCAGGTATGACTCGCCTGAGGAAACTGAGGCAAAAGTAAAAAGGTGCCAGAAATAGTGGCGCACGCCTTTAACCCCAGTATTCTCAAGGCAGAGGCGGAGGCAGGTGTATTTCTGTGAGTTTGAGCCCAGCATAGTGAATTCCAGGTAAGCCATGGCTACATAGTGAGAACCTATCTCCAATAGATAGATGAATGGGTAGACGGATGGATGGATGGATGGATGGATGGATGGATGGATGGATGGATGGGTGGGTGGGTGGGTGGGTGGATGGATGGATGGATGGATGGATGGATGGGTGGATGGGTAGATGGATGGATGGATGGGTAGACGGATGGGTGGATGGATGGGTGGGTAGATGGATGGATGGATGGATGGATGGATGGATGGATGGATGGATGGGTAGACGGATGGGTGGATGGGTAGATGGATGGATGGATGGATGGATGGATGGATGGATGGATGGATGGGTAGACGGATGGGTGGATGGGTAGATGGATGGATGGGTGAATGGGTAGATGGATGGGTGGATGGGTAGACAGATGGATGGATGAGAAGGTAGGATAGGAAGGATAGATAAATAAAGAAATGGCTCTTGGTAACCTTTCTCAGGGCAGAGCCGGCCCTACCCACCCCACTGAGTGCGGCAGGCTCAAGATCTTACCTGCTTCTTGAGGTCAGCCACCTCAGCAGAAGTCTCATTCCACAGTTCATAGGGGATGTCCATCACCACTTTGACACCTTTGTGGACTAGGTTGTGCAGTGTCTCAAAGGTCTCCGACATGCCCTGGAAGAGGCAACCAGATATAGGATGCAGCACCATCTCTACCTCCCACCATCTTCTCTATGGTATTTGAGAACCTGGGTCAAAGATGTCCATCTGTCCAGGGCTTCTTGCCCTTGGCCCTGACCTCTCTCCCTCTTTCAGGCTGGCCTTCCACCACCTCCAATTACACAAATCCTGACCTGCCCCTCATCGCTTTATGCTCAAAGCTTGCTACTGTTGCTTTCTGGCCTGTGAACTTAGATTTCTTTCCCAGGAAATAAGATATCCTTGGCTCCACCCCTTCAATGTAGCTGGACACTATTATGCAAACAAAATGGTTTAATTCTGGAAAATAAAGACTTCAAATATTTCCCTATCCCCATTCTTTATCCTACAAGCACCAAATAAATATTTTTTGGTTGTTTTACACCAATGTTTGATTTTCTTTTTAATTGTAGTTTGAGGCCGGGAGTGGCAGCTCACACCTTTAATTCCAGGATCCTAGAAACAGAGATAAGAGGCAGATAGATCTCTGTGAGTTCAGAGCCAGCCTTGTCTACACAGTAAATTCTAGGCCAGAGAGGGCTATATAGTGAGGCCTTGTCTAAAAGTTAAAAAACAAAAATAAAAATAAGTCCCAGCACTTGGGAGACAGAATCAAGAGTTTGAGGCTAGCCTGGTTTATATAGTGAGTTCCAGGTCAGCCAGAGCCACATAGTGCTGTGAGGTAATCCCTCTGTACTCTGTGACTATATATCACTATCATTGGTTGACAGTAAAGCTAATTTGTCCTGTAGTGGGGCAGAATAAGGTTAGGCAGGAAAAACAAACTAAAAATACGGAGAGAAAGAAGGGTGGAGTTGAGAGAAACAAGCCAGTCACCAGGTAAAGCCATGAGGCAAAATATAGATTAATAAAATGGGTTATTTTAAGTTGTTAAAGCTAGTTAGTAATAAGCATGAGCTATAGGCCAAACACTTTGTAACTAATATAAGCTTCTGTGTGATTATCTGGGATCAGACGGTTGGGACAAAAGAAAAGTTCTGCCTCTGTTTACAACACACACAGAAACTCTGCCTCACAGTAAACAAACAGATAGATCAAAACTGCTGTTTGAGTTTCGTAGAAATGACCTGAATTTCATAAAAAGCATTCAGTAAAATCACGGACTTGGTTTGAAGATAGAATTCTAATGCTCTTAATGGCTCTACACTCCTGCCATGCTAGATACATATGTACATAAAGCAGAAGCTCTCAGCACTTATGACTACAAAATCAAAATATAAACCAACTCTGAAAAACGCTGAAGATGCTGTCCTATAGAATCAAATACTCAGCCAGCGTTCAGTTGTTTTTAGTCTCTGTGCACGTTGTGGATGTGCACGTGGAGATGGAGAGCCTCCCAGGTGCTGCTTCCCTTCAGCCCTGTTTGGGACAGGGTGACTCATTTGCCACTGCATAGGCCAAACCGACTGGACCATGAGCTTCTGGAGACTCTCCTGTGCCCACCTCCCTTCGTGATGCCAAACCCTGGGATCACAGGCACATCCTACTGCATCTGTCTTTATGGGGTACTGGGGATCCAAACTCAGTTCACACTTCACTCACTGAGCCACCTCCCTCGCCTAAGAACTGTCTGATGCCTACACTTATTTGATGTAACTATATACCCAGGTGACATAAAAATTTTTTTGCTAAAAAGGTGTTGCAAGTGTTTTTTCTTAAATTTTTGTTTGTTTTGTTTTTTGAGACAAGCTTTAGTTGTCTTAGAACTTGCTTTGTAGACCAGGCTGGCCTGGAACTCACAGAGATCTGCCTGCCTCTGCCTCTCAAGTGTTGGGATTAAAGGAATGTAACACCACACCTGACTTTATAAAATTTTTTATCAGATTCATTAATTTTATTTTGTGTTTTGCCTGCACCATGTGCATGCTTGGTGCCCACAGAAGTCATGACCTATCATATTACAGAGTGTTGTGAATCACCACATAGGTGCTGAGACTCCAACCTGGTTCCTCTGCAAGAGCAGTCAGTACTCTTAACTGCTGATCCCTCTCCAGTGCCAACAAGTGTTGTAGCGTAAGGAGGCCTCCCTGGCCCACTCACCACGCCATGCTCTTCCTAGCTTATGTCTGTCCTTGGTGGGAAGAGCACAGCTGTGGCCTAAAGCGTTCTTTGTGCCATGAAAAAACTAGACTGGCTTCCCAGCTAACTCTGTCCCCAGAGATGATTCACTACCCACTTTCCTCCCTTCCTGGAGATAATTCTCTCTCTCTCTCTCTCTCTCTCTCTCACACACACACACACACACACACACACACACACACACACACACACACACGGGATGGGTACAGCTCAATGCAAAGCACTGACTTAAAATCCCATACCATAAAAAACAAACAGAAACTCCGATTCACTGTCCCACCTTGCTTTTCTATGTAAGCAGTAGGTACATCACAGGATCTTTGCTCTGTGGTCCCCACACGCACCTGTCCTGCGATTAGCAGTGTGCACCCCCCTGCCCAGCTCTAGCTTTTGTTTGCACTGTACCACATCAAATGTACAACCCAGTATAGCCCGTGCTCATGGATTAACAGAATGTTTCTAAGAGTCTGCTACCAGTATTTTGATTTTTGTTCTTTGTTGCCTATGTAGTCAAGATCTTCCTGCCTCCTAAATTCCCAGGCAAACGAGTATGGGACACACAGCACTCGGGCAGGAGAAAAGAATTTAAACACTTTTTATAAAAGCAATCATGGATCAACTAACTACATCCTTGTCCGTTTTAAAGACAAACCTAAGATTTTGGCTTGAAACACTTGTGGGTCTCAGAGGCTCTGAATGATGTCATCGGACATAAGGGAACTTGGGAGGAAAATGTGGGTGGTGGGTACAGAAGACACAAGTCAAATAAGAACCTACCAGCTCCTTCTCCAGAGAAAAGCACCTGTGTACACAGGCACCCAGCAGGGGCCGGGGGGGGGGTGGATCTGGGTGGCTCACAGGAGGAACTGACAATCACTGATTTTTTTAATTGTTTAAGACAGGATTTGATGTAACCGGCCAGACTCAATCTGACTATTTAACTGAAGCTAGCCTTGAACTCCTGACTCCTGATCCTCCTGCCTCCACCTGGGATTACAGTGCATTACGTCTGTCTTCAGCCATCTCCTTGGCACACTACTGTGAGAATCTTGCTGAGTCCTAGTGTTTTTGATACCCATGTGAGCTGCCAGCACTGGGCGGAACCCGGGGCAAGCCCAGACCATCATAAACACACCTTCTGCCACTGCAGTCAGTGCTCAGCAGGAAATACAAACGGCTATCCAAGAATGCGAGAGGAAAGAAGGAGGGTTCCCAGGCGTGACCTGCCAATCACCCACATACGCCAGCAGACACACTTAGATTCATGAGGGCCGGGCCCCAGAGGGAATGAGGCACAAGCACAAAGCCAACCTTGGCAAACCGGTTGCTGCCAGTCCTCTCCTTGTGCAGGCTGTAGTCCAGAAGCCTCTTGCAAATGGTCTCAGTGACTTCAATTAACCGTAAGTCCCTGCCGAGACAGCAGCACAGGGGCTCAGTCCTCCTCCCAACCCCACGGAAACCCCACGGAGCAGCAGTCCGTCCCTCCAGCCCTGCTGCCCAACGCCTGCACATCTCACCAACGGGAAGGCAGAGCTGGAAGGAAGAGAGATCATCTGGCCTGGGGGCTCTGGAATGCTGGAACACAGACCAGAGAGACAAGGCTTTAACAGATCTAAGGGAAGGATCTGTGTAGGGGGTGGGAGGGGCATATTTATAGACTCTGGATCAAAGCCAGTGCCTTGCACAGACCAGGCAAGAGCTCTACAACTAAGTCTCCCCCCAAACCAATCTATTTGTTTTTACTTTTAAAGTATCTACTTTTGTGTGTTTGTGTATGTATACACACATGCCACCTGTGTGCAGGCACTGGCTGAGGTCAGGAGGCACTGCAAGTCCTGGTGAGCTGCCTGACACAGGGACTGGGCACTGAATCCGGGTCCTCTACAAGAGCAGCAAGTACTCTTATCTGCTGAGCAATCCCTCCACCTCCCACTTCTAAAAAAAAAATCTGTGGTCAGTCGGGTGGTGGTGACGCACACCTTTATTCTCAGGCAGAGGCAGGTGGAGCTCAGTGAGTTTGAAGTCAGCCTGATCTACAGAGCAAATTCCAGGACAGGCTCCAAAGCTACACAGAGAAATTCTGTCTCAAAAGACCAAAACCAAATCCAAAACAAAACAAAAAAACCCAACAAACAAAAAACCCCTGTGACCCTGGGAACCAAATCTAGGATGTCATGCATGGCAGACAAGTGTCTGATAATTCCACTTTTTTCCTGTAAAGCAAAATATATCTGTCTATTGTTTTGTAAATAGTACTTTTAATTTGTTACTATTAGGGAAGATATCACGAACAGGTCTTTCCTAGTGCTCCCTGGGAACAGCTTATTAATCACTTTGTTATGTGGTATATGTATATACTTGTTCATGTGTGTGCATGTATGTGCAGGTACACATGTATGCATATACACATGTAGAGGTCAGAGGTCAACATCAGGTATCTTTTTTGATCACTTTCCATTTTTTGAGACAGGGTCTCTCTGAACCTGCAGCTCACCTTCTGGGCTAGACTTAGGCATGGAACAAGCCGCAGGATCCCTCCTGGCCAGCCCTTCCGTCAGGGGATCAGAAGTGAGTGCCACTCTGCCTGGCTTTTTATGTAGGTGCTGGGAATCAAACCAAATGCTCACACTTGCACAACAAGCGTTTTCCCAACAGCCGCCCCCCAACTCCTCCCATTAACCATTGCTTTCTTTCTTTTTGTTTTTTGACTACAAGATCTCACTATGTAGACCTGGCTGGCCTGGAACTCGCCATGCAGACCAGGGTAGTGCTGAACTCAGAGAGCCACCAGCTTCTGCCTCCCCGATGCTGGGATTAAAGGGGTGCACCACTGCACCCAGTAAAGCATTTCTTTCAAGTCATTTGTCTGCATCTCTCGGGTCATGACTTCATAATTTTTTTGGGATCTGGCAGCCCTGTCTATACTGAACATGGCAAAGCCTACCCACCTGGTTGGAAGGCTTACCTACCTGGTTGTTGCGTTTTGGGTTTTTTTTTTTTTTTTTTTAAAGTAAAACCAACATGGAAGAGATGAAGCAAACAATGACCAAGAGTCTAGAAGATATCAATATGAGCGCCAATCACAGTGCAATAAACCACCACGTGTTGTTTGGGCTCCACCAACTGTACTCACCCCGCCCCTGCCCCTTTCAGCACAGTTTTTTCTCCAAATGTCCTCAAGGCATCATGTTCGGGGGTGGATGGCAGGGGAGGAGAACACAATAAAACAGGCATGCATGCCCAGAACCTCATCTCCTGGCTGATTCTGGACCCTGTGCCCTGGAGCACAGCTGGAAAATGAACTATTTCCAACAGAAGCTATCACTGCTTAGCCCATGACAAAAAAATGCCTGCAGTGGAAAACCGAAGCCGGAAGTTCAGCCATGACTGGTTTGCCCATGTGAAGTGCTCAGCGGGACCCCACTGACTGTTTCAACTCCTCTAGTGTTTGCTGGATGTTGGTGAGAGCTTGATCTGGCTTTCTCCCTGTCGCCGTTCCTTTACTTGGAAGCCTCACTTGAGGGAACACTAGTCTGGAGGGACTTCTGATGGAGAACTCCAGCTGGCTGCTTTATTGGGCTTCCCCAGCTGATTTCTTCCAGATGCTTAGACAGATGATTTAATGCTGCTGGTCCATCCTTTCTTCCCATCCATCCATTCATCCATCCACTATTCATTCTTTGTTACTTTTGCTTGCTGTGTGTTTAATAATTCACTTATTCAGAACTGAAAATACGGCCAGACAGTGGTGGCACAGGCCTCTGATTCCAGCACTTGAGAGGCAGAGAGGCAGGTGGATCCCTAAATTTGCAGCCAGCATGCAGCATGGTCTACAGAGTGAGTTCCAGGATAGTTAGGGCTACACAGAGAAACCCTGCCTAAAGAAAAAAAAAAAAAGTCTTGTCACAGAACTAATGGTCTGTAATCAAGATAAATCTCTAAAGGCATTCTCAGAGGCTAACCTTAATCTAGATAATCCCTTGCGGATATGCCCAGAGACCCATCCCCCAGGGGATTCCAGATTCTATCAAATTGGAAATTAACACTAACCATCGTGCCAAAGTAGGGCAGGAATTTAAACTTGTCAGGCTCCCAGCGATTGGGATGACTGGTTTGAGATACCATGCCCAGCACATATCTTTTTTGTTTGCCCAGGTTTCTGTTTTGCTGCTGTGTAGCTCTGGGCAGCCTGGAACTCCCAGGGTAGACCAAGGAGGCCTCAAACCTGCAATAATCTTCGGCCTCCACCTCCTCCCAAGTGCAAGGACTATGGGTAGGCTCACTGTGCCTAGATATGCATCATTCTGATGGCAAAACGGGTCTTTCTTCTTTTTTTTTTAAGATTTATTGATTGAGGGGCTGGAGAAATGGCTCAGAGGTTAAGAGCACTGACTGCTCTTCAAGAGGACCCGGGTTCAATTCCCAGCACCCACATGGCAGCTCACAACTGTCTGAAAATCCAGTTCCAGGGGATCTGACACCTTCACACCAATGCACATAAAAATAAAAAGATAAATAGATCATTAAAAAAATTTAAAAAAAAAGATTTATTGATTGATTGATTGATTATATATACAACATTCTGCCTGCATATATGCCTGCATGCCAGAAGAGGGTGCCAGATCTCATTACAGATGGTTATGAGACACCATATGGTTGTTGGGAATTGAACTCAGGACCTCTGGAAGAGCAACCAGTGCTCTTAACCACTGAGCCATCGCTCCAGCCCCACGTGTCTTTCAAGTTAAAAAAACTTTTATAATTTAGGCTCTGTCACCAGGCAGTGGTGGCATATGCCTTTAAACTGTGAGTTCGAGGTCAGCCTAGTCTTACAGTAAATTCCAGGACAGCAAGGGCTACAAAGAGAAACTCTGCCCCCCAGCCCAATAATTAATTAATTTAAAAATCCTCTAATTATGCAAGTAATTTTTGTTTGTTTGTTTTGTCTTTTGAGACATGGTTTCTCTGTGTAGCCCTGGCTGTCCTGGAACTCACCTATTCACCAGGCTAGTCTGAACTCAAGAGATCTGCCTGCCTCTGCCTCCTAAGCGCTAGGGATAATGACATGAACCATCACCATCCAGTAATATTTTTTATAAATTACACTGGTCATGAGGTCTTGTGACTTTAAGAACTAACCAGGGACTCGCCTGGTCATGATCGCTTTTCTAGATGAGGAAGTTGAGGCACAGAAAGAAGATTTTTGAAGATCATCTGACCTTTACTGGCAGAATCAGTGGACAAACTTGAGTCTATTACTATGAGCAAAGTCTTTGTTATAGGTTTGCCTGGATGGAAGGAAAACAGGAAGTACAACCTCATTCATCACTCAGCCCTCATTTCCCAACCCCCACCACACAAAACCCAAACTGAAGCAGGCCAGGCACCAGGTCCCCATTCACTTACGACTTGGTGTACTTGACCCCCGAGGCCTTCCGGTCCAGAATGCCATAGCCTGTGTCAATCACTTCCTTGGTCTTCCCAGTTTCTTCAAAAGCTGACTTCAGCTCCACTGCAACATACTTGCACACTGGAGAAAGGAAGGAAACACGGGCAGCCCACTGAGTACACACAACTGGAGGCCAGCAGCAGCCAAAGAAACCCAGGAGCCTGGGCCAAACCAATATTCAGTTTGGAAATGAGGTTCAGGCCACAAATGAAATTCACTACTGCACGCCCATTCCCAGCCTTTACCTATATACCTCAACTCCCAACACTTTATAAATAAATAAATAAATAAATAAAGCACAATGACTGATATTTCTAATCTGAACTATTTGGGAAGCTGAGGAGAAGGACTGTAAATTTAAAATCAGCCTGGGCAACACAGGCAACAAGGAAAAATTTCAAGACATAACCAGGCATGGTGGCACATACCTTTAATCCCAGCACTCAGGAAACATAGCAGGAGGATTTCTGTAAGTTCAAGACCAGCCTTCTATACATAATAAATTCCAGGACAGCCAGGGCTACACGGTAAGACTTATGTCTCAAAAGACAATTAGTGGCGTTGGAGAGATGGCGCCATGGTTAAAAGCACTGGCTGCTCTTGCAGAGGACCTGGGTTCCGTCCCCAGCACCCACATGGCAGCTCATAACTATCTCGTTGTAAGGAACTCTGGTTCATGTGAACCAGAGTACTTTTCAGGCCTTTGCAGATATTACATGAATGAGAAGCACACTGTCCTCTGAGTTCTACAGATCCACCATCCCCTACAGACACACCATCCCCTACAGACACATCGTCCCCTACGCTCTACAGACACACCGTTCCCTACAGACACACCATTCCCTACAGACAGACACACCGTTCCCTACAGACAGACACACCGTCCCCTACGCTATACAGACACACCATCCCCTACAGACCCACCGTCTCCTACAGACCCACCGTCCCCTACAGACCCACCGTCCCCTACAGACCCACCGTCCCCTACAGACCCACCGTCCCCTACAGACCCACCGTCCCCTACAGACCCACCGTCCCCTACAGACACACCGTCCCCTACAGACACACCATCCCCTACACTCTACAGACACATTGTCCTCTGTCCCCTACAGACACACTGGTATCTGCCCCTGTTCACCCCTCCAGTTGCCCAACAAATAAATGTAAACAAAATTTTAAGATAAAATATTCATACTCATCACGCTGACAGAATGGAATGAAAAATTTTATTCCTCTCACATTCAACAACTTTTAATGATTTGCCCTGCAGTATCTAATATTTAATAATCTATCTCAACAGTTATACATTATGAACAATTATACATCACCACATACTTCCTATGGGAATGAACTTCTGTACAACCATGAAACAATTGGTACTTGGGAAATTAATGGAAATCTTCTTGATTTCATGTGTCCCCAACTGCTTCTCTCCGGCTGCCAAGTTACTTGGCTCCAGAGAGGCCTATGCCTGTGTGCATGTACTCTCTCATTCCTACCCTGCTCCAGAGAGGCCTGTGCCTGTGTGCATGTACTCTCTCATTCCTGCCCTGCTCCAGAGAGGCCTGTGCCTGTGTGCATGTGCTCTCTCATTCCTACCCTGCTCCAGAGAGGCCTGTGCCTGTGTGCATGTGCTCTCTCATTCCTACCCTGCTCCAGAGAGGCCTGTGCCTGTGTGCATGTGCTCTCTCATTCCTACCCTGCTCCAGAGAGGCCTGTGCCTGTGTGCATGTGCTCTCTCATTCCTACCCTGCCCAAGTGGTTATTAAGCAACTACTGTGTGCTGAGCACTGGGGACAGGGACAGGAAAACAAGGTCCCCCGCTTTCTATGCTCACTATGAAAGAGCAGAGGGTGTTAACAATTAACCAGACAGCCACCACCCTCAGCATCCACCACCTTCAGGGTGTGCCGCACCCCGGCCCTGGGAAAGGGCTTAATGCTCTCTCGAGGCTCCTTTGACCCATTCTCCTGACACTCCGTTAAGTCTCCTCCCCAAAAAGTCCAGAACTAGTCTCCTGTGCTCCTGCCATCACCAGGCCTCGGGGAGCCGGCTATGATCCCTGTAAGATCCAGCTTAGACACACCGGGGTCTTTAAGGGCGTGCGTTGTTGCTGGATCTCTCCCGTGGTGCCCTAGTCTGGGGCCCTCTCCATGTGGATGCTTGCTAAGTTTTGCTGATGGAGTTCAGTGGGATTTTCTGAATGGAATTTTGTCTGCAGGCTGTGTCACCTGCACTGTTTCATCAGTGAGAGTGGAGTTTCACACACACACACACACACACACACACACACACACACACACGCACACACGCACATTTAAAAAAAAAAAAAGAGGAAGATAATGACGACACTACCCCCGAAGGCTTGTTTAGTGTAATTTCATGTAACAAGCACATTAATTGGTGCTTGGAGAACTTGGAACACGAAAGTCCCAATTATAAGTTGGTGATCTCAACGTTTCCAGTGTACCAAGGTTCTCACCTCTCTGCCTCCTCTGCATCTCCATCCTGGACCATCTGGGCTCCCTCCCCATCCTCCTCTGCACCTCCCTGCAAACTCATCATTGCTCCGGCTCCTCTGCCCCATTCACAGCCTGAGGATGCGGTGCTCCAAAAGCAGGCAAGATGAAGGTTTCAAACATCTTTTCTCTTATCCCATCAAGTACACCTGCTTTCCCAATCTTCCACATGTCAGTTCTTCAAGACCACCCCAGGGGGGAAGAGTCCTCTCGAGCTGACCTGAGGGAGAGTCATGGCACAGACCTCAGACCCTTGTGGACAGCCGCCCACTTTTTCTGGGCAGGTTCTCCTTCCTCTGTGCTGAGGCCTGTTCCACTCAGACTACCAAGCCCAAAGGCAGGCTCTGTGAGCCAGATAACAGTCAGCAATTAATAACAGAGATGCAACAATAATAAACACAAGTAAATACAGTATTAATAGGAGCCTAAGGGCCAACGTTTGCCAAACCACTCCAAGCCTCAAAAATCCTTTGTAATTTACTCTTCACTGATTACGGAATGAGTTTAGGCTTGATGGTTGCTAAGATCCTTGCCAACTCTATGCTTCTGAGTTTATAAGGGAAAATAAATGAGCTTGTGAATAAGAAAAAGGGAAGCAAACCCCCAGAACTAGCAGGAAGCAGGTGAAAGCATCCTGGCATAGGCAAGAAGCCTCCCTCCCTCCTTTCCTCCCCCCAAGACAGGGTTTCTCTGTGTAGCCCTGGCTGTCCTGGAACTCACTCTGTAGACCAGGCTGGCCTTGAACTCACGGATCTGGAGATCCGTGTCTCTCTGCCTCCCAAGTGCTGGGATTAAAGGTGTGAGCCACCACAGCCTGGCCAGGCAAGACTTCACCCTTCCAGTGAGGTCTGAAGAGTCTCTAGAGAGTCTACTTAAAAAACAAAAATTCTGCCAGGCAGTGGTGGCGAATGCCTTTAATCCCAGCAGTCAGGAGACAAAGGCAAGAGGATCTCTATGAGTTTGAGGCCAGCCTGTTCTACAAAGAGAACTCCTGGACAGCCAAGGCTACACAGCTACACAGAGAAACCCTACCTTGCAAAACTAAAAAAACAAAAACAACAGCAAAAAACTCCTGTGTATTTATAGACTCACCTAAAAACAAACAAACAAACATCCTGTGTATTTATAGTGTGTGTGGATTACATGGAGGCCAGAGGCTTTCTGATACTGGTCTTCACCTTACTGTTTTTCAGACAAGGTTTCTCACTGGAATCTGGAGCGTGCCGATCTGGCTAAACTGGCTGGTGAGCAAGTCTCTAGGGCCCGCCTGTGCATGTGTGTTACCGGCAGAGGAACATTGTGGCACAGGAACATTGTGGCACCTGGCTTTTTACATTTGTCCCAGGGATCTGAACTCAGGTTCTCAGACACGTGTGCCAATCATTTTACCCACTGAACCATGTCCCCTGCCCCTATCCTCACTTCTAACGGCTCAAATGAAGGGATTATACACCTCAAACCAAGCGCCCCACATCCCAGGGTTTAGGGAACATCTGGCCTGGGGCAGATCTGCCTTGGTGCAGGCTTTGAAAGAACATAAAGTGGATTTCCAGAATACTTTGGGGGATGCGTGGAGCTAGGATGAAGAAAGGAAGGGGATGATTGTAAAAGTTTGAGAGGAAACCTGAAAAACGAAGCGCAGGAGACAAGGAAGGTCTCAGGTCCCGACCCCCCCCCACCCCCAACAGCTCGGGAAGCGCCTTCCCCCACTCCTGACTCCGGGGTTCCCTGTCCTCCCGGTGTACAAAACCTTCCTCCTTCCTAATCTCTCTTGGGCTCTATGTTTCCCCAAAGTGACCGCTTGATCCTCCGAGCCTCCTCTCTCCATACAGATAACATATGTATTCCAAAATCCTTTTTGTTTGTTTGTCAGTAAATATTTGCAACCAAGTTCCTGTCCTCAAGAAGCAAAAACCATTCACACATTAGGTTGTAGTGAAGGCAAATGGGGAATATTTCAGGTTCCTTTTCTGAATCATATGGACCTTTTCAGTTCCGCAAACTCGCCCTTTGGCTTCTCGGCCTGCAGGGCCTCTTCATTTGCCTCTGTTTCTGTGGTTTACGCGGAAAGGGTTTTCTGCACTTTCCTTTTCCTGACCAACTCTTAATTTCGCAGCAGGCTTCCTACGTGAAGCCTTCCCTCCACCCCCACCTCCAGGCTAGACTAGCAGCTACGCCTCGGTTTAGCTTATCCGAGAGTGCCAGCTCCAAGCAGTGCCAAGCACGCAGCAGGGTCAGCGAGACCCCCGAGCAAGACCCGGCCCCACAGGCCCCGCCCCATCCCGCCCATCGGCCTGGCTACGCCCGCGGCCCCGCCCCCTCACCTTCGCATTTGCTGGGCAATCGTACCCAGTCGGTCTCCTCCGCCCGGGCGCGGCTCGGGCCCAGCTTCGGGGCAGGCAGGAGTAGTAAGGACAGCAGCAGCAAGGGAAGCAGGAGGCAGCGGGGCGCGAGCTCAGACATGGACTCCATGGTCCAGCCGGACCCAGAGCGGAGCGGACCCGGCAGCGTTTCCTCCAGCAGCGCTCGCAGAGCAGCTTCCCCCGGCCGCTTCCGGGACTGCACACGTGCCTCCGTGTAACCACGGCAACAGCGAGCCCGGCCCGCCCCCTCTCTCGCGACCGAGGCCCGCGGGCGACGCAGCCAGTGGGTTCGTTGGCGTTTGCTTTTTAGCGAATAGGAAAAACGATCTTTTTTTTTCCACCTCGGCCAATCAGAGCGTAGATGGTGGCCGTGGCGCCCTATAGGGATCTCCCCGCTTTCTAACGGAGGCTTGGAGAGGCTGGAGCATCCGATCCTCCAGAGTAGATGGACCGGGTTTGGCCTCTCTAGTTCTGTATAACAAGGAGCGGAATATCTTTCATAGTTTTGGGGTTTTTCTTTTTTTTGGGGGAGGGGGGTGTTGTTTGTTTTGCGAGACAGGGTTTCTCTGTTGTATAGCCCTGGCTGCCCTGGAACTTCACTCTGTAGACCAGGCTGGCCTCAAATTCATAGCTCGGCCTGCCTTTGGCATGCGCCTCCACATTGGGCTTCATGCTTTTCTCCTTGAAGGTATAAAAAGTATTTTTTAATCTATTTTGCGTTAGGGAACAACTAAAATCAGTTGCTTTCTTCCATCATGTTGGGCCTGGGCATCAAACTCTTGCCCTTAGACTCGATGGGTACCTCTTTACCTGTCAACCCTCTTTCTTCATGGTTTTCTTTGCAAACCTTCACTAAACACCTGCTTTTAAATGTTATTATTGCAGTCACTCACTCTAACGTGTGACTTAGGGACTCATAACAGCCCTGATGCACACTAACCTTACATTTGTCCTTATGCAAGCTAGAATTAGTGACTTCTCTGACCGGGATCTATTTGTTTGATGACAGAGTGATCCTCCTGTTATCTTCCTCCTCCAGATGGTTCAGTGGTTAACGTTCTCACCACACAATCATGAATCCTCAGAGCCCATGTAAATGTCGCATGAGAATGTGATCTCACTGGTAGTTCCAGTGTCCTGTGAAGACAGGATCCCCAGAGCTCGCTGACAAGACAGACTAGTCTTTATCTGTAAGCTCTAGATTTAGTTAAGAATTCAGAGTTCACCTGAGAGACCCTGTCTCATTATTGTAGTAGACATGGATTAAGAAAGATTTAGGGCTGGGCAGGTAGCAGGATATGCCTTTAATCCAAGCACTCAGGGCTGGAGAGCTCTTGAGTTTGATTCCCAGCAACCACATAGTGGCTCACAACCATCTATAATGTTGTGCTCTTTTCTGCTGTGCAGGCACACATGCAGCCAGAATACTGTATACACGGTCAATACAATTTTTTTTTTTTTAAATCCCAGCACGCATGAGGCAGAGGCAAGAGTATCTCTCTCTGTGAGTTTGAGGTCGGCCTGGGCTATGTAGTAAGGTTGTGTTTGTTTGTTTTTTTAACGTGTATAGTTGTTTTGCTGCATGTGTGTCTGTGTGAAGATGCCAGATCCCTTGGAACCGGAGTTACAGACAGCTGTGAACTGCCATGTGGGTGCTGGGAATTGAACCTGAGGTCCTCTGGAAGAATAACCAGTGTTCTTAACCTCTGAGACATCTCTCCAGCACCCATCTTGAAGAAGCAGAAGTGAAAGAAGAAGGCAAAAGAAGAGAAGGGAAGGAGAGGAGGAGAAAGAATGGAGGGAGGAGAGGAGGTAAAAAACAAAGGGAAAGAAAGAAAGACTCAAGGAATGGAGAGATGGTCTCTCAGAAGCCTGTGCTGGGTACCCAACAGCCACATTAAGTGTCTCACAGCCATCTCTAACATTTCTACCTCTGGTGTCCGGGGGCATGGGCATGTACACACACACACACACACACAAAGTATATATGACTGGAAATAAATCCTTCTCCACTGTGGGAACCTCATTCTCTGACTGTGCAGGGACTCTCTTTAGGGAACAAGGAAAAAATCAACAAACTCAAATTTTTTTACTACCTGGCTCCCAGCTGATGCTGAGTTAATATTTTTCGATTGAATAATGACCTTTAATTAATAGCGTGTCGGTTTGCATTTACCATCTTATGCTGCTAGCCCTGGATGTGATCCTGATGCCCGGGAATTCTGGCTCTGCACTCTTCCCTCAAGTCTGCGCAAGCACTACCTCCCTGGCTCTCTGGCTCCACTTTGCCCTCTAATAGATGCTGAGCCAGGGTAAGGAAATGGAGAGAACCCTTGTCCGGGAAGTAGGGGAAGGAGAATCCCAGCAACCCTTCCCCAGTCCCCAGACCCACCAGGCAATTGCTAGGTTCCCACCCTTCTTCCATGGAGCCTTCCCAGATCTCTGCTTCCTCTTTATCGGGCACACCATCTCCCGCAGGCGCACAAATGAATGTCTGTGCAATGTGTTAGTGTCATCTAACTCTTCTGTATTGTGCCCGATCACACACACTGGGCGGGGCATAGCCTCCCCTCCTTTCCTGTCTACCAGAGAGACACAGTCCTTTTCCTCCCAAAGCCTCAGGCTGCCAAGGGAGGCAGAGCCCAGTCCCAGATAGTCCTGTTCACAAGAAGAGGCAGACCACATGCAGGGGAAAAATTCTGCAGCTTGAGAAAGGGGGGTCATGAGCTGCGGGCAAAGCTGGCCTCCTCACAGCCTGGGCTTTGTACTCCTGCCCCACGTAGCAGAAGTGTCCAGCATCACCATCTTGACCTCAGCAAAGAGCCTCAGAGGGTTGGATCAGTTCAAACCTTGAAGTCCTTCATCACTACGTCCAGATTCGGTGGGTGGGAGGCAGGGACTTGCGTGGGGGTGGTGGCAGTGGGAGCTGGTCAGCCAGCACACAGAGGCGGCCGCAGGTCAGAAGCACATCCACCAGAAGCAGCTTGAAGAGAAGCAGTCGCAGAGCGCTCAGCCGCAGTACCTGACCCGGTGTCCCTGTGGAAGGAATGGTGGGAGGAGTCCAGCAGCCCAGACCTCCCAAAGGGCTGTTGGCCAGTCTCCATCTGTCTCCTCCTCCAGGGAGATTCCTTCCTAGTGTCTAACCTTAGTGTCTACTGGTAATGACACGTGCCTCCTACTTTCCCCTCGCTGGGTTTCATTTGTCGGGAGGCCGGCATTCAGGAAAGAATAAATGGCTCAGAACATCTGGGCAGGAAACAGACCTTGGGATTACTAGCCCAGCGCTCTTCTCGCCACCTCAGATAGCTAAACAATGCATAGGCTCTCATACTGGGGCCGCCTGCCACCCCCTACCCAAGAAGCCATCGGGCTCCACATGTTGACTCTGTGCAGCTCCACTGGGGTCCAGGAATTAGGATGGGATCTGAAAACCCCACCTTATCCCAGGGACGTCTGAAGTCCAGACTAGCCCTTGAAAAAGCAGTCCCTTAAATGGAAACTTCTCAATCTCAAAACTGCGACTTCATGGGACACATGGTCAAATTAGAGCAGACTGCTGCCCGCCAGGTACCAGTCAATACTCAAACTTCAAACCGTTGTTTCCAAGCACCACACCCCCCACTGACAACTCACCCCTGAGGGGCTCCTGAAAGCAGGTCCTGCCTGTGGAAGCTTCCGCTGTGAGCCAAGAAAAAGGAAGTGAGTACAATGGGGTGGAGGGCACCTCACAGTCCCAGACCTAAGCCTGGCCCCAGCCAGCTGGCAGGGCAGAGGGACATATCTGGACTCCTTGACAAGTCCTTTCCTCCCTGCCTGAGAGTTTTGTCCCCAAGAGTCCCCTCAATCCCTTCTCCCAGGGAGCCCATTCTCTTCCAGCTTTTGCTGGAAGGCAGGGCATTTTTTCAGAAAGCAACCGAGGTGACCCAAAAGCCTAGATTGACAGTGTTCGCAATACAAGCACAGGACCCCAGTTCAATCCCCGAGCTAAAAAACAGAGTAACCCAGTGCTGAGGAGATGGGGACGAGCAGACCCTTGGGGCTCACTAGCTAGCCAGCAAGGTCTGCCAGGCTTAGGAGATGGGTTAGTTGGCAAAGTGCTTTCTTGAGTTGGAACTCAGCACCCTCATTAAAAAGCTGGGAGTGCCAGGCGGTGGTGGTGCACACCTTTAAACCCAGCACTCAGGAGGCAGAGGGAGGTGGATCCCTGTGAGTTCAAGGCCAGCCTGGTATATAAAGTGAGTTCCAGGGCAGCTAGGGCTACACAAAGAAGTCCTGTCTCAAAAAGCAAAACAAAAGAAATCCAAAAAGCAACAACAAACAAACAAAGCAACAGTAGTGCATATTGCTTTTCTGGAAGACCAGAGTTGTCATGAGGCTGCTGATTGCCTATAACTCCAGCTACAGAGGAATCCAGTGACTGTCAAGCACTCAGATGCACGCACGCACGCACTTCAACATAATAATCTTTTATTTATTTATTATGTATACAATATTCTGTCTGTGTGTATGTCTGCAGGCCAGAAGAGTGCACCAGACCTCATTACAAATGGTTGTGAGCCACCATGTGGTTGCTGGGAATTGAACTCAGGACCTTTGGAAAAGCAGTCAGTGCTCTTAACCACTGAGCCATCTCTCCAGCCCCTCATAATAATCTTTAAAAAATTTAAAATGAAGCACTTAGGACAGTGCTTGGCGTACAATAGACTTGGTAAGTGATAATGGTTTGTTTGTTTGTTTGTTTTCATGACAGGGTTTCTCTGTGTAGCCCTGCCTGTCCTAGAATTCACTCTGTAGACCAGGCTGGCCTCAAACTCACAGAGATCTGCCTGACTCTGCCTCCCAAATGCTGGAATTAAACGCATGCACCACCACTGCCTGGTGATGGGGTTTATTCTTTAATTATTGTTTGGTCTTTCAGGGTTTGTTTATGTGTATATGAACTGTTTATATAGATTATTATATAAAACATATATATATATGTACCTATGAATAAGCCATCAAAAGTTATTAATATCTCTTAGCAATCACACATCTGAGCCTGGATTTGCTTTTGTTTTGTTTTTTTAAAAGTTTCATGGGGCCCAACCAGGCTTTAAACTCACTTGTAGTCAGGAATAGCCTTGATCTTCCTGTCTCTGTTTCTCAAATTCTGGGATTATAGGTTTAAGAGAAAACCTGAACCATATATCCCAGCTGTCAGCCCCAGGAATCATGGCCTCAAAACCACTCACCAGGAGCCGGGCCTACCCTTCCATGTCCTTCATGCCTGAAATCCGCCTTCCCTCCCGCACTCTGTCCTGGCTCCAGGTCATGGACAGGGACAGGGTCCCAGGCTGCATTCCTACCTGACAGCTGGAGTGGTAGCGTGCTCCGGCTCTGGCCCCCCGCCCCAGGCCTGGCATGGCAGACCAAGGGCTCCCAGGCTTCCAGCTCTTCAGAGGGCAAGGAAAGCTGGGCTAGGCTGGTCCAGGTGCCATCCGGTGCTGGGGAGGGCCCATAGGTGAAGGCGTCTAGTGCCGTGCCGTTGCCAGCTGAGAACCAGATGGGGCTGTCAAGGCCAGGGGGTGCCGCATCGAGGACCAAGCAGACCACCAGAATCTGCTGCCTCCCATCCACCAGCAGTGTGATGGGTGGAGCCAGGGATGGAAAGGGGATGCCAGCTAGGCCTGCAAGAGAGAGGAATGTCTGTGCTGGCTCCATTGGCTTGTGCCTCCAGACTGGAACTTTCTTGAATGTTGGAGTTCTGGGTTTCTGTCATCCCATGCTGTCTCGCACCATTGCCATTCACCGTCATATTCTTCAATTGACCCTCTGACCCTGAATTTACTAATTTCATTTCCCTTCTATTAAACTCTTCTTTCCTTTCTTTCCTTTCTTTTTGGTATCTACGTGTGTGTGTGAATGTGTCCATGCAGCATATATGTGGTATGTGTGTTTGTATCTGTGCAAGTGTGTAGATATGAAGGCCTATTCATGCATGGAAGCCAGAGGAGGACATTAACTGACCTGTTCTATCACATGTCACCTTAGGATAGGATCTCTCACAGCCCCTGGTGCTACTCCTGCCTCCAGAGAGCCCCAGTGATGCCCCTGTCTTCGCCCTCCCCAGTACTGGGATGACAGGCACAGTCTCTACATGGGTGCTGAGAAGATTCTTTCAGATCCTTGTGTTTCTGCACAAGCATCCTGACTCACAGTTGTCTGCACAGCCTCGAGCCAAGCATCCATCCATCCATCCATCTACCCATCCTCTACCATTCTGCCCACTGTCTACCCATCCATCCTTTCTGAGCCCTTTCCTATGCCAGGTGCTGTGTATATAACATTGAGAAAATCATTGCCAGCGCTTTCGAGGAACTCCGTCCTGTGGGAAGGGCAGTAGTTTCATAAACAACTGCTTATAATCCCAAGCTGTGCTGCCTAAAGAGAGTTGTGCCTCTGGGGAGGAAGGAGCCAGAGGGAGAGCAGAGGAAGCTTCAGTATACTTGGAACTTCCCTTCCGGGACAACTATTTAAGTCTGCTGTGGTTGCCCACTTCTGAAATTTCAGAACTTGGGAGGCTGAGGCAGGAGTGTGGGTGAGTGAGCTGTATATGAGACCGATATCTAAACTAAATTGTTTAAAGCAGGGAGGGGGGGAGCGGCTGACAAGATGGCTCACCGAGTAAAGACTTGTTGCCAGTTGCCAAAGCTGAGTTCAATCCTAGGAGCTCTCATGGTAGAAGAGAAAAAAAGTAACCCCTGAAAGCTGTCCTCCGACTGCCACACCCACGCCGCACACATGCATGCACATGTGACATCTAAAACTTAATGTAACCAAAATAAAAGGAGGAAGAGATGAAACTCAGAGGTAGGGTGCTTGTCTTTACCTCATGAAGCCCTGAGTTTGGTCCCAGCACTGTGGTGGGATGGAAGAATGAACTATCAATCAACAAACAAGAATGAACTAGCAATAATATAAGTTACTAAATGATTAACATTTTACTGGATTTGAATCAGATCTTTTTTTTTTTCTTCCTGAGACAAGGTTTCTCTGTAGCTTTGGTGCCTGCCTCCCGTGTGCTGGGATGAAAGGGGCACTACCCGGTTAAATCAAATCTCTTATACTTCATTTTGGTTTGATTTTGAGGCATCCAACTCTGGATCCTCTTGCCTCCACCTCCAGAGGACTGGGGTTGCAGGCATCCACACACTCCATGCCATAGCACACAGCATGCCAGTTAATGAGTCGAGGGGGCTTAAACTCTGCCAATAGAGTTACACTCCCCAGCATGTAGTCTTATTCTGTTTCGGTTTTTATTTTTGAGATTTTATTTATTTTTATTATTTATGAGGGTTTTGACTGCAAGTATGTCTGTACACTGCATGCATGCTGTGCTTTCCCAGGTCAGAAGAAGGCATCAGTTACCTTGCGATCACAGGGGTATGATCGTGGATGGTTGTGAGCCACCACGTGGGTGCTGGGAATTGAACCCAGGTCCTCTGGAAGAGCAGCCAGTGCTCTTCACTGTCAGTCATTTCTCCAGTCCCCCCTTTTCTTCTTGATTTTGTTTTTTTTTTTTTTTGAGACAAGGTTTCTCTGTGTAGCCCTGGCTGTCCTGGAACTCACTCTGTAGACCAGGCTGGCCTTGATCTGCCTACTCTGCTCCCGAGTGCTGGGATTAAAGGACTGTACCACCCCTGCTGCCGCCCTTCTTTCTCTTTCTAAAAAACATTTCGTGTGTGTGTGTGTGTGTGTGTGTGTGTGTGTGTGAGAGAGAGAGAGAGAGAGAGAGAGAGAGAGATGGGGGGCAAGTATCTGTAGAGACCAGACTCCTACAACTTGAAGTGTCAGTTCTGTGCTCTACTTCCACAGTGTGAGCCCCAGGGTCCACGCGCAGGTTGTCGGGCTGGCAATGGGGGCCTCTGCACACTGAGCCCCCTACTCTCACCTTATCACTGTCAGTAAAGATGACCCATTCAGTATATAACTGAAGGTTATTTTTAAATAGGATTTTTAAAAATATAAATAGAATTTCAAATGTTAATAACTGAAAATAAATTCACATTATGAACTCTGTGTGGCCGAGATAAAGAAATGTCCCAGGGTGCCAGAGAACCTCATGGAAGTGAGGAGGCCAAAGAACTAGTCTAGGGACACCAAGCAGATGTCCAGTCAGCTTTGGACTTGAGCCTCAATCACCACAAATCTCATAGTCTTCTTTGCCTTAGAAAGTCTCGGAGATCAAGCCTAGGACAAGGCTTCAGACAGAGCTGAGATTAGCCCCGTCTCAACCCAATAACTGACTGAGAGTCAAATGCCCTGACAATATAATGGCCCAACTGAATCTTTGTGAAGAATACAGATAACATAATGCTTTGCTAAGAAGTTTTGAAAATATTATTTATATTAATATTTCTAAAGCTTTGCAAACAAAGGGACAAAAGGAAGCCAGGAGTGAACCCAAGGACCCCTCAGGAGCCCCTCAGCCCCCAGAGCTGACCCAGCTTATACCTCCACTATGAATTCCCCTCAGATCTTTCATTCTTACCCCAAGTGTTTCCTTCCCAGAGCTCAGGCCTTCCGCTACACCTTCTCTCAAGCAAGGGAGTCCCCATGACACACTAGAAGTGAATTTAGATCAAGTAGACCCCCTGACTCAAAAGTTCAAGGTCTTCCCCCACCATATACGTCCATGCTTCAGAAGGACTGGAATTCTCTGGCCTTGCTCCTTGGCTAACTGGAGCTAAACGCTTGACAAGTCACGGACACCTTGGGGCCTCATGTGGGTTGAAAGTGAACTTGAGACACCCTTGTCCTTGTTGGAAGAGGGTGCTGTGAGGCCAGGAAGGACAGCCCAGGAGCATCCATCACCCTATATCACACAACACGGCCCTGGCTCCGTGAATCTCCAACTTCCGTGGGTTCCCATCCAGTTTGCTCTTTTTCTCTGTTATGATTCAGTTCTGGGACTGAGCTTAGCCCTCATGCAGGGCAGCAAGGCAAATGCTCTTCCACTGAACGATAACCACAGTCCTCTTTTTACCCTTGAACTTGGGTTCTCCTGTCTCAGCCTTCTGACTAGCTGGGACTACAGGCCTACATCACCAGGCTGGGGATGCTTCCAAGAAGGACAACAGGCCCTGCTGACACCCCATCTGGAGGACAAGAGACCATGGATCCCATCATCGTTGTAGAGGCTCAACTGGTCCCAGGGGATGGGCTCAGTGGCAGCCAAAGAGGTAGGCAAGAAGGACTTACCTGTAGGCAGGGTCTGACCCCTGAGAGCCAGGAAAAGCAGCAACCACGTCCTAGCCATGACCCACTCAAGAAGAGGCCTGAGCCAGCTGCAGCCCTGAGGTGTGGGTTGGGGAAGGAGGCTCCCTCGACTCCCTCCCACAGGGCCAGCTGTACCTCAGCTGCTCTGCCACGTGTTTCCCTACCCACTAGTTGCCAGGCCTCTCTGGGGAGGAGGGGTGTCAGGGAACACAGGTGCCACTCCCATCCCAGGAACTGGATGCCCACCCAAGGGGGACGGCGGGATCTCCACGTAGAACCGCTCCATGTCATCCTCCAGCTGCTTCACTTCGCAGAGGAGGCAACTGAGCCTCAGATTGAGTGCTCTGCTCAAGGGCACAGCTGGCAAAGCCAAGGTTGAACTTTTTATTATTATTGTTTTTTACTTTATGTGTGTGGGTGTTTTGCCTGTGTATAGGTCAGTGTGCCATGTATGTGCCTGAACCCAAGAGAGACAGAGGCAGGTGGATAGATCTCTGTGAGTGCAAAGTGAGCTCCAGGACAGCCAGGGCTGCATGGAGAACTCCTGAATCAAACATGAACACACACACACACACACACACACACACACACACACACACACACACACACTGTTTTTAATTGTGCGTATGTGTCCGTCTAAGGCATTGGATCCCTGGACCTGAGCTACAGAGGCTGTGAGTCACCTGACGTGGTCCTCTGTGAGAACAATAGGGCTCTGAATTGCTGAATCATCTCCCCAGTCCCCATTTTGTTCTTTTGAGGCAGCGTCTCATGTAATCCAGACAGCCTCGAGTTTGCTATGAGGCCAAGGAGGGTTCTCCTGTCTCCATCTCCCAAGTGCTGTGTTACTTCCTTAATGTATTTATTTATTTTTTGGCAACTTCATTCATGAGTCCACCCTGAATTCTCCCTTCCCACTCCCCTGCACGTCCCTGAAAGCTGTCCTCCTATAACATTTATGACTTCATTCTCCCTTTTTTGTAGCCCAGAATCCAGGTAGCAGTACTTGGGGAGGGAACGTTGACTAGTCTTGTCGGAGACGCACGTGTGCAGTAAGCGTGGCTAGAGCGAGTCCGTGAGCTCAAGGCCCTCTTACATCTAGAAGCTCTCCTCCCCAGCTCTCCTCCCCAGGCCCCGGCCCTCGTTCCCATGTCCTCTCATCCCCATGCTCTGCCTCTCATGTTCTTTTTCTTCCATGATGTTCCGTGAACCTGGTGGCGAGGTAGGGGGTGGGCGGCAGGTTGGGGGTCATGGGAGTGATGTAGATGTCCATTTGGACCTGAGCACTCAACAGCCACTTATCGGGACCTGTTCTGAGTCTCTGGCCAAGGTTGAGGGCAGCACTGTATTGTTTCTGTTCAGCCTTGGCTGGCCTGGAGTGCCTTTTTTCTATTTTAGATTTATTTATTATGTATTATTGCATGTGTCCCTGCAGGCCAGAAGAGGGCACCAGATCTTATTACAGATAGTTGTGAGCCACCATGTGGTTGCTGGGAATTGAACTCAGAACCTCTGGAAAAAACAGTCAGTGCTCTTAACCTCGGAGCCATCTCTCCAGCTCGCTTTTTTTTTTTTTTTTTTTTTTTTAGAGACAGGATTTCTCTGTAGCTTTGGAGCCTGTCCTGGAACTCACAGCAATCTGCCTGCCTCTGCCTCCTGAGTTCTGGGATTAAAGGCATGTGCCACCACCGCCCAGTTGGCTTGGAGTTCTGTAGACCAGACTAGCCTCAGACTCACAGAGATCTACCTGCCTCTGCCTGACGAGTGCTGGGTTTAAATCCCTGCACCTCATGCCTGGCTGTAGTTACTTTTTGACATGGAGACTTGCTGTGTTGCCCTGCACCCCATGGCCTCAAATAGTCTGAGCCGGAGGCTGGGAAAGTGCTAGCTTGTCATTCCTGAAGTCCTGGGTTCCACCCCCAGCCTGCACACGCCAGGTAAGGTGGTGTGCAGGGAATCACAGCTCTGAAGCAGAGGCAGAAGCATCAGGAGTTCAAGGTCATCCTCGTTTACAAAGAGAATTTGAGACCAGCCTGAGATCTGTGAGACCCTGTCTGCAAAAAACCAGCAAACAAAAACAAATTCTGGTCCCCCAGAGGAGTAGCAAGTGCTCTTAGCCACCAAGCCATCTCTCTAGCCTTTCTTTTTCTCTTTTATGTTTTTGAGATAGGATCTCAAGGTATTGCCCAGGTGGACCCAACTTCCCATCCTCTTGCTTTAAATCGCCCAAGTGCTGGGGTTACAGCCCCATGCAACCATGACCAGCCGATTTCCTGGGTCTAGATAGCCACGCTAAAGGGGTGGACGTGGGGGTATCTATTACAGTGTGGTGGGGTATTCTCGAGAGAAGACTGCTCAGACATGGGTTTGAGCCAATAGACGGTCTTTATTTTTGGTTGTAAACCTAGCCTTTAACACCTGCGCCATCTCTCCAGCCCTAGGGAAATTCCCAGGAATCCACAAGGATGACCCCAGTTAAGACTCCTAGCAATAGTGGAGAGGGTGTCTGAACTGGCCTTCCCCTGTAAGCAGATTGATGACTACCTTAGTTGTCAACATAGAGCCTTCCTCCAGTAATTGATGGAAGCAGATGCAGAGATCCACGGCTCAGCACTGGGCCCGAGCTCCTGGGGTCTGGTAGAGGAGAAGGAGGAGCAATACGAGCAAGGGGGCCTTCAATCCCAGCACTCAGGGAGGCAGAGGCAGGCAGATCTCTGTAAGTTCAAGGTCAACCTGGTCTAAAAAGTGAGTTCCAGGACATCTAGGACTGTTACATTAGAGAAACCCTGTCTTTAAAAACCAAAAATAAATAAATAAATGAAAGCTCATGAAGGGGAAACCTACAGAGACAGCTGACAGGAGCCAGTGGGAGCTCAAGGACTCTGGACCCACCGCTGGGGAGCCTGCATGGGACCAAACTGGGCCCTCTGCATGTGGGTGACAGTTGTGTGACTTGTTCTGTTAGTGGGGCCCCTGGCAGTGGGACCAGGATCTATACCTGGTGCATGAGCTGGCTTGTTAGAACCCATTCCCTATAGTGGGATGCCTTGCTCAGCCTTGATGCAGGGAGGAGGAGCTTGGTCCTGCTTCAACTAGATAAGTCAGGCTTTGTTGACTCCTCCTGGGAGGCCTTACCCTTCCTGAGGAATGGCTGGGGGGTGAGGAGGGAGGTATGGGGATAAAAGGAGGAGGGGAAGGAGGGGGAACTATGGTTGGTATGTAAGATGAGGAAAAAAATTTGAAAAGAAAAAAAAAGTCTTTATTAGCTGACCAGCACCTATACCGGGTGTTCGGGAGCCCGGTGGAACGGTGAGCCTTTCTCAGGGAGAACTTTTCAGCACAAAACCCGTGTCCTGGGCTGACACACTTCAGGTGATGGGACTGCAGAAGTCGAGAAGCAAAGTCAATACATTCTGAGGCTTTTTCAGAACTATGGACTTGGACGGATTAGGTCTTTGTTTTCATTTGGCAGGTGCTATCTACGTGCTGAGTTTTACTATGGCACGGAGTCAGTCTGGGGACCTAAGGTCTGGACCCTGTTACAACAGTTTTGTTGCATACACCTATTGTTTGGTAACATGGAGAATAAAGGCCTTGATTATTTAGAAAGGGGGTGGTGATGCACGCCTTTAAATTCCGGCAGAGACAGGTGGATCTCTCTGAGTTGGAGGCCAGCCTGGTCTACAAAGTGAGTTCTAGGACAGCCAGGGCTACACAGAGAAACCCTCTATCCATTATAAAAGAAAAAGAAAAAGAAAAAAAGGCAAAGGAAAGCAAAGAAGGATCTCATGTAGCCCAGGCCAGCCTTGTACTCTGATTCATGAGCCACCACCTCCAGAGTACTGATGCCTTCCCTCTTTTTCCAAACCTATAGTTTTTTTGTTGTTTTTTAGGGACCAGTAAATGGATTTTAAGCCTGGGAAGCCCTCCCCTGCTAGAGAGTGTATATCTTCTCAATTCTGCTCTCTACTGGAGCTGAGCACAGGTGAGTTTGTGCTACCCCAGCAGGTCAGAGGGCTCCAGGCCAGCCATGACTGTCCAGCCTCAAAGAATGAAAGGAAAACAATGGTCTTTATTGGAGAGGGCTTAGCGCATCTCACCCACTCCTTCTCTCTCAGGTGGGAGATCATTTTGAGGTGTGTTAAGTACACAGGTTTTTCAAAGAACTAATTAATTATCCAAAATTACCCAAAATACTTGCTGAATAGCCCTTCCTGACCCTGGAAGGCTCTCATTACAGTGTGTCTCTTCTGTGCGTGGCTTTATTTCTCTCTCTATTCTTGTGCCAGCCTCACCCCACCTGCGCCATTGTGCCTCAAGGGCAGTTTTAATGGCCACTTGCCTGCCCTCTCCTGGCTCTGCGCAGGGACCCAAGGGCAGCCTTGGGTGCTGTGGGTTCCACGTGTTCCCAGGCCCTGTTGTGCCCAGGTGCAGCTGCGGTGGTTTCCCGCCTGGGAGTGGGAGGAGGGGAGGCAGGTGTCCTTAACGACTCTGTCTCTGCGTTCTCCAGACTGGGGGAAGTGCTGGCCCAGGCTCTGTGACCACAGTGCAGATGGGAGAGGGCCCTGGGGACACCTTTAGGGGACTGAAGCGGGGGAGGGGGTCATTCTCAGCCCTAGCAGCTGTTGGCTTGGCGACCCCACACCCAGCCCAGCTCCTGCCTTCCTCTTGGACCTGCTTTCCCTGCTTATCCTCACATCTTTCCTCTCTCTTGAAGCCCCAGAAACAATCCCTGCCCCCACAATCTTGCTGTTCTCAAGAACTTTACCCAGGGCAAATAAGGATGCCCAGACACACTGGCATGAACCTATCACTTGCAGGTTGGCTCGGAGACCCAGGCAGCTCACAAACCCTGCCTAGGGCCTTAACTGCCTGTTTCCAGTTGAGTGTCCCCAGGCTGAGGAAAACCAAGTTACATCGCTGAGGATATTTATTCTAGCAAGCCGCCAAGGGCCTTGGGTGTGCTAGCAAACCCTCTACCTGTCTTTGGCTTCCGCATGACCAGATGACAATAACGTTGTCCAGACTGGGAGTCCAGTGCTACTGACCTGTCCAGCAACTCCGATCGTCAGAGCAAGGCAAGGATGCTGGCAGCCCTCCCCTTGCCTCTTCTCCTTCACTTCCTTCTCTCTTTTGGGGGATGTGATTGTATATGTACACATATGACATAAGTGTGTACATGTGTATACACATGAGTGTGCACAGAACATATATGAATGAGTCAGATGTCCAGCCTCACCTTCCACCTTGTTTGACATGGGTCTCCTTGTTGTTTGCATGACTCACTCCAGGATAGTTCCACAGGCTTCCATGATTCTACTGCTTCCACCGCCCATGTTGCCTAGGGTCATTAGGAATCTAGACACATGCTACCATATGCCCCAACTTTTTTTTAAAAGGCTTGTTTACTATGTATACAGTGTTCTGCCTACAGGCCAGAAGAGGGCACCAGACCTCATTATAGATGGTTGTGCGCCACCATGTGGTTGTGGGAATTGAACTCAGGACCTCTGGGATGAGCAGTCGGTGCTCTTAACTTCTGGGTCATCTCTCCAGTCCCCGTATCCAATTTTTAAAAAATATTTATTTATTTATTATGTATACAATATTCTGTCTGTGTGTATGTCTGCAGGCCAGAAAAGGGCACCAGACCTCATTACATATGGTTGTGAGCCACCATATGGTTCCCGGGAATTGAACTCAGGACCTTTGGAAGAGCAGGCAATGCTCTTAACCACTGAGCCATCTCTCCAGCCCACCCCCATATCCAATCTTTAGGAAGGTCTAGGGATTCGAACTCAGGTCCTCATGCTTGCTGGGCAATGCTCTAACTACTGAGCCATCTCTTCAGCCTTCTCCCTGTTTTCCCCTCCCTTCCTTTCTCTTCTTTCTTTTTCCCTTCCTCCCTCCCTCCATTGCCCACACACACACTCGAGACATCTTGCTGTGTTGCCCAGGCTGGCCTTAGACTACTATTCTCCTGCCTCAAATTCCACATGTATTAGGATTACAAGCATGAGCCATCACATGTGGCTCACCTCTACCTTCCTTCCTTTCTTCCTTCCTCCCTCCCTCCCTCCCTCCCTCACTGTCTTTCTGTCTCTCTCTCTCTCTCTCTCTCTCTCTCTTCCTTTCTTTCCAAGACAGGGTTTGTCTGTGTAGCTTTGGAGCCTGTCCTAGAACTTGCTCTGTAGCCAAGGGTGGCCTCAAACTCAAGAAATCCACCTGCCTCTACATTCTAAGTGCTGGGATTAACGGCGTGCACCACTATCCCCTGCTCACCTCTACATTTTTTTATTGATTTTTATTGAGCACTACATTTTTCTCTGTTCCCCTCCCTGCCTCTCCCCTCCCCTTCAACCCTCCTCCAAGGTCCCCATGTCCCAATTTACTTAGGAGATCTTGGCTTTTCTACTTCTCATGTAGATTAAATCTATGTAAGTCTCTCTTAGTGTCCTTGTTATTGTCTAAGTTTTCTAGGATTGTGATTTGTAGGCTGATTTTCTTTGCTTTATGTTTAAAAACCACTTGTGAGTGAGTGCATGTGATAATTGTCTTTCTGTGTCTGGGTTACCTCACTCAAAATAATGTTTTCTAGCTCCATCCATTTTCCTGCAAAATTCAAGCTGTCGTTATTTTTTTCTGCTGTGTAATACTCCATTGTATAGATGTACCACATTTTCCTTATCCATTCTTTGGTCAAGGGACATTTAGGTTGTTTCCAGGTTCTGGCTATGACAAACAATGCTGCTATGAACATAGTTGAGCACATGTCCTTGTGGCATGATTGAGCATCCTTTGGATATATATCCAAAAGTGGTATTACTGGGTCTTGTGGAAGGTTGTTTCCTAATTTTCTGAGAAATCACCACACTGACATCCAAAAGGGGTTGTACCCTTGCATTCCCACCAGCTTGCATTCTCACCAGCAATGCAGAAGTGTTCCCATTCCCCCACAACCTCTCCAGCATAAGTTGTCATCAGTGTTTTTGATCATGGGCATTCTTACAGGTGTAAGATAAAATCTCAGAGTTGTTTTGATTTGTATTTCTCTGATGACTAAGGATGTTGAACATTTCCTTAAGTGTCTTTCAGCCATTTTAGATTCCTCTGTTGAGAGTTCTCTGTTTAGGTCTGCTCTCCATTTTTTTTTTATTGGATTATGTGATCTTTTGGTGTCCAATTTCTTGAGTTCCTTGTATATTTTGGAGATCAGACCTCTGTCTGATGTGGGGTTAGTGAAGATCTTTTCCCATTCTGTAGGTTGTTGTTTTGTCTTACTTACTGTGTCCTTTGCTTTACAGAAGCTTTTCAGTTTCAGGAGGTCCCATTTATTAATTGTTTCTCTCAGTGTCTGTGCTGCTGGGGTTATATTTAGGAAGTGTTTCCCTGTGCCAATGTGTTCAAGTGTACTTCCCACTTTCTCTTCTATAAGGTTCAGTGTGGCTGGCTTTATGTTGAGGTCTTTGATCCATTTGGACTTGAGTTTTGTGCATGGTGATAGATATGGGTCTATTTTCATTCTTCTACATGTTGACATCCAGTTATGCCAGCACCATTTGTTAAATATGCTTTCTTTTTCCATTTAATATTTTTTGCTTCTTTGTTAAAAATCAGGTGTTCAAAGGTATGTGGATTAATATCCAGATCTTCAAATCGGTTCCCTTTGTCCTCCTGTCTGTTCTTATGCCAGTACCAGGCAGTTTTCAGTACTGTAGCTCTGTAGTAGAGTTTGAAGTCAAGGATTGTGATGCCTCCAGAAGTTCCTTTATTGTATAGGATTGTTTTGGCTAGCCTGGGCTTTTTGCTTTTCCATATAAAGTTGAGTACCATTCTTTCAAGGTCTGTGAAGAATTTTGCTGGGATTTTGATGGAGCTTGCATTGAATCTGTAGATTGCTTTTGGTAAGATTGCCATTTTTACTATGTTAATTCTGCCTGCCCAAGAGCATGGGAGATCTTTCCACTTTCTGGTGTCTTCTTCAATTTCTTTCTTCAAAGATTTAAAGTTCTTGTCATACAAGTCTTCCACTTGTTTGATTACCTCTACATTTCTTGATGATTTAGTTAGAGGAATGTTTTCTGGACCCCTTAAATGTGGGTCAGGTTGACTAAAGTTTATGAGAAACTTAGTCCACCACTGTCATCTCCAAAATATTCTGATTCCCTCTATAGCATGCCAAGTAAATTCTAGCATTTCAAGATTATTAACTATGGGCCTATGGGCTGCTACTAAATCTTTTTTTTTTTTTTTTTGAGACAGGGTTTCTCTGTAGCTTTGGGAGCCTGTCCTGGAACTAGCTCTTGTAGACCAGGCTGGCCTCGAACTCACAGAGATCCACCTGCCACTGCCACCACCGCCCGGCTCATTATTAAATCTTTTTTTTAAAATATTTATTTATTTATTATGTATACAATATTCTGTCTGCATGTATACCTGCAGGCCAGAAGAGGGCACCAGATCTCATTACAGATGGTTGTGAGCCACCATGTGGTTGCTGGGAATTGAACTCAGGACCTTTGGAAGAACAGGCAATGCTCTTAACCGCTGAGCCATCTCTCCAGTTCCTCGCTATTAAATCTTGATGGCTTTAATTAACTAAACTAACAGGCGATTAGTGCCCCTCCCAGGTGCTGGAGCCAACATATTAAAGCCCAAATCTTGGATGTGCATCCATGGAAATGAACTTGGAAAACTCAACATTCCAAGGGTCCTATGTGCTCCCTCTTCTCTCCTTCCCTTTCCCTTCCCTCTCTCTGAGACAGGGTCTCATGGAGCCCAGTCTGCACTCTAGCTTGAATTTTTCACTCTCCTGCCTCCATGTCCCAAGTGCGAGAATTACAGGAAGACAGCACTGTGTCTGGTTTTATGTGGTATTGGGGACGGAACTTGTCGCTTCATGTATAGTAATGCTCTAGCAGTTCACTTACTCTTCTGAGTTTATTCATCTCTGTGTGTATGTGTGTGAGTATGTGTGTGTGTATGTATGTATATACATATGACAACATATGTGTGGAAGTCAGAGGACAGCTTATACCCAGAGTTAGTTACAGCTTTCTATCTTGTTGGAGCAGGGTCTCTCGTTTTTGCCACTGTGCGACACATCTAGATCTACATCTCTACATGTATGATATAGGACACAGATGTAGATATGCACATTTATGACACAGATGTAGAGCTGTAGATATAGACATGTGATGTCCCTGACCCATCTCAGGGTCCCAGTCCTCACTAAGTTTTATCTTTCTTACTTTTGCCAATGAGATCTGGAAGACCAGGATCCCAGGAATCTCCGGGGACTAAGATGGGAGGTGGCGGGTTGAAGACCTTCCTGAGTTATACAAAGAGATCCTATAAAAAGAAAGGTGGCAGGAGGGGAGGCTGGGGAGATGGCTCAGAGCCTAAGAGTATTGGCAGCTCTTCCAGAGGTCCTGAGTTCAATTCCCAGCAACAATATGGTGGCTCACAACCATCTATCATGAGATCTAGTGCCCTCTTCTGGCATGGAGGTGTACATGCAGGAGGAACGTTGTATACATAATAAATAATCTTTAAGAAAAATGGAGGTGGGGTCATCTGGAAGAACTGAGCATTTAACCAGCGCTGGAACTTGGCCGGCTTTCAGTCAGGGGCCATCCCAAGCTGCCATCAAGACACCCCAGGTGTACCCTCACATTACAGATGTGGCATACCCCTCGTGTGTTCCCCTGTGAACACCAGAACAGGCACCACGGCCATGCAGAGCTGGTCACGATACCTGCGCTGCTTTCCTCACAAAGAATGAGACCGCTAGTCATATGCTTGTCCCCTTTTAAAATGTGGGAAGTCCCACCCTGACCCCGCTTCAGGTCTGCCCTGGAAGGAAGCTGGTCTAGCACTGGTGAGGAAGGACAGGAAGCGGTGACACAGGACACTGGAAATCTAAGGAGGGCTTAGTAGTTGTGGCGCGCTCCTTGACCAGCAAGCAAGAACGACCACGAGTTGAGGATTCTTCCCAAATCACACTTTATTGGAGCCTCTCGGTTGAAGGGAGAGCGGGGAGTGAGAGAGGGAGAGAGAGAGGAAGAGAGAGAGAGAAAGCAAGAAAGAGGAAGCGAGAGAGAGGGGAAAAGCCAAGCAGCAGCTGCTTTTCTAGGTTGGAGGTACTCGGATACTGTCCTGATTGGTGAATACCATTCTGCTGGTGCTTGGGGCCTCGTGATTGGCCAGGAACAAGGCTCAGTTGTGCAAATGCAGGCAAAGGGTACTCAGCCCCACGCGGCAACTTCAAAAGGATTTGGTTACCTCCAAGCTGTAGGACCGCCAGCGCCATTTCTTAATGGCGATGTCCTGACGGCTCCTTACAAGTAGTGTCCTTTGACAGTAGTGTGGGTAAGAGAACTCCCCGGAGGCAATGGAACACAGGAGGGAATGGGAAGGGAGAGTGTCAGAGCTGTGAGAGTGGCTGCCACCGACGTGACCCTCCCGAGGAGGGAAACAGAAGGAAATCTGGTGACACCCTCTTTCGCCCACGTTCTCTCCCACCTCTTGGCCGGACCCCAACACCAGAGGGCAAGGAGTACACTGAACCAAGTGAACGTGTTGGGTCCAGAAAGTTGGGCGAACTGGGATGGAAAGAGGGCTTCCAGGGCCACAGGAGAGATCACCAAGGACACTTAATTATGGCCCTTCAGGGCTGGAAAGATTGCTCAGTGGTTAAGCGCTTTGGCTGTCCTTCTAGAAGCTCAGAGTTCAATTCCCAGCACCCACCTTGGCTAACAAACAAGGGCTCTGTCACCCTTGTATGGCTTTTTGAGGGCACTGCATGCATGTGGCGCACAGACATAGCTGCACATAAAATGAAAATAAAGGGAACAATTGAAAATGGCCTTTATCGAGCATCCACTGTGATCCTAGCCAATCAGAGGAAGCATACGGAAGCAGGTCCACTGGTCACAACGTCTGAAACAGAGATAAGTAAAAAAAATTGGCTCTGCTGGGTGGTGGTGGCACAGACCTTTAATCCCAGCACTTGGGAGGCAGAGGCACGTGGATCTCTGTGTGAAGCCAGGCTGGTCTACAAGAGCTAGTTCTAGGACAGGCTCCAAAGCCGCAGAGAAACCTTGTCTCAAAAAACAAAACAAAACAAACAAATACGCTTAAAAGTCATTATAATTCAGCCGGGCAGTGGTGGCACATGCTTTTAATCCCAGCACTGGGGAGGCAGAGGCAGGCGGATCTCTGTGAGTTTGGGGCCAGACTGGTCTACGGGGTAAACCATGAGAAGCAAGTCATGGCCTCTGTGTCAGTTCTTGTCTCCAGGATCCCTGTTTGAGTTTTTTTTTTGTTGTTGTTTGTTTGTTTCTTAAAGATTTTATTTATTTGTTTGTTTATTATATATACAATATTCTGCCTGCATGTTTCCCTGCAGGCCAGAAGAGGGCACCAGATCTCATTACAGATGGTTGTGAGCCACCATGCGGTTTCTGGAAATTGAACTCAGGACCACTGGAAGAGCATCCAGTGCTCTTAACCTCTGAGCCATCTCGCCAGCACCCTATTTGAGTTCCCATCCTGAATTCCTTCGGTGACGAACAGCAATATGGAAGTGTAAGGTGAATAAACCTTTTCCTGCCCAACCTGCTTTTTGGTCATGGTGTTTCATCGCAGCAATAGAAGCCCCAATTGAGACACGGGATCCCCAGAGCAAACTGGCTGAAGAGACTAGCCATATCAGCAAGCTCTAGGTTTGTTCGAGAGGCTCTCCATCATTAAATAAGGCAGAAGAAAGGTATAGAATGACTCCTGATGTCCACCTCCATACACATGTACATTGTGTGTCCTCACACCACACACACATTGAAAAAAAAATCAAGACTATCTCGTGGTATATTGTAAGTTCAAGGCTAGCCTTGACTACATGAGACCTTGAAAAAAATCATGGGGCTGGGAATAAAGTTGCTGAGTCGTCTCAGCCGCCTGCTGGCTTCACAGGGTGGCTTAAGGTGAGGGTAATCAGGCTGCGTCCTTTTTAAATTCGGCCAATTATGTGTTACTGATTTCTGGCGAGTGCCAGACTAAGCTGTTTATTATTTATTAACCTCTTTCAGTATGTAGCCCATCCAGGCTGACTCCACGACCTGGGCATATAGTATTACAGGCCACGGCATCCTGTTCAGACTGGCTTTGATGACTTTAGAAACCTGATTATCCGAGTCAGGATGTGTAGCTCAGCGACACTGCGGGAGATAGTAAGAGCCCTTGTCTCAATACCAAAACAGGCAACAAACACCCAAGCAACAGCAAAAAACCAAACCAACCAACCCGTGGGATTTGATCCTTAGTACCACAACTAACAAAAGGAGTATGAAGAGAGCACGCGGTTGGGAGCGGCAGACAGAATCACAGCCTGGACCACTGACTGAGGCCGTCTCAAATACAAACACTCAGCAGGTCCTGCTGCAGCCTGTGCCCGCGCCTCTGCCTGTGCAGAAGAAGTGTGATTTTCTTTCTCTTTCTTTGCAGAAGGGAAGTGTGATTTTATCTTTCCCTTCCTTCCTTCTTTCCTTCCTGGCATATACTCCTGGGATGTGAGCTGGGGGTTAACTGAGTCTGCAGCTTTGGCAGGAACAGCTCAGGTTCTGGAGGTCTAACCTGAGCTAGACTTTTTGGTACGGTCTGAGGTTTCCCCTCCCCTTTCCGCGAAGATGGTTGCTCCCACATCGCACGGAAGTGCTTGTGGTCCGGTCCCGGGGTTGGACTGGTGGCAGGACATGGAGCTGCGGGGTCCTGTCGGCAGCCCTAGCAGAGCACCGGCTTCCGCCGAACCGGCTCAGACCTCGGTGACCCTGGCGCAGCTCCTGCAGCTGGTCCAAGAGGGCCGGGAACCGCCGGGTCTGGAGAAACGCCACATCACTGCCACGCACGGCGAACCGACGGCGTCGCTGCTTCCGCGGAGGCCCAAGCCCTGGGAGGACGCAAGCTCGGCCGCCTCGTCCCGCAGCACCAACCTAGATTCGTGCTCGCAGTCTCCGACCGTGGGGGAGCCGGCCCCGGGCAGTCCAGCGACCCAGCGTGCCGGAGGTCCAGCGAGTTCCTGAGCTCCAGGGCTTTCGCAGCCGAGATCCGGAGGGCGTGACTGGCTCCTGCAGGAGCCTGAGGATCTGGACAGCTGCCTCCTTTACTCATCTGTCCGCATCTGTTCTGACCTGTCTCAGCCGTACCGTCTTCCCGGGAGACTCAATGCTGCCCAGGAATTTTGGTTTGGACGATGAATCTCAACTGCATACCATATTCTGTATAATTGAAACAAGTATTTTACCACCTGCTCACAGTAACGGGCTACCTTTTGATGATACTGATAAACCAGAGAGCCAAGTCATTTCTAATTTTGTGGTCGTTTGGGTTTTATGATAGAACTCGGTTTTCGAAATGATGCAAGTGAAATTCATACTTTTTGAGACACGGTTTCTGTGTAGCCCTGGCTGTCCTCAAACTCACTCTAGACCAGCCTGGCCTGAGTGATGGGATTAAAGGGGCGTGCCGTCACCCCCACTGGACCCCCTATTCAAAATTGAGCGACAACAAAACCTAGAAATCCTGCCTCTTAATCAAGCCCTGGCTTGGCACCAGGAACCTTACCTACCGAGCCATCTCCGAAGTTACAATTACAGTTGTCAACTGCCTTGTGGGTGCTGGGAAGGACCGCATCAATGCTCTCTACCAGAGCAATGAGTGGTAGGTGTCAGATGCTGGAGCTGGCTGAGGTCTTAGCCACTGAACCATGCTCAGGCTCCCTGAAATCTGTTTGAGAAAGGTCTCCACACAGCGATGGCTGACCCTGAACTCACTCTTGTAGACCAGCTTCTGCCTCCTGAGTGCTGGGATTAGGGTTATGCATTAGCACACCAGGCTTCCAAGAAGTCTTTTTGCTTTTATGAAACAGGGTTGTCTCTGTAGTGTTGGAGCCTGTCCTGGAACTCACCCTGTAGACCAAGCTGGCCTTGAATTTAGAGATCTGCCAGTCTCTACCTCCCAATTGTTGGGATTAACAGCATGTGCCACCACCGCAGCCCAAGTAGTCTTTTAAACAGGCCCAGTGACTCACATTTTCCACTTTCTAAAAACTAAAACCCAAATAGCAGCATGAAGTCTATCCACGTAGTTTAGTGACTAAAACAGCAGGGGCAACGTAACCCCCACCTGTCTGGGGCAGTGAGTAACAGGGACCAAATCTATTAACTCGGTGCCTAAATCAGGGCAGCCTTAAAGATCCATCCACTTGACAAACACCACCACTCTTGTTTTTTGAGACAGGGTTTCTCTGTGTAACCCCAGCTGTCCTGGAACTTGCTCTTGTAAACCAGGATGCCCACCAGCTCTGCTGGGATTGAAGGCATGCGCCACCACTGCCCATGGCTCTAAACACACTTTAGGTAACTCTGGGATGGGAGCACTTGCTACTTTGAGGACCTGGAGTGATCTCCAACACCAGGGGACCAGACACTTTCTGGCTGCTTTGGGTGGCACTCAAGGTATATATTCACACACAATAAACCTTAAAATAATCTTTTAATTATTTTAAAAACTTGCTTCAATTCTGAGCAAGGCAGACATTTGTGAAGATACTAGCTCCACTTTGTAGGCCAGAAACTGAAGCCATGCTCCCTTACTGTAGATCACAGGGCCTCACATAGTAGGCGAGCACTTCATATGTTCCCTCATTTAGTATGCTACACATGAGCATCTCCATGACTGCAATGCATTTTTGGTTACCTCATCTCCCAGTGCTCCACAGCAGAGTTAAATTGACCTCTGGCAGATTCTGGGACCCACCGACTTTGTAACCCCTATGTATTGAGGCACTGTTAAAGTTTTTCCCTTTTTCTAACTCAGCTTCACAGTGAGGTCCCAGGAAAGCTCAAGGGAAGCAACGGTTAAGAATGTGAACCCCAGTGTGGGTTGCAAGGAAAGGCTGATGGGGGGATTTCCAAGACACATTTTTGTTTTGAGGAGGTTGGGGTGTGTGTGTGTGTGTGTGTGTGTGTGTGCCCCTCTTCCTCCCAAGCACTGGGATTAAAGGGCTGTACCACCAGGCCCAGTTTAGCACTAGATCTGAACAGGAAACAAGCAAGGCTAAACTTTAATCTCTCTAGATCAGAATGCTCACTCATATGCATCCTCATGTAAGATGCCTGAGTGCCAAGAGGGTGTCAGGGTACAAATGCCATCACTGACTCAGGGACAGGCAAGCCTGACCAAAGCTGACACCGAAGTTGCAACATGGCCTCACAGCACAGACCAGCAAAGCTTTCGTTACCTTCCTAACTGCATTTCACGTCTGTGGTGTAAGTTCCCAGGCTGGGGGTGCACACACCTATAACCTCAGCATTAGGAGGATGAGGCAGGATTGCTATGGAGTGTAATAAGGTGAACCGGATTTACACAGTGAGACCCTGTCCTAAAAAAACAAACAAAGTCACCGGCGCTGACAAAAATACAATACAAAGTAAGAACCAAGACTCTCTTCTTCCAGACTCAAGTACGCCCCTGGGTCTGGACCATGGCCTTCTGAGAGCTAGAAGGGGTAGGAGGGGTGTTTGGATTATTTGCCCACCCAACATTAAACATCAAGATATCAGGCAGGACAAAGTAGGGCAACTCTTTCCTCCGTGGCCTGCGTTGACTTCAGAGGCAGGGGCAGCCACTGTGGAGAACATCCTTTTCCATCAAACTGGGCTGTGCTGAGGTTTCCAATGCTCATACCCTGCTATCTTTCTGCTGACCACTTCCTTCCAGGTTTTGAAGGCAGAAAATAATCTTCTTTGAAGATACTGATAATTTTAATAACAAATGCACACTTCCTATGCACTGTCTTCTGGAAATCCTGAGGAGGGAAACCACAACTGCATCAGGCAAACAATGGACCTGGTGTGGAGCGCAAGGGCAGCAGGAATACAGAGGATCAACTCAGGGTAAGATCCTTCCAACACAACAGCTCATTAGTCTGCAGGCTAAATGTCCTGTAACCTAACAGTCAAGGGTTCATGTCTTCATCAGGCGCTGACCCTTCCCAACAGGTCAACATGCTCACTCCCATTTGAACACAACTCTCAAGTACCGGCATACACAAGAAGAACTTGTTTTCCAGTGATGCAAGGACTAAGAACTTGCATCCATGGCTAGTTCTTGCCACTAATTGTAACTACAGCTCACAGAGGGACTTTTAATGGACAAGCATGACCCATCAAAAGTCAGACCAAGGGCTGACAAGATGGCTCAGTAAGAAAGGCTTTTTGTCACCAAGACAAACTGCTTTGATCTTTGAGGAATGGGAGCAAAGAACCAACTCCCCCCTCCCAGTCTGTTCCTGACCTCTACATGAGCACTGTGGGGGGCATGCGCAAAGGTATACACAGGGAGGAGGGGCAGGGAGGGAAGGAGGAAGGGAGGGAGCAAGCAGTCTGCAGCACAGTCGCACCTGGTCCCAGTTTAGTTCAGCTGGCGGATAAGCTGATTGATGCGTTCACCCCGATAGCCAGGAGAGCCCATCTCCTTGAGGAACCCCACTCTATTCTTGGCGGCATGGCGGGCCACAGAGAGGTGGAATGGGCACAGGAATGAAGAAATCGCGCGGAAATGCTTCCCCGGGAAGGCAATTTCATGGATGAGGTCTTCCAGGCAAATGACACCAAATCTCCCTGAGGAATAAAAGGTGTAGATTCCTTTGGTCACCATCAAGCCAGTGCTCGCCTGACAGGGGACTGTACAGCCCAAGAGCACACCCTGGTCAAGTCACAGCTGCCAACACCCCTGCTGGCCTCAGCAGCAGCACTCACCCAGGTGCTCCTCAATCATGGTGTTGTCGGTCAGAGGGACAGTTTTATTGTTAACTTTCGCTTGTCCACGTTTCAAGATGAGTTCCCGGACAGACTTCAGATTTGGAAATCTGTGTAAGGCACAATAGAACATCCTGCATTACACTGGCCACTCGGTTCTGCAGCTGGCTGAGAAGGGTCCTCTCACCCCAACTTCCCACAACCTGGGCTGCACAGGGAGTCTGAACTGGGTTTAGGTTGCCCAGAAATATCTTGACTCAATTAAAATAAAACAAACCAATCCACCTGCCAACTAGAAAACCTAGAGTGGGCCGGAGTATAAAATTAGACATTTAGATTTTTTTTTGAGACTGGGTCTTATTCTTATGGCCTTATGCTGGCCTCAAACTTGCAGCAATGCTCTTGCCTCAGTCTTTGGTTATAGGGATTACGGCCTGAGGCATCATGCTCTAAATTTGCATTGGTTTCTTTGAGAAAGAGTCTTATAGCATAGTTCAGGCTGACCAGGAATCCATAGCAACCTCGCAGCCTCTGCCTCCCAAGGGCTGGGATTAGAGGTGTGAGCTACCACCCAGCAAAGACCACTACTGTCACATAAGCACTGACATTAGTTAGGTTCGGGTGTTACCCTCTCTGCCCTTCACTTTATTTAGCTTTAATCTACAATTGGAAGTCCTGAAATGATTCTGTAAGGACCACCAGCAGCATCACTGCTGTCTCATATCCCAAGGTTCTTTATTTCTGGTGAGTGACCACAGCAAAATGCCCAACACAACACAAACCCTGAGAAAACAATACCCTGTGTGTCTTAAACACTCAAAGCACAAGGGAACTCACGTGGAAAACTGCACTCACCCCCAGGTCACATAAGGCTCCACTGTGCGCAGCATTCTTACAGTCTGAGGGGTGACATTGATAAAGACACCACTGAACAGTTTCTTCAGGCGAAGTTTTGCTATGGTGTCCTGTACCAATGAACTCACTCCTTCGATCCTGAAAAGAACAGTTGTCAGTTTTTTGTTTTTTGAGACAAGGTTTCTCTGTAGCTTTGGTTCCTGTCCTGGAACTAGCTCTTGTAGAGCAAGCTGGCCTTGAACTCAGTGACGCGCCTACCTCTGCCTCCTGAGTGCTGGGATTAAAGACTTGTGCCACCACCGCCTGGCCAGCTGTCAGTTCTGACTCCAGTCTATGCCAGTTTGTTTGGCAGGAAATCCAACTTAGAGCTCTCATGTACTGGAAGGCAGCTTGGAAAGAGACTATTTTCCCATTCTGTGGAGCAATCCCTGGATGCTACAGAACAGTCTCTGAATGACGGACTGGCAGGGGTTGGCTATAGAATTATGTGTTTATCTTAGGAAGCTGAATTGCTTTAATGGGTGGGTAGGAAAAAAAGGAACATGTTCAGATTTCCTTCTGACTATTGCCTATGGGGCAGAGTTGAGGGCTGACATCAGAAGCAGGGAAATCCAATCCAGGAAAGAGATTATGGGTAGTGGCAGGAAGGTTAAAGAGGACACAGGTCATAAATATTTAAATCTCAGAGCTTTTATATCTAGAGGCACATAGCTGTATTCATGGGGACAAATAAAAGGAAATATGCCCCGAGCAGCACTCAACTCCTAACCCTAACCCTCTGTGCTTCAGCGCTGGGATTAAAGGCACACGCCACCACAACGTGTCTTGTGTCAAGCTGCTGCTCCTGTTTTAGAAAGGGTATCTATCACTAAACACCCGACCTCCACCCTGAGCGTCTGTCCCCTAGATTAACCTACACTGAGTTCCCAGCACAGTCTGCTGGAGTAGGTCAAGCTTCATCGCCCGCCCACCTCAGGGACTCTACCTTTCCATGCGAATGACGAAGGCCAGGGAATGCTTATCAGGCACTTCCAACGCACGCGGCTTCACCTCTAGTCGGCGGACTCGCACAACGTCACGCTTCTGCCGCCAGGAATCATGCAGGAAAGATTCCAGTCGCTTAAACCTGAATTGTTTTGATTTTCCCTAAGACAGAAGACAGACATCACCATCTCTTCCACAATTAATCCAGAAGCCACGAAGAAACACTTTTAGCTGGGCACAGTGGCACACGCCTTTGATCCCAGCACTGGCGGATCCCTGAGGTCAGCCTGGTCTACAAAACGAGCTGAGTTCCAAAACAGAGAAACTCTGCGGCTCCCCAAAGAAAAGACACACTTTCATGGAGAAATCCAAGTAAAGATAGAACTAAGAAAATTTAGGTATTATGAAGAAAAGCTGTGGTAAATTAGTTTATATATATATTGGTAACAATTACTGTATTTATGAAACCCAACACCATATTAGGCATTGTTAAAAACAAGACGTCTTTTTTTCTGTCCTCAAAGCTTGTATATACAACACGCACAGTCCACACATACATATTCTAGAAAACATTAAAAATTGTTGGATACTTTTGGTTTGAGACAGGTTCTTATTATATAGCCCAAGCTGACCTTAAATTCTCCATCCTCCTGCCTCAACCCTCCAGAGTGCCGGGATTATACTAGTGTGCCAAAGTTGGCAATTTAACCCCAGTATTCTGGAGGCTGATGCAGACGCATCTGTCTGAAGCCAGCCTAGTCAAATGCATTTTCAAACCAGCCAAAGATGTACATAAAGAGACCCCGTTAAAGAAAAAAAACTCTGCCAAAGCTGGTCTCTCATCACTTAATTTTAATTCTGAAAGTCTTCACTTTCCCCTTAATTGGGATACCAGCATTTTGCTCACAGAAAGATATTGGGTAAATCTTCGCTGAATGGAGAGCTGGACGATATCGTATAGGAGAACAAATGGTGGTGGTGGGGGGGGAGAATCCAATGATAACAAATCTATTTCAACATGTGCTCAATAAAATTCACCCACTGCAAACCCCAATATCCCACACCCCCTGCTCCCCAGAATTACCTCCCTCTTTGCCAAAAGTGCCTGCTTTGCCTGGGTGGCTTTGAGAGCCTGGTAAGCCTTCCTCTTTTTCAGGAGATTTTCTGGAACCAAAGGGATCTTTTTTCTTTCTCTGATAAAGAAAAATTGATATCAAGGAAAATTATGAAAAGAACATTGAATGGCTTTCCAAACCATTGCAGGATCCTGGTCTTCCAGGCACGCAATCTTTTTGAGATTTTCCGGAGACCTATAATGCTCATTCGTTCCCAGGAAACCCTTGGTCTCTGGATTTGTATCAGTCCGGAGAGTTTTAACAACTGTGTCTATTACAGACACTAGCGGCGAAAAAATTCTAGTAAAATACGAAAAGGTTTGGGGAGGTTACAGATCCACAAAGGAGAATAATGAAAGTCGGGCCAGGGTGGGGAGAGACTTGAAAGTCAGAGGGAGACTTGGTGAGAGAGGGAGGTCTAAGGTGTAATGGGAGAATTTATGGTCAAGAAACACTTCACATGTATGAAACAACGGTGAAAAACACACTCGTGACAGCAAAGCCGAGCAAACCCACCCGGGCACTCGCCAACCACGCTCTCTCCCTTCCGAACCACAGTTTTCTCACTCGCTGTCCCAAAAGTCGCTGCAGATATCCGAACCTCGGTCGAGGCCGTGCCGCAGGCCCCAGCCCTACATTCTTGAATAATATGAGCCTGTTTTTTTCTTCCCACAACGGACAAGTGTCCTGTTGTAGCACTAGAGTATAAACAGAAAGGATGGAATCGGATACTCAAAGCCAACGCGAGGGTTTCAACAACCAAACACTTACCCATCCTCCGCCATCTTTCCGGCTCTACAGCTACTGCGCATGCACAGGAGGGAAAGAGAGGCCCGCTCTATGGCTCCTTGATCATAGAGATGCCGCTCTCGCTCACTCTGGATGACTCAGGCAGTCCTCGCTGTGAACTTCCGAGAATTGGTCTTGCTAGTCCTGAATCACCCACAAAAAATCCCAGTTTCCTTCGCAACCCTTCGAGGCTGTCTAGAATCTATGACATTCATCAAGAGCCAGCCCTTTTCAGCAAGGCTGCAGTGCCTGGAACCGGGTGCTAGGCTGTCAGCAGTGGAAACGCTTCCCACAATGCACCTGCACTTCCGTCGCCGACCCGGTGGAGGGGACACGCGCGATGGTTTTTTAGTCTGCACGGAGACTTGAGTTGAGAGACCGACTTGGTGCTCACACTCGGGTGGCGACTTTTTGTGGAGAATTTGGGGGAATAAAAAGGAGTCTGGGACGCTGAGCCTTTGCGCTTCCTACCTTTCTGCACCTCGGCTTCCTCATCAGGCTTTCCCCAGTAGCCGCTAGAGGGCCCTTTGAGATTTAGTGTTAGCACAGTGGCTGTGAAGTGGCCAACACAGATGTTACCGCCCGAAACTAGAAATACTTCATTTATCTCAAAACCTCTTGTATGCGTCTGCCACACGTCTAGCACAGTGCGTTTGCCTGTGCTATAGTCTATGACAATGCCATTATTTGACAGCACTTGGAGGCGTCACCACATTTACGATTTTTGCTTCTTGTTCCCTTAACTAGGCTGAGTGCTCTTTTCTTAGGTCCTGTGTCTCTTTTACACCACTTCACTACACGTGGGTCCCAACCTCCTATAACTCCATTTCCAAGGAAAGCGACGACTTCCTCTGGCCTTGGGCATCAAGCACACCGTGGCACACAGACCTACGTACAGGCAAAACATGAAATAAAGGATGCTGGGCATGTTAGCACACGCCTTTAATCTCAGCAATTAGGAGGCTGAGGCAGATGGATCTCTGTGAGTTCAAGGCCACCCTGTTCTACAAAGTAAGACCCTGTCTCAAAATTAAATGTGAAAGTCAAGCGACAACATGGTGTCACATATGGTGTCCTCAGGCTCACTCTCACCTTAAGTGGTTAGAACAAGGGGAATTTATGGTTATATAGTACAAAACCTGGGGCCTAACAAGATCCAGCCGCCCAAACAAAACAGGGAGGCTTGTGTAGGGAGGGCTTTTCTCTGGAGCTGGCTAAAATAAACTCAGGGTTAGGACACAGATAGTAAATTTCCTAGGTTAACATCCTGCATCAATAAACTGAAATGAGGGTAGGTGTAGGAATTAAAAACTTTTTTAAGGGTTAGAACGAGGGTTAACTGAGGTTACCATTTTCCCAAATTGGCTGCGGAAGAATTTAGGGCACCCAATCTCCTTATCAGGAAGGAACAAGAACCAAACAAGCTTAGACTGCCTTATCTCTGAAGGTCTCCAATGTGATCCACATGAAAGATCCATCTCCAGAACGGATGTCCTACCAAATGGGAAACAATTGCAGCTAGCTGGCTTCTGATGTTTATCTCAGAGAATGCAGTGGAGATTAGACTGTAGGAATCAAGGTTTTTGACTGAATAATTTCTCACTGAAAGTTTCACAGAAACATGGGGAAAACTGTGCTCAATAATTTATACACTGCTGAATCTTTTGGGGCGAGTCCTACTTAGAGAAAGAGAGTACTTCTGGCTTCACAAGAAATTTACTGTAAGAACAGCCATGATAGGAAAGGCTGCTCCCGGTGTCTAGTATCTGCTCCTCCAGCAGAAGGCCTTCACTCTGGTGGGTTGGTCTTCTGCTTATCAGCTGAAATCTCACTGCATACCTGGTGGACCACAGCAAATGATCATTCCCATTTCCTAACATAATTCCATTATTATTAAACTGCTCTCTCCCTCATCACAATTACACCAGTAGTCACCTCTCTGTACCCACTGTCTCTCTTAGAGTGTGGTCCTCCTTGTAATAGTCTGTCCTGTCCCTTTAAGAGACAAGCCACGCCCCTCCCCCCTCCACTGAGGCAAGCTGATCTTCAGCTTCCAGCCTGAGTCCCTTTCTTTTCTGTCTCCTCCCCCCCCCCCCCCACAAAGAGGCAGCTTTGGCCTCCTCTTCTCCCTTCTCCCCTTCCCTTCCACAACTCACTAAATACATATCCAACCTCATTCTGCGTGGCGTGCCTATCCATGTCTCTGTCTCTCACCCGCCACCGCTGGCTCCCTGCCTGGGACCAGCTGCCTTCAGAGACCTGCAGTATGGTCTTGGAAAAAAAAACAAAAAAACAAACCAAACGAACAAACAAACAAAGACACTCAGCCTTGTGGGAGTGAGCAACTACTAGATTCTTAGACTTTCCATTCACAGCTATCAGTGTTGGGTAGTTAGAGTGCAGCCTATAAGTCATTCCAATAAAGTCCCTTTACACACACACACACATACACACACACCACACACCCATACACCACACAGACGCCACACACACACCACACACACCTCACACATACCACACACATACACACACACACCACACACACCATACCCACACACCCACACACACCACAACACACACCCCACACATACACATCACACACACACACACCACACCACACACAGTTTCATGCCATAAGCTCTGTGACTCTAGAGAACCCCATACATTGCTCCTGTCATGGTGTCCCATCACAGCAATAATGACCCTAACTAAGACATCTACCAAAAGTGACAAGCGACTGTCAGGCACAGGCAAGAAAGAGATCAGCTGGGCACAGTGGTGCATACCTTTAATCCCAGCACTCAGGAGGCAAAAGCAGGCAGATCTCTATGAGTTCGAGGCCAGACTGGATGGCAGAGTGAGTTCCAGGGGAGCCAGGGTTACATAGACCCTGTCTTGAAGTGCGTGTGTGTGTGTGTGTGTGTGTGTGTGTGTGTGTGTGTGTGTGTTAGAGAGAGAAAGGGAGAGAGAGAAAACAGAAGATGAGCTTGGAGTCAGGGAAAAGGTTATCAATAATAGTTATTGATCTGGATACCATGGGGTAGTCAGGGGCCAAGTGATGCTTTAGCCATTAAAAATTAGCACTGCTTTTCTAGGGGACCTGAGCTCCATGCCCAGCATCTGTAGTAAGTGGTTCATAACTGCTTATGGCTACAGCTGACTGGACATCTGAAGCCCTCTTCTGGTCTCCACGGGAGGGAAGCACGTGAGAGGCAGTAGGTTTCTGAGGACAGAGGATAGAGAAGAGGAGAGGAAGCTGACAGTGGGTGACAAGTGAAGCTAAGAACAAAAGAGAAAACCCCAAACTGCTTCCAGATTATTTCAGATTAGTGGAACATTGGCTCTTTATTACAAACTGTCCTTCATACACTCCATTTTATACCCCAAATACAGGGCAAGGACAAACTGTCCTACTTAATGGGCAAAGAAACTGAGGCAGAGAGCAACTTGTACGACTGATTCTTTAAGGGGGTGTGGCCCTGGATGTCGTTGGATTCTGGTGTTCAAGGCTTCCTGCCTGCACAGTTGTTTGGTTCCCTGGTTCTTCAAAGCAATGTTTTCCCCAACTGATTCAAAATAACAGCAAAAAATTTTTAATTTATGTGTTTTTATCTGCATGTATATGTGTGTACCACACGTGTTCGATGCCTACAGTGGTCAGATTCCCTGGAATTGGAATTACAGATAGGTGTGAGCAGCCTTTTAGATGCTGGGAATTGAACCCTAGTACTCTGTAAGTGTTCACTCTTAACCCATGAACTATCACTCCAGCCCGAATGTGGTGTGGGAGGTCCTTCTGTTATGTGTTGATTTTATGGTTAAGGAAGAAAGAAAACTGGCTTGGCCTATAGCATGGGAGGAGGAAGACAGAGTAAAGAGATGCCATGGAGCCACCGCTGGAGATAGAAGGGCTAAAATTTGCTGGTAGGCCATGACCTCATGGTGGTATACAGATTAATAGAAATGGATTAAATTAAGATGTAAGAGTTAGCCAATAAGAAGCTAGAGCTAATGGGCCAAGCAGTGATTTAATTAATACTTAAGTAATTAATAATTAAGTGATTATTTCAGGTCTCAGATAGCCGGGCGGATGGGAAGAACAAGCAGCCTCCTTCCAACACTAATGATTACAATTTGTTTGCTGTTGTTGGTTATCAAGACAGGGTTTCTCTGTGTAGTTCTGGCCATCCTGGAACTCCCTTTGTAGACCAGGCTGGCTTTGAACTCACAGAGATATGCTGGCCTCTGCCTCCCAAGGACTGGGATTACCAGCTCTAACCAGACTTTCAATCCATTGCTATTACAGGATTACTGAACTTTAGCTGTGGAGCTACACACCTGCCACTCCCTATTATACCTTGACAGTGAAGATCAAGCCTGCCCCAATCAACAGGAAATAGTCTAATGATAGCACCACCCCCACCCTTTCCAATCCCTGTTTTTCAGTAATAAACCAAAGAGGAGGACAGTAAGAGCAGGAGGACAGTAAGAGCAGGTCCGCTCCCTTAGGAGCTCCAGCTGCCAGGGTCTCCCCACAGAGCAGTGCAAGGGACAAAACCGACGGCCCCAGCCCCTGCCCCAGCCCCTGCCCCAGCCCCTGCCCCAGCCCCTGAGACACAGGCCTCCAAGCTCCGTCCTACAGAGCAAGAAGCCCAAGCTCAGAACGTGAAAACCCATAATCCCTGCCCTAGACAGCTCCAACCTGGAAAACTTTGCTCCCAAGAAGTCCTACATAAAGCCTGCCTCCTGTCCAGTATTTGCTGTTTCCCTCCTAAGCAGAGGCAGCCACCCTCTTGTGTCTTTCCTATTAAATCTGTGTGGTTTGTTGTGTAGTGTGACTTTGTGGTATCTCCTGGCTCCCAACTGCCAGGATCCCTTTCCCCTCAGAGCTGCTCCAGAAGTGAGAGCTCCTTAACTCTCTCCTCTCCAGCTGAACAGAGAAACCCTACTTCTGTCTAGAAAACACAGAACTGAGGCATAGCCACACCCTGGAGCTTAGTGTTTGGTTCAAAGTGTCATCTCAGCGGGATGCTTGGTTGGAAGCGTTGTCACCCCAGCCTCTGATACCCATTTTGGAATGTTGGGTGGAAAGCTCCATTTCAAGCCCCCTCCCTTGCGAGTTACCTCAGTCTAGACTCTACCTCTGAGAAAGCGTGCCAAAAAGTGACCCCTCCCCAGAGAGGGTCAAGACCACTCCCACAGGCTATTTAAACTGCTCCCCCCCCCAGAAGGAACACATGGTCTTTCCAGTTCTCCTCTCCCCACCTCTCCATGTTTTCCCAGAGGGCCACCTAGGAACACTGGTATCCATTAAACCTGGGCTTTTTCTAATTCGGTTTGATTTGGTCTGATTTGGATTATTGCTTCTGCAGAGAGGTTTGTTGGGCTGGAAAAACTTTACATCCAGGTCCTACTCCCTACAGGACAACAGGTGCTACCTGAGCAAGGCTGTGCCAGGTGCCGGGGTCCCCAGCTGTAGAGGAAGGTTCCATCCCCAGTAGCTCACTGGCTGCTCTCTGCCTGAGAAAGTGCTGGGATGCCATTTTCTGACACGTGGCTCTCCTACCACAGACTGAAGCTTTCACTACCTCAACTGAAGCCCTGATTTGTCTCTGGGCATGCCCTAAGGGAATGCAGAGACCTTGGCCCTAACTGAGCAATCAGAAAAGCCTTCCTTTTTAAAATTTACTACCTTATTATTATAGGACACAGCCATGACAAGGTCAAGAGAGGCCTGGTTTCCATTTACCCTATGGCTGTACCTGGTTTTAAGAAAGACCATGCAGACACCACCGTCTGAGAAAATGCCTAACAGTACAAGGTTCAGCATGCACCCATCCCTTTTCACCAAGACAACCCTAGACAAATGTCAGCCAATCAGGGTCCTGAACCTAAGAAATTCTTTACCCCAACCTCTGCTGTTACAAAAACCCAACTCCAACTGCTTTTGGAGTTCTCTGATGGTGCCAATGTGCGGGACACATGGAGAGTCCAAGTTCGAACTTGAATAATAAAGGTTCTTTGCTTTTACATACAGGACTCTACTCGGTATATTTGTTGGTTTTGGGGGACTCCACAATCTGGCCATAACAATTATTTTGATGTTGTTTGTGTTGTGGTTGTTTTGTATGCATGTGTGCATCACTCATGTCCGCAGAGGCCCTGGGCCCGAATTGATTGACGTGAACAATACAGACGCTGGAGTTGACTCTGAGCCTGTGGAAAAGCAGCCGGGTTCTTAACCACTGGATAAGCTCTCAAAGTCCATACTATGTTTTCTCTTTCTCTCTCTTTCTCTACCCCCCACCCCTACCCCCCGTCTTTCTTTCTTTCTTCCTTTCTTTCTGAGATGGTTTCGCTGTATAGCCCTGGCTGTCTTGGAACTCTCTCTGTGGACCAGGTTTTCTTCAAACTCACAGAGATCCGCCTACCTCTGCCTCCTGAGTGCTAAGATTAAAGGTGTGCGCCACCACTGCCCAGCTTTCTTTCCTTTTTAAAATTTATTTATTTAGCATTCACTGTTCTGCCTGCATGTATGCTTGCTTGCCAGAAGATGGCACCAAATCTCACTATAGATAGTAGTGAGCTCCCATGTGGGAGCTGAGAATTGAACTCTGGACCTCTAGAAGAACAGTCTCTGAGCCATCTCTCCAGCACCCTGCTCCATATTATTTTCTTTAAAAATTATTTTAAGTTTATTATGAGTTTTTGCCTATGTGTATGTCTGTATAGCATGTTTGTCTGGTGTCCTTGGAGGCCAGAAGAGGGGTTTGGATGCCTTGGAATTGTAGTTCCAGGCAACTGTGAGTCACCATGTGGGTGCTGGGAGCAAACCCAGGTCCTCTGGAAGAACAGCCAGTGCTCTTATTTGTTGAGCCCTCTCTTTAGTCCTGTATTATTATTTTCTAAATATTTTGTAGTTGTTGTTATTGGCTTGAACTTGCTCTGTAGACCTGGCTGGTCTCAAACTCACAGAGATCCACCTGCCTCTGCCTCCTGAGTCCTGGGACTAAAGGCGTGAGCCACCACCGCCTGGCTTTAATGGCTTGTTTTTATTCATGTGTGTATGTTTGTATAGGGCCTGTGGAGGTCAGACCCGTGTCAACATGCTCTAACGGTTTGTTTTTATTTATTCATGTGTGTGTACATTTGTACAGTGCCTGTGGAGGTTAGACAACATAAGTCCCACAGCTGTAGTCATAAATGGGCGTGCACTACCCAACACAGGTGCTTGGAATTGAACTGGGGTCCTCTGGAAGAGCAGCCAGTGCTTTAAATTGCTGAGCGTCTCTCCAGCCTCTAGCCTTCCTTTCCAAAGCCTCATTTCTGGGGCGATGCCTGATGCAAAGGGGCTGACCAGGAGCCATGGTGTGACGCTGGGTACACACATACATTTGCCATGCATGCCAAACATGACCTCAGGGTATATTGTAAACTACACAGGTACGTGACCAACTTCACTCACCAAGTGTGTTTAATCTGTGCAGAAGAGACCAGCTGAGATCCTGTCCTCTCACCGAAGGCTTCTTCCATCATGTTAAACATATACAGAATTCCCACTGAACACTTACCCTCTTCTGGGAACAGGAGCCATTCCCAGTTGCAGCAAAATCACGACAATCACAGTTACACATTTTCCCAAATCTTTGGCTGTATTGCAATGGTTGTTTCATTTTGTGATCTCCAACTGAACATTTCCTAACCATGGATTAACAATATAGGTACTGACTGGTTTAACAGTATTTATCCAACATAACAAAATAAACTGCAATTTGTTATACTTTTTTTTTTACAAAACATTTTATAAATATTTTTACAAAATGTATACAAAGCAATTTCAAGTGAGACGTACTATACAAATGAAGGTATTTAAGCAAATAAAGCCCACACCACACTGACAGCGAGCGACCGTCCTCTGAGCCGGCCAGCCTGTGAGGCCTCCCTAACCTAACAGAGTTTACTAAGTCCTGCAGAGCTAAAGGATTTCCTTTTCGTAATTGCCAGTTCAAATTTCGCTTCATCTTTAGGCAGTACTTAAGGACACAGAAAATCAATGCGTAATAACAAATCCATACTTTGCCACAACAACAAACAGATTAAAAACAAAGGAAAGAAAAGGTGATTTTTGTTACTGAGCACGAGGACTCAACTGACTAATGAACCTGAACCACCAAATGCTGGCCACTGAGGCAGGTGCGTTCCTTCACTAGAGGGGGCTCGTACACGAGTTATGACCCACGTGGTGGAACCTAATCACAGGGTAAAACACATTCTATAATCTTCATCTGCCATTATCTTGAGTCTTTCCTCCGTGAAAGTGAACTTACATACAAGGACACAAAATTTACAAGTTTCATTTTGGTACGTTAGGCTTTCCACTATGGGACCAATGTGAGGGCTTAGAAGCCCTGTGATTTGACATAGAGGAAAGCTAGGGTTAGGGTAGAAAGGTTGGAGGAGGAAGGAAGAGGTAACAAATATACACGAGACTTTGCTTGTCTCAAGAATTCCACTGATTTGCAATAATTAATGTAATTCATTAGTAGCCATGTGCAGGCATCCAGGGGCCATCGTGAATTAGGCAACCATGAGGCTGTGAGAGGAGTCTGACATCAGAGGGATAAGGGCTGTTAATCCAGGGTGGCCCAAACAGAATCTAACTGGCAAACAACTCATCTTTCTAATGTGTTATAATACAGGAAGGAAGTCAGCAACTTGGACATTGGCACAAATCAGGAAAAAAGGTAATTCTAAGACAGCCCAGATTCTCTTATTCGATTGTCTGGGCCGCGGACTGGGAGAAGGACACTGCTCTGCTGGCTGTCTCACAGGGCTTCTTTCTGTGCGGACAGTGGGTGGAAAGGAACGTAGTCTGCTGTTGCTTGGTTTCTTTTGTTTTGTTTTTAAGACAGGGGTGACTTATGTAGCCCAAGCTGGCCTTGAACTCCTGACTCTCCTGGTTCAGCCACCTGACTGCTGGGATTACAGGTGTGTGCCAACATGCCTAGATTTTTGCTATGCTATTTGAAAAGAAAAAAATCGGAAGCCTTCCTTTCCATTGCAGGCCAATCTGGAAAAGAAATGCTCAACATGATGACTGTAGGGGCCACTCCATTCTGGGATCTAATGAAGTGGAAACCAATGGACGCATTTCTACAGCCAGGGGGATGAACAGAGGGAGCAAACCTTCACAAACACACAAACAGCCTCCAGATCCCAGAGGGTCAGACAGGTGGGCGGTGTGGCAGGAGAAGGTTGTGCAAACACACAGCACCATGACCTGGCTTTCTCAGCAATGGTTACCATGATGTGAAGAATGCAAGAAGTATCAGAAACACTATGCTCTGGGACAGGCCCACAAGAAGAGAAAACTGGGCACTATTCCCCAAAAAGAACATAAGAGGAAGGCTTGCTAACTCGAACATGGGCCACCCATGGGGGGGTCCCCCTCTTTCTGGTGGTGACATCTGGCTGTTGCCCTCCCTCGGTTTACTGTGTTGGGAATGATCAACGCCAGTGTTGACTACTGGTCTCAGAAACAGGAAGCACAAACAAGGCCAAAGTCCCCGCCACAGAGTTTAAACTGATAAAGGGAGCACTCACTGATAAAGTGATAGCACTCACTGCTGGGCTGTTTGCGAGGGTGAGGAGACAACGGTTAAACAAAACAGAATTCAGCAACAATCAAAAGCACAGGGTGCGTTGACTTCACCGATTATAAAATGTAAAATTCTTTCAAAAGTTGCACACTGACCCTGGCGGCTCCCGCACCTCCCTAGCCTGCTGTCCTTGAGCTGGTTCCCGGTGTTCCCTACTGAGCTTGGGTGAACTTTCAAGCTGTAGACCTGGGGCTAAGACAGAGCGTTCTCAGACAGAATTCAACATGGATACGCTAAAATTAAAAAAGAAAAAAAAGAGTTTTGCTTCTTCAGCAACAGCATGACGTAAACACTCGGCTGTTCAGGAGGGAAGGCAGGCCTACAGACGGTCTGCGTAGATGCTACGGATGTCTGGGCCAGGGCTGTGGGGTTCCAGGCAGAGCAACTGGCTACCCACTGCTCAGAGGGAACTGAGCCATGGGGAAAGTCATGCCGACTTCCCTTCACAAATACCCTTTCCCCCAAACAAAAACAAAACCACTAGTTTGGAGCTGCAGTGAGAATTCTGTAAAAAAGTAGCTTCTATAAGTCCTGTTTGATTTTTCTTTAATAAGTCTGTTCTTTTGAAATGACCTATGATTGTCAAAATTTTACCCAGGGTTAAGTGTACTGTGGTCTCATCGAGTGACAGCGCTAAAAACAAACAAACCACAAAACAAACGAACAACAATGGCCATGAACGCTTTCGGAACACTTGAAATGTGTGAGGCCTATTGGACTGCTTTCTAGAGAGAGAGATGGGCTGACTGAGGGTCTCCCTGCAGCCACGACGACGTGTATTGCTCTTCAAAAGAACAGGGTCGAGATTAGAAAGAATGACCTGTGATGGAGTCAGGCGATGTTTCCACTGGCTTTGCTGGGAGCGGATGTAACTGGTCCGGGGTCGGGGAGGGCGGCTGCTACTAACACTCAAGGATACTATTTACAGCTGCTTCTAAAATGGAGTCCGTTTCCACAACGCCTTCACTGTGGTCCGGCATGAACTTTTCCAGGCAGTTTTCTTGCGAAGCCATTGGAGAAAAGCTGGGGAAGTCAAGGTCCACGGCGCCGCTGGCTGCGGGGTCGCTCTGTGGCCGCCCCGCCTTCTTGAGCTCCAGAATGTTCTTAAAGGTTTTCTCTAGGCTCTTGGTGAGTTGGAGATCCGGCTGGGGCTCACCCGACCCTTTCATGATGTCTGTGTGTAAAACCTCATTCTTTGGGGAATTCCTCAGGGTTTTGTCCTGGAAGGAGTCGAGGCACGGCATCTCCAGGTGCGAGCTGGCCAGGATGCCCGGGTGCTTGCTCTCGGAGTCATGATCCGGCCTAGCCATAGTCTTGCGGTGGCCCTCGGGACCTGGAGAGCACCCGCTGGCATTGGCAGGGTCCCTCCGGCTGCCCTTGTCCTCAGGTACACCCCGGAATTGGCCTAAGCCCCCTTTGTCATATTTCAGTGTTCTACCGTGGCCTTCCAACTTTTTAGAAACGTTTCCCTCTGCAGAGACCACGATGTGGTTAGGCACTAGATGAAACTGGTCATGATTCGTTGCTTCTGCCACGCCTGGCTTGGCTCGGTCTCTGCTTTGGGCCCTGGGCGCCTGATGGAGCGAGCTGGTTTTGCTGCGATGCTGGTCACTCCGGTCAAGTGGTGTCTCAGGTACAGCCTCGGCAAGTTTGAAGGAACAGCAGAAATCGGCCTGAAAACCCTCTGGAAATGAGAGCAGAAAGAGATTAAATGGTCAGAGTGAGGACTAGCCCATGACAAATCCTCCTAATCAGGAGCAGAGGGCAGTCCCTCAATCCCGGCTAGACCCTGCCCACCCCCCCCCCCAGCACCCCACAGGATGACTTCCACAGAAACATGTAGAGACAATCTAATGAGGGGCATCTTCTCAAAGTAGCCAAGGCTGTGGGGCCAGCTTCCATGCAGGAAGCTTAACCTGGGTTTTGTGCATGCAAAGGAGGTACTCTATTTACCAAGAGAGCCACACGCCTATCCCCCATCTTTCTTTTGTTAACTGATTGTTTTTTTAATTTTTTAAAAAATATTTATTTTTTAAATCTGGAAAGATGGCTCACGTGTGGAGAAGTGTGTACTGCTCTTCCAGAGGACCTGGGTTCGTTTCTCAGCAGCTATCTCAGGGGGGGTCACACTGTTTCTGACTCCAAACCCAGAGAGAGCCCTGTGAGCTTGAGGCCAGCCTGGTCTATGCAGTGAGTTCCAGGACAGCCAGGGCTACACAGTGAGGCCTTGTCACTGTGTAAACACTGAGCAAACAGAAACAAGAACGAGGTGGTGAGGGGAGCTCAGGTTTGGGGAACTCTGGACTGCACGCAGGAGGTGGGACAGAGAAAATCCTCTGGGGGGCACTACAGCTTCTGGCTCGGGCCCCGGTGCCATGCTTCACTGATGGTTTCCTAACTGTGCCTTTCATTTCCTTACAGACGGAGAAGCCTCTGGTTTAATTTAGTTCTCAAAGACTAGAACAACAGGTTTTGAAGTTTAATAGGGGAAACCATTAAAAAAAAATTAACTGTTGGTTTTTCCTTCCCAGAATTCATAGTCTCTCCTGCACTCACCACAGGTTGGTTCACACAGACCTCCCAAAGGCCACGCTGCTCAGGGACTATTACACCCTGCCCCCTGCCCCCTGCCCCCTGCCGTTTCTTACCAGGATCCACGAGCGCCAGACGCTTGTCCCGAGACAGGGACGCTCTTTCCTCCTGGTTGAACATTCTGTCGATCATCACAGTCTCGGCAGAGGGGTTGATTCTCTGAGGGGGAGAGAGCCAGTCACTTTGGAGGCTTTTATCAAGGGAAAGTGACCACTGTGTTTGAACACTAAATGAAGCAACAAGAAGTGAGTTTGGCATCTAGATACTCTAGAGCTCCACCGTCACACATGTGCCATGCACGAGAAGCTATTATATTTGCTGCTGTTTTAAGACAAGGTCCCATGTAGCCTAGGCTAGCCTCAAACTTGGGGCGAACATAATGTTTCAGCTCTCCCCCCCAAGACAGGGTTTCTCTGTGTAGCCCTGGCTGTCCTGGAACTAGTTCTTGTAGATCAGGCTGGCCTTGAACTCACAGAGATCCGCCAGCCTCCCAAGTGCTGGAACTAAAGGAGTGCGCCACCACTGCCTGGCTCTGCCTCAGTTTTCTACCTGCTGGGATTATAGTCATGAGCCACTCCCAGGCGCAAGTAGCCCCTTCTCATATGATAGAATTGGTATCTATCTATCTATCTATCTATCTATCTATCTATCTATCTATCTATCTATCTATCTCAGTTTTTTGAGACAGGGTTCTCTGTGTAGTCCTGGCTCCCCAGGGCTGAGATTAAAGGTGTGCGCCACCCCTCCCACCTGGCTAGACCTTGGTTTAGAGCTAGGGTTTCACTTTGTAAGCTTGGCTGGCCTCAAGCTCACAGAGATCTATCTGCCTCTGCCTTTCTCTCTCTCTCTGTCTCTGTCTCTCTCTGTCTCTTTGTCTCTCTCTCTCTCTCTCTCTATCAGAAATGGTTGTCAGTGGCTTCTGCCACTGTTGCCCTCAGTGATAGCTAACTGGGAAGTTGTCCTCCAACCTCACACATCCTTGCTTTATTTTATTTATTTATTTATTTATTTAAATTTATTTTTGGTTTTTCAAGAATTTTACAGGGTTTCTCTGTAGCTTTGGAGCCTGTCCTGGAACTAGCTCTTGTTGACCAGGTTGGCCTTGAACTCACAGAGATGCGCCTGTCTCTGCCTCCTAAGTGCTGGGATTAAAGGGTGAGCCACACCGCCCAGCTCACTTCCCTGCTTTATAAACTACATTCTAGGTGTGGAAGTCCCCAACCCTCTCTCTGCGCCTTGGCCTGGCAGACCCCCTCAAGCAGCCATGCTGGGAGCACACTTTTACCATGGCGTCTTCTAGGAGCAGGAATCTGTATTTGTTCAGCATCGCGTGGGTCCTTTTGAGGAGCTGAGTGGCAACTTCTTCAAATTCATTGTCCACTTTAAAAAAGAAAAATTGAAAAGAGAAAAAAATGGTAAGAGAGACTGGTTTGTTTCCTGTGGCGGCATGGACTCAGTCCCACAGCAAGGACGTGCTACAGATATCCCCTTGGATTAGCCTTCTCTATTTACGCATCCTGTACTGTGCGGTAAGGAATTCAGGCTAACACAGTCCTTGGAAACCAACAGTGTATTATCACTGCTCGAAGAAGCCCAGGAAGGAAGGGCACTGGACAGAGCCGATGAGCTGGTTCCCTCAGCATGGTGGACAGAACGATGGACAAAGTCCATCTGTCTGGCTGGGAAGACAAAAATCAGTCCATGACCCCTTGGAGGTCATGATCTGTGGCTCTGGGTTTTGACTTTTAGTCTCAAGAAATGTCCCACTTTCTAATTCCTTCTTCCTCAGAATCTTCACAGCTCTTTACCGCTGACTCAGGAAGCTACTCATCAGACCTCCCTGGAAGCCCCAGTGGGTCTGGAGACAGAATCTTACTCTGAGGTCAGAAGCCCTGGATCCAGACCAGTGGCAGTGGAGGAAGATGATGTCATGAAGGGCTTGATAGGGGGAGGGAAAGTGGGGTGGCACCCAATCCCTGCCATTGGATTTAGACAACAGGTACAGGCCAGAGTGAGTGGGGTTCTTGGGTTGGAGAAGGGGTCCTGTCTCCAATCTTGTCAATTTCCTGAAATCCATACAATGACTGAAGTAACTAATTCTTGGACCTGGTACAACAGCAAGAGTCAAGTTCATGTGCACTGCCAAGTACCTGGAAAAAGCCATCCCATTTACAGCCAGCAGCCTCACTGCACGCCCTCTACCCATGGGCTGGAGCACTGAGTACACAGCAAGCAAGGTACACCGTGGTAAGAGTGTCACCGGGCTACCGACAGGGTGCTGTGGGTGGGCAGCGGCGGCAGCTCACCTTTCCTCAGGTCTTCCTCCGTGGGCATGGAGCCCTGGCACACGTGGTAGGACAGCAGTCTCTGCACTGTGTCACTTAGTGATTGGAACTGGCTTTTGTCAGGTGTCACGGCATGGGCTTGGTCCCTCTGCAACTGTTGGAGGATGCTTTCAGAGGGAGACAGCGAGTTCAGGTAAGGACACATCAGGAGAGCATCAGTCAAACCGTTTATTAGCAACGCTACTTCTTTTCTTTCCTTCCTTCTTTCTTATTTTCTTTTCCCTTCTTTTTTTTTTCTTCTGAGTCAGGGTTTCTCTGTGTAACAGCCCTAGCTGTTTTGGAACTAGTTCTTGTAGACCAAGCTGGCCTCTAACTCACAGAGATCCACCTGCCTCTGCCTCCCGAGTGCTGGGACTAAAGGCGTGTGCCACCACCGGCTGGCAGCAATGCTATTTCTACAGTACAATGGCTCTATGTTTTCCACACTTGTATCCTGTACACTATTTCTATGACCCTAACCTCAGAAATACAACGTGTCCACCAGGATCATTCTCATGATTGCAGAACAAGCACTTTGACAACTAAGCCATCTCCCCGGCTCTCACTGTGAGGACCAGGCTGGTCTGGAGCTCACAGAAACCCAGAGATCTACTTGTCTCTACCTCCCACATGCTGGGATTAAAGGTGTGAGTCATTCAAAGCCCATTTTAGAAAGGCTAACAAACTCACCATTATAGTGGGTGTGAGGGTGTATTTAGAGAAAACAAGGGACCCTAAGATACCCTGAGAAAAACCAAAAATTTTTCCTTTTGAAGCGTAACTTACAAAGCTCCTTTAGTCAGCTGCTTGGCGGCAGGCCTTTTCTGTCCCGAATGACCGTCCACCTAATAGTAAACCACAGGAAAAGTCACAAAACAGCTAGCGATTAAGGCTACTGTGCTCCAAGTGCTTCCCGTTATCTATCAACAAATAAGACTTTGAAACGTGTCCTGCTGAAAACCCAAACAAGCCAGCATGGCCAGCTTCCTTGTAGCAAGAGCACTAGGGCTAAGTCTATAGGAAGCGGCATAGCAGCTTCCAGCAGCTTTGGGGAAGGAACCTTAGAGAGCTAGGCACAAAATAGCTTCCCTTCCTTCATGAGACCAGTAGTTTGAAATGTCTCGAGATTTACACATAGAAGGTGAGTCAAAAGACCAGGGAAATGGCTGTTTCACGCATTCATGATTGGTCCTCATATAAACAGAACAAAACAAATCTCCATTGTTCACCATGAACAGACCCACTTTGCTTGTTTTTTGAGTCTTGCTATGTACCCGGCTGCCCTGGAACTCATTATGTAGACCAGGCTGGGCATAGATTTGTGGGGACAGAACCACTTCTGACAAGTCTGTTGTGATTTCCCCTCTGTGCAGTGTTGGGGATTGAGCCCTGGCCCTTGTGCAAATGCTAGCTACTGAGTCACGTCCCTGTGAGGGTCACTCTCGGCTGTCAACTGGAGAGGATCTAACACCCCCCGGACAGAAACCTCTCAGCACATGTGAGGGAGTGAGGAGACTGGGCTGAGGTGTGAGGGCAGGCACTGTCCCGTGGCCAGGGGTTCTGGACTGAATGAGGAGGATGGGAGCCGAGCACGAGCAATCGCTGTTTCCCGACTGCAGCTACAACTCCTCCTTCACACTCTGCTGCGATGACGTCCTTCCCCAAGGGACTGTACTCTCAACCCCCTTCCTCCCTTAAGTTGCCCTGTCAAGTATTTTGTCCCATAAATGACAAAAGAACTACAATCCCAGCCCCATGAGTGCAGCTTTTTAAGTGTCTAGCATATGCTGGCTGCTGGAGTGGGGGGAGGGGCACGCAGCACTAACTGAAGATCAATCCCAGGGCCTTGCACACACTAGGCAAGTGCTCCACAACACTCCAGTGCCTTGACTATGGTAGATTCATGAGGCACCAGGAACATGTCAGGAACAGATAAGAAAGATGCATCCTGGAAACATGAATGTGGCCTCTTGGGAAGGCCTTCAGCGTGGTGTTGCGAGCACTTGGAGACTAGCTGTGTGCACAAGTGTCTCTGGAGACCATACACTCATTCCTTTAAAGCCATGAGGGCGCGCAAACACGTAGACAGTCGCCTACCTGCACAGCTGTCTGGCTGGGAGATGATCCAACCGAGTTCTCCTGCTGTGGCTGTGCAGTCCCCAAGGATGCTGGCATAACTTTGCTTCCAGGATCCTGTCCTATTAGAATGAATGCAGAGGACAGTCAGGTCCAGCAGGTGCATAAAAGGGGCTTCTTTCTTCTGTTCTTATTTTGAGACAAGGTCTCACTATGTAGCCCTGGCTGACCTGAAACTTGCTAAGTAGACCAGACTGGTCTTGACTTTACAGTGATTATCCTGCTTCTGCCTCCAGAGTGCTGGGATTAGAGGTGAGGACCACCACACCCAGCCTGAAAGGGATTTCTTGGTAAAACCTGTGGGGAGGAAGGGAGCAGGACACTCTGATCAATTAACCATGGAGGCAGAGATAGGTGCTATTCAACTCTGAGTAGGAATCAATAGAGCAACTTAATCTACGAGAATAAACAGAACTGCAAATGCATATGTAGTTTCCAGTCGTCTGTGGTCTGAGACCTCAGCCTGCAGTCCGTACGTCAGAACTCCAAACTACACCTGCAGGAAGGAGGCCCAGAGGGGACTCAGAAGGATGCTCGAGTTCCCATATTTGATTATGCACTCAGCTGGCAAAAACAGTTACTATGCGCACAGCTGCGGGCAAAAGGCTGCTTTGCCTTAGCACGAGAGGAGTTGAGCAATTACTGTTAAGCACCGTAAGACAGGATGCAACCTACAGGTCTCCAGTTTGGGGGGTGGGGCTTCTGAACACGCATGCACATAGCAACATGCTAATGACAAGGTTCTGTGTGCCTTGCTCATCAAAACCAGAACTCTTCCTTCTCAGAAGCGCCCTTTGCTTTGGGTGGGAGCAGACAGTGGAAGGGGATGACAGAGCAAATTCCAGCTCAGGGAGACTCAGGAAGAAAGATTCTGTGAAGACAGAGGGAGGAGAGCAGTTCATGTTTCAGGCATTGGGAGGATGGGGCAGACTCCAGTAAACTTTTGCAAAGGCTCCTGACCTGGCAGTGCTGTGCTCAAGAGCCCAGGGATCTGCGATTGCCTCAGGCCATCTGTGGTCTTGGACGTGGGAATGGGGGAGGTCTGGTTCAAACACTTTTTCTGAGCCTGTAGACCAAAGAACCAAGAAAAATGTTAATTTCACTGTTAAAAGTAGAAAGAAGTTGCTTCTTTCTTTAGATTTATTCAGTGTGTAAGAGTGTTTTGCTGTGGGTATGTGTTGTGTATCACATGTGTACCCAGTGACCAAAGAGGCCAGAAGACATCCGACCCTTTGGACTGGAGTTATGGATGATTGTGAGCCACCATGTAGAGGTTGTGAACTGAACCTGGGGCCTTTGCAAGAGCAACAAGTGCTTTTAACTGTCGAGCCATCTTTCCCGTACCAATAGATTACTTTGAAATGCCAAACAAGCAATTTTAGGTACTGAATGCCTTTAATCTGAGTAAGAGGCAGAGGCAGGTGGAAATCTGTGAGTTTCGGGACAGTCAGGCCTTCATGGAAACACACTGTCTCAAAAACATAAAACAAGTGCTAGACAATATTCATTTTTAAAACAGATTTGTTTGTTTTTAGATTATGTGTATGTATGTTAATATATGTAAGTACATGAACCTGCAGAGGTTGGATGGGTGTCAGATGCCTCGGATGAAGTTACAGGGAGTGCCAGTTACATGCTGCTTCGGGGAACCCAACTCAGGTCAACCAAATTTCTTTTTTTCCTCTCTCTCTCTCTCTCTCTCTCTCTCTCTCTCTCTCTCTCTCTCTCTCTCTCTTTCTTTTTCCTTTGCTTTTTTGAGACAGGGTTTCTCTATAGCTTTGGAGCCTGTCCTGGAGCTAATTCTTGTAGACCAGGCTGGCCTCGAACTCACAGAGATCTGCCTGCCTCTGCCTCCCGAGTGCTGTGATTAAAGGCGTGTACCACCACAGCCTGGCCTCAAACAAATTTCTTTCTTTCTCTCTCTTTTTTTTTAAGATTGATTTATTTATTATGTATTTAGTGTTCTGCCTCCATGTATCCCTGAAGGCCAGAAGAGGGCACCAAATCTCATTACAGATGGTTGTGAGCACATGTGGTTGCTGGGAATTGAACTCAGGACCTTTGGAAGAGCAGGCAAAGCTCTTAACTGCTGAGCCCCATCAACCAAATTTCTTAATGTCTGCTTGGTGTTACTGTCAGGTTAACTATTACAGAAAGAACACTCTAAAAACATTCTTCTACCACAATGGGAGAGTTTCGGAGTATATCTAGAATCTATAAGCTCATGGAATATTTTTTTTCTCTCTTTCTCTCTCTCCCTCTTTGGTGGGGGGTAGGGTTTCACTATGCAGCCCTGGCTGACCTGACACTCACTATGTAGATCAGGCTGGCTGGGATGTCACAGAGATCTGTCTGTTTCTGCCTGGAGAGTGGGATTAAATGCATGCACTACCACACATGCCAATTGTTTATTCTAAAACAAAAACCATGATGCTCCCAGTATTTTAAAGGACTAAATCAATGCATTAACCCATTTCAAGCATTCTGACATCCTGTCCTCACAAGCCATACAGAGGAGGGAGAGCACTTGCTTCATCTTAGCTACAATGGACCAACCCTGCTTTACCTCACGAGCAGGAAATGAATGAGAAATGATATTTCTTCTTTTTCTTTCTTTCTTTTTTCTTTTTTGGTTTTTCAAAACACAATTTCTCTGTGTAGTCCTGGAACTCACTCTGCAGACCAACTCACTCTGTAGACCAGGATGGCCCCAAGAGGCACTCAGCTGGGAAATTTTCCTAGAACTGAATCTGTAGACTGGCCTCAAACTCAGAGATCTGACTGCCCCTGCCCGAGTGCAGATTAAAGGCATGCGCCACCATGCCCAGCCCAGGACGTGATTCTTATTAGCAATTCCTGGGTGGGGTCTGTACACAGCCCAAACACCAGGTCTGACCCAATGCCTATCAACATACACTTTCTTTTCTGTGTAGAGTGTGTACTGCTCTTAGGCTTGCCTTCTGGTGAAGCCATACTTTGTACAATGTTAGCTTTAGGTGACAAGATATTTAAATTCTGTAAATTGAACTTAACACTAGCCTGAATAAAGCAGAATAACAAAAATGAATCTAATCTTTAAACTGTGTCTCTCTCCCTCTATTTCTTTCTTTCTCCTGTGAATGTGCTCTAGAGCCCAGGCCCCTGCACTCTTGATCCTCCCGCCTCACCTTTACAAGTGGCTGGGATTACAGGTATGTGCTACCCAGCCCGGTTTTCTTTTCTTGGCCGTACTGACTTGAGCCCAGAGTTTCACACATGCTGGGCAAGGGCTACACCACCGAGCTACACTCCCACCCTTTGTAATCTTCTAACTATCAGGGTGGCACAGACTGCATCCCTTGCTCTTGGGATTACAACACTTGCTTTGACTGTGGTGCAGAGATGGGATAGCATGGGCCAGGAGACATTTATTTCTGGTTTTCTTTCCTTTCCTTTTTTTTTGGTTTTGCAAGATAGGGTTTCTCTGTAGCTATGGAGCCAGTTCTGGAACTCACTCTAGACCAGGCTGGCCTCAAACTCACAGAGATCCGCCTGCCTCTGGGATTAAAGGTTTGTACCACCACCACCTAGCTTATTTTCGGTTTTCTAAGAGAGGGTCTATTATGTAGGTCTATCTTGGAATTCACTAAGTAGACCAGGTTGGCCTTGAACTCAGAGATCTGCCTGCCTCTACCTCCTTAGTCCTGGGATTAAAGGTGTGCATCACCACAATTGCCTATTTTCTATTATTTTTAAATTTATGTGTATGTGCACACATGCCTCTTCTCTCCTACACACTTGCATGCGTGTGAACAGTCACAAACACACACACACGTGCACACACACACACACACACACACACACACACAAAGGTTGGTCTGCTCCATGTGAGTTTAATCCCTGTGGAGGCCTGAAGGGTGCCGACTATTGTGGAGCCGAGCTCTCTGATGTGGCTGTGGTGGCTGCGGCCCAGCCCCAGCCTGGCTCCTGCGTAGACTCCACTGCGCTTTCGTGACAGTTCTATTTCACTTCGTGTCATTTGTCTGACAGCCAGGAGAGATCCTAGGTCCTGTCTAGTCAGTATGGTAGGAGATGAAGCTGGGGGATGCCATTTTTAAAAATTTTTATAAAAACAAAGTTTGCTCCAAGCTGTAAGGATGACCTCATCTGCTGCGTACGCCCTCATAAACATGATGCTCACCTCAGCACCACTCTTCTCCCTTCTGTTTCTCTCCAAGTTTTTTGAGATTTAAATACAACTGCAACCCTCCCTCCTCCCTCCAGTCCCTCTCATGCAGCTGCCTCTTTGTTCTCAAATTCACAGCCTCTTTGGCTTAAGTCGTTCACTCTCTGCTTCAGGCCTAGGTCTCTCAGCCGGGTTGCCACGCCTGTCTGTGTCAGGCCTCCCGGCCATGATGGCCTCTCACTCTCCCTCCTATAATCTGCCTTAGTCGTAGTATTTTATCTCCGCTGCAGACAGTGACTAACATTCAGCCTGCTCAAGTGGGACTAGGCATTTAAAACTGTGTGGTTTGAATGAGAACAGTCCCCATAGGCTCAGGGATTATGTGGGAGGTGTGGCCTTGCTGGAGTTAGTGCATTAAACCAGCAGAGCCTTCTAGAAGAGCCTGGTCTACAGGACACAAGTACTGTGTGGAGAGACCCTGCCTTGAGAAACTAAAAACTTAAACAACAAAACAAAACAAACAAACAAAGGAAAAAACACCAAAAAACTATTTACTTATACCATATATGTATATGTCAGTGTGCTTTGTGTATGCATTGTGAGCATGCAGTGTGCACGCCTGTTCACATACTCAGCAGCCAGAAGAGGGCATCAGGTGTCCTTTCTATCATCTCTGTCTGTTGCCTCAAAGCTAGAGTTTTCTAGGCTACAAGGGAGCAATCCCCTTTAACGTCACAGCATGTGACAGACACTGGACTTGTTACTTGGGTACTAAGATTCCAAATCCAGTTCTCAGTTTTATATAGCAAGTGCTCTTAACCACTGATCCATCTCTCCTCTGTTCTGTTTTCTTCAGAGGAGGTCATATTTTATAGCCTAGGCTATCCTTGAATTCACAGCAGACCCCTGCCTCAGTCTTCCAAGTGCTGGGATTACAGCCATGACCGACTACACCCGGCTCTTAGTCTATTGCAGGTGACTCCCTGCACATTTGGCTTTCTCACATAGCCAACTTGGTTCTACAGCCATAACCCATGGTTAACCTTGAACTCCGATCTGGTGTCTACCTGTCAACTCCCAAATGCCTGGACCACTTACAGGTGTGTGTGCATGCCTGGCCTATGACACTGACTTTCTTGTTTGTTTTTGAGACAGAATCTTACTATGTAGCTCTGGTTGTTCTGGAACTCACTATGTAGAGCAGGCTGGCCTCAAACTCACCAATATCTGATTGTCACTGCCTGTGTATTGCTGGGAACGAAGGCGTGTGTAGAACGCCCAGCAACAAGACTCTCTTTTTATTTTTATATTTAGGATTTATTTTTTTAATTTGGTTTTTCAAGACAAGGTTTTTCTGTGTTGCTTTGCATAGCCTGTCATGGAACTTGCTCTGTAGACCAGGCTGACCTTGAACTTACAGAGACTCTCTCACCTCCCCGACTTGCCCCCCCCTGCTTTGTTTTGTTTTTGAGACAGGCTCTCCTGTAGCCCTGGCTGGCTTGGAACTCCCAGAGATCCTCCTGCCTCAGCCTCCCAAGTGCTGAGATTTAAGGCAAACCGGGACTGAAGAGATGGCTCAGAGGTTAAGAGCACTGTCTGCTATTCCAGAGATCTTGAGTTCAACTCTGAGAAACCACATGGTGGCTCACAACCATTTGTAATCTGAGATCTGGTGCCCTCTTCTGGCCTTCAGGCATACATACAGAAGAAACACGGTATACATAATAAATAAGAAAAAAAACCCAAAATAAATAAATAAAGGCACACACTTGGCACAACAACATGGCTCTTAACATGCCATCTAAGACCCATAGGACACACACCACACACCTTTCCCACCAACATCCTCCTCCTAGCACCTAGACCTGCTTTCCATCCCCCATGGTACACGCTTTCTTCTCTCCCAGGCTTTTCATATCTCCTTTCTGGAACATTCTCCACTTGGACCCTCTGTCTTGTCACCCCTTCCTTCCTTTAGATTGGCAGCCAGTGAGATGGCTTAGCGGGTGAGGTTCCTGCTGCCAAGCCTGAGTACAACCCACGGAGGAAGAGAACCAACTCCTGGAAGCTGCCAGCTGCCCTCCTCCGACCTGCATGCTTATCACACACACACACACACACACACACACACACACACACACGTTTTTGAAACAGTGTATGTGAACACTGACTTCTCTGGGTTCCTGCAACAGGGTTTTATGCTCCAGGGACTGTTGTGTGACAATACTCAGTGCTGAGTGTTGATTGAAGTAAACACCTCACACAGACTGGGGCTACACACTAGGTGCTCAGTACAGATGGAAAAGACACACAAAGACATCAGGGAGGAAAGCAAGGAGCCTGTGAGCTTCTAGGCATTTGGACGGGAGCCTGAAGACGCGAGCGACTGAAGCAGGGTGGAAAAGGGCAGGCTGCGGATATCACCAGCGTAGGTTCAAAAGTACCGTGGGGGACTGGAGACCCCAGTGCAGGCCAGTGCTTCCTCCTAGGAGTGGAAAGCTCTCAGAGGACCTGGCTCAGGTCACCGGGCCAATGTTTTAGGATTGGTGTTCTGGAAGCGTGCTGTGAAGGAGGGGCTAAAGGCACATCAATCATTCTGATGGGGAACCGGTGTCTAATGAGGTGACATTAGGGCTGTAATGGGCTGTGAGCATTGGCTAGCCCTGTGCCCTTCTCCCTGAGCTGCACTTCACAGTCACTTGGGAGTTTCTGGAGAACACTGGTGTCCAAGGTCCTTGCTCCAGGCTGTTTAGATCAGACTTTATGGGGTCCAGGCATCAACAATTTTAGGAGCTCCCTAGATGGCCCGATTGTGTAGCTAAGTTCCTCATTTTTCAGACAAGAAAACTAAAGACAGACTGAGACCACAAGCCACTCGCTGACAGGGCCCAGGCAAGGATGACTCAGCTGGGCTTCCTCACCCAACTCCGCTTTCCTGGAGAAGGCTCCCTACAGCCTGCCGCGGTGTATGAATACGGAAAAGGAGGAAGGAAAGTACAGTGCCCCGGCACTGTCCTGGTTCCTGTCACTATCTTCAGCATTCATGGAGTGAATGCATGAGACATTGTCAAAGAAGAATTTAAAGCTGAGTATGGTGGTATACTTTTTAGCATTGGGAAAGCAGAGGCAGGGGGATTTCTGTGACTTTGAGGCCAGCCAGAGGTACATAGTGAGAGACCCTGTCTCAAAAAAAAAAATTATTTTTTGTTTAGAAACTTTTTCAAGACAGAGTTTCTCTGTATGTAGACCAGGCTGGTTTCAAATTCATAGAGAGCTGCCTGCCTCTGCCTCCTGAGTGCTGGGATTAAAGGTGTGCACCACCACTGCCCAGATAAAAATGTTTTTTTTTTAATAGGATTTGGTGACTTATTGAAAGTATGGGAGAATAAAGCAAGGTCATGGCGCTGGCTATCTGCAGACACAGTAAGGCAGGAGAGGGTAGGGGACCTCAATAGATACATCAGCTTGCTCACCCTGCATCCTCATAGACAAGACCACACGGGGGCATGCTGGCTTGTGGTTCTCAAGGAATTTTAAACCTACTACTAAATCTTTTGGAGCACCAAGGAGATTTAGACCTATCATAGTTTTATCTGACAAGCAAAAGTCTCATAAAAGTCATCTGTTTAATCACTGACTTCATTTTTGATCCATTCACAAGACAGTGTAAAGCTTCGGAGTTACTCTTGGCTTAAGCCTTCAGTTCACAGAGCTCCATGAAGGAGACCTGGGTCTCAGTTTGAGGCCAGGCATTTTCAACCATGCCTGCAAAGGAAGAAGTGCTCAGATGGTAACCTGTCAGGAGCAGAGGACCCAGCTTTAACTGGCTCCACACAAACAAACTTAGGACAACTTGAGAATCAAAAAGAAGGAAAACAGGCTGGAGAGATAACTCAGGTTAAGAGCACTGACTGCTCTTCCAGAGGTCCTGAGTTCAATTCCCAGCAACCACATAGTGACACAACCATTTATATCAAGATGGAGGCGCACTCTTCTGGTGTGTGTGTGTGTGTGTGTGTGCGCGCGTGTGTGTGTGGTGTATTGTATATATAATAAATCTTTAAGAGAAAAAGGAAAGCACGCTAAGTACGAAAAAACAACCAGACTGAAGATGCACACTAGACTGCAGATTAGCTTCAAAAGAGCAAGGTGGGGTGTGTGTGTGTGTGTGTGTGTGTGTGTGTGCAGTTGTCAAGTGGGTGAGATCCTGATGAGCGAACAGGAGAGGCAGCCATGAGGTTACTGGGCCACAGCCAATAGCTAGCTGACTGAAGAGTCAGGCTCATTACAATATTTTATCTACTTTGTTCAAGGATTTGCTTTATTTTCTTTTTTTCACACTTGTGGAGGGACGAGGATCACATGCCACAGTGCACATGTGGAGATCAGAGGACAACCCATGGGATTGGGTTCTCTTTCTATTGCATGAGGTCCAGAGATTGAGTTTAGCCTGGTGACAAGCAACTTTACCTACTGAGCCATCTTGCAGATCCTTAAGGTTTTTATAAAATGTTGATGACTATCATTATTATTATTATTGTCTTGTTTTTTGAGACAGGATTTCTCTGAAGCTTTGGAGCCTGTCTTGGAACTAGCTCTGTAGACCAGGCTGGCCTTGAACTCATATAGATCTGCCTCTACCTTCTAAGTGCTGGAATTAATGGTGTGTGCCACCACCGCCTGGCAATTTTTACTATTTTTAATTATGTATATATGTGTGTCTGTGTGCATGTCAGTGCAGGTGCCCACATAGGCCAGAAGTGCCAGAGCTCCCTGGAGCTGGAGTCAGAGACAGTTGTGAGTTGTCCCATGTGAGTGCTGGGAACTGAACTCAGTTCCTCTGCAAAAGCAGCAAGAGTGTCGGGTGGTGGTGGTGCACCCTTTAGTCCCAGCATACAGGAGGCAGAGGCAGGTGAATCTCTGTGAGTTCCAGGCCAGCCTGGTCTACAAGAGCAAGTTCCAGGGCATCTAGGGCTGTTACACAGAGAAACCCTGTCTTGCAAATAATGTTTTCTGATTGAATTTTGAGTGAAAACTATTATAAATGGCATTAATATCTTGACTCAAGGAAATCTGACATCATGTACTGTTAGCATTGAGTTTCTTGTTTGTGGCAGGGACAACACAGAACGGGAGACTGCTGAAGAAGTGACAGGTAAACAGTCACAATGTTTTTATCAAGATGGTTCAGAAGAAAAACTGTGTTTGTATTTGCATGTGTGCACACCACACAGGCACACGGACACAGTACTCTAAACAAACACTACAGACAGAGGCTACGGGGGCACCAGGTGAACGGCTTGCTGCAGCCTTCCAGCTTCTGTGGCTCTCGAGTCTCCCCATTAAGGAGAGTGGGAGTGAGGCTCGAAGCCCAGGAAGTCGGCTCCACCTGTGGCAAGTGGCGGCTGGAGAGGAGGGAGGAAAGGATCTCCCTGTTCTAGGTAAGTGCCTGCGACCAAGCTACTTACAGTACAACGCCGAGAAAGTCAGTCCTCTCGAATGTTAACTGTGTGTGCACATGTGTGTGAGTGTGCACGTGTAAATGTGTAGAGACAAGAGGACACCTTTGCAGAGTGGGCCCTTTCCAGGTTGCCGGGCTTGCTCAGTAAGTATTTAACTGCTGAGCTCTCACTGCCCATAATATTAACCATTTATATCATTAAAATGTTGGATTATGGGGCTGGAGAGAGGCTCAGCAGTTAAGAGCACTTACTGCTTTTGAAGAGGACCTGGGTTCAGTTCTGAGCATCCACCCTGGCTGGCTCACAACTGTCTTGATTCCATCTTTAGGGGAACCAATACCTCCTCTTCCTCAGGTACTGGTACTCATGTGCCCACACAGACTCAAGCATGCACAAAATTAAAATAAGAATAAATCTTTAAAAAATACTTGTAAAATTTAAATTTTCACTAATATAAGCACTACAGGCTTGAATAATAATATTTTGGTTCATTATAACTGTCCAGGATTTCCACAGGAAATTACAGTGCATTTATAAAGTAGGAGTCACTCTTTGGTGTGGGGAAATTGTCTGCATTCTGTCAATCATGTTTTAAATAAATGCTGATTTGACAGGCAGGAAATATAGGTGGGTCAACAAGATGGAAGTAGAGGTGGGGCAATGAGAACAGGAGTATTCTGGGAAGCAGGAAGCTCCCTTCACAATCCTGCCCAGATCACCGAAGAAGCAAGATGTGAGCTGCCCCACTGAGAAAGGTACCGAGCCATATGGCTAACATAGATAAGAATAATGGGTTAATATAAGCTACAAGAGCTAATGGGTCAATCAGTTTTATAACTTATGGAGATTTCTGTGTGATTTTCTTTGGGGCTTGCCAGCTGTGGGGAACTGGGCAGGACATAAACCCCAACAAGCAGGCCCCTTCATGCTACAACTCTTGGTTCTGCACATAAAACTGGCAGGTGACCTACATATTACCCTGTTGCATGCTGCCTCCAAAGCTACGTCCTTATTCCTTCCTCCAGATGGAGTTCCTGAAAACTGATGGCAGGAACAGCCTGGGAATCACACCAATGACCTACTTTCCTGATCTTCCTGCATTAAAAAGTCACAACAAACTATTATGGCCAGGCAGTGGTGCCGCACACCTTTAATCCCAGCACTCAGAGCAGAGGCAGGTGGAGGTCTGTGAGTCTGAGGCCAGTCTGGTCTACAGAGTTCCACGACAACCAGGACTGTTGCACAGAGAAACCCTGTCTTGAAAAACACAAACAAACAAAAATCCAAAGGAAAAACAAACAAAGAAGAAAACAAAATAGCTGATCATACACAACAGTGACATGTCTACAGTGTCGTGAACAGTCTGTCTCTCCATGTCATACACAACAGTCCGCAGTCTCGTGAACACTCTGTCTATCCATGTCATCTGGCTTTATGTGCAGAGGTGGCAGCACAGGGAATCTAAGAGCCCCAGGAGGCGGTGGGGAATGAGGAACTGGTTGTAAGTTCTTCACTATTTGGGTGCCATTTTGCATTTTTATCTGCTGCACAGCTTAAGTTTGCTTGTTTATACCTGAGACAGGGTTTTTCACTCTAGCCCAGGTGGCCTTGAACTTGAAGCAATCTTCCCCTTTCAGCCTCCTGTGTGCTGGGATTACAGGCATCACCACTTCTGTCCCTAGAGCTGAGAGGGATGAGGCTGACCTCATTCCTGCCATCAGACCCTTAGGGGCGTCATCAGCAGGAGGGGACTCCGTTTCTAACTCCATTTTATTGAAGAGTCTATATTTATACAAACATTTTTCACTGAAAATTATCAGCTTTCTCTGAAACTTTTGGAAACCACTTTATTTTTTAAATTTTTATCTTATTTTATTTTGAGACAGGGTCTTACTAGCAAGCCCTGGCTGACCTGGAATTCACTAGGTAGTCTAAGATCTGCCTGCCTCTGCCTTGAGAGTGCTGGGATTAAAGATATGTTTACCTCACCATAATTCTAGAAACATTTGAGTGGCTACATATTATTTCCAATGTCCAACCCCTTTCTCTGCTATTGATATTTGGGATTCTTAGAAAACGTTTTTGCTAGTGAAGGAAGAGCAGGGCCCGATGGTACACACTTTCAACCTCAAGCATAGGAGGCTGAGGGAGAAGGACCAGCCCTGGATATACTGAGATCTTGTCTCAAAAAACAAAAACGAAAACAAAGAACTTTAAAACATGGCTGGAGATACGGCTCAGCAGTTAAGAACACTGGCATCCTTCAAGAGGATACTGGTTTGATTCCCAGCACCCACGTAGTGACTCACACCCATCTGTAACCCTAGTTGCAGGGGACTGCAACTGAGGGCACCAGGGCACATATACAGTGTACAGACATACATGCAGACAAAACACTCAGGCACATAAAAAAAAATCCTAAAACAAATGAAGAAACAAACATACAACATACCTAAAAACAAAGCAAAGTGCAAGGACTATCGGACACCTCACTCTGAGTGAGAAAGGGAAGGTGTGAATCTCGGGGTTTTGGGAAGTACCCAGGTCTCTATCTGTGCAGTGCCCACTGTGGCCAGAAATGAGATACAAGCAGAAACAAGTAAACTCAATTGTATTTCAACACCAAGAGGATGGGGAGCAAACCAAATAACTTCTGTATCTTGAGTTGGGTTCTCACTGTGTATCCATTGCTGACGTGCACTAGTAAGCAGACCAGCATCAGGTCTAACGAGTATGCTTGTTTTCACAATAGAGAAAACACGGATAAGCAGTTCTAAGATTGGTTTCTGTAAATGCCGGAGTTAAACAAATAAAAACACTGTGGTGCTGGAATTCTGGCTAATAGGGGTGGAATGAGAAGCCTGGAGACGATGGCGGCCTTGTGGCTAGACCTGAAAGAATACATATGAACTTTCCTGTGATACAAACAGAGAAATCTAGGTGTAGCTACAGATTCAGGAGGAAATGTAGCTGACTTAGTCCTTACATGTGCACAACCGCCATTTCCCAGCTCAGAGAACACCAGCAGCGTGAATATACACACCGCTCAGTTTGCTTGGCGGGGCTGGGGATGGAATCCAGGGCCTTCTGCAGGCTAGGCAGGCATGTACAATCATGCTACATACACTCCACCTCTCCACACACATGCACACACATGTCTAACACACTCCCGCAACCAAAGCATCAACTATGCTATATGTGTGCACGGTGCTGGTCACCAAGCCTAGAACTCCACCCTGTCTGACAAGTGCTCTGCTGCTGAATTTTACTCCCAGCTCCAGATGTTGGTTTTTAGCTACACTGTCTCCATTGGGTTAGGATTCTCCTTTAAAAAATAAAAATTAAAAAAAAAAATCCAGTCTGGTATGGAGACACCGGTTTACAAGCCCAGCACTTAGGAAGCAGGGCTTGGAGGAGGATCAGGAACTCAGGGCTATCATGATCACACTACAAGTTTGAGGTCAGCCTGGGCTACGTGAGACCCTGTCTCACTGAAAGCAAACAGAAAGTGCTGATTCCAGGGAAGGGGCAGAGGAAGCAAACAATGAACAAGAACGGAGTGTTTTGTCCGAAGCTGAAGAGCACTCTAATCATGAAGGACATACGGCAGAAGGGACAGCAGACAATGTGGAGGGAACCACCGGCAGGATCTGGGTTAGCCTGAGATAAAGGCAGCACCAGCACCAGCGTCTGTGCCCACTGTGTAAACCACCACCAGAGGAGACGGGAAACCCACCCAGGGATACTAGGGACGCTGGGTATACTGAACCACCTGGGGAAACTGTAGTAAGTCAGGAATTGCCTCTGGCAGCTCAGGCTAGTGTAGACAGAATGAACGGAACCTGTGTATATACAGTCTTGAGTATTTCTGTTTTGCTGAAAACAGAATCCGGGGTAGCTGAGGGTGGGTGGCCTCAAGCTCTCTACGTAGCCATGGCTAGTTTTTTTTCTTTTTTTTTTTTTATATTTACTTATTTGTTTATTATGTATACAATATTCTGTCTGTGTGTATGTCTGCAGGCCAGAAGAGGGCATCAGACCTCATTACAGATGGCTGTGAGCCACCATGTGGTTGCCGGGAATTGAACTCAGGACCTTTGGAAGAGCAGGCAATGCTCTTAACCACTGAGCCATCTCTCCAGCCCTGCCATGGCTAGTTTTGAACTCCTGATCAATCTTCCTGTCTCCATCTGCCAAGTGTTGATCACAATGTGCACCACCACACCCAGAAGGAAACACAATGGGGGAACGTAGTGGACACCCAGTGTTCAGAGTTAAAAGTACCAGGGACAGGACCAATCACACTGAGAGTTGGGAGCACACAGCATCTGACAACTCTGAAAATGTATCCCAAGTATACTCATAGCAATCCAAACCCAGGGCCACTAAAAACACCTGCCTCTGCTGGGCAGTGGGCGCTCAAGATGCAGAGGCAGGTGGATCTCTGTGAGTTCGAGGCCAGCCTGGTCTATAAAGTAAGTTCCAGGGCCGGGCGGTGGTGGCACATGCCTTTAATCCCAGCACTCGGGAGGCAGAGGCGGGCAGATTCTCTGTGAGTTCGAGGCCAGGCTGGTCTACAAGAGCTAGTTCCAGGACAGGCTCCAAAGCTACAGCGAAACCCTGTCTCAAAAAACCAAACCAAACCAACCAAAAAGAAAAAAAAAGCAAGTTCCAGGACAGATAGGGCTGCTACATACTGAAACCCTGTCTTGCCCCCACCCCACACACACTCTTTCTCTCTCTCACACACACACACTCACACAGGAATAAATACATCTAATAAAAAAAACTAGAGCTGACAAGATGGCTCAGTCAGTTGAGGTACTTGCGGCCAAGCCTGAGCCCCAGTGGGTAAGGGGGACTCCCACAGTTTTCCCTTGACCTCCATGGGTGTAACTTATGTGTGTCCCATACCCCAAGATAAATGAATATGATAAGAAACAAAAAGGGAAAAACACCAGCAGCGAAGACACGAGACTCTTGTAGGCTTTAAAGCATGCAGTGAGATGAGCCACCGCCTTAGACTACACACACCACAATAAAATGGTTTTCCCTCCCTTTGCTCTCAGGGGTGTTGCTGAGAAGTGGGACCAACTGTGAACATAGCCAGGTGTGTGCCTGGTGCCCAGTGAGAACAGAAGAGAGCATACTGTCAGATCTCTGGGACTGGAGTTTCAGAGTCTGGGAGCTGCCAGGCAGGTGCTGGAAACTGAACTCCAGTCCTTTGCAAAAGCAGTCAGTGTTCTTAACTGCTGAGCCTTCTCTCCAGCCCCTATTTTTATGATTTTAAACTCTATGTGTGTGCCTGTGTATGGATTTGTACACCTGAGGTATACAGATTGGTATCTGTACATTTAAAAGATTGATACTGAATATACTAATATAGGAATGTAAGTTCTAGAACTTTCTGCAGGTCGAGAAGGCTGTGGAGATGACGATGGAGGTAGGTGTGCCGGTGGAAGTGGGTTATAGAGTACGTCCTCTTGGGTGGGAGGAGGAGCAGCTGCGATGTTCACGCTGCGCTGAGGCAGGAACCCAGGCTCTCGCTGGGCTGTGTGTCTGACCCCTATGGGGTCATTTTCTCAGACTGAGGAAGTGAGGAGGAGAAAGGTAAAAAGCCTGCTGAAGAGAGGACAGGAACTGAGGATCACATTAAAGCGTTTCAGCAACAATCTCTGTATGGCTTTACCAACTGTGCAGGCCCAGGTATCGGTCAAAGAGTGCCCCTGACCATCCCCATGCCCTCTGGGCAGGGCCAGCGACCACTTCTGAGTGGCAGAGTCCCTAGCATCCAGGTGGCTCACAAGCCACATTCATCCAACTGAAATGTTCATACAGTAATGGCTTGGTTGTCCCTGATGATCTTTTGGGAAGTGTCCAGATCCTGAAGGTTCTGGTTTTCCCAATGGATTAATCCTTGATGGATTCATAATCTGATGGTATCACTGGGAGCCTCAGAACAGTGCCCGGGGAAGATATAGCTTGTCTCCCAGTAACTCCATGGTATGGCGGAATTTAGTCTGCAGGGATGACTTTACTGGCTGCATGTCATACATGTCATAAAGCCTAGATTCAAATTCAAGAATTGAAAAATACACATACTGCATTTGTGTGTTTATGTGTGTATGTACAAGTGCATTTATTTGTGTGTGTTTATACTTGCGTGTGCGTACAAGTGCATTTATTTGTGTGTGTTTATACATGTAATAGGTGCATCCTTGTAGTACTTTTGTGTCAACTCAACACAAGCTGGAGTCATCTGGGAAGTGGGCGCCTCACTTGAGGAGTTGCCTCTATCAGATACCTGTAGGCATGTCTGTGGGACATTTTCTTGATTGTTAAATGATGTAGACGGGTCCAGTCCACTGTGGGTGATGCTGTCCCTGGGCATGTGGTTCTGGGTATATAAGAAACTAGTTAAAAAACCTTTAATCCCAGAACCCTGGAAGCAGAAACAAGTGGATCTCTATGAGTTTGAGGCCAGCCTGGTCTCCATAGTGAGTTAAAGGACAGCTAGAGCTATGTAGTGAGACCATGTCTCAAAACAAACAAACAAACAAACAAATAAAAAGAAAGAAAGGAAGGGAGGGATGGAGGGAGGAAGGAGGGAAGCTGAGCAAGCCATGGGGAGCAAGCCAATAAGCAGCATTCCTCCATGGCCTCTGCATTGACTCCTGTTTCCAGGTTTCTCTTTTGAATCAAAACACTGACTTCCCTCAGGAACGGATGTGACAGGGAAAGGTGAGCTGAATAAACCCTTCCTCCTCAGGCTGCCTTTGGTCCTGGTGTCATCTCAGTGACAGACAATAAGTCAATACTGTGTGTCAACATCAGGGGGTGACTTTGAGAGGCCATTCTCTCCTTCTATGCTGTGGTTGTCAGGCTGACCCATCTGACTGGCCCCAAACCCCATCTGATCCTAGGGTCTTCACTCTATACTGCAATGCCCCACTGGCTGAGAGACTCTCTTTAAGAAGGAAGAACAGCCGGGGCGGTGGTGGCAAGCGCCTTTAATCCCAGCACGTGGGAGGCAGAGGCAGGCAGATCTCTGTGAGTTTGAGGCCAGCCTGGTCTACAAGAGCTAGTTCCAGGACAGGCTCCAAAGCTACAGAGAAACCCTGTCTCAACAAACCAAAAAAAAAAAAAAAAAAAAAAAAAAAAAAAAGTGAACATGAAAAATCAATCAACCATAAATTGAAAAGCTGAAAAAGCTGAAGTTAATAGGTAAATTTCGCCTAAGGTGAAGTTGTACTTCAGTGAATATGACAGAATTCTGTTTCCCTGTCTCCATGCTGTGACGGACACTAACCTGACAGAAGAACTGTGGCTGAGTTCCCGGTGTGTTGCTGAAAGTGCTGGTAGGTTTGGAAGAAGAGACGGGAAGACGATGGGGCACACTGACGGGTACCGAAGTCCTGTTTGGTTGTGTCAGCTGGTCTCCCGTGAAGTTTGATCCCGATGTCCCAGACTGCACTGCGGACCCAAGACTGGGATGTGCAGTGCTGGCCGAGCTGACAGCAGGGAACCGGGTAGACCCTGCCATGCTGGTCACTGAGGGCATGGCGGGAAAGCCTGGTCTTCCTTGGGAAGCGCTGCTCTGCCCCGGGGACAGGTGCAATACAGTTGGCGAGGATCGCTGCAAGGGCATCTGCCCCCCGGCCATCTGAGGGGATGCATGATTGACGATCACCGGACTGCCAGAGGTGGCAAAAGTCTGCCCAGACACCAGCTGCACGGCGGTGTTCTGGTTGTTAAGCATCTGTCCAGAGTACGGTTGGTTGGTCCTCAGCATGTTAGAAGAACTCCTATTCAACATGACATGCTCGGAGGCCACTTGGCCAGAGATGAGCTGCGAGGGCTGAGTCTGAAGAAGTTGCCCGTTTATGGTCTGGACGTGGTGTACCGAGTTGGAGCTGACAGAAAGGCTTGTAGGTATAAGGAACTGACTTTGGGGGGTGTGAGGCTGGCCCATGGGGGAATGAATGACGATACTACCCCCTGCACTACTCACGGCCTGGGAGGTGACAGGCTTTCTCGTGTTCTGTTGGTTGACAATGTTCACAGACATGTGTGGACCAACCACAGAGCCCTGGGGCGAGCTTGCGGAGGCGAAGGAGACCCCTTGCTGTACATGGTGCTGCTGAATTCCCAGGCTGTTCACGTTGTACGTACTCTGCTGACCCATCTGGATCGGCTTTGGCTGGATATTAATTGGAACTTTATTTGAATTTGGTGCGAGACCCCTTTGAATAATGATGTTATGCACAGGTAAAGATGCCTGAAAATTTGTGCTGTTAAAGGGAACGGTGACAGGCTGTGCTACCGGACTGGAAGTAGAATTCCCAAACAACGAGTTGCCGTTAGGAGTCTGTCTGTGGACCAGAAGTCCTCCGCTCACACTGCTTGGGGTTTGCTGCCCACTGCCTTTTAATATGATTTGCGAGCCATCTAGATTATTAATTGTCATCATGGAAGGCTGATTACCAAATGACCCGATCAACTGTATTTGCCCAGAGCCACTGATCTGGCTGCTGTTAGGCAAATGCTGGCTGGGAACGCTGATCCCCACGTGCTGCATAAAGCCATGCTGCACACCCACTGTATTGCTTGCAAACGATGCTCCAACAGGCACGTGTGTCACCCCGATAGGCTGCAGCGTCTGACCTGAGTAATTAGAAACATTAGAAGCCTGAGTAAAGGATGCTGATGAAGAAGGATGAAGCTGAGCTTGTGCAAACTGCTGGCTTGGGCCTATACTGGCATCCAGGTATGCCTCTTGGGCCAGCGTCTGTTCAGTGATATTAGCCTCCTGCAAGGACTTCTGAAGAATGTCAAAGGGTTGGTCCTCGCCAAGATCAGGAAGAGGAGAAGCCTCAAGTTCATCTTCAAGAAACTGAAGGCTACTTGAAAGTGGCAGTCCATCACTGGGCCCTTCTCCAAGCTGGTCACTTACACCTTTGAGGGACGACTTAGGGTCAGCGTTCTAAAAAGCAGAAGCAGTACATTACAAAACACATTGAACCTTCAGATTACAAAACACATTGAACCTTCAAAAGAACGCACACAAATCTCACTCGGGAATGGATGTAAACACAGCTCAATGAGAGGTTTTCAAGGCACACCACATTTTCGTTTGCTGCTACTTTTAAACAGGTCTTACTCAGGCTGGCCTCGAACCGGCAGCCCTCCTTTAACACCAACTCTCTCTAAGCTGCCTGCCTTGTCTTTCCTATTTTATTTTGTTGCTTTGACAGATTATTTTAGAGGGAACATATAAGAAGCAGGATGAGGTGTGGCAAATCACACTTGCAGTCTCAGAACCAAAGCTCAGGACTGCCAAGAATTTGAGGTCAGCTTGGACTATGTTAGCAAGTGTGAGGCTAACCAGGGTAAATTGGGAGACTGTCTCACACATAAAGAGAAAACCTGGTGGTGGCACAGGCCTTTAATCCCAGCACTCTGCAGGCAACTTCAAGGTCAGCCTGATCTGTATAGTGAGTTCCATGCCAGCCAGGACAATAAATAAGACTCGCCTCAAAAACACAACAACAAACAGATGCAGACAGGTGGACAGACAACAACAGGATACAACTAAGGACACCGTGGCCACCACTTTAATGTTTCTGGGCTATGGTATCAGACTTTTCTTTTCTTTCCTTTTTTTTTTTTTTAATTTTTACTTTTTTTTCCCCTGGTTTTTCAAGACAGAGTTGCTCTGTGTAGCCCTGGCTATTCTTGAACTCAGACATTCATCCGCCTCTGCCTCCTAAGTGCTGGGATTTAAGGAGAGCACCACTACACCTGGCTGGCTTTCTTTTTGGAGTGGGTGTGCTAAAGAGTGATCCTAGACCTCACTGGTATTATATGCATTTCCAGGAAACTTTGTGTTTGAGACTGTTCCCAGACTAAGGCATGAGTGGAATTTAGCCCACAGGGGTATGCACCCAGATTCCATGGTGATGGCAAAGGGGCTTGAGCAGCTCTGGGTGGCTCAGCTAGCGTCTGAGGTACCTACTACAGCCCCAGAAGATCAGACCAGACCAAAGTTAGTTAAACGTAAGATGGGTGCTGGCTGCACTTCCTGTAAATATTTACTTATTAACACTCAAGTAGTAAGCAAAATTATCTCAAACTAAAAACAAATGAACAAACGAAACCAAGCCCAGGTAGCTCAGGTAAAAGCTGTCATTTTCCAGATGTGTACACATGTGCTAGTTTTGTCCTCAAGGAACCCCTGGGAACAAGCAATCTACACAGAGACTGCAGTGCAGACCCAGGAAGAGAAGCTGAAGACAGCAACGGAAGTGAAGACACCTACTATGGGCCAGTCATCTTCTGTGGGACAGATGGAAAAAAGCTGTGAGGAAACAGCCACTTAGATAAGAAAAATATGAAATTATTTTATACTACTGAAACGCATACACACAGAGAGTTAAGACAGTAATTAATATATTTATTCATGTTAATTTGCTCTTCTGGGGATGGAACTCAGGGCCTCACGCATGCAAGGCAAGTAAGTACTCTATCACTGAGCTACCCCTCAGCCTTAGGAAGTAATCCTGCTGTGTGTACTATACTATAATAAAAAAAACAAAAAGAAAGTTAAAAATAATTTGATTGGGCTGGAGACATGGCTCAGGGGTTAAGAGCACTGGCTGCTCTTCTAGAGGACCTGGGTTCAATTCCCAGCATCCACATGGCAGCTCACAACTGTCTGTAACTCCAGTTCCAGGTATCCAACACCCTCACAAAGACAAATGTGCACATAAAATAAAAAAATTAAATATTTAAAAAAATAATTTAATCAAAAACAAGTACTCTTGGGTGTGATGGTGCATGCCTTTAATCCCAGCCTTTGGGAGGTAGAGGCTGGCAGATGTCTGTGAGTTCAAATCTAGCCTGGTTGACATAGCCAGTTCCCGAAAGCCAGGACTGTGAAGAGAGACCCTGTCTCAAACAAACAAGCAAACAAACAATCCAAAAAAATAAAAGTTTTTTGATTTGCAAAATGTTAACAATTCTGAGTCCTCGGCTAACAAGGTGTTAGAGGCTGACCGGTTAGAGGGAGACAGAAAAGCGAGGCAGGGCCACCTCACAGGGAATCTTCAAGAATCATGGGGGCAGCAAGTGAGAGCAACATCAAAGCCCAAGCAGAGCAGCGTGGCTGGCAGCGTGGCTGGCAGCGTGGCTGTGGCATGCAGGAGACGAAGAGCAAAGAACTGCCGAGGTCCTGCAGGAGCACAGGATGAGATCAGGCCTCAGCAGAGAAGAACAGCTGGGGTGTAGCTCAGTGGGGAGAGCGTTCGCCTAGCACACATGACGCCCTGGGTTGGATCCCTAGTACCACAGGAAAAATCGAAAGGTCACGTAGTCACAAGTCTTCCAGGACGCGAGCTGTGAGGCCTTGCTGCCGTCAGAGCAGGGCAAGGGGTCTTACATGATGGCAAGAGACTTGAAAGACCTGGGCATCCCACAGACTCTGTGTGCCATCGGGTTCTCTAGACGAGGGACGAAAAGACTGTGATGACGGAGCGAGCCCGTCTGCTGACTCCATGGACCACTGAGAGACTGGACAGTACTGAGATTACAGATACGCCCGAGATGAACCGGCCTAGGAGTGGCACAGGACAGATCTGGGCAGTCCCACAGCAGACTGTCACCTGGAGAAGAAGAATGGAATGGGAAAGATTCCCCTTCTGTGCGTGTATGTGGCGTGTTCAGCATAAAGCACATGAGGGCCCAGGTGTACATGAACAACAGAAAATGTCCGCTGTCCTGCTCTAGCGCCCTCTGCCTCATTGCCTTGAATGGGGGTCTCTCTCTGAAGCTGGAGCCAGGCTGGCACCAGGAAGTCTCAGCAACCCCAGCACTGGGGTTATCGGCACTTCTGCAGCCAGGCCTGACTGTTTTTTTGTTTGTTTGTTTGTTTGGTTTGGTTTTTTGAGACACAGTTTCTCTGTAGCTTTGGAGCCTGTCCTAGAACTAGCTCTTGTAGACCAGGCTGGACTTGAACTCACAGAGATCCGCCTGTCTCTGTCTCCCAAGTGCTGGGATTAAAGGCGTAAATTTATTCATGTACAAGTGCTTTGTCTGCATGTATGCCTGCAGGCCCGAAGAGGGCACCAGATCTCATTACATATGGTTGTGAGCCACCATATGGTTGCTGGGAATTGAACTCAGGACCTCTGGAAGAGCAGCCAGTGCTCTTACCCCGTGAGTCATCTCTCCAGCCCCAGGCCTAGCTTTTTCTGTGGGTCCTGGGGATTTGAACTCAGGTCTTCACTCTGGCACAGCATGCACTCTCACCTACTAAGCCGGTTCCCCAGGCTTCAAAACCCCTCAGTTCCCACCCTGTCGAAATTCTCCTAGAGCTTAACAACATAGGCCCCAGCTATGGACTTCACGGCTGTGCAATTTTAGGCCGAGTAAAAACCTCTCTGTGTCTTAGCCTCCCTGTCTACAAAACAGAGCCAATGGTAAAAGTACTCCTTGGAGGTACTGTGAGCGTTCAATGCAGTTCATAGACGTCCTCAGTGACAGGAACAAACTATACCCTCAACAAGCATTAGTTATTACTGTTTTTTTGCTTTAGGTTAAAATTATTTGTAAGTAATTGTAATTAAAAAGTGTCCTGAAGCTGACATCCTACTATGCCTTCTTCATATACAACACCGGGGTCATTTCAGAGGGCTGAAAGTTTAGGAAAACTAAAATGTAGGCCCAGAGAGATGGTTTAGAGGGTGAATCGCCGTCTCGCCTGAAGAACTAAGTTCGATCCCTGGGACCCACATGGCAGAATGAGAGAACCAACTCACGGTTGTTGTCCTTCTGATCTCTGCATGTACATATGGGCGCACGTATAACCCCTCCCCCATATATATACAAAAAATAAATGTTAAAAAAAGAAATTGATAAAAAAATAAGAAAAGAAATTGGTGAAGTAGCTCATATAAGCCTGACTTATATAACCAAAGGAAACACTGACATAATTAACAGATTTTCCTCTCCTGTAAATTACAGTGAGAGGGCATGATTTCTTTTCTTTTCTTTTTTTTTTTCTCTAGTTTTTTGAGACAGATTTCTCTGTGTAGCTTTGTGTAGTCTGTCCTGGAACTTGCTCTGAAGACCAGGCTGGCCTTGAACTCACAGAGTTAAAGGCGTGCAACACCACAGCTGGCCAAGACACTGATTCTTATCACGCTAGGAAGGCAGTGATTCTCAGTGCACAAGGATTCTCTGAGACAGAAAGCTTTGGCTATTTCTAGTACTCACCGTGGAGTTGGCGAAAATTGAATTTGAATTGGCTGCAGGATACCCTGTGCTCGTCAGGTCATCGCTGCTCTGCAAAGGGGAGAGGTCAACACGGTGGTTACTAGCAGGGCTGGAGGAACAGAAGCCATGGCTGTGAGACACTTGAGAGTCACTTACTGATTTATTACTAGGTCCGTGCAGAAAATAATTCAACGCTTGTGGGTCTCTAGAACAGAAAGAAAAGGAGGGAAAACAAATAAATACTACTACTTACATTTAAATATGTTGTTAATAGCTGGACGGTGGTGCACGCCTTTAATCCCAGCACTCAGGAGGCAGAGGCAGGTGGATCTTTGTGAGTTTGAGGCCAACCTGGTCTACAAGAGCTAGTTCCAGGACAGGCTCCAAAGATACAGAGAAACCCTGTCTCGAAAAAACAAAAATAAATAAATAAATAAATAAAATTAACTAACTAAATAAATATGTGTTGATAAGATTTTTGTTTTGTTTTTGTTTTTTGCTTTTTGTTTTTCGAGACAGGGCTTCTCAGCTGTAGCCCTGTCTATCCTGGAACTAGCTCTGTAGACCAGGCTGGCCTCAAACTCAAAGATCTGCCTGCCTCTGCCTCCTAAGTGATGTGATTAAAGGCATGCACCAGCACTGCCTGGCTTGTTGCTGATGTTTTTAAGAGGCCATCCTGAGTTCAAGGCCAGCCTGGTCTACAAGAGCTAGCTCCAGGACAGGCTCCAAAGCTACAGAGAAACCCTGTCTCGAAAAAAAGAGAGAGAGAGAGAGAAAAGAAGAAGGCAAAAAGCAAACGACATCGTTAGCTTTAGCAAAATCTCCCTATTTTAAGTAATTTCTTCATTTCTGCCTCCTGGAATTAACCTCTGCTTCAGCACCAGGGACTGAACTCAGGACCTGGTTTGTGTAGGCGAGCCCTCTAACAGTAAGAAACACCCTGGCCGGGCATCTTGGGACTTAAAACAGGAATAGATTACTGAATTATGATGCATATGTGAAACTATCTCTTTTGGCCCTCTGCTATTTGAAAAGCCCAGGAGCTTTCAAGATCCCCACTGCGCTGTTCTGTGCCTCACACCCCACCCTGGGCCACCCTGGACTCAGAGTCAGCATCTTACCCAATAAGATCGAGGAGACACGAGTCATCATCATCGTCCATGACAACTGCAAGGCAAGGGAGAGAGTCAGTCTGAGGAGCGGGCGCCCCGCAGTGAGGGCGCAGCAGAAGCGACACCTGCACTTCTCTGTCAGAGTAACTGGCATGCTGTGAGCTTTCCTTTAGCCGACCACCACTATGTCATTTGAAAAGTAGAGAGAGAGAGAGAGAGAGAGAGAGAGAGAGAGAGAGGAACTTGTTGCCCAAGGCCAGCCTGGGCAACAGGCTGCAACAGCAAGACCCCAGCTCATAAATAAATGAAGGGTAAATAAGCAAGTAAGCCAGGCATGGTGGTACACCTGTGATCCCAGCAGTTGGGAAGGAGGATCAGGAGGTGAAGGCCAGCCTGGGCTACATGTGACCCTATCTCAAAAACAAAGCCAATAAAAATAAAGGTAAGATATATAAAATTTACAGTTATTTGAACAAATTTTTGACTGAAATTGCTTTTTCTACAGTTTTCAACTTATGGGTCAACCACTCGCACGGCTTCCCTACTGGACGATAAAGGATAGAGAATGACTCTACCAGATGTAGAAAGAACACGGTGGGAGGGCAAATTTTGCTTTAGTAAAGCTCTCACGGACTCTGAGTCTTTCAGTTTAGATGCTTCTAAACATGGAGCGCAATCTAGATTTCTCAACATATTTTGGTGATCTCTAGGAAGGCAGGAAGCGGCTTCTCCCCACATTTGGAGAGAGAACAGGAGGCCCTGTATGGCGGGTGGTGGTACAGGCTCTGGCCATGGGGCCTGGAGGCTTCCCAGTGCAGCAACACTGTCTAAGTTCAATGCTGAATAATCCATAGCTGGGCTGAGAATGCTTAAAGCAGAAAATCTCCAGCAGAAGTTCACCCCGGCCCAGAGCTCCCTCTCCCTGCCTGCAGCAGCCCCAAGCATGGCCAGCCCAGCTCTGGCCCAGACGGTAACAACTGAACAAATTCCAGGAGCGGTTCTCCCCCAGGGCCAGTCAACTTACACTAGCGATCCGACACCTGGCAACCCTGCTTCTCACCCATTTCAAGCCATGCGTGGAATAATTTACATCACAGAACGCCAGGGCCAAGAATTCTGGAGCAGTTGGAAAGGGCAGTTGTGAACGGCAGTTGGACGGAGGAATGAAATCCTGAAGAGATGCCCAGAGGAGGGGCATGCCCAGCGACAGCGGAGGAAGGAAGAGTCCTACGGGGAGTTCTTTCCCTGTTCAAACTCCCTTCTCCCTTTGGTTCCCCCAGATAATCACACAGCCTAACAGAGGCCCACTTCCCTCCCGCCACAGGGAAGGGCACTTTCTCTTTTCTGGAGGAGCACGGAAGGGTAAGTACTCCTGATGAAGTACTCCTGGGAAGCTGGGTTTGCTGGGTGACTGGGCTGATTACGCCGGCTGAGTAGAACCCAGGGTGAGGCGATGAGAGGGAAGAAAGAAGGAAGGGGAGCGGGAGACCTGTCCTGGACGGCTGAAACTAACAGCAGCCACGGGCCACGGGCTCTTTAGCACCCGGGCTCCAGTTACCTGAGGTCACGCTGGCACAGACGTTCCTGAACACATGCCTTCTGGAAACAGTAAAACTATCATCAGAGGGATATGCCAATCTGGCACACAAGCCAGGCATGGTGGCACACATCGGTCTTCTCAGCACTTGGCAGGCAGAGGCAGCAGACATAATGCAAGCTGAGGGACAACCTGGTCTACTTAATGAATACCAGGACAGCCAGAGCTACATAAAAACCTGCCTCAAGCAAGTACCACAAAGCAGAAAACATACACACAGAAGAACTCCACAATACATCCTGATATCAAACATGCATTAGCTCGTATTATAAACCACACCTCATTTCCCAGACAGCACTACCATGTGGAATAAACTGTCCAGTTACTTTATTATCCTTATGTTTGGTTTTTTTGTTTGTTTGTTTTGGAGACAGATCTCTCACTATGTATCCCTGGCTGGTTTAGAACTCAATATGTAGACCAGGTTGACCTTGAACTCCCCTTGGCCTTAGCCTGAGAGTGCTGAGGTTAAAATACATCACGTATGGTTCTTCTAAACTTAATTTTTAAAGCTGAGAATAGGCCTCAGTGGGACAGCACATGAGAGGCACATGAGATGCTAAGGTTTGTTCTCAGCATCACAGAAAAATGAAGTGTCTAAGGCTCTGTCTGATACAAATTGAGAAAACTGTGAATGAGGAGGCTGAGAGACGGCTCAGCTGGCGAGAGTTTTATTCTCAGCACCCACATAACAAGCTGGACATGGTGGCACATACTGGTAACCCCCATACTGCAAGCACAGAGACGGGGGATGCCTGGGCTCACCGGCACAACTCACAAGCTCCAGGTCCCAGTGAGATGACTACACATACACACACACACACACACACACAGTATGAGAAAAACCTACCTCCCCAAAACATGTCCATTCTTTTTCCAGTTTCTCTGCCTCCCTATTGACACCTTTACCCAGCTCCTCTACTTGACAGACGCTGTATGGGTAACTTGGTCCTAAGGTGAGCCATAGTGGTCACTCCCACCAGCACCAGGAGCACTGCAACTATTTGTTACCTCAGACTTTGAAGTAACAAGCTACTCAGTGAGTAGTCGGAACAGAACAATTATACGTACACAAGTCGATAACGGGAATGAAACCAGGGGTCTCAAATGTGCTGAGCAAACACCCTACCCCAGCTCGTGGTATATTCTCCCTTACCAAACACTGCCAAGCAGGCAGGCAGCCTCTCTGGCTTACCCTGTGGATAGAATGCTATGAGCCTTCACAGCCAGGGAACCCTGAGAATTCTACTCTGTAAAGGTCCATAGCTGGGAGTGGTGGCCCACACTTGTACTCCCAGAACTTTCAAGGCAGACTCAGGTGGATCTCTGTGAGTTCAAGGCCAGCCTGAGCTACACAGAGATCCTATTTCAAACAACAGCAAAAGAAGGGCTTGAGGGACGTCTCAGTGGGTGGAGGCATCTGTCACAAGCCTGGCAGCCTCAGTTTGATTCACACAACACACAAAGGTGGAGGGGAGAGCGGACTCCATGCAGCTGTCCTCTGACCTTTCTGTGCACTACCCAAATAAAAACAACAGAGTTTTTTCCCAATTGAAGATTTTTTATATGTATGAATGTTTACCTACAAGTATGTATGTGTACCACATGTGTGCTTGATGCCTGGACAGACCAGAAGAGGGTGTTGGATCCCTTGGAACTGAAATTATAGACTTTTAAAAATAATTTATTTTTATTTTATTTGCATTGGTGTTTTGCCTGCATGTCTGTCTGTGTGAAGGTGTCAGATCATGGAGTTACAGACAGTTGTTATCTGCCATGTGGGGTCTGGGAATTGAACTCTGGTCCTCTGAAAGAGCAGTCAGTGTTCTTAACAGATGAGCCATTTTCCAGCCCCCAACAGATGGTTTTGAGTCGTCATGTAAATGCTAGGAATTGAACCTGGGCCCTCTGAAAGAGCAGCGAGCACTCTTGAGTGCTGAACCATCTCTCTAGCTCCCCAACTGAATTTTTTTTATGTGCACATTGGTGTTTTGCCATGGGTATCAGGTCCCCAGGAATTGGAGTTACAGACAGTTGTGAACTGTCACGTGGGTGCTGGGAATTGAACCCAGGTCCTCTGGAAGAGTAGTCAATGCTCTTAACTGCTGAACCATCTCTCCAGCCCCACCCCCAATTTAATTTTTTAATTAGCGAATGTATTTGCTTAGTATTGTGTGTGCATAGTGTGTGCATGCAATGACTTACGTGTGGTTCTTGCCTCCCACCATGTGAATCAAGGGATCAAACATCAGGCTTGTCAGAAAGGGCCTTGACCCACTGAGCCACCCAGCCCAGGACCATCTGGTGGGCTCACTCCCTTTGGATTCTTCCTTGGCTTCTGTTGAGGCTTCTGTACGTACAGCCCCATGGTGACAGGACTGCGGACACCATGTGAACTTTGTTAGACTGTGAGTGTGAAAGATGGAACCATCTCTAGGGGAGACTCCCAGACCATTGACTGGAGACCATTTCTTAGCACAGGACAGGTGACAAAGTCTCGGTGACGGCAGCTCTAAGTGGCAGGACTGGTCCTAGGAGGAAGCGGGGAGGGGCAGGCAGAGGCAGAAGCTCTTACAAAGTTGGCTATATACCAAGTTTAAGGTCAGCCTGGCTACCAGAGGCTCAGTCTCAAAACAACAGCAAAGCAGCATTTCAAGCCCACTAGTGAGCGAACCAGACCCGCATGTTTCAAGCCCACTAGCAAGTGCACCAGACCCGTGTACTTGAGACTCCAGCTAATGGCAGTCAAACAATATTTGACCTTGGAAGGTTACAGATTTCAACTTCTTCAGCAGGTGAACTTTGTAAAGATGAGTGGAACTGTTTCCCTCCCTTATCGTGCTCTGCCTGGTGATTTTTTTTTTTAATTTTTTTGTTTTGTTTTGTTTTTTTGGTGACAGGGTCTCAGGTTGCCCTGGCTGTCTTTGAACTCGCCATGAAGCCAAGGTGAATCTGAACTCCTCATCTTCCTGCCTCCACCTCAAGCCACCACACCCAGCTGTCTTTTTCTTCTTCCAAAAATACATCCTAGAGATGATGACATCAAAAGACCACCAAAGAGCCAGCACAGCAGGCTAGCTCGTCAAAGCAGGAAGTTCTGTGCCCTGGCTCGCCTCTGGCACTGCCTGAACGGCAGCAGGTGGCGCCACTGAGAGACCTTGCTAGGTTGCAAACAGGCAGGACCCGTTTCTCAGCTTGAGACGTTTACCCACGGCCTCAGGACTGTTGCAGCTGCGATAAAGACCACGACCAAAAGCACCTTGGGCTTCTGTCGGCTTACACTTCCACATGCCACATCACTGAGAGCAGAAACTCAGGGCAGGACCTGGGGACAGGAGCTGAAGAAGCCGTGGAGGAGTGTGGTCAGTGGCTTGCCCCCTGGTGGCTCGCTCAAGCAGCACCTGCCTGCAGTGACAGTATCCACAGCGGAGTGGCCTAGCCCTCCCACATCAGTCACTAACCAAGAAAATACTACAATCTGATGGAAGCATCTTCTTAACCGAGCCTCTTCCCAGACAACTCTAGCTTGTGTCAAACTCACAAGAAGAAAACAAGAGCAAAACAAACAGAAAACCAACCAGATGCCATTTCTAGTCCCCCCGCCATTCCAATTTGAGACAGGGTCTCTCTTTGTTGCCTTGGCTGTCATGGAACCTGATCTGTATGTAGACCAGGCTGGCCCTGAACTAACAGAGATCTGCCTGCCTCTGTCTCCGGAGTGCTGGGATCAGAGCTGTGCTCCACCACAGCCTGTCTTTAAAAATATTTTTAATGTTTTAAAAATTATTACCAGGTCAGGCGATGGTGGCGCACGCCTTTAATCCCAGCACTCGGGAGGCAGAGGCAGGTGGATCTCTGTGAGTTCGAGACCAGCCTGGTCTACAAGAGTTAGTTCCAGGACAGGCTTCAAAGCCATAGAGAAACCCTGTCTCTAAAACCCAAAATAAATAAATAAATAAATAAATTTATTGCCATTATTTTATGTCTAAAATCCCTTTGCGTATGTGCGTCTGTGCACCATGTAGTGATATGTGCCCCAAGCTGAAAAGAAGTCGGCAGTGGTAGCACATGCATCTCAGCACTAGGGAGTTATGAGGCCAGCCCAGGCCACACCAAGAAACTCTGTCTTTAAAATAAAATAAAATAAAATAAAATAAAATAAAATAAAATAAAATAAAAGAGTTCAGAAGGCGGCACCAGATCCCCTGGGACTGGAGTTCCAGGCAGTTGTGAACTACCATGTGGGTTCTGGGAACCAAACTTGGATTCTCTGCAAGAGCGGCTAGTGTGCTTAAATGCTAAGTCCTTAAGGGGTTTATTTATTTATTTGCTTGTTTGTGCATGCATGCATGTATGTATGTATGTGTATGTATGCATGTATATATGTACACACGCATGTATGCATGTGTCATATGTGAGCAGGAACCCATGGAGGTTTACAAGGGCACATCAGAGCCCTTGGAACTGGAGCAACAGATGGTTGTGAGTTACCATGTGGATGTTGGGAATCAAACCAGGGTCCTCTGCCAAAAAGCAAGTTTAACCACTGGCCCACCTTTTTTTTTTTTTTTAAACTATCTTTTATTTACTCTTTGATAATTTCATAATACATATAATGTATCTTGATTATATCTACCTCAACTCCTCCTTTCCACTCCCTAAGACTTCCCCACTCCTATCTTCATCTATATATGTGTGTATGTATGCAAATGTTAACTCGCTGATTACAATCAATTCTGCCGGCTGGGACGGTCTGGTGTGCTGGTAATCAAACCTGGGTCCTCTGCACGAGCAACCAGTGAGTTGTCTCTCTAGCACCTGCTGTTGTTTTGAGACAGGATCTCACTATGTAGACCAGGCTGGCCTCAAACTCCTAGCAATCGTCCTGTTTCAGACTTTCCAGGACTGGGGTTACAGGCGTGAGCCACCACACCCTGTTCTTGTGGTGGTGGTTGTTTTGTTACTGGTGGTGCCAGGGAATCACACTTCGAACCCTGGGTCATTTCTTTCTTCCTTTGTGTGTCTGTCTCAGCTGCGAGTCTCACCCAGTGGCTTCTCTTGTTTTTTTTTCCTTTTTTGCCTTCTCTCTTTTCATGAGACAAAGTGTCATGTAGACCAGATGCAATTTGTAATCCTGGGTGACCTGGGCTTCTGATCCTACTGCCTCCCCTTGCGAAGAGCTGGGATTACAGGTGCACCTCCATAACTGGTTCATCGGTGCTGGGGGTGGACTGCAGGGCCTCGTGACAGGCATTCCACCAACTGAGCTACGTTCCTGGCCTTTTCAAACATTGTTTTCATCTCTAGTTTAGAGCTGTGTGTGTGTTTATGGAGGGATTCGTGTGTGTGTGTGTGTGTGTGTGTGTGTGTGTGTGTGTGTGTGTGTACGTGCACGTCATGCATGCAGGCCAGAGGATACCCTCAGGTATTGTTCCTCAGATACTATTGTCTGCTTTTATTTATTTTGATAGCATCTTTCAAGGCTGGCCAAGTAGTTAGGCTGGCTGGAGAAGTCTCAGGGATATGCCTGTCTCTTCCTCTCCAGGGCTATGATTATAAGTGTGAGCCACTGTGCTTGGCTTTTTTAGGGGTCATGCACTGAAACACTGAAGATGTAAATCAGGTCTTTTTATTAAACCTTCTTTTCTTTTCTTTCTTTTCTCCCTTCCTTCCTTCCTTCCTTCCTTCCTTCCTTCCTTCCTTTCTTTCTTTCTTTCTTTCTTTCTTTTTTTCCTTAATAGGGTTTCTCTATAGTTTTGAAGCCTGTCCTGGAACTAGCTCTGTAGACCAGGCTGGCCTAGAACTCACACAGATCCTCCTGTCTCTGCCTCCCTAGTACTGGGATTAAAGGTGTGCACCACTACTGCCTGGCCTAAACCTTCATTGTTCCTCTGTGGTCCCCTTCCCACTGTGGTGCTGCAGATAGAAACCATGGCCTCAGACTTGAAGCACTTGCTGTGTCACTGAGCTGCATCCAGGCCCCTCCTCTAAGCTGTGGTTTATGTAAAATAGGGGCCACTTCCCTCCACAAATTCTGCCATCTACAGTCTGCTCATTATGAGAGGCATTTCCTGCTACTTTGACCTCTGCTGACCCTTGCCTGGATGCCAGACACCTGGTTCTATTTCTTCTTCTTCTCCTCCATCTTCTTCTTGATTGTTTGTTTTGAGACTGTTTCTGTGTAGTTTTAGAGCCTGTGTTGAAATTTGATCTGTAGACCAGGCTGGCCTCAAACTCACAGAGATCCACCCGCCTCTGCCTTCCGAGTGCTGGGATAAAGGTGTGTGCCACCATTGCCCAACTCAGACACTTGTTTCTATTATTACTTTTTAATGCAGGGTCTCTAGGATCCAGCCTGGCCTCAAACTCAAATTATCTTCCTGCCTCAGTCTTCTGATTGGTTGCGACTACAGGCAATGATGACCTCAGATATATACATTAAATTTATATTACCAGGTGCTGAGCAATTTGTAATTAAAGCACTGTTTTTGTATATGGGTGTTTTGCCTTGTGTACTGTTTGTCATGAGTATCTGGTACTAGAGCGGGCCACAGGGACATCTGATGCTCTGGGACTGTTGTTACAGGTGGTTGGGAGCCATCATTTGGGTGCTGACAACTAAACCTGGGTCCTCTGCAAGAGCAACCACTGCTCCTAATCACTGAGTCATCTCTCCAGCCCCTGGTGCTGGGTATCTTTATATCCATATACATTTTTTGTCTAGATATAATAATTTACTTTAAAACATTTTGATTCTTAATTTTTATTTATTTTGCTTTTGTTTTTTTGTTCTTGCTTTTTTTTTTCAAGATAGTATTTTTCTGTGTAATATCCCTGACTGTCCTGGTAGACCAACTGGCCTTGAACTCACAAAAGTCCACCTGTCTCTGCTGGGATTACAGGGTGCGCCACCACTGCCTAGCTTTGCTTTTGTCTTTTGAGACAGGGTCCTAGAGCTCAGTATGTAGATCAGGCTGGTCTTCTACTTACAGAGATCTACCAGTCTCTTCTTCCAGAGTGCTAGGTTTAAAGGCATGCACCACCATGTCTGACTGCTGTTACATTTTTCAACTGTATGTAAGTGTGATGTATGTAGACATGTGTAGGCCATGGCATTTACATGGTGGTCAGAGAATAACTTTACGGAAGTTTGCTCACTCCTTCTACCTGTAAGTGGATTCTGGGGATCACTCTTAGGTCTTCAGGCTTGCATGGCTGACTGGAAGGCACCCATCCTATTGAGCTCTCTTCTTTCCTACCCCCCATTTTTAAAGGCCTTGTGTAAACTAAGGTGATCTTGAATTTGCTCTGAAGCAGAGGATAGTCTTGACTTTCTGATTTTCCTGCCTCTACCTCCAAAGTACTGGGATGACCGGTGTGCACCCCCATACCTGGTTTCCGTGGTGCTGGGGGCCCAGCCCAGGGTTTTATGTATGCTCGTCAGTCACTCCCTAACTGAGCCACAGTCTCAGCTCAAGCTTTCTTCACTTTGATCTATTTGTTTTATTAATTTTTATTTAGTTACATATTTATCTTCCTGTGTGTGTACAGGTCAGGGACAGCCTGGGGAAATAGACTTTCTTCCCCACTGTGTGGATCCTGGGGATTGGTGGCAGGTAGGCACCTTTACCTGCTGAGCCATCTCACCAGTCATTGTTAATTTTAATAAAAGGTTAATGCCAACCTAATACTGAGGCCCTGCTGGGTACTTCACTTGATGCCCAATGAATTACACATTTTACTAGGTGCCCTGAGTGAGCTTCAGGTATAGATAGCTTTAATCCTTTTGGGTGGTTCTTAAGACACGTGGGGAGTTTTCCGACAGACAGGAACTGATGGGCTGCTCAGCGGAAGACTGTTTGCCTAGAATGTATTAGGAGCCTCTATGTTCAATCCCCAGGAGTTGTCAAAAAACTATTACCTGAAGAAAGAGGCATGGAGGAGCTGAAGAGATGGCTCAGCAGTTAAGAGCACTGGCTGCTCTTCCAGAGGACCCTGGTTCGATCCCCAGCACCCACATGGCAGCTCACAACTGTCTGTAGCTCCAGTTACAGAAGATCTGACACCCTCACACAGACATGCATACTGGCAAAACACCAATGCACATAAAATAAAAATAAAGAATTTAAAAAAAAAAAAGGAAAGAAAGAGGCACCGCAGATGTCTAGTGTGCCCCCTGTGCAGCTCCCTGTGGACTGCAGCCGTCCCTCTGTGCCACGGTTGAATAGTGCCGGGCACCGATGGCCTCATCACATTCATGTCCGCCTTGGGATCACTGTCCTGTGCTGCCTCACATCCAGTGTCTAGAATCCACTGTTTCATAGACTATGTCCAATAAAGAATTACATTAACTTATCCATGCATCGTGTGTGTGTGTGTGTGTGTGTGTGCGCGCGCGCGCGCGCGTGCCACACCCAATGCTGAGAGGTCAGACTGAGCACTGTATGACTCAGTTCTCTCCTTCTACCACACAGATGGGGGAGACTGAACTCAAGGATTCAGGCTTGGCGGCAAGCACCTATCCTGACTGGGCCAGCATGCTAGCTCGATTTTGCCCAAATTTTAACTGTTTCTTATGTAGTCAGATAAAGACACCAAGGCACTGCAGTTTTGTTCTTTTAATTTTTTAATACTTTATCTGTCTTTTGGGGGTATGTGTGTGCACTAATTTGTGTACATGTGAAACTAGAGGACAACAGATTTCTTCACGTCTCTCCACCATATTTAAGATGGGTCTTTCACTAGAATTAGAAGCTTGCCATTTGGGCGAGGATGGCTGGCTGAGCTTCCAGGATCGACCTGTCTCCATTTTGCTACATGCACAACACTTACATGCATGCTGGGGATTTGAACTCAGGTCCTCATGTTTGCACAGTGAGTGCTCTTACCCACTGAGATCTCTCAGCTCTCCTGTCCCTGAGTTCAATTTTAAGCTTTCAATGGGGAAAAACCACTTCAAGGAAAAAGTACAGGGCTAGATGTGCTGAGCTCCTGCGTATAATCCCCACACTCGGGAGGCTGAGGCAGGAGACTTGACTAGAATTTGGGGTCAGCCTGGGTTACCTAGAAATGAGTTTGTCTCAAAGAAACAAATGGGAGCTAGTGACCTTGACCCCTCCCTCAGCAGGTGAAGGTATTAGCTCACCCTGGAACCTCCACAGTAGGAGCAGTTCCCTCCTCCTGAAGGAAGGTGGGCTTCGAGGTCATCCAGTATCTCAGACCATTTCCTGTTGCCTGTGCATCAAGATGAAAGAACTCTGGGCTCCTTCTCTAGCACTGTGTCTGCCTGCACGCTGCTTGCTTCCCACAGGGACGGTGATGGGTTAAACTTCTGAAAGTGTAAGCTAACCCCAGCTGAATGTTTTCCTTTATGAACATTGCTGTGGTCATGGTGTCTCTTCACAGCAATAGAATCCTAAGACAACTTTTTTTTTTTTTTTTTTTTGAGACAGGGTCTCTCTATATTGCCCTGGCTGTTCTGGAACTCACTATGTAGATCAGGCTGGTCTTAAACTCACAGAGATCCCCCTCCTCTGCCTCCTGAGTGCTATGACCAAGGGCATTCCCACCATCCCAGCATCAGAATAAGCAGCACTTCCATGCCGTTTAGGATGAAGCGCTGTCATTGTACTCCCTTGCTATATGGTGGGTCTATAACTGCAGGACTTCACCTTCTGGGAAGCTTGTTGCTTCTAAGGAACTCATTGCCTTTGGGACGAGGGATACGCAGGGACTCATTACCAAAGCGGGCAAGATGGTTCAGTGGGTAAAGGTGCTTACCTCACATGCCTAGCAACCTGAAATCCCCAGAGTCAGCAGGAGATGGGTGAGCCAACTCCACACAGCTGTCCTCTGGCCTCCACACTGGCACTGGAGCACGCATGCCACCCACTCAGGCGCACATACAAACACTAGCAATAATATATGTGCAACATGAAAGGGTTCCTCTTCTTGGCTGTGCTTCCCTGGCTTTCCCGGGTAAACTGCTATGAGACTCTTTCTGGTCTAAGCACTCGATCAGTAGGTGGGGGAGAGATAGCTCCTGAAAGGCTTCCATCCCAGGCCTGATTCATATTCTCATCTTATACTCTAAAATCACGGGGGTGGGGTGGGTGGGCAAGCAAGTAGGATCTTACAGAAGCTTAGGAGGTAGTCAGTAGGCTAGTGACGGCAACAGCTCATTGTCTCAGCTGTTTCTCTAGGTCATTCCAGTCCAAGTTAAGTGAAGCCATGCTTGGCAAATAGGTAGTAAGTCACTAAGTACAGCAATAAATCAGTATCTGGTAACTGGTATTTCCTACCTCATTCTACTTCAAACTCACTGGCTTTCATGAAATAATAGCATTGTGTAAGTTAGAAAATAACCTGGTTTATATTTTCAAAATTATAGTCTTCTGTAGTAGAAAAGAAAAATAAGGCCAGGTGGTGGTGCACATGCCTTTAATTCCAGCACTCAGGAGGCAGAGGCAGGCAGGTCTCTGAGTTCAAGACCAGCCTGGTCTACACAGTGAGTTCCTGGACAGCCAAAGCTACACAGAGAAACCCTGTCTTGAAAAAAAAAATCAAAACACAAACAAACAAATAAATAAACAAATGAGTAAATAAAATGAAAGCATTAGGGCAGGAGAGGTGACTTGGTAGGTGCGGTGGCTGGAATGAAAACGGCCCTGCAGGCTCACAGATTTGAATGCTTAGTCACCAGGGAGTGGCACCACTTGAAAAAATTATAAGGATTAGAGTGTGGCTTTGTTGGAGGAAGTGTGTCACTTGGGGTAGGCTTTGAGGTTTCAAAAGTCCATGCTAAGCCCAGTCTCTCTTGGCTTGTGGACTAGGATGTAGCTCTCGGCTACTGCTCCAGCACCACGAGGGCTGCCATATTCCCTGCCAACATGATGATGGACTGAACCTCTGAAACGATAAGCAAGAAATTAAATGCTTTCTTTCCTAAGAGTTTCTTGGTCAGAGTATCGCATCACAGTAACCAGGACAGCAGGAAGAGCGCTTCCCTTATAAACCCAATGCCTCGGGTTCACGTCCCCAGAACCCTCATGAAAACTAGACACAGCAGCACATACATCCAGAATCTCACTGTCTCCCTATGGGAGAGACCCTGTGCTCATGCATGCACACGCACACATGCACACACATGCACACACACACACACGTACCAGAGCACATATGTGGCGGTCAGAGGATAATCTAAGGGAGTCAGTTCTTCCTCCTACCATTTAGGACCTGGGTAATGAACTCAAAGTCGGCAGGCTTGGTGGCAGGAGCCCTTCCTAAGTGAGTCATCTCATCAGCTTCAGTTTTCATACTTAAAAAACCATGGGGACAGACACTTGTATGTGATGTCAGTCATAAGCAGGAAAAAGGGAGGGGAATAGTCACCAGCATCCCTATTTAGCCAGCCTAAGTTCATTGAAACACTGTCAAAACTAAGTTGTTAAGATAATTCCAGACTGATGGTGGCACGTGCCTTTAATTCCAGCAAAGACAGAGGCAGGCAGATCTCTGTGAGTTCAAGACCAGCCTAGTCTACAGAGTGAGTTCCAGGACAGCTAGGGTTGTTACACAGAGAAATCCTGTCTCAGAAAAACAAAACAAACAAACAAACAAAAATGTAGATACCTGGAGTTTGTTGGCCAGCAAACAAACTTGAAACTCCAGGTTTCAGAGAGAGCCTGTTTACTCGCCCCATCCACTGGTCTCTGCACACGCCCACTTATATACATGGGCAGACACTACATGCACAAACACACAAAATAATTAGGGGCTGAAGAGTTAAGAGTGCTGGCCGCGAGAACCCTGGCTTCAACAGTGCAGCTCACAACTGTCTGTCATGCCAGTCCCAGGAACCTGGAATTCTTTTCTCAACTGTGGTCACTACACTCACAGGGTGTACAAAAATACCCGAAGGCAAAACACCATACACATAAAATAAAATGGGAAAAATCGAAAATTGATTATTAAAAAAAATCTAACACTTGGGAGGCACAGGCAGGAGGATTTGCAGTTGGTGGCCAGTCTGGGCTAGAGACCCTGCCTCAGGAGGGGGAAGGTTGGTGATGGAGCCATATAAACAACACTGCTTCCCATCACGAGCCTCCGTTTGAGGAGATGGCTGGTTATGCAAAATCTTCAATTCCAGTGCTCCTTGTCAATGAGCAATATGTAAAATATTTTGGTTTTGCAGTATGTTCCAAGAAAAACAAGTCCTATGAAAACAACCAGAAATGTTAACAGACAGAATTCCACTCTAGAAAGGCGCTGCCAAGGATTCCCTTCCTGAAGGCAGACTTAAGGACAATGTGGGGCAAAATCAATTTTTAAAAAAAGAAACATAAAAGGACTTAAAATTTTTAAAAATGATTTAGCACACTTGCAATGTAGCGTGACAGAGGCCAGGATAAAGGTTATGAGTTCTGGGCTAGGCTGTGTTGCACAGTGATAATCTGCTTTAAATAAAGAACAGGCTAGGCCTGGTAGCTACACCTTTAATTCCAGCACTCAGGAGGCAGAGGCACCTCTGAGAGTTCAAGGACAGCCTGGACTACAGAGGGAGTCCTCCTGCTCACACAGAAGCACTAGGGAAACCAGGAATGTTAAACACACAGACTTGTCCCTTCAAAGAAAGGGGCGTAGAGCCTGTTATCCATGCAGAAGGCTGGGAGCAGACGTGGTTAGCAGCCTGGTGACCTTTGCACTATCTATGTGGCAGAGAACACACTGGACTCCCCCCAGACCCTTATCATGAGTTTGTCCATCTACAGAGTCCATGTTTAAGGATGGGGTCACATGCAGTCAATCTATAGAACCCGTCTTTATGGGAGATGTCACATGTGCTTTCCGAAGAGTTTTGATGCAGTTGTGTATTAAGCTTTATTGTGCACACAGGACTGAGTTATTTACCAATCAAGAATTCTTCATCAAATTAGGCTGTGCTTAAATATGCCTAAAATAAACCACTGAGGACCAGACTCCAGAGTTTGAATCAACATTGTGGGTACTTAGTCATATTGAACCAAATGCCTTCCTGCCTTGGCAGATGTCCCTCTGCAGATATGCCCCCCATGACACAGCGAGACCCTACCTCAAAATAAGCAAACGAATCTAAAATCATGGGGCAGTGAGCTGGTCAGCAGACAGAGGCGCTTGCTTACGAGCTTGACCACGTGAGTTCAATCTCAAAGACCCACACGGTAGAGGACTCCTTCCTGCTATCCTCCAATTTCCCTACTACATGCAACAAAATAAACAAGTAAAAATAAATAAAATTTTGAAAGTATCTGAAAATAAAAATATAATTCAAAGTGCAAGCCTTTAATCCCAGCACTCAGAAGGCAGAGGCAGGCGGATTTCTGTGAGTTCCATGTCAGCCTGGTCTACAAGTGCTAGCTAGTTCCAGGACAGTCCCCAAAGCTACAGAGAAACCCCGTCTAGAAAAACAAAAACAAACACACAAAAATTCTTCTCTACGTTTACCACTTAGCCTGCCTCTCTCCAACTCCATTTCCTCACCTGTCCGCTCCCAGAAGGCCTAGGGTAGTCCTCCTTTCCAACAGAAATGTTACATGGGAGAGCTGCGTGTATCAACTTAAACCTGCTCTCCTGTTCACGTCCCACCCTTCCCACTGGACTGGTAGGACTGCAGATGCAATCCACCACAGCTGGCTTTGGACATGGGTTCGGGCAGCAAGCTCAGGAATTCAGGCGCTAGGGCAAGTGGTTTACACTGAGCTACCTCCCAGGTTCAGTGCCCCAAATTTTTTAAAGTATAACTAACTTTATTATAAATAGCCCAGCATATTTAAGATATTAGTTAGAACATGTAACTGACATAGTAACAAGATACTTTGCATTCTTGGTTTTCATATAATCTTCAAACTCTTGTGTGGACTTTAGACTTGGTAAGTGGTATCAACCACATCTCAGTGCTAACAGCCACATGTTAACTGGCCACCATGTTAAAATTTAGGCCTAGAAACTCAGAGAATCTGGTTTAAGAAAATATTGGGCTGGGCAGTGGTGGCACATGCTCTTAATCTCAATACTTCAGAGGCAGAGGCAGGCAGATCTTTTGAGTTCAAGGTCAGCCTGGTCTACAGAGTGAGTTCCAGAATTGTCAGGGATACACAGAGAAACTCTGTCTTGAAATCAACAACAACAAATCAAAAATAAAATATTCGCTTAGGTATTATCTCCTTGTTGTTCCTTACAAATAAGAAAGAAATCTAAGCTTGAAGAATTGAGCCGAGCATGGTGGCACAGGCCAGCTACATAGGAGGCTCACAAAGGAGAGTGAGGTCAAGGCTAGCCTCGGCTACATGGTTGTAGGGCCTGGGTCTGCCCCTGCTTCTGGGGTGCATCTTGAGGACAGTTTCTGGTCAGCCAGCTAAAATATTCTGTTTGTTCCTGTGCTCCCTCTGCCTCGCCTGGTGATTAGCTGTAGGCATTGTTTCATCTTTGGTATGGTAATTTCCCACCTGCCTGGGCAGAAATCCTTGTGCAGCAGCTAGGTATAATAGGATTTCCCCGAAGTTGAAAAAACGGCATTCAGCTGATCTCCTTTTGAATGACCCAGGTCTCTTGTATGTTTTTTCAATCTCCAGGCCCTTACCTGACTCCCGTATGGTACAGTGGCACACAAACTGTACCGAGGGGGTAACACAGAATTGGGTAACACATGGTGACACCCTACCTCAAGAGGAGGAGGAGGGCCTGGAGAGATGGCTCAGTGGTTACTCTTAACTGGCTGTTCTTGCAGAGGACCTGGGTTTAGTTCCCAGCACCCACAGCAGTTCACAACCTTCTATAACTCCAGTTCCAAGGGTCTGACACCCTCTACTAGCCTCCATGGTCACCAGGTATGAAAGTGTGGCACACACATACATGTAGACAAAACATTCATACACATAAAATAAAACAAATCTAAAATAAAAAGGGGAAGAGGAGGCTGGGAGGAGGGGACTTGTTACAGGGCACAGCATAGCACACAGTGCCATCTGGCATGCACAAGATCCTGAGTTCCATCCCTTCAACTGCAAAGGGGGTGGGGATGAACAGTATTTACCCAAATCACTTCCTGTTGCTCCTGCAGGTTGAACCCAAGGCCTCATGTGTGCTAATACATGAGTAATACAATAATACATGAGTAATACATACTCTGCCATCGAAACTCCGTCTCTAAATGCTTTCCGGGGGACCTGACGCCAGGTCAAGTCTGAGAACCACTCACCCAGCACAGAACTAGCATCTGCAGTGTGCCCAACTCCAAAAGCTGTTTTGTCTTGTCTATGCCACCTGACTGCTCCCCATGGACTGGCCTGGAACTTGCTAAATAACCAAGAATGACCTTGAGTTTAGAATCCTCCTGCGTCCACTTCCTGGGCACTAGGATTGTACGGATGCACCACCACACCCAATTTATGCCATGCTGGGGACTGAACCCAAGGCTTTGAGAATACTAGTAAAGCACTGAGCACCCTCTTCAGCTGAGTTTGACTTTGTGCTCTCTGTGTTTGAGGTTTGCATATGTATGGCTGTGTTCACATTTGAATGCATGCATGTGTGGAAGGCTGTGTACGTGTGCATGCATGTGTGGAATGTGAAGTTATTCAGATGTCTTCCTTAATTGATAGCCACTTTTACTTATGGAGGTAGGGTCTCTCAGTTGAACCCAAAGTTGAAGCAGCTAACCAGCTTGCCCTGGTCACTGTCCCTGCCTCTTGGGTGTGGGATCACAGGCAGCTGCCAGTCTGCCTGGCTTTTATTTGGGTGCTGGGGATCCCATGAGTTGAGTTCTCATGCTAGCACAGCGAGTGCTTAATTCATGGAGCCATCTCATCAGCCACGAATCTGACCTGGGGGGTGGGGGGGGTGAAATCTACACTGCTTTCCACTTAACACCGCAGAAAGCTTGTAAAGTAGAAAAAGAGGGAAAAACCAGGGGCACATTTGTTCGGAGAGACGATACGGTGTAACGGGCTCAGACCTGCCTGTTCCTGATGCTGCTGACTACACTGATCTTTAGATCCCCTAAGGGCTGCGTTGCTTGAAAACATTTTGTGACAGGCAGGCAAAGTTAACCTTTGGCCTTATGCTTAGTGCGCTTCACAGCGGGCTGTGACATGCCTTCCCAGCCTCCTCTCTCCTAGACCTTTCTCTTCACCTTCACCCCACGATGTTCACTACTCCCTGCCTCTTTCAGGCATTCTCCAGCTCATTTTGGTTTTCCCCATCTAAATTTTTCTGCATGCGCCATCATCTATCCTGGTTAACAAACCCTCCTCCAGCCAGGTGGTGGTGCATGTCTTTAATCCCAGCACTCAGGAGGCAGAGGCAGGGGATCTTTGTGAGTTTGAGGCCAGCCTGGCCCACAGAGTGAGTTTCAAGACAACCAGAGCTACACAGTGAAACCCTGTCTAGAAAAACAAAAATAAAAATGAGAAAACAAAAAGCAAAGCAAAAAAAAAAAGCAAAAACAAACAAACAAAAAAACCTAAAACCAAATGAACAAACAAACAAACAAACAAAAAAAACAAAGAAACCAAAACACTCCTCCTGACTGCCCTTTCTCTTATACTGGGCTGCCCACTGAGGATGCTCCTGGCTAGCGCTCTAAGGCATAGCCGCCACCACTGATGCTTCACTGATAAAAGTTATTTTCACCTCTCAGGTGAAAATAAAGATCCCTCTGCCTCTGTCCCTTCCCTTTGTCCCACCTTGAGAGTGCCCCTCTAAAACAACCTTCCCCCAAAGAAACCCCATTCTCCCTCCTCTAAAAGTCAACCTAGCTTTTTCACGCTCAGCCATACATGTCTGTGATGACCTACACAGATGTTTTGTGCATCCACCTCCCAGCCAAGCCCAGGACTCACCAGACATGCTCTTCACTCAGGCCTTGTAGTCCATACTGTCTGCCTGGCCCGCCACCCTCCAGAGCGGCAAGCTCGTTCCTAGCTAGTCCAGCTCTTACATCCTCCACCTCTATCTCCCCCCAAGCACACTACATAATTTTTTTTAAAACTCAGGTTCTCCTGCTTCTCCCCTGAGAGCAAAAGATGTAGGTTAGTGATTCATGGAAACACCCTGAAAGCCCACAAGAGTACCTGGTAAACCTGTTTAATGTTTGCTGAATGAATGAATGAGCAGAGAGATGCTCCCATGCCACTTCAATGAAGGCATTTTCTCTTTGTTCCCACCACTTAGGCATGTACCATTGGTTATTTTCCTGTATGGAACTATCATCCTCCAGGATCTATCTGTGACTCCAATGCTCTCTCTCCAAATGCTCTGCACATAATTAGCATTTAATAAATACTTGATGTGGGGCGGGGGGCTCAGGAGATAGGTGAGGTAAAGGCACCTGCCTCCAGTTAGGCTTCAAACCTGGGTCAATGGCTGAGGTGCCTATTTAATATATCAAAGCAGATTGTCAGGTTCTCCCTGCTTCCCTCGGTTCCTGCTGTCACAGGGCCCTCCTGGCTGGCATACCCGCCTCCTGGTCGTTGTATCTAGTTTCCCCTCTCTATCCTCTCTCTTCCCCTCTCCCTCTCTTCACAAGGCACAGCTCAGTGTGATCATGTCCGCTCTGGACTCTCCCAGATGGCAATGCCTCTGGCTGTGTCCCCCTTTTAGCTGTAATAACTTTCTCCTAAACCACACCCAGGAGCACTCCTTCCCTCTGAGCTTTTCATTCATCTGCTCCTGACACCCAGGACGAGCTATTAATTTTTTTCTTTATTTCTTCTTTTCTTCCTGGGTTTCAGCACCAAATGAATGGAAAAGAAAGAAAGAAAAAGGGAAAGAAAGAAAGGATATGACTGCTCTTGGGTATGGTGGAGGAGAAAGTTTGTTACAGATAAAAGGGAGAGAGCGCACAGCCAGAGGCAGGGTCATCTGGGAGAGTCCAGAGTGGACACGACCAGGCTGAGCTGGGACATGAGGGGAGATGGGAAGACACCCATGGCAAAAATCCAATGCACATAAAAAAAATAAACTTATAAAAAAACCCAATAAATAAGTACTTGATAGGGCTGGGGCTGGGGTTAGAGCTTGGTGGTGAAACACTTCCCTGGCAATGGTTTGATCCCTGGTAACAAACCAACCAACCAACCAACCAACCAAGAAATCAAAACCCACAGAATAATGTACAAAAGTTAGGTTATTTAGAATTAAACTTAAAAGGATGGAAAATATATTTTTTTGGAAGGGTATCAAGCTGGGCTTGATCTCACAGATACCCTCCTGCAAACGCTGGGGTTAAAGGCATGTGCTAAAAATACTTTGAAGATGAATATATATAAAATCAAACTCATTGTCATGATCAGGGATGGTATGACCACCAAGACGCAGCTAATGCAGTGCTTGAGACAGCACGTCCAGAGCTTCGTGCACACCAGCATTCCACCCACTCAATTGCAGCCTCAGTCCTTTACCCTACAAATTCAAACACAGTGTAACTGTTATGTAAACAGTTGTTACACTGTATTCCTTAAAAGAGGATGAGTCCGTGGGATTGTTTCCTGAATATTTCCCACTAGCAGTTGAAGCCATATGGATAAGCTGACTTTATAAAGTTTCTCAAATATCAAAGATAAGCTAGTATCTTTTTGCATGTGTTATATGTGTGGTATGTACGTGTGCATGCATGTGGAATTCAACATTGGATCCTTACTGCTCTCTACCTTATTCACTGAAGCGGAGTCTCAACTGAGCTGAGCGCTCACGAATGTACTCTTCTAGCTAGCCAGGCTGCTCACCTTCCAACAGCTAGAATTACAGGTGGGCCACCATGCGAACCCAGCATTTGCTTGGGTTCTGAGGATCCGAACTCTGGCTGATCCATTTGGGCAGCAAGCAGTGTATCCGCCTACCCGTACCTCAGTCTATTTTAAGTGATAACGCATCAAGGCATGTGACACGATCGTGCAGTTTTACATTCAGCTAAGCTTCTCTAGGCCTTCTTTTTCAATCATCGTGGTTACCCCACTTTTCTTGATATTATTCTTTCCATTCCCTGTTAAATTGTTTCATGGACATCACATATGCTCTAACAGAAAATGAAAGCTGTGCACGTTATGCAACACAAAAATTCTTGACCTTTTTTTTTTCTTGAGACAGGATTTATGTAGTCTTAGTTAATCTGGAACTTGTCATGTAGAGCAGGCTGGCCTCTGCCTGAGTCTGGGGTAACAGGTGTGTGCCACCACAACTGGCCAAAAGTCCACCTCGTAAAGAGAAGCAGACCTCTAAAGTAAAATAGCTATTCTAAAAAAAATCATTTTTTTAGACAGGGTTTATCTGTGTAACAGTCCTGGCTGTCTGGGAACTACTATGTAAACCAAGCTGGCCTCAAATTTACAGAGATCTGACTGCCTCTGCCTCCCTAGTACTGGAATTAAAAGTGTGTGCCACCACGCCTGGCTTAAAAGAGTGGGGGGGGGGAGCTATCTGGAACGCCAGGTACGCTGGCACATGCTTGTGATCCCAGTACTTGGGGCTCAAGCAAGGTTGCCAAGGGCTCAAGGCCAGCCTAGGCAGGACAGACTCTCAAGGAAAGAAGGAGGAAAAGAGAGGATGGAGAGCAGACACCGCTCCAAGCACATCTCGGTGGCGAGCCTTTTCCTCATGTGTGATCACACCTAGAGGAACCCAGGCTGGACTCCCACAATTCTGAAGTCACGTGTTCACAGGTCTGTGTAATCAGAACATCAACACAGGGAAGAATTAATTAGCCTATTTCTAAGTATGCGTATTTGCACTTCTAGGAAGTTCCAGAGTTCAAAGAAAAATATAAATGTAGTTTGCTTCATTTATTAAATGCTAAAAGTAACTTCAAATCAAAACCAGAACACCAGGCTGGAGCGATGGCTCAGAGGCTAAGAGCTCTGGCTGCTCTTGCAGACCCAGGCTCAGTTCCCAGCACACACATGGCAGCTCATAAATGCCTGTAACTCCAGTTTCAAAGGATCTGACGAACTTTCTGGCCTCCAAGGGCACTGTATGAATGTGGTGCACGTACATAAATGCAGGCAAAATATCTATACACAAAAGATTAAAATAAAATCCTAAAAAACAAAACAGAACCACAAAAACAAAACAGAATTTCAATCAGGCACAAAAGCAATCCCAGCATTCAGGAAGCTGAGGCAGGACTTCTGTGAGTTTGAGTCCAGTCTCTGGTAGGAAATGAGTTCTAGGCCAGCTACATAGTGAGACCCTGTCTAAAAGCAATAAAACAGGGTTGAGCATGAATGTGACAAGCATGCCTAAAGCCCTGGGTGATGCCCAGCACCAGTGCACTGTGTGTGGTGACTCGGGCCTCTAAATCACTCTGCCGGGGAGACCTGACTCCTCCCAAGAGCACGGGATATAAAACCGTCATTATTATCCCATGAGCGCCTTTTGTGGCATGTGTGCTGAAGCTGGACGCAGCTGTCCCCTTCCACCCTGGCATCTACGAAGGGATCAGGTTTGCATAGCAACTGGTTTCACCACTGAACCATCTCAGCAGCCTTGATTTTACTTTTTTAAAAAAAACTCGTGTCCAGGCTGGACTGAAATTCTTGGTCTCAAGTGGTCCTCCTACTTCAATCTCCTAAGCCTCCAACACCACAGGAAAGTGACACTGTGCTTGATTAGGGTCAAGTTTAATTTGTAGACCTGAAACTTCTCAGTTACTAGCTGTAGATTAAGCAGTTTAACATGAATGGCAAAATGTAGTGCAGGGGCCTCAACAATGGGCCTCAGGCAAGCTACTTTTTCTTTTCACATTGTAAAAACTGGGGATAGAACCTGAGTGTTCCTGCGAGACCTTAGCAATGTATGCTTTTGGTACAGGCCTAGAACCCACATTGTAGAACAATCACACCAGCCTCATTTCTCTCTCTCTTTTATTTATTATGTATACAGTGTTCTATCTGCGTGACAGATCTAATTACAGATGGCTGGGAACCACCATATGGTTGCCGGGAACTAAATTCAGGACCTCTGGAAGAGAAGCCAGTGCTCTTAACCTCTGAGCCATCTTTCCAGTCCCCACACTAGCCTCAAAGTCAAAGATCCTTCTGCTTCTGCCTCGCAGAGTTGGGATCAGAGGGATGTGCCACCATACCCAGCAACTTCAGAATCTATTAAACAGCCGTCAGGGTGAGAGGCTGGATCAAAGTCTAACAAATCATGTTTCTGGCTCACTCATGTTCTTCGCGAAATATTTAAGTTCTAGCCGGGAACAAAGTTGAGTTCCTGATTATTCAAGGAAGTTGGATTTTGGTGGACCTGAAATAAGTCACGTTGAGAGACAACAGACTTCTGCACTTCGGTTTCTGCTAATTCAGTGTTTATGTGTTTGCAGCCAGTGAGCCAAAGAAGCCACAAGAACAGGAAGTGTTCAATTTACAACTTTATTAAGAAACTGATAATTAAACAAATCAAGACTTTAAAGAACTGGTTAAGGCATTTTCCCCCTAATTTCCCTCTACTGTTATTTTGTAGCCACTTCAGGGGACAGGAACCTGAAGAAAAACTAACAGCTGACTCAAGAGAAAGCAAAAAGTTAAGGGGTTTCACACATCTCCCTTGCTACTTTTAGATACTAATTTTTTTCACCACACCACTCTTCCCCCTAATGTGACTGCACAAAGATAGAGTCAAACGTGGGGCTGGAGAGACGCACAGCAGTCCAGAGCATGTCACTGTCAGACTCAGGGCTCCAGGCTTGTCACACAGCTGACACTCCCAGCAACACTACCTTAGGAACCATTTGCCCCAAAGCCTTAGATGACCAACAGATTTCCTTCTGAAACCAGTCACTCTGTTTTCACATAGAAACCCAAGAACACACAACAGCCCTTGCTACCCAGGCGCCCTTTAATCTGTGCTCACTTTCCTGCCTTCCACTCTGCTGTCTGCCTCCCATTCCCACAAGCCAGCTCCTAGACTGGGAATTCTTTGTTCTACCCTTTTATTGGACTTGCTTGTTTTATTTCTCTCCCCCTCTTTGATAGATACTCTAAGCTTATGTGGAAAAGAACTTCTGGGTCAGCAAGATGGTTCAGGAGGACAAGTGCTTGCTGCCCAAGCCTGATGATGGGTTTGATCCCCAGGACCACGTTAAAGGCGGAGGGAGAACTGACTCTGACCTCCAAACACATCCACCCACCCACCATAGTTCAAGCATTCTCTCCTCTTACCATATACACACAAGAACGCAACTGACCTCCCACCATTTACACCCCACACACTCTCTTCTTCCAGCCCTTCTTTACCCAGGCGCTGCTGGACTTTCTCCCACTAAGCGCTATCCACGCACCACACAAGCTACCTGACAGAATGGTCCAGCCCACGGGCCAGAGGCAAACCTGTCAGCGGCACTTGATAAAGGCAGTCATTCCCTCCTGAACAGGACAGATTATAGTCCTTGTCACCTAGCCCTATCGCTCTCCCTCCTAAGAAGAAAGTGCTGTGACCACAGATGACCTTGGCTAGTCCCAGACACACCCACCACTTACAAAGTATCTAGAAACACTGCAGGTCCCACAGAACCCTCGCTACACCCTGTCTAGTCCTCTTCTAGTCTTCCCCAGAGGTGAGAGGCACCGTCAGTCACCCAGGAGTTGGCCCCAAAATGAAGGCACTCTTAAGACTCCAGAGCCAGCCTATGATGCAAGCCTTTCTAACTCGGCCTTGTGCACCAAGGACACAGGAAGCTGAGGCAGGAGGATCACATGATCACAGGAGTTTGAGATCACACAAATATTTAAAAAATACTGTTTATACTGTGTGTGTATAAACCTTTAATCCCAGCACTTGGGAGGCAGAGGCAGGCAGACGTCTGAGTTCAAGGCCAGCCTGATATCCAGTGAGTTCCAGGACATCAGGCTTTTACAGAGGAACCTTGTCCCCAAAAACAAAAAACAAAAGTCAAGGACTTGGTATGTAGCACAGTAGTAGAATGCTCTTTAGCATGCATGAATCCCTGGGTTCAAATACCCATCCCACCCCCACAACCCTGATGTAATTAAAACTACAATAGCTTCTCACTGCCATTTGGACAAAACTCTTGAAAATTTCCCATATGGCCTAATCGAAGCCCCAATGCAGCTTTGCAATGTTCTCTTCCTCACTGAACTCGTCTAACCCTCTGCCCTCCACAGAGGCTTGGAATGTCAACCCAGCTAACATGAGCTCATTCAGGGCTCAGTTCACGGCATCTCTACTGGGGAGAAAATGGCCGTCTCCAGTTCCTCTGCCAGGGCTCACTGTCTCCTGCTGCTGGCTGTAGCCCACTAACACTGCTCTAAAATCAACTGCTCTTTCCCTAGGGGCTAGTTTGTTTACAGAAACCATTGTTTTAAACCTTTACTGAATTTCTGCCAAAGACCAGAGTCACTTTGAAGTAAATCTGTTTACATACTTTTGGTTGTTTTTCGAGGCAGGGTTTTTCTGTGCAACAGCTCTGGCTGTCCCGGAACTCCATTTGTAGATCAGGGAACTCAGAGATCCCCCTGCCTCTGCTGGGGTTAAAGGAGTGCACCACCATGCCTGGCTTCTTTTGGCTTTTTGTTTAAGTCTTGATGTTTTCTCGGTTGCATGGGTATCTTGCCTGTTTGGCCTGTCCTGAATTGAAGGCCTAACTTTATCTGGTTTCTCTCTGGATCTGTGACATTCTTATCTTTCCTCTGGTGTTGCCTTGAGTCCCAGGAACAAAGAGGATCCACTGACAACCATCTTTGTGGTTGGGCCCCCAACTCCCAGAAGCAGTGTAGGTCTGCCTAAAGCCAGAGACTGTGGTGGGGAGGCGGCCTCCTGAAGCAGAAGGAACTGCTGCTCTCTTCAAAACCAGACAACAACCTGACCAGATCTCTGCAATTCTACCCCCACCTCTTGCTTTCCTGACCCAGTTCTTCCTGTTTAACCTCAAACCTGGTTGGTGGGGTGTGTGTGTGTAGCTCAGTGGGTGGTGTCAGCACCTGGAAAATGGAGTTCATGGTCACTTCCCGATGTGGCCACTGTCTCTTTTATTGGTGTCCAAGAGTCTAGCCTGTTGGGACTGCCAGGGTCAGGGCTTTTGCCCTAAGAACTTCAGTAATAGGGCTGTTGAGAGGCTGAGGGAAAAGGGGATCTGTTGCCAACCCTAACGACCTGAGCTTAATCCTCAGAAGCCACATGGTGGACGGGACTTCCTCTGACGTCCATGCCTGCACTTCACATACATGATCTTACACACATACAAAATAAATTAACATGTAAATTTAAAAAAATGCTCCAGTAACAAACTCAGAAGCAAGCTCGAGTCGTAAGATTTTCAAGTCTCAGGATATCTAAGCTTGCTTTCTACAAGGAAATGTTTTCAATGACTTAATAACTGGCAGGAAGAGAAAGATAAGACAATGATGTAAGCAGTAACACAAACTAAAATAATATGGGCCTCAATTCTGATGTTGCAACACCCCCACCTCTCGCAATAAAACAAAGTAACACAGTGTACAGTCTCGTTAGAGGATGCTCCTAATCTGCTCTGTGCTGGGCTCTCCCAGAGGGCTCTGGACAATGGACTCTTATTCAGACTATTCCCTGATGGAATACCTACTTCCCTGGTGGAAGTACCTGCTCAAGCTGCCTATTATATTACTGAAGGACACAGCTGGTCTTGGTAAACAATAAAGATGACAAATCTGTAATTTAGAACGTTAATTTTCATAATCAAGGCTCAGAAATCACAGGTGTGGAGGTTTTTGTGGAATGCAAACTTTGCTGCTTAAAATGGCACAACCCTGGACAACTAGATTAATAAAACAGTGTACTCTGGGATGAAAGAACAAACAGGAAGTATTTAAAGAACCAAACAGTCCCTGGACTAGAAGTGTTCACTATGCGGCAGGACTTATGGCCGGGCCCCTTCCATCCACAACCTACACTGTTGTATTCAGATACACAAAGAAACCAAGGACACTATGTTGCCTTTACCCACTAGAAAATTAACTATTTCCATCCCCGAGTACCTCCTGACCTTTCCAGACTGCGCTCCTGTAACAATTTAAGAAAGCTACACTCCTCCCTGGTATATCTATATAAGGAAACAAGCTTTGTCTTTTAGAAAGTGAAAAAGTGCATTTGAAGCTTATTTGAATCTCTTCACAGCAGTTTAAAGAGACTTATTTTTGGAGTACTATGAAGGCCCAAACTAGAAATTACTTGCAACCGTCCCGTTCCCACAATCTGATCCAGGTATTTCTCCAGACTGTTTTACAATACAACCAACTAAACATAAATGGATAAAATGGAGAGTACAGGAGGAGCATGTTATTGGAAGGCACACCGGCCCTGTCCTTGGCTTTAAAAGCTGGGACCCTAATCCCAATAACCAAGGGGACAGAGTAAGAGGTCTCAAAACCCTGCCCTCGGCCGGGGCTGTAAGACTAAGCCTTCCAGACCGAGGTCAAAGGAGAAAAACCCAGCAGGCTGCAGGGCGTCAGGGAGGGAGCCCGTCCACCCAGGAAGCCGACCGCATCCCACTATTTTCGGCCTGAGACAAAAGCAAGGCGCCGCCGCCCCTTTGCGCCCAACCCAGCAAGCCAGCCTTTGGGTCTGGGGTCGCAGTGGCCGCGCGGGCTCCATCCACAGGACCCGGCGGCCCGCGCGTGGCTCCGGGGCTCCGGCTTGGCGGCGCCGGGTCCGGCCTGCCTCCTCCACACGGGGCGCCGCCCGCCGCGAGGGAAGATGGCGGCCACCGAGCAACTGCGCCACCAGCCCTGGCCGCAGGCCAGGCCCAGCGCCATCTTAGCGCCCTCCAGCCCGCCGCCCCCACCCAGAGAAGCCGCTTTCGGGTGACTCGGGGAAGGGCGGGGGGCGCGAAGCCCTCTCGGCTAAAAAAGTTAAAAATAAGACCAAGACAAGAAAAAAAAAATTAAACAAAAGGCCACTCTCAAAAGCCACCGTCCGCCTCGGTTCTTCGTCTCCCGGCCCGCCGGCTTACACCGGCCTCAGGCGGCCCAGCACGGCCCAGCGAACGCGGCGGGGAGGCTCGTACCAGCTCGGGGCCGCGGGACCTCGGCAGTGCCTGGCCGGCCGCCGGCGACCGAGTGCGGGCTGGCGCTGTGGCCCAGGCCGAGGATGAGGCCCAGGAGGCCGGGCGGCCCGCGCTGTCCCGGGCCCAGCCTCGATCACGGCCTCTCCCGCGCGTAGATGCCGTGGAAGGGAGGGAGCCGCCCGGCCGAAAATGTAGCCGGCTCCTGGCCGTCCCCGGCGCCTCCCTCCCCGCGCCTCGGCCGACGCCGGCCCCATTTTGCTGAGAAGCAAGAAAAGGCGATTCACACCCAAGAGCTTCCGAGGAAGAGAGTGGGAGAGAAGGGACGGAGGGGTGTGTGAAGAAGCGAGGGGAGGAGATTGGGAAAGCTGATTTTTCTTGCTCGGCCGCCGTCACTCCAGGCCCTCCCTCGCCCCCTGCTCGCGGCCCCGCCGAGCCCCGCTCCCTCCTCCGCGGCTCCCGGGCGGCTCCGGGGGGCGGAATACACACACTCGCACACACTCCGCGCACACAACTAATTTGAAAGCGGCTCAATCAATGAGTCATTAAAAGGCTTCCCTCCCCTCCCCTCCCCACCGCCAACCGCCACGCCGCCACCTCCCCTCCTTTTTTATCCCACACCCCCCCTTCCCGAGCTCTCCCACTCCCCGCTCCAGAAATTTGCATCCGCGGATAGAAAAAAAAAAGGAAGAAAAAGGAAGGGGGGGAAAAAAGGCAGGCGCCAGGCCCCCCCACGCGGCCGCGGCGCCCCCCGGCCCGGCGCCGCCGCCCCCGGTCCACCCGCACCCCCGCCCGAGACACTGAACTTGGTCTTCCCAGGGCCCCGGCGGCGCTGGGAGAGGCATCCACACTAGATTTCCCTTTTCTCCGTGTCCATTAAACATCCACCCACCACCACCATCACCCACCCACAAACCCACCCCCCCCCCAAAAAAAAAAACACAGCCTTAGCCAATAGCTCTCTGGGCTGAAACCTAATATCCTGGTTTTGGCAACTCGGTGTTTAATTTGCTCCTCTTTCTTTTCTGTCTGGCTGGAGATCTATCTCCAGCTCCCCCCCCTTCTCCTTCTTCCCTCGCTTCTCCCCTCCCCGAAGGAAAAAAGAGGCAGAGGAAGGAGGTTGTGTTTTTTTTTTCTCCTTGAAATTTTTATCACAAAATTATAATACACTCAAAGGGAAACTCACCGTCATGAAAAAGCAGTGCCTTGTCAACGGGGTTTCTGCGCCATCGCACCAGGGGCGGCGGCGGCGGCGGCGGGCGCGGGGCGCGGGGCGCGGGCGCGGGAGCTCCAGGCCGAGCGGCGCCGGCCACACGCGCTCCGCTCTCTCTCTCGCTCACCCCCGCGCCGGGCGGCGGGCGCCCGCTCCCCGCGCCCGCCCGGCCTTCATGCTCTGCGCCCGGGCAAACGGCTCGCCTGCTCGTCTACCTCAAACTTCGGTTCTTGCCTAGTGAGAAAAAAAAAAAAAAGCAAAGATGAGGATTTCTTTAATTAAAAATTTTAATTTTTTTCAAAAACAACAAAACAAAACCAAAAAACACAAGCTCCCAGCCTGGTGACTTCTGTTTCTTTTGGATTTTTTGGGGGGGGGGTATTGAAATGTATTGGGGTCTATTTAAGAAACATTTATTTGTGTACCCAACCTCCTCCCCCATCTACAAGATGTGAGCTGATTCTCCTCAGGGGCCCTGTACACACACACACACACACACACACACACACACACACACATACACACACAGAGTTTTAGCTTAACCTGGAGGGTAGGGTAAGGAAAAATAAAAATTAGTTTAGAACTCCAGTAGCGCCAGTCACCAAAAAAAAAAAAAAAAAGCATATTTTTAAAAACTAAAGCCTGGCAGATAACTGGCTTAGCCTTAAGTTTCTCATGTACTACTAATGTACTACTAACTTTATAATACCCCTTTCCACTCTGCAATGCTGTGAAATCTTATCTGTGAGAAATCCTACCATTAAAAGGAAAACAAAACTAGTGCCTAAGGAGAGAGGCTGAGTATCCCCTCCCCTGCTTTATTTATGTTGCTATCTTTTATCTCCGTGTTTGGGAAGTTTGCATTAAGTAACTCTCTTTCTTAAAAAGGAAGCTAAGAACCCTTTAGCGCCCCTTGGCCCAACCATAATTACCACCTGTTTTAAATTTCAAATTGTTGAAACTTCTTAAACCACCTAGTAGTAAGAAAAGCATTTAAATAAACGTTCCTTATAAGAGTTCTTTGTAGCCTAATTACCAATACCCACAAAATATAGCTGGGGGGGGTCACTTGTTTTAAATATCAGAAATAGGTGAGATATGAATTCTGCGTGAATGTAATTCAAGCTTAAAGATGCAGTTTTAAACCTAAAAAGTCTTCTAAGGATATGTGAAGTTGGTGAGGTCTTGTTGATAAATATGTGCCTGGTGAGTTCTAAATAAAATTATCCCCAGATTAAATTCTTTAAAATATTGTCTGGTTTCTATATCCCTTAGTACAAAACAGAGCTAAACCTTAATGGCAGAAGTGGGGTCTGTGAGTGGTAAAGCAAGAACATGTTCTAGGAATGTGTGACCCTAGGTTTGACCCCAACACACACACACACACACACACACACACACACACACACACTTTATGCACCTTGCTTACTTATATAAGCATGTAATTAAACTACACTTCACAAAACAAATGTGTCAGAGCTGCCATACAATGTTGCCATGTTCAACATCTTTTCCAAAAGCAAGTCGCCTCTTGTGTTAGCAATGGCCACTCTACCGTTCTATATATTGTGTCTTTGTACTGAGACCTGACTGGAAGACACACTCAGTGACTTAGTGTCACACAGTATCTATCACTGCGCTCGTTTTTTCTTAGAAGCCTTTTATTTATTTATCTGCTTTAAATTCAGTCAAGGCCCTCCTGGACCAGGAGTCCTTGCATAAATTAGCATATTTCTCTATACTTGACGGTTGGGCCAACCAGTTTTCAAATTGGCTTGGGAAAATTTTAACATGTTTTAAAGTGCCTTTGGATTGGTGGGAATCTAATTAGAACACCCATTTGGAAGAAAAGCATTTCCGAAGAGTCCATGGATGGTGCATTGCCACCAGGGCATAGCAAGCCTTACAGCTGGTGCTCACAGCACCAATGAAACACTAATGGATTTCAGAAAGATAGCCCTCCTCATTGGTCAAAATCCCAAGGAAATCAGAAATCTCACTTTAAATCTGACCTGCCATTGCCGATTTGATCATTACACAATGAGTATATAATATATAAACATATTGCACCTCATAAATTATGCATTGGTTATGTAGCCTTCGAGAACAAAATTAATTTTTAAAACAATGACCGAGGGCACCACAGTCTTTTTAGCATAAGAACTACGCAGAGCGGCTACAGGGCTCTAGGTACTATGGTATTTAATCACATTGTCTATCCCAAGACCTTGCCCTGGAGCCTAAGGAACGCTGAAGCTAAGGTTTAATGACCCTGATTTTGCAGACAGACTCTCTAGCTTTCTAAGATTTGTCTGAAGACACTAAGTCTAATAAGGGCTGACGGAAGAAGCCCTGGCTGGCGGGTTCCAGAACTTACCCTCTGTTGGGCCTGACAAGTATCTTGGGAACCTGTAGTCTTGCTGTGTCAATGTCATGCATGTCAGTCCAGAGGAGAGGCACGGGCCGAGGGGCAACCCTTTAATTAGTCAAGACCTACCCAGAGACTGCCAGTTGTCAAATCTAATTTTAAATCTGGGGGAGGGGTTTGCAGAATACTGGGACAGCAGCAGGGTGAATGCCAGTCTCCAGATAACTGAAGAAACTGAGTGCTGAGAAACCAAGGCGGCTTTCCGAGCTCTTCCGCATAGGACTTTGAAAGCGGCTTAAATAAGGGGTGTGCATTTGCAAAGAACATTTAAAACTCAGTTGTAGGGTTCGGAAACCTTTTAAGAGGACTTCATTTTTTTCAAAGAGAACCATTTTTTAAAATGTTTTATTTTATGTATATGGGTGTTTGCTTGCACGTTTGCCTGCATGCGTGCCTGCACCATGGGTGTGCCTCGAGCTCAAGGAAGCCACTAGATCCTCTGGAAATGGAATTACAGATGGCTGACTGTCTCCATAAGGGTGCTGGGAACCAAACCTGGGTCCTCTGCAAGAGTAGCAGGTGCTCCTAACCTCTGAGCAGAAGCCCCAGGACCTTTCCATTTCTGGGGTGTGGGTTAGAGAAAGGGTTTCTTGAGGACCTCTGCCTGCCCTAGAACTGGCTCTGTAGTCTAGGATGGCCTTGAACTCAGAGATTCACCCACCTCTGCCTCCTGAGTGCTGGGATTGAAGGCAAGCGCCACCACTGCCTGGTGCTAGAACATTCTTTATTCTTTTTTCTTTTAAAATTTATTTTATTTCATGTGCATTGGTGTGAAGGTGTCAGAGTCCCTGAAACTGGAGTTGCAGACAGTTGTGAGCTGCCATGTGGGTGCTGGGACTTGAATCTGGGTCCTCTGGAAGAGCTGTCAGTGCTTTTAACCGTTGAGCCATCTCACCAGTCCCTGGTAGAACATTCTTAAAATGGCTTAACTATATGTTAATGACCTTGATTGTACTATCAACAACTTAGTCACATACACTGGTTCCCTTCTAAGTGACTATAAACAAGGGAAATGGGACAGGTGGGGGGGGAGTATTCTTTTTTTTAATGTTGTAGGATATACTTGGAATTTCTAATAGGCCCAGGGTTCACATGACAGCTATAACAGCTGAGAGTGAAAGGTCAGGAATATAGCTCAACCTAATATAATCCCTCTCACTAGAAGAAAAAGAACAGTGAACCATTGGCTAGTTGGCTTTTCTTAAAAGAGACACAGGCCAGAGAGATGGCTCAGCTGGTAGCTGGGTTATCCACCTGGTCTCAGGACCTAAGTTAGATTTCTGGGGCCCATATGGTGGAAGGAAAAAAAACAGGAATGCCTCTGACCCCATGACATGTTAACACACACACACACACACACACACACACACCAAATAAAGCATAATTAAGAAAAGAAGATGCAAATGGTGGAGCTAAGTAGCATTGTGCACATGTGTAAGACAGTCAGATATGCCCACTGCAGAAGTACAGGGGCACCACCAAGAAAGGAAGCAAGTGTCTAAGAACCATTCTAAATTCTCAGACTGGCAGATGGCTCCAGGGCAAAGGCATCTGTCACCAAGCCTGATGACATGACTTCTCATGGTGAAGGAGAGAACTTACTCCCACAAATTGTCCTCTGGCCTTCACAAGTATGCCCCAGCAAGTATGTGCCCGATATAAATACATGCACACACACAAAAAAATAAATAAATGTAATTAAAATAAAATTTTAACTGGTCTGTGGTGGTGCATGCCTTTAATCCCAGCACTCTGGAGGCAGAAGCAGGCGGAGGATCTCTTGTGAGTTTGAGGCTAGCCTGGTCTACAAATTGAGTTCCAGGACAGCCAGGACTATTGAAAAGAAGAATCCTGTCTTGAAAAAACAAAACAATAATAATAAAACTTTAATTTAAATTCTCAATATGTATCAATAAGATTCATATCCTTATTCATACCTCTGCTTCTAAATATTTGAGAGCTCTGTCATCAGTCAGTCCGAGTGGGCTCAGATTCCACCTATATTCCTCACAAAGGGAGGCACTTGGCGGGTCATCCTCCCTTCAGAGCGCAACTCCCTCATCTATAAAATGAGGCTAATTATAGTACTCACCTCTGAGGATTATTTTAGGGCGTGAGGAAGTAGTGCATGAAGGATGCTTTAGCAGGGCACTAGGAACCAGATAAGCCTGTACACTCTTCCTGTGGGAGCAGCCAGGAACAGTCTTCTATTGCCTATGGTGTGATTTGAGTCTACCCTATTTGTTTGAGACAGGATCTCATTATGTATCCCTGGCTGACCTGGAACTCTCTATGAAGACTAGGCCAGCCTCACAAGATCTGCTTGCCTCTGCCTCCTGAGTGCTGGGATTAAATATATGGGTCACTGTGCGGGCCACTGTTACTTTTTATACATGTGACTTTTGGGGGTGGTGCTGAAACAGGATCTATGTAGCCCAGGTTAGCATAGAACTCACTATATAGACCAGGCTAACCAGGAACTCACCGTGATCTGCCTCTCTGTGTCTCCAGAGTGCTGGTATTAAAGGCGCACGCCATCTCATCCTACCTTTCCCCCGTTTTCCACATCTTGGTGCATATGTGTTTGTGTTGTGCACAGGCACGTGACACTCATTAGGCTTGGCAGCAAGTGCCTTCTCTACCTGCTGAGCCAGCTCACTGACCCCTTGGCCAGCCTTTTAAATGTTTCTCAGTTTCCTGCCTGTAAAAAAAATGAGATAAGCAAAACATGTCTCTGAGGTTGCGATGTGAGTTAAAGGATATTTGTGATATAAAACTCTTGCTTCAGTGTGTGGTAAATAATAGATACTCCACAATAGTCGCCATTTTTCTCGGGACTGCTAAAAGCAATGTGACTATGGAGAGATGGCTCGGCAGTTAACCTTTGCTGTTCTGAGAGAGGAACCACGGAGTCTGATCCCGAGAGCCCAATGGGTGGCTCATAACTACCTGGAACTCCAGCCCGGGGAGATCTGATGTTCTTTTCTGGCCTCCACAGGCATCCACAAATCACAAATGCACACAAAAAATAAGTCTTTTTTTTTTTAAAGGAAGCTACACAGAGAATCCCTGTATCAAAAACAAACAAACAACAACAACAACAACAAAAAGAGGCTGGGCATGGTGGTACAAATCTTTAATCCTGGCACTCAAGCACTCAGGAGGCAGAGGCAGGAAGATCTCTTTGAATTCACAGCCAGCATGGTCTACAGGGAGTTCCAAGCCAGCCAGAGGACTACACAGTAACTTGGACCCAAGTGTGGGGGTACACACCTGTTATTCCATTGTTCAGGAGGTTGAGGCAGGAGATTTACAAGTTGGTGGCTAGCCAGAGTAATAATATAGTGAGACCTCATTTCTATAAACAAATAAGGGAAAAGCAAAAAAACCCAGAATAGCTAAAACAATTCTGTACAATAAAAGAACTTCTGGAGGCATCACAATCCCTGACTTCAAACTCTACTACAGAGCTACAGTACTGAAAACAGCCTGGAACTGGCATTAGAACAGACAGGAGGAACAATGGAACCAAATAGAAGACCCTCATATCAGTCCACACATCTTCGAACACCTGATCTTTGATAAAGAAGCAAAAAATATCAAATGGAAAAAAGAAAGCATATTTAACAAGTGGTAGGGGCATAACTGGATATCAACATGTAGAAAAATGAAAATAGACCCATATCTATCACCATGCATAAAACTCAAGTCCAAATGGATCAAAAACCTCAACATAAAGCCAGCCACACTGAACCTCATAGAAGAGAAAGTGGGAAGTACACTTGAACGCATTGGCACAGGGAACCACTTCCTAAATAGAACCCCAGCAGCACAGACACTGAGAGAAACAATTAATAAATGGGACCTCCTGAAACTGAAAAGCTTCTATAAAGCAAAGGACACGGTCAACAAGACAAAACGACAGCCTACAGAATGGGAAAAGATCTTCACTAACCCCACATCAGACAGAGGTCTGATCTCCAAAATATACAAAGAACTCAAGAAATTGGACACCAAAAGATCACATACTCCAATAAAAAAAAAATGTAGTATAGATCTAAACAGAGAACTCTCAACAGAGGAATCTAAAATGGCTGAAAGACACTTAAAAGGAAATGTTCAACATCCTTAGTCATCAGAGAAATGCAAATCAAAACAACTCTGAGATTCCATCTTACACTTGTAAGAATGGACAAGATCAAAAACACTGAAGACAACTTATGCTGAAGAGGTTGTGGGGAATAGGGAACACTTCTGCATTGCTGGTGGGAATGCAAGCTGGTACAACCCCTTTGGATGTTAGTGTGGCGATTTCTCAGAAAAATTAGGAAACAACCTTTCTCAAGACCCAGTAATACCACTTTTGGGTATATAGCCAAAGGATGCTCAATTGTGTCACAAGGACATGTGCTCAACCATGTTCATAGCAGCTTTGTTTATCATAGTCAGACCTAGAAACAACCTAGATGCCCCTTGATCGAAGAATGGATAAGGAAAATGTGGTACATTTACACAATGGAGTACTTCACAGCAGAAAAAAAATAACGACAGCTTGAATTTTGCAGGAAAATGGATGGAGCTAGAAAACATTATTTTGAGTGAGGTAACGCAGACACAGAAAGACAATTATCACATGTACTCACTCATAGGTGGTTTTTAAACATAAAGCAAAGAAAGCCAGCCTACAAACCACAATCCCAGAGAATTTAGACAACAATGAGGACACTAAGAGAGACTTACAGAGATCTAATCTACATGGGAAGTAGAAAGTATAAAAAGACAAGATCTCCTGAGTAAACTGGGAGCATGGGGACCTTGGGGGAGGATTGAAGGGGGAAGGGAGAGACATGGAGGGGAACAGAGAAAAATGTAGAGCTCAATAAATATCAAAAAAAAAACTGAACAAATAAGATGTGCAGAGGTGGGCACGCCTTTAATCCCAGTACTTGGGAGGCAGAGGTAGGCAGATCTCTGTGAGTTTGAGTACAGCCTGGTCTACAGAGCAATTTCCAGGACAACCAGGGTTACACAGAGAAACCCTGTCTTGAAAAACCAATGATAGATAGATAGATAGCCAGACAGCCAGATAGATAGATAGAATGACAGAATAATCAAATGAATGAAAGAGAAAAATATACAGTGAAAGGCTTGTGGTGTGACAAAATGACAGAGCACCTACTTTGCTTTCAAAGTAATAAATAAGCAGCTTACTGGGACGCTGCAGCGCTCCCACTATCTTGCATCCGTTATTACTCTGTGGAGTGAAGGGCTATGCACACTGTAAGCACCTTCTAGATGCTCAGGCTGTTTACGTCACACCACAGTTTCCAAGCTGGTGGTTTTCCTTGACAGACTTTTTAAACACAGTCTAAACGCCTAGAAGCTTCTAGTCCAAAGACCAGGAATAGCAGAACACAGACGAGCTGACGAGCACTCCCACTGTCTCCCGTCTCACACACCCAGCCTGTTTCCCCACAGAGACTGGGGTAGGGGCTATCACACACTGCTGGAAGACAGACAGATGGCTGGGGCCCCGAGTGCCCAACCTCTCTTAGGCAGAGTCTTCAACTCCAGGCACCCAAGAGGATGGGGATGACAGAAGGAGGATAAGGCCAGACAGTATACAATGCTGTTCTGAAGGGAAAATGTCAGCAGCCAGCATCAGCCAGGTCTGTTGGCAGGTGAGCCCTGCACTTGGGGGATTTGGAGCTAGAGGCAGAATGCCATACAGTAGGGTTAGCTACACAGTGAGCTCGAGGACAGCCTGGGCTACACAGGACTTTGTTGTGAAGAAGAGACAAAGGGGGGGGGGTGCCCACGTCAAGGGGCTGGCCCAATCATCATGCCCTTCTGAAAACGAGACTACTAAGCCTGACAAAGCTGAGTGTGGGAGCGCATGCCTGAGATACCAGTGGTAGAGGCAGGAAGGCCGTTGCACGTTCAAGAATAGTCAGGGCGCCATCTTAAGACTCTATCTCAAAAACTAAAGCAAGGGGCTGGAGAGGTGGCTCAGGGTTAAGAGCACGGGAGATTTACAAGTTGGTCCTCTGCTCTTCCAGAGGACCTGGGTTCCTTCCTCAGAACCCACATGGCAGCTCACACCCGTATTTAACTCTAGTTTCAGGGGATCTAACATCCTCTTCTGCCTCAACAGGCACCAGACACACACCTGGTACCGACGCATATGTCAGTAAAACACTTAAAAATTAAAAAAAAAAAAAAGAAAATGCAAACAAAAAAGACCTGAGATGGCCAGGCACGGTAGTTCCCATCTTTCGTCTCAGCACTTGGAGGTTAAGGCAGGAGGAGCTCTGAGAATTCTGGGCCAGCCTGGTCTACATAGCAAGTCCAGGCCTGCCAGGGCTACATGGTGAGACCTTGTCTCAAGACGAAACAAATATGAAAACACACAGCACAGAACTGAGACTGCTGAAAGGAGACTGTCAGTCTGTTAGAAACAGGAAAGAGGACAGGGGTGTGAACGGGCCTGAGACACACTCGCAACAGTCACGGGAAAACTGAGGAGGCTGCATACACAAGCGTAAGGACCTGCATTTGGTCCCCAGAAGCTGTGTTAAAAAGTCAGGTGTTGAGCCTGGTGGCAATGGCGCACACCTTTAAACCCAGCACTCAGGAGGCAGAGGCAGGGGCATCTCGAGTTTGAGGCCAGCCTGGTCTACAAAGTGAGTTCAAGGATAGCTAGGACTGCTACACAGAGAAATCCTGTCTCAATAAAACCAAAGCCAAAAACCAAAACAAAACAAAAACCCAGGTTAGTGGCATGACCTTGTAACCCTAGCACGAGGCCTAAAGCAGAATTAGGAGACCAGCTAGGCTAGCCTATTTGATAAGTTCCAGGACAGTGAGAAAGACCCTGTCTCCAAAAACAAGCATGGCAGCATCTGACAAAGAACACACAGGTTGTCTTCTGACCTCCATGGGTATGTGCACACACATGTACACATGCACACACACATACGTGCACATAAAATAAAAAGAGAGAAACCAAGGAGAAGAGGCACCGCATGGTCATTAAAAAGCCGCACAGAACAGAATCGTTAGCCAGGCATCGCTGGATGACATCGCGAGCAAAGGTACAAACACATCACACCTCTCAAGGCTTTGCATTTACTCATTATGAATCACACCAATCAGATACCAGTTGGGTATATGTGTCAGCTCCTTGTGAGTTGAGTTAACATGAGTCATGTCTACATGGCAAAGGGCACGGGTGTTCTGGAGGAAGAGTTCACACGGGCCTGGCACACAAGCCTGATGAGATAACCTTCCCCACCACAAGCAGGATGTGCCAGGACTCAAGGAGCCATGGCTCCCGAGTTTGTTCTTTCTCTCTGGTCTTCTCATTTGCAGTTCAAACCTTCCACCTCGACCCATTCTTTCCTCTAAAGGATGAGCCCACCCACGGCCTCCCCCAAAGCCAGCCCCTCCTCTCCACAGACATTCAGACCTCTGTCTCTTGCTCTGTATCCCACCAGTCCCCTCTAAGTCTCAAAGCTGAATGTGTCCCACTTCCACCAGCCCCTCACTAGCCAGAGTTGCTAAAAACACAAACTCCCTAGCTGGGGCAAGCTCAGTGCAGGCTCCTGCTGGGCCTGGCTTCAGCCCCTAGCAGGCCATAATGATGATACAGGTTCCTAAACCCAAGGCCAGTTTAGGCTTCTGTCTGCAACCTCATCTTCAACTGTATAGAAAGTCTTAGGTCAGCCTGGGCTACATGTATCAAAACAAACAAACAACAAACACCTGAGGATGAGGCAGGGGAATAACCGGACCTTCAGTGTCATCGATGGCCAGAGCGCGTTTCAGGAGAAACAGAACGGGAGCTGTCAGATGTCTGTGAAAGGGTTTCAAAGTCACTGATGGAGGTCGCTCTCATTTGGAAAATGCTGCTTCAAGTCAGTAACTGAGGAGGTTGGAGAGATGGCTCAGCAGTTAATAACACTGACTGCTCTTCCAGAGAACCCAGGTTCAATTCCCAGTATCCACACGGCAGCTCACAACTGTCTGCAACTCCAGGATCCAACACCCTCACATAGACATACATACAGATTAACAGAAATCAGTAACTTGTGGTGATATTTTATTTGTGTTTTTAATAAATAAAGCTTGCCTGAAGATGAGAATGCAGAGCTAAGCTACTAGAGGCCAGGGAGTGGTGGCACACACCTTTAATCCCAGGACTGGGAGGCAGGGAGACAGGAGTGACATGGCTGGGTGGAGAGGGGAATAGAAGGCAGGAAGAGACAGGAGCGCATTGCTATCCGCAGTCACGCTAAGGGCAGGATCGCCCTTTTGTTTGTCTGAGCCTTGATAGAGGTAAGAACTCTCTAGTGGCTTGGCTGCTTTGCTTTTCTGATCTTCAGCTTGAACCCTAATATCTGTCTCTGGGTTTTTATTATTTGTGCCACAGTAACTGAGGGTCATGTGTGGCAAGAACAATAATTCTAGTACTTGGGAAGTAGAGAAAGGAGTTGAAGGTCAGCCTGAGATACTTAGTGAGGTCTGGGTCAGCCTGAGCTACATGAGAGCCTATCTCAAACAAGCAAACAAAAAATAGAATGACAAATATCAATAATGACTTTTCTGTATCCACCTGACATTTACATATACTGTACAGCCTACAGCAACAGTCTGTTACACCTGCCCCCTAACACATCTGCACAGCCTCTGGTCCTTACACACTTACAAGCTGTTAACAGCTGCAGAAGTGAGACTATTGAAGAAAGGATACTTTGTTTCTGTGAGTGTGTGCACATTTTTTCCTGGTTACAGCATATTGACAACTCTCCAGTTATCTGAGTGTTATAGATTAAACTCTAAAATTAACAGCAATTTTTAAAAATTATTTTTATGTGTAGTATGGGTGTTTCCCTGCATGTATGTCTGTGCACTGTGTGCACGCTTGGTTCCTGTGGCGACCAGGAGAGGAAGTTAGATGTACTAGGACTGGAGTTACAGGTGGTTATGAGCTGCTATGTAGTGCTGAGAACTGAAGCTGGATCCTTTGGAAGAGCAGCCAGTACTTCCCACCACTAGGCCATCTCTCCAGCTCCTTAACAGTAAGTTTTTAAAAATTAAAAAAAAAAGAAAGAAAGAAAGAAAAAGGAAAGAAGGACTCTAGCTCAGCATAATTTCACCAGGGCATAAATTCTTCTCCCCTTAAAAGTAAAAACCACACACAAAGCCAACCAGAGAGCATCTTCTGAGGTTGCCAGCCTGCCAAGATATCACAAATGTGGGCAGACAATCTTTCGCACACATACTTAGAAGCAATATTCAAAAACCTCAAAACCTCCTTCCTGCCACTTCAGAAAGGAAGCCCCCTTGGGCGGGTGCGGCCAAGGCCTCTCTGCTGTGGTGACGAAAGATCTACTGTCATTACGCTGCCCGTCACCACAAACAAATGAGAAAAACGGGGAAGAAACGAGAGCAGTCCAAGTGAACCGCAACAGTGAAGTTTGTGGCCAGTTCTGGGTACCTGTGACGGATGGACGGACGGAGGGACAGACGGACGGACAGATGGAGAGACGACAGATGGATGTGGTCTCGGCGAGGGTGGGAGGCTGTTTCTGGGGCAAGCAGCTCCACAGACAGGAAACGTGCCTGCTAACACCGCCAGCTCTACACATTTGTGCCACCTGCTCTGCGCAGCGTCCTCTGGCCTTACAAATGTTCTGATTAAAAACAACAGGAAAACAATATATGGGGCTTGAAGGAGGCTCCCAGTGGGATGCTCTGGGTACCAGGAGAGAGGGAGGCATTCTGTGCAGGCAGGCAGGTGGCGGGAAACAGCTTAAAGCTGGTTTTCTCCTCCTCCTTTTCTTTTAAAGATTTATTTTATTATGTGTACAGTGTTCTGCCTGCATGCATGCCTGCAGGCCAAAAAAGGGCACCAGATCTCATCTGGGATGGTTGTGACTCACCATGTGGTTGCTGGGAATTAAACTCAGGGCCTTTGGCAGGGCAGCCAGTGCTCTTAATGGCTGAGCCAATTCTCCGGATCCCTTTTTTGGTTTTGGGACAGGGTTTCTCTAGGTAGCTCTGGCTATCCTGGAACTCACTTTGCAGACCAGGCTGAAAATTTTGCTTATTTTATCTTATGTGTATGGCTATTTTGACTACATGTATGTATGAGCACCACATTCATGCCTAGCCCCCTCAGAGGTCAGCAGAGGGAGCTGGATTCCTTGGAACTGGAGTTATGAATGGTTCTGAGCCACCAAGTGGGTGCTAAGATCCAAACTCAGGTCTCAGAGACTCTTAACCGCTGAGCCATCCCTCCAGTCCCAAGGGTGGGTTTAAAAGATGACAATAGGAAAGGAATGGAGCGGGTCACCTAGAGGCCCCTGGGAGGGGAGGCAGACCTTAAAAAAGGAGGAGCTATAGCAAGTGCTGGGTGGTAAGAGGATGGGGTGCTGGCAGGTAGTCTGGGTGGAGAGAGGATTGGGGTGCTGGCAGGCAGTCTGGGTGGAGAGAGGATTGAGGTGCTGGCAGGCAGTCTGGGTAGTGAGAGGATTGGGGTGCTGGCAGGCAGTCTGGGTGGAGAGAGGATTGGGGTGCTGGCAGGCAGTCTGGGGGATCTCTGAGCTGCAAGCGTGGGACTGCACTCCTTGCACTCATGATAATGTGGAACCTTGTGAGCTCAAGAGACTGTGAGAGGTGGTTATGAAAAGCTCCAGCAGAGGCTGGGAAAATGGAAAGTACTTACTTTGCAAGCCTGGGAACCTGGGTTCAGATCTACAGTACACATGTAAAAACAACCAGATCTCGGCACAGGCCTGTAAACCCAGTTCTGGGGAAGTAGAGACAAAAAGATACCTAGCCAGCTAGGCTAGCCAAATCAATGAGTTCCAGGTTCAATGTGAGATTTAAAAAAAAAAAAAAAAAGATTTATTTATTATGTATACAATGTTCTGCTTGTATGTATACCTGCAAGCCAGAAGAGGGCACCAGATCTCATTACAGATGGTTATGAGCCATCATGTGATTGCTGGGAATTGAACTCAGGACCTCTGGAAGAGCAGTCAGTGCTCTTAACGTCGGAGCCATCTCTCCTTCCTCAATGTGAGATCTTGTCTCAAAAATAGAGTACAGCCTGGAGAGATAACTTAGCAGTTAACAGTCTGTTGCTCTTGTGTATAAGGGGTGTGGTTGTGGACGCCTTTAAAGGATTAATCCCAACTCTTAGGATGAAAAGGCAGGTGGATTTTTGTGAGTTCAAGTCCAGCCTGATCTACAGTGAGTTCTGGGGCTATTCAGAGTACCATAATGAGACAAATAAATACAAGGTAATGTAATGCTCTTGCAGAGGACCTGAGCTCTGTCCCCACCATGCACACTGAGTGGCTCACATCTGTAACAACAGCTTCAAAACATCCACTGCCTCCATCTCCCTGGGCACCTGCACACACCCGCACACGTGAATCATCCCCCAACACATTACACATACTTAAATAAAAAATAAAGTGAAGGAGACCAGCAAGATGGCTCCAAAGGTAAAGACACCCGCCATACACACCTCCAATTTGAGTTTGGTCCCTTGGAACCCAAGTAAAGCGGGCAGGAGACAATCTATCCCAAAGTTGCTCTCTGACCTCTACATGCCCCCCCCCACACACATAAAATAAGATATAAATAAATTGGATTGGGCAAGATAGCTCACCCAGTAAAGATGCTTGTCCCAAGCCTAGTGACCTGAGCTCAATCCCCAGGACCCACACGTGAGAAAACTCACTCAGGAAAGTTTTCCCAAGTTCTCTCCATGCATGTGCCATTTAGCATGTATATACACAAATCAGTAAATATCTGTGAAATTTGTCCTTCAAAAGGTCAAGAGCAATTGAGGAAGACACCTATGCCAACCTCTGGTCACCACATGCACACAAGAGCACACAAAGAGTAGGGGACAAAGCCACCATCTTAGGGCAGAGAAGAGGCAGATTCTGAGTGTAGAAGAGACTGTGCCCAGTGGCACTCCTCCACAGTGGCACTCCTCCACAGTGGCACTCCTCCACAGTGGCACTCCACAGTGGCACTCCTCCACAGTGGCACTCCTCCACAGTGGCACTCCTCCACAGTGGCACTCCTCCACAGTGGCACTCCTCCACAGTGGCACTCCTCCACAGGGGCACTCCTCCACAGGGGCACTCCTCCACAGTGGCACTCCTCCACAGTGGCACTCCTCCACAGTGGCACTCCTCCACAGTGGCACTCCTCCACAGTGGCACTCCTCCACAGTGGCACTCCAGGCTCTCTGGGCTTGCCTGCCTTTCTAGTTGTGGGGTTGGGGACTGAGCCTTATTCTCATGCCTCTAATTTCCCTCTCTTTTTAAGACTTATTTCTATTTTACAGCGTTTGTCCTGCACGTATGAATGTGTACCATGGTGTATGTTTGGTACTGGAGGAGGCCAGAAGAGGGTGTCAGATCCCCTGGAACTGAAGTTACACAATTGTGAGCCATCATGTAGGTGCAGGGAATCGAACCCAGGTCCTCTGGAAGAGCAGCTAGTGCTCTTACTCACCGAGCCATCCCTCATTCTCTCCCTTTCTTTTTAAAATTATTTACTTTTAGATGAAGCTAGAGTCTCAAGATATAGTCCAGGCTGGGCTTGAACTTGTAGGAATCCTTCTGCCTCCACCTTCCAGGTGCTGGGATCACAAGCTTGCATGAAAACACACAATGAATTTGACCTCTTCTCACTCAAGCACGCTAGCCTCTCCAGTACAAGTCAAAGCAGTGGTGCATCTCTGCAGGGGAGTGACAGCTCGCTGCGGAGCAGCTTCACTTGTGGGACTGTGCAGAAGTGCCCGGGGGAATGAATAAATGCCTCTTGGACCATCCCATTTCTGTCATCTTACTGCTTTGCCCACCGAGCAATCCTTTGGTTATGCGGTTCAGTTTTAAAACTTGTGTTTGAGTCAGCAGACAGAGGCTGGGGAAGTCTGTGTCTACTATCAATTCACAGCTTGGCCTGTGAATGTGGAGCACCAGTCACTCCTAAGTGGCCCCCATTTCATTTCCACTGCCCTCTGTTTGGCGGGGTCATTCATCCGGGGATCCACGCAGCAGTCTCTCCCAGGCGCTACCCTGCTCTAACCCCTTCTCTTATCCTTCCTGAACACAGACGCCAGGAGCTCCTGCTTAAAACCCTGCCAGCTCTCCAGAGCCCCCAGGAAGCCTGCAGGAGTCTTGGCACCAGCTCTGTTCCAGGCCCTCCTCTTTTGTGACATTCATTTCCTCTGGCGCCTCCCCTGCCTGCCCTTTCCTCGCTCCTCTTTCCTTCGCGTGTTCAAACAACTTCCTTTTCCTTGATAACACACACTGCCTCGCGTGACTCATAATTAGTCATGTTTATCCCTGGACTGTGAGCCTCTGAGAGACCAGACTTGGTCTATTTTTATACCTCCCCATCTCCCCAGGGCCAGATATGGCACCTTGCAAGGGTATGCTAAGCGGCCATTTATTGAGTCTATGTTGTGCCAAGGCACCTGGCTGGTGCTGGAGGTAGCAGAGGAGGTAGCAGATACTTAACAAAGGCTAGTGATTTGTCCCTGATAAAAGGGACATCAAAGTGTTCTCTTGTCTTAGGATGTTCAGGCGAGATGCCTTCCTCAGCCTGTGTGTGTGGGGTTGAGAAAGCAAGCAGGCTCATGGTGGCAGCCCACAAGAAGCAATGTCTGAATTATTTCAATATTCCTGTTTTACCCCTCCTCAAAAAACTGAGGCATACATTGACTATGACACTGGGACCTGTTTCCTCTACATATAATGGATTTTGGGGATCCAGTCTGTTTGGACACTCACCTTCCTGGACCTGGAGGGAGGGGGAAGGAACTGGAACTTCCCACAGGGCAGGAAACCCTGACTGCCCTGGGGGACGAAGAGGGAGGAGGAGGGGGATTAGGGGGAGTGGGAGGGTGTTGGGAGGGGGGGTGGAAATGGAAACTTTTATAATTTAATAAAATTTACTAAAAAAAAAAAAAAAAAAAAGAAAGAAAAAGAAAAAAAAAAAAACAAAACTGAGGCATAGGTTGACAAGATAGCTCAGCGGTAGAGTTGCTTGCCAGCAGGCCGCAGACCTAAATTTGGTCCCTGGAACCCACAGGGAAGAGTACAACAGACAAGCAGTCCTCAGACTTCCACATAACTGCTGTGGCATGTCTACCCATACACACACAGAAAATAAATAAATGTTTTTAATTGAGGCATGTCTTACAGCCCAATTAACACAGTTCTTCTCTTTTCCTCCTCATAACTGGTTTTCTCCCTCCTTGTATAACTGCTTTAAAAAAAAAGATGGGCTGGAGAGATGGCTCAGTGGTTAAGAGCACTGACTGCTCTTCCAGAGGTCTTGAGTTCAATTCCCAGCACCCACATGGTGACTCACAACATGAGAACTACCATTATAATGAGATATGGTGCCCTCCTCGGGTCTGCAGGCACACATGCAGACAGAACATTGTATACATAATAAATAAATCTTTAAAAAAATAAGCAAACAACAAAAACAAACACAGGGTTTCACTCTGTAGCTCAGACTGGTCTCTTAATTCTCCTGCCTCGGCCTCTAAAACATTGGAGTTCCAAGTGTGAACCACAGCACCTGGCTAAATTGTGGGGTGGGGAGGAAAAGGCAATGCCAAGTGTCACTTCTCCCCAGGCACCGTCCACCTTGGGTGTGTTTGTATGTGTACATGAGAACGTGCGTGTGCGTAGATACACATGCTCAGATTGTATCTGGAAGTATTCGGACATGTGTGTAGAGGCCAGAGGACAACCTCAAGTGCTGTTTCTCAGGGACCCCCTACCTTGTCGTTTGAGATGTGATTTCCCGCAGGCCAGGACTCACCAGGTAGGATAGGCTGGCCAGTCAGCAAGCTCTAGGCATCCGCTACCCCTGCCTTCCCAGTGCTGGGATTATAAGTGTGGACTACCATGACAAGCCCCACCCCCTCTTCTTTTCTATAACTCGAACTCAGATCTTCATGTTTGCACAGCACAAAAGCCCTCCCACTTCAACAGACATGTACAAATAAATCAATGTAATACATATTTTAAAACAAAAAGAAATGATTTAAAGAAGATGGCTGGCTGTTCTTGGTTGTCAACTTGACTATATCTGGAACCAACTAAAACCCAAATAAATGAATGGGCACACCTGGGAAGGATTTTTTTTTCAATCATTTGAAGCAGGAAAACCTCACTTTAATCCAGATCTTTTGAGGGGGGAAGATCTACCTTTAATTTGGACCACACCTTCTGCAGGAAGCCTACATAAGGATCAGGACACGGAAGAAGGAAGCTCTGCTCTCTGCTTGCTTGCTCTCACCTTGCTAGCACGTCCATCCCTTCCCTGACATTAGAGTCTGCTTCTTCAGGATTCTGGAACACACTGAAGACCAGCTGAGACACCCGGCCTGGTGGACTGAATAACTGCTGGATTCCTGGGTCTTTTGTTCATAGACAGCCGTTATTGGATTAGCTGGACCACAGCCTGTAAGCTGTTCTAACAAATACTGTTTCTCACACACACACACACACACACACACACACACACACACACACACGCACGCTTATTCTATAGGTTTGGCTACTCTAGCGAACCCTGACCAATACAGAAGTACTGGCATTATAATTAGAAAACAAGCACCCATCCCTTACGATATTTGGTTTTGCCTCTTTCTCTCTGAAACATTTACTCACTGTGTGTGCGTGTGTATGCCTGCATGTGCTGTAGCGTTCAGAAGGTAACTTCTGGGAATGGGTTCTAGTTTTCACCTTTTACCATGTAACTGTAGGAACTGAACTATGTCATCAAGCTTGACAGCAAGCTCCCTTACCCACTGAATCATCTCACCAGCCCTGCTTCTGCCTCTTGTTAAGCAAAGATTTGTTTTTTTTTAATTTATTTTAATTTTACATATATTGATGCATCGCCTACATGTATGTCTGTGTGACGGGGGTCAGATTGCTTAGAAAGAGTTTACAGACAATTGTGAGCTGCCATTTGGGTGCTGGGAATTGAACCTGGGTCCTCTAGAAGAGCAGTCAGTGCTCTTAACTGCTGAGTCATCTCTCCAGCCATGCAGAAGAAGATCTGTATACACTATACCTATATCTTGCATAGCCTGTGCAATAAACTAACAGTGCCTCAAATTAATGCTAACTCCTCATGTTCTATAAAAGCAGCAAAGAATATGCTATGATAGGTTCACCTTAATCCTAGTGTGTGGGAGGCCAAGTCAAAAGCCTAACAAGATGGAGGACAACCCGAGTCACACAGAGAGAACCTGTCTCAAACACAAACGAGCTATAACAAAAACGGGGTGGATGGGCGATAGCTCAGACAGTAAAGTGCTCGGCACACAAGCATGAGGACCTTGGTTTGATTCCCAGCACCCACATAGAAAGGCAAGTATGAACACTCATGCTCACCATTGCTGCACTGATGGGGCTGAAGGGCCCTCGGGCAGAGGCAGGAGAACTACCAAGTTCAGTCCCCGGGTCAGCTAGCCTACAGTGCTCAGCTACAGAAACAAGAGACCCCACCTCAACAAGGTGGGAGGCAGAACCGACTCCTGAAAGTTGCCCTCTGACCTCTGCGTGGGTGCCCCCCACCACAGTAAATACTGAAAGGAAGGAAAGAAGAGAGGGAGAGAGGATAGGAGGAAAAGGGCTGGAGCGATGGCTCTTGCAGAAGACCTGAGTTCAGTTCCCAGCCCTATGTCAACTCCCTGGGACTCTGGCTCCTCCCGGAGATCTGGTCTCTTCTGTGTGCACCTGCACCTGCACCCACAGCAGGGGCACAATTACACATAATTAAACCATGAAAATAAAGCCTTGGGGGAAATAAATAAAAACAAGGCAGACAGTACTGAGGAATCCACCTGATACTGGCCTCTGGCCTGCACACACACGCACACACACGCACACACAGAAGGACAACAGAAAGCCCAGGGAAGCCATGCAGTGCCTTTTGGCTCCCAAGGAATCAGACTTTTGTCACAAATCATCTCTTGTCCTTGGCGCCACCTCCCCGCGAAACGTCCACCCTCACTACAGCCTTTGTTTCACAGCCGTTCTTTGTCACTTGAGGAAATTAAATTCATGACAAAGGGTAGGGAAAACAGCAAGCCATTCTCAAACACAGACACCAGTGGAATGCTCACACCGCAGACTCCTAGGAAAGAGAAACACACACATGTCATGTCCCTCCCTTCTTTCCCTTGGTGCCAGGGGCTGGAACTAAGTGTCTGAAGGATCTGGTCTACTATTAAGCCTTAGACAAACTTTTTCTCATATGATAACCTATACAAAGAAACACAGCTGGGCTGTGGTGGGGCGCACCTTTAATCCCAGCATTCAGGAGGCAGAGGCAGGTGGATCTCTAAGTTCAACTTAGAATGCGTTCCAGGACAGCCAGAGCTACACAGAGAAACTTTGTCTTGAAAAAACAAACAAACAAAAAGAATGATTTATTTTATTTTATGTGCATCTCTGTTTGCTATGCATATGTTTTTGCAACATGTTTGCATGTTGTCCTTGGATGCCAGGAGTTGGAGTTATAGCTGTGAACCACCATGTGGGTACTGGAAATTGAACCCAGGTCTGTTTAGTGGGCATGTCAGCCTGCCTGTAATTCTAGATCTCAAAATTGGTGTCAGGAATCCCTAGGGCAAGCTGGCTAACCAGGCCAGCCCTTTCTGAGAGTCCCTGCCTCAAAGGATAACGTGGAGAGCTATCCCAGAAGACTCCTGATGCCAACTTCCAAATACAGATGCACACACATATGCAACCACACCAATACAAATGTGCATACACGCAAGCATGTGTACCACATACATAGATACATGGGGAAAAGATAATTATATGCAGACAATGGCTTCACCACTGACACACACCAGTGACAAAGAAGGCAGAACAGTCTCTCCAGAAATGAGGTTCACAAGAAGTCACGTAGGAGGCAAGTGTCTTGTCAAGTGGGGAAGATAAGTCATGCTGTCCCTGATAGAGGAACATAGGAGCAAGCATGTCCAACATGAACCTGCTGGCTCTCTCAAAACCTCTGCCTCCTGATTCACAGCTTCAAGCTTCATGATCCTCACAGACTCAACTCCCCCATTATCACTGTGTGGGGTCCCCTCAAGCTCTCCCACCATTCCCTCAGTTCCTGCAATAGTCTCTGAACTGACAACTGTTTGCTCTGGCTCAGCCCTGAACGGGGCTGCCTGGGTGAGAAGGGGGAGATAATGGAGCTTTTTACTATTCAGCTGAAATCCTCAGGGGCTCCAGCACCTTGAGCATGAAGTGCAAAGTGTCCCCTGTGGTTTCTAAGACCCAGGGTGGCAGGACTCTGCTCACCCCCAAACCTTACCTCCAACCTCCACATTGGGCCAGGGGACTTAGAATCCTGAGGGGCACTGCAGCACTGTTGAGTGTGAAGGGACACACCTGGAATCTTGGGATGAGGAGATCACAGCCAGCCTGTGCTACACAGCAAGTCTGAAGTCAGCCTGGGCTACATGAGAGCTTGTCTCAAAAAAAAAACCATTGATGGATGGGTAGTGTATTTCCACAGTAGAACACTTGTCTCCCATGTACAAGACCCTGGCTTTCGTTCCTAGCGACACTTATATGCTCAGGCCTCGCTCCAAAAGATCCAGGGTTAATGTCCCCAGGGAAAGACCTGGCATCATGATGTCATTAAATCACCATGACATCACATTAAATTCACAGCAGGGCTGTGAATGCTGCTATGGACAGGCTCGTTCTGCCTGCAGATACGGGTTCCCTGCACTTGCTGTGTCTGTCGCTAGGAACACCAACGCTGTCCACTTCTGGCCATGAAGCCAGACTTCCTGACCTCTCTTGTCCACTGCTATGTTCCCAGCACCCAGCACTGGAATGAAGTATTTGCCACAAGCAAGAGGCAGAGGAGTAGACGTCTCTGTTCCTCCTCTCACCCAGCTAGCCCCTCACACCACACGGACTCCAGTCTTCTCTCAGCCACACGCTCCGCAGGAGGTCTGTCTCCGAGTTCCCTTATGCCTGCATGCCAGGCAGGGTGGCCAGTACAGCGAGCAACGATTTAAAAAGTGCAGCAGGACACCTGGAGGTATACAGACAGATGTGGACTGCTGGCCAAGGAGGGTAACAGTGTGGTTGGGGCAATGGTGGGAAATGAAGCTGGGGAGGCACACTGCCGGCAGCTTATGAAAGGCCTTGTGGCCACACAAGGAGGCTGGACGCTGTGAACAGTCAGCCAGCGGAGGTTTAAGGAGAGTGACTCTATCAGCTTGCATTAGCATGGACGACCGCAGACACTTAGGGCACAGGGAAGACCAGAGGGAGCTAAGGCACAGGACGGGGAGAGGAAGCCAGAACAGAGAGGCAGAGAGAGAGACAGAACCTGACAGGGGCCAGAGATAAAATGGACAGTATCTGCAGCCCAGGTGGGGCTGTGAGAGAGGGGCGTGCTGCGGGGGACTCTGATGTCCTGTTTGTGGTGGCGGCACAAGCAGACGTGGCATTGGGATTAGACAGGCAATGCTGACCGCTTGGGCGCAGGAGCCAGACTGACTTGATTCAAATCTTAGTGCTTGAAAAGGCTTAACTCCCTGGCAAAAGTAAGCTTGCCAAATGGGAAGGCAAGACAGACAAGAAGGGGTACAGAACATAAAATGGAATCCTATATTCCGCCGCAGATGTCTGCAGGAAGGGTGGAGGAAGTCTGTGAAGGAGACAGATCAGGGACATGCAAGGGACCAAAGTGAGAGCAGCAGTCGCAGGACGCTTCATGTCACAAAGAGCTCTGGGCTCCAGCGAGGAGGCTCAGTGGATGGGGCACTGCCATAGAGCCCTGAATCTACAAAAAGTCGGACATGGTAGTTTGCACTGGCAAGGTTAGACAGAAGGTGGAGACAGGAAAATTGCCCTGGAAGCTCATGGGCTCCTTAGTGTGCCTGAAACACAGTCCCCCAAAACGGGGGAGCCGGTGACGGCAGTGTGCAAAGGCACTCACTATCAAGTCTGATAGCCCGAGTTTGATCTCTGAAACCCACATGGTAGAAGTAAAGGACTGATTCCCACAAGTCCCTCGGACCTCCATAGGTGTGCATTGTGCATATACACACAACACACACACACACAATGTAAAACCGAAGTTAAAAAAAAACCGACAAATGAAAATGGGAGCTGGAGAGATGGCTCAGTGGTTGAGAGTGCTCACTGCTCTTGCACAGGACCTGAGTTCAGTTCCCAGCACCCACACTGGGATCTGACACTCTCTGTTTTGGAGCATGCCCCCCCCAAGGCACACATGCACGTGCGCGCGCGCACACACACACACACACACACACACATCCAGACATAAATTAAAAAAAAATAAAGCTGGGTGGTGGTGGTGCATGCCTTTAATCCCAGCACTTAGAAGTGGTGGCAGGTGGATCCCTGAGTTCCAGGCCAGCATGGTCTACAGAGCAAGTTCCAGGACAGTGAAGACTACAGAGAGAAACCTTTTTTACAAAAACCGAAATATAAATAAAACAAAAACAAATTTAAATAGGGCTGGAGAGATGGCTCAGAGGTTAAGAGCACAGGCTGCTCTTGCAGAGGACCTGGGTTCGATTCCCAACACCCATATGGTGTCTCTCCACAACCATCTAAAACTCTAGGAGATCCAACACCCTCTTCTCGCCTCCATGGTCACTGGGCACATACATGGTACACAGATACATACATGCAGGCAAATTCATAATAATAATAATAATAATAATAAATAAACAAGGTGGAAAGAGAGAACCTGCTCTCAAAAGTTGCCCTTTGACCCCTGCATTCAAACACACACACACACACACACACACACACACACACACACACACTTTCTCACTCTTTATTTTAAAAAATGACAAAGAAAGTAACGGGCTTGTAGGTGTAGTGGCTCTTGCCTGTGCCTCCAGTGCTGGGCTACAGTGGTGGAGGATTAGCCTAGCAAATGCAAAGCCCTGGGTTCAAACCCTAGTCCCCTCCCAAACCAACCAAACAGGAAGTCCAGGAACCCCACTCTGGGCTGGCAAGATGGTTCATCATTAAGAGTACCAGCGTGCCAGGTGGTGGTGCTGCACGCCTTTAATCCCAGCACTCAGGAGGCAGAGGCAGGTGGATCTCTGTGAGTTTGAGGCCAGCCTGGCCTACAAGAGCTAGCTCCAGGACAGGCTCCAATGCTACAGAGAAACCCTGTCTCAAAAAACCAAAAAAGAAAGAAAGAAAGAAAGAAAGAAGGAAGGAAGGAAGGAAGGAAGGAAGGAAAGAAACCAAACCAAAGAGCACCAGCTGGCAGAGGATGGTTTTAATTTAAAATTGTTTATTTTAGAGACAGGGTTTCTGTGTGTAACCCTGGCTGTCTTAGACTAGCTCTGTAGACCAGGCTGGCTTTGAACTCACAGAGACCCACCTGCCTCTGCCTCCCAAGTGCTGGGATTAAGGTGTGCTCCATGACCTCCTGGCAAGGACCCCTGGTTTTATTCTCAGCACCGACATAACAGTTCACAACTGTCTGTAACTTGTTTCTCAGGGGATCTGATACCCTCTTCTGGTCAATACAGGCACTGCAAATATGTAGTAGCCACAGAAATGCAGGCAAAACACTCATACACATATAATAATTTTTAAAATTAAAACAAAAACCTACTTTGTAGCCAAGAGGCATCCTTTCTCCTTCCATAGTGAATCTTTGCACCTGTGTTTGCACCCCACCCCCTCCAGCCTTCAAGGATGACCCTCAGAGTACACGGCCACATCTTTTCTGTCTTCTACTGAAGTTTTCTCTCCAGTGAATTCTTCCCACTGGCCTCCCCACACACAATCAAAACAGAACAAAGCCTTTCACCGGCTTCTGTCTCCCCCTCCCCTTTCTTCCCCAGTCAGAGAGAGGCCAGCTGACACAGCTCTTTTTTAAGTCTAGATGGTAATTTCCCAGGCTTTTGGCTCCGGACTGTGTATCTCTCTAATTTTTCCTTCGTGTGTGTGTGCCTGCACACACACACACACACACACACACACACACACACACACACACACACACACGTAGGCAGGAGGGCATCAGGAGACAAAGGTGGTTGTAAGCCACCTGTCATGGGCGCTGGGAGCTGAACTTAGGGCCTCTAAGAACAGCAAACACTCTCCAGCCCCATAGAGTGAGTATCTTTAAAACTTTGGCAGCCGTGGGGTCTCCTTGGCTCAGTGCTGGGCATAGTTCTTTTTTTTTCTTTAAAATGTATGTGTCAACCGCGTGACAGTCAGAGGAGAGAGGACACATCTATGGAGTGTGTCTCCTACCATTGCATGGGTTTCTGAGATCAACTCAGCTGCCATCAGGCTTGCCTGGCAAACCCTTTCTGCACCGAGCCGTTCTTCCACCCTAGCACAGTCAGTTCTGATAAGCAGGCACTAGATAAGGGAAGAGCGCTGTGTCTGCCGAAGACACAACAGGAAAAGTTCCCTAGTGTAATAGTGTTGAGGGGGAGGAAAGTGCTAGGAGAAGCAGCAGAAGGAAGCGGCTGTCAGGCCTCCTGATAAGTATGGAGCCTTTTAAGAACAGGACATACCCTCACAGCTGTCCTTCACTGTCTCTGTGCCAGAAAAGTCAGCATTAGAGGTGGGAAAACTGGCTGCCCCTCCGATAAGAGAGGAACAGAGATCTTCAGCGAACACTTCACAATCCATGCACGCACATAGCTTGCTCGCTGAGAGATGAGCAGGCGAATGTCCCCTCTGGCAACAGACCATTAGAAAGCAGGGTTCAGATGCACCTTGGTGCACCTGGCTTCCTCCCTAGGCGCAACAGGCCTGATAAACCCCACTGCACAGCAGGAGGCCACATTCCTGTGCTGTCGGCACACACTAAGGGACCTTTCATTCAGTGTTTCACTGTTTGCTTATTTCCCGAGGCATATACATGAGATTTTCTTTTTCTTCTTTAAAACACAGGATCTTGCTATGTAGCCCAGGCTAGCAGTAATTCTTGATCCTACTGCTGCTGCTTCCGGAATGCTGAGGTTACAAGCATGAACCACCAAGCCTGGTATATGAGTCACTTGATGAAAAGATCAAGTAGGAACTGGAGAGATGGCTCAGTGATTGTAGTACACGCTGCTATAGTTCAATTCCCAACACCCACACAGTGGCTCACATACATATGTAATGTCACCCTCTCCTGGTGGGTACCGCACTTACATGGTGCACATAGATGCAGGCCAAACACTCGTGCACATAAGAAAGAAAAGAGATCTAAAAAACAAAAAAGTAAACCCAACATAGAGAACCACAAAATATCCAAACCACTGTTAAATATAGGCTAAGGCTAGGCAGACAAGATTGCTAAACTGGTCAAATATTTACCTAAAGCCTGAGCCTGCATGAAGGTAGAAAGAACCAACTCCTGAAAGCTGCCCTCTGACCTCCACACCCGCGGTGAGGTGTGTATATGTGTGTGTTTCACTCCCTCATAAATAAATAAAAGTTAAAGTCCACCAGGTAGTGGTGGCGCAGGCCTTTAATCCCAGCACTCAGCAAGCAGAGGCAGGCGGATCTCTGTGAGCTTGAGGCCAGCCTGGTCTACAGAGAAAGTTGCCAGCCTGGTCTACAGAGAAAATTCCAAGGATGGCCAGGGCTTCTTCTACAGCCTCCATTCACTTTGGAAGACATGGGCAAGATCCGGCAGCCTCCCCCCGAGAGGTGCAGAGCTAAGGCTGTGATCTCTGCTACTGTTTCGTCCTCCTGCACACCGCCCCTCCTTCCAACAGGGCGGCCACTTACCTCTGAGGAGCCGGAATTCTGTCAGGAACATACTCTCAATCCACTGCCCTCACACATTAGAACGAGGAGCAACATGGACTAGCAATGCCAGCATTTAGCAGCCTTCCTATGGTTTTTAACTCAGAAACCAGACACATAGCCTGACCACCTACTCCAGCCCAAGGATAGAAAACCTCACCCCAGTGCTCCAAGGCAACCTCAAGTCGATCTCTCTCAGGCCTCACACCGGTCTCTACAAACTGTCCCCGAAACACCGAGTCAGTTGCACGACCCTCCATCTCTGTCCTTTTCTGCTTAAACATTAAGCTAACCCACAGGCAATTTCCGTCCCCTTCCTGTCAGGTAGACAGCAGAAAGACGATCCTGAAGGCTGATGACGCCGACTCCTACTTTGCATACAGTCCACACTTAGAACCACTAATAGACTCACCATAGCTGACAGCCCAAGCTCCTAGCTCAAGGGACCTTTCACCACCAACTTTCTTACTTAAAACGGGACAGGCTCCGATACTGGGAGACCTAGGCAAAGCAAGTCTGGGTTGTTGCTGTTTCCTGTAGCAAAATCAGTCTTCTTTTAATCTTGGTAGGTTAACTCTTTCAACGGGGGCTGGAGAGACGGATCAGTGGTTAGGTGCACCAGCTGCTCTTTCTTAAGACCTGAGTTCCTTTCCCAGCACCTACACAGCAGTCCAGTCCATTAACTGCCTGTAACTCCAGTTCCAGGGATCGGATGCCCTCTTCTGGCAATCCATGAACACTGCACACTCATGGTGCACACAAAACACTCATTGACATAAAATATAAATTAAAAAAAAACACAATCTATCACGAAATAAAACAGCTATTACATTCCTCTAGGAAACGTGAACAAATCCATCAGCTAAATTTCAATAGTCTCAAATTCATACTTTTGTGAAATAAGACTGCTTTAAAAAATAAAGTAGAAAGCAGGAACAAAACTAACTAAACAAGGCTAACCTAAGTGAGCATCGACCTTTCTTTCCTGTGGGCACCCGGGTACAGCAAGTGCACAGACATGAACACGCAAACACGACTCCCCTTTCTGCCCTCCACCTCGCAGGGAATTTGCCACCCAGTGACACCTTTCTTGACTCAGTAGAGGAATGCTCTCTCTTCAATCAAAAATTTGTGCTTGAGGTTTGGATTTTTTTTGTTTTTAATGGTTAGGAAAGGAAGCGAGTGGGACGTGAAGCTTGGAACTCAATTCTCAATTCCAACTAATTGAATGGCTCTTTTCCTCCCATCTTTTTCTGCAGAAAACGCAGGTATATGGGTTAAATTTCAAGTGAGGTTTTTTTGGCAGTTAAAAAAAAAACCCAATTAAAAGAACAAAAATGGAGGTTGGCAATCAGGGTGGAGATGGGGCTGAAATCGAGGACTGCAAAGGCTGCCCGGGTCCAGAAGGCCCGGTGGCTGAAGACAGCATGCGAGGACGCCACCCGGGTGCTCGGCAGCCACCGCCTTGGGCTTCTGCCAGGGACTGCGCGGTCTAGGCTGCCCACTCGCACCTCGGGTTGGTCCGGACTTTAGGCTAGGCTCGTTCACTTCCGGTGACAAATCCCTCCCACCACCTCTAGAAATAATGTACCGTTTCTCCATCGCCCTCCTAAAGACGGTCGGCCCTATAGAGAGAGGCGACGCGCCCGGCCTGGGGTCTTAGCCCCGCGCGGCCAGAGGCCGCCAGCTGCGCAGGGAGTGGCCGCCACCGCACTGGGGAGAAAGAGGGTGTGGGTGGCATGTCATCCTCCCCCGCTCCCCCCTCCGACTGCAGGAGTGGGCCAAAAATAAATAATAATAATAATAATCTGTTTTTAGTCTCCTCCAGGAATCCCGGAACCCGCTCCAGCGAGGAACTCAGTCTCTCTCATAGCGGTGCTTCGCGCCTGCTTCCCGCCCCCAATAAACTGCCCACGGGGACCCAGGCGCCCCCAGGCCGCGCGGAGCTGCAGTGGTTGGGGGAGGGCAGGAAGGATGAGGGTTACCGGGGCGGCAGGGACCGGCTGAGCAAAGAGGTGATGGAAGGGAAAAAGGGAAAAAGGGAAAAAAAAAAAAAAAAGAAGAAGAAGAAAAAACCAGAGGCATGCAAGCGGCTCCCTGGCCAGCTGTTCCAGCTGCAGCTTCCTCCGGCGCGGCCCGGGAGGTGCAATAACCCCCCCCTCCATCTTTCTCGCACTACCTGTCCCCACCACCACCACAAGCACACATTCCTCCCCACCACCCTGGAGCAGATCTCCGGCCTGTTAGGGGGTAGTAGGGAGGAGCTGGGGGGAGGGGGAGGCCTGCGAGTTTCTAACCTTGTTCTTATAAACAAACCCACATGTGCAGCTGCCGCTGCTGCAACTCACCCCACAATCCCGGATATAAGTCCTGCCCCTTTAAGAAGAAAAAAAAGCTTCACCCGCCTGCCTCCCACCCCACCCATCCACCAGGACCTTTGTCTCCCCACCCCCTCCTGTCAACAGCCCCGCCCTCGTCCCCGCCCCTCCAGCGCGGAGAAACCAATAGGCGAAGAGGATACGGCGGGACATGACGTCACTGCGGCAGACCAATCACGGGGCGCGTTAGTGGAAGGCCTTGTGGAGGGCGCCGGGAGGGAAGGCTGTGGGTGAGGAAGTCTGGAGTCAAGATGGAAGATGTGGGCTGCTCCGCGGCTCTGGGCGACCCGGCCGCCGCTGGGTCCCCGAAGGACCTGAGCCTGGTGCCGGAGCGAATTCAGAGGCGCGAGCAGGAGCGGCAGATGGAGGTGGAGAGGCGCAAGCAGAAGCGGCAGGACCAGGAGGTGGAGGAGGAGAAGAGCGGCTTCTTCGCCGCCGCCTTCGCTCGTGAGCGCGCGGCGGCCGAGGAGCTGCTGCGGGGCGAGGCGTCGGCCGAGCGGCTGGAAGAGGCGGCCTACCGACTGCAGGGGCTACGGAAGCTCCTGAACGACTCGGTTCTCTTCCTGGCGCCCTACGATCTGCGGCAGGGCCAGGCGGCGCTGGTGCAGCTGCAGGCGACCCTCGCTGAGCGGCGCCAGGAGCTGCAGCCCAAAAAGCGCTTCGCCTTCAAGGCGCGGAAGAAGGATGCTGCTGGGTCCACCCAAGTAGACGCCGCACCCGTCGCTTCGGCGGCCCCTTCGCCGCCCTTAGCCACGGAGGAGGGAGCTCCCGGCCTCGGCTGGGCTTGCGGCTTCTCCAACCTGGAGTCCCAAGATTTGGAGAAGAACGCCGACGAGCTGCACCAGCGCGACATCCTTTTGAGCGACCTGACCAACTGCACTGTCAGACTGCGTGGCAACCCCAACACCCTGAGGCTGGCAAAAGCCCGCGGCTGCAAGGTTCTCTGCGGCCCGGTGTCCACCTCGGTGTTCCTGGAGGACTGTCGTGACTGCATACTGGCTGTGGCTTGCCAACAGCTCCGCGTACACACCACCAAAAACACGCGCATCTTCCTACAGGTGACCAGCAGGGCCATCGTGGAGGACTGCAGCGGCATCCAGTTCGCCCCGTACACCTGGAGCTATCAGGGGATCGACAAGGACTTCCAGGACTCCGGTTTAGATAGGGGCAGAAATAACTGGAACCACATAGACGATTTCAATTGGCTGGCCCGAAACGTGGCCTCTCCAAACTGGAGTATTCTCCCTGAAGAGGACCGGGACATCCAGTGGGAGTGAGGGCGGGCACGCTCAGAGATAGCCCATTCAGTTTACTTGATGTCGTCACGTTGTTTATGTTTGCGGTATGAGGGGCTTGAAACGGTTGACACTCCCCTCCTTGTGAGTTCCATTAAATTCATGACAGCCGACAGGGGCTTTTGCTACTTTGATGACGTTTGCTTGCCTGCCTTTGAGTGTGACGGTCTGAAGAAGAAGGGGAAGAACGGTTGGGCATTGAGGGATTTGCCGTTCTTATGGTTAACCACAGAGCGTGATAAAGTAGGTCTTCAATAAATAATAGGGGATGTCAGGAGAGCTCCATTAGGGCACAGTTTGAAATGGAAGTGGCAAGCCCACGCAAACTCCATTAACAGCTGACCTTTTCCCTCACTGACAGTTTGCCCTGTGTGTTTTTTTCTGCTGACTTTTAAGACTCCTTCCTGGACTTTGGAGTCCAGTACTGTGCTAGGTCTGACGTTTGGATGGACTCCGGGAGGCATATGAACCTTCTGGCTGTAAGACTGAGATAGTCACTACAAGTGCCATCCTCACCCCCATCTTTTTTCCTTTCTTTTTGCAGCCCTTGCTGGTGTCGAACTCACAGATTTCCTGTGTACTTGCCTCTGACTCCATACCAAAACTCATACTTTTGTACACTTATATTACTGAACTCTCAAGTCTAGTGTTGGCACCATGTTTTACATGAGAAAACATGTAATTGGCATAAGGACACAGCTCACACGATAAACTGCTGGAATTTGAGACTAATGTGAACCCCTTTTTTTTTTAAAAAAAGTTTTATTTATTCGTGTATGTTATGTATATGACATATCTAGTTGTGTGTGTACCTGCATGCTGGAAGAGGGCATCAGATCCCTTCATAGATACTGCGAGCCACCATGTGGTTGCTCAGAATTGAACTCAGGTCCTCTGGAAGAGCAGCCAGTACTCTTAACCACTGAGCCATCTCTCCAGTCCCGACCCCATCTTTTCTTAAAGGCCAGCTCCCATGCTTGCCCAGATCTGGAACTTCCTCTGTAATCTGGCCTCAGAGCATAGGGAGCCTCCTACTAGCTGGGATTTTGGAGTTTGAGGCTGCACTGCCAGTGGGACCTCCATCTTAACAGCATGCTGACGGTCGTACTGAGCATGGAGCCAGACGGAAGGCTTCTGAATACAGGCCAAATTTAGTTCTCGGTCATACGCTGCTAGTGGAGGGAAACATCCTGCTGAGATTTAATTTCCCCACTCATTTTGCTCTGATATCCTCGGGTACAGCCTTGTCTTCTGCTCTAGAAACCACTGTCCAGCATTCTTAGATGTAAAACTTTGGTTGTGTTTTGAGGTCTCACTATGCAGCCCTGGACCTGGCTCTTGCTGTCCTCACAGATCACCTGCCTGTCTCTCCAGTGCACCATCATACTTGGCCTGAAACTTGGTTTTAAGACATGCTTTTTAAGAGTTTAACATGCCTTTTATTTTTAAATTTTTATACCCCAAGGATTAAGATACTAGAAATACCTTACACATTTATGTTTAAAATATGTAAAATGTTCTGTCTTACTCCAAAAGAGGATTTAAAGTAGATGCTTGGATAAGTGAAATTGGACAGCGTGACAAAAGCTGATGGGACGGAGCATGGGTCTCTCAAGACAGAAGCCAGACTTTCTCTCTCAGTCACTCAGAAGGCAAAGATGCAACAGATGTCTCAGTCAAGCTGAGGCACTGCAGGAAGCACCGTGCCGGCAGCATACACCAATGGCCTTGCAATTCTCTGAAGACTTGTCATTTTTACAGAAAGGCTCACTACATTTAGAAAAAATCCTGGCATTTGGTAAGACCTTGTGTAGGTCGGATGTAATCTCCATTACCACTAGGAAAAGAAAAGCAAATAAAAATAAAATATTGGAGCTGGGGAGATGGCTCAGTGGGGACAGAGCTTGATAATCAGGCTTGAGAACCTGAGTTCAGAACCCTGAGTGTCTGTCTAGTCCTTTGCCTTTGACCCCAGTGCTGGGAGGTCAAACAGACAGGAGGGTCGGGGGCTCAGGGCGCTCATGGCCAGCCAGTCTAGCAACAAAGACCGTAGGTTCTGTGATAGACCCTCACCTCAAAAACTAAGATGGGAAGGTGCTTCTGGCCTTAACAGGCGAAACGGAGAGCTCACACCAAATCCACTAAATAAATTCCTTGAGATCCCTTAGATATTAGGAACCTGTCATTTAGTTTTTAGCTTATTTTTCCTTCAGACAGGGTTTCATATGTAGCCCAGGCTATCCTGGAACTCCTGATCTCCCTGCCTCAACCTCCCCAGTGATGCTATTGGAAGCATCTACCAACACACCTAGCCACAAACCAGCAAGTGTGATAGACCTCAGAATGACAGAGCCGTTAGTGCTGGCTCTCTTGGCTGAGCTCCCCCTGTCCGGCAAGCCCTCCTTGCTTCTCTGAGAGATCCCCAGACCTCCTGCCACCTACTCACACCTGACTGCAAACCCCACCAGATGAACAGTGAGCACCTAGCTAGCGCCCTATTAACGTACTTCAGTATTTTGAAAAAAGCATTGCTAGTCTTTCTTCAAGTCTGGATCCCCAGTGCCCACAGGGCAGTTTACAACCATCTGTAACTCCAGTTCTGGGCGAAGGGTGGTGTTGACGCCCTCTTCTGGCTTCCCTGGGCACTGCCTGCAAGTGCGCAGGCTTACATGTAGGCAAACCGCCCATATACATACAATAAAAGGGGAAAAAGGATTAGTGTAAAATTAATCTCCCTCTGTTTTTTTAATTTTGTCTATACATTTATAAACATGCTATACTGAATAGCTTTTTCTTCCTGAGTCCCAATGGAAGAATGCTCCTGGTCTTGTTATGGATATACTTGGAGGTCTCTCGCGACTATGTTTGGAGTGGGATCTTGCTATTTAATGATTATGCAGTGTTTGTTTACACAGAGAACCCACTATTTATTTAATCGGTGTCTAATGAACAATAAAGTTTGCCAACAGTATACACTACCAAAGACGCCCATGTCTTGCAGGTGACCAGCAGGGTTATGGTGGCACACGCCTTTAATTCCAGTCCTTGGGAAGCAGAAGCAGGTGGATCTCTGAGTTTGAGGCTACCCTGGTTTACAAAACACCCTGGTCTACAAAACAAGTTCCAGGACAGCCAGGGCTACACAGAGAAACCCTGTCTTGAAACAAAAAAGCCTTGTGTAAGAATGACTCAGCAATGTGCCGTTCTGTCTGTAGGCTAAGTACCTAGGACGGAAATCACTGCATTAACAGGCTATGAGCATCTAGAATATGACATCAGTAGAATTCCGGGGGGGGGGGGTGTTAATTTCCATCTGCACGGCCTGCTATCAGACTTCTGGGTCTTCATGTAAACTATAATCTCTCCACCTCCCTTGTTTAAGTCATTTCGTGCTACTACCAAATTGGTCTTCTTAAAGCATGTCACTTTTCCTAGACCCCTGTTCGCGCAGGACTCACTCCTGGCCAGGGAAGATAAGCCCTCCATGTTTTCACAGCCTCCTGTTCTTACAGCTTGTGTCATTTCCTCATACACGCCCTGTTCTCCAGCTTGTCTGAACTAACGCCCATCAGTCACACACACACACACACACACACACACACACACACACACACACACAGTCCCGGCGGGAAACGACTCGGAGAGTAGTTTTGAAGAGCTTCACACGGGAGCTATTACCAAGATGTAGGCAGAGTTCAGGACACGCAATGAGATGGTGTGGGACCTGCGTCTTCCCTAGGGCTGAAGCTGCTATCTGAGCGGGATGGGGAGCAGGAGGGGAGAACACCAAGAGGTGTAGGATCCAGTGGAAGAATGCAGCCTACCACGGTGCAGGCAACTGGGGGCCTCTTCGGGACAGGCTCTTTTGCTACCTGCCACTGACTGGACCCAATTGGGAATGTCAGAGCAATGAAGTCTTGGTACAGCCCTTTTCTTTTTTCTTTTTTTTTTTTTTTTTTAAAGATCTATTTATTATGTATACAGTGTTCTGCCTGCATGTATGCCTGCAGGCCAGAAGAGGGCATCAGATCTCATCATAGATGGTTGTGATATAGTTGCTGGGAATTGAACTCAAGACCTCTGGAAGAGCAGCCAGCATTCTTAACCACTGAGCCATCTCTCAAGCCCTAAATAAATTTTTTGTTTGGTTTGGTTGGGTTGGGGTTTTTTGTTTTTGTTTTTGTTTTGAGACAAGGTTTCTCTGTAGCTTTGGGGATTGTCCTGGAACTCGCCCTGTAGACTAGGCTGTCCTGAAACTCACAGAGCCTCCCAAGTGCTGGGATTAAAGATTAAAGGCATGCACCACCATTACCCAGTGTTCTCCAGGTGGGAGAAATGAAGACAGCATCTAGAGGGCAAATGGGAGATAATTTGGCTACAAAGATTTTCTTCCAAATCTCTTAGGCGCTGTTTCATCAAATTCCATATAGTTTGAGTCTGTGTGCACTGGCCAAAGTTTTGTATAACTCAAATGTCACTTCCTCTGAGTTGTCCTCAGTCTCTGAAAATGAAGCACAATGTGCACACACACACATACTCTCTGCCTCTGCCTCTCTGTCTCTTTCTTTCACATGTGCGTGTGCGCGCACAAACACACACACACACACACACTCTCTTCATGCAGTACTGGGAATGAAAGTTAGGGTCTTGGCACACACTAGGCAAACGCTCTACCACTGAGCTACTTTGCTGATCAAAATGTTTGTTTGCTCGAAGACAGTCTCTGTTGTCTGTTTAACTCTGACTGGCCTTGAATTTGAGATCTGCCGGCCTCTGCTTCAAGAGTGCTGAGATTAGAGTTGTGTGCCACCATCCCCAGCCAGAATCATCATATCCTGAGGCAATATGAGCTACAAAGGAACGTGAATGAGCCAGTCTCTGGGGTCAAGTTGTTGGGTTCTCTAGTAGCTACATTAAACAAACAAAAACTCTTTGAGACAGGATCTCATGTAGCCCAGGCTGGCCTCAAACTTCCTTTGTAGCCAAGGTTAATGTTGAGCTCCTGACCCCTGCTTTACCTCCCTTATGCTGACATACAGTGACATGCCACTGTGCCTGGCTGCTGCAGTCCTGGGACTCAAGCCCAGGCTCTTCTGCATGCTGGGTCTTCTACCCACTGAGCCGCCCACTTACTTGATTTTTGTTTCCTAGAGATAAGTCTCACTTTGTAGTCGGGCTGGCTTCAAACTCACAAACCCTCTGTCTGACCGCTCAGAGTGGTGGGGTATAGATGTGCGGCACCTGCTCAGTTTACCAGGCTTGATTTCAGAGGGGAAGAAAACGGAAGAACGTGGACAGTGCAGGCCAACTCAGTCAACATTTCCTGGAATCCATGGGCCTCTGAGCCAGATGGGCTTGCATGTGACTTCAGCAGAGTCAGTAAAGATGAGCCATCACAAAACACCCCAGAGAAACCAAAGAATGATGGCTACGGGGTGTGGACAGAAATATGGCTCTTGTCTCCGAGGATCACAGAGCTAGGTGTCCTCAAAACAATGTGCCCATGAGGGAGCAATTTCATGAATTTTGTATAGTAACAGAAAAAATCAAGTCAGATACTAGTTCCAGCGAAGCAGAGACTGTTCTGCTGGGGCCTGAGCTGCCTGTCACAGTCGGCTTTGACTGGTGGAGCCAGAGGTCTGTTCGTGTATTCCAAAGGATTTAACTAATGGCCACAAAAGATCAGGAACAGAGGAGGTCACTAAGTGGCTATTTAAGGGGCTAATGATGTCTCCATGTGGCTCTGAACCTGCAACATCCCAGCCGCTCCACGTCACTGATGTTCTAATCGATCAGCCTTTCAGACACAGCTTCCTTCCAAAGGATCTAGTTCGCAGTGTACAGAATAGAGAGAGCCTCCAGTGTTAGCTGTGAGCAAGGAGATGAAAAAGGGGAGAAACTGCCTCTTCCTAGCCTGGGTTACTGAACCCTTGAAGGGAGGACCATTCGTTTGTGTCCTATCATAATGAAAATTTCCAAAAGAGAGCACAGGACTGTTTACTGTGAGAACACGGGACTGTTGACTGTGAACACAGGACTGTTGACTGTGAACACGGGACTGTTGATGTGAGAACACGGGACTGTTGTCTGTGTGAACACGGGACTGTTGACTGTGAACACGGGACTGTTGACTGAGAACACGGGACTGTTGACTATGAGAACACGGGACTGTTGACTGAGAACACGGGACTGTTGACTGTGAACACAGAACTGTTGACTGTGAACACGGGACTGTTGACTGTGAACATGGGACTGTTGACTATGAGAACACGGGACTGTTGTCTGTGAACACGGGACTGTTGTCTGTGAACACGGGACTGTTGACTGTGAACACGGGACTGTTGACTGTGAACACGGGACTGTTGTCTGTGAACATGGGACTGTTGACTGTGAACACGGGACTGTTGACTGAGAACACGGGACTGTTAACTTAGCTTCCAGAGAACTGGGAGTTAGACCCCTCACAGTCAGACACAGACCATGGGTAGATAAGGGAGATGGCAAACTTCCAATTTCTTTCTTAGCCTCCTGATGAGGCAAATGCCTGGTCGGCTTTTCTTCCTGCCAGCACCGTCCCCCTTCCAATTAACTGGTCTAGGCTGGCCAGATGTGCTCAAGGCTGGCATTGAACAGTCTACCCGCAGCTGTGCATCTCTCAGCTCCTGATTCTTTGTTTGAGCTGATCAACCCAAAATGAGGGAAGGGGCCTACCCCAGGTCACCAAAAACAGTTGAATCTCTAGCCCTCAAGGGGAAGGTGAATTTCAGTCCCCTCTGTGTGCTCTGCAGGGATCTTCTGTGAGCATTTGTGTGTGTGCATGAGTGTTAATGTGTGTGGGCATGAGTGTGCATGAGTGTGTGCTCTTGTCTCTTATAATGCTACCTGCTGTGTGTGAGATTTTTCCAGCTTTTAATTCTGTTTTTGATTTCCTGAGACAGGGTGTCTTTGTGTAGTCCTGGCTGTCCTGAAACTCATTCTGTAGTCCCGGCTGGCCTCAACTCAGAGATCTTCCTGCCTTTTCCCCCTGAGTGCTGGATTAAAGGTGCGTACTACCATACCTGGCTTCAGCCTTTTCATTCTGAAATTCATGAGAAAATGAACCCAGTCAAGCCCCTTAGTTGGTCACACCTCCTCTGCTCATGAGACTGAGCTGTGTCTCCTACAGGGGGACGTTGGCTTCCGAATATGCCTTTGTTGGAGCCCGGCTGACCTGGTACTCACTGTGTGGACATGGCTGACCTTGAGCTCATGTTTATCCCCCTGCCTCTGCCTTTGGAGTCCTGACAGCACAAGCACGAGGCTTCTCATTCAGACCAAGAGCCTACTCTACTGGCTCCTTCCTTTCTCCTATTCCTCTCCCTCCATCTTCTTCCTCCTCCCCTCCCCCTCCTCCTCCATCTCCTTCCAGTTCTCTCTCCCCACCTCCACTTCCCAAATTAGTTAACTTCCACTCAAATCTTTTCTTAGAACAGATTTTTTTTGATTTTTTTTCAAGAGAGGGTTTCTCTGTGTATATCTGGCTGTCCTGGAACTCACTCTGTAGACCAGGCTGGCCTCAAACTCATAAAGATCCGCTTGCCTCTGCCTCCCTGAATGCTGGGATTAAAGGAGTGCGCCACCACCGCCTGGCTGAGTTTCTTGATTTTTTTTCACTATTACATCCTTAAGAAGCCTTTAATCTAACATATTTATTTCTTATTTTGAGTCAGGGTCTCGCAGCTCAAACTGTCCTTGACCCCCTCATGTCACCTTTTACGAGAAAGTACAGTTCTCAACCACGTTTGGTGTTTGCCTTTCTGGGGATACTTGGCAATGATGCATTTTTTTTTCCCTTGTCACAGTTGGCAGATAGTGAGATGCAGCTGCAGCCAGGGACTCAATAAACAGCAATGCACCAAGCAGCTCTCCATAACAGAAAGCTGTCTGGACCAAGTGAAAAGTCAGTTTGCACACAAAGAAATTAGTCTCCCAGCTGTTTTTTCTCTATTAACATCAGAGACTAGAAAACTTTAGGACAGCTGTCTCAGAGTGCTGAGAGACAAACACTGTCACACAAATATTATATACTGTGTGAAAATAAAATTTTAAGTCAGGCAAAGTGGCACAGTCACTGGTCTTAGAACTCAGGCAGAGGCAGGCAGATATCTGAAAATTCAAGGCCAGCCTGGCTCACATAGTGTGTTCCAGGTCAGCCAGAACTACTTAGTGAGGTTTGGTCTTAAAAACAAAACAAAACAAAACAAAAGCAAAAACTAAACAAGGATGACTCACAGATATGTTCAGAAACAAATAAAACCACACAGCTGTCTGGTGTGGTGGCCATGCCACAGCACCTGGGAGGCAGAGGCAGGCAGATCTTGGTGAGCTGGAGGTCAGCCTGGTCTACAGAGCGAGTTCAAGGCCAGTCAGGGCTGCATAGTGAGATTTGGTCTCAACAACAACACAACAAAGAGCAAAACAAGCAAACAAAATTTTAAAAAATCAAAACCGTAAGCATAAGTTCGTCATACAGGAACAGATGTCCGAGAAAAGCCGTGTGCCTTCATGGTTCCAGGCACCAAGCTCAGGTACCCAGAACTGTGCATTCAGTGCCTTCACCGGCGGAGCCATTGGGCCAGCTCCATGTTTTTACGTTTTAAATATAACATGGGTAACATTTACCGATATTTAATCATAGCGTGATATCCTGATGAAAATGAAATGTTTCCTCTTCTAGGTCCATCTCTAGTCTCCTTTTTCCTTCCTTGATAATTTGACCTCCTCGGGAATGCTGGCCTCTCAAAGAGCCGAGTGACTTCAGCATCCCTTTCCGTCCACTGAAGCCCTTCTCTTATGGCCACCAGGGGGCGCACACAGACGCAACATAGGCTCAGCGCCGTCCGGCGCAGCTAATCCACTGTCCCTGCAGCACTGTTTTTGACTTCTGCTCAGCGCTTCCCTCCTGTTTTCTCTCATCCGTCTGCGTGCCTCCCACAGCCACCTAAGTCCAGTTTCAGGACAGCTTCTAGATGCTTGAGTGAGGGAGGCAGAGTCTTTGTTGGGGGAAGTCTGCTCTAAAGCTTCACAACTCCAGCAAGCAAAATTGGTTCTTTCCAATGTCGCTGGTGGCCGAAAGCTGAAATGTTCTGAAGTTCCAAAGTTGTGAGGAGCCAAGGCGGGACCCTAGGTAATGTAAAAACCAAAACTAAAAGGTTTTACCCAAACTGTATGACAATAACAACATGAGACTGTTCCTATACGCCCCGAGTCTGCCTCCGGAGATGCTGTGCACTCAACAGGAAACAAGGGTTATTTTCTAAGGTGACTTTGTTGGAGGAAAAACAGCCTTTGTTTAGTGGCTTTGCTTTCATACCTCCTCTGTGGATTTTGATTTGATTTTACTCAAAGACCTGAAAACAAAATATTGGAGACAGTCAGACAGTGGCGACACACGCCTTTAATCCCAGCACTCAGGAGGCAGAGGCAGGATCTCTGTGAGTTCAAGCCCAGCCTGGTCTACAGAGCAAGTTCCAGGACAGGCTGCAAAACTACAGAGAAACCCTGTCTTGAAAAATAAAGCAAAACAAAATTTAAAAAAAATTGGAGACAAGGTTTGTCTATGTCTGGTCCCAAACTCACAATCCTCTATAGTACTGGGATTACAGGCATGCAGTAAACGCTCTGGTCACCTGGAAATTAAAACACAAACAAACAAATGTTGTAGTTTGTCCGTCCATCTGTTCGTGCCACAGCGTGTGAGTAGAAGTCGGAGGACAACTTCCGGACGTTGGCGCTCTCCTTCCAGCACGAGACTCCTGGGGATCCAACGCAGGTCGTGAGGAGTGGCAGGCAGCACCTTTATCTCACGGGCATCTCATTGCCCTTGATCCCGAAGTCTTCTTTTTCTGGGGAGGGGGCATGGCAGGGGCATTTGCAGACAGGGTTTCTCTGTGTAGCCCTGACTGTCCTGGAACTCACTCTGTAGTCCAGGCTGGCCTCGACCTCAGAGATCTGCCTGCCTTTGACCCCTGAGTGCTGAGCGTAAAGGCTGTGCCACCACCGCAGTAGAAATGACTTTTTAAGCAGAAGATGATGCTGATTAGCTGAATGTGACAGAGGTGTAGAAAAACCCGGACGGTCATAGGCCATGGTAAACTGGTTGGAAGTTGGTTTAACAACGATAGTAAAACACAACTTTGAAATTACAGAGGGTTGTGAGCTGGCATGTGGGTGCTGGGAATTGAACCCAAGTCCTCTGGAAGAGCAGCCAGTGCTCTTAACTGCTGAACCATCTCTCCAGCCCTTACACTGTATACTCTTAAAACTAGTGAAAATTGCTGGGCTTCGTGACACCCAACTTTAATCCCCAAACTCAGGAGGCAGTAAGTTCCAGGACAGCCAGGACTATCTAGAGAGAGACCCTGTCTTAAAATTGGGGCAGGAGAGACAGCCCTTGCTGCTCTTGCAGAGAACTGGAGTTGGTTCCCAGCAACTTCACAACTGCCTGCAACTTCAGCTCCAGAGGATCAGATGCCCTCTTCTGGCCTCTGTAAGTACTGCACCCATGTGCCCATTTCCCCACAACCACATACACATACACATGTGATTAAAAACACATCTTTTTAAAAATGTATACTCATTTAATCCCAGCACTCAGGAGGCAGAAGCAGGCAAATCTCCGAGCTCAAGGCCAGTCTGGTCTACAGAGTGAGTTCCAGGACAGATAGGACTACACAGAGAAACCCTGTCTTGAAATCCCATAGATAGATAGATAGATAGATAGATAGATAGATAGATAGATAGATAGATAGATGACAGATAGATAAATGTATACTCCAGCAGTTGAAGCAGAAAGAGGGATAATTCAAGACCAGCTTTGGCTACCTGGCAAAGTACTGTCTCAAACAAAACAGTCTAAAAATATAACAGTCATGTAAGATATTACTGGTTGGGATAGTAACTCTGTATTTCCTTCCTTCCTCCTCTCTCTCTCCCTCCCTCCCTCCCTCCCTCCTTCTCTCTCTTTCTCTCTCTCTTTCTTTCTTTCTTTCTTTCTTCCTTTCTTTCTTTCTTCCTTTTTCTCTCTCTCCCCCTCTTCCTTCTCCTCCTTTTTGTGGTTTTTCAAGACAGGTTTTCTCTGTGTAACAAATTAAAGGTGTGTACCACTGCACCCAGTCTAACTCTGTAGTTTTCGTTCAAATTTTTATAAACCTAAAATTGCTTTTAAAATATCTACTAATTAGAAATAACAATAAGTAGCTAGGTAGTGGTGGTGCACACCTTTAATCCCAGCACTTGGGAGGTAGAGGCAGGTGGAGCTCTGTGAGTTCGAAGCCAGCTTGGTCTACAAAGCAAGTTCCAGGACAGCCATGGCTGTTACACAAGGAAACCCTGTCTCGAAAAAGCAAAAAGCAAAAAAAAAAAAAAAAAAAAAAAAAAAAAAGAGGAGGAGGAGGAGGAGGAAGAGGAGGAAGAGGAAGAGGAAGAAGAATAAAGTAACACCAAACCCAAAAAGCCGTCTGGTGGTGATGAGATTAGAAAATTTCTTCAATTTTGAAGCCAGTCTGGGATGCATAGCAATGAAAGGCTATAGAGAATCTGTCTTAACAATGAAAAACAGAAGACAGAAAAACAAGCCCCAAGACAGTAACCAAAAGCAACAAATCCTTACAGACTCACTAAGGTCATACTGCTGGGCGGTAGTGGAGCACACCTTTAATCCCAGCACTCGGGAGGCAGAGCCAGGCAGATCTCTGTAAGTTTGAGGTCAGCCTGGTCTACATATGAAGTTCCAGGGCAGGCTCCAAAGCTACAGAGAAACCTTGTCTGGAAAAACAAAACAAACAAACAAAACCAAAAACAAAACTTCCCATTCCTTCCTTTTTTCTTTTTGTTTTTTCCAGACAGGGTTTCTTTGTGTATCCCTGTCTGTCCTGAAATTTATTCTGTAGACCAGGCTTGCCTTGAACTCACAGATCCGCCTACCTCCACTTCTGGGGTGCTGGGATTAAAGGGGTGCCCTGCCACTTAAACTTCCCATGTCTGTCTTTGTGACCATGGTGACAGATTTAACTGCTGTTTAGACTGGTTATTTATTTATTGTTTGTTTGTTTGAGATAGGCCTCATGTAGCTCACACTGGCTTTGAACTTGCTACACATAGCCAAGTGTGTGTCTTTAATCCCAACACTCAAGGGGCAGACACAATTGTATCTTTGTGTTTGAGGTAGCCTAGTCTACTCAGTACATTCCGGGCCAGCCAGAGCTGTACAGTCTAAGATAAGAACAAAATAAAAAAAAACCTTCTAACCCTCAAGATGAGGCTGGCATCTGGGATTACTTCTTTGTGGTCTCATCACATGTGAGTGGTGTTTTGCCTGACGTATGTCTGTGTACCACTTAAATTCTGGCCCATGGAAGCCAGAAGCGGGTGTCGGAGCCCTTGGAGTTACAGATGGTTGTGAGCCACTGCGTGGGTGCTGGGGATCCTGGGTGAGTTCTCTGCAAGGGCAGTGTTCTTAATCACTGAGCCACCCCAGCCGCAAATGCTCAACCTCTCTGCTCTCAGACTCACAGACCCGGCAACCTCCCTGGGGCTTGCAGGAACTGTCCAGCCTGTTCTAGCCAGCTTGAGTCCTCTTGGTTCTGGACTTTTGAGCCGAGCTGGATCCGGCAAGTACACACACGGAAGCTCCTCCCAGCCATGTTTCGAATTGGCATGGTTTTCTCTAATGGGATGACCCTGGCTAAAGAGATTAACAACGGCACTGTGGATCCCACTTCTAATCCGCAGTGTTCGGGCTGTCCCTCCTGGGCTGGGAAGGACGCTGCAGAAACGGCGGCCTAGACTAGCTCCTGCTGCCATTACTGAGTTAACGAGGATTCTAGGCTAGGGAGGCCCCAAGATGGGCAACTCCCAGCTGCTTGGGCCCATGGTGCTCTTCCTAAGGCCCTAAGTGGTCTAGCCCCTGACCTCAGTAGGGTTAGGAGTGGAAGCTGAACTGTGGGAGGCTGCCTGGACCCCACTTGGTAAGCATGGCGCTGCTCAAAGTCAAGTTTGACCAGAAGAAGCGGGTCAAGTTGGCCCAGGGGCTCTGGCTTATGAACTGGCTGTCTGTGTTGGCCGGCATCGTCCTCTTCAGCCTGGGGCTGTTCCTGAAGATTGAGCTCCGCAAGAGAAGCGAAGTGATGAATAACTCCGAAAGCCACTTTGTCCCCAATTCCCTGATAGGGGTGGGGGTGTTGTCCTGTGTCCTCAATTCTCTGGCTGGCAAGATCTGCTACGACGCTCTGGACCCCGCCAAGTACGCCAAGTGGAAGCCCTGGCTGAAGCCGTACCTGGCCGTCTGTGTCCTCTTCAACGCCATCCTTTTCCTCGTGGCTCTTTGCTGCTTCCTGCTGCGGGGCTCCCTGGAGACCACCCTGGCTTACGGGCTCAAGAACGGGATGAAGTACTACCGGGACACGGACACCCCAGGGAGATGCTTCATGAAGAAGACCATCGACATGCTTCAGATTGAGTTCAGGTGCTGCGGCAACAATGGCTTCCGGGACTGGTTTGAGATTCAGTGGATCAGTAACCGCTACCTGGACTTTTCCTCCAAGGAAGTCAAAGAGTGAGTAGCCGCCGTTCCAGGGTGGGAGACCCAGGGTTTGATTGTCCAGCCTGCCCAGTGCATGCATTTTCCTCTCTGTTGGGTATTTGATCTGATCGGGGTTTTGAGGTGTGTGGGGAAGGGGGGCCAGGGCGTTATGCTGGACCATGTGAAGTTGCCAGCATCTGGGCCCTCTGGCCCTTAACGATGGCAGCTTCATCTGGCTCAGCCTCGCGTCTGGCCGAGGTGGGGAAAGGTGTAGAGACGCTTAGGTGAGCTGGAGTTCCCAGGAGGAGAGCCGTAATGTGGAGTGCTTCACACAATAAGAACGGGCCTTCAGAGCTCACATGGACTCAGATATATCTTGGTACTTATCCTGGCCCATCAAATTTCCTGGTTTGCACCTTGGTTTACCAAGGTTTCAGCACTTAAAAAGGTCAAAGTGTCAGCAAAGAGTCTGTCCTTGGATATGGCAGAATTTGAGGTAAGCCATCCTCCTGTGACGTTCAGGGGGCAGAAGGCAATCAGCTTTGGACTGTACTTTGTTCTCAACTGCTCTGTGACTTCAGGCAGGTTGCACACCCATCTTTCAAGGGAAGATACTGGAATATGTGATTTGTCTATGTCTGGTATATAGCAGGGGCTAATTAAATGCCTGCTTGTTCTGTCTTTCTCTCTTCCTTTTTATTTTGAGTCAGGGTCTTACTATGTAGTTTGGCTGCCTGGAACTTCTTACGTAGACTAGGCTGGGCTTGAACTTGGAGAGATACTTCTATTTTTGCCTTTCAAGTGCATGTGAACCATGCCCAGTGCGTTTTATCTGTGTGCATGTGTACAGTGTGGCACAGTGCACGTGCAGAGGGCAGGGGCAACTTCAGGGAGCCGGGTCTTTCTCTCTGCTGTGGACCTGGCATTCATACTCTGGTTGTCAGGTATGGTGAGCGTATGGTGAGCATATGGTGAGCGTATGGTGAGCGTGGCAGGTGCTTTTATCCACAGAGCTCTTTAGCACATCAGTTTTCCAGAATATTCTTGTCATGTGTGAAAATGAAGTCCTGTGGTTGAGTAGGGGGTGCTGGTGAGAACAGGCCTTGGCCTTAGCTCTGGCTGCTCTTCCCTGTGGATGCTCTCTAGGGAGGGGGCATGATTTGCAACACCCTGGCTGACATTCCAGGGCAGTGCCTCATCCAGGTGCCCTTTCCTCTGAGTAACTCTGACAAATCTCAGGGTGTACTGAACTGGTGGGTACCTAGCAGTGGAATGCGCTTGAAGCCCCGAGGTTCCTGGGCTACTGATAGCTTAGACCAGGCTTCACTCCTCAGGTGGAAGGAAGCCCCAGTGAAGGTCACTGCTTGAGATGTTGTTTTCTCTGTGAAAGGAGATTATAGCCACAAATCCCCAGCCAAGGAGAGGATTGTGACCAGCTCTGCCCTTTCTAGATGACAGGTCTGTGGGGGACAGGAGAGGAGGGCATGATTTGCATAAGCCGCCTCCGGAGGATGTGTAGCCAGGGGCCAAGCAGAACTCTTGGGGCTATGAGAGGCCAATGTAAAACCAGATGAATAAGGCTTCCATTTATCTCTTTCTCGTTTCTTTCTTTTCTTTTTTCTAATGTGCTCTCTGAATGGAAACTGCCTGAATGTTTCATGTGTGTAAATTGTTTTGAGCAGATCCACTCCCTCCCCTCTAACCCCAATCCCCAATATTATGTGTTCTTTCCTCCCAATTTTATGTGTTCTTTCTCTGTGTGTGTGTCTCTCTCCTCTCTCTTAATTAAGTGAAGTCCAGTTAGAGCGAAGGTGTCTGGCCATCTGCCGGAGTGTGGATAGTTTTTCAGGGCCCACCTCCCTGAAGAAAACTGACCCTCCCTCCCCGAGTGGCCATCAGTGCTAATGGCTCCTTAGTTAGAGCTGGGAATTCCTGGCCACTTCCCCATCCATGCTGGGCTCTTTCCGGCTTGATTTTGTGCAGATCTTACGCCTGTGGTCAACAGCTGCTACCATCTCGTGTGCAGCTGCGCTGCTGCTCCTGGAAAGCACGTTTATCTGTACCGTGCATTGGCTCGCGAACGCTCTGCCCGCTCTCCCGAGATGACACCTGCACATTGGGAGGAGGGCTGTGATACAGGCGACACATTTGGGGCCGAACAGTCCCGCATTCCCTGCCCATTGGCCACTTGTGAGCCTCGGTGTTGGTCATCAACAGCTGTAAAAAGAAGTGTCTCTGGTAGAGAGTGACAGCGTTGTGGGCGGTGTAATAAGTCAGTAGGAGCTGTTTAGTACTGTGGCCATTTAGCTCAGCAACAGTAAGTCCGCTAGGGAACCTTCCCTCTCCCACTTAGTGCCAGGGATCAGCGTGATGCAGGGCCTTGGGCACGCTAAGCAAGTGCTTGACCACGGGCCCACCTTCTCAACACCTGCCCATTTGCCTCCCTGCCTCCCTCCTCCTTTCTTCCCTCCCTCCCTCCTTCCCTTCACCAGGAGGCAGGTGCTGTCCTTTCAGCTGCCCCCCTCCCTCCAGCTGGCCTGGAACTCACAGAGATCTTCCTGTCTCTGCTTCCCAAGGGCTGGGATTAAAGATGTGTGCCACCACTGCCCGGTGGGATGCAATTATCTTAATTCCATTGTCCTGGAAAAAAAAAATTCCCTATTGTACACACAGAAAATATCATTGGCAATGGTAGGAGGCATGGCAGTAGAAGACCAGCAGGGCGTGGCGGCGCACTCCGGAGTATCCCAGCAGAGGCAGGCAGATCTCCGAGTTCAAGGCCAGCCTGGTCTACAGATGAGTTCTAGGACAGCCAGGGGTACAAAGACAAAGAGAAACCCTGTCTTGAAAAACCAAATAAATAATTAAAAAAAAAACAGAAAATATAAAAGACATTCAAGAAAGATTCTCATCCATAATTGACAGGTGGCTTTACATTTTCTACATTTTAGTCTAGAATTGTTCACATTTTCTTTTATTTTCACTTTTGTTTTGAGACAAGGTTTCTCTGTAGCTTTGGAGCCTGTCCTGTAACTCACTCTGTACACCAGGCTGGCCTTGAACTCACAGAGATCTGCCTGCCTCTGCCTCCTGAGTGCTGGGATTAAAGGCGTGCGCCACTGCTGCCCGGCTCTTGATCTTTTTTAACTGCTGCATACTATTCCCTGAAGAAGGACACACTCAGGCAGGCTCCTAGCTGCTCTCATCCCTGTTGCTGTAACCAGAGCAGGTCTCTTTCAGCCCTTTGCCCTTGTCTGTTCTCTTAGCGCCCCATGGCCAAGTTTGGCTTTTCTGCATAAAGCTGGTCTTAAGATACAACTGTATCAGAAGGCAGAGGCAGGTAGGTCTCTGAGTTTGAGGCCAACATGGTCTACAGAATGAGTTCCAGGACAGTTAGTGCTATACAGAGAAACCCTGTCTCGATAAACAAACAAACAAACGATACAACTGTGGGAATGAGACATCTCTAAGGACCTCATACCATAGTGGGATAGCCTGTGCTACCTTGGGCAGAGCTAGCAGGGGATAGCCCACCCTCACTTCCCACAGGCAACCAGTGTGGAGATCTTCCAGAGTCACATTTGCCTGAGACTACGGTGTTGGGTCCCAAAGGAAGAATCGAGTTTAGCACAGGGAGGAAGGGCCAAGCTCAAGGTGGGACTTTGCTGGGCCCTCTTAGTCCCCCATCTGGAGTATCACCTTGTTCACTTAGGGGCTGCCCTCCTTCCAAGCACAGACAGGGCCCCACTCACCCCACTCGCCTCCTAAGACAGTCAGGGGGCACCGAGCTCCTTAGGTGAGCTGGCTACTTACATCATCTGCTTCCCAGGCTGTGGAAGTACTCTGCCTGGGGGTAACTGGGTCTCGTAGGGTCTTAAGGGGAAGCCTGTCCTCTAGGCTAGCCCCCCACAGCCAAGGTATATCTAGCCTTGTCAAGGCATCCTGCAGACTCTCCTGGAAAACGTGTAATTTGGTGGGTGAATTGATAAATCCATAGGGAAAGACACGAAAGTAGGCAGAGAGGGTCACAGGCATCCCGCACATTGTGACTTCACCCTACTCGGTGCGCAGAGGGACAGCCGGGGAAGGGGCCATTCCCTTGACTTCTGAACTTTGGTAACCTACCTAAAAAGCTAGCATCTAGGACACTTTGGTGGAGAGTTGATCCCAGTTTAGGGCACAGGCTACAGCCAGGACTTAGAGTGCACTTTCTTTTCCTCCCGCCCACTTCCTCCCTCCTCTCTGGTACCTGATGCATGAGGCATGCTGTCTGTCGAGGGGCACCCTGTTAGGGGGACATGGCCACACCCTGTGGACACCAGTAGGGTATCTTGCTTACTGAAGCTTAGGAAGGGGCAGCGGGGCGATGAGGACACTCCAGAGTCTCTGCTGGCCTTGACCCCAAGACTGTCAACCTGACCCTCGCTTCAGATGCACAGAGAGCAGGTGTGCTGGCTTCATTCCAGCTGGGGACATCTGGGGACATCTGGGGTGGTGTGGGGTGTGGTGGTGTGGGGTGTAGGGTGTGGTGGTGTGTGGTGTGTGGTGTGGTGGTATGGTGGTGTGGTGTGTGGTGGTGTGTGGTGTGGTGTGGTGTGTGGTGGTGTGTGGTGTGGTGTGGGGTGTGCGGTGGGGTGTGGTGGTGTGAGGTGTGGTGTAGGGTGGTGTGGTGTGGGGTGGGGTGGTGTAGGGTGTGGGGTGGTGTGTGCGGTGTGGTGTGGGGTGGGGTGGTGGGGTGCGGTGTGGGGGTGTGGTATAGGGTGTGGTGTGAGGTGTGGTGGTGTGGTGTTTTGTGGGGTGTGGTGTGGGGTGGTGTGGAGTGTGGTATGGTATGGTGCAGTGTGGGGTGGTGTGGAGTGTGGTGTGGTATGGTGCAGTGTGGTGTGGGGTGGTGTGGTATGGTGCAGTGTGGGGTGGTGTGGTGGTGTGTGGGGTGGTGTGTGGTGGTGTGTGGTGTGGTGTGGTGTGGGGTGGTGTGTGGTGGTGTGTGGTGTGGTGTGGGGTGAGGTGCTGTGGGGTGCTGTGGGGTGGTGTGATATGGTGCAGTGTGGGGTGCTGTGGGGTGATGGTGTGGGGTGTGGGGTGGGGTGGGGTGGAGTGTGGTGTGGTATGGTGCAGTGTGGGGTGGGGTGGTGTGGAGTGTGGTGTGGTATGGTGCAATGTGAAGTGGGGTGCTGTGGGGTGCTGTGGGGTGGTGTGGTGCGGTGTGGGATGGGGTGTGGTGGTATGTGGTGTGGTGTGGTGTGGTGGTGTGGGGTGTGGTGGGGTGTGGGGTGTGGTGGGGTGGTGTGGTATGGTGCAGTGTGGTGTGGTGTGGGGTGTGGTGGGGTGCGGGGTGTAGTGTGGGGTGGTTGATGGCGCGAGGCAATGGTTCCTGAGATAGAGTAGGTAGACGATCACATTTTCTTCCATTTTTGTTTTTTAGAGACAGGGCTTCTCTGTAGCTTTGAAGTCTGTCCTGGAACTCGCTCTGCTCTGTAGACCAGGCTGGCCTTGAACTCACAGAGATCCACCTGCCTTTCCTCCCCAAGTGCTGGGATCAAAAGCGCATGCTGGCCACCATCACCATCTGTTTCTTTCATATTTAAGTCTCCCCAGGTAGAAGCCCCCAGACGTGGGCTGGGCTGGAACTCAGATGCTGGAATGTGTACCTAGCATGGTGGGAAGCCTTGGGTTCCTTTCCCGGCTCCACATAAACTGGCTGTGGTTGCTCATGCCTGTAATCTTAGCACTTGGGAAGAAAAGATGAAAATCAGAAATTCAAAGTCATCCTCAGATATTTGGCAAGGTCAAGACCAGCCAGCCTAGGGTAGAGGCCTCCGCTCCCTGGGAAACAGGCAGATTCCAGGCCAATAGGGAAGTCAGTGGGTAACTGCTGTGGGTTGTTGTTAATTTACCCGTGTGGTTTTAGATGAGACACTGTCCTGCCCAGAACCCCACTTCCTCTTCTCCAGAACATTCCGGTGGTTTCCAAGGTCCTCTTCAAAGGCCTGAGGTGGAGAGCAGCCAAGGCAGCAGTGCGTTGCTTGTGTTACCTGTGAGGAATGGGCTCCTGCCACCTCACACAGGCCCAGGAAGGCCTGGCCTCACAGTGACAGGTGGCCCTGAGATCTGTTCTGTGCCATACCCACACTGTCCCTGGTGACACTAGAAATGGCTTCAGAGAATATATGTGCTTGGAGAGAGGGCTCAAGGGGTAGCCTGCAAGTCAGAAGCGGGATGAACGGCACCTCAGTGTGGACGCCCTCAGGTTAGAGTAAAGTCCGTTGACAGTCCGGGGTGTTTGAAGGGAGGAATCACCCCAGAGATTAAATTGTGCTCAGGGTCCCCTGGCCTTCAGGAGGGAAAGGGTGCAGAGATGGGGACCTCTGCCGGCCTCAGCCTTAGGAGCACTGGTCTGACCCTCATTTCAGATATCCTTGGGGCGTACTTGAGGCAAGTGTTCAGGCTTCACCCCAACCTCAGGGACATCTGAAGGCCCTGCCAACACCCCTCCAACCTGTCTTCCTGCCCTACCGAGGGCACCCCAACCAGCACTGGCCCAGCACCACACAGGCCAGGCACTGAACTCAATGCTGTCCCATGCACAATGGCGCCGGCAGGCAGACGGCTCCTGCGGCAGCCCGGGATTATACAGCCCTTGTCTCCCCCATGGCAGCGAGCCTTGCTCTGCAGCTGCCCTCAAAGGTCAAGCATGGCAGCCACTGACTCACAAGCGACCGTGTCCCCGGGAGGTCCTCTGGTCTGTTCGTTTCAAAGCCTATAGAGGCTTCCCAGGTGCTCAGGATGGCTCGTGCTTAGCCTCTGCCCAGTGAGGCGCCATTTGTGTGCTTAGCATTTCCTGTGCACCATGCCCTCTTTAAGCACGCGATCCTCATGTGGGGGAGCCCATTTCGCAGCTGAGGAAGCTGAGGTAGGCCAGGATTAAGGAATTTAAGGGATGAAATGGGTCTGTGAAGGGCAGAAGTCCAAGTCAGTGGTCCCCTCTTCCCCGCCTCATGCCCTCGCCACCTAGCACATCTATTCTTTAGGCAGTGCACCCTGCCCATGAATAGATGTCAGGGCTGAAGGACGTGGAGGGGTGGGAGTGTGTCATAACTCAGGCCAACGTGTGCAGTCTTTCCACAGTCCTAACCCGTGCAGGTGGAAAGCGGCAAGCATCTTGCGGAAACGGCCCCACAGCTGTGTCTACACACAAGGGGGCTCAGCTTCTCTTGGAAAGAGAAAAATGTAAATTCAGACAAGTTGAAGGTTGCGAGTGAGATGGTGTATCAACTGAGGGGGGCAGGCAAACTAGCTCCCCCAAGTTGTCCTCTGACCTCTATGTGGCGCCGTGATACATGCGTGTGCCCACGGTAATAAATGTGAGAGGACCATGTCCTCTCAAGGAAGATAACGATGAAGTCCCTTAAAACAAAGCAAAACTCAAGACTCCAAGGTGCTAGTTTTCATCCACTGCCTCTGCAGGGAGCAAAGCTTGGACTGGGAGGGGCAGGTTATCTCCCCTGACTGGCTGGACACAGCCTCTCAAGGGAGGAGGATGATGTGGGGGGGCAGGATCACCCATAGACACAGGGCACTTCTACAGATTCTCCATCTGTATTCTACACAAACAAACATATGAACCATATGATCCATGCCCACATCAGGCTGCCACAGATATAGCTTACTGAAACAAGAAAGCAAAGCAAAATAAATTCCAGAACATTCTCCATTGGCAGATGTGAAAAGACGCCTAAGACTAATATGTAAAGCTATCACGTGAATTTTCCATTTCAAAAAACAATTATTAATTGTTATTATTATTACTGGTGTGTGTGTTGTGTGCCTGTAGGCATGCGTGCCTGTGGAGGTCAGAAGACAGCCTATGGAACTGTTTTCTCCTGCTACTGTGTGATCCTAGTGACGAGAATCGGGTATCAAGCTTGGCAAGCCCCTTTACCCACGGAGCCATCTTGCCAGCCCCCATGTGGACTCTGAGAGATGAGGGTGCTAAGGCAGGCTTGATTTATTTTATGTGTATGAGTTCGTGTGCTCATGCATCTGTGGACACGAGGACGCATGGGTGTGTGGAGGGCCGAGGGTGACCTTAGGTATCCTCAGGTGCTGGTCAAGCAGGTTACACTGGCTAGCCAGTGACTCCAGGAATCCATCTATTTGGTCCCCCAAAGCCCAAGCCATCAGGGCAGCAGATGGAATTCGGGTCCTTCTGCCTGCACGGCCAAGCACTTCACCAATCTGAGCTGTCTCTTTAGCCTTGATCTATGTATGCATCTTTGGAGACAGTCTTACGTAACCTGAGCTGGCCCTGAATGCACTAGGTAGCCAAGGATGACCTTAAACTCCTAATCCTCCTGTCTGCACCTCCCAAGGGCTGGGACTACAGGGGCCCCACGGTGCCCAGCCAGCACACACACACCACAGTGTGCTGCTGCTGGAGGAATTTCGTCACCCCTGGTCAGGTGGCACGGGTAGCCTGCGGGGCTGCGAAGGAATCACCGTGAAGATTCCTTTTGGATTTTGGATCCCTGCGAAGGCACAGCATACCCTAAAGAAACCAACACAGACACACAGAGTGGCTGCGAGCCTCGCTTGGCAGTACGGGGAGTCGAGAATTCAGTCTTGTCTTTCAAAGCGGGTAGGAAGGTCCCACTGCTGTGAGGTTAGAGGTGGGAGCTGCGTCTGTCCCCAGTCTTCATGTCCTGCCTCTGCACAGGTCCCAGGCCAGAGCAGGCCTTCTGGAAACATCTTTCTAGAAAGGACCTTGCTCACGAATGGCCTGTGAAGGGGAAGATGGCTGGTGAAGGGGTGAGGGGTTAAATTCTAACAGGAGCAGCGGTCACCTCAACCCTAGGTCCTTAATTCCTACTGGCCTGGAGTGGATCCAAGAAGTCCCTGCAAGCTGGGGGCCTGCCTGGCAACATAGGGTGACTGGGTACATTGCTGTGTTCCCTCTGCCTCCATCTTATGGGCCATGCACTCCAGGAGGGCAGGGATGGGGGCAGTGTTCACTGCTCTGTCTCTAGCTCCAGCAGAGAGGCTGCTATGTGGTGGGTGCTGGTGGGCTGTGTAGGACTGAGGAAGTGGTTCTCAGTGGCCGGGAGGCCCGACACCGTGAGATGTCCTGAACCAGGCTGCTTCTCTTCCAGTCGCATCAAGAGCAACGTGGATGGGCGATACCTGGTGGACGGCGTCCCTTTCAGCTGCTGCAACCCCAGCTCACCACGGCCCTGCATCCAGTACCAGCTTACCAACAACTCGGCACACTACAGCTATGACCACCAAACCGAGGAGCTCAACCTCTGGCTGCAGGGCTGCAGGGCCGCCCTGCTGAGTTACTACAGCAGCCTCATGAACTCCATGGGTGTGGTCACACTCCTGGTCTGGCTCTTTGAGGTAGGCCACAGAGGACAGGGAGAGGGAGCCTGCCTGCCTTGGTTGTACATGGTGAAGCCAGACCCGGGGAGCAAAGCTTCAGGGTCTCATGTAATCTAGGCTGGTCTTGAACTTGATACATAGCCAAGGCTAGCTCTGAATTCCTTATCCTCTTGGCACTGCCTCCCAAGTGCCAGGAATGGTGTCCATCACTATGTCTGACTTCTTTTTATTGTTGAGACAGAGTCTTACTATGTTGCCCATGCTGGTCTTGAACTTACTATCTCCTGCCTCAGCCTCCCCGCTAAAGCTGGGACCATAGGATGTGCCACCATGCCTGGCATCATTGCTTACAAAATTATTTAGGTAAAACCAACATAAAATTAAACTTTTCTTTTTTATTTTACTTTCTTTTTCTTTTCTTTCTTTTTCTTTTTCTTCTTTTTTCTTCTCTTTTTGTTTTCAAGACAGGGTTTCTCTGTATCTTTGGAGCCTGTCCTGAAACTAGTTCTTGTAGACCAGGCTGGCTTTGAACTCACAGAGATCTGCCTGCCTCTGCCTCTTGAGATTCAGGGCATGTGTCACCACTGTCCGGCTCTTTTTTTTTCTTTCTGATATAGGGTCTTTCTCTATATAGCCCAGACTATTCTGGAACTTTCCATGTAGACCAGGCTGGCCTCAAACTCAGAGGTCAGCTTGCTCCTGCCTACTAAGTGCTGGGATTAAGGTAGTGCGCTACCGCGCCCTGCAAAAATCAAGCCATTTAGTGTATTGATAATAACGCCTGTCTGCCACCTCAATCTAGTTCTAAAACACTTCATAGCCCCCCAAGAAAACTCTCAGCACCCCAAGTCCACGGCAGTTATCCATCTCTGTGCTGCGTTGGGCCCTTGCACTATGCAACATTTTATGTTTGGCTTTTCTCTTAGATCGACTTGGGGTTCCTCTGTTTCCACTTTTTGTTCTAAGGTCTTAGATGATTATAGTGATGTCACATGGGGACAGCGGCATACCTCTGGGGACATAAACAGTGTTGTCACCGGGCCCTTCAGTCAATAGGGTCTGCGTGGACTTGACTTGTGCTTCGCGTGTTGTTGTGTGTAATGTTGGTCTAACTGTCACCCGCAACACACCCTCTTTCGGAAGCTCTGGAGCTTGAAACTCAACAACCCCGCCCCATCCCTTCCCTTGTCTAGTTCCTCCTTGGAAGGGAATTTGCCAACTCCCAGCATGGGAGCTGTTCCGGGTGCTGATTCGGCCACAAGGTACTCAGGTGTGACTCAGGTGTGACTCAGGGTGCCTGCACAGAGCAATTCTTGCCCCAGAAAACCCAGGCTCCAACATCCAAATGTATCAAGACAGAAACATTAACTGAGACAGTTTCCTTCTATCAGAGACAGTTCCTTGAATCTCTCACGTAGTCCACGGACGTGGACAAGGGGGTATCTACCTAGGTCTAAACCATATGTGAAATGACATTGTGGCTGAACCACATGCAAAGGCTTTTGATGTCGAGGCAAAGACAGCACCTCATGGCCATTTATTAGCTGATGATGCTTTGAGGTAGTCTTGGGAATGAATGGCTTGAGGGGAGCAGTCTACCCCCAGGGTGACAGTCAGCACCGTTTAAATCCATGACGAGATGCCTGTCCTTGAAGACTGTAGAGGAGCACCTGGTCTCCTAAGTCACTGCTCACAGGGACTGGTTCACTGGGAACAGGGAATCTGAACACCCCAACTTCTAGTGAGCAGAGCTGCCATAGACCCTGGGCTGCCAGAGCTGCTGGCAGAGCTGTGACCTTGGCCATGACCTCGCATCACAGGTCAGGAGATGAGCAAACGTCCACGGTGCAGCTCCTTCAGCAGGAGTTTGTCACGGTGCAGCAGGTTGCTCTCAGGAGGAGGGCACTTTTCCCATTGTAGAACATGTTAGTAAGCTTTCAACATACAGCAGTCCCTAAGATTGGCCAGTCACTATGATTAGATGCTCTACAGTTAAATTCTCCCCAGTGCACCCACTGGCAGATGTTCGGTGAGGTGCTGACCCACCCTGTGTGGTCTAGGGCTGGGGCGCTGGATGAGTCAGGTGTATGGGGTAGGGGGACAGTCCGACTCCTAGGGGCAGCCTGGAGCTGCACAGGGCACTTGAATCTGCATAGAGGCAGACAGTGAATGGGATACAAAAGAGAGAGAGGAGAGAGAGAGAGAGAGAGAGAGAGAGAGAGAGAGAGAGAGAGAGAGAAGCTGTCAAGCCAGTCACTGACCAGCAGACACACACAGGACCCAGCCATCCATGGGAGGCGGTAGCCATCACTGAAATCTGGAAGCCAGAAGGTACAGCCATTGTCTCCTAGTCTCCCAGTCAGGCAAGTACAAGGCTGGGCTGCCAATCGACTGCCAATCCAGGTGCTTTTGGCTCTAGGCTCTGCCATAGTGGGTGCTAATGCAGATATGCAAGCAGCTGGTGACAAACATCTGTTCATCACCACATGAATGACAATAAGAGAAGACCCCACACTGCAGGGGTTGCAGACAAGGAGGTAACTTTAATTTTTTTTTCAGATTTATTTTGTGTGTGTGTGTTGTCTGCATGCATGTCTGTGCATTGTGTGCATGCATGTCTGTGCATTGTGTGCATGCATGTCTGTGCATTGTGTGCATGCATGCTGCCAGTGGAGGTCAGAAGATGGGGTCGGATCCCCTGGAAGTGGATTACAGATGGTTATGAGCTGCTTTGTGAGTGCAGGGAACCAAGCCTGGATCCTCAGAACGAGCAAGTGCTCTTGACTGCTTAGTCTCTTCCAGTATCTGAAAGGACTTCTTTTGTTTGGTTGGTTTTTTGAGACAGGATCTCTCTACACAGTCCTGACTGTTCTGGAGTTCTTTAGTAGGACCAGGCTGGCCTTGAACTCACAGAGATACATCAGCCTCTGCCTCCCCAGTGCTGGGATTAAAGGTGTGAGTTACTGACCCTGACCTAGGAGTAACTTTTTAAAAAATTATATTTGTTTTTTGTTTGTATTTTGTGTGTGGATGTTTGAGCATGTGTGCCATGGCACACTTGTGGAGCTCAGAGGACATCCTGTGGTAGCTAGTTGTCTCCTTTCACTATGGGGAACTCAGGTTGATTCTTGGCAGCAAATGTCTACCTGTCAAGCCACCTTGGTTGCTAAACCAGGAGATGACTTTGTGCCCCTATCCATGAAGCTGCTGATATTCTTATGGGCCAAGAAACACACTGTGAAAGGGTGGGAGGGCTGGTGTGTCCAGCAAGGTGGAGGCAGGAAGAAGGGGAGGGAGAGGGGAGGCAGGGCACTCACTCATGGTTGGCTCTGGATTAACAGGCAACTGTGGAGAGCCATGATGATCTAGGCAAAGAATATTACATGTTCTAACAGCTTCAGGGAGTGGGTGGGATAGGGCGCTGGAGAGGGAGGCCAGGGTGGGATGGATTCAGTCTTTACCAACCCAGGTTTGGTGCCACCATCAGTGTTAGTGCGGCACCTGGGGAGGCGTGTGTTGCTGGTGCTCACATTTTCCTAACAGCCCAACCCTTAGCTATGCCCCATGTCTGCTCTAAGTCTTGGCTCTCCCCATCAGGTGAGCATTACTGCTGGACTCCGCTACCTGCACACGGCGCTGGAAAATGTGTCGAACCCCGAGGACCCCGAGTGCGAGAGTGAGGGCTGGCTGCTGGAGAAGAGTGTGCCCGAGACCTGGAAGGCCTTTGTGGAGAGCTGTAAGAAGCTAGGCAAGAGCAATCAGGTGGAGGTAGAAGGCGCAGACGCAGGCCAGGCCCCAGAGGCTGGCTGATGGCTTGGGGTCTCTCCCTTCCTCAACACTTAGCGGACTCCAGGAAATGTGGATACCCCCTTGTCCAGCTGAAAGCCCAAATTTCCCAAGAAAGCCGGGCACCGACTGACTCTTCTTGACAGCGGGCTTTGAAGTTCAGGGTCCTGAGGGCATGCGACAGGCATTTGTGAAATGGCTGCATCCAAATGCGAGTGAGTGAACCCTCCTCAGTGGACATGCGGTCTCACGGGCCGATGGCCCACAGGTGACTGGCCACACCAAGGCCCCTGCCCCGGTAGTGTCTGCCTCTTTTCAGTTCCAAGTTCTGCATCTGAATCATCAATCACTTAATCCATAAACACAAGGGTGAAAAACCTAAGGGCCATGTTGTCTTTTCTTAATGACAGGGCTAACAGTCACCGTTTGCTTATGGTAGATAATGGGGGAGGGGCAATGGACCCCCCCCCCCCAAGAGGGTTACCTCCACATAGGATTCAGGGATGGTGAAGAAGTGGGGGTCTCCTTCTCTTTAGCCTCACTAACTCCAGCTTGAACCATGGGCTGCTGGCATATCCCAGTATGCCCTTCACTCACAAAGTGCTGGGGGAGCCACCGCCTGCAGCTAAGAAAGAACAGAGTGAGCTTGCTGTCCTTCTGTGGAAGAGGGGGAACAACCAAACGAGGGTCCACTTGGGGACTAGGCCTTACCCCCTGGTGGGCTTGGGGACATGGGCTCAGGTGGCCAGGACAGTCCTGTGGACTGTACTGTCAATAGGAGGGTAAGAGCCTCTGGAAACTTCTGTTTCTCTCCACACAGTCCTGTGGGAGTGCTGGAGACAGGTTTTCTTCCCACACTAGATTACCTGTGGAAGTTGCCATTTCTTCTGGGAAAGACAGGCAAGCTCTCAGGGGAAGGGAAGCGAAGCAGTTTTGCTGGCACCCATACTGGGGGTGGCCAGTTTGGCATAGGAGTGCACCGTGTGGTTCGAACCCCTCTCAGGGGGAAGACCCAATCAGAGATGCTGATACACCCAACACATTTTGCCCTCAGTGTAGTCTTCAGAGCCCCTCAGAGCAAGGGCTGGCCCAGAGGCTGAGGCAGGCACCTGTGGTGAGGACCCTGAGTTTTCCACCATCCTTCAGGAGGGCTGAGAACCATGGTGAAAGCTACTTTAGACCCATGTGTAACTATGCTGTCAAGAGCTGTATTAAGAGACATTAAAAGCTATATTGTATGAAACTCACTGTTGTTAAGTGACTGCCTCAGTCCATTCAACAGCACGTACCACAGGATGTCCAATTCTAGCCGGTACCTGTTCAAAAAGGCAGAAGCCAGGCCTGGCAGTGCATGCCTATGAGCCTAGCATCTGGAGAGACCAGGAGTCCAATGGCATCTTCCAGCCAGGTGGTGGCGGCACACGCCTTTAATCCCACCACTCAGGAGGTAGAGGCAGGTGAATCTCTGTGAGATTCACAAACAAACAAACAAACAAAAAAAGAAAAGAAAAAAGAAAAACAAACAAACAAAAAAAAAAGAAAAGAAAAAAGAAAAAAAAGTTCCAAGGCTAGCCTGGGCTACATGAGACTGTGTCTTATAAATAGGGGAGGGGTTGGAGGCTAGAAAGATTGATTCAGTAATTAAGAGTACTTGCTATTTTTCCAGAGGACACACACGTTCGGTTCCCAGCACCCATAGGTACATACTCACCGTAACTCCAGCTCCAGGAGATTGGGTGTCTTTTTCTGGCCCCCATGAACACCCACATACATGGCACCCTTCCACAGATCCATAAACAATAACTTTAAAAAATCAAGTCTTAGCCAGGTGGTGGTGGTGCACACCTTTAATCCCAGCACTTTGGAGGCAGAGGCAGACAGATTTCTGAGTTTGAAGCCAGCCTGGTCTACAGAGTGAGTTTCAGGACAGCCAGGTTTATACAGGGAAACCCTGTTTTGAGCCTCCTCCCTCCAAAAAAAGAGTCTTTTTTTCCATTCTGGATTTCTTAAAAACAAAAACCAAAACCCAAAAAACCCAAATTTTCCCAAATAGGTAAATATATTCCTCCTTGGGTCAGGTTATGGGCAGGTATGGTTTGGAGAAGACAGGGTTAACTTGGTGATCTAACAGTGCCCAGTAACACACCAGCACCAGGTCCCTCAAGTTTGTGTAAACTCACGAACAGGTGTGTCAGCCCCATCTCAGGCAGAGTCACTGGTAATGACGGAACCATGGACTTTCTTCTTCAGTGGTGTGATGGGTAGACACCTGTCTTGTGCGTGTGAAGGCTTTTACCACTGAGCCACACCCCAGCCCAGACTTCTGTTTAGACTGTGGCCCAAGTTGGTCTGGAACTTGCTATGTAAACCAGGCTAGCCTCAAACCCAGCCTTTTTTTTTTTTTTTTTTTTTTTTAAGTTTTTGAGATGCAATCTCACTGTGTAATGTTGATTGGCCTGGAACTTTCTATATAGACCAGACTGGCCTTGAATTCACAGAGATCCGCCAGCTTCTGCCTCCTGAGTGCTGGGGTTAAATGCCTGCATCACTATTATCTTGACCCAGCCTTCTGAAGTAAGAGTTGGTGGCTTCTTATGCTGAATGCCCAGAGAGGCAGGACTCCTGGGAGTTTGTAGTCTCAGCTCAGGTAAGAGCCTACATCTCCCTTCGGCAAGGCTTCAAGCTCAAGACTAAGCCATCGACAAATAAACCCCCGAGTAACCTCAATATGGGCTAAGAAGATTAGCGAGCTCCTGCTGAACAGGCTCCCAGGCCTCCTCACCCGGCACCTGCTAGGCCAGCAGGTTTGCAGCTTAGCTGAAACAATGAGGTTCGTTAACCCAGTGTGGCAAGTTCTTGCTGTGTCAGTGGCAGAGCTGAACCCGTGGAAGCTACGGAGTCCACGAGATGGTGGGAGAGATGTTTGCCCACTTCTCAGTGGACGTGGATTGGCTGCCGAGGAGGACAGCGTGATGGAAGGAAGGCATAGCCAATCAGGAACAAACCTGCGTCCACACAAACCCTACCAGGAGTGTTTGAAAGCACAGGCTGCTCACCAGTCGCTTAGATGGTGACCACATTAACCTTGGCAGAGTGAAATCCACTAGCACCCAGAGATCTGTGTGACTCTCAAATGTTGTGCCCTGGGCTTGTGAGGCCATGTTAGCTGTGCCCCCCTTCCATGGAAGGCAACCACAGGCTGGACGTGCCCTGGGGAGCCAAGTCACAAAAACTAAGTCCCATTCCATTTCTGGCTTCCCCAAGGCCACTCTTGCTTTTAATACTTTTATTTTATAAACTATATCTCATATATCCAGGCCTCAGACTCACTATGTACCTGAGATGACCTTTATCTCCTGATCCTGCTAAGTGCTGGTGTTGTAGGCCACAGCAGTTTTTGTCCTGGGATGAAACGCAAGGCTTTGTGTATGTGAGGCAGCTGACTAAGCTATGGTCTTCAGGTTTAAAATGTATCAGTACGCAAAGCAGCAGGCTGGGGAGGCACCTGTGTTAGTCACCTACCATTCTGGAAGGAGTGCAGGACAGGATTCAGGGCAGGGGGAGGAGAGGAGAGGCATGAAGGGACATTCTGGGGCGACAGGGCTGTTCACATTCTTAATTGTGGTAGTTGTCAAACACTGTGTACATTTGTTAAAACGTAAAAAACAACCCTGTGTTCTAGGAAGGGTTACTTGCGTACTGTTTGTAAAGAAGACCTCAGTAAACACCACTCCCTAAGAGTGGGGATAGAGCAGTTGGGCAGTGGTGACCCACACCTTTAATCTCAGCACTTGGCGGCCAGAGACAGGCGAATCCCTGAGTTCAAGGCTAGCCTGGCTGCTATAGACCAGTTCCAGAATAGCCAGTACTACACAGAGAAACCCAGTAGCCAGTGAGAGACACTTGCCCTGGGACAGGAGTCAGCTGGAGGTGCACTGGAGAGCCTGATGCCTGACAGTGTCCCCGTGTGGAGCCTGACCTCTGACAGTGTCCCCATGGGGAGCCTGACCTCTGACAGTGTTCCCGTGGGGAGCCTGACCTCTGACAGTGTCCCCATGGGGAGCCCGACCTCTGTCGGTGTCACCGTGGGGAGCCTGACCTCTGACAGTGTCACCGTGGGGAGCCTGACCTCTGACAGTGTCCAGGTAAGAGAATTCTGAGAACACAGAACTCTGCTCTGAATAAGTTCCCTTCTTGTACACATCTCAAGCACCAAGTGCCTGCTGAGTGTACATGGACTGGCAGGGAGGCAAGCAGGCAAGGCCAAGCAAGAGCGCACACGTGCAAGAATCCCACGCAGATCTGCTTCCTAAGGAGCTGAGGTCTGAAATGGCCCTGGAGACTTCTAGGGCTCAGAGAGAGCCAGCAGGAAACCTGATCAGCTGAGATAATGTCCATGTTCCCCGGGAAGGTCAGCGAGGCTTGGGTAGTGGCCATAAATGACACTAATAGTTTAAGCCTCTTAAATTTTAGGCTAATATCAATGTCCCACTTTTGCAGCAAGGTGACACGGGGAGCTTTGCTGGGTTCTACGTGTGAAACAACACTAGACAGCAGCTGGAGTAATGTCAACACCTAGAGCCTTTATTTGAATATCTTTAAACTGTTTACATATGATACATTCCAAACTTTACAAGTTGTCCACAGATATTAAAATTATAGCCAATTTATTAAACATAAGATTTTCCCTGATATGGAAAGCATGTTATATAAACATTTCTAAAAAAAAAAACCATGCAAAACAAATCAAAAGTCAGATGTGTTGGTATGAACAAGAAACCATCTTCACATTGCCAGACAGTGCGGGCTGCAGAGCAGTGGGGATTCACTGCCCAGACCCTGACATCTCAGGAGGGAAAGGCAGGGCCACCCTCTCAGGCCTGACCCGGGAAGTGTCGGGATGACTTAGCTCACGATCTTTTTTCCTTCCTGGGTTGGTACCAGCATTGAACCCACGACCTTACTCATGCTAGGCAAGCGCTCTGACACTAGGCTCATGCCTAGAAAGGTCTCCGTTTTAAATTCAAGAATAGTGAGCAGAAGGTGAAAAGCCTAGAGAAGCTGAACTTAGAAGTCTGAAGAAACTGCACGTGTCAAAGGTCAACATAAACATCAGTTACAACATCCACGGCCATTCAGACCATGTCAGGGAACGGCTAGGGGAAGGGAGAGCATGGAAGAATTTCACTTGGGCTTCCTGCTGCATAACCTTGAGCCTGGGAAGCAGAAGAGTGAAGCGAAGTCCATTCTTTGGAGGGGAGGCAGCTCCTCACATGATCCTGGAGACTGTGATAGCAATGTTTCTTTTAGCCTCTGGTCTGGGCTTCGGACCCTCCTGGGATACTTGGCATGGATGCAGCTGAGTGGAACAGAACTTGTGGTTGAATCTGAAAGGCTGAGTGATCAGGCTGACAGAAGGCTTAGAAAAGCCGATAACCTCTTCTGTTCATGTGGCCTCAGCTCACATGGAGACCGGAGTTCATCTCTTTGTTGTGTCTGCTGTCACCGTGTGTGTGTGAGCTCTTTTCACGTCTGCCGTGTGCAGTGTGCCAGAGTTGTAACTGCGGCACCCAGGGGCGATGGTTCTAGAAAGGCACCTCTCAGATAATACCTAAGAAGAACAGAAGTTCGTGTGCATGCCGCTGGAGGAGGGGCCTGAACCCACGAGCAGACAAGCGGCAACACATCTAACCCGGGAGACGTGGAGTGGGCGAGGAGCTCAGAACACTGGCTCTATGATTTTGTTTGCTTTGAGACAGGGTCTCAAGTCAAGCTCATAACATAGTTGAAACTAGTCTTGAATTCCTGGTCTTCCTGCCTCAGCCTCCCAGGCTGTAGCCTGACACTTAGCTGAGGTCTTACCTGTCTGCTAGTATCTGGTTGAGGGGCTGCACACACACTGTTTACCTCAGAGCAGAAGTTATTATCTGGGAACCTAGGAGATCCTTTCCATTTCAAAAGCCCTTTGAATAAGCCAAAAGTCTTGACAAAAATAGATAAAACCAACCATCTCCAGTTGTGAAAAGCCAGCCGCTCTCCCCCCAGGTTCTCCTGTCAGTGTCCCCAGCCTTCCAGGCCAGCAGCGAAGAGAATTCCAGCTTCAAATTCAACTGCTCTGCTCCTGGAGGTGAGGTCCAGTCCCAGAGGTGAACGGCATCTCTGCTGCGGCACCAAGATGGGACATGTCATCTGATGGGCCCCAGGGGCTCCTTTAGCTTCTGCTCAACAGTCAACAATTTCAACACCATCAGTGATGAGGAACGGCTCAGGCTACTGGCAAGGGAAGTAGGCAACCTCCAAAGGAGCTCGGCTCTGTCTAGAAAAGGGTCTCAGGCCAGGACACATCTGAGGGACGCAGTGATAAAATCTGTCGGAAAATTATTTTCATCAGTCTGTGGAGCCAGAAACTAGAAAAATAAAACTGGGAAGAAAAGCTTAAATAAAGAACTTATTTCAAAATAGATTCAGCTGAACTTATTTTCTGTTGTCTTCCTGGAAAAGTCAGCTGGTAACAAAACTCCAAGTTCAAGTTTTTGGTAGAGGAGTGATTATAAATGCTGCCAGTCAATGCCGACCAGGGTTTGGTTGGCCTCCTGTGCATGTCCAATTTCCTCCGTGATACTGTGCTGCTGCCATAGCTTCTGGATCTTTCGAAACCGCTCGTGGCATAAATGTAATGGATTTCCTCGTCTAGAAGGAGACACATGTCATTCACATGCACTGTTTGTCCATCCCTCACATCCCAACCCTCTGTGCTAGGAAAGGCACGGAACTACTGCAGATTCCGCCCGTTCCACCCTGCGTGAGGACGGCTGCAGGGGACACGTACTGAACAGAGACAGTGCCTCAGTACGTGGTATCTGACCACTGCCCAGCAACAATAACATTTTAAAAGTAGATAATATGAAGAAAAAAATTAGCCAGGTGAGGTGGCACATTCCTTTAATTCCAGCACTCAGGAGGCAGAGGCAGGTAGATCTTTGAATCTGAGGCCAGTATGGCCTACAGAGTGAGTTCCAGGATACCCAGGACTAAAACCCTGTCTTGAAAAAATATATTATTATCATGTGTGCATGGTGTGTATATGTGTGCTATGTAGGTCATCTAGCAGACCTTTACCACACTGAACCATTACCAGCCCCTTTGTTTATCATTAAACATAAAATTTTCTTTTCAGCATGTGTGGTACATGACTATGTACATGTGCACATGTATTCAGGAGCACATAGTATGCTCTGCCTGTGGAGGCCTGAAGCTCTCGCTGGGATGTCTTCCTGTCTCCTTCCATGCCAGCCTTTGGACAAGGTCTTTCCACTGAGCTCACCATTTTGGCTGTCTGCCTGCCTGTCTTCTGCACTAGGGTCCCAGAGTGCTGGGGAATCTGAATACAAGTTCCAGGATTTTGAGGCAAGCACGTTACCTCTTGAGCCATCTCCTCAGGCATTTTAAAATACACTAATAAAGTGTGTGGGTGTTTTTGCACCTGTACGCACACGTGCGGGTGTGCTTATACCTGACTGTACATGCACGCAGAGGCCAGAAGTCACCCTCAGGTGTCATCCTCCTGTCACTTGCCAGTTCCATTCTGAGATGGGTCTATCAGTTTTTGCCTGGCACTCATGGACTGGGTGAGGATAGTTGTCCAGGCGGCCCTAACCACAGCCCTCCCGTCTCCACCTCCTCAGCACTGGGATCATGCGCAGGCAGCACCTCGCCTAGCTGTTCACATAGTTCTGGGGATCAAACCCAGGCCCTCATGCTTGCACGGCAAGCACTTTGTCAATGGAGCCATCCCCTATCCGCTCACAGCATTCTCAGCTGGGAAATGAACATATAGCAGGCAGCAGGTGCCCTCTGTGGAAACAAGTTCACAGGTAACAAAGCTACCTCCAGCAGAACCGGTGTCTGCGTGTCAGCATGGCTGACTTCAGGGTCAGGCTGGGTGCTTACCTGAGTCCCTGGTCCGTCTCCCCGTAGTCATCAAGGTAGGGAGGAGAATAAAAACATCCTTTGGTTTTGCCAGCTAAAAATAGCACCTGACATTCCCGTACCCTGTGGAGAAAGCATTCATCACTGTGCATGAATACAAGTAACCAAGGTGTTGATTAGGCTTCAAATAGAACAAGGATTGACGTAAGAAAATACAGAACTAAATGAAATACTACTGATCATTTCATCACAATTACAGAAAAATACTCATTTGGAAAAATACGCATAAACCAGGCAGTAGTAGTGCACGCCTTTAATCCCAGCACTCAGGAGGCAGAGACAAGAGGATCTGTGTGAGTTCGAGGCCAGCCTGGTCTACAGAGTAAGTTCCAGGACAGGCACCAAAGCTACAGATAAACCCTGTCTTGAAAAACAAACAAATAAACAAAAAAGGGGTGAAAATTCTGCACAACATTTCCTAAGTGTTCTTTTGTTTGGATACAACGCCTGACAACAGCCTGAGGCTGTGCGTGGAAACTAACAGTGCCTAGCGCAGCAGCAGGGGAGGCTGACGCTGTTTCTTAAATACAGGTTTATTAATTTGTGTTTACACGGAAGTGTGTGAGCCCAGAGGGCAGAAGGAGGCATCAGATCCCTGGCACTGGAGTTACAGGAGGTTGTGAGCCACCACATGGATGCTGAGACCCAAACCCAGGTCTTCTGCAAGAGCAGCCAGCGCTCTTGTGCCCTGTGTCCCCAGCCCCTGGAGGGTTTGTTTTTTTGTTTCTTTGAGACAGGGATTCTCAATAGCTATGGAGCCAGTCCTGGAACTTGTGCTATAGACCAGGCTGGCCTCTGGCCTCAAACTCACAGAGATCCGCCTGCCTCTGCCTCCTGAGTGCTGAGATTAAAGATGTGTGCCACCATCGCCCATCTGGAGGGGTATTCTTAACTGGGTTTGGAGAGGACACTAGGGACAGGGCAGCTTCACATTTATGGAGGTCAAAGGGGAGCAGAGCTGTCAGCTGGGAGCTGGGCTGGACATCTGGGATCCAGCACCAGTGGAAGAACCTGCAGAGTTAGCAGGAGCCACGCAGGCAGTGTGAGGACCTCTTACAGTGGCAGAGCGGCTTCTGACCCTGCAGCGCTATTTTCCTGTGCCCGCCCGAGAACAGCAGTGCTCACCTTAGGAAGATGCCAGCCCCGGAGCCGCAGGAGTAGGTGTGTGCTGTGCAGGCTCCAACGTCCTCCCCCTCCAGCTCAGCCTGGCAGCAGTAGCTCTGAGAGCAGAGGAGAGTTCCACACACGAGGCACAGAGTTGGGGCTCTGCTTTTGTCGCCGCCTGATTTGGGGCACCTCCAAGACAAAGACACATGAACACATCACTGCTCTGAAGGAGTGTGGCTACAGAACCCTGGAACATCATTTTTAATGTGTTAGGACACTGGAACATGCACAAAACCATGTACCAGGGACACCCAGGGGAGCAGAAGCTGTGGAAAGCAAATGAGAGTGGTGTGTGAAAGGTGAGACTGTGCTACTGCACAGACGCAAGGCATTGTGGAACAGTGAGAAGGACGTGGACTGTCAGGGGCACATCTCAGTCAGTGTGCAGAGCATGCGGACATACAGCTACACAAGTGAAGATGTGTGAAGTCACAACTGCTGCTTCGAAACAGAAGACCGTGTAGTTAGCATCTTAGTCACACAGGGAAGGGAGAGCAGAAATCTCAACCGAGAGCCTGCCTCATCAGAGCAGCCCGTGAGCAAGTCTGTGGGGCATTTTCTTGATTGCTAATTGATGTGGGAGGGCACACGGCCCATGTGGGCACCGTTATCTCTGGAGAGTTGAGACAGCCAGTAAGCAGCCTTCTTCCATGGTCTCTGGTTCAGTTCCTGCCTCCAGGTGCCTCCTTTGAGCTTCTGCTCTGATGCCCCTCAATGATGGAGTGTGAACCGGGAGCCAGACAAACCCTTTCTCCTCTCCATTTTGGTGAGTGTTTTATCAACGGATTAAACTGGGGCAGAGGCTTGACATCACACTCAGAGCAATGTCTACAGGGCAAGAAGGTAAGGCCCAGACAGGAGATGCCCAGGGCGTCAACTATCCTGATGATGCTTTATTTCTTATGAAAATGTATCTTTTTTTAAAAAACAAGATTTATTTATTTAATTTATGTATGAGTGTTCTATCTGCATGTATGCCTTTATACCAAGAGAGGGCATCAGGTCCCACCTGGGTTGCTGGGAATTGAACTCAGGACCTCTGGAAGAGCAGCCAGTGCTCCTAACTGCTGAGCCATCGCTCCAGCCTGAAAGCATACTCATCATGCCGTCTGCACACCAAGTGTTTAAACATTTATTAAGAATCACAAAAGCTCTTATTAAAGTGCAATTATTATTCAGAAACCCTTTGTTCTTGCCACCTTCCACCTCTCATTCCATGCCCTACTCTGAAACACGGCCAGAGACATTTACTAACCATGCTATGGAAAGGACTGTTGACTTCTCTTCCCCAAACAAAATAAAGAGTCACCACCAAACCTATCCGATTGTCTGTGTAAGGAGCTAAGGGGCAAGGCATCAAGAGAAGAACTTACGAGAAATTGGATGCTTGGTTAATGAGGCTGCTGTAATCCTCTGGAAGGTCGATCAGTTTGTTAGAGCCTCTTGGGTAGCTAAGAAATTAGAAACATGAAGAGCTCAGTCAATTCATGGTCATGTTATAATTATGTGAGGTTAATTCTCGGCTAAGTCAATCAAGGGAGGCTGAACTAAGCAACAGATGGCCTACCACAGTGTAAGCAGAGAAGACAACTGAAGATGCTCTCGCTTACTCACTGTTCAGCTGCTGGGAGGCCATTGCCATCAGCAGGCCTGGAGGCTCGGGTAGGAACCCTTCCCTTGTAACCAGGGGCTTGGAGGACTAGGGATTTAAATTGCAGGACTCTCACTCTACGAAAGTAGATCTGAGTAAACTTCAGGCTGTGGCAGACAGAACATTCTGAACCAGAAAGGCCATTAACAGGGAACTAGTTAAACCCCTAAGATTATACTCCAGCTGGAGGCTTTGCAAAGGACACACTGCATGCTCTGAATTAGGTAATCCTAATGGGTCTGCCACTCTTCTTTGCAGCAAAGGCCTACCCAGGGAAACTGTCTGTAGTAGAGACGTTAGAAAGAGTATAAAGCCTGCCTAAGATGACTCTCACCCTTGAGAGTGTTCAGTAACTCTATCCAACACTAGTGAGATGGCTCAGCGGTAGAGGTACTTGGTGCCAAGCTTGTGGCCCTCAGTCTAAGCCCTGGAATCCACAGGGTAGAAGGAGAGCAGTGATGCCTGCAAGCTGTCCTCTGACCTCTACACATAGGCTGTGGCACGCGTGCACCCACATTCACACACAAATAAAAATGTAAAGTAAAAATCAAAACAAAATCACTGTCTTCTACACTATGCTGTATGTGTCGTGTCTGGATTCTGTCAATGCAGCCGTGGGACTGACCCAGGGACGGCAATGTCCTAGACATGTGCAGCAGGAGCGCTGAGGTCACAGTGACACCTTCAGTTATCTGCCCCCTTTCCAGCAAAAGGGTGGCCGCAGGAAGGAGGGCCGGTGAGGGCACTCACTCTTGGCTTCTGTCCGTGGCACAGTAAGAGAGTGCATCCACACAATCCGGAACTGATGGTGAAGGCTGTGCTTACGGGGTGAGCTGAAGGCACGACAAGACTACACCCATCTTCTTTCAGTCACATTGATTCTGGGACTCGAAGGAACTCAGAAGGAGTTGAGCTTAGAGCCCAGTCAGTACTCAGGGCCTCTTTCTCAGTGTGCGCCCCCCCCCCTCGAGCCTGCGGCTGCTCAGCACAGGATTGCTGTATGGCTATCCACTTGTCTACTCTGTGGGCCTCCCCATGGGGTGCTTGCTAATTACACCACCATCAACTCCAGTTTTAAGGGAGCACACACGCCAGAACGCCCATTTCAGAAAACCACATCTGTAAGGAGTGGCTTTTTGAAAGTCTGTCAATTACTCTGAGATGTACTTCAAGTTAAGAAGTACTGTGTCACTGGGAATGGTGGTGCACGCCTTTAACCCCAGCATTTGGGAGGCAGAGGCAGGTGGATCTCTGTGAGTTAGCGGCCAGCCTGGTCCACAGAGTGAGTTCAAGCATAGTCAGGTTTTCACACAGAGAAATCCTGTCTTGAAAAGCAACAATAACAACAAAGCAGCAGCAACACCATGTCCCACAGGCGTTCTCACTGAGGCACTTGTGTGACCCAGAGGGATGCTCCACACAACCAGAGCTCAACTAATGCAGAGGCAGAGGGAGAACTGGCCGTGACTGGACAGTCACAAGGGTTGCTGTGGTGGTGAGGCGACTTCCTCCCAGCTGACATGGAGCAGGGAGAGATTCTGGTGGTTCCACACTCACAGTGTAAGAAGCACCAAGCTGGCCTGCACATTGATGGGGCCGCGAGCAGCCTTGAGGAGAGAGGTGAGGTTGTCGGAGGCCCCACCTGAGACCCAGGTGCCACTCCCCGGCTCACAGCAGCTTTGATCTGGGGCAGGGGAGTCGTCTGAGAGTCTGACTCCATGACACAGGTCTCCTGAGCAGTTGCTGATGCTGCAGTGAAGCTCTTCAGTCATCCTTGCCCATATCCTTACAGGTGTCAAGTAAGGCCTAAACTTACTGGCTGGAACTGTTTCTTTGGTCTGTTGCTATCTCAGCAGAGACACCCAGCCCATGGAACCTCATACCATCCCTGATATTTGGATAATTTGAAATTCTCCGTAATGAAAGACAGGATAAAAAGAAAAGAAAAACAACTAACAAAACCCAGGATGAAGAGTTACATTTCTAAAAGCAGTTTCCCAAAGCACAATTCCCCAGACACAGCTGACTCTGCTTCTTTTCCCTACCAAGGGCACAGTGCATTTGTGTTCCTGTCCGACTTCCAGCAGGACACTGGCAGGTTGATGCTAGATGCTCTGTCTGTGAAGTCCTGGACCCTGAGGGCCACAGCCCTGAAGGACACAGCACACACAGCCCTGAAGGACACAGCACTCACATTCCATCTCGCCACCCACCTCACACCAAATCCCCGAGCTCCTCTAACTTACCTTATTGCGCCTCTTTCACCGTTCAGATAGCTTTTAACTTCACTGTTCTGGCACCAACTTTAAGGCAAACAGAGGAAGGAACTTATTTTGGGAGACAGGGTTTCACTGTGTAGCCCAGCTGGTCTCTGACTGGTTTGTTATGGACTGTTTCCACAGGTGTCCATGTTGCTGTGTTGTTCTGTTTGCTCATATGGGGTTCCCCTATAAAGTCCAGGCTGGCCTCAAACTTCAGACCCTCCTTCCTGCCTGCTAGGATTACAGGCATATGACATCATACCTGGCTTTTCAGACATTAAAAAAACGTGATGAAACACAGATAGGCCTGACCATTTTAATCATTATGAATTTGAGAGTTCTCTGCATTAAGACATCCAGACTGTTGTTCAGCATCATTACCACCCAGATCTGTCTCATTTGCTCGAACCAAAATCTATCCCACTAAACACTGCCCTGGCCTTGCCCCATAACCTCTACTCAGATTCCTGCAGACACATGCTGTTGTCTTGTCTTTATTGTTTGAGACAGGGTCTCAGGATGTGGCCTCAGGCTGGCCTTGAATTTATAGCAAGCCCACAAAGCCTCCCTCACAGGTGCTGGGATGACAGGCAGCTGTCACCACCTTTCTACTTTAGCTTAAAGACCTAAGAAGTAGGACTGGTGTGGGGTGCACACCTGCAGTCCTGGCCCTCAGGAGCCCAGCCAGGGCGTTACAGGGAGACCTCGTATCAGCAAACACAGCGGCACAGACAGCTGTGCAGGCGGTCTATAGCAGCCGTTCCATGAAGGAAGTACATTTCTCACGCGCTTCCTCCTCCCCTCTAGGCAAACTTTACCCACTAGGTTGGCAGCGATCCTACCCCGCAGCCAAATCCTTAGCTAAGTTCCGTCTTCTTTCTCTTAAACATTTATTTATTTTTGAGACAGATTCTCACTATGTAGCCCTGGCTAGTATGAAACTTGCTATAAAGACCAGGCTGGCCTTACACTCACAGAGATCCACCTCTGCCTCCTGAGTGCTGGGGTTAAAGGTGTGCGCCACCCAACATGGCAAAACACCCTAATTCTCATAACTTGAATTATGTACTAAATCCTATCAGGTTCAGTAGCTTTTCACTAAAAAACTCTGAAATATCAGAAGATAAGGCTTATTTCATAAACTATTAGAGAATGCAGAAAAATGTCCAAACAAACATTACCTTTCAACCAGACAGTTCATGATGTCACTGTTTTCTTGAAAAAGGTGCATGAGGTTGGTTGGTAGGGAAAGGTAGTTACACAAATGTTCAAAATGGCTTGTTCCAGAAACTGTATATGGGGGAGAAAAGAGATACAAACAACCCACAGTTGCGTCCCATGCAGAAGTGAAAAGAGCTATTTCTTCCTTTTCTTTTGTTTTTGAGATAGGGTTTCTCTATGTAGCCCTGGCTGTCCGGGGGCTCCCTCTGTAGACCAGGCTGGCCTCGACCTCCTGCACCTAGTTTATGAGTAACAGATAAACTGAACCTTGCTGTGAGTAACACAGAAACCGACACGACACAGGCATTTCTGAGACCTAAAGCGCCGAGTAAATGCTCATTCAACAGAGGCTCTCACAGCTAGTTCTTGGGATTCAGAGGCAGAGCATGGATGCAAAGCTGTACACTGGCATTCTACAGGGGGATGCTTTCCCTATGCTCTCAGTTATCAAGCGTATTTGTTTATTGTTTTGTTTCGTGAGTGTTGGGGATGAACTCAGGTCTGAGTGTGCCGAGCAAGCATCACCTCTGAACTCTGTCCCCAGTCATTTCACATTTTCTAACTTATCTTTATTCTACTTTTCACTTTATTTTTTTTTTTTTTTTTTTTTTTTTTTGGTTTTTCGAGACAGGGTTTCTCTGTAGTTTTTGGTGCCTGTCCTGGAACTAGCTCTTGTAGACCAGGCTGGCCTCGAACTCACAGGGATTCGCCTGCCTCTGCCTCCCGAGTGCTGGGATTAAAGGCGTGCGCCACCATCGCCCGGCCTCACTTTATTTTTATTAGCTTTTTTTTTTTTTTTTTTTTTTTTTACTTTCATCTTTGAGACAGGGTCTTTTTAGGTGGCAATGGCTGTCTTGAACTCACACAGCCACGCGCCTCTGCCCAGTGCTGAGGTCAGAGGGCATCACCATGCCCAGCCTTGGTGTTCTTCTACGTGGCTGGAGCAGGTGACCACGAACTTTCCTACCTTGAAGGTCTGGTGGGGCTGGAACTCCATTTAAGTAATGGAAAAACAAGGCGGAGCACTTGAGGAAAGGCGTGATGGCAGCCCGGACGCTCCGCCACAGGTGCCAGCCAGAGGGCGCTTCTTCCAAGGCACTGAGGAGAGAAAAGAAGAAAGACAGTAAGGAAAGATGGCTGCAGCAAAGCGCGGTGTGCAAACAAGACCGACACTAGGAACTGATGATACTATGGTTAAGAGGAGTGGGTCAAAGTAATATAGCCACATATAAAGAAAAATTATAAAATAAAAACCCAAACTGGGTGTGGTGGTGCACACCTTCTACCCCAGCACTTGTGAGGCAGAGGCAGACGGATTTTTGTGAGTTTGAGGCCAGCCTGGTCTACAAAGCAAACGACAGGACAGTCAGGACTGTTACACAGAGAAATTTATCTCGAAAAACCACACATACGCAAAATCAAAAATGAACAAAAGGCACAAAGAAAACCCCAGCAGTTGTCCCAGAGCCTCACACCACCACATACTATCCCGACACAGTGCTTCCAGCTACTTTGTCTTACATAGCTGCAGCCACCTGCAGTTTAAACCACCAGCTATCTAGAGCATTCTACATACTGTAATAATTTTAATCCAGCCATTGTATTTTAGAAACACTGATCACAAGTGACATCAAACTACGCCTCTACATAACCATCTGGCTCACTTTCAGCTCCTTGTTGGCATAAATAACACCAGAATATGTCTGTAAATGCCTGTAAGTTTTTCTGTGTGTTAGATTACCTCATTAGTGTGGATTCTCAGATGGGATAACTCAAACAAGTTTTCTTTAATGTATATATATACATGTATGGTGTATACAAATGTGTGTCCCTCAGAGCCCAGAAGAGGATGCTGGATGCCTGCTCTGTGTCATTCCCCTTTTATTACTTAGAGGCAGGGTCTTTTCCTGAGCCTGGAGTTGTGCTGGAGGCCAGTGAGCACCAGGAATCCTCCTGTGTCCGCCACCCACAGGGCTTTTTACACAGTGCTGGGATTCAAACCCAGCCCCTTGAGTTAATGCAGCAAGCACTTCCCCGCATTCCCGTAGGCTCTTGATCACACTGTTGAGACCCACGTGAGACTGCTGTCCACGACACAGCAACACCATATGTGCTCTTCTAGTAATCTCACTGTGCTTCTGCTGCTCCTGGATTATCTGACAAACACATCATGCTAATTTGATTTGCATTTTGAAATTACTGATAACTTATGTTTTAGGAGAGCATCTTCAGAGTGTATCTGCCCACTAGCTGGCATCTGATTGAGCAAACGAAGGACTCACTACCAAGTAAGCATGAAGCTGCAGACATTATTATCCTTCTCTCAGAGACTCAGCTGTGTTACTCCTAGATCTTTAATACAGTAACACACAGCAATTTCCCCTGGCTAACAAGCCAACTCCTTTCTCATGCTGACCCCTACTGACCCACGTTGGCATATGGGAAGTACCACCCATTAAAGATTGGGGTCTCACCTTCCAGTACACTGGTGAAGTGTTTTGTGCAAGGAGAGAACAGCTAATTCTTCTTCCCCACTAGGATTTTCTTGATCCATGCCATTCTCTTCTGAAAAACAAAGGCACATTAGTGGTTTCCATTCCTATTGTGTGCCGAAAGGGCAGATAAGTGTGTCAGCAAGCACTCAAACACACCCCCACACTCACATATTACAGGAAACAGTCTTATATTTTCAAGTGTGCGCACGGCGCTGATCTCCACCCGACCGCTGAGCCAGCACTATACTGTGGGTGGTGTTAACAAGCACACTGGGCTGCAGCCACCATCCAGTGAGGGCTATCAGCCACACATGGTCTTACAATGTTTGGAAACAGGATGCCTGAATGGAAACACGGCTTAAGAACAGGCTCACTGGGTGCTAACGAAATGTGAGGGAAAACAAAGCTGGCGTTCTCAGCCTTCAGCTGGCTTGATTTATGCTGTTCACAGACTAATGAACTAAGCAGAAAAAAGCAAAACAAGGGCTATCTATCTATCTATCTATCACGCTTATTTGAAACTGAGAAACTCAAGTTCATGAAGCTGAAAGTGCAGAGCTGGGAGTTACCTGTACATGAGGTAAGTAAGATCTGTACGATGTGTGCCATGGTAACCAGACGGAAGATGTGCAGGTCTCCAGTACCGAGGCTGCTTCCTGAAAAGTCCTGACACTGCAGAGCAGGAAACGCGAGCACCAGGCCCACCTAGACACCGAATAGAACATCAGCACAGCCCTCTCCTCATGGCCACACACTTCTGTGCTCTCCTCGGATCTCTTCCCAGCTTAGCCCTCCACTTAAACTTAAAAAGGAGGAAGGGCACCGTCTGAAAGCCCACGAGGACTGCTCAGTGAGCTGACTAGAGCTGAAAGGCCTGAAGGGCCAGTTACTATTATTTCATTTATCCAGTGGATTCCCCTATGAACAGACTGCTGGTAATGATAAGAAATAGAAAAATAGTATTTTCATTTCTTTTTTTTTTTAAAGATTTATTTATTTATTTATTATGTATACAACATTTTGCCTCCACGTATGCCCACACGCCAGAAGAGGGCGCCAGATCTCATTACAAATGGTTGTGATCCACCACATGGTTGCTGGGAATTGAACTCAGGACCTTTGGAAGAGTAGCCAGTACTCTTAACCACTGAGCCATCTCTCCAGCCCCAGTATTTTCATTTTCTTAACATTTATCTTTTGTGTATGCATCCAAGAGTGTGGAGATCAGAAGACGTGACCTCTGTGTTTGAGTTGTGGTGAACACATGCCAAATAAAACATGAAAGGTAGTATTATTCAGTCATTAAGAATGAAGTGATGCCGGGCGGTAGGGGCGCACACCTTTAATCCCAGCACTTGGGAGGCAGAGACAGGTAGATCTCAAGTGAGTTCTAAGCCAGCCTGGTCTACAAAGCGAGTTCCAGGGCAGCCAGTACTACACAGAGAAACCCTGTCTCGAAAAACGAAAACAAACAAACAAAAAGTATGGAGTGATGTTGTGTACAAAGAAAGGGATGGAAGCAGAGATACTAAACGATGTTTGTGAGACTAGAAAGAAAAATACAGCTGTGTGGCATGTTTTCTTTCATCTGTGGTATCTAGATTAAAAAAATAATAATAATAAAAAGGAGAAGAGGGGTCCAGAAAGTAGGAGGGACAAGAGAGGGAGAGGTGAATATGATCAAATATGTGATATATGTATCTCAATCACAGGGAAAGCTACTGTTTTGTATAAGGAACATACCCTAATTTAAAAAGTACAAAAAGGGAGGGAGGCAGTCTGTCATTAATTATTGTGACCAAAGGGCTAGATCTGTTCAGATTTCCTAAAATGCACAAAGCCACTAAAGGATTGTGCACAGATGTGTGCATCATTTATACGGCCATTGTTATTTTTACCTCTTAGTGAGTCACAAAGCCAAACAAGAGAGGAAGCACACCCAGACACCTGCACCTAGGCTCCTCAAAACCTAACTAGATCCGGATGATGACAGCGCCTCCCAAGGGCCTTTCTGGCTAGAGACTCATCACGTCCTAGGGAGAGTCGTGGAGGGCAGTGAGAGGACACAGAGCCGGCTGTAAACACCCACCAGTAAATGAAACATGTCGACGTCTAATATGCTCGGGAGGTCTTCGTAGCTGTCATTAGGCACCAAGGCTGGAGATGGAAGAAGATACATTAGCACACTTCAGACGCCAGCATCAGCACAGAAGCACCACGGAGCAAACCCTTCATTGTGATGGAGACATTAGACTCCTACATAGAAAATCCCCAAGGACCAGAAGCTGCGGGAACACAGGTGGTCACAGACACTGGAACACTCACATGCGAAGAGTTTACAGAAGTGTCCTTGCACCACGGGGAGTGACGCCACCGTCCAATGTGCTGCTGCGAATCGGGTCAGAGCCCTGAGACAGTCGTCCTGAAGGAAAGAGGTCTTTACAGTCACCAGAGCAGAGAGCGGCCCCTTCTAAAAACATACTATGAGACAAACAAGCAAGTCCCACTAGCCCACAAACAAGTTCTTTAGCATCTGTACAGAAAGCGGGCTGTACTGAGAGGACCGAGTGCTCTTACCAGTCTACAAGGCAGAGGTCCAAACAGTGGCTTCTCTTCATCACTCAAAATCCGTTCTAAAGATTAAAAATGGTTAAGAAGGTAAATTAAATGCCGTGTATATTTTCTTTTCTTTTTTTTTTTTTAAAGATTTTTTAAAAAATTTTATTTATGGGCTGGAGAGATGGCTCAGTGGTTTAGAGCTCTGGCTGCTCTTCCAAAGGTCCTGAGTTCAATTCCCAGCAACCACATGGTGGCTCAGAACCATCTATAATGAGGTCTGGTGCCCTCCTCTGGCCTTCAGGCATACACACAGACAGAATATTGTATATTAATAAATACATAAATATTAAAAAATTTTATTTATTATGTAGACAGTGCTCTGCCTGCATGAACCCCTGCAGGCCAGAAGAGGACATCATTACAGATGGTGTGAGCCACCATGTGGTTGCTGGGAATTGAACTCAGGACCTCTGGAAGGGAAGAGCAGCCAGAGCTCTAAACCACTGAGCCACCTCTCCAGCCCCTATTTTATTTTCTTAAAAGCTACTTTCTTTGTACATTTTTGAATAAGTTCTATTATTTCTGAAGAGAATACAATTTTGTCAGGTTTTAGCATCATCCCCTACCCTCCTTCATAGTGTTTCTATGTGTATCCCTGGCTGTACTGGAATTCACTCTGTAGATCAGGCTGGCCTTGAACGCAGAGATCACCCTGTCTCTACATCCTGAGTGCTGGGATTAAAGGTACCACTATGCCCAGCAAGATTTTTACCGTCTTTAAGTCATTTTGCAAGAATTCACTTTGGAATGGAAGAAAAAAATAATATGCCCTATAGATCAGTCTGGCTTCGAATTCAGAGATCCACCTGCCTCTGCCTCCCAGAGCTGGGATTAAACCGTGTGCCACCATGCCCAGTGTACTTGCTGTTCTTGCAGAGGACTTGGGTTTGGTTCCCAGCACCCACTTGGTAGCTCACAACTATTTGCAATTCTAGTTTCAGGGGATCCGATGCCCAATTCTGGCCTTTTCAGGTACTAGGTTCACACACAGTACACAGACACACATGCAGGCAAACATCTGTACACATAAAATTAAGGAAAAAACCCTATCGGGTCCCTAACTCACAGCCACCATCTCACTTGTTCTCTGTTGCTGCAGTTATTTACATCGCCAAACAGACCAGCATTTTGCTGGTCGACAGATCGTTCCTGTTTTCTTCTTATTACTTCTTTGTATTTCATTACATGAAACATTCATTAAAAAATGTCTACGTATGAGTGTCTGCCTGTTCGCCTATCTGTGCACCATACTGGTACTTGGTGTTCAAGAAGGCTGGCTCTTCTAAGCACCGTTCGTTTTGGTTTGGCTTGTTTGTTCCTTCCTTCCTTCCTTTTCTCTCTCTCTCTCTCTCTCTCTCTCTCTCTCTCTCTCTCTCTCTCTCTCTCTCTCTTTCTTTAAAAGACAGTGTTTCTCTGTGTGGTCCTGGCTGTCCTGGACCTTAAACTCACAGAGACCTCTGCCTCCTAAGTGCTGAGATTAATGGTGTGCACCACACTGCCTGGCTGTTTTCGTTTTTTTATGGCAGGGGTCTCACTTTGAAGTCCTGGCTGTCCTGGAACTCTATAAACCAGGGTGGCTTCAAACTCACAGAGACCTGCCTACCTCGGCCTTGGGATTCAGGAGCATGTCACCACACCCAGCTTCTAATCACATTTCTAAGCCACAGCTCTGTGACTTGAAGAAGCACTGTGGAATGTCTCACCTATGCTCTGGATGGTGTACGCACAGCTTCCCCAGCACATGATGGGCACACGGGGGTCCTCTTCATTGGGATGAACCTTCAGTCCCACCTTGTAAGTAGCCGTTCCAAATGTTGTGAGCATTTCTTTTATGCTATCAGAATACGGGTTCCTGTGTAAACACATAGGTTTAGTTCAAAAGTTGCACAAATGGATAGAATGGCTCTCTCTCTGTTGCTCTGTCCTGTAGGGCAATCAAACCGATTAACATATCCAAAGAGGGCTGTATGCCATTGTGCTGACTGAGGGGTTCTGTTCTGGGTGTGAGCAGAAGAAAGGCGCAGGACTGAAGGGGTAAACAGGTCCATCTGCTGTTTGCACCATGGAACTGCCAACTGAATCTCAGGCAAGCTCCCCGACAGCTGGAGACAACTGGAGTCTCCAGAACTGAACCCTGGAGGAACGTTGTTCTCACACTGACATCAGTGAGTCCCTGATTCAAAAGCTGGTGGTGGCTACTGACCTTGCTGTGAGACTCAGCAAGCTCTGACCGGCCCAGCAGGGCTGAGCATCTATGCCTTACTGTTAAATAGCTACTCAAGAACAAGGCAGATGGAAGGAAAGGTCATAACACTCACTTAAGTTAGCAAGCAGAAACTAAACTTGGACTGGGAGATGGCTTGGTCAGTGTGTGAGCACAGCTTTGGGTTCAATTCGCAGCATGGATGGGTGGGTGGGAAGAACAGCTGCTGAGACTGAGGAGAGCGAAGAAGGCCAATATAGGTAAATAGAGGCCCATGAAAAACAAAGGTCCCCAAGGGGAAAACTCAAAGGCTCAGCAGTGAAAGACACAGAAGGAAGGGTTACCAAAACTGCCCAATGACTAAGAAGTCACACAAAAGGAAGGGATATCAGGACATCTCAAACATTCCAAACAAGGAAAGATGTCGAGAGTTCAAACTAGTGGCAAGGAACAGGAGTTCAAAACGTCATTTTTTTCTCAACAGGTAACACAGAATCCCACATGGTAGTGCATGGCCACTCCTAAATGAGAGGTGCCACTGTGAGTATGTAACCAGCCAGGGCTACCCAGTGAGACCCTGTCTCAAAAACAAAAAACAAACAAACAAACAGGGCTGAAAAGATGGGTCAGAGGTTAAGAGCACTGACTGTTCTTCCAGAGGCCCTGAGTTCAATTTCCAGCAACCACATGGTGGCTCACAACTGTCTATAATGAGAACTGGTGTCTTCTTCTGGTCTGCAGGGATCCGGGCAGACAGAACACTGTCTACTTGATAAACAAAATCTCCAACAAACAACAAAACAAACAAAGGAACACAGCCAAGGACAACTGCAAGGACAGCTATGCCCTGACCTAACCAGCGCAGAAGACTGAGGGCCTGTGTTGGGGCAAGGCCTCTGGGACAGAAGGTACCTGACAGTCTCAGGGCATGGAAAAGCAAATGCCAGGCTTGGGTCAGAATCACAGCACCACCCAGAAACAGCCGTACTCTGCAGGGCATCAAGCTTAGGAAGACAAGGAACCACAGCTGCAGGAGATCGGCTGCTACAGGATGGAGGTCCCTCCAATACATAGAGCAGAACTCAACACACAATGCAGAGGCTGACCACTGATTTAACCCCCTCCCCAAATGATCTTATCTGACAATAAGGTATTACTGAATTCAAAACATGGAATAGGGCTGGAGATACAGCTCAGAGGTAGGGCACATGCCTGGTATTCATAGGGCCCTGAGTTCAGTAATCAGCACGGGGTCACAGAAAGTGCAGAAGAAAGGTTATGGAGGGTATGGACATCAGTACGGGAAAAGACAAACCCAGGACTCGGGGAAGCAGAGCAGCAGAGGCTGAGGCCCTCTCCACATCAGGCCTTCACTCGGGACACACAGGCACAGACCCCAAAAGACCTTACACTGTTGTCACCCCGCCCTTACCACCTGCACTCCCTCCCGCCAGGGATGAGGAACGAGGCACACAGAGGTTAAGGAATCACAGTCACACAGAATGAGCAGTGGCACCAAGCAGCCTGGTTCTGGCCCCCGAGCTGGACTTTGTAACTAACTGGCTCCTGAGTACAACAAAAGAGGAGTCTGGGTGACTAAGGGAAAGGTGGAGATCAGAAGGAGGCCTAAGCTCTGGTGGAGCTGAGTGGCCTAGGTTAAGATCTCGTGATGATGTGTCAGGGAGTCAGGGACACAGCGGCAGTGGACACTGTGGAGCAGCAGGCGCTGTCAGGGTGAAACCTGTCCATCAGTGGCTCTCACCCTTCTTAATGCTGCAGCACTTCAACTCAGCTCCTCACTCTGGGGTGACTCCAACCATAAAATTATTTCCTTACTACTTCATAACTAATTTTGCAACTGTTATGACTCATAATGTAAACATCTGATATGCAGGATATCTGATACTTGTCCCCTGTGGAAGGGTCATTTGATCCCTCAAGGGGTCACGGCCCACAGGTTGAGACCACTGCTCACACAGCTTTGATTGTTACAACAACATGCAGTATGTGAACTTGAGGCAGCATTCCACCCTCAGGCCTGCCAAGACACGCTCCACCCACAGCTCGCTTAGCTTTTCAAGGGCTAGACTGAAAGGGGAGGATATCGTATACTCACTTAGGCTGAAAATCAGGCCTGAAGCCTTCCGGGACCTGTATGTCACTCATGTCTTCTACATTCTCTGAAGAGGGAGCATCTGTAGAAATAGGCATTTTATACAGTTATTCAGCAGAACACAATCTTTATGTATTTCTGCCATGTAGGCAAACAAAAAAAAAACCTGAAAGAAATTCCACTGACTCCAAACCGCCAAAGCGTCCGCACAAGGCACGAGTGCTGCTGTGGCCGAGCGTGCGCTATCTGTAGCTGTTCACGCTGACGTCATAGCACAGCCAAAGCCTCCTGCCCATGACACTTTCCTCCAGCACAGAGCGCAGAGCAGGGCCTATGAAATGCTGCTCCCGCCAGCGAAAACCAACACTAGTCCTTCACCTCAGTCTGTCAATGGCCGAGAGAGAAGCGCTATTATAAACACGAGCTGTGTGTTCTCAGAGAAAGGGGAGTCACGTGTACTCCACTGCAACACAGACAAGTGAAACAAATCAGGTTACTTATTTTTATTGTTCTCTTGAGACTGGGTGAACCATGTAGCCCAGGCTAGCCTTTTATGATCTTCCTGTCTCAGTTTCTCCAGTGCCAAGATCACAGACGTGTTACACCACTACTAGCTTATATTAAATTTTAAGATGGAAGGTTTCATTTGTAAATATATAAAGAGATTTTATCATTTATTTATATACTTTATTTATTTTTATTTTTTTGAGATAGGGTCTCAGTATGTCACTCTGCTCAATCTTAAGTTCACAGAGATCTGCCAGACTCTGCCTCCCCAATGCTGGGACTGAAGGCATGCGTAACTATGCCCAACCTTATTTATATTTTTAAAAACATTTATTTTTATTTTATGTGTATGAATGTTTTGCCTACAAGTAAATTTGTGCACCATGTGTGTCTGGTGCCTACTGACGTCAGAAGGGTGCTTAGATTCCCTAGAAATTACAAATAGCCACCATGTAGGTGCTGGTAACTGAGATGTTTTAAGAGAGCAACCAGTGCTCCTAACCACCGAGTCATCTCTCCAGCTGCTATTACATAGATTCAGATTTTTATTTTATTTCTCTGTGTGTGTCTATGAGTGAAGGCAGATGTGTATGTGGGTACCAGAGGCTAGCAGAGGGTGTTGGAGGCCCTGGAGTTAGAGGCAGCCACAAACCTGTGACGTGGGTGCTGGGAACTGAACTCAATCAAGTCCTTTGCCAGAGCAGCAAGTGCTCTGAATCACTTGAGCCATTTCTCCAGACTCTCGTTTTAAAAACAATTTTGTTTGGAGACACATTTTCCAACCAACTCATACTTTAGAGAAAAAAGTACACCACAGTTTGTGCATGGGTATGCATGAGCATGAACACACGCACACCCGCAGGCACACCCGCAGAACTTACCAGAGGCACTTTCTTCTTTCCTAAGCACCTGCAATGCTTTTATCTGCTGAGATACTGTTCTAATCCACTGTGTCAGATCTGGTTGGTCTGAAAAATTTAACCTCCTAGAAGAGATTACAGAGAACACTTAATGCTTTGTTGATTAGTTTAATTAAGATACAAAAGCTGTCCAGTGGTAGTGGCAGGTGAATCTCATAAAACAAAGCAAATGAAAGAAAAAAAAGTTTAAAAAGCTTTCCTGAATAATATATGCATTTTAGACACATTTCAAATCAAGCTTATGGGGTAGGCGAGATGGCTCAGAGGTTAATTAAAAGCACTGGCTGTTCTTACAGAAGACCTGGGTTTGATTCCCAGCACCCTTACGGTGGCTCACACCCATCACTCCAGAGGACTCGATACTCTCTTCTCCTGGCCTCTGTGGGCACCAAGCTGACCTGTGGTACACAGACACTTATGCAGGCATGACACCCATACACACAAAATAAAACCCAAAAGTTAGACCAGGGAAAATGTGTCGTATTAAAAACAAAAAAGTCTGGGTCTAGTGAGATGGTTGAGCCAGAAAGGGGCTTGCTGCTAAGCCGACAACCCGAGTTCAATTCCTAGAATCCACAGGGTGACTGTCATATGATGGACCGGGGATGCCCACATGGGTGAGATGATGAGTTTAATGTGAACAATGAAAGCAAAAACTTCAGGAGACATACTGGCCAACAGAAATGAAATTATATTTTGATCAATGATGATAATATCACTGAAAGTACTGCTTATTTTTAGTATTGGAATATGACAGAATTTCTTAAACTTCACAATTACCAATACCACAAATGTTCATCACATGCTTAGTGACAAACCTAGCAAAGCTCTTACTGTAAGATGCTCATAGCCTCCCATCTGATCCTCCAAATGCTTCTAGGTATGACTGTGCCCATGTCATACACAAGGACACTGAGTTATGCAGCCTGACTTAGGTCCTGAGGGGGCAGAGCTGACATTTGGACTCAATCGTGTCAGATCCCAAAGACTGTTCTACAACATTCTTCAGTTGTGGCTATGCCATCATTAACAACTATAAGAAAGAAACAAAAAACCTGGCCACCAAAGTCACAGGTAAAACCAACCAATGTAATTTCTCCTCACAGGCAGCTGATACTTCCTAGTTCAAATACAGGGGTACGTTAGCACCGTAACGCTCCTTTGTGATCAGAAAGCACAGAATAACTGAGCACTGACAACAGCTATAAATGTTTTGTGGCACCAAAGACAAAGTCAGACTCTGAGTCCCTAAACTAAAAAGAAAGACAACCTCTGCTCTAAACCGAATCCAAAGAAAGAGAAACAGGTAACTTATACTCATAAAACTTATGTTAAATACCCACATAGTTATTTTTTAAAGATTTACTTGGACCTGGGTCCTCTGGAGAGCAGGAGTGTTAGGGCTCGGCCATCTCTCCAGCACTTATTCACCGTGTATGGTGTGTGCCCATGTATGCCAAGGAAACATATGGAGAGCAGAAGACAGGTTTTTTTTTTTTGTTTGTTTTTTTTAAATTTTGGAGACAGAGTCTTACTGTGCAGCCTAGACTAGAACTCAGAGCTCTACCTGCTTCTCAAATGCTGGGACGAAAGGTGTGCACTACCACACCCAACAACAGACTGAGTAGTACCTTTGGGAAGAATGAGGGAACATCTTTAAAGTAAGATTTCTATAAATAAAGGAGATACTAGGTTTTCAGGGATAAACAAAGTTTACATCATCTTATGGGGAAATAAAACAAGTTATATTTTGGCTTGTTCCCTTTTACAGCTCATAACCAAGCTCCACAGATCGGCTAGAAGAGATGACTGAATAACATGTTTAGAAGGTTAGGTGGGTCGCATTACACAATTGCCCAGAGCTGAGTCTCTCTCCTCCATCACCTACAAAGCCAATCTCTGATGCAGCACAGTGCTGGGAAGAGCTCACCTGCCGAAGGCACTCCTTGGTGGAAGCAGCAGGGGGATCACGGTGTTGCTCAGGCACTCACAGAGTGGGCAGAGGAACTCGCCGTTCTCTACGTCATAGCTAGTGTGCAAGCGCAGTCGCTGCTGCCTTCGCTGTTCTTTAGCTTGAACGGAATCAAAATACCTTCACAATTAGAGAACAGGGGTGTCAAAATCCATGGGGTTTATGTCAGCAGGAGGTGCAAGCATCAACATCCTTAAGTAATTTTTCTCGCAAACAATTAAAAACTTGACTGAACTGTCCTAAACACAGGCAGTATAGTATGACTTCTGAATTACTTTACTCTTCAAGGTGGATTTGGAGTCCTAACACAGAAGCAGTGTAAACAACAAAACCTGACTGATCTAATAAGCATTTCAAGAGAGGGAAGAGTCACTTCCCAGTGCTCACTGTCTGGGGCAGCCACACCAAGAGTGAGCACAGTGCTGGAGAGCACATGAAGCACCAGGGCAGAGCAAGGGGAGGGCTCCCCCTCTCGGGCCTCGGGAGCCACAGAGTATGTACTAACACCTTTGTAATTCAGAAGTGTTCACCTTGGACCTGAAGAAAGAATGCATTACCCATATAGCCTATATGATATAGAGTTCACCCTACTGTACCAAATCTTTCTGTCCTTCCATCTTGTTACCTAACGGAGAGCTGGTCTCTTCTCTGGAGGGATGATATATCTGATACAGTTATATTAAAATGTACCCGTCACTCTCAAGTTTCTTACTATTCCTTTACATTCATTACAAAGCAAGTACTTATTTATTAGGCAAATACACATAAGTTTGCTAGTATCTTTAGTTCTTATCCCCAGCCCTAGAATAAAATTTCTTTTGTTTTAAAAGTTAATTCTGAGCCTTCAGATGGCTTCTCTTGAGTAATAAGAATATAAATTACCTTTGCCAACAATGGGCATGCATAACATGTCCACAGCTACCAGTGTGTGTTCCGCAAGATAGATCAGGGTGCATGAATAATGGATCATATTTTTCTGCGTTACAAAACAAAGATATAAAAGATATAAAAACAAAACTCTAAGCATTTAACTTTTCTATGGTCAACGTGGACCCTTAGGTTTGTGAAGACCTGGGTGAGGAAACGCTAATTTACATTGACTTTAGATAGCACCAATTTAGGCAAGACTCTAGTAACTAAAAATTGAGAATCTTGTAATTCTCATTACCTGTGGAAGACAACAGCCCTGACGGTGATGTGAGGTTGAAAGTGCATTAGATAACTGGCCCTCCATACCACAAGCCCTGCATCTGTGGTGTCCATAGAAGGCGGGCCAAAACATCCAGGAAACCCTCCACAGGAGCTCACATACCCTCCTTACGTCCGTCATTCTCTCGTTACACAGCATCGAAACTGTAATCTAGAGATCAAGTATCTAGAGGATTCACCAAGACTGCATGCAATTCCTATGCATTTGAGCAGGGTTTCCCCTCCTCAGTGCTAAGGATGAAAGCCAGACCTGCACTCCCAGCAAGCAAGTGTTCAGCCCCTGAGCTCCCCACCTAGCACTATACCATCTTATACAGGGACTTGAGCACACCTAGGATTTTTTATATACACTCTTGATAATAAAGGATCATGATCTATCTAAAGCTTTGATTGCTGAGAGACTCCAGTTCCCCATCATGCCTCATGCCCTGAGCTCAGAGAAGAAATTCTGAGAGATGTGTTAAGATACAGTCTCAAACTATAGCCCTGTCTGGCCTTGAACTCAGCCTCTGAGTACAGGGATTACAGATGTGAATCATGATGCCTGGTATGGAGTACAGGGATTACAGATGTGAATCATGATGCCTGGCATGGAGTACAGGGATTACAGATGTGAATCATGATGCCTGGCATGGAGGCTGCTTGTCAGTGAAACTGGGTTAAAATCTAGTAAAAAGCTAGAACTTACCTGGATCCTGAATGAATTTAGTTCTGTCTTTTGACAGTACAGTTGATCTCTGAACAAATGCTGCCAAGACCATTGCCTTGCTTTCCACAGTAACTTCTTGTTCCTCTTGACATAATATACAGGTGACAACCTGTCTCTGTTCAGGAACCTGTGTCTGTGCTGGGCCCAGTGCTGTGAGTGCTGTATCTGAAACCAGAGGGCTGCAACAAAAAGGTTATGAAGACACTGAGTGAGCAAAGCAGTTTCTCTATAATCATTAGTGACAGATTCCAGACAGACACATGTTGAACCCATGATTTTTATAACACTAAGTGGTATGAGTCTTTTATGTGCTTCAACACAATCTCTAATCTTAGAGCAACCTGCCTGCAACACATACCAGTGTTCAATCGTTCATGAACATCAAAGGTTCTCTGTAGAAGGTAACACTCTAGATAGACACACAGATCACCCAGAGCTAGAGATTTCTTTTTGTGTGTACATGCACATGTATTTGGGGGCCATAGATCAACCCCAGGTGGCAGGACCTCTCACTGGTCTGGGGTTTGCTGACGAGGTTAGGCTGTCTGGCCATCGCCCCAGGAACAGCCCATCTCTACCTCCCCAGCACTGGGATTACAAAAGCATGCGCCAGCTTTAGCTCTGGGAGAAAACTCAGATCCGTGTTTGTTTGGTACACAGTTTACTGGCTGACCTTGGGCTATTTCCCTTGCCTAGAAGTGAACGTCTTTTAATGGAGACTTCCACTTCTACTCAATTACGACAGGATTAAAAGCATACCAAACAACTAATGATCGAAGTCTGAAAAGTCATTATTTTGTTTACCTGCTGTCAGGAGCAGCAGAGGCAGAGGTGTCCAGCTCTGTGGTCTGCTGGAAGAGCTCTTTGTTCTCATCAATAAAGTGCCGCTGCATCTCAGACATCTGGGCCATGATCTTCTCCCGGCGCAGTCTAGCAATCTCTGCTTTCCTTTTCCTCTCTGCTTTGTCTTTGTCTCTTGAGCTCTGGAAAGATGCTCAGTCAGTCAGTCTGTTAGAGGTCAGTCTTTTCCCCTAAGCAAAGCATCTGTACTGTAATAAGATCCACTCCATCACCTTCTTATTTAAATGCAAGAGTCAATCTAAGGTACTAAGGGAAAGGACAAACTGGAATATTGCTACAGGCTATAATATATGCATCTTTTGGAATTTAACTTTCATGAATGGCATCAACTACTGCCTTACTGCAGAGAAACCTAATTTGTTCATACTAACCTGCTAAAGTTTTTTGTATTATTAGCTTATCTTTTTTTTGAGACACGGTTTCAATGTTACAGCCTTGGCTGGTCTGGAATGAGTTACATAGACCAGAAAAGCCTTGAACTCAGAGATTCACCTGCTTCTGCTTCCTGAGTGCTGGGGCTAATGGGATATGCTGGCATGCCTGGCTCTAACTTGCTTTTTTGGTCGTTTTTTTTCAAGATTGGGTTTCTCTGCATATCCTTGATTGTCTTGGAACTCGTTCTGTAGACCAAGCTGGCCTAGAACTCAGAGATCCACATGTCTTTGCCTCCCAAGTGCTGGGATTAAAGGCGTGCGCTATCACCGCCTGGCTTAGCTTCTTTTTACTACCTCTTCCATTATGGTTCCTTCTGTCTCTGCCACAGGACTGGTGGATGAACTCTCTCTTATCTTCTTAATTGCATTAAACATCTGAAAAAAAAAACCCTCTATTATCCTGAAGTTAAGAGACATTATTACAAATAACAAGTATTTAATGTTTCTCACAAGCTGCAAAGCAATGTGGAAATGTTACCTTTAACAACCACCTAATCATATCTTTGTGGACTTCCAGGGAGGGAGCATTCTGCAACGTCTCAAGCATAGCAAGGATGCTTGGGGAGTTATTTGGTGCATCACCAGGTTCTGAGAAAAAGAAACAGAAGGCACAAAACCAGCTCATACTTCATAGCACTCACTCCTGCAGAAGAGAATGCGACTGCCTATCATTTAATACACTCGGCCTGACTGTGCATGTGTCTGTGAGTGCATGTGGAAGCCAGAGGCCAGCTGCCTCGCTGTTGTTCTTTACCTTATTTTTTGAGTCAGGATCCCATGCTGGGCCTGGAGTTCAGTGATTGGCTAGACTAGCCAGCCACCCAGCCTCTGGGATCCACCCCCTGGAAACTGACACCTTATAGCAATGAGAGAATGAATGGACTCAGAGATATTTTTTGTGTGGTTATTGGAAAACATAAGCATCACAGCCAAAGGAGGCAGAAGAAAGGATGTGAACTCCTGGGAAAATGCCAGTAGATAACAGAATGCAGATGGGCTGGCACCTATGAAAATCAAAGCACATCTGCAGTGGGCAGAGGCAGCTTCTCCCTCTGCTCTTCCCTGCATGCATGGGAGCAAAGAAGGAAACCAGACGTGTCAAGACAAACAGCACTGCTGCTTATCTTCGGCACAGCGGCTGCACCTTAATCTACTGCTATTTCAGCCGGCAACTGCGACTCTGAAGTGAACAGGCTTGCTTCTCTCCCAGCTGCTCAGGCTGCAGCCTGGTGGGAATTCTGTCCCCATACACAGTGGCTCTGATGCTGTCACTAAAGGTAGCTTTAACTAAATATCTATCATTCTAGTTATAAATACAACTTGAGATTCAAAGGCTGGGATGAAAACCCGATAGCTCAGAGAGGATGAGCAGCAACTAGCTACCTCTCTCCTTGCTGGACTCTGGCAAAACAAAAAAGCCACTCCACTCCAAATCCCTTCACCCATTACTCCTGGTACATCTCTCTATCTCTTCCAGATACCCTTTGATGCTCCAGGATTACTTTCTATCAACTAGTCGCTAACTCAGACTCCTGGACCCAAAGTTAATTTTATTTAATTAATGCAAATGCTAAAAACTTGGGGTTCACTGTGTGATCAAATATCCCCCAACACAAATATCCCCCTTCTCGGTTCTTTCTACCCTTCTCTTGCACAGCCATAAAACATTCTCACCATCATTTAAAAGAAAGAAGTTACAGAAATAATCCTTTCAACCCAGGAATTCCTACATTTCCATCCCAGCACCATGAGTTCACCCATGAACACCCTAGTAAAGGGCTGTTGGTGAGCTAGGCAGGAAAGGCACAAGTTGAGCCTGATCATCTTTGGGAGCAAAGAGAAACACAGAAACTGAATGTGTGGGCTACCATGGGGCACAAAATGGCACAATCTGATCCAGAAAACATGAATAACTATATAAAATTCACAAGATATATTTTTAAAAATCCTAAACAATACAGATTCATAGTTGTAACCTACAAGAGTAAAAGAATGAGTGCTTATTCTAAAAATGAATTTTCAAGTATTGGCTAAGCAGTGGAGGAGCATGCCTTTAATCTCAGCATTTGGGAGGCAGAGGCTGGCAGATCTTTGTGAGTTCGAGGCCAGTCTGATCTACAGGATAGTCAAGAAACCCTGTTTAGGGGAGGAAGATGGGAAGAAAGGAGTGAAGTATTGCCAGGTATGGTGGCGCATGCCTTTAATCCCAGCACTTGGGAGGCAGAGGCAGGAGGATCTCTGTGCTTTGAGGCCAGCCTGGTCTATATAGTAAGCTCCAGAACAGCTAGGACAAATTACAAAGCTTATCGCAAAGAAACAAAACAAGTGAATTATTAAACCAGGCACGGTGGTACACTCCGTTAACAGCAGCAATCAGGATGCAAAGGCAGGCGGGTCTCTGTGAGTCTGCAGTCAGCCTGGACTACACAGTCAGCCCAATCAGCCTGGTCTATACAAAACCAGCCAGGCTTACATATCGAGCCTCTGCCTCAATAAATAAATAAATACACATAAAAACAAATATACCAAGTATTAACTGGTGAAGTTCAGGGGTATGTATATGGGTGTTACTACATAAGTCCTTCAGTTTCTATTATTATGTGTGTGTCTATGGATATCAACCACAGCTAATATGTAAACATATACATCTTAAAAAAAACCTCTTAGTGTATATATGTGTTACTGAGGACTGAATTCAGGATTACTGGAAAAATTTTAAAACAAAAAGTCACAAAACAACATCTTCCTGGCCTTTTAAAAAGTCACATAATTCAAATATAAACAGCAACAACAAAAAGTCAAATTACTTTATATAAAGCTAGAATCCAATCCCCTCCAGCAAACCTTTCAATCTTGAACGCTGCAGACCCCCTCCACCACGTTTTTGTAAGCTAGGAGAATAACAAAGGTGAAGTGCTGACATTCTTTGTGTTTCTCCTAGAGGTAAATATATGTGTGACACCAATTTCATAAGGGGACCACACAGTAAATGACTCCTCTGGCAGCCTCCGTATCAAGTTATGTGAGCCTCAAAAGGCTGCAGTGAACTGTCATACCAGTTTTCAAGCTAATAACTCTACATTATTTTCTGCCCTTTGTGAATTAACATTTGTGAACTCCAGCATGCACAGACCCTAAATATTTTTGTTAGGCTCTAGTGACACCACTATTCAGATGTAATATCTCTAATATCCAGTCCCAAAGAGTTTTTTCTACCGGGATCCAATACAGTATCATTTCACAGATGGACAAGGTAGTCTCCAACATTTCAATTCAGTACAAGCCATTTGAAGCTCGACAAGTAATAGCAGTTATGAGCCATCGCTTAAAACCACTAGGCGAGCGCAGGGGGAATGGAGCGGTCATACGTACTTGAGATCTTCTGAGTGAAGGTGAACGTTTCCACGTGCCCTTCCATGGCACTCTCCAGGTGCTGCTTTTCCTCCTGGAGGGCCATCCCAATCAGATGCAGCACCTGAAGCACAAATTCTCATGTTTAGAAAATAAAAAAATCTAAAACACAAATATTTAAAAAAGGATGAAAATATTTACTATTGAAAAATAGCAAACCATACACTAAACACAACAAAAACAAATCTCAATTGTTTATTCAGAAAAAGGGGTCATGCTTGTATCCTAACAGAGAATTTCTGGCAAAGAAAAACAAAATTTCCCATTTCAGCTAGGAAGAGATTTCAAGTGTGATTTTTTTTTTGTTGTTTGTTTGTTTTGCTTTGTTTTTTCGAGACAGGGTTTCTCTGTAGCTTTTGGAGCCTGTCCTGGAACTAGCTCTTGTAGACCAGGCTGGCCTTGAACTCACAGGGATCCACCTGTCTCTGCCTCCCGAGTGCTGGGGATTAAAGGCATGTGCCACCACCGCTCAGCCTCAAGTGTGAATTAAGGTTCTCTCCAGCTACTGCTGTGACAAGCTATGTGTGCATATATGTAATTTCCAGCTTTGTCTCATACCTATACGATGGCCTTGAAAAAAACCAAACCAAACCAAACCAAACCACCTAACCACGTGGCCAAAGCAAGGTTTCGGGCATCTAACACACACTCATCCGAGTTATATCTAGTTCTCATCTCCAAGGACTACATTTTCTTTCCAAATATTTTAATGTAATTTAATTTCACGTGTCTGAGTGTTTGACTTCACGGATGTCTGTGTACCACACGCCTGGTGCTCAAGGAGCTCAGAAGAGGGTGTCAGGTCCCCTGAAACTGCAGTTCCAGATGGTTGAGTCACCATGTGGGTGCCGCGAGGTGAATCCTAGTCTTCCAAGAGCAGCCAGGGCTCTTAACCACTGAGCCATCTCTCCAGCACCTCCAAGGACTAAATTTTAACCATTTGAAACAGAGATACTTCTATCTTGAACACCAGATTATGTTTGTAGTTTCCCACCACCTCACAGATACCCTTCCCATGTCCTGAGAAACCAGAGAAACCTGGGCCTACTGCTCTTCATCTCACAGTTCAACCATCTCCCACGGTCTGAAGAGGGTGGCCGTCCCTCCATGCAGGGGAAAAGGCTGCCAAGGACGTAGAAGAACTTGACAGGCTTGAGTCAGAGTCTATACAGGACGAACACCAGTCATTCTCGCTTCATCAGGCCCCACGGATATTTTCTCACACACAGCAGCCCCCAGGACACCCAGCTGTCTGAGCTCACATCTTAAATACAGGCTTAGAAAGGGGAGGGGGTGAAGGATACACATGCCTTAACCAATGAGATACTTGAGCCTGCTGAGGCAGTCCATTAATGGCAGCTGTTAGAGGAAGGCCTGCCTTCATCTGAATTCTTGGCTTTCCTGTTTTTACATGATATTCTTGCAGGAAGCCCTCAGAGACAACGCCTTCATCTATTAGCCGAGAAACAGAAGCTTCACTCTAGGCTTCTGAGCTTGTAAGTACTGGATGTGCAGAGCCTGGTGGAAGGAGGGTATGGTGCAGAGTGCACGTTCTACTGACTGAATAGATGTCACAGTGGAGGAACCTCGTTGAGACTCAGCTTCCCCGCGGATATAATCATTGAGCATGTGTGGGTCTGCTAACTGAAGACTGACGTAACCTGTGTGACAGTGTCTACATTCTGTCATATCCTGGACTGGGCAAAAGGTAGGATCAAGAGACCGAGACAGGCTGGCTAATGGGACCCAGTTAACCATAACCAACCAGTATAAAAATACCAGCAGGCACAGAGTTCATCAGAGAAAAGGGGAAGGTAATAAAATAACACATAGTCCTCATTTTTCTCTTTATTGAGACAGACTGTTTTTCAGCTACAGAAATCTGAAATACATAAACCTACCCTTTGTAGCATAGACTCCGACCAGGCAGATCCATGGTGCTCTACAGCCCACTGCAGTATTGTTCCCATGATGTATAACATGACATCAGACTGTAAAAGGTTAACCAGACTTGCAAATAAGGGGCAGAATGGAGGCAAAGCCGGAGGAGGAAGTGCTAGGAACAAAGTAGAACATGTTTAAAGGAACCATTTCTCACTAGGTAGCCCTGGCTGTCCTGGAACTTGCTATGTACACCAAGCTAGCCTCAAACTCAGATATTCTCCATGCTTTGGCCTGCTCTGCAGGGATAAAGGTGTGAGCTACCCACACCTGGTTTGTGAGGCACTTTTGGTGGGCTTCATTAAAGGACATTTACTAGCAAGTATCTTCTAGCTCTATTCTCAATGTTAGCCAAATGCACAAGGACAACTATATATTAAAAAAAGAAAGAAAAACATAACCCCAGCTGTACATAGAGTTCTCTTATCTCCAGCAATGCCTCAAGATCTCCATAAAACCGCTGACTACACAGTGACCTGGCACAGACTCCCGTCTCTCTTGGTGTGTGTGTGTTCATGTGTGTGGAGGCCAGAGGTTGATGTGGGTTGTTTTACTTGATTTACTTTGTGAAAATGATATATACCATGGCAGGATATATTGATGTCTGGCTAGTCTAGCTAGCTGATTTGCTTTGGGGCATCCTTGTCTTTGCTGGCCTCCTGCTTGCTGAGATGTAAGGTGGGCCACCAAAATCCACTCAGCTTTCTTCCTTTTTACTTATTTCTTATGTGCACTGGTGTTCTGTTGCTTGTTTTATAGGTCTGTGTGAGGGTGTTTGTTGGTTCCTCTGGTTACAGAGAGTTGTGAGCTGCCATGTCGGTGCTGGGAATTGAACCACGGTCCTCCGGAAGAGTAGCCAATGCGCTTAACCTCTGAGCCGTCTCTCCAGCCCCATTCACCCATGTTTATTTTTGTCTTCTGGAGATCTGAACTCTGGTCTTCAAGCTTGTGCAGTAAGTGCTTAGTCTGCTGAGCCATCTCTCTAGCCCGCTGTCTCATGTGGTATGTGTGCATGGGTCATCTTTCACTCCTGTCTGTGAGACGGTTGAGAGGCAGGATAGCTGGTAAAGGGAGTGGATTGAAGAAGGCCAAAAACTTCCCTACCCTGAAACCCTTCTCAAAACACAAGCAGCACCACGTGGAACAAAAGGAGTGGAGGTGAAGGACTGAGATGTCTGCAGGCATATGGGGAATACCAGGCCAACTCAGTCATTTCCGGATGTCTGGGGAGGGAGTACCATCTTAACACTACTGCACTCATTCTTCCTCAGAACAGGAGAAAGGCCACACGAAAGCTTATTCTTACATTTCCCTCCCTGCCAAGGTGACCACTATGGCCAACAGAAAACAATGTTTTGCTAGTAAGAGACTGATGTGGACTTTGGAAATGAGATTAAATACCTGTATCTTCCCTGTTCTGTCTTCTCAGTTTCCGCTGGGCTTCTTCTGCCTGATGGAAGACAATGTAACAGGGATAAGAATTACAACACACAACATTAGCATCTGTTTTCAAACCCCGTCCCTTTAATTTAATCCTGCATTTCAGGCAGGAGCTGCTATGTGTGGACTGGGTAGATGGTTTCTACCTCCTCCATGTGTAGTCCTCCCCCACCACTCATATATCACGGATAACTCTTTTTGTCAGTTAAAAGAATCCTCACACATGTTCTTTAAGATTGGGGGGGGACAGGTACAAACTGGAAACTTAACTTAGGCTTGAATGCTACGAAATGTATGAGAATAAAATAAAAACTTCACAGTAATTTTGATTTTTAACATAATTTATTGAAAAAGTTAAAAGAAGACTGCAAGTCAGTTATAGTGACGCATGCCAATAGGATTTGCTGAAGGAGTGGAGGCAGGAGGATCACGAGTTTGAGACCAGCCTAGGATACACATAAAAAAAAAGTGCAAAAATATAAGTCTTTGGAATGATTGGAAAAAACTGCATAAAAGTCAAAATGCCTATCAAATAGGACCAATTGTGAATATGTGTCAAATGGGCTTGACGATCCTGATATAGGCTGAAAATCTGTTTTCAGAAGTCAAGACTAATAAACTGGGGATGTATTGCAGTGGTAGAGAGCTTGCTAGCACATACAAAGTCCTGGGCTTGATCCCAGCACAGACAGATAAATAAGCAAATAAAGTCAGGTGTATCTGTGCAGTTAATCTTACTTACACCTAGACAGCGTGGGGAAGACCCAGTGGCCCTGCTGCTTGTGCCATTCTAATGCATGGAAGGCAGCAGAAGCCTGCTGTTTATAAGGAAACCGGACCCAACACTTCCTACCACACTGAGCTCCCGCCTACCTTGGACTGCTCTGCTCTGGAGAAGTGATAGAAATACAGGTTGAACTCCCTGGCACACTCTGGCTTCAGTTCATACATGCCTCGTCCTGTCAGCCCAGGTTTCCTATGGGGGAAGAATATTATTAGCAAGGTCATACATACCAAGAGCCTTAGATGTCCTAGTAAGACTGGAGCTCTCACATTTGCTTTTGTAGGGTGTCAAGCTGAAATTGTTCTGTGGGTTGACATAACGATACACATCAAAAGCTGAAGTCATTGTATCCAGCACCTCCACTTTGAGCTGGTCCTAACTACAGAAGTGAATGCGATGGAGACAGATCAAAGTCCAACAGAACAGGCTTCCAAGCTGCAGCATTTCTAAGCCTCTGATCACCACTACCACTACGTATGGTGTTAACTTTTCTGTTTTAACATGCAATATGTTCTAAAAACTTTTATAGGACAAATCCCATTAAAACACCTGTGTGAAATAATACTCTATAGTAAGAACACTCAACAGGGAGAAAGTATTTGCCATATATTTAATATAGAGAGAATCAATGTTTCTAACATATATAAAAAATGCTAAAACAGTAAGATGGGGATGAATGGCTGGGAAGGAAATCACACAAAAGTGTCACGATCTACAAACAGTCAAGAAACATGAGATACTCTACCTCACTGACTGCATAACGTAACTAGAAGCAAGGCAACAAGTCCATCCATTTACTACACAGAATTATAAAAGTGCACCGGGCTGGGGGAGGAGGTCATCAAGTCCTAAGTTTAGTTCAAAGCAACACCATCTGCCTTCCCCCAAAGTGAGTAAGTGCACACACATTCAGGTGTTGACAAAGCGCAGGGACCAGCAGGAGTGTAAACTGTTCGTCGGGACATAAACCTTGCTTTCCTTTCTTCAAAGAGATGCTCTGCTCGTCAAGGTAAACATACCCACGATGCACACTACCTGCTTTGATACTAGGAACATCTGGGCAGTAAAGATCTTAGCAGAGGAGGCAAGGAGACCCCTCTGCTGCTCTATCGGTTGAGCGAGGCCTGATCCTAAGAAACACCAATAAGAAGTCTAGTCCAGAATTAAAACTTGAAAAGGCCTGCCACTCTTGAAGTGACAGCTTCACCCTCTGTTTTATCAAAACACACACATTAAGAAAAGTGATTATGGGGGCTGGAGAGATGGCTCAGCGGTTAAGAGCACTGACTGCTCTTCCAGAGGACCTGAGTTCAATTCCCAGCAACCACAGGCAGGATACTGTATAAATAAATAAATCTTAAAAAAAAAATTATGGAGGCTGGAAAGACAGCTCAGTGAGAAAAGGCATTTGCTGCCAACCTGACAACCTGAGTTCAATCCCAGAAAAGCTTATCCTAGAAGAGAACTGACTTCCTCAAGTTGTTCTCTGACTGCTTTTTCTTTCTTTCTTTCTTTCTTTTTTTCTTTCTTTCTTTCTTTCCTTCCTTCCTTCCTTTTTTTTTTTTTGTTTTCAATATGGTTTCTCTGTGTAACAATCCTAGCTATCCTGAACTAGCTCTTGTAGACCAGGCTGGCCTTGAACTCACAGAAATCTGCCTGCCTCTGCCTCCTGAGTGCTTGGATTAAAGGCATGCATCACCACCGCCCGGCATAATTTGTTCTGTGACTTCTATTATGTTATGCTGAAGTAAACACAGGTGCACAAAAAATGTTAAAAAAATGAAAACTTCATAAAATATGACATAAACTCACTTGAAATGGGCAACGGTCTCAATGACGCTCTCCATGCCAGTCTCCTTGTTTTCCTAAAGAAGCAAGAAACAGCATGCTCAGCGGATGGATGGCAACTGCAGCACTCTGGGCAGTGGACTAGTCTGGTCCAGCACGAGTCCCTAACACCACCATCAGGGACCAAAGGTCAGGATGATGTGACTGAGCAAGGCCAATCAAATTAATCAGGACCCGAACTGCAGAGCCCTGGGGCTGTGTAAAAAAAAAAGCCTCTGGCAGCACATGCTGAAGAGGGGACAAAAGAGATAGCTCAGCAGTTACGAGCATCCATTGTTTTTTCCAGAGGACCCACGTTAGGTGGTTCACAAGCATCCACCTCCAGGGGATCCAATACCCTCTCTTCTGGGCTCTTTGGGCACCTGCACTCACAGGTGGACACACCTATAAAACTTGAAAACAAATAGCAGAGTCAGTGAAAATAAAGGCCTCTCAGCTATAGGAGCTGAAATTCCCATGGCTGAAAATTAGGTGGCTGAAGACTAATGGCCCTGGGAGGAAAAACAATTATAATTCAACCTACGAATGTTCTTGTACACATGACTTTTGTCACTTCAATAAGATGTGGCTCATTGTTTAAAAAAAAAAGGCTCTTCCACCAGGCTGTGGGGATGCACACCTTTAATGCTAGCTCTGGGGAATTCCAGCCTGAGACACACAGAGAAACTCAAAAAACTAAAGTCAGGAAAACAAAACAAAAACAAAAAACAAAAGACAAACAATTCTTCTGGGGCCTGAGAAGAAAAAAGCTCTGAGAAACCTGAGTCTACTTAACTCAGGTGAGTGGTAGTTCACTCCTCCCTTAACAAATCAACACACGAGGCTGGAAGTATGTGTAACCATGGCAAGTTCAGAAGACCGTAAAATGCCCTGCTAGGTGGACAAAACAACTTAGCTCTAAAAAGCATATTCTTCAGTGCTCACTCTAACTCTGCTCTGCTTTCTGCTCAGGGTTCCCAATATTTTCCTTTTAAGTTACGTCTAGCAATTCCATTCACTGGAGTTACCCACATCTCAGAACTGTAGCTTGTAGGGCTGCAGGGAAGCACACACCCCGATAGGTGGGGAAGCTGACGAGCTTTCTTTTAAAAACTGTGGCACTTACATCTTCAGGCAGAGACTTCACCAGTTCGCTGTGAGCCATAGGTTTGATGCTCAGCTGATGGATAATCTCCCGCTTAATTTCATCTGTGGCGCTCACCTGTCCAACCCCAGGACTAAATCTTTCTCCTGTCCAAAAACAAAAAGGTAGATGGATATATTTTACAGACCCATGATACTTATGTGATATATACTTTTAGTTCCTGCAACAGAATACACTCCTCTGAGTTACTCTGCTGTTGGAAAGTAACGACTGGTTTGGTGGGGAGCAAGGGCGAGAGCAGTTCCCAGCACACTAGAATGTCACGTGACTTGACGGTTGCTGGCTGCTTTGGAGAAGGATGAGAAAGAGAGGGCCTTAGCAGTAGTCAAGGCTTTTGCCCGATCCTTCTCTGGTGGCAAGGAGGGAATCCCCCCTTTCTACTTCTGCCTAGGGGCAGGCAAGATTTCACCTTGAGCCCTCTTCATTAGCTTCATTCCTGCCCGTTGGATTTGCTACTTTATGGCCACAGAAGGTCTGAAACAGCAGGTGAATGACAAGGCAGAAGGGATAAAAGAACTGGGAAAATAGGGGAGGGTCCTAGAGACATGGACATCTGTGAGCCAAGGTCTTTAGTAACTGCAATTACCACCATTCGGGTCCAGAAGCCACTTATACCAAGAACCACAGAGAGAAACAACAAACTGAAGGTTTAAGCACCAGCAGCTCTGCTTACCACCCTGTTCCTAGATAGCACAAGGCCCTACCACCCTTCCCCCAACAGTCTTTCAGTTCATTCCACTTCAGCCACTGCATCCTTTCTTCTTCCAGAGGGGAGGGAAGGGGTGTGTCCACCAGGCCCTTCTCTTAAACCAGGGACCCTGGGGACTAGGAGAGCACAGCTTCATCATCTTGGACGCGGGAGACAGAACTCACCGACAAGCATGATGATGAGGTACAGCATCTCTTCTATCAGAGTGTTGTTCTGCTGAACGACATCCTGCAGGAAGGCCAGTTCAGAGGTGAGAACACGAGCACATGGTCCCTGGATGACCATATCCCGACAGCAGAGGCTTCCTTAGCATGCGGGGTCTTGTGATACGGGTTCTTACCTTATGGGTAACCTCTGAACTGAATCTTTTCCCGTAGTCAGGCGTGCTGAAGATCTGATAGAGTTCAAAGCGGCTGAGCATGATCATCAGGAAGTGATTTGGATCCATCATGGAGACACCTGTCTTTTTTTGTTTGTTTGAGAGAAAGGAGAAGAGGAAGGTCAGAAGGAACATCCATTGTTAGTGAGAGAGGTTTTCATCCGCACAAGAAAACACAGCTTATTTGGCCGCCAATTCTAAGAAAAGATGGACGCCTGCTTAGCCATAGACCTTATATGGTGTGGCTGACAAGACGGGACAGGAATTTATTTAAGTTGGTCAAATAATCTACACAAACAATGTGCCCTATAACCTAACCCCCCACAACTACATGGGCTATCCCAGTCTCTGTCAGTTCACAGGACACTTCTAAAGCTCAGTTGCACTCTCCTGTCAGGGCTCACTGCCTGCTAGGAACTGAGAGAAATACCAACTAAGCTTCCAGTTTGTAAATACATATACCATTATTGAGATCTCCTGTTGTGGAATTCCTTTACACTGTGTGAAGATGTGTCACTGTGACTGGATTGATAAGAAGTCAAATGGCCACTAGCTAGGCAGGAGGTATATAGCAGAGACTTCTGGACAGAGAGAGCTCTGGGAAGAGAAAGGTGGAGTCACCAGCCGGTTTCAGAGAGAGAGGAAGACATGCAGGAGCAGAGGTAAAAGCCTACGTGGCAACAGGTAGATGATTAGAAATGGTCTAATTTAATTTGTAAGAGCTAGTGGAACAAGCCTAAGCTATAGGCCAAGCTTTCATAATTAATAGTGTCTCCAGGTTGTTTATTGAGAGCTGATGGCCCAAAGAAAAATCCATCTACTATCTCCCACTTTCTCTTTTGTGATAAGCAGTCTATTTCATAAAATGAAAGCTTTTATATTAATTTAATTTTCTTTTAATGCCATTTAAAAAGTTCTAAATCAAACTGAATTCTCAATAGTAGGAAACTGAACAGAGTCCTCTGGAAGAGCAGCCAGCCGCTGTGTAACACTCCTGCTGTTGTTGTTACTATTGTTAGTCTTTTTGAGACAAAGACTCACTATGTAATCAGGCTGGCCTTGAACTCACAAGGATCTGCCTGTCTCTGACTCCCAAGCACTGGGACTAAAAGTATGAGTTACCAAGTCAATCTATTAAAAAAAAGAAAAAGTTTCTCTGTGTGTGTGTCTGCCATGTGAGTGTTGTGCCTACAGAGACCAGAGAGATATTGGATGCAGGTGGTTGTGAGGGGCCTGCCTAATATAGGTGCTGGGGATAGAATTCAGGTTTTTTGGAAGAGCAGGAAGAGCTCTTAAGCACTGAGCTGTCTTTCCAGCCAGGGTTTCTGATTTTAGCACTGGGTAGATTCCCCAAGGCAGTGAGCTTGATAGGCAGGGGGCTATGGAACACACAAGCCATATCTAGCACGCTTAGCCTGACAGTTCTGGAAATCAGGTGGAAACACTGTACAGGCTGTTGGCCTGGTGTGGGAAGTGTTAGGACAGGGCAGGCAGGAGTCAGAAATATGGGAATGAGTTTTAAGAGACTGTCTCAGTGGAAGCAAGACCAAGACTCACTCTACCCCGAGGTCAGGGCTTTAACTCATTACCTGAAGCATCGCTATGTCTTTGTCGAACATCTCTCGTCTGCATTTCACATTATGGTAGTAATAGATCTACAAACAATAATTCATTATAACAGTTAAATAAACTTTAGTGGGTACAGCTTCCTGATCATTCCCTCACTCCAAGAGAAAGCATATGGGTTTGTGTAAGCACAAGTTGTGCCTCTCTGCTTATATGGATCTGGCGTGAGTTTTTAGTTATCACTATCCTAGCACAAATAAACCAATTAGAGATATCCATTCATAGTTGTTACAGTTTCCTGGGTCTCCCAACAACAACAAAAGACTGCTCCAGGAAAGTTTAGGGCTTCTGAAACTGGGGAAGAGCGGAGCAGCGATGGCTGAGCTGGTAAAGCCATTGCTGTGACATATGATGGCCTGGGTTTGATTCCCAGAATTCATGTAAAGGTGGGAAGGGGGAACCAACTGCACAAAGTTATGCAGTGATCTGCACATATGCTCTCCCAACATCACACACACACACACACACACGCACACACACGCACGCGCACGTGAACACGTACCACATTCAGCTTTATAGTCAAATAAAATAAATTTTTATCTTAATGCCACCCTGTATTTTTTTCTTCTTTTTTTTTTTTTTTGAGAGTAGATTGAGTAGCCCTGGCTAACCTAGAACTCACAATACAGATAGACCAGGCTAGTCTCAAACGCAGAGAGAACTTCCTTCATGATCCTATCTTCTGAAAGCCTGATTAAAGGCATGAGCCTATCACATCTATTTTACCCCCTGCACTTACTATTGTGTGTGTGTGTGTATGCACATGTGTATGGGCATGCACAGCATGCATGTGAATGGTGGTCAGAGGACATATGCAGGAATTGGCTGAGTTCTTTTGCCACATGAGTGCAGGTCAGTTTCCTGTCAACCTGACACAAGCTAAGGTCAAATGGGAAGAGGAACCCTCAGCTGAGAAAATGTCTTGGTAAGACTGGCTTGTGGGCAAGTCTGCGGGTATTCTCTCCATTTATGATTGATGTGGGAAGGCCCAGCCACTGGAAGCAGTGGCCCCGTTGGTCACGCGGCTTTGGGTTGTATATAAAGAAGCTAAGCAGTGCTCCTCCACAGTTGCTGATTCAGTTCCTGCCCTGACTTACCCTACAGTGAACTGTAAGATGATGGAACACCCACACAAAGCTACTTTGGGTTATGGTGTTTATTGTAGCAGTAAAAAGCAAATTAGGCCAATGTGGATGTCAGGGACTGAACTCAGGTCACCAGGTTTAGCTGCAAGTGCTCTCACCACTGAGTCTGCCCACACTCTGGGCAGTGGAGCAAGTGCAACACAGTTTAGTTTTTACTATTCAGCTTTGCACTAGAGACTGTTTCTAATAAGCGTTGATACCACTGCTACTCATTTCCACTTCCCTGATGAAATACAGACGACCTAAGAAACTTTAGCTTACTTTGGATTTAATTTTTCTAACAATTTAACACAGATAATACAGATTAAACCCCTTTTTCAAAAAAAGACTTATTTGTGTGTGTGTGTGTGTGTGTGTCTGTGTGGTACATGTGTGGGGTACACTCACAGGTCAAAAGAGGGTGTCAGAGCCCTTGGAGCTGGAGTTATGGAGGTGGTGAATAATCTGACATGGGTGCTGGGGATTGAACCCGGGTCCTCTGCAAGAGCAACAAGCACTCTTAACTGTTGAACCATCTTTCTAGACTCCAGAGTCAAAACTTTCAATGTCCATTTAAAACTATACAAGGTTTATCATAAAAGCTAATGAATGGAATCAAAACATCACAGAACTAAAAAACCAACAAAACTCACTTACCTGGTTTACTAATGAGAAGCCATTTCTTCTCCACATCCCGGCATGCACTTGGGCACATAAGACAAGACATCTAAGAGGATGCTCTATCAACATAGGTGGGCTCAGTTCACTCTGTGTGTTAAAAAAACAAAAAAAAAAATCCACCTTGTTAAAATTTGTATAAGGAAAGGCGGTTAACAGGAAAGCTTATAAAATAATACGCTGTATCTATGCTAAGACGTATTTGTGTGACAATTTTGTGTCATTTAGCTAGGTTATTTATGGCCAGCCCAACCTAGCTGTGATTGAGAGGCATTCTTTATATTTTAGTAAAGTTTGAAAATGGGAAATTATCCTCTAAAGTGGATGGGCCCCATCAACTCAGATGGAGGCTGTAGGAAAGGAGGGTTTCTCTGTGTGGGGGTGTACACGCGTTGTGGCGCATATGTGGAGGTCAGAGGAAAGCTTCGGGTATCAGTTCTTGCCTTCCACCTTGGTTAGGGTAGGCTCTCACGGCTGCTGTGACCTGTGAACGTCCCTGGTTTCTTCTGTCTTAATATGTGCTGATGCAAACAGCTCGTCCTGGCTCTGTGCACAGAAGCCATCTCATTCACTGAGCCACCTCCCCAGCCCCAAAAGTGTGGTCTCTGAAGAAGGGATTCTGCCTCCACGAAGGACTCTGCACTTGTGACTACAATGCCAGCTGTCTTCTGGGCTCTCCAGTGTCCCAGGATGCTCATTGAGACTCATTTCCAACTCCATAAATACATGAGGCAAGCCCTTAAAACAGCTCCTTACTCCTGCACGCGCGCGTGCACACACACACACACACACACACACACACACAAATTTCAACATACCCCTATTTATTGTTTCTCTTCTCTGGAGAACACACATTAATAAAAGTTTGTTTCAACTTGGTTTCAAACACAATATAATGACTAGATGTTCCTATTAATGTCGAAGCCACTTACTAGAGGTAGGAGCTCGGGGAATTTATATGCCACTTCACTTCTGCTTAATAACACATGCAAACCTGCATGGAGGAGAAACAAACATTTCCATAGTAAAACTAATGTTTACTAGACTCAATAATCACCCAACTTACTATTTAACTTTTGAAAAAAATGTTTGGGAATGTATCAGATTACAAATTAAATTATAAAATACAATGTATCTATAAATGAAGCTTTTCAATAAATCTACATTAGAGGCAGGCAGTTAGAACTCATCTTCATTAATATTGCTGACATTTTAGAAGTAAATACTGGATGTACAGACACAGCCAAAACAGCTCAACAGCAATCAAACCAATGTATATACATTATGCCAATGTAGAGGTATCTCCTGGGCCATGGGCTTCATTCTTGCTGGAAGCTGAGATCCTTCTGGCAACTGAACAGAGAAACTGGCTGACTGACCCATGGTCTGTGCTGACCTTGACCTCAGAATTAAGTTCCTTAGAATTTCCAGTTTAGAGTTGACATGGGATTTCTCTCTGTATGCTGTGAATACTCACTGGTGACTAAAGAAACTGCCTTGGCCTGTTGATAGGGCAGAATTTAGGTAGGCAGGAAAACTAAACTGAATGCTGGGAGAAAGAAGGGCGGAGTCAGAGAGAAGCCATGTAGTCCTGCTGGAGACAGATGGTAGAACCTTGCCAGTAGGCCATGAACCCCGTGGTAAAATATAAAATAATGGAGATGGGTTAAATCTAGATGTAAGAGCTAGCTAACAATATGCTTAAGTAATTGGTGAAGCAGTGTTTTAAATAACATAGTTTCTGTGTGATTATTTCAGGGCTAAGTGGCCGGGAATCAACAAGTGGCCTCTCTCCCTCCAACACAGAGTCAAAACCAATTTACTTCCTACCCATGAGAGGAACACTTTTAGCTCATAGGCCATTCCAAAGGCTACTGTTTAGGCCATTTCCTTGACAGACAGCACTTATCAGTACTTATCAGTCCCCATTCAAGCCTTTGAGAACCTTCCTCCACTGCCTGCCATTCCTAGTAACCGTTATTAGCTACTGCTGAAGCACCACCAGCATCGTCTCTACCTTGTCTGTGAACTGTGCTTTGTTTTGTTTTGAGCAGACTCTTGCTCTGTAGCCCCAGTTGGTCTCAAACTTGTGCTCAGTCCTCTTGCCTCTGCCTCTGAAGCGCTGAGGTCACTGGCATGCGCCACCAAGCCAGCTATACGGACTGCTTATTTTATTCTCTATTCTGACTACAAACACCCAGGGCAGACCTCATGGAACACTGGGAGATGAATGCTCCCAGATACTCACAGCACAAACTTCAGGGAAGGGAAGGACGTAGACAGAAATTAGTATATTTCTGGGGTTTTTGCTTTTTCACTGGTGGTAATTATTACCCTCAGCTTCTACCCTGATAACCAGGTTTTGGAAGGATACAGAGTGGTAAGTCGCTGAACTGAAGGGACCAACGTTTTCCCCCTCTCGTCTAACACTTAACCAAGAGTTTTTAGTTGCAGAAAACAAACCTGGGATAAACAAGTTATAGGAAGGAGAAAAATTTCTCCTACAACCAGAACTTTATATCCTCTATCCTCTGTCTCTCGTTATTCATTCTTTCCCTTCTTCCTTCCCTTTCTCTCTCTTGTTACTTCGACACAGGGTCACCTTGTACTGTAGGCTAGGCTTGAACTCACTGTAGGCCAGGCTAACCTGGAACTCATGGCAACTCTTCTGTGGAGTCCTGGGATCACAGGTGTCAGCCAGTGTCCACAGCTGCTGTACTATTCCACTGGTCAATGTTTACAAATAAAAGCCTCACACGCCTCAGTGTACGGCCCTGCCCTAGAGCCCGGCAGGATGTGAAAGGCTAACAGCCAGAGATGTGCGGATGCCCAAAAGATGCACTTCCAGAACAAAAGGAGTCATTAGTACCTGACCCCATGACATAAATGTCATCAATAACTCGACTCATAATTTAATAATTTAGATGAAATGAACTAATTCTTGGAAGACACAAACTGTCAATACTCCCATGAGGGATGGATACCCTCAACAAGGCCATGCTCTATCACAGGAGTTGAATCAGTAATTAACAGCCCCTTTCGTACACATTTAAGGAAGCCATAGTATGGATTCTCCAGTCTCCTAAAAAGTATAGATACAAAGTGAAGTACACCTTCACATCACAGTAAAAAGCTACCGAGCCACAGTCACTAATCACAGGCTCTGTGATGGGACATAGGAAGTCACTATTTTCTGAGTTAAGAACGATCTAAAGAAGGTTGGAGAGATGGATCAGTGGTTAAAAGCATTGGCTGCTCTTTCAGAGGACCCCAGCATTCACATGGCTGCTCACAACTGTTTCTAACTCCAGTTCCAGGGGATCGGGAATCCTCACACAGACAATTATGTAGGCAAAACACCAATGCACATAAAATAAGAATACAAAAATTATATAAAAAAAGAAAAGAATGAACTGAAGGGAACACAGTTTGAGTAGGATAAGATATCTAGAATCAAGAGATCTCGAAGTAATGTGAGGGTCCCGCCAGGAGAACTAGGTGCACACACAGCCTCTGGCTGCTGCAGAGTATCTGTTTTAGGTAGTGTAGTGATTGTAAGTGGCCTATAAAACAGTCTGACATCAATAAAGGCATTCACTTGTAACATTCTGCTTAAAGGTTATCGATCAATGAGCAAGAAAGAGCTGAGAGAGAGAGAGAGAGAGAGAGAGAGAGAGAGAGAGAAGCTATGGTGGCTTTGATTTATTAGCAGTGGCTTCCAAGTGAATGACTGCCGTGACTTGTCAGAACTGTGAGCTCAGTCACTAGGATGTAGATGTCACGGTGATGTCAGAATAAGGCCTGCCCCACAGTACAATGTTATGGGATGCGATGCCCAAATACCTCAAAATGAAAGCTTGGCTTCTTGCTTGGACACTAAGGACTCTTTACGCCTCAGTCCTCCCATCTACGGACCAAGTTTAGTAACTTCTACTTCACAGCAGAATAATCAGATCAGTGAACACATGTAAAACTCTCAGGATAATGCCTAGCACACAACAGGTATTTAGAAACACTACAGTCATTTGAGAGAACTTTAGGGTTCTTTTTTTAGGGAAGATGCTTTACCTGCAAGCAAGCGAGAAATTGGGAGGTGAATGCTAACTTTTTCTTGGGAAACACAGTATCTGATAGTTTCCACTGAATGTCCACAAATACTGAGTGTGATTGGCTGTTCCCCATCAGTAAAACCACCATGACACTGCATCAACACAGCGAGGCATTTCTTGTAAGCTTCAATTAACACTGTTTCCTAAAAAAGAGGGTTTGTAACGTAAGTTACCCAAAAGACCGAGTTGCTACAACATTGACTTAGCACCTCAAATTCCATGACAGGTAAGTACCTCAATATGAACCAAAAATAATATGGACCAAACCAAATTCAGTCCTCCCTCCCAGAATGGGTCCCTTTCTACCACTGTCCTCTGCCCAATGGGTGACATCACTCATCAATAAAGTTGTGGAAATCTAGACGTTACCAGTAATGTCCTTTACCCCAGTCCATGCTTTCTAGTCTATTAACAAAGTGACAGCCTTTTCTTCCCAGTTTCTCTCAAAACTAGCTACTCCCGCATTCTCCAGTAACTCAAAGACATTGGCAACTATCTCTCTGATAAACTCCCTGCTTCAACTCTTGGTCCATCCATCCATTCTCCACAAAGAGTAATTTTACAGACACAAACTGGACCATGTCACTGTTAGGTACACCCGAACAGCAGCCTACCAGTTCAGCTAGACTACAACCGAGATAACTCCAAGGTCCTGACATCAGGCAGTCCTGCCCATCCCTGTCCCTGTCCCCCCTCCAGCCTCCTGGTAGCTTCTCAAAGCTCCTAGATGCCCAGGCCTCTCATCACACAGAATGATACAGTTGGCCTCTGAATCAGAAACCCCTTTTCTCTATCCAGCAGGTTTTCATACATTGTTCAAGTATCATGGACACTCTCTGACCCTCTGACTTTCACAGGTTCTTACCAATGAGGGAAGGCTGAAATTATTTTAAGTCACAGGATAAATGTGACTTAATGTGCAAAAGCAAGCTTATTCTTGGATAAATGTATCCACTATTTTTATACGCTTACTGTCTAGGGAGGATTACGGGGAAAATGAACATAATTACATAAGCGTGTACACGATTACCTCCCTGACTTTTTTTAAACATACACTTCAAAATTTGAGCTTTTGATAGTTATTTAATGTACAGGTGGAAGTGGAAGTGTGCTGTTTCTGAGTTCAGCTGTACAAATATTTCCCCAAATCTCTTATTTTCACTTAAGCGTCTGTCTACCCACTGTTTCTCACAGTTTCTACCACCAGAGGAACTCACATCCAAAGCGCACCAATCCTGCACCATGGAGATCACGTGTGTTAGCTTCATTTGCAGCGTGAAGGCGGCTTCCCACTCCGGCTCCATTTCGATGTGCTGTCCTACTTGACGCGTGATTGGATCCATCCCCTTAGAAAGCAGAGAGAGTTGGTAAGAATAAAAACTAGTTTTTTTCTCACAAAGAAACCCGAGGAGCAATGCATAAGAAATATAAATTGATTACAGAGACTGTTCAAATAATGTAAACTTTTGAAGAGGGAGTATCAGGGGGAAAAAAACCTAAGAAATTCAATAAATCTCCTTAAAATTCATTCAATGATTTTTTCCATTTATTCATGTATGTTTGAGGCAGGGTCTCCTTAAGCAGACTGGCTGGCCTGGAACATAAGATCACTCTGCCTCAGCTTCTCGAATGCTGGGATTACAGTTGTGTGTCATCACACCCCGCCAGGATTTATGAGCCAGTGGTGGCTGAACCCAGGGCGTCACATATACTAAGCACTTGCTTCATCAGAGTTCCATGCTCAGCCCTTGACAGGCTTATAAAATGTTACTCAACTTACACCTACACTACACAGTTATGTGAGAAGACAGGTTTTATACTTACTCACTAATGTGTAGCTCAAAGCTCAGAGGCCAGAATGAAAACAAATAGCCTTTGACACAAAAGAGTCCAATTCTTTTTAGGACTAGCTAAGCTATCCTGGCATTTAAGAACCACTTACTAAGCCTTCTCACACAGCTCTTCCCTAAGTGTTTAGAGAGGTCTCCTGTCTTCTAATTGCTTCCATGCTCATTTGTCTCTACGTCTAGACTCTGATTTGCACACAGGTATGCTTCACAAAGAGACCAGTGAGGAAAATGGTCCGGACTGCACTATGTACAGATCCCACTAAGACCAAAGCAACTGTAGAAACACTAAAATAAAACACAGGCCAGAGAGATGGCTCAGCGGGCAGCAGAGCCTGGTATTAACCTGAAGACCAGAGTCACCCTGAGACCACATTGTAGAAGGAGAACTGATTGCCATGAGCTGTCTGTTGACCTACACAGGTGTGCTATGGCATCCATTCACAGCAAGTATGCGTGCATGTGCGCACCCCGCCTCCCCCCCCCCCCCCCCCCAAAGACCTCCTCTTTGCAACACAAAATAAATCAGAGGCTGGGAGTTTATCAAGAGCTAGAGCTAGGCTTAGTGGTAGAATTCCTGCCTACTGTTTGGGCACAGGGTCCTGAGTTCGTTACCAAGCATCCAAAAACAACTAGTTTTTCAAATAAACTTAAGTAAGTACACTAACAAAACAACCATGGAAAAGGATTTGCAAACTCTTAAAAAGCAATACTAAAGAGAACCCAAACATCTTTCTTTTTAATTAAAAATTTCTTTGTGAAAAAAAAAAATTCTTTGTGTATGTTCTGCTAGCACACAGTGGTACACCATGTGCATGCAGTGCCCAGGGTGACCAGAAGAGGGCACTGTATCCCCTGGAACTGGAGTTATAGACAGTTTAGAGCTGTCAAGCAAATGGGTGGTGGGGACTGATCCAGGTCCTCTGGAAGAGGAGCAACCAGTGCTCTTAACTGCTGAGCCATCTCTCCAGCCCCAAACAAGACATCTTTTTTAAAACAGAAAACAACTTATTTTTGCTGAGAGTTCTGGGGACAGATCTCATGTCCTCTGACTTCTGCAATAAGTACTATTCTAAACTGAGCCTCCTCACCGGTCCACTGAAACCGAAATTGGGGATGGGAAAGCATAAAGAAATGTGTTCACACAAAAATAAGTTCAGTATATACATACCTGCATGCATTTCAGTAATTCCAAAAAGGCATCGAACCCTTCTAAGAACTTCTGCCTCAGCTCATCTGACCACTCAGTTGGTTTGCTAATCAACACATACCTATATAGACAACAGTGGCAGTGAACACAGAAATACCCGCATTGTACAAGCTATAATTTGTGTGGAAATGAAGGAAACACTTACTTGAGATCTAAGATAAGACTCTGAACTCTCCTGAACTTGAAGGCTTGAAGGGCAGTGTAGCGTTCAAATTGGAATCTACCCTGGGCATCTCGTTGTTTCAAATGGTCCATGAAAGCCTTAATGATAACAGTCATCAGGTTCTCTTCCGTGATGAGCATTCGGGCCTAAAACAGAGTTCATGACAGAGGATGGCAATCAAAACCTGTGCCCCAGGGAACCGAGAGCCATTACTAGTTTAGCGCCCACACTTTAAACTTGCTCAACACAAGTATCTCAGCTCAAGTGCACTACCAGGTCATTTCTAAAGATTTAGCTATATTTTATGTGTATGAGCATTTGTCCACATTATGTATGTGCAGCATGGGTGAGTGGTGCCCACCAAGGTCAGAAGACGGCATGATGACGTTAACTTGTCTTCAAAGGAGACATTCACATGCACTATACAGTAAGTACGGGGACTTAGTGCAGGATCTTTAAATGAGACATTCACATGCACTATACAGTAAGTACGGGGACTTAGTGCAGGATCTTTAAATGAGACATTCACATACACTATACAGTAAGTACGGGGACTTAGTGCAGGATCTTTAAATGAGACATTCACATACACTATACAGTAAGTACGGGGACTTAGTGCAGGATCTTTAAATGAGACATTCACATACACTATACAGTAAGTACAGGGACTTATTGCAGGATCTTTAAATGAGACATTCACATACACTATACAGTAAGTACAGGGACTTATTGCAGGATCTTTAAATGAGACATTCACATACACTATACAGTAAGTACGGGGACTTAGTGCAGGATCTTTAAATGAGACATTCACATACACTATACAGTAAGTACAGGGACTTAGTGCAGGATCTTTAAATGAGACATTCACATGCATTATACAGTAAGTACGGGGACTTATTGCAGGATCCAGAGGTTCCTGGATAGAAAATCACTCTCACTGATTTTCTAAAGTTCAGTATGAAACTGTACTTCCTCTCTCTCTTTTTTAACCAGCTGACATTTGTTTTTGCTTTTCTGACTTTAGGAAGTATAAGGTCTCATAGCTCCTAAGGTCTACCATCCAAACACAAACTGTTAGATTTCTGCATTCTTCCAGAGCTGGTATTTAATACCTACCTACCTACAAGTGCATGCATGCAATAGAAGACTCAGTGTCTGTTAAATACACACATACGGATATACACAACCACAGTTACCTCTTTCTCCCAGAGAACATACTATCAACTACCATTCTGCTTTTCAGTTTTTACTTAATATAAAAACTTTTACATAGAGATTATCCTGTAGCATTTCATACAATTTCTCTTTCTTTCTAACCATCATCAGGCATACTTTGCTATCACATTTAGCCAGGTCTGGAATGCTGTCATTTACAGCTTTGCGGTATGTGCTATTACAAAAGACATAACAAATACCCACTATGTAAAATGGCAAAGTAACTTCCTGTAAGTGGAATCACCCAGAGGGAGTAGAGTCTAAGTTTGGCAGCATCACCAATGTCCTCCCAGAACAGGGCTCACTGAGCTCCATGCCCATCCAGTCCGCTCTATCGCTCACTACAGTTTCACCTTCATCCTGTGTTAGAGTCAAAGTAAATTTACACTTTCTAACTTAGCTAGGGGAATTAAAGGTGTAAGAATGGCAAAGAATTCTCCAGGAAGACTATGGTCGAGTCTGAAGGAGCAACAAATACACACAGGTTCCCAGGAAGGTGTGCTGTTCCTGCTTGTTGTATTGACTAGGAAGTTAAGGAGAGCAGAGGCAATCCCACTGGGCTAGAAACAGCTGTGCAGACCAGCTTAGGTGGGAGGAGAAGTGGCACAGTACCACTGGGGGTGGGCACTCTCAGTCAAGGCACTGGTAGTTCTGGCTAATGTTAGAGACGGCTGGGTCTACAATGGCAGGAGGCACATTCTCTAAGGTTACAGAGAATGCTTTCAGTCCTTGCATTGGAATTTTGTTCAAACTGTTGCTAACTTTCCAAGACAGCTGTCATCATTAGACACTGATGACTACACAGCCACTGCAACTGTTCTTATAGACCCACCACTTGATGCACAGGCCTACAATCCCACTTGCTTTATAAAACGTTATCACTCCATAACTCGGTTATTTTTTTATAATTCATATTAAAATTTGTGCTGCCAGACTTAGCCCACATCTTACAACATATTCACAATAGGCTACAAAGTTTCCTGTAAGACTGAATAAAAGTAATGTTTCAGGGACACGCTCTGGTTAAACTCAATGCCACAGGATCCAATCAGGAGAATGCTGACTGGGGCAGTTAAGAAAAGTCACTAAAGGCTGGGTGTCGGTGGCTCACACCTTTACTCCCAGCCTTTACTCACGCGAGTTCAAGGTCAGTATGGTCTACAAAGTGAGTTCCAGGACAGCCAGGGCTACTCAAACCCTGTCTAAAATGATCAGAGTCCTAGCAGAATACAGCAGTGCACAGAAACTGAGTCCAGCACTCTTCCAGGTTCCCCGGGACAGGGCCTAGATTCTGAAGCCCTGGAGGATGGAAGCCTGAGAGGGGTAGAAATCCTAAGACAAGGATCGGACGTGGCAGTCTAATCAAGGCTAGGGCAGGAATCTAGTAGATACTCCAGGCTCTCCACTGGGAACTCTCAGGTACTCCTAAACCAAGTCTTGCTGGGTGTGGCAGCCCATCAGGTAAACTGTGAGGACTGTTCAACTGGAGGCAAGCTTGGGCTATAGAAACCCTGCTAAGAAAAAAAAAAAAAAAGAGGGACTTATAAAACTGCAGGCATTAAATAGAAAATAACATTAGACCTTGTAAATCAATGTAATTGGAAACATGGCTAAATTAACAAATTCTTTTTTTTTTTTTTTTTGAGACAGGGTTTCTCTGTGTAGTACTGGCTATCCTGTATCCTGAAACTCACTTTGTAGACTATGCTGGCCTCGAACTCAGATCTGCCTGTTTCTGTCTCCTTAGTGCTGGGATCAAAGGCATGTCCAACTACCACCCAGCTAAATTAGCAAATTCTCTTGTTTGTTTTTTGAGACAGGGTTTTTCTGTGTAGCCCTACCAGTCCTGGAACTCACTCTGTAGATCAAACTGGCCTCGAACTCACAGAGATCCACCTGCTTCTGCCTCCAGAGTCCTGGAATTAAAGGCATGAACCACCACTGCCCAGCGCAAATTCTTAAGAAAAATCACATTTTTAAAAAAACAATAATAAGGGGGGCTGGAGAGATGGCTCAGAGGTTAAGAGCACTGACTGCTCTTCCAGAGGTCCTGAGTTCAATTCCCAGCAACCACATGGTGGCTCACAACCATCTGTAATGAGATCTGGTGCCCTCTTCTGGCCTGCAGGCATACACACAGACAGAATATTGTATACATAATAAATAAATAATTATTTAAAAAATAATATTAAAAACAATAATAGAATACCTAAATAGTCCTAAACTTATTTTAAAAATGTAACTGGTAAAAAATACTTTCATAAAGAAATTTCAAGGCCCAAATGGTATACTAGAGAATTCTTCCAAATACTTAAGATAGCAAAACCCAGGGAAGCCGTGAATACTGCCCTGCATCTGGAGAGGCGCAGACAAGGGCACCACGCGCAGAGAGCGAGCAGAAGTGGCCTTCTGGGCCTGGAGTTCCGACTGTATGTCAAGTACTCTCCACACATACACATTCCAGGACTCGCACAGAAACAAGAAAACTAAAACCAAGAACCACACCAGCTCCTGGCCATGGACCATGACAGTGTTCTCTGGGTCTGTTTGCATGTTTATGCATCCGTTCACTATTTTTACTCTTTAGGGCCTATTTCTCTAACATTCCCACATAGTTGCTGAGCCCCTGCCCGCATGTTTCCTCTCTTCCTTCTTTTGGCCTCCCCACTTTGGTGTTTCTGTGTATGGTGTACATGTGTGTACAGGTATGCGGAGGCCAGCGTCCTACCACCTTCCCTATCAGTCCCTCAAGATTTGGTCTCTCACTGACCTGGCAGCCGCTGTTTGTAAGCTAAGCTGGCTAACGCTCCAGCTGAGCTGGGATACAAACTGGGTCCTATCGCTGCACAGCAGGGTTTCTATCCAGTGGGCCATCGTACCAGCTCCAACATTACTGTCAAGTGGTGTCTGAACCTGCCAGGCTGACTCTAACTAAGAAGGCAATTTCTTCAAGTACGAGGACTAAATTTCAGAACCTGAATCATGACAGTCCCAGGTTGAGACATGTCTGCCAAGCCAGGGGAGACAGTAGGTCGTGGCTAACCAATTGAAAAAGGTCCACAAACAGATTTGATCCAGATAACAGACGGCAGTGGAGGGTATGATGAATCTGAATATCCTATTTATCCACATTTCCCCGTAGCCATCATGGGCTTAGTATTGAGTGATGTAGGAATAAATACATACACCTACATCAAAGATCTGTCTAGAAATTCCACTTAATTACAAGTCAGAAACTCCAGAGCCATCTTATATACCACCCTCAAATCCAAATCTCAGTTGTCATGAAAGCCACCGTCCTTCAAGCCCTCAGCAAGGTCTGCAGATGTGACAAAAGGCAGCTCTCAAAATCCCTACATCCACTGGGAACACCTCAGCTCAGTGCACAGTCTTCTCTGGATTGCTGCTTCAACTTCTTTTATTTTAAATATTAACGAATGAATGAATGTGTGTGTATGTGTGCATGTGGTCCACAACGTGCACAGGGATTAGTGGACAACATGCAGGGCTCGAGTCTCTTCCTCCACCTTGTAGCCTCAGGCTTGTACCAAGGTACAGGCTTAGCAGCAAACGGTTTTGCCAGCTGCATCATCCCATTTTACCCAGCCTCACTGCATTAAGTTCTAGGTAAGTTCTCCAGATTTGCTTTACTATCTTCCTCAAATTTACTCCCCATCTTGCAAATAGTAGTCTTTTCAAATCACAAATGTAGGACTGGAGCTATAGCTCAATGGTAGAGTGAGCTTACCTAGCACGTGTGAGGTCCTGAGTTAGATCCCCGGTATCACACAACATACATACATTCACACACATGCACTCATATACAGACATGCACACACATGATAAGTGAAAATACAGTGGCCCAAGTGTCTCTCATGCTCTTAAGATAAACACAAATCCCTGACTTGGCCTACAGCAGCATTCATTAACGAGCAGATCATTGACGATAGTCTTTGCTGGATACTTTACTTTCCTTTTGATTTTTTGGAGACATGGCTTCTCAACAGTCCTAGCTGTTCTAGACCCGGATCTGTAGACCAGGCTGGCCTCTAATGCACAGAGATCCGCCTGCATCTACCTCCCGAGTGCTGGGACTAAAGATGTGCGCCACCCCTGCCCAGCTAGCAAATATTTCTTAACAAAAAGAAGTGACTCCCCTAGCCACACTAGAAAATGTACTTGCTAGGAAAGTGAGTGCAAACTGTTCTTCAAACTCCACAGCCTTGCTCTGAGCTCAGAGTACACCGAGCTGCTCCCACATGCATACCCTTCCCACAGCACACTCTGCATACATCCTCCCTTCCAGGCTCCACAAAAGGTACCTTCCTAAGCAAAGCCGTTGGACTCCAGCTAAGGGCTAAGGCCTTATTCTCTCGCAGAAAGCAAATTTAATGTGTATTGCTGCTTATCTTCATGTATGTCTACGTACTGCATTCCAACCTGGTGCCTTAGGAGGCCAGAAGGCAACATCAGACCCCTGGACTGGAGTCATAGGTGTTTCCAGCCACCACGTGGGAGCCGAGAACTGAACTCGGGGCCTCTGGCAGAGTGTTTTCATTATTTATTCCAGTCACATCTGTTTCGTTCATTTCACCTTTAAAGCCTTGCCTAATAAATGGTAATAAATCTGTTTAATGAAGTACGATCTTTAGTTACTATACATGATGAAACTTAACTGATGGAGGCTTCAGGACTGTCGTGGCTGGATTTATGTCAACTTGACCCAAGCTGGAGACATCTGAGAGGAAGGAGTCTCCTAAGACTGGCTCTAGGCAAGCCTGTGGGACATTTTCTTAGCGACTGATGTGTGAGGGTCAGCCCATGGTGGGTGCTGCCATCCCTGGGCAGGTGGTTGTGTTGTGGGTCTATAAGGTGAGCAAGTCAGTGAGCAGTATCCCTCCATGGCTCCTGAATCAGCTCCTGCCTCCAGGTTCCTCAACTGTTTGAGTTCTTGTCCTGATTTCCTCCACTGATGGACTACAGTGTCAAAGTGTAAGTCAAATAAACCCTTTCCTCTCTAAGTTGCTTTTAGCCCTGGTGCTTCTTCACAGCACTAGTAACCCTGACTAGTCCAGAGAGCAACCTGGAGAACATTAGTAAAAGACAAGCCAAGCCATTGCCTTAGCTACTCTTTACTTATGCGGGTGAGGATTGAGGAGGAAGATTCTTCAGGATCTAACATAGTATATGGCATGTTATCTGATTCGAATGTCAGGAATATATTTGATAAACTAATCAGCTAAATGTTAATTTTTTTAAATTTTATTTTATTATTTTTTATGAGACAGGGTTTCTCTGTAGTTTTGGAGCTTGTCCTGGAACTCACTCTGTAGAAAAGGCTGGCCTCGAACTCAGAGCTCCACCTGCCTCTGCCTCCCCAGTGCTGGGATCAAAGGCGTGAGTACTACCACTGCCCAGCTAGCTAAATGTTAATTTATCACTCCAAAACCACTAGGAAATCCAACTCTCCTCTATTATTACTTTGACATTCAAAGATATGTTGTGTGTGCTTGGTGATGTCTTCCTACACAAAGTACCAGCTTATTGAGGAGCACACAGGTCTTACCTCCAGGATCTGAGGCTTTACTTCTGTTAATGGAAAACAAGAGCATTCTCTAGTCTTTCAGTACTTACAAGTGAAGGAACTGTGAATATCTGAACCGAGAGGTCTGCGACTGAAAACTCTCTGTCGTGGTCATCTGTCACATAATCACTCTGCAAACGCTCATAGTTCTATTAAGAAGGCAAAAAGAGGCAAGGAGTGCCGGCTATGAGTTACAGAGAGGCAGACTCTACTCACCAGAGTAGGTGCGGTGAAGAACTGGACAGATAGAGCAGTCACCGACACTGCTCGCTCGTGATCATCCTCCATAAAATCTCTCTGCAACTGCTGGTAATTCTAAACAACAAGGGGGAAATTCCTCTAGTCCAGTGACCAAATGGTTAAGGGTTATACTGACAACTCAGTGCTGGGGACGGCAACAGGAAGACACGTGTAGGACATGGAAACTCAAAGGGTCACTACCATTGCTGCGGAAAGCTGTGTTAATAGGTTCTTCTGGAGCACAGTGCTAGTTTAGCAGCCCAAATAGGGAGTCAGACCTCCTAAAACCCTAAGGTGCTACTGTTCACTGGGGGATGAGACACAGCAACATCATACTATCTGCCCCCAAACCAGCCTTTCATTGCTTTGGAATACACATCAGAATCATGTGACTCCTGCAAGGTCACCATCAATAGATTTGGGAATAGGACACAAACATGGATGTTCTGAAGATCTCTCCAAATGACTGCCATGTGCTTCCTTTGTCAAGTGCTCCTACTGGGGGCATACATAAAGTAAGTACTTAGTGTCACCATGTGCTTCTGAAAGCAAAACCAACTCTGTCAGCCATCTGGAATTCACCATTTTCAAATTATACCAAGAGAGGCACACTGCCTCCATGAATTTTAATAGGATTAGACCCATCTATAATGGCATGAGGTTAAGTCATCATCCTTTCAAATCCCAATCACTGCATATTTATATTGTTATTTTTTTGGTGGGGGGGAGGGATTGAGGCAGGATTTCTCTGTGTAGCCTTAGCTGTCCTAGTACTTACTCTGTAGACCTGGCTGGCCTCGAACTGAGAGAGATCCGCCTGCCTCTGCCTTCAGAGTGCTGGAGTTAAAGGCATTTGCCAACACTGCCCAGCAATCACTACGTATTTATGTATTATGGTGGGGGAGGGCAGGGAGTCTTGTTTCTACACCTTTATTGGTAAAAGGTAAAAAGATTCTGAAGTTTCTTAGAATTTCAAATGGATAACCTCACATCTCATTGTTAAACATTGTTTTGAAGCCCCAAATACTATAGTTATTCCTTAAATAACTTATTTATCATCAAAACTGGAAAAATAAAAACCCTACTTACTTTTGCAAATCGAACGGCAAAGAGCTTCTTATACTTCGGGTCCATGAGCAGGCTGCTCATGAACAGCTGGTGATACACACTCCTAGCGCCTTCGGGGAAGAGCAGAGCGTGAGACAGACCAGAACTCCGTTTCCATAGCCGCATGTGTCTCAAACCACTGGGACAAAACTCTTTATGCTTTGCTCAGAACAAAACACTTTTTTTTTTTTAAAGGATTTTACTTTAATTATCAACATGTGTGTCTGCATATGTGAGTTTGCCCAGGTGACTATGGAGGCCAGAAGTACCACATCCCTCTGACACCAGAGATACAGTGCATGACACCTAATGTGTGTGCTGGGAACAGGACTTGGGTCCTCTGCTTGAGCAGTGCATCCTCTTAACTGAGCCATCTCTCCCATCCTGCAATATTTTTAAAGATAAAATGTGTGCAAAATTAATCCCCCTTCCCCTCTGTTGTTCTGCAGTGCATGCTAGCCCGCAACCTAGGTTGGTGTTGGACTCCTGAGTGCTGGGAACACAGCATGTGCTGCCTTGCCTAACTCTAAATGTGATATGTAAGAGAATATAGAAGCTGTTTAATCTAGGTCATAGGCCTCCTATACAACACTTTTTTAAAAAAAATAATAAGGTTACAGTCCTAATGTTTGGTGTATTTGTTAGGGCCCAAATCTAGCACTACAATTATAATTTTAAAAAGTATAAATATATTTATTAACATTTCCAAATTAAAAAAAATACCCAACTTTGACACACCAACCCTTAGAAGCAATAAGCAAGTCACCTTTCCATAATTTGGAATCATTAAGCATCAGTCTGTCTACCAGAGAAGAGTTTTCACCATCTGGCCCTTCTTGTAATCCGACCTGACACAAAATTCGGCGGAGGCCATCTTTAAACAGAAGGAAGAACAGTCATGAGATGGGAACGGTAAGCTTTAAGTATTAATGGGAGATGACACTTCAGTGCGGGCTACAATCAGAGTGTCACGTCTTAGTGAAGGGTAAACTGGGGAAGGACCTTATTAACTATTTTATTTTTAGAAAAAGGAGAAAAAATTAGAAATCTCAAATCACAACTCTAATTGTAGGATGTCAAAGTTAATGTCTATCAGAAAGGCAATAGTCTTTTCTGCCCTAATGAATTTAATTGGAAAAAAAGAATCCCCAACTTGCTGATGTAATGCTGTTCTCTATGTATTTATGCTAAGGGACACAGGGGTAGTAAAATCAGTCAGAAAGACTATGTGTGAGGTAGTCATAACACAAAACTGCTAACAGAACAATGTGTAACCCTGAAACTGCAATATGTATCAATATGAGTTATTAATGCTACGCAAAATACCTTCCATCAAACTTAAATACACTACAGCACTGTATGAGAGGCCTGGAAGACAGACTCTCACGTCTTCTAAAGGCTGCGCTCTAGATAAGCTCTACCAGCATACATGCATGTGGTGTATCTCGTCTATATTTCCCTCCCCTGAGACAGGGTCTCTCTGTGTAACAGCTCTGGCTGTCCCGAACTCACTCTACAGACCAAGCTGGCCTTGAACTCACAGAGATCTGACTGCCTCTGTCTCCCAAACGCTGATATTAAAGGTGTGTGCCACCACTGCTTGTTTCTGTCTGTATTTTTAATCATCAGTTCACAGTGTAGTATTTTTTTAACAGCCTTCAATAATACAAATGTTAAGTGATCTTCCCTACAGTAACATTATGTTTTGCCTATTTATGACAGGTAGCATAAATCTATTCCTAATTTACCCTTTAGTGAATAGAACCCAACTTGCATTTTTGGCTTTGGACATGAGGTTCATGATTATGGTACATTCCAAATTGTCTTCTATGTAAGTCAAGAAAAGAAAAACCTAAGACTGGCAAACATAAATTAGTATATTCCAATGTACATGTTTTCAGATATGCAAAGGACAGGTCATAAACAAAAGCTGTAAGAGGCCAAACATTTAAATTATTTAAATTAATTTTATTAAATTGTGTTATCATTAACATTTATTTACAGCAGCACTTTGCAGCTTCATCTGTGAAGGGTTTGACAGGATGCGTCACTGAAAACAGTCCCTTCTGTCATGTCATTTAGATACAGTCTTGACATATCAAACCTACCTGAATACCCAATAACACTTCCCAGCCAAGACAGGGCTTTCAAACCAAAGTTCTGATGAGCAGCGACGGATGAGTGCATGACTTGAACTTTGAGCGGCTTGGTCTGTCTGCTGGTGTTCCTCTTAAGGAGACAGGGAGGAGAAAAGACTAACTGAAAACAGCTGTTTAACTAGCATTCTTAATACAGCACAATACCCACACGACTTATGTGTCTATAATAAAACACTATTTTTCTTTTAACACGCTGACTCAGCTTATTCTCTAGACAGAATCTAAAGACTCAGTGACAACGGTAAGAGGCTCCACCTTGTAAGTCACCAGAGCCTTTGGTCATATATAGGAAAATCTGTAGTGCCAATTACAAATTCATAAATCCTCAAGAAAGCTTGCTTTCTGCCTTCTCTCTCTCTCTCTCTCTCTCTCTCTCTTTCTCTCTCCTTCTTCCTTTTCTTTCTTTTTTTTTTTTTATTTTGTTTGTCAAGATAGGGTTTCTATGTGTAGCTTTGGTGCCTGTCCTGGAACTAGCTCTTGTAGACCAGGTTGGCCTCAAACTCACATATATCCACCTGCCTCTGCCTCCTGAGAGCTGGGATTAAAGGTGTGCACCACCACTGCCCGGCCAAAGTTTTATTTTTTTAATTTTATATGTGTAGGTGCTTTGCCCACAAGTATGTCTGCATACCTCGTGCACGCAGTGCCTTTAGAGGCTGATAGAGAGCATCGGATCCCCCTTAACTAGCATAAGAGACAGTTGTGAGCTTCCATGTGTGTCCTGGGATTTGAAGCTGAGTCCTCTACCACAGTAGCCAGTGCTCTTAAGCCCTGAGCCATTATGTCTCCAGTCTGAAGAACGCCTCATTTTGCAAGCTGAAACCTTGCACCCAGTGAACACATGCCTGTCCCATCCTGAGCAGCACTCTGCTCTCCCATCCCTCACACAAGTGGAATCACACAAGGATTCAGCCGTTTCTTGTTCATTTTACTTAACATCAATCAAGAGTTATACAGTGTCACACCTGCGAAATGGCCTTCACTTTTAAATGTGGAGAAACATTCCACTCTACATGTATGCTACATTTTCTCTGTTCACCTGTCAACAGGCACTGGGTTCAATAAACTCTTTTTCATGCATACCCAGAAACAAAACTACTGGCTCATATAGTCATTCTATTTTTAGTTTCTAGGGGAATGGCCATGCCGCTTCCCACAGTAGCTCCTGTCCTTTTACATTTCCATCAGCACAACACAAGGGTTTCAATTATCCTATACCCCCGCTGACTCTACTGTTCTGGATGAAAGTCTGGATCCAGCAGGACTGAGGTATCCCAGTTAGGGTGGAGTCCGTGTCTCCATGTTCTTATTGGTTATTTCCCTTTGTTAGAGAAATGTCTACACTTTTGAAACACATAACTTTACTTCCTTTTATTTCTTGTCTGAGTCCTCTCCGTACTCTATGTCCATAACCTACTTTTAACACATATGGCTTTGCGTATTTTCTCTGTATGCACACATCATACACATCTGTGTCAGACGGTTTTTCCAAATCTGCTGTCTGTCTTTTTAACTTTAAGTATGCAATTTTTTTTAAAGATTTATTTATTTATTACGTACACAACATTCCTTCCATGTATGCTTGCATGCCAGAAGAGGGCACCAGATCTCATTATAGATGGCTGTGAGCCACCATGTGGTTGCTGGGAATTGAACTCAGGACCTCTGGAAGAGCAATCAGTGCTCTTAACCTCTGAGCCATCTCTCCAGTCCCAAGTATGCAATATTTTGTTAAAAATTTGATGTGGCCAAAAATGAGTGCAATTTCTCCCCTATTAGCAATCTTAAATAGCTTTGAGAAAACCAGAATAATACAATGTTAAGAATCATGATCTTTAAACACAACTTAGGTGACTGTGGGTTTATAAAGGCAAACAAATGTCTTGATAAACGCTAAATAATATAGTTAGTCTTAAGCTGATGAAAAGTAACAGATATGTTTTCAAATCACTTACCACAATGACTGATTTCGCCTGATCACAGTACTGGAAATCTCCGTATCGAACAGACCTACGCCCCTATAAAGACATTTAAAACTAACTGTAAAAGCATTATATTCAGCATGAGTAGCTTGTAAATCAGTAAATATGCTTAAATATACAACTTGAGTCAGTCTTTAATATTTATATCAATTTTAGTCACCAATGGAAAACTAAAATTTTGCCAGGAGGTGGTGATGCATACCTTCAATCCCAGCATTTGGGAGGCAGAGGCAGAAGCAGGCAGATTTCTCTAAGTTCAAGGCCAGCCTGATCAAAAAGCGAGTTTCAGGACAGCCAGAGATGCACAGAGAAACCTTGTCTGGGGGCGGGGGGAGGGGAGACAAGACTAAAATTTTTCTTAGCTTGACTATTTAAACTACCAGTGTATGCACGCACACACACGCACACACACGCACACACACACACACGCACACACACGCGCGCACACACGCACGCACACACATACACACACGCACACACGCGCACGCACATACACACACGCGCACACACGCACACGCGCACACGCGCGCGCGCACACACACACACACACACCAACAACAGAGTGCTTATTCTAGCAGGCTTCTCTGTCTTCCACGGCCCAGTGTCTCTAATGACGAGGCAGAACTAGGGCAACTCCACATTTCCTTTGACTGCTCTACCTGGTAATGGCTTAGTTTTAACAATATATTTGGGCCAATAGTCAAACAAAAATTTGAAAAACAGCCTAGACACATATACTTTTACTAATTTTTCTAGCTAGCTTATCTGTAATAAAAAGTTCTATTTCTTTAATCCCAGACCTTGGGAAGTAGAGGCATAAAGATCTTTCTAAGTTCAAGGCCAGTCTAGACAAGTTTCAGCAAGTTCCAGCCAGCTTGGACTAGAAAGTAAGACCCCCATCTCAAAAAAAAAAAAAAAAAAAGTTAAATTTCAGGAAGCAGAGGCAGGTGGATCTCTGTGAGTTCAAGGCCAGCGTCATCTACAGAGCTAGTTCCAGGACAGGCTCCAAAGCTACAAAGAGAAACTCTGTCTCAAAAGAACAAATGAAAGAAACCAGAGAAATGTTAACTTTCTCATGACTTACATCTCGATCGACTGTAGTTGCAAAGCCAATGGCTTCCTTCTGTGTACAGTTAACAGCTTTCTGAAGAGTATAAATGACTTGCTCATAGGTGTGAACCTCGTCATTAAACAGCATGCAATAGTAGGTGTCACTCTTCTCTCTGGGGAGAGAACATTGACATTAATGCAGCGTAAAGAGTAGGCGTGGCCATAAAGGCAGGCATCTGTGGGCATAAGCAGTAGCAGAAGAACTGAAGAAGGGAAACCAGCTCAAGTGCTGGCCAAAGGGCTCTGGAGGATGTAGGCGTGTAGCCAGATGGTAACTGATAAATGGCAAATATTAAAAGAGAAGCCCATCAGAGTTTCCCGTGTTGGTGGCCCTGGTCAGTTAAATGAAAATAAAGTCAAAACAACAACAACAACAACAACAAAGCCAAGACAAACAAAACAAAAGCCAGGCGGTGATGGTGCACACACCTTTAATCCCAGTATTCAGGAGGCAGAGGCAGGCAGATCTCTTGAGTCCTGGTCTACAAGAGTGAGTTCCAGGACAGCCAGGGCTACACAAAGAAACCCTGCCTTGAAAAGCCAAAAACCAACCAAACAAACAAATGAGAGGGAGAGAGGAAAGAAGGAAGAAAATCCACCCAATGCATAGGGCACAACCCCAATTATCGGCAACACATTGAAAAAGCAAAGAAGTCACCCTTTGGTGATTGATGTCTAATTAGTCTGGTGACCTCCTGATGTCCAATCTCCAGCCCAGTTACCCTCAGCTATGAACAAAGGTCCAATAACCAGGGAGGGACTTTTCAGAAAAGAGGAGGCTGTGTGAAGTGAGGGGCTAGCAGCCAGTCCTTTTAACACAGTTGGGGCTGAGTCCAGCTGTCTGCTCACTAGTTTATGACCTCAACAGTATAAATAAAAACGGCAGATGGACAGTAAGACAGCTCAGTGATGAATACATTTTATACTTAGAAGCAAATAGCTAAAATTGCATTGAGCATTTCATAAAACCCCTAAACCCACTTACATAGAAGAGCTCATCCCCTGACATCTTTCCAGCTTTATTAGATCATCTAAAGGAGAAGGCTAGTGGGCGTGGTGGTGTACACCGTTAGTCCCGGCACTTTGGAGGAGAGGCAGGCAGTTCTCTGTGAGTTTGAGGGCAGCATGGCTATACAGTGAGTTCAGGTCAGTCAGAGAAAGACAGCAAAGGACAGAGATGTCAGGGATCGTGTGGGTTTAGGGATAGAACTCAAGTTGTCAGGCTTGGCGGCAAGGCCCTCACTTGCTGAGCCGTCTTGCTAGCTCTGTGTGACCTAACACTGCTACAAACCAATCATCCTAGAAAAACCTTCACTGATCAGCATACAAGCTGCAAAACTGGATTATCAAAGTCATGCTTCTGCTAAAATCCAATAATTTTTCTTAAAAACTGCTGGGACAGCATGGTGCCTAAGCAGTTTAGGTTACTTGTTGCTCTCTAGCAACCTGAGTTCGGTCTCCAGGATCCACTTGGTAGCAGGTTCTCCTCTGACCTTCATGGCACTCACTTCTTCCTTCCCTTACACAAATAAATGGATGAATAGATGCAGTAATAATTTTAAAAGAAAGACAATGTCCTCTCCTAGCTGTGTGAATGACGTTAAAATTTAGCAGGTTCCATACATACAAGGAATGGCCATACTTACGCCATCTCTAAGTCTGCAGGCAATTCGCTTTCTTTTTCCCAGGTCAGTATATCTACTGCGTATTGAAACATAATAGCAAAAATGTTGTAAGTTCTTGCGATCACATCTTCTGACAGATGCACAAGAGGGTCCTGAGGGAGAACAGAAAACACAGCTCCCTTAGTGTTTTGTTTGTTTTGTTTTTTGCCTTCCAACTCCAACTCTCAAACACAAGAAGGGTGACAAGTTTTGTTACATAACAAATTTAATCCTGTACATGTTACAAAACACAAAATTATAATTCCTAAAACGTTTTCTTCACATGATCTCAATTTTAAATTAGCTGAGTCAAATCATTCAGACACTCAAACGTCTAATGCATATAACTATACACTGTGGAACAGCACACTGGGAACCCTGAACTCTAACCTCAAACCATCTTTCCAGTTGTGTATGGGAAGCTCCAACTCGCAGAACTGAGTGAAGGTGTTTGATGTCAAGCCTAACCATGTGAGTTTGATCCCTAGAGCCTACACAGTAGATAGAGAAAACCGACCCCTTCAAGGTGCTCTGTCTGTGGTATGCATGTGTGTGCATGCACACGCGTGTGTATGTGTGTGTGTGCACATGTGTACAAGCACTCGTACTCTAACCAAATGCAAAAAAACCCCCATAAAACAAGAAAAAACCATCAGTCATCCAATTTACATAGGAGAAAACATGTCATTCCCCATTTAAGACCTAGGAGAAGTTTCCTAAATTAACAAAGAAGATGTCACACAGTCTATCGTGGCTCTCAACAAAGAGAAGTACCTGAACCCACTACTTTTCTGTTCATTCCTTCTGCCAAGGGGCCATGTGGATTTCTAAAAAGATTTATTTATTTATTTATTTGTTTATTTATTTATTTAGCGTTCTGCCAGCATGCCAGAAGACGGTATCAGATCTCATCATAGATAGTTGTGAACCACCATGTGGTTGCTAGGAATTGAACTTAGAACCTCTGGAAGAGCCAGTGCTCTTAACCTCTGAGCCATCTCTCCAGCCCCCATGTGGAATTCTGATGGGGCTTTCATAATTGTCACAGTGATGGGATACGCTTCTGCTGTTTCACACAACATATACAACGGTCTATACGCCAACTCAACAAATGTCCATAATCAGACAGTACTTGCAACAGTTGATCTTTTAAAATTAGTTTTATTTTACTGGTATGATGTTTTGCCTACAAGTGTTTCTTGCAGCACATGCTTGCCTGTGCTTTTCAGAGGCCAGAAGAGACTGTCAGATTCCCTGGAACGGGAGTTATAAATTGTTGAGTCATCATGTGAGTGCTGGGAATTGAACCTGGGTCCTCTAGAAGAGCAGCAAATGCTCTTAGCCGTGAGCTTTCTGTAGCCCTGCAAAGGCGAATCTTGACTGGCAAGATGAGGGAATCTGGCATTGTCTAGGAGACATAAGTCTGGGTCTACATATGAAGTTATTACAGAGCTTTAACTGAGAACGATGATCCACCCTCAAAGTCAGCAGCACCTTCCGACAGGAGCCAGCTGGAAGGAGGTCCCAGGCAAAGGCCTGTCTGCCCTCACTCCTGAGCAAGGACAGCTATAACCGCTGCCATCAAACTCCAGCCTCTGAAAAATTTGGCTTTCCAAAGTGAACTGAGCATTAATGACTCTCCAGGAACTGCCAGGGCTTCAGAGCCAACTGGGAATGCTGAGTCCTCCAGCTCTGTGGACTGTTCTCAGTCTCTCCAGCATGCAACGCAGATGGCCACTGCTGCACGAGCTGGTTCCTACGGTACAAGCCTAGATTCTAACAAATCTCCCTTTGGAATGTCTCTATCTTTGTTTCTGTAAAGAACCCTACCTAATGCAGTATTTATTACTTTTTTCTCTGTGTGCACATGTGTGTGTAGTGTGTTTTTGTATGTGTGTAGGATGTCAGGTGGGGTCTCTTGCGAAGCTGAAGCCTAACAACCCCGCTAGTCTGGCCAGCTAGCTTGCCACAGCAAGAGGGCCTGAGCTGTCCCCAGCACCCCCGTAAATAGCTGGGCCTGATACAGCATGCATTAGACAGGGCTTTCTGCAGGAACAGAATCCCTCACTGGGGAGGGAGACAGGAGGATTCCCAGGAGCTCAATGGTCAGCTGTTCTTGAGACCCGGTCTCAAAAAGTAAGGTGGGAAGCAACAGAGGAAGACAACCAACATTAATGTCTGACTGCACAACAACTTACCTCCTCTTCCACGACCTCAGAGCTGTGAAGCGCATGCTTCTGACAGTAAGGACCCTCTTTCCACGCTTCAGTGTCACCACAGTCACAGAAGCCTCCACCTCCCGATGTCGTCATCTTGAAAAAAAAAAAAAGACAGTATCTGGTAAATATTCACTGGATGTCAGGTAATAATAACAGTATCAAGTGCTAAGGACTGAAAACTGCTTAAGTGTTCCTTGCTTTGAAGGGGAAAAAAAATAACAAATAAAAGGGGCTGTCAATGTTTTCTTGCAAGTAAGCCTGTAGGTTTTTGACCGATTTCTAAAGAAAATGAGCTACTTTGCTATAGTGGGGAGAGTTTAGGTATTTCAGAGAGGCTGTGCCCGCACACTGCTTTCTTAATTAGGAAAACAAAGGACTGGGGAGGTCCCCTGGGGTTTGGCTAGAGTGCTGCCGTCTATACTAACGACGCTGTGACACAGCAGGCTCAAGGAACAATTTTTCTTCCTTAACAACTCCTAAAATTCTGTTCCTTTCAAGGGTTGGTAAAAAGTGCTCATTGAAACTCTGTTATCACCTAGAGGCTTCAGGAATTAGTCACACTTATGCTACAGCTACTAGCTACTAAGTCTGGCAAGACAAAACCTATAGGCTAATAATTGGTATACCAGTAGTAGTTTAAAAAAAAAAAACTACCACAAAAAGGAGTTAGGAATGAGTTAATTCAGATGCAACAAATTTTAGAATAAATCCAACTCTACTCTACCCAAAGTAAGCATTTGTATGCTCTGTATCACAGCATAATTAGTGTCATTCTGCATATTCTATTTATTCCCAGGAGATGCAGATATGGGCCAAGAAATATGGTAGGCCGCCACTTGGGAAACAGCTTGGTGTACACATGTGCTCTTGTTACCAAACACCAGACAGAGCAGCTGAAGGGTACCTGGAAGTGCCTCGCCAGCTTATTGTGTGTGTGTATAGACACACACTCACTGATATTCTATATATCCTTTCTGTTCTTTATTATCAGGACCTGGGCAGAGGGAATACCAACAACCATGGAAGAGTCCTGGCCCAGCTGGGCTCTGGGATTAGGAACAGGACTGAAGCTCTTCGCAAGTCTATCCAGGGAGCATGCAAGGTTCCTCAAACAACAGTCCCTTCTCCACCTCCCACAGCAGAGGCAGGTCTGGGGAGAGCCTCAAATAAAATTATCAAGAGTCTTAGGGGCTGGAGGTGGGCCCTGAATGACAGAGTAGTATAGGCCTCTTTAATAATCACTTAAAATACCAGATCAATCTAGCTGACAGCACAGAAGATCCAGTTTTTGCATTACCTTTCTTAAACCTTTGAGTTCCAAGAAGTGTAGGCTTATAACTCCTTTCTATACTGAACACCTCTACCCCCTCCCTTTCTCCCTTCCCCGGGACGAAACCCAGGGCTTTACTCATGCTTGGCAAAGCCCTTTCTATACTGAACAACTCCCTTTCCCTTCTGGAAATAGAACCCAGGGCTTTGTCTATGCTTGGAAAATACAATCTAACAGCTACATTTCCTAAAAACAAAAACAAAATCCCACAATTTGGAAACCATTCTCCCCCAAACCCTTACCTCTAAATCTTTTGGTTTTAAAATGAGAATTGGTTTGGAGGCTCTAGCAAGGGGCTCACTACACACATCCCTTTACTGCAGACTGGCCCTGCCTTTGGGCCTGAGCATGCAGCTTTAGGAGGGAGTCAAAGCAGAGCAGCAAGGGAGGAAGGGAATGTTCACGTAGCCAGCCAGGGCAGTAAATCAACTACGGTGAGCAATGGGGTGACAGACATTGTAGCCAGCTTGCCCTCACACCCATTAGATTTTTAAAATGAGTCAAAAGGTACCTAGTATAAAATTCAATACTGTGTGTGGTTGCCATTTGAGCATTACCCTGTATCGATGGTCTCTGTGGATACTTCCCAAAAAGCACTCCATGCATAAAACACAGGTAGGGTCAACTGCACAATCCCTGTCAAGTTAAAGAAAAAGAGAATGAATAAATATAGGTATCAAAAATTAATCCTCTCCCACAATATCAGAACCGTTCTGGAAGTGCCAAAATAGGAGATGCTAGTCCCCAAATCTGCAGCTCTCTGCTCAACGAAATCACCCATGTTTTCATGCTGGAGCATATGAGGGAGCCTTTCAACACAGCCTTGACCAGAATTGTCTGTCCACTGCTCCACAGGTTTGGGAAGACTTGATCTAGTAAGCTAATGCACCCTGCAGCCACAGCTTACAGCCTTCTATTGAAGTGGCATCTAAAATGAAGGTTGGGTTTGAGTGCTGAACTCTTGTTGTTAAATAGTAGCACTTTTCTATTTGTTTCGAGACAGTCTTCACTATGTAGATCAGGTTGGCCTTGAACACACACAGATCTGCCTGCCTCTGCCTCCAGAGTGCCGGGAATAAACATATGCACCACCATGCCAGAGTAGATGTCTTGCATATTAAGGCAACAACTGCCCTATGACTAACTGGGTTCAAGAGTGAATGTCTGAAGCCCAGAATGGGAGAATTATCGTATTCTTAATCTGAAGAACAGTCTCAAAAGGTTGAAAATAAATACCATTAAACAAGAACTGGAAATATACAACTAATAGCAATATTGAAGGAACTTAAAGAGCAGTAAAATGTCACTTTCAACTGTCCCCTGTATTTTGAACAGTAGCACAGGTCTCTGACAGTATTTGTTATGCTTAAGGCACTAAATAGATAAATATTCCACATCTGCAACTGGGAAACAGCAGCTCATAGAGCAGTTGAACTTGGGATAATGGAGATGTGGGTGCAGGCCAAGTCCATGGTTCCGAGTTACCAACATCTCCTCCTATAGCCCAAGCACGCTGTTTATGTACTAAACTTCCATGCACTTTGTGGTAACAGTGAGTAGTGCCACAGTACAACTTGATTTTCTACTAAGAGTCAAATTACATGGAGGCTAGCTGCTGATGCAACCTCAGAGCTATGTTGCAGCAGGCTTCCCTTGACTGCTGCAACACAGCACCGCCCCAAAGAGGCTGGGACCAACATGGTCAGCTGAGACGACTGCCAGCCTTGCTTCAGTAGAAGGACATCTCTGTATCTTCAGCCTCACAGCACCAGCTGTTCCCATCACGTACCAGACACACCTGAAAACCCCATGTAAGGACAGAAAGAGAGTGGACCCTAAGGGGGAATCCTGGCCCATTCTTAGACTAGTTCACCTTAACTGATGAATAATCCTTTCCTCCCTTTAGTCTGCCCACAAGACAAGCTGTCTAAAATCCCAGCAACACAATTCTCTCTAGAAGCCTGCATGCCCTATTTGTGCTCTGTAATAAATGAATCAAGATTTCTTTGGCCTCAGAATTTTTTCTCTAAGGGGTGACAGAAAACCCAGGACACTAGGTAGAGGTCTTGTTTTGTTTCTCGACCTCAGGAACTTCTCCTAGCCTTTACCAGGGACGAGTCCCAACAGCAGCTGCCACATGTCTGGGTTTCAGTGCCCACAAGAAAAGTCCATTAAAAAACAAAAGAATACTCATAAATAAACTTTTAATACCATCAACTCATGTAATATTATTTATTTACTCATGTGTGTGAGTGCGCACGCCTATGTACCACAATGCACATATGGAGGCCAGGGAGGAACCTGCAGTTGCCAGTTCTCTCTCACCTTCCACCATGTGGGTCCTGGGATTTAACTCAGGTATGAGGCTTGCTGAAAAACACCCTTAACTGCTGAGCCATCTTGCCAACATATCATATGTTTTCAAATATTTATTTTCAGCATTTTAAATTTTATGTATTTTTGTGTATGTGCACCTGAGTGCAGGTGCCTGCATAGGGCAGAGGTGAGTTAGACCTGCTACAACTGGGGATACCAGTAGCTTCAAGCTGACCAACATGGTTGCTGGGAACAGATCTTGGGACCTCTGCTGAGCCAATCTCCAGCCACCATCATATATTTTTAACAACAAAGTACAGGTCTAAGCATTTAAATTTAGCTGCAAGGAAAACAAACAGCCCATTTTCCCACATTTTATTATATGAGTAAAAAACTCCTAACATACTGGCATGTAAGAATTTAAAAAAAAAAGGGCTTTCCAGGCAGAGGCTTGGTGCGACATGACACAGATATTCTGGCTTTGTCTGTGTTCTGGCTTGTGCTTCCTAGTGGCTGAAACAACCCTGAGGTGCTCCAGGCCTTAGAAAGCAAACTCCTTCTGACCTTCTGCTGCCTTCCCCTTGCCTTTGCCCTTCTCTAAGTCATGTCAGCAGAACCGAAATACTCGCGAGCCACGCCAGTCTTTCTGTCTTGAAGACAGCCATAGAGAAACTCTCCCAGAGTAGTTCCTAAGTGGATCCTCCATATCACTGAAAGGAATGGTCAAGGCCAAGAAGAACCCATACAGACAGGTTTTGTGAATTTTCCCAGTCTATTATGAGCACTAGGCTTACCCTTTTTGTCCAGTCACATTGCCACATGACTGAGCTTCACCCATGTTCCATAAAAACCAGAAAGGACACAGCATGGAGAGCTTCCAGAATGCTCAACACCTGGGGGGAGCCACGCACAGAGGGCACAGAAGGTTCTCTCAGATCTTGCCCTGTGTATTCCTTCATCTGTATCCTTTACAATATGCTTTATAGTAGCCCAAGAAATACAATTCCTTGTGGCAAATTAATCAAATCCAAAGAGAGAACCACAGGAATCCCAATTGCAAATCAACCCATCCTGAAAAATGGGGTTTTCAGAATTGGGTGGGAGGGGCCAGAAAGAACCCTGAGGGGTTGGGCAAGAACTGGAGAAATCACCACAGACCCCAGATATATCTATTTCAGTACTTGGACAACGATTGAATACAGACCACAAGAGGGTCTAGAAGTGCTAACACCTCAAAGCAATGAGCACAGTTGCCACCCAGCCACTATCCTATTGCTAAACACTATTTCTGACTAAGAAAACCATTTCTAGGGAAAATGATTGATCTCAAGGCAGACAGGGAGAAATCTACGATGTCACCAAGTCATCTTTTGTTTTTTGTTTTTCAGACAGGGTTTCTCTGTGTAGTCTTGGCTGTCCTGGAACTCTCTCTCTCTCTCTTTTTTTAAAGTTCTTTTTTCCCTAAGATTGATTGATTGATTGATTATATACAACATTCTACCTTGTATGCCCGCACGCCAGAAGAGGGTGCCAGATCTCATTACAGATGGTTGTGAGCCACTATGTGATTGCTGGGAATTAAACTCAGGACCTTTGGAAGAGCAGCCAGTGCTCTTAAACACTGAGCCATCTCTCCAACCCTGGAACTCTCTTTCTAGACCAGGATTGCCTTGAATTTACAGAGATCCGCCTACCTTTTTCTCCTGAGTACTGGGATTAAAGGTGTGCCTACCAATGTCAGCAATCTTGTGCCAGAAACTAAGTAAGCACTTTGAGAACACTAGCAGCATAAAAAGAGCAAACAGTGCCAAAAGCTCCTATTGTGTGAAGTTAGGACACAGTGGCTAAGTGAAAAAAAAATGGTGCTGGATCAATGGACCCTTCAATCCCCAGGACCCTTGCAAAGGTAGAGGGAGAAAACAGCCTCCACAAAACTGGCACTTTATCCTTGACATATGTGCCCCTACCATTACACACACACGCCTTAGTCAGATCCCAGCTGTTATGGTCATGGATCAATACATCTCAAGTTCAAGTACTGTTATGGTCATGGATCAATACATCTCAAGATCAAGTCCTAGCACTGCAAAAATATGAAAACAAAACAAAAGAAAGAAAGTCAAAGCTTCAGAGGAAAGGACAGCTAACACCATGAAAGTGCTTTCCCACAGAACTTTTCATTACTTGGGGCGGGAGTGACTTCATAGCAGAAACAGCTTGCGGACAGCACTATCAAGGATCAATGGGACCACAGGCCACACACCAGGGTTGGATTCATCATCTCTGTGGCAGTCTGGCCAAAGGTACAAGGTCTATTTACCAGACAAATCCAACTTGAAGGGCATTTTCAAAAATAACTAGTTTATAATCTTCAAAAGTATCAAGATTATGAAAAGAAATCAAGTAGACTGGGGTTAATTCAGACTTTAGATTTAAAGACACACAAATGTGCGGCTGGCATTGTATCTTCTGGGTAGAGGACACTGCTGGAGCCACTGGAGTACAGCCTCCTTATCTGTGAATCACAAGGTTGAACTCCATCTACTCCCCAAGCAGCAGCAGCACGCTCAGAGAGGTCTTTATAATGCCAAGAACTCGCTCTACAGTGCTTCATTCTACAGGATGATCAGAAGTGATACTCTGACCATACTAATAAGGAAAAACTAACATGGAAAACCAGATACCTTAATTAGCTTAATTTAAATTTTACAGCAAAATGTTTTTTAAAAGTTGAACAACATCTCTATCAACAGTATATCTGCACGACAGAATACTCTCTAGCTGTGTAAACTGAATGGAAAGACGCTAAACTTTTAGAAAATTTAGTTCTGTGTACATATTTGTTTCAAGACAGGACTTCTCTATGTAGCCTGGAACTCGCTCTGTAGACCAGGCTGGCCTCGAACTCAGATCTGCCTGCCTCTGCCTCCTGAGTGCTGGAAGTGTGCATCACCATACCTGACTTACATATTTCTTTTCATTACATTAATTTATTTTGTGTGCATGGTCACATGTATATGGGTTTCTGAGTGGTCTCTGGGATCACACTCTGTGGTCAAGAAGCTTAGCAGCAGATGCCATTACCCACTGAGCCATCTTGCCAGCCTATATGTTTGCACATACAGTTCAGATAGTCTGTACCTATCTGTATACATATGCATGCATGATGCCTATTACACACAGAGAATTTCTGGAAGGGCAGAGTGTTAAGCAGTGATAGTCAGCACAGAAGGTGAGAACGGGTCAGGGCACGTTCTTCTGTCTTCTCTCGCAGACTCAATTTCACCGATCTTTTAAGGTCATCTTGTATTAGTAAGCCCATACAGCAAACATATCCTAATTTCCACCATCCCCAATTAAAAAGAAACTCCTTGGAGAAATGACTGATTCTCCATATAGGTCACAGCAAGTACAGAAAGCTGTGGGCATCTCATCAAGCCAGAAAGGGAAGCAGCACCCCAAAGCTAATGAAGGCAGAGGAGAGAAACAAAGGAGCCAGTGTGATGGGTTCCACAGCCAACTCCGGAACAATGCGAGCATCAAAAAGAATCATTGTAAGCAAGATGCATCAGGAAGGGCGAGGAAGTAACAGGCCAGGACAGAGACAGAAGTTACTTAGGGCCTTCTCCCGTGCTGCTGACAGGCTGGTTCTTGATCTACCTGGAAAACCATTTCATGACTATTTGTTCCTAAGTCGGTTAATTAAACTGTATGTATTGGTGGTGCGTACTTTTAAATGTATAGGTTTCATAATTTGGAAATAAAAATCTGAAGGTTTCAGAGAAGAACTGTCATATTTTACCTGCAAGAGTATGTGGGCTCGCCTACTTTAAACACTCGGCCACAGAGATGAGAAGGCTTGTTCGCCTGTTCAAGCTTCGGAAAGCCCAGGGCAGGGTCCTCACCACAGATGTACCACTCCATTGGTCCCAACAAGATGTGCTGTGCGAGTGTGTCTTCCTTTTGGGGGTAAGGGTTGGGACCCCGGCAGTAGATTTTGGGCACACAGTGGGCTAAATGCTGGTATACTTCTCTGGTGAGGTCAGTTGCTTGCAGCCATTTCTTTAAAAAAAAAAAAAAGTTTTAAATAAGGTCAACTGAGTACTAATTCGAGCAATTATACCCAACTTCCTTTTTGGTAAAAATATAACAATAATCACATTTTGTTTATATTGTTATACATTAAAATTTTAACCTGGGCCATCACACACACACACACACACACACACACACACAGACACACACACCTTATTCAAACCACAGCTGTTGTGTTCATTTGACTTCTAATGCTTTGCTCGAAAAATGTTATTCCAATTGTGAGAGGGATTTTCATGTCAGGGACGGACAGATGGATAGATGGTGTGTGTGTGTGTGTGTGTGTGTGTGTGTGTGTGTGTGTGTGCGCGCTCTCATGAATGTCATCCCACAAGAGCCTGAATGGATAGACTGTGTGAGTGCGTGTAGTCTCTCATGAACGTTATTCTACAACAGCCTGGCCTACTGACTATGGCTTCTTTTTCTCTGACCAGCTTCTCTCTCTAAATCCTTTCCCCTTAGCTCTCCCTACTAAATCCAAACAGAAAACCAAAAATCAAAACACTTCCTTTTGTGGACCTCAACTTTGCTTCCATCTACTTACATATCTGGATATCTCACAAGTACCAACTCAAAATGCCCCAAACTAAACTCCTAGCCCTCTCACCGCCATCTGAATCTGTCTGTCACTCTCTCTCTCCGTCAGCATTTACCTAAACTCAAAAAGTTTAAATTCTGCTTCACTCAACATCGCCACTTTGTCTTCACCATCAGACAGATACCCCCAAAACTCTCCTGCACCCACTCATTTCTCTCTACAGAACCCTCATCCCATTCCAGGAGCAGCATAGCCATGGACTTCCTGGGGTCCCCCCCACCAGCTTTATCCCTCTGCAAATTTTTCTAACCTCACTATTGGGGCAATTTTTGACAAATTTGCCCACTTGAACATGTCATACATCTTCCCAATATGTTCAAGATCAAGGCCCTGAAATGGCCTGCTAAGTCCTTCTGGCTTACTGCCCTGCTTTCTGGCTGTTTCTGGTCTCTGAGTGTACTGGCTTTTCCTCCCAGGAGGTGTCTTCTCAGTCCATTTCCCACCTCCCTGCCCTTAGTCAGGTGTGAAGCAGTGAGCACTTGGTTAGACCGGTGAACGACTACAAGTGTGTTTTCACTCATTCTGTTTACACTCCAGAAAGAAAGCGGAGGGGAGGTCCAGACCTCTGGACTTAGGTCAGTTAAGTCTAAAGCTGAACCCACTGAGCCCTAGGTAAGACACCTCGAAGACTCCCTTGCCCTTCCTCTCTCCTTCTCTGGCCTTCTGCCACATATCCTGCCTCCTCTGCCACATATGCCATCGTTCTCTTAAACTTCCTTGTGCCATACTGGCTCTAAGCCAAGAAAAAGATATAAACCTCACAACATGAAATAAAGGGACCATTTCTACTATAACGCAGCTAAGTGAACTGCTAACACAACTCACAAACCCAGGGTTTACTTAGGATGCGATCACAGTTTTGTTAAGAAAGACTTTTACTTTCCGGGGTTGATGCTACACACCTTTAATCCCAGCACTTGGGAGGCAGAGGCAGACGGATCTCAGAGTTCCAGGCTAGCTTGGTCTACAGAGCAAGTTTCAGGGCAGCTGAGTATACACAGAGAAACCCTGCCTTGAAAAACCAAAAAGGGAGCCTGGGGAGGACTCCAAGCCAGGCATAGTGCTGTTTGTGAACCTGTAATTCCAGAAGCAGGAAGATAAAGAATTCAAGGGACCACAATCAAGCAATCCCTAGCACCTGAAGAAGTCAATGTACGGAGCTGGAGAGATGACTCAAAGGTTAAGAGCACTTTTGCTCCTGCAAAGGCCCCAGGTTCAGCTCCCAGCACCCACGTGGTTGTTCACAACCATCTGAGATTCTAATTCCAGGGTATGTGGGGCCTTCTTCTCAACTGCAAGGGCACCAGGCATACACATGACCACACATGTGTACATCCAGAGAAAATGCTCATATACAGTCAGTCAATTAAGGCCTTCATTTAGCTATTATCTGCATAATCCTCAGCCCACACATTTTAAATATTTGTGACTAAACTAAACAACTTTTTAGTCAATCTCATGTTCCATAGAACTCTTGCTAAAAATCTAAGTATCTTAGTTCATAAGGCTTGGTACTGAAAGAAAGGTCCTAACTGCAAACCTAAGTTTTTTTACCACTTGAGTAAAAGTGAATTATCTTCATGTTTGCTTCATGTAAGCAGGAAGGGAGCAAATTATTGTTAAAATGACAGTATTTCTTAGGAGACAATCCCAACATTTTAAGGATTCTTCCCTTTTAAAGAGTAGCTATAAATCAAAATTTTATACATGCAGGAACACAATGTGTAAGCATGAACTCACACACACGTGCGTGCACACACAACTCACACTTTAAGCTCTATAGTTATGAAAAGGGCAAGCAGTGGAATCTTACTCATTGAGTACTTTTTGTTTGTTTGGTTTGGTTTTTCTATGTAGCTCTGGATATCCTGGAACTCTCTATATAGACCAGGCTGGCCTTAAACCCTTAAGAGATCCTCTTGCTTCTGCTTCCTGAGTACTGGTATTAAAGGCGTGCACCAGTACACCTCATTCATTGAGTTTTTAAAAGACACCTTTACTGGCTACATCCATGGGTAAATGTCCATTCATTGTCAGTTGAACAAAGATAAGAATAAAAGTTATCGAATTAGTCTATGCATTTTTTGTGAATGAAAAAGTGTAAGAAATCTGAATACAATTTTAACTGACAACACTAAGGTTTTGCTTAAAAGCATTTTTCAGTAGGACAAGTAAGAACAAATTATAGCTGGGCAGTGGTAATGCACACCTTTAATCCATTCAAGAAGCAGAGGCAGGCGGATCTCTGTGAGTTCTAGGCCAGCCAGGACTGTTACAGAGAAACTATATCCTGAAAACCCAAATAAATAAAACAAATAAAGGCATATATGCATGCATACATACATACATACATACATACTCACTTAAAAAATAAACTCAGGGGCTGAAAAGATAGCGGAGAGGGTAAACACATGTACTGCTCTTACAGAGGACCAGAGTTTGTGCCCAGCACCTGTCTACAACTCTAGCTCTGAGGGACCCAGCACTCTCTTTTGGACATTATGGGTACCTGCACTCATCTGAATATACTCTTACATACACACGTATTTTAAAATAAAGTGAAAATTGGAGGGGGATAACAGGGTCTCACTCTATAACCCTAACTAGCCTAGAACTCCCTATGTAGATCTAGAACTCACAGGAATCCACTTGCCTCCACCACCCCAGTGATGTGATTAAAAGCATGTGGCACCAAATCTGGCCAGAAATGTCTTGAATAAATAGATTTTTCAAAAAAGAGAGGACTGGAGATATAGGTTGGGGTAGAACACTTGCGGAGCATAGGCAAGACCCTGGACCTACACTCCACTACGGTAAGAAAGCAAGCACAAGAGAATGAATGAAAATCCCAGCACTTGGGAGGCAGAGGCTAGCAGATCTCTATGAGTTCAAAGGTCAGCCTGTCTATAAAGCAAGTTTCAGGATAGCCTAGGCTGATAAACTCTGGGGAGACAGAGAAAGAAAGAGAGAGAGACACACACAGTCAAGACTGGGTTTCTCTGTGTAGCTTTGAAACTTGTCCTGGAACTTGCTGTGATAGCCCAGGCTGGCCTCGAACCCACATGAGATCCACCTGCCTCTCCCTCCCAAGTGCCTGGATTAAAGGCATGTGTAGCCACCACCTAGACAAGAACATTAATTTAAAAAAAAAAAAGATTAAGTTTAAAATGGTGAACTAGGTGGGGAAATGGGAGCATGTCTGTAATCCCAGCAATTTGGGATGTGAAAGCAGGAATATCATAAATTCAAGGTCATCTTCAGCTACTTCGGGAATGAAAGTTAGTTGGAGCCACATGGGATTCTGTTTTAAAAGAATAAAGAAAAAACTTAGTTTTCCGTATTTTATGCTCCCATCTCTCCTAAAGCCTCACTTTCGAAGAATTGTAATCAAGAATAAGGTAGTTCTTAGAAGAAATTCTGTAGTATTCATTGTGGCTCCATCAGCAAATGTATCAAATCTGCCCATAAAGTTCCTCTGATAAACAAGAAGCTTCAACTGGAGAAGGTGCAGTAGGGCAGAGTACCTGACTTCAGCCAGTCCCCAGCACTCATCGCAGCTTACAACTATCTGTAATTCTAGAGCCAGGGAACCTGATGACCTTTTTTGGCCTCTTGAGGGCATCTGCACACATGTGCACAGACACATGAACACACACATACATCCACGCAACTAAAAATTAAAAATAAATTTTAAGGAAAGAAAAAAGTTAAGGCTATATTATTACACAAAGCATGTCAGTAGTAAAACAAATATCTAATTTTAAGTACCATTTTATTATGTGTTATTACTTTAAAACCTAGCTAAGAAAGCTGAAATATGTTCCCCATCGCTTAGAAGTATATTACTGGGGCGGCGATGTAGTTCAGTAGTACAGGACTCATATAAGGCCCTGGGTACCGATACTGCTGAAATAAGTAAACAAATAAAAAGTTTATTACTGTTGTGTGAAATATTAAAAGCCACCTAAGATATTTGGACTCTATTACAGGCATCTTAATCTGATTAAACTTAACATGTATCATTATATAAAGCAGGAAAAACTTAGGACTGTCTCTCACAATGACTGCTCACATATTTCTCTCTTTTTTAAAAAATATTTCTTATGGTTTATTTAACTTTATTTTATGTGCATTAGTATGAAGGTGTCAGATCCCCTGGAACTGGATCTTCAGACAGTTGTGAGCTGTCACGTGGGTGCTGGGAATTGAACCTGGGTCCTCTGGAAGAGCAGTGTTCTTACCCGCTGAGCCATCTCTCCAGCCCTCACATATTTCTCAACAGAACGAAATGAGCAGCTTTTCATACCCATTCTCCCCTGCTACATAGAGCTGAGTCTTCCATGTGAAATACTGCTACATTTGACTGTACTTTAATTTGTCCTTATTTCAGAAACATGGACTGGAGCATTTACTACCTTATAAGTAAGTCCCCATCAAGTAAGTAAAGGAACTGTCACCTCATTCCACTAAAGTAAACATGCTATGACAACATTTCCAGCTTTCCTGTCATTGAATGTTAAATTTGAGCCTTGAGACTGAGAACATATATCAAACAGAAACACACAAATCCCTAGAGGTTAGCTTTCTTTGCTACTGCATCTAAGTATTCTATAGCCAATTAAAGCTGCATCCTTCAAGCACATCTGATTTGCTTTCGAACAAGGCTATGCAACAGCAATCCCTGCTAGTAAAATGTAGTACAGAATTGGAGGGAAACTACAATAAGCCAGTAGGTAGGAAGATACAGAAACGGGCAAAAGCTCGTGGCAAGTGCTCAGCATCAATATCACGGAAGAAATGCAAATCCAACTCATGAGCAAGCACTTCACACAAGGGCAATAATCAAGAAGACAGACAGTGCTGGCAACTGTGCAGAAAGCTAGGAGCCTCCTGCACTGCTGACGGAATAAAAACGCTGCAGCACTTTGGATACAGGCTGGCAGTTCCTCAAAAGAGTTATTACCATATGACCCAGCAGTTCCACTCCTAGGGACATGGCCAGGAGGAATCAAAGTGTGCACACACAAATCTCTACACAAATATTCACAGTAGCCCATTCCGGATATCCAAAAAGCATCAAAGGCTAAATATCTACCCATTCATGAATGGATAAAACTATATTCATTCATGTGCTATATCCATCTGTACAAGGGGCTATTGTTTGGTAATGAAAAGGAATGAAGTATCAATGCATTCTACAACACTGATGAACACTTGTGAAAAGAAGAAAAATTGTAAAATATGTTGTATGGTCCTATTTATATGAGACGTTCAGAATAAACAAATCTATGGAGACAGAAAATAGATTAGCAATTGTTTACAGTTTGGAGATCTGGGGGGAGGCACATTCCTTTGGGGGATGATGAAAAGATTATAAAAGTGAAGTCATGGTCACACAACTCTAGCAGTGCTCCCAGACCCTGAACCACACAGTGTGTGCTCTGCCTCCCTAAGACTATTCACAATGCAAAAGCCAGAAATAATCAACGCATCCACAAAACTCTACACAAAATCTCTATAATGAGTGTTGGCAAGATGGCCCATTGGTTAAAAGAGCTTGCTTGACAAGTCTGGTGACTTGTGTTTAATTCCCACATAACGATGGAAGGAAAGAACAGTCTCCACATGATGTTCTAGGACGACCTCAAGAGTGTTTGGCACGCACTCTTCGCATACATACACACAAACACAGAAATTCAAGTTCATGAAAGAAATTTTTGAAATCTCTCATTTGCTGTGTGTGTGCGCGCATGCACGATGCCTGAGGAAGAGCATCAGAATCCTCCTCAATTTCTCACTGCCTTATTTTAAACAAGACTCTCAGAATCTGGAGTGTACTGATTCAACCAGACTGGCTTGCTAGCAAGCCCCAGGCATCCTCTTGTCTTCTGCTCCCCCGTGCTGGGATCACAGGCACACACGCTGTGCCTGACTTTTTATGTGGGTGCTGGTGAGAGAACACAAGCCCTCATGCCTGCATGAAGAGTATTTGACTGAATGAGGCATCTACCGAGCTCCAAATTTCCTTTTCTTTTTGGAGACAAGGATCCCCTATATAGCAAAGGCTGGATTGGCACTTCCAAGTGATCCTGCTGTCTCAGCCTGAGTGCTGGGATGCGCACCACCCAACACAGCTTACTTTTTTTGGGGGGGGGGGGCGACGACAATATGTATACTTCCTAAATTGTAATCTCCCATTAGAACAAACTGGAATAATCATACTTGAATCAATTCTATGAGAGAGAAGACTGACACCAGCTGGCTTCTGCGATCCTCTAACATCACAAGTGTGAAGTCAGTTTAGCTGAAATGAATGCAGTAGACAAGTCTTCCTTCTAATACATTGTGTCAATAGTGTTCACGACTTGGTACTTATAGGCCAGGTGTGGTGTCACATGCCTGACATCCAGCATACAGGAGGCTCAGGCAGGGAGATTCTGAGTTCAAGGCTAGCCTGGGACACACAGCAAGCCCATTTCAAAGTAACGACACAAAAGGCATCAGTATTTATCAAATTAAAATGGGACTGGTCTTAGAATATTATCAATCACAGAGGTCAAAATTCTGAAACAACTACTTTCTGTTTAATCTTTTCTAAAATTTACTTTAAAATTTTATTTTTGAGATGGCTTTTATTTATGGCCCTGACTGGCCTGGAACTCTATTCTGACCAGGCTGGCCTCAAACTGGCATCCACCTGCCTATGCCTCAGAAGCGTTGGAATTAAAGACGTGCGCCACCACACCTGACTAAAATTTACTTTTAATTGAAGAGAAAGCGTGCATTGATTTCAGCTGTGGTTAAGGGCCACGCTGGAGCCTGAGGCTGAAAGGACAGTGTTAAGTATTTAGTGTCCTGATTAAAGAGACCCAGGAAGCCCCCCTAGATGTACTGCAGGTGAGACCGCCAGCTGGGGGAGCAGGCATTGATTCTATGGCATCTGCTCTGTCTGAAGCGCTTCTCTTGGCCTTCACACTACATTTCCTCAAGTTTAATTTCATAAATCTACACAAGAAAGCCAATGAAAAGTCAACTGAACAAAAAGTACCGTGAGCTCAGGCATGAGTTCTTCACAAACTCAAATAAGCACAAGTTAATAAGGGTCTGTTGAGGCTGGAGATGGCTCAGCAGTTAAGAGCACATACTTCTCTTCACCCAGCACCCACACTGGGCATTCAATGCCTGCAGCCAGAGTGCAGACATCTACACTCGTATGCACATGGCTGACACAGACATATACAAGTACACATAACTAGAAGTAAATTTTTTAAAAGGTTTGTTGCATTTCTCTTATTTTCCTCCACTTCACCTGCTTGAAAACTTTACCACTTAAGAGCTGGGAGCAACAGCCTCCGCAGCAGGTTTGTAAATGGCTTCCTCGGGAACCTCAACAAACTCAGGATTCTCTCATCAATTTTAGAATGGGCTAACAGTGTCATGAGCCAAGGATGCAAAAATTCAGAGGGAGAGAAAAAAAACAAACTAAACCAAAACACCCACTACTTTGACAAACAGATTTGACAACATTAGAAAAGGATACCAAGTCAGTGTTAATTATTTTCCTCTTTTCTTATAGCAGGGTTTTCATTTTCTTTTCCAAATATCTTTGATAAATCAAAGGCAGATGGAGGCTGAAAATCCTTGGGTTGTGCAATTTCACACAGAAAGCACATGAAAACAGGCTGTACACCTTAGTCTTATAAAAAAATTACAAAACTTGGAAAGACAATGTATTTTAAAAAACTGATCACCTTTACCCTCTCAATTATTTCCACCTGAACTTCCTTGTTCTCATTAATCCACTTCAAACCCTCAACAGCCTCACATGCCAAATACTGTCCCCCGCATGCAGTGTGCTGATAAGGGTCAATTCCTAGCTTTTTCAACTGGAGGTCTTAGAGACTGGGCTCCAATTGTTTGAGCCATTCACAGTCACTGTGGACAATCTGGTCCGATAGGTGTCCCTTGCCCTCACTGGCAAAGGATGACACTGAGTGTGTTGAAGTCGTTGTCTTTATAATGTTGCTACTTACATCAGCACTGTTCGTATTACATTTCTAGTCCTCACTGAGTTTGAATGGCTTAAGTTTAGGGCCTAAGGGCTGCTCATACACTGTGATCAACTATCACTAATGAGCTTGCATCTGTTAACCAAAGCTGCTTTCTCAAAGTTATATAACGTTTGTTGTTCTCCGTCCAACTTTTCCCAACTTCTAGAAAAATGTTTTTTTTTTAAAACCTCCCAGTCTCAAATGCTCAGCAAATGCGTCAAGACGGTACCTCGCACACCAGCACCAACGTTGCCATCTAACTAAAATAACAAGTGCAAAAGAACTTTAAAAAAATAAAAAGCACTGAGGGGGGCTGTGGGGCTGTGCTGTTTGCCCCCCCCCGCCCCCCGCAGCTCCAGCAACAAAGTTGGCTAGGACAACAAGCCTCAGCGCTGACACTGCTCTGCCTAGCCCAAGAAAAGGAATCAGAAGATAAAGTAGGGCGACCATACGACAACGCTAGGAAGCGGCTCGCTCCCTCGCTCCCGTCTTCCAACAGCCGGCAGAAAGGGCAAAGGCCCAAGTGTTGCAGACTTAATGGAGGATGAGGATAAAGAGGGATAATGAAAGCGCCGTGGTCGAGTGGCCAGGTATAAGGGGGTCTAGGGACCTCTGAGCACGGAAGGCGCGGAGCAGGCTCGATGGCCTTCTGGGTCCTTTCCCTACAGGACAGGGCCAGCGCGGCTGTTACCCGAAGTCAGTAGCGCGCTCCGGGATTTCCAGGACTCTGTTCCTCCCCCGGGGCGCGGCCTGCGACGGCCGGACGTGGCTCTCCCGGGCTCCCGCACTCACCCCTGCGATCTCCTCAGCAGAACATTCCAGCAAACTGCGGTCGATGGCCTGCACCTCGGACTCCAGCTCCGACGCCATCTTCTCTCCTTCTCTCCTCTCCGGGCGCTCTGGCCGCTGTCGCCTCTCCCCGGACCTCAGCTTCGCTTCTGCTCCCGCAGCCGCGACGGTCGCCTCTGTCCCGGGGCGTCAGTCCCGGGGCGTCCTGGCGGCCGCGAGCCGAGCCGCGCAAGGAGCAAAGCGGGACGCGAACCTGCAGCGGGGACGGCGGTCGCTTGCGCGCGCGCCCGGGCTCAGCGCCCAGAAGTCAAGTCGCCGCCTTGCCCGTGACCCGGGAAAGGACACCGAGAACCCCAGGCCTGGCACTCCGGATGGCCACTACCGGGTTCAACGCCAGGAGAGAGGCAAAAACACCCAGGCGGGGAAGCAGAGCATTCTGGGTACTGTAGTCGCTCCCTACGTGACCAGGGAGCCGAGTGAAGCCTCTAAAAAAGGGGCCGCGCGCGAGCATCATGGGAGTTGTAGTACATCCCCTGGCGGAAGCCTGGCAAACGACAATTTAGAATACGTGAAAGGGACTTTGACGCCAGAAGAGCGAAATAACGTGTGAACTGTCGTTTTAGTCTCTCAGTCCCATTTATTCTTGTCATTTTAAAAAAATCTCCCTAGCACCAAGAATCGTTCCTGGCACGATAGACACTCAACTGTCTGTCAAAAGTCTGGTGTCTGACAAACCCTCAATTGTCAAAAGAATGAATGAACCACGCGTTCTATTCCTGAGGTTCTAATGCCTTGTCATCCTTACAGTAGTCAGTCGGGGTATATTTAGTACCGAGGTTTTGAAAAGTTTTAAGAAATATTTTTTAAAACTTCTCAAACAATTTAATTTATGACCTCTGCTTGAGATTTTTTTTTCCAAGTCTTGATGCAAAAGAAAAGTAGTCTAACGAGCCCACTGAAAGACCCACTCTTGGGTTCCGGGAGAAGAGCCCTGGAAGTGCGCGCTTACTTCCGCGTCCAACCCGGCTGCGTCCTGCGGCTGCGCAGAGGGAGAGACGGCAAGCAGAGCTGGTACTGCCCGTTGTTTTTGCTGATTTTCCAAGGTTGAAGGGAAAAAACAAACAAACAAAGCACAACAACAGCAACAAATTCTAAGGTCCAATGGCAGTCCACAAGACATTAGAAGAGGTACTGGTATTTTTCAGCTGCGTTGCTTTAAGATTATACTGACTGCACCCGAAGGTTTTACCGTCCTTTTTCTCTCAAAGCAGAGTGATTAGAGGCGTGTATACTGACTGTAGTTTGTGACATGTATTTGAATACCTTTTAAATTTTCGTCGTGGAGAAGTTAAGGCTCTCACGGATGACCTGACTCTAGTTGCCCTGTAAGAAGAGACTTTTTTTTTATTTTTTTGAGTTGTTAGGGTTAGCTATTGGAACCTGGCAGCACTAACAAGCTAGTCTTGAGTATTTGACCTCAACAGAATGGTTAGAGAGATAGCAAATAGTGAAAAGGCAGAGAAGGAAGATTTTTCGATATAGCTCATTGGAAAGAGTGATCCTATATGCTCCCCCCCCCCCCCCGCCCACTCTGACGTGAGGTTTAGGTGTAAGCAGAGGGTGGTCCTGGTCAATGTGTGGTCTCAATCCATCGTTGATCCATCATTGTCTTGATTCCAGTCTCTTCTGCAAGGCGCTCTGACAAGTTATAGAAACTGTAAGAAATCTCTTTCTGGGAGATAAGCTCTGGTTGATACCAGACTCCTATTCCCTGGGGTCTTTTGTCTTAATAGCCTGGTAGCGAAAGGGAGGAGCACAAATGCTTCATCATCATGACCTCATATGTGCCAGGCCTGAAGAAAATAATGGATGTCTTTGACGCTTGGGAATGAAAAGGCATTAGCCACCTTCTGGAGCTGGGCCCTGAAAGAGCATCTAAGGTGGTTTGAAAGAGACTGGCTCCTGTAGGGGCTCATATATTTGAATGCTTGGTTCCGGTTGGTGGAACTGTTCGGAGGAGGTGTGTCATTAGGGTAGGGCTTTCATGTTTCAAAAACCCTTGCCATTCCCAGTTAACTTGTACCTCTGCTTGTTGCTTGTGGATCAGATGTAAGCTCTCCACTACTACCCCAGTGCTCTGCCTGCCAGCCTGCTGCCGTGCTCCCCACCACCACAGAGGGATGTGGATTTACCCTCTGAAACCATGAGCGGCAACAAACCCTTTCTTCTGTAAGTGACCTTGATCATGATGTCTTACCACAGGGACAGAAGTAACTGAGACAGCATTCACTCTTTGGAAGTCGGCCTTGGATTCTTCACCCTCAATGAAGAGGAAGCTAACCCAAGTTAGTCAGATTTTTAGCCCCCTCCACAAGCTCCCATGTCCACAGTCCCCAAATATTACTTTTTAAATAGAGAAAAACCTTTTCACGCTCTTATAAAATATAAAGAAAAATTGCTCTTGGACAGGGGATGGATTTTGCCTACCATATACTAGGTTTTGGATTTGATTTCCTAGTTAAAACAAAAACAAAAATATTACCGCTGGTCTTGTAAGATGCCTCAGCTGTTGGGGACTATTCTTTTCAGGTGTGGGACTTTTATTTACGCTGCATTCGTTTAATTTTGTGATGTTGATTGCTGTGCCTTGTCTAAAACACCCTGATGGTCCTAATAAAGAGCTGAATGGCCACAGCAAGGCAGGAGCGAGGCTAGGTACGGCCTGCAGGCAGAGAGGATAAATAGAACAAGAACCACGAATAAGGAGGGAGAACAAGGGAAGGAGGACATCAGGGACCAGCCACCCAGCTATCTGTGGAGAAAGAGTAAAAGTATGATATACAGAAGTAAGAAAAGGAAAAAAGCTCAGAGGCAAAAGGTAGTTGAGGTAATTTAAGAAAAGTTAGCAAGAAGCAAGCCAAGCTAAGACTGGGCATTCATAACTAAGAATAAGTCTCTGTGTGCGATTTATTTGGGAGCTGGGTGGTGGGCCCCCCAAAAGCCAAAAGAATAAAACGTCACACAACACTCAGTGGGTAAGGAGCTTGCCATATAAACTTAATAACTGGAGAATCACCATCAGGGACTGTGGTGAAAGAAGGCTCAGTATCTGTCCTCTGACCTTCATATATGGCATGGTGTGAGCACACATTTGCACACATATCATGAAGTTATCAATTTTTGATAAAAAAATATGAGGGACTAGTGAGATAGTTCAGTGGTTAAGAGTGCTTGCTGCTCTTGCACAGGACCCAGCTTTGAATCCCAGCACCAATATGGCGGTTCACAACCATCCCTAGCTCTAGCCCCAGGGCATCTGATCCAAGCCTTCTTTCCTCCTAAGGCACAAGACACACACATGGCACATACATATACTAAGCAGAGAAAACAGCTGGGTATCACCCATGCTACAGAATTGTCTGCATGCCTATCTGGCATGCTACTTTATTCCAGAGGAAGGCTTGATTTACATATAGAACACTTCTGAGCAAGACCAAGGTTAGAATATGTTTCTGATTTTGTTTTGTTTCTTGTTTTGCCACCTATTATAATGTTTTCCAAATGCTTAAAAAGATGAAAACATATTTCCAGACTTGATGGCACACAATTCTAATCCCAGTACTCTGTGGACAAAGGCAGGAGAATTTCTGTGTGTTCAAGGACAGCTATATATACAGTTCCAGAAGAGCCAGACCTATATAGTGAAACCTGTGTAGAATATTATTTTAAGATGTGTTACATTTGTTTCTGCTGTGAAACATTTGTTTAATGAGCAAAGATGTGTTGCATTCTTTCATGTTGCACTTGTTTAACTCTGTGAAGCTGTGTTACTCTGCCTGTCTAAAACACCTGATTGGCCTAATAAAAAGCTGAATGGCCAATAGCAAGACAGGAGAAAGGATGAGTGGGGCTGGCAGGCAGAGAGAATAAATAGAAGGAGAAAAAGAAGATCAAGGCGCAAGAAAAGAGGAGAGAGGACATCAGGGGCCAGTCATCCAGCTACATAACCAGCCATGGAGAAAGAAATAAAGGAAGATATCCAAAAATAGAGAATGGTAAAACACCCAGAGGCAAAAGGTAGATGGGTTAATGTAAGTTAAGAAAAGCTGGCTAGAAACAAGCCAAGCTAAGGCTGGGCATTCATAAGTAAGAATAGGGCTCGGTGTGATTTGTTTGGGAGGTGGGGGGCAGGCCTTCCTAAAGAGCTAGAGTAAAGATAAGAAAAAAAAAGAAAGTACACCTACACCCCCCCCACAGAGACATGACCACATGCACGCAGGTGCACTACATGAAAGCAGATGGGGTAAAGGGAGAGTGTGTGGGGAGAGGAATTTAGGATAAATTTTACTTTTCTTCATACCTATTTTTGTCTATAGTGTACCTTTCATTGAATATATGTTTATATTAATAATGTTTGAGTTTTCCATAATGAACAATAAATTTTCCTGCAGTGATCTTTAAAGTTTCCAGGAAGAAGATGGGGCTCCACAACAGCGACTTCACCTGGTTGATATGACGTCATGATGCTGTTTTGAGTACCAGCTGCTCAAGATGATTCCAACTTGGTTAGCTGAAATGGTGCACCTTCTTACAACATTCTGGCCAGAACTCCAAATAAGAACTCCAGAAAAAACCCTATCGACTACTCAGAGACCATTTGCAATTATACAAGACAGCAGTCTTGAAACTTAACCATCATTTTAGTTTTACAGGATCCCATAGGAAGAACATCAGCCCCATGACAACTGGAAGTAATTCTAGAAGACGATGTCCCCCTCCCAACAAAGTTGTTCTCAGGGTTAGGGACATCATTTAGGAAGTGATTATAATTGTTATAGTATTGGGGTGGAAGTTTTGTAGCCTCAGGGATCTCACTTGAAAAAAAAGAAAATTGAATAAGATAATAGGTAGATTACTGTGAGCTTAGTCACACTAATAATAATAGTGATTAATAGAGTGAATACTTGTGAGCTTTTATAGACAATTGACATTGGTATAGATTCTTGTATATTGATACAAGTTCAAATTATATTTGTTATATTGAATATGCTCCTATTTCTGTTTACAATGTGCAAAGTTATTTTGTCAGATTGTATGCATGCATGTTTCTACTTCTGTTTAAGACATTTTGTATATTGATACAATTTTAGGATATATTTATCATATTGCATTATACATTTCTACCTCTGATCAAGATACTTATATATTATTTACATTTTGAGATCATTGCCCTTATTTGTTGCACAGTTGTTTAAAGATCATCCAATATTCTAATATAAAGTCTTAGTCTTTGAGCTATATAGGTATTAAGAATTATAGGTCAATAGTCATTCCATACTTGTTACACTTATAGTTAGACTACTCAGGTTCTTTCGATACATAGAGATTGTATTCTGCATAAATAGGTAATCTTCAACCACTTCAAAGAACTGTAGAATATGGCATTTAAATAACTTATGGTCCTGTTGACGTGAGACACACTTGCTCCTGGCAGCACCGATCTATTCCTGGGAGTACGTTGAGCACCGAAGACACTCCACTTGGAGTTTATTTTCTTCTTGGCAAAACTGGCTTTTGGGCAAGGAACTTCCCATGCCTAGATCACTGACAAGTGCTCGGTGTCCAGACTGGACAAGCAGGATACAAGAAAAAAGACTGCCAAACCTCGCCAAGACAGGGTAACACAGTTTTGAAAATGTCCCTGCCTCTGAAAATGGTCTGTTAGTTACTCTAGGCCTTAGCCAAAGTTGGTTGCTCCAATGTTACAAATGAGACTTTGGGTGATTGCCCAGGTAGCCAGTTGTCTCTGTCATCTACTGCACATTTTGAAAGCTGCTTGATTGCACTTCCTGCCTACTCAGGTAATATTATCTCCCTTCTCAGGTCTTCAATGGGGTTGAAGACTAGATAGTTGTAGTTACTTTCCTCTCATGATTTTGTCAAGCCATTTCTAATACAAGACTCCTTAGGATAGGATAATTATTAAAACATTTAGCATATGTTTCTTGCTTGATATTGTTTATGTTGGTTGCAATTCTCATTTTTATACTTGATAACTGTTCTTATTGTATATAGTTTTGTATTGGGTTTGGAACTCTCTTATTTAGACAAAAGGGGGAGGTGATGGGGACCCTCCTTCAGCCAATGGCCTTTGAGAGGCTGGACCAGGCTGGGCGTGGCCTTGGTTACCAAAAAGGTGCCCATCTGCCTGATCACACTCTCTTTCTCTCCCCTATCTCGCTGGATGATGAATTCGGTTCTTGTTCCCGGTTCGTGCAGAGGATGATGATCTGTGAGTCCCCCCTAAAAAAGAACCCTCTTATTATACCCAATTCTGAGTTAGTGTGGGATTACTTTATTCATGTTCCACTTCACTGCACCACTCCAAATCCCTTCCCACTACTTCCACGCTCTCTCTCTCTCTCTCTCTCTCTCTCTCTCTCTGTCTTCCAGATGCCCTCTGATGCTCTATAATTACTTTCTGTCAGCTAGTTGCTAGCTTAGCCTCCTGCCCAAGGTTAATTAATTAATTAATTAATTTAATGCAAATTCTAACTTGGGATTTACAATGTGATATCAAATATCCCCAACAGGGGAACCATATGCACAGAGTACATATGTATGAAAATGCCGTGATGAGGCTGTGGAATCAGTGGGTAAAAGCTCTTGCCGCCAAGCCTGACAACCTGAGTTCAGTTCTCTAGTTTCACATGGTGGAAGGAGAGAGCCAATGCCCACACACTTCCCTCTGACATCTACATGTGTGTTGTGGCACACACATATAAATAAATGTAAAACTGAAATATATATATATATATGTGTGTGTGTGTGTGTGTGTGTGTGTGTGTATTTCTAAATCAATAAGAATACCTTTTAAAAGATTGAATACGCCCATTCCCCTTACTCTAAGTGTCTCTCAAAGACTCCCTTTTGCTGTTCTTGAGCTGTGGTATGGGCTGTCCATAGTGCTTCTTCATGGCCAATTGAACCTGAGGTAAAGCCACAACTGGGAAATCTAGAGGCAAAGACAATGTCTCTTCAGGGTCCTAATGTCAATTCCAAACAATTATGAAGAAATTTTTTGTGGCATTCTTATTTGTTTTGTTGTTGCTTGCTTTTTGAAAAACATTTTTGTTAATTCTTTAATAATTTCATAGTATATATTTTGACAATATTCATCCTAATGTCTCCAAGCCATTCCCATTTCCCTATACACCTAGCTTCATACCCTTCTTTTTAAATACCTTATTGGCTCCAATTTTATTTGCTTGTTTTTTAAAACAGGATCTCATTATGTAGTCTAGCCTGGCTTGTACTTGTGATTTTTGTCTCAGTTTCCTGAATGCTGGGACAACAGGCATACACCATCATGCCTAGAACATTTTTTATTTTTTTATTTTTTTTCTTCCTTGAAACAGTGTCTCACTACGTGGTCCTGACTGTCTTGGAACTCACTATGTAGACTAGGGTGGCCTCGAATTCACAGAGAGTCATTTAACTCTACATCCCTGATTAAAGGCATGTGCCACCATCCCCAGATTTCCTCCCATTTTATATATGTGTTATGTATGTTTGCATGTGTTTGTGCTTGCACAGGGAGGCCTGAGGTTACTGTTGGGAATCATCCATATCCCATGAGGTGGAGTGTGTCAATCAAACCCATGGCTGCAGATACGGCAGTCTTGCTGCCTGGCTTGCTCGGGGAATCACTTTTCTCCTTATGGGGGACCACGCCCACCTGGCATTTATGTGGGTTCTGAAGATCTGGATTCTGTTTCGCATTTTTGTAGGACAAGTGCTTTAACCACTGAGCACTCTCTCCAGTCCTCTAAAATTTATCTCTAACACTATAATGTCATTCTTTCCAATTACTTTGAGATTTCTGATGTCTTTTTAAAAATTCTTGAGATGGATGTCAGTTGTCTTAGGGTTTCCATTGCTGTTTTGAGTTCCTGTCCTGACTTCCTTCCGTGGTGAGCAGCAATGCTGAACTGTAACCTAACAAACCCTTTCCTCTCCAGCTGGTTCTTTGGCCATGTGTTTCACTGTGGCAGTCCTCCAGAGGTCCTGGGTTGGATTCCCAGCACCTATACAGAGGCTCACAATCACCTTAGCTCCAGTCCCAGCGGATTAGCTTCCTCTTCTGGTTTGGAAACACACGATGCACAGGCATATGTGTGGGCAAAACACTCTTTTTTTATGTAGTTTGCAATAAAATAAAAAGAAATTCCCTCTTGTGTTGGAGCTATTTATCAGTTATTTATCTCCAATATTGCATTCATTCTTGGATCTGCCCTAGTTTTGTTAAAGTATGTATTGCAGTAGTTTCCCAAGAAAGGCTGTGTGTCAAATCACAATCCCAGAGAACCTAGACAACAATGAGGATCCTAAGAGAGCCATACATGGGTCAAATCTACATGGGAAGTAGAAAAAGACAAGATCGGGTTGGAGAGATGGCTTAATGGTTAAGAGCATTGCCTGCTCTTCCAAAGGTCCTGAGTTCAATTCCCAGCAACCACATGGTGGCTCACAACCATCTGTATTGAGGTCTGGTGCCCTCTTCTGACCTTCAGGCATATACACAGACAGAAAATTGTATACATAATAAATAAATAAATAAGAAAAAAGAAAAAATCAAAATCTCCTGAGTAAATTGGGATTATGGGGACCTTGGGAGAGGGTTTAAAGGAAGGGGAGAGGCAGGGAGGGGAGCAGAGAAAAATGTAGAGCTCAATAAAAATCAATCAAAAAAAAAAAAAGGCGGTGTGAAAAAACATTCCAGGATTCTCGTAGCTTCTGGTATGACTATCAAGAAATCCACAGCTATTTTGATGTCTGATGTTTTGCTACCGACCTGGTTTTCTATCTTAGGAAACCTACAGGGTCATTTTTTTCATTTAAAGTTCTGGGTTTTCACAGTGATGTGATTTAGTAAGGGCCAATTACATTGGTGCTGGAACCAAGTAGAGCCTTCTTCCCTCCACCCTTGTTCCCTCCTCTCTCCTTCCTGTCAGTTTCTCTTTATATATGTACATACATGTGACCTATGCGCATGTCTGTATGTGTGAGTGTGTATGTTTGTATGTTTGGGGGTTAGTGTGCCTGTGTGTATGGGTGGGTGAGTGCGCATGTGTGTATGTTTGGGTGAGTGAGCATGTGTGCATGTTGGAAGGGTGAGTGTGCATGTGTGTATGTTTGTGGGTGAGTGTGCATGTGTGTATATTTGGGGGTGAGTGTGCATGTGTATGGAGAGACCAGAGGTTCATCTCAAGTGTCTTCCTTGACCCTCCAACTCCCCAACCCCTATTGACCTTTTCTACCTGAGAATGCATCTTCAAGTTTTGAGAAATAGTAGACGATTAATTTTTAAAGAAAACCCAACATTCTCCATTTTCAGTTATGATTCAATTATGATTTCAATTATGTGATCCCAGCTCCAGGGGATCTGACACTCTCTTCTGGTTTCCATGGGCCCCTGCACACACATGGTACATACACACACAGAGAGACATATTACACATATGTACAAATAGGAAGATGAGTTAACAAATTAAGCAAAGCCTAAAGATGGAAGTGGTGTTATTGGATTCACGTGTTTGCCCTGTCACCAGTTTCTAATTTTCTTCTCACTCCCTGCCCCGGTCTCTGTTTATCAAAGCGGAGTTGAAAATTCCTTATCAGTGTCTATCAGGGCACTTTGTAGGTGGTAGCCCAGATATACCCAGGGCTTAACCCACTGTGACACTTTTACCTGGTTCCCATTATCTGTGTTCATCCTTTGGTCCTGTGCTGTGGAGTTATGTGGTGAGGGACAATTAGGTATTTTTACATTACGTTTTTGAACTATTGATTTACCTATGGGTGAGAGAGTATTATGCCACCACACGCTCACGGAGGTCAGAAGATAACTTGTGGGACTCAGTTCTCTCCTCCCACCATGTGGGTCCCAAGGATCAAGCTCAGTTGCTGGACTTGGCATGAAGCATCCTTACTCTTTGAGCCATCTCGCCAAGCTTGGGAGCATATGGCTTCTGCTGGGCCTGGTGTTACCTACCTGTAATTCTAGCTTCTGGAGGTGGAAGCAGGAAGACCAGATGTTTAGGCCAGCCTCGGATACTTGGGGAGATAGATCTATATGAGATTCTGTCATTATGGAGCAAATGAATGGTTTGTTAGAGAACTTTAGGCTTCATATCCCTGAGTTAGGGAGAATTCTCATTTGCAAGATGAGGGCTAGATCCTTCTTTTACTTGCTGGGAAAATAGGCAAATTTGAAGGGTGGTTTTTATTTTAATTGTGTGTGAGCATGGACGAGGTTGTGTCATGCCCTGTACATGGAGGTCAGAGGACAACCTCGGAAGTTTGCCTTCCCTCACCTGCCACCTTGTTTGAGGCTGGATCAAACAAGTTAAGACACTGGATATGCCAAGCCACCTGGCCCACGACTTACTAGGTATTCTCTTGTTTCCCAGTCTCAGCTTTCTGGGAGAGCTGTGAGTGCACATGTATGCTGCCGTGCCCAGCTCGTAGAGGACACATGTATGCTGCCGTGCCCAGCTCGTAGAGGACACATGTATGCTGCCGTGCCCAGCTCGTAGAGGACACATGTATGCTGCCGTGCCCAGCTCGTAGAGGACACACGTATGCTGTGTATGCTGCCAAGCCCAGCTTCTAGAAGAGCCTTAGGATTCAAACTTAGATTGAATCTAAGTTTTTTATCTAGTGAACCATCACCCCCAACCTTAAAAGAGCCCTTAGAAAGTTAAGTTATAAATCTACTGCAGGCAGAGTTTTTGTCTGGACCACCGCCTCCAAAATAGATGCACAGAGACTTAATATTAATTATAAATGCTCAGCTGATACCACAGGCTTATTTCTAGCTATCTCTTACAACTTACATTAACCCATTTCTATTAATCCTCGTTTTGCCACATGGTGTCACCACTCATCCTGAACCTTCTGCTTCCTCTCTGGCTGGCAACGCCTCTGACTCCGCCCTTCTCTTCCTAGGGTCCAGCTACTGGTCAGTCAGCTTCTTTTTTTTTTTAATAATTATTTTATTTTATTCTTAGGTTTATTTATTATGTATACAGTGTTCTGCCCATATGTATCCCTGCAGGTCAGAAGAGGGCACCAGATCTCATTACGGATGGTTGTAAGTCACCATGCGGTTGCTGGGAATTGAACTCAGGACCACTGGAAGAGCAGCCAGTGCTCTTAACCTCTGAGCCATCTCTTCAGCCCCAGCTTCTTTATTAAAACCAATCACAGCAACGTATATATTCACATAATATAAAGGAACATATTACATCTGTTCTCCTCCTCCCTCTCCTCCCACTCCTCCTCCTCCTCCTCCTCCTCTTCTTCTTTTTAGTTTTTGAAGACAGAGTTCCTCTGTGTAACAGCCCTGGCTGTCCTGGAACTCCCTTTGGAGACCAAATTGACCCCATACTCACTGAGATCCACCTGTCTCTGCCTCCTGAGTGCTGGGATTAAAGGCTTGTGCCACTACCACCTGGCTATAAACCTATTCTTACGTCATTGTAGCTATGAAATGGGCAACAGTAAAATACAATCTACTTGTTAGCAGTTGGTGAAATGATTACCTGCAGATATAAGAATAGGGAAAGTCTACCCACAGTGCCATTGAGGATGTAGGACTGACTCACCATGTAGAGGTGCTTTTGTAAATGCCTGACGACTTGAGTTTATCCCTGCAACCCGCAAGGTGGTTGGAGAGATCTGTGAGTTGTGCTTTGACATCCACATATGCCCTATGACTTGAGCGTACCTATGCTCACACACTTGTGAACATATAAACAAATATTTAAAAAGAAAGTGGTGTGTGGGATCCAGTAGGGATGTAGGTCAGCTGATAGCCAGCCTTGCCTCACAAGCACAGGGTCCTGGGCTCCATCCCTGGCACTGTATAAGTAGCATGTGGATGCTCATGACAAGACAGTGCCCTTTCTCCTCTTGGTCTTATCCTGCAGAACAAGTACATCTTTGTATCATGGAATTTCTAACCCAAACTTTAGGGTTTTGCATACTTGATTCTGTCAGAATTACTCATCTATTCCATCCATAGAATTCCACCAAAGCAGGCAAAATGTCAGTCACCAGCCCAGTGAACTGACTGACCATCAACCTTGCCTGGGAACTTGAGCAGAAGTAGAAGATCCTGTTTTCTCTGTTGAGCCCGAGTTCAGATGACTCGATACTTTGCCTTTGATTCTGCTCACTAGAATGAGACCTCTCGTCCTTCTTTCAAAGTGGCCCTTCAGGTAGAGACTGCTAGCCAGGGCAATGTTTCAAATGACCTTGGAACCATCCTCTGACACGCTTTCTCCGCGATACTGCTAGGGGACTGCAGGGGGCGCTCCCATCCAGGGCTGGCCCCCATACAGAACCGACTTTCAGTGGGGCTCGGCTTTCTTCTGCCTGCAGCCTCGCTTTAACAATGGAGCTTTCGTTTGTTTAGCTGTGACCTGGTGGCACAGCTGGGGGCCAAGAAATACCCTGTGTCGCTTTGTTATTTTAGGTTTCATAAGCAGCTAGGAAGTGACATTCAAAATGACATCCTCAGGGCAGAATATCAGAAACTAAATCCTTCCCCTCCCGAGCTATGTAGATTGGGACTCCTTGGTGGCACGCCAGCAGCCAGGAGGCCAGTTGAGATCCATTCCTGCTTTTTCGTAGCAGGAGGCTTGAGATAGAAAACCCTGCCTGGTGCAGGTTGAATTTTTCTAAGACAAATTGTGGTTTGTTCACAACTACATTTTCGTCCATTTGATGCAGCTTCTTTTTCTGACAATAAAATAAAATATAAAAATAAATCAAAGTCAGAGGTTCAGGCGTAGTTGTTAAATCAGTCCTAGTTAATATGTCACCACTGTGTGTAGTAACTTGAATGTCTGAATCAGGTCATAGTCTTATCAGAGGGCGGCAGGATTCCAGGAAACCTGGTATCTCATTGTGACGGAATTAAGGAATGGCTTAAAACAAGTCTGTCTGACTTAGCAAACAGAAACATGCACACTCAGTTAAACATGAATTTTAGACATCACCCTTGTACATTTCATTTCATTTTGCTTGTCTGAGACAGGGTCTCATGGTGTAGCTTTGACTGCACAGGAACTCTTTATGTAGACCAGGCTAGCCTGGAATTCACCTGCCCCTGCCTCCCAAGTGCTGGGATTAAAGGTGTGGGCCACTGTGCCCAGCCTCACTTTTTAAAAAATGTAAATGCTCAGTAAATACTAAAAGTCAGTTTGTTCTGTTCAAAGTCAAGCTTGCAGTGGGTGACACCTTTAACTCCAGTACTTGGAAGGCAGGCCATCTCTAGGAGTTTATGTCTTGCAGAGTGAATTCCAGCCAATCAGAACTCAGAGAGAGACTATGGCTCCAAAATAAAATAAAATAAAGGGAAGAAAAGGAGTTCAAATTTAAGCAAGAGTCCTATATTTAGTCTTGTAATCTGAACGGGAAGAGAAGATGCAGTCTAAAAGACTTTAGGTCAGCAATTCTCAACCTGTAGGTTGTGACCCCCAAGTCCAATGATCCTTTGATTGGGGTTTTGTATCAGGTATTTACATTATGAATCATAGCAGTAGTAAAATTAAAGTTATGAAGTAGTCATAGATAATTTTATGACTGCAGGTCAGCACAACATGAGGAGCTGTATCAAAGGGTCGCAGCACTGTTCGGACCTTCATTATCATTACAGAAACAGTCACTGTGAAGGGTCGGGGTACGTCTTTCTAGATACTGTTCTTGCACATATAGAAGTATATGTGTGTTTGCACCCTGGCTTCTCCATTTGTAACTCAGTGACTTGGGAAGAGTTACTTAACCTCTCTGGCTCTTAGTTTTCTTCCTTTCTTTTTAAGATTTCTTTATTTTTATTTTATATGTATAGGTGTTTGCCTACATGTATGCATGTGTGTGCATGCCTCCTGTGCGCCTGGTACCCTCAGAGGTCCTTGAAGTTGAGAAGAAGGCATCAAGTCCCCTGGAACTGGAGTTAGAGGAGGTTGTGTGCTGTCACGTGGGTGCTGGGAACTGAACCTAGGCCCTCTGTAAGAGCTCCTAACTGCTGCTGAGCCATCTCTCCAGCTTCTATTTTTAATGTTAATTGTCAATTTTATGATAAGCGTAATTTGTAAATTAAACATTATTATTAAATTATTAAACATTATGTATGGATAGAGAAAAATATAATATACAGTATGTGGGCATCTAGAGCATCAGGTGTCCATTGGGGTTTCCTGCAGACAATGTAGGGCTAATGTAATGAAATTTGTGGGAACTTTGAACCCATCGCATGCCTGACAGACAAAACGTCTGAACAAGAAATCATTTGTTGTCTTAGCAACTTCAAGCTGTGACAGTGGACCTCGGAAGATTTCTGAGCTTTCAAAACTGCCTAAGTCAATGAATGCCTTACACTCTCCCACCCTCATCCTAGGGCCAGCAAGATAGTTAAACTGGTAATGGTGCTGCTGTTAAACCTGATGACCTAGGTTCAATCCTTGAGGCCACTATCATGGAAGAAAATAAACAACTTCTATGTGCACATGTGCATGCGCACATAGAAGCACACATGCGCATGTACACACACACACACACACACACACACACACATGGGTGGGTCGATCATATTCTTTTCCTCTAGAGAATCTCAATGATTGTTTTTGTTTCTCCTTGAATTATTCCCTTCCTTCATGTTTTTATTTGCTCCCTGTTGGCGCATTCTGATTTCATATGTCATGTTAAAAGTTTTCTTCTGATGTCCAGCGGGCATTGGTAGAGAAACTGAGCATCTTGGGGAGAATTAGTAGGGTGTTCTAACTGGATAGTTGCATTGATGCCTACATCCTTTTTGAAGATGTTTTATTTATTCTTTGAGAATCTAATACAGTGTATTTGATCAGATTTTCCCGCTTCCCCCGTGTCTACATCTTCAAGGTCAGCTCCCTAGTGAGCTGCTCAGGGGTGGAGCATTGAGGCACCGCCTCCAGAGCTCACGCAGGCACTCCAGCTGTTCGACACCGCCCCGCCTCCTGCTCTGCCCTTCAACGGGACAAACTCAAGCTCTTTTATTGGGGTGAGGCCGAGGTGTGTGGGGGAGGGTGGTGATTTTCAAGACTTTAATTCCTTGAAGATTTTGTTCTGTTTTGTGCTGATGATGGACATTCCAGACGCCAGCACGCCAAGCCTTCTACCTGCTACAGAAACATTATTTTCACCCATTCTCTTTCCTCTTAACCCCCTTCACTTCCACTGGGAACTGGTCTACCAATTCCCAAGCCATTAGGGGTTTCTCTAGTACTGATTAAAATTATTACTCTGTGCACTTGATGTGAGTGTGTGTGTTCATGCACATGTGCCATGCCCAACGAATGGAGGCCTGAGGATAACTTTGTGGAGCTGACTCTATCCTTTTACCTTTATGTGGCTTCTGGAATTTGAACTCAGGTCATAGGCTTACAGAGCAAGCACCATTACTGAGCTAAACCATCTCACTGGCCTATTTTTTAAAAATAATTTTCTACAACTTAGTTTGCTTTTTAACTTTCCTTGCTGTCATCTTAGGATCCTATTTTTTTTTTTCCAGTTCCAAGTCATTTACCTATAGGACAGATATAAATTTTGTGTGTTCATTTTGTTACTGGATAATATGCTACACTTTCTTACTGTTTGTGTATGTTATGTATGTATGCTTTTTGTATATACATGTTCCTGTGGGTGTGTACACATGTGTGTGTAGGAACACATGCATATATGTGTTTGTGAAGGGCAGAGGTTGACTTTGGGTGCTTTGCTTGGTCCCATTCCACCTTATTTATTTATTTAAAATATGCTTTCTTTTTAAAAAAGAGTTATTTAAACTATAGGTGGTTTCACATGCCTTTAATCCCAGACTCAGGAGGCAGAGGCAGGGGGATCTCTGTGAGTTGGAGGCCAGCCTGGTCTACAAAGTGTGTTCCAGGACAGCCAGAGCTACAGAGAAATTCTGTCTTGAAAAACAAACAAACAAACAAACAAAAAACAAACAAAAAAGGTGTATTTATTTAGTTAGTTAATGAGTATATGCGCTGGAACTAGAGTTGCAGACTATTGGGTGCCACCTGACGGGCATCTGGGAATCGAACCTGAGTCTTCTGGAGGCGAAACGAGAGCTCTTACCTATCTGTCCAGCTCTCCCCCTTATTCTTTGAAACAGGGTCCTTCATGGAACCTGGAGCCCATCAACTAAGCTCTGGGCATATGCCCATCTCTGCCCTCACCTAGCTTTGGAGTTGGAAGAGCACGCTACTCAGTTCGGGTTGCAAACTCAGGCTCCTCGGAGTTGGAGAGGCACGCTGCCTGGGTTGTAAACTCAGCTATTGTGCTTCATGGCAGGCACTTTGCTATCAGCCATCTCTAAGGCCCCACGTTTTCTTATTGTATGTGGCTAAATTTTCACAGCAATACACTTCCAATGTAAAAACTTCCTTTTTTTCTGTTTGTTCTGTTGCAGAGCTGGGCATTGGGCACAGAGTCTCTTGTATGCTAGGCCAGTGCTTTGCCACTGAACTATAGAGTCTGGGTTCTCTCATATCAGACATTAATCAAAAAAATGTCCCACAGAGTTGCCTACAGGCTAATCTGATGCAGGTAATAACAAAAAAAAAGAAAGAAAGAAAAGAAAAAAAGAAAGAAAGAAAAGAAAGGAAAAAAAAAACAATAAAAAAGCCAGGACCTCTTGCTAACGTAGATGCTTTTCCACTTCCTGCTTCTGTCCCTTCTCCAATTGCTGTCTGTACCTTTATACATTGATGTAGGAGGGTCATCTGTCTATGTGTTACTTTCATTGGTTAATAAAGAAACAGCCTTGGCTTTTTGTTAGGGCAGAATTTAGATAGGTGGAGTAGACCGAACAGAATGCTGGGAGAAAGAAGCAGAGTCAGGCAGACGCCATGATTCCCCTTCCTGAGACGGATGCTGGCTAGACTCATGCAGGTAAGCCTCGTGGTGACATACAGATTGTTAGAAATGGGTTAGTCAAGATCCGAGGATTAGACAAGAAGAGGGCCAGTCAGTGTTTAAGTGAATACAGTTTCCGTATAATTATTTTGGGTATAAAGCTAGCCGGTCGGTGGGAAGTGGCCCACCGTTCCTATTTGAAACAGTACATTGTGGAGGAGAGCGGGTGATGTGGGCCTCTTTGTCTTTCCCCGACTTGCTCCCTAGTAAACCTGAGGCTGGGTCAGTTGCCTAAACCACTATGGGAAGGAAGCGTCCTTCTCTTTTAGAGATTCTTGTTACGAAGGAATGCTGAATTTACCAAAAAACCTTTTAAAAGCCCTTATGGGTTTTTAAAAATTTAGCTTCCAGTGTTTCACAGTTGTTATTATTACGTGTGTGTGTGTGTGTGTGTGTGTGTGTGTGTGTGTATGTGCGCGCATGCGTGCATACACTAATGGACGTCTAAGGAAAATTTGCAGGACTCACTTCTCTTCTCCGGCTGTGTGTGTCCTGGGGGCTCACACTTGGGGCGCCAGGCTGCAAGTGTCCTTACCCACTGAGCCAACTAGCTAGTCTGCTCAGAATGGAACCGATGGCTTTGTGCATGCCAGGCAGAACCCTACCAACTGACCTACATCTACAGCCCCTTCCCTATGGCTGAAAAAAAAAACAACAAAAAACCATGTGCAGGAGTTAAATTCATATGTAGTTTGCTTTTTAGGTATTTTTTTTTTTTCAAGACAGGGTCTCATTATGAATGTAGCTCTGGCTGTCCTGAAAACCACTATGTAAACCAGGATGACCTAGAACTCATAGAGATCCACATGCCTCAGCCTCCCAGGTGCTGAGAGTAGAGGCGTACACCACCACTATTTCTGGCTCTGCACTTTTTCAGGTGCTGTAGCTTTCAGATTTGGGCACCAATGTAACAGTGGCTTTGTTAAAAAAAAATTCAGGAAGCTTGCCTTCTCTGTTATGTTTTTGAAAATTTTGACATCACCCATAGTTGGCAGGGGATCCAATAAATCCTAGCGTCGTCCACCACATCCAGTCCCAGCAGGGAGGGGGATGCCTCCATGCCAGCAAACCCACCTGATGGGAGCATTGAAAACCACCACTCAGCAGGTACCCAAGGAAGAATTATCATTGAAAGAAAGCTGCAAAACCTACTTTCTAGAAGCCTTGGGGAGCCGGAAAAGGAGGAGAAGGAAAAGGAAAAGGAGGAGGAGGAAGTGGTTTGTGTTGTTTGGACAAGAATTTTGCTCAACAGACCTTGTTTTCGTCCAGACAACCACCAGACAAGACTGAGAAAACAGGACAAAGCCAATGAAATTTCTGCTGCTCCATAGCCACGGCCCCGGACTGGCTCTAGCAGTGTTGGGTCTCTTTAATTTTGTGTGTGCTTTCCCCAAGGAACCATGGGAGTCCTCTGTGTGTTACCGGCCAAGGCCTGGGGTTGCCACTCATGGAGAAACGGCAAAGCCTTATGTTGGTTTTAATGCCTTGCCATTTCTTTGTGCAGATGAGGTTTAATGTACTGTAGTCGCCTGATCTAGCTGTCTAATCCAGCACCTCTCGGTGTCTCCTGCTGGAGGAAACACTGAAATAAAAGGTTCTAGAAAGAGTCTGGCTGTATGTGCCTACAGGAATTGATGTCTCCTGAAGCCGAAATTCACCATCATTCTCCAGGTTCAAGTCTATGTACTGAGGGGGTTTTGAAGACATGGTCATACTTTTGATTGTTTTTGAGACAAGGTTTGTCTGTGTAGCCCAGGCTGGCCTCAAACTCACGGAGACCCACCTGCCTCTGCCTTTTGAGTGCTGAAATTAAAGGCATGTACTGCCACCACCACCGGGAAACATTTTTATATTTTAAATGGGCTTATTTGTTGTGGAATATTCCTTCACACTGTGTGAAGATTATTAGGAATATTTTCCTAACGGGAGCTCTCCGCCGATGCAAATTCCCAATCAAGTCAAATCTAAACAAGCCAAATTAAGAGATATCCAGGTTTAATGGGAGTTCTTCACTCTCCCACCAGGAGGAAGAAAAGGAGACCAAGTGTTTCTCTTTTGGGAGTTCACTTAAATATTCTTGGGAGTGGTCCTGACCCCTCCCTGGGGCGGGGGGGGGGGTCAGGACCTGGCCTGCTGGGATATGGAGTCCAGACCAATACAAACTCTCAGGCCTAGAGGCTGGGATAGATGCAAGGGGCTGAGGTCTAAGCTCCCAATTTGACAAAGATATGTCACTCTGATTGGTTAAATAAAAAGCTGAACTGCCAATAGCTAGACAGGATTTCCTGGCAGAGAGGACACTGGGAAGAAGGCAGTGGAGACTCCAGGAGAGTCAGAGCAAGCAGGATGGGTTCTGTGGAGACAAGATAATGAAGCCACAAGGCAGAAAGTAAATGAATAGAAATGGGTTGATTTAAGTTATAAGAGCAAGTCAGAAATAAGCCTAAGCTTTCATAATTAATAATAAGTCTCTGCTCATCATTGGGAAGTTGATGGTCCCGATGAAAAAGTCTTACCACACCCAGTCACCTCTAACTTGACCTTCGTCACCTCTGCACTCCTCTTTGGCTGTCATGAATGTTGAGAGAATCTATACAGTCCATGTGATGGAGAACATGGTCTCTGCACTTCACAGACACCATATAAATCCCGTTTCTCTCTGATGAACTGTGATGGTCAGACAGACAGCAGAATGGCAGAGGCTCTCAAGGGAGATTGAGGTCGCTAGCAGTGTGAGATCCCTTCTTAGACAGTTTAGAAGAACAGGTAAGGTCTATGCCACATGATTGACAGGTCATTCATAATATGTGCTTGCAGTCACATGGTCTGATTTCTGGGTGGCAGATAGGCGTTTTTATGCACATTCGTCTGTGGGGGTGGAGAGAGCAAGAATCTAGAAAAACTAATCAATAGTGGAGGTTACACAATGGAGGTTACACATTAGCCCTAGCTAATGATATCTACCTTATAAGACCAATGCAAAAAATTAAGGACCCATTGGGTAAAAGGTTTCTGGCAGGGTCTAGCCTCTGGCAATTTACTACAGACAGCCTATTATAAGCCACCTCATACTGATGGGTGTGTCACCTTCTTCTTCTTCTTCTTTTGTTTTTTGAAGACCTGAGTTCAAATAAAGAAACAAAATAAAAACAAAACCAAAACCAAACAAACCAATCGTGTAAAGCCAGACGTGGCCAGCGTGCCTGCAGTGGAGTGCAAAATGGAGACAGGAATGCCCCGGCTGACTAGAGTAATGTAGGCCCTGGAGAAGGAGACGGTCTCCAGGGGATGGTGAACACATGAGCTCAGTAACACTCGGATACAGAGACATATAGACAAAAGGCTAAGCTGGATTCTTAGTGACCCCAAACCAGGAGATTAACAGACCTTTTCTTCTTTAGTTTAAATTTTTTTTTCATTTTTACATACCAACCCCAGTCCCCCCCCCCCCCCCGCCACCTTCTCCTGGCCCCCCATCCCTTTATTCCACCCCCACCCACTCCTCAGAGCAGGTAAGGCCTTCCATGGGAAGTCAACCAAGTCTGGCACACCAAGTTGAGGCAGGACCAAGGCCTCAAGGGGAAACATTTACAGCAGTGGTTCTCAACCTTCTTAACCCTTGGACCCTTCAATACAGTTCCTCGTGCTGTGGTGATCCCCAACCATAACATTACTTTGTTGCTACTTCATAACTGCAATTTTGCTGCTGTTATGAATGTAAATATCTATATGCAACCCTGTTGGGGTTGTGGCCCACAGGTTGAGAACCACTGTTTTACAGTCACACATGTCTAGGATTCACTTATCTGTAAAATAATAACAGACTAATAACTTCTGACGTCATCCACCTGACGCTCACCATGATCTGTAACTCCAGTACCATAGAATTCATCACCTTCTTCTGGCCTCCGCTGGCACCAAGCAGGACATTAGTACACAAACATGCATGCAGGGAAAATATCCATATACTTAAAATAAAATTAATAAAAAGTTTAAATTGTATATAGTCAATCAAAATTCTTTTACAGTGAGCATCTTTTACAGTAATCACCTTTTTAATATGGAAAAGAGTTCATAATGGATCATTGAACTGAAAAAAAACAGGATTATGGTAGGAAAATGTATATACTAACCTTTCTATATGCTAAAGGCATGAGAACTTTAAGAAAAATGGTTACTTATTTACGTAGTGTCCGTGTGCATGTGTATGGTATATATGGGACACAGTCATGACAAGCTCAATAGAGTCCTGAGTCTCAACAATTTACCCTAAGGCAATACCAGGTTCCAAAACAAACTGAGACCACCTAGGCACCACCTGGGAACAGACATCCAAAGGAAATTCCTAACATCCCACCCATTGTAGATAGGATCACCTGCCAACACACACCCATTGATTTTCACCAGGACACCCCTAGACAAATGTCAGTCCAACAGGGCTCTTGCACCTCAGAGATCCCTCACCCCAGTCTCTGCTGTTATAAAAACCCACACCAACTGAGCTCAAGACTCTCTAATTGTGCAGTTTACTGGATACACAGAGAGGCCAAGTTCAAACCTGAATAAGAATAAAAGCTCTTTGCTTTTACATACAGAACTCAGTCTCGTGGTTGGTTTTTGGGGACTCTGATCTGGGCATAACATCTGGAGGCTTTTCCGGGATCCCCCAAGCCCACCGGGACCACCACCTTCAGTTAGCTGGTAAGTTTTCTGTGTTTACATTTCCTTTTGTGTATTTCTGTTTTGGGGGCCCGTCTGTGCGTGATCAATCCCTCCCAGTAATTTGGATCCCAGGACCCTTCTATATGGATTGAATCCCTCTGGTTTCTGTAAAAAGACAAAGTGGGTGGCACCCACGTTCCAGCATAGAGCCTGAGTCTTTGGTTCAGTTTTGTCTCCCGGTGCCAAGAGTATTCCGTATTGTTCTATGGGGTTGTTTTGTTTTTGTCTTTTTTCCATTCTCTTTCTGACTGGTGTAATGGGATAGACTCAAAGCACAACTTCTTTGACTTTGATATTGGATCACTTATAGTGTTGGAGAGGCTGTTCATTTGTTCCCGGCTGTCCAGACCCGAAGTAATCACTCAGAAACTATATTATTTGCAATACTGTTTGGCCAATAGCTTAAGAATATTGCTAGCTAGCTCTTATATCCTAAACTAACCCATCTCCATTAATCTATGCATCACCATGAGGTCGTGGCCTACTGGCAAAGTTTTAGCAGGCTCCAGAGGAGGCATCTGTCTCCTGTGGTGGCTACATGACTTCTCACTAAACCTGCCTGCTCTCTCTCTATATATATCTCTTTCAGACTGGCTATATTCTGTTAAGTCATTGGCCGAAAGCAGCTTCTTTATTAACCAATGGCAATCACAGTATACGGAGGGGAATCACACATCGCCTCTCTTTTTCTGTCTAAATAAAAAGGAAGGTTTTAACTTTAAAATAGTAAAATTACATACAACAAAACAAGTATCAAGCAAGAATTATAGTTACAATATTTATATCTACTTTATCTTTTATCATAACTAAGGAAAACTATAATAATAACTATTCTTCAACTCTATCAAAGACTTTTGATAATCCAGAAGGATATAACATTACCTAAGTTAACAGGAAGTGCATTGTAGGCAACTTCCAAAACTCTAGAATTGATAGAAGTATCTTGATGCCTGTACAGTTACCCAAAGTTCTTCCATAACATTGGGGCATCCATCTTCAGCGTACTGGCCCATAGTATCCAGCAGACTATTCCATGGAGCTGGAAATTTCAAAGACAGTTCCGTCTATATTGGCAGTTTGTCAGTCACTTTCTTCTGTGTCCTGCAGAATGTCTGGCAGTTTCTTTCATGAAGCAGGAACTCTGAAGGACTGTCTCACCTTTAGGCAAGTTCATCAGTCATTTTTCTGTGGGTCCTGCATGTTCAGTTCATACAGCATAACATCAAGCAGTCCAGGTAAGAGCAGTTTCTTGCCCAAATGGCTATCAAAGTCCATAAGGATCCTCTTCAATGTCTGTCATCTTCTTGAAGTAGATTGGTGCTGTCAGGAGCAGATGTGTCTCATTGTCATGAAAAGTCCTAAGTTATTAAAACATTTTAAATACCATATTCCCTAGGTCTTTGAAAGGTTTGAAGAACAACTACCCATCTGAAATATATTTCTTCACATCTAGAAAACCTAACATGACTACAAACTTGACTATTATAGATGACTATCTATTAAGCTTTATTTCTTAATTATATATTACATTTTAAATGAGCTGCATAAACATATACCTTAATCAAGACCAGATATATACATATAAGAAAATTGACTTAAAATTTGAATCAATATTCCAAGATCCATACCAATGCAAATCTCAATAGCATATACCCTTGAAATGTAAACAAACATTTATAAACAGTATTTGGTAATTTAGGTATAGTTCTCTCCAAACTTCTTCCTGCTTTTCGTTGGGCAAAGTATTTGGGGGTTTACAGAGACCTTTCAGGGGCTCTTGGTCTATCAAACCACATTAGCCTGGAAGGAATCCATAGGTTCTCATCCTCTGTGGAAACAAAAGCAGAACCTCTTTTCCAAAGCAACAAATTCTTAATCCCAAAATTTAAAGTCAAGATACCTTTAAAGTATATATGTTGGTTTAACTTAGCAGCCCAGACAATGAAATGTCTCTCTGTACTTAGCTCATTCACAGTCAAAAAATTCAAAGAAAACATGATAGTATATATAATCCAGACTCTTTGTGTATATTCCATCTTCATGTGGCTTATTTTTCTTTACTCCTTTACTCTATGACTGTACTCTGTCTTTGTTTTATTTTTTAAAAACGACTTACTTCGTTTTATAACTCTCTATACTCTTTTTCTGCTCTTTCACAAGCCTATGTACATTTTTTAAACACACCGGGTCTTATTTAGAGATCTTTTGTCTGAGTCTGTCCTATTGTGTATCTGTAATCCTTTTCTGTCCAGGAGCACTTCTTAAAATGCCAAGTGGCGTGGCTAGGACTAAGGCTGTTTTGCCTTTTGACTCTGCCCAGTCCAACATAGGTCTGTTCACTGCCTCTGAGACTGCCGGGTGGGAGTGTCCTCACCACCTCAGCTCTGGTAGGCAGGTGGTCCATGCTGCCACCAAGTAACTTGCAGCTTCCTGCCCACAAACTCCATTTAAGTGCTTGGCCTCCTGAAAAGCCAGAGCTGTTTGTACAACTGACACGAACCAGGAAGCCACTGTTTCTTAAAGAAGCTAAGTGGTTTGTTTGTTTGTTTGTTTGTTTGTTTATTTTTCCTGCTAATATTGAATCAGGAAGACCTCTCTTAAAGGAGCCGCAGAGCCCCTGGTTGCTGCCATTGAACAGAGTTCATTAAAAAAAAAAATGTGGCTACCAAGAAGCCATGCTTAACTCTGTTCTTTGTGTCTAGAATGTCTAGAATTATTTCCCAAGCTCTCTCAGGTTTTATGTGGATGTAGTTGACCACGTTGGTGCCATTTTGTAAGTGGAGGCTGCTTGTTCATTTCCAGGCCACCCAGACCTGAAATAATCACACAGAAACCATACTAATTACAACACTGCTTGACCAATCACTTAAGTGTATTGCTAGCTAGCTCTTATATCTTAAATAAACCCATTTGTGTTATTTTATATTTTACCACAAGGCTCATAGTTTACCAGTACCAGTGTGCAGGTGTCCTTCTCCTCCTGCAGCTATGTGGTTTCTCTCTGACTCTGCCTTCTCTCTTTCTATATCTCTGTTTGGATTTTTCACCTGGCTTTACCTGTTAAACCACTGACTAGCCAAGAGCAGCTTCTTTATTAGCCAATAGCAATCAAAGCATATAGAGGGGAATTCCACATCATTACAAGACTTTAGGGATAGGGCCAGAAGCATTTCACTGAAAGGAGATAGCCTTGGCCTGTAGTGTGGGGCAACGCAGGCAGGTATGCCATACAAGCATTTGGCTGCTGGGCAGCATCCTTGTGCAGGTGGAGCACCTGGGCTATGTAGCCTTGTTGTGACAATGTAGCAAAGCTGCCAGTCACAGCCAGCCACAGCTTGCAAGAGACAGGTGTGCCCAATAGGATTTCAAACGAAACAGAGAATCTGGGGTTAATTGCTATAGATGGAAATATTAACAATATTTTGCCCCCATGCTGTGAAGCCCCTTTCCATGTTGTCCCCTGGGGGTTGCCCACTCAGCTTCTGTCCAAACCTGGCTCAATTTGGCTCCATGTTTGTTAAGCTATGTTGGTGGCCATGTTGTGCTGCTGTATCCAGGGCCTTTATAGCTCCACCAGGGATGCTTTGGTCATTCAGATACCATGGGTTATAAATATCATTTAAAGGGGTTGAATGCTTCATGCTGGTACAGGTTTTTATTTAAAAGTAATTGACCATATTAGGTTAATTCTGGTTTGAAAATATCGTCCTAACGGAAAATTTTGTCTATTTTTCGAGAAAGTAGTGTATGCTTGTTTTGTTGGAAAGTTTGGCTGTGTTTTCTGGTGTGTTCATAAATTTTGTTGCAAGCATAGAGCTGAAACAGAAATGGTCTGGACGTTTTTGCTGACAGCAACCAGTCACTACCCACTGCTGCTGAGACTGCATTTATGGTCAGGGCTCAAAATTTTTATCACTGAGTTCTGGTCACTGTATTTGGGTCAGTAAGCGCCCATATGTCTTTTTGATATAAATAATGTTAAAACTGTTTTATGCTGTTCTTTAATAGAAAGCTGGCTCTAGAGTAGGATTATGGCTATTCCTTCACTGGGCCCAGGCACATTTAAACATTTCCTATGTGTGACTCTGTCAATCTGAGCCTTTGACACAGTGACAAGGAGAAGAAAGCAAGGCAGAACAGCCAAAAACAACAACAACAAAAAACAACAACAAAAAAAACTTTTTTATGTGAACATTCTGTACTTTAAAATTTATGGGTTTATTTTGTTAAATATGGTTAAAATTAAAATAAAACTAGTTTAAAAAGTTAAAAAAGTAACTCTAAAATTTGATGGTTTAAAATCTATAAATGGGCAATTTTAAAGCAACCATACGACATGGTTCCATTTAGAACTGCCACCACTTTTTAGTCAGTCACATGGCTGGTTGCTGTTTTGCTGAAGTTAAAAAAAGATGGCTGTCACAGTATTTCCCTGCCATCTTGATTAGAAATGAGCCTGGCTAGGAGACACCAACAGATCTCCAAGATAACTTGGATTGGGATACATTTTTGTATGATAATTCATGTCCTGTCCTAAAAACAAGGTTTATAAAAAATAAGATTTAAAATATTAAAGTTGCACCTCAATGATTTTATACTCAAAAATGTACTTTGCTCTGTCAGCTAAACTCTGTAATTTAAAAGTCACCCAGGTGACAATGGTTTTAAAGACATAAAGGGATCATAGGAAACAGCTGAGGTTTGCAAATGTCTGGTGGACTAGAGCCCCAAAGAGAGCCCAGTTACGAGGACCTTAACAGTTTTAGAAACGCCAGGTGATAGTCCCCAGAAGCACCAGGTACAGTGGAATGGAGCAGACTGAGATCTAAAAGAAAGGCTATGTATATGCTGTTGAAGGTGGGGCCAAAGGAGAACTTTATTTTTGATATTGCAGAAAGACATTTTAGAGATTTTAATTTTTTTAAGAACAGTTTTTTTAAAATTTAAATTTGTAAGACTATGGTACATTATATGATTTATGATTATAAAATGTTTTATATTGCTAATATTTGGATTTAAAGTAAAAGGCTAAACTTGGGGTCACAGCCATGAGCACCAAATGGTACCCAGAAACTGGGATGTTCATTTTTTGTCATGAGTAAGACAATGAGCTAAGCAGTCTGGCAAAGGACTTGAAACAGTTTCTCAGCCCATTGAATCTTGGCCCATTGATGGCAAAAACAAAACAAAACAAAACAAAACAAAAAACAAACAAACAAAAAAACAAAACAAAACCTCACAAAAAAAAACACCCAACTTTTTACAGGGGTAACTTAGGACCACCTGCATATCAGATGTTTGCAGTGAGATTCATAACATGATAAAAATGCAGTTGTAAAATGTCAACGGAAAAATTTTGTAATAGGGGGTCACCACAACATGGGGAACTATATTAAAAGGTCAAACATTGAAAAAGCTGAGAACCTGTGACTTAGAAAATGTCTCTCCTTACTCAAGGTATATGCAGACTTAAAATGTAGCCTTCTTATCTTTGCTAAGTTTACTAAACTTCAGCTATTTAGATAAACTGAGTCATATAAATTTTTATGTTTCAATAAGAAGAGTTTCAATTCAAAATCACTATTTTAAAGTTAAACCTGACATAAATGTATATAAAATCCTAGTCTTATCAAAGCTGCTATCTTGTTATACAATATTAAAAATACAAGTTAATAGCTATCCTTTTAAATAATCAAGTTTGTTAATTGTAACCTTGCTAAGTAAATACTATTGATGTAATTAATTACAGGAATAAACCTTACTTAATCCTCTGGACATGCCTTCAGAAATTAAGTTTAAAACAAGTAACTAGAAACAAAGTTGTATTCGGCCCGCAAATAGTTCAGAGACTGAAAAATATGGCATTTAAAATGTTGATCAAAAAGCTTATTACATTAGACAGAGACTCCCAGATCCTAGCAGTGACCCAAGGTCTCCAGAGAAGATTATGGGGCACCATGATGTCTCCACCTGGATTATGACAATGCTGACCACTGGGCGGGATGCCCCAGTGCAACCCTTGCTGCCAGGACCCGGTCCAGACTGTAGACAAGCAGCAGGACACTGGAGAATTGACTGGACCACTTCTGCCTAGACAAAATAAGGCCAGTCTTTTCCTTGTACCTCTTCCACAGGGGAAAAAACCTCTCACCTTATGAGTCTATCAAAGACTACTGTTCTGATAGTTCTGCCCCCAATGCTATAGAGGCCCGGGTGTGGCTAACTGTGTATAGACTGGTCCCCGTCCTAATTGGTTCGGAAGCGGCTTGGTCCGTACTCAGGTCTAATTTATTTATCCTTCTGGAATCTCTGATAGTATTGACGAATAGGCTAGCTATAACTTCTTGAGTTTGGCAGCATCAGACTAGATCCTGCCACAAGGCTATAGCTAGCTAATTAGCTCTTTCTATATAGAAAAATCAAACCTTGCTTTTTCTAAAGCTACCAGGTCTCTTGATAAGAAATGCTTTACGATCTATAAGGGTCTGAGGATATAAAAGCTAATAAACTTTGAGGGTCTCAAAAATGATTTGAGATGTAAATACAAGTTATAAAAATCTAAATAAATAATTTAAAATATAAAAATGTTTCAGATTGTCTTCCCTTTCTATGCTATAAAAGTTCAGAGTTTAGCTTTACTAGAGTTCTGCTCAGCTGGCAGAGCAGTGGCTAGTTACTGTTTCGTCACAGCTCAAGGTTTTAGATTCACTTTGGTTGCCATCTAAATATGGACTTAAAGGTGCTTCTCATCAGACCAAAGACATCTCTGTCCAATCCATACCTGGCTCTCAGGACAGAAGGAAAATGTACATGCTTCTTACCCAAGTCTGCAGTTTCTGCAATGTGGATTTCAGTATAGACGGTTGATTAGTTTTAGTATATTAGTATATATCTACATATATTAGATTATATATTAGTATATATCTAAAACTTTTATGTTCTTTGTAAAATAAAAATTCATATAGGCTTCAAAAAAACAAACAAACAACAACAACAAAAAACCCCTGCTTCCACTTCTCACAGGTCAAAAGGGTTCCAGATAAGCACAGCCTAAGTTTCCCCACCTGTCTACACCTGAGGATGATATTTTTCTCTCCCCTAGTCTTGGGACTCCTCCCCTTCCTGAAAGTTTCAAATGTAATATTTTCCTCTTAGTTCATAAATTTTAACTGCTGTTCCTCGTTTCAACTTGTCTCAACAGGTTTCCACTTGGCTGACAGATACTTTCAAGCATCAGCTGCTGACTACAACCTGCTCCAAATGACTGTGAGCTCTGGACTTGCTGAAAGCTGATGTGGACCAGTCCAGCTGATGTGGACCAGTCCAGCTGATGTGAATGCTCCCTGTCTCTTCAGTGCAGTCAGTGAATCAGATGTCTCTGATAAACGCTCCATTGCCTGAGTTCCCTCCTTACCTTTGGCTAGCCTTTCAGCCTTCTTGGGCCCTGATAACAACACCCCAATGTCAGCTTGCAGTAGTTACAGAAAAGAACTCATCATCCCATGCTCCCTGCCCAGAATAGGTTGAAATGCTGAGACAAGGGGGAACTCCCTGGCATGGGGACAAAATGACTACCTATAGTGCCCATTGACATACCAGGAAAATAGGCTCAGAGTTGTCAATTAATGGATTTATTAACTAAAATGGTTCTATATAAAGATAAGACACTGGTTCTTTATGCAGAACCACAGAGTCAAAGAAGACATTCAGGATTATAATTACAATTTGGTTGTACTCAAAGTTCAGAGCTACAGGGCCTGATAGCAGGGGATGGCCACTACCCTAGAAAAATCTGTTACCTACGGTTCTTAGGTCCCAGTACTATCCCCTTAAACCTGTGGGCAGGCAGACTCATGATTGGGTCCTGTCACGGGCTCTTGTGAAGGGGGAATATAGGACCCAGTCATGACAAGCTCAATAGAGGCATAGAGGCCTGAGTCTCAGTAGTTTACCCTAAGGAAATATCTGGTTCCAAGAAAGACCACAAACTGAGACCACCCAGGAGCAGATCAGACCATCCAAAGGAAATTCCTAAATTCCAACCATTGTAGATAGGATCACCTGCCGGCACACACCCATTGCTTTTCACCGGGACACCCCTAAACAAATGTCAGCCCATCAGGGGTCCTGAACCTTAGAAATCCCGCATCCCAGTCTGTGCTATTGTAAAAACCCCACCCCAGCTGAGCTGGGGCTTTCCGATTGTGCAATTCACTGGAAACACAGAAGGGTCACTTGAATAAGAATAAAGGCTCTTTGCTTTTACTTAGGACTTGGTCTCCTAGTTGGATTTTGAGAGACTCTGTGATCTGGGCACAATAGTATGTGTGTGTGTCATGGCACTGCTGTGAACACAAGAAGACACCATGAAGGAGTTGGCTTTCTCTCCCACCATGTGGGTCCCAGGGACCAAACCCATCACCAAGCTTGGCAACACTGAGCCATTTTGAGGGCCGATGTGTGCAACTGGGCAGCAGCATCCTTACCTCCCTGGAGCTTGACAGAGTCATGCAATCAGGACCCTGCTTCAGACTCCCTGAACCAGAGTTTTCATGGCAATTAGATCTCCACGGAGTTGGTGTGATTCATTGTTCTAGAATGTGGTTCTTTTCTTGGGTGTGAATTGTGCTGGGGAGTGTAAAAGAAAATCCCACAAGCCCAGGTGCACCAGGCCAATTAAACCCCAGTCTCCTGGAGGTAGGACCTGGTGTTCCACATCACAAAATTCCCGGAAGCTGGAGGTGTGTGTGTGTGTGTGTGTGTGTGTGTGTGCGTTTGCACGCACATGTGCACCCGATGGAGCAGCCACTTTGTGAATAATCACCACATGACTGTCCTCTTTCCTTTCTCCTGTTTCCTTATATTTCCCTCTCTGTGTCTCACACAGATTTCTCTGTGCTTTTTTTGTTTGTTTATTTACGTATTTATTGTTTACATACTTGGTGTTTTTTAGACAGGGTCTCGCATAGCCCAGACTGACCTCCAACAGACTATGCATCTGAAGGTGATATTAAACATTTGATTCTCCTGCTTCCACTCCTTAGAGCTGAGATTACAGGTGTGCACCACCTCTTCTGACTAATTTTCTGTATTCATTCTCTCTCTCTCCCTCTGTCTGTCTGTCTGTCTGTCTGTTTCTCTCTCTCTCTGTGTGTGTGTGTGTGTGTGTGTGTGTGTGTGTGTGTGTGATATCCAGAGGACGGCCTCCATGGTCCTTTCTAAGGCTCAACCCACCTTAAACTTTTTGTTTGTTTGATTTTTTTTTTTTTGAGACAGGGTTTCTCTGTGTAGCCCTCGCTGTCCTGGAACTCACTCTGTTAGAACAGACTGGCCTTGAACTCACAGAGATCTGCCTGCCTTTGCTGTGCATCACCACCACCCTGTTTTAAATGTTTTAAAATTAAGGCATAATTACATTATTTCTCCCTCCCCTTTCCCTCTCCTAGTCCCTCTCATGTAGTGATGAGGCAAGTAGGCCTGCTTTTCGTCCTGCCTGGCTCCCGCACGGCTAGCTTTACACCCAAAATAATAACACACAAATTGTATTCATTTAAACACTGCCTGGCCCATTAGCTCTAGCCTCTTACTGGCTAACTCTCACATCTTGATTAACCCATTTCTATTAATGTGTGTAGCACCACGAGGTGGTGGCTTACCGGGAAGATTCTAACCTACGTCCATCTTGGGCCAGGGCTTCATGGCATCTGACTGACTCTGCTTCTTTCTCCCAGCATTCTGTTCTGTCTACTCCACCTATCTAAGCTGCTGTCCTATCAAAGGCCAAGCCAGTCTCTTTATTAACCAATGAAAATAGACATAGACAGATGATCCTCCTACATCACTCTCATGAATCCTCCTTGCTGCATGGTCTCTTTTTCTTTAGTTCATACACACACACACACACACACACACACACACACACCCTGTACAATCCATATCATAAGGTTATGTGTATGTATATGATTATCCGATTCCAGGACTGACCACTTGGTATTTGATCACCCGCTGGAGTACTCCCTGGGGAAGACTGTTTCTCCGGGTCTCAGTATTCTTTCTCTGCTCAGGGTTGAGGCCTTGTGAAACTCCCTTTTCCATGTTAGAGTGTCTATTGGTGTCATCCTTGTCCAGGTCATGTTTAGGTGGCCATGTTGGTGAGCCTTCTTGGGTGTAGCTCCTTTGACATTTCTAGGAGAGACAATCTCACAGAACCTCCTGTTTCTCCTGCAGTCTTCTGCTCCTCATTCACGATGCTCCCTGAGTCTTAGATGCTTCAGCTGGGGCCAGCATCCCACGGTCACTTGTTCTCTGCGCTTTGGTCAATTGTGATTTTCTGTAATGGTCTTTGTCTATTGCAAAGACATATATGTTTTTTATTTATTGATTTATTTATTATGTATACAATATTCTGTCTGTGTGTATGTCTGCACGCCAGAAGAGGAGACCCCATTACAGATGGGTGTGAGCCACCATGTGGTTGCTGGGAATTGAACTCAGGACCTTTGAAAGAGCAGGCAATGCTCTTAACCTCTGAGCCATCTCTCCAGCCCCCAAAAAGACATATTTTTTTAAATGATCCTATGACTAGTTTTTTTTAAATGTGGATTTGAGGGAATGGAGGACTAGCTCAGAGGTTAAGAGCACTTGTTCTTGCAGAGGACCTGAATTAGATGATTCCCAGCATCAGCATGGCGGCCCACAACCATCCATAACATCCATAACAGTTCTAGGAGATCCAATGTACTCTTTTAACCTCTGCAGACATGCTTATGATGTACACAAACACACACGTGTGTGTGTGTGTGTAGCCATAATATGAAATAAAAAAACAAAGTAAGTGTGGTGGCTTGGAAGAAAATGGCCCCTGAAGGGAGTGGCACTATTAGGAGGTATGGCCTTGTTGGGGGAAGTGTGTCACTATGGGGGTGGGCTTTGAGGTCTCATATGCTCAAGCTACACCCAGTGTCACAGTTCACTTCCTGTTGCCTGTGGCTCAAGATGTAAATCTCTTAGTTCTTTCCCCAGCGCCGTGTCTGCATGCACGCTGCCGCAATGCCATGGGGATTATAGACTAAATCTCTGAAACTATGTCACCCCATTAAATATTTCCTTGACAAGAGTTGCTGTGGCCATGGTGTCTCTTCACAGCAATAGAAACCCTAACTAAGACAATAAGGAAATCTGAAAAACCTCAATGGGTTCTGTGAACCAAACTCCTGTCTTCTGACAGTAGAGGAGGAGAAGGTTTTCCTGAGTTATCCATTGAGGGTCACACAGAAAATTATTTAAGATGAGTTGAAGATCAAGGTGTGGTGGTTCACACCTTTAATTCCAGCATTAGGAATGCTGAGGCAGGAGGATTGCTTTGATTTGAGGCTACCCTGGGATATATGCTAAGTACCAGGGCATCCATGGCTACATAGTAAGGTCTTACCTCAAAGTAAAACCAAACTAAACATAAAGCTGAGTTTGAGAGCACCTCTGCCTATTTCCTGTAGCCTAGTGGGCCTTGGTTTCTGTTGACCACTGCAATCTCCTGAGGATTTTGAACAATCTCAGTGTTTAGTTTTATGACTGTCCAGCTCAATCTGGATCCTTCCAGAAGCCCTGATTGTGCGGTGTCCACCACCAACACACACACACACACACATGAGGAGCAAGAGACTGAGTGAGGTCTCAGTTTCCCTTTTATGAAAGGACAAGTTTGTTGTCTCTCAGAGTTAGACTTACTGACCAAGGTCAACCGGTCACAGGATTAAAGACTGTCAATCAGGCTCTGAGCCATTAGGGGGACAGAAACAGCTTGGGACAATAAGTCCCCAGGAGAAATTGCTCATACTGTATGTAAATTACACCCATTAGCCTAGTGAATTATCATGTTCAAAACTCTTACTTAAGAGATAGTTAAATCCTATCAGACCCCCTGTTCCCCAGGGGACTTGATTTTTACTCCAAATGAATGAAAATTGGCCCAATCTTTTTGGAGAAAGCAACTATTCCCTGAATGGCCGTTCTAAGTCAGAAGCTGTTGCTTAGCCCCTCGGGTATGCAAATAGAAGCTTCTGGGTACTCTGACATTGTCATTTCTGTCTTTGGATGAAAATGACCATTTGGAGAGGCAAAGAAAAGAGCAGAACCGAGCAGTGGTGACATACACCTTTAATCCCAGCACTCTGGAGGCAGAGGCAGGCAGATCCAAAGCTACACAGAGAAACCTTGTCTCAAAAAACTAAAAAAAAAAAAAAAAAAAGAAAAGAAAGAAAGAAAGGATTTAAACCCAGGCAACTGGACTCCAGGACCTCCACCCTCTCTTTTTAATACAGGGCCTCACTATTAGCTTTCAATGTCCTGAAACTTGCTCTGTAAACCAGGTTGGCCTTGAACTCACAGAGACCTGCCTGCCTCTGCACCCCCCCCCGCCCCCAGTCTGGGGTTAAAGGCGTGCATCTCCACATCAGGTTTTGGGACCTTCCTTTTAATCTCTAAATGTGTTACCTAAAAATAAACTTAGGGAAGAGGGCTCAAAAGTTAAGGGCACTTGCTGGTCACGCAAAGGACCAGAGTTTGAAACCCCCACCCCATGTGGGGAGACTCTTACTCAAGTCTTGGGATAACACGACCCTCCCAGTAACTCATGAGAGATTGTCCTTGCTGCAATCACATGAGGTTTAATCTACAAGACGGGAACCAGTGCACTGGGGTTGAGACTCATAACCCACGCAGTGGAGGAGTTTGATCCCGAGTAACTGGGAGAAGGGGTTTTTAAGGGAAGAAATCACAACCTGGTAATCCAAAAGGGGTAGGGAGGGGCGTCATAGAAAATTCCGAAAATTCAGTGATGATCACAAGGGGGCAACTCCCTGTTTCTCAAGATTATTCTCAAGATCACAATCTAACTTTATCTTCAGCAAGTTCCTGAAACAGAATCACTAAACCAGCTTATCCTAGATTTCTGATTCTTCTCTCCCTGCTTAGATTTTTGGCTCTATTTTTTCCTGCTGGTGGGGGCGTCTGGATTTATCCAGGTCTTTCAAGTTCAGTTCCTAGCACCCACATACAGCAACCTACAGACTGCCTGTAATTCAAGCTCCAGGGAATCTGATGCCCTCCTTTGGCCACTGTGGTCACCTGTACATACTAATAGGTTTTCTGTCCCCCTGAAACCTGTTGAAAATGTACATCAACAGGTTTATTGGAGCAAAGCAACTCCCAGACAGATTATCCAGTCCCAGAGATGGAGGCCAGAGGAGCCACACACCTGAACTAAAGCAGGGAGATTGTACAGGTTATAGGTAAGGGGTGTTGATGGTTTGTGGTCAAGTATGGTCAAAAGCTGAACACTGTATGCAGGGACTTGGGTGCTCGGCAACTTTAGGGGAGGAGTTGCTGTAGCTGCCAAGAATTCAGAACTGGGCTTTTTGGTGCCTTCCCTTTGTTCGGAGATTCTCTGTGTATGCAGAGTTTGGAGAGACGGGAACGGGACTTCTCAGACCTTGCAAGAGGAAGCTGAAGTTCCAACTGAACACACACAGAGGAATCTTCATATTCACATACACATTAAAAAAATTAAAAAAATCTTTAAAAAATAAACTTACCTGACATAGTCTTATTAGTTAAATTTATTGAAGGAAGGGATAAGGCAACCACATAACTCAGAATCTAATCAAACTTAGAGCAATCGCAATGCCCTTATTTTGATAGATTGTCAAAAAAATGAAATAAATGAAGCAAATACGTATCTTAGCCTTTTTTCCTGTCGCTGTAGTAACATACTCTGACAAAATTCACTTAAAGGAGAAAGGGCTTATTCTGGTTCACAGTTTGTTATGCCCAGTCTGTGGGGACCTCAAAGGACCACCAGGAAGACCAACTTACCTAAATGCAAAAGCAAAGTTTATTGTATGCCCGATATAAGCTGGCAGGCACCTCATCAGCGCAGCAGCAAGAGGAGGTACCCCACCCTTCTAGAGGGCATTATTTAAAGGCAAAAACCAGAAAAGCTACATTAGCAGAGTGTGGGGTGACAGGTTCAATCCTGATTGACTCGTGTCTAGGGACTTTTCAGAAATTTTATTTTGAACCTTGCCTGTTGCTTGTCAAGATTTCTTTTCAGCTGACCTTTGGGTGGAGACATTCTGCAGTTGTCTGTACTCTCCAGTAGGCTACCCTATTACTTTTGCCCCTAGCTATTTCTGAAGACTGGAATGTTTTACGGAAAATAATTTACACAAGACACAAGAGGGAGGCCGAGGACAAAATGGAGAAACTTTGGTTCTTCAAGCTCAGGGTGCAGACCATCATGGAGGGGTGTCAAGGCATCAGGAGCTTGAAGCAGCCGGTTTCATCCCATCTACGACCAAGAAACAGAGAGAGTATGCAGAACCCCACTCAGCTTGCTGCCTTCCATTTGTACAGTCCACGATCCATGGTCGAGGGAATAGTCCCACCCATAGTTAAGAAGTGTCTTCTTACATTGAGTAGCACAATCAAGATGATCCTTTGCAGGAGCCCAGGGTTCCGTCTGTCAAAGGAGACTAGTTTCTGACAAGTTGACACCAAATACTAATAACCTCAGATTATAACCATTACAACTGCTGATATAGACACTTTCTTGAGGTGGAAAAAATTTTAAATGTTAAGTTAAAAACAGTTAAGGTAGGGCATGGTAGTGCCAGCTTCCAGCCCTTGTAAGGTGGAGGCAGGAAGATGAGGAGTTCAAGGTCATCCTCAACTACTGAGCAAGTTTGAGAGCAGGCAGGGCTTTGGGAGACTGTGCTTCAACTAATTAAATAACCACCAACCAGCCAATCAACTAACTCACTGACTAACTCCGTTAGAAAACACATTCAGCAAGCCGGACATGATGTCACAGTTTTGTAACCCTTGTGTGAGAGACCGAGACCAAAAGATGAAGGAGTTCAAGTCTAACTTTAGTTGCATAGTGAGTTTGAGACCAGACTGTATTACTCAGAAATCCTGTTTCAAGACAAAACAAAATATAAAACACACCAACCAGAAAAGACATATAGAGTTGGGCATGGCGGCACACACACACACACACACACACACACACACACACACACACACGCGCGCGCTCGCGCGAGTAATTCAGAGTTGGGCGTGGCGGCACACACACATACACACACACACACACGAGTGCATTCAGAGTTGGGCGTGGTGGCACACACACACGAGTACATTCAGAGACGGGCATGGCGGCACACACACACACACGAATACATTTAGAGTTGGGCATGGCAGCACACACACACAAGTACATTCAAAGTTGGGTGTGGTGGCACACAACTGAGTATATTCAGAATTGGGTGTGATGACACACACACACACACGAGTACATTCAGAGTTGGGCATGGCGGCGCATACACGCACACGCACACACACACACGAGTACATTCAGAGTTGGGCATGGTGGCACACACATACTCGAATACATTCAGAGTTGGGCGTGGCGGCACACACACACACACACAAGTACATTCAGAGTTGGGCATGGCGGCACATAAACACACACACGCACACACACACACACACACACACACACACACACACTAGTACATTCAGAGTTGGGCGTGGCGGCGCACACCTGAAATCCCAGCACTTAGAGGCTGAAGTAGGAAGATTTCACGTTCCATGCCATGCTGTGTTGGGTTGCACAGTGAAATCCTCATAGCTCACCCTCCCCCAAAGAAAGCATGCACAGTTCAGTTTCCAGACAGAAAACGTCAGTGGGTCCCTGCGAGAGGGAGAGAACACAGGAAAGCAACAGACAGTTAAACTGAGAGCAATTGAGGGAATCTTTGCTTTCATCTTTGCATTTTTCTTCATGATCTAATTTTATCCCAGTGCATCTTTAGGGTAGTAAAGTAAGATATTTCAGGAAATAAAAGAACAATGCCCAGCCAGAGGAAGTGGCAGAAGTCAGTGGGAGCTGCCTCTCTATACTGCCCTACGCTAAATTTAGCCGTGGTGCTCAGGCAGCTGAAGGGAGGGAGCAACACGCTGGTCGCAAGATTTCCACATTGTTTTGTAAGTGCCCTAAGGTCTTTAAAATTTGACTTATTTATTTGTGTGCATGAATACAGAGTGCAGAGGGTGGCTTGTGGGAGCTGGTTCTCTCCTTCCACAGGTCGTCAGGCTTGGGGGCAAGCGCCTTACTCACAGAACCCTGCCGGTGGTCCTCCCTGAAGCTTTAGGAGAGAGACTCACAGTGCTTTCTCCCGTTTCTAATTGTTCACTCTTGGAAACTTCATGGTTGACACGCTAAGGAGATGCTCCATGTCCATCGTGATTCTGGTTGCCAAGCACCCGTCCCTCTGTGGTACCTGGACTCTGTTATTGCAGGCTGGTAGCCGGGTGCTGTCAACCATCTCTTCCTGTCGTACTTCTCTGATCCTTCAGATCTGGAACCCCACCTCATAACAGACCTTCCAGTTCTTCAGTCTAGTTCAAGTCCTCCGCTCTTCAGTTTGAGCAGCCTTCTTTTTTTGCACACGTGTTCTTATGTGTGGATGAATAGTCACGTGTGCACTGCGTGTGCACTGCGTGTGCATGTGGAGACCAGAGGCAGACATCAGGTGTCTTCTTCAATTGCTTCTCCACCTTAATTTTTCTATTTATTCATTTATTTATTTATGGTGTGTATGTGTGTCTGTGTGTGCATGTGCAAATGTGCATGCATGTCTGTAGCCCCTGCATGCCACACAGCACTTCCCAGGAGAACTTGTGAGAGTCAGCGTCTTCTTCCACCAATTGGATTTCAGGGATTCAACTCAGGTGACCAGAGTTGGTAGCAAACACCTTTCTACACACTCCACCCCATCAGTCTCCTATCTTCCTGTAGTTTCAGATAGGACCCATCCCCCACTCTGGAGCTCACCTGGCTGGACTGACTGGCCAGAGGGCCCCACGGATCCTCCTGTCTCTGCCCTACCCACAAGAGACTGCGGTTATAAGCGATGCCGGGCTCTTTATGTGTGGACTGAGATCCAAACTCAGGTCCTCTGCTTGCATGGCAAACACTTCACCGGCTGAACCTTCTCCCTAGGGCCCAAACCAACCTCTTTTCATGAGCTAGAGGACATTTCAGCACATACACACCCTCACCAGAGCACCGATGGTGACTCCACCCTCAGACCAGAACCCCTGTGTGAGCTGTGCTTGTCTCCCACACAGTTGCAGGAGTCTGATGGCCACAGGGCCGCCTTGTACCAGTTGACCTTGGATGTCTCCCATCTTAGTCCTTAAGTCTCACAGCCAGAAAAAAAAATGACTTAGTTCTGGCAAGATAGTAGGGCAGCTGGGCTTGTTGGCATGTTCCCGTCACCAGGCTGCTTAGGAGGACAGGACAAGAGGATCAGTGTGAGTGCAGGAATTTGAGACCAACTTGAGCAGCACAGTGTAATCTCTGGTGGTTTGAGTGAGTCTCCCATCACCACAAATGTATCATAGGCCATGTACCTGGACGCTTTTTCCTCTGCTGGAGGCCTTGGTGGAGGAGCCTCTGGCAGGGGGAGCTTTGCTGAAGAAAGCACATCACTGGGGAGAGTTTGGGGGATTTGCAGCCTCACCCTACTTCCTGCTTGCTCTCTCTGCTTCCAGTGTGACTGGGATGTGATCTCATCTCAGGCTCTCTGTCATATCTTCCTACCACTGCAGACAGGCAGGAAGCCCCGGAGTCAGAGGAAATCTGCCTTTTGTTGCCTACGGGCACAGACTCTTGTCACAGCAGCAGAAAAGTAACTGATACAGGCCCCATCTCAAAAACAAGACAGACAGATGGGCAAAACAATGACAAAAGGCTAGTAGGGTGCTTGACAGAAGAAAGGGAAAGAATTTCAGGTGATGGACCCCTTCCCCCCAAAAAAACTTCTTAAAAATTTCCCTATTTCTAGGTGAGTGTACAGCACAGGTGTATTCAGGGAGTAGTTACATGTGATTCCCAGTGTGCTGATGGTCAGCAGAGCCACAAAGAAACCCGACATCCCAGTCACTGCCTCGGAAGTTTTGGGGGTACAAACATGGTTCTTGCTACTTCAGTACTCAAAAAGCTAAATTCACATATCCACCCTGGAAAAAAGAAAAAAGAACCTATGACGAAGTGGAAACTAGAAAATAAATTAGGTTAATATCCTCTTTCATGACTCATGTGTGGGCAAAGAGGCCAATACATATTTATGTAGTGTTCTTGTGAAAAACATCTTTCTAAATATAACACCAATGGTAGATAGCGTAAGGGTAAAAACAGGTTAACTTTGACTACTAAAAAATCCATTTGTAAAAAGTCTGGTTAAAATAAGACATGGGGGAAACCCTTGCTGCTTCTATGATAGACATTTAGAGGAAGGGTTAAAGGTCACGACAAAAAAAAGACACCAAGGCAAGGCATAGAAGTACAAATGACAGCAAGATTGTGAAAAATTCTATGTTTTGAGTGGCCAGATGGAAACAAATTATAAGAAAGCTCTGCTCCCCTTCAGCTGTTTTGATTTTAATTTGTGTGCTATGCATGGATGTTTTGCTTGTATGTGTGCATATGCACCATGCGTACACAGTCCTCAAGGAGGGCAGAAGGTGGCATCAGCTTTTCCAGAGCTGGAGTGGTGGAGGATCGTGAACTACCTGTGGGTGCTGGGAGTGAGCCCAGGTCCTCTGGAAGGGGAGCCAGGGCTCTTCACTGCTGAGCCATCTCTCCTGTCCTGGTGGGGCAGTGGGAGTGAGGTTGGTTGTCACTGCAAACAAGGACTTTATCAATGCACATAGTCTTTGATCCTGTAAATTATGCAGAAATTATACAGAAATGTGTTGTAGGGGAACAGTCAGAGATCTGTGCAAATGTCTTTCTCTCTCTAATTATGTCCAGAGGCGTTTTAGCGATTATGGTTCAAAGGGAGAAATGACTGAAGTAACTGAGCATTTAGCTCTAGAGAAGCAGCTAAATAAATGAGAGTAACCTGCATTAACCGGGCTAGGAAGCCGCTATGGATTCTACGCCCTAAATGTTGTGGAAGGATCTTCAATGACTTGAAAACACCTTGACAGTGTCTAATGACTGAGGAGAAAAGGCTGTCACCAAACTGTATACAATTTGACCCTGTGTTTAGTCTTTCACAGCTTGATCTTCCTTTAAAATGATTCTTGTCTTTTTTACTTTTATGTGTTCCTAGAGCACACATTTATAGGTTTTTTAATAAAAATGATTAATAATGATAATGGTTACTAAAGGGAACTTTCCAGATCTGGGTTCATTTTTTAATTTTTTTTTTTAACCAGGGGAGGATGCAAACGAGTACCTCACCATCACAAATTATGTAGTCGAGTTTCCCGCATTTGGGGAAACAGCAAGGGCTGGATGCGGAGTGCAAAACCACTTTTGTGACCATGGTATCTCCCCTGCCAGGTAAGTATGGACTCATTTTTTAAAGAGTTGTGAGTGTGTGTTTAATCAAAGAGGCCAAAAGAGGGTGGCACATCCCCAGGATCTGGAGTTAGAGGCTACCCAGCATAGCCTGGGAACAGAACTTAAGTCCCCTGTGAGACCTACGGAATCACATGTCCTATGTTCATGTCCTGTGATATTTACTTCTGTAATACATGAAGTTTTGTATATTGAACAGATCAGATTCCTACTTAAAAGGATGCAGCATTTTTTAAAAAGAAAGGGTTGGAGCTGGGAAATGCCTCAGTAAAGAGCCCGCTGTGGGCTGCGTATCCAGGAGGACCTGAGTCCTGAGCACACATGTAAGAGGCAGAGGTACTCAATGGCTGGCTCCAGATGCAGCAGGAGACCCAGTCGCCAAGCTAAAGCAGGTACTATAGAGAAAGACGTTTGCCATTGACCTCTGGCCCTCACATATGTACACAGGGGCCAGCACAAACACACATACAGTATGCACACACAGTGACTTTACAATTTGCCAAGACAGGGTTTCTCTGTGTAACTCAGCAACTCAGCCCTGCAGGATTTTTTTCTTTCCTTTTTTTTTTTTATTTTCGAGACAGGGTTTCTCTGTAGTTTTGGAGCCTGTCCTGGAACTAGCTCTTGTAGACCAGGCTGGCCTTGAACTCACGGAGATACACCTGCCTCTGCCTCCCAAGTGCTGGGATTAAAAGCGTGCACCATCACTGCCCAGCCCCTGCAGTATTCTTAAGAGAAAAGAAAGACAAGCAAAGGAAAATCCATGACAACAAACAAAAAAAACTATCTAAGTCACCACCAAAGGCATCGATAAAAGAACAATGCTCTAGAGAGAGCCACACAGCAGAACCCAGTGAGCCTTGCTTCCCCAGCTACAGGGCCCCGTCCTGTGTGACCCTGTTCGGTTTAGGGTCCTTATTAGTGATGTGGGGACAATGGTAGCCATCTATAGAACTGTTAAGACGATTTAAAACAATGATTGAATTATTATGCCTTTTTATATGTATAGGATGTTTTGCCTGCACGATGTACGTATACCATGTGTTTGACTGGTGCCCAAGGTCAGAAGAGGGTGTTGGATCCTCTGGAACTAGAGTTACAGACAGCTGTGAGCACGCACCTGGGTGCTGGGAACTGAACCCCGGTCCTGGGGCGGGGGAGCAGCAGTCACAGTCTTAACCACAAAGCTGCCTCTCCAGCTCCAGGAATGCGGGTTTTCATCAGAGTCCAGAGAGCATGGAAATGATCTCTTCGTGTGTGTGTGTGTGTGTGTGTGTGTGTGTGTGTGTGTGTGTGTGTTGGGGGGGTGGGTAATACAGGACTCTGCAGATCTGAGGGTGAGGGGGACAAGGCTAGCCTGTCCCACGGCAGGGGTAGAGGGAGGAACCAAGGACAGGGTGACAGGAAACGCAGGAAGAGAGCAGACACCGGAAAACACAAGAGGGAAGGGGGGGAGGAAAGAGAGAGAGGGAGGGAGAAAGAAAAAGGAGCAAAAGAGAAAGAAGAGGGCAGGGGAGGAAAGGGGAGGGGAGAGGAGAAGAGGGGGAACAGGGTGGGAGGTAAGTGGGGAGGGGAGCGGCCTGCCTTCAGCCTTCAGACTCCTCAGACATCTGCTCTTAGATGGTTGTGGCTGCCAAACAGGCAGGCAGGCAGGCAGGCAGGCAGCCCCACCCAGGTGGTTCCAACTGCTTACATCTTTTTCTTTCTCCCAGGCTGACTGGGCTTTGCTTCTGGCTTTGTGGCTGGTTCAGACCAGCTTCGCGGGCCTGTCCGAGTGGAAATATGGACCAGGAGTCAAACCAAACTGGTCAGTCTGGTCCTTGCGCTCATGCCAGGACCACAAATGTTACACTGGCTAAAGCAGATCAGGTGGCTGAACCTAAAATAAATAAATATGGAAGACATTTCCATTCCGCAAACTCTAACGGCAAATCCTTATGCAGGGAGAGGGAAAGGCAGAGCTGAAGCAATAATTCCTTCTAGAACATCTTGTCGACAGACAAACATGAGGCTGTCAAGAGGCTTCAGGGGTTTGGAGAGCTAAGTCTGGTGGAGCGGGCTCACAGCAGGGCAGGGAGGGAAGAGGGACCTTGAGAGACCAAGAAATTGGTGCAAGATCAGGAGTTGATATTTTTGGGTTTAGATGTAAGTGTTTGCTTGTTCTTGTGTTTTGAGACACGGTATCACCACACTGGCTGGTCTGGAACTCACTGTAATAGATAAGGCTGGCCCTGAACTCACACAGATTCACCTGCCTCTGCCTCGCGGCTGCTGGGATTTAAAGCATACGCCACAGACAAGCATGCTGGCATCCTGTTTATTACAGCTGGAATTTTAGCCCTTGGGAGGGGGTGGCAGGGGCTGTAGGAGTCAGAGTGATCCTCACACAGCTAAAGTTGGCTCTGGCTGCTCACCTCATTGCAAAACCAAAACCAAAACAAACAAACAAGCAAAACTACTTAAAATTAAAATATTCATAGCGAATTATTCAGTGAAAGCAGGCACGGAACAGGTGGACACAATAATATCATTTAAAAATGCAATATACCATGAAGAAAGGCTGCAAAGAATTGAGCAAAATGCTCTTTAAAGCAGGTATGGTAGTGCATGTCTTTGATCCCAGACCTTGGGAGGCCGAGGCAGAGGCAGGCAGATCTCAGTGAGTATGAGGCCAGGCCAGCCTGGTCTACATAGTGAGTTCCAGGACAGCCAAGGTTATGTAGAGAGACCTTATCTCAAAAAGCCAAATAAAATAAATACTGGCCCCCTCCCCCAACTAAAACATTTTGTTGTGACCCAAACGTAGAATCATGGGGTATTTTTCTCTCTGTGGTTTGTATTAAAAAGGATGATCCCATCTGGCCTCTCAGGTTGAATACGAGCAGCACCGAGAGGCCTCATTTACTCCTCTTCACCTCCTGGAACTGCACAGCCGCCTTCACTGCCCGCTGCTTCTTTAACACAGATGCGCTGCACTCATGTGATCAAACAGATACAAGCACTTTTAAGGATCGCAAATAGCTTTAGCGGTCAAAGACAGATGGAGCCGACCAGCTCGCTATTTGTGTTAGTAGCTATGGAGAAGCATCGCCTCTAGGCTTGGAAGCAGTGGGGAAGGTGTGCCCACAGTCTCAGGGCAGTCACCCGCAGAACCGAAAGGTATTGGTTTACAGGAACCTCATAAATAAACAGATTTGACATGAGTGTTAGATTTTAGAAGATTTTAGAAACCGTGAGGTATCTTTTATGTACCAGAAAATTACAGAGCTGTTGGATCAGAAATGTCAGATGGAATAATAAAATGTTTGCTTGATGCAAACTCACCTTGGGTGCCCGCTTTGGCAGCACATGTGCTAACACTGGATCTATAAAGAGAAGATTGGCATGGCCCCCACACAAGAATGCCACGCAAGTTTACGACATGTTCCGTGTTTCTGAATCTATGAGGGTGACCCCAGTGAAGACTCCTAGTAATAGGGGTTTAGAACCTGAACCAGCCATCTTCTGCAGCCAGGCAAGGCTTTCGGTGATGGGACTGGGAAATTAACCCAGCCATAAAACCTTCAACTTATAATTTGTCCTGCCTGCAAGATGTGCTGAGACAATGGTGGAGAAGAACTTGTGGGAGTGGCCAACTTGAGGCCCACACCATGAGAGGGAACCCATGCCTGACACTGGTCAGGACCCAGAGACCTAGTCCAGAACCAAACAATTGACAGAAACAAGAAACAAAACAATAAATGATTCCTAGTGATATTCTGCTGTACTCAAGGACTGGTACCTAGCCCCGTCATCATCAGAGAAGCTTCATCCAGCAACTGATGGGAGCAAATGAGGACTTGTAGCACAAATAATAAAATCCCAGAGTCAGATATTGGGGCTCAACCCAAAAACCAGAAAAAGCAAAGCAGTCAAGTCACTAGAGAAGTCTTACCGATACCAAGGCTGGGTGATCAAGGCTAAGCAGACTACGCAGAATAAGCAGCCAGAGCCTCTTTTTTTTCTTTCCTTTCTTTCTTTCTTTTTCTTTTCTTCTTTTTTTTTGTTTTTTTTTTTTTTTGTTTTTCGACACAGGGTTTCTCTGTGTCACAGCCCTAGCTGTCCTGGAACTAGCTCTTGTACATCAGGGTGTCCTTGAACTCCCAGAGATCTGCCTGCCTCTGCCTCCTGAGTGCTGGGATCAAAGGCATGCACTGCCACCTCATGGATTTCTCTCCTCTCAATTTATATTCCCCTTAGTAAATGGATTAAAATCATGTGACTCTTTAGTAGTGGGATTAAAGGTGTGAGCCACCACCACCTGGATTTGTTTCTGCATTGAACTTCTGTAGCATAGGGTGGCCTTGAACTCACAGAGATCCATCTGCCTCTGTCTCCTAAATCCTGGGATTAAATGTGTGTGTGCATGCGCCACCTCTGTCTGACCTCTGGTGATTTAGCTTTGCCCTTCTGATATTCAGGCAAGTTTTATTTATTAAAACATGAATAAAATATCCCTATATTTCCCCTTTTTGTCTAAAATAAAAAGGAAAGCTATAACTAATATAAGAAAAACTATATGCAGTAAGTACAATAACTATATATAATACATACAGGCAAAAGTACATCAACAATGCCTAGTCCATTTGCATTTGACAAATTCAGAGAAAATACTCCATATCTATTCCATCTTTGTGAGTCCAAAGTCTTATACCTAATTTAGTTTCTAACATAATTTGCTTTCTGTGTCTGGTAAACAAGGAAAACTATAAAATCTAGTCTTCAACTCCATTAGAGACCCAAGAAGGAAATAATATTTACTGAATAAACAGGAAGTACAAGCAAGTGAATTTCAAAAAATGTGAGAAATGACAGAAACAGCTGACTGCCTAGACAGTCACCCAGAGTTCCTCTGCAATGTTGGGGCAACCATCTTCAGCCTACAGACCTAACATATCCGACAGACTTTTCTGTGAAGCAGAATATTCTGAAGGGCTGTCCTTCCTTGTCTTCACAATGTTTAGCAGTCACTTTCTTTGTATTCTGCTTGTCCAATTAGGACAGCATGATGTGGGATTCCCCTCTGTATGCTGTGAAAACCATTAGTTAATAAAGAAGCTGTTTGGGCCTGTGATAGGGTAGACTAGAGCTAGGTGGGGAAAACTAAACTGAATGCTGAGAGAAGGGAGGCAGAATCAGTGAGAAGCCATGTAGCCCCATTGGAGACAGACACGAAAACTTTACCTGGCAAGCCACAACCTCGTGGTGATACACAGATTAATGGAGATGGGTTAAGTTAAGATATGAGTTAGCCAGAAATGTGCTTAAGCTATTAGCCAAACAGTTTTGCAAATAATATGTGTCATTATTTTGGGACTGAGCAGCTGGGAACAAACAAGCAGGCTCCTACAACAAACTGGTGCTCCAACATGTGCTAGCTAAATCCACATAAAACCTGAGGGGGCTTGGAAAGGAATTCTAGACATTAAAAACCAAAGTTTAGCCACATTTTTTTTTCAGATGGCATTCATTTGCTTGCTGTGGCTCTTTTAAGAGAATTCTTCCTAGCAAGCAGTAGTGGCACACACCTTTAATTCCAGTACTCAGGAGGCAGAGGCAAGCAGATCTCTGTAAGTTTGAGGCCAGTCTGGTCTACAAGAGCTAGTTCCAGGACAGGTACCAAAGTCACAGAGAAACCTTGTCTCAAAAAAACAAAACAAAACAAAAAAAACCCCAAACAAACAAAAAAAGAGAGGTCTTACTGATTCAGTGGTAGCTAACAAACAAACAAACCACGTAGTTTTGAAACAACGGCTTCCTGGGCACTGCTGTCAGCATGAACTCTGACACTTTTGAGGGGTCTGGCTATGGAGCATTTAAATGTGTTTTGTGAGCAGAGTTCTACAACTTGTTTAATGGCAACATTGACTGGCTGTGTGCCTAAAAAATGGGGCTGTGGGCATGACTTGCGCTAAACAGACCTCTGCCCCACCATGCTGGTCTAGGTAGAGCCAAAAGAAAAAGCAGCCTTAGTCTTAGTAAGGATGCTAAGTATTTTAAGGAGCACTTCTGGTCAAAATATAATTACAGATATTCAATAAAGACAAATCCATATGGAAAAGACCTCTAAATGGGTCACAGTATTGGATAAATGTACGTAGGTTTGGGAGAGAGAAGAAAAAGAGGAAAGAAGAATAAGCTGTTTAAAGACGGAATATACACAGGGTCTGGGTTATGTGCATTATTGTGTTTTCTTTGAATTTTTTGACTGTGCAGGAGCTGAGTACAGAGAGACATTTCATTGTATGGGCTGCTAAGTTAAACCAACATAATGGTATCTTGACTTCAGAATTTGAGTCTAAGAATTTGTTGCTTTAGAAAGAGGCTCTTCTTTTGTTTCCACAGAGAATGAGAACCTGTGAAATTCTACCAGACTAATGTGATTTGGTGCACCAAGACACCCCGAAAAGTTGCCATGAACACCCCCAAAAATACTTCACCCAACAAAAAGCAGAAAGCAGTTTAGAGAGAACTATGCCCATATTACCAAATATTGCCTATAAGTGATTGTTTACATTTAAAGGGGGATATGCTATTGAGATTTTCATTGGTATGGATTCTGGTCTATTGATACAAATTTTAGGTCAGTTTTTTTTATGTATATTTCCGTTCTTGATTAAGATATTGCATTTGTGCAGCTCATTTAAAATGTAATATATAATTAAAAATATAGGTTAATAGATATCATCTATAATAGACAAGCTTCTAGTCATATTACTTAGGTTTTCTAGATGTACACAGATATATTTCAGATGGATAGATATTCTTCAGATCTTTCAAAGAATAACAGAATATGGCACTTAAAATGTTTTAAGAACTTAGGACTTTTCATGACAATGAGACATGTCTGCTCCTAGCAGCACCAATCTACTTCAAGAGGATGATGGACATTGAAGAGGCTCCTTATGGACTTTGATAGCCATTTGGGTAAGAAGCTGCTCTTGCCTGGACTGCTTGATGTTATGCTGCATGAACTGGACAGGCAGGACCTACAGAGAAATGACTGCTGAACTTGCCTAACGGTGAGATGGTTCTTCAGGGTTCCTGCTTCATGAAAGAAACTTTCAGACATTCTGCAGGACACAGAATAAAATAACTGATGGACTTTGCCATTAGAAGGCAGAACAGATTTTCAAATTTCCTGCTTCATCGAAAAGTCTGCCTGATACTTTGTGCCTATAGGCTGAAGACTGAATGCCCCAATGATACAGAAGAACTTTGAGTGACTGTCCAGGCAGCAAGATGTCTCTGTCAATTCTAGAGATTGAAAGTTGCCTACAATGCACTTCCTGTTTATTTAGGTAATATTATATCCTTCTGGAGTCTCTGATGGAGTTGAAGAATATATAGTTATAGTTGTCCTTAGTTATGATAAAAGATAAAGTAGATTTAAATATTGTAACTGTAATTTTTGCTTAATACCTGATTTATTCTATGTAATTTTATTATGTTAAAGTTAAAACCTTCTTTTTTATTTAAACAAAAAAGGGGAGGTGTTGTGAGATTCCCCTCTGTATGCTGTGAATATCATTGGTTAATAAAGAAGCTGTTTGAGGCATGTGATAGGGCAGCAGAATAGAGCTAGACAAGGAAAACTAAACTGAATGCTGGGAGAAAAAAAGACAGAGTCAGTGAGAAGCCATGTAGCCCCATCGGAGACAGACACGGGAACTTTACCCAGTAAACCACAGCCTTGTGGTGATACACAGATTAATGGAGATGGGTTAATTTAAGATATGAGTTAGCCAGAAATATGCTTAAACTATTGGCCAAATAGTATTGCAAATAATATGGTTTCTGTGTGATTATTTTGGGGCTGAGCAGTCAGGAATAAACAAGCAAGCTCCTACAACAACAGCATACTGTCAGCAGTCGAGGCAATAACATTTTCTTGTCCAGTGGCTTACTTTTGCCACAAAGAAAGTAAACAACATGTGGAGTTTCTTTGATGCCCATTATCTTCTCTGAATTAGATTGATGCTGCCAGTAACAGACCTGTCTCCTTGTCATAAGAAAGAACCTAGGATAAAGCATCTTAAATGCCATATTATGTAGATCTCTGAAGTGTCTGAAGATGATCTGTCTGTCTAAAATATATCTTTGACCTTGAAAATATACCTAGTATGACCATGAGTTCTATCATACTAGTGGCTAACTACAAACCTACATTTCCTGATTATCCTAAACAGTTGATAATAATAATTTTCAAAGACTAGAAATTCATATTACATTGTTAAATGAATTGAAAACTAGTAGTTTTTTTTTGGTAAAAGCAAAGAATCTTTATTTTAAGCAACTTTTCAAACTCAGTCTTTCTACATGCCCAATGTATTGGAATATAGTAGTTGCTTTTTAAAAGTAGATTCAATAATCTACCTTTTTTGTCTTAACATTTCTATACCCCATTTTTTTCTTTACAAAACAAAAACTTTGAATCTAATTTCCTTTGTTTAACTTTTTTTCCTGACCATTACTCATAATAACTGGTAATTAAATTCCTAAACAATGACAATTATCCATAATCCATTGAATGACCAAACACTACTCACCCTACCTTGCGATGTGGGCATCATATTCTTAAATTACTTCCTGCTGTCTGGGGGTAATGGTATCTTTAGGGGATCCTGAGAAGAAAATTTTGGATTAATTGTCAAGTTCGGGGAGAGGTAGTTGTGTGATTTTTTTTTTTTTGTCCAGTTTCTGCATAACAGGAAAGTGCAGGACTTGTCTCAAGTCCTGGCTAGTAGTCTGTTAGTCTGCGTCATCTCAGTCAGCAACCTCAAAATTGTTCTGAGCAGTTTGTAGTCCAAAGCTGACCCTTAGGTGGTGTTTTCATCCTAGTAGTGTTACCCTGGTCCTGGAGGAGTTGTCGCTGTGGGGCCCCATCCTCCTTATGGAGACTTCAGAGGTTACTGTGAGGCGTGCCCATGATTCACTGTAGAAAACTGATAGTGACTCAAACCCAAAATCATGTACAGGAAGGTAGATGAAACCTTTTTCTAGAATTAGTTAGTATTCAATATGGCCATTAATATCATGACAAAAAGTTTAATGTATTCATGTATTACATTATATATAATTCATGTATCACATTATATATATATAAATCTTATATCTTAAGAAAAGCTGTCAAAGGATTGTAAGATTAGTAGCAATAAAAAAGTCTTTAAATTTTTGTCTTCCTTCTGTCCCATATCAGGTGGCTTTTCTGAAATGAGACAGAGATTTTGAATTTCACTTTAATAAGCATGCTTGGGTGTAGAGAAGGAGAGAGCCACACTCCAACTCCAAAGCCAGCTTTAATCCTTAGTTGGACTGGGACTACAAAAAGACCATTTATATTATAGATCTGTAGAGAATAGCAGATTCAAATATTTTGGAAGATTTATGAAATTTTCCTCTGTTGGAAATGTGATATACCATAGGCCAATTTATTCTTTTTCTTGAGACTCTTTTTCTGGATGATTTGTACCTTTTCTTCAGATGTCTAATTTGTCCAGTGGTCTTCAGATTCCTTACCCGAATCCTTTATTCTCCTGAAAAGATAAAAAAAAACCCTTCCCCAATCCTAATTCTGGGGAGATTCTCTTTTGGCAAATTGTAGTTGATCAGATGAAAAGCTTTTGTTAGTTTTATAGGTTAGTTCAGATTAAAAGGCCATGATGTTTGATCAACTATCATCCTTCCTAACTAAGAGGTGTTTCTTGTTCAAATCAAATCTTTTTTTTTTTTTTTCCGAGACAGGGTTTCTCAGTAGCTATGGAGCCAGTCCTGGAACGCACTCTGTAGACCAGGCTGGTTTTGAACTCACTGAGATCTGCCTGCCTCTGCCTCCTGAGTGCTGGGATTAAAGACATGTGCCCATTGCCTAACTCAAATGGAATCTTTATCAATTTTGATGGTATCCATAGCTTTTCTTCTTCTGTGGAAACAAAAACAAAAGTCTCTTCTCTAAAGTAACATATTTTTTGACTTAAAATTTGAAGTCAAGATAACTTTAAAATATATACGTTGGTTTAGCTTAGCAGACCCCAGAATCAAATGTTTTTCAGTAATTAATTTATTAACAATCAAAAAATTCAAAGAAAACATAATAACACACATAACCCAGATTCTCTGTGTGTTTTCTTTTTTTGTTTGTTTGTTTGTTTGTTTTTTGTTTTTTGGGGCCGGGGTTTCTCTGTGGCTTTGGAGCCTGTCCTGGAATTAGCTCTTGTAGACCAGGCTGGCCTCGAACTCCCAGAGATCCACATGCCTCTGCCTCCCAAGGGCTGGGATTAAAGATGTGCCCACTTCCCGGCTAACGTGGCTTATTTTTTATTCTCTTACTTTTAATATTTTGTTATCTTTGCTCTTTTTTTTAAAGAAGATTTATTTATTTATTGTGTACACAGTGTTCAGCCTCCATGTGTCCCTGCAGGCCAGAAGAGGGCACCAGATCTCATTACAGACCATGTGGTTACTGGGAATTGAACTCAGGACCTCTGGAAGAGCAGCCAGTGCTCTTAACCTCTGAGCCATCTCTCCAGCCTCTATCTTTGCTCTTTCAATCTTTGTCTCTCTCTCTTATCTAACATTGTGACCCACTTCAGAGGTCTTTTTTTTTTTTTGTCTCAGTCTGTCTTATTGTGTATCTGTGATCATTTTCTGGTCAGGATAGTTTTTTTTCAATACTAAGCAGGCATGGCTAGGACCAACACTGTGGCTTTGCCTGTTAGCTCCACCCTGTCAAACATGGCAGAGCTGTCATGTTCACCACCCCAGCTCCAGGGACACAGCAGTTCTATGTCACCATTTAACAACTTGCTCACAAACCCCATTTGAGTGCTGTGTAGCAGGGCCTCCAGGAGAGCCAGAGCTGTTCTTGCCCACCAGTGTGAACCAGGAAGCCGTCTCTTAAAGAAGTCGTGCCTCTGCTGGCCGCCGGCAAACAAAGTCTATCTGAAAATATGCAGCTACCAAGAAGCTCGAATTGACTCCCATTTTTGTGGGTCTAGAAGCCCCCCCCCTTTTTTAGTTTTTTTAATACTTTATGTAGATGTACATTACTGAACCTTGGGTGCCATTATGTACATGGAAACTATGCTTTTTTTTCCTGGCCACCCAGGCCTGAATAATCTCACAAAACTATATTAATTATAACACTGTTTAGCCAGTGGCTCAGGCGTATTCCTAACTAACTCTTACATCTTAAATTAACCCATTTCTATTATTTTATATTTTACCATGAGGCTTGTGGTTTATTTTCTCATATCTTGCTTCTTGGGCAGCTACATGGCGTCTGCCTGACTCTGCCTCCTTTCTCCCTGCATTCAGTTTAGTTTTCCTGCCTAACTATATTCTGCCCTGCCATAGGCCAAAGCAGTATCTTTATTAACCAATGGTAATGAAACATATTCATTGCATACAGAGGGGAATCCTACATCATAGACTTATAGCCAAACATTAGGCAAAGCTCTGGGAACCTGATGGAAAAGGAGAAGAAAGGGTTGTAGGAATCAGAGGGGTCAATGACACCACAGAAACATAGCCTACAGAATCAACTAAGCCGGGCTCATAGGGGCTCACAGAAAGTGAAGCAATCCATCGAGGAGCCTGCATAGGGGTTGGCTAAGCTCTCTACATATATGTGTGGTTGTGTAGCTTGATGTTCTTGTGCAACTCCTCACAGTGGGATGGGAGTGTCTCTGACTCTTGCCTGTTCTTGGAACCCTTTTCCTCCAATCCAGTTACCTTGTCCAGCCCTGATGTGAGGGGTTGTGCTTAGCCTTATTGCAGCTTGTTATGCTGTGTTCAGTTGACATCCATGGGAGGCCTGCTCTTTTCTGAAGGAAAATGGAGGAGAGTGGATCTGGGGGAGAGGGGAGGAAGAGGAAACTTCAGTAGGGATGTAATATATGAGAGAAGAATAAAAGTCAAGGAAGATTTAAAATAAGAATATAAAGGTGATCGCTCAGTTGGGAAAGCATGGGGACTTGAGTTCAGGTCAAAACCCAAGTGGCAGTGAAGTCAGGCATTTGGCAGGCATTGGTAGGTAGAAGCAGGCGAGTCCCTGGGGCTTGCTGGTCAAACTAGTCCACTTGACAAGTTTCAGGCCAGTGGAAAACCTCACACAACAAGGTGGAAAGGTTGGTGGAATAGCTGGGTGCTTGTTGCCCCACTACCACCTGGCAAATATTGACCCATCTTAATTTAACTTGCCCACTTTGAGACCTTAGAATTTTAATAGAAAATCTCTGCCTTTTTTTCTTTTCCTCTCCCATCCCCCACCTTCTTTTGGTCGCTTTGGTTCTTGAACCGTGGTCTCCTGTGTTCCAGGTTGGCCTTGAACTTGCCAGGAAGCCAAGGATAACCTTGAACTTCTGTTCTTCCTGACCATCTCAGCCTTCTCAGTGCGGGAGTCATCACACCTACTGAGGATTCCCTTTTCTTTTTTAAGAAAGACTTATTTTATTTTAGAGTAGGTGTCTATGTGTGCTCATGTAGATGTTCATGCGGTTGTCCACAGAAGCTGGATTCTCTAAGTAAGGGTTACAGGGAGCCTCCTGACGTGGGTGCTGGGAACTGAGCTTGGTCTTCCAAAAGTGCTCTGACAGAGAGCCCTCTCCTCATCCGAAGGATTCCTCCTCTCCTCCACTTCTCCTGCGTCCCCACCTCGTGTTTTCATAAATGTTGGCTGCATTCCAAAGCTCAGTTGGAGGGTGTAGGAAAGTCAGAGGAGCTTGGTAGGAGATGGAGGGAAGAGGGGGCACAGTATACAGACTGGAACTTTCATGCCTGGTTACCTGCTCCTCTGAATTCCTTAGACACCTTCTAGTTTTCTTTTCCTACTTTTATGCTTGAGAGGCCACAACATTTGCTCCTCCACAGTTAAAATCCTTGCTTTCTTGTGGTGGGAGAGACAGAGCTCTAAATCAGATGAGGCATATGGCTCGTGGCTAGTGATCGACTTGGGTACTTTCAATACAAAATTCCAAGGCGGTGCCTGGAATTCTCAGCAGAAACAGGCAAATTCTGAGTCTGTAGTCTAGAGCCTCCGTACAACTGGACAGTGCTACTGTCCAAGGGCCACTGTCCAACAGGGAGGCAGCTCAGCCCAGTGAACTGCAAGGCTAAGTGTGTTCACATGGTAGAGCACCCAACCTTTGATTTTTGACACCTGATTTCAATGCCCTGTCTCAAAGGAGGGTGTCCCAGTGGCATGGGTGTAAGCTGTATTCCCCGGCTGCCCAAGAAGGGGCTTTATCTGACACCACTCTGTCATGGCATGTCAAATTCTGTCTTACTGTCTTGCCCACAAGGCTGCTGTGTGTCAGAGAGAAGACACACTCTACTTTTCGGACATAATGAAGCTCTGTCTTACTGTCCTGCCCACAAGGCTGCTGTGTGTCAGAGAGAAGACACACTCTACTCTTCAGACACAGTGAAGCTGCGGGTCCCCAAGCAGGGACTCTTCACCAGCTCAGGCCCCAGCAGGGAGTAGTGAGGCCGATAGGAGGCAGGTAGAACTCTGTGAACACGACGGTTTCCAGGTTCTGTAGAGCGAATGGACTCGCTCAGGCTCGATTCTGCTGGCTGGAGACAGACTCTCTTCATCCTTCTCAGCTTCAAGCACCTGTCCCAGCCCCTTCCCGTGGGCCCCAGAGTCTTCTTCATCTAATCCTGGTCCATCACCAGGCAAATGAATGGGCTGTCAGGGCACTGGGCCAGATTTCGTATGACTCACTGTGGCCCATCCCACAGGGAGCCAAGCAGCTCAGGAGAGACCGTAGATGACCATGTGCTAGCGAGATCAGTCTCGTGATAGAATATTCCACGGTTGATGCAACAACAGCAGGATGAACACCCCTTAAAGACTGTTCCTTTTGTATTAAAGGGAAGTCCGAATAAATGGTCCCAAATTCCAGTGATTTCTGAACTGAGCCGTGTGTCACCCATGCCTTCTCTTTCTCTCTGCCTTTGGGGACAGGAGTGAGTCACTATTTGGCCACGGCTCCTCTTCAGGACTTAATCCCTTAATGTAAAAGAGAATTAGGCAAGAGGATTAAGAGATTAAACAAGATTCATTACCGATTTCTTAAAAATTAAGCACTGGCTTAAAATAGCCTGCAAGAGGGAGCAAGCAGGTGAGGGCAAGGGCTCGCTACCCAGGCACAGCAGGTGCTCTCTGGTGGCCGCTTGATAAAGCCAGCAATAGACATCATTAATGTCTTCAACCATGAAGGGAACTTAGTCACCCACTGTGGGAGGGGATGGGCCTGGGGGGGGGGGTGCTCCAATCCTGGCATGGGTTAGCCTGGGGTTAGTTTCTACTCATCTACAGGACGGGCCTCTTTCCCAGGGGTGACTCAGCTTTTCCAACCACTACTGGGCCAAATGCAGACTTGGTAAGCTCAGGTCATACTCTTGGGGTAGGTTAAGAAAGACATTGAAAACCAAAGCCAAGGGCCACTGTGTGTGTGTGTGTGTGTGTGTGTGTGTGTGTGTGTGTGTGTGTGTGCGTGTGTGCGCGTGTGTGTGTGTAGGCCACAAATCAGCACCAGGTATCTTCTTTGATGTCTCTCCACATTATCTTTTGAGAGAGGGTCTCTCACTGATCCTAAAGCTTGCTGATTCAGCTGATAGGCTGGCTAGCAAGCCCCAGAGCTTCTCCTGCTTGTCTCCCCAGTGCTGGGACTGCAGGTGCACACCTGGGCACCCAGCTTTTGTATGTAGACTCAGAGGGGTTGAGTTCAGGTTCTCATGCTGAGTGGCAAGCACCTTTTGTCCCATCTCCCCAGCCCTGTTTGTTTGTTTTCTAGATAAGGTGAGAGAATCCCTTGTAGCACAGACTGGTTTCAAATTCACTAAGGATAGAGGGTGACCTTGAACTTCTGATCCTCCTGCCTCTGCTTCCCCAGTGCTGTGATTACAGGCACCCTCACCCCCATCTGGTCTGCATTGTGCTGGGACTCGAACCTAGGGCTTCATCCACACCAGCCAAGCATTCTATCCTCTGAGCCTTGTTCCTGGTGCTTTTTTTCCTTTCCTGAGACCAGGTTGGTGCCCAAGGGCCATGGTGCCACCAGAGCCAAACTGATCTGGGTGGCCTTCACTGCCACTGGGGCCATGGTGACATCTGGACCCAATCTGCTGCCAAGGGCCATGTCTGGGTCCATGGCCCTGCTGCAGCTGAGGCCTGTGTTGAGGCTCTGTGGCCTTTGTTACCACAGAAGTCTGAGGGCTGTCACACACTCCACTCCCCCACCCATCTCCCCACCCCCATCCCAACCCCTGTGAGGTGAGGACTTAGCTTTTCTGCTGTAGTGGCTAGCCCGGGGCAGCAAGGGGTGGTGCTGGCTGGCTCTGTAGACCAGAGTAGGGAAATTCTGGAAAGACATAATCACCACCCAGACACAGAAGCAAGATGAGAATGCCTTATTGAGAAAAGGTACCACACCACACGGCTAAACATAGATAAGAATTGTGGGTTAATTTAAGTTGTAAGAGCTATTTAGTAATAAGCCGAAGAAACAGGCCCATCATTTTATAATTAATATAAGCCTTTGTGTGTTTATTTGGGTCTGAATGGCTGTGGGATTGGGCAGGACAGAAACCTCTGTCTACAATATAGGGGCTCCAGATATTGCTGTTCCTCATACAATGTGAGAAAGAATCCAATTAGTACTTTTTATAAACTGAAGTCTCTTACTTTTTGGATATTTGTTGCTAATCTCTCCTAAGAAATTACTGCAAGCTCTTTGCCACTGTTCATTTTCTCCTGATAATGAGCCAATTTCAGCATAAAGAAAAGGTATTTCAATTTCTGTTGTGACTATTCCTATTAATTGATGAACACTCAGTTTTCCTTTCAGATCAATTCAGAAAATCTACATAGGTCTTTAAATTTTTACTGTTTGTGTGATAAAAATAGCCATTCTAAGATATTATCTTCTCTCTGCATTAGAATTCCTGTAGGGAAATGAATAGAAGGTAAAATAACCAGAATACAATCAAGTTTTGGATCCAAACGATCCACATGTGCATGCTGTAATTGTTCCTCTACCAAAGACAATTCTCTCCCAGCCTCAGCTGATAATTTTCTTGAACTATTTAAGTCTTTATCACCTTGTAAGGTTTTAAATAAATTACTTAGTTCTTGAGTTGTTAATTTGATTGGGCCATGGATAGTTAATATATCAAAGAAATTTTGAAGATCATTAAGTGTTCATAATTGATCTCTCCTGATTTGTACTTGCTGTGGTTGAATTTTTGTAAACTTATTTTTTATATCCTAGGTAATTAATAGAATCTCCTCTTTTTACTTTTTTTCAGGAGCAATTTGTAATTCACAATAAGACAAAATCTCTTTACCTTATCAAACATTTTTTTCCCTAAGGTACTTGAGTCTGAATCAGCTAGTAAGATATCATCTATATACTCGTAAATTCTAGATTGAAAAAACTGCTTATGAATTATTTCCAATGACTGCTGTACAAAATATCAACACAAACTGGGGCTGCTTAACATTCCTTATGGAAGAATTTTCCACTGATACCTTTTAATGGGCTGGGAATTATACATAGGCATTGTGAAGGCAAATTTTTCTCTATTCTGTTCTTTTAAAGTCCTAGTAAAAAAAAAAAAGCAGTCTTTTAAATCAATCACTATAATACACCATCCTTTAGGTAATAAAGAAAGCAAGGGAATTCCAGGATGTAAAGTGCCCATTGGATGGATCACTTTATTAACAGCTCTTAGGTCTGTTACCATTCTCCATTCTTCCAGATTTCTTTTTAATGACAAATATAGGAGAATTGCAAGAACTGGTTGATTCTTCAGTATATTGAGCGTTTAGCTGCTCCTGTACCAGCTGTTCTAGTGTTTGTAATTTTTCTGATGTCAAAGGTCATTTCTTCTACCCACAAAGGTTTATCAATTAACCATTTTAAAGGTAGGGCTCTTGGTACCCTTGAAAGACCACCAGCTGTTGTGCCCTGCTTATGGACAACCTGAATGATTTATGACTGTTTTTGTTAATATCTTTTAATATTTCTCTCAGGAGCATTCTTTTTTTATGACTTGTTTCTGAGATTGGAGGAATGTTAATCTGTGTTTCCCATTGCTGCAACAAATCATGTCCACATAAATCTATTGCTGTATTAGCCACACATGGCTTTACTTTTCCTACTGTCCTTCTGGTCTAGACATCCAACACATTTGTGCTTGGTTTTACCTGAGAAAAAGTCCCAACCCCTAGAGTTGAACACCTACCTCCTGAAGAGGCCAAGTTGGATGCCAAGATTTTGGTGAAATTGTTGTCACATCTGCACTTGTGTCTAGTGATGAAAGATACCCAATTTGGGTGTTCTCCCCTCGGGGACCCCGACGCCCAAGAACCAAGATCAGTCCGCACTGGATGCAAAAACAAGAGGTATTTTTATTTGTTCACACGGGCGCCCGAGGACACTGAAGCTTTCAGGTAGCTGAGCGTGACGGACTTGATTCAGGACTGGTTATATAGCAAGAAGCGAGCTTACAGAAGCAGAAGCATTCACAATGGTTATTTCAGATAAAATGATGGAAAGCAGGCGTACAGGAGGGAAGCATTCACTATGGTTATTTCAGATAAAATGATGGGGTCAGGTCAGGGACAGGTTGTCTATACATTTTAAATACGTGGGAATAAGTTAAGGCAGCCCATTCTGGGCTTCCTGCTTCTTTTTCTTGTCTTCCTATCAGTCGAAGGCTGACCTCCAGGTGTCTGACTACAGATATCCCGTTTTCTCATATCAGGGACCCATCTGGTCTTAGGGTGACAGATATCCTGTTTTCTCAGTAGGGATCCATCTCACCTCAGGGCGATTATGCTGGCCTGGGAACAGCTTGACCTGGTTGCAAGGAAATTCCTTGAAGCAGGCGGGGGTAGCTGCGAGGGCAGACGGTGGGGGTCTTCTCAGTAAGTCTTCAATTAGAATGCCATTTATTCATATTTTTAGCTTTGGTCTTTGATCATTTATAGAAGTTTGCCAAAATACTTGTTTTATAATCTCTTCTAAAATTTTTGTCTTGTCTACTGGAAGCTGTTCTATCATCCAGAGCAGTATGGTTTTTAACAACAGGCATTAGGTCTTTTAAATGCTCTGTGAAGGAGTTTCCTTAATGCTGGCAGGGAATTATTGAACCAAAGTTGACATTGGCCAATTTCCCCCTGGCAAAAGATTACCTTGCCCGTACCATGTTGGTCTGCATTCATTAGTCCAATGCAGGCCTTTGCCACACTGTCTGCATAGTTCAATGCTTGGACCTTCTGTTTGTATTATCTCTAGAAAAAGCATTGTTTCTAGAAATGCCTTACCTACAATCCCTTTTCAGATGACCATGTTTACCACAATTAAAACATCTGATTTTTTAATTTTTCTTAAAAATTTTTAGGAATCACTTCTCCTATCCAAGTATCATTATAAATGTGAGGCCCAATATCAGCTGTATTTCTAATCCATTCACCTATTGGTGTGCTGCGGGAGCTCCTTCTGCTCCTTCAGCCAATCGCTGCTGAGTTACCAGCCCATTGGGGCGTGGTCTCTCTCTCTCTCTGGCTTCCACTTCTGGCTCCACTTCTGGCTCCTAGACTCCTTTCCTGTTCGCGTAGAGGGGCTGTTGTCTGGGACGGTAATCTGTAAGTTTTTCCCCTTTGAATAAATAACCATTCTATTAATCATAATTCCAAACTGGTGTGGAATTGTTTGTGACTTACGCCTTCATCTGGCACTCCACGTTTGGTTGTAGAACCCCCCCTTCCTCCCCACTCAACTGCTTACTGCCAGCTCGGCTAGTCACGAGCCCTCCCTCAGCTGCAGCCTGTGCCCTGTGTGTAGAGCCAGCAGTTCAATTAAACCCCACGCCTCCCAAGTTCCGCAGGCTTGGGACAGTCTCTGCCTGCCTGGTTTGCTCTTTTCTGAGTTGTTTTTAAATTTCCCTTGTAAGTGTGGCGCTTTAGTGGCATGAATCAGAACGACTCGGTCACGTGGAGGCATACACGGCTTCCGGGTTGCTCTTTTCTACCCCTGGATTCTGGGTTTCTGGTTCCGTGTATGGAATTGATTTAATTAAATTTTCTTTCTTGAGCAACTTATATTTCCTAGTTTTTGACAAATACTAAGGCGGACACTGAAATAGGACCCTGTTTCCGTCACCTTTGCAGTGGTTCTAGTCACAACTTGGTAACAGCACCGCCTACTAGACAAGAGGTAATATGGCAGTTTTTGTTTCCAACGCCAATTTTACTGTTTTCTTTATTAATACAATGGATTATGTCATGCAAGGTTTATATGACTATGGGGATACATTAATTTACTTGTTACTAGGTTTCAGTTTTCTTTTCAATATTTTAACATTAAGGAAGATACGATATTTATGGACTAATAATGGACAACTAGTTGAAAGGATTAAAATTATTGAAAATCAGGGGTTATCTGAACAAGTGGATACTATGATAGACAATGTTGACTCCATATCCAAGGGTACTAAGAAGTTACCTGAAAGGGTTCAGGCTGTTGAATTTGACGTTCATACGTTACCACAAAGTTTTGATAAGGTAACGGATAGAATGTACCTCCAGAATGGGAACCAAAAAAACTGATACCTTAGTGAAATTCCTAGAAACACAGCTAGGTCAGGAGATTCAAGATTTAAGGGAGACAATGATAAAAAGATTAGAAATGATTGAAGAAATTTTTGGAGCTGGTGGACAGAATAAGAAGGCACAAGGACAGGATACAATGCCACCACCAGCTGTTAGAACTGGCTTACCCAGGGTTCTAACAACATACCCTGTAATTTATTCTGACAAAGGGTCAACTTCTAAAGGCTCAAAGGGAGTTAAATAAGTTAGATGGACACCAATAGCAATGAATGATTTAAAAGAAATTAAGCAAGCTGTCGTTAATTATGGCTTGCAGTCTACATTTGTTAAAGAAATGATAAAGACTTGGGCTTCTAATGTCAGAGCTACCCCCCATGATTTCTCTCAGCTAGTGTCTGCAGTTTTAGATGATGGACCTTCCTTGATGTTTGGAATTTATTTCAGAGAAGAATCCAAACATATGGAACAGCAAGGAAGAGCAAAAGGTGTGGAGGTTTCCCAAGATCAAATTCTTGGTGTAGGAGCATATGCTGATCCACAGGTCCAAGCTCTTTATGACAAAGAAGTGCTGTTCTTATGTCACAAAGCAACCTTGAATGCTTTGAATAGAATACAAGATCCAGCAAAAAGGATCGAATCATATACCAGGGTTAGGCAGGGACAGAGAGAACCCTTTACTGACTTTGTGCAAAGATTAATTAAGGCTCTGGACATAGGGGTAACAGACCCAGAAGCTAGACGAATACTTCTTGAATCTCTAGCTTTTGAAAATGCAAATACCGAATGTAAAAAGATAATTGGGCCTTTAAGATCTAGATCAGCACCTTTGGAAGAATGGATACAGCATACAATGAATGTTGAGACATTTAGCTATAATGATGAATCCTGGGTAGGAGAAGCGATTTCCAAAGCTATGAGGAGACATCAAACTACCAGGTGTTTTAATTGTGGTAAATTAGGACATCTGAAAAGGGATTGCAGGCAAAGAAATTCTAGGAATAATATCTCCTCTGGGAATGACAAAAGCAGGAGACCTCAGCCTTCAGGTATATGGAGATGCGGTAAAGGCCGACATTGGTCCAACGAATGCAGGTCAACAACAGACAGACAAGGCAACCCGATACCATCAGGAAACTCCTTGAGGGGCCTCTCGCAGGCCCCCAAGCCAAAAGTGGCCCAGTCATTCCCAGTTACAGTGGAAAATGTGTCTCACCAAGAAAATTAAAAACTCCAAAGTCTGCTGTAAAAAGTAATACTGGTCTAAATGATGAATTACATGTGGAGAATGAGTCAAAAAATTCAGTAGGACAGAGTAAACGTATATTTTGGCAGACTTCTATTAACGATCAAAGACCAAAGCTAAGAGTCTGTATAAATGGCATTTTTATTGAAGGCTTATTAGACACAGGTGTGGATGGAAGTATCATTACTCCAGAATCTTGGCATCCGAACTGGCCTCTTCAAGAGGTAGATGTTCAGTTCCTGGGAATTGGAACCCTATCTCGTGTAAAACAAAGCACAGGATGGGTGGAATGCATAGGGTCTGAAGGGCAAATAGGAAGACTAAGGCCATATATAAACAATATTGCAATAAATTTATGGGGCCATGACCTGCTACAGCAATGGAATACCCAGATTAACATTCCTGTAGTTCCAGGAACTCACAATTCTGGGAAGGATATAATGAGGCATTGTGGAAAAAGGTCACCAGCCATTCAGGCTGTACAAGAACATACAGCCAGTAGCAAACCTTTAGAGGTACCAACAGCCCTACCTTTAAAATGGCTAACTGAGAAGCCAATATTGATCAAGCAGTGGCCTCTAGCTGAAGATCAATTACAGGCTTTGGAACAGCTGGTATAAGAGCAACTAGATGCTAACCATATTGAAGAATCAACCAGCCCTTGGAATTCTCCTGTGTTTGTTGTAAAAAAGAAATCTGGTAAATGGAGAATGGTGACAGATCTAAGAGCTGTCAACAAGGTAATTCAACCTATGGGTCCGCTACAATCTGGAATTCCTTTGCCTTCTCTATTACCAAGAGGGTGGCCTCTTATAGTTATTGATTTGAAAGATTGTTTTTTCACTATACCTTTGAAAGAAAAGGATAGAGAAAAATTTGCCTTCACAGTGCCTACTTATAATAATTCTCAGCCTACTAGGAGATATCAATGGACTGTCCTCCCACAAGGGATGTTCAATAGTCTCACATTGTGTCAATATTTTGTTAATAAGCCATTGGAAATAATTCGTAAGCAATTTCCCAAGTCCATAATTTATCATTACATGGATGACATTTTATTATCTGATTCAAATAAAGATACTTTGGAAAGTATGTTTGAGGAAGTAAAGAAAGTCTTGCCTAGGTGGGGATTACAAATTGCCCCTGAAAAGATTCAAAGAGGAGATTCTATTAATTACTTAGGTTACAGAATAGGGTTAGAGAAAATTCAAATGCAAAAGGCACAAATTAGGAGAGACCGGTTACAGACTCTTAATGACTTCCAAAGTTTGTTAGGAGACATTTCCAGTCTACGACCAGCTGTTGGGATAACACCTGATCTAATAGTTCATTTAAACAAAACCTTAGATGGTGATAAAGATTTGAATAGTCCCAGAAAATTGACAGTTGAAGCAGAAAAGGAACTGATAATGGTTGAGGAAAAATTACAGGAGGCACATGTGAATAGGGTGAACCTGAATCTTAGTTCCATCCTAGTCATACTGCCTTCCAGAATTTCTCCACAGGGATTTTAATGCAGAGGGAAGATATTATTTTAGAGTGGATATTTATACCTCATAAACCAAGTAAAAAATTAAAAACTTATGTAGAAAAAGTCTCTGAATTAATTATAAAAGGTAAACTGAGACTTCGTCAACTAGCAGGTATAGACCCAACAGAAATTATAGTGTCTTTTACTACTGAGGAAATAAGAAAGTTATGGGAAGATAATGAACCATGGCAAAGAGCTTGTGCTAGTTTTTTGGGAGAAATAAACAGCAACTATCCCAAAAGTGATAGACTTAACCTCATAAAGAGAACTTCTTGGATTCTTCCTAGAATTGTACGTGATGCTCCAATAACTGGAGCCCGGACATTTTATACCGATGCAAGTAAATCAGGGAAAGCAGGTTATAAATCGGAAGAATTGAGTAAGGTGGAACAAAGCCCTTATAATTCTGTCCAGAAGGCAGAATTATATGCCATTCTTATGGTGCTAAGGGATTTTAAAGAACCTCTTAATATAGTTACAGATTCACAATATGCAGAAAGAGTTATCTTGCATATTGAAACCGCTGAATTCATACCAGATGACACAGAGTTGACTTCATTGTTTATCCAGGTACAGGACATAATTAGGAATAGGCTTTGTCCAATGTACATAACACACATCTGGTCCCATACCAGTCTGCCTGGCCCTCTAGCACAAGGTAATGCTGAAATTGACCAATTATTGATTGGAAGCGTTCTGCAGGCCTCAGAATTTCATCAAAAACATCACGTCAATAGTAAAGGCTTAAAGAAAGAGTTTTCCATTACATGGCAACAAGCTAAGGACATTCTAAAGAGATGTCCTACTTGTTCTTTCTATAATCAAACACCGTTGCCTGCAGGGAGTAACCCAAAGGGTACTCAAAGGAATGAAATCTGGCAGATGGATGTGTTCCACTTTATGGAATTTGGTAAATTAAAATATGTACACCACACCATAGACACATATTCAGGTTTTCAGTGGGCAACTGCCCTGAGCTCAGAAAAGGCTGATTTGGTAATTACACATTTATTGGAAGTTATGGCCATCATGGGTATACCTGCACAAATAAAGACAGACAATGGTCCAGCATATGTATCTAAGGAGATGAAATGCTTCTTTGCTTATTATAATATAAAACACGTTACAGGTATACCAAATAATCCTACAGGTCAGGCAGTTATAGAAAGATCAAATCATTCTATAAAGGATATGCTGAACAAACAGAAAGGGACGAAAGATACCCCCAGAAATAGATTGCATAATGCTTTATTAACCTTGAATTTTCTTAATGCTAATGAGAAAGGAACAACAGCAGCAGAGAGACATTGGATAATGGAAAAAACTTCTGAACTAAACCAACCTGTTTATTTCAAAGATGTGCTGACCTCTCAATGGAAGCCAGATGTGCTACGTTGGGGAAGGGGTTTTGCTCTTGTTTCCACAGGAGAAGAAAAATTGTGGATACCATCAAAATTAATAAAGGTTCGATTTGAAGAGGAGAAACCTCTTGGAAAGGAGAAATGACAGCTCATCTACAATGATGATATTCATACAGGTGATAAGAAAAACATATAGAATGGGGGCAGGGTTCTGTTCTTATCTCCACAGGAAAACACTGATCTTTGAAAAGTTCAAGGGACCCTGAATATTTGAATACTGACAGATGGAAAATAATGGCCCAATAGGGACTATCAAGAAAACTGAATAGGTTCTGTAAGTAAAATATACTAAATCATATTTCTAAATTTGTGGCGTGCCCCTTGACCAGCAAGGAAGAACGACCACGAAGTTAAGGATTCTTCTCAAATCACACTTTATTGGAGCCTCTTGGTTGAAGGGAGAGCGGGAAGCAAGAGAGAGCGAAGGCCAAGTGCCATCTGCTTATATAGGTTGAAGGGACTCGGGTACTGTCCTGATTGGTGAATACCAGTCTGCTGATGCCCAAAGCCTTGGGATTGGCTAGGGGCAAGGCTCAATTGTGCAAGTACAAGCAAAAGGCGCTCAGCCCCACGTGGCAATACCAAAGAAGGACTTTGTTTACCTCCAAGCTGCAGGACCGTCAGCGCCATCTTGTAATGGCGATATCCGGACGGCTCCTTACATAAATTTATAGAGCTGTTTTTGGAGTTGGACTCTGGTTCAGTCCCTCTCTAATTCCAAGTCTGTTGTTAAAAGAAAAACCCAGAGTTTCTGGAGTTTCTGTCTCATGTCAAGAGCCATGATGTGGGAGAGAAAGAAATATGAGTTTAGAAAACATCTTTACTTTTCTTCATATCTATCGTACCTTTCATTAAATATATCTATCATGCCTTTCATTGAATATATGTATGTCTGTATAAGTCTATATGATTACTGTTTATGTTTTCCACAATAAACAATGAGTTTTTCATGCAATGACATTTGAAGTTTCCAGGAAGAAGATGGGGCCCCATAACAACAACTCCACCCGGTTGATATGATGTCATGATATTGATAGCGCTACTACAAGACCTATTTTGGGTACCAGCTGCACAAGACGGTTCCAATGTGGTTAGTTGAAATGGTGCACATCTTGTACAACATTCTGGCCAGACCTCCACAAAATACTCAGAGACTATTTGCAATTTTAAAAGACATTGATCTTGAAATTTAACCATCATTTTACTTTCACAGGATCCCCCAGAAAGAATGTCGCCCCCATGACAGCTGGAAGTAATTCTAGAGAACAACGTCCCCTCTCCCAGTAAAGTTTGTCCTTGGGTTTAGGGACATCATTTATGGGTTGGTTATAATTAGTATACGGTTGAGGGTTGGGGGAGGAATTCTATAAGCACAGGAATCTAAAAAAAAAAAAAGAGGGATAATTGGTTTATGGGATAATAGATTTGTACTTGTGAGTTATTGTTTTTAGACAAACATATTGGTATCGATTCTTATATATTGATACAAAGTTAAATTATGTTGACTATTTTATGCATGCATGCTTCTACCTCTGTTTAAAACATTTTTATGTATTGATATATATATTGTATTGATATATGTATATTTACCATATTGCATTGTACACTTCTACCTCTGATTAAGATACTTATATATTGCTTATGTATTGATATATATGTTTACCATATTGCAATGTATACTTGCACATTGTTTATACTTGGAGGTCACATTGTCCTCATTTATTGCACAGTTGTTTATTATCTCAGTCTTTAAGTTAGATAGATATTGAGAATTATATAGATCAATAGTCATCTAAGTTTGTCATTTATAATTAGACTAATCAGGTTCTTTAGATACATAGAGATTATATTCAGTATAGATAGATAATCTTCAACCTCTTCAAAGAGCTGTAGAAAATGGCCTTTAATCTAATTCAGAGTTCTGTGGTAGGGAGACACAATCGCTCCTGGCAACACCGATCTATTCCCGAGAGAATGTTGAGCACCAAAGACACTCCACCTGGAGCCTTTCTTCTTGCCAGAACTGGCCTTTGGGTAAAGAAATGCCCATACCACAACTACTGACAGAGTTACAGAATATCCGTAAATGGATAAAACAGGACTGTCATATCCTGCCAAGACAGGGTAAGATAGTTTTGAAAAGTTTCTTGCCTTTGAAAATGGTATGTCAGTTACGTCAGGCCTTAGCCAAAGTTGGTTGCTTCAACGCTGCAAACGTGACTTTGGGTGTTCGCCCAGGTAGCCAGTTGTCTCTGTGATTTGTTACATGTTCTGGAAGTTGTTTGATTGCACTTCTCAATTACTCAGGTAACATCATTTCCCTTCTCAGATTTTCAATGGAATTGAAGATTATATAAATGTAGTTACTTTCCTTTCATGACTTGGCCAAGTTATTTGTTATACAAGACTTAAGCTAGTTAGAATAGAATATTTGTATTTATTGTATATAATTTCGTAGGTTTTACTTATTGTATATAATTTTGCAGTAGGCTTAGAACTCTCTTACTTAAACAAAAGGGAGAGATGCTGCGGGAGCTCCTTCCGCTCCTTCAGCCAATCGCCGCTGAGTTACCAGCCCATTGGGGCGTAACTCTCTCTCTGGCTTCCGGCTCCACTTCTGGCTCCTAGACTCCTTTCCTATTTGCACAGAGGGGCTGTTGTCTGGGATGGTAATCTGTAAGTTTTTCCCCTTTGAATAAATAACCATTGTATTAATCATAATTCCAAACTGGTGTGGAATTGTTTGTGACTTATGCCTTCATTGGTGCTGATCTTGCTTTTAAAGGCCTAATCATCCTTTTGTATTCTGAATCAGCATTTTCAAAAGCCAAAGATTCAGTTAATATTTCCCTAGCGACTAGATCTGATATCATTCTATTTACAGTGAGTCAATCTTTGTAAAAAAAAAAATCAGTGAAGGCTTCTTTTGGGCCTTGCATAATTTTAGTAAATAACTCAATCCTCTTTCCTGATTCTTCAACCCTGTCTCAAGCACTGAAAACGGTTGTTTGGCCTAGGGTCAAGGTGTGATTGTCAGACTTAAACTGTTTTTGCAAATCAGCATACTTGCCTTCACTAAGGAGCTGGTCTTGGGAAATTTCCATACCTCTAGCCCTACCTTGTTGTTCTATGACCCTAGCCTCCTCTCCCCACCATATTTTCCATTGTAACTGAGGACCAGCTTTCAATAGAACTGTAATTTCAAGTCTTGTGGAATAATTCTGTCCCAAGTAGCCTATGAATTTGGCCTCTGCTTCACAAAGGGTGAATGCATATCATATGAAATTACTGCTTCCATAAACCTCTTTAAATCTAAAGTTTCTCTAGAATCCCAGTTAACGTCTGCAAGCCTTGGGGTGCCTATCATCTGGTGGTCATTCTTGTATGGTAACTGGATAAATTAAGGTTGGTTTTCTAATAATCATGGACTGCTCCTCTTCAGTTTCATAGTGCAATGGTGAGGTAAGTTCTGTTCTAAATTGCTTTGTCTCTGTGTGAATATTTTTCTTAGTTTCATTAGTAGGTCTTTCTAAGCATTGTATCTAATCAATTTTCATAGTTGGAACTGATATCAAATCACCTTTTTAAGGATAAAACATGAATTACCAAACATAACATCGTGTCAATCCTAGTTGACTACCCCTTCATTTAATATTTTCATTTTAAACCACGTATTGTAGAACCATACAGAGAACTAACTCCCTGAATCATAAAATTGTTCCCTATTTTTAACAGGGGAAAGTTTAAAACAAACAAACAAACAAACAAACAAATTATCCTCTTAAGAATTTCCATGTTTCTCACGAGATCTGCTGATGATGACAATGAAGGCAAGACTGGGAGAGGGTAGCCAGCTGCGGGGCAGTGCTGGACTATGTGTGTGTGTGTGTGTGTGTGTGTGTGAATGTGTGTGTGTGGGGTACTGCCCAGGGGTAGCCACCTGCAGGGCTGTGCTGGACTGTGAGTGTATGTGTGTGTGTGGGGGGGTATCAAGGGGTAGCCAGCTATGGGGCAGTGCTGGACTCTGTGTGTGTGTGTGGGGGGGGGGTCCCCAAGGGTAACCAGCTGCAAGGCAGTGCTGGACTCTGTGTGTGTGTGTGTGTGTGTGTGTGTGTGTGTGTATGCCCAGGGGTAGCCAGGTGCAGGGCAGTGTTGGACTCTGTGTGTGTGTGTGGGGGGGTCCCCAGGGGTAACCAGCTGCGAGGCAGTGCTGGACTGTGTGTGGGAGGAGTGCCCAGGCAGCCAGGCTAGTGTGGCCGGTGCTGGGGACACAATGGGCTGCTGCTATTCTAAGGGCACCTACAGCTGTTCTGCTCGCCTGGAGCCAGGGGCTGAGGGTGTGAGGCAGCGGTAGCAGCAGTAAAAGACAGTGAGTGCGAATGAGTGTTGAGGCAACTGGGCAATGATCCAGGGAAGGAGTCCAGGGAAAACCTGCAACTCTCGGGGAGAGGAAGTGAGCCCCTGATAGCCCGACACAGGGGGCCGTGCAGGAGAAACCTGCAGGATGGGAAACAAAGGCATGGGGCCCCCCGTGGTGAGTGTGTGCCTCATGATCTCGCGCCCCTAGTTGAATGCCAGATAATGCATTTACCTCAACTATTCTAGTATTAACAAAGCTCAGGAGTCAGATATCAGCGTAAAAACTTTATTGAGCAGAGAAGCAGCAAAGAAGCAGCCAGTGACCTCCTCTTTCTCTTCTTCCTCAATCCAAAAGCTCCCTGCCCCCATATATCTAAACGATTCCCTACTACTTCCTGTGTCTCTCTACATGTCCTGGGTCCTTCAAAACCCTCGATGACTAGTTTTGGTCCTCTAGTAGCTAGCTCTCCCTTCTGATTCAAAGTAAACGTTATTTTCACTGCAGAGTGGCAGTTGGAATAATTCTCCTACAACACGTACCAGCTAAGTCAGTCATATATGTCTCAAGAAGTGAAAACCTGTGTTCACACAAAAACAGTGCACAAGAACATTCTTAAATGGGGCAGAAGAGAAGACTCAGCAGTTAAGTGCACTTGATGCTCTTCCAGAGGACCTGACTTTGGTTCCCACATCAAGCAACTCAACCACCTTGACTCCAGTTCCCGGGGTTCCAACCCTCTTAGGGTCTCCATGGGTTCAGGGACACACACACACACACACACAAATAAATTAAATTATAGAAATTAAAATACAGAAATAGAATTGCTGGGTAGTGGTGGTACATGCCTTTAATCCCACCACTAGGGAGGCAGAGGCAGGCAGATCTCTGTGAATTTTAGGTCAGCCTGGTCTACAGAGTGAGTTCCAGCATAGCTAAGGCTACACAGAGAAATCCTGTCTTATAAAACTAAAAAGAAAAGAAAAAGAAGTAGAATGTTTAGAGGCAACATTAACATCATTCACACTTTGAAACTTTTAAATATTGTCTGTTATCTGTTCAACAAATTCAGTTTTTCTCCTCTACCTTTTGGAACATTGTTGATAGATGTTTCTGTCCCACCAGGTCCCACATCTATTTAGTCCCAAGTAAGCACACAGATGTCTACATTAATTATAAACTGATTGGTCTATTAGCTCAGGCTTCTTATTAACTCAAAACTTACATTAGTCCAAAATTCTTGTCTGTGTTAGCCATGTGGCTTGGTACCTTTTTCAGCAAGGCAGTCACATCTTGCTTGCTCTGTGTCTGGCTTCCTTTTTATCTGGGTGATGACTGCAGACTGAAACTTCTCTCTTCCCGGAATTCTCATTGCCCAGCCTCTGCTTCCTGCCTGGTTGCTCTGCCTATACTTCCTGCTTGGAAGTATTGGCTACTGGCCAATCAATGTTTATTTAAAATACAAGTGACAGGGTACAGACCATTGTCCAACAGCACTCCCTTCCCCCTTTTTTAAACAAGAACTCTAAATTGAGTCTCCTTTGTTTAGCTTTTCTACTGACCATTACCCATAACAACTTGTAACCAACATTCTAAACAAAGGCAAACATCCATAATCAATTTTTTGGGAATGTGGACATGGCTTTCCTGGATATTTCCTGCTAATTGGGGGTACTGATAATCTTATGGGGACCTAAAGAAAATTTAGAATTATGATCAAGTACTGAATGGAGTATTCTGTGAGGATTGATCATCTCAGCCAGCAGTCTTGAAATTGTTCTGGATGTAGAACTCAGAGGAAACTCCAACAGAAGTTCTCTGAAATGGATCATCTGGACCATCTGCTCCTATTGGAGATTCTTCAGGTGGTCTTTCTCGATTAAACCTGATTTTTCTTAGCTTAGAATGAACCCACAGCCTCTCATTTCCTATGGAAACAAAAACAAAACCTCTTCTCCAAAGTAACATATCTTTTGACTTAAATTTTGAAGTTAAGGCATTTTCAAAATACATATGTTGGATTAATCCAGCAGGATTTATAATCAAATATATTTTAGCAGCTTTTGTTCCTTCCTCAGCTATTAAGCAATTTAAAGACAACACAATAATATACAGTATCCAGACTCTCTGTCTATTTTTCATCTTTACTGGCTTTATTTTAAACTCTATTTCTTTTATTTATTTTTAATTTTTGACTTTTTGAGACAGGGTTTCTCTGTGTATCTTTGTCTGTCCTGGAATTCACTCTGTAGACCAAGTTGTCCTTGAACTCACAGAGATCTGTCTACCTCTGCCTCTCAAGTGTTTGGATTAAAGGTGTGTGCCAGCACATTCAACTACTCTCTTTTTTTAAAATTTTCTTTTCTTTTCTCTCCCAAGCCTACACATATTTTTAAACACACTGTAAAACATTTAGAAGTTTTCTTCATCTGAATTTATCTTTACTGTATATCTCTCTTTTTCTAACCACATGAGTCTTTAATTTACTAAGCAATATGGCTAGGATTAAAGTCATGGCTTTGACAGTTGGATCCAGCCCATTCCTTAGCTTTTTCTGAGAGGCTAGCCTCCTCTTTTCTGAGAGGCTAGTCATGTTTATTGCCACAACTCTATGGCGTTTCAAGATCCCTGCCACCACCAAAAAGCATGCGGTCAACTTTTCAACAACACCATTTAAGTGTGTTGTGGCAGGACCTCTTAAAATAGCTGCAAGGTTTTGCACCTAAAGCTGAGTCAGGAAGCCTTTCTTAAATGAGAGCACTTGTCTCTAGCAAGCAGAGCCCACCCGAGAAAGTGCTGCTATCTATAAGCCATGCTTAGCTCTATTCCTTTCTTTCTAGAATTACTTCCCAAGATCTCTTAGGTTTTCTGTGGATGCAGTTGTCCACACATTGGGCAACATATTAAAAACTGCATTTAAATATTAACTAATATTTTCCAGGCATAGTAGCACACACCTTTAATCCCAGTACTCAAGAGGCAAAAGCAGGTGGATCTCTGGGTTCTAGGCTAACATGGTCTACAAAATGAGTTCCAGAACAGCCAAGGAAACCTTATCTTGAAAAAAACAAAAACCAAATACTTAATTTGTGCCTTTATTCACTGAACCCTCTGGCCAGCCCTAGTTTCCTCCTTCTCCCCCTAAGATTGGGTTTCTGTATCCTTAATTGATCTGGAACTCATTTTTAGGCCGGGCTGGGCTTGAACTCACAGAGATCCTCCTGCCTCTGCCTTCCGAGTGCTGGGATTAGAGGTTTGTGCTACCATGCCTCTAGTTAGAGCTGCTCCTTCTCCTTCTTCTTTTCAAGACAGGGTTTTTCTGTGTAACAGTCCTGGCTGTCCTGAAATTCACTTTGTAGATCAGGCTGGCCTTGAACTCACAGATCTGAATCCACCTGTCTCTGCCTCCTAAGTGCTGGGATTAAAGGTGTGCACAACCACACCCAGTTACCCTTATTCTTTAAGACAAGGTTTCCCACTGAACCCAATATTCCCTGTGGGCTATACTGAATGGCCATTGAACTCTGTGTACTCACCTGTCTCTGCCTCCACCATCACCCAGTTCCCCCAGTGTTAGGAATAGGTATGCCCACACCTCTGCCTACATAAGAAGCACTTCACCCACTGAGCCATCTCCCCAAACTCGATGCTCTGCATTCCGTTTATAAAATTTTATTAAGGTTAATTTATTTACAAGTATGTGTATGTGTATGGTGTATGACTGTGAACCACCGGCATGCAGTGCCAGTGGCAGCCAGAAGAGGACAGAAGATCACCTGGAATTGTAGTCACAGGAAGTGGGGCTGAGAATTGAACTCAGGACCTCTGGAAAAACAGTCAGTGCTCTGTACCGCTGAGCCATCTCTCCAGCCTTCTCTCTGACTTTTGTCTCAAGGGGTCTTCATCTTATTTTATGCTCACTCTAGAAGCATGGTAGAGTTGAAGACAGACTGCCAGATTGACAGCTTCCCTCTTCAAAGCGAGGAGACTTTGTTTCAATTTCTTCTTTCATTTCTTCCAGGCGATGAGAAGTCTGATCTCAGTAAGACATCCTGTGGGCAGTCAGTCTTTCCCATTTGGTTGTATTTCTCCTCTGGGTGGCTGTGCAGATGGCATGGTGTGGTTAGGCATGGACTTGGATTACTTATTCTCCTAAATTTGCTCTTTAGCTAGAGAGACCCACCGTGGAGCGCACCATCTCGGAGTACAGATGAAAGCCTTGGTGTCCCAGGGAGTGGGTTGGTACTTCTTCAAGGAGACCAAGCTCACCCAATGGCCGTCTGCTCCAGAAATTACTTGTGTGCATAGTGCTGTCTGTCCACAGCCCTCACACCTTCCCGAGGGCAGCCTGCCTCCAAGGGGGGGGGGGAGCTGGAGAACTAAGTGCTGCCCTCTTTTGGAATTAGATTATTTTTAAGTTCCGTAGCCTCTAAGCTTCCCGCGATAGATAGAACTCATCTTCCATTCAAAGGATAATCCCGTGTGCGCATTGGCCGCTCCACATCCTGGGAAATGCTAAATCCAGGCAGTGGTCATTCCTCCTATGGGATTGGCTGTATTTGTTGTGACAATGGTATCATCTCACGTCCCTCCTGGGTCACGCTTCAACCCCCACACTGTTACTAGAGGAGACTGGGAAATGTCTCCTGAAGTGATGTCCAGGTTTTTTGTATCCTCAAGAATGGAGTGGTAACCATGGTAACACAGGGACTGGCGAGAGAGCTCGGTGGTTAAGTCTGCTGGTCTTCTCAGGACCTAAGTTTCATTCCCAGCGGCACCTTGGGTGGGTCAGCAGTAGCTCTAGCTCTGGGGGTCTGAGCCCTTCTGTCCTCTGCAGTCATGGCACACACATGTGCACATATACATAGACATATACACATACACATGAATAAAATATAAAATAAAAATAAATTTTTGAACACAGTGATTATAACTTTTTCTTTTTCTTTTCTTTTTTTTGGGGTGGGGTTTCAAGACAGGGTTTTTCTGTGACCTTGGAGCCTGTCCTGGAACTAACTCTTGTAGACCAGGCTGGCCTCGAACTCACAGAGAGCTGCCTGCCTCTGCCTCCCAAGTGCTGGGATTAAAGGCGTGTGCCACTACCTCCGGGCAATTTTTTCTTTTTTATGTAAGAATTTTAATACAGTCTTTTCTCATTTCACATAGCTATCCCCATTCACACTCCCTCCCCTCCTCCCACTCCCTCCCACCACCACACCCCCATACACTCCTCAGAAAAGGCAAGACTTCCCGTGGGGAATCAATAAAGTCTGACACCTCACTTCGAGCCAGACCAAGGCCCTACCCTCTATATCTAGGCTGAGCAAGGTATCCCTCCAAAGAGAATCTGCTCCAAGATGCCAATTCATGCACTAGGGATAAATCCTGGTCCCACTGCCAGTGGCTCCACAGACTGCCCAAGCCTAACAAATGTCCCCCGACATTCAGAGGTCAGAGGGCCTAGTTCAATTCTAGGTGGATTCCCTAGCTGTCAGTCCAGAGTCAGTGAGCTCCCACTAGCTCAGGTCAGCTGTTTCTGTGGGTATCACCATCATGGTCTTGACCCCTTTGCTCATATTATCTCTCCTCCCTCTCCTAGATTGGTCTCTGGTAGCTCGGCCCAGTGCTTAGCTGTGGATCTCTGCATCTGCTTCCATCAGTTGCTGGATGAAGGTTCTATGATGACATTTAAGATAGTCAACAATCTGATTACAGGGAAAGGCCAGTTTAGGCATCTTCTCCGCTATTGCTTAGGGCCTTGGATGGCATCATCCTTGTGAATTCCTGGGAATTTCCCTAGTGCCATGTTTCTCAATAGCCCCTTAATGACTCCCTCAATCAAGATATCTCTTTCTTTGCTCTCCCTCTCTGTCTTTCCCTCTTCTTGAGCATTCTGATTCCTCATGTTCTCCTCCTCCCTCCTCTTATCCCCTCCTCTATTACCCCCCCACACTCCCAATTTCCTCCTGAGAACTTATCTGTTTCCCCTTCCCAGAGGGATCCATGCATGTCTCTCCTAGGGTTCTCCTTGTTCCCCAGCTTCTCTGGGGTTGTGGACTGTAGGCTGGTTGTCCTTTGCTTTATGTCTAATACCCACTTATGAGTGAGTATACACCGTGTTTGTCTATCTGGATCTGGGTTACCTCACTCAGTATGGTTTTTTGTCTAGTTCCATCCATTTGCACACAAATTTCAACATATCATTGTTTTTTACCTCTGAGTAGTACTCCATTGTGTAAATGTACCACATTCTTTTTAATCTATTATTCGGTTGAGGGGTACTTAGGTTGTTTTCAGGTTCTGGTTATTACAAATAATGCTGCTATGAACATAGTTGATCAAATGTCCTTGTGGTATGAGTGTGCATCCTTTGGGTATATGCCCAAGAGGGATATTGCTGAGTCTTGAGGTATATTGATTCCCAATTTTCTGAGAAACCGCTACACTGATTTATTTCCAAAGTGGCTGTAGAAGTTTACACTTCTACCAGCAATGGATGAGTGTTTCCCTTACTCCAGCATAAGTTACCATAGGTGTTTTTGATCTTAGCCATTCTGAGAGATATAAGATGGTATCTCAGGGTCGTTTTGATTTGCATTTCCCTGATGGCTAAGGATGTTGAGCGTTTCCTTAAGTGTCTTTCAGCCATTTGCGATTCTTCTGTTGAAAATTCTCTATTTAGGTCTATATCCCATTTTTTTGATTGGATTATCTGGTAATTTGATGTCTAGTTTCTTTATATATTCTATTTTGAAGGTCAGTCCTCTGTCCAATATGGGTTTTTCCCATTTTGTCATTTTGTCTTAGGAACTATGTCCTTTGTCTTACAGAAGCGTCTCAGTTTCAGGAGGTCCCATTTATTAATTGGTGCTCTCAGTTTCTATGCTACTGGTGGTATATTTAGGAAGTGGTCTCCTGTGCTTATACATTCAAAGCTACTTCCCACTTTCTCTTTAATGAGGTTCAGTATCGTTGGTTTCATGTTGAGGTCTTTGATCCATCTGGACTTGAGTTTTGTACATGGGAATAGATATGGATCTATTTGCATTCTTTTACATGTTGATATCCAGTTATGCCAGCACCATTTGTTGAATATCCTTTCTTTTTTCCATTGTATAATTTTAGCTTCTTTGTCAAAAATCAGGTGTTCATAGGTGTGTAGATTAATATCAGGGTCTTCAATTTGATTCCATTGGTCCACCTGTCTGTTTTTATGCCAATACCAAACTGTTTTCATTACTGTAGTTCTGTAATAGAGCTCGATGTCAGGGATGGTTACGCTTCTGCAATTTCCTTTATTGTAGAGGATTGTTTTGGCTATCCTGGGTTCTTTGTTTTTCCATATGAAGTTGAGTACTGTTCTTTAGAGGTCTGTGAAGAATTGTGTTGGGATTTTGAATCTGTAGATTGCTTTTGGTAAGATTGCCATTTTTATTATGTTAATCCTACATATTCAAGAGCATGGGAGATCTTCCCACATTTGGATATCTTCCTCAATTTCTTTCTTCAAAGATTTAAAGCTCTTGCCATACAGATCTTTCACTTCTTTGGTTAGAATTACTCCAAGATATTTTATGTTATTTGTGGCTATTATAAAGGGTGATGTTTCTCTGATTTCTTTCTCAGCCCCTTTATCATTTGTGTATAGGAGGGCTACTAATTTTTTTTTGAGTTGATCTTATATCCTGTCACATTACTGAAGGTGTTTATCAGCTGTAAGAGTTCCCTGGTAGAATTTTTGGGATCAATTATGTATACTATCATAAAATCTGCAAGTAGAGAAAGTTTGACTTCTTCCTTTCCAATTTTTGTATCCCTTTGATCTCTTTTTCTTGTCTTATTGTTCTAGCTAGAACTTTGAGTAGTATGTTGAATAGATATGAAAAGAGTGGACAGCCTCATCTTGTCCCTGATTTTAATGGAATCACTTTGAGTTTCTTTCCATTTAATTTTATTTTGGCTGTCGGCTGGTTGTATATTGCTGTTATTATGTTTAGATACGTTCCTTGTATCCCTGACCTTTCCAAGACCTTTATCATGATGAGGTGTTGGGTTTTGTCAAATGCTTTTTCAGCATCTAATGAGATGATCATATGGTATGGGAAGTCCTTCTGCATATGTGTTGCTTTTATTGGTTAATGAATAAAGCTGTTTTGGCCAGTGACTTAGCAGAGTAGAGCAAAGTGGAAGTTCCAAGCAGATAGAGGAGGAAAGAAGGCAGAGTCAGGGAGAAGCCATGTAGCTGCTGCAGGAGACAAATGATGGAAGCTTGCCACATGACCTTGTGGTGATGCACAGATTAATAGAGATGGTTGATTTAAGATGTAAGAATTAGCTAGAAATATGCATAAGCTAAAAGGCCAAGCAGTGCTGTAATTAATATGGTTTTTGAGTGATTATTTCGGGTCTGGGCGGCTGGGAAATGAATGAACGTCTCTGCCAACAGACTGTTGCCCTTGTGGTGACTACATCCATAAAACCCAAGAGAGCGTGGAAAGAAATTCAGGGCACAAAAGAACAGTTAAGCATGGCTTCTTGGTAGCTGGCATTTTTCCCCCTAGATGGGCTCTGTTTGCTCGTAGTAAGAGAGGTGCAGTAAAAACTGTGTGGCTTCTTTATTGGTGGTTTGCCAGTACAAATGGCTCTGACTCTTTCAGGAGGTTGAGCTACGAAGCATTTAAATGGGTTTTTTGAGCAGAGCGCTATGACTTGCTGAATGGCAACATAGACTACCGTATATACAAAAATGGGGCAATGTGCATGGCTCTGAGAGTCAGCAGACATGCCTCCGCCATGTTGGACTGGGCAAAGCCAACAGGCAGAATCACAGGCATGGCTAGTTAGTCCTAGCCATGCCTGCTTAGTATTTTTTTTAAAGTGCTCATAGTCAGAAAATAATTACAGATATGCAATAAACACAGATTCAGACAGAAATGAACCTCTGAATGGGTTGTAGCATGTTTTTAAAAAAAATGTATGTAAGATTGAGAGAGACAGAAAGAAGAAAGTGTATACACAGTTATAAATGGAAACAAATAGTTTTAAAAAATAAAACAAAGGCTTTAAAGAGACAGAGTACAGCCAGTTATAGATTAAAGGAGTAAAGAAAAATAAGCCACATAAAAATGAAATACACACAGAATCTGAATTGTGTTTATTATTGTGTTTTTTAAAATTTTTTTGACTGTGATGAGCTAAGTACAGAGAGACATTTCATTGTATGGGTTGCTTAACTAAACCAACATATGTACTGTAAAGATATCTTGACTTCAAAATTTAGGTCTAAGGATATGTTTCTTTGGAAAAGAGGTTCTGCTTTAGTTTCCACAGAGAATGAGAACCTGTGGATTCCTTTCACACTAATGTGGTTTGATGAACCAATACCCCCTAAAGGTCACAATGAGCACCCCCAAAAATTACTTCACCCAACAAAAAGCAGGAAGCAGTTTGGAGAGAATTAAACCCAAATTCCCAAATATTGTTTATGAATGTTTGTTTATATTTCAAGAGGATATGCTATTGAGATTTGCATTGGTATGAATCTTGGTCTATTGATACAAATTTTGGCTCAATTTTGTTATATGTATATTTTTGCTCTTGATTAATGTTTGTGCATCTCATTTAAAAATGTAGTGTATAATTAAGTACAGGTTAATAATAATCATTTATAATAGTCAAGCTTATAGTCATGTTAGTTAGGTTTTCTAGATGTACAGAGATATACTTTAGAGGAATAGTTAATCTTCAAACCTTTCAAAGACCTAGGTAATATGACATTTAAAATGTTTTAAGAAGATAAAAGTATGAGAACAAGAGAGGAAAGTAGGTGCTATTCAGTGGTGAGACCTCCCTCCTAAATCCAGAAATACCTCATCCTTTCTAGAATATTCTGCTTAGGAATGCTAAATCATTGCCATTTGATTGCCAAAAACACACTAAAGAGTTTGTGAAAGATGTCTTCATCGTGTTTTTCTACCCAGAACACGGCTTACATCTTTGGCTGCTGTGGAAGGCCAATCTGCCTTTAAAAAGATGTTTATTGTATGCTTGTGGGTGTCTTGCCTGTATGTGTCTGTGTAGCACATGCATGCCGTGCCATCAGAGGCCAGAAGAGGGCACCAGATCCCACGGAACTGGACTCAGAGGCAATTGAGTCACTGCCCAGGTACTGGGCAGTGCCAGGAATTGAGCCCAGGTCCTCTGCAAGAACCAATGCTCTTAATAGTCGAGTCTTCCTTTCAGCCTCAGACCTTTCTGTTTTGTTTTGTTTTCGGGACAGGATCTCACTCTGTAGCCCTGGCTGGCCTGGTACTCACAGAGATCTGCCCGCCTCTTGAGTGCTGAGACTAAGAGTGTGCGCCATCGTGGCAAACCTGCCTTTTAATACCAGCACTCTGGACAGTCACCTCGGCATTCCATCTGACAAAGCTGTATCCATGGGTTACGTGGTTTCTGGTCCCTCTTCAGTGGATGTTGTGTAGTGCCACCCTCTGAGGAAAACAGCCACCTCTCAAAGATTCCCTAACACCGCTTGCTGGCTGGCTCAAATTCATGGGTTTCTCAGACAGTGCAGGACCACCTGCCTACGGAACGGTTCCACCCGCAGTGGGTTGGGCCCTCCTGCAGCAGTTAACAATCAAGACAACCCACCACCCCCGGTAGGCATGCCCACAGGCCAGTCTGATATGGGTGAACCCTCAGTAGAGACTCCCTTCTCAGATGACTCTAACATACCAAGTGGACACTTCAAGCTCGCTGTGATGTGGTGTTGGGTTGCAGGATGCAGTGTGGCCATCAATAACCAGGTAACTAAGCAAGCAGCAGGAAAAGCCACTCACCAGGACCATCCTCCTGGCCTGAAGCTCTGAAGTTCAATTGTCCAAAGCTTTGTTTAAGCAAATACAAAATTGACTGCAACATCCAAAAAAGGAAAATATCTAAAACTATATATTAGACTTAAAAAAATTTAAAAGTAAAATGTAGTTATTTTTATTTAGGATAGTTCCCTATCTTGAACACATTTACATTTTTCTTCCCCCATTGGAAGGCCATTTCCTGAAAACAAAACGTTCAGAAGATTTAAGTGTCAAATGCTTTCCAAGGCTTTCTCATGATCCATCCGTTTACTGCTTGTTAAATTACCAGCCCCAAGAAACTGGCTTAAACAGGAATGCTCAGCTTGGGTCTTCTCTTCTGATCTACTCCATGGATTACCTGAGAATGAACTAAAGGCAGAGTTGAGATGTGTGCTGAGACCCCTGAGCAGCAGAGAGGCTACCTTGTCCACTGCCGTGACCTCACACAGGGCCTGTACCCATTCCTCAGGGGAAGATGCTAAGCCCCAGAGAAGGGAGATGATTCATTGGAAATCGCTGGTGGCTGGAGCCCCATTTGGATGTGGGGCTTCCCCTCTGGTGCTCTCTCCCGCCTTGCTTCTTTTGTTTTTTGTTGGTTTGTTTGCTTGCTTTGTCTTTTTATGACAAGGCCTCCACACGTAGCCCAGCCTAGACTGGAACTTTGTATTAGACCAGGCCTTGAACTCGTAGAGATCTGCCTGCCTTTGCCTCCCGAGTGCCAAGGTTAAAGGAGTGCTCCACCATGCCCAATACCTGCTTCTCTTGTTTTTAAATGCTTCCTACCCTTTTCTTTCCTTCCATTTTCTTCTTCTTTCTTTGCTTGTGTGTATATAGATTGTCTGCAGAGATGTGTATACAGGTTTGCATGTATGTGACACATGTGTATGCACATGTGTATGTGGAGGGCCAGAGGTTGACACCAGGTAATGAAGAATATTAAAACTGCCATTCTATAATCACAAACACTACCACCTGGATGACCCCAGAAAACATTATGGTAAAGGAGAAGTGGCCGACACAAAGGACACACACTTTCTGAGTCCTTCTATGCAGAATACTCACAGCAGAGACAGAATAGTGCTGACTTGGGCTTAGGCATGAAGAGATGGCTGCATAAAGGGGCACTTGCTGCTTCTGTGACTCTGTGGTCATAGACCCTGACAACTCAAGGGAAGGTGGACAATTTTGGCTCATGGTGCTCAATCCATCATGTTGGGGAAGTTTCAGTCCATCCTGGTGGGGAAGGTGCAGCAGCGTTTGTCGCAGTGGTAGAGACGTCTCCCATCTGGGTAGATCAGGAAGCAGAGGGTAACTGGAATCAGGAGCTGGGGTAGAGCCTTCAAATTCTGGTTCTAGTGACCTGCTTCTGCACGCCAGGCCTCAGCTCCTTCAAAATGTGGACAACAAACGTGGTTTAGCATGACACTGGGTGTGGGGGATTCAGATATATAAGGTATGTCAGTTCCTTCATTGACTGATGGAGTCTTCTGGAACTGGATTGTGGTGACAGATGAACAAAATCATGAATGTAAAGTCACTAGTGGAAATTTTATGGTGCGTGTATCTTTTTTTTAATTTTGTTTTTATTTTTCAAACTTAGGTACATGTGTCTGTGCACATGAGTGTAGGTGTCCATGGAGGCCAGCAGAACCCCTGGATCTGGAGTCACGGGTGATTGTGAGTCACCCAATCCTGGGGCTGGGAACGCAAGTTCTCTGGCAGAGTAGTATGTGCTCTTAACCACTGAGTCATCTCTGAAGCCCAGCACTCAGGAGGCAGAGGCAGACAGATCTCTGTGGGTTTGAGGCCAGCCTGGTCTGCACAGAGAGACCTTGTCTCAAAACCAAAAGTGAAAAAAGACTTTTCCCCTGCCCCTATTGTGTGTGTGTGTGTGTGTGTGTGTGTGTGTGTGTGTGTGTATGCAGGTCACCGTAGAAACCAGAAGAGGGTGTCAGATCTCTTGGAGCTGAAATCTCAGGCAGTTGTGAGCCACCCAGTCTATACTGGTTGGTTTTGTGTGTCAACTTGTCACAAGCTGGAGCCATCAGAGAGAAAGGAGCCTCAGATGAGGAAATGCCTCCATGAGATTCAGCTGCAAGGCATTTTTTCATTTAGCAATTATTGAAAGAGGGCCCAGTCCATGGTGGGTGGAGCCATCCCTGCACTGGTGGTCCTGGGTTCTATAAGAAAGCAGGCTGAACAAGCTGTGGGAAGCAAATCATTAGGCAGCTCCCCTCCATGGCCTTTGCATCAGCTCCTGCCTCCAGGATCCTGCTCTGTTTGAGTTCCTGTCCTGACTTCCTTCAGGGATGAACAGCAATGCTGAAGTGTAAGCCAAACAAACCCTTTCCTCCCTGACTTGCTTCTTGGTCATGATGTTTACCACAGCAATAGAAACCCCAAGACACAGCCGTAGTGCTGGGAACTCAGGTCCTCTTCAAGAACAGAGAACAGTACGTATTCGTAAACACTGTTTTCTTGGGTCCCGACTCTGAACTTCTGATCTATTTTTGCCTCCACCTCTGGAGTGCTAGGATTACAGGTGTGCACTATCACACCCAGCTTGTGCAGTTCTTGGGGATCAAACACTGGGTTCTGTATATGCAGCAAGCACTTTGCTAACTGAGCTATAGCCCCAATCCTCTAATAGATGCCTCAGGTTTGTTATTACGAGCGATGCTTCCTTCCTTTTATACACATTCAGACCTTTGTGTAGATTTTCAGTGAACGTCCTGCTATGCACTCTGTTCATTTTTTCTCCTAGTATGGATCTTTGCTGGTCTCTTTCATATTGATTTATTATGATTCTTTATATGTATTTTGATAATTTGTCCATGTCTACAGTAGAAGTTGACAACATAGTTTCCCAGTTTGCCATTTGTTTCTCTGCATTACTTTGGCTTGTCTTTGAATGTGTTTAAAGCCTTTTTGTTTGTTTTAAGACCTGGTCTGGCAACATAGACCAAACTGGTCTTGAATTCATGGTGATCCTCCTATGTTTGCTCTGAGTTCTGGGGTTACAGACACGTGGCACCATGCTGTCTTAACACTTTTGATGGGACCAGAGAGCTCAGTGGGTCTGTATAGGGGCTGGTTCTCCAGAACCACCAGTCTCCTGCAATTGATGAGACCTTCAGTATCTGGTTGGGCTATCTCAGTATCTGATTGGGCTATCTCAGTATCTGGTTGGGCTATCTCAGTATCTGATTGTGCTATCTCAGTATCTGGTTGGGCTATCTCAGTATCTGGTTAGGCTATATCTTGGTCATCATCTCAGACTTTTTCTGGTTATTCTTGGTTATTTACTTGAATGGATCTTAAAACTTTTTTTTTTTTTTTTTTTTTTTTGCAGAGAAGGCATTAGCCTTCAAGTTTCGACTGAGCTGGAGGGCTGGCTCAGTCATTAAAAGGGCCTGGGTTTGATTCCCAGCACCCACATGGAAGCTCACAACCATTTTCGGTTTCTGGGAAACCAATGCCCTCTTCTGGTCTCTGCAGGTGCCAGGCACACATGTGGTGCACAGACATACATGCAGGAAAATACCCATAAACATAAAATTAGGTGACTTAAACAGCCAGGCAAGTTTGCACATACCTTAAAAAAAATAAAGTTAAACTTATGAATTGACTTACCGAGAACAGACTTGAAAATTTTAGTTTTTATGTCTGTGAATGTCTTGCCTGTGTAAAAACCTGTGTACTATGTAGGTGCAGTGCCCACAGAGGCCAGGAGAAGCATCAGCTCTCCGAGGACTGGAGTTCCAGATGGTTGTGAGCCACCATGTGGGTGCTGGGAATCAAACCCAGGTCCTTGCTAAGAGCGGTCCGTGCTCTTAACCACTGAGCCACTGATCCAGCCCCAGATAACAGACTTTTTGTAGTTTTAATGCTTATGACCCAATAATAGCCTTGGTATTTCAGTTCAGCTGTTTGAGCTCCATGGTCGTGCTTTGAAGTTGTCTGCACACATTAAGTCACTGTTTGCCATTGCTGTTCCTGTGTTGGTACAGATGGAGGTCTTCTTTCCCATTTTATTTTCTCCCCCAACATATTTTTATTTATTTGGGAATATTATACAATACCTCCCATCACACATTGCTCCCAGGTCCACCCTCCCACCCTTGTAACCCCCTCCAAAAAAAAAAAAAGAAAAGAAAAAAGAAGGGAAAAAAAACAAGTAAAGAAAAGAAAAGAAGACCCCCCCCACCAAGTCCAGTTTGTGTTTCCCATATACTCACTGAAGCATGGTTAAAGCCCCTTAAAGAAAGCTGAGTCCTTCCCCACCCCAATCAGAAGCCGTCAACTGTGAAGAGCTACCCTTCATTGTCTTTATCACATTTTTTTTCAAGATAGGGTTTCTCTGTGTAGCCCTGGCTGTCTTGAAACTCGCTCAGTAGACCAGGCTGGCCTGGTACTCAGAAAGATCTGTCTGCTTCTGCCTCCTGTGTGCTGGGACTAAAGAGCCACCACCCCCTGGCTCTCTAGCACACATTTTAAGGACTCCCCTCTGTAGCTTCATTGATTCCACTGCAAAAGAAGCTTCCTTACCCATAGCAGCCGATGGATCATGGATTTCCATATGGTCTCCAGAGCAGCTCAGACCATGGAGATCAACAGGGTTTTTGGCAGCAGAACAGATTACAGATAGCAACATGGCCACCAGTGTCAGAACTGGACACGGACTTCCACATGACCTCCGGTGGCAGCACTGGACACAGACTTCAGCACAACCCATGGTGGCAGCATGGACCACAGATTTCCCTTGAGGAGACAAACCGGGGCCTGAACCAGTCTTCATCTTGCTACTGCTTGGGTCAGAGTGATTTGGGCTTGGGCGGTATGCCCCGAGTGAGGGGCTCTCTCAAGTGTCCCGTGTCGTGTGTCCGTGCCCCCCGCCCCCCGCGCCGCGCTGCTCCCCGCCGTCAGCGCCTGTCATGCTAGGACCCCAGGCACGAACATCAAGCTTGCAGCCTGGACAACGTCTCCATTTTATTATTTTAGGTAGTGTTGTTTCAGCTATTCGCCACTCTGAGTCACTAATAGGATTCTCTTATTTTATGAGTTTTCAGTGATATTTTGTCGTCACTTGCTTTCTGTTGCTGTGATGAACACCGGGACTAAAGAGAAGTTGGGAAGGACAGGGTTTAACTGACTCACAACTCACAGTTCATCATCAAGGGAGCCATGGCAGGAACCACAGGCAGGCACTTGAGACAGAAACCATGGCAGAACATTGTACTCTACTTCATCAAGGCTCATATTCAGCTACCGTTCTCATACAGCCCAGGCTCACCTAGGAATGATACCAGCAACAGTGCCCTGTTGGTCCCTCCTAAATCAATTAACAGTTAAGAAAATGCCCCCAGGGACATGCCCACAGGCCAATCTGAGAGAGGCGGTTCCTCAGGGAGGCTCTTTCTTGTCAAGTTGACAACCAAGATCAGCCATCAATCAAAACAAAACAAAACAAATTTACTGTGTGTGCGTGCATGTGTGTGTGTGTGCGCGCACATGCGTGCGTGTGTGCGTGCATGTGTGTGTGTGTGTGTGTGTGTGTGTGTGTGTGTGAAGGTCTCAGACTGGCACTGACTCTGCTGTATAAGTAAGAATGACTTATATCTCTGATCGTCCTATATATTCCTCCTGAGTACTGAGATCACAGTAGTGTATTGGTATCGCCATGCCTAGTTGCCAGGGTGCCAGGGTTTGAGTCAGAGCTTCCTGCAGGCCAGGCCAGCTCTCTGTGAATGGAGCTCCATTCTCAGCTCCTCTTTTACACTTTTATACTTTCCCTCATCAATTGCATCTGGGAGCAGACTCAGGTGGTGTTTTCATTAACGGCGGTGAGGACGGTCTGGTCTTGCTTTTGCTTTAGCATGATGTCCCCACCATTTCCACCAGGACTGATTCTGGGGGCTGGAAAGGTGGCTCAGCATCGAGAACATCTGCTGCTTGTCCAGAGGGGCTGTGTTTGGCTCATCTGGCAGCAGATGTCTGCCCGGAGCTCCAGCTCCAGGGCATTTGACACCCTCTTTTGGCCTCCTGAGAGCACTGCACTCCAATATACATGCACATGTGCACTAGTACTCATGTGCACACAGGCATGTATGCACGTGCACACACATACTCCTATATACATGCACATGTACTCGAGTGCTCATGTGCACACAGGCATGCATGCATGTACACACACACACTCCTATATACATGCATATGTACTCTAGTGTTCATGTGCACACAGGCATGCATGCATGTACACACACACACTCCTATATACATGCACATGTACTCTAGTGCTCATGTACATGCAAGCATGCATGCACACGTGCTCACACACTCCTATATACATGCACATGTACTCTAGTGCTCATGTGCACACAGTCACACATGCACACATGTGCACACACACGTACACACACACACACAAACAAATTAATAATAAAATCAATCAAAATAAAATACATTCTGGGCCTGGATAGATGGCTCAGCAGTTAGGAGTACCTACTGCTTTTCCAGAGGACCTGGGTTCATTTCCCAGCACTCACAGAGCAGGACACAACTGTCTGTACCTCCAGTCCTAGGGGGTCATCTGACCTCGGCAGGCACCAGGTATGCATGTGGTGCAGACATACATACAGGCAAAACACCTATACATGTAAAATAACAATGAAAATATTTAACATACAAATAGAGTCTGGTTTTAGACTAATAAGCACATATAAGGAAGTTGTGTATATTTTATTGGGATTTTCTTAAATCAGGATAGGTCCCTCCAAATAACTGGTTAATATCAACTAATATCAAATTGTTTTTCTCTTAAGACGTTAATACACCAAGATTCCATCAGTTTGTTTGTTTGTTTTGAGTACCTTGCTCTGTAGCCCAGGCTGGCGTCCGACTCACTGTCCTTACCCTGGCTCAGCTTTCCAGACCCTGGATCTAAGACGAATCACCACACCTGGCGACAACACGCCCAGACTTTGTTAGTGGCCATTTTTCTCACTCATTTATCAAAACTCACAGTTCTTTTGGGACCGTTCCCCTCAGTGCCATTTGTTTGCATTTTACCTAGTGTTTTTCCATTGACATTTATAAGGCTGGTCTTTTGGTTCTCTTTGTGCTGCTTTGAGGTTTGGGTATCAGAGTTACACCTGCTCTGGAGTCATTTAAAAATAAATCATCTGGGGTTTCTCAGAAAACACAGGCTGTGTGAATTAGGTCACAAACCAACGTGAGGGCTAGTTTGTGGTTATACATTTTCAGGTGGTATTTTTATTGCACCTAACTACCACAAAGATTAAAATAACAGGTTTTAATAGTGACACCCCACCCCCGGCTCTTGTCTGTGATCAAACACAGGACCTTGCACACCCTAGACACATCCTCTAACACACAAGCTACACCCCAGTGCTCTTGCTGGGCTGATGTGGGATTCCCCTCCTTGTGTTGTGAATTTTTATTACTGGTGGTTAATAAAGAAGTTGTTTTGGCCTATGGCAGGGCAGAATATAGGTAGGCAGGAAAACTAAATTGAATATAGGGAGAAAGAAGGTGGAGTCAGACAGACACCATGTAGCTTCTGAAGGAAAAGATGCCAGAACCTTACTGGGAAGCCACAGCCTCATGTCAATACACAGATAAATAGAAATGGGCTAATGTATGATGTAAGAATTCCTAGCTAGGAATATGAGCCATCAGCCAAACAGTGTTGAAATGAGTATGGTTTGTGTGTGATTATTTGGGTCTGGGCAGCTGGGAAATAAACACGCAGTCTCGTAGTACACTGGACTTTGCTCCTTCATCCCCAGACACATCTTCTAACACCAGCTATTCCCAGGCACTCGCGCTAGGCTTTGCCCCTTCACCCCTTGGTGTGTTAGCTGTGTGTGCATTTCCTGGCCATCTTTCCACCTTCAGAGGAATTTCCTGGAAAGCCTGTGAAAAGAAAAACACAGACCCAGAGAAGCTGCCACCCCAGCTTCAGTGGGTTCATCTTCCATGCACTGCTTCTTAGAGGCTGGTGACTCCTTTCAATCCATTTAAAAGTGTATATTTTTATATTGAAAGCAAATCCGTTTTTCCTTGCCTTGCTTCCAGACAGTTATTAGCATACAAGGTCTCTTCCATACCTAGAAAGAGCTGTGATAACTCATTACGTGAGATACTGGCAATTTGGCAACGCTAAAGTTATTTAAACTGCATGTTTTGAGTGTAAAAGTAGGTAAGTAGGTTATGGTGCAGAATGGAGGCCAGAGAACTGGATGTGCATGTGTATAAAATGAGTTCTTAGAGCTGGGCAGCGGTGGTGCATGTTGTGGAATAGAATATTTGTTTAACTATGTAAAAATGTATCTGTTTCCCCTTGCCTGCCTAAGACACCTGATTGGTCTAATAAAAAGCTGACAGTCAATAGCTAGGCAGTAGAGGGATAGGCAGGGCTGATGGGCGGAAACAATAAGCAGGAAGAGGAATCTAGATTCCAGAGAGAATAAGGGAGAAAGAGAGGGAGCTGCCCAGGGTCAACCAGCCAGATGGGAAGGAACAGGAAAATAGGGCATACAGAATAAAAGCAAGGTAAAAAGTCCTGAGGCAAAAAGCAGAAAAACGGGTTAAATTAAGTTATAAGAGCTAGTGGGGAAATGTTGTGAAATCGCCCTTTTGTACACTGTGAAGGTTTGTCACTCGGATTGGTTTAGTAAAAAGCTGAACGGCTGATAGCTAAGCAGGAATTTTGGGGCAGAGAGGGCATTGGGAAGAGAAGGAAAGAGAGGTGGAGTCGCCAGCCAGAGATGGAGGAAGCAGGAAAGCATCATGACAGTACAGAGTAAAGATTATAAAGCCACGAGGCAGACAGTAAAATAACAGAAATGTGTTAAGTTGTAAGAGCTAGATAGAAACAAACCTAAACTATCAGTTGAACTTTCATAATTAATAATAAGTCTCATAATTAAATAATAAGTGATTTGGGAGCTGGCAGGAGAGACAGAAAAATCCACCCACAGGACAAGCATAAGACAAGGCCAAGCATTCTTAACTAATAATAAGTTTCTGTGTCATTATTTGGGAGCTGGTTGGTGGCTCAGAGAGAAAGCCTGCTACAGGCACCTGCCTTTAATCCCAGTACTCCGGTTGCAGAGGCAGATGGGGCTCATGAATTTAAAGCCAGGCTAGTCTATATAGCAAGTTTCAGAATAGCCAGGGCTATACAAAGAAACTCTGCCTCAAAAAACTAATAAATAAACAAACAAATAGATACATGGATGGATGGATGGATGGATGGATGGATGTAATTTGGAAAATGAATGGTAGGGCACGGCTACGATGGCTCTGTGGTTAGGAGCACTGGCTGCTCTAGCAGAGGACCTGGGTTCAGTTCCCAGCACCCATGTGATGGCTTATGATCATCTATAACTCCCATTCCAGGAAATTTAATGTCCTCTTCTGATCCCAAGGACACTGACACAGGTGGTGCACAGGCAAACATTCAGGAAAACACTCGTATACATTAAATAAAAACTTTCTGTAGGAAAGCCAACAGCCAGTAGCCTTTAAGTTATCTGCCCACTTGGGTGTGGCCTTTTATACTCTAAATGCGGATGTAAAGCGCGTGTTCTCTCTCTCTTCCAGCTGCTGGATTTGGTTCCTGTTCCCCATTTGTGCAGAGGACTGTGATCTGTGGATCTACTCCTAAATAAATAACCCTTTATTATACTCAATTCTGAGCTAGGGTGGGATTTCTTTTTAGCGTCCATCTTCAAAAACTGAAAAATTATTTTCAGAAATGAATGTTAGCAAAGAATATTGGCATGATCTTGTAAGATTTTAGACAATTCTGAAGCCATTTCTGACAATTCCAAACCCTCTCAGCCTCCGTGCCTTAGTGCTTCCCCTCCTCCCCTGGGAACCAAGGACCTAACAGGTACACATGCACGTACTCAGTTCCTGAACAATTACCCATACACGTATGTTTTGACTCAGTCCCCTGGGAAACGGGGTCAAGATGACCTCTTACCTCATCTGATCTGACAATAGTTCTCCAGTCAATTATTGGTAATAGCCCTTCTCGAACAAGCCAATCATTACGGTCAAGGAACAACCCCTCTTGTTTCTATAGGGCCTTCTCCTTTAAAAGTAGACTGTACCAGCTATTCGGGGTCTCTTGGCTTCCCGAATGCTGAGGGACCCTGTCATGACAGAATTAATAAAATCTTCATGCTTTTGCATCGGCTGTGGTATATGAGATGGTCTCTGGGGGCGACTCTTTCTCGGTTTGGACACTAGAGTCCAACAATCTCACACTCAGTGGCATTGACATAAAAGGTATTTACCAGTACACTTACTGTTAATTTTTTGTTTGGTAGTAGACTGTTGGAAATAACAAAGCTGCAACTGACGCCGTTTTCAAAACTGACTCAAAATAGATTAAATGGGTAAACTTTTAAATCTCCAAGTAACAAAATTATTCAGTGAAAATACAATGTTTATAATCAATGAGAAGGGCAGAGCCACTGCAGCAGAATGCATACACAGACTTACAGACACGGATAGACAAGAGTACATACACAGACATACACAGAAATGGATAGACTAGAGCACATACACAGACATACACAGACATACACAGACACGGATAGACAAGAGCACATACACAGACATACACAGAAATGGATAGACAAGAATATACACACAGACATACACAGACATGGATAGACAAGAGCACATACACAGACATACACAGACAACATACACAGACATACACAGAAATACACAGACACGGATAGACAAGAGCACATACACAGACATGGATAAACTAGAACACATATACAGACTTGCATAGGCATGAATAGACTAGAACACATACACAGACATAAATAGACAAGAGTACATACACAGACATACACAGACATGAGTAGACAAGAGTGCATACACAGACATAAATAGACAAGAGAACATACACAGATATCACAGACATACACAGACAACATAGACATACACAGACACGGATAGACAAGAGCACATACACAGACACAGACAAGAGTACATACACAGACATACACAGACATGAGTAGACAAGAATGCATACACAGACATAAATAGACAAGAGAACATACACAGACACGGATAGACTAGAACACAAACACAGACATGCACAGGCATGAATAGACTAAAACACATACAGACACAAATACAAAAGAGCACATGTAAACACACATTCACATCAGGATATAGGCAAATAGATGTAAGGAAGATGTTCAAAGGTAAGACATGCTCTATCACACAAAATGTCTTAAAGGAGAGGTTCTTAACCTCTAGTACATAGAAACAAAATTTAGCTTGGCATGGGAGGTACATGCCTGTATGATCAGCACTCAGGAGGCTGAGGCAGGAGAATCAAAAGTTCAAGACTAGCTACTAGCATGACCTATAGAGTGAGAGTCTGTTCCCCAAATTTAAAACAAACAAATAAATAAATACCTTGTTTTTTTTTACACGCATCAAAACCCAGGATCAAAGAAATGGCAAGAGGCAAGAAGAAAAAAATAGGGCATTTATGTCATAGGGGCTAGAGATAGAGTTTGGCGGCACAGAGCTTACCAGGTATATACAAGACTCAATCTACTGCACCGGGGCGTGGATCAGAAATTATTTTCTTGTGGGCTTTGAGCTCTTGTTTTCTTGTTTGTTTTGTTTTTGTATTAAGTCTTAAGAAAACAGGGGCCAGCTAGACGGCTCCGTGTGTAAAGTCACTCAGTACCAACCCTAAGGATCTGAGTTCCAGAACCAAGGCCCAAAGAGTAGAAGGAAAGAACTAACCCCTACATGTTGTTCTCTGACACACACACACACACACACACACACACACACACACACACAATGCAATGAAAATAAATAAAACAAAACTTAGGAACATAGACCAAGTCTGGCAGCGGTAGCTCACACCTTTAATCCCAGAACTCAAGAGGCAGAGGTAGGCAGATCTATGAGTTTGAGGCCAGCCTGATATACACATGGAGTCCCAGGACAGCCTGGGCTACACAGAGAAACCCTGTTTTGGGGGAAAAAAGAACACAAATCTATTTCAAACTTCCCGTTTTGTTTGTTTCCAGGGACGAATGTTTCTGGGTACATACTATATTTTGTGTGGGAGATGGCAAATGGGAGGAAAAATATAACTCAAGTTTAAATTTCCTTAATGACAAAAGTTACGGTTTGCTGTATATTCTATTCAGTTTTGGAATAAAACTGTGTCTCTAGTCTACTTTGTTGGTGAAAGCAATGGGTGAAATATTCCCTCCTGAATGTAATTTCTATAGGGCTGGCAGCTGTTGATGGTCTAAGAAATAATGCAGAAATGGTAATCTTTTGTTCTGTATGCCAAGGGATTTTCTATGAAAGGACCTTGAAGAACATTTAGACGTGAAGAAACAGTGGCCTCGTTAATGCCACGCTCATTCACGTGGGAGAACAAGCACACATGTGACAATGTGACAGCCAGCCAGAGGGTCGTGATGGACAGATCAATGATTCGCCAAAGGTCAAGCTGGAGATTACAGGGAGCCACCTGACTAGCATTACCATACATGCTAATCATAGATAACGACTCGGGTGTTTCTTTTCCAAGAGTGTAGAACACCTTCTTAAAGATTCATCACTTTGTGTGTGTGTGTGTGTGCATCAGAGTGCACACATGTGTCAGTACAGCGGTAAGGAGTTGGGTCTCTCCTTCAGCAATGTGGGTGCCAGGAATGGAACTTGGGTCCTCAGAGTTGGCAGCAAGCACCTTTGCTCACTGTACCACCTCACTGTCACAAGGTTTTTCTTTAAAATGTAGTGGATTTTATTTTCTCATCACAAAAATCACAGGAAATTTGGAAAGCGAAATTTGGCACGCCCGAGAGCAGCACAGTGACGGAAGTTTCTCCCTCTTGGTCACTGCATGTGTCTCAAAAGGCTCGTGAACTCCTGAAAACAGATGCAGCTTCGCACGGATATGGACATTTTTCTGAGAAAAGGAGTCATACATGGGGCTGGAGAGATGGCTCAGTGGAGAAGAGCACTGGCTGCTCTCCTAGTGGACTGGGGTTCAGTTCCCAGCACCCACATGGCCACTCACAACTGTCTGTAACTCCTGTTCCAGGGGATCTGTCACCCTCATACAGACATAGCTGCAAGCAAAACATCAATGCACATAAAAATAAATTTTTTTTTTTTAAAAAAGAATTCATTAACCTATTATTCCTCGGGTGCTCTCCATTTTGTTTTTTAGAGACAGGGTCTCTCAGGCCTGGAGTTCTGTGATTGGCTTAGAGGGGATCTGCCCACATTCCCAGTACTAGGATGACAGTCACACAGTGCACCCAGCTGAAACCCTGCTTGTATGGAAGAGCCCAAGGAAACCAGAAGAGGGTGTCAGATCCACTGGAACTGGAATTATAGACAGTTGTTAGTCACCTATGGGTGTTGAAAAATAAACCCAGGCTTTTCGGAAGAGCAGCCAGTGCTCATAACTGCTGAGCCATCTCTGCAGCCCAAGATGATCAACTCTTAAATGTGGGTTCTGGAGATCAAACTAAGGCTTGTACATCCAGCACTTCACAGACTGAGCCCAAGTGGATCATTTTTTTATATGTTGGAATACAGTTAAAAATGATGAAAATAGCTGGGTCGTGGTGCCTCACTTCTTTAATCCTAGCACTCAGGAGGCAGAGGCAGGTGGATCTCTGTGAGTTCAAGGCCAGCCTGGTCTACAGAACGAGTTCCAAGACAGATTCCAAAGCTACACAAAGAAACCCTGTCTCAAAAAACCAAAGGAAAAGGAAAAGAAAAAGAAGTGAAAATATATATACCTCATAAATCAGTAATATTCACCATTCATCACAGAGCATTATCCAGTGTCATAAACGTATGCTCTAGAACAGAATGTATACACTGGCAACTCCAGGAACGCACCAACAACACACAGCACTGAAATGTGAAAACGGCTTCAAAGTTACTTGGCGATTTGAATTTTCACCTACATTATGGTTGTATGAGACCATCGCACCCCACGTTACTACTGTCCAACACCCCCTTGAAGAGGAGGAACATTTCCTTGTAGTCAAACCTGATCATCCAGTTGAGAACCGTGTGGAGAGTCACCCTACCTGGGATATGTTCACACCACCGCTGGCTTCTCTTACAGATCTCGTGGAGATTGCTCTAGAACGGCAGGTGTGTCTGGACCAAATTTAAGGCAAAGACACAACAGCAATGTGCTTGACTTCAGTCCCAGCACTTGGGAGGCAGGGACAGGTGGATCTCTGTGAGTTCGAGGCCAGCCTGGTCTGCAGAGTGAGTTCGGGATAGCTAGGGCTACACAGAGAAACCCTGTCTCAAAAACTAAACTATATTAAAATGGGGTTTATGGGAGGGAAGGCAGAAACGATATAATTATAATCTCAGAAATAAAAAATAATAGAAGCAGATAAATACTTTTGCATTTAATGAACTTGATGAAAAGCAGCTTGAGGAAGCAAGGCTTTGTTCAGGTTCATGGTGGTCCAGTCCATCACAGCAGGGAAATCACGGTGGCCGGGCAAGGCAGCAAGGAAGCAGGAGGAGACAAACACTTCCTCTCCTCCCTTCCCCTTTCTATTGGAGAGAGCCTCATATGGCCTAGGCTCCCCTCAAACTCACTGTGCAGCTGAAGATCTTGAATTCCTGCCCCTCCTGCTCTGCCATCCAAGTGCTGGGATTCCAGACACGAGCTGCAAGCTTGGCTCACCTTCTCTTCTTTGTTTAGGCTGGTACCCAGCTCACAGGACGCTGCTACCCATAGTCAAAGTGGGTCTTTCCTCGTCAGTCCGATATCTCTGGAAATGCCCTTGCAGATGTGCCCAGATGTTCTAGATCTCATCAATGGGCCGGGAAGACGACTCAGTAGTTACAGTGTTTGCTGTGCAAGCCCGAGGACCAGAGTTCGGATCCCCAGAACCTATACAAACGCCGACTGGCTATCAGACTGGCCCGTGAGTCCATCCTGGGAAGGTACAGAGGGGATCCCCAGAGCTCGCTGGCCTTGTCAGGGCCCTCCGGGTTTGAGTGAGAAACTCTGTCTCAATGAATAAGGGAGAGGACTAATTGAGGATGGTTCCTGACATCAATCCCAGGTCTCCATATGCGTGCAAGCAGGTGTGCCCATGTACATACAAACATGTTTACACATACATGCACACTCCTCCACACAAATGGAAAAACAGTAAGTAAGCCCCGTCAAGTTGGCAAGATTAATCATATAGTAGTGAACTGCTTTCTTCAAAACCTTTGCCAGTCAGATCTTCTCGAGAAGAATTCTGCAGAGGACAGCCACTGATAGAAGACGTGGAAGACGGGTGGGGGTTTATCAGAGCCCACCACTGTTTTCTCCAGCTCTGGGGGGCAGACAGTGCTTCTCAGCAGAGGGATGTGGGGGCAGCCTTGGAAATCCCCCTTCCAGGTGCTTCAGGAAGCTGTGACCCTCTCTGATGTTATTTTTCTGTTCCCGATTTAGGTAGCAATAGAAACTGCGGAATTATTTCAAAACTGACCTTGTCACGTCTTGAATCTGTGGTGCTCTTTCTAAACTTCTGAGAGTTGAAACGGCAGCAACTTCTGAGATTGGAGCTCAGAGAGTGTGAGACTCTGGAGTTTGAGCTGGAAAAAAAGCGGACTGACAAGATGGCTTAGCAGGTGGAGCTGACTCCCGCGAAGGGTCTTCTAACTTCCACACATACAGCAAGAGTCTCAGCTAGGGTTTCTAGCACTGTGAAGAGACACCATGACCACGGCAACTCCTACAAGGAAAACATTTAATTGGGACTGGCTTACAGTTCAGAGATTTCGTCCATTGTCATGGTGGGACCTGGTGGCCGGCAGGCAGACATGGTGCTGGAGAGGTAGCTGAGAGTTCTACATCTTGATCTGCAGGCAGCAGAAAGAGACTGTGACACACTGGCCATCTCGAACTTCTGAGACCTCAAAGCCCACCCCCTGGTGACACACCTCCTCCAACAAGGCCACATAGTGCCAGTCCTTATGAGACTATGGGGCCATTTTCATTCAATTTACTACAGCCCGGTATTTTCATGCAAGACACACAGAGGTGAACATACAAAATAAATCCATAAAAATGAATGAAAAAGAAAAACAGGCTGATGAGGTGGCTTGGTGGTTGAGAGTCCTGTCCTTGCAAAGGACCCAACCTCAGTTCTCCGTACCCAGGTCAGGCAGTTCACAACCCCCCATCATTCCCATCCGGCCTCTGTGGGCACCTGCTCTCATGTGTACACACCCAAACCAATACACACATTTAAAATATCGAAAATCTTAAAAAGAAGAAAATATTGGGCTCTGGACACACAGCTCAGTGGTTAAGAGCACTGGTTGTTCTTCCAGAAGTCCTGAGTTCAATTCCCAGCACCCACATGGTGGCTTTTGACTCCCTCTAACTCCAGCCCCAAGGGAATCCGACGCCCCCTTCTGGCTTCTGTAGTCACTGCATGCACATGACTCTCAGACATTCACAGACAAAATATAAAGTTAAACAAATTGGAAAAAAAAAAAGAAAGAAAGAAAGACTGGAGCATGAGATGAGCGGCCATGACTTCTAAAATGGCAACTCTTTATTAATCAGGATAGCTGCTGTGAGTCAGAAGGAAAGTATTCCAAGCTGTAGCAAATTTGTCTGACACCGCGGGGGTTTCAGTGACTCAAGAGCTGGTCTGCCCTTCAGAGGCTGGGCCAGGAGTCAGTCTGACTGTACGCACAACCATGGTTTAACCATAAAAGGTCTGTCTCGTGCAGAAACGTCAGGAGAGCAGCAGCCCCGCAAACTTCCGGTGAGGCCCTCCTTCCATTCTTCTACTTCGCTGTTTCTAGCTGGTGGCGTCTGTGCTCAAGGTTACCGCACAGCAGCGGTGACTTCGTGTTTTCGCCTCTTGTTTTTAAAGTTTTCACGTGCGCGCGCATGTGTGTGTGCGTGCGTGCGTGCGTGCGTGTGTGTGTGTATGTGGTGCTCATGTTTGTCCACATGTGTGAAGAGGCCAGAGGTCCACCTTGTCCGTCTTTTATCGAGACCCAGTTTCTCTTGGGCTGCAACTCCCTGGCGTGGCTAGGCTGACTTGCCACTGAGTCTCAGGGATTCCCGTCTCTCCCTTGCCGGCACTGAGATTATGATCGCATGTCACCATGCCTGTTCTTTTGGAGGCTTTTTGTTTGTTTGTTTGTTTGTTTTTTTAGCATAGGCGCTGAGAATCAAATTCAGCTTTTCATGCTTGCAAATCAAGTAAAGATGTTGGTGGTTGAGGGACGGACATAACCGCGCACACCTTTAATCTCAGCGCTCGGGAGGCAGAGGCAGAGGATCTTTGTAAGACTGAGGACAGCCAATCTACACAAGACAAGGAGTTCCAGGCCAGTCAAGGCTACACAGAGTCAGTCTTTAAAAATAAATAAATAAATAAAGGCCAGGTGGTGGCGCACGCCTTTAATCCCAGCAGTGGGAAGCAGAGGCAGGTGGATCTCTGTGAGTTCCAAGCCAGCCTTGTCTACAGAGCTAGTTCCAGGACAGCCAGCACTGTTAACACAGAAACCCTGTCTCAAAAAACAAAAACCCCTAAAAATAAACAAACAAAAACAAAAAACAAACCAAAACGAGGGCTGGTGAGATGATTCAGTGAGAAAAACCTTAATGGTCTCAAATTCATCTCTGGAACACATGCGAAAGGTAAAAAGAGAATCAGTTCCACAAAGTTGTCTTCTGATATCCACACATGTGCTTTGGCACACGTTCCCTTATTCACACACTACACACACACACACACACACACCCCTACTCACACTGACAATGATGATGGTGATGATGATGATGTGGTTGGAGAGAGGGTTCAGTGGTTAAAAGCTCTGACTACCCTTCCAGATGCTGGTTCAATCCCCAGCATCCACATGACAGGTCACAACTGTCTGCAGTCCAGCTCCAAGTGATTTGACACCCTCACACAGACATATATGTAGGCAACATACCAACACATAAATAAGTCACTTTTAAAAATGATAAAATAAAAAATAGTTCCAAGCTCTCTGTCATGATAAAAACGAGGACATGGGACCGGAGAGACAGCCTAGAGGTTAAGAGCACTTCTGCAGAAGGCCGGAGTACAACTTCCAACACCCACATGGCGGCTCACAGCATCTGTCGATCAGCTCTGGGGGATCTGAGGCTCTCCTCTGCGGGCACCAGGCACAAAGTGGCATACACACAAACATGCAGGCAAAACACCCGTGCAAGAAAGAAAAAGCCTAAATCTTTAAAGACCGTGTCTGGAAATACAGGACATCAGCAGTTCAACACTTGGGAACCCAAGGCCCCTGTGAAAGCCGTCCCTTAGTGTCTCAGGAGAGGAGGCTTGCACAGTCCAGTGTTTATTTCACGATTTTTCTGTGCTCTGAACAGACCTTCAACCTCCCCTTCCTAATTGACTCCCATAAAGGATTATAAACCAGAGAGGAGTTGGTCTAAACAAAATGGTCAGATGGTAAGCGGCCTTCTGTGAATTCTCTCTGGCTGGAGTCTTGTTCTCTCTGTTAGGGTGTTCTGTTCTCCTGCCGGAGACCTCAAGGTCAAATGGAGGGCACTCCTTGCCTTCTCCTTTCTTTTTTTAGGTGTGGGTCCTCTCACATTGTTTGCTCATTTTATTGCTGAGAATAACCACCCATTTACCTAGTTAAGTAGCGCCTCCCCAATGCACATGTTTGTGCGTGTGTGTGCACACACACAGAGAGGAAGGGAGGGAAGGAGGGAGGGAGGGAGGGAGGGAGGATGGGCCTGGAGGAGAGGGTGTATGTGTGTGTGTTTTATCTTACTCAACAAAAGCCAACCAAACAAGTTCTAATCTCACTAGATGCCGGACAAACATGATGAAAATAAGACTTCCAATTTTGAGATGAAAGATAGAACCAGGGAAGGGATGCCTTCGCAGAATAAATCGTGCCAACATAATACTAAAGCTGTCAACTTGGTGGGGGACAAAGGCTAAAAGTCATTAATAACCCAACAGCCAGCTTACTTTTTCACACGAGGAAAATTCCATTACAACTAACAGCCCAGGGCTTTCAAAAGCTTTTGTGGAGCGGTTATGGAGAACATAGTGCTAGCAATCATGTTTTTGGATCGGAGAATGAAACCTAGCTAACTTTTTTTTTTTTTTTAAAGAGAGACTCACCAGTGACAGAGGTCACTGCCCACAGGGCTACGCGGAAATGACCGCTTTCACTCGCTAACGTTGTGACCTTTTGCATGGGTGCTCAGTTTGACCGCAAAAAAACAGGCTGGAATTCAAGCCCACTTTCCCTGCCAGAAAGCCGCAAGCTGTACAGCCTTGCACGGTGGCCTTGGTTCTGCAAGATTCTCCTTTGAAGGCCTAGTCATAAAGCGGCTTTCTGTTGGATTTCTTCCTTGAGGCTGTCATGACACAAATCTTATGCGCATAGCCGATTCGTCAGCGCTCTCCAGAAAACCAGAACATACATACATGCATTATACACACACACACAAACACACACACACACACACACACACCCCAAAGGGGACTTACTATACTGGCGGCTTACATGATTTGGTCCAGGTAGTTAGCAATGGCTGTCTGCGCACTAGAGAGACCAGGAACCCTATAGTCCAGGTGTCCAGATGCCTCTAGAGTCCAAATCTGGTCTTGTGGTCAGGAGACTTCCGAGAGTCGCTGGCCTTCAGTCTGTGCTGGAAGGCTGGGCTCCACGTTGGCACGGCAGCAGAGGACATCCACTCACCAGCAAACAGTGGCAGCGTGGGGGCAACATTTGCCCTCCTCCCACTTTGTATCTGTCAGGCCTGGCATTGCCAGGGGCTGGTACTCAGGGAGGGTGGTCTCCCCGACGTTAATGCTTCCAGGAAATGCCTTCTCAGATCTGCCCAGGTGTTGATCCCAAGGTCCAATCAAGCTGACTATGAAGATGAAGCCACAGCCTTTGGAATTACAGAGAGACGTTTCCATTTGGGACCTGGACTAGTGGTTTCCTCCCCTCTGGTACTGGCAGCACAGATTCATCCCATGAGGGTCTGACCGCTTAACACACTGCAGCTCCTATGCATACAGTGCCTCTAGCAAGACATGGTACAGGGTCCGAGGGGGCTTGTCTGCCTGGACAGAGTTCCCTGGCACATAATCTCCAACGTAGCTGTCTTAGCCTGGGTTCTCTTAAAACCAGAACTTCCAGTAAGAATTTAAGCAGCTTACTTCTGAGGGGACCAGGAAGCATAGGCGGAGCTGCAGAATTGAAATAAAGGCATTAGAACTACTGATAGAGGGGGCTGGAGAGATGGCTCTGTGGTTAACAGCATTCCCACCACCACATGGCAGCTCACGCCTGTCTGCAGCTCCAGTTCCTGGGCTTCCAACACCTTCACACAGACATGCGTGCAGGCAAAACACCAATGCCCATAAAATAAAAATAAATAAATTATTTTAAAAAGAACTAAGGCCACTGCTGGGGGCCCAATCCCTTTGGCCTCACTGACCATAGCAGACCACACAATATATACCTAGCTAGGGGTTGTACAGTCAAGGGCAAGGGGACTGGGTGTTTCTTCTCTGCTCTCTGCCTTGTCAGTTGGAGTTGCTCCTGGAGCTAGGATTAACATGGTCCTGAGTCAGAGGTGATGTCTGTGCTCTGGACCTGAAGCTCCTGGTGCTCCTGGGTGTGGTTCGAGGCTTGGATCCAGTGCTTCATGCATGCTAGGTGAGCACACTGACAGCTGAGCTATGTCCCAGTCCCCAACACAGAAATTTTAGAATTACAGTGAACAAAGACAAAGGAGAGGGCCTGAGTGTGGGGACACTCGGGTGAGAGCGTGGGAACGCTTGGGTGAGAGGGCCCCAGTGTGGGGACACTCGGATGTTCCTTCCTAGAGCTACCCGAAAGGTAGAGGTGGGAGGATCACTTAAGCCCGCCAGCTTGAGTCTACCCTGGGCAGCATTATAAGACATCATCGGAGGAAAAAAAAAAGCTAATAAAAGCAGTTTGTTATTAAAGTCTAATAGCCAATAGCCCGCTGCAGCCTCTTTCTTTCCTTGTCCTTTCTTTTTTATTTTTTAGACAAGATCTCACTATGTAACTCTGGTTATCCTTGATCTCCCACATAGACCAGGCTGGCCTTGAACTCTCGGAGATTCCCTGCCTCTGCACCCTGAGTGCTAGGATTAGAGACGTGTACTGTACTCGGCCCCAGTTCCTATTGTTAACCTCTTTTTGTGCCTAATTTTTAAGTTCAGCCTCACCACAGTTAAGTATGTGAGTGAAAAATCTCAGTGCACACACAGAGGGAGCTATGCTGGCTATGATTTCAGATCTCCAGTAGGTTCTCAGGGCCTCCCCATGCAAATAAGGGGGACTGTTGTCTGTAGAATGTTCCAGTCTAACTGTATTGTAAGTTCTATGGGCAACAAAAATTGGGCTCAATGGGTAATAAAAAAATTAAGACATGAAATTGGGAAGGGTAAGGGTAGGAATATGGGATGAATATGATCAAAATATATTATGTGCATATATATAGGAAATTATAAAAATTAATACAAATACTGCATTAAAAAGAAAACAATTCTCATGGACCCACCAGATCCTTAGCTCTGCCAATTACTATGAAGGCGATGGCCTTGGCTGTAGACCTAGACCAGTGCGTAGCTTCTTGCTGTGGGTTTTGTGTGTATGTGGAGGCCAGTGGTTGGCAGCCAGTGTCTTCCTCAATCACTCCACCTTTCTAAGACTAATGTTTATTATATTTAACTGTGTGTGCATGTGTTGGTGTACAGGGATATACACATGCGTGCAGGTGTACTCTGAAGCCAGCAGAGGGCATCAAATCCCCTGCAGCTAGAGTTACATGCGACTGAGCAGCCTGGCCCAGGGCTGAGAACTAAACTCTGGACTTCTGCAAGCTCAGTGCATGCTCTTAGCTGCTGAGCCGGCCTCCCAGCGCCCACACACGGCTTTTTGCACTAGGGTCTCTCTGTGGACCTTGACCTCACCAATTCGCCTAGACTGGCCAACAGGTGTCAGGAATCTTCATGTTTCTAGGTCCCCAGCTCTGGGATTAGAGATATATTTTGCCATGCCTGCTTTTCACATGTGTAGCAAGGACCTGAACTGTGGTCAACTGATCTTTCTCTCCAACTCCCACCCCAAGGTTGTGGCTTCAATTGTTACTTAAATACTGCATTGTTACTCTTCTCAAGGCTGAGATTTTTTAAAAAAAAAATGTAACAAGAAGCAATGTGGAACTGGAGAGATTAAGAGGTTAAGAGCACTGGCAGCTCACAACTGTCTGTAACCCCAGTTCCAGGGGATCTAACACCCTCCCACAGACATACATGCAGGCAAAACACCAGTGCACATGAAATAAAAATAAATCAATTTTTAAAAAAGAAATGCCATACAAGAGGAAATGAGTATTATGGTTTGTATCTCAAGGACACCCACGCATTGTATGAAGAAATCATGGCACAAGGACATGAGATTGCTGGTCACACTGCAGCTGCAGACAGGAAGTGAAGCCTGACTGTAAAACCCCAAGGCTCACCTCGAACATCTGCCTCTTCCATCCAGTCCTTCACATCAAGAACCATACCCCCCCACCGGTTCAAGCACATTCACCCATGGCCCTGTGGAATAGCCCTTTAAACTGTGTGAATATACATTCCTGTGATTGGTTTAATAAAGAAGCTGACTGGCCTATAGCTACGAAATATAAGGTTAGGCAGAAGACACAGAATAAGTGAATGCTGGGAAGAAGAAGGGTGGAGTCAGGGGAGTCATGAGCAGACTCCCTGTGGAGAAGCAAGATGTACCAAATCACATAGGAAAGTGTAGATAGGAAATATGGGCTAGGGCTGGAGAGTTAGCTCAGTGGTTAAGAACACTGCCTGCTCTTCCAAAGGTCCTGAGCTCAATTCCCAGCAACCACATGGTAGCTCACAACTATCTGGAATGAGATCTGGTGCCCTCTTCTTGTCTGCAGGCATTTATACAGGCAGAACACTGTATACTTTATTTATTTATTTATTTATTTATTTATTTATTTATTTATTTATTTATTCATTCATTATTATTATTATACAATATTCTGTCTGTGTGTATGTCTGCAGGCCAGAAGAGGGCACCAGACCTCATTACAGATAGTTGTGAGCTACCATGTGGTTGCTGGGAATTGAACTCAGGACCTTTGGAAGAGCAGGCAGTGCTCTTAACCACTGAGCCATCTCTCCAGTCTGAACACTGTATACTTAATAAATAAATAAATCTTTTAAAAAAAATGGGTTAATTTAAAATGTGAGAGTTAGCTAGTAATAAGCCTGAGCTATTGGCCTAGCATTTGTAATTAATATAAGCCTCTGTGGTTACTTGGGGGTGACTGGTGGGACAGAAACTTCCACGTGTATGGTCCTATGGGGGATATTTTAACATTCAGCTAACAACATGACTGGACTGACAGATGACAGACCTCTATGAGAATATCACTCCTGGTAAGTTTTCAACAGAACAAAGTTAGAGACAACCCTGCCAAACCCCAGGTTAGATACTAGTTTATGTTCTTGGAAAAACAGCTTATTTTAATAAGCTTATTAACCTTATTGCATTAATATAGAAAATAGTTAAGACTTCGGGTGAAGTTCTTAAGAAGAAAGTGTACGTGTATGGGGGGGGCATATGTGTGTATGTGTATGTGTGTACATGTATAGAAGCCAGAGACGACGCCTGGCATCTCCATGTATTCTCTACTTTCTTTTATGTTAATTCCTATTCCAAATTATGCGTATATATGTGTGGGGGTCTGCATATGTGTAAATGCGGTGTTCTCAGAGTCCTGGAGATGGTGTCAGACCTTGTGGAGCTGGAGTTACAGAAGGATGTGAGCTATCGGCTTTCTGGACAGGAAATCAAACTCGTCGGCTTTCTGGACAGGGAATCAAACTTGGGTCGTCTCAAGAACAATATGTGCTCTTAACGACTGAGCCATCCCTTCAGGCACCATCCCCCCCAAAATTTCTTTTTCTTTTTTCTTTGTCAGGGTTTCTCACTGAACCTGGAGCTTACCGGGTCAGATACACTGGTTGGCCAATGAGCCCCAAGGATCTTCCTGGCCTTTCCTCTCCAGCACTGGGATTAGAGATACCTGGTACCTGGCTCAGCTTTTTACGTGGGCGCAGATGATCAAACACGGGTCCTCACACTTAAGTGAAATATTGGTTATTTTTCTATTGCTGTGATAAAACACATGACCAGAAACAAATTATGGAAGAATGTATTGGGGGCTCACGGTTCATGAGTAGCAAGAGTCCATCATGGCAGAAAGCGCGGCAGCAAGCGGCAGGCACGTAGGCAGGGGCAAGACCGCGGAAGTTCCCATTTTTAAACTCAGGCAGGAAGCAAGGGGAGAACCGGGAGTGGGATAAAGCTTTAAACTCGTAGAGCCCGCCCCTCAGTGACGTACTTCCTCCAGTAATTCTCCACTTCGGTAACCTCTCTAAACAGCGTCACCATCTGGGGGCAAGTTGTAATTGTCTGAGCCTGGTTCCAGGCCTCTGCCTTCTGCTGCACTCTCCACTGGGCCTCGCTGGGACTCCTCTCGGATATCCTCTTGTTGCCCTGTGTCATGGAGGTTCTGCAGGTTTGGATCTGCAGGACCGACCCCTTCACGGGGTCCAGCAGTTCTTAGATGGGGTGAATGTTGGAGTGGCCAACTCTAAGTCCTGGGTCTGGGCCTGGGTGGCAGCTGAGTTGGTCAGGGCCACCCTGCCCTCTTACGATGGTGACACCAGGGCCAACTCTTCCACTTTGCCTGGTGAGGGGTGGGGCCAGTCCTCCTGCCTGTGGCGGCTGGCTAGGCGCAGGCAGTCATGGTAAGCTCTCCCAAACCCACACCACCAGGACCAACTTTCCAGCACTGCCCTTGGCAAGGGGCAGGGCCAGTGTACCTGAGAGTCAAAGTCAGCAATTGGTGGGAACAGGTCTCCTTCTCTCGTGCCCTCGGTGGGGTGGGGCGTATCTTCTGTGCCCATGCTAACACATGGCCAACATGGGGCAGGTTCAACTCTCCCGTACTCACCACTTTGGGCTGCTCACCTATGTTCCTACCACTAGGGTCCGCTCTGCTGTGCTGCCCAGGTGAAGTGGAGGCTGCTCTCCTGGTCGTACCCTTAGGTACAACCTCATACTGTCCAGTCGCGGGATGGGACCAGATCTCTGTTGTAGGAAAATCCTTTTGTACTCTGTGAAAGTATGTTGCTCTCATTAGTTCAATAAAGAATTAAATGGCCAATAGCTGGACAGGAAGAGAGTTCTGGGATGAAGAAGGGCAGAGTCTCAGGAGACTCAGGAAGAAGCGAGATGTGCATGCCATGCTGAGGAAAGGTGCCGAGCCACGTGGTAGAACGTAGATAAGAAATATGGGTTATTTAAGTTTTAAGAGCTAGTTAGTAACAAGCCTAAGGTGTCGGCCGAACATTTATAATTAGTAATACGTCTCAGTGTAGTTATTTGGAAGCTGGTTGGCAGGTCAGACAACTCCTTCAGTGAGGGCTGGGGCCAGTTCTGTGCAGCCCTTGGACATCAGCATGGCCCCAGGTGGTAGCCCAGAAGAGGGCCGTCCCCATGGCCTTTGCTGGTAACATGGGTGACAGACATCGACCCAGACCGCAGCTGCTGCAGGGCCACAGAGCCGGCACAGTCCTCTGGGACAATATGTGCCAGGGCATCTCTATGGCCTCAGGTGTAGGCTACCCACTCAGTTCTGTTTCTCGCCAGCCTTGAATCCCCAGCTCTGTCTCTCTTCACAGCGCACAAGCCATTCCACTTCTCTCTCAACCATCTCTCCACTGTAGTGGCGCTTGCCCACCCATGCAGTTTGGCTGCAGGCGAGGGTCCTCTCCTGTGAGTCTCATGCCTGGCCTATGCCCTGTGCTACAGGCAGGAACATCTCAAGTGTCTTCTACCCACCTGGGCCCAGTGGCACCAGGGGAGCCTGTGGGTGTCCTCCACCAGCCTGGAGAGAGGTATTTTCAATAACAAAATAATCTTTCTTCCCCCAAGACAGGGTTTCTCTGTTAGCCCTGGCTGTGCTGGAGCTCACTCTGTAGACCAGGCTGGCCTCAAATTCACAGAGATCACCTGCCTCTGCCTCCTGAATGCCGGGATTAAAGATGTCCCAACCTCAGGACCAGGGAAAACTTTCTCAGGTAATTATACTATAACCTTTCCCAGGCTTGATCTCCAGCCATGGACAAGTGGCAAAGCCAGCATAGTAGATATGAGTAAGGTAACAGGTCCATCCCTAACTCTTCCCTTCTCATCAGGATGCCCCACACGCTCTCTCCTTTCCCTTAGCAATTTTCCCATCAAATTGTTCTTTCAGAAATATATAGGAAGCCTAGGAGTGAGGCTCAGTAGCGGGGCACTTGCCTAACTCAGCCAAAGCTTAAGACCCCAGCACTGATGATAAAAACACACAGAGAGATGAAGTCCCAGGAGACAGCTCAGCAGGATGGCGCTTGTCCGGTGGGCGGGCGTGAAGGGTCCTAGGAGCAGAAGTGCCAGGGAGGCAGTTCAGCAGGGTGGCGCTTGCCCAAGCTCAGCGGGCAGCGCTTGCCCAGCGCGCACGGGGTCCTAGGCACAGAAAGAAAATGGAGCTAGTATCAGAAATTTGTGTCCTCGTCCAAATGTAGACTAGCTTTGTTTTCTAAGCCCAAACAGGATATGACAAGAGAGTTGTCCCGTCCCACCAGGAATGAAGGAATGATGAACTTGTACCAGTGCTGAAGGGCTCTGTCATGCTCACCAAATTTGCAAAAAGATTTCTTTGTTCTCATTCTGAGTTCTTTCCCCCTTCAGGGATGGGGAAGACAAGGTGTTACTCTACAAGGTGGCCTGAGACTCACCATGTAGCCCAGGCTGGCTTTGAATTTACAGTAATCCTTCTATGTTAGCTTCTCAAATGCTGGGATTAGAGTCCCCATGCCCAGTGAAACTAGTAAAAATTTAAAAGCCTAATACCGAGCATTGGTGTAAAGGGTAGATGTTTTGGTGCAACCATTTTGTGGGCCATTTTTATTTTATTTATTTATTTGCTTGTTTTGTTTTTTTCTAGACAGGGTTTGTCTGTGACTGTTCTGGGACTCGCTGGTGGGTAGGCCAGGCTGGCCTCAAACCCACCTGCCCCCGCCTCCCAAGTGCTGGGATTAAAAGCATGCACCACCATGCTTTGACTCAGCATTGCTTTTCGTAATGAAAAACTAAACCAACTGGCAACATTTAAATGTCATTAGCAAAAGTTCAAATTAATCCAATATTATATCTTCACATGGGAGTATTATACAACCATTACAATGACAAATTTTGGCTTTGTGACCGCACATAGATAAATCTTAAAAACAGTATAGAAAATCTAATTGCAGCGTGTGTGGAGTGTAACGCCATTTGAATAGTTTAAAAATCTTCAAAATAATGTCATATGTTGTTTGTGGGTAAATGAATATGTAGTAAAAGCACACACTGTGCAAAGGAGGGATTTGCAGGAAGCCTAAAATGGTCTCTGTAATGTTTTACTCTCTAAGGGAAAGTCTGGGGGTTGGGGCTGCAGCTCAGCTGGCAGAGCACTCGCCTCTTGGCATGCAGGATACAGCTGTAATCTCAGCAATGAGGAAGGAGAGCCAGGAGAACCAGAAGTTCAAGGTACTCCTCCGCAACAGGACACAGTGAGTTCAAGGCCAGCCTGGGCTACGTGAAATCCTGTCTCAAAAAAAAATAAAAAATAAAAAAAATAAAATAAAAAATCTATCTGGCTAAGCACCAACTGCTGAGACAGAACTGGATAAACATGAGAATCTGGTGCTTTAAGGCCTCTGAAGAATTGGAGAATTGAACATCACATGCCACCTGGTAAAGCCACGTTGGGTTTACTGCCACAGGTTCCCGGAATTCAGTAGTTGTAGGGGAGCTTGCGTTTCTAGCAACCTCCCAGGTGCTGACAATTCTGTTGCAGATTGGGGGCCCCACTTCACTTCAGGTGATAGATAGAGGCCACGGAAGGGGGAGTAACTTTTTTAAAAATTAAGATTTATTTCTTTATGCTTTATGTGTATGAATACTTTGTCTGCGTGTGTGTCTGTATACCATGTATGTCCCTGGTGTCCCACTAGAAGAGAGTCCTCTAGACCTGGAGTAACAGGTGTTGTGAGCCACCAGCGGGGTTCTGGGAACCAAACCTGGGTCCTCTGCAAGAGCAGCCATGTCGCTTACTCATTCTAATTGTGATTGTTTATATTTCTTAAAATTTTTTATTTCGCAGTACTTATTTTTGACTCTGTGTGTGTGCGCGCCATAATGCCTATAGGGAGGTCAGAGGACAGCTTTCAGGAGATGGTTCTTTCCTTCCACCATGTGGGTGCCAGGGATAGAACTCAGGTCTTTAGCTTGTCAGTGCCAGTCCAGTCATCTTGCTGGCCCTGGCTGTTTGGATGCCAACAAATCAGTTCATTAAAAGCCTCTTAGGGAAAATATACTTCCTGTTTGGTATATAATACATACAAAGTGTTAACAGTAGTTATTCTCGGGTTGTGGACCTATGAGGAATTAAAAATTCTTCTTTGTCTTGTCTGGATCAGGGAACTTTTCCAGACTAAACATTTCCAGTATGAGCTAGTGCTGCTTCATACGAAGGGCAGGTTACACTTCGAACTATTTACCAACGGGTTGGGGGTTGTTCTTCCTTCTTTCTGGTGCTGTGATAACCATCATGACCCAAAGACACACCTTGGGGAAGAAAGGGTTTATTTGGTAGAAGGTCCCACCCACAGTTCCCTGCTGAGGAGGGTCAGGAACTGAAGGGGTGACCGTGGAGGAACACTGTGTACTGGCTTGTTCCCATTGTTCTAGTGCCAACTTTCTTATACAACTCCGGACCACCTGCCCAGGCTGACATCACCCGCAGTGGGCTGGGCCCTCCCACATCAATCATGAGTCATGAAGATGTCCCACAGGTATGTTCCTGCACATTTCCTTGACTGAAGTCCCCTTCTCCCAGTGTATCAAGTTGACAGATGAAGCTCACTGTGACAGGGATGAAGCCCAATTGGTAGAGTGCTTGCTAAGCACATGTGACACCCTGGTGCCACGCCAGCACCGCAAACACTGGCCATCCTAGCACCATGAGGCAGAAGCAGGAAGATTAGAAGTTCAATGTTATATAGCAAGTTTGAGGCCGACAGACCTACATGAGGCTAAGAGAAGGACATTAATGTTAATACATTTTTGCCTCTGAAGTGTTTACGGTTACATCTAGAAGACAGCACACACGTTAGGAAAATGTTGAGTAAGAAAAGGAATTCATTAAGAGCAAAATGTACAACTAGCAAGTACTTCAGAGGGAATGGATGGCTGAGTCAAGGGGCCTTGGGAGGCATCCGTGGGCTCAGCTTTGAGTGACAAAGCAGCTTGGTATCTTCCAGAGCCTGGCAGAGGTGTGGGGGGCATGCATGCAGGATCTGCAAACTACCACCATGCATAGATCACACACAGCAAGTGAGCTCTGTTGATGAAGCCATGTGACGAACAGAACTGTTCTCACGCTCATACAGAAACTTGGCTTGGGCCCACCGAGTGCACATTCAGCACAATAGGGGTTCACACCTCTTCGGCGGTGGCCTAAAGGCTGAAACAGAAACCAAAGGGAGCTGGTCTCACTCTAGGCTTTTGGGGAGTCAAGTATGTGAAACCTCGGGTCATTTTCTGTGTGGCATGACTTTGATATCATAATGGCAACCAGAGAGGGTGTTGGTGACTTGGAAAGAAAAATCCTCTGGCCTGGACGCGCCTGCCAGCTGTGTTCTTCACTCGCGCTCTTCAGATTTTGGGGTTCTCTGTGGAATACCAGTCTTCCAGCTTCTCAACTCAAAACTACACTTGCTCTGAGAGTGATCTTTTATGTGGGGGCTGTTAGTATGTTTCCGTTTTAAAAAAGAAGAAGGCCTGGAAGCTTCTACTTGTGAGCCCATCAGAACAACAGGATTTGCCTTTCTGCCTTAAACAACCAAACAAATAAAACTATGTGACGGGCCAGCGCCTCATGTACACAGACGCTTTCTGCTAGGCTGACGGTCTGAGCTCAGTCCCCAGGGCCCACAGGGTGGAGGGAGAGAACCGACTCCCACAAGTTGTCCTCCGACCTCTGCGCATGTGTATGGCCTGGGCTCCTCTATGCACATACACAAAGTCAATAAGGAAGTAAATAAATGCCATAAAACAAGTATATATACCAGAAAAGTGGGAGCAGCAGTAGGGGAGGCTTGGGAGGGCTGGACAAGAGGCAGTCAAGGGCAGATGAGAGGCCAGGGAGGCCTTGGGCTTGATGATTTATCCATTATCTCAGTCGTGCTGATGTTTCCACAAGCATCACTATGTCAAAGCTCATCAACTTGTACCCTTCACCTTAATAAAGCTGGCCACAAAGGAGGAGTCAGGGTGTGGGGACATGCCTACGAACCCAGAGCTTGGGGTATGGAGACAGGAGGATCAGAAATTCAAACCCAGTTTCAACTACACAAGTTCTAGGCCAGGTTGGGCTAACAGACTCTGTTTCAAACAAAACAAAAACAAGGAACTAGAGAGACAGCTCCATGGTTTTAAGAGTGCCGACCGTGCCTGTAGAGAACCGAACGTTCATTTCACTGTTGGTAACTCCAGCTCCAGGATACCTGATGCCTTTGTCCTCCAAGGGCATCTGCAGTCAGGCGCACCGACCCACGTGAACGCGCTTGCACGCAGGCATGTGCATGCGTGCGCACACACATACATACATAAAAATAATAAAAATAAACCTTCAAACGTATGTGGAGGAAGCCGGGCGGTGGTGGCGCATGCCTTTGATCCCAGCACTCGGGAGGCAGAGGCAGGCGGATCTCTGAGTTTGAGGCCAACCTGGTCTATAAGAGCTAGTTCCAGGACAGGCTCCAAAGTTACAGAGAAACCCTGTCTCGAAAAACAAAACAAAAAAAACACCCAAATATATATATATACACACACACACACACACACACACATATATATATATATATGAAAATAAAGTACAAGTAGTTTTAAGAATTCTCCTGTGATATTAGTTGGGAAATATATCTTCCTCTTGGTAGATTTAAAATTCCTGTTAAGAGGAGGTAAAAAGGAAAAATTAGAAATTCCGTCCTTTGACCAGGCTTGTCGCTGTCTTAGCTCCAGGTGACAGGTGACATCTGCAGTGAAGTCTAAACTTTCAGACTGCCATCAGCGCGTCTTTTCCAGGGCTAGAGAAATGGTACAGTGAGCACTTTCTGCTCTTGTACAAACCTGGATTCAGTTCCTAGCACCCACATTGGGTTTAACCAGCCCCTGTAACACTAGTTTCAGGAATCTAACACCCCCTCCCCGGCTCCCAAGGGCACCAGTGCATACATGATGCACACACATACACAGTCAGGCACTTACACATCCAATGAAAGGAAAAGAGAGAAACCTTTGAAGGAGCCCTTTCTAAACTCTCATACCTAATCCGCTGTTTCTCTCCTCTTCCTCCTCCTCGGGTCTTTCTTTAGCTCAGGTTGGCCTTAGATTCCTTATGTAGCTAAGGATGACCTTGATCTTTTGAATTTATGATCCATTTGCCTCCATCTCCTGAGAGCTTGGATGACAGACAGCTGTCACCATGCCTGATAAATGTGGTGCTGGGATTGAATGTAGGATCCCGTGTATGCTAGGCACTTCACCAACTTAGCTCATCCCTAGCCTCCCTCCTCCTTATTCCAATTCCCTTCCCTTCTCCCTGTTCTTTAATAAAAAATGCCCAGCATCTGGAAAAATGGCCCAATAATCACGAGTGCTTGTTGCTCTTCCAGAGGATTGAAGATTGGTTCTTAGCACCCAGGTAGGGCAGCTCACAACTGTGTGTAACTTAAACTCCAGAGCACCCATCTCTTCCTTCTGGCCTCCTTGGGCATCTGCACTCACATAAGGGCATGAGCACACACCCTTAAAATAGAATATAATTTTTAAAAATTAAAAAAAAAATAGATCCCCAGTTGTAAGAAGTTGGGCTTCCCAAAATCTGCTCCTAAGTTAACGGATGGTTTAAATGAGAAATGTCCTCCATAGTATCAGGCATTTCAACCCTGGGTACCCAGTATGTGGAGCTGATTGGGGAGCTCTTGGCTCCCTCCTCCTGACTCCATGTCTACTGCTCATGGGTAGGGGTGTGAGCTCTTGGCTCCCTCCTCTTGTCTCCATGTCTACTGCTTGCTGTCATGTTTCTACCACAGGGACCCTACTTCTGGAAGCATAAGCCAAAATAAACTCTCTCTTATATAATTTACCTTGATTGTGGTGTTTAGCACATCAAGAGAAAAGTGATTAATATGTAGGCTAAAGGAACGTTATGGAGCAGCCTGTTCATATTGCCCTGCTCCCTTACGTCACGATCAGGAGTCAGGAGACAGGGTAGTGGAGAGTTTTGTGACCAAGACCTGGGGAATAATCAAGGAATCTTGAGATGGCCATGAAATGAGATTTTATGACATTTGTCCAAATTTCATATTATTTGAGTAAAATACCCTTGTTCCATTCTGTTTGCCCAGGTTTTGCTAGCTCTTTGTCTTTGCAGGACTACCCAGACCAGGGTAAAATGTTCCTCCCTGTCTGTTTGCTTTGGTTGTCGACTTGACTATGTCTGGAATTAACTAAGACCCAAGTGGCTGTACACATCTGTGAGGGACTTTTTCCTTAACTTAATCATTGGAAGTGGGAAGACCCATTTTTAATCCTGTTCTTTTGAGGGGGGGAAGAACCACCTTTAATCTGGGCCACGCCTTCTGGTGCAGCCTATATAAGGACTTGGAAGGAGGAAACTTCACTCTTTGCCTGCTGCCCTTGCTGGCAAGGCCGTCCCTTCACTGGCATTAGAGCCCACTTCTTCAGAATTCTGGGGTATATGAAGACCGGCAGAGACATCCAGCCTCGGGAACTGAACAACTACTGGATTCTTGGACCTTCTGTTCATAGGCAGCCATTGCTGGGTAAGTCACTAGTAAGTCCTCTCTCTCTCTCTCTCTCTCTCTCTCTCTCTCTCTCTCTCTCCCTCCACTCAAACCCTTTAAGGTACAACCTGCCCTTGAATCGAGTAGGAAGTCAGACTAACACCTGGAGTCACATGACATAGAGTAGGTGTTGGCTGGAATTTCCCCACAGCAATTCCTCTGCTGCCGTGACCACGTGCTAACTGCTCAGTGTCTTCTGAGAGCCATAACCACTCCCTGCTGAAGTTGAATCCATTGCCCTCCTCTGACAGCTGGGGGCTCCTGCACACACGTGGCACACATATATGCACTCAGGGACACACGCATTTGACAATATAAAATAAAAATTTAACTATGACAATACATGAGCAGACCAGTGCCCCTTCATTCCATTCGCTGTAAAGTAACAGAATTCAACACAAACTTGTAGGCACATCTACTGTGTGATGTTAAAATAAACCTCAAAAATCTACAAAGGAATTCTAATCTTAAGTCATTTTTATTTACTTATTTTTAAGAGTTTTTCTTTATTATTTTATATGTGAATGTGTGCATACGTGTGAGTTTATGCGCACCATGTGCGTTCAGGAGCCTATGGAGGACAGGGAAGGGGATCAGATGCCCTGAAACTAGAGTTACAGATGGCTGTGAGCTGCCATGTGGGTGTTGGGAACTGAACACGAGCCCTCTCTGAGGGCCACCTGTGCTCCTTCATGATGGCCGCCCCGCTCCTCCGTGAGGGCAGCCGTGCTCCTCTGTAAGAGCAGCAGCCTGGGCTCTTAACCACTGAGCCATCTTTCCAACTTCTTCAAAGCAGTTTGCATCTTTAATTTAATTTCACGTTCGCATGTGTGTTGGGGGGAGGGTGACTGGCTGTGCCAGGACACCTGTGGGTCCTCTCCTTCCACCTTTCTCTTCGGTTCACGCTGCCGGGTTTTCCAGCTGGGTTCCGCTGTGCTGTGGGCTCCATTTTGCTAGACTCTGCATCTCAGCACACTTAGGGTTTAGCCTGAGATGTTCAGGATGGAACCCCAAAGTATTTAGCTGACAAAGAACCGGGAAATCTCATCTAACAAGTTAAAAGACACCGACCTCGAGATAACTAAGATGCGATGGTGAGACGCACTCTCAAACAGACACGAAGCCCCGCGGATGGATGCTCTTGGGACAAACAGGAAGGTCCGGCTCATCAGAGAAGCAGGCCAAAGTAAAAACAGTAACCGGAAACTTCCAGAGTGAGAAATCCAGCAAACTGCGGGCTGGGGAGGTCAACCAGCAGCCAAAAAAACCTTGTAGAGCTACGAAATACCCAAAGCCTCAGTTAGAAACCATTGGAAATAATAACAATTTTTAATACTGAAAGCCCAGAGCAGGTGTGGCAGCACACGTCTGTATAGGAGCACTATGGAGGCTGAGGCAGGCTGAGAGCTCACCGCCAACTCTGGCTACACAGTGAGTAGGAAGTCAGTCTAGGCTATGTAGAGAAAACAAGAGATGGGGCTAACTCACCCACCACACACTCACAATTCTCCCAACGTAATCTAGACATTTCATGAAACTTCAGTGAAAATTCCAATGGGATTTTTTCCATTAAATATATATATATATATCAGGGCTGAAGAGATGGCTCAGTGGTTAAGAGCACGGACTGCTCTTCCAGAGGACCTTTGGGCCCAATTCCCAACATCTTCATGGCAGCTCACAACTGTTTGAAACCCCAAGATCTGACACCCTCACACAGACATACATGTAGGCAAAACACCGTTGGTACATAAAAGTAAATAAATTTTTTTTAAAACCGTTATTATTTGTGTGTGTGTGTGTGTGTGTGTGTGTGTGTGTGCGTGCGTGCATCTGTGTATGCGCGCACACACATGCAAGGGTCAGCAGATGTGTGTGTGCGTGCGCACATGCAGACAACTTTTGGGAGTTGGTTCTGTCCCTTCGCTGTGTTTGAGGCAGTTGCCTGCTTTCTTGTTTGTGCTGCTGTGCTGTGTGCTCCAGGCGAGCTGGTCCAAGAACTCCTGGGCAGTTCTCTGCCTTTTATCTTGCTGTAGGAGAGCTGGGATTACAGACAAATGTCATCCCGTGTAGCTTTTCACACGGGCTCTGGACTTGGGGCTTTCGTGCCGTGTACTCTTACTGTTGAGCCATCCTGCCAGCTCCCCACCAGGACTTGTGCAGACATGGGTAAGCTGTTTTAGAGCTCATTTAGAAAGGCAAAGGGACCAGGAGAGCAAAGAGAGAGAGAGAGAGAGAGAGAGAGAGAGAATCTATTCAATATCTGAATTTAGTTTAAGTTTTTTTTTTTTCCAGTATGACTTAAACTGAGAGGCAGTTCATAGTCTGGGATGAATTTTCTCTCTGGCTAGACACTTGCCTGACACAGAGATAGCCATCTCTCAGTATTACTAAACAAATACCAGTTGGGCCTCTGGTTGGGTAAGCCAGCTCTCTCAACACCATCCTTAACAATCTAGGGGTTGAAGTGACTCTGGGTAAATTATACTTGCTTCATATAATGACTCTAAAATGAGAATTCTGTAAGTCCTGTATCATGATTTTTATTATGTTTGTTGTGACCAACTCAAAGATGGCAAAGAAACAAAAGAAAGGGAGACGCCCTGCAGCCTTGTTGCGTCTGCCCTCTCCTGTCCACACTGAACCTTTCCCCTGCATTCACGAAGCAGCTGTTTTAAACTCATGTGGCTCTTCAAGACCCCTCCTGGGGTCCTGCTGCCACTCCTGGGATTCCTCCTATAGCAGTGGGGATAGTTGAAGTAGAGATGGGTAAATTTTAAGAATTGTTTTTAGCTGGATGTGATGACTCACGCTTTTAGTCTCAGCACTTGGGAGGCAGAGGCCAGAAGATCTCTGTGAGTTCGAGGTAGTCACAGAGTTACTTCTAAGACAGCCAGGTTACACAAAGAAACCCTGTCTTGAAACAAAACAAAACAAAACAAAACCCAAAACAAACAAACAACAAAGAAAAGAAAAAGGGAGGGGGCTGGAGAGATGGCTCAGAGGTTAAGAGCATTGCCTGCTCTTCCAAAGGTCCTGAGTTCAATTCCCAGCAACCACATGGTGGCTCACAACCATCTGTAAGGAGATCTGGTGCCCTCTTCTGGCCTGCAGGCATACACTCAGAAAGAATATTGTACACATAACAAATAAATAAATAAATAAATAAATAAATAAATATTTTTTAAAAAAAAGAAAAAGGGAAAATTATTTTTTATTTCCGTGTGTATGAACATGTGGCTGTAGGTGCCCACAGAGGGCAGAAAAGGCTGGGAGATCCCTAGGACCTGGGGTTACAAGTGGTGGTGAGCTGCCCAGTGTGGGTGCTGGGAAGGGAACTCTGTTCTCTGCAAGCACAGCAAGTGTTCTTAAGCACTGAGCCTGCGCACACATGGAGACAACCAAAGGGAAGAATTGTATTTCTTGAAGTTATTAAATAGACTATCCTATCTTTTCCTTGAAATGCAGATATTTTTTCTCTCAAAGGACAAACTTTCATTTCAGAGCAAAGTCATATGAAAAAGAAATGTAAGGAGTTGGGGAGATGGCTCAGCAGTTGAGAGGGTGAGCCGCTCTTCAGAGGACTCCAGTTCCGGTGCCAGCACCCACTAAGTCCCAGAGGAGCCAACAGCCTCCCTGGCCACCAGGAATGTGCATGGTGCACACACATACATGCAGTCAAACCACACATGTACGTAAACACACATGCATGCAGTCAAACCACACATGCACACAAAATGAATGAAAATGTCAAACTTAATAAGAAATAATCCAGGTATTTAACTTCAGAACAGAAACATTGCTCCTAGGGCAGCCCACCAGAGCTGACGGGGTCTGAAACATTTTCTTTGGTTATGAATTGCTGCATTTCCATTTTTGGTCCGTTCTGATCTGTTCCTGAGATAGGCAAAGAACCCACGTGGTCTCAGAAATGAACTTTCTCTTTGGAAAACCAACACTGGGGCCACTGGCTCTTCTTCCATCCAGACAGAATGAGGTGAGAAGCGGGGTGGAAGAGCCCTTCTTTCTGTGTATGTGGAAGAGGTGTTCTTGCTCAGGCAGCTACTGGAATTTCCCCCATGCTGCAAAGAAGTGAGAGGGCTGGAATTCAGGGGAAAGGAGATGTTCAGGTCGGTCTTGTGGAAAACTGGTGAAAGTTACATAAAGCTCCCTCAGCCCCATTTCCGTTCCAAACTGGGGGTGAGGACGCTGTGGAGGGCAGATTATTATCTGCGTTTAGTATTTAGCACACAGGAAGAGTAAGGGAGCTGGGAAGTAGGTTAGATGTGAAAGGATTGCCGTGCAAGCCGGAGGACCTGAGTTCAGATCCCCGGCACCCACATCAACATCCGAGCCCGGTGGTGGGTGCCTGTAATCCCAGCCCCGGGGTCGACTCCTGAAGTTTGATGATCAGCTAAATTAGCTCCATTGGGAGTTCTAGGTTCGCTGGGAGACCCTGTCTCAAAAAAAACGAGGTGAGGGGAGATTGTTGAAGATGCCTGGCCTTCACATGAATGAGTATACACATATATGTATACCCAGCATACACCCACAAGGACATGTACACACACACACACACACACACACACACACACATACAGTGCTCAGTTAATGTTAGTGGATAGTAGTGTCAAAGAGAAAGACCCACAAACCAGTTAACCATTGTCAGTAGCTCAGGTAACCACTGCCAAGAGTTTGTTATTTGGCTAATGGGGTGGGAAGGGAAAGAGTAAGGCTGTGGCTCTGCCAGGGCAGGCAAAGAAGAACTGCACATACAGATTTAAGTAGGCATCCCGTGGAAAGCAGGTGGACATAGCCCTCATTTGGGAATCTGCTTGCTTCTACCGAGGGACATGGAGTGGAAGGTGTAGAGGGTGGATGTTGATTTTAACTTGGTACCATGTAAATGAATCATGCCCATTTAAAATGAGGAGGAGACGAAATAATTATATTTTAAAACATCTTACCATGGTGGTAAGTGTCAAGAATTTTACAATCAAAATCTAATAGCTTTGTCAGCGACTTCCGTAGTTTGTGCAGGGGTCACTGGGCCTCACTGGGGTGCACAGGGGTAAGGATGCCTTTTAGCTTTCAGTCAAAAAGATCTGAGGCAATATTTTAATATTAGTCATCCTCTCTCTGACTCTTTTCCTTTTTAAAAAATTATATGTGTATGGATGTTTTGCCTCCATGTATGTCTGTGTACCACCCATATATAGTGCCATGGAAACCAGAAGAGGGCATCAGACTCCCCTCCCCACCCCACCCCAGGACTGTAGTTACTGGTGATCGTGGACCACCATGTGGGTGCTGGGAATTGAACCTAGGTCCTCTGGAAGAGCAGCCATATTCTTGACCCATGAGCCATCTCTCCAGCCCTTTAACTCTCATTTTAAAAATTCGTATCAGAGTACGGTGGCACACACCTGTAAACCCAGCACTTGTGAGGAAAGACAGGTTGATCTCTGTGAGTTCCAGGCCAGTCTGGGTTACATAGAGAGTTTCAGGCTAACCAGGGTTACATAGTGAGATTCTGTCATCAACCAACCAACCAACCAACCAATTAACCACAGATCAATTATATAGTATAATATAGACTGAACTTAATTATAGTCCTGTGCCAAAATAGGCTAAAATTCTATAGCCCTTTTAGAGATCAAGCAACTTACTCTGTGGGTGGCCTTTAAGAGTCTGTTTCATTGATCAAGGCCAGTGAGTAAAGGTGCCTTCCACCAAGCCTGAAGGCATGAGTTTGATCCCTGGACCCCCACCTGGTGGAAGATGAGAACCAATTGCCGACAAGTTGTCCTCTGACCTCCATATTCCAACCAGGCACACATAAAATAGATAAAAGTGTTTTTTAAAAAGTTGATTTCATTGACTAATATGGTCTTTCTATTATGTGTGTCTTTACTGTGTTCCAATCATTTAAGGTAAAGAAAACTTTGCTTAAATAATTTCAGATTCTGGGAACATAATTTTCTAGTGTGTGTGTGTGTGTGTGTCCGCACTCCATTAAAAAACAAACAAGAACTTGTCACAGTGTTTTAAGGTTTGTAAATATTAACCCGTTTAAGCCACACCATGTCGATTTATTGTAGGGGCCACCATTCCAGAGAGAGGTTGCTCAAAGTCTGCTGGGCTAACTATTTAGCAACACTGCCTCTCTGCTCCCGGTGAACCCCGTGGGCTCTGTAAGCATGGGGTTGAGAAGGTGGCTGTGTGGTAGTAAGGAACAAATCCCCAGTCTTCTGCAGCCTATGGTCTAGGAGCCCCTGCAAACCTGCATTGTAAATGTCTGTATGAGACCTGGGGCCAGCTAACTTACTCTGCAGCCAGAATCCTTATCTATTTGGGTTTCTTATCTGCCCCAGGGAGGAGCTTTTGTTTTAGAGACCTTTCCTCCCGCGGTGGTGTATGGGTATGTATGCTGAGCTTTGGAGGTGAGGGAGTTCAGTTTGGTAGGTAGGGCAGGGCACTGCTTTCTCAGGGTCTCTTGAGGAAACCAAGAGTTCAAAAGGTTTGATCTAAGTCCCTTAGGGGACATCAGGCCCGGGGCAGTGGTGGCTCTCAAGTTTGGCAAAGGGCCTCCGGTAGGGCAAGTTCTGTGTCAGCCAGGCTGCCAGAAGGTCTAGAGAAAGACCCGTCAACCCAGGGGAACTAGAGATGAAGGTGTAACTTCTGAAAGGCTTCTTGGAGATAGGGTCAGTGGACTGGTGCATTGAATGTCCAACAAGGTCTCGAAAACTCAGGTAGACCAATGCTTAGGAAGTCCCTACTCAGGAATAGGGCAGTGGCAAAGTTTATGCACAAGGAAGAGGGGCTGTAGAGGCAAAACCGCCCCGGACCCCAGTCCCTTCCTGGGGAACCTGCTTTATTCTGAGGGCACCCGGGAGGGACTTGAAGGGTTTAAAGGGCAGTAACCTGGGGTGTGGGACTCAGGGGCCGTAGTCCTGATGGAGGGAGGGGATTGAGAAAGTAAGGGTGAACACTCCCTATGACCCTGTTCTCTGTCCCCAAGATTTATTTGCTCAGTTGAAAGGAGGGGGCATGAGCCAGAGGTTCACTGAGCTAAACAGACCCAAACCCCTTTCTGTTTCTCCCAGGGGACTTCTCTGGTCCAGGTGTTTTAGAATTTATAGAATCAGACAGAGGGCTTTCCAATGCTGAAGATGGAGAACCGTTACCCCTCCAAACACACCCACACACGCACGCGCATACACACCACCTCCGCGGCTTTTGGCAGCAGCCTCTTCAACCCATGACCTCATGCTTTAAGCTCCCATATACTCTTTCTCCCGCCCTGTCCACACCCAGAGCCCGAGTGGGGGTGGTGTGGATGGAGGACAGTGACTTATTTGGGGAGAAAGGAGCATAACGATCCATACTGCGGAGGGAAAGAATAGTGTAACTTTTCCTAGTGGGGTAAGGAAGGAAGGAAGGAAGGAAGGAAGGAAAGAAGGAAGGAAAACAAAAACCACTCGTTGTTCTGGGGATCCTCAGACACCGATGTCCAGATCTCCGCGCGAGGTGGCTGGTTTAGTTGAACTATCTTTGGTACACGTTTCATCAGACCAGAAAAGAACCAGGGAGATAGCTAGAGATGCCGGGATGTTGGGCTAGAGTCGTGGCACCTGGTCTGATCGCAGCCCCGGGACGAGATCTTGTTCTGGTCCATTCTCGTCTCCGAGGCCATCGACCCCAGAGAAGGGTTCGAACTCTTGGCTAGCCTGCCAGCCGGCGCCCTGCCCCCTTGCTAGCAGCTGCTCTCGCTTTGGGTGCAGCGGTTTTCCCCCCCGCAGAGCAGGAGGAGGAGACAAACCCAAGGAGGGGGAGCGACTCCAGGGCTCGGGTTTCTGCAACCAATGTGGAGCAGCCCCGGGCGGCCCCCCGGCGGCGGGCCCTCCTCCCCGGCACCACGTTCCACAGTCATGGCGCACGGCGAGGGGCGGACGCAGGGCCGCACCCGCGCCCCCTCCTCTCCTCCCTCCCTCCTGCCCGCCTCTCTCCTAGGCAACATCCCTCCCAGGCCGGGCGGAGATGGAGACCTCTCCCCGCCCCCATGGGGCAGAGGATGGAGGCGCGAGCTTCTCCAGAGCCCGCAGATCCCTTCCCGGGAGCACCCCAGGCCCTACAGAGGTCGGGATGCGTTGGTGGTGAGGGTTCGAGGCACGACCCCTTCCGGCAGCCCGCTTGGACCTTGGCATCTTTACAAATCCTTAAATAAACAACAAAAATCTCCCAACCCGTGTCGTTAGATTTGCAACGCGCCTTTTACAATAACCGCGACTGCGACGCAGGAAGCAATCCTGCAACCGGTCCGGGGTGGGAAGGCGGCAGCTTCCCGGCCAACAAGCTGCTCTCTCACCCCTCCCACCCCAAGGGGGCCTCGATTTCCCCACCCCCTCCCCGGATCTGAGACTCTGCTGCACTCCGGGGACTGACAGGTCCCCGGCTCGTGGTCTCATCTTCTGAGTTCAGAGACTCGCCAGCTTACAAAAGGTGCAAGCTCACGCGTACACAACGCAGAGCGCGAGAAAAAAAAAAAAAAAAGTCGACCGGGCACCGGCCCGGGCAAGGCTGCAAACAATGCACCCGGCGGTCCGCGCCTGCCGGAGTGCGGCGCCCCGGGGGACAGGGGCGGCGGGCGGGGGCCGCGGCGGAGAACCCGCCGCGCTGGACACCTTACTTCCTGCTTCCCCGCCCGCCGCCAGCCCCAGCTCTGCGGAGGGATATCTCTCCCCTCCTCTGTCCCTCTCCCTCCCTTTACCCGCCTGTCTGCCCCCCTTTTTTTGACCCCCCCCCACTCTACCCCGCCTTTCTCCTTTTGCAAGAAAATAATTTGACAGTCGATTTGCTGACAGGGGAGGAATTTGCATCCTGGATTTAAAAAAAAAAGGCCGAGAGGCGCTTAGGAACGGTTGCTAGGGGTGGGTAATGGGTGAAAGGGGGTGGGTTGGGGTGCTGGGGAACGGATCCAGAGGGCTCGGGGAGGGAGCCATGCAAAAAGGTAAGGCCAGGTTAGCGCTGCTCGGCCCTGAGTGGGCTGCGGCCGGGGGAGGGGCGAGAGATACATATGTATTTCTGTCTCCCCAGCACACCCCCTTCCCTCTAAGCGATGGCTGAGAGGCGGTGCATGCAGATGGGGAGTAAGTTTCCTGGAGGGGAGGAGGGTGGATGCACGCGCGCAGCCGGGCGCTGCAAATTTCCACCGGGGAGGGAGAGAGGGGCTGGATGCGGAGAGTTTGGAGTTGGAGGGCAGGGAAGGGAGCAGGGCCTGGGGGCGGGGGGAAAAGAGGGGTGCTGGTGGATGCTATATCTGGGAGTAAGTTTCCAAGAACGAGAGCGCCTGCACGCTTGCTTGCTAGCTAGTAAGTTTCTGGCTGGGGAGGGCGCTTGGGGAGGAGAAGGGGGGGGGTGCATGTATATAGAAGGGGGGAGGGGGGAGCAGATTTCCTGCGGGGAGGCTGAATGCATATGGAGAGGAGATTTCCTGGAGGGAGGGTTGAGGCGTAGACCGGACCGAGTAAGTTTCTTGCTGGGGTGGTGGCTGGAGGTGGTGAGTTGGTGGTTTGGAAAACCCTGAGCTTCCCACCCGGGACTCGGGGGGAGGGGGGCGTGCTGTGAGAAGGAGGGGCGAGGGGCCAGGTCCTGCTTGGGGAGAGGGGCTTGCATCTGGGGAGTATGTTTCTTGGCGGAGCGATATTTGTTTACAGGCTGAGGGCAGTACTGTAAATGAGTAGCTGCGAGAAGGCGGCTGACATAAATTAATATTGAAATTACTCCATCAGCTCGGCTCGCCCCCCATCTCACCCCCCAAGTGGAGATTGGTCGTCTTGTCGGATCGCCCAGGCACTTGTTGCCGAAACAGCCAAGGTAGGCGAGAAGCTTATTAAGTTTCATTTAAAAAATTTAGTTGGGGGGGGGGAGGATGATCGGTAAGAAGATGGGGGTAGGGTGCGGAGGGAAGCCTGCGGGGGGGACAGAGAAAGACAAGTCTCCCGCGGCCTCTTTACTTTCAATACCTTAGCAGGGCCTTTTCCCTGCTTGCCTTCTTCCCGGTTCTCCCGGCTACAGCATCCCAGAAAAGGGGGAGGGGTGAGGTGGGCGGTGTAACTGGCAACCCCAGCTTAAAGGGTGACGGTGGTGGGTTTGAAATTGAAGGTTGATATATTATAAAGCCTTCATTCTTCTAGCCAAGAAACCACAGGACCCTAGGGATGTGTCTTTTGGGGTTTTTGACACGATGCTTGTGTGTATATATGTGAGTCTGCGGGCTCTGTGGGGGCTGGGTAGTCCCCAGAAGTAAGTGTGACCACCCAGGTGGGAGAAGTGGGTGAGGAGGTAAACTTGCCCCCTCCTTCCCCAACTTCAGTTTGGGAGTCTGGGAAGTTACTGCTGGTGAAGAAGCAGAAATTACACACCAAACCACAGTTTCACTAACGGAGACAGGCAGCCTCTGGGCAGCGCTGGCCTGGAGCATGTGTGCCTGCCATCGTTGGATTGAAGAAGAAAACGCCTTTGGCTTCCCTGTGCTTTCCACTGGCCGGTTAGAATCAGCTTGCTGTCAAACTTTTCCCAGACAAATGCTACTTTGGCAAGTGAAGGGTTGTGTTGTAGTGACTGCTTGGTCTTTCAAGGCCCGGGACTGTCTTGGGAAATGTGTGGAAGTCATGCTTAGGAGTGACCAGTCCCAGGACATCTCCAAGAGCATGCCTGGGAGAAGCAGGTTTGTTGGTCTTTTAAAAACCTCAGGCAATAGAGGTGATTTTTCTTTTCTTTCTTTCTTTCTTTCTTTCTTTCTTTCTTTCTTTCTTTCTTTCTTTCAGAACGGAGTTTTAAGTTGTCCTAATTGGCGCAATCTTCTGTACCGTTTGTACTCTTCCTGCAGGGAGATGTCTGTGGAAATGTGCTCTGTGGCCCACTAGGACAAGATGCTGGAGATCCAGCACTTAGCTAGTTAAAGCAGCCGGCTTCGCCTTTCCTTGCTTGCTTTCTTGGCGCTCAGCCTACTGGTTCCTGCAGATACTTTTTCTTCGATGGGTGCTGGTGCTGGGAGTTGAACTTGGCCAGGATAATTTGAGTATCGCCGAGTCTGCCCAGGAACTGGTTAGGAGGGTTAAGGCAACACCAGCCATACTGGGGTTAACTAAAGTCAGTTAAGCCTTCCCTGGTTATGTAAACAGGTTTTGATTCTAGCAGGGAAAACTGGGTTAAAAACAAAACCCCTTCTCCATGCTACTGATAGACAGTCCTTTTTCCCCTTTCCTACCATCAGATTTCAGGGTCGAGGGTTTGATAGTTGGCAGCTTGAGAGTTGAGTTAGAAACCTTAGTGTTGCCTATCACATGTTCCCACTAGGCATTAGCTAAACAAATTAGCTGTTATCTTTAACCTGGTGAGTCTGATTGGTGTATGTGCTGGGAGAGTAAATAAGAATTCCTCGTGTGTGTTTATTCCAGGGTGGGATTATTTACATGTCTAACCTGGGAGCCAAGAGCAGTCATTCAGCTTCTTTTTTCCCCCCCTCTTAACATTTATGGGAGTTATTTTATTGTCTTGCTTTGGCCATTAATCAAGTCACTGTGCCCCCCTCCCCATTCAACTGAGAATGTTCTCCTGGTAATAAAGGTTTGAAGGCCCAAGAATTCTAATTCATTCTTTTTGAAATATTGTGACAATTGTCAGGATTTGATTTACAGGAATTGATACTCGGAGTGACACACCCCTTTGGGCCCCGCCCTTTTAGGCATGTCTATTTTCGCCAACGGATTGTTTAGAAGCCAGCCTGGCAGAGAGAGAGAGAGAGAGAGAGAGAGAGAGAGAGAGAGAGAGAGAGAGAGAGAGAGAGAGAGAACCTTTGCCTTATGCATTATAAGCATGGAGAAGATTAATTTCGCAGGTTCCACAGTGAATGTGGTCTTTTCACAGTTTGGTAAGCAGGCGTCCACATGGCAGGCGTGTGTTAATACCAGAGAACATTTACACGGGCTTGCTGTGAAAACAGTCACTCTGTGAACTGTGCGGAAAGCACTCTGTTAACTAGCTCGGGCCTGTGGTTTTTGTCAAGTTCAGAGTTTAAATTATAGAGGGGGGGACAGGGGTCATGTTCTGTGCATTTTTGTAAATGTATGGGCATGAAAATAAAGCTTATTTAGAATTTTCCTTTCTTGATGGATAGGTTGATCATAAGAACACAAAATGTTTTTTTTTCGGGGCGAGTGGGGGAGTGCATAGAAGAAGGCTCGGTGAAGATGATGGGGCAAGAAGTCCCAGAGTTGCCTTGCACTTAGTAGTTGGTTCAAGTTTGTAGGCATTTCTGACAGAACTTCTAAGGTGGCTGGATGCTCAAGGCAGGGGCCAAGTGTCTCTGGAAAAGGAAAAGGGATAGGGTACCAATTTCCGGCTGTTTCTGCTTTTATGGGTTATTATTATTAACATTTTCGAAAGACTAGACCTTTGGGTTCCAGCGTTAATCTGTGTTCTGTGAAGTGAGTTCTTGACAGTGTCTTCCTGGGCCAACGGCCAGGTTGCTTCATGGACTCAGGGCTAGGTGATTAACTTCTGTTTTCTGTCCTCTCGGGGAGAAATGGATTTGTACGTTGGCATTCCACAAAGGCTCCAGAGCAGCCTGGCACCCATGCCATCACATGCAGGCCATCCTCAGGAGGGCCTGCCACGGTGGAGATGCATTCATTCATTCGTTTCCCAGATTTATTTTTAAAACTATTTTAAATTGTGTGTATGTGCATGAGTCTGTGCATGGGTCTGTGCATGCAAGCTCAGGTGCCTGCAGAGGCCCGAGGTGTCTGGTTCCTTGGAGCTGGAGTTACAGGCAGTGGTGAGCCTCCTCTTGGGTGCTGGGATTCAACTCAGGCTGTGTTGAAGAGAAGTAGGTGTTCTTGAATGCTGAGCCACATTTCCAACCCTGTTGTAGCTATATTTTTAAAAAATCCTAATTATGTGTTAATGGAAAGGGAGCTTGTACTTTCAGGTATCCAAAATCACTTCAGCTCATCGGAGGAGTTGCCTCTCCAGCCAGCTGGCTGCATGAGCTAATGCTTAGTCAAGCTTAAGGTTAATTAAGCTGCTGTTCCCAGGCAGCAGGTAGCTTTGGAGAGGCAAAGGGGACCCAAAAGCCCAGTGTGGTCTTGCATGCTTAGTTGTGAAGAAGTCACTTTGGGACGTTTTGGTTTGTCTGGGCAGTGACAGGAATAAAGATGTGTGGTCCCATCCAGGCGCTCTATGCCACCGTGGGCATTTTGGGAGAAAGCTCTTGATATTTTTTATTGACTTCAGATACTGACACACACACAAAATAAGGATCCAGACAGGTGCTCTAGACCCCAAGCTGCCTGTGTCCCAAGGGCAGTGGACCCTAGCTCATCTCTGAACTCAGAAAACTGTGGCTGAGCAGGGAGGAGGGCTACAGTCTTCAGGGATCTCGTCGGCTAACCGTAGCTTTAGGTTTTCATACTGGATGGGAACTGATGATACTAAGGTGTTGTTGAGACTTTTTTCTCCCCTAGGAAAAGGGCTAAAACCAGCCCGACTGCAGTTACCTGGCATGCTCTTTAGAGTGCCGTTTGTGTGTGCGCGTGTGTGTGTGCGTGTGTGTGTGTGAGCAGGTGTGTGCGCGTGAGCACATGTGTGTGTGTGAGCAGGTGTGTGCCCGTGAGCATGTGTGTGCGCGTGAGCGCGTGTGTGCATGTGAGCAGGTGTGTACTTGAGTAAGCCAGAGGTCAGTGTTAGGTATGGGTCTCCCTCCGTTGCTCTGCCACCTTATTTAACTTTATTTATTTGTGTCTGTGTGTACCTGTGTGTGTGTGTGTGTGTGTGTGTGTAGGTCAGAGGACAACTTGTGGGAGCAGGTCTTCTGCTTTCACTTTGTGGGTGCTGGGGGTCAAACTTAGGTCGTCAGACTTGGTGTGGTGTGTCCCTACCTGGTGAGCCCTCTCTCTGGCCCTCTTCACTTTAATTTTTGAAACAGAATTTCTCTCCGCATCTGGAACTCTGGAGTGAGCTCCAGGAATCCATCTTCCTGTCTCTGCCTTCCTAGTGCTGGGGTTACAGCCACCCACCGTCCCCAGTGCTGGGGTTACAGCCACCCACCATCCCAGTGCTGGGGTTACAGCCACCCACCGTCCCCAGTGCTGGGGTTACAGCCACCCACCATCCCAGTGCTGGGGTTACAGCCACCCACCATCCCAGTGCTGGGGTTACAGCCACCCACCATCCCAGTGCTGGGGTTACAGCCACCCACCATCCCAGTGCTGGGGTTACAGCCACCCCACCCCCTACCATCATGCTCCTTTTTTTTTTTTAAGGTGGGAGCTGGAGATCTGAACTCAGGTCCTCAAGCTTGTGCCTTACCCACTGAACCATCCCACAGCCCTGCATCTTCAATAACCAGTACTGTTATTCTATGCGAGTTGCTCCATGATTCTTACAGGAAATTTCTTTTGAGTTAAAGGACAGACCCAACTACCAAAAACAAAACAAAACAAAAAGAACACAACTCTGATATTTTCTAAGAATTTTATATTCTCAGAGTAGCTGCTTACAGTAAATGAGACTGAGAAAATGAATATTTGGGTTTGCTTGTTTGTTTTCTCCCGGAAGACAGTGAGCTAGGAGTAGTGTAAAATACATTTTGTTTTTGTTTTTGTTTGTTTGAGACAGGGTTTCTCTGTGTAGCCTTGACTGTCCTTGAACTTGCTCTGTGGACCAGGCTGATCTCAAACACACAGAGATCTGCCTGCCTTTGCCTCCCAAGTGCTGGGATTAAAGGTGTGCACTGCCTGACCACTAAACATTTTTAAGGGAGGCGGGGGGGGGGGGGGTGTTAAGATCTATTTTTATATGTGTAAGCTTTTTGCCTTTGTGTATATCTGTGTTTCTTTTGCATGTTTGATGCCCTCAGTGGCCAAAGGAGGAATTGAACCTGGGTCCTCTGCAAGAATGATCAGTGCTTTTAACCGCTAAGCTATTGTTCTAGCCCCAGTTAACTTGTTATTTATTGAGCATATGCTATTTGCCAGTCGTGAGGCTGGGAATCTTGGTGATTACAACACATGAGTCTCTCTCTGCCCATCCCCCTCACCCCTGGCTGTCTGGGTCACGTGAGCATGGGCAGAGATGGATGCTGCAAACCGTGGTAACCATGACCTGGACAGAAGACTGAAGCGGCCTCCTTGAGGAGTGGATGGGAGAAGACAGAGAGGCCAGGCAGAGGGGAGCCTGTGTGGACCAGCGCTAGATATGCCGGAAGTTAGGAGAGGTTGTAGATGAGGGGGAGGGAGAAAAGCCAGCTTGAGATGGCCATTCGGGACCCTGTGGGTCTTGGATTTCTGTCTCTTATTTTTAGTGCTAAATCTAAATAAAACTTCACACGTGCCAGGCGGGTGCTGTACCTCTGAGCTACATCACTAGCCCCCACCCCCATTTTAACCAATTGTTAAACAGGTTTATTTTATTTTAATTATGTGTTTGTGTGTGTGTGAGAGAGAGAGTGAGAGAGAGAGAGAGAGAGAGAGAGAGAGTCTGTCTGTCTATGTATACTGTTAGTGGCGAGTTTGTCTGCCTGTGTAGACTGTCTGTGACTGGTCTTGAACTCAGGGCACAGCCCAGGCTGGCCTTGAACTTTGAATCTTCTTGCTGTCGCTCTGAATAGCTAGAATTACAAGGGCTGTAGCCCTGGGCCCTGCTTAAATATTTGGCTTTTGTTTTTTTAAATTACATTTAAAAATTATGTGTGTGTGTATTTTTCTTTCCTTCCTTGATGTGGGTTCAGGGAATTGAACCCAGGTCATTGGACTTGGCTGCAACTTTCTTTTCTCACTGAGCCATCTTGTCTGCCCAGAGATTTGGGTTTCTTCTGCAGTGTACTGAGGAAAAAGTGGTACACCCTAACTCACAGTTAAGGGGGCTTGGCACTTCAAGGAAAATGGAGGTTGGTTGTTGTAGAGGTGGGGGCCACAGTAAGGAGGCAGTTGGAGTAGGTGAAATGAGGAGGTGCGTGTGGGATGGGAGCTGGAGGTGGAGCCGGTCCAGCAGCAGGTTGCCTTTGGTAGAGTTGATGGAGTGTAGGGTTTGTGCACTTGGATAGCTGGTGTCCTGTTTGCCGAAGCAGGGAAGACTGGGAAGGGTGGTGCATGATCTGGCTGTTCCCAATGAGGACCAGTAAGTTGGAGGTGACTGATAGACCCCAAGTGGGGGTGCTAAGTCCGTAGTCTGATGTTGCATCCAGTGTCAAAGGAGTTGAGCAGGCAGGCAAGAAATGAAAGAGCCCAGAGCCATGTCTGGTGGCTAAATTCTGGAGACTGGCCGAGATGCCGGGAGAGGATAAATGGGTTGTATGGAGCAAGTGTGTGAGTGTGTGTGTGAGTCTGTTTGTGAGTGTATAAATGTGTCTGTATGAGTGTGTGAGTCTGTGAGTGTATAAATGTGTCTGTGTATGAGTGTGAGTCTGTTTGTGAGTGTATGAATGTGTCTGTGTGAGTCTGTTTGTGAGTGTATGAATGTGTCTGTGAGTGTCTGTGTGTGAGAGAGAATGTGTGCATGTGAGTGTGCCAGAGTATGAGTGTGTGTGTGTGTGTGTGTGTGTGTGTGTGTGTGTGCGTGTGATGCTCTGAAGGGCCAGTGAGATGGTTGAGAGGGACCCCGTCATGGAACGAGAGACTTGAATGGACTCCCTGCACACCACACCACGGTGCGAACACAACCTCAGCCCTGAGCAGACAAATGTAAACTATTTTGATGCTGGTGAAGTTGGTAAGACCAGAAAAGGCACCACTGGGTTTGACAGGACGCAGCCTGTTGGTGCCCTTGGGAAGAGTCCTGTTGGCTCTGGGATGGAGTAGAAGCAAGCTGGAGAGGACTGAATGGAAGGGAGTGGCTTCAGACGGTACAGCTGCTCAACTTCTCGGGCAGATTTGTTCATAATAGAGAAGGACAGAAAAATGGGCTGGGAACTAGAGGCCTCTGGGGCTGCTGGGAGAGATCTGTGGAGAGGGTTGATTTAGAGAAATGGTCTTGGTCACTAAAAGAAGCTCTTCAGCGAGTCTGAGAGGAGGATCTGGCTTTGGCGGTGTGTGTATGGGGTTGCCGGTGTGTGTGGGGGGTTGCTGTCTCCTCCATCCCATACTGAGAGCACAGCCTGCCAGCATGAGGGTGTGGATGGGCAGGCCCGTGAGGGCTGCGGTACTCTGTCCCCTTTCCTGTACCCCAGCCTGGTTGTCCTGGGAAGGGTCCAGGCTCAGAGCTTACAGTGGCCAGATATGCTAAGGGTTAAAACTGCATCAGAAAGTCCGCTGCATTTTCCTGGTTGTTTGACTGCATTGCTGAGCAGCACCAACTGAAGGACAGATTGCTTTTGCTTAAGGAAGTCTTCAGTCCATTCTTTTGGGCCTTTCATTTGGTTTATTTGCCCACTGTGACAAGAGAAAGACCACTGAGATTTTTCAGAAGTTCGAAGTCGGTGTGCACAAGACCCTGGGTCGACGGGTGCCCTTCATTCCTACTGCCTTTTGCAAAAGTACCCCAGTATCACAGACTGCCTGTGTCTACGATGGCCGCTGACTGTGGGGGTCTACATGGCAGGTGGGTGGGTGAGGAAGGAGTTTAGAGATCTGAGGCGAGGTCCAGTTATGCGCTCAGCTGTCTGACATCTCCAGCGGGAGGTTGATCCCGTCTGTCTCCTCCTGCCCTGCAGTTGTGTGGGGTGGAATCAGGCAACATATGGAAAGTAGGGACTGGGGAGGCTTCCCATCCAAACTGCGGCCTCTGTCTCCTCAGATGTGAAACCTGCAGGCCTGTCCTTAGTTTCCAAAGCTTCTGCAAAACCACCCTCAGCGTCTCCCTCCACTCTTTCTCCCTCCTTGAGGCCACTTTCGGTTTGGGTTTTGTTCCATCCTCTTGGTTGCGACTGCTGTTGTGGCCCAGGGTCTGGCATTAGAAACGCTGGCTGGGAAATGCCAGTCAAGACAGGCTCCAACTCGGATGGATTCTGTAGGCGGAATGTGATGAGACTGTCTCCCCACAGGGTCAGGCCGATTTGGTGTGTTCCTCAAAGAATTCTGTGCGCCACCTGCAGGGGAGCTTCGAAGGCTACCCAAGAAGCCTGGTTGTGACTTTAGATATGTCTCTGCACTTACCTTTATTTAACATGTGTATGTACGTGTGTACATGTGTATGTGTGGTGACTTATGGGAGGGACTTGGTTAGTTCTCTTCTGTCAGCATGTGGGTTCAAAGGATAGAACTCACTTAAGTCCTTAAGCTTGGCCGCAGGCTCTGCGCCTGCTGAGCCCTCTCGCTGGCCCTCTGAGTCCTAGCAGTCTGTGTTCAGTAATGTCTGTGCCACAACGTTGAATCCAGCATAAACAGGCCTTCAGCCTCGCTGCGTGTACTGGGAAGCCAATCCGGCTTCAGAAATCTATTCCGTAGATGTGGGATACTGAGTGGAATTCTCTTGTCCGCCTTAGAGGGTGAGGCTCGAATGATTTATTTTAAAATGATTTTTATGATGAAAATGTTAATCACAGTCAAAAGAAGCTAGTCTGACATGATGAACTCCTTTGATCTTACTGCCTTGAAATGCCTGGGAGATTTCATCACACCGTAGATGAAGCAGCTTCCTGTATTTGTGAGGGAAATGCTGAAGTAACTTCCTGTACTCATGTGGGAAATGCTGAAGTAACTTCCTGTACTCATGTGGGAAATGCTGAAGTGACTTCCTGTACTCATGTGGGAAATGCTGAAGTGACTCATGTGGGAAATGCTGAAGCGACTTCCTGTACTCATGTGGGAAATGCTGAAGCGACTTCCTGTGTTTATGTGGGAAATGCTGAAGTGATTTCCTGTGTTTATGTGGGAAATGCTGAAGTAACTTCCTGTACTCATGTGGGAAATGCTGAAGCAACTTCCCGTGTTTGTGAGGGAAATGCTGAAGCGACTTTTTGTACTTATGTGGGAAATGCTCAAGCAACTTCCTGTACTATGTGGGAAATACTGAAGTGACTTCCTGTGTTTATGTTGGAAATGCTGAAGCGACTTCCTGTGTTTATGTGGGAAATGCATGTTGTTTGGAGCAGCAGGACATTCGTATCAGTTTGATGTTACTAGAGAGAGGGAAATACTTGATGAAAAATGATAGCTCATGAGGAATTGAACACCACACTGACATGGAGTTCACCTAAGACTCTGCAGTTCTGAATGTTCTTTTGGCGACAGCCGGACATGTTGATTCTTAACTGTCATTCCAGCAGTGGGCTGAGGCAGGAGGATCGTACTGAGTTTCAGGCTACATAGTGTGCCCCTATCTCAAAAAATCCAAACCAAATCAAATGAAAATAAAGACAAAAATACCCCCAAACAGCAGAGGAAAATGAGGCGTAGGAAATAAAACTGAGGGATGCTGGGAGGGCTTAGTGGTTAGAGCTGCAAGCCTGGTGGCCTGAGGTCCTTGGGGCACCTGGTGGAAGGAGAAACCAGACGCCTGCTAATTGACTTCTTATCTCCAGGACACCTAGTTAAAGAGGAAAGAAAAGAAAAAGTTAAAAAAAAATTTGATGGTGAGATGGTGAGGTGGGTATGGTGCATGCCTCCAAGCCTGAAATTCAATCCCTGGAGCCCATTGGTGGAAGGAGAGACTCCTGCAAGTTGTCCTGTGACCTCCATGTGCACACTTTGCCCTTCCTCAAAAATAAATACATGTAGAAAACAAAAACAAAAAAAAAACCGAAATACAAGTTTTTTTTTTTTTTTAAATGAAGAAATTGTAAGCTACGCACGATGGAGCACTCTTGTGAGATAGTGCTGTGGGATGAGACTCTTGTTCACTGTGACGATTTGTCACTCATATTGGTTTAGTAAAATGCTGATTGGCCAGTAGCCAGGCAGGAAGTATAAGCAAGGTGACCAGACTGGGAGAATTCTGGGAAGAGGAAAGGCAGAGTCAGTCACAAGCCAGATGCAGAGGAGGCAAGGTGAGAATGCCTTACTGAGAAAAGGTACTCAGCCAAGTGGATAAACATAGACAAGAATTATGGGTGAATTTAAGTTGTAAGAGTTAGTTAATAATAAGCCTGCGTTAATAGGCCAAGCAGTTTATAATTAATATGAGCCTCTGTGTGTTTCTTTGGGACTGAACAGCTGCAGGACCGGGCAGGATAGAAACTTCCGTGTGCAGGTAGGGCACGGGAAGAGAATCACCCAGAGTTCCAGACTAGTTGGGCTCATAGTAAATTCTAGACCAGCCAAGGCTACATCATGAGTCCTTGTCTACAAAACAAAACAAAACAAAAAAGAGTACAGGTTGCTGATTTAGTTAGTGGGACAGTATGTGTCAGTGGGCTCCAGGCTGTGTTCTGTCCACAACATGGAGCTGAAAAAGTGAAAGAAAGGAAAGAAAAAGGAAAGAAAAGTGGCTGAGCCAGCTGTGTCGCGGGTGACCAATGCCTGTTTTGATGTCAGAACTTGTATGGCCCATGCATTGCATGTCCCTCACGGTCAGGGCTGTGCGATACTCAGCAAGAGTGTGTCACCAGCATGGGTACAGAGTCGTGGGAGTCGAGAAGGTGGTGTGAGCGTTAGGGCTTTCCTCGCCAGTGACCCTGATCCTCAAAGATTTACGTGCATTTGAGCATCACATTTTTGTTCCTTTTTTATGCGTATGAGTGTTATGCCCATGTGGATGTCTGTGGACCACATGCACACAGTGCTCCTTAGAGAGCAGAAGAGGATGTTGGATCCCCTAGAATTAGAGGTACAGATGACTGTGGGTGCCATGTGGGTGCTGGGAATTGAACCCAGGTCCTTTGCAAGATGACCATTGCGCTTAACCACTGGTCCACCTCTCCAGCCCCGAATGTTACATTTTGGAAACTCGGATTGCCTGGTTCAACAGTTATTCGGGAGCACAAAGCCTTTTGGTTTCTTGCAGTTAAGTTCAAAACGTGACTTTGACCACGTGGCAACTAGTTCCCTCACTGGGCTAACAGGAGACGGCAGTGGCCCGTCACTCCCAGCCTCTGTGGCCTCAGGCCTTCGGGCTCTTGCCGTGGTGCATAGCAGGGCCCTGGACGGTTTGAGAGGCACTAATTCTTGGGTGGTTGGCGGGTGTGTCTTTGTCATAGCTAGCCCCATCAAGGACTTTTTGGTCTTTGGAGAACAGTCTCTAATCTAACCCCTTTGAAAGTTTTTTTTTTCTTTTTTAGAAAGGAAAAAAGATAAGGGTTAATATCCGAGTGAAATAGAGTGTTCCTCTGAGGTTCGTAATCATAGGGAGGGGCAACACATCCTTAAAATGAAACTCGAGGTTCAGAGATCTTTGTGGTTGGAACTGGGTGACAATCGTTGATCATGAGAAAGAACCCAGGGACCCCAGGACCTCTTGGATTGTTTTATAAGCCACTGTGGGATCTGATGATCTCTTGTAAGTACCCATTTGTTAGGTGTCTGGATGGCCCTGTGTGCCTTACCTGTCTTGAACAGGGCTGTGGGTGGCCTGGAGGCCAAGGTCCTGGGGACCATGCTGCCGAGGCTTGCAGGACTAAGCACACTGGTTTGCGTTTACCTTCTAGACTGGGAGTCTGGGGGCAGAACTGGGTTACCTCTCAGCTCTGTGCCCCTAGCACACAGCCTGACACTGGTTGGTGCTGTATACATGCTTATGTAAGAATCAGATTTTTTTTCCATTAAATTTTTTTTTTTTTTAATCTCTGGTATTCTTCCCATTGGTTCTTGATGTGGAGAGAGACCCAGGCAGCTGTGCTCCCAGGCCCAGCATTTTCAACCTGAAGGGAGAGCAGACCAGAGCAGGCTCCTTTCCCTTGCCTTGCAGTGGCCTTGCAGCTTGGGCCTCCAGCTCTTGAATGCAAATCCCATCCCTTCCCCCATCCCTTTTGATAAGTGACATTTTGTTAAATCAGTTATTCAAGGCCTTATCTATATTTCTGTCTGTGCTGGCTTGGTCAAAATAGGAAAGAGGGAATATTAGATTTCTGCACCGCCCCCCTCCTCCTTCCCTCTGAGCAGCCCCGCCTAAGCTGTCTGACACGGGAGGGGCGCTGTGTCCTTGAAGCAGCAAATACTTCCTGCAGAAAAATGTGGAGGGCTTGGACTTACGACGAAGGCTGTTTTTTAGCAGCTGTGATTTTTCCATTTTTCTCCCCCCACCCTTCCTCTGTGTTTTGATTAGTGGAACTTATTGTGCTGCAGGGTGGGGATTGTGTGGAGGGAGGAGGGGTGCCCAGGGGGTAGCATTTCCGGGGAGAGCGCAGAGTTCGGGAGGGGCAAGGGAAGGAAGGGATTTATTGAAAATATATGTCTACTTCGGCGATGATAAAGCAGCAGGCTTGTAAAAATGCAACAGGGAAATCATTGCGGTGATGTGGGCCGGGCTTCGCTTTCTCATTGGCAGAGCCCAGCCCACGCGGAGGAGGGGGCGGCTGGGCTGCCTTGAGAGTTGGGGTATTCAATAATAGCAGAAACTCTAGGGGATTCTCTCCACCTCCCCTTCGAACGCCCTCCAGCTGCCTTTTCTTTTCCCGATTGCTTTGTAACCTTTTGGAAGCCGCTGGTGGAGGTTTTTCATTGCTTCCTTCCACAACCCTGCCACCCCAAAATGCAGTGGGGATCGTGTAATTTTGAAGGTAAAGAGAATTAAAATAAATTTTTCTCTTGGGAACAAGAGCATTTTGGCAGGACCTTGTAAGTCAGAGGTTGGATTGTATCCTTACATTCCAGAGAGCAGGACAGCCAGTATAGGGGTTCAGGAATGTTCCTTCTCCCTGGGATGTCAGAATCAGGGGATTCAGTCCACTTTAATACCAGAGTGCTCACCACGTGTTGGGCCTTGTGCAGCTAGCTCAGTCATTATATCCTTCCTATTAGAAGTGACTGACGAGATGCTCACTTTCTTCCCCTTGGGGAAACTGAGGCACAGCCACTGCGGTAGCTTGTTTACAGACATGTACATGCTAAACTGTGGAGTTGTTACCTAAGCTCTGGACTGACCCTGGGAGTCACTTGTTCTGAGCTGACCCTTAAGAGTCTTAGAACCGAGTAGACCGTCTGGAAATGCCCTTGAGGCTGTCCATGGAGAGCTATAGACAGTGCTGGGAGGGGGCGTGTCTCAGATCCCTGTTATATAGACAGTGCCGGCGGGGGGGGGGGGGGGGGGAGTGTCTCAGATCCCTGATATATAGACAGTGCTGGGGGGGTCTCAGATCCCAGTGCTGGAGGGTCTCAGATCCCAGTGCTGGAAGGTCTCAGATCCCAGTGCTGGAGTGTCTCAGATCCTGTTGTATAGACAGTGCTGGAGGGTCTCAGATCCCAGTGCTGGGGGGGTCTCAGATCCCAGTGCTGGAGGGTCTCAGATCCCAGTGCTGGAGGGTCTCAGATCCCTGTTAGAGAGGAGCTAGTCTGTGCTCTCTGCCCTCTCTACTTGTTCATCAAATGCTTACCGAATGGTTACCGTGCACCAGAATTGTACCACTGGCTGGAACCATCCGGATGAGTCTGAGGAGCTCGTGGTCTAGTGGAGGCCTGTGGTGGGCATAAAAACATGCTACTGGCTGTACCTGCCTGGAAATGGACCAGGAAGAAGAAGTTGTCCAGAGCATCCACAGACCCCGTCTCAGAGGTGGTGCCTGAATCAGCAGGGGCTTTGCCGTGTGGGCATGGAGAAGAGTCTGTGTAGACCCGGCCTCGGGAAATACCCTGTGTAACTTCGAGATTTATCTGTTCATCTTGGTCCTTCCAGGCCACTCTAGCGAAAGCACCCCACACCCACTGGCTCAAACACTCATTTCTGTCTGCTGGAGGGTAGGGAGGCCAAGAGATCAGTGTGTAGGCAGATTCTGCATCTAGTAGCAGGTTACTCCGTGGCCATGTCTGTCTGTCTTCTGTCTGGATTCACGCATGGTGGGCAGAGGCTTTCTCTTCAGAGTTCTTTTGTGGAAACAAGGATCATGTGCATGAGCTCTTATTCTAATTACAAGATCCCCCAGAAGGCCCTGCTCCCCGAAGCCGTCACTTTAAGGGCTAGGCTGTCAGCCTATGAACGTGGGGGATAGAAACATTCATTCCATTTTTGTTTTTCATCACCTGCATTTCAGTGCCCTAGGGCTGTGCCGTCTGTTACAGCAGCCACTGGCTCTGCATGGCTATTTACATTTAAATTCATTAAGAGTTGAATAGAGTTTAAAATGTGGTCCTCCAGGTCCACTAGCCACAGGTCAAGTACCGTGGGGCTGGTGACCGGCCAGCGGACAGCAGGGAGACAGAGCACAGAACGGGTGGCCCGGGCTGTGATGGGACTTGGGAACTTTCACTTCCTGGAGGACTTCTCCATTCCCTGAGTGCTTGCTTCATTCCCACTTACTCCAGACTCCTTCCTGAAGGCTGGGTGGGCTTCCTCTGTCCATCTGGACCACAGTGATCTCTTCCTGGGTCTCTCTCCCCATGGGACTCTCAGCTTCATCAGGACACAGGCTATGCCCTATCATTGTGCCCCAGAACTCAACTTGGGCCCTGGTGCAAATGCCAAGAGGCAAGGGGCTGGAGAAATGGCGTAGGTTAAGAGCATGTCCTGCTCTTGCAGCGGTCCTGAGCTTGCTTCCTGGCACCCGTGTTGGATGGCTCATCAACCTCCTGTGACCCCAGCTCCACCAGGGGATCCCATATGCTCTTCTGGCCTTTGGGCACCTACAGTCAGGTGTACACATACACAATTAAAATAAAGTAAATCCTGTTTTAAAAGGTAGACATTGGGCAAGGAGGACCTGTTGGACGTGGCCTTAGCCCTGTAGACCACATGGGGGTTACTGAAGGAATCAGGAGGGTGTGTGTGGGAGCCAGTCAGATTCATGTGTTTAGAAAATGCATTCTTGGGCTGGAGAGATGACTCAGTGGTTAAGAGCACTGCCTGCTCCTTTTGAGATCCTGAGTTCAATTCCCAGCAACCACGTGGTGCTCACAACCATCTATAATGGGATCCGATGCCCTCTTCTGTCATGCTGGCTTACATGCAGATAGAGCACTCATATGCGTAAATAAGTAATATTTTAAAAAAAGAAAAGAAAATGCACTCTTAGGAGGTCTGTTGTGATGAGCACGTGGGATAATCCACATACAAAGAGGAGAGTCTCTTTTCCCTCGTGTTCTGTGTGTTTCTGGTGCCAGGGACTGAACCCAGGGCCTTCTACACGCCAGTTGAGTGTTCTACCCATGAACTGTATTCCCAGCCGGGCTCACACTTTGTAGGTTCAAGTTCATGAATGATTGGCCCTGCCGCTCTTCGGGTCTGTGATAAGGCACCGTATAGCAGGGTAGGTGTGGAACAGAACCTCACATTTCATGGTTGGAGGCAAACCAGAGCCCTCCTTTCCCCTGCACACTTCCAGAGACCAGAGGCCTGCCACCAGGCTCCTCAGTCAGTGCCGCTCTGGGGAACAAGCCTTTACCACCCGAGACTGTGGAGGTGGGGAAATGACAGCCCCAGCTGGAACCCTAGAAGGAGCTGAGCCTGCAGGTCAACAGATGGGCCTTGGCAAAGGTCCTTGGCCACAGTAGGAGAGAGGTACCTTAAGGTGGCCTGGCTCGGCCACTCTTTTCCGTGGTGGAGGCTTCTGAGAGGCACCGCTGATGGGGTGCTCCTTCCACTCTGTGCCCCTCGCTCCCGTACCCCCACCTCTGAGACTCCAGTTTCTCTCTCTTGCTCTGTGGCTGGAGGCCTCTGCCCCCTATGGTTCTGTCTATGCTCAGTTCATTCCTGCTTCCCTTCTGGGTGTGCCTTGAGGTCTGACATCACAGGCTCAACCCCACGGAGTGTGGGTAGCAGGGGAGAAGGCAGTGTTGGGCATCCAGCCATCCCCTCTTCAACCTTACAGGGTCCTTCCAGAGGACACTTTCAAGGACTTGAATTTAAAAGCTTGTACACAGTGTTGAAAGGGAGCCTGAGAGTGAGAGACCCGTCTTGGAAGCAGTTAAGAGGAGGCAGGATTCCAGAACATGGAGGCTGAAACTGGCACAAGAGGGTCCTTTACTTTTCCAGAAAGGCAAGGCCACGTGCTTGGCCACATCAACCTCGCTTTGCGTTTGGGGACAGCACTCATTTGAAAACGAAAGAGCCACTTAGAAGTTCGCCATCCTCATCTGACCTCTGAGCATTTCCGTGAGGGTGGTGGCATTATTCTACCCACTGTACAGATGGGAAAGTGGGGACACAGAGGAGTTAAGGTTGCTGCAGATCTCGCGGCTGGTAAATAGGGCAGAGGCTCAAACCCAGAAACCCAGACTTGGTGACTGTAAAGCAGGTGCTTTCCCGCTTGGTTGCTGTGCCTCGCATTAGCCGGCGTCAGGGTGGCCTCAGTTTTGTTCAACACTATAAATACTGGAATATGTGGGTAGGGTGCCACACTGGCCCCCTGGAGTATTCGTGGGCAGTTTGTTGCCTCTGAGCCTCATTTTCTTCATCCTCAAATTTCCTGAAGGGGACCTTCGTTGTTTGTTTGTCTGGAGACAGGGTCTCTGTAGCCCAGGCTGCCTGGCACTTGTCCTGTAAGTAAAGATGACTCCCTCCTCCTCCTCTCTCCTCCTCCTCCCTCCTCCTCCTCCCTCCTCCTCCTCCCCAGTGCTAGGATTATGGGGGGGGGCACCACAGACAGTTTCTGTGGAGGTGGAGGTCAAACCCAGGGTCTTGTGCATGCTGGCGAACTCTCCGCCAGCTGAGCTCCTGCCCCCAGCTTCTGCCTGTTTTATTTTGAGATTAAGAAGGGATAAAAGATGCAAAAAATGCTTTGGGAATTCTAAAGAACTTTCTCCTCTGCATAAAAATGTTCTGCAGTCACAAGGCTCTGTGAGTGTGGACTCTCAGCTGGACCTGGGCTGCAGCGTGGTGTGTTAACTGCGAGAAGCTTTGAACCAGACCATGTTCTTGAGTCTGTCCATTAATTTGGGGGATCTTTGTCTAGGTTGGAAGCAGAAGACCTTCAGCAGGAGCTAAAGGACCTTCTGTGACCTGGGGAAAGTCACTTCTATTTTCCCTGAAACGGTCATGTCCCCTCTGGTGGGCTGGTTGACAGGTTAGCTGATGCCCCAACTCATATGGAATCATCGTTACGTAAGCCAGATGGTGAAAATGGTCTTGAGAACTGAAATTCTTGGATAATTCTAGATTAAGCTCCAGGCCCATCTTCCTTTTCTGCCCAGAATGTTGTAATTAAGATGTATTATATAATGACTTTTAACTTCTTTTCTTATCCCCCTTCCCTAGGGTTTCTCTGTGTAGCCCTGCTGTCCTGGAACTTTCTCTGTAGAGCAAGCAGGGTTCCAACTCAGAGGTCTGCCAGCCTGTGCCTCCTGGAGTGCTGGGATTAAAGGCATGTCTCACTACTGCCTTAATTCTTTATTGATTAGCTCAATTAAGAAACAAAAGCTCCCGGGGTGACAGTGGGGCACGCCTTTAATCCCAGCATCCCAGAGGCAGAGGCAAGGCTGAGTTTAAGGCCAGCCTTGTCTACAGACAGTACCGGGACAGCCATGGCTACACAGAGAAACCTTGGCTTGAAAAACGAAACAAAACAAAAAGTCATTTATTTTATTTTTGCTTTTAGGTATATGAGTGCATGTGCACCTCATATGTTCCTGGTGTCTGTGGAGGCCATAAAGGGGCGTCTGGATCCCCTGGAACTAGAGTTACAAATGGTTGTGAGCCATCTGACATGGGTGCCGGCACCCCGTGCTCTCCAGCTCTCTTCCCTGGTGTTTTTAGAGGGGACCTTGCCATGTAGTCCAGGCTGCATTGAATTCTCCGAGATTCGGCTGCCTAAACCTCCCAAGTGCTGTTATGCCTGGCATGGACTATGAACTTTCTTTTTTACGTTTACTGATTTGTGTGTATGTGTGTGGGGGTGTGTGCCATGGGAGCCAAAGGACAACTCAGTCTGTCTTCTTCTTCCACCACGTGGGTCCTGGGGATCAAATCTAGACCTTGACTATTAAGTGTGTTTACCTGCTGAGCCGTCTTTTCAGCCCTCTTAAAAGATTAAAAAAATATATTCTTTGACCATTTTTTCATGTTTGTAATATATTTCGGTCGTTTTCACTCCGTTACCTTCTCTGTCGCCCTCGTATTCTTTCTGAGTCCCCTTTTCTCCTCAGCATGTCTCCTCCCTGTTTTCGTGTGTGTGTGTGTGTAGTCTCTTGTTTTTAAGGCTAGAAAAGATTATTCAAAGCTTCATTCAGTAAAGCTTTTCTTTCTTGAGATTGTGCAATGGTAAGGGATAAGCGGAAGTACTGGGTACCCTTTTTGATCGTAGGCACCTGTCAATCACTCATGTTGATTGTAGAGAACTGGGAAAATGCTGATGGAGATAAGGCAGCAAAACAACCCAGCTTTAATTCCTGTGGGTTAACATTTTTTGTAAATTTCCTTCCAGCATTTCCAGGCAGATAATGTAGTCTGATTTTTAAAATCTGTGACTCAGTTAGTGGAGGGCTTCCTAGCGTTCAGGAAGCCCTGAGTTCCCTGCGCTTGGAAGTTCAAGGCCTTCCTCAGCTGTACCTCAAGCTTCAGGCTATTCTGGGATACACAAAAGCCTGCATTTAAAATATATTCAGAGAGAGAGAGAGAGAGAGAGAGAGAACGAGAGAACAAAACCCCTTAAAATTTGAAGGCCAACTGTATGGATGTTTGGTATGAATATGTATGTTTTTGGCAGTGCCCTGGGTATCAGACGTGGAGAACAAGAGCTCCCACGGAGCCACAACTGGAGTTTGGACCCAGGCCCTTTCAGCCAGTGGAAGCAGCAGTGACCTTTAGGGCCTGGGAGATGGATGAAGGAGATGCTTCTGAATCAGCCGGAGTTATTCATGGCTGCCCGACGACCTGAGTTCAGCAAATAAATACACCAGGACAGACCTGGCCTACTATGAATGTGGTTTGCTATCTTGCTCAGTATGTTGTCTTTGAATTTTTTCTTAAATATTTAATATCTTTTCAGGTATACTTACTGTGTGCTGGGCGCAGTTTAGTCAGTTAGCTTAATTAGTTTGGCTCTGATTATGAAAACATAGCTTATTTATTGTTTCTAACAATACTGTAAGAGCTTTGATGACTATAAACATATGTCCATAAATCTTTAAACATGCTCAGATTTTTTTAAAGAGGTAAATTGCTAGAGAAAACTTAAGAGAGTGGACATTTCTAAGGTGTTTTTTTGAGACAGGGTTTCATGTAGCCCAGGATGGCTTCAAACTCACTATGTAGTTGACTGGCTTTGAACTCCTGATCCTCCTGCCAAGTGCTGGGATTTCAAGGTCACATCACCAAGCTCCCCTTCCAGTTGTTCACGCTTCTAGTTGATCTTGGGGAAGTTTTCATTTTCACCTGCCCTGTGGGCAATGGGAGTGGCTGCCCAGCCTCAGGGTGATTGTTTACCAAGGGGTGGGCGGGCCAGGAGCCTGGGTAGAATGAAGAGTCTTCTGTCACAGAGCACGTGGCTTTCCTGGGGCTCCAGGGAGGGGTTACGCTTCAGCTGCATGCTGGCTGCTGCTTGCAACTGAACAAGATCTTTGGAATTTACTTGTAGGCTGTGTAGATGACTTAGATTGTTATTTTTAAAAATGATGCTTTATGCAGAGTTAGACTTTCCTCATGACTGTAGAATCCTCTTCTTTTTGGAGGAAGATTTGAGGGATGTGGCTTCTTTGATGCTAGTGTGGAGGGGGACTTTCTTCCAGGTCAGGGTACAGCTGTGTCGGGTACCTGGTCCAGGTCAACAGATCAACGTCAGTCTTTAAAAAAAATGATATATTTTTAAAATTGCGTGTCTGTGAGTGTATGTGAGCATGCACACATGTGGAAATGTACATGTGAGTGAATGCTGACTTATTTTATTTTTATCTTATGTGTATAATGTTTTGCCTGCATGTATGTACACCGCATGTATGTAGTGCTCCTGCAGACCAGAAGAGGAGGGCATTGGATCTCCAGCCGCCTGGAGCTGGAGTTGCAGGTGGTTGTGAGCTGCCATGTACGTGCTGGCAACCAAGCTTGGGTCCTCTGCAAGAGCAGCTAGTATTGGGAACTATGACCCATCTCTCATCCCGCCCCCACATCACCCTTGACTCTGAACTATGACCCATCTCTCAGCCCTGCCCCCGCATCATCCTTGACTCTGAAGAGTTAGTTTTATTAATACCTAAGAGTCTGTGCCAATTTTCAAAGAATGCGTCTTCTTTCACTTTTTAAAATTTTTATAAGAAAATAAAAATTACAGTCACTCCTTGCATTGCAAGAAATTAGATTTGTCTTATATGAAAGGAATTATTGAAAAATATTCCTATCAACATGCTGGAGAGCATAGATAATGAAAGCTGGTCACTTCTGGGAGACGGAGACTCCGGTAATAAAAATGACACCGTTCCTCCTGGCATAGTTTTAATAATAGTTATTTTGTTGCCGTAAGTTCGCATAGTCGAGCGCCTTGTGTGCATTTGGTTTTGCATCTTTTGCTTTAGACTTCACTTGTGTTCATGCTGTAAATGCTCCCGCCGCCGGTGACGCTGCGTCAGCCCTGCCCCCAGAGTCCAGGGAAAGGTGCGAAGAGAGAAAGGGAGAAAGGACTGACCCACCGAGTTGTCCCCTGACCTCCGCATGCCCACTGCGGCACACTCCTCCCCACTCAGCGCATGCATACAGAATAATAGGTACTTTCAATATTTTGTGTACTGTTCGCGTTCTTGGTGTTTGCGTCTCTCCCTAGAGGTTAAGACGTTGCTTTACACAGCAATAATTTAGACAGATCTACGTATTAACTTCAAAAAGATCTATTTGTTTTTATTTGTTTATATATGTGTGTGCCTGTGTGAGTTTATGTGTGCAATATGATGTGTGTGCCTGATGCCTTAGAGGCCAGAGGGCTTCAGCATAGCTGGAATTGGAGTTAAAGGTGTGAGCTGCTTCGTGAGGGTGCTGGGGACTGGACCTGGGTCCTGGAGGAGTAGTACTCCCTCTCAGTCACTGAGCCGTCTCTCCAGCCCATATGTATCAGCTTCTGATGGTCTTCAGTTCTCTCTCAGATTAGCTTTCTTCTGTCTGGAGGACAGCGTGTGTGTGTGCGTGTGAGTGTGTGTGTGTGTGTGTGTGTGTGTGTGTGTGTGTTTGGTGTTACAGTTCTCTCAATTTGTCTGAACAATGTCATTGACTTACGTAGAACTTTGGGAGGCTATTTTTACTGACTGTAGAATTCTAGCCTTATTTGCTTTCAGCCCTTCATAGATAAGATTCCATTTCTTCTAACTCTCGTTTCTGTTTTAAGAAAGATCTGCCTGTGTTGCTGGGGCTCAGCTCTGCTGTGATGCCCAACACTGATTCTCTTATGTATACTCTATGGAATTTGGAGACGGTTCTAGGAATCATGGCATGAGGTTTTGGGCTCGTTTAGAAAGTTCTTGGGTTGTTCTCTTCAGACATTGCTGATGCCCTTTCTCGGATGCCAGGGTCCATGGGAGAGGCTTGACGACACCTGCTATGGCCCTGACACTCGCTCCCATGTGTCCTGTGTTTCATTATGAATAGTTCTCTACAGGCCTAGCTTCAAACTCTTTCTTCTGTTTCTCCTTTTTACTTTGCAAACCCATTTATTCAGTTCTTAATTTTAGTTACTTCAATTATAGGGACGCTGCTTAAATAAAAAAAAATCTGGTTTTTTATTTTTTTCTGAACAATTTTACCCATTTTTGAGTTCTGTCTGGTAACTCAAATATTTGGACTTCACCTGGCATTTGTCTTTATAGACTGTATTTTCTTCATAGATTTGATTCTACTCCATGACATTGCCCGGTAAGTTTTGTTTGAATGCCAGACATTTTTCATGGAAAATGTAGAGGTTCCAGATGCTGGCTTACTTGAGTTCAGTTAAGCCTGTTCTGCTTCTGATTTGCTTTTATTTTGGAGAGTGCTTTTTAGGGTTCTTTCTCTCGGGTTTCTGTCTTGTCCACCTGTCAGTGTGAAAATGCCAAAATCTCAGCTTAGCGTATTAGGTTTTTGTTTTTTGAAATAGGGTCCTATGTAGCCAAGGCTGCTCTCAAACTTTCTGTGTAGAGGAGATTAGCCTGAAACTCCTGGGTGCCCCTGGTTCAGCCTCCCAAATGCTGGGGTTCAGGCCTGAGCCACCACGGCTGGTCTCTCTAGTGTTTTGATAGCTCCTCTCGGCTTCGACCGTTGGTGCCGACTCTGCACACCAGCTGCCGGTGGAAGACGGGGATTGCCTGCAGAATGGAGGATGTCCTTCTGTGCGGTCTCCTTTTCTTTCCGATCGTCGTTTTTCATAGCACTGAACTACAGTTAAGATTTTTTTAGATTTGTTTCTCTTTATTTTACATGGATATGTGTTTTATGTGCATATATGCATGTACCCCATGTGCCTGTTGGGGGCCTGAGGTGGTCAGAGGAGGGCATTGGACCCCCAGATCTGGAGACGGGTGGTTGTGAGCTGCCCTGTGTGTAACCGCCAAGCTGCTGCTCCAGCTCAGCGCTCTCGTATTTAATCCGGTGTCTGCCTCTTCCTTTGCGTCTCGTGGTTTAGATTGTTGGCCTCCCACTTACCTCTGTTCCTCTGCAGTCCTGAGGGGAAACAGAACTACTGAAATGTTCTCAGCATGCTGCCCTGTCCTTTCTCTCCCCAGGAGCCTGCTTCCTCCTGTCCTTCCGCACCCCAGAATGTCATTTCACATTTCATCCCTTTTAGCTGTGCTGTGTAACTCGGTTCGTGTAACACACGCTATATCACAATAGCTGGACACAAACTCTGATTTTGTACTCTTTAATAGTGATGTTATAAGCATTTTCCATGTCTTTAAAAATTCTTCATTGGGGACCATCAAGATGACCCAGCAGGTGAGGGTGCCTGCCACTTTGTCACCAAGCCTGGCAACTAGAGTTCAATCCCTGGGACCCGCACGGTGGAAGGAGAGGACTGATTCCCACACATGCACTTTTGGCGTGTACACTCACACACAAAAATAAGTAAAATGAAGTAGTTCTTTATTATAGGCTGGGAGAGATAGCCCAGTGGGTGAGAGCATTCACGGTTCAAGCATGTGGATCTGAGTTCAAATCCCCAGCATCCAAGTACCAAGCTGGGCATGACTCCATGACTGGAATCCAGTGTTGGGGAGGGCTGTGCCGTACAGGGTGAGAGCCTGTAGAGGGGCAAGACAGAGAAGGCCAGCGCCTTGAAGAACATTCCGGAAAGAGCCAGGAGGCAAAAGTCAGTGGGTGGGGGTGGGGCATAACAGCAGAAGATGGTGACAAACAGAAAGTGGGGGAGAGGGACCCCAGACCACTGCAGGCTTGGATTTCCTCTGGCTCAGGTGAGGGAGGGTGAACTCCCTTCAATTTCCTGCCATCTCATCCTTCCCCTCAGGCATCTTCTTTGCTACCATGTAATAAGCACGGCTTAGAGCTATCCCGTCATCTGCGAAGCTCTCACATCACAAACCTAGGGGACCACACAGCCCTCAGGACGGCAGCCGGTCCCACTCAGACCATACCCCAGGTCCACAGGAGCCGCCTTCCCTCATCCCTAGCTCACCCCGAGCTCACACCAAGAAGCAAGGAACAAAGTCGGTGCTGCCAACCCAAAGCAAACATTAACACCGAAAAGCAGTTTGAGACATTAAAATTTTAAATGCCATTTTTAGACTAAAAGCCAATGGCAAATTTTATTCCATCAATAGAATATTTTGTTTTTGTCTTTGTTTTTGAGACTAAGTCTCACTACGTAGCCAGACTAGTCCTGAACTTGCCAACCTCCTGCCTCCGGCCTCCCAAGCACTGGGCTTAGCACTGGGATAGGGCTGACTATCACGCTAGGTCAATACAAAGGAGAGAAGGGAAGGAAAGGGAAGGGGAATGAGAGAAGAAAATGGGAATGGTACCTGGGAACTAGAGCAACCGACACCGAGAGAACAAGGAGACAGGCAGCTCCCAAGATCCAAAGCTTAATCGTTTCAACCTGCAGTGCCAAGGCTGCGTGGTAACCCGACTGGGGTGAGCCCTGTTCGCCACCCATTATCCTTACCTGAAGCACAACAGGGGAAGAGCAATAGTGCCAGTCAAACCCAGGGGAGGAAGCAGAAATCTCCCCATGATTAAACACATGCCAGAACCCACAATAGACACATGACAAGCTACCAGGCAGCCAAATGTGGTCAGGGTTAATGCCAAGACTCTTGCATTGGAACCTTCTAGGATCTCCTTCCCCAAGTCTCCAACTTCATATCCGTCCCCTTGCATTGGAACCTTCTAGGATCTCCTTCCCCAAGTCTCCAACTTCGTATCCGTCCCCTAGCAACTACTCTGCACGGGGAGAGGATGGTACCCAAATAAGGGAACAGTAGAGGGGCACACGGGGGGGTGGGGTAGCTCAGGTGATGGTGCCTGCCTTGCATGTGTAAAATCCTGGGCTCAAACCCCCCACTTTTGAGGTGGGGTCTGGAGCTGAGACACGTCTCATTGGCTTGGAACTCCACTAGTAGGCCACTGACCAGTGAGCCCCAGGCGGCTACCCATCTCCAGCGTCCCAACCCTCGGACTCCATGCCCTTACCGTTCTTCCACCCTTCTGAGCATTTTTGTGCCAGTTTTGTAGAATAAACTCAAGTCCTTAAGCACTGTTTCTAACTGAGGTATCCCCCAGCCTCTGCACTGTTCCTAACTGAGGTATCCCCCAGCCTCTGAACTGTTCCTAACTGAGGTATCCCCCAGCCTCTGCACTGTTCCTAACTGAGGTATCCCCCAGCCTCTGCACTGTTCCTAACTGAGGTATCCCCCAGCCTCTGCACTGTTCCTAACTGAGGTATTCCCCAGCCTCTGCTGCTTTCTTTCCATGCTCATGATTTTTAATAGTCTGTCTGCTTTCCCTGAGAACAGGAGTGTGTCCACGCAGCCTGCTCAGCAGCCAGAAGAATGGCAGGTGTGCCCAGGAGCTCCACAAATGCTCGCTGATGCTGTGTCCTTGGGGCTTTGCTGGGACCCCAGCTCCTAGCACTTTCATTACATCTTAGGATTTGGAAAAATATCTGCCTGTAGGAATTTTTTTTTTAATTAAGATTTTTATCGCCGCCACTCCCTTCCCCCTTCCAGTTCATTTAAGACTGTTATGAAACAAAACTCATTATGCTTCAAAATCTGACAGAGCCAAGGCCCCAGGGAGAGGGAAAGGAGGCGGAGGCAGCGTCCTGAGCTTCCATCGGGCCCCCTTCCTTGGTTTTGTCCTGTGCTTGGCTCAGTTAAGGTGGCCTGCAGCTTGCGCTATTGAGGAGAGTGAGGGCTCCCAGACCTTGTGGGGCCCATCAGCCTGAAGGAGGGAAAACCATGAAGGGCTCCCTGGTCACAGTGCTCAGGGTGGGAGCAGAAGGAAGTGATCTGCTAGAGAGGGGAGGAGAGAGATGCTAGTCTGCCCCGTCCTCGGAGAGATGAAGTCAGTGGGGGGCGTGGAGTGGCATCTTTCTCAGGAATGCCTGGTTTTCTCCCAGAATAATGAGTGCTTTATTCATTGGGTCAGCAGCATTTATCCTGCGCCTACTGTGTACAGATGAGTCTTTTGGGCCCTCTGGGCCCAGGTCTGGAGTCCGGTCTCCAGCCATGGTTCAGCTGGCAGCAGAAGGAACACTTTCAGGGGAACTGGGTGTGACCCTGTGGCTCAGCGCCAGTGTATTGGGCTTATCTCAATCTTGGGTTCCTGGGAAGTGGGCAGCACGCTGGGAATAGTTCATGTTTGTGGAAGGGAGGCAGACTGAGGAGGAAGTGGAGGAGCCTCCTGGATTTCTTTTCTAAACATTCTCTAAATGAAGTCATTCCTAGTCTTTTGTGTTATTTTGAGACGGAGTCCTATGTAGCTCAGGTTAGCCTCTAATTCACCATGTAGCCTAGGATAACTTTAAATTCCTGATCCTTGGGATTGTACCACACCCAGCCCCCCCCCCCCCTTTTTGGTTTTTCAAGACAGGGTTTCTCTGTGTAGTCCTGGCTGTCCTGGAACTCCCTTTGTAGACTACACTGACCTCACATTCTCAGAGATCGTCTGCCTCTTCACTTTTTATGTATTGGGGGCAGACCCATTCTTGAATTCATCAGGTCCACTTTTTCTATAGGCTTCAGAACCACAGCTCTTAATTCCCTTGAGTCATGGAAGGGAGTTGGGTGACATTCTCAGATGGTTGCGGGGATGGGCAGAGGAACACAGTTATTGCTGCACCCTTAATGTGTGTCAGGGTAAGATGTGGGACTCTGACAGAGAGAGGGTGCTCGAGGAAAGCCTCCGTCTTTCCTCTGGAGTTTCACCCTCTGGACACGCTGCCCCCAAGCTCAGCAGCTCATCGCTAGTGCAGTAGTGGCACCAGCTCCTTGCATTTCCTCCTCCTGGCTTCTGCTACTGGGACCATAAGGAAGTTCAGAAAACCTAGCGGCAGAGTGAGTGCAGCCCAGTGTGCAGGGGTAAAACAGTTACATAACGGGACTGACTACTGATAGATTCAGGATGCTGGAGTCTGCAGTCACTTCCATTCACTTCCTGGTCACTGAGGCTGACTACTGATAGATTCAGGATGCTGGAGTCTGCGGTCACTTCCTGGTCACTGAGGCTGACTACTGATGATAGATTCAGGATGCTGGAGTCTGCGGTCACTTCCTGGTCACTGAGGCTGACTACTGATAGATTCAGGATGCTGGAGTCTGCAGTCGCTTCCTGGTCACTGAGGCTGACTACTGATGATAGATTCAGTCTTAACTCTTAACCTCTGAGCCACCTCTCCAGCCCCTGATGATAGATTCAGGATGCTGGAGTCTGCGGTCACTTCCTGGTCACTGAGGCTGACTACTGATAGATTCAGGATGCTGGAGTCTGCGGTCGCTTCCTGGTCACTGAGGCTGACGACTGATGATAGATTCAGGATGCTGGAGTCTGCAGTTGCTTCCTGGTCACTGAGGTTCACTACTGATAGGTTCAGGATGCTGGAGTCTGCAGTCACTTCCTGGTCACGGAGGTTCACTACTGATAGATTCGGGATGCTGGAGTCTGCAGTCACTTCCTGGTCACTGAGGCTGACGACTGATGATAGATTCAGGATGCTGGAGTCTGTGGTCACTTCCTGGTCACTGAGGCTGACTACTGATAGATTCAGGATGCTGGAGTCTGTGGTCACTTCCTGGTCACTGAGGCTGACGACTGATGATAGATTCAGGATGCTGGAGTCTGCAGTCACTTCCTGGTCACTGAGGCTGACGACTGATGATAGATTCAGGATGCTGGAGTCTTCGGTCACTTCCTGGTCACTGAGGCTGACGACTGATGATAGATTCAGGATGCTGGAGTCTGCAGTCGCTTCCTGATCATCACTGGTCAGTACCCTGACCAGAAGTGGTTGGCGTTGGAACTAAATCGACATCACTTGTAGCTTTCTTCCTTGATCAGAAGTCCCTCGTCATGCTTCGAGGCCCGCTTGAGGGTTTATTATCATAGTACCTTCCTAGGTTACTCAGACTCCATTTGTGTTTCTGGTCCCGAGTGGGACAGCAAGTGCTTACCAGCCGTCTGCCTCTGCAGTCAGTGCCTGCGGGACCCTGCACAGATCTAGAGCGTATGTGATCAGGTGTAATCTATCCACACTGAGGAAACAATTCCAGAAGGATGTCAGGAGGCTGTGTATGTGTCACGTGTGTATGCTGATGTGCTCACATGGGTGGGGTGAATCTAGACAGGCAGAGCATACCCCTGGTCAGCGCTGTTTCTGTGTGCGCGTGGAGCAGAGGTCATTCTGAGGAGTACCCACCCTGGTGTTTGAGCCTCTTATTGTTATGGGGCTCTCTGCTGAGGTGAAACTGACTGGCCAGAGAGCTGCAGGACTCTGCCAGCCCCCACTTTCCCAAACTTGTGCCACCACACTCTGCTTCCTTACGTGAGTTCTGGGGATTGAACTCGGGGCCCCATGCTTGTGTGACAAGCACCTTACCAGCTGAGCCATCTCCCGAGCCTCTTTTCTGTTCTGCAGACGAGAGACTGCTCTGTAAAGGGCTCTGGCTGTCAGTGAGGGAGGTGCATGTCTCACAGTCAGAGTGTGATTCACAGAGGCCACGCCTTTTTGCTATCATTGGTGTTAACAGTGCAGCACTGCCTGCCCTGTTCCAAGGCTGGGCTTTGGTGCTCTTGGCTCAGGGCTGTTCCCGGTCTTCCCTGCCCAGGTGTGGAGATCCCATTACTTTCATCAGGGAGGCCAGACTCGATCAATCCATAAGCCCAGACTGTACTAACACCACATGAGAACACTGTATGTTCATCCTGCAGCACATACAGAGACACTTTGTGCCACGGTGTGGTGTACAGTGGGGAGGACACACGTTGCATAGTCTTGAATCGAGTCATCCCATACATGCTCCGTTTGCCTGGGCTGGGATACAAGCTATAGAAGTGATCCCATAGTTGCTCTGTTAGGCTGGGCTGGGATACAAGCTGTAGAAGTGATCCCATAGATGCTGTTAGGCTGGGCTGTGATACAAGCTGTAGAAGAAAAGTACAGAGTTAGGGGAGAAGACCCCTCTTCATGAGGAAATGATTTTATTAGCCCTCAAGGGTACAATTTGCAAAGATTCTGTGTGAACCCATTTGATCAGCAGATGTTAGGCCGCGCAATGACGGACGTTGAGGGTGCTCTGCGTTGTGTTTGGGGATATATTGTTGCTTTATGAAGTGGTATGTTCACATATTGTGTGTCTTGACTTTTCTGCTTCTTGGTCTGCAACAATCTGGAGAAACTCATCCACGTGGGTAGGAGGAGCCGCACACTGCGAATGCTTCTGGAAAAGTATTGTCCATAAGAGCAAACCGCTGGGAACAGAACTCCCCATCAGCTGGGGAATCACGGGCGGACAGTGATCTCATCATGGGTTCTAAGAGCTGCAAAATGCATAAACAACAGGCACAGGGAGGGCTGAAAGGATCTTGGTACTTGGTTGACCCTAAGAGGGCAAGGACTGTGGATATGCTCTACTGCATGGGACCTTTTAACTAAAATTTAAAGATGGCTTCAAGAACAGCACTTCAGGACACAGCTGTATGAACAGCTGTGCTGGGTGGCAGGTGAGGCTGCACTGTGGGCTCATCCTTTTTGAATGAGTCTGAGGAGTTGTGCAGTGGGAGCCCAGACAAGCCCGCTCAGGTTTTGATGACAGAGTAAAATTGTTCCTCGTTGCTTTGGAAACTTCTTTGTAAAAAAAACCCAAATTACAAACCGTAACCCGTCCGAATAATGGTACGAGGCATGTGTGTATGCATTTAATTTTTGTATTGCCATGAACGCATTTTTTGATAACCACAGATGCAGATAGGATATGGGAAATTGTGGCTGTGTTTGATGTCTATTACTTCCTGCCCATGCAAGGTGGTGCTGGGAGATCTCAGCTCAGAAGGGCTGGGTTTGCAGCCAGGTGTGAGAGTCCTTGCAGGGCTGGTGGCTTTCATTCTGGAGGGAGGCAGATGTGACTGAGCGAGGAGGCCCTCTTGATGTGGACCCAGAGTTAGCAGGCAGAGCTGGTTCAGAGATGAGTAAGAGGGGGGCACTTTCTGATCGTAGGTTCTGGCCCATATTTTCATAGTGAAACTGGTCCTTGCTTTCACTTTTCTTGTTTGATGGGCCCTGAGGCATTCTAATTTAACTGTACAGGGACAGAGGAGGAAGACAATTTTTAAAGGAAACATCTAACTCTATGGGAGGAATCAGGGATGAGCCAGAGGAATTCAAATGAGTTTTTCTGGGAATGGTCAGAGCATCCAGAGTGGAGATTCAAACACGCTCTGGTCAGGCTGCTGTCAGAGGACTCAGGAGAGGAGTAACATGACAGCCAGCGAACATGGTCCTGCCGAGTGGCAAAAGAGGAGGCAGTTGGAGGGAGCAAGAGGTTCAGGAGAGAGATACTTAAAAGGCGTGTGTGTGTGTGTGTGTGTGTGTGTGTGTGTATGTTTGTGTGTGTGCTGGGGAGATGGCTCATTGAGTAAATGGACTTGCAATGCAATCCTGATGGCCTGCGTTTGGATCCCCAGAACCGACATAAGGTGGTTGCAATGTTGTGCACCTGTAATCCCAGCACCTCTGGTGTGAGACGGGAAGTAGAGACAGGAGAATGGCCTCAAAGCACGTGGACCAGTTGGCCTAACTATGGGGCAAGGCCAGGAAGACAAGACATCCTGACTCAGAACAAAGTGGACAGTGAGAACTGGCTCCAGAAAGTTGTACTCTGAGCTTCGCTCTTGCGGAGCTGCACGGCTGTGCTGTGCTCACGGGCCATATACATCTATACATCCACACACAAAGATTATAAAAAGGAGGAACTGGGAAGCCAGCTCACAGACAGCTTCAGATGCAGGCGTGTGGAAGACAGTGGTGTTTCAGTTCTTTTTGTTTTAGTGGTTTTACATTTATTTTCTGTGTGTGTGTGCCCACGTATGACACAGTGTGCATGCGGAGACCAGAAGAGAATGTGCAAAGTCAGTTCTCGCCTTCCCTCACCTCTGTCCCCAGGATCGAACTCAGGTCGTCAGACTTGGCCACAAGTGCTTTGACTCACCGAATCGTCTTGCCCTCCTATTCCCTTTTTTCTGGTCTAGAAGGCAAAGCTAAGTTTGAAAGAAACTGTAGAAGGCTTTTGATTTCATATAAATCGGGGCTTTTCAAACCATGCTTTGTAATCACCCAGGAGGTGGTATAATCAGACTAGTGATCAAAATCAATAATTAAAAGAAAATGAACTGGAACAGGAAAAAAAAAAAAAAAAAGGTGAGGCAAAGCCTGGAGTAGATCAGATAATCACGGCTCAGCACTGCCCTCGGCCGCATTTCTTTGCTTTTGTGTGTGTGTGTTCATATGGCTGTATGCTGAGTCATGCCATGAAGGAACATCTTCCTATAATATTAAAGGTTTATTTATTATTTTATGTACACAAATGCTTGTTTGCACGCGTGTGTGTGCACAGCATGAATGCCATGCTCTTACAAGCCAAAGGAAGACGTCACATCTCTGAAAATGGAGTAATAGATGGTTGTGAGCCACCATGTGGGGTGGTGGGAGCTGAACCTGGGTGCTAGAGCAGCCAGTGCCCTTAACTACTGAGCCATCTCTCCAGCCCTACGGAGCACCTCTGGGTGGGAGCAAGCGTGAAGAACATTTGAAAGCTATTACTATATGCTACCATTCAATTGCATTTGCTGTTTATTGCGCACATGACTGGGCTCTGTCCATACATTTCTCATTTAAATTTCATAACAAGCCAGTTACATAGTGGTGTACATATATAATTTGGGTGACTCTGAGGCAATAAGATGACAAGATTGAGACTAGCCTAGGTACATAGAGTCTCTATCTATCTATCTATCTATCTATCTATCTATCTATCTATCTATCTATCATCTATCTCTCTGTCTATCTATCTATCTATCTATCTATCTATCTATCTATCATCTTTCTCTCTGTCTATCTATCTATTGTCTATCTATCTATCTATCTATCTATCTATCTATCACCTATCTCTCTGTCTGTCTATCTGTCTATCTATCTATCTATCTATCTATCTATCATCTATCTCTCTGTCTGTCTGTCTATCTGTCTATCTATCTATCTATCTATCATCTATCTCTCTGTCTGTCTGTCTATCTATCTATATCTATCTAGAGCTTTAGAACAACTGTTTGGAACAAATACTGTTCTCACCTTGGAGAGGAGGAAGGGTTCAGTTCAAAGAGGCCCAGTGATGTTCCTGGGGTCAGAGAGCATGTGAGAGACGGAGCCTGGAATTAGACGTAAGTTAAATTCACAAACGCTTGGTCATGGAGTTGGAGAGATGGCCCAGTGGGTAAGAGTGCTTACCCTCTGGGCCTGACAACGGGAGTGTGACCCCCAGAACCTACATAAAAAGGCTAGATGTGGTGGCCAACATAGGTAGTCCCAGTGCCCCTCCTGAGAGATGGGAGGCAGAGACAGTAGAATTGCCAGCTAGCCTGGAGTATGAGACTCAGCCACAGAAACAAGGGAGGCCCTCACTCTGCAAGGTGGGAGGAGCAAGCAGGTACAGACCGGCTGTTCTCTGCCTCCCACGTGTGTGCTGTGCTGGGTGCAGCACCGTGACGACAAACAGCACCAACAGTAGTAGTAGTAATAATCTGAGTAGCCTTGTCCTGGGAGCGCACCCTCTGGTGCAGGAAGAGCTGCTGGTGGGGCCCAGGGTACTAGAAGAGCTGGAGATGTGAAGGGCTGGGGTGGAGGTGGGTGGCCACCCGCCAGGGACGTGAGGATCAGCCCTCATCCACCCCAGGTCACCGTGCTCTCTCATGACATAGCCTAGGACTTAAGCAGCGCAGTCTAAAAGGTCATTTCCAACCCTCTAGCGACTTAGACTCTCAATTGGAATGTGACATAATTAACAGAATAGGTCTGGATTTGTTTATAAGTGGGATTTTCTTTTAATAAGTTCTTGACTTCTCTGCAGCAAACAGGCACTTATTTTATGATTTAAAGAAGTTATTAAAAATAAAATGTTTTTGATTATCTGTAATGAATTCATCTTATGACTTATAGCATTTAAAAAAGTCATTAAAAAGAAAATAATGCTGCGAAGCAGCAAGAAACTTTGAGGGAGAGTCTTCCTGGCAAGCATTCGAGCGACAGCTGGGAGCTGATGTTCCACCTCCTGTGTGGGCCGGCGAAGCACAGGCTGGCCAAGCAGGCGATTGGTGGGCGTCCGGGCTGCAGCTTCTTATCTGCTTCCTGGCCGGGCCCATCCTGGCCCATCCTCCCCTTGCAGTGCAGGACTAGGCAGGGGCCCGTGGCTGGGGAGCTTTGCTACAAAGGGAAATAAATGTCTGTGGACTGTATTTCAAGGTGGAGAGGGTCACAGAGACCGACCGTCACACCCACCAGTCCTTGCCTTTTGAGCCGTTTCCTGTAGTGTGGACCTGGGACCTGCCTTCAAGTGGGCTAATGTACTTCTTTGCCAAGACAAGGAGGGGGCTCAAGTTGGGTGAAGTGGCTGTGGTTGGGGAATAAAGAGCAAAGAAGGATTACTTTCTTCTTGCTGTTGTTGAGATAGTGTCTCCTGTAGCCCAGGCCAGCCTCAAGCTCTCCCATGTGGTCAAGGATGACTTTGAACCCGGGATTCTTCTGCCTCCACGCACAAGCACAACAAGGCCAACCTTATGCGGGTCTGGGGACCGAACCTAGGACTTTATGTACGCTAGGCAAACTCTCTTCCAGCTGAGTCACGTCCCCGGTATTGAAATGTCAGTTTTTAGCTTTCTTTTCCTGAGGGGCTCCAAAGAGAAGTGAAAGTTTAGTGACATAGTTAAAATAACTTCCGCTCGGTAAGTTCAGGGGCCTGAATTCTGGCCTCGGCCTGAAAATGAACTGAGTGATTTGGGGTGAAGGACTTAGCCAGGCTTCTGGAGGGTAAATTAATTCTTCTTTTAGTATTTCTTAGCCCCACAGAAGTGCTTAAGAGAGCCTGCCTCAGCCTTGTGTTCATTCGGAGCCAATAGCCTGCTGTCCATTGAGGAACTCTCATTAGTCAATGGGTGTAGTCATTCTCCATCCTGCTGGGTGGGTACCAGGCATCAAGGAACTGAACATCTGGAGCGTCTGGTTGCTATGGGAGCACAAATGACATCTTTTCTTCCAACCCTTCTAGTTCAGGTGGGCTGCTAGGGTTCTGTACACACCGGCCACTCAGTATGTTGGTCTGCTGGCCTGCATGGCTTAACTCTCGGGGTCACAAGCATGTGGGGTCTAGTCTGTTTTGGAACATGCACTGTGATGGTTGTCTCTGTAGATCTACCACTTGCGTAATTAATTTATCGCCATGGCTATAGGTGTGAGGCCTGAAACCCAGGCCGTCTGATTCAGAGTACACCACTGTGTCTAGGCAAGTAACTCGTGGGATTGGGGACTCTGCAGAAGGAGTGCGGGAGAAGAAGCCTTTTCCAGCTTCCCAAAACTTGGGGAGATGAGGCAGGGAAGAAGCTATTGGAAAAGCAGCGCGGGAGAGATGGCCAGTGGTTAGGAGCACATGCTACCCCTGCGTTCCACCCAGGCTAGGTTCCCAGCATCGTAGAAGACAGCTGGCAGGGCCTGGAACTCCCTCTCTAGGGATCTGACACTCTCTTCTGGCCGCGATGGTCACTGCACCCCTGTTCACATACCTGATTCTCCCTCACTTAAAAAGAGAGCCGCCTGCAGGGCTTATCGGTTCCCAGCATCTTCTTGGACGGTTCAGATAGATTTCTCTGGACTGGCCCATCCCTAATGTGAACCTTGGTGACCCTGGGAGGAAAGGCAGGTGGAAGGCTGTTCAAGGTTTGTTTTTCTTCCTTATCAAGGCTAATGATGTGACACTTTAAGGCTTTATGGCTTAATCTGGTGGCATCAGCTCTTGAAAGATCTGGCTTAGGGCAGCTTGAATGGTTCTGTGAAAGTAATTAGATGGTTGTTGTGAAATCTAGGGGGTGGTTCCTTCTCACTAATGACTCCAGGCTGTCCTGTCTGTTAGGGACTGGCCCCCCAGTAAACACAGACCGTGCGGGTTCATTTGTGTTTACCGCTGTAAGAACGCCCCCTCCTTGCCTCCTGCCTTGCACACCCCACTAGTTTTCTCTCAGCTCATGGCCTGTTAGCCCACCACAGTCTCGGAATCATCTAGTCCTCTGCCCTCCTGGAGTAGCATGATAGGGAGGAGCTTAGAAAAAAAAATACAGAGGCTGGGTCCACACCCACAATAGTGCACTCAGAATTTTCCTCGGTACGTGTGCCTGTGTGCACACACGTGTGAGGCCAGAGGTCAGTCAGTGCTGGGTGTTATCTTCAGCCATTCTGCACCTTAGCTTTTGAGACATGGTCTCTCCCCGAATCTGGAGCTCACCAACTCCTGTAGAATGACTGACCAGTGAACCCCAGAACTCCTCACGACAGGGCTTCCCCAGTGCTATTGCCGAGATTGCCAGTGAGTGCCATGGCCCCAGCCGGTTTTTTATTTTTATTTTTATTGAGCTCTACATTTTTCTCTGCTCTCCCCTCCCCTTCTACCCTCTCCCAAGGTCCCCATGCTCCCAATGTACTCAGGAGATCTTGTCTTTTTCTACTTTCCATGTAGATTAGATCCATGTATGTCTCTCTTAGGGTCCTCATTGTTGTCTAGGTTCTCTGGGGTTGTAATTTGTGGGCTGGTTTTCTTTGCTTTATGTTTAAAAGCCACTTAGGAGTGAGTACATGTGATAATTGTCCTTCTGGGTCTGGGTTACCTCATTCAAAATGATGTTTTCTGGCTCCATCCATTTGCCTGCGAACTTCGGAGAATTGGAATCAGGTCCTCAGCTGCCAGCAGTTCACAGACTGAGCCATCTCCCCAGCCAGAACTCGCCTTTGACAGGGTGGTCAGGAATGCTTTAATATGAAGAAGTTTGGGGCTAGCACAGATGGCCCCTGAGGTTAAAAGGATGGGTGATAATGTGGTTTTGATTGTGTAGTAGAAAAACAACTGTGTGATTCCTGTCTGCAGTCTGTCATTAAAGCTTGAAATTTGTGTGTGTATGTGTATGTGTGTGTGTGTGTGTGTGTGTGTGTGTGTGTGTGATATTTGCAGTTCACTTGTGGCAACAGCCCAGGGCTGTGGTTTTATGCACCCCTAGCTCACCCAAGTTCTTGGCACAGCTAGCCGTTTCTTTGAATACAAGCCTGGCATCGTGGAGTGCAGGGAGTGTGGCCAGACTACCACTTTCTTCCTGTTCCCTTCCTGCACAGTGGTTCCTATTGCCGGCTCTGTGTGTGGTGTCCAGAGGCCGCAGGTACAGGCTTATCCGGAACCCGCTATCCGGAACCTTACCTTCTCTAACTAGGCAGAGCGGCCTTCAGTGCTGGCTGTGCCCCTGAGGGGCCTCTAGAGCATCCCCGATCACCCCGGGAAGGGCGTGGTGAGGGAACACTTGCCGGTCCCTCTGTCCTGGACGCTGCTGGTGTCAGAGAAGTGGGGAGTAGGGAGATGAGATAACTCGGAGTGAAAGATGTTGCGGCACAAACCCGAGAACTTGAGCGTGATCATCAGAGACTTCAGTGGGAGAGGAGGACTGACTCCTGACAGTTGTTCTCAGAGCTCCATGTGTCCACTCAGCACACGCGTGCTCACACACGCACACACGTGCACACACACACACACACACGCACACATGCACACACACGTGCGTGCGCATACCCCCCCACAGCACACACATGCGCGCACACACACACATGCTTATACACGTGCATGCACACACACATACACACACACACACCCACCCCACATGCACACACACACACATTTTACATTTTTTAAAAGAGAAATGACGGGGTCTCGTAGCTGCTGGAAGGGCCCTCCCTGGACCTGAAGGGTGTGGGCATCTGATAACAGGAGGAAAGCGTGTGGCCCTGTGCGGTCCTTTCTGGATGGCTGAGGCAGGTTTGTTTGCTTAGTGATGGAAGTTTGTCATGAAAGGAAGTCGGGGAAGGAACTCAAGGCAGCAACCTGGAGCCAGGAGCTGATGCAGAACCATGGAGGAACGGTACCTGTTGACTTGCTCCTCATGGCTTGCTCAGCCTGCTTTCTTACAGCACCCAGGACCACCAGCCCAGGGATGGCACTGCCCACAGTCAGCTGGGTCCTCCCACATCCGCCATCAATCAAGCAAATGCACCACTGGTTTGCCTATAGGCCAGTCGGGGTGTGGGGGGACTTTTTCTTTTCCAAAGTGACTCTGGCTTGTGTCCAGTGGACATAATGCCAGCGCAGTCAGGATGGCGATGCTGCCTGTTTCTCTGGGCGATGTTTCTAGTTGCTTGTTGCAAATCTTTCCTCCTCTTTTCCCGTGAATCTCATAGTGATAAAAAAAAAAAAGAGGCTTTGCACGTGGGGGGGGGATGGGTTCAGGATTCAGGAGCCAGGCTGATTTGTCGTTGCCCTGTAAGGTCTGGGGTGAAGGCTATAGTTTACTTCTTTAAGTGAATCTGGAGTACTCTTTTGCTGTGTTTAGAAATTTTTTATGAATTATGAAAGTGTGTTCTTTAATTTTAAAAATAATACCAAAATAGAACACAGTGTAAGCAGGCCAATTACTGTCGAAGGCCTGGAGAAACTGAACAAAACAACGAGCTGGCCCTTAAAGCAGTTCAGGGCGAGGCAGAGGAGCATTGAAGGTGCAGGCGAGTCGATGTCATTCGCATGGTCCGGGAGCAGGGAGGGAGCGCTCGCATTCTCTGTGTGAGGGCAGGACAACAGCGTGACAGAAGAGCAGAGCGTGCGTGCCCGCACACAGCGTGATTTCCGTCTCGCCGGCCGCGACACAGGCAAAGTCCTTACAGGACAGCCCAGCTGCCCCGGAGGGAGCTGTATGGTCGTGAGGGCTTCTGAATGGGAATTTGGGGAGAGGGTAATTTTAGGGGTACTAGTAATAAGCATTTGTGGTATTATAGGATCTGAGGAAAAAATAAGATACGGAAATAGTTGATAAAAAATTAAACATCTGTTTCCAATAAAAACTCTTATGGGAATAATTAGGTACTTTCTCAACAGGAGAAGGTAGATTTTTGTCAAGCCAGCAGCTAAAGTTTTGCTAATATTGAGGCAGCGAACAGGTATCCCACTAAAGTCACATGAAGAGACTTGGGCTGGAGCTCAGTTGGCAGAGTGCTCGCCTCCCAGGCATCGCATAAACCGTGTGGCGACTCAGCCCTCGATCCCGGCACTCAGAGCACCCTGGGCTACATAGCACCTTCCAGATCAGGCCAGCCTGAGCTATACAACACCTTGTCTTAAAAAAGAAATCAGAAGAATGTTTTGTCATCTTAAAAATTCCTTCCTAAATTTGACTCTGGAGTATAAGCTGTAGAATAAAAGAGAAATAGATTTTTTTTATTGTGAAAATGAGCATTGCATGAAAAAAAAAAACTCAAACGACATCAAAAGATGATAGTCTGAGAAAAAATTGCAATCTGCCTAGAAGGAGCCCATTTTCTTAGCATACAACGAGCTCTGGGAAATAAAGGGGTCGCTAATCTTGCTAAAAATTAAATGGAGGACATGAACACAAATCTGCAGGGAAAATAGTGTGAAAGTTTTTCAGGATTTGGAGATGCGCAATCTGGCACGGGATGCTGTGAGTCTCGACAGGAGGGCATCCGGAACCTAATGGATCAAAAAAAAAAAAAAATGGATGCACTTGATGACACACTGATTTGGTCACAAGTCATTTCCCAAATGCGGGCGAGAGCCAGTGGGTATCACTATGCCGGAAGGTAACCATGCTATTTATCCAGATTAGGAAAGCCCGTATCCTAGTCCCTAACCATTCCAGATCGGTGCCTGCCCTGGAGGGAAATTATCCGGCATGTGCAGTGTTCAGGGGATGTTGCTGTAATAGTGTCAGGTGAAAGACAGCAATATAAATATCAATCCATAAAAGAAAGGCTAATAAAAGCTGGACCTCTGGACCATTAGAGGGTCAATAAATCAACCTAGTGGATTGTACGCACAGTGAAGTAAGAGTGGAAAATAGTGGTGTCCATTGCACACATGAGGGCAAATATTTGGGGGTGGCATTCTTTAATAGTCATAAATATGGGCTGGATCATAGTATACATTTAGTTAATTGAGATTGTGTGTGTGTGTGTGTGTGTGTGTGTGTGTGTGGCAGAGAGAGAGAGAGAGAGAGAGAGAAAGAGAGAGAGAGAGAGAGAGAGGTGTTCCCATGAGTGTGAAGGTATGTGCCTGTATGTGGAGACAAAGGCTGACACGGAGTGTCTCCCTCAATTGACCTTCACGTTATATACCAAGGCAGTGTCTCTCACTTGAACCCAGAGCTCATGGATCCGTCTAGTGGCTGCTTGGCTTTCCCAGAAGAATCTCTTGATTCTGCCTTCCTGAGCCCTGGGATTACAAGCAGGCCACCACGCCCACAAGGCATTTGGGCATTTATGTGGTGCTGGGAATCTTGACTTCTAGCCCTCATGCGTGCATAGGAAGGGACCATCTCCCTAAATTGCACTTCTTGAGACCATGGTGGCGCATGCTCGTAATCCCAGCACTTGGGAGACAGTCAGAAGGATCAAGAGTTAAAACTTTGAGACCAGTCTGGGCTACATGGCATCCTAATTCCAACAACTAAAATCAACCAACCGAACAAACAGAATCATATTAAAAAGAAATTTATTAGGTTGATACTTGCCCAAGACTAGCTCTCAGAAAGTGACAGTGTATGTATGTATGCATGCATATATGTAGCCTGTTTGTTGACCATAGGACCATCACTTAAATTGTGCTTCTAAGATTTATGGACAGAATCCAAAGTGCCTCAGCAGCCGTCTGTCCTTCCCTGTTCATTAGCTGGTAAGGAAATCCCAGGCCGAGATTTCCCATGCATGGAGGCTATGCTCCCCTTCTGAGTGTGGGTGGAGATGCCCATGGCGGTGAGAAGTCTGCCTGCCTACATGCCTACACAAATCTCCCGTGGGGTTTGTGGATTTGTGAGGCCTACCTTCCCAGATCCAGCCTGTGACATCTTGGGTGTGGACAGCCCCACAATTACTTCCTGTAGCTCTGCCCGGGCAGACTAGCCTGAGGAAGCTGAGGCTGCAATTCTTTCCGGCTGGGATCTCGGCCCCAGTCACTGCCTCTCGGGCCTTGACACAGCGGAGTCTCCGGCTTTGTTCTACATCCCATTTCCTTCTCTAAGTTTTGGTTCCACTCAGAGGCCCCGTGTGGCTTCCTGTGCCGCTATGATGCTGGGCGTCCAGGTCCTGGTGCCCGCCTACCCTCTGTCAGGAATAGAAGGATGTGGCGTTTGTTTGAATGCTACTCTATCCACTTGCTGGTCCTGTAACTCTAGGGTAAATTATTTACCCCAGCTGGGCCGCAGACTCTATGTGTGTGGCAGGGACAATAGGCTGCCCTTTGGAGAATGGCCGCACAGAGTGTGTGCCAATAACCCGTGGGTTAGGAGCCCTGCTGCGGTGAGTCTGGGGTGTTGCCGTGATAGATGATTTCGGCACAGGCTGCGAGTCACCTGTGCCGGTTTGGGGCGCTTCCCAGGACTCTTCATAACTCTATCCCACGTTGACCCTCTACAGACTGCCCTGCCCTCCCTTGGCAGGAGGTCTGCCTGCCACTGCTCAACCCCTCAGTTTAAGCTTAGACCTGAGTCAGAAGAAAACCACAGACTAATTTCATGTCGAAACACGGGCTGGCCAGGGAAAATGGCACATGAATGCAGTCTCAGAAGCCAGGAGGTGGAGGCAGAGGGTTAGGAGAACAAGGGTCACCTCTGCCTCATCACACATTCCAGACCAGCCTGAGCGGCATGAGACCTTGCCAGGCAGAGCCCAGTTAAAAACGGCCTCAAAAAAATCAATCCTTAAACAAAAGGCCTGGACGACAAACGACCTGACAGTTTGCGATGTTTATTGAGTAGCTACTAGCCACTGGGCACGTGGCTCTGCACAGGCGATGTATTCATGCTGCTCCTCAGGGCCCTGAGGGAGTTTTGAGGGGCATTCAGGTATCGGGTCATTTGGTTCTTTTAAAGTCCTCATGAAGGAGCCTTGATATCTACTTCAGAAAGGTAACAGTTGGGAGGCCTTCGCAGAAGAGGTAACATTTGAAGTGATCAAGTAGGTTTGTATCTTAATAATAGCTTTTCTATGTGAATCTCTCTCTTTCTCTCTCTCTCTCTCTCTCTCTCTCTCTCTCTCTCTCTCTCTCTCTCTCTCTCTCTCTCTCAGATTTTCAAGACATAGTTTCTTTGTGTAACAACCTTTGCTGCCCTGGAACTCCCTCTGTAGACCAGGCTGGCCTTGAGCTCACAGAGATCCACCTGCCTCTGCCTCCCAAGTGCTGGGATTGTGGGTATGTGCCACTATCACCTGGTTCAAATTTAAGTTCTTTTCTTTTTTTTTTTTTTAAATCAATTCAGACAGGTCTTGCATGACATCTCAGCCTTTTGGTTAAGATCAAGTTGAAAGTAAATCTTGAAGCTGAACGCCTGTAATCCAGGCACATGAATGGTGGAGACAGATCAGTCCGAAGCCCTCCTGGGCTACACGAGGTTCTGTATCACACCCCTCTTCCAGTTGAAAGATAAGGCTGGGATGTAGCTCAGTTGGTAGAGTCTAGCACGCACGAAACCTTGGGTACCAGCCCAGTGCTGCGCAAACCAGGCGTGGTGGACAGTACCCGTGATTCTAGCCCTTGGAAGGTGTAGACGGAAAAATCTGAAGTTTAAGGCCACCCTTAACTGCTTGTGCTGTTTAGACACTATCTCAAAACCAAACAGCCAAGTGAAATTAGGTAAAAAAAGAAATTGAAGTCTTGAGAAGTCACTAAACAGCGCTTATCCCAGGAAGGTAATCCCAGCTCAGCACAGACTAGCATTAGTAGAAATAAAGTGTGAAAGTTGGAAGACCTTGTAGTTGGGACAGAACCTGAAATGTAACTGAGACTCACCAAAAGTTTGATGAATAAAGAAATTTGATACCACTAAATGCAGAAAAATACTGAAAATCCATGATGTATGTAGTATTACATATCATAAAATTAAAATAGGCATGTCGGAGACTCTTTTCCTACACCCAAGGAAGGGTCTGTGTATGATCTGGCCACAGCCTTCCATAGAGGCTGCCTTGAAAGGAGAGAAACAGGAAGTCACCCCAGGCCTCTTATCTCAGCTCCTCTTTAACAGAACCTTGACAGAGGCTTGTGACAAAATAGGAACAAAACAGAGAAAATACTAGTGGGATTGGCACAGGGAAGGAAGAGATAAAAACACGGCTGTTTACGAATGACACAATTTCTAGTCAGAGGAGATGGCCAGCTCCTCTGGGGCTGCTTTGTGCAGGGACGCTAAAGGGTCTGAAGCCGACTCCTGCATCTCATGGCCACACAGCACCGCTCCAGTGATTTAATCCCAGCACCTGGGAGGCCGAGGCCGCTGGATCTCTGCGTCTGAGACCAGCCTGGTAAAGAAATAAATTTCCTAAAAATAATAAAGTCCAAACTAGGTGAGGTGGAGCATGCCTGCAATCCTAGCACTAGGTAGGTGGAGGTGGGAGACCGACATTCAAGGCTACATTTTGCGTTTAGGCCAGCCTGAGCTACATGAGACTGTGTTTCAAACGTTAGTAATAATAAAGTAAAAATAAGCAAAATCCTGTAAGAGGGCGAGGGAATGGATGAGGAAAGAGTTGTGATAACCCATGGGCAAGGCACTCTGAGAATTGAGCGTGGAATGATCCCGTACTGAAGGCAGGTGCATAGGCTGTGTTGGTGGCCCACTCAACCTGGGGAAAGATAATTTCATAGGAAGTCCAGATAAACAGATGTGCAGGAGAAATGTACGGCAACGTTTATAGACGTTCTGCCAGCTCAGCGGTAGTGTTTCATTGGGCTTTTAGCATTAGTTGTAATTGGTTTTTATTATTATTATTGTTGTTGTTGTTGTTGTTGTTGAGACAGGGTCTTGATAGGTGTGTAACATTGGCTGTCCTGGAACTTGATATACAGGTAAGACTGGTCTTGAACTCACAGATATCTGCCTGTTTAGGCCTCTGGAATGCTGGGAATAAAGATGTGTCTGGGCTTGGGTCAGTTTTACAAATCCTATCCTTGAGGCCGGTGGAAAGAAATTGGGTACCTTCTCCTCCTCCCCAGCGGAAGAGTGGAGCCCACCTTTCAGGAGGATATCATGGCCTTGGACAACAAAAATCACAGCAGTGTCTGTGCCATTTGACCAGTAGTTTGGCTCTTGGGGGAGTAATGCAGAGACAATGCCGAAGAGGAGGAAAGTAATGCTCCCCAAATGGAGAGAGCAGAGCAGGCTCACTGTGTGGTGTTGGGGCGTGTTAGCACAGCTGCCCGGGTGGAAGTGCAGATCCCACCCTCCAGATCCAAGGTGGACTTTTCCAGATGGCTTGTCATGTCTGGTCCTTTACTAGGTGGATGCATTGTTGAGAAGAGCCCAAGCCTGCTGCCTGGATCAACTATAACCCAATGAACATTGAGTTACAGACTTTGGGTCTGGCTAATATAGTTGCATAATTGCTTGCTTTTTCAAGTTCATTACAGTGAAGTTTTAATTTAAAAGTCATTTAGTTAATGTTCTTTCCAGGAAAACGGTGGTGGTTACATATTGCAGTTTGTTTAGTTTAATAATTTTACTTTAAAATTATATTTATTATTTTGTGTGTGCATGTACTAAGAACATGCAAAGCATTCTATAACAGTCAGAGTACAACTTCTGTCTACCTAGCACGTGAGTCTTCAGGTTGTCAGACTCAGCAGCGAGCCTTTTTGCCCCCTGAGCCGTCTGGGTAACCCAAAGGTGGAGGAACTCCTCGCAGTGAAAGGAAACGTTAGGCCCCTGGCAGCCACACAAACTGGATTTGAGTCACTGCATTGCCCTGTGGTTTTGGGCAAATCACGTATCTCTTTAGCCTCGTCTCCTCCTTAGAGGCGGGCATGGCGATACCTGTAATTGAGACCAGTGGGTTCTGGGCTTCGTGAAGGCAGTTCTGCAGGGCACAGTGAGTCCTGTTTTCTCTCTTTGTCCCCGTGTCTGCAGACGTCTGGGATTCCAAGCAGGGTCACTTCTGTGTGGCAGTAGAGAGTGGAAGGTGGACACACCCCTAAAAAAGATGGCCTGCAGAACCGTTGCAAATACCCTCAAGAGGGCTGCAGTCTGTGCCCATCCCTTTCAGACCTGCAGACAGGACCCAGGAGGAAAGGACCATCTGTTGGGCTGGTGTGGTGGCTCTCTGGTAGAGCCCTTGCCTGGCCTCTGAGGGACCTTGGCTTCATTTCGCCCGCAGAAAAAAGATATTCATGGGCAGAGTCAGGGCCACCATGTGTTCATCATTCTAGCTCTTCCTGATACAACTCTTCTTAGGCAGAACCAATTGTTCTTTTTTTTTTTTTTCAGATGAGGACATGAAGGAGGGGCTTAGAGAGCCCCACAGGTGGGGAATCAGGACCTGCCTTGAGCCCAAACACTCATCGGTTAGCCACCGTGTCCTGGGGCCTTGTATCTCAGGGCTGAGTTAACCATGTTCCCTGTCCCTGTTCCCTGTCTTAGTTACTTTTATATTGCAGTGACAGAAACATCATAACCAAGGCAACTTATAAAAGGAGGCATTTGATTTAGGGACTCACGGTTCCTGAGGGTTAGAGTCCATGACTCACAGAGTGACAGACACATGACAGCGGGCAGTAGATGAGAGTTCACATCCATCAGTCGGCATAGGGGAGGAGCCACACTACCTGGGAAGGGTGTGGGTTTTTGAAAGCTCAAAGGCCCACACCTCAGGGACACACCTCCTCCACAAGATCACATCTCCTAATCCTTCCCAAACAGTTCCACCAACTTGACGGGAGGGAGTGGGCAGTGTTTCTAGACAGGGTTTCTCTGTGAAGCTCTAGCTGCCCTGGACCTAGCTCTGTAGACCAGGTTGGCCTTGAACTCACAGAGATCCGCCTGCTTCTGCCTCCTGAGTGCTGGGATTAAAGGCATGCACCACCACCGCCTGGCCTAGTTCCTCCGGTTTTGAACCAAACACTCAAAGAGGGTGTCAGGTTCCTTGAAGCTGGAGTTCCAAACGGTTGTGAGCCACCTGCTGTGCCCAGCACCTAATTCTTGACTGATATGAAGGTTTTGAGTGGTTGTCTCCAGATGGGAAGCATCAGCCCTACGGTGGGTGGTTAATGCCTTGGTCTTCGGATGCTTAGCTGTGGCAGGGAGATGGGATCAGATCGGGGAACAGGGACGAGGACAGCATGGTGGCAGGAAGTGTCTTGAGCAGGAAGATCTGAGAAATGACATCGGGTGGGGCTCTTGCCTGAACAAACACTGTGAGTCCCCAGATTGGGGGTGGCGTCTCTGGACGTGTGCCCCTGAAAGCTGCATTTCTGAGTGTGGCTGAGCTAGGTAGTGGTGTAGAGGGGAGGCTGGAGGCACTGAAAGCACAGGATGGGTGGAGGAGAACTGGGCCGGCCATGTACAGAACACAAGATGGCGTGTGTGGGGGAGGGTGGAGAGTGTGGGGTGACCGCCCCACTTTTGGTGAGGTGACTAGATCTTCAGTGCCACAACCGACAAAGAGCAGGAGCCCGAAGGGAATGTTGAACTGAACTTACTTTGGACACGTGGAGCTTGAGGAGCCCGTGTTGTAGGTGGCAGCGTCTAGTCAGAAGAATGTCCCCTGCTGAAGTCAGCCACTGTCTGCAAACACATGATCTGTTCAGTGCTTGAAGTTCTAAGTGTGGATGTGCCAGCAAGAAGGATGTGGGCGGGCAAAGACAGTTACAGGAGTGGACTGTGCAGATTTGAAGGATGCTCCAATTAGAAAACACACGTAAAACTGGAATGCACCCTTTCTGCTGCTCACAAACTGGCCAGCAGCCTGCAGGGTGGAGTCCCAGCTTCTCAGCTCAACTGGACGTCTGCTGGAAGCTTGCCGCCTCTTAGCTTCCTAAGGCTACGCTAGCAGAGCCTCAGGCCGGATGAGCTTTCATAGTTCTGGGTGTTTGAAATCAAGGCCTGGGCAGGGAAGGAGCCTTGTGTCTTTCTGCACCACAAGGTTCAGCTCCTGCAGTTCTTGGTTGTCTTCAGCTCGTAGGAACATCAATTGCCCACTCCTCGTGTGTGTGTGTGTGTGTGTGTGTGTGTGTGTGTGTGTATGCACGCGTATGCTTCTGTTTTCTGATGTACTCAAATACAGCGGCTGTGACTCAACTCAGCATCTCATACGCTAAAATTGGGATGATACAGAGACTAGCGTGGCCCCTTTGTCAAGGATGAAGCAGTCCGTATGTTCGATACCCTGTCTGTGTGAACAGAGTGGAGAGTGATTAACTAGGGCATCTGATGTCAACTCCGTTGCACCCAGCACATGCGTGTCCACACACATTCGAAGCAGTCATACATACTGCTTGCGCCCAACATATCTATCATGAACAGCATCAAAAAAGAATCAGTCCAAGATGAGTTATGTACTGATTCCATCTCCCGAGACCCTGCTTCTAGATAAGATCCCATCTGGGCATTTAGAACTTAGAACATGAGAACTTAGGCATCTCTGGCTATTTCTGACATCCCTCCACCCGATTGCCATGGTCTTCATTTAGGAAGATAGCCATATATAGCCCAGCCAGAGTTTACTATCTGCAACTCTCTGAGAGGACCCCAATACTGTCCTTACTGCCCGTGTCCCCACTGGGCCCTGGACTCCTTGACACTTGGGCACACTGCCTCTGTTTCTCTGTACTGAATGGTAGGCAGTGACAGCCCCAGCCTCAGAGTCGCGTAAGCGTGGGTGTGAGTGCTAATTCTTAATTAGCTGTGTGATCTTGGATGACTTCCTGATTTCTCTTTGCCTCAGTTTCCCTTTTTCTAAGATGGAGGTGCTAAGTGAGAACTTACTGGGTCATGAGGAAGTGTCCTGAGAGCAGCTGTTCAGGAACTCACGTCTCCAGGAGGCCAGGGTCACCATGGCAGGGCGCCCATACGGACTTGTTGAACTTAACACATAGAGACTTAGCATGAGGAGAGCCGACGGCCCTTGTGCATTTATGATTTTGAGCCTTCCTTCGAAGCCCCCCTCCCTCAGCCTGTGTCCCCAGGAGTCCGATATCTGCATGGCTGGGTGCTGCTGAGTGTGGTGGGTACGCAGGGGTCTCAGTTTGACTCAGATGCGCAGCCCTCTGCTCAACGCTTCTCTTTCATGTGGATGGAACAAATTTTGGCTATTACACAGTGGTGTCTACGGTGGCTTCTATAGATGAGTCACCGTTTACTGTAAAGCTTTCAGATGCCCGGCAGACACGCCCACCGGTGGAGTCAGGTCCTACAAGACGCGCAACCCAGTCTCAAGCATCTAGCAAGAGACAGAAGGCTTGTGGTCCCTTTAACGTGAAGGTCCCAGGTGAAGGTCTGCCTGCAACTTCCATATTGCCTGCTGGAAATCTCATTTGATCTTGACGGAGTGGCAGGCCCGTGCCAGCTGTCGGACAGCACTGTGTACGTTAGTGCCTGCTCTGTTTTTAGACAAGAGAGCTATTCTTGTGCCTGATTTTGCTTTGTGTGAACTATTAATTAAAAAAAAAAAAAGGTGGGCTGGAGTCTTCAGTTAGTGAAGAGTTTTCTGTACCAGCTGAGGAGGACCTGAGTTGAATCCCCAGAACGGGTGGACATGTGCTTGTAACCTCAGTGTTGGGAAGCGGAGACCAAGAATCCTTGGGGCTCCCTGGGTAGCCATATGGCCTATTCAGTGAGCCTCTGTCCCCAGTGAGAGACCCTGCCTCAAAACACAGGGTGGGTGCTCCAGAGACAGCTCGTTTGCTGCTGGGGGTGATGGTCTGTGGCGGAAGGGGTGGACGGCTCCTGAAAGCTGTCCTTTGACCTCAGCATGTGTTGTGCTGTGGGTCTTTTAAACTGATCTGCATTGCGCTTTTATGTATTATTTTGTGCTGGCCTGAGTGGAGGCCAGAGGACAGCCTCACGTATTACTCCTTAGGTACACTCTGCCTCCATTTTGTGTCCTGTAGGGTCTCTTGGCTTGGAACTAGCCCCAGTGGCTCCCAGGGATCATTCATTCATCTTTGCACCCTCAGAGCTGGGATTACAAGTGTACTTTACCATGCCCGTATTTGCCTCCCCTCCCCTCCTCTCCTCTCCCCTCTTCTTCACTCCTTCCCCACCCCTCCTCTTCTCCATGCTCCCCATTCCCCGTTTCCCTCTTCTGACCTATTCTCTTCCTCCTTCCCCTTCTCTCTCTCCCTTCCTCTCTTCCTCCTTCTTCTCTTTGCAAGGCAGGCTCCTTACTGACAGAGCCATCTAACTCTGTAGAAGATATTTTTTAAGGTACCTCTCAGGCCCAGTTTCCGGCGTGTGTAAACTGGGGACAGAGACAGTTTCTTCAGTGGGACCATTTTCAGGCTTTGCTGAGACATTCTAAGGGCCTTGGTGTGTAGTCTGTCTCCAAAAGTAGCCACTGTACTCGGAGGAAGGGCTGTAGATTTGGGCTTTTGAGGTCAGGGATGGCAGGGCAGCCCTTTGGTGCCGCGGGGGGTGTGGAGGTGCCCGCTCAGGTGTCCTTCCTGGTTTGTGGTGGTAATTTATCCAGATCTCGTTTGACTCGTTTGTACTTCTCTATCTGCCCACAGAGCCCCGCCTCAAAACTAATACAAATGAAACCCACTCCCCACCTCCTGACGCATGCCCTCCTCTGGGGCTTCTCTTAGGACTGAGCAGCTGTTTGGTGCATCCCAGGGACCTCAGTGAGTCCCTGCAGTGTGGTTCGCACTTCCCCTCACTCTGGGCCACCTAGGACCCAGGTCTCTTGAGATTGCTGTGTAGCAAGAGGCTGTCACCATCTGGCACTCTGAGACATAGCCAGTAGTTATGGGAGCAGTAGTGCTAGATGGTTTGAAATCCAGGCTTGGGAGACAATCAGGACGATGGCTGCCTCGTCTGAGCGCCATGTCCTGAAGGTCAGGAGGCCAAGGGTGCCCTTGCTTCTGCCTCCTCCTTATTTGCTGGGGTCTTCTGAGTCTGTCTTCTCCCATCCCAGGTGCTTTTGTGAGAACACAGCCTCCTCTTCTTGAGTGTCTCAGTGTCCTGATTCTCCACTAGGGTTTGTAGCCTTCCTAAGGGTGTGGTCCTTACTGGGGCCTGTGAGCCTTGATTGCAGCTGAACCCACAGGCACCCCACACACAGCAAGTGTGAATGAGAAAGGCACTTGTGCTGCATGCAGCCCCTTGTGATGAAACGGGTGGGGTCACTTCCCTCTGCACCCCGCAGGAAAGGGGACCCTCGCCTGCTCTTCAGGTGCTGTGTTTTTTCTTCTGCGTGTGGATTCATTTGCTGGCTGTGACTCTGCCCTATGAGCTGCAAACAGTCCTTGTTGCCTGGCTCTTCCTAGTGAAGGCATGGTCCGGTGTTCAGGGTGTGGCTGGCTGGGGTGAATGGTACAGTCTGTCACCGGACCAGGAATATTTTGGACCACACAAAAGATGTGGGTCCCGTGACTCCTGATTTTCAAAGGAGCTGCGCCCAGTGTGAGGGAGAGTGTGGGAGGAGTCTGCCCATGGTCGCTGGCTCCTTGAGCTCTAGAGGTGATGCTCCTCCCACTGCATCTCAGACACTCCTAGAATTCTAGAATGTTCTAAACCTGCGATTTCATTCATTATGGGGCCTTTGGGCCTCTTTTTTAATTTATTATTTTTTTAAAAAAAGTTTATTTTATACACATGGGTGTTTGCCTGTGTGTATATATGTACCTTATGTGTGCCTGGTGTCTGAGGATGCCAGAAGAAGGTATTGACTCTCCTGGAACTGGAGTTAGAGACTGTTGTGAGCTGCCATGTGGGTGCTGGGAACTGAACTCCGGCCCTCTGTGAATAGCCAGTTCTCTTAACTGCTGAACCATCTCTCCAGCCCCTTCAAATGTCCAGCGGGAAGTGTTGGGGTACGGAAAAGTTCTGGTCATGGTGACTGATCTCTGTCATCTGTCTGGAAGAACTGGGTGAGAATCAGATGTCAGGATAGGGAAGTGGCCTCCGTCCCCAAATCCCTCTGTCACTACCAGACATACCGGCAATGCCCTAACAGTAGTCTCCATGATCCTGGCGTTCTCCCTTCTTCCATGTTCCCCTTCATCCTTTAGGGCACATTCTGGTAAGTTCTTCTGACATCATTATCACTTGGCCTGGCAGGGTCGCCCCAGCAACCCAGCTGGAAGAACTTGCCTGAACCTGGACCTGAGGTCTGGCTATATGGAAGCTGAGACAAAAATCTCAAGTTCAAGGCTTGTTTGGGTTACTAAAAGAGTTCAAGGCCAGGACAACTTAGCAGTAGGGATGTATTTCAGTGCTAGGAGGCTTGTCTTTTATATTTAAGGCCCTGGGTTCAATTCCCAGTAGAAGAGAAAACACTCTCAACAAACTTGGGGCTCTGTGATTTGTGTGTGCACTTTTATGTTTTGCATATGTGTGTGTGTGTGTGTGTGTGTGTGTGTGTGTTTGCATGTAAGTGTACACATGTGTGTGGAGGCCCGAGGTGAGCGACTTTCTCTGTCACTCTCCACTGAATACGCTGGAGCAGGCTCTCTTACTGATCCCCGAGCTTCCAGTGTCAGCTAGTGTGACTTGCCAGCTTGCCCTGGACATTCCTGTCTGCTCCTACATGCTGCTCCTGCATGCTCGGCCATCACATTCCCCAGCTATTTTAGGTGAGTTCTGGGGATCAAAACTCTAGTTCCCACACTTGTTCAGCACGCTCTATTCACTGAACCATGTCCACAGGTCTCCCCCTGCGTTTTTATTTTTATTTTGTGAGATCGTGTCTTACTATATAGTCCTGGCCGATCTGGAATCTGTGATGATTCTCCTGCCCCTGGCTCCCAAGCGCTAGTGTTACAGTTTTCCTCCACGGTGTTGGACTCCCAGTGTGTTAGCCGTGAGCATTTAGGAGATGTGGCTCCTTCCTGGTTATGGGTTGACAACGATTTTATCTGTGCTCAGCCCATGAGATCAGGCCCCTGAGCAAACCAGCTCCCCACTTCGGTAGTGAGGAGAGACCAGGCCTCATTAGCTGCGGTGGAGGGCCCTGTGCTTTTCTCTTTGGCTGTGTGGGGATGGATGTCTTAGCTCTGAGTCTGAAATGTGACTGCTGGCTTGATGGAACCCCGAGAGGCCCCACTTCCTCTTCGTTCTTGCTTTATTTTTAAAACCCCCACACATTCTATTTTATTTATCTTCCTCTGGATTAAAAAACAACAACCTACTATAAACAAGAGGGCCACCTAGAAATTAACTGAGCTTTGGGAAACACACAGCGCTTTCTAGGTAAGGGGCCTTCTTTCCGGTTGAGTTTCTGTGAGACCAACAGGACGGCGGGGATTGATGGGGGACACTGAGGCCCACGGGACTGTGCTGGGGGAAGGGCTGACTGATGTCCACAGCGGAGCAGGAGTGAGGTCATCAGCACTCATACTTCTTCCGCTTCTGTTCTTGCCAGGCCCTCTTTCTCCTTCCTCCTCCTCCACTTCCTCCTTCCGCCTGCCCCTCTTCCTCATTTCTCTTCCTTCTCCTCCCTTCTCTTCTTCCTCTTCCTCCTCTGCTCTTTCTCCTTCCTCTCCTCTTTCTTCAAGGTCTTCATTTATTTATTAAATGAAAGGTTCATTTTCTTTTTCTCTGTGTGATAGTATTGTTTTTTTGTGTGTGTGTGTGTCCTTGGTGTCCTTGAGGAAAATCAATTCACTGTAGATGCCGGCTTTATTTCTGGTCTTCCTGTTGTCATTAGGCAGTGTGCCCATTCTGATGCCGGCACCATGCCATTTTGATTAGTATGGCTTTATAATATATTTTGAAGTTCACTGATCATGTTGGTATTTCTGTGGTTTCATGTGAATTTCTATGAGAAATGACATTGGAATTTTTTTTTTAGAGAGATTGCATTGGTCACAGTATGCATATGCTTTGTTTTTATTTTTTTTGTAAAGATGGTTTTACTTAGTCATCTAGGCTGGTCTCGAACTCTTGGACTCAGGAGCACCTCCAACTTTCCGAGTCCTGTTACTTCCGGTGTGCTTGTCATGTCTGACTCAATACAGATTTTTATAGCACAAATTCTAATTGTTTTTAATAATAAAAATGCAGAGTCAGATATTGGAGGGTGAAAGTTGAAGGATCAGAGAAGCAGAATAGCCAGCCACTAGCTACCTCTACCTCAGACTGAAAGGGTGATCCTGTCTCCACGAATCCTGACTGAATGCAGTCTCTGCCAAAGCTCAGATCGTATCTGAGCTCCTGTCTCCTCCCACCTTGTATTTCTCTTTTCTCCCAGCCATATCACTCCTGCCTCCACCTCCCTACTGCTGGATTTAAAGCCGCATGGCTCCCAAGTACTGGGATTAAAGGTGTGAGCCACCACCAGCTGGTTCCATTTCTCTTTGATACTAGATCTATCTAGTGTAGCCTAAAGTGGTCTTGAACTCAGAGGTCCATCTGCCTCTGCTTCTGCCTCCTGAGTGCTAGGATTAAACACGTGTGCCACCACCGCCTGGCCTCTGTGGCTAACTAGTGACTTACCTCTGCACTCTGATCTTCAGGCATGTTTTATTTGTTAGATTACAAACAAAATGTCATTACAGACTTCTTTTTTAAAAGGGACAAGATCTCCTGAATAAATTGGGAGAGTGAGGTTCAAGGAGAGGGTAGAAGAAAAGAAGGGAGGAAGGGTGGGGAATGGAGAAAAGTGTATAGCTCAATAAAAACAATAATAAAGAAAAAAAGAATGAAAGATCCCGACCCGGTAAAGGGAGTGGCTCACACAGCCCCATGATCGTGTGACAATTCTATGTGAGGCACATAAAAAAAACTGAACACTCATTTCATTACTGCTCAAATATAAGTTACGTGTATGAGGATCGGTTAAAAAAAGATTTATTTTTGTGCATTGGTGTTTTGCCTGCATGTATATCTGGGTGATGAGGTTGTCAGATCCCCTGGAACTGGAGTTACAGACATCTGTGAGCTGCCATGTGGGTGCTGGGAATTGAACCCGGGTTCTCTGGAAGAACAGCCAGTGCTCTTAATCATTGAACCGTCTTTCATGCCCCCAGTACAGACATTTTAACAGTATTAATTCTTATAAAATTTTTATAACATTTATTTATTTATTTTGTGAGAATAAGGGGGTGTACATGTGGGCGTGAATTCTCTCCTGTTATGTGGGTTCTGGGGATCAAACTCAGGTTGTCAGGCTTGACACCTTTTTCCCAAGACATCTCACTGTCCCCCATAGCAATTCTTCTAATCCAAGAACGTGGGACACCCTTCTATTTGTTTATATTTTCAATTACTTTCACCCATGTTTTATAGTTTCTAGTATGTAAATCATTCATGTGTGTGGTTAAATTTATTCCCAAGGATTTTTAAAATACCACTTACAATGGGATCGTCTCTCAGTTTCTGTTTTCACACAGGGCCTCCACACACATGTGTACACATGCATATGTATCCTTTGAACTTCACTGAATTGTTCAGCTCTGACAGGTGGCTGAGAAATCCGCAGGATTCTGTCGTCAGAGGGCGATTTGGTTTTATTCTGTGCTCTTATGAGTCTTTTGCTTGCTTAGTGGCTGTGTCCAGGGACTGGTGTTTAGAGACGAGACAGAATTTAGTGCTGGGGAAGCTGGGAATTGGCACTGGGGAGATGGGGACCAGGAGCACAGTATGGCTGTACTCTTGACTTCTTAGTCTTAGGTGGGTGTCTTTAACCTGAAACCAGAGATCACAACACCACAAATCCCTAAATCTTTTCAGTGATGATGAAGGCTTAGAGGTCAGAATATTTCAGATATTAGAGTTCCTTGAGAGTTAGGGCTGTTATTTTGGCTAAGGTTATGATATTCCAGCATCTGAAGGGCTTGGAGAAGTGGAACATACCCCATCCTTCCTACCTCTGAGATAAGGGACGTTGAGTTTGCAGTTCACTGTACAGACAGGTGATTCTGACCTGAATTTGAGCACCTCTTGTCAGTTCTGCAGAATGTTTGGGCCTGCTTCCCATGAGGGTTAGGTCTGGAGTAGAAGAGTGGGGTCCAGAGGGGCTGAAACTTGTGGAGGGCTGTGCACGTCCATCCAATCAGCATGCATAGGCTAACCAGGGGCAGGCAGCTAGCTAGTGCTGGGATTGGAGGGCTCTTGTTCTTACTGCTGTGAAAATACCTTCTCCTGGGGAGTTGTGATTGATTGCTAAATGTCCCCCCAAAATAATGGGATCTCGCTGCAGAGCCTTTGGCACCTGCCTGGAGGGCTTGCTCGGAAAGTGCTTTGCTGTTGGGTGCTGCCCAAGCTTTCCTCAGTGAGTGAGGAAATGTTGTCATTGCCTTCGCTTTCTGGAGGACCCTCCAGGTGCCAGTCCTGTCACGCAGCTTCTTGTCTGAGCCATCAGAAAAACAGATATCTTCTGACCCATGACCTACACAAACAGATAAGCCACAGGCTTTGTTTTCATGGTGGTTAATCCTATAGGATATATATATATATATATATATATCCTATCATATCATATATCATATAAATATATATCCTATCATATCATATATCATATAAATATATATCATATATATATTTAAAGCCTCTTCTGGAACTCACTCTGTAGACTAGGCGGGTCTCAAACTTGCAGAGATCTGCCTGCCTCTACCTCCCGAGTGCTGGCATTAAAGGTGTGTACCACCACCGCCTGACCAATAAATACCTTTCTAATGGATACAAGTTCTTGACCAGGGTTTGCTAGCTGGATTGCTGTGTCTTGAGTGCAGTGGAGTTTTTACCGGACAAAGAAATGCTGTCGGCCCGGAGAACTGCCCAGCATGCACCAGGCCCTGGGTGTGATTCCCAGGACAGAGGAAGGTAGGAAGCCAGTCTGCGAAGCCTAAGGAGCGATAGGAGGGTGGCGGTGGTGCGGGAAGCGATGCTTCCCCATCCCAAACTGCAGCCTGAGCCTCCAGAACTTTGGGCTGAGGGCTGAGTCAGGTGGACAAATGCCCACAGGCCTGAGCGGCAGAGTGTGTGTTTGAAACCTGGTTACAGCTGCCTGGTGCCTCTGCCCTATCGCTCGACTCTCTAACAAGGACTGTCCCGTCCTACGGAGCACTGTCCCAGGCTGTCAGCTTTGTCGCCACAGTGAAGTCCTGTGGCCTGTTATGTATCTAATTTCTTGTCATCACTGTCCCCCAAAGATATCCTCTACCTCCTCCTTCTCCACTCCTTCATTGTACTGTAAATTTAGTTTGCAGCTTCTCCTGCAGTTTGGTTAATCTTAGACTCCAAAAGCATAGAGGCTTTTATCTCTTCGCTATTTTGGGGTTTGTGATTCTAACACACACACACACACACACACACACACACACAGAGCTTTTCAGTAGTACTTACTGTCTGCAAGGTGGCCTGAGGGCCTCCAGGGTCACACTCCTGCTAGCTGCACGGGGCCCAGAGAAGAACAAGGGTCCACGTGCCTGTCCTGTCGCCGGCATCTTCTTCCAAGATCTGTGTCTTTCCAGTTCTTGGGGAACTTAAAATTCTCCTCCTGTCATTCCTGGCTTCTAAGGAAATCAATTTGTGAGTTTCATTATGAAAAGCAGTGAGTAGATTTCAAATGATACACTCTCAGCTGACACTCATTTGCAGACGAGGAGACTCGGAGGTGCTGAGGTCACATAGCTATTATGGAAAAGGACCCAGTGTTCATTCTTTTCGTTACTATATATGTCGGCTGTCCTTTGGCCTTCAGTCAAAAGTATTTATTCTTTTTTTCGGGGCTGGAGCGATGGCTCTTTTGGTTAAATGCTTGCCGTGCAGGGATGAGGACGTGAGTTCGAGACCCACCACCCTTTTAAAGAGCTGGGCATGGTGGTACATGGTTGTAATCTGAGCACCAGGGAAGTGGAGACAGAAGGGTCCCTGGGCAGGTCAGCCAGCTTCGCCTCATCAGCCCGTGAGAGCCCCCGTTGCAGAAAGCAAGGTGGCTACCTCCTGAGGAGTGGCATCTGAGGCTGCCCTTTGGGCAACACACAGCACGCACACGCAAACACACGAGACCACACATTAATATGTAGTAAGTTTAGTGCATTCTGTCAGTTTCCCCTTTTGGGGATGGAGTCTGGTAGTTTAGTGTCGTGTTTGTATCTCATTTTTATTTGTTTTGAGCATTCTGTCTTTGGGGCTTGGATGGCCATGTGTATGGAGTGTGAGTGTGTGTATGTGTGAGCATGTGTGTGAATGTGTGTGTGTTCTTATGCTCTAATTATCCACCTAGTCGGCGTGAGGGAAGACTGGGTGGCCTAGCATCAGCACCTGGTTGGTGTCTTCCGCCCCTAAAACCTTGCTTCCTCTGGCTCTTTGTGGCTTTCTGTTGGGTTCTTGTGGAGTTGGTAGAGCATAGTCCTGGGAGTGGTCTGCTTGGAAGGCAGAGGGGGGCAGGGTCCATCGGCTTCAGAGGCTGGAACTGCACACTGACCACTGACCGTGCTAGCAGCACAGACAAGCCTTGGGTCTCAGGGAGATCGAGTAGCCTCCTGGCCCTCCCCTTGACCCTGGGATTCTTTCTGAGGTTTTTGTTTTTGTCCCCCCCACCCCCGTGAGTTTTGCAGATTAATTTTATTCTCTTCTGCCGGGGTGTTCTGTGCCTCTGTTTGAGAGGACAGCCACTGACACTCTCCTAAGTGGCAGGAAGGGGACTCCACCTGGTTGCTGGGAAGTCTAGTTAACTTGCACGTCTGCCATGCCTCAGTTTTATTCAGGTGACTGGAGCGATTGTTTCTGTCCCTTCTCTCTGATGGGTCACACTTAAAACACCAAGTGTGGGAGCTGAGTGTTTTGGGCACATGGCTGTAATTTTATCGCTTTGGAGGTAGAAGCAGGGAGATCAGGAGTTCGAGGCCAGCCTTGGCTGCATAGTGAATTCAAGGCTATCCTGGGCTACACCATACCACCTCAAAAAATAAAATAAAATAAAATAAAATAAAATAAAACACCTAAATAAACAACTTGAATGAGGTGCAGGGAGCCAGAGACAGGAGGATGGTAGGTTTGAGTCCAGCCTGGGCTAAGATTTTGATCTAAAGGGAAAAACGTGAAAGACTCTACTAAATTGTTGAACATGCCTCTCCAAGAGGGGAAAATGACAGAAAGCAGTAAACACATGTGTGAAATGTGCATGTGCTCATGCATTTGTATGTGCTTATGTGTGTGGAGGCCAGAAGACAATCTCGGGTGTCGTTCTTCAGAAGGAAGGGACCAAGGGCTCAAGGCCAGGCGAGCTGGACCTCGCTGTGAAACCGTCTCTTTCTCAGAATGTCAGCTAGGCACCGACTGCAGAGCCAGGGTCGGGGGAAGACAGCCCTGCGGTCTTGTTATCTTGTGCAGCCATAGCTGTCCAGCTCCTGGGCCACTGTCGTCTGTAGCACTGAGTGAGGGTGTCACCCCGTCACCTGGAGTCCTGTGTGCCCTTGAGCTGCTCTGTAGAGGGATGGTGGAGACCCCGAGTCGGAAGTGGGCTCTGACAAGGTCACACAGCTCCAGACTGAGCCAGGCCACAGATCTGACTGTGCCCACCCCCAAAAAAGCCCTCCCTTTAGCCCGTGGAGGCCGGCCCCGTGTGCCTGGCCTGCCCCGATTTCCTTCACACAGGTGTGGGTGCACCAGCTGAGGACTTCATGACTTCATCTGAGAGAGTGTGGTTGGGTACAGTGCGCCTGGTGGTTGCCTAAATTTAAACGAAGTGGGCTGGGGTAGGTGGGAGTGAAGATCGGCTTGGTGCTTTCATTAAAGCACAGTGTGTTGGGGGAGGGCTCACTTTCGTTTCTACTTCACTGAATGAGGCTGAGCCGGAGCTCAGGTTGGCCTCCCTTCCCCCTTTCCTTTTCTTTAATTTTTTTTTGGTGATTAAATATTCATATTTATATATTCTCAAATTGAGACTGGCGGTACATTTCACTTTCATCCTAAATCTAAGTGAAAGACTGACGGGAACTTATTATTTTGCATTATTATTCATGTCAGGGCTGTTGGTGAGGGGCCAGTCCAGGCCTACTAAGTAGAGGCAGGCCTACTAAGCACCTGCAGACAGTGGGGCTGCATTCTCAGCTCTAGGCTGCGGCTCCCTGGGTGACCCTGAACTTCAGTTTCTCCTCTGTGAAATGGTGGTAGCTGGGTGTGAGAGGTGAAGTTCCTGGCCAGCTGTGGACACGTGGAAGCTATCCGTGCCTCCTCGACTGACCTCACTGCTCTGTGCTCCCCTGGCTGGGGCTGAGCGGGCTGTGAGGCTGAAGAGGATAAGGGGATGGCATGGAGTCATGCACGGGGGAGGTGTGCATCCTTGCACACACGTACAGAGGAGTTGTGTGGCTCGGTGTACAGCCTTGACTTACCATATTTGGGGGACAAGGAGGTTGTAGACATCTGAGCTTCTAGGCTGCCCCCCACCAGGGGATATCTTTCCAAGGTTTTACTTCATTAAGTCTTTCTTCCTATTTGGTCTTCTCAGCCATTAAATATCCAGATTAATTCCAGCCCTTGGGAGGCAGAAGCAGATAAATCTCTGAGAGTTCAAGTACAGCCTGGTCTACATAGTTAGTTCCAGGCCAGTCAGGACTACATAGTGAAACCCAGCGAGAAGGCTCAATGGAGGAAGGTTCTTGTCAGCACACCCGAGGACCTGAGCTCAGTGCCGGGAACGCACAGTGAGAAACTGACTCATTCAGGTTGTCCTCTGACACCCATATGAGTGCTGTGTTAATAACTGAATAAATAAGCAAATCTAGTAGGACCATAACTGACATGTGCAGGGCCCTAGCTTTGATCCTCAGCACCGCAAAACAAAGACCCAACTATTTACTGTTTTATAGTAATAAAAAAATGTTATAGAGAAGTTGGGGCATATCGAAACAAGGAGAAGAAAATGCAGATATCCACCACTCCACCTTTCCAGACCCAGACATTCTCAGGATCTTGAATTTTTGCCCCCAGTGATTTTTCCATGCGCATGTGTATTGGCGTGCCTGCCTGCTTGCTGGTTTTTTACTGAAGCAAAACCAGACCATGCATCTTGTTATATAATGTGTACCGTGAGTCGCTCTGTTTTAAGTCAAGACATCCTACAGTGGTGTAGCCCCTAACCTGTCTAAGGAGTGTCTCCGGCGGGTGGCTTCGTCGCTTTCCTTTTTTGTGATCTCCTTCACTGGGGATTGTCACAGCTAGGTAGAAACTTTCTGGGGGCTGGAGAGATGGCTCAGCGGTCAAGAGCACTGGCTCATCTTCCAGAGGACCTGGGTTTGATGCCCAGCACCCACCCGGCAGCTCACCAGTTCCAGGGAATCTTCAGCCCTCTTTGACTTCCATGGGGGGCAGATACACACATGGTGTACAGACATATATGTAGGCAAAACATATAAAAGATGTAAAAGAGATTCTCTAGCAGGGTCCTCTGAACTATGGTTTGTAGGGTTCAGAGTTTATTATTCCCTACATGTGCCCTAGGCCCCCATGGCCCTGGCTCTTTGTGCTCTGCAGTGAGCTGCTATTTGGGACTAACCTCTTCCCTTCCCTTCCTGCCTCCCCTTCTGCGCACACCCTTCTCAGGGGCTGTGGGTACTGGGAAAGGCCATGGTGGCCCTCCGAAGAGTCTAGTTCAAGTCCTGACGATGAAGAATGACAATAAACACATTTCGCTTTGTTGGCAGCGAGTTTCCCCAGTGCCAGAACCACTAATGGCCACACGCTGAAGAGAAGCATGGTCGTGATCTTACACACGGTGACCAGAAGTGTGGGTGTCAGTTGATAGTGTACAGGCTCAGGTCTTTGACCTCCTTTGGGGAACAGCTGGTTGCCAGTCCTATGCTGATGGTGTTGGGGAGCTGACTCAGTGTACCTCTTTGCCCTAGACTGGTGGCCCTCACATTGGCACCCTGAAACTGCTCTCCAGGCCGTAGTGTGGAGGTCAAGACACAGCCTCTCGTCTAAGACCTCACACCTTACCTGAGGTGATGCAGATACCAGGTTCCTTGTGTCTCGCAGCAGGGCTCCTGACACTCCAGAGTGTGCTCCACAACTCCTCACACTTGTGTGGCCGATGCTTTACCCACGGAGTCATGGTTCCTCGTTTTTGAGTTTGAATTTATAGTTCTCCTTTAATATGTTAATATCATCTCTTTTTCCCGCCTGAACAGCAGGAACTAGGCATTTAGAGAGTTAATTGCTTGTATGATGGCTGTGTTGGAGGCCTACAAAGCAACACTTCCATGACTGAGCTCCAGATTTCCCATGACAACCGCACCAAGACCACTCAGCTGCTGCCTAGGCTGCTTCCATGCCCCCTGACAGAAGTTCAGGCGCACACTGAATTCTAGTGATTGGTGTGAGACTGCCTAGGGTATAATCGAGGGTCTTATGTCCCCCCACTTCTGTCCATGACTGTAACAATGATTATATGCTAGCAGTAATTTACTGCTTGGCCCTAGATACAGTCTGAATAATTTAAAAAAACCTTTTATTCGTTACTTGTTTATCTGTGTGTCTGTGTGTGAACAAGAATGGGCTTAGGTGTATCTGTGTGGGCACATGTGTGACACAGTAGGCATGTGGAGGTCAGAGGACAACTGAAGGGAGTTGGTTCTCTCCGTCCACCATGAGGATTACAGGGATTGAACTCAGGCTGTCAAGCTTGGCAGCGAGTACCTACAACCACTGAGCCCACTGACCAGCCTTCTAAATGCTCCCCAGTTAGCCTCAGAATTCCGAATTCTGGTCGTGTCAAGATGCATTATTAGCATCACACCCCCTCCACTTTTTGTTTTGTTTTGTTTTGTTTTTGAGTCAGGGCTTCTCTGTGTCACAGGCCTGGCTGTCCTGGAACTCACAGAGATCCACCTGCCTCTGCCTCCCGAGTGCTGGGATTAAAGATGTGTGCCACCGTGCCTGGCTAGCCCCTTTTTAAATAAGTGAAGAATATGTGAACTATAGAGATCTAATTTAGTGACTTGATCCTAAGGGACGTCAGATTTGATTGTTTATTTGTTCATTCATTGAATCATTTGTTTGCTTGTTCACTGATCCCCTCATGCATTAGTTCACTGATTCCTTCCCTCCTTCATTTATTCAGTAGACGCCAAAGCCTTGCCTTGTGCTGGTTGCTGCTCTGGCCACAGCATGTCCCCACCCTCACGGAGCATCATCTCCAGCGAGCAACAGCAGATGCCCGATGCCTGGCAAGTGTGCTGGGCAGCTGCAGCAGGAGGACACCCAGAGAGTGGGGCTCTGTGCTAGTCAGGGTGGACAGGATACCCAGGCTGAGAATCAGAGAGCTGCAGGGCCAGCACGTTCTTAGAGATGGATGTTCTGGGGGTTCTCATAGGGGCAGGAAGGCACAGAGAGCTCAGAGCAGCCTCCTGCTAGTACAGCTCGCGGAAGGGTGGGGCGTGAACCGTGCATAGTACTACCCTATCTCTCAAGTTTGCTTTTCCTGGAAGGGAATAATGGCAGATCTCGGCCATATGCTAAGCTGGACATCGGAACCGGGGTGGATTGCCGGGCCAGTGACTTTACTCACCAAAACATACATCTAGAAGATGGAATCTTCTGGTGTCTAGCAAACAGATATGTTCTCTGTGAACTGGGCAGTGTCCAGTGTAGCTGAGTCACTATTGTGTGTGTCCACTCATGCATGTGTGTGCATCTGTGTGTGCATGCTTGTGGAGGCCAGAGGTTGACTTCGGGTATCTTCCTCAATTGCACCTCCACTTCATGTTTTTGAGACAAGATCTCACTGAACCTGGAGCTCTCAGGTCTGGCTAGACTGGCTGCTCAGCAAGCCCCAGGGACCCTCCTGTCTCTGCCTTCTTAGTGAAGGGATTGCAGTGTGTGCCCCTGCCCCCCCCCTGCCCCTGGTTCTGTGTGGGTGCCGGGGTCTGAACTTAGGTCATTGTGTGTACAAGTGTACACTTTACACTGAATGTCTTCCCAGCCCCCTGAACTGAGATTATTAAGCATCTGCTTCTTGTCAGTCTGATAAGATCTTAAGAAGCCCCGCCCTGTAAGACAGGAGAGCTGGGGCCAGTACTGTGGCTATAACCAGCGCTGTGATGGCTGCCCATTCAGCGCCTCCCTTGTGAAGGGAGGGCAGTCAGCTGATATCCGCCCTGATGTCCCTTTTTGCTCCTTCCTTTATTTTAAGATGGAGGTTAGATGGGGGTCCCACTCCTGGATGTTTTCAATGGCTCAATGGCAGAGGCTCCCTGGACAGCAGGGCTGGAGGAAGGGCTCAGAAGGTCCCACCAAGGGTTGCAGACTGAGGCTGCCAGTCCGAAACCACCCGGTGTGTGTTAGTGGTTAAGTGGCATTGCCCACACAGCATGCTCCCCACCAAATCAGCCTTACCCACAAGTATTTTCCTAGAACCCCACTGTTGATGTGAGGCTCTGAAATTCCGGGTGTACTTTCCTGGCGGTTGGGCTGTAGTGATTTCTGTCTTTTGTACAGCCCCACGTCTCAGAACAGTATCCAGCTCCAACCCACTCCCTCCAACAGCCTCCCACTGAGACCAACAGCGAAACCTGGGGAAGGTGCAGGCATCAGAAACAGAAGCGGTGGGGCCAGGGAGCAACAGGAAGTGGGGGAGCAGGCAGGATGGAGCTCCTGTGTGTGCAGGGCACAGATGACCTTTTTTAAAAAAAAAAAAATTATTTTTTAAATCATACTGCTTTTTCAGACTTTTGAGGTAGACGCTTTTGCTTCTCTCCAGTGGCTTTGCTCGCTTCTGAGACCTATGGGAAGATGGAAAGTGAGGGTGAGCTGGCTTTAGGGAGCTGGCCCTAAACACCCCACCCCACCCCAGCAAAGGTTATGCAAATTCCTGTGAGCAGGATGCTCCCCCCCTCCTCTCCTGTCTGAGGACCCTGGGAAAGTTTAGTTCCCTCGAGCCTCTCAGCACCTTCCTGGCTAGGACTGTTGTGGGTTAGTCATGAACAGGTGGGGAAAGTGTGTTTTGCCTCCAACACTTTCTTGGCCTCTACCTCAGTTTCTCTTTCCTGCTGACTACTGGAAGACTTAAGATCCCCACGAATCTTGGTGAGAACCGTTTGTGGCTCCCTAGCAGGCCACTTGCCAGGAAGGATTGCACTCCACATGACCAGGGAGGAGCAGCTGCCTGGCCGGAGAGAAGCAGCAATTAGTGGAGAAACTAAGCATGTAATTTGAATATGGATTAGCTGAGGATGAGTTGGGTGTACAGGGGCTGTGAGCGGGTTTGCCCCGCATTGATAACCGCGATGATGCTAAGTGCAGGCTCACCTGCGCTCTCTTATTGCAGCTTCCTTCGGAGCTGGGGATGCTGGGAGGGGAGGTCGGTGTTTGAGCGATGATAACTGACGTAAAACCACTGAGTGGAAAGGGTGCGACACGGGCAGTGTTGCTCCAGGAAGCCTGAAGTTCAGCGATGTGAGACGGAGTTCGCTGGGCACAGACCCTCCTTACCGCGTGGCCTTCTGTGTTCACTGGCGTCTGTTCCTGAGGTGTCCCCATTTGGGGTGTGTCCGCCTCCTGGTGATGGAAGTGGCTGGCTAGCCCAGTCTGACCTTGACTCATTAATCTTGGTCCTGGGTGGGGACTCTGTCTCCCGCCTTCCCTTTGCTGTGCCGAGCACAGCGTACAGCAGATATGTGTGCTCACTACTGTGTTCTATTGCAAATGCACCTGGGAAGGCTACTTTAAAGAAAAGTTTAAATTGTATGTCAAAACCTGAAGCCGTTCTATCTCCCACCTGTTTTATGTCTACCTGACTTGGTCTCTGTCCTCCTCCTCCTCGGGGCCTCTATAGCATGTTCAGAGCTAATCTGGGGAGTCCTAGGCACCTTTCCGGCAGAGTCCCCATCTCCTGGGAGTTCCAGGTCTTCAGCAACTCTTACTTTGGCACTGTTACCGCTGTCTAAAGGTGCCCCGGTGCTAGTGATGTCTGCCATTCTTTCTTGTTTGTAGACAGATTCTCACAACACAGTCCCTGCTGTCTAAGAACTCACTAGGCTGTTGCTTAGGCTGACCTTGAACTTGAGGCAATTCTGTTGCCTCAGGAGTGCTGGGATTACAGCCGTGAGCCTCCACGCCTGTTTTTGGCATTCTTGAGGTGAAAGAAACTTGGGGGAGGTTAGGTAGGACTCAAAGCCCACAGAATCTAATCTTCAAGTCTTGTTTTGTTTCAATGAACGAAGAGTACAGAGAAGTTGGTTTGCGTGACTGGAAACTGTGTTTGACTGTGGTCAGTGGTCAGCGTGTGCACTTGAGAAAAGGCCAGCCAGTACTGCAGTGGGGCCAGACAGGTGGCCACGGGGCAGATTTCTCTTGCTCTTCTACTTTGGGGTTTGGGCACCACCTAACCACCTGAGAGACAAGTATGTACATACAGAAAATGACTCTAGGCCTGCTTCATTTATTCCTTTTCATCTTGTCCTGATACTGTCTTAATAAAATGATCTATTATTGTCTTTTCTGAATCTACAGTGTGGCCTGGGGAAATGGCTTTGCAGGTTCTAGGTCCCGTTGTCTCGGGTGGCTTCACTGTCGCTTTGGCCTGGTCAGGCTTGGCGTCAAGCATCTCTGTCAGCTCCTTTTATTCCTGTTTACTGATTACCTTTCTCTTGGACCAGTTCTCCCATCTTCTGTTGCTTCGTGGGCCTGTCCCCTGGCGTGCATCCTTTCACGCGCTGCATTTTGCACCTGCCACACCTGCTCTGACTGTCTCTTGTCTTTCTTACCTCTCTATTTTCCCCACCAGAGGAGCAGCCTTTGCTTCTCTCTGAGATTCAGCTTCTCTGAGTCCCCAACCTGGTGTTAATGAGCATTCGTTGGAATCAGTAGCCTGGACAGGTTGTGTTCTCCACCCCACCCCCTCCCCACACTGAGAACTGCAGACTTAGTGCTGGCTGCACAGTCCTTGCCTCTTGCAGGCCACTCTTTGACGAGGCTTCAGGTAAGAGTGATGGCGTATTAAATTACGAAGCGGATTTATGATGGTGCAGGGAAGATTTATCCTTTGACGAATAAATATTGCCTTGGCCCAATTTAGAGCCTGACAAATGCCGATTTACAGCCTAAAATATGAGGGTTATTTTATGACGAAGTGGCAGGAATGGTGGGGTGGGATTGAAAGCGATGTCGGTGGCACCCTTGAGTAATAAGTCATTAAAATGTCGCCTCAGGCAGCGCTGCAGGGAGCTTCCTGGGTGACTGCTCTGGGTTCTTGGCACTCCTGGGGAGTTTCATGGTCCGGGCCATTCTGTGACGCACAGTCCTGGCTGACAGTACTTTGAGGTATTATTAAGAGCTTCAGTGTCCCCAAGTCCCTAGCTGTTGATCCTGAGGAATACCTTCTAAAGGATTCTGCCTGCCGGTCCTTGTAGCTCCAAGGTGATGGTGGCCGGCCGTCTCCTTGACTGCAGGCTGTCAGGATGAAGAGAAGGCAGTGTTGAGAATGAATGCCTTTAAAGCACTGTTGAAGAAGACAGCTGATGAGCTTCTCTTGTGCTGTGGATGCGGATAGTACTACGTACTTTTAAATAATAATAATTAAAAAAAATGAAAAACGGGGACATTAGGGCTTCAGGAGACATCTCGGTTGATAAAAGGACCTGAACTTAACCCCCGGAATCAATGTAAGAAGTTGGTAGGACACACTTGTAATCCCAGTGCTGGGGAGGCAGAGGCAGGAGGACCCCTGAGGCTCACTGGCCAGCTAGCCTATCCTTCTTGGCAATCTCTAGGCTAGTGAGAGACACTGTCTAAGACACAAGCAAACAAACACAAAATGGTGGCTGGTGCCTGACTGCACACACCTGCATTTACACGTGTGTACTGGACACACAAAAAGATTGGAACATTTGAACTCTGACAGGGTGGGCGTGAGGGAAACTGACCCACAGCATCTGTGCATGCCTGCCACGGCTGGTGATAGCCGCACAGGGTTTCCTCTAAGCTTCCAATCCACTGATTGTTTCAATTAGCGATCGTTGGTGCTGTAAAGTGTGCATGTGTCTAAGTGGAGTAAATCATTCCTGCTGCCCAGCCCTTCTCTCCAGAAGCAACGGCTGTGGTGAACCCTTTTGTGTCTTTGGAATGGGGACCTAGGGGTGTATGTGATGCACAGAGGTTTTCAACCAGCCCCCCCTGCTGGTGTCATCCTGTGCCTTGCTTGGCTTACTCTACAGTGAGCAGATTACTCCCTCTGGTTGAGAGAGTGCCCTGTTCCTCTTCATACCTGTGCAGCATCCCCTCTTGCAGAATAAGAACAATTGATTGAAGCTGTGTCCCCCAAACATGAGCACCAAGCTTGTTTCCTGCCTTCCGTCCTCATTAGCCAAGTGAACCTGTATGTGCGCCATTTTGCAGATGTGCGGCTGTTTGTGCAGGATAAGTTTCTAGGTGTGGGACTGCTGGCAGACACACACGCACGTTTGTGTTGTGATGCTGGCAGACATTAAAAGGAGCCTTTCAAGAAGCCCTAACAGCGAGCTCCCTCCGTGAATGAGCACCCCACCAAGGCGGGTTTATCATACCCTTTGATCTCTGCCGCTCTACTGGATGAATATTAGTGTCTGTTGCGCTCATTTGCATTTCTTTCATGAGGGAGGTGGAGCATCTTTTCACAAGTTCAGGGTCCACTTGTGTTCCCTTGTCTCACAACATCTAGCTGCCCCTTCTACTGGGCTGTGGGTCCTTCGGAGACTTTGAGATTCTGTTTCTCTGACCTTTTACTGAGAAATGCCATGGAATATATAGTGTCCCCACCATGCTGGTTATGGTGGGTCTGCTTTCTGGGTGTGGCCATTGCTGCCTTGCAGAACCCTTGAGTCCTGGAACATTCTAGTTCTCATCCTAGTGCTTTTACGGAGCTGGAAGCCCTATATTCAGCAGGCCTGTGTCTGTCGGTGTACTGAGCATGTGCAGATGGGCAGGTCAGAGCATGCGCAACAGTGAACGTCTAGGAAAGTGCGTGGGGAAGAGGAAGGGGCTGCAGGGCCTCAGGCACCGAACCTTTAGGCAGATAGGTACATACTGGGCTTTCAAAATCAGTCAGGAAAAATTAGATGCACATTTCATTGTTGTCTTGTTTTATTTTTTGAGACAGGGTTTCTCTGTGCAACTGCTCTGGCTGCCCTGGAACTCACGTGGTAGACCAGGTTGGCCTTGAGCCCACAGAGATCCACCTGCCTCTGACTTCTGGGATTAAAGGCGTGCACTACCACCACCCGTTTAGGTGCACATATTTTTAAACAATATGTCAGTTAGTTTTGTCAGCACGTCTACTCAGACATCTAACCTTCAAGCAGAGGTTCTCAACTAGGAGTCTTTCTGAGCCTTTGGGGGGGGGCATTTGGTCCTGTCACATAACCCCGTGACTGTCACTTCTTGGGGAGAGGGGAATGAAATGCTTCTGGCATGGAATGGGTGGAGACTGGGTGCTGCCAAGTACTCTTGAGTGCAGCTGGGAGGCTGAAGCGCCAATACCCACCCCAGATGCCCTGAGCTCCGCCCCGAGATGTCCCGAGCTCCACCCTGAGATGCCCTGAGCTCCACCTCAGATGCTCTGAGCTGGATAAACATCCAGTTCATGAAGTCACCATTGCTTTGCGTTTTCAGATATTCTGGACACCCGTCCTTTCATGTCCCACTGGCGCCAGTTGACTTAGCTGCAGCTTATGTCACCTGGAAAGCTGTGGAGATGGAGGAAGCTGTGGGAAGATTGAAAACCCGCGTACTGTGCTCTGTGTTCCCACTTTGTGGACGGTGACGACTGACCCTGTCGGTGTTCCTTGCTTTTCTTATTCCTCTTTCCTTTTCAGTTTTGTTTTTGGTTTCTAATCTTTGGTCAGAGTTTTAGTAGGAGGGTCGGTCTTCCCCTAAGGATATTTCACACCCGGGAGGGTAGCTTTTTAAAAGAATATTAATTTTTGTTGAATGTGTATGGGCATTTTGCCTTCGTGTATATAGGTGCTTCACGTGCATGCGTGGTGCTCTCAGAGGCCAGATGAGGGTGTCGGATACCCCGGAACCTGAGTTATAGAAAATTGTGAGCTGCCATGAGGGTGCTGGGAGTCAAACCTGTTCTTGTTTCTGCAAGAGCAGCCCATGCTCTTAACCACCGAGTCATCTCCTCAGCCCACAGGTGGCATTTTCAGTGTGCCCAGGCTCCAGGTGCAGCAGGACCTGCTGGTCTCTGAGTCTCCCAAGGCCCCAGGTGCTGAGGCAGCTTGCTTTCCAGAGTCAACCTGGGCTGTTCATAGGAAGCAGTGGAAATCTGCAAAGCTTCTCCCCAGCCTCCGCTTAGGAGAAGAGGGGACTGAGAAGGAATGTTAAAAGGACCCACTCCTGGCTTACCTGGCCACTGCTCCCTGTGTGGACAGTGGGGAGGCTTTGCCATCTGGTCTGAAGGGGAGTGGCTACCATTGGCGGGTAATCACGGGTGTGGGAAGTTCTTGGAACATTGTTGGAGGTGGTGATGAAGACACCGACTGGTGTTAGACACTGGAAGTCCCACCTTCATGCCCTTCTGCGGCTCTGTTGAAAAAGCTGGTTTCCAGAAAAGCCTGGGTGGGCTTGCTCAGATGTCCACCCCCTCCGTGTCTGGGGTAAGCTTTGAGGCACCAGGTATGTGCTGAGCCAGCCTCAAGCCCTAGTCCCAACCTCTTTGCACCCTTCCCTCCCCTTACAAGCAGCCCAGCTCCCTCAGGTGAGCCCTCTCCTTCGTACAGAAGTCAGCATGGCATCCAGTGTGGCCGGGCTTGCGCATGTAGCTCTCAGTCCTTTGGTGCGGTTCGGCTTCCTTCAGCCCCAGTGAGGGCTATGAACACATACAGTGGCGGCGGCCTTGGGGCCGGACCTATAATCAGTCTCTGAAGATGCTCGGCCGAGCTGGCTTCCGGCTTTGGTTCCATTCAGCATAAAGATGCAGTTTTCATGGCTGATTCAGCGGCTGGGGATGACAGGGCCTTGGGCCTGGGTGGGTGGCTCAGTCTAAGTGTTTCGCTCTGCCCTGTTTAAAGAAACTGCCAAAAATAGAAGAGCAGGGAGTGGGACAGATAAAACCCATCTTCGGGAGGCTTCCAGGCCAAAGGAGGGAATGACCCCTGCTGCAGGGACCCACAATCTGTCTCAGGGTACTCCCCATCTGAGCGGTAGACACAGTTCTCCTGAATCTGATGGCAAAGTCTAGGAAGAGGCACAAGTTGGAGGGTGCACAGTCCACATTCTCAGGAGCTCCCAGGCAGGGGTGGGGGTGGGAGCAACCCGTTCCTACAATGGATGGAGGAGCGTTGAGCCTTACTTGTCTCCAGTGCCATTTGATGACACAGGAGAGGGCCCTCAAGGATCTTGAAAGGGCCAGGCATGGTGGTGCATGCCTTTAATCCCAGCACTTGGGAGGCATATGCAGGCCTGTCTCTGTGAATTCAAGGCCAGCCTGGTCTATATAGCGAGTTCCAGGACTGCCAGGGCTACACAGTGAGACTTTGTCTTGCCAAAAAAAAAAAAAAACCAACAACTTCAAAATAAAAGAAAAAAGCAGCCATCGAGGGAAGTGGAGAATCTGAGGGAGAGCAGCAGATTCGGGCCCCGCAGGCTGTGCTCCATTCTGGCGCATATGTGTAATTTGTGCTGTCTTTAGTAAGAGGCCACCAGAACTGTGAAAAACAATTGAAACATTACGTGTGTGTGTGTGTGTGTGTCTGTGTGTGTGTAGCTATGTGTATGCCATGATGCATGTGTGGGGATCAGTTTCAAAGTCAGATCATCAGCTGTAGCAGCAAGCTGGGCCACTTACCGGTCACCTTTCATCTCCTTTAGAGGGTGTATCTGGTGGATGAGGCTGGTTTTTTGGCCGGACTTCTCGTCCTAGAAACCTGTGAGAAGATGGTTTGGAGTTGGGTTAGCACTGGAGAATTGTCAGGGGCTTCATAAATGTGACTGTTGTTCCCTTGCCTCGGCCTGTATCAAATAATGAGGTTTTGTTTTAGATCCCTTGGGTCTATCATTGCCCAGGTCAGAATGTACGAGTCTTGTAGAAAGGATTTTAGATACCACCGAACTTGGTGTTCCCATTTCACAGAGGAGACCTGGGGTGGGGAACAGGGAAGTAGGGTTTTTCTTAGTATTGCTGTGAGGTTGTACTGGGCTCAGGGCCTGACTCCTGAACCTGCTTCCCCTTCCTGCTCAGCACAGGCTGCCTGGTGATGACAGTGGTTCAGGAAGTCGTGTGATCAGCATGCCCCACGTCCAGAATAAAGGCCAACCGCTTGCCGTAACCCACCAGCTCTTGCTCCCACCTCCTCCGTCTCCCCTCAGCATCCATAACTAGCCATATCCCCCACTCAGACTACACTGGATTCCTGGGTAGTCTTGACTTTCCTGCTTCAGGGCTTTTGCACTTGCTACTCTCTTTGTCTAGAATACCCCAACCCCTGCTGTCCCTCACCTACGTCAGAGATACCTTCCTTCACCCTCCAGGACTAAGTGCCTTTTGGACCGTTTTCTGCTCGACCTACCCTATGCTCGCTTCTCCAGAGTTTACCGCCATGCAGCACACTGTGTATTCATTTACCCAATGTGCCTCCTCCCTTTAGGTTAGAAACACCAAAATGTGTTCACTGCTGCATGCCCAGCAGCACTCTTGATCACTGGATCACTCTTGGCATGAGGTATATGCTCAGTTTGTAATTGTTCAAAGAAAAAGGAGAGAGGGAGGGAGAGGAGGGAGAGGAAGGAGAGGAGGGAGGGAACAACAGACAGACACTGAAAGGAAAGGAGCCTGGCAGGGGTGTGAAGGAGATGGTTGTGAGTGCACAGTTCAGCTGTTAGAGCACTCCCCACAGTGCTCTGAAACCCTGGGTTTGATCCCCAGTACCACATACGCCAGGTGTGGTGGCTCACAGTCTGTAATCCCAGAGCTCAGACTCGCTCTCCTTCTCTCTCTCTCTCTCTCTCTCTCTCTCTCTCTCTCTCTCTCTCTGGTGTGGGCTGCCCAGATGGTTCAGCCTTTCAGAGCACTGGCTGTTCTTCCAGAGGACCTGGGTTTGATTCCCAACACCCACATGTCGGGTCATAACTGTCTGGACCTCAACTTCTAGGAGATCTGAACCCTCCTCTTTTTGCCTCCTAGGGCACAGACATAAATGCACATCAAATCAAATAAATAAACCATTAAGATAAAAGAGGCAATGTTTGCAAATGCCAAAGCCTTGCAGGGGTCCACGACTTGACCCACCTTGCCAAATGATGGGCTAGGGAGTGAGTCTGCCGAGACCTTGGTGTATATCCTGCTTCAGGTTCGTGGTTTAAAAGTCACCTACGTAACCAGAGTTCATTTTCTGGAAGAAAAAGAAAGGACCGGAAGACTTGATCCAAGAATGCTGGGAAAACCGTGACGTCTCTGTGTGTGGCAGGGCTGGTGGTTGTACAGTGAACCTGAATTTTGTTTGTTATCATGAAATTGAGAGGTCAGGAGGGGAAGCTGAAAGTTTCCGGGTTTTGGTCCTGCCTCCTTTTCGGTGGCCCTGACCAGTGACTTCCCTGTTACAGCCTCACTTCCTCCTTTCTGAAGTGAGAATTGGACCAGGTCAGGTGTGGGGGGCGGGGGGTTGTCAAGGTTCCTTGGAAGCCATATTGATAGTTTGAAGAGGACCTTCCCCAAAGGGACAAGAGTTGGGACCCCACAGTTCTTAAGGTCCTTTCTGGCCCTGACCTCCCTTTAGAATCATGGCTCTTGTGGATGGCAGATCAGGGTTTGGGTGAGACAACAATGTCCTTGATGCGGTAGGAATAAAAATGACAGTTTGGTCAACAAGTAAAGGCTGACTAGTGTCTTCAGTGCAGGTTGCTTTAGTTAACATGGGTGCGCGCTCTCTCTCTCTCTCTCTCTCTCTCTCTCTTTCTTTTTCTCTCTTTCTCTCTGTCTTTCACAATGCACACCCCGTCTCTCTTCTTGATCTGAACCTATAGATAGACAATTGTAAGATCAAGAGTTTCGATTTGATCCCACTGCTCGCCCCAGTCTGAGTCTGTTTCCTCAGCTATTCACGCCAACTCTCAGCTTGTCTGCCTGTTTTAGGGGAACATAATTGGCTTTCAACCCAACTCTTCACCCTGGGCTGGTGGGACGCCATCTAGGTCGGTTTGGTTTGGTTCCTGTAGCACTGTGCCCCTCCTCCACTTATCTGTGCCCACCCCCATCCCAACCCCTGGCCTAGTGCAATGAGGGGGAGCCACACTCCCACCAGCTTTAGGAAGCTTCCGCCCCTTCCCACACCCTTGCCTCATGTTCAGAATCAGCTTCTCAGTTTGTGGGGCCCATTGCGGATGCAAATGTGGGGGCCCCATTTTTAAAAATAAGAACACTGACTTTGAAGACAGTGGCAGGATTAAATCAAGCCCCATGAGACCACATAGGTACACGTCTTTGACACTGGCTGTCGCTTACTGTTTCTTTCTTGTGCTAGCAGGACATTGGAGGCATTGGACATGCATTTTTAGTTATTAGAAGCTCCCCCAGAAGGGCTTTGAGCTGCATCTCTCATACTGACTCAGGGTTGTTACCGTGAGTCATTGTGTGTTTGGAAATGTGGAATAGTGTAGGTAAAGCGTGGACCATGCCCGTGGCTTCTGGTGGAAGGATGGTGGTAGAAAGGCCATGGACCATGCCCGTGGCTTCTGGTGGAAGGAGGGTGGTACTGTTCTGGCTGCCCTAAGGACACTGAAGGAACATCTATTTGGAACATAATTTGGTTTGCCCTTTACAGAAAATCTTCCGAGAACCACCATCTATCCAGATGGCTTGTTGGTTAAGAGCACTGGCTGCTCTTGCAGAGGACCCTGGTTTGGTTCCCAGCGCCCACATGATGGCTCATAACCACCCTCCAGTTTCTCAGGACCAGGCATTCTCATCTGGTCTTGAAGACTCCTGCATATGTGAGGTGCACACACACTCACAGACGCTCACACACATATACATGCTAAATAAAGGAGCCAGCAGTGGTGGCGCACATCTTTAATCCCAGCATTTGGGAGACAGAGGCAGGCGGATCTCTGTGAGTTCAAAGCCAGCCTGGTCTAGTCTATATAGCTTGTTCCAGAACATCCAGAGCTATACAGAGAAATCTGTTCTCAAAAAAAATCAATCAATCAATAAATGAATAGAAATAAAAATTAAATAATAAAGGAAGGGAGATAATCTCACAAAGGTTCACACATGTATACTTACTAAATAAATAATGGAGGGAACTAATAAGTTTTTTTATTTTTCAAGTCTTTTGATGAGTAGAACAGGTGTCCCACCCGTCAAGGGCCTGTTGAGAGACCAGGTGTTTGTTTGCCTAGCGTGCTCCGGCCTCTGAGGGCACCTGTACTCACATGCTTAAATCCACACGCAGACACACATTTACATATAAAAATTTTTTACTTTAATTAAATTAATATTTTTTTCAAAAAAATATTTCTCTGTGTCTTTGGAGGCTGTCCTGGAACTAGCTTTTGCAGACCAGGCTGGCCTTGAACTCACAGAGACCTGCCTCCCTCTGCCTCCCAAGTGCTGGGATTAAAGGTGTGTGCCACCACTGCCTGGCAAGTTTTTTTTTTTTTTTTTAAAAAAAAGACCTTATTTTGTTTTGTGTATGAATGTTTCGCCTGCATGTACACATGTGAACCACTTGTGTGCCTAGGGCCCTTGACGGCCAAAAGAGGGTTTGATCCCCTTCTGGGAGGTGGAGGCGAGAAGACCAGCAATTCCGGGGCTTCCTTGGCTATATGACAAGCCCAGGGCCAGCATGCGATACATGACTCCTATAAACAAGTCAACCACCGCCACCAATACCAATAGCAGATCTGACTTAGCTCAAGCGTCACTCTTCGTGAGAGTACTTGGTCATATTTAGTCTTCTGCCTTCTGTTCTCTGTGGTTCCCAGTCCTGAGTTCCTGGTTGGCATTTCTAGTCCTGGCAGGATTCTCGTACATAGTAAGGACTTAGTAGCTTGTCTGCACTGCCACCAGGCATGGTGGTACACACTTATAATTCCAGCACTTGGGAAGTAGAGAGGCAAGAGGATCAGAAATACAAGGTCACCCTCAGCCACATTGAGACCTAGCCTCAAATTTACAAAAAAAAAAAAAAAAAAAGAAGGGGGGGAGACAACTGTGGAGATGGCTCAGTCAATAAAATGCTTGCCACACAGGTATGAAGACCTGAGTTCAGATCCTCAGCACCCACATAAAAAGCCAGGAAGGGCAACATATGTCTGTAATCCCAGACTTGGGGAGACAAAGACAGAAGGATTTGAAGCTCAGTTTGTAGCTTCAGGTTCAGTGAGAAATTGTCCCAAAAAAATAAGGTTGAGGAAGATGCCTGATACTGACCTCCATATGCATCCGTATGTATACATACCTCACACGCGTGATTACAAACACGTAAAAATATGCTAATAAAGACATTCAAACTAATTCATACAAGAGAGTAAAGAGGAAACATTTCACAAAGAAAAGAAAGAAAGAGAAGAAAATGCCCTAGCTATATCATCAGGTGGGCAGTGGGTAGAAGAATAAAGGCATTTTGGCATCAGGGAGCAAATATCACAAGCACCTCAGGAGCATCTTCTTTTTACATCCCTAGAGGGTGGGTACCGTTATTCTTGTCTTCATCCTCTTTGACTGATAGAGGATGTGGGTCGGAGACACAGAGGCAGGCTTAGACCTACCATGTGACTCCTCAACATTGTCCCTCCATCATGGTCCCCACCCATCCTGTGACCATGGCTGGTCTACGCCTGCTCACTGCTTGGGGTTCTTTTCCCACCTCCTTTCCGTTTGACCTAGTTGAACCTCGCTTTTTGAGATCCAAGTCAGATCTCACTTCCTCCATGAGACCTTCTCCAACCACTCTCACCTCCCACATCTCTTCCTGGGCAGTCAGTGACAGGTGACGCTGCACGGTGGCCCAGGATGTCACCTCATTGCTCTGAACACAGTGTCCTGAATGCTGAGCAAGACGCCGATGTGCTTAAAGTGTAGCTCTTAAATGCCTGAACTCACTTTCGCTGCAAGGCTCCACCGAAGCGACTAGAAGGAAGCAATTGTTTATGGGGCTAGAGGCAGAGCTGGGGAATGTCTCCAGGATGGTACAGCACATGAGGGACCGATGGGGAAGACCATTTCCATACAAGGTCTGAGAGAAGTGTCCCTGGAGCCTCAGAGGGGCCAAAGCTGTGAGAAAGGGGCCCTGCCATGGTAGCTGATATATTTGAGAACTTTAAAAAGTATGTGTAGTGTGTGTGAGGCGGGGAGGGGGGAGATGGAAGAAGGAAGGGAGGGAGGGAGAAAGGGAGAGAGAGAAAGAGCGCCCAGGCCTGTGGGGGGAGGGGGTCCATTCACATATGTGGACGGCAGAGAACAGTTTGTGGGGTTGGTTCTCTCCTTCCACCCTGTGAGTCCTGGAGCACAAGCTCAGGTGGTCAGGGTTGTTCACGGTCATTCCTTCTCACGGAGCCGCTTAGCTAGCCTGACAACCGCACTTAAGAGTCAGCAGTGGTGTTTTCCCGCTGCAGGCACGGCCTGGGGCCCTCATGAAGGCTTCCCAGAAAGCCTTGCGCTGAAGGTGTAGCTCCACAATAGAGTACCTGCCCAGCAGACTTGAGACCCAGGGTCCTATCCGCAGCGCCACAAAAGCCAATGAGCAAAACCACAGTTATCTCTGCGGGGGTCATGCATCTGGGTTGAGTAGGGCTAGTCCCTTTGATGGCTCTGTTGATATCTCAAAGTTCAGTGTTCCAGCAGTTTGGATAATTGGCAGATATCTGTTTGGGAGCTCACGTCTCCCAGAGTCACTCAGGTCGCTTGCAGTGACTGTGTGTTGCCCAGGGAGGACTTGGCCTATCTCCATGTGATGCTGCTTAATTTCATTTCTTTTTTCTCTATTCCTATTTTCCGCCCACCCCATTGGCTTAGATCCTCTTTAGACACTGGAAGGACCGGAGCTTCGGGGAAGTGGTCCCCACCAAGGAGAGACTGAGTTCCTCCCTTGGGTCCCTCCTGGCATGCCCAGCTGGATTTGCCGTTCCTAAGTGTGTCAGGGTTCTTTCTGCCTGGGCAGACCAGGCATTGTTCCTCCTCTCCAGAGGTGTGACCCAAGGGCCCCGTACCTCCCTGGCAGCACTCCGTGCTCCCTGCTCTGTGGACCCCAAGCCTTGAGCTCTTAGCTCTCTTCCTGCCTTTGGAGATATTCGTCCACTTCTCTTCTTTGCCTCAAGAGACATTAGGGAGTGATGGGGAGTGGGTGAGTTGGGGAATCCCGCGGTCTGCCCTTATGATCTTTTGAGTTTCTAAACGCCTGATGTCTAAGTTGCCTATTAATTGGAGTATGTGTGGTTGTCGCCAGCAGAAACTCGGTGCTACTGAGAAACAGCCCGAGGAAGACAAAGATGGAGGTCCAGGGAGACACACGGGAGAGGACATGGGCTTGTGTGGCTGTCGAGGACCAGATGGGCTCTGGGCAGGGCTTGTCACACTAAGAAACCTTTTCCACATCTCTTCTTGGGGACCCACCATGGCTCAGGGATGCTTGGGTTCCAAAGCCCAGGCAGGGCAGAGAAGCCTAGAGGACCCAATGAAGACATCGTCCATTTGTCAAGGAGGGTGTGGTGCTGCAGTGCATGCTGGGACCTTGCCTGGAGTCCGATGCTCATTGTGTGTGCATTCTAGGTGAGCTCTGATGCTTAGCCTTGGTTCTGAGCTGTCGTGGTTCCTTTACTCCAGAAGTCAGAAGTAATAAAGATTACACAGAGAAAGGGGAAGGACATGTCACCTGCAGTCCACTCAGTATTACTTACATTTTGGACTTGGGTGTGTAGCGTTCCCTGGTCAGATTTTCTGCATATACAATGCTGTACATTTATTTTTTTTAACCTGTGCCTTTGTGTCTGTGGTTTTTAAAATGTGTTTGTTCATTTATTGTGTTTGTGTGTGCATGCAGCATACACATGCCACAGTATGTGTATGAAGATCTAATTTGTAGGAGTTGGTTCTCTCCTACCATGTGGGTCCCAGAGATCTAACTCAAGCTGTCTGGCTTTGAAGCACATAGCTCAAGCTCTGCCAGCTGAGTTACCTCACTGGTCCCTGGTTTTAATTCATAAAAAAATAACTTGTTTGTTCCAAGTTCAAACTGAAAGGTAAAATGACAATCTCCCTGTGCCTGCTTCTGTCACCACCCCATAATACTGTTCTTCAGAGGTGGTTCCTGATTTACGGTCACCTTAGGTGGAGGATGGAGAGGAAGCCCTGGCTACTGTGACTTTCTCAGATGTTGGTGCAGGTCATTGGAGGGATGGCAGTTTGTGGCAGAGAAGGAACTTCAGAATTAGTGTGTGTAGGACAAGGAGGGCATGGAGACTTTCCGAGGCTGGGTTTGGGCTGGCATTGGCAGGTGAGGAGCAGGGAGGATGAAGGTGAGTGAGATGGTGTCAGAGTGGGTTATGATTAGATTTTACCCCTTGGGTAGGGGTTGGGAGTGGGTGGGGTGGCGAAAGTGTCAGGAAGTGGTCATAGTAACTGGAAGATGTTTGTGAATGCTCCACAAATAAAGATTAGCGTCTCTGTGTTATAACCTCACATCATCATCATCATCATTATTAAAGTCTGTGAATGCCAGAACCCTGGGCAGAGTTGACCTGGGAGCTGTTGATATCAAATTTGCTTTTGATTTTGTTTCTGGTACCACTTTGTACTCTTAGATTTTAATTTATGTCCATATGCGTGTATGCATGATATGTGTATGCATGTATTCATGATACGTGTATGTGTGTATGCATGATACGTGTATGCATGTAAGTACTTTTGTGGTTCTGGGGGTGGAACCCAGGGCCTTGTGCATTGCTTAATACCTGGGCCACATTCCTAGCTTTCCTTAATTTTTTAGATGTTTTATTTATTTAGTTTTAAAGGTTTGCTTATTTTACATGTATCAGTGCTTTGCCTGAGTGTATGCCTGTGCACCATGTGCATGTCTGGTTTCCCTCAGAGGCCAAAAGAGGGGATCAGATTCCCTGCAACTGGGGTCAGTTGGGCCATGTAGATACTGGGAGCCGAGTCTTGCTACTCTGTGTGTGTGACTCTGTATGTGTATGTTCATGCATGAATAATGTGCATGTAGAGATCAGAGGACAATCTTGGGTCTAGTTCCGGGTTTCTTCTTCTTCTTCTTCTTCTTCTTCTTCTTCTTCTTCTTCTTCTTCTTCTTCTTCTTCTTCTTCTTCTTCTTCTTCTTCTTCTTCTTTATTATTATTATTATTATTTTTTTTTTAGCTAGTGTCTCTGGTTAGCCTGGATCTTTACTCCATAGGCCAGACTAGCTGGTCCTTGAGTATCCAGGGATCCCAGCTTTACCTCTCATCCGGTCATTCCTGTGGGTGTCTGCCACCATGCCCACATTTCTACACAGGTTATGTTGAACTTAGGTCCTCACTCTTGCGAGACTGAACTGCCTCCTAGCCCACTTAAAAAATAAAACCTGCACATGACTAATTCTCAATTTTAATAGCGCATCAAAATCACAGAAAACTAGAAAAATAAACACAAAAATAACCCCAACGCCAGATCTTCCACCCCAAACCAAATGTATTATAGACTCTGGGGTGTGGGATCTAGGAACTTAGAAAATACAGCAACATATCGCCAATGTTGAGAACCACCGAATTTGGACCATTGAAATTGTTCATTTTAGCCTAGTTTTATTTAGACTTCTCCGTAGCTCATGTGGTAATCTGAAGTGTTATGTAATTTTGTTCCCTTAGAATACTGTGAGCAATCGTAAATCTTAATGCCAAGAGGTCTTCTTCGTTTTAAAAGGTTCGTGTTAATTTTAATTACATGTACTTGTGTGCTGTGTGTGGGTAGGTGTACCTACCTATGGCAGCCTGAAGGGGGCGTCAGATTCCCTGGGGTGAGAGAGTTCAGGTCGCCTGACATGGGTGCTTAGAACTAAATTCTGGTCCTCTGTGAGAGCAGCAGATGATTTTAATCACTAAATCGTCTCTGCTGCCCCTTCAGTCCTCTCCATGAGAAACCCATTGTCAGTCTCCGCAGGTCCTGGTAAAAAGCAGGCCTGCCTATGTTAATAGCTCAGACTCCTCTCTGCAGCTCGTCAGATGAGAGTTTGACCCTGTTGTAAGTATGGACTTGAATCTTTACTTTCTTCTTATTTTTTATAATGATCTATTTATTTATTTTGTGTGCATTGGTATTGTGTCTGTGTGAGGGTTGTCAGGTTCCCTGGAACCGGAGTTACAGACACTTGTGAGCAGCCAGTGCTCCGAACTACTGAACCATCTCTCCGGCCCAAATCTTTAATTTCTTATTACTGTTTTGCAAAAGCTAATGGGCTAGAGGCCTGAGGCCATCCTTCTCTGTAATGAAACCCTCGAGACTCGGAGAGTAGACATCTTACTGGAAGTGTTTTTGCTAGAAGAATTGTGTATCCCGTCAGTTACAAATAGCACGGCCAGTGTGGGGAGACTGATCCGAGATCAAGTTTGCAGGGTGGGCGGTGTTTAAAGGGCTTGGTGCTTTTTTATCTTTACCATTGAAGTTTCTGGTTTTTGCCTCTTCCTAAATGAGTCATTATTTTTTTTTTTTAAAAAAAGGAACCTGTCTTGGGGAGGGAGTAGGGAAACCGCTGCAGAGGGTGGTGTGGAGGAGGCCTTGGTGGGGCTGGCAGTCAGGTGACTGAATTTACAACTGGGCCAGGCTGCCTCTGCTTCTGGTTCTGGAGTCCTGGGATTATAGGCATCTGCCACCACAGCCAATTTGTTTGGTGCTGGGGATCGAACCCAGGGCTTCGTGGGTCCCAGTCAAGCGGTCTTCTGACTAAGCCACACCCCTGGCCTCTGTGAGCATTCTTTCTATGTTTCTCATAAACTTCCTGTTGGGGCATGTGTGCGGCCCCAGCATCGAGCCTCGAGGGTGCACTTCACCAAGACCCGAAGCCTCTCCAGCACCTGTCCTGGGCTGGCCCGCTGGCCCGCCTGCCTGCTGCCTCCCTTGTCCTTTGCAGCCATCTCTGGGAAGTGCTCTGTGACTTCTGCACTTGCTTTCATGAGTGAGTGCTCAGAGAGGACTGGTGTGGAGGGAGGGAGGGGAACAGCATGGAGCGGGTCCCTTATGTAATGCCAGGCACCGTGAAGGATGTATTTATATACTTCTTGTTTTATTTAGGCCTTGCATTAACTCATGTGGAACCAGAATCAAAAAGGCTAGGGCAGCAAGCGAAGGTTGGACAGCCGCTGGGTGCCAAGGCTGGCCTTGCTTCCACACCAGGCTTGACTCCTGAGTGCCTGTCACTCCAGCCAAGTCGGGAGGAGCATGCCACCCCTTGGCTTCCCTTGGTTGTCTTGACCGCACTGCACTCTTGTTCTCCCAAATGCATGTTGTTCAGGGCCGCCCTTCTTTATGTGGGAGGGGTTGATGATCCTTGGCCGATTTTCACAGCTCCCAGGAGCTCACAGGGTCCCAACTTCCTCGTGGCCCTTTCTGACTAAAGTGGAGCTGAATGGATCTGATTTCCAGGAGGCAGTGCATCCCTCTTGCAGCACATGGGCACCCAGCACTGCCTGTCCCAGTGCCCACCAGCTCCACTCAGTGAGCCTGCTCTCATGGAGAGCTTCCTCTGAAGAAAGCAGAAGGCGAGTCGTCGGTATGGCTTTGAGGACACATGAATAGGCAGCTAAGGAAGAGTTCTGGGGCTTTGAATCTGGGGTGACCATGACGAGGCAGAGAGGGGACAGTCCACGCCCCGCTCTTCCTTCTCTTCTTCTTCATCGTGATGGCAGCCAGCAAGTGCCAGGCTACACAGCCAGCATAGGAAAATAGGTGTGCCTGCAGAAGCTTCTAGAAGGCCAGTATCCTGCCTTCCAGTTCTACTTTCTGAAAACCCTTTGAAATTCCACCTCACAAACATTGTTGTTGCTCTGTGGAGCCGTTCCATTCTTCAGCAGTGGGCAGTGTCGTATTGTTTGCTTGTTTGTGGGTTGTTGTTGTTGGTGGTGGTGGTGGTGGTGTGTGTGTGTAGATGTTTTGACCACATGCATGGCTGTGCGCCATGTGCCCTTGGAGGCCAGAAGAGGGTGTCATATCCCCTAGAACTGGAGTTACAGATGGTTGTGATCACCACGTGGGTGCTAGGAGCTGAACCCAGGTCCTCTGGAAGAGCAACCAGTGCTCCGGGTGGCCGAGCCACCTCTCCATTCCTCGCAAGTGTTCTTTAATAAAGCTGCAGATGCCCTGATGGCGGTGTATATGTGGATGGAGGGTGTTGTAGTCTATATGGGCAGATAGAACGCTTACCCAGAAAAGCTAAATGCAGTTCGCTCAGAGGAGGTGGTGAGCAGAGTGTGAGGCTCTGGAGAGACCAGAGAGGGCTCACTCAGGACTCAGCAGGGCCTCTGGAGAGGCCAGGAAGGACAGAACCTTGGGAGAGCCAGTGGGGAGCGGCGAGAGGGTGACATTAAGGATTTGGTGGACAGAAGTGCCTCCCAGAAACAAGGTCTAAGAAAGACTCAAAGGAATGGCTGTGGAGTTTTGAATTTTGTTGTAATGGTGAGCCAACCAAACCTGCTGGATAATAGGATTGGTTACAACAATGTCCAGTGAAGCTTTATCTGGGTGTGTGTAGTAAAAGAGACTGCTGTGGGGTGAGCTTGCAGACATGGATCATGTCAGACTATTTTTCCTGTATATCTGGTGTGCATGTATGTTAGGGTCTCCAGAACCCGCTTACAGCGGACAAAATAGTCCACACCTGTAATTCCAGCACTCACACGGTGAGTCGAGAGCGGACACAGGTGACCCCTCAGATGCTGCTGCCAGCCCAGTTAGCCTGGCACTGTCTACCAGGTGGAAGGTGAGGGCTGCCAGCCAAGGTTGTCCTCTGCCCTCCGTGTGTCCTAGCACCGGCTCTCGCACACGTCCACAAACACGCACACAAAGATCCAATCTCAAGTTTTGCATTCGCTGCTGTGTCCCCAGCCCTCACCATGTTGAATTTTAAGAATGAAACATTGAGGATTTAGAGCAGGGAGGTTTCAGTCCCTGGTGTGCCCCTCACCGCCTAGAAGACTCTGAGAGAGTTACTTTAAACCTGTGAACATCTTCACGGGACAGTTGTGTGAGGATTCCAACTTCTGGCACACCCAGCTCTTAGCGTCTTTAAAAAAATGTGTGTTGCCTTGCAAGATGACAGCCATGATTTTTGCGAGCAGGTGGAATTGGGTAGTGGAATGGGAAGCTTTCCTGTGGGAATCGTGGGGAAATGATGCGGCCCAGACCGAATGAAGCTGTGTGGGGGCCTCCAACTGAAGCTTAGAAACATCATAGAACCCAAGCTGCCGAGAACCCCGCGGCCATGCCGTTTGTATCCCTGCCAAACCAAAACCACCGCCTCTAACTGAAACTGTATGTCAGGGTTGCAGGCCGCCGCGGAGGCTAGCTAGCTACAGCAGGAGGCCTGCTTTTGAGGGGAGACCTGTGCTGGTGGGGTACCAGGCTAAGGGGCGTGCCCCACCACCCCCACCTGCAGTGAACTCCCTGCCATCTGCTAAGCTCGCTCCGGCCAGAACCAGGCCACATTCAGTCATAGCAGCTCCTTGGTCCTGCCATACTGCCTCCACCTGCACCCTGGTTCCTTACTCTGGGAAGAAATGGCCCTCTTCCTACATAGGACTCCTCCCCACACACCAGTCCTTGACCTGTGCTGGGCCTCATCATCCCTTGTGTCTCACGGGGGCCCCCCCTTATTTGCAGTCAGATCAGTGTCTTCTAGATTTATTCCTTGCTGTTGCCTGTGAGAGACGGATCTAGCCCATAATAGCCCATAATAGGCTTCCAGTAGAGAGGGTAAAGCAGATGCTTCTGGCTTCTGTAGAAGCGGTCCCTCCGAGGTCTCTCTGGGCCTCTGTGTTGCCACACTGATAGAGCATCAGTCCTTATCATTCCGAATTCAAGTCATTTTGACACTGGGGACAACTTCCTCCTTCCTGCGGGACAGCCCTCTTCTCTTCGTTTCTTTGATCCGCAGTCAGTCTTGCCGCTGTCCCGTGGCAGCTCCTCTGTACCACCCTCTGGAACTCAGCGCGGTCACTGCACTGTGTGCCGCTAGCTGCTGAGGTCAGAACGGCGGAGGGGTGGTGGGAAATGACCCGCCTTCAGATGTCTGTGGAATTAGCAGTGACATCATTCGCTGGTGGGTTAAACATGGAACTTGAAGACAAGAGGCGGGGCTGAGTCCTTGGTGTTATGGCTTGACTAAGCCAGAGTGGAGTTTATGTTCGCTTCTCCTCAACCCTGTCCCACCCCAGGGACCTTCCTCGGCAGTGTGATGGGTCCTCCTCTAGAGTGGCCTGTCTGCTCTGAGTTCCTCAGAGGTTACCCCAGCCTCACCCTCTTGGTTGGTACCGTGCCCGTGTCAGGCCCAGATCTCCTGAACATGTTGTTTGGGTTACTTCCACAGGCTCTGGCTCTGGAGAATGCTGAAGGAGGAAGACGCGGGAGCAAGGCGACCCTGAAGGCGTCACCAGCCGTCTTAATCCTGAAACAGGTAGGCATCTTCTCCCTTCTCCCTGTCTCTGTAGTCAGATCCTGAGACAGCAAGGGGTGCCGTGGTGATTTGTTTGACTAGTGTTGTGGAAGATGCCCAGGGAGGGCAGAAGGACTGCTGTGGTCCTAGACTCCCACAGGATTTTGGAAAACTGTCTCTAGGAAACGGTCAGTGGATGCACACATGGGGTTTCAGCATCGTCTGGAGTGGGCAGTGGGGATCCTGCCTTGAGTGTCTTTTCACAGCTGTAAAGGGCTGAAGGTGAAGGGATTGTCTGTGTGAGAGCCTGGGGTGCCCACAAGGCACTGTGGTGACCAGGGATGTGTCAAAGTAGTTCTGAGGGGTGATCTGTAAGAGTTTATTTTGTTTTTAATTACATGAAAATGTGTGCGTCTGTGTGTGGGTTTTTGCACATGGTTGCAGTGCCCATGGATGCCAGAAGAGGGCATTGGGTCCTCTAGAGCTGGAGTTATGGGCAGCTGGGATGTAGTGCTAAGAACCCAACTCTGGTCTTCTACAAGAGCAGTCAGTGTGTGCTCTTAACTGCTGAGCCACCTCTCCACTCCCTGGTGGTTAATAATGAATGCCAACTCAATGCCAAGTAGAGTGAACTTGGAGACTCGCTTCTGTGAATTCCTGTAGGACTCTTCCCAAGAAGTTAACTGAAAAGGGGAAGTTCATCTTGAGTATGGATGGTGCCGTCCCGTGAGCTGTGTATCAGGATGAATCAAAAGAAGAAAGAGAGGGACAAGGGACATGACAGCTTCATCTTGACACTTGGGTGATGGAGGCAGGAGGATCAGGAGCTCAAGGAGATCCTCAACTTCATCTTGAGTTCAATACCAGCTTGGACTATATGAGACTGTTTCTGAGTTGGGAAAATCAAGAGGGAGAGAGGAGCCTCAGAATTTGTTGGGTTCTGCTTCCTGACTGGGCACACAGCGTGCCTGCCCAACTATCTCTGCTTCCTGAACCAGGAGCCCCAGCAGGCCTGAACTTTTCCCGTGTTTGTCAGCTGTGGCCCGTGAGCAATTCTCATCTTTTTCTCCCTCTAGAAAATAGGCACATGGCTATAGTTCTCTGCCAAGCTTTCCACAGGAGCTGCCAGAAGGGCCCACAGACGGGTGGGTGTGTAAACAGAGCCTCCACTTTGGAAGATTCCACTTTTGATTTTCTGTGTATAGGTATTTTGGCTGCTTGTATCTGTGCGTGCCACATGCATACCTAGTGCCCGAGGAGATCAGAAGAGGGCATTAGATCCCCTGGAACTGGAGTTACGGATGGGTGTGAGCCACCGTGTGTGTGATGGGAACCAAACCCAGGTCCTCTGTAGGAGCAACCAGTGCTCTTAACCTCTGAGCCATCTCTCCAGAGCCACCTTTAACTTTTAGATAAAAGCCTGGTGTGGCAAGAGACGGTTCTTTAACACATCCCCAGTGGCAGGCTTTTTGTTTTGTTTCTTTGTTAGAGACAAGCTCCATGTAGCTCAAGCTGCATCAAACTCCCGATGTAGCCAGCTGAGGATGCCAGTCTTCCTTCCTCCCGAGCGCTGACATCACAGGCATGTACCATGCCAACACACCTAGTCTTTGTGGTACTGGGAACCAAACCAGGGATTTGCGCTTGTTAGGGGATCACGTTGATCTGCCAGCTGAGTGAGACCCCGTAGGTGTTCCTTCGTGGACTTAGTTACATTATTTCTTTTTTGCTGTGCCTGACGTTGATTGACTTCTTAAGCTGTTGTGTCTAGGGGTTCTATCTGGAGCAAGTGGACAGCTGGACACTGTACTGGAGGGACTGTTTATAATGGTGCGATAGCAGGACAAGGAAAACCCAGTAAGGGAGGCTTGAGGCTTCCCCCGACAGCAAGGGCACGGAGCTGTTCCCATACCTGCTCCAAAAGGAAGAGAGTGCAGAGGGTCTGAATGGGAAATCATCGGGATAAAAGGGCTCCAAAAGCGGGATGCAGACAGCCTACAGGAAAGAACCAGGATAATGCCATCTGACATGGGCTCCCCTCACTGTCAGCATCTCCCTCCCATCACTGAGTCATCCCCAAGGCTAGAGAGCCTGGCCGAGCTGCTCACAAAGACCAGATACCCTACGGGTTAGAGCTGAGGAACTGGTGGAGGGTGGGGACTGCCTAACAGGGCTGGAGAGTGTTGATCTCCTGGGCTCATTTTGTTTTAGTATCAAAACAGTGTGTGCGGTCAGGAGGGAGCAGTGGAGGCTAGCCTTGTATGCTCTGAGGCCCGGGGTTCCATCTCCAGCACCAGCGCAGAAGAAGATTAGCAATGTGGAGTGTTAACTGGAAGGTCTGGGAAGAGCAATAAAAATCTTGTTCTTTTTCAGATTTAAAAAAAAAGAAAGACTCAGGCAAGCCAAATGCAGTGGTGCACACCTTTAATCTCAGCACTCAGGAGGCAGAGGCAGGAGGATCTCTCTGAGTTCCGGGACAGCCTGGGCTACATAGTGAGACCCAGTCTCTAAAAAACAAAAAGAAAAACAAAACAACAAAGGACTCTGGGAAGCCAAGGCACAAGGCCACCCACCCCTTCTCTGAATGACTCTGGGAACCTGTTGTGCATTTCCCCACCAGAACCAACTGAGAAACACTGAAAACAAAAATCTGAGCAGGGGTGGGGTGGGGTGGCAGTCAACACTGGGGCCTGACCCCCATGCCCTCCATGCCCTCCTACCTGCATGGCATGCACAGGCTCTCTGCTCCCTGACCAGAAAATATTTTAATAGTGTGGTTGTAGGCAGAATCCTTGCTGGAAGCTCCCATTGGCAGCAGGTAACGTCTGGTTTTAGGATGCAAGTCTTAGGATGCAGGATCGTCAATCTGGTGAGCTAACTATGCTTTCTTCAATCCCTTTTAATTTCTAATTTGCTAATTCAACCTTTTTATGACCGGAGTAAACACTGAGCTCAGAAATCTGGGTTGGTGAAGATTAAATGGCTGTAATGAAGCCTCTCATTTATAACCACATCCATAAAATGGGAGTAAGAATAGCAACTGCTTCGCCAAGGCAGTCCAATCAAGTGCTCAGCTCAGTGGCTGGCCCAGTAAATGTTGCTTTTATTAGTGTCATATATCTCAGAGTGTGTCACCTCCATGCGTTCCTGTGCGTCTTTAATCCAGCAAATTAACTCTCTTCACTACAAATAAATCGTCTGCCCCGGTTAGTTAGGTCTCTTAGGGATAAGGTAAATAAACATACTGAAATATTTAGTGTTTATGGATTTTTTAAGTTGAAGTATTTTTATTAGAATTTATTTGGGAGGGACATTAGTATAGAGAAGTTTAAGTGACATATCTTTTAAGTTAAAAAAGTAGATGTTATCCGCAGAAAAGTAAGCGTTTGTAAACCTCATAGCAATGAGTCTGAAAACCCTTTAGCTATTCATGGCCCAAGGTCACCCCCCCCCCCCCCCGCTCCCGCAGATTTCTCTTTGCTGTTTTGAGGATCCAGAAGGTGATCTTTCTTAGCTTTGGTTTTCCAGAGTAGCCACACAGCTGGGTTTTCCTTGGTCAGATTTTGGGACTGAACTGAGCAATGGCTTAGTTTTCTGATTACTGTGATAAAAGACCAGACACAACTGATGTAAGGCAGAAAGGATTTTATTTTGGCTCGCAGGGAGGATGTGGCAGAACTCATGGTAGTGGGAACCTGTGATGGTGGACTAGGGTCAAGAACAACTTTCAAGACCCACGTCTAGTGACCTAATTACACCCACTAGGTCCATCTCCTAGAGATTACACATCAAAGTACTGCCACAAACCCAGTCCTCAGAACCTGAGCCTGTGGCCAACATCCAACACTGACATCAGCAGAATTCAGCTGTGGGATGCTGTCGATCTTACGGGATGCTGTTGGTCTTATTCCCATAAGCTGTGGGGTGCTGTAGGTCTTATGGGATGTTGTTGGTCTTATGGGATGGGATGCTGTTGGTCTTATTAGGGATGGGATGCTGTTGATCTTATGGGATGCTGTTGGTCTTATGGGATGCTGTTGGTCTTATGGGATGGGATGCTGTTGGTCTTATTAGGGATGGGATGCTGTTGATCTTATGGGATGCTGTTGGTCTTATGGGATGCTGTTGGTCTTATGGGATGCTGTTGGTCTTATGGGATGGGATGCTGTTGGTCTTATTAGGGATGGGATGCTGTTGGTCTTATGGGATGCTGTTGGTCTTATGGGATGCTGTTGGTCTTATGGGATGGGATGTTGTTGGTCTTATGGGATGTTGTTGGTCTTATGGATGGGATGCTGTAGGTCTTACGGATTAGGATGCTGTTGGTCTTATGGGATGCTGTCATCATTTTCCAAGCTAAGACTTTGGTCTTCAGAACTGATGTCAGAATCCTAGAGAATTAAAGGACCTTGATTTGCGGTTCCCAGATTAATGAAGAACATAGAGCAGAGGCTTCTCCTCAGCTTCACCACATCAGTCATTGATGCTGGAGAGGGGTGGGCTCTACGGGAACAATGCGCGGAAAAGGCGTACGAGTGACTGAGAATCCGCTTCAGAACTGTTTGCTGTACTGTCCTTGTGTTTTTGGCATCAGCTCTTCAAGCCGCACTAGGGATGGGTGCTGCCTGAGGGATGGGTGCTGCCTGACAGCGCTGGTGGGGAACCACCTGGAGCTGGGGAGTCACCTGGGCCGCGCAAACGGGAAAAGATGATGCTTTTTGAAACCTTGCTTAGAAACCAGTTCTCTATCAGCAGGTCTCGACTGAATTTAAAGGTTAAAGTTGTGGGGAAATTCACTCCTCACAAATGTTTTCGATAAATCCAATTCATTTTTGAGAGGAGACATTTTTCTCTCAGACATTAACTTAGAATGCTTAGTTTACGGTGCTTTCAGAGGGAAGGAAAAATCCTGAAGTGCCTAAGTAGGTCAAATGAAAGGATGTGCCAACAGCTTTTCCTTTTCCACTATTTCATCCTTAATGTGATTTTGAAACAAGAAATTGTTTTGGCCTTCAGTTTTACGGTGTGACACTGTGTGTGTGTGTGTGTGTGTGTGTGTGTGTGTGTGTCTGTGTGTCTGTGGGTCTGTGTGTGTGTGTCTGTGTATGTGTGTGTGTCTGTGTGTGTGTGTCTCTGTGTGCGTGTGTGTGTGTATATACACTCAGACGAGTTTTATTTGAGAGCCCCAGAAAGGAAGAGACACGACTGCAATAAGCAACAGCGTCCAGCAGGCAGTTGCAGGTCAACGTGAGCTCCTGTAGCTGAGCTGCCTCTTAGAAGGTCTGGGAGGCGGCTCAGTGGGGAAAGCGCTCGCCAGCCAAGCATGAGGACCTGAGTTTGACTTCCCAGCACCTGGGTGTAAAAGCCAGATGCCATAGTGCCTGTCTATAATCTCAGTGTTCCTAAGGCATGCTGGGAGGTGGGGGTAGGAGTCTCCCCAGAAGTACATGGATCAGGTAGCCTGGCGTACACAGCACCTTTGAGACCCTGCCTCACATAAGGTGAGAAGTGAGGAGCAATCCCTAAAGATGTGCTCTGACCTCCACACGGGCTTCATGGCTTCATGGCATTCTTGTTTGCATCCCCAAAATCCTGTGCTTGGCAGAGAGGGAGAGGGAGAGGGAGAGGGAGAGGGAGAGGGAGAGAGAGAGAGAGAGAGAGAGAGAGAGAGAGATTTTGGTACCATTTTGGTAGCTTCCAAGGGGTAACTTAAAAAAGAAAGGTGTGTGTGTTCATGTGTGTACATGGGTATGGAGGCCACAGGTTAATATCAAGTGCCTTCTCATATTGCTTTCCACCTCGTTTTTTGAAATCTGGTCTGTCACTGAGCCTGGAGCCCACTGATTTGGCAAGACTGCCTGGCCAGTGGGCTCTGAGGACCCTCCTGTCTCCACCATCCCGGTTCTGGGATGACGGCACAGCTATGCCCTGCTTCTCATATGGGTGCTGAGGATTTGAACTCGGGTCCTTATCCATATGCTATCGGAGCCATCTATCTCTTCAGCCCTTGTGTGACTGTGTAGGAATGATATCTTTTAGAATCATTAGAAATTTCCAAGCTGGGCCAGCAAGATGGAAGGGTAGGTGCTTAATGCCAAGTCCTATGGCCCGAGTTCAGTCTCTAGGACCAGATGGTGGAAGGAGAGAACTGACTACCTGAGCGTTGCTCTCTGGCCTCCCCATGTGCACCGTGCCAATAAATAAATGAATAAATGAGAAAAGCTCCAGGCAGTGGCAGCTGGGTGAGGGTGTGGGTGCTGTTTTGCGTGCCGTGAAAGTGCTGACTATGCAAGAATGCGGACCTGAGTTCAGATCCCCAGAACCCATGTAAAATTTCAGGCATGCTTGATGACCCTTGCACACACCTTCTCATGTTCACGTCCATGACCTGTACAACACACAAACATGAAAAAGGAAAACCAGTTCCCAAGCATCTACTGGTGACAGCAAGAGCAGACGTGACTGTGTTCTTCCTTCTGCTTTGACACGCACACTCGCTTGTCGGGCACCACAAGCATGTCTGCCCTCTAGCTAGGATTATTTCATGTGTGATCATGGCAACGCCCATCCTTTTGATGGGAAAGGCTGCTGACACAACCACGCATGCGCGGAAGACCACGCACGCGCAGAAGATGGGATGAAGTCTCAGGACCCTGAAGCCAGAGTGGGTTTCAGGGATTTTACCTTCGTGCTGAACTGACCCATGGCTAACACCCTGACTGACCACAGATGTGATTAGTGCACGTTGGCACACTCCCATCCACAGTGATTGCCTGGCATATCACCGTGATGGCCAGCTCTCACGGTCCACTCAACACAACCTAGAATGCCTTATTGGTTCAGCCTGTGGAGACGGCTGTGGGGAACAGGGTGGCACTATTCCCTAGGCAAGGGGTCTGAGCTGTATAAACATAGAGAGCTCCAGCTGAGTATGGGCCTGCAGCTGCATCTCTCTGCCTTGACTGTGGACGTGATGCGACTTGCTGGTTTAAGTGCCTGCCTCTGCAACTTTAACTGCGATGAAGAGCTGCAACCTGGATTCAGATTGTAAGATAGAATGCTTTTTTTTTTTTTTTTTTTTTTTTTTTTTTAAGGTCGAGAAACCCAATGTCAAGGTGCCTACCAAAGAATGCTTCCATGAGTGACTCAGTGATCTCTTCCCTGGTCACTCTCAGAGAAAGGAAGCCTTGGGGTGTCGTTATCCTGGGCACTAATCCCATCACAGGGGCCCCCTCATTATCTAAATCTAATTAACTACGAAGGTCCTGCCTCCCAGTGCCTTCTTGTTGAGGTTTAGAGTTTTGGCATATGAGCATGGAAGAGATAAAAATTCAGTCTCTAATCGAGACTCTCCATTTGTGTGCCCCTGAGTGTCCTCAGGGCCGCTGGTCCAGGGACTCCACAGTGGAAAGCCCAGAGGGCCGTGTTTTGCTGTGGAAGAGGGGTGTTGTACAGCTGCAATGGCCCAGGGAATGGAAGGTTGGAAGGCCTTTCTACCTAATCGTTAGGTTCCCCAGTTGCTGAAGGTGTGTTTGACAAACTCAGTCAGCCTCCATGAAACCTGGGTGGTGCAATGCTTGGTATTTATGCTCTGACCCCCTACTGTGTTGTCCCCTAAAAGGGAAACTCTTGGGAGCCAAACCTAGGAATGTGATTTCTTCTTAACACTCCTTCTTTTGGGGCATTTACTCTTGGTTATTGGGAGAAGGGGAAGCAGGAAGTTGAAACAAAACTATTTTATTAAGGATCTTATGTGTCTTTTTCTTTCTTTTAAAGATTGTTTGTTAATGTCCGTGTGTGTGTGTGTGGGGGGGGTGCACTCACAGTGTCCTTGGAGGCAGCAGAGGGAACTGAATCCCCTGGAGCTGGAGTTTCAGGAAGCTGTGAGCTGCCCCGTGTAGGTGCACTCCAAGAGTGCCGTGCCGTGAACTGTTTTAAACTGCTTTAAATGTGTCCAAACATAATGATAGCTATAAGGACCCATACCACACACATATACACGCATGATATAACACACACACACACACACACACACAGAGCAGTGCCAGGTGGAATACTTTACAACTTGAAAAGGCCTTTCAAAACCCTTCAGATCCTTAAGAAACAGATCATCCTATGTTATATAAGCTGTTCTGGCTTCACAGGGGGAAAATGGAACCCACCCCCCCCCCCCCGCCAAGCAAACATGACTATCAAAAACTATCAAGTCCCCAGGAGAAACTGCTGTACCATCTCACTTTAGAACATGAGGATCTTAGATAAAATTCTAGCAAGTAGATTTCAGCAGTGAAGTACGCGTGTGTGCATTCTACCCCCGAAATGCTGGGCTGATGCTGTGTGTGCTTATTTCCCTGCTTTTCACTTAATTTATTTAGATAAACGGTAGAACAAGTTCATCAATCTAATAGCATTTTATTTTTGTCATGTTTATATATTTATGGGGGGGGCGCGTGCCTGCCAAGAGATATGTGTGGAGGTCAGAGGACACCCTGCAGGGGTCAGTTCTCTTCTCACGTCGTGGGAGTCTCAGGGGCTGGATTCAGTTGGTCCAGCTTAGCCGCAGGTGCTTTTTCCCTCTGAGCCATCTCGCCAGCCCTCTACCAGTACTTTAAAAACGTAACTTCAAAGTTTTTAAAAAGATTTTTAAAAATTAGTTATATGTAATTGTGTGTTTCTATATGTGGGCCTATGCGCACAAATGAAGGTATCTGTGGAGGCCAGAAGAGGGAGTCATGTTCTTGGGGTTGCTAGCGCCTAACTTGGATCGATCCTCTGCAGGGGCAGTATGTGCTCCTAACCACGCTATCTCTGCAGCCTTGAACTACTCATTTATTTGCTGTTGCTTGGGGGTGAGCCTTGGGAGTGCCTGGTGGCTGCTATACCCTGAGCTGCAGACCCAGCTCAGAAGGGAATCTGTATAAATGAGATTCCTTGGGTGAGAAAGAAGATGGCTGTGGGCGTGTTCTCACTGAGGAAATACTGGAGGGTGCCATTGACCCGTGGGGCCAGAGCAGCACTAGGACTTGTAAGCCCTTTTCTTTACATTTTAGCAGGTACAGAGTCAGAAAACAGTACCCTGGAGAATAAATATTGTCAAGAAAATGAGAGCCCATTGAGGTGCACACCTTTAATCCTGGCACTTGGGAGGCAGAGGCAGGAGAGTCTCTGAGTTGAAGCACAGCCCTATCTACATAGTGAGTTCTAAGCCAGCCAAGGAGACACAGTGAGACCCTATGGTAATTCCTCAGGTTTTCAGAACTGATAGATGAATATATGCAGGGTTTATTGCAATGGCTCACGAGCTGTGGTCCAGCTATCCAATGGCTGTCTCCTGACAGGCCAAGAATCTGGTTATTGCTTAGTCCATGAGGCTGGATGTCTCAGTGGGTCTTCAGCCTACATGGGAATCCCAAAGAAGGAGGGCCTAATACCATTGAATGGACTCCTCAACAACAGGATAGATGAACTTGCCAGTGACAGAGAGGGCAAGCAGGCACAAGGCAAAAGCTTCCTTCATCCACACCCAGAAACTGTGGCCCAGATTTAAGATGAGACTTTACACCTCAAACGAGCCAAGGAAGAACATTCCTCACAGGCGTGCCCAGCTGCTTGGGTTTTAGTTGATTCCAGATGTGGTCCAGTTGACAACCAAGATTGGCAATCACCCTGCCTCAATTACTGTCCCTTCCGGATTGCTTAGGTATAGCTCAAGGAGACTTAACATCTTAACTAAAAACCCTGTTCTAGATGGTGTGATGAAGAGTAAAGACTTGGATATTTCAGAAATTAGTTCCCCAGTTCACTGTCACCCTCCTGAAGGTGATAGCAGGATGCTTTTAGACTTCCCAAGATGTTGCTAAGACTGCCTGGGGAAGTAAGCCCCTGAGAATGTCAAGGGAGATGCTCACATGGTTTGGGGGACAGTTAGATTTAATAGCCGTCAAACCATACAGTGCTGCTGGACTTTTAAATCAGTGTGTGGGGCTGGGGACATAATGAATCAGTGGGTGCATGCTTCCTGCAGACAGGTGGGGCTGTCCATGGAAGAGCTGGATGTGACCTGAGAGATGGAGACAGGTGGGGCCTGGAGGCTCACAGACTGGTCCCCGCAGCTGAAGCAGCATGCTACAGGTTCAGTGAGAGACCCTGTCTCAAAATATAAGGTAACGAGCTATAGAGAAAGACACCCAACACCCACTCTTGTCACAGGTACACACCCGTGCGCTCTCTCTCTCTCTCTGTCTCTTTCTCTCTGTCTCTCTCTGTCTCTCTCTGTCTCTCTGTCTCTCTCTCTCTCTCTCTCTCGTACACACCCGTGCTCGCTCTCTCTCTCTCTTTCTCTCTCTCCCTCTCTCTCTCTTTCTCTCTCTCTCTCACACACACACAGTCATATGTTCTTTAATCAAGAAAAAGTGAAATCCAATCTGAAACCTTTCTAATTAAAATGCTACGGTGCCCCTGTAACAGGGAGAACGGATGAGGTAGATGATTCTGAGTAGACCCTTGTGTAAATAATTTAATAAATTACAAAGCAGTCATTGAAAATCAATAGATTATTCAATAAATAATTTGGATACCTTGTTAGCAATTTGCAAGACATCATCTTGGCTTCACCAAAATGAATTAGAGATGGATTAGACAAAGTGCAACACGAGAGGCATAGAAAATCTATGGAACTGAATATTCTTAGACACAAAGGAAACATGGTCTAAAAGGAAAAGCATGGTCAGTCGGGTTACAAGGGGAAAGGCGGCTGATTCCTACATGTAAACACACTGGAAATAAAGACAGGAAGCGACATGGCAGAATTAATAACTTCATAACGAGAAATGTTCCAGTTAAAACCAAGCACAAGGATGTTACTTGGGCATATGGAAAAACAGACAACCAAATGCAACACAAAATATTCAAAGTTGGTGTAATAGAAAGGTGAAAATTAAAACACCAGTAAAATAGTATTTTTATATATTACCCAAAATGCCTCTTTTTAAAAAGATTTCATTTATTTTATATGTGTATACCTGAATATGTGTGTACAATATGTGTGCACATATTCTTAGAAGAGGGTGTTGATGTGTGCACATATTCTTAGAAGAGGGTGTTGGTATGTAGAGTTAGAGTTACATGTGGGTGTGAGTCACCTGATGTGGAAGCTTGGAAGCAAATCCAGGACTTCTGCAAAAGCGGCAAGTGCTCTGTATTAGTTAGGGTTCTCCAAAGTAACAGAACTTAGAGAATGAATCTGTCTGTCTGTCTGTCTGTCTATCTATCTATAGGTACACACACACATTATGTATACATACAGAGATAGATAGATAGATAGATAGATAGATAGATAGATAGATAGATAGATAGATAGATAAAGGGGATTTATTAGAATGACTGGCAGGCTTTGGTCCAGCTACTCCAGCAGTGGCTGCCTATGTTTGGAAGGCCCAATTATCTAGAAGTTGTTCAGTTCGTTAGGCTGGATGTCTTTTGAGGTCCTTGTTGGTCCAGCCCCAAGATCCTCTTCAGGGTTCAGATTGGTTGCTACAGCAAGCAAAAGGAACTTTTTCCTTAGGGTATCTGAAGGCAAATGAGCTCCCTCACACTGTGCTTTTCCAAGTCAGTCTCTCTTTTTTTTTTTTTTTTGCTTCTATGCTAATTCTCCTGTCTCCTAGTTCTAATCCCTCCCGGCTTCTTCCCCTCCAGCCTAAAAGCTGTCTCCTTACAGGAGCTTTGAAGCAATATAAAAATTGCAAGAGTTGCCTCTCATTGGTCAAAAGCACATTCCTAGGGTAAGTGATAAGTAGCTGAGCCATTTGCCATGGCAACACAAGGCTCCAAGGTTACAGGAATAAGTCCACGACCAGACGGGACAGAGTGCCCAGTGACAAACTTTGAGACATAGGTCCTTTATCAGTAGATTTGGCAAGCGAAGTACTGGCATGCTTTCCTTAGGGGGCTTTGTGTAGCAAGCTAAGCTAGACATCAGCGACTCTGACCTTGTACAAAGTTTTAAACTTCTGATCTGTTTCCAAAAAGCCTTTAGTCCAGTTTGAACTTGGTCTGAGGTGAAAGTGAGCAGATTGTGGGCAGTTAGTCTGAGCCAAAGGAACACAGCAGGCTTTTAAGTGTCTGCAGTCCTCGTGGGACAATAGATCTAGTAATGAAGCATGTATGTCCTAGTATATTTTCTGTATATCAAAATTATACAGCCAAATGAAATTCGTCTTCCTGACCACTACAGATATGTTGCCCATATGATTGAGATGTCATCACGAGATTACATATACACATCACATGAGATTACACACTACAGTGCAGGCATTGGGGAAACACCAAGCTGCCTTAGCAAATGTGAGCAACAGTCTCCAGAGTCGATGGTCCTGCAGGCCTTGCCTGGGCAGGATTGGCTTCCACCAGGGAAGCATTCCTCTGGTGGGCTGACATCTGAATGATTTTTGCCATGTGCTGTGTGTTTCCACGGCCACTGATAGTAGTCTAAGCTGGTCTTCTGTTTATGCTGGAACCACAAAAAAGTAGGCTCTGATGCCAGGGAAGGATTGGACTTGCCAGCAAGGTGAGGGCAAGCAGGGAAGTAACAAAAGCTTTCTTATTCCACATCTTTTATATAGGCTTCCAGCAGAAGGCGTGGCCCACCTCAAAGATCTGGATTAAAAGGGGTCTTCCCACTTCAAATTAAGAAAAAAAAAGTCCTCACAGGTGTGCCGTGCCCCCGCATTTTGGGGTTTTAGTTAATTCTAGATATAGTCAAGTTGAAAACCAAGAGTAACCATTACATGCTCTTAGCCACTAAGCCACCTCTCCAGCTCCCCAAATACTTCTTAAATGATTATCTCTGATTCTGGTGGTATTTTGGTATAGGTATTAAAACCTATATGATTCATTCATGTTTCTTTGATGTATGTGTTTGTGACACGGTGCTCTCTGTCTGTACATCTGTATGCACATCTGTCTGTACATCTGTATGCACATCTGTCTGCACATCTGTCTGCACATCTGTCTGCACAGACACGGGCCATAACAGGATGTCAGGTGTCCTGCTGTCACCCTCTGCCTCGCTCCCTTCAGGCAGGGTCCCTCTCCTGTCTCCACTTCCCACCGCTCCTGTGGGCACTGGGATTTGAATCCAAGTTCTCTTGCTTTTGGAACAACCCTCTCACCCTCTGAGCTGTCCCTTCGGTTTCATGCATTTGTATCCCCTAATGCCACCCTTGCCTGTCGACTCCTCCACTGTCATGAAGGAAAATACGATGGAGATACTGCAGTTCAGACAAGAACACCCACATACACACAGTGCCTGTCCAGCAGTTCAGACGAGGACACCCACATACACACAGTGCCTGTCCAGCAGTTGAGTAATTATCGGATAAGATGGCTCTCTCTGAGCAATATCATTATTAATAATCACTCTGCAGTGTGACAAGATAGTTTAATTTCTGCGCAGCTGCACTGTCCCGATGGGAGTACGATGAGTATGGACAACATGGAACACGCTAAGGAAAGGGGAAAGGTTACGGAACACACACAGTATGACGCTGGTGACGTAATGTTTGGTTGCACAGGGAACTGTTTATACAGTGTTTGTGAGCAAACCTGGAAGAAAATGAAGTGAGCAAAGAGACGAGACCTTCAGGATGGTGATGATGAGAGAGATGGGGGGGATCCCCGCCCAGGAGACGGTCCTAGGGCGTTCTTCATTTCCTTCCTTATGCTGTCCTGGGTACACACATGCATGTGCTACTGTGTTTGTTATGTCCTTTATGTATGATATAAATATTTTGAATATATTTAGTGTTCACTCAGAATCCTGAGACCTATATTCATTGATTCATGCTTGTGTACACGAGGGTAGTAAGCAGTGGGTGTTCTGAGATGATGAATGATTTGGTCCTTCCTTTTCTCCTGTTCCCAGATGTGTGTTTCTATTACAGTTTCTAAAGAAAGAACAGGAAGCAGGGAAGGAGAGGTCAGAGGCAGGCTTGGAGAGATGGTTCGGCTGTTATGAGCACTTGCTGCTCTTCCAGTAGACCTGAGTTTGGTTTCCTGCACCCACCTTTGTGGGTCACAGCCACCTGCAGCTCCAGTTCCACGGAGGCCTGACACCCTCTTTTGGCCTCTGTGGGCACCTACACTTATGTGTCTCACAGACACACAGACACAAACATTCATGCATGCACACATAGAATAAATAAATAATTTAGAAAGAAAAGACAGGAGAATTGAGCAGTTGCCCCCACAGTAGACAGAAAGTGATGACCAGTAGAAAGGACCATCCATTGCACAAAGAATGGTCGGTTTCACCCCTGAGGTAGAAGGGAAGGTGGGTTTAAAGGTAAAAAGAAGCTGGGTGTGGCAGTGTACAGTACTCAGGCTGTGGAGGCAGAAGGAGGTAAAAGGCTAGCCTGGGCTACACAGAGCTGAAGACTGCCCAGGATCCTAACTCAGGTCTCTATCCTTATACAGCGATCACCTCACCCACTGAGTGTCTCCTCCCTCCTCCCTCCTAAGACCTGAGACCCTGCCTAAGACAAAAGGAAAGGAAGTGGGGAGGGAGGGAGGGAGGGAGGGAGGGAGGGAGGGAGGGAGGGAGGGAGGGGAATGGAGAGAGTGAAGGAGGGAGGCAGACACAAAGACACGTTGGGAAGAACAATGAGCCCGAGATGTCGCTCTCCCTTCCTGGTTTGGAATAGCACAGGCCAAGGCCATTATCAGAATGAGCTCACAGACACTGAGTTTCGATAGTTGATAGAGCAGATGACTTAGGAGGGCCAGCATTCCTAGGAGCCCCTTTTCTTTACATACTTTATTGGCCTGGCTATAAAAATAATAAGACTGGCCTGAAGTGTTCTTAGGAAAATAAAGGGAAACAGCTAAAGCTCGCGAGACAGAATGAAGTCACAACGTAGAGGAAAGTGAGGGGAGGGGACACGAGCTTCTCCAGGAAAGGGGAGAAGACAGTCCGCGATCAGTCTGAGACCTGAGTGAACTATCCCTCGGGTGGAGATGTACAAAGGCGGGAGGAACAGCTCGGGGGTGACATGATCGCTGTGCAAGCAGGAGAACCCAAGTGCCCATCTCTAGAAACTGCATTAAAGCTGCGACCTGGCCAGGGATTCAAAGACAACAGGACCCCGAGGGGCTTCCCTGGTCACCCAGCCTAGCCAGGTGCCTAGCTCCAGGGTCAGTGGGAGACCCTGTCTCACACACTAAGGTGGGGGAGCAGTTGGGGAAAGCGCCTGATGGTGACCTCTACATGCATGAACATGTGCGTGAACATGTGCATGAACGAGCACACGAGCGTACACATGCATGTGTTCATGCACACACACACATTTCTTTTTAAACATGGAAAGGAAATTGCAACAGGAAAGAAAAACTAAGGGAGCAGAGGGGGAGAAAAGAGAGAGCAATGGAATACATGTGATGTAAGAACAGAGAGGCACTGTTTGGGAGTGGAAGGGGAACCAGAGAGAGACGGCGAGGGAAGAGGAGTGAGCAGAACGCTGCCGTGACGGCAATGTATGGAATGTCATAATAAACCCGGTACCTTGTCTGCTAGAAGAAAAACATATATCTTGCCTGAATCCTGATTTAGCAAAGCAACCGCATGCGCAAAGGGACAGCTTGCAGCCAGAGGCACTTGCCACCAGACCAGACCATCTGAATTCCATCCCAGGCCACATGGTAGAAGAAGAAAGAGACTTCTGTAAATCGTTCTTCAACCTCCACACGTGTGCACATGACACAGTCCTTATACACGTTCTCATTTCCTTAGAATCTGACTATGATATTCCATCAGACAAAATTTGGTACCCACCCACCCCTGGTATGTGTGTATGTGTGTGTTTGGGTAACACTAGTTGAGGAAACAGAACTCCAAACTCTCTATAACAGATGCCGATTTCTCAGTACACCTTAGATGGTTCTGGTTGGTACCACTCTGCCTCCAGAGCATGATTCGGGCACTCAGACTCTTCCCTCTTCTAGAACCTAGAAGGTCCTCTGCGTCCATTAAGCAGATGAGGACATGAAGACACGCCACTTTCTGGCCACAGTAGCAATCTTCCAGTCTTACCCGGTGCCTTCTGGCAGGAATAGGCACCATCTAGATACAAGTGGTGCTGGGAGTTGTAGTCCCTGGCTGAGCTTGTATTTCCTGCACATCTCTCCCAAGCTGCCACCCAATCATCCGTCTAGTGTATGTATGTTTCTTTATGAAGTGGATTTGCTTTTTTCAGTTTAAAATTTTAGCTTTGTTTTCAGGTGACTTTTTCTAGATCTTTTCCTAAAACATATTGAATCTTGGTGCTAATAATGTTATGTGTTAGCATTGGCATGTCATAATTCATTTAAATATTTTCTATTGTGTGGAATTAGGTTTTTATTATTATTAACATGCATCTATAAATGTCCTTGTGCATAAATTGTGGGCTATGCCTCTGATTATTCCTTTCAGGTAAATTCCAGGGAGTGAGCTTGCTAAGTGTTAAGGCTTCGATGCTCATAACCAGCTGGCCCTCCAAGAAGGCAGGCTGATCTATATCTGATCAGTAATGTCTGAGGATTCGAACTTGAGAGTGTTCTCAGCTATCGGGAGCATTTCGGGATTTTCAGTCTTTGCTAATACATTGCATTGTTCAAGCTTCGCTTGCTAATGGGCTTGAATGTCTGTAGTGTGTGCATGTGGGTTATCTGTGTCCTGTCTCATTTTTATTTTGTTGTGCTTTATCCCCTCACTCAACATTTATAAGGGAATTTTATGTAGCTCTGTGTATTAAGTCAAGATATTGCAGATATTTTATCTAGCTTTTTTTCCCTTTATAATCTAATTTTCTTAGATCAAACTGCATTGAGACCCTGAAACATGATGCCACACACCCCCAGCTTTACCCATTAAGGCTAATAGCTTTTCCAAAAGTAATGCAAATTGTTTTTTTTTCCATCATGTGGTTGGAATGTACTTAACATCAATTTTCATGATCTTGGACTTAAGGCTGATTAGAGGAATCATTCAGGAAGTGGACTGGGAATGGTGGGACAAGCCCCTGATCTCAGCGTCCAGAATGCTGAAGTACAAGTTCAAACTCAGCCTTGGGTACTTACAAAACTTCAAGGCTAATTTGTCCTTTGTGGGACTCTCAAAAATAAATTGCATATATAGTGGACCTGACAGAAGGCTAGGGGATGCTTATCTTAAGTTGCCATGGAGATTGTGAGACCAACATCTTACCATTTCTCAAAAAATTAAAAAGGACAAAGATTGACAGATGGACAGCTCCATGTCTTGATTACGTGGGTAGCAAGAACATCTCCGACCCTGTAGTGCGGGTGTTTCGTTGAGACAGGCTGTCAGATAGCTCGGGCTGACCTTGAAGTTGGTGTGTAGAAGATGACCTCGTACCCCATCCTTCCTGAATGCTGAGGTTACAGATGTGTACCAACACAACAGCGTGCTGCGTGGGAACTATAGGCAAGGACATCTGAGCTTCGTCTGCAGTCCACACATTTGTTCAAGTACAATCTTACAAAGAACACAAGTGCTCGAGACCCACACTGTGCATGGGATACTGGGTTGCAGCTATGAGAGCAAAAGCAAATCTCTTGTCCATTCAAGGCCTCAGGTTGCTCATCTGCAACCGTCACGGGTGGTTCCAGATGATGTGTTGGGCATGTGAATTCCAGGCTGCACAGTCATGGATGGTGTCCGGGCATTCCTGCTCACTGCTGGTACCCACCTGCTCGGATGACTGCGTAAGAAGCCAGTGTCTCTCTGCTCCAGATAGAACGTGAGCAAGCTATGATGTTCCTTTAATCAGATTAGATGAATCTAACATGGTTTTCCTTTAAATCATAAATACTGTACAACTTTTAATTGCAGTAGCCAAATTAAATTACTCATCCCAAATTAGATTTCTGGCAAACTTAATTTGAACATGAACTCGGTAGTGAAGACCCTGAGTAATTTTTAAAGATCTGAAATAAATCAGCAGCTCCTGGTATTGTTGCTCGGGTCCCTTCAGCAATTTCCATAAAAGGGAATCAGTAAACGTTTAGAGAATTTATGCTGGGATGGGACGGAGAGAAGCTCATTTTTTCGGCTTATCGTTAGAATCCCTCCCACCCCAAACCTATGACCCTTCTGGTCTTAGAAGATAAGAAGTGAATTGAGGCAAGTCCAGCAAAGACTTGTTTTATTGCCCATGATTGCCTTTTTTCTTCTTGTCTCTGGGTGTCCCAGACCACCCCCATCTACTTCAGGCAGACCCTTTATGGATCCACACTGGGGTGTGGCGAGGAGCTAGGCAGGCTCACAGCACCCCATTGCTGCATTTTCAGGTTTTGGGTTTCCTGATAACTGACCACGCTTGCAAACAGCAGCGGAGTTGTTGGCTGCGGAGACTGGGGCATGCAGAGGTAGCTCCCCGGGTTAGTCGTTCTGTAGATGCTGTGAGGAAATATCGGATGGAAGCCACTTTAGGAAGGAAGGCTTTCTATTGGCTCACGGTTTGAAGGTGCAGTCCGCCATGGTGGGAAGCGTAGAAGTAGGAGCTGGGCACCTGGTCATACGGCATCCACCGTCAGAAAGCCGAGAGAGAGAAGTGAAGCCATCGCTCATTGTACTCAGGCCTGGTCCCCAGCCCATGGAGTGGCACTGCCCATATTTAAGAAGGGTCTTCCCATCTCAGTTAACCAAACCTAGCTCATTGCTCACAGGCATTCCCCAGAGATTTGGTTCCATGGTAATTCTAAATCCCACCAAGTTGCCAATCCACACTGACCTTCAGGTGAGGCTTTATTTGGGGTTTAAATAGAGGCCCTGACACAGTTTTCCCCTTCACTATGGGTCCCTTCCTGAAGTACAATCTCCTGGCCTCTCATTCCAAGATGGTACACCATCATGCCTAGTCAGTGAGCTTTCTTGGCCTCAACCCATCAGAGAAAAGAAGGCGGTCACCAGGCTAAACCTGGTTGCACCTGAGGTTTGACCTGGATCTTGCCTTTCCCTGAGTCAGTTACTGGGCAGAAGGGATGAGGCAAGATTTTGGGGCTGCTGAGGCAAGAGTTAGTAACCCTGGAGGTGATAAACATCTCCAGCCGCCCCTCTGGTACACTGTGCCTCCTACCCTCTCAAGCCGATATGCATACATTATCTCATGTGAACTGTAGGTGGCCCTGCTAGGTAGCCGATCGTGCCCACGAATGACGAAGTCAGGGTCTCCCTGGGATCCTTGTCCTCCAAGGCTTCTCTTTCCTTTCATTGTGTCCTAACAAGTTTCTCTGGTTCCTCCTCCACTGCCCTCTCCATTCCTTCAGCAGCAGCCCAGGGTTGTTCCTTAAATAGACAGCCAGTCAATAGCTGCTAATTTGTTAGGACTGTCCAGTGGACCCTCAGGCCAAAGGTGGCCTTTGGCCCAGGCTTTGTGAATAGCATTATAGTAAAACCAATATGATCAATTTCTAGTTATTAATCTGCAGGTTGTTTCTAATAACTTGGTTTCTTGTTCCCAGAATTATAGGATTTCTTATCACAAAGGAACGAACTTTGTATTGCTTAATGATGGGTGTAGAAAGAAAAGTCAGAACGTGTGTGTGTGTGTGTGTGTGTACACATACATGAATCTAATGTCCATCTTTCCATTGAAATGTAACTTACATTTTTGAGAGTCACTATGATCAAAGTTCTTATGGATTCAAATCAAAAACACCTGCAAGTAGATGTGGCCCTTCAAAATGTTTTCAGGGCTGGGTATGGTGGTGCGCACCTTTGATCCCAGCACTCAGGAGGCAGAGGCAAGTGGATCTCTGTGAGTTCAAGACCAACCTGGTTAATAGAGTGAGTTCCAGGACAGCCAGGGCTGTACAGAGAAACTGAATCTTAAAAAACCAACCAACAAACAAAATATAGAAATGCCTTTGGTAGTTACCCCACATGGAGAAAACTCAGCTGTCTATTACCTTCTAACTGCCCGGAGTCTCGTGAGTTTTGTCTCAGGTCCCTCTGGAAGCTTTGTGGACTTTGTGCGGTTTCTTTGTATGCAGAAGGTCTGCATTCCAGAGGTGCCCCTTACCCTGTCCCTGAGTTCCTTTGTCAGGATTTTATCTTTGGGATCATTTGGTTAACTCTCTGAGGTCAGGACCTTGACTCAGCGCTTTTTTTTTTTTTTAATGCTGTCCTGATTTTTTACAGACAGGCTAACCCTGTGACCAGGGAGTCCCTGTGCCTGGGACAGGGTGGGCACACCCCCACATGCTCCGTATGACTGTTGCTGGACTTAATTTTCCAGTTGTCTGGATCTTGACCGTATCCCCATCTTATCTCAGTGCATATTTATGGTAAAGAAAATGTTGATAGGTAATTGCATATTCTCTGTCTTCCACTTTAGTTTCCCAGCAGAGTCTCTCCCTGCAGCTAGAGTGCACCACTTTGGCCATACTGGCTGGGCAGTAAGCCCAGGGACCTCCTCTCCCTATGGTCACAGGTGCCTGACTTTCTACATGGCTGGGCAGCAGCACCCAGTTCCCGTACTCACATGGCGAACACTTCAGTGACTAAGCCATCTCCCCAACCCCAATTCTTGCATTTCACACCAACACTTCCAGACAAAGTCCTTCCCCTTCTCCAACAGAGCTATGTGTTTCATAAAGTCTGTAAGACCGCATCCTGTTGTCTTTGTGTTTCGAATGGTACCTACTGGAGTGTCTCCCACACAGAAGTGCTCAGTAAATCCTCGTTGGTTGAACCCCATTGCGTGGGAGGAGAAAGGGCATCAATAGGACCTGCCTTTGGGAGACACGATGGCAGCAGAGAGGGAGGAGGGTGGTAGAGCTTGGACGCGGGCGGTGGAGAACTGGTAAAGTGCAAGTAAGGGTGTATTGTGGTGAGTTTTTGTCAGGGAAACGGGTGAGTGAAGGAAACTAACGGGTTCTGGGTTTTATTTTAGGATCAGCTACAGCGAATGGCCTTTGGTCTGAGCTCCTTTGGAATCTGCATGACTGGAATGAGAGGATGCCAGCCATGAGTCTCGAAGGAAGGGCACATAGTCACCTGCATGGTGGCTTCTTGTTTCATCATGGTCGTTTCTGGGGTTGTTAATGAGCAGTGGCAGATCAAAGAAGGACGGGGAAAGGGGCATTTAGAGGTCAGGCCATCTCTTAGCGTCCCTGAGTAGGGTGCTGCTGGGCTGCCCAGGTGACCTGGTTTTAGGACTGGAAGTCCCGAGTTCTGGATTGTTCCCTTTAGATGCCCTTGTCCTCCCTGCCCCCTGCCAGCCTCCCTTGAGTTCCCTTTCTCTGCAATGTCCTTGACTTGCCCTCACACCACCTCCACGGCTCTGAGTCCTGCTTGTAACTGAGGCTCTGTGCACTGACCAGAGAGTCCTGCAAGAGCGTCTCAGGCTTTCTGGCTAGCTCTCGCTGGCCCCTGACACGTGCTGAACTGTGCATGCTCGGCCACATAGGATTAGCGTTCATCTGCCCACAGGGAGCCATGTCCTCTGTACACATGTGTGCCCAGGGGGTGAGGAACTATGGGGAAGGTGAGGGCAGAGGAGTGAGCAAAACACAGGGTCATCTCTGCCCGTATCCTCGTGTGGGCACTGGGGCCACCCCGGCTGCTTTCCCTTTCCTTGCCAAGCGATGTGGCCTCCTTCGCTCCAGCTGGGCTGGTGTCTGTCTGCCCTGTTCCTCGGAATCTGCTCACCCACATACTGCTCTTCTTTTCAGACCTCTTGTTATAAGTCTAGTCCAGCCTGTCCCGCTAAGTGATGGTTTTGTTCATGCCTGCATTTCCCACGTCAGTCCCTGCAGGCTGTCTTGTGCTGGGCCCAGACTCCACTCTCACTTAGTGCCCTGTTCATTGGTGGGATCTTGGTTATTTGTGGGTGGTAAGGAACGCCTAAACCACTTGTTGGTCTCCTCTGTACACCCTTTGGTTGGTCTCCTCCTTTCATGGAGGAGAAAGGCCAGGTTTAGACCTTGAGCCAGCCCTGGATTCTGGTAGAATTCTCTTAGCTTGACTTCTTCACTGCTGGGATGGAAGAATCAGGTTATGTGCAAAGAGAATTTTTCTACTTGGAAATACCACAGCATTTATTAGGTTAGCGTTACCCTTGGTATTCCCATAGAATGATACAATAACCACAGAGCTTTCAACCACCCTGTGTTCTCTGGAAAGAGCAGTACAATAGCTTTTGAATATGCTCGAGCTTTCCTCGGGGGTGGGGTCTGAGGAGGTTCTGCTGAGTCCCAGGGCCTGGAGATCCAGTGCTGTTTCTCTCTGCATTGCCTGGCTGTGGGCGAAAACATTATGCAGAACACTGGGGAAAGTGGGGAAATTTCATCTCTCCTAACCTCTTGTCTGGGTCTTCTGTGACCAACTACATACGTCTGTAGTTACGTGAGATACAGTAACGCATGGTTCCCCCGCCTTCCAGGATCTCTTATAGCACAGGCTGGCCTGGACCTTACCTTGTACCTGAGGCTGACGTTGAACTTAGAATTCTCTAGTTCTACTTTCCAAGTGCTGGGATTGCTGGTGTTCACCACCATACCCAGTTGTATGTGTTGCTGGGTATGGAACTCAGAGCCAGTTATGCTGGACAAGGACTCTACCAACAGAGCCACGCCCCCAGCCCAGTACCTGGTCTTTGTATAGCATGTAGAATACAGTGGAGCTAAAAATTGTCTTTGTGTTTGCTTGTGAGACATAACCGCAGGAAATATTTTCCTGTGCATCTTTCTGGATCTTTTCTCTGTGAGACATGTATGTTCAAGAATAATGTATTGCTGCTAATGGGGTTATTTTATGTGTATAATTTGGAAGCCTGCCTTTCTTAGCCTGACATCATCTTTATGGATAGTCTTCCTGTCTAGACCAGTGATCTACAACTTTCCTAATGCTACAAACCTTTACTACAGTTCCTCATGTTTGGAGACACTCCCCCCAACCATGAGATTATTTTTGTTGCTACGTCATAACTGTGATTTTGCTACTGTTATGAATTGTAATGTAAATATCTGTTTTCAATGGTCTTATGCAACGCCAGCGAAAGGGTCTCAGCCTTTGAGAACCACTGGTGTGGAGGAATTTGTTCTTTCACTGGGTATGTACTGAATGCCTCCCCCATGTCTAGCCTGGTTCTGAGTGTACAGATAGTGAGCTTCCCCGACTCGGTCACCTTGTTCCAGCTGAGGCAGCTGGATGGTTGTCCGTGAGTACGAGGTGAAGGCAGTGCATGCTGGGAAAGAAAAGGTGAAGGTGGTCAGTGCGTGCCTTGAGTACCCGGGCAAGGAGGTGTCTAGGACTGGCTACAGTATTAAGGAGCAACACATATTGTTAGGGTGACCACTGTGGTTGTACTTTGAGCTGGAAGACACACAGCATCAGAACCATACGAGAGCTGAATTGGAACTAGGGAGATGTCTTGACAGGTACAATGCCTGCTTCTTATCGCAGACACCTGAGTTAAATGAAAACGCTGGAGGATTGCAATCTCAGTGCCGTGGAGCTGAAGTCCGGTGCATCCTCCTGGGGAGGGGGCTATCACTGACCAGCCTGGCCTACCCTAAAACACAGGGCAGTGACATCTGAAGTTGTCCTTTGGTCTCCACATGCATGGGCACACATGTGCAGGCATACCCACATGAGCACCTGCAAATAGAAGCATATAGACATACAGACAGACAGACAGACAGACAGTCAAATACAAAGTGCTGGCTAGGAGCCAAGAGTACTACTCTAGAGACTGAGTTAAGAGATCCCTGGAGTCCAGGAGTGTGAGACAAGGCTATCTCAATTTAAATCAAGAAGAAAAGGTGGCCTGACTTGAACACTCAGCTACCTGCCTATGCTGGCTGTCCACTGCGATAGTAGCCGCCATCTGTATGATGTCCCAAGTGGCTTCTTACAACTCGCTTGGCTGCAGCGGATGAGCTGCAGAGCGTAGGTAGGTAACCCATCTGCTGGGCCTCACTTTCCTCGGTTCTGAGCGAGCAGGATCTGTGTCCAATTACCACTTCGTCCACCCGATGTGCACAGAACAGTGCCTGTGTAATGGTTCAGCTGCCAGTGTCCCGCCTCGCACTGATTGCTGGCATCCATAGGTACTCCAAGGAGGAGACTGCTCAGTCTGAGAAGGCAAGGCTGGGACTTTAACAGCATTGATGAGCTAATTCAAGGCAGCAGTGGGCGGCTGAGCTGAGTCTCCGTCTCTGGCCCTCAGACTCTAGGCAACTGGGCTCCTGGCAGCACCTGCCCCTCTCCAGGTGAGTAGTAGCCCTCTCACCACCCGCCTGCACTGCAGACACCAGGTAAAAGTTTCTGCAGAAGCACACATCAGAACCAGGTGTGGTGACCTGCCTGTTATCCCAGCACTCGGGAAGCAGAAGCAGGAGAATCAGGAATTCAAGGCCAGCCTGTGTCCCCTCAACTAGTACGGTAACTCATAGAACACAGCATGCTTACCGTGGAAACCGGTGTAGGCATGGTGGATACATGCTTCAGACGGCATTGTTTGTCTGTCTTGTAGGTACAGTGTAAGTTCACAAGGCTTCTGGGGGTGGGGGGGACTGGGCATCTAACTGTCCCTCAAACTGTGTTTGTGGCTCCATGCTGCAATCTAAAGAAATGGCTTCTAAGGAAGCCCTTGGAGCACGTCGTTGTAGCTGGGAAATTGGCTGGCTATAATTGATGTGCTTCTCACCGTTTTGTGGGTTTCAGGATCCAGCTGGAGTGTGAGCTCTGGGGAAGTCCTGCGGCAGATTGTGGCTCAACAGCACGTTCAGAAACGGCACCAGGGTGTCGTTATGAGTCAGTAGGGTGGGGCTAGCAGTTCCTGCAGGGGAGCCGAGCTTCTAACGTGAGCAAGACGACCTGTGTTGGGGCATACACAAGCACCAGCGTCTGCGTACCGTCGTCCCTGCCCCTCATCACTTTGGGCACCCAAATGGATGTTGCAGCAGGATGACATTCTAGCTTTAAGTAAAACAAGGCGTGTGATTGACAGTCAAAGGACCGTGAAGCAGGCTTTCTGGGACCCTCAGCCCCCAAGTCATGGTCCAGAGACTTATTGCTAACTATGAATGGTCGGCCTTAGCTTTAGGCTTGTTTCTAGCTAGCTTTTCTCCCTTTTAGCTTAATCCATTTCTATTAATCCATGTTCTGCCCTGATGCTCATTCACCTCATCTGTGTACTTCCCTCGTGTCTGGCTGTCTCTGGGGTGACTGGTCCCCCTTTTCTCTCTGTACTTCCATTGTGTCTGGTTGGCTGGCCCCAGGCTGATTGGTCCTCCTTTTCTCTCTGCCCGCCAGCCCTGCCCATTCCTCTTCTGCCCAGCTATTGGCTGTTCAGCTTTTTATTAGACCAAGGTGCCTTAGGCAGGCAAGGTGAAACAGCAACACATCTTTACATAGTTAAACAAATATTCTATTCCGCAGGGTGGTGGTGGCACACACCTTTAATCCCAGCACTCGGGAGGCAGAGGCAGGTGGATCTCTGTGAGTTTGAGTTTGAGTCCAACCTGGTCTGCAGAGCGAGTTCCAGGAATGGCTCCAAAGCTACATAGAGAAAACCTGTCTTGTAAACCCCCCCAAAAAAAAGAAAAAAGAAAAAAGAAACCCAACCAAACATTCTATTCTACAACAGAGCTGGAAGCGTTTAACAGCTGTCTTCTGTTGATGTTCCCTGGTGTGGACTGGAGCGCTTGCCTAGCCTGCACAGACCCCAGTTTAGTCCTCGAGGGGTGTGAGGTGAGCGTAGTGACACATACCTGGGACCCCAGCACTTAGGCTGCAGAGGCAGGAGGGTCAGTCTTCCTTGTCTACACAGCAGATTTGAGGCCATTTCTCAAAACAAAGCTTCCTGTGTGCCCCCCACCCCTCAAAGGGATCAATGAGACTTTAGGCGTCTAAAGGAAAGTGTTTAACAGCCGAAGTTCTAGAAGACAGTTCTTTGGGAGCCAGCATGTTTCCTGTTGTGCAAGGAGGCGCCAGTTAACCCTTTGTGGAAGACACTGTTTGGGATTTAAGCTTTGGGTGGAGAGCTAGGGGAGACTTTGATAGGCTGTTCACATTTAAATCTGTGATTCCCAAGTACAGGTGGTAAATAGACTCAGCCCCTTAGTCTTTCTGCCAAGGTTGCTTAGTGGTGGTGTGTGGTCGAACTTAGTGGTGGTGTGTTGTCGAACTTAGTGGTGGTGTGTTGTCGAACTTAGTGGTGGTGTGTTGTCGAATTTAGTAGTGGTGTGTTGTCGAACTTAGTGGTGGTGTGTTGCTGAACTTAGTGGTGGTGTGTTGTCGAACTTAGTGGTGGTGTGTTGTCGGAAGGTATGCACTGAGGGTTCAGTCTGAGCCCGGCAGCTGGAGCCCCTTGATCTGGGTCTCAGCGGTGTAGCTTTGAGCAAGGTCTGGGCGGCAGGTGCTCAGTTTCTGCCGTCTCCTTTATGGTGGTGATTGGCTAGATCACCTTGGACCCAGGAACCCAAGTCAAGCAGAAGTAGGGTGACTGGTCATCCCCGTTTGCCTAGGATCAATGGAGTTCTTAAGACACCGCCTTTCCATTTTAAAATAAGACAGTGCCAGGAAAGCTAGGAGGGATTAGTCTCCCTGAAAAAGAGGCATGTTTGACGGGGTTGCAAAAGCTAGGAGGCATTGGCCTCCCTGAGGAAGAGGCATGTTTGCCAGTGTTGCACTCCGGGCTTCCATGCCTGCTCCTTCAGGTACCACAAGCTTCCTTCCTCCTCTCTCATGGGCCTCTGCCCTCAGTAGATGCTCAGCAGACATGGGCAAAATAAACGATGTGGTTGAAGTTCCTGGGAAATGGTTGCAATATCCTTGCAATTAATTAATTTGTTTAATTAATTAAAATGACTTCACTAATTATATGTACAGGAGGCTACACATTTCATTAGGCTGAGCAGATGGTTCTACTAATGATTACTGAAGCCTGGGACTGCGGGAGGGGGGAGTCTGTGTGTGACTGGATATTGTGTGTTCGTTCGTACCCCATCCTTCTTACAGACACGCGGGACTCCCATCTCATCACATCCAAGCAAGGCAAGTTTTAATTCTCTTCTGGTAGTGCCAGAAGTTACAGTAACTTGCCTTCAGGGTTGCCCACAGAGGGCTGTGGGAGCCAAGGCTTTGGAGAGTAGGCCACAGCAGTCAGGCATAGATGGGGGACATGGTTCTGCCTGTTTGCTGACCCTGGAATAGTGGTCATCTACCAGATCTCCAGGAAAAGAATGGGGCCGCGTCTCTGAAAGGAATGAACATTCTAAATATGCCTCATCCAAGACCCTGCCCCATGTCCACTCTCTGCTGTCCTAAGGCCCAGGGTCTCCTAGCGAGAGACACACACACATCTGCATAAAGAAGACAGATCCATCCCACAATCAAAACTCTGAACAGACACACAGGTACACCACATCGCACCTGTACTATGGGACACGCTTCACTTCCCCAGAGTGTTTCTGGAATGTTCTTTTCAGAAGATGGGAACAGAGATTATTGATGACAGATTGGGACTGAACAAGTCTGGTCCAGTGACCAGAACGTCCTCTTGCTGTTTCATGTCCCTGAACTACAAGCAGGTGCTAATTTACAGCTGAGAAAACAGAGGCTTCGACGAATCAGCTCGGGGTCCTGCCAAGCAGTCTTCAAACCCAGAGGCTTCAGCCTACGAAAGAACTCCTTGTTTGTAATCCCATTCCTTGCTCTGCTGAGAAGTGACCTGAGATTATGAAACTTGGGGTGCCTGACCATAAAGGTGCCACTGGAGCAGGAGTGAGGTGTTGTGTCTAAGTCCCGAATGACTGTGAACTGTTTTCTCACGGGGAAGCCCTGAAAACGTGAGTCATCCTGTGGCCTGTCCAGGTAAGAAAGGGCCATTTGGCTCTGGCTGGTGGCTGCCACGCAGTTTTGAATTTTGAGTCTGTCGCTTTGGTTTGGCGATGGGACCAGACTTGGCCCTGGATGCGTCATGGAAGGATGTGGTCACATCTGGACGCTGTCCTCGCCTCTGGACACTGAAACATAAAGAAGGTTGCATTGGTCTGTGACAGAACACTCCAGAGAAGCAGCCTGGGGACAGAGGGTTGACCTTGGCTCACAGTTCCAGGGTATAGTCCTTGGTGGCGGGGAAGACATGGTGGCTGGTCACACTTGTCCAGAGTCAGGCAGCAGAGAGCCGTGGGGCTGGTGCCCACTTTCTTCTTTTCATCCGTCTCAGCCTAGGCCCTCCCCCTAGAACGGAGCTGCCCACATTTAGGGTGGCTCCTCCCACCTCAGTTCACCCAGTGGTGTGTCTCATAAGTGTCTCTAGATCATGTGACATTGACAGTCACCTGAAATTCACCCTCACAGGCCAAGACGTGTTACTAGTTTTAGGAAGTAGTTGACGTGAACAAATGCCACCTGGTCAAACTTAAACATACCCAAGATAAAATATACTTTTAAAAATTGATCTTGTTTTCATATTTTTTTTAAAAGATGGGTAGACAGGCTCTCACTCTGGAACTGGCTGGCCTGGAACTCACTATGTAGACCAGGCTGACCATGATCTCAGGTCCTCCTGCACCTACCAAGCAGGGACTATGGTTAAAGGTGTGGGCCACCAGACCTGGCAAAATTCACCTCTCTTACCCCTTTCTCTGGTTAGATTCTGGAGGTTCCTGGGCCAGCCAGGTAGTGTCCAGATTATATCACACTGCACTGGAAAGAGCAATGGACTAATTCACAAGCTATGCTATGCTCCCCCTCCCCGTCTGTTCTTAGAAGTAGCCGCTCGTTCCAGGCCTTCTGTCTTTGTTGATGTGGAAGCCTGGAGAAGTCTGGCTGAGCCCTCGTACCTGCTATGAAACGCAAGATTTGTTGACTATAAATACACTTGAGGGATATCCTTAAGTGATTTTTTTATTAGCTCATAACTGTCTTCTGGAAGTAAAGGCACACGGTAAGGGAAGTTCTTCGCCGCTATTGGTAAACTTTGTGCTAGTGTTCGGGGTTCAAAAGTCCCTAAGAGTTGAGGCTTCAGCCCTGAACAATTCAGTTGGTCATGGTGGTGCAAGCCTGTAATCCTAGCTCTTCGAATGTGGAGATGTGATGTCAGGAGTTCCAAGTCACCCTCAGATACCTAGAGTGTTTGAAGCCAGTCTGGGCTGTGTGAGGCCCTGTCCATCACTAACAGACAAGGTGACTCCTCTGAGTGGGGCAGGGGTGGGGTGGGGCAGGTTGTCTGAGGCTGCTGCTTGTGAGTCGGGAGTGGAAGAGATGGACAGGAAGAAAGTGGAGCAGTTAGTGGGGGAACTAGATGGGGTGCTGGGAGTGGCCCACTGGGAACAGGACCTGATGCACAAACACAAGGACCTCAGTTTGGGTCCCCAGCACCCACATAAAAGCTGGACGTGGCCACTTGCACCTGGTGGGGACAGACGCAGGCACATCCCGGGAACTTGCTGGCCAGCCAGCCTAGCCAAGCTTCAGGTTCAGCGAGGGACCCTGTCTCAAGTAGATAAGGTGGGGAGCCGCAGAGGGGGACACCCAACTTTCTTCTCTGACCTCATACACAGAGAACAAAACCCCCAGGCCTGTGGTTTAGAGAGACCCAGAGGGAAAGAGCCCTGACCCTGCCTTTGAAAAGAAAACGCTTGAGAAAATAGCAAATAGATGAGGAAATAAAACAGATGGGGGCGGAGCTGCAGAGGAAGGTGCTTGCCTGCTTTGTCTGTAAGTAACAGAATCTGAGCAGACAGAGATTCGCAGGTTCCAGGCCAGCCAGGGCTACACTGAGCCCTTGTTCTGAGAAGTGTGTGCCCTTTCTCATCAAGCAAGCCGTCTGGTGGCGGCGGTGGTTTTCTGGTGTCAGTTTGCACTTCCACAATGACATTAAGGGCAGACGGGAGTGTTTTCAATCTTTTCTTTGCCCTTCTTCCTGCCTTGGCGTTTTGTCTGTTGGCCTCTTGTCTCCCCAGTTCCACGACTAATAATGTGATCACCCCTAGATGCAAGAGAACTGGGAAAGGGAGTTTGTCCAGCCGCAGTTGTGGAGGGGGTCAGCAGGGCTAAGGATGGCCGGAAGTCTGGGAGATGACTCAGCAGGGAAAGCTCTTGCCATGCAATCATGAAGACCAGAGTTGACATCCCCAGAACCCACAGAAATGGCCAGCCAGCATGGTGACCCTTCTGCAGTCCCAGTACTCAGAAAGCAGAGACAGACTACCAGAGCAAGCTGACTGTCTAGGCTAGGCCAGCCAAAGAGCGCTGGCTTCATCTGAGAGACCCTACCTCAGTGAATAAGGAGGAGGGCGATTGAGCAAGACATCTGGCATTGGCCTCGACCTTTGGGCCTCCGTGCACACACATACAGACATACACACACACACATGCACTCACGCACACACTGGCTGGTGAGTGTGGGCTGTGTGTGAGGCCCCACATCAGAACACAGGTGTTACAGTGTGAATCAACCTCTTGAAGTCTGTTTCCAGCGTTGTGGTTGAGTCTGCTCAGGTCTGTGGAGGAGACAGCAGGGGATGTGAGAGTAAATCCTGGCTACCTCCTAGGATTAGTGCCTGAGGGAGGAGGGGCCTGCCTTGTCTAGTTCCTGATTTGAGATTCTCAGAAGCAGGGCTGCTGTTCTTTCAGTTGATAGCACAATGCTTACTATTGTGTAAGGGAATCTGTAAATTCCCTTTTAACAAACAAATACATGTATTCGCCTGTACTTATGCACCTGGTTGTAGCAGTTCTTTCGGGGTTTGTTTCGTTTAGTGGTAGTTGTCAGCAGCAGGGTGGGGTGGGAGGCCGAGACAAGGTCTCCTGTAGCCTTGACTAAATTCAAAGTAGTTTCACACCCAAGGATGACCTTGAACTTGTGACCCCTGTGCTGCCAGTTTCCTAGGACTGAGATTACTCGTGTGTACCAGGATGCCCAGATGGTACGGTGCCATTTTGAATACTGTGCCTTTGTACACGTACTACGCCACCCCAGCCCAGCCCATCCATATGGCCCAGTCCCATTGTAGGCCCCTCTCCTTTCTTTTCTGCCCTCCGCCTGTCCCTGCTCCGCGTGATTACTCTCCATTCTCCACAGTGCCCAGCAGGGGCCAGCTTTCTGATGCATAGCTAGTGCTGATTTGTTCAGTTTGTGTGTTTGTGTGTTCATGTGTGTGCAAATGCATAAGCATGGGTGCACCTGCCACGTGTGCACACACATGTGGAGGCCAGAGGGTAATCTCAGAAAGTACCCATTCGTTTTTGTAAGTGATTAATTTTATTGTATGTACACTAGTGTTCTGCCTGCATGTATGTCTGTGTGAGGGTGTCAGATTCCCTGGAACTGAACTACAGACAGTTGTGAGCTGCCATTTGGGTGCTGGGAATTGAACCTGGGTCCTTTGGAAGAGTAGTCAGTGCTCTTAACCTCTGAGTCACCTTTCCACCCCCACATTCTTTTTTTAACACTTATTTTTATTTAATGCATGAGTGTGTGTGTTTGATGTGTGAGTGTGCGTGTGTGTGTGTGTGTGTGTACCTGCCTGAGGCACAGCGATTACAGAGGCTACAACTTTGGGGATTTGGTTCTTTCTTTCCACCTGTTCTTCAGGGACTGAACTAGGCTGCAGGCTCCTACAGCAAGTGTCCTTACCTGGTGAGTCATCCCACTGGCCCCTCTTGTGTTTTGAGCCTGGATCTCTCACTGGCTAACCATCCTGCTCCAGAAACCCCCCCTCATCTTTGCCATCCCTGCACATTGCCATCCCTAACCATTTTTTGTTTTTGTTTGTTTGTTTGTTTTGGTTTTGTTGTAAAGACAGGGTTTTGCTCTGTGGCCCTCGATGGCCTGGAACTTGCTATGTAGACCAGGCTGACCTGGAACTCACAGGGATCTCCCTGCCTCTGCCTCCTGAGCGCTAGGGTTTAGAGTGCAAGTGCATGCCACCACGCTTGAGTTGTGCCCAGCTTTGTTCTAAGGGTCCAGCTCGACTCCTTATGCTGGCACAGCAAACGCCTTACCCACTGAGCCACCTCTCCAGCCCCCAAGCGCGTAGCTTTCGTCCTCCACTCACGGTGTGAGCAGGTGTCCCTGATAAGAACAAATAGTAGCTATCTGATAAAACCCAGTTGCTTAGGCTTCCTCTAATGCACTTGATACATAAGACTTCTCATATAATGTGGTCTTGTTAACCTGCAGGCTCTGAGCTGGGAGGTCCTGGTGGGCTTAGTCCTGACAAATGTCCAGCTAATGATGATCTGGGCCCTAGTAGCCAGGGCAATGCTCAATCTGGGGAGCTTTAAATAAGTAACAACAATTGGATCTTTTTTATTTTTGCCATTTTCATGTGATGTGGTGTGTATGACCTCTGTGTGTATGTATGCATGTCTGTGTATGCATGTGTGTGTGTGTGTGTGTGTGGTGTGAGTATGTGGTACGTATGTGTGTGTATGGTGTGTATGTATGTGGAGTGTGTATGTGCCCTGAGGTTTATGTCGGGAACCATTCCTCCACCATATTCCTTGAGACAGGATCTCTTGGTCAAACCCAGATCTCCCCAATATGTGTAGCTGGTTTGCTCTGGGGATCCCCTGTCTCTGCCTTCCAAGGCTGACGTTATAGAGAGCCCACCGCACCCCCCAGTTGTGTATTAAGATTCTGGAATCTGAATACCACTCTTTCCACCTGCATGGCAAGTGCTTTAACCACTGAGCCGTCTGTCCCAGCTCAGTGTTCGTTCGTTCGTTTTGGCTTATGGCTATAGAATCCAAGCAGCGTGGCCCAGGCTCTGGTGCTGGCTGCCTACCCGCAACATATCATGATGGATGGTATCCTGGACTTAACACATGGGGGGAAAGGGGAGATCACATCAGACAAGAAGGCAGAGAGAGAGAGGTGGGGAGGGCTTTATAGCAGTCCCCCCCTTTCCCAGGGAACTAACTTGGGTTCCTACAAGAACATGAATCGCAAAAGGCGGACATCCTTAATGACCTAACCATCTCCCGTGAACCTCTACCACGTAAAAGACCACCATGCCTCCCATGTCTTCCGCTATGAACCCTTGGAGGACAAACCATATCCAAGCCTCCAACACCCACCTCCGTGTGTGTATTCATGGGTAAGTGCATGTGTGTGAGGTATAGGTGTACATGTGTGCCCGTGCCTGTAGAAGTCAATGGTCTGTCTTCCTCAGTTGCCCCCACCTTATGTTTTTGAGAATCTTTCACTGGACCTGGCGCTCACTGAATCAGCTGGAGTGACTGGCCAGCAATCCCCAGGGACCCTCCCGACACCAGGATACTGTGCCACTGCCATACCTAACGTCTGCCTGAGTGCTGGGGATCAAACTCAGGGCTCCAGGCCTTAGCAGCAAGCGTGGCATTGAACCACCTCCCCAGGCCTGCATCTCTTTGATTCCTGCTCAGACCAGTATTCCCTTGATTAGGCCACAGTGACCTTGTCATCCGCCATAGCCCCAGTGCCCTGCACGTCCCTGGACACTACAGGCACTCAGTAACTAAGAGCTGAGTGAACACAGCATCAATGTTCACGGTGGAACTGGAATTTGTTCCCAAGACTGCTGCTCCCCATCCCAGGGCACTGCAAGCTTGCCCTGAGCCGTGTGGACCACGTGTCTTCCTTTTGGATCTCTGAGCCAAGTATTGGAGGCAGCCGATTGGATAGGACATTTCTCCACACGCCTGGCTCGGTTCTTCACAGAGGTGCTGGTGAGGAAGGAGGGACAGTGTTCCCTCCCTTGGGAGAAATAATTGTTCTCGAGATGATCGCTTGCTGTGCCCTAGTATATCTCATTCGGTGGAGTAAGGCAGCCTGCAGGGGTCATACTTCCTGGCCAAGGTATATAGAACATGCAGATGTACATATTAGTGTATAAGTGTGTTGCTCATGCGTGTGTAGTTGTGTTTGGAGTTCCTGTTGTTCCCTGGCCCACAGGTGGAAGCTCACCTGAACCAGTCACAGAAAGGGGAAGAAATCTTTGCTTTGCCCTTGGAATTTTCCATTGCTTTATGATGAGGAGTTGGTCCCATGTGGCTGTTGGGATTTGTCACGTCTTTAGCTGGGCATCTTAGTTTCTGTTGGTGGGTGTCTGTGGGGCAATTTCCTCTTTATGTTAAGTAACCACCAGAGGGGCCCATGTGGTCCTTGGAGGCTCCTGTGTTTTTTTTTCCCCCATGGAGTCTGAAGTCCAATTTGGTACCAACTTTGGATTTGTGGTTAGTTTCCAGTTCCTTTTGCTAGTTGGGGTGGGTGGGTGCTGCCTTTAGGTGGTGGGAGCCCTGATCCTTGTTCCTAGCCTGCAGGATGGTTCTTCTCTAACTGGGAAGACCCCTTTCCCAGGTCACATAGTGAAGGGTGCTGCCGTCCCTGATGCTGACGCTGCCACTGCAGGCTTATGCTAGACAGGACATGCTGCAGAAGGCACCCAGGGAGTCAGAGCCCCAAGAAGACCAGCACCGCTCTGGGAAGTGGGCAAGCAAACTCGGGTTCTCTGGTGTATGGTGGCATGTCTTGACAGCAGTCCTGAGCTTCCAGAAACAAGACTGCCCCAGTGGTGTCAAATCCCAGAAAATTAAAAGCACGATGTGCCAAATCAAGCTTTGGAAAACCGAGACACGTTTTCATTTACTGGTGATTTTTTTAAAAGAATTATTTATTTTTAATTATGTGTGTAAGTGTGTGCCAGTGTGTGAAGTTTGGGCACACATGTGCAGGTGTGTTTGTGAGTTGCCTGATGTAGGTGCTGGGAACTGAACTTGGGTCCCCTGTAGAGTTGTGTGTGCTTCTTATCTGCCGCGCCATCTCTCTGGCTCCTTAACCTGAATCTTAGTGATCAGGGGCACATTGCTCCGAAATTCTTAGAAAGAGCTGAAGAAGCCAACAGGAGTCATCCTTAGGCAGTCCCTGTAAGAGGTCTTTGAGAATATAAGTAAGTCAGGGGTATGGTGATGGGGACAGAAGGCCTAGGCCTGTAGAGGGAACCTCCTCTTCCATCAGGGGGTTGAGACAGTTGCCGTCAGTCAAGATCCTGACAGATGCTCCGGCTCCCCTACCCATCCAGAGAGGCCCCTCATCCTGAGATCCCTTTCCTATCCCGAGAGCCCTCCCCCCCCACCAGAGCCCTCCCCCTTCCCCAGAGCCCTCCCCCATCCCCGAGAGTCCGCCCCTTTCCCCTGAGAGCCCGCCCCTTCCCCAAAGCCCGCCCCCTTCCCCAGAGCCCTCCCCCTTCCCGAGAGCCCTCCCATTTCACTCTTGCCTGCAGTTCAGGAGATGAGGCAGCTTCGTTTGCTTCCTCCACGAAAGTAAGAGCTTTCGCCTTCAAGTCTGTCTTCTGAAGGCAGACTGCCATTTGACCATCTGATCCACTCTCTCTGAAGAGACCAAAGGGACTGGTGATGTTTCCCTAGACCTGGTCCCACAGGCTGCACCTCAGCTATGACCCTCAGGGACAGTCCCTCCTCTGTGTAAGAATTGTCTTAATGTGGATTCTGTTGTTGTAACTAAATACTAGGAGGGGGGCACTTTGTAAATTACAGTTTAGTCTGCTGGTTGTTCTGGAGGCTGGGGACAGCTGGGCTGTGATGTCTTTGATGAAACAGAGCAAGTGTGACAGACTCGGCACACTTTGGTTCCAAAGTTACTCCATTGACAGCCCTTCCTGTAGCCATTCGTGAACGGGCTGATCTATGCAGGAGCAGATTTCTGGTAGCCCAGCCCCTCTCAGAGGTCCTGTCCGGCCCTCGCTCCTCACCACATGGTGAGGACGGAGGTTTATCTCCAGGGAAGTCACGGCAGGCGCTGATACAGAGACTGGAGGAACACTGCTTACTGGCTTGCTCCTCATGGCTTACTTAGCCTGCCCTTTCTTTCTTTCTTTCTTTCTTTCTTTCTTCCTTCCTTCCTTCCTTCCTTCCTTCCTTCCTTCCTTCCTTTCTTTCTTTCTTTCTTTCTCTTCTTTCCTTTCTTCCTTTCTTCTTTCCGTCCTTCCTTCATTCCTTTCTCTTCCTCTCTCTCCTTCCTTCCCCCGCCCCAAGACTGGTTTCTCTGTGCATTCTGGTATTTTCATTCGCCTGCCTCTGCCTCCCAAGTGCTGGAATTAAAGGCACCTTTTTTTTTAACACCCACAGCCCGAGGACAGCACCATCCACAGTGAGCTAGGCCCACCCACATCAATCATTAATCAGGAAAATGCCTCGCAGGCCAGTCTTATGGAAGCATTTTCTCAGTTGAAGTTTCTTCTTTCAAAATGACTCTAACGTGTGTCAAATTGGCACAAAGCCATCCTGCACACAGGCTGAGAGAACACAGATCACCACGATGGTAGAGGTCCTGGTGCTTGGCCAGTTTTCTTCCTTGTCTCCTTTTCCCCACCAGAGACACCTTCCCCAGGTCCAAATTCAGCGCCTTCTGCTCTGGAAATATCGCCTGGACCCACCCTAAGGTGCGCCTCAATGCTCCGGGCGTTTCTTGTCTAATCAAACTGGTGTCAGGATCAACTGTCACATTCTCTTTCCCAACTTTTTGCTGGAGCTCAGAGGAAGTGGCAAAGGCTGAACGTGGGAAAAGGCCCTTCCACACGACCCTGGAGCCTGCTGTGTATGCTTCACTCCTCTTTATGAATGCAAGGCTAATTTGCTTCCCATGGGCGAGAAAGGTGCCTCCCTTTCTTCACCCTGTCAACCCTGGGTGTGGTGGTTTGTTGCAGTGTTGGGAGCTGAACCTAGGCCCTCGTGCGTGCTAGGCGAGGGCTCTACCGTTGAGCCATATTCCAGCCCAGTTGTGTATTGTGCTGATCACTATTTTTGTGATACAGCGTGAGCATTATGTAAGCTGGTTCCCACTCTCGGGCGTGTGCACACTGACATTTGACGGATGTTAATCAACGTAGAGGGTGCTCCTGGTTATCACTACCTTCTTGTCTACATTGTAGAAGAATAAAAAACTCATTTCCATTTGATAGGGTATTTCAATCTCCACTTTATCGCTTTCTCCTGAGGTTGACTCTTTCCTATGTGTTGGCACCTCCTGTTTTTCATGTTTTGTGAATAGCCTATAACTAATTTTTCATCGTGCATCTTTATCATTTTCTTATTGATTTTTTTAAACTTCTTTATGTATTAAAGACATGAACATGCACCTAGAAAATAAATTTCATTTTATTGGCATCAATTTTACTTGGCCCTTGTTGTTGGTGTAAGTTCTTAGCAGCTGAATTCAGCTGTCTGTCGCCTCGGGCTGTGCCTCCAGGTGCACCTGGACTTCCGACTTCCTCTTCTGCACATGCTGACTGCAGATGTGCCTGGGACTGAGCTGAGGTTGTGGTCCTCAGTTTATTTGGAAGACAGCTGACCCTTCCTCCAGTTGCTTAGCCACAGCTGGGGATTAGAGGATCGGAGTTAGGTCTCGGAAGAGACAGTCCCTGCCTCCGTCACCGCCGTTAGACCTGGGTGCCACTAGGCAGACTAGGACCCGCTGCTCACTGGGATGCTGTAGAGGAAGAGGCTAAAGGTCCTGGGTGTGGACATGAGGCAGGTGATGATGCAGTGTCTAGGGCCATAGGAACCGTGGAAGTTGTCACGAGAAGAGGCCAGCTTGTCCTCGCCACATCTGTCCACTCTAACTGAGCCCTAGAGGGAGCAAAGCGGGGCAAGTGGGATCTGGGCTTCTGCAGACCTCGTGACTTGGTTCAGCTCTGACTTTCTGTGGTAGCTGCCCTGTGATGTGGGTCAGTGTTGTTCTGTCAGCTGTCCGCCCGCCGCCCGCCCCCGCCACGCCCTTAACGACTGACTTCCCAGTGAGAGCTGCTTTGGGGGGGGGGGGGTGCTGATAAACTGCGGTCCTTGTCACTTGCTGAGTAGAAGCTGGGGGGCTTCCAGGATCAGGACCTCTTGGCGCCTTGTGCTCTCAACCAGTTCCCTATGGCTTAGAAGGTGTGAGCAGTTTAAGATGTGTTGACAGCGCTGGGAATGCAGCGTAGTGGTAGGTCCTGGCCTGGCATGTGTGAGGCCCTGAAAATGATGACGATGATGTGTAAACGGTACTACATGAATTGGGGGGGGGGCGGGATGTGAATAAGTGTACGCCTGCCTGTAAACGTCAGGAGGCACTGTCACGTGTCATTCCTCAGATTTTACTCACCCTTTTTTTTTTTAAGGTGGCATCTCTCACTGGCCTGGAACTCAGTGGGGTAGTGCCTGTTTCTGACTACCTAGCATTGGATTACAAGCAAGTGCCACCGTGCCTGGAACTCACTGTCTTGAACTGAGAGACAGCCGCCTCTGCATTCTGAGTGCTGGGATTAGAGGCCCGTACCACCTGCTATGCTGGGTCTTATTCTCATTGGTTGGTCAAAGCTCAGGTTGTGGGGCCACCTTTGTGACTGGCTGAACTCTCTCCCCAGCCCACCGCAGGGATTTTGTTGTTATTTTTCAGCAAAGAAGGCCCTGTGACCAAACCCTGAGAAGAGCCCTTAAAACCAGCCTAGGACAAGCCTGCTATACAGATAGATAGCAGCATTTTCTCATAAAAACTAGGGGTGACAATTGGATTTATAATCACAAACTGTGTTCCCTTCTGCCTTCAGGCAGACTGCATACATGCGTCTCTAAGCCTTGCCCCTGTGATACCTCCCCCTGCTCTTTCCTCCCCAGCCCTTGGGAGGAATCTCTTTTCTTCACTGGGGTCTCTCAGAAAGGCCTTTCCCACTGGTGGTGTGGCTCCTGGTCTCTTACCCCATGAATTTCATGGAAGTGTTACAACTTAATAACAATAGCAACTTGGCAAATATTGCAGAATGCCAGGCTCATGCCAGGCAGCGCTGTGAAGCTTGGCATATGTGAATGTATCTGGTCCTTGTATTAACTCCTTGGGAGGAATATTGTTTTGGTTTTTGTTTGCTTTCTTTAAATAATATTTTTATTCCATTTTATGAGTATGACTTACGCGTTTGCTTGCATGTAAGTCTGGGCACGAGGCGAATATACCTGGTGCCCTAAGATGAGAAGAGGGCATCACATCCCCCGAAACTGGAGTTCTGAATGTTTGTGAGCTGCCAAGTGGATGTCTGGAACTGACCCAACTCCTCTGCAAGAGCAACAAGTGCTCTGAACGGCTGAGCCACCTCTCCAGCCTGGAGACAAACATCGCTGATGCACAGAGCGAAACCAACCCCCTAGTGAGGTTAATACGGCGCTCATTACCGTCTGTGCAGTAAACTTAATGGACTTCTCACAGATGAGGCTTCGTTATAAGATGCGGAGGACAGAAATGAGTCAGTAATGGTTCTTTGCATTTAGTCATGAGAAGACAACCTCTAAGACCGGGTCAGTCGCTCCTTCCTGAGATCTTGGATTCATTGCTTACACGGTTATCTGAGTGTTAATTTTCCTATCTGTAAGAGGCAGCTGCTCCTTCACGTAACTCACTCATGACATGCACAGGGCACCTAGATGTGTGGAGCTACAGCACCTCCATCCGGGACCAGGTGACCCTCTTCCTACCTGGAGGGAGGAAAGAGAATTAGCCACCACTTTCTCTCCCAGTTGTACTAAGTCTATCAGAATCCACCCCCTTCCTCACTTATTAGGCATTTCATAGCATCTAGGGACTCTAAAATGCATCAGAAATTTTTGCTACAATAGTTTTTTCTGGTGTGTGTGTGCGTGCACGCAAACCCACTCTTTTGGAGTGAGAATCTTGCTGTGTAGCTCGGGCTGGCCTCAATCTTGAGATAGTTAAGTCCAGAGAACTCCAGGCATATGCCACCATGCCTATCTTCTGGCTAGCATCTTAGATGGTTTTGTTTGACCCACGCACACAAGAGATGCTGTGCTCTTCTACCCAGCCAATGGAATTGCAGTGTTCAGGACAGTAGCCACTTCCGATGGGGAGTGACCAGAGACTGCTCTTCTGAGAGTGTCATTCCCACCTGCTGTGCCCTTCCCCAGCCCCACCTTCAGATCCAGCTACTGCTGCCTCCTGAGACCACCTTCCCCATCTGCCATTCTGCTTTGCTTGGCAAGCTGACAATTTGAAAACCCCTAGTCTATAACCAACGCCCTTTGATGGAAACTCTCTTGTTTGGCTTCCAGCCTGGCTGTTTAATTCAGCAGCTGTTATTATTCTGGGATCCGATGCACACCTTCTGTTTTGCTTTCTGTCATTTCTTTTCCCCCCAGAGTATTCGTTACAAATATGCTAGTGTGTGGCATGAGGAAGTCCCCACGGAAGGGAAGCAGGATCAACTCATGTCCTCTTCCTGAGATGGGCTTTTCAGTCCTCTTAAATCTTACCTAAGAGATCTAGAAAACGTCATATCGAGTGAGGTAACCCAGATCCAGAAAGACAAATATCATATGTACTCACTCATCAGTGGCTTTTAGACATAAAGCAAACCAGCCTACAATTCTCAATCCCAGAGAACCTAGACAACGAGGGCGCTAGGAGAGACATACATAGATCTAAACTACGTGGGAAGTAGAAAAAGACAAGATCTCCTTAGTAAATTGGGAGCATGGGGACCATGGGAGAGAGTAGAAGGGGAGGGGGGAGGCAGGGAGTATAGCAGAGAAAAATGTAGAGCTCAATAAAATGATTTAAAAAAAAAAAATCTTACCTAAGAGGAAGCCTAGCCTCTGATTCAGGCCTGCTCCACCACCACCACCCCATTTCTGTCTCTCAGAGTTTGCTTCCTGTGTCTCATTTGTTGCTTGGTCCGTTAGTGACCAAGCATGCCCTCCCAAGCTGGGGTACCTTGCTGAGTCCTAAGGCAGCTAGGCTGCCGTCTCCCAGCATCAGACACTATCAAAGCTGCTCACTCAGGGAAGCATCCTGCAGGCCTCATTGTGTCTGTGGTTGGCTCAGTCCGTCTGCCTTGCCTCCACCCTGCTGCAGGCCTCTGCTGCTCCTTCCAGCCAGTGTCATGTTATTGTCAGATTTTTCTTTGTGTGTGTTCATTTCACATGGCTCTGTGTCACAAGCACATTTTCATCCAAGTGGGAATTTATTTTGTGCATATTCCCCCATCCCCTCTTTCCTCCTCTTTCTCCCCGCGCCCCTGAATCCCTTTACTACTCTAGACAGTTGCTTCTACTTCCATGCCGTGCATATGTGCGTGATTTTATGCCTCAGTTATCTAGGAGCCACATACGAGGGAAAATACATGGTGTTTCTCTTTCTCACACTGACCGAATTTGCTTTCTGTGATTTCCTCCGGTTGTGTTCACTTTCCTGCAAATGACACAGCTTTATTATGTTACATGACTGAAAAAACCCACTGTTCATACACTGCACACGCACACGCACACACACACACACACACACACACCCCTTTCTGAGATTTCTGTGTATCTGTGTCAGGGTCTGTGCATGTGCGTGTAGTTGCTCACAGAGGCCAGAAGAGGACACCAGGCCCCCTGGAGCCGGAACCACTGCAGTTGTGAGGTCCCTGATGGCTTGGGAGCTGGCAACTGAACCCGGGTTTCCTGCTGAGCCATCTCTCCAATCCCACATACAACGTTTTCTTTATTCTTTCCTCTGGGCACCTACTTTAGTTCTAGAATTCAGCTACTGTGAATAGTTCTGCAATGAACATTAATAGAAGAACTTGCTTTTTTATTTTTTATATTTTTTAATTTTTTAAAACAGGGTTTCTCTAGGTGTAACAGCCCTAACTGTCCTGGAACTTGCTCTGTAAACCAGGCTAGGCTGGCCTCAAACTCACAGAGATCCACTTGCCTCTGTTTCCCAAGTGCTGATATTAAAGGCATGTGCCACCACCACCCAGCCGAAGGACTTACTTTTGAGAACCATCTGTGGGCCTGATCTTGGGCTACAATATAAAGATGAGTGAGTCACTGTCACCGTCCTTGCATGCAGAGGACTGATGCATTAGTCGCAGGACACATGAATTCAGTGAATGTCCCAGGGTCTGCTTAACTGGGACCTCATTATCCCACCACAGTGCAGATACTGGTTGTGGCCAGGAAAGACTTCACATGGGAGAGGATGGGCAGTTGGACTTTAAAGATGAGTTAGGGCCGGCCACGCCCCGTCCATTCACCATCTCTCTGAGTCGCCAGCCCACCCTACATCATCATTCCTCAGACATGTCACGTGATCAGAACACCATGACAGCATCCTATCCCCAGGGGTCCTCCCCTGTGCTGTCTCATGTTGGCAAAGCCACCTCTTTCCAACTCCCAACAGGTCTCGCAGGCTGCCTTCGCCTGCCTGTCTAATTCTGTCTCCTGGGATGAGCATGACTGGCCTCTTCCGGAGGTTTTCCTTTTGGGCTTGGGGAGATTTGATTGAACCTTGACTGATACTCTCCTGGGGGTCTGCCTCCCTCCCCCATTCTCAAAATGACGAGATTCTTGCTCCATCCACTCAGAAGACAGCGCTGACCTGTGACAGTCAGCATCTGTATTTACTGATGAAAGTTGGGGAACAGGCATTGTGGTGGGGCACACGTGTAATCTTGGCACTTGGCAGGTGGAGGCAGGAGGATGAGAAGCTCAAGACTAGCTTCAACTGTGTAGCTAGTTCAAAGCCAGCCTGTGCTACATGGGGTCCCTCTGAAGGAGGAAGAGGAAATGGTGAACATTGAGTGGTAAATAAAATATGACCTCTTTTAGAACCCTTCGGGACTGGTGTTGCATTGCCACCCTGGGACGGGTATGTATTCAGTCTGTGCTCAGATGGGCCACAGACTGAGTGGGTCCTGGACACTGGGAAGTGCTCGTGTGGCCTGAGTAGGTGGGGTGAGGCTGGAACTGGGGGGGCCAAGCAGCAGCTGGAGGAACTGGGAGAAGGGACTACTGGGGCGCTGATTCTGTACACACACACACACACACACACACACACACACACCCGCTGGCTTTATGTTCGCTGGTAGTAACGGGCTGGCTCCACAGCTCCATCCCTGCCTCTGGTTGTTCCCTCTGGCCTTTCAGGCCTGGGGTTATTAAGGGTTTCCTGCTGCCCAAGTCCGTGGGTGCTGCACTGTGTCTTGCTTGACACATTCATTAAATCAGTTTCATTTAAACATCCTTTGGGTGCTTTCTGTAGGATTTTTCTGCTTCATTTTTGGGGCAAATCATGTCTTTTGGAGAGTGGGGGTCCACAGTTCATAATTTGTTCCTTTTCTTTGTGTTCAGTTCTCACCCCCAATCATCCCTCTGTCGCCTCCACATCTGCAATCATACACTCTCCTATCCTCATACGTCAGAAACTATCATCTGGCTTTCTGCTGTGACAGATGACAGTGTGGCTCACTCGTGCGTCCCTTCGGCCGCCCTTCCTCACAGCCTCATATCCTGACATCATTATTTATAGCGCCTCCATTTCATTACCTTTCTGAGAAAGAGTCTTGCTGGTGCACTTCGTTTCTCGAGTCCATGTTTGGTAAGATGTCAATACTAGCGCCATAACTCAGCTGCCTTCCATGCTCTGCTTTCTGCCACCTGTGTGTTTCTATGTGTGTATGTATGTATGCTTATGAATATATATGTATGTGTATATATACAAGTGTGTATCTATGTGCGTATATGTATGTGCATATCTGTGTGTATGTATGTATCTCTGTGTATGTATGTGTATATATTTGTGTGTGCATGTATGTGTGGGTTGTGTATGTATGTATTTGTGTATGTATATGTGTATGTGTATATATGCATGTGTTGATTGTATATGTATGTATGGTTATGTATTGCATATATGCATTTGTGTTTGTGTTTATATGTATGTATATGTATGTATGCATGTATGTGTGTGCGTATATGTGTATGTGTGTATGTATACATGAGTATGTGTATGCGTATGCGTATGCGTGTGTGTGTGTGTGTGTGTGTGTGTGTGTGTGTATTTGAGACAGTGTAGACCCTGCTGGTCTCAAAGGTGCAGAAATCTGCTGTCTCTGCTGAGATTAAAGGTGTGCATCACAGCTCCAGGCTTGTCTACTGAACTTTTAAGTTTATGACTAATACTGAAGGAAAAAATTGCAAGACTGTCTTTCTGTTGCTGTTGACAGTGCCATGCATGACCAAAGTGACTTAGGAGAGGAAAGGATTTCCTTAGCTTAGACTTTCAGGTCACAGGTTTCTGAGGGCTGAACTTGTAGGCAGGCCGACTTGATAGTCCATATAGAGTTATCTCTGACCAAAACACTCAACTTCGCAGCCAGAGAAGTCCAGAGGAACCATAGGCTTCCTGTAGCACAGATGCTGGGGCTGGCAGGTTCCTGGTTAGCTGGCTTCCTTACTTTGCCCAAAGCCACCTATATACATCACCCACTGTGGGCTGGCCCTACTACATTATCTGACTATATATCATGAACATGCCCATAGGCCCATCTGATCGGGACAGTCCCTCTATTGAGATTCTCACGTGACCTCTAGGCTGTGTCAAGTTGATAGTTGAAGCCAATGAGGACAGGGGAGATGTAAGATCCAAATTATAGCAGGATGCCAGGCATGGTGGCTCACACCTGGAGTTTCAGGCAGGAGGATCACCTGAGTTTAAGAACAACCTGGATACATAGTCAATTCCAGGCTATACAGTGAGACCCTATCTCAAAACAACAACAAAAACCCATACAAAATCAGGTATGGTGGGCATGCCTGTGATCTTAGCACTCAGGAGGAAGAAGCAGGAAGATCAGAAGTTCAAGACTACCCTCGGCTACACAGTAGGTTTGAGGCCAGCCTGGGGACTTGGGAGGCAGAGTGTATGGGATCTGAGTTGAGGCCACAGTGCTGAAAATCGAGGGACAAAGAAGGAAATACCCTCGCCAAGGGACAGAATTGCAGTGGCTTTGCTTCCTTTCATTTTGAATTCACTTTCTAATTTTTTTTTTTTTTGCAATGAACAAGTTTATAAGTGGGGAAGAATGGCTATCTTTTAGACTACAGAAGGGAGCTGAGTGCAAGGGAGAGCGTGAAGCAAAGCAGTGCCTCCCTCCGTGCACACAAGCGTGGCCCTGAGAGCCACTCAGAAATCTGTGGGAGCACAGTTACAAGGCAGCCGCTCTTTCCCACTACCCAGGCTAACTTGATGTCAACTTGACACAGGCTGAAGTCATCTGAGCGGACGGACCTCAGCTGAGAAAATGCCTCCTTAAGATGGGGCTGTAGGCAGGTCTGTGGGGCATCTTATTAATAAGTCATTGATTGGGAAAGACCACGCCTATTGTGAGCAGGACCACCCTGTGTCGATGGTCCTGGGTTTTATAAGAAAACAGGTTGAGATTGGCTGTGGTAGCACGTGCCTTTAATCCCAGTACTTAGGAGGCAGAGGCAGGTGGATTTCTGTGAATTCAAGATCAGCCTGGTCTACAGAGGGGGTTCCAAGGCAGCTAGGACTGTTACATAGAGAAACCCTGACTCCAAAAAAACAATCAAAACAAACAAACAAAAAGAAACAAAGAAGAGAAAGCAGGCTGAGCAAGCCATGGGGAGCGAGCCAGTTAGCAGCTCGCTCCCCAGCCTCTGCCTCAGCTCCCCACCTGGTTTTAGTTCCTGCCCTTACTTCTCCCTGGATTGTGATTCAGGATGGTAGCCGGAGAAATGTTTTTCAATTCATCACGGCAGTAGTGACCCTGACTAAAACACTGACTCTCTCTCAAATTAACAAAGCTATTTGAACAGCAGCCATGCAAGGATGTTGGCCTGTGCTCACACTGGGGATCTGTTCCTCTTACCTTGGTAGATGTAGTTCCCAATTCTGTAGGGAACAGCTGACCTGTTCAATATACTTTGATTGCTGTTATCCCTGGCTCCCCGATGCCAGTCAGAGTTCCCCAGCTGACTGGAGAAGTGGCTGAATGGTTAAGAACCATGATTGGTGCTCTCCCAGAGGACCCAGTTTGGTTTCCAGTATCGTGTTGTGGCTCCCAGCTGCCTGTCACTCCAGCTCCTAGGGACCTGACCTCTTCTGGACCCATGAGGCACCTACACTCACATGCAAACACACATGCTTACAGATGTCTTCCAGAGGTGAAGAACCAAAGCCTCATATGACGGCGTCCCCCGTTCCTCTGCCCCATCCCACTCACCATGCGCTGGTCAGCCGTGCCTACTGCTCTGAGCGTTCTCTCCTCAGCTTCCCAGGCTGCTCATTTTGGTCATGGCTGAACTGGCCTCCTTGCCAAGGCCTTTCTTCCCCGCCCTCCCAAATGTCCTGTTTGTTTTATTTTTGTGCATTTTATTCTCCACCCACTGTGTGTGTGCACGTGTGCGCGTGTGTATGTGTGCACATGCGCGCGCATGTGTGTGCACGGACGTACACGTGAGTGTGTACATGTGTGTAGTGGAAATCAGAGAACACTTCTGGGAAGTAGTTCTCTTCTTCCGCTGTGTGGGTCCTGGGCTCTAACTCAGGTTCCCAGGCTTGGCGGCAGGTCCTTTACCCACTGAGCCATCTCTCTACCCTCTAATCCCCCATCCCTGGTTTTTGAAACAGTTCTCCAAATGTCTGACTTCATTCCCTTTGCCGTGACTGACCCAGACACACCATCCTTTAGTTCCAGTCACGTTCGGCGTGTGGCCCTGCTCCCTCCTTTATTATGTAGTCTCTCTCTCTGTGGGCCCTCTGACCCTAATTAAACCAAGCATGAATCAAAATAATCTGTGATAAAATGTTCATATTTCTGAACACATACATATTTTGGCTTTGACATCATTCCCTAAAAGATGCAGCCAACACAAACAGCCATTTGTAGAGTGTTTGCATCTTACTGGCTGTTCTAAGTCATCTGGAGACAATTTAAAGTAGATACAGAACTGTGTGCAGGTTACATGCAAACACATCAGGGCCGTATCCTGGTACCCACATGGAATTTTGAAGCCAGTCTCCCATGACACCTTAGGAGAAAAACATATTTTAAAATTATTTCATTTTTATCTGTAAAAATGAAATTTCCAGGGCCGGCAAGATAGCTTAGCAGGTAAAGGTGCGTGCCACCAAACCAGAGTCTCCCCATCTGCCCCACAACTGGGAAAGGTCTGACTCTGTCTGGTTGTCCTCTGACTCCCAGCCATTAACTGTGGCACACATGCCCAAAGACATACCAGAGGGCATACAGCACACAAGTGCTCCAGCAGACATCCACTCACAATAAATAAAAGTTTCAATTTTTTTGCTTGGGAGGGTTGGGTTTTTGTTCATTTATTTGCCTTGTTTGAGACAAGAGTCTGCCTGTGTAGCCCAGGCTGTCCCGGAACTCACTGTGTAGAGCAGGCTGACCTTGAACGCAGAGATCTGCCTGCCTCTGCCTCGAGTGCTGGGACTAAATTTTAAACCATGAGATTTTGTTTTGAGTCGTCTTTTTGGTAACTTAATGGCACAGTTCTCCGGCGTGAACTCTGTAGTGGAGAGAATGACATCACAATGTCGAAAAGTTGGACACACCTACGAGAAAGCCCTGCTCCCAAAGGGTGTTTACAAAGGTGTTCATGAGGACTCCTCCAGCCATCCCGTTTGCTTGGGAGTCCCTTTGCCTGGCTATAGCTTCAGCTCTGACTTTAACTGTAATTTGTATTTGCCATGCCCTGGTTGACATTTTAATTTCCTGTTATGTACATGTGCCTTCTAAAAGGAGTTCTTAGTTAATATTCAATTAGTGTAAGAGGTCAGGCCCGCCACTGCGGTGGTGCCCAGGAAGGGCTGGGTTTAGTCAGTGCTGAATTAAAGCGTTCTGCCCCCACCCCCAGCAGCTTTTCCTTTCTCCACTCTTCTCCAGCCTCACCCCTTCCTTTGCTCGTCTTGTGCTCTTCCTCACCTCGACTCCCCGTCACCGCCCCCATGGCCCATATAGACCCTGTCCCAGGACACAGAGCCAGGAAGCCCTGAGCATTTCCAGGCTCTTCAGCGGCCACTGCAGATGGCTCCAGCCACATAGTTACAGAGGCAGAGAGCTCACCCAGTGCTCAGTGGGCCTGTGAGTCTTCCAGAAGGTTCTGTCCCAACAGGTAGCCCAAGAGAGGGCACACCCAAGTCCGCATGCCCCAGCAGGGATGCCAGGGACAGGAGACGGGGGAGGGGAGGTGGGGAGCAGAGTAGACCCTCTGTCCTGATGACATCAAGAGGAGTTGGGATGGGGAGCAAGAGGAGGGGAGAGGCAGAAAGAGAAGGGTGAAGGAGAGGGAGCAAGGGGGACAAGAGTAAAAGAGAAGGGACAAGAGAGGGAGAGGAAGAAGATGAGATAGGGAGATAGGAGCTAGAAGAGAATGTGGAGAGAGAGAGAGAGAGAGAGAGAGAGAGAGAGAGAGAGAGAGAGAGGAAGAGAGCAGCGTGCTCAGGAGCGAGCTGTCTGCCTGTCACTTGGAGACACCTGATGGGAACATTCTTCCCTCCTCTGCTTCCTGCCCTGCCTCTTTGTTCTTTGTGTGAATCGTGTGAGCATGTGAATAGAGGAGCCTCATCCTGCAGTTATTTTTACAAGGTCCCTGCTCTGCTCCTGTGACTCAGAGCTGAGATCAGCTCTGGAAGAGGTACCCTGAGAAGCAGCAGCAAGGTGCTGAGCCCTGGGCCATCTGGAGGGCAGGAGTAGGAACCAGCCCTGAGCTGTGTCCACTGGAGGGTCTGCCAGCGCTTTTCCTCAGCATCTTTCTACTTTAGCAGAGCCTGCCTGTCAATCAGGAGAGAAACAGACACCTTCCCAGGGTCAGCACTACAAACTGTGGGTAGACAGACCTGCAGCCCCAAGGGTCAGGTTGCCCTGGCTGAAAGGCAAGAAAACTATTTGGACAGTCATTTAGTCAAGAGTATTAGTGGCACCCACGTCTGTCCCACCAACTATGACTCTTCCACACACCACAACTGACACCAAGATTGAAGGTGTGTTGAAGAGCTAAGTTAGGAAAGGCTAGCCTCTCCCACAGGGGAAGATGCCTTGCCTGGATGTGTGTTCATGGTTCATACGTCCATTTTCCAAAAGGTTCAGATTTGCACGCTTCCCTGACCTGGACCAGAAGTCATCATCACACTCAGTGTGACTGTCCTCTGATTTGGTCCATCATGTCCACTCTGGGAGTGGGGGACTGGGGGTTGTTTCCTCTGTGCACGGGGAGGGGTGTGTGTGGAGGTGGTGCATGTGTGTGCTCATGCAGACATGCATGGAAACCGGAGGTTAGCTCTAATGCCGCTCTTCAGTCTCCCTCCTTGTTGCTGGTCAGTCTCTCCCTGGCCTTGGGCTTGCCCATGGCTGGGCTGACCGGTCAGCCAGTCCTAGCGTCCACCTGGTTGCTCCTTCCTCCCACAGTGTGCTCCTCCCCCAGCTGAGGACCCAAACCCAGGTTCCCACGCCTGTGCAGCCGGCACTTTACCCACTGGGTGGTCTCCCTGGTCTTGGTGTCCTTCTTTCCGGGGAGAATGCTGAGGCTCAGGGAAGGGCTGGCGAGAGAACTTGTGAGTGAAGGCATTTGCCACCAAGCCTGGCAACTTTGGATGGAGCTCACAGTCCTCTGATCTCCGCACGTGTAATACGCAAACAGTCACGCACATACACACAAAACAAAATTAACGTAATTTTTAAAAAGATTTTTAAGACTCAGATTTTTCTCTAAAAATCTGCTGTCTCCACAATCTCAGAATCTGGTGCTGAAGACCACTCCCTCCCTGTGGTGGTGAAGGCCTCTCCCTCCTTGTGGTTTGGTCATGAAGACCACTCCCTCCCTGTGGGTGTGAAGACCCTCACTGTGGACGTGAAGACTGCTCCTCACTTCTTTCTGGACAGTCCCAGCTAACCCTTCAGGCACAGCTGCTAGCTGCCCTTTTGGGAGAACCAACCTTTCTTCTGACACTGGGAAGAAGGAATACCGGGCAGCCTTGGGGACAGTGGGGTTGGGTTGGCACAATGGCTCAGCTGCTTTTGTTTTGTTTTATTTTGATTGGTTTTGGTTTGGTTTTGTTGGTTGATTGGTTTTATGGTTATTATTATTTTACCGTATCGTCCCAGCTGTCCTAGAACTTGTTCTGTAGACCAGGCTGGCCTCGAACTCACTGATTTATCTGCCTGCTTCTGCCTCCAAGCGCTGGGGTCAGAGGTGTGCACTACCATGCCTGGCTTCACAAACTGCTCCTGCAGAGGCCTTGAGTTCAGTTTCCAGTACCAACATGGGAGATCTGATACCCTCTTCCAGCCTCTATGAACAACTGCACACACGTAGCATTTGCTTACACAAACAAGCACACACACGAAACAGTAAAAAATGAGTCTTTTTAAAAAATAAATGCCTGCTTGCTTAGGTGGCAGCTTCAGGTCTCTGAACATGAGGGAGGGGATGCACTGTAATCCCCACCTTTTGTTTCCAGTTTTTGCCGTCGGTTTCTTGTTTCATCCAGGGCAGATGTCTGACGTTCGGCCCTGTTCACATTTTAGATTAGGTGATTTTCTGCTGTGGGGCTGGTCAGAGCATTTCCAATGCTTACCATCACCCCGGCCTTGACCATAGATGTCAACAGACACCCCATCTGACATCAGGAAGGTCTCCAGGTTGCCACTGCCAGCTGTCCTGGACTGGTACAGAGTGCTCTCCCGCCAGGAGTTATCCAGCGCAAGACTGGCAGTGCCAAGTTTGCCTTGCGAGCATTCTGGCTAATAGAACCGTGGTATTTCCGGGTGAGCTAGGGCAATTTATCTAACCTCTCTGAGCCTGCATCTCCCCATTTTAAAATATGGGCCAGCAAGAGGGCTTAGCAGGCAGGTGCTTGCCGCCAAGCCCGACAATCTGATTTCAGGCCCAGGCACTCACATGGTAGAAGGAGGAAGCCCAACTCCCACAAATTGTCCTCTGACCTCCACACTCACGCTGTGACACAAAGCAAATAAAGATAATAGAAGAAAGTGGAGCAAGCTCGGCCTTGCGCTGTTCTTCAAGACAGGTGCTGGATGCTGGATGCTGGATGCTGGAGCCGTCCGTGGTGTGTGGCTCAGCATGGCTCCACCGTGTAACTGTTTTCCGTGTTGTACAGCTGAGCATGCTTCCACCGTGTAACTGTTGTCCCTGTTGTACAGCTCAGCAGGGTTGCCACCATGTAACTGTTGTCCATGCTTTGCAGCTCAGCAGGGTTCCACCGTGCAACTGTTTTCCGTGTTGTACAGCTGAGCATGCTTCCACCGTGTAACTGTTGTCCCTGTTGTACAGCTCAGCAGGGTTGCCACCATGTAACTGTTGTCCATGTTTTGCAGCTCAGCAGGGTTGCCACCGTGGAACTGTTGGGCGTATTCAGTGGCTGTGCAGCTGAAGAACTGAGGTTTGCTTCAGTTTAGTGGGTTACTTTTTTTTAATATATTGGGGCTTTTCTCCCTTAAAAATCAAAGAGTGTTCTCTTTCTAGACTCCATAGCCCAAGGCTGCACCCTAGTTCTCCACCTCCAAAAGTGCGCTTTAACAATCTCAGCTCTGCACATTTTTATTTAGCAAAGATACTATAGAAAAGAATCATGGCGTCTTCTCAAGGCAGGAAAAAACCAGTTCTCCATAACAGTCTGTGTGTGTGTGTGTGTGTGTGTGTGTGTGTGTGTGTGTGTGTGCGCACGCACGCACGTGTGTGTCTTAAATGTCGATGGTCACATGTAAGAAATCTTTTTATGTCCTGCCAGCCAGCTCCCAAATAATGACATGGAGACTTCTTATTAATTATGAAAACTCAACCTATAGCTTAGGCTTGTTCCTAATTCGCTTTTATAACTTAAATCCACCCATTTATATTCATCTACAACCATCACAAAACGGTCTGACTTTTGTTCATTACAACTGTGTTACTGCTTGCTCTTCTGTTCCCCAAAGGTGCTCAGTGCAAAATCTTCTCCTCACTTTAAGGTTCCTACATCTACTGTTTAGACAGGTTCCACAGTCACTGTTCCTGCCATGTGGCCAAACACGACCATGGCACACTGTCCAAATGCTTTCTCCAGAGTCTCTCCCCATGGCAACTGGGCACCAGCCATATGATTCCAATATTCTTACCTCCTACTGACTGAGGACAGTTGGCCTTGCTGGCCTTCTTCCTCCTTCAGGTTTTAATCTCTAACATTCTCCTCTTCTCCATGGCTGCGGACTCCAGTCTTGTTTTATTTTTATTTATAAGCGTGTGTGTGTGTGTGTGTGTGTGTGTGTGTGTGTGTGTGTGTGTGCATGTGTCTGTGTAGGTATGTGTCTGTGTGTGTGTGTGTGTGTGCATGTGTCTGTGTGTGCCTCTGTGTGTGGGGGGTGTGTGTGAGTGTGGGTGTGCCTGTGTGTGTCTGTATGGGCATGTGTCTGTGTGTGCCTGTGTGTGTGTGTGCCTCTGTGTGTGTGTGTGTGTGTGTGTGTGTGTGTGTGCCTGTGTGGGTCTGTATGGGCATGTGCGTGTGAGTACGGGTGCCCAGGGAGACCAGAAGGAGACATGAGATCCGCTGAACAGGAGCTTCTGGTGGTTGGAAGCCTCCAATGTGGATATTGGGAACCTAAGCTGGGTCCATTACAAGAGCAGTACATACTCTCAACCTCGGAGTTATCTCGGCAGGCCCCATTTTAGTGATTCTCAGCCGAAATCACCAACTGTGGACCCTGGGAAAACCAGCGGCTCTCATGTTCCAGCTTGGCCAGGAATTATGTGGAGGTGGCAGAGTCTGAGCAGTCTAGGGGTGAGGGCTGAGCCTCCTGGAACCCCAAAGCTCCTGTCTGAGGGTCACACTTTGAGTAAGTCAGGCAGAGTCCTTTTCTGTTCATGTGACCAGAAAGGCTTATTCATATCTAGGCTGAGTAGAGCCTCACCAGAAGTGTTTGGGGCCTGGAGTGTTTCTAACTTCAGATTTTGGAATATCTGCCTGTGTTAATGAGATTTCTAGGAGATCCAAGTGTACACATAAATACTCAGTTGTTCTCATATATGTTACACATACGAGTTAAAGGTAACTTCATGTAATGTTTTCATATATTTTTACTTAATTGACTAGCATATGCATGTATGTCTGTGTGCACACATGCCACCATGTGCGTGTGAGGTCAGAGGACGGGGATCTGATTTTCCCCTTCTGTTGTGGATCCTGAGACTTGCCCTCAGACATCAGGCTTGTGTGGCAGCACCCACTGAACCCTCACTGGCCCATACTTGACATCATTTTTAAAGGTTATATTCATGGAACAGTGTGACAGGTGCAGTTTTCTTTCATGCTTGCTTGTTTGTTGTTGTTGTTGTTTTCAGACAGGATCTCGCTCTAGCCCAGGCTGGTCTTGAACTCATCGCGAGCTTCCTGCCTCAGCCTTCCAAAGGCTGGGATTACAGGTGTGAGCTGCCGTACTGGGTGATAGTGTAGAATTTTCTCCCTGTGGTTTGGAGTTTGGAACATTTCAGATCAGGGTTGTGGACCGATACATCCCAGAAACGCCATCTGAAAGAGACTGTTAAAGCCATGTCTGCGGCGTCAAACGTGTTTATTGTTAACGTGGCCTCTCTGAGCGTGAGTCTCCTTATCTAGGAAACAGAGTAGAGGCTGTCCCTACCCTGCAGTGCCATTCTGAGTTGGAGCGTTAGGAAGCACCGCACCTGGTGCCTGGCACACACTCAGCACTCAAGACATAAATAGCCCGTACTTACTGACTCTTCAGAAGAAAAGGAATCACTTACACAGATCTACACCACCTTCTAGGCTGTGTCTGAAGACCACTCATCCCACAGTTGCTCAGCCTGTTCTTTAAGCATCCGGTCCCCAGAGCTAAACAGCCAGATCCTCACAGTGAGCCCCAAGGAGCTTCATGCATTTTTCTGTACTTCATATAACATCAGATTTGCCATTGGTCGTATTAAGGAACGCAAGCGAGGGGTTGTGGGTGTGGCTCAGTTGGTAGAGTGCCTGCCTAGCATGCATAAGGCCCTGGGTTCAGTTCCCAGCACCATAGAAACCAGGTTATAAATGGTACAAACTCCTGCATTTCCAGCATTTAGGAGGCGGACACCGAAAAATGATCTAAGGTTCAGTGTACTATCCGTACTACTACGTGTACTACAGTCCTGTAGCACCTGTAATATGCCATGCTGACTGCTCTACGGGACAGTTCATGAGCTGGGCAAGGGGCTGGAGATTGAAACACACACACATGGGTCATCCTTGAAAGAAGAATGCCAAGAATGCCCCCTTTATTGTGTTCCAGGGCTGCTTATATAGGGTCTCCTTGACTAATGGCCACGCCCTAACTTTCAGCTGCAAGCCCACTAGAAACCACTCCCCTGTCTCATGCTCAAAGCAGCTGCAAACACAGGAAAACAAGTTGTTTACAGGAAATTCAGGGTTTGGGGGTCCACAGTCCCCAACAGTTCAGGTCTATCCTTGGCTTCGTCAGGGGCCAGCCAGGGCTACATGAGATACTGTCTCCAAAAAGAAATACAAACTGTGGCGTTTGGTGTGTTTGCATGGTGTACATCCTCTCCCCGGTCCAAGGCACTGTCATCACTGTCAGAGAAGCCCCTGCCATCTTACCCCAGCCCCAGACGACACAGCGCTGCCTTCTGGCTCTCTGGACTCCCTGGTTCTGGGTGCTTATTGTATTTGATTTATTTCCTTGATACAGTATACTCAAGGGTCACCATGTTTTTGCATTTATTGGAACTTAATTCCCTTTTATGAGCTACTACTATTCCATCACGTGCATGAGTCACATTTGTTCATCCATCCCCCCCTCACTGGGCATTTGGCTCATTTCTGCCTCCTTGGCTCTTGTGACTGACAAATGGCTGAAGAACGTGTTTGCCCTTTGGTTCTTTCTCAGTATATGCTTGGGAAAAGAATTCTTCCACCTGCCTACACCCTCATGGAGAGGATCATTGAATGGGAACAGATGGCTTGTTTGGAAAGCCAGACCAGGGGCCACCTGTGAGGAGGCTCCCCCAGCCCAAAGCCCTGTAGCCAGTTTCTGCAAAGTGCCCCTTGAGACCAGTCTACCCAGGGCTGACCCTCCTTGAACTAGCCCCGATGTGAACGAGCTTTTACTTTTCCTGTTTTTGTTAAAAGAAGAGAAGAAAGGAACAAGGAAGGAAGGAAGGAAGGAAGGAAGGAAGGAAGGAAGGAAGGAAGGAAGGAAGGAAGGAAGGAAGGAAAATGGGGGAAAAAGGAAATGAATTTAGATATTCTGATGCCTAGGATAGCTGGAGTCATTTGAATTAAATATTTGAGGGCTGGTTAGTTTGTTTTTGAGACAGGTCTCTCTACATAGCCCTGGCCTGGAACTTGCACCAGACTGTCCTCAGAGCTCACGGACACCCTTTGCCCCTGCCTCCCTAGTGCTGGGGTTAAAGACGCGCACCACCATCCCTGGCTAAGTCAGACTTTTGCCCCAGGATGTCCATTGTTTCAGGAGCACCAGGCCGCTCTTGTGGCTCTGAGGATGAGGGGATGAACTGTGGTCAGGAAACAGAAGTAGCCTGATGAGGAACAGCTGGAGAAAGGAATCGTACTCCTCCTAACGGTGGGAGTGTTTCTCTCTTCCAGAACTGCGTCAGGACTTATCTCAAGGATAGAAGGCAGCATTTCTTAAATTTAAGTGTGTGTCCATGTGTCTCTGTCTGTGTCTATGTGTGTCTCTGTGTGTGTCTGTTTTGTCTATGTGTGTCTGTTTGTGTTGTGTGTGTGTCTGTATGTGTATCTGTGTGTCTCTGTGTGTGTGTCTGTGTGTGTGTGTGTGCCTGTGCGTGTGTCTGTGTGGTGTGTGCGTGTGTCTGTGTGCGTGTGTCTGTGTGTATATGTTCTGTGTGTGTTGTGTCTGTATGTGTGTTTGTGTGTGTCTCTGTGTCTGTGTGGTGTGTGTGTGTCTGTGTGGTGTGTGTGTGTGTGTGGTCTGTGTGGTCTGTGTGTCTCTGTGTGTGTTGTCTCTGTGTGTGTGTTGTGTGTGTATCTGTGTGGCGGTCAGAGGACAACTACTTTCAGAAGTCAGGTTCTCTCCTCAATGTAGGTCACAAGATTGAATTTAGGTCATGGGGCTAATTTGGTAAATACTTCCCCCTTAGTGATCTCATTGACCTCAGCACTTCCATAGTCTACTCTGTTAGCACCCAGAGGCAGCAGGGCCCTGGGGAACTCGCATTTTGCTCTAAGGCATAAGAAGCGCCTCTTCCTTAAAGCAGTTGGTCTCAGGGTTGGCCACTTACTTCAAACACCTGGACAGCTTCCAACATTCTACTTACTTATTCATTCATTCATTCATGACAACATCTCTCGTGTAGCCCAGACTGCCTGGATCTCTCCATGTAGCTGAGGATGACTTTGAACTTCTGGTCCTTCTGCCTCCACCTCCCAAGTGCTGGGATGGCTGGTGTGCACCACCACACCTGGTTTATGTGGTACGGGGGATGGAACCTAGGGCTTTGTGCATGCCCGGCGAGCACTCTACTGAGTGAGCTACACTCTCAGCCCATCCAGTAGGCTTGTGGTGGACCCAGGCATTTGGGCCTTGAAGCTGCCTGGCTGCTTTTGGTGTGCAGTCAGGACTGAGAGCTACCATGATAGACAGACCACTAGACACACAGTGGGAAAACAGATGAAGGCCATGCTGTTAATTGGTGGCGACTGTGTTAATTTTCTGGAGGATTTGAGATGGGCCACTGAAGTTCTAGCTAGGATCATCAGTAGACATCAATACAGGGAAAGCTGGGCAAGGCGACCCAGGCAGTGGAGCCAGCATGTTCAAAAGCCCAGGGATAGCAAAGGCACTTGGAGTCTCCAAAGACTCAAAAGACAATGTGGTCAGAGCTGTGGATAAGAAGTAGGGAAGGCAGGGGCTGACCTCCCTCCAGCGTAGACCTGGGCAGAGGCCGTTGGAGACGTTGTTTGAGCGGCTTCAGTGTTGATGTGAAAGGGCCAGGCGCCTGCGTAATGGAGTGAGTGCATGCAGAATGACTGGATGGCCTGCCTGCATCTCGTGATGGGCTTATGTGTGGGGTTCTCACCTCCAGGGCATGGAAAACATCCTTTTCGCAGCCTCTGTGGGGTGGGGTGAGGCATCCAAAAAAAAGGAGAGCTGTTTGGAGAAAGGCTAAGATTGTCTCCATATATAATGCACTTTCTTGAAAATTCTCTTTGGGGGTTGGCAAGATGGCTCATCAGATACAGGCACTGGCAGCCTGCTGACCTGAGTCCATCCCCGGGTCCACTTGGTGAGGAGAACACTGACTTCTACCATATACACAGGCACACACATTTCCTCAGGACTGCGGTTCAGGGATGTAGGCATGTGTGGTGACGTTAAAAAGCAGACAGCACGCAATTGGCGCTCAGCTGACTCCTTCCTTTTTCACATAGTCTCAGACTCCAGCCCATGGGTGATGGCCGCCTCCACTCAGGGTGACTCTCTCACCCCAGTTAACCTAGATAATTCCTTCCAAGGCCAGAGGCTTGGTGCCCTGGGTGAGTCCAGAGCCCATCACGACCAGGGAATACCGAGTTGATGGCGTGGTACTGCCTCTGGGATGTTCTGTGGAACCTGGGCCTCACTACATCCCTCCTCCTCCTCTTCTTTCTCTTCCCTGCTTTGCTTTCTTCTCCCCCCACCTTCCCCCTTTCCCACCTGTGCCAATTTCTAGCTTACTGTGGGTGGCGAGGAGGGAATTCTCCACACTTCATTTGATCCAGCTTCCCGTCTGGGAAGTCCCATGGGCTATGTCCTTTGCCCCTCCCTTTTGTGGCAGACCCCCACCCCTGCCTGCCCCTTCAGACCGATGGGAGCAACCCTTTACTTAGGCTTCCCGGCACTCACTGTAAAGTGTTCACGTCTGTATGTGTTCCCCTCAAGACTCCCGTCATGGGACAGGCAAGAAGGCTCAGCAGGTGAAAGCCCTCGTCACCACGCCTGACAACCTGAGCTCAACCCCTAGGACCCAGAGAAGGAGAGAACCAGCTCTCCATAGTTGTCCCCTCACCCTTACAGAAGCATCATCACACACGCGCATGCGTGAGCACACACACACACATACACACACACACACACACACGTGTGAGCACACACCCCCATCAGTGTAGTAAAAGAATTTTTTAACCTTAATCTTCATTACTCCCTGATTCTAAAAGCTGTGTGGTGTGTAAGCCAACATTGTCTCCTTCATTTGGAGGGTCGGGGGGAATGGAGGCTCAGGCAGAGGATGAGTGCCCGGGGATCTGGCTTTGCTAATGACCTTTGGTTGGCCATGGGTCCTTGAGAAGACATGCCTCCTTCCGGAGTTCCCCTGATGGTCACATGGGAAGGGCTCGGTCTGGTTTCTGTCGCATGAGGAGGGACGGCAGTGGGCAGAGGAGGACGGAGTGGCTCCTGCCTGGACTCGGCCGTTCAGTTTTGTGGACTTGGGCAATCGCCAGGCCTTGGTTTCCATGCTTGTGTCCTGGTGGCCTCAGTAGTAATTCAGGGGTGTGCAAGGTTTTGCGTGCATGAGTGTGCACATGTGTGTGGAAGCCAGGGGACAGCCTCAAGTGCCGGCCTCCTCGGGTGCCACCCATCTTATTTGCTGTGTTGGTTGTTGAATTTTTTATCTGGTTGCTTTGAGGCTGGGCCTCTCCCTTTCTGGGCTTGTACCATTCGGCTAGACTGGCTGACCAGTGAGCCCAGGAACACTTCTGCCTTCCTCTTTCCCATCACTAAGATGACAGGCCCGAGTCATACCACACCATTTTGCCCTATGGGTCCTCTTGCTCACGCAGAAGTTCCTTATTGACCAAGCCATCTCGCCATTGCTCCTGTGAGGTGGAAGCCCTGTCACCCGTGTCTGCGATGGGTCCGGGGCTAGAACTAGTGCCTGGCTCTCCAGCCCCGAGGCTCTGGGTGCAGTCCCCAGGTGACAACTGTATCGCTCTGGGATCCAGTATGGTAGTCATGAATCCTTGAAGACTGACCAAAAACCCATGCGTCGTTGGGACTGTCGATCAGTTACAGCGACTGACCTCCAGCCTTGCATAGTTGTGCAAGGCCTGACTGGGCAGTCTTTGTAGATTTCTCTTGATTTTCACATTGAGGGAGAATCATGGCTGTCCCCACAGTAATGGCTGCGCCGTTGCCAGGACCTGTTGGGAACAGCAAGCGTGTTCAGTGTAGACCTGATTCATGAGACCCCAGTGGGTGGGACTTCCTCTCTCTCTCTCTCTCTCTCTCTCTCTCTCTCTCTCTCTCTCTCTCTCTCTGGAACAATGCTGTGTGGCCAGCGAGAGGCAAGGCCAAACTGGAGCTAGATCTTCTTAGCCTCACCACTCATGGCCTATACATGAGTCTGGATCTCTTCCTGACAGATACACAAGCCTCCTGCAGCCCTAACTTTTTGCTTTTCTGAGTACTGAACCCTAGGGCCTTGTGTTGGAGGTGATTACTATCGGGTTACATCCCCGGGCCCACCTCCTGACACTGCAGGCCTATACACCCACTGCCCATCTTCCTTCAGCGCTGCCCAGCTACGTTTCCCATTGGCCAGATTGAAGCCAGCCAAGATGGGGTGTTGGAGAAAGAGCAGGACTAGCACACTCAGGACGTCTGAGACATTGGGACCCCGGTTTTGGATACTTCGTGCCAGCTTAGGAGGAGGGGGAGTTCGCAGTGATGCATATATAGTTCCTGGGTTCTCCAGGTAACCTGGTGGAACAAATTATGAACAAAGAACAAAAACCACATGGCTTGAATGCCTGTCTTGACTGACACAGGGATTAGAACACGGGGACAAAGCCAGGCTTACACAGGGCCACACTGCGGCACCGGTCCTCTGCGCCTTCCTTGGCTCCGCTGGGCTCGTTTTCAAGGCTGATTCCCGTGGGTCACACTGCCAGCCTTCTCTGCGCTGGTCTAGCGCTGCGGCGGCCACACTTCTCCAGGACCACCTTCACGGTTGTTCCTGATTCCTAGTCAGTTGACACCAGACTGCAAGCTCTCTGCAGTCGGGGCCGAGCTGCTCACGTGATCCGTGTGTTTGTTGCCCAGCTCTCATTACTGCACTAGTACAACTGGATGGAGGAATGGATGCTTGAGTGGACTGCGCTAGCTAATTTAATTTTCCTTCCCTTAATTCCAGCCGATAATTTCATCTTAGTAAGAAAGGGCAATTGTAATTAGCTAGTCTTGGAAGCGTTTGTAAATGAACGGGGTACATGTGTGCTGTTCTGTATGTGATGTGTGTGTGTGTGTGTGTGTGTGCTATTCTGTATATGGAATGTGTACTTGCTAGTGTGGGTGTGTAAACGTGCATACATGTGTGTACAGATACCAGAGAACCTTGTGCAGCAGGCATTTTATCAAGTCTCCCCAGCCCATAGCCAGCTGTGTATGTCTCTCTTAAGGCTCGTTAGGGAGCTACAGGGACACCCAAGCTGATGCACAGTAGATGACAATCCTAGTTGCTGGTCTGCGTTCAAGGCGTCATTGAGAGACAAGCCCGCCCAAGGACTCGTGGTCCACAGGGGAGCCTCGGGATAGGAGCTGTGGACTCCTCAGCTCCCCAGAACAGAACCTTCTCCACTCCCCGCCACCATCTCTTGGCTCTCCAAGAGGTCTGCTGTTCAGATGCCAATAGCTGTATTAACTTTTTGTACACAAACACGTCTTCCCCAGAACCTTCTCTCTGCCGATGTTCATAGTTAATGATGTACCATCTCTGGAATGGTACAGACATCCTTCAGAAAACTTCCGTTGCCATGGGAATGTTTACGACGATCCTCTTGATAGAATTTTGTGAGCAGCCAACTCCAAAATTGCAGATGCTTTAGGTTAGAAGTGTGTGTGTGTGTGTGTGTGTGTGTGTGTGTGTGTGTGTGTGTGTGTTTGCATGAAAAAGAAAACAAGCCTTTGAAAGGGGAAGTTTTCTTCTTCAGGGCTTGCTGTTTCTAAAGTTTAAAATAAGAACTACTTAAAAGCGGAGACACAGAGGAGGGGGACACAGACGCTCAGAGCATTTGCTCTTGAATACCGAGATGGGAGAGAATGGCTTGGAATGCCTCCCTTGGGTGCAGGGCAATCATGAAGGCAGCAGGCATGGAAGACTTTTTCCCCCTCTCCCCCATTTTTAAAGCTGACATGCTAACAAAGGGTTTCTTGATTTTTTTTTTTTTAAATCAAGAGGGCTGGTCACGTAAAGGTGCTCCATGGGCCCCACACAGTGGAAGGAGAGAACCAGCTTCTGCAAGTTGTCCTCCCCCTGCCGCAGCCACTGTGACTCCTTCAACCCCTCGTGAGCATGTCAACACGGCATGCATACAAACCTAATAGATATATCTGGTTTTAATTTTTTAAAGACTTGTTTGTTTTAATTTTGTGTGCACTGTATTATTATTTTGTGTTCGCCTCCATGTATGTGCATGCCTGGTACCCATGGAGCCAGAACTGAGTGTCCAGTCTCTTGCGAGGTAAGTTGCAAACGGTGTGACCACCACCATGTGAGAGCAGCCCGAACTCCTGGTTGGTTTTGTTTGCTGTTGCTTTCCCTCCAGTTGTTTTTATGAGGCGGTGACTCAGTAGTTGAAGAGCTTGCCATACAGGCATGAGGATTGGGAGTTTGAATCCCTAAGACTCCTAAATGCTGCGTGAGCGAGCGTGGCAGCCTGCATGCAGTTCCAACACGGAGACGGGGTCCATGTAGCGATGGGTTCATGCTGAGCTCTGTGCGCACCTGAAAATCCTGTCCAGGGAGGAAGTGAGCAGTCAAGGAAGCCTCCACACGTGTTCACACACGTACATGTGGGGTCATTTTTATAGCATTAAGTGAAATGAACACAAGTGGCCCTCTTAGCATTTTGAAAATGGAGTGCTTTCTGTCAGTGTTAATGGCAGCCTTCTTGTTCTGACTCAGAGAGGCAGCTTGAGCCTGGACCGGGAAGGTGGATGTGTCACTAGGAGGCTCAGGGCAGGTGAACTTGGTGTTCGTTTCCGAATCGTGGCAAGTGGTGACGGTACCTAGCTCCAGACAGCTGGGGACGCTTTCCAAAGTCCACGCTGTGGTTCCTCTTTCTGGAGAGAGACCCTCAGAGTTAACTTTCTGTTGTCCTGAGGGGGGGACTTTCAAATTACTCTTTGTGTCCAGCCCCTCCCACTTCTCTGAACCAAGACCCCAGCCAAACCCCTCGGTAGGTGGCTGGGAGGAGCATTAGTGCATGGATGCCCATACAGCTATGCTCCCCAACTGTGCTCCCCCGCTGTAATCCAAGAATGGCGCTCGCCCAGTACAGCGCTCCCTCTTCAGTCCATGTAGGAAGCCAGAAGCTGAGAGTAGGCACTTAGGGACCGCCGCATCCACTTGACAATAATCTGCTAGATTGAGTAATTTTAAAAAGTGTCTTTGAGTATCTTTCCATTTATCCAGCAGTGAATTTGTATTGTTTATCAGAAAAAAAATATTTGTCAATTGCTTAGCAATTAAAATGCAAAACAAAGAGACCTTTGTTACAAGCAGTTGGAGAAGTACCGTGTTCCAGCACCTGTAGCCAGCAGAAGTACTGCTTCACAGTTTGGAGCTCACCACAGATGTGAGACGCGAGGAGCACTGTCCCGTACTCCACAGCTTCCCTTTAACTCCCTTGCTATTTTGGGGACCTCGTCTAAGTCATCCTAGAGGCCTCTTCCTCGGGGTCCTCTGGACGCATTGCACAGCTTGGCAAAGACTTGTGCTGTGCATCAGCCCGCCTGCTCCCCCAGTGCATGGGAGGAGGCAGGAAGCTTCTGGAACGACTTGGACTCTGGACCAGTGGCCTCTGTTGGATGATGGTGACGTAGGAGTTGAGTGATGAGAAAATGACCCTGCCTTCTCCTTTTCCCTCAGACCCAGGTCTCTTCTCCCGCCTGCCCAGCAGCATGAGAGCAGCATGACTGGCCAGCCGCAGGAGAAGCCCCCAGAGCCAGGCCCCCAACGCAACCAGCCGCTACCAAGGTCAAGGTGAGCTTGCGTGCTCCGAGCCACTTCAAAGTAGATGCTTCATTTAAACAAATTGTATGTTTTCAGCCATCGTGGTGTACTGGAAGGCCGGGGGATACTGGGGGAAGGTAGACTTAAAAATTTATGCACAGCCACGTCCACACCTTTAATCCTACCACTTGGAAGGCAGCCAGATCTCTGAGTTCAAGGCCAGCCTGGTCTATATATGGAAGTCCAGACCAGCCAGGGCTACACATTGACTCAAAAGAAAACTGACAGATGAACAAACCAAAAGCCTCATGTTGGGACTGGAGAGATGGTTTAGTTGGTAAAGCGCGTGTTGGGATACCTAGACTCTGAGTTAAAAGCCAGGTACAGTGGTATGCTCTCATAGTTCCAGTGGTGGAGAGTTGGGGATTGGCGACAGGCCGACCCTGGAGCTTGCTCGGAAGCTAATCCTGGGGAAAGTTCCAGGTCAGTGACAGACAAAAGGTGGAAGATGCCTGAAGACTGACACCAAGGTTGTCTTCTGACCTTCATGAATGTGCCACACACACACACACATACACATACACACATATACATACACACATATATACATACACACACACATATACACACATACACACATACCCATACATACACACACATACATACACACATATATACATACATGCACACATATACACGCATACACACATACATATATACATACACACACATGTACACACATACACACACACACACACGAAGTGCATTGGCTAGCAAGGCAAGTTGCGCTCATTTGGTGATTGAAGGTCAGATGGGAGCAGAAAGGACTCCGCCCCCCCTGAACCTGGTCCGGTGTTGGGTCTCTTAGGGGATTTTGAATGAGTGAATCTCTGGGATATAGGCCTGGAGAGATGACAGCCATTTAAGAGCACTGGCTACACTTGCAAAGAACCCAGCTTAGGGTCTCAGCATCGACACGGTGGCTCATAGCAGGATGTAACTCTGGTTCCAGAAAATCTAGAACTCTTGGTGCACATGCGTGCATGCAAGCAAACACTCACACCAATCAAATAAAAATAAGTTCACCTTTTCAAAAATATCTGTGGGATAGGATGGAATTGCAAAGCGTAGTCTGTGGTGTGGGACTCCTGGTTAAAGCTGGACAGACCCATGTTCCTCACAGAAGTCAAAAGGATCGAAAACTGCATTGAAGAGGCCGTCAGTTACCTTTCTGTGTGACAAACTGCCTGGCAGAAGCAGCTCACAGAGAGAAGGGTTGATTTGGATTTTCTAGTCTGTGAAGGGTACAGCCCATCATGGTGGGGAAGACATGGCAGCCGGAGGATGAGGCTTCGGGGCATACTGTGTCTGAACTCGGGAAGCAGAGAGCTAAATGTTGGTGTTCGACTCGCAGCCCTCTGCATATTTATTTTGCGATCCCCAGCCCGTGGGATGATGTCCCCCACGTTCGGTTAAAACTTCCTGGATACCCTCGTTGACCCGGAAGTCTGTCTCTGTAACTCTGTCTTGTCGAGCTGACAGTAAAGACTGGACGTCACAGACACTGGTGGAAAGTTCTCCTTAACACTGGGACTGCTTCTGCTTCTCTGTAATTTCTGTCTGCTGACCCCTCACCACCACCGGGAACCTCAGACTCATCTTTGAATTTGAAGAAGTATGTCATGAAACTACTTTTTTGTACAACTCTTCCGTAGACACTGGTGCCACCCAGCTTGTCCCTTTGTCCTCTCTGTATTAGAAAGGACTTGATCCCCATGTCTGCCCTGTCACTGGCTTCCTCAACTTGTACTGAGCTCATGAGTCTTTCATCCCTCACTCTTTGAGACAGACTCTTCCCTCTGTTGGAGATCAGAAAGGCAGGCTGTGGCCAGCATGATTGCAGACCTGTGGTCTCAGTGCTTGAGAGAAGAGGCAGGTGGTGTCCAGGTCGGTCATAGATGCATAGCGAGAGCCAGTCACGGAGGAGTGTAGAGACAGACAGACCTACATCATCTTTCTCTCCTCTCAGAGTAGATTGATTATAGATTCTCTGAGAGCGCTTAGAGTGCATGTTGAACTATTTTTGTGGAATCCTTCTCTATATTTTATATATAATCTCTTCCAGTTTTTCTTAAGCCCATGAAAGAATATGTGTTCTTTTATTATTGCATTTAATTTTGTTTGCATGATCAACACAATAAGGTTGACTTCAGGGTTTGATTTTGTTTGCTTGCTTGTGTTTGAGACAGGGTCTCTCTATGTAACCAAGAATTCACCACGTAGACCAGGTTGACCTTGAACTCTCAGAATGCTGGGACTAAAGGCTTGAGCCACCACACAAGGCATGGTTGTTCTTTGCACTGCTCAGATCATCTGTATTATATCCTTTTCTGATTCTGTATGCTTAATGTCTTAGTTATTGAGAGAGTTGTGAGCTGGGAGCACGGCTCAGTGGGGGGTCTCTTGTCTCACGGGTGTGAACCCCAGCACCTCCACGAGCTCCTGAAAAGAAAAAAAAAATGTTAAAATTTCCCATTGAATTTGCCAGCTGCTCCTTGCGGTCCTGACATTTTTTACTTTATATGTTTTAAAGTAATGCTTTTTGGTGTGTGGGTTTGGTTATTATCTATTTTGCTTGGTAAATTAGCATATTCCTATCATTCCAGCATTCAGGAAGCTGAGGCAAGAGGATTCCAAATTCAAGGCCTGCCCAAGCTACTAGTTGAGATGCTAACTTGAAAAACCATTGGGAAAAAAAGATTTACTGCGTGGCTTAACAACAGATTAGGGTCACTGGTACCTTGTGAGCCTGCTTGTGCTCTGAACCAGCTCCCCCTTTGTTCTTCTCGCTATCTTAATTAGAATCTATGCATTCTGTGCCTGTTTTCAGTGGTTGCCCCGGATATTTTAACAGCTATATTAAGATCTAAAATTAACCAATGTTTCCCCTCCTCCCAAATAATACAGAACCGCAGGCTGGTTCCGTTTTAACCATTGCCTCTCCCAGCTTACACACTCCAATTTTCTTGTGTTGTCCCTTGACCCTGTTTGTCCCCTACAATCAGACACTCTTGTTCTCTGGTTTTGGTGCTGATTTTTCCCTCATGCCTATCCACCTTCTTTTCTCAGACTTTGGGGTTTTCCTTTCCCGAATCTGGAATCATTTCTTATCTCCCTGAAATGCCTCCTCTAACACCATCTTTCAGTGAGATTTGTCGAAGACAACTCTTGGGACTTGTGCATATGTGTGTTTAGAGGTTTGTTTGTTTATTTGGTGGTTTGTATTATCAATTCCTTTTCTTGTGGCTATGATAAAATACCTCACAGAAACAGCTTCAGGATAGCATAGTCCCGTCCCATCCTTTTCCCCTGCTCCTCACCCAGCAGAAGTCACAGCCCATGAACCTGAGGCAGGTGGCCAGGGCGCCAGTTCTCAGCTGGTGAGGACCCCAGCCCAGGCGATGGTGCTTCCTCCTTTGCCTGGAGACCGTGGTTTCCCTCAGTCAGTCTAGTGGATATAATTCCTCACACACACGTGTTCCCGTGGTGATTCCAGTCAGTTTAACAGCCGAGGTTGAGGACCACAGTGTGGGGAGTGCTTTCCCTTGCTTTGTTTTGAAAAGTGGCCTTCTTGTGTAGAAAGGACTGCACTGCGACCCCTGGCCCTGAGTGCTCCCAGAAGTTGCTGGTTTGTGATATGGTTTGTGATATGGTCCCACTGTGTACCAGCAGCTAGCAGAGCTCATGGAGCTCTCTCCCACCTCTGCTGGAGTTAAAGGCACGTGCCCCTTATTATTTCAGTTAGAGATGTTGAGTAGAGCCCATGGCCACGCCACCCTGAACACGCCTGGTCTTGTCTCATCTCAGTAGCTAATCTGGGGCGGGCCTGGCTGGCGTTCAGATGGGAGGAGTGTCCAGCACTGTCTGCTGTTCTGCCTTGTCAGAAAGTCTGTCTCTGTACCACCTGCTTGTTCTCCCCTCACTCCAGCTCTCCCCATTGCCACCACCATCTCAAGAACACTATTGGCAGAAACTTCTAATCTTTTTTCACTTTAGAGTGAACCAAGACCCAGAGAGGTCACTGTCACAGGCTAGTCTGTGAGGACTAGGGAGGATCATGCCCCTTCTTTTCCCACCAATGACCATTTTGGACCAGGATGTTCACAAAGAGTATCGGTTTGTGTCAGCGTGCTTCAGATAGCCGGATGGCTTCGGGAGACTTGTTTGAGTCTGTTGTTTATCTCCCACAAGACAGGAAGTGGCTTCTGCATATTTGGTGACCTGCTTCTTCAGTGGTCACCAGCAAACCTTCCTGCTTTGTTCCCATCCTGTCAAGAACCCCTGGACCCCCAAAGTCATGTGCCCAGTGCTTCTACCCTGGACCCTCATTTGCTCTCCTCACCTTTGCCCCTTCCTCATGTGGCTTCTTCCCCAGCTTCAGTCCCCGTCCTGACTACTGTGACTCTTTGTGAACTTTTTATGGGGGACAGCTGTGGAACACTGGGTCAGGTGGGGGATGGCTGTGGATCTCTTGGGTGGGGAGGGGGAGACGGCTGTGGATCCCCTGGGTCAGGTGGGGGATGGCTGTGGATCCCCTGGGTCAGGTGGGGGATGGCTGTGTATCCCCTGAGTCAGGTGGGAGACAGCTGTGGAGCACTGGGTCGGGTGGGTCAGGTGGGAGACAGCTGTGGAGCACTTGGGTCAGGTGGGGGACGGCTGTGGAGCACTGAATCAGGTGGGTCAGGTGGGGGACAGCTATGGGGCAGGGGAAGGTGCTAAGTGTGCCCCATCTATAGCACTTTTGCCAGCTTTGCTTCTCTGGGCCGCCATCTTGCCACCTAAGGACAGTAGACAGTGCTGTCCCAGGACTGAGGTGAGGTGTGGAGACCTTGTACCCTGGAGTTGGATGTCACTGGAAGCCGTGACCAAACTCTGGCGATGGAAAGGTTTATTTCATCCTACAAGGTACAGACCATCGTTAAGAAAGTCAAGGCAGGAACTCAAACGTGAACCTGAAACAGGAACGCTGCTTGCTGGCTCACACACACACCCCTCCTACATCAATTAACAGTCAAGATAATTCCCCACAGACATGATTACAGGCCAATCTGATCTAGGCAGTTCTTGATGAGGTGACTCTAGGCTGTGTCTGGTTGGCCCTGAGACCTAGCAGGGACATTGCTTGGCACCGTGCTGAGACCAGATCTCTTTGTGCCTGGTGCTCTAAGTGGACAGAGCTGGTTTACGAAACGAGATGAAAGTGGAGGTGGGAATCTTGAGCGAATGGGTCACCCCAGCCTTGCTACTGATGGCAGTCTCTGAACGGGAGCATTTAAGACAGAAACCAAGGAGTTGGGTGTGACCATGTGCTTGTAGTCCCAGCCACGTTGAGGCAGAAGTAGGAAGACCACTTCAGATTAGAAACTCAAGGCCAGCCTATGCCACATAGTGAGATCCCCTTTCAAAAGCTGGACATGATGGTCCACACATATAATCCCAACACTTGGGAAGCTGATGCAGGAGGATCACCATGAGTTTGAGGGTAGCCTGGGCTGCGGATGGAATTTCAGGTCAGGCTGGTGTACAGAGTAATATTTTGTCTCAAATACATAAATAAAATAATCAGAGGGAAGACCCAACAGATGGCTAGCCTTTGCTTGCAGAGGATACCAGCCTAGCTTCTGGAGAGGGGCCCAGTATACCCACCATCCGCACACTCCCGTGCCCTCCCTCTGAACTCTCTGTGCTATGCCACAGGGCAGTGGAGTCTCTCACTGTGGACTTTTCCCTTCTGGAGCCCTAGGTAAGGGGTTATATAAGCTACCCGTAACTATGGTCCATTCAGCTCCATGCTGTGTGTGTGCCCACATACGCATGGATGGCGATAGCATGGGGCGATTACACAGGGCAGAGGACAGTTCATGGAATCTGCCCCACTTCACACGGCCTCCAGGGAATCAAACTCGGGTCACCAGGTTTACATGGCGAACCCCTTCACCTGCCGAGCCATCTTGCCACCCTGTCTTCGACCTCCAGATTTTCTTCACCTGCTTGGCAGTTCTGTGCTCTCGGCTTTGTGTCAGCTCACATCCTGATTTGATATCGCTTAGGTGGCCACTTTCTTCTCAGCGCCTACTCTTTGTAGTGGCTCTGGGCTCTGTGCACTGGGCATGTGGCGTCCAAAAAGGCCTCAAGTTGCTGTGAACCTAAAGGTTCCCTAGACATTAATCAATGAAAGAAAAAGACGTATAACCAACAAGAACGTAAAGGATCAGATTTCTTCATAATGCCTGACACTCAGGGAGGGGGTCTGAGGAAGAGCGTGCTGTGTCTGTGAGTGATCAGGGAAGGCTTCCTGGAGGAAGGAGACTGCCAGGCTCAGTGGCATAGGTGGCAGTAGGTGAGGTGACAGCAGGGGGAGCTTGGTGCATTAGGTTGTAGAAATGGAGGGGCATGGTCTTAGAGACTATGTTCTCATAGGAGTGCGACCCTGCCAGTGTCCTTACAGGCACTGAGACCCTGCCAGCACTTCCGTACCCACGGATGGCCTCCATGGCCCCTCTTGAAGATCCCCAGCTGATGGCATATCCAGATCCCTAGGAAATTCTGCAGTCAGTGCTTACCAGTGTATCCCTAGGCTCCTTAGTCTGTCTGGACCCTCATGAGCACCATCATCTTGAATGTCCTTTGTCTTAAGTTTTCCCCAGCATCTGGGTCCCCATACACAGAGATTGTCACCTTTCTCTAAAATCTGAGACTGTTGAGGACCAAAATCTATTTGAACCATTTCGTGTTGCTTGGTTGTTTGGAGCGATGGAGGTTGCCAGGCAAGCTGGGCCTGGAGGTGGATGGGATTAGGGAAGAGTTTTTCTCTTGTACAATTAGGAGATGATGTCCTGATGTTCTCAATCAAATGAGTGGCCTGGCCCACACGCCTGGGGCTAAAGGCCCAACCCCACAGTAAACCTCAGTCTGTTGACAGCCTCTCTGCTGGGTGATTCAGCCTTCCTGCCCCTCCTTGCTTCTGCTTACCCAGATCTGTCAGGACGGAGCTCTTACACCCAACTGGCCTTGCCCATGGGGAGCTCAATGGGGAGATGAAATATTCCCCACTGGTGATGCCCGCAGGGCACCTGAGCCCTAGCTGAGGCAAGGGCTTGTCCTGGATACACCTGTGGAGATGATTCTAGAACCAGGAGGCAGGGTGCAGCATGACCAGGGCTGTCTGGGAAGCCGGGGGTGCCAGAGTTACTGGGTGTAGAGCCAGGAGGTGCCCCAGGCCAGGTCCCATCAGAGCTGACAGAAACATGCTCCCCTCTGAGTCATTAAGTGCTGCTCTGGAAACTAGCCATCAGCTCCTCGCTGCTGAGCGAGTGGTCTCTCTTCTAAAACTACCTTAAGAACCCGACTGGTACCCCTCATAGGTATGCGCCGTTCTGTTACGTATGTATTTCTGTGTTTACTTGTTTATTTGTGAATTTCAAAACAGGGTCTCTCACTCTGTTAACTTAAACTGGCCCCAAGCTCGTGGCCTTCCTCTCCCCTCAGCCTCTTGAGTTAGGTATGGTGGCAGGCATCAGCCACCATGACCAGCTATGAATTATGTTTACTGTATGTGCTCGTGTATAGGCATGCTCGTGTGTGGGAGCATGCACAAATGCTTGTGCACATAGAAGCCAGAGAATGACCTTAGGTGTCCCCCTTGCCTTTTGAGACTGGCCTCTCATTGGCCTGGAACTCAGATTAGGCTAGATTAGTTGGCCAGTGAATTCCAGGAATCCTCCTGTCTCCACTCCCCAGTGCTGGGCCAGAAGAGGGGGATAGATCCCCTGGTGTGGAGTCACAGGCCATTATGAGCCACCATGTGGGTGCTGGGAATCAAATTCAGGCCCTCTGGAAAGTCAATCAAGTGCTTTTAGCTGCTGAGCCATCTCTCCAGCCTTCCTTCCCCAGTAGGCTCGGTCTGTAAGAATCACCTAAGCTAGTGTGAAAGGAGAGCCACTGTTTCAATATCCTGGTCCAGGATTTCAGGGTATCGTGGGGAGCATCTGGAGAAACCCCTCACACTGAGTTCCCTCTTGAAGTTCATCCTAGGTGAAGGTCCTGCGTTCTGCAGTCTGGGGTGCAGGAGCGGAAGCCACTGCCCTACAAGGTCACAGCTGGTCCTCTGCTGCTTGGTCCAGCTTATCTTTATGTGGGGTTTGCATTTCCTGAATCTTTAGCAACAGGGTGGGGGTGGGGGAGCAGGCAGGGGAAGTGGGCTTAAAGGTCTCAGAATGTTTAACTTTCCAGTGGCAGGAGATAATCTGTGAGCCCAGAATCAGACACAGGGAGCCTTGGTTTGAGTCCAGAAGACCAAGCGTGGAGAGGAAAGGATGGCGCGTGAGAACTAGTCAGAGGCGCGAGGCGTGTTCAGCGATGACACAGCACAAACAGCAGTGGCGTTCTCTCGCCGCCTTGGGGCCTTCTGGTCTTCTTGGAGGGCGCTCGTGGCGTGTGTCCTCTGACTTGGGCTCCGTGGAGGCACCAGGGTTGAAAGCTGTTGACTTCTGTGCGCAGATCCGTCTGTTGGGATGTGGACCTCTAGACTTCTGCCTCCCTAGAGCGCCCATCACTCAGCTCAGAGAGATCCTAGGTGACCACGTCCCTCGAGTTGTTCTCCGAGAGTTGACTTCATGCTTTTCATTCTGAGTCTGGGAGGCTGGAATGACTCTGAAGGCGTGGGGACCTTCAACCAGGGCATCAGAACAGATGACACTCGTGAAGCCTCGGCCACTTCAGGCTTGCATCCCTGGGATGGCTCTGCTAGACAGCGCATCCCTAGTTCCTCAGTGTGACTGTCATCCAGTGGAAGGAAAGGTTGCAATGCTAAAGAAGGCAGCGGTGGCCATGCCTCCAGCTTCCTGAGAGCTTGAGCTTCTCAACACAGGAAATGACAAGAGTCTTGCCTTCTGTGGTCCCATAGCTGGGCTGGGATGACCCCAGTCCCCTGGGTGCACCCACTTAGACTTTTCATTAATGCGTATTATTGTATTTTTGTTGTTTTAAATTTTTAAAAATAATTTTATGTGTGTCTGAGTGTTTTATCTGCATGTGTGCATCCACTGCCCTTGGAGGCCAGAAGAGGACGGCAGCTCCTTTAGAGTCTGTTGGTTGTGAGCTGCCGTGTGGGTGCTTGGAATTTAACCCTGGACCTCTGAAAGAGAAGCTATTATGCTCTTAACCACTGTTTGCTTTCTTTGCTTGTTCTTATAGGGTCTTACTACGTAGTCCAGGCTTGCTTTGGATATAAAGTCCTCCTGCCTCAGCGTCCTAGAATTACAAATATTGCTTTGTTTGAGGTAGCAATGACCCTGTGGTTTCTCTTTTCCTGGGGAACTTGAACTGCTCAGAACCTGGACCACAGGAAGCAAAGACCCGTCTTGAAAGGCCTTGGGTTTGGAGTTCAGGCTTTTCCTCAGGCTGTCTTGGATTGCAGGGTAGTGGAGGAAGGTAAAAGCCTTTGTTTCAGAGGAAGGGTTATGTGACCTCGAGGCTGTAGAGAAGTGGGGAAGAAAGACTGCGTCACTCGCAGCCCCTGAAAGCCTGGAATCTGGTCTGAGCCTGTACACAGAATCAGCTGTGAGCTGGGAGAGAGATGCAGCTGCAGATGGGCGTGGCCTGAGCAGCATCTGGTCGGTTCTGCCACACCTTTGCTACCACTGATACCAGGTGAGAGGATCTGGCCTGGCCCATAGCCACGTTCAGACCCACCCTGCACACTCACACACACACACACACGCACACCCATGCATGTGCCAGCACGAACCCCAGGAAGCTACCTATAAAACTCAGCAGTGGCGTGACTTTTGCACTCTTTGGTGACTGCTCTACCTGGTGGGGGTGACTGAGCCTTCTCCCACAATGCTTTGGATCTTCACTCTGGAAGCACCCTGGAGCATTGGCTCTTGGGGGCACAGGGCTAAGCAGGGTCATTGGTCCTTACTCTAAAAGAACTCCAGACTGCCAGGGCCTCAGTCTTCCTTCTTAAGTCCCTTCATTCTGCTAATTGGAACAGGAAAGCCTGAAGGTTTCCCAGGAAACAAATAACCAAACCCAACTAGTCATGGCTGAGTCACTGGGCCTGATCGGAACTGTAGCCATGCTAAAAGCAAACATCAGAAACCTCAGTGTGTCCGGCACTGCACCCATCCTCAGTGAAGCTGGGTGTGGCCCCCATTCTCGCTGAATCTTCAGAAGCACCCAAGGGTAGCCATTGCTCGTCCTCTTCTGCAGATACCAGAATCGAGAACACTTGCTCTTGCAGAGGACCCAGGTTAGGGTTCTCAACACCCACCTGGTGGCTCACTACCACCTGAAACTCTAGTTCCAGAAGATACGACACCTTCTTCTGGCCCCCAAAGGCTTCAGACGGGGTGTGGTACAAGCAAACACTCATGACCATAAAGTAAAAAGAATTATTTTTTTAAGGAGAAAAAGGAAGTCAAAACTGGGGTTCCGAAGCTGAGGAGTGGCTCAGTCAGTAAAGTGTTTGTCATGCCAGTGTGAAGACCTGAGTTCAATACCCAGGCAGGTGACTTATGTCCCAGGAGGTCCCCTGGGGCTATCCTAGCCAAATCAGTGAGCGTGAGTCCCCAAATCAAAGTGGGCTAGGAGAAACATCCAGTACTGACCACTGGCCTACCCACACACACCAGAGCAAAAACCTGGAGCAAGGCTCCTCACCTTGCCAGGCCAAGGTTGGGATTTGAACCTTGACCTTCTGACCCCAAATGCTGACTTTGTGAAGAAAGCCTTTTGTCTTCCTCTAGTGAGTTGTTCGAGATAAAGGGCGCTTAGCCCCTGAAGTGACATTCATTCATTCACTTTGGGGTAAAGTGTGACAAGTCCCTTCTTTTATATTTTATTTGTGTTTATGTGCATACAGTGCCTGTGGAGGCCAGAAGAGGGCGTCAGATCCCCTGGAGTTCCAGGCAGTGGTGAGATCTAGTTGCTCAGAATCAAAGCCCTTTCCTTTACTAGCTCAGGAAGCCTAAAATACACCGTATTCTTTCTCCCAGTTCCAAATTTACACCCAAGTGCTGGAGAGCTGGCTGGATCCTGAAATGCTTCTGTACTTCCGTGTCAACTGGTGACATTCAGAGGTCAAAGTTGAACTGCAGGGACCCAGCAAGAGGGGAGTAGCCTCGAACTAGTCAGATCTGCAGTGCCGAGCAATGCTGTGTGCAGAGTGGGGTGCAGACCTCATCCTCTGGCACCGGAGGACCGGAGGGGGCTGGCCATCATGGTGTGACCTTAGCAAGATCCCGACCTGGGTTGTAGCTCAGTTCCTTTCTATGCCCTGGGCTCCACTGCCATCGCTGCTTAAAGCCAGAGGTGGGGGCACACACCTGTAATCCGAGCCCTTGATAGAGTTATTAGCCCCACGGGAAGCAGCGTGGCAAGGGCTGTGAGAAGAACTCGGAGGCACTTGTCAGAACAGAGGCAGGAGGATCAGGAGTTCAAGGTCATTCTTGGCTAGATGGTGAGGTGGAGGTCAGCTTGGGTTATAGGAGGCGCTGTCTTCAAACAAACAAAAAGTAACAAAACTGGAAGATCATCTCTTGTGTGCTAATTCCTCGTCTTTGAAACAGAGAGAGAAAACAGTTCCGACAGTCAGGATTTTAGTGGTAACAGTAAAATAATGTACGTCCATGCTTTGTATGGCACTTTCTAGAATTTTCCTATTGGCTGTGAAACCTGCGTGCCTCTCAAATTCCTTGCTGTCCTTATTAGAGACTCAGGCTGTGGAACTGTGACAGGAAGGCTGTCTTCTCTGAGTTACACTGGCATCAGGTAAGCCTCGTGGTCACTGCTTCAGCCCACCTGGGTGACCCCACAGGTCCCCGCTTTGAACTCTGCCCCCTGGGCCACAGAAGGAACAGCTAGAGATTTTATTCTTCCGTTCAAAATATTTTAGTGGGAAAAAAGGGTGGAGGAGGAAAATTAAATTAATTTTGTTCGAATACTAGCTTTCTCCCCCTTCTTCTTCCCACTTTCGGAAAAAAAAAGGTTTTTTGTTTTATTATGTACATAAGTGATTATCTTAAGTGTGGGTGTGTGGCTGCAGTGCCCAAAGAGGCCAGAAGAGGGCGTATTAGATTCCCCTGGAGTTGGATTAGAAGAAGTTGTGAATGTGGCCCGCTGGGAACAGAACTTAAGTCTTCTGGGGACTGGAGAGATGGCTCAGTGGTTAAGAGCATGGGCTGCTCCTCCAGAGGACCCCGGTTCAATTCCCAGCACCCACATGGCAGCTCACAACTGGCTGTAACTCCAGTGCCAGGGTATCTGACAGCCTCACACCAATGTGCATAGAATAAAATTAAATAAATTATTAAAAAGGAAGAAAAAGAGTTTAGGTCCATGGAACAGAATCCTGTGCTCTTAGCTGCTGAGCCATCTCTCCAGCCCCATATTGCCACTGTTTTAACTGTTTTGAGTGATGTTCTGGGTAATAGAACATAATATTTAGACGTGTGTAGCTGGCAGCTGGCAGGTATGTTGTCAGTGCACTACCACAAATCATCTCCCAGGGTGGGTTGGGAGACAGCGTGTACACAGCCATGCACACTGGAAGATTTGCGGTGACTGGGGAAGAATCTAGTGGGTCTCTTTGGAAGCATGTCTTGTGGCAGACAAGCCATGGGTGTGGGTGGCCCGTCAGAGCAGGCGCAGAAGTCCCCTCCATTGTGCACGCAGGAGATCCCATCTCCCAGGGGTAGAAGCAAGCTCCTCCTTCCGGTATAGATAGCTGTCAGCCCTTCAGCACAGACTGAAGGAAGCACTCCTTAGGAAAACAGTTTATACCAGTGTGTGTGCTGAGTGCTATAGGAAGATGTGTTGGGTCCAGTCTTGCTCTGTGGGCATTCTTTTTAATTAATTAGTTAATTAATCAATTAATGTGTTGTGGAGGATGGAGGTCAGAGGACCGTTTTCAGGAGCTGATTAAGCTCACCGGGTTCTCTCTCCACCTTCACTTGCCACCTGCTGTCAAAGGCCTCACACATTCCCTAGGCCTGGGATCCCTGTCCAGCTGCTGGGCAGGGGTGGTGCGCATGCTTAATCCCAGCACTCGGGAGGCAGAGGCAGAGAGAGATGGATCTCTGTGTGTGTGAGGCCAGTCTGGTCTACAGAATGATCTCCACAACAGCCAGGACTACACAGGAAAGAAACCTTGTCTCAAAAAAAAAAAAAAAAAAAAAAAAAAAAAAAAAAAAAAAAAAAAAAAAAAGAAAGAATCCCTGTCCAGGGACAAAGCCCATCATGGGTATCAAAATGAAACTGAGATTTCCCAGGCCTCATTTGTGAACCCAACACCTGGATGTCGCCTTGTCACCCGTCCTGACATCCACTGTATACGCTATCTTTTCCCTGAGCTGTATTGTAAAAGAAAAGCCCCCTGGCACCTGGCATTCTCAGGGAGCAGGGTCACGTGACACTGTTCACAGACAGCTAGCCTTTTCATGGCACGTGAAAGCTGGTGTGGTACCATGGCACACGGTCAATAATGTCTTTACCAACCTTCACATACTTGAGGGACAACCAACTTTCTCCGTAGCTTGCTGGTACCTCACAAATAGAGCAACCACTTCCCACAGCCACAACATCCCCTCACAAAGGCTAGCCTGCGCTACACAGCTCAACCCCGTGCCAATTTAGATAGCATTCAGGTGTGATGCTTCGTGTTTCTAATCCCAGCTGTCAGAAAGTAGAGACGGGGCTAGCCTGGGCTACACAGTGCAGCCCTGTGCCAAAAATAGGTAACAGTTAGGTATGGTGCTTCATGCCTCTAAACCCAGCAGTCAGAAAGTAGAGGCAGGAGGATTGGGAATTCATAGCCAGCATCATCTATAACTGAGTTTAAATCAGCAAGTACCATAGGAGATTCTACTACAAGCAAACAAAAACTACTTTTAAAAAATGAACAAGCTGGCTGGGTGGTGGTGGTGCACACCTTTAATCCCAACACTTGGGAGGCAGAGCCTGGTCTACAGCGCGAGTTCCAGGACAGGCTTCAAAGCCACAGAGAAAAAAGAAACAGAAGAAGCCATCGTATGAGCTTTCTTTCTACACCCACTCCTGGTGTAGATCCTAGAGAACTCACGGGGGTCCTAAGGGTTTGAAACTAAGAATGGTGATCTTGGGGTACCGTTAGTGAGGGTAGTGAGGTAGTAAGCCTCCTGTGTCACTGGGAGGCAGGCTCTTAGCATGGGACAGGATAGATGTCATTCTTGTGGCTACCTCCCAGTGGGTACTGCTCATGGGCACAGCACTCGTGTCTCTCTTGCTGTTCTGGCTGCCCCCCACCCCTCCTGTTCTGGCCCCCCATTCTGACTGCCCCCCACCCCTCTGTTCTGGCTATCTCCCATCCCTCTGTTTTGGCTGCCATTCCCCCGACCCCTCTGTTCTGGCTGTACCCCCACCCCTCTGTTCTGACTGCCCCGACCCCTCTGTTCTGCCCCCCCATTCTGACTGCCCCTCACCCCTCCTGTTCTGGTTCCCCATCCTGACTGCCCCCCCACCCCTCTGTTCTGGCTGCCCCCTACACCCCTCTGTTCTGGTTCCCCATCCTAACTGCCCCCACCCCTCCTGTTCTGGTTCCCCATCCTGACTGCCCCCCCCACCCCTCTGTTCTGGCTGCCCCCTACACCCCTCTGTTCTGGTTGCCCCCCACCCCAACTGACTTCCACAAGGTCCTGAGGTTGTCGAGGGCTCTCCCACAGCCATACTAAGCTGAATCCTGCTCTTTGACAGAATCTTTGCTCTACGACTTCCTCATCTTCAACTGCTCACGCAGGGTTATGTTCAACAAACTTGGTCACTGTGTTCATAAACACTGAGTGAGTCAGCTGTGAGCCAACCCTGCCTGTGGCACCGTGGAAGGGGAGGAGGAGACTAAAAACAGAAGCGTTAGATACAGTTCCTCTCCTGAGGGATAAAATCTAGTACTGACTGAACAGTCTGAGGGTGCCTGCCTGGACCTGCACCGCATCCTCGGGGGGTCAGGTCTTTCTCCCCTCCCCACCACTGTTCTCAGTTCATCTCCAAGGCTTCTGGTGGGCCTAACACTTCAACCTCTGGTCTCCTAACATCAGGAGAAAGTTGTTTGACAAGAAACTTGGGACAGTGAGATAGGATGGGCCAGTGACCAAAACATATGAACCTGTGGGGGACAGTTCAGACTGTAACTGGTAAATTGCAACATGCAGTCCTAACCGTGATTCACTGCCATTTAGAAGATGTTTGGGATCAGTCCTCCTGTGTGCGTCTTCCACTGGGCCCATGACTTGGCCCTGTCCCCACCCAGTTCTTTCCTTCATCTCAGCATGCCATGTGTTCTACTGGAACAGCTTTGCAGGGCCCTGAGAGCCTGCACGGCGTCTGTCGCCGTGGGTACAGCTCCTCCCGGATCTTCACTGTTTGCAGGGCCTTCCCCGCCACAAGGAAGGACAGAGACGAGTTCACTAGGGGCAGCTGTGGGGCTGAGTCCAGTCTCGGAGCTTTGTCCTGAGCTCTGAGACCTGTCCAATTCACTGAGGCCGTAACTCCAGCAGGGTGCTGGAATCCCGGGAGCTACAAGACTGTGAGACACACAGGCTGACAGTGCCAACCACACCTTCTCCTCTGTCCCCTGCAGGGGAGCTGATCTGTGGTGCTGGCCTGCAGCTCTCTTGACTTGACCACCGCCCCCTCTCCCCAAGGATGTCGGGTTTGGGACTTAGATCATAGAAATGGAGTCCTTGTGTTCTTGTGTTTTCTTAGCTAATAGTTCACTCTGAGACTCTAGGGTAAGAGATGACCCACTGCACCCTCCCTCCACACTCCCTGAGGCCTGACGGAGCGACTAGGAGAATGTCTCCCCTCTTCTTTCCACCATGTCTTGCCCATATCAGCCCCCTGGATGGGGATCCTTGCTCTGGCTGTGAGCCCAGGACTGACTCAAAAGGTCCTGTGCCTCCAGGATGACAGTAGATATTTCCTGAGAGCCCGGGCTCCACACCCCTCTCCCCTACAGTTATCCTACCTGGGTCCCTAACAACAGGGACCTGACCACTGCCCCTCCCGAACCCTGCCTAGAACAGCTTTGCTCTCCCAGGAGGCTGGAGCCTACAGGGAGGTCCCTCCTGTGGAGGGGCACCTCCACCTTGTGAGCTTCCCTGGGGGACTTTTGTAAGCACCCCAACCTGCAGGCTGCCAGGCCAGGTCAGCAGGTCCCGGGTGTGGGTTTGTCTAAGAAAATAGGAAGAGTTCAGATTTCAGCTCCCGAGCTCTCGCTCCCCGGCCTCACAAGGCCAGGGATCCTGACCTCTTCCACCCTGAAACAGAACGGTGCCTGTTGGTTCTGGAATTTTCCTCAAAGCTCAAAGTGCTCTATGCCCTTACCTGCTAAAGTTTTCAGTTTGATTCTGTGACCCCAAACACCAACTGTGTCTCGTTTCCACAAGTCGGTAAAGGTGCGCCGAGATTATATGGATTCAATCAAGCTCTTTGCTAAGAAACTTTTACTTCAATTATTTAGATGTGTAAAACTTCAAAGACGTCCAAAGAGAACACACGATTTTCAGGGGGTCACAGAGAGTCTGTGGGACAAAACCCAGTGCGCCATGCTCTATACCGATGCCCCTCTAGCCTCCTCCCGTCCTCTCATTGCCTATGGCCCTAATCAACCAACCTGGCACTGGCCAGTTGCGGAGGAGAGCGACTCATGAGTGTGTGGGGGCCAGAGTCTCCTCAGCTGTCTTCCTCTGTGACTCCATGTGCATTTTTGAAATGGGGTCTCCCACTGAGCCTGGATCTCACTGTTTCAACTAGACAATCTTGTCAGCTAGCCGCTCTCTGTGCTCCCTCCTCAGTCGTGGGGTTGCAGTCTCATGCCACCATGGAGAACCTGAATGTGTGCTGGGGATCCGAACTCGGGCCCCAGTTCATGCTTGAACATTAAGCACCTTCCCCACTGAGCATCTCTCTAGTCCACTGGTTTGAGTTTTTGGGGGAAGAAAAAAAAAAGAGCTCAGGTCTTCCAGGCTGGCCTTGAACCCAGCGTGTAACCAAGGATGGCCTCAAACTCTTGGTCCCCTTGCCTATGCCTCCCAAGTTCTAGGGTAACAAGCATGTTTCACTACAGTTAGCAAATGTCAGTGTTCCCTAGACTGAGGAAAGATGCCTTGGCAGTGGGGATCAGCGCTCTCCACACACAGCAGGAGCCGGGAAGCAATGCCCAGCCTGTCTACTTGGCGGGTTCCCGAGCTGAGGGTCAGGCTCCCGGCTGATTCCTAGGGATTCAGAGAAGCGATGACGTCAGTGCACTGAAGGACAGAGAGATCAGTGTCCCTCCCTGCAGTGACGGAAAGCCAGCCTCAAACCCTGGGCGGAGAGGAGCAGGGCCAGGAAGGAAGAGGCTCACCCCAGATACTACACTGGGGAAGATTTAGACACTAACCACCAATATTGGCAGAACAGCTCTGTAATCCGGTTACTGGATTGTAAAATACCATCTAGCCTTATTTAGGAGACTAATCAGAAAGCATTTAGGACCTCGACATCCTCTGCTCAAAACGACAAGCCCACATCCTGAAGAACCCCTGTCCTGTAGCTGCTGCCTCCTGGAGGGGGTGGGGTGGAGAGGGAGAATCCCAGAGGGATCTGAGTTAAGCATCCTTAAAAGCCAGCAGGAAGATTTGCCAAAGCCTTCGGGGAACTGTATATACAGTCTATAAATGATGGCCCTGGCCGGAAAAGGAAAGGCTTCTTGGATTTTCTCCCTCAAACAAGCGGTGGTGGTCTGGCAGGGGCAGGGTGTTACCCCTTCTGAATTGTAAACAAACAAGTCCTCCAGAGACTTCAGCCAAAGTCAACTTCCTCCCCTCGTGTGCCTGTCTGTCTCTGGCTCAAAGGCTGGCCCCAAGACACATGTCCAACTTGCAAACTGTACCCCGATCTCCTGGGGCCCGGAGCTGGGGGTGAGGGAAGACTAACGCTGGTGACAGGGCCAGGCTGTGGCTTGGGTCAGGTCCAGCCACACCTATTCCTGTGCCATCAGTTCGCTAAAGAGGTGTGTGTGTGTGTGTGTGTGTGTGTGTGTCAGCCAGAGAACGCTACACATCCTGCTCGCTCTCTCAAACTTTGGATTCCATTGTCTGTACCACATAAATGGGGGGGGGGGGGGTGCTGTCGTCACAGTATTCGGAAAGTGAAGTCAGGGGTCAGCTTGCACTAGTGACCCTGTTTTAAATAGAAGAAGTTGTTAGGCACGCCTTTAATCCCAGCACTCAGGAGGCAGAGGTGACAGATCTCTGTGAGTTCAAGACCAGCCTGGTCTACAAGAGCCAGTTCCAGGACAGGCTCCAAAGCTACAGGGAAACCCTTTCTCGAAAAACCAAAAAAAAAAAAAAAAGGAAAGAAAATTAGAGGAGATTCCAGTTCCAGGATCCATAAGTATAAGCCTCATGGGGCCAGGGTCTTGACTTGGTTGTGCTGGAGCATGCTCACACCCAGCAGTCTGCAATCACTTTCATGATATGTCCACAGTGCTCTAACAGGCAGCACATAGTACTTAGCTAATAGTACTTAGTAGCTGCTCCTCTGTGTGCAAGTGTGCCGGCTCCTACGAGGCCTCTGCAGAGCCTCGCTGTGGTCTGGAGCGCTCCGCGATTCTGGTGTGTTGGGGCCCTTGGCCCTCCAGGAAACAGAAGACATTCATTGCTCAGTCCATGTCCAAAGCTAGACCCTGGGGATGAAGTGACCGACATAGCTACCATTTGCCTGGCTCAGTATTTCGTTTCTGCAGTGTTCACTGGGAACATGTGAGGACCCAGTCACAGAGACAGGATGCCTCTGGGTGACTGGCAAAGAAGCCGTGGGTTGTCTGTCCAAGTCTGTGTGATAAGAGCAGGGGTGTTGCTCGCGTGTTAAAATGCGTCTGGTGCCAGTTACTCAGAAGGGTAGGGACACCCCGAGCAAAGCTCTTACCTCATCAGAAAAAATCATAAGGTAACAAAAGCAATACAAAAATAATCTTAGAGTAAATAAAAAGGAAAAAGAATGGGTGACATCGTTGGCGTTCTAGCAGCTTTACGATTGGCAAGCCAGTTGATGAGCAGTGTCTGGGTTTTCAGTGATGTGCGTAAGACGACAGTTTGGCAGGATGCCGACCTGGGGGCCTAGCATGCCACCATTTGTGTCCATGGGGCTGTGTACAGCTGGTGCCCAGGATGTGTCGGAGCCTGGATGTTCCAGGAGGGGGCAGGGTAGCCAGAGACTGAAGCAGGAGAGTTCATAAACTCTTCCTCAGTTTTTGCTGTTTTTTCACTTCATTTTCAAACATTGAGTTGGGATCTTCTGTACTCTTCTGTCCGTTGTTTTCAGCCGGTGAATAGACGTTCAGATAAATACACACATCGCAGGCAAAGTAAACAGTGTGTGGTGTTGCTGTGGCCTCCCTGTGCTGTGCGGGGAAGTCATTGTCCTCTTAGTTGAGCAAATATTCATGGTGGCCATGAGCCAGGCACTGTTCCAATCCCAGAGGGCACATCTCTGGGTCTCAGTTTCTCTATCTGTATTGTGCAGAGACCAGATGACCCCTGAGACTGCGTGTGACCTTCAACTTGAGCATACAGGAGACACACCAGGAAGTCTCATTAGGACTCAGACTGGCATGGTGGCTGCCTGTCTATAATCCCAGCACTTGGAAGGTGGAGGCAGAGGACATCGGAGTTCAAGGCTGTTGGCTGCATAGCAAGTTTGAGACCGGCCTGGACCTGATACTCTTTCTTAGTACAACAGAAAAAGATGCAGACTGCTGGGTCCTGCCCAAAGTTTCTGAGCTTTGGGTCTGTGTGTAGCCAGAGCACAGGTGGTGCTGATGTTGTGGGCACCCCAGGAACTGAGGTCAGCAGAGGTCCACCTAGAGCCTGTGTTTATATAAGCCACAGTCCTGCTCTGGGTATGCGGAGGAATGGAGAATCACTTCCTTCAGCTGAGAATGCAGGGCCAGCCTTCTCTCTCCCCGGCACTTCGGGCGAGCTTCACAGCAACAGAAGTAACGTGATCTGGCTTGCATACCATGTATCGATGTCTGTGGTGAGCGACATGTGTACAGGTGTCTGCCTGAATGCATGTATGTGCACCATGTGTGTACCTGATGCCCTGAGAGGCCAGGTGAGGATGTTGGGTCCCCTGGATCTGAAGCTATAGACAGCTGCAAGCCACCACGTGGAGCACTGTGAGCAGAACCCAGGTCCTGTGCAAGAGCAGCCAGTGCCTGTAACCACTCAGCGCTTTCCCTTTCTTTTTTTTTTTAATTACATTTTATTTATGTATGTACTTGTGCATGCATGCTCTTGTGGAAGTCAGAACACAGCTTGGAGAGCTGGTTCTCATTCATCCTTATGGGCCCCAGGAATGAACTCAGGTCGACTGCCTTGGCAGCAAGCGCCTTTACCCTCTGAGCCATCTCCCCAGCCCTGTTGGCGAGTCTCTGATGGGGATGTGATGCCCCTGTGTGGACACCTGCTTATATGGCTTTATTCGTGTTGTTCTCTGGAGCGCTCTTCTAGGTCCCCTTCCCCCTTTAAGTCCTGTTTGTCTATGGAGAAATCTGATTTCTCCAGTGTCTGTGCAACCTGTGTCTTAACTCTGGGAGACTGGATCATCATTAGGACTGTCTCTTGTTCATTGGTACACTTTACAGTAGGATGGTTTTCTGTGGATAAATAAGAAAGGGGTCTGATTTGGACTCCGGAGGTGGGGCCCGGGGAGCTTTCTTAGAAAGGGTTAGGCAGAGCCGAGATTGCAGAGACACCAAAGAGGCGGCTAGATGGGAAAACAGGAGAGGAACGAGTTTTCCAGCTGTGAGGTATAGTGTATGCAAATCGAGTACAGCAAACTCCAGGAACTGAGAAACAACCAGAACAGGTGGGGTAGGGAAGAGGGGACCAGAGAAACGAGTAAGGAAGGAAGAGATGAGTGTGGACCTGAGGCGGGCTGTGCGGAGCCTGGCAACCTTGGTAAGTTTTTGTTATAATTTAAAAACGGCTGGAGAGAGAGAGAGACCTTCATGAGACAGGTCTCACGTGGAGGGTTTATTGGGGGAAGGGATTGGATAGGGGAAGAGAGAGGCTCAAAGGTCTGCCTGCCTCTTTGGGGGAGCTGGGAAAGAGAGAGGAGAACAGATGAAGCTCTCTTTTTAAAAGGGGCTTTGGTGCATGTGCACAGACTACATAGTGACCGTAGGACCCTGGACTGGCCAAGTATCTGCCTGAATGCTGACAGCGTGTGCACACAGGGGATGCTCTTGGTGGCTACAGCTAAGGACTCTGGGAGCAGGCTAGTGGGATGCCTGAAATACTATCAATCACATGCACATAGGGAGTGGTTATTGTTGGTGACGTGTTCTGCTAGGTCACCTAGGGCAGGCCAGCATAATGCCTGAATGCTAACAATGCCTGTTTAGATTGTGGGATGAGGTGATGGATCAGTTACTGCCAGAGACCTGCCTCAGCAGGAGGTTCAGGTTCTGAAGAGGATGGGGGACAGGCAGGAACTGAGGGAGAATCAGGATGGCTGCCAGCTGTATTTAACTGAAGAGACTACACTTTTTTAAAAAAAAAATTTAATTTTGGTTTTTCGAGACAGGCTTTCTCTGTAGCTCTGGATCCTGTCCCGGAACTTGCTCTGTAGACCAGGCTGGCCTTGATCATAGAGATCTGCCTGCCTCTGCCTCCCAAGTACCAGAATTAAAGGCGTGCAACACCACCACTGAACTGAGAGACTACACATTCTATACTCTATAGTTGTACATGGGATTAAATGGGAGACAAGGGATGGGTGAGCTAGGGTGTGGGTTGAAATGGGGTGAGGAAGCTGGCCCTGACCTTGACAATAGACACCAGTCATATGATAATAGAGGACCATAAATTCCTCCCGAGGGAATGAATGGAGACTCTTATTAATCCAAATGCCTGACCTTGGAGTAGGACTTCTGGGGAGCAGACTCTTACACTACAGTCCCATACTTAGTCTTACTGTATGGGCCTGTTCCTCTCACTCCTAAAAGGGAAGGACCTGATGTCTAACTCTTTTTCCCATTATACTGGACCATTCTGATTTCTCTGTATTATTTAACTGAACTCTTGCCTTTAATGGCCTCAGGCTCCGGATCTGAATTGTAGGCATTTTATCCTTGGCATCAGGTGTGCCTAGTAAATCTCTAACATTCCTGTTTTTAGTGTAATTGAAAAGTTTTTGCATTCCACTAAACCTCTCCACCAATGCAATAATCCTAATCAGGCCGAATCAAACCGAATTAGAAAAAACCCAGGTTTAGTGGCTGCCAGCACTCCCCAGGTGGCCTTCAGTCCCCTAGCAGGAGACCAGAAACCATGTGTTTATTCTCTGGTGGGGGTGGAGGAGTTTAAATACCCTGTGGGAGTGGTCTTGAGCATCTCTGGGGAGGGGTCACTGTTTGGTGGCTTTCTTGGGGGTGGAGTCTGAACCGAGGTAACTCCCAGGGGAGGGCGCTTGGAATGGAACTTTCCACCCAAACATTCTAGACTTTTTGGGATGTCAGGAGCTGAGGTGAAAAACATTCCAGACTCTTTGGGTATAGGGGTGCCAGGGGTGGGGTGAAGCCTTATCTTCCTCCTCCGATGGGGGCACAAGGCTCTGAGGGCAGGACATTACAGGAATGGTTCTACTGTGTCTCTTCTCCATGCTTGCACTTACATGGGTTTGAGTGTTCGACAGAATGCAGCTAGGTCAGTGTACACACCAGACCCTGACCAGATCTGGACCCCTTGATAAAATGTAGATTAAACTGTTTGAGGGTGTATCCCAGTTTAATCCTGCTGCTGTGATCAAATTCCCTGATGATGAGCAAGTCACAGGAGATGGAGAGATGGCTCAGCTCATCACACTGGCTGCCCTTCCAGAGGAGCTGGGCTCAATTCTCAGCACCCACGAGGCTGCTCTCAATTGTATTGGTTTAAGTAAAAGGCTGCAGGTCCCCAAGTGGTGGCAGTGGGCAGCGGGCCACAGGCCATGAGACCACAGCAAGCCACGAAGTCAGCCAGGTCCCAGGCAGGAAGCCACAGGGTGGGTGAGAGACCGAGATGGATAGGCACACCATGCAGAGTGAAGTTGGATATTTATTTAGTGAGTTGTGGAAGGGAAGAAAGAAGGAGGAAGAACAGAGAGAGGGGAGGAGTGGGGAGAAAGGAGAGATAGAAAGGAAGGGACTCAGGCTGGAAGCTGAAGATTAATTTGCTTCAGCAGACACGAGAGGGGCGTGACTTGTCTCTTAAAGGGATAGGACAAACCATTACATCAACCATCTGTAACTCTAATCCCATGGAATCCAATGCTCTCTTCTGGCCTCCACAGGCACCACACATATGGTGCCCAAACATACATGCAGGGAAAACACTCATGCATAAAATAAAAATAAAGGGAAAAATTGCTTAAGCAACTTCTGAAGAACAGTGTTTATTTTAGTTCACAATTCCAGATTACAGGCCATCACTGTGGAGAAATCGCAGCGGTGGCAGCTTGAGACAGCTGGTCACATGACATCCAGTCAAGAGCATATGTGCTTATGTGTTCTGGCATGGTTGTGCTTCTCTTGATTTCTCCATGTTTATGCAGTTCAGGAGCCCCTGCCTAAGGAATGGTGCTGCCCACAGACAGCCCAGTGTAGACAATCCCTCACGGACCCTCTCTTCCCAGGTAACTCTCGATTGTGCCAAGTTGACCATTGAGAACGAACCACCGCAGTGAGTCTGGGCAAAGCCCTGGTTGTCAGCGCCTAGCCAACACCCCAGGGATGTAGGCCATCTTTTGAGCAGTGAGGGATCTGCCTTCCGAAACATGCTGCCCCATTTCCAGTGCATCCACTTGTGGTGGGAGGCCGCTCGCATGTTCTGGGCCTCTCAGACCCAAAATAATCACACAGAAACTATATTATTTGCGATACTGTTTGGCCAATAGCTTAAGCGCATTTCTGGCTTACTCTTATATTTTAAATTAACCCATTTCTATTAATTTGTACATCACCATGAGGTTGTGGCCTACCGGCAAAGTTTTGGCAGGCTTCAGCACAGCATCTGTCACCCAGCAGAGGCTACATGACTTCCCCTGACTCCGCCTACTCTCTTCTCCTCTGTTGGCTTGTAACTCCCGCCTTGCCCTATTCTGCTAAGCCACTGGCGAAAACAGATTTAGTCACTCACCAATAAAAGCAACACATAGACAGAGGAACTTTTACACCATTTCCCCTTTTTGTGTTGTTTAAATAAAAAGGAAGGTTTTAACTTTAACATAGTAAAATTACATATAACAAAACAGTTATCAAGCAAGAATTATAGTTACAATGTTTACATCTCTTTTATCATAACTAAGGAAAACTATAATTATAACTATCTATTCTTCAACTCCATCAAAGACTCCAGAAGGATATACTATTACCTAAGTAAACAGGAAGTGCATTGTTAGCAACTTCCAAAACTCTAGAATTGGCAGAGACATCTCGCTGCCTGGACAGTCACCCAATGTTCTTCTGTATCATTGGAGCGTCCATATTTAGTCTATAGGCCCATAGTATCTGGCATACTTTCCCATGAAGCAGGAAATTTCAAAAACAGTTACACTTACATTGGCAGTTTGTCAGTCACTTTCTTCTGTGTCCTGCAGAATGTCTGGCAGTTTCTTTCATGTAGCAAGAACCCTGAAGAACTGTCTCACCTTTAGGCAAGTTCAGCAGTCATTTTTCTGTGGATGTACAGTTCATATAGCATAACATCAAACAGTTCAGACAATAGCGGTTTCTTGTCCAAATAGCTAACAAACTCCATAAGGAGCCTCTTCAATGCCCATCTTCCTCTTGAAGTAATTGCTGCTGCCAGGCACAGATGTGTCTCATTGTCACGAAAAGTCCTAAGTGCTTAAACATTGTAAATGCCATATTTTATAGTCTTTGAAAGGTTGGAAGACTGCCTATCCATCTGAAATACAGCTCTGTGCATCTAGAAAACTTAACTAACATGACTACAAGCTTGACGATTATAGATGACTATCTATTAACCTGTATTTTAAATTATACATTATATTTTTAAATGAGCTGCACAAACACAATACCTTAAGACCAAAAATATACATATAACAAAATTGATCTAAAATTTGTATCAATAGACCAAGATTCAAACCAGTGCAAAGTATTCATATCTAAAGCATATCCCCCTTCAAATGTAAACAAACATTTATAAACAATATTTGGGAATTTGGGCATAGTTCTCTCTAAACTGCTTCCTGCTTTTTGTTGGGTGAAGTAATTTTTGGGGGTGTTCAGGGCAACCTTTCGGGGGGTCTGGGTTCATCAAACCAGATTATTCGGAAGAAATCCATAGGTTCTTATCTTCTGTGGAAATAAAAGAAGAACCTCTTTTTCAAAGCAACAAATCTTTAGACCCAAATTTTAAAGTCAAGATATCTTTAAAATATATATATATATTGATTTAGCTTAGCAGTCCATACAATGAAATATCTGTCTGTACTTAGCTCCTTAACTAACATGACTACAAGCTTGACGATTATAGATGACTATCTATTAACCTGTATTTTAAATCATACATTATGTTTTTAAATGAGCTGCACAAACACAATATCTTAATCAAAATCAAAAATATACATCTAATAAAATATACATTTCTAGATGTACAGAGCTATATTTCAGATGGATAGGCATTCTTCAAAAAATTCATAGAAAACACAATAATATACATAATCCTGCTAATCCACTGGCCGAAACAGATTTATTCATAATCAATAAAAGCAACACAGACGGACTTTCCACACCATCTATTGAGGATCCTTTAGTGGCTGGCTGCCCTCACTTTCCATACCACAAATTCAGGGTCAGCTTCAGAGGTTTCTCCTGAAAAATCCTCCTAAGTTAAGTTTGTAAAACTCCTTTTTCTTAGTTTTTTTTTTAGATAGGACCTCATGTAGCCCAGAGTGGCCTTCAATGCCTCCTAATTCCCCGGGCTCCCCTGCCTCTGAGCACTGGGGTGACAGGCATGGGCCACCACAGCCAGCTTAGTGTTTTGTAGAGCTCCTTCCCCGCTTGCTCATGCTCAGTGTGTGTCCACAGTTTGATCATGTTTGCAGATGTGATTTCCAGCGTGGTGTAAATATTGATGTTTTCAACTGCAGCCATGACATCACTTTTAAGTTTATCCCATGGAATCTAAACATCCCAGCAATCCAATACCCACCCATTACTCATTTAAAAATACACATACACACACTGTATCCTCCGCTTTTTCTTGAAATTTTATTTGTATTTTACTTCCTCGGGAATTTATGTGTGATGTATCTTTAGGTTTAAAGCTCTCTCACTTGTGTCCTCATCCTATTCATCTGTAACACTGAGCTGACATTTTTCATTTCCTGAATTGTGAAGCTACAAGTTTCTTATGGTCTGAGTTATAATTATAAAGTTTAATAGTGCACAGTTGATCAGACCACACAAATGTATAATGGATGAATAAGTGATAAACAGTAAAAGTAAAATTATGTTGAAAATGCACCTCAGGACAGAGGTCCTGAATGCCTTCTGAAATAATCTCTTCGCTGTGCTGGAATGCAGCTCAGTTAGTAGTTTGCTCCTGTGCATCAGGCCCAGGGTTTGATCCCCAACACTGTCTAAGGCAGGGGTCCGCACCCTAAAACCCAGCACTCAGGAGGTGGAGTCAAGAGGATCAGAAACCAAAGGTCACCCTCAGCTACAAGGCCAGCTTAAGGCCAGCCTGGGCTACATAAAGCAGTGGAGAGGCGGCTCAGTGGTTAGAGCTCTTCCTGCTCTTCCAGAAATTAGATCAGTTCCCAGCACCCCTGCTGGGTTCACACCCCCACCCCCACCCTTCAGCTCCAGGGGATCCGATACCTTCTGGCTCACCCACATTCATGTGTGCATAAACACATGCTTACATAAATAATAATTGCCAGGAGGCAGTGGTGCAAACCTTTAATCCCAGCATCAGGAGGCAGAGATGGGTAAATCTCTGTGAGTTCAAGGCCAGCCTGGTCTACAGAGCGAGTTCCAGGACAGGTTCCAAAGCTACAGAAAAAAACCTGTCTCGAAAAACCAAAATATTAATAATAATTATTATTATTATTTTAAAATCTAAGGAGATTATTTATTGCTAGTGTGAGACCAGGACCAGCATTTTCCATCTATCCAGTCATAAACACAGGAAGTCATTGTTCATACTTGATAGGAGGGACATGGGGTTTTATCTTAAAAACAAAGCAATCAAGGGAAACCTCAGTGCTGGAGAGATGGGCTCAACAGTTAAAAGCACTTGCTGCCCTTCCATGGGGCTCAGGTGTAGTTCCTGGCACCCACATCAGGTGACTCATTCTCTGTCTCTATGCCTCTCTCTCTCTTCTCCCCTGCCCTCCTCTCCCCCTCCCCCTCCTTCCACCACCACCCCATCTCCAGGGACCCAATGCTCTCTGGCCTCAGCAAGCACTATCTATACACATATGATACACATAAATGCACACAGTCACACACACATATGTATAAATTTAAGAATGAGGGAATAAGTCTAAAAAACAACTCATTGCCATTCAGTGTGGTATCAGAAACCCTGCCCCCTCCCCCATACCGTCCTGTCTCCCGCCCCCCCTCCTTGTGCATGTGGCCCACTGAGCTGTATCCCCAGGCCGTTCTGTTAAGGACCTAGGTTGTTAAGGTACCGGGTTGCTCAGTTCTTTGGTCTGCTTCTGAATTCTATACCAAAAAATCACACTGTGACCTATTGCCCAAAATTTGTATTTAATTATTTATCCTAGAACTTGCTTTTAAATCTTATTTATTATTGTGTGGATGTGTTTGGGAATGGGTGTGCATGCTGTGATAGGGGTGTTGGAGTCAGAAAACTTCCTTTGGGATTTTTTTTTTAAGATTTTTATGTGTGTGTGTACATGTGTGCAAGTGCTCTAGGAGGCCAGAAAAGGCATCAGATTCCCCTGGAGGTGGAGTTACAGGAGGCTCTAAACTTCCTGCCTCGGGTGCTGGCAACTGAACTCAGTTCCTGTGCAAGAACGGGGAATGCTCTTTACCCACTGAACCGTCTCTCCAGCCTCACAGAACTTAATACGAAAAGAACTAGAGACGAGAAAGAAGGCCCCTGAGATGCCTTAGCAGGTCCAGGAGCTTGCGGCAAAGCCTGATGACCCAAGTTCGATCCCCAGAACCCACATGTGGGAGGAGAGAGCCGACTTCCATATGCGCTGTGGCACAGGAGCGCTTGAATGCTCACGTGTGCAAGCTCCCACCCGCGCACACACACACACAATGAATAAAAAATAAGTAAATGATGAATTCCGTTGACATCTGCGGGAGTGGGTGAAGTTTTACGTTTTCGGAAAGCAGGAAGGCAGATGGGAAAGAGCCAATTCTAGAGGAGCACCTCACGGGAGTCTAAGAACTGCTCCCCTTAGAGTCTGGGGTGCAGGGCCTGCAAAGCCCTCATGCTCAGAGATTTCCAGCCGTTTGAAAAATGACTGGAGAACTGGAATTGAAGGCTTGGAAGGCGGCTCACTTGCTGCGCAAACGTGAGGACCTGAGTTAAAATCTCCAGCACCCATAGGAAGAGCTAGGTGTGGCTATCTGGCTGTACCTCCATACTGGGTGTGGCATAGGGAGGGGGATCACTGGGGCTTCTGGCCACTAGTCTAGCACCTGGTTCAATGAGAGAGCTTGGAATAAATAAAGTGGGAGGTGATGGAGCTGGACATGTGGTATCCTCCTCTGATCCGCACATGAGAGAGTACACACAACACACACCATGGTACTCCTGTGGAGATCAGAGTACAGTTGGCAGGAGTCGGCTCTCTCCTTCCTCGGTCATCGGGCTTAGCAGCAGGTGCCTTGACCTGCTGACCCAGTGCACCAGCCCTCCCTGCACTCACCTTTCTAAGTAATCACTATATATATAGTGGTTTGTCAGGAAACATGCATGGAAATAATTCTGACCTTTGCATCTTGTCTTCCAGGTGTGAACGGCATTTCCCCACCACGGTGGTGTCTGGTCCATACCTCAGCCCGGGGGAGGATGTAGACACCTCGGCTCTGCAGATGAGTGGTTCAAACCGGCACGAACCCCTGCCTCCAGCCACCCTCACAGACATGTCAGCCGTGGAGTAGGCTGGACACTTTCTCTCATCTTCTCAGGGTTTCAGGATTTTTTTTTTTATTTTCTTCATTTCCTTTTTTTTTTTCCCTGTGGCTGAACATTCATAATCATGGGGGACCAGCAGTTGTACAAGACCAACCATGTGGCCCACAGTAGTGAGAACCTCTTCTACCAACAGCCACCTCTTGGTGTCCACAGCGGGCTGAACCACAGCTATGGGAGTACAATCTCGGGGGCCGGAATGGATGCCCCGCAGGCCTCGCCCATCTCGCCTCACTTCCCTCAAGATACTCGAGATAGTTTGGGCTTGCCGATTGGCTCCAAAAACCTTGGCCAAATGGATACCTCCAGGCAGGGAGGATGGGGAAGCCATGCAGGGCCTGGAAACCACGTCCAGCTTCGTAGCAACTTGGCCAACTCAAACATGATGTGGGGGTCGCCGGCCCAGGTAGAGCCCACTGATGGCTACCAATACACTTATTCCCAGGCCAGCGAGATCCGGACCCAGAAACTCACCAGTGGTGTTTTACACAAGCTGGACTCTTTCACCCAGGTGTTTGCCAACCAAAACCTGCGAATTCAGGTCAACAATATGGCCCAGGTGCTGCACACTCAGTCAGCAGTAATGGATGGAGCCTCTGACAGCGCTCTTCGTCAGCTGCTCTCTCAGAAGCCCGTGGAGCCCTCAGCATCAGCTATAGCGTCTCGCTACCAGCAGGTGCCCCAGCAGCCTCATCCTGGTTTCACAGGTGGACTGCCCAAACCAGCCCTTCCGGTCGGGCAGCACGCTCCCCAAGGGCACCTGTATTATGACTACCAGCAGCCCCTGGCCCAGATGTCAATGCAAGGAGGACAGCCACTGCAAGCCCCTCAGGTGCTGTCCAGCCATATGCAACCAATGCAGCAGCACCAGTATTACCCACAGCCGCCGTCTCAGCAGCAGCAAGCCGGACTGCAGCGGATCTCGATGCAAGAAATGCAGCAGCAACCACAGCAGCAGATTCGCCCCTCACAGCCTCAGCAGCAGCAGCAGCAGCTCCAACTGCAGCAGCGGCAGGGTTCACTGCAGATACCTCAGTATTATCAGCCCCAACCCATGATGCAACACTTGCAAGAGCAGCAACAGCCCCCGATGCACCTGCAGCCCCCTTCCTATCACAGGGACCCTCATCAGTATACCCCGGAGCAGGCACATGCTGTCCAGCTGATCCAGCTGGGCTCCATGCCCCAGTATTACTATCAGGAGCCTCAGCAGCCCTATAGCCACCCCCTTTATCAGCAGAGCCACCTGTCACAGCACCAGCAGCGTGAAGACAGTCAGTTGAAGACATACTCTAGCGATAGGCAGACTCCGGCTATGCTGAGCTCCCACGGGGACATGGGGCCCCCAGATACAGGGGTGGTAGACCCAGCAAGCTCAGAAATGACCCGAGTCAGCAGTACCCTTCCTCACCAACCGCTCCTGTCCCCCAGTGGAATCCACCTCAACAACGTGGGGCCCCAGCATCAGCAGCCATCTCCCAGTGCGATGTGGCCCCAGGTACCTCAGAGTCAAGCTCTCTCCCCATATCTGCGTGGGCAACAGGCTCTGCCAGGCATGAGTCTCAGCAGTGCCCAGTTCTCTCTCCAGCCTTCATCCTTTCTGCTCTTTATGTGTTTCACAAATGTTGACCGACATATGCCAGGCACTATCTGTGCCAAGTATTTGGAATGCAGAATCAGTATGGATTCAGTCCATGGCCCTGGGGATTTGTCATCTCATTAAGGAGATGACCAGAATACTGTCGTTCGTCCTAAATGGTTGATGTAATGATCCAGACCTAGAGTCAGTTCAGTCATGGGCTACAGGGTAGAACTTGGCTTCATGTGCTTAGAATCCCAGGCAGAGACCAGAGGATCCCTGGGGCTCACTGACCAGCTCACCTAGCTGACGTACAGAGTCCAAGCCAGTAAGAAACCCTGTCTCAGAAATAACAAGCTGGGCTGTCACGATGGCTCAGTGGATAAAGGCACTTGCTGCCATACCTGAGAACCTGAGGTCCACCCCTCAAGATCCACATAGAGGAAGGAGAGTACTGACCCTCACATTTGTGTTTCGACTGCCACATGCATGCTGTGACACACATAGTCACACATGATACGTAAATAAATGTGATAAAATTAGCCATGTGAACAGTACCTGGAGAACAGCCAAAGCTGACCTCTACCCTCCGCTCATGTGCCCACATGTGCATACATAATCATACATAACCACATGCACCTGAACACATACAAACACACATACACAGTGTCTAGATCAGAGACAAGGGGATCACATAGTGGGAACTTCTCACCGACATTGGATCCCTATCCTTGGGGTATTCCCCAAGACTCAGATCGTTCTCTGATCCCTCCACAAACACTGTGCACATGTGTACTTCCCCTTCACACACATTCACGCGCGCCCGCGCCTGCACACACTGTACATGCACTCGTATACACGAAGGTATCCGGTCTCCTGGACTGATGCTGTGCCACCCCTTTCCTCTCTGTCCCCGTTAGTGCAGTGCGGCGTAGCTGCAGACAGAACAAGGAGGGTAGAGGGGGTTGTGTCCCAGCAGGTTTGGGGCTGGCCTCCGCAGCGAGTGTGGAGCAGTGTCATTTAGGGAGTAGGGGAAATAAATCAAATGCAGAACAAAAGCAGGGTCATTGTGAGCAGAGAATGTTCTAGAAGGGTAGATTCTGGTGTTCAGACCTCTTGAGATTCCTCCCTTTAGAAATAACGTTTGTGTTTTCTCTTTTCTCATTTTTCTTTCGGTGTCCTGTTTGTCTCAAAATTAGATGCACCTACCTGATGGGAGAGCACAGCCAGGGTCCCCGGAATCAAGGTATGCTCAGAGCTGCGGGATGTTTGTGGGACTGTAGGTTTCCTGGGTTGTTTAAATGACTCATTTCTAAATTCAAGGCCGATGTTTCTAAGAAAGTATAGGAACAGCAGCAGCAGCTGTGTGTGAGTAATTAGCTGTGTGCTTAACCCTGTGTTATGTAAAGTAAAATACCAGTAAGGCAGACAGTGCTGTCTGTCTGTCAATTGTGAGTCCTCAGTTACTGCTGCTCTCCTTTTAGAAAGCTGGGCTCAGAGCTGAAGGAACACCTGAGCAGGGAGCAGCGACGGTTCAGCTCCCAAGTCTGCGCTCCGTTCTTTATCCACTCAGCCACTGAGGACTTAGCGAGCGCCTCCTGTGTACCAGGGTTAGCCCTGGGCTTTGGGCCTGTGGCAGTGAATAGTACAGACTCACTTCTTCTCTTGTGGCCATGGTGGCTGAGCATTGAAAGCTGAGGAAAAGGAAGCCCCAGTGCCTGAAGGCCTGGAGAGATGGAGGTGGTGTCCTGTATGACATGATTTTAAGAAAATCCTTTCTGCTGGGGAGACGGATTAGCAGTAAAGAGCACTTGCTGGTCTTGCAGCAGTCTGGACTTGGGGTCCCGGCACCCACACAAGGTGGCTCACAGCTGCCTGTAACTTCAGTTCTAGGGAATCTGGTGCCCTCTTCTGGTCGCCCCAGGTACCGGGCACACATACACAATGCACACATATACAAGCAATTGAAGCACTCACCGTGTGTGTGTGTGTGTGTGTGTGTGTGTGTGTGTATAATTTAGAATTATATATATGTATATATCTAATTTTTTAAAGGAAGTCCCTCCCAGACCAGTGAGATGGCTCTGCAGGTCGAGGTGTTTACTGCTAAGCCTGATATCCTGAATTTGAACCCTGGGACCTATATAATAAAAGGAAAGAACTGACTCTAAGTTGTCCTCTGACCTCCACACACTCACCATGACATACATACACACGTGTGCACGTACACACGTGTATAAATAAATAAATCTAATTTAAAAATTTTACTTTTTTAAAGAAATAACACTCTTGCTTCCCCTGAACCTCAGCCTTTTCCATCTGTACATTCAACTTGGTTCTCTAGAGGATATTAAGGCCATGGACCGAGGAAGATTAGATAAATAAAATGGGTGCATTGTAGGTGTGAGGCCTTGTGATAAATTCCTGTTTCCCCTCCTTTCCGTGTGACCCAACCCTTCAGCAGTGGCCAAACCAAAGGAGCGTTTGGGGAACAATTTGATGCCAAGAACAAGCTGACTTGCTCCATCTGCCTGAAGGAGTTCAAAAGCCTGCCTGCCCTGAACGGCCACATGCGGTCCCACGGGGGAATGAGGGCCTCCCCCAGCCTCAAACAGGTCAGCAAGAGCCTGCCCCGTCCTTTGCAGGTCATGTGCTGCTTGCTTTGCTTTGCCGCTGTCAGCGTGAGATGGGGATGTGTGACTTTTGTGGGCGCCAGGGGAGTCGTCCTCCCTGAGAGTCAGCTAGACGACACAGCCCCCACTTCCCTGGCTTTATAGACAAGTGTCAAAAGAAAGGTTCCTAAAGAGAATCTCTTTTCCTAGAGAAGGGTGCAAAAGGAACTATGTAAATGAAAACTACATAAATATGTAAATGCAGTGCATATAAATATGTAAATGTGAAGAATACTACTTGAAGCACTCAAGACCATAACCAGGTGGCTTCTGAGATCAGTGATCAGTGGCTAAGGAAAAGCATGTAACTCTCGAGCTCTTGGCCAGAAGTTTCTGTTTATCCATGCAGTGGTTGACTATAGGTGGGGTCCAGTGACCCTGTGATGCCCTCAGTATAGGAAATCATCTCTGGGTCAGGTCAGAACACACAGGATTTTTTGAAAATTCCTTGAATATTGATTTTATGATATTCACTCTCCCATCCCTATTTCCTGGCTAGATAAAAGAGTTTGTCTTCACCTTTTAAAGTACGTTGCCAGCAATAGCCAGGCAGGAAGTATAGACAGGGCAACCAAACTAAGAGAATTCTGGGAAGAGGAAAGGTGGAGTGTCAATTCCAGTCAGATGCAGAGGAAGCAAGATGAGAATGACTGAGAAAAGGTACCAAGCCATGTGCCTAAACATAGACAAGAATTATGGGTTAATATAAGTTGTAAGAGCTAGTTAATAATAAGCCAGAGCAAATAGGCCAAATAGTTTAAAATTTAAAAAGTAAATTAAAAAAAAAAGTACATTGCCAGACTGGTCATGGCGCACACCTGTGAAATCCCAGCGCTCAGGAGGATTGCTGCAGGTTGGAGGCCAGCCTGGTTTCTATAGCAAGTTCTGGGCTAGCCTAGACAACATACCAAGACCCTGTCTCAAAAATAGAAAAAGGAAAATTGTTTTAAGCCTGGTGTGGCATTACATACCTGCAATCCCAACACTCAGGAGACTGAGGCAGGAGGATTCTGAGTTTGAGGCCAGCTTGTGCTACCTATAGAGACCCTGTCTTCAAGAAACAAAACTACAGCATGTATTGCATTTTCATTGTGGTTTCCTAACAATACAACTCAGGCTGCAATGACTGTTTCCGTAGAGACGTGAATGAACTCTGCCCAAGGAAGGAACACTTCTACATAAGATCACATGTTCAGTTTTGAGGGAATAGCAGTCCCTGTTCTTTACTTCAAAAAGCCATGAAAGCCACCAACATTTTTTTAAATATATATATATTTTTTTTTTCATATAGAAGTAATACCTTAAATGTAGCTTAGGGACCCAGAGTTACAGGAAGGAAACCCCCAGCTGTGGTACTCTGTTCCCCACCACTGATGTCCTGGAAACTCTAAGGAAAAGCAAGTCTGTCCCCCTGGGAGAGCTGCTTTCAGCTCAGGATCAAAGCCTTTATTGTCTACGTAGGAGGAAGGAGAGAAGGCCCCACCGCCACCGCCTCAGCCTCAGCCTCAGCCCCAGCCGCCACTGCCACCTCCACCTCCGCCGCCACCGCTCCCTCCTGAGGCAGAAGGCCTCACGCCTATGGTCATGCCCGTGTCTGTCCCTGTCCAGCTTCTCCCACCCAAGCCCAGCTCTCAGGGGTTCACCAACAGCGGCGCTGCCACCCCCTCGGCCAGAGACAAGCCAGCCAGCTCGATGTCGGACGACGAGATGCCTGTGCTCGTGAGGATGACCCTGTCCCCCCCCTCACTCTCCCCAAGGGGCTGCCCCCTGTGCGCCTGCTGTGAGTCGCTGCGCTGCCACACCTGCCTGGGGTGGGGACATCTCTTTGCTTTCCTGAAGATGAGGGCAGCTTTTCCAGTCACTGGCCTGAGCTCAGACCTCACGCAGGCTCCCTCTCAGGGGAAGGCCACCTGCAGTGGACAGCCATTCCTCACTAAGCCTGGATCTGATTCTGAGAGCTGAGCCTTCACATGTTCAAACCTAGATGGTACTCCAATCGGCAGAAACCAATATAACCTTACCAGTTACTAAGAAACGAAAAGTCTGTCTGCCCCAGATCGTGAACAGCTGTTGCCCTGCCCTGGCCCTTTCCCTAGCCCGCCAGTTCTCCCCTAATCCAGCTGCCAAAGAGGTAACTCTTGGAATGGCAGGTCCTCTGAGAAATCGCTGCACCATCCGCTCAGATGATCTGCCTTGTCATTCATTACCTTTAGTGTCACACCTGCTTAAATACCCTGGGGACTCAGATCCATTCCAGTCCCCATAAGCCCGATGAGAGCCAGGCACCGTAGATCTCAGGAAAGCAAAGTGATTTGTGTTTCTCACTCACTGTTAAGTTCTCTTTGCCTTCGTCATCCCCTTCTCTTCTCTCTGCCCTGGGCAATCTATGACCTCCGTGGTTGGCCCTGTCAGACTGTCCCTTCCCACAGTGTAGTGTGTTGGGTCTTAGACGTCCTTGGAGAAAGAGTGGCTCCTGGGAGTCTAGCAGACAGAAGGGTAGGGTTGGAGCATCCAGAAAGAACTGGTTTGGGTTCTTGTGTGACACTGAGTTAGAAGAAGAGGGACTGAGGGACGGCCTCCATATTCTGGCCAGAGGGGCTAGCACCTGGCAAAGATGAAATGGCGTGCCTACACACACACCCCTTGCCTGGAGAAGTCAGGAGATTTGGTGTGAAAGGCACTGTGTCGTCCTGTCCTGGAAGTCCTCTTCACACAGGGGCTACAGCCACCCATGTCATTCGAGGCAGTGTGAAGGTGGGGGCTAAGGAGAAGCCTGTGCCCTGGAGGCGGCAAGATGGGAATACAGATGTCTCCCACTGAAACGTTCCTGTTACACGTCTTCAGCTGTACATAAGATTAAAAGTTCTACTCACTGTCCTTTGAAGTTTGGGGTCTTGGTCTTCTCCCAGGCTAGTGACAAACAGCTATGCCATAGAATCCTCTCTCCTGATGCTGAGCAGGGCGTTAGTTAAGTGATTGTGAGGGGAAAGAATAGAGATTGTTACACACTGGCCTATGCAGCTTGGTTGGTCTGCGCAGGAGGGGCATTAAAGTCAGTTCTGACTTAACAGTATTTTTGTTTTACTGTAGATTATCCCTATTGTAGCATAAATCAAGGTGCACCAGATGGGTGAGTCCAACAGGAAGACAGTGGTTTTGCTGTATGGGTTCTGAGTAGGCTGAGTCAGAAGGGGTGAACTTGGTTTAAGGCGAGGGTGAGAGAGACCCCGTCAGTTGACAGGCAGGTGAAATAGGTAAAGAATGGAAGCCAAGTGCTTGACGTAAAAACTTTTAAAATCCAGAAAAAGACTCTGGATTCTGATCTCAGCTCCGAGGTAGAGACAGCTTTAAGAATAGCCCTCTCGGAGTCTCGGTTTCCCCCAGAGTGATGGACTTACCAGTGGCCGTCTCCCTCCTCTGGGGGCAGGAGCGCTATAAAATACTGTGCTTGACTCTGCCCCCCACAGAGTCCATAGTTACAATACTTCAGATGGCCTAGTGTGGCATTCTGTGTGATGTACATTCTGAGTGGCGCCTCTGGTCCAGGTGGCTCAGAGAGGCTTGCCTGGGAGATAATAAAGCATTATTTTGAGGTGGAAGGACCAGAAAGAGCCTAAAAAGAACTTTTTGACCCTGTGATCTTAAGTTTGGGCTCCAGGGCAAAGTTGAAACCACCAAGAGCTCCACATTACTTAGATGACCTCCTTGGTGACCGGGACAAGGCTTAAAAGTTTCCAAATTTGCTCCTCCATTAGAGGTGGGGATGGCAAAGTCCGGTTTTCCAAGCATTCTCCTCAGCAGCCTCTCTCCTCCTCAGCCCGGTCCCTCCGGGTCTTTTCCAGGCCTCAGGCTGTGAAGCGCCCTACTTGAGGAAAGGAGGGAGACCGAAGGACGCCGGTCGAAGGAGACCCGCGCTAGCGTTCAGGAACCTGGACGCTGAAGTCCCGAGCCCCTCTGCTCCCTCTTTTCCCCGTCCCCACCCAAGAGTCCCCGACCTAGAGGCTGAGATATGGCACCTTGGAAGACAAGGGAGCTGAGAGAGAAATAGGGGCGGGAGCAGGGGCAGAGCCCACACTACTGAAGGCAGGCGGTGAGAGGGGCCCAAAGCTGAGGGGCACTGGGGCACAGGCCTACAGGCAGCTGGTCATGTGACCATGTAAACCTTTCCCGTCACCCCTTGCTGCTGTCTTCACTCGCCACTCTGGCACTAGAGCTGCTGGTCACTGCAGCTGTCTGGGCACCTCAGCCGCCCAGAGCTTCTCCACAGGTATCCCCGGCTGGCTGTCACACGCAGCTCTCTCGGCTTTTGGGGGTCGATGCTGGCCTCGCACCCAAGTCTGTTTCCGTCCGGCTTTGGCATACCCTGCTTCTCTACTTGACGTGCATGTGTGGACTGCCTAGTGTATATGTATCCGTGTGGCAGGTTCCCCGGACTAGACTCAGTTCTCCTGCCATAACCTAAACCCGCTCTGCCGACAGGAAGCAGGAGACGGGGTGCCTCAGAGGGGCGTGACAGGGAGCGTCTCCAGGAGAGCCCGTTACAACGGCCTGGAGGGCCATTGTGCCGGGCTGTGGGGATGGCTGAGGAGCCTGTGCTAGGCGCGAACGTCCTCCTGCCCCTCAGCCTTGGGCTTTGCATCCCTGAGGAGAGGATTCCGCCTCCTGCTCGGAGCATGTGTGAGCTGCCCCTGCAGGAGCAGTGGGGGCACTAAAGAGCCACTCAGCTGGCTGTTCTGCACTCGGAACAGATGGGAATGTAGTGATAAGCCAGAGAATTTGAATTTATTACTTCTTGCCAACCCACTCTACCCTTTGCAGACCTTCCGGATTTTCTTTCCTAGCCAGCCCAAGGCAGGCATGGTGGGAGTGAGAGGGAACGGGAAGGGAGGCAGCCTCTCTCCCACTCCCTTAGAACTTCTGAGATCCCTGGCCAAATCTGTGGAAAAGGGCAGGGATAAGTAGCCTGTACTTAGAAAGGGGCGAGTGACTGGAGTGTCCAGGCTGAATCCCAACTATTCCTCTCACTCTAGGAAATCCCCCGGAAACAGCATCCACCCATCACCGCCAAAGTTGAGGAGCCCCTCAAGACCCTACCAGAGAAGAAGAAGTTCCGGCACCGGCCTGAGCCTCTCTTCATCCCGCCTCCGCCTTCTTCCTATACTCCCACCCCCACTTCTTACTCGGGGGCCACCCTATACCAGAGCCAGCTGCGCTCCCCACGCATCCTCGGGGACCACCTGCTCCTGGACCCCGCCCACGAGCTGCCCCCCTACACGCCGCCACCCATGCTGAGCCCGGTGCGCCAGGGCTCAGGGCTCTTCAGCAATGTCCTCATCTCGGGCCACGGCCCAGGAGTGCACCCCCAGCTGCCCCTCACTCCCCTCACGCCCACGCCACGCGTGCTGCTGTGCCGCTCCAGTGAGTCATCCCTTAACCCTGGTGTCACCCCTGTCGATTCTGGTTCTACCCTGAGTGGGTGGGGAGTCTCACTTTCTTCAGCTGGCTAGTTTATCCCTCGGATTTCCGGAAAGTATCAGTTACGTCTTCCAGTTACTTTGCGAGCTGTCCTTAAATTCTCAGCATCTCGTTTAGTGACTCAAGGGAATCAATCTAAGGAGAAAAGCGAGTAAAAGTGTCTTTGGGATAAAGAAAAGGGAACTGTGCACACTAAGACTGCCTCGGGTTGTCACACAAGATGCCAGAGCAAAATATGGGCTGGGTCAGAGAAGAGTTATTGCTAACTGGCTAATTACTGGTCAGCTAATTATTCATTTGTTTTCATGTCTTAGGAAGTTTTCCTTGTTGGCCAGTAAACTCTAGTTTCTGTGTTTCAGGCAGCATTGATGGCAGCAATGTGACAGTCACCCCAGGACCTGGAGAGCAGACTGTGGACGTTGAACCGTAAGGAAAAGCCAGTTATTCTTTAGAGCACAAGTGTCAGATAAGGAAAGGTCTGGAAGCTTCTAGAACGGCAGTCAGTACTTCTGTAGTCAGTGGCCACTGAGAGAGGAGAGTTGTGGACAGTGGCTTTTTTTGCTGCTAGTATTTCAGAGTCTTTTCTTAGGACGAAATGTGAAGCCCTGGAGTCAAAGAATCTAGCATCCCCATCTCCACAGGCCCGGGTCTAGACTCGGACACTTTGACATCCCCAGTTCATCCCATATCCCCCTGTTACACTCTTGGCCAGTCTTCTGAACAGGTCTGTTGAGCGTTTGAATCATTCATGATCAGTGGGAGGTACAGCACACACACACACACATTGGTGGCTTCTACGTTCTGAGACCTCCAGCTCTGGGCACCTGAGACCTCTGATAGTACCATATCCGGTGTATAACCACTGCGGGCCCTCAGCAGTCTCTCTGAGAACAGCTGACTCACCGGTGGATATCTTCTACAGCGCCAATGCTGTAGACAAAAGGAGGAGTCATGCCTGAGGCAGGTAAAACTGGCTGGCTCGAGATTTCAGCACATTACTTAAAAATGGCATGAAAGTAACACAGAATGATTTATTTCTGGATTTTTCCATTTAATATTTTCAGACATTTATTGATCAGGGGTAACTGAAGACCACAGAAAGCTAAGGATAAAGAGGCACTCACTACTGTGGAGGGAAAAGTGGTTCATTTCATAAATGAACTTAGAAAAGAGGCCCAGTGGTCCAGAGCTTTCTAGAGTCCAGAATCAGAACGCTCAAGTTGACACCATTCTAGTTTGGATCTGTACTGAGTCGGTTTTCCGAGGCCTTTGTTGGTTCCTTGAATGGGAATCATGATTACTGCCTTGTTCATATCACAGACCTTTGTGGGCTCAGATGGTATAATGTAAGCGAAAGTGGTCTGGAAGGGATAAATACATCAATTCTTTACACTGCTGAACACGTGTACCCCACTTCCAGTTCCGTGGTATTATCAGCCATGCAGTAGACAACTTCTCTCTTGGAATTACCTGTCTTCCACTCCAGTTTCAGGGAGCTGAGAATCCCCAGGCAAAGGGCTCCCTTGCCCTGGCTCCCAGCCTTAAAGCTCCCCTTACCAGTACAAAGGCTATTCCTGGGCTTAAAGGGCCCTGCCACCAGGAAATGCATTGGCATCCTTCTTGTGACTCTTGCAGAAGGAGCTGCTTTCTTGTGTCTTCATTTCCTGACAGTTGCCCCTGGCCTAAGCCACCACATTGAAGACCACACTGTTTTTCTTGTCATTAAAGACGCATCAACATTGGCTTGAGATTCCAAGCAGAGATCCCAGAACTGCAAGATGTCTCCGCCCTGGCTCAGGACACACACAAGGCCACGCTGGTGTGGAAGCCGTGGCCTGAGCTGGAAAACCAGGCCCTCCAACAACAAGGTACTGGCACTTGTGAGGAGCCAGGTGGGTGAGGCTGGCTTCGCTAACAGGGACCTCCGGCTCCAGAATGGGTGTGGGTTCTCGTGACTCTGACCCTGTCTGATGCCGTGACCTCTTCTCAGCAGTGGAGAATCTTCTGAATCTGTGCTGCTCCAGTGCGCTGCCAGGTGGAGGGACCAATTCTGAATTTGCGCTGCACTCTCTCTTTGAGGCCAAAGGTGATGTGATGGTAAGGACAGCTTTGTGGAGGCTCTGTCTCAGTGAGGGGCTTCAGACCTGAAAGCCTGCAGAAAGCACAATCGCCAGCTGGTTCCCTGCTAACACAGCTGTTACCAAATAATAATCAGGGGCACATATGCTCTAGGAAGCTAGAATTTCACTTCATGTGTCAGTGATGCAGGTAGAAGGAAAGCCGGGCTAAAACAAGAATTGGCCCGAAAGGTCCTCCCGGCTATGGAAATCAGCTGAACTTGCGAGCCTCCAGACCTCTTTTCTCTAACGTTGATTGTTCCTCTTTTCCACCTTTAACATGGTTCTGAACAGGGCTGGAGAGATGGTTAAAAGCACCACCTTCTCTTCCAGAGGTCCTGAGTTCAATTCCCAGCAGCCACATGGCCGTTCACAACCATCTCTAGTGGGATCTGATGCCCTCTTCTGGCATCCAGGCACACATGCAGACAAAGCACTCATACTTTAAAATTTATATAAACATTTATTTAATTTATTTATTAATTATTATTTAATTTATTTATTTATATATATTAAAATTTAAAAAAAAATAATTCTTAATTTTGGGGACCTTCATTAGGGACACTCAGATGTCCCTAAACTTGAACCATGGTGCCATCTTGCCAGAGTTATAGCTGACCATTTGTCTAGTTAGCCTTCACTACTGGCCAGATAGAGTCCACCTAGCCTCAGTTTCCCTTTTATAGAAGCACATGATTCTTCTAGTACTATAACTAGATTCCTGCTTTTAGATTTTATAAAAATGCAAAAATAAACAAACATGCCAGTATTTCTAATGTGATCTAGAATGCTAGGATTTGCCTTTTGAAATCAGGGCTCGTCTTGAACTTTCAACATAAATTACTATGGGACTGTCCCGAAATGCTCATGCTGGTTCAGCAGGTGGCAGTGGGGCCCTGGCTTCTGGATTTCTTTTTCTCCCCCTCTATTTTTATTTAATATAATTGCCAGGGTGTATGTCTATACACCACATGTGTGCAGTGTCTCTGGAGGCTGGAAGAGGGCATCGGATCTCCTGGAACTAGAAGTGGTCTTAACCACTGGGCCATATCTCTATCAAAGGTTCTGGGTTTCTAAGGAGCTCCTAAAGGGTCCTGAGGCTGCTGATGTGCAGACTCAGAATAGCAAGATTTCTCTGCTTTGCTCAATCTAAACCCATCCACTGTCAACTCTGTTGCTGCCTTTTCTTTGAAAAAAAAAAAATCCAAGATGGGGGCCTTTCCAGAGCACCCAGGTTGAGTCCCAGCACCCATGTGACAGCTCACAACTGTCTGTAACTCCAGTTCTGGGAGAATCCAGTGCTGTTTTCTGGATTCTCTGGGCACCAGACACACTCATGATGAACAGACATGCATGTAAATAAAACAGGCATACACATAAAATAAAAATAAATAAATCTTTAAAACACACACACATACACACACACACACACACACACACCCCACAACTGGATTTGGTGAAGTGTGCTTGCAATGTCAGCACTGGGGAGGCAAACAGACTAATCCTTGGGTTTTGCTGGCTGGCTAGCCTAGTCGCTTGGTGACCTCCAAACCAGTGAGAGAAAAACAAGGTGAACAGTAACTGAGAAATGAACGACAGACTGACATCTGACCTCCGCTAGCCCACACACATTCATGTGCAGCTGCACACACACAAACACAGACACACAAACACATGCGCACTCACATACGAACACAGATACACATACACAAGTCAGCTGAAGAAGGCCCATCTGAAGGGTTTCCTGACACTCTGGAAGGACAGTGTGTGGTACACTTGTTATTAATACAGTTGTTTCCATTCATTGGTCATGGAGACCTGTCTATGAACAGTCACCAGGTCCCACTCCTTCCTCTAAAGCCCTTCCCTGGCCTCCTCCCAGAGACTCACTCATCTCGCTGAGGTGTATAGGCCTTCTCCGAGGAGGCACTTGAGTCTCAGCTCCTGTTTGCATCCTCCGTCGTGTGACCAGCTAGCTAGCTTCGGATACTGCTAGGGGTTGGGGGTTGGGGGGGGGGCAGTGTTCAAATGTTGAGTCCTGTTGGAACTGAATGGAAAGGAAATCTCCAGGGTTTCTTTCAGTCCCTCTGCAGTGCTAACCCCGCCCTCAACCTTGAGTAGATAGCTGGTCCTCCCCAGGACACACACACATGACTGATTTCTGCCTCTTCTCTCTGACTCTGCAGGCTGCTCTGGAAACGCTGCTGCTACGGAAGCCAGTCAGGTTAAAATGTCATCCTTTAGCAAATTACCACTATGCCGGTAGGTCGCCAGGAACCCTGTGCCCTGTTGCTAAGATTGGGCAGCTAACACGTTTGGCTATGTGTTATTTTTTAACAAATAGATAACATTGGGTCTGTTAGCCCAACACTGCCAGGCATGTATCCGTGTAGACACCTGCCACTTGTGAATGTTCTGAGACCTGGGAGATGGTGCACAGTGGCTGCCCACCTGGCAGTGGGACCTGTGCACCAGAGGAAAGAGCCACCAAGGCTACTACACAGAGCAGACAGCTGTAGCAGCCCTGTGGCTTTGGAATCTTTAAAGGTAGGTTCAGGTTTTAATCGAGGCTTAGCTCTGTAGGCTTGAATGTTTTCCACTCAGAAGGAGGCTTGTATCCCATCCTTTCCAAAGATTTATGAGGACTAAAGCCAATGTATGCAGCTCAGCATTGAGCATCCTACTAGCCATTGGAATTCAGTTACTCAGTGACCGTTCCCTGGGTGGAGAGGATTGTACTAAGAAGGAGCAAAAGGGATCATAGGTGGGAGATGTAGCCCATTACTTGCCTAAGGTATACAAGGTCCTAAATTCTATTTCTTATACCAAAAGAAAAGAAAAGAAAAGAAAAGCACCCCAAGCCAGGATAAAGATTTGATGCATACACGTCTGGGGTGCATGCGTGCATGTGCATGTGTGTGCATGCATGTGTGTATGCGTGCATGCGTGAGAGAGAGAGAGAAAGAGAGAGAGGTAGAAAACACCTTTAGATTTAAATGGAATGAGAAGGAAATAGGTCCAGGAGCTCAGAGACAACAAATGAGGCCATGAATGGGGGTTCACTCACTATGGAAATTCATCTGTTCTGCCTCTACAGTCTCTCCTGCATCTTCCATTACCCGTGTGTGTGTGTGTGTGTGTGTGTGTGTGTGTGTATACGATGCCCATAAAAGCCAGAAGAGGGCGCCAAATCCCTGAAAGCTGAAGTCACAAGCAATTTTGAGCCACCTGATTGGGTGCCATGAACCAAACCCCTGCCCTTTGCAAGAGTAGTATACCCTGAATCACTGCTGTCTCTCCAGACCCTGCCCCTAGAGGGTTTCTTTGGTGCCTTGTGCAGACCTCCCCTAGGTAGATGTTGAATGCATGCTCTTAGGGATCTATAGCTCTATTTCCAGTCCTTCACTAGGACCTAAACACAGCCCAAAAGTGAAGGCTTCTTTACAGGTACTGGCTCACCCACCATTTGTCTCTCCCGCCATCCTGTCCTCACCTGGCAGAAAGGCCTCAAGGCCGTTCATGAAGCATGGTGAGCCCAAAGACACTTCCCTGTGGGTCAGCTTCAGCTGGCAGCAGCTGGAATAAAGAGACAAGCACAAAATTGACAATTGAGATAAGGGCATCACCTGCCAAAGCTGGAGCCAACTACATCATTTCCTGCTTGTGTGGGTGGAAAGACGTGGGAGCCCACCAGCCTGTGCTGAAAAAATGTTTCATCTCCTCTGAATTCCCAGCATCCTCTGCTGTCCTTTAAACCCCTGGCAGGCCATCCCAACCTCCTGGCTCCCTCCCCAAACTTCTCTGTGTGGTGGGTGGGGCTGTGGGCTGGCTAAAAGAGATGCTCCTGCCCTTGGCCTTGGGTTACACTGCCTAGCTGGGACCCTGGGGCTGGTCATGGCCAGCTGTGAGCCACTTCATCGAGGACACAAATCCTCTCTGATTGTCCCCAGCGTGGTAAACAAGTACTATTTCATTTTTATGGACATCATGACATGAGAAGGACTGGAAAGCCTTGGTCTAGAGCACACCCACCCCAGCCCCAAGCAAAGCAAAGCAGGGAAATGTTACCAAGAACTTTAAAATCTGCTCAAATACACTGAGCTTTTGGGATTGAGGATTGCTGGTTAATCCACTCCGACTCCTTCCCCCTCAGGTAGCTTAGGAGAAACTTGCTTTCTGAAATCATTTCAGTCCTTGGCGAGCAGAAGTGGGGGCTTCCATCACCTTCATTGTCCTGTCACTTACCTTCTTCTAGTAGTGATTAGAACCTCAGGCCCAGAGAATATTCTAGAACTATGAGCAGATGGGACAAACGGCACTGTGCCTAAAGTCAGGCACAAGTCCCTGCCTTTAAGAGTTGCCTATCCAATCCGACAACTGAGTTTGTCCATCTTATGTCCCAGCCACCATGCCATACTCTGGCTCCACCCCAAAACCTCCAATTTGGTTCCTGAATGTCACTGAGTTCTGTCCCATCACAGCCCTGACCTGCCTTGGTCTATGTGCAGACCTGTTCTCTCACTCCCAGCTGGAGAGGCAGCTCAGTTCCTGCCTCTTTGAACACTTATCTCTAGTTTTCCCTTGGCTTCCAGCGCTGAGGCTGTGACCCACCTGACTCCGGGATTTCATTTTAGACTCCAGTCACTGTTCTGGTTTGGTCTCCATTGCTGTGATAAAACACTGACCAGAACCAGCGTGGGGAGGAAGGGGTTCATTTGACGTATATCTTACAGCCTATCATTGGGGGAAGCCAAGGCAGGAACCAGAAGATAGGAACAGAAGCGGACCATGGCGGAAGGCTTGCTTAATCTGACTTCCTCAGCTACCTCTTGTACACAGTCCAGGCCCACCTGCCCAGGGATGGCACCATCCACAAATAGCTGGACCCTCCTCCATCAATTAACAATTAAGAAAATGTCTCACAGGTGTGGTCACAATCTGGTGGAGGCAATTTTTCAGTTGAAGTTTCCTCTTCACAGGCAAGTCAAAATTTGTGTCAAGTTGACCAGAACCTAAGTGGGACACCCAGAGAAGGAAGTCAGATCCAGGCTTTGCTGTGCCCTGGAGGAAAGACAACAAGATGGGTTTCCTGGACAGAGAGACACGAGCCTGTGGAAACTCTCATTCAGGACCCGGGAGGACCTGACGGCAGCCTGCCAAAGCTGGGGAGCCTGTCCAGTGGTCCCCAGAGAACAGCTGTGTGGTGCCTCCAGCGCTCAATTCAGGACACACCGCCCCTCTCCGCTCCATCTGCCCAAATACGGCCCAGGGGCTCTGCCGTGCTTTCCCTCTGCACGGGTATTGGGAGGCAGTTGTGATGGAGAGGCACCTGGTTGTGACCAGACAGCTGGAACAGCCTTGATTTCTCCACTGAACAGGTCCTGGTGCAGATGTGCTCAGTGTTGGGGGTGGTAGAATTGGATCTAGCTTCTTCACAGGGTACAGTGAAGACTTCTGTCATGTCTACCACAACCACGAGCACCCACTGGGTCCTCAAACCCTGCCTTGAATTTTGAAAGGCGAATAAAACCCAAGAGAGACACCCTTTCCATAAGGAAAGTCGGCACTCTAGTCTTGGATGCTGCCCAAGGTGAACAGAGACAGAATTGTGTGCTTGCTAGAGTTACTTTGCAAAGAACACAGCTGTAGGTGCCTTTTTGTTTTTAACTATATAGTGGACTCCTCGTGGCAGGACCTGAGTCGTTCATTGCATTCTCCGTTGCCTCGCCTAACACAGCATTTGCAAAGAAAATGTTTGGTGACAAGTTCAAAATATGGGTTCAAACTGAGGCGTCCCTCCTTTCTGCACCTAGAAGAACCTAGAGTAGCAACCCACATCCTAGGGAGACGATTCTGACCTTCACCTGCTGTAGGTAACTCTGTATGACCTTGGAAGTCTGGTATGAAGCATCCCATTTTCACAGCGAGCCTGTCTTTCTGCCGTAACCACAATAACAACGTCAGGAAAAGTGGGTTTTGTTTTGTTTTTAAATCCTGAAAAGAAGCCAGAGAGACCCTCTGAAAAGATACTGTATCCAAGTTCTCTCTACCCCAGGAATGTCTGTTTTTAATTGCCTGGATTTGCTGTAGATTGCCCCCAAATTAGCCACTGTCCGGAGCCTGTTTCCCAGCAACCAGAGCTCAGTGCATTGTTCTCTGGATACTACTCCAGTACCCATTTCATCCAGTTAATTAGGCTCTTTGTCATTAGCTTTAATCGGCTTGTTAGGGGGCCCTGCTGATAATAGCCCAATAGCCAGGAATCCCCAGGTGGAACCAGTGAGGGCGGGGGTGTGCCAGCCCAGTAACCCCACTCGCCAGCTGAGACGGGGTAGGGTCTTACAGAGAGAAACAGAGCTGTGAGAACAGATGGACGTAAGCAGAGTTCCAGCAGGGACAGGCGGCCTTGGAGTAGCCACATCAGAGGGACAGTGTATGTTCCAGTGTATGTATATAGCCTGAGCTGATATACAGAATCCTCCCAAGTGATCAGTGGAGACACTGCGCGCCTATTTATGACCAAGCAGTGTTGGTCACAGCGAACTGACCACCGTCCCCAGTTTTAGGGTGAAGAAACTAAGAAGTGGACTTCCCTGCTGTCACAGAACAAAGAAATGCCAGGGGCACATTCACAGCTGAAGCTCTCCTGACAAAAGGCACCCTTTGTCATGGCCTGCTGATGTCATATGCTCAGATGTCATTTATCTGTACCAAGAATTCAGTCCAAGGTTCTTCAACTCCTGTGTGTAGTCCCCAGCCTCTAGAGGCGATCTCTAGTCTGTGTGAGACGAATTTGTTGTCTGGTCTAGCCTCTCCCTGCTGGGCACGTGCACGCACAAACATCCATACAAGCGCTGTCCCTTTCTCTACGCCACACAGCCTCTGTACAAGAGCCACTCTCCATGTGCTCCCCACCGGTCACTGTAGCCACAAGTAAGAGTGACCAGAAGAGAAAGGAAGCCACCATTCCACCTCTTTCCTGGACTCGGGAAGGTCTGTGACAGAAGCCCTCATTACAGAACAGCATCCCAAGGCACTCCCCAGAGGTTTCCATTCTTCTTGAAGTGTGGGGACTCCTGCCTAGCAGATGGACCAGTCAGCCTTGTGGACACACAGGAGTGGGTGTCTCTAAAGGAGGCAGGGAACTTACTCCTGCTCTTTGTACCAGCAGAGAGGTAGTGAGCCGTGTGGGGAGTGAAGGGGTGTGGTGGAAGGAAGTGTAACCTGCGCAGAGACGCTGCTGGCTTGAGAAGCCTGGATGACCCTGCCGTGTCTCTGGGTAGAGTGGCAATAACTCCTAGAAGTCTACAATCTCAAGTTGGGAAGAATTTTCACTGATCAGCTTTGGAGTGGCTGTTACCAGCATCAGGTGATTCCTCTGGGAGAGCACCAAGGACCCCCCATCCTTAACCTGCCAGGGGTTGTGCAACAGGACACCGTCATCTCCTTCCGACACTGGTTCTCTCACCTCTGCAATTCTGACGACACCTGAGAGGAGCCATGACTCTTCTCTAGCCATTCAGCTAAAGTTTTTGGCTGGTGGATCCTCTCAGCCTTCTTCCTCTTTCAACCTCTCCAGCTGCAGAGAGGAGCTGGAAACCCCCCTCCCCGCAAAGCCCAGAATGTTGGACATTGTGGAATGGCTGTGAAAGCACAGACCGGGGAGTCTCCTGAAGATCTGGGAGAAGATTCTGCTCCACAGTACTCTCTTCACCGCCGCAAAAGCGCAGCCTTGCAAGGGAAATGAGTAGTTGCTCTGCTTCTGGAAGCTGGAGCCAGCCAGCCGGACTATGTCTGTTCAGTTAGAGGCTGGAAGACCCACCTAAGATTTATGTGAAAAGGGTGTTCATTTCGGACACCTGCATTAACATCACTGAGCCCCATGCCCCCTCTGTGATCCCAGGATGGCTGCCCACCCAGAGATGTTTGAATGGAAAATGCTATTCACATTGCCTGTGCTGAAGTCCTAGCAGTTGACCAGGGTAACATGAAAAAGTTGGACCTTCCCTAGCTAGGAGTAAAGATGCTAGGGGGGTCAGGCATGGTAGCACACACCTGTATCCCAGCAACTCGGAGGCAGAGGCAGGCACATCTCTGTAAGAGGCCAGCTTGGTCTGCACAGTGAGTTCCAGGCCAGCCAAGGCTACATCCCTTTAAAAACAAATCTTCAGATCTGCTCAGAGACCTGAGAAAAGGTGATGGAATATCAGTGGCCAGCCATGTGCCATCCAGGAATCAGAGATGGAGAGAATTTGGGAGCCAGAGGAACAGCATGGTCTTCTCTATGCCCACCATGGTGGCTGGCCCTCCCCTAGCACACCCAGAACTGAGTCCCGTGTTTCCTGTTGCTGTGATGAGATGCTTGGGGCTGGGTATTTTATAGAGAAAACCGCCATGAGGGCTTTGTTTCTCACTCCAGATAAGCCAGTCCCATTCTGAATCCAGTCTCCCAGCAGAGCCTGTTGTGCTAGGAAAGAAAAAACACTCATCAAGTCTGAGCAGCAAGACCTAAATGGCTGTGGTTAGGACCACAATGCTTGTGCCCCGACAGGCTGCAAATCTGCTAACTGACCCCCCCCCCCAATCTCTTCAACCTCATGTGCTTCCCTTCCCCGGGAACCTAGAACCGAACCGTGCTAGACCTCCATTTTCTCATCTGTGAAGTGGGACAGTAGTGAGAAGCCTTACGGGGTTGTCAGTAAAGCCTGTTGACTAATAAACATAAAATAGTTAGCATCTGAGATGCAGTGATTATTCTTAGATGGTGTGCGTGCGTGTGTGTGTGTGTGTGCGTGTACGTGTACGTGTGTGTATGCACTTCATGATGCACGGCACATACAGAAGTCAGAAAAGGACAGGGTGCCTTCTTCCATCCCTCTCCACCTTATTGTTTGGGACAGGGTCTCTTTCTGAACCTGAAGCTGCAAGGCGGACTAGCCAATGACAATGCCTGTCTCTGCCTCCAACATGGGCTATGTGGGCCACACCTGCTTCGACACGCTGCTGGGGATTTGAACTCAGGCCACCCTGTTTTCACTCACAGCAAGCACTCGTGCACCGCACCCCCCACAGTCCCCGAAGCTCTTCCTGACACCACACCCTGTTTATAGTCGACCCCTAATAAACACGCTTAGAGAACGAAGGAGTGAATGAGCTGTATTTTTCCTGACTGTGAGTTTGCACTTGACTTTCCTGCCCCAGAATTCCCCTCTATCTCTCTCTTGCCTTGCTGACCTTTGTATGACCTTTAAAACTCCAGTCTGGTATTTTTTTACTTCATAGCCTTCCCTGCTGCCCTGACAGGAAGACAGAGTTTCTTCTCTGTGTTCCATTGGGATTCACCTTCATAGCTTTCATTGCTGCCTTGAATGTTGGCCTTTGTAATGGCAGAGACAGTGAACCTAGCCGCCTGCGTGATGGTGGTGGTGGTGGTGATGGTGGTGATGGTGGTGGTGGTGGTGGTGGTTTTTCATGGCGTTTTGTTTTTGTTTTTGTTTGGTTTTTGAGACAGGGTTTTTCTGTGTAGCCCTGGCTGTCCTGGAACTCACTCTGTAGACCAGGCTGGCCTTGAACTCACAAAGATCTTCCTGAATCTGCCTCCCAAATTCTGGGATTAAAGGCGTGCACCACCACTGCCTAGCCCATATGGGATTATTTTTAACTTTCACAGAAACCTGATTACCAAAGGGGGGGCAGTTCTAATTACTACTACTCGTTGATTACAAAAATGAAGTTTTGGCTTAAGTGACTTGCCGAGTTTTGAACCAGAATCAGAGATGCTGACTCTTACATTTCACTGACTGTTCTGGTTTTTTTAAGCAAGTCTTCTCTAGGTAGCCCAGGCTGGCATTGGACTCTGGGTCCTCCCACCTCCTGCTGATGGGAGTATGGGCACACAACACTGTTCCCAGCTCTAGACTAGTTTTTTATTCAAACGTGGATTTCATATGTGCGGCCCCTTTTTCTGAACAGTTGGAGCATGATTTAGACCAAGTGAGTGTTCAGAGAACTGGAATTTTCTCTTTTTATTTGTTTTGTTTTGTTTTGTTTTGAGACACAATCTCATGTAGCACAGGTTAGCCTTAAGTTCACTATGTAGCTCAGGCTAGAGTTGAACTCCTCAGTCTCCTGCCTCCTCCTTCTCCTGAGTGCTGGGATGCCAGACTTTTGTTCTGGTGAGAGAGAGAGAGCTCCGTCCCTAACGAATGCTCTGTTTTGTTCCAGGCTCTGACAAGTGGACCTCTCTAGAAAGGAAACTGTTTAACAAAGCACTGGCCACCTACAGCAAGGACTTTATCTTTGTGCAGAAGATGGTAAGCCTCTTTCCCACTGCTCACATGAAAGGAACTTTGAGATTCTGGGCATTACCATACTGAGACATCTTTGTTCACCACTTTTATGACATTCTCACAAAGGGCCTGTCTTCCACCGTCGTGGGGAACGATGGTGGTTGCTACAGGGGTGGCGTGGAACTGGGGTGCTCTGATGGACGTGATGGGAAAAGAATTCACAGGTTGTACAGATTCTGCGGTATAAGGTTTCTGTGTGTGTGTGCGGGTGTGTGTGTGTGTGGAGGCCGGGGGATAGCCTTGTTCCTCAGATACTGCCCACCTTCCTCTTCTTAGTGATTTATCTTTATTTTATGTGTATGAATGTTTGCCTGCATGTAGGAATGGGCACTACATGCATGTCTGATGCCCACAAAGTCAGGAAGAAGGTATCAGATCTCCTGGAACTAGAGTTAGGGAGAATTGTAAGCCACCTTATAGGTGCTGGGCATCGAACCTGGGTTCTCTGCGGGAGCAGCCAATGCTCTTAACCACTGAGCCATCTCTCCAGCCCCCACTGCGCACCTGTCTTGTTTGAGACAGACTCTTGATTGGCTTGGAGCTCACTGTACAGGCTACGCTGGCGGGCTGGTGAGCACCAGGGATCCCTGACTCCTCCTCCCCGGTGCTACGCTTATCAGTGCTCCACCGTGCCTGTCTGTCTTCCGTCGGCTCTTGGGACAGAACTTAGGTTCTCCTGCTTACAAGTAAAGCACTTTTCCAGCCGGTCTACGTCCTCAGCCCCTGGGCTCCTATGTTAGTGTTTGTGTGTTGAATGTACAATTCTTTCCGAACAACTGAAACTGGAGCTGAATCCTAACCTCCCCAAGAGATTGTATCTCTGATGGCATTTTCCTAGGACATTGTAAGGGAGGAGGTATGTGGCCTTCCCTTCCCTAGTGTCAGGATTTCTGGAGTCAGACTCCATAATCATGACAGTAATGATAAAAAATAATATCTGCCAGGCATGGTGGCACACATCTTTAATCTCAGCATTCTGAAGGCAGAGGTAGGTGGGCCTCTATTGCATGCTATCGATGCCAGCCTTGTCTACATGCATGCTCCAGGCCAGCTTGGGCTACATAGCGAGATATTGTCTCAAAAATGACACCACTCCACCCCCAAAAAAAGAGGGGAAGTGATAACTATATAGCACTTTACAGAAAAAAGGAAGAAAGAAAAAAGGAAGGAAGGAAAGAAAGAAGGGAAGGAAAGAAGAAAGGTAGATAGACAGGATAGGTAGATAGATAGATAGATAGATAGATAGATAGATAGATAGATAGATAGATAGATTGATAGATTGATAGATTGATAGATATTATAGATAGACAGGCAGGCAGACAGACAGACAGACAGATAGATCAATCCTCCCATGTTTGGAATATAGCTCAGTAGAGTGTCTGCCTAGCATGCATGAGACCCTGTATGTAAAAGGAAAAATAAAAAGAAGAAAAGAGAAGAGAAAAGTCACCCTCAAAGGAAATCATACATTAATAGATAACAAATTTCATAGGCTTTAGCTGACTGAGGGTAGTTTAGCAAAAATTCAAAATGTTCCAAAGTATTTCAAAGTATTTCTGCTTCTTAATGAAAAGAACCCACCATTTGATTCCCGAATGTCCAGGAGGTTGGCTTGGCCTCTGACACAAGTGGAAGGCAGATGTTTTCCTGACCCAGAGAACCGGGCCTTTGAGGGTCGGCTCACTCTGGGGCAGCTGCTCTCTGAAAACCTCTCATGGACACAGGGAGATGGCTGTGAGGGAGAGTACCCACTGTGTAGGTGTGAGGACTTAAGTTCAGATCTCTAGATGACGTCAAAAATCTAAGCATGGCTGGGCATGTACCAGTAACCCCACTGCTTCTGAGGCAGAGCGAGAGAATCAGTGAGGACAATGGCTGTCTAAGGCTCACAAGGTTCACTGAGAGACCGTGTCTTAAAGAAATAAGGCAGAGAGTACCAGAGCAGGACACCTGGCACCCTTCTGCCCTGCACATCACATACACGTACCTACCTAATGCTCCCAGGTAGTTCTCCTCAAGACCTAATGATCTTTACTGAAAGGCTCCCTCCCCCCATTTCAGCAAGTTCTCACTGTGTAGTCCAGGCTGGCCTAGAACTCACAGATTTACCTGCTTCTACTTCCCAAGTGCTGGGATCCAAGCCATGTCCTGTCATTCCTGAGAAGCCCCATTTCTTCGATGTATCACATGATGCTGGGGACTAAGCTCCCAACACAAGAGCCCTCTGGGGACAATCCACACTAAAATTGTAACACTCTGCCTGGACCTTAGTCCTTAACTATCCTGCACTTGGGTTCCATGACTTGTTCACGTGCAGTATTTACAAGCCAGTGAGTTTTTTAATCAAGGACCCTTTGGGACAGTATCTCACCCCTTGGGGGTGAAACCCGTGTCGTAATTCCAAATGACAGGCGAGCATTGAAGAGGGCAGCCAACACTTCTGCTGGCATCCTCGTCTCAGCATGAAGGTGGCTGTATATCCAGTCTTCCATCCCCATACCAGGTTGATGGAACCCCACCTGAGCATGAAGGGCTGTGAACTAAGCAAAGGAATGCTTCATTCCAAAACATAGATGCAGGTTGAGCATCCCTAATGTGTAGGAATTGGTTCTCTCCTCCCACCATATAGGTCCCAAGGATTAAACTTGAGTTTGACAGCACACACCTTTACACATGGAGTCAGCTCATGTATCCAAGACTGTCCCCCTACTCAGTATGTAGCCAGGGAGGACATCTGGTCCTCCTGCCTGCACCTCCTGAGAGCTAGGATTACAGGCATGTGCCATCACCTGGGTTTAAGCATATTGGGTAAGAGATACCTTGCCTCCTTAGGCTCACAGGGCAAAGCTTGTGCCCTGCATTAGGGAAGCGCTTGTGCCTACCATGCTTAATCTGTTGCTGAGAACGTGTTCATAAATAGGTTTGGGTTGGTTTTGAAACGGGGTCTCTCATGGCCTGGGCTAGCCTGGAACTGGCTATGTAGATGAATCTAGACATTCATTTCTGATCCCTCTGCCCCGACTTACCAGGTGCTACAATTGCAGGTATGCACCGTACTAGATCATAAATAGGTTTTAAGAATCATCAAGACAGAGTGGAGCCCTTTAAATGGAAAAGCATCTGTGGTGTAGTTTAGGAAAGAAGGTCTGCAGACTGCTCTGCATGGAGGGAGAGGTTATCGCGTCACAAGAAAGTGTTGATGGAGTGCCTGTTGCCTCTCATGAGGAAAGAAGGCGGAGGGAAGGGCATGATTTGTGCTTTTTGTTATTGCCTGCATAAAAAATTTCCGGAATAGCCCTAAGACAAATGAGTAGTAGGGAACCAGTTAGACGGCTCAAGGAGCTTGCTGCCAAGTCCAGTGACCTGAGTTTGATCCCCTGGACTCACATGGTGAAAGGAGAGAACTGACCCCCACAATTTGCCCTTTGACCTCCACACCTGTGTGGACACACTTGAGAAAATACACATGAATAAATGTTACAGGTTTTTTTTGTTTTGTTTTTAGAAATGGTTAGGAGAACCTGCTTATGTTGCAGCTGTCCAGGGGAAAGCATGGAAAGAATAGTTCCTGCTGTTTTGTTTTCGTTTTTGTCTCTGTTTTCTGAGAAAGAGTCTTACCGTGTAGCCCTGGCTGACCAGGTTAGCCTTGAACTCTCAGACATCGGCATGCCTCTACCTACCTATTACAGACTTAGATGTTCCACAAAGCTCGTCCGCCGTCCAGTGCTGGGGCTAATCGTGGTACACTTTCTTGGCAGGTGAAGTCCAAGACGGTGGCTCAGTGCGTGGAGTACTACTACACCTGGAAGAAGATAATGCGGCTCGGGAGGAGACACCGGACACGCCTAGCGGAAACCATTGACGACTGCATGGTGAGTGATGCTGCTCCTTGGCGCCTCTGCCGCCTCCCGCTCTCTTCCTGGACTAAGTGCTTTTGCTTTACCCAACAGCAGCTAGGAAGGGGGACAGAGTTCCCTGCTTGCTTATGAGACTTAGGACTTGATTTCTGGGTGTAGGCAGAAGGAAGGTGTCCCCGGGTTCAGGCTGTAACCCTTCCTCTAATAAAAGATGTGATTGCTTTGTGTCTCTGCACAGTCAGGAGTCCCACTCTTGGCTTGGTTGACTTATAGGAAGTGCCCCCACCCTCTCCAATGTTCTTCCCTGAGCTTCTGTGTCACAGATGTCATTGTCCTGAGAACATGACGTGTGGAGTCTTTGCAGTCACCTTGGCCAGCAGAGTAACAATCTGCAGGAGGCAAGAAAGTCGTTCAGCACGGCTCAGGGGCCAGAGGCAGTTCAGACTTAGGGAGTCTGACTAAGGAGTTTTTTAGGTGTATTTAAGCACAGCACAATTTAGTGAAAATTTCCCTGGTGATAATTAACCCAATCCTGTGTGAGAGACTCTCTGTAAAACACATTTACATCTGCCATAAAGATGGGTCCTATAGACTGACTACATGTGACATCTGACATAAGCATGGGTCCTGTAGACTGACCACATGTGACATCGGCCATAAACATGGGTCCTGTAGACTGACCGCATGTGACATCGGCCATAAACATGGGTCCTATAGACTGACTACATGTGACATCGGCCATAAACATGGGTCCTTTAGACTGACTACATGTGACATCGGCCATAAACATGGGTCCTGTAGACTGACCACATGTGACATCGGCCATAAACATGGGTCCTGTAGACTGACCACATGTGACATCGGCCATAAACATGGGTCCTATAGACTGACTACATGTGACATCGGCCATAAACATGGGTTCCACAGACTGACAAGTCCGTGATGAGGGTCTAGGGGAGAATCCAGTGTCCTCTCTGCCACACAGACAGTGCAACAGTGCAAAGGTCACCAGGCTGCTAACCACATCTGTTCCCATGTTCTGGATGCATGACAAGTTATACATCTTTTGAAAAGAGCCCTGTGTGTTTAACGTCCTCGGATTCATTAGTGTTTACCTGTGAGTACAGGACCCACACCTGCCACCAGGATGCATCTCAGAGAGATGAGACCTTCTGGGATTTTGTGGCATGAACAAGAGGTGCTTTGGCCGATAGGTAGAACCAGGAAGTCTTAGTCGTTGAAGAGCTGCTGAGCAGGTGTGACGATTGCAGTCCTTAGAGCCTCACCCACTCCTGGCCCTGATCTCCTTAAGTAGCAGACAGCCCAGGGTCATCTTCGTAGTCTAAACCTGAGACCTGCGGTGGACGCTGAGAATGTGCTTCAGCTGCTAGACTCCCTGCCTGGCATCCACAGCACCCTGGGTTTAAACCCCAGCACTGCATAATACTGCGTGTGATGGCTCTCACTTGACATCCCAGCTCTCAGAAGGTGGTCACAAGGAAAATCAGAAGGTCTAGGTCATTTTTGATTATGTAATTCAATGGCTAGCCTAGGCTATATGAAAATCTATACCCAAAAAAAAAAAAAACTAAATAAAAATGAAATTTTAAAGTAAAGACCTGGGGCTACAGAGACAGCTTAGTGTTTAGAGTGCACCCTGCTCTTCCGGAGGACCTGAGTTTGGCTCCCAACACCCACATGGGGAGGGCTCATAACTGTGCGACACCTCCAGCTCCAGGGGATCAGTTCCTTTTCCAAAACCCCTATGACACCTGCTTTCATGTGTGCACATATTCATACCCAGGCACTCACACGTACACATAAAGTAAATCTTCTGCAGCCAGGAGTGGTGGCGCACGCCTTTAATCCCAGCCCTCGGGAGGCAGAGACAGGCGGATCTCTTAGTTCGAGGCGAACCTGGTCTATAGAGTTAGTACCAGGATATCCAGGGATACACAGAGAAACCCTGTCTCAAAACACCTAAATAAATAAATAAGTCTTTTAAAAATGAATATACAAGGCTGGAGAGATGGCTCAGTGGTTAAGAGCACTGACTGCTCTTCCAGAGGACCCAGGTTCAATTCCCAGCACCCACATGGCAGCTCACAACTGTCTGTAACTCCAGTTCCAGGGAATCCAAGACCCTCACACAGACATACACACAGGCAAAACACCAATGTATATAAAACACAAGTAAATTATTTTAAAAATGAATATACAAAATGTGAAGGCAGGAAAAAGGCAGCGCGGCCTCCTATGGCTCAGTTAACTGAAAGCAATTAATTCCCACAATGCAAACACCAATATGTGAGCTGGACAGACAGTGGTTAAGAGCACTGACTGCTCTTACAGGGGGCTTGGGTTTGGTTCCCTGAGCTATGTGGTGACTCACAGCTGTCTGTAACTCCAGTCTCAGGGAATCTAGTGCATTCTTAGGACCTCCTCAAGCATCAAACACAACAAGATGCACATACAAGCGTACAGGCAAAACACTCGTGCGTGACTTACTTATGCATTTGTTGAGGATGAGGAACGTGCAACAGACACACAGAGACGAAGATCCTCTGAAGGGGATTCAGGAAGCCAAAAAAAAAATCCCTATTGTTTTTTCCCTAATGTTTAAACAGCAGTATGTGTGGATGTCAACACTCAGGATGCTAAACGCTGTCTGCCTTCTGTGTCCTCACCACTCACAGGACATAGTCTAGTTGGGATGATGTCATGCTTACAGTGAAAACTTGACTATGCGTTCTGAGAGTATTGAGAACAGTACAAGGTGAGAACCAGAAAGTCTTAGATACTGCAAAAGGATACACTGACTGCAGCCCAGGGAGGAGATTTGCCCAGGGTCACCGAGCCTTGCTGTTCACATGAGCAGAATAGACAGTAAGCAAGGAACCATGGGAAATGCCAGCCTTAGACCTAGGACCTCGCTCCCTGCTGATCTGTAAAGGGGGACAGATGATTTCAGTGACTTGGAAAGTCCCATTTGTTTCTGGAATGTTCTGGACCATGTTACTGCTGTGTTTTTGGGAAAAGATAAAGTCAGATATCAGGGACTAGGGAGATGGTTCCGTGGGTAAAGTTCTTGTCCTGCAAGCATGGGGACCCAGCTTTGAGTCCCCAGAATCCATGTAAATGTCATTCAAGCGTGCCTACACAGCCATAATCCTAGTGTTCGGAGATAGGAGACCCTGAGCAGGATAGCTGGCCCAGCTAGCCACATGTGTGAACTCTGGGATGCATTGAGAGACTCTGCCCCAGTGTGTATGGCCGAGAGTGACAGAGGAAGGCTCCTCCCATCAGCCTCTGACCTCCACACACATGCACATAGGGGAGAATCACATGATGTGGTCTGCTAAGAGAAAGTCATTTCCCAGGTTCTGCAGTAACAAGGGCCTAGGGACAGCGCCCAGGGAATACTTGTAATGACACTCGCTAAATATTTGTCCAATGAATGGACATTTTTCTGAGACAGGAGTCACTGTCCATAGTAGCATCTCTATGTGAACTCTGGAGGGAGAGGAAATGAGCAGAGATGCTGAACAGAGGGTGATGCTATTAGAGAGACATAGCATACATCGTAGAAGTGCCATCTTGGTCAGTGCTCGTTAGTAGAGGAAAGGCCATAGTGCGGCCTCAGATGAGGAAGAAAAGTAGAGAAGGCACCACACCTACTGGCTCATTGGCAACTACCCAGCACTAGTTGGGATCAGCAGCAAACACGCCCTGTCCCTTGCATGTTCGGGGAAAGCAAAAGGCTTATGTGAAAAGATGACTCAGGCCCATAAAAGCAGTCTTTGTTTAAGACCCGAGTCGTAGCTGCAACTTATCCTTGGGCTCTGTGAGTACAGTCAACATTCTGAGCACCAGTTGCCAAATAGAAACAGAAACCTGGGAGGACAGGGTCGTGGGCAGAGGGCCCAGCCCTAGCCCATGGACCTGTTCTTCGGGGCTTTATTAAATGTCAAGTGAGGGGCCATCAAGATGGCACAGCAGGTAAAGGTGCCTGCTGCCTAATCTGATGATCACAGTTCAGTCCCTGGGACCACACGATGGAAGCAGAGAACCCGCTACTAAAAGTTGTCCTCTGACCTCAACATCTTGATCTTGGTCTTGGTATGCAAGTGAGCACACACACACACACGCATGCACACACACGTGCACGCACACACATGTGAATGCATGTGTAAATACTGAAAGGCAAGTGAGCATTTCTCCCAGAGGAAATACAAAGGGCCTCACTGAGGGAGCTCAGGGACAACTAAGGACCTAAGGGGTTGGTTAGGAATGATTCTGCGATGGTCAGGGTGGGTGCAGCCGGAGCGCTGGCTCAGCAGGATAGGGTGAGACCCAGCCTGGGCCATCACAGGCCCTTCCTCTCTTAGAGTAAGATCGGAAGATCCCACCTTGCTTTTCGAGTCTGGGTCTCACTGGGATCCAGAGCTAACTAGTGAGGTTTGGCTGGCTGTCAGGTGATCCCGTCTCCACTGTCACAGTTCTGGGATGACAAGCATATGCCACCACGCCAAACTTCTTTAGTGGATTCTAGGATTTGAACTCAGGTCCTCATATTTGCAAAGCAACCACTTTACCAACTGAGCCTTCTTTCCAGTCTCTCATTTTCTTTGCTGACTGTATGAGCTACGGAATGACTTATCTGGCTGACTTTCTGATTTGCTTAAGAAAGAAATCTATAAAGAGTTTTGGGAGAATGAGAAGTCTCATGGGGGTGGGGAAGGTGCCTGATTGACACCGCACTTTTAATCCTTATCTTCACTCCTTCATTGCTGTCAAGGGCAACCGTGGCACTTAGACATATGTCTTTGGCAGATTGGGGTTGAAAGTCTGTATTCCAATTTCCCCGTTTCTTGGAGCGTGGGTATGAAAGCGCCACCCTCCACAAGGAACTCGGTATGCACAGTTGAGGGTCGGGCATCGTGTTAAATACAGTTCCTTGGGCTGGAGAGACGGCTCCGGTTAAGAACTTGCTGCTTTCCCAGAGGACTGCTCACAGTTGTCAGTAACTCCAGGAACAGGGGATCTAACGCCTTTTCTGGCTTCTGCAGGCAGGGCATGCTAGTGGCATACATGCGCACAAACACACATACCATTATATCCACTTATAGTTGTATGTACATACATGTACGGATGTATCTCCTCCCTCCCCTGTGTTTGACCGGTTCCCATCTGAAGTCATTCGCTTTCATCTGTCTTGCGTCGTAAAATGGCCGGCATGCGGCTACAGAATACTACATGTTGGGGTTTGGTTCTCCTATCTTCGCATCTCTGAGTCACTCCGTCTGGACGATAAATATGTTGTGAACTTGTACAGATTGCCAAATGAAATGAAAACCCATCTGAATTCCTAAAATGTTCAGAAGCACCAGACAGCAGAGTTCAGTCTGTAACTTTGTGGCCATGTGAAGTTAGTCTTCAGAGATCCTAATGTTGGCCTTGTGAGAAAGCTGCAGTTATAATACGTCCACGGACAAATGCCATTGTTGTCGAAAGCTTTGGAACTGGAGGCCACGGTCCACTTAATAGCTGTGACTACAAAGTCCCCCGGTTCTTTGAAAGTAGGTGTCCATGGTTTTGCCTGAGACTCTGGCAGATACAGAAGACCACCTATGTAAAGTCAGCCTGTGTGTTCTGTGCTAACAAGGGGCCTTATTCCAGAAACTACTCTAGGTGCTGGGCCTGTGTCCATTCACACTGACTGCATAATTATTACTAAGTGGTCAGTTAACCGGCCGGAAACTGGCATTTCTTTCACATACCTTGCTAATGCAGCCTCTTGAATATATGTCTGCATGCTGTCACCTGTGACCAGCACTGAAGCAGGGAAAAGTGGCAACTGCATTCTCTCATAACCCACCACTAAGTCAAAACTGGAGAGAGGCCACCTGTGGTGATGTACACTTGTAATGTGCTCCAGCACTCGGGAGGCAGAGGCATGGTTGGCTTGAGTTGGTCCAGCTTGGAATACATAATGTATTTTAGACCAGTCTGGACTGTGGAGTGATACTTTGTCTTAAAGAGGGGAGAGGGGAGAGGAGAGGAGGGTGGAGAGGCTGGAGAGATGACTCAGTGGTTAAAAGCACTCAATGCTCTTCCAGAGGGCCTGAGTTTGATTCCTAGCACATCCACTGGGCACCTCACAGTAGCCTTTAACTCCAGCTCCGGAGAATATGATGCCTCTGGCTTCTAAGGGTACCCACATGCACATACCACATACAAAGACATACACATAATTTAAAAATAAAAGTATAAAAGCCAGGTACGATAGCACACACCTTCAATGCCAGCACTTGGGAAGCAGAGGCAGGTGGATCTCTTTCCTTTCAAGGCCAGCCTGGTCTACAGTGAGTTCTAGGCCAGCCAGAGTTATGTAGTGATGAGACCTTGTCTAAAAATTAAAATAAAATAACTCATGAGAGAGGAAACCTGTGGCTTCTGGATTCAGGGTACCACTGTTCTCAGACAACTGTATTCTTCTTGGAATTTCCTGCTTCATGATTCTGAGAACCAAAGGCTTGCCTCGAGCTGCATGGCTCAGGGACAGACAAACTGAAGATTGCTTGCTCTAAACAGTGGGTGTACAGGAGGACCTGGCAGAGACAGATGGCTTGTCAGGTAAAGACTGCTGGAGAATTCCTGTGTCCTGGTCCTCAGCCACTTCCAGGCATGCAAGAGCCAGCCACCTCACTCTACCCAAGTAGAGTCTAGTAGCTGCTCAGGCAGGAAGTAGATGGGAGTTTCTTAAAATCCTGTGTTTAGCCAAGCATGATGATGCATGTCTGTAATCCATCACTTAAGAAGCTGAGGCAAAAGGATTACCTCTTCAATTGCAACTTCAAAGTCAGTCTGGGCTAGGTTGTGAGACTTTGTCTGGGAAAAGAGAGAGAGAGGTATGGTGGTAGGCTATGCTTATAATTCCAGCACTTGAGAGATAGAAATAGGAGGTTCAGCAGTCAAGGGCAGCCTTGGCTACATAGCAAGATCAAAGCCAGTCTGAGCTACATGAGGCTCTGTCTAAAGGGAAGGAAGATAAAAAAGATTGCCGAGATGGCTCCTGCTGCTCTCACCGAAGACTCAGGTTTGGCTCCCAGCACCCACATTAGGCAGCTCAGAACTGTCCGTAACTCCAGCTCCAGAGAATTGCGTGCTCTCTGGCTTCCGTCCAGTCCTGGAGCTTGAGTTACCGGCGACTGGGACCTGCTAGAGATGAGTGCTGGGAACCGAACGTAGGTCCTCTGGAAGAGCAGCAAGTGCGCTTAACAGGTGGCCATTGCTCCAGTCCCTCCACCTTATTCTTGAGACAGGGTCTCTCCGTGAGGTTGGAGCTTAACTTCTTGCTAGATTGGCTGACCTGTAAGGATGCTTTGTTTCCACCTCCCAGCCCTGGGGTTACAGCGCCCACATACACCTGGCTTTTATCTGGGGCCCGGTTCTGGGACTCAGGTCCTCATGATGTATAGCTAGCACTTACCCACTGTGCTGTCTCCAACCTCTAGGCAGGGCATCTTCACCTCTGGCCCCTCTGCCTTAGCATGACTCTGTAAGGGATCATGGGGGAACACAAAGTGCAGTATGGAACATTCTCTACCCCAGGATCCCAGTGTCCAGAGTCCAGCCTCACACTCTGTCACCCACCATAGGAAAAGAGTGACCCAACCCCAGTGTCCCATGTCCTGGCTTGTGATTTCTGTCCACTACTAAAAATCCCTTTTGGGGATATCACCTTCTTGCTTTTGTTGATACCAGACAAGTGAAGAGGAAGAAGAGGCAGAGGAGGAAGAAGAGGACCAGGAAGAAGATAGGAAATCCATAAAAGAAGAGGAGAGTGAAGTGGCCAAGTCACCAGAGCCACCACCTGTCCCTGCCCTGGCTCCCACTGAGGGGCCACCCCTGCAGGCCGCTGGCCAGCCATCTGGCTCTTTCGTCTGTGAACTGCCCAACTGTGGGGCTGTAAGTATCTGTGTTGTCCCTGGCTCTGGGAGACCTGAGGGCCATACAACTGTGCCTAGTTCTAAGAGCAATGGACGTCTGGCAGAGGTCACACCATATAGCTATCACTTTCTTAATGAGCTTAGCCAAGGGAGGTGACTCTGTGTGTTCTCTGCCAAGCACAATACTACATGCTGGAGAAGTTAGAGGAGGTCCCTAAAGCCAAGCACAGTGGCACAGGCTTGTAATCCCAGCACCCCGAGACTGAGACTTTGAAGCCAGCCTGTGGTATATAGTAAGACCTGGTCTTCAGGCCAAAAAAAACCAGAAAGGCTCCTGCCTTCCGGAAGTCTGTGACTGACAGCTCAGCTCCACGGTGAAAGCAGGCCTCCAGGAGGTACACTGTCTGCTCCACTGTCTCCTGGCACCTCTGTGCAGCACTCGGGCTGTATGTCACCAAAGGCCAGATTTATCTTGTCAGCATGCATTTGAATTTCCTAGAGGAGCCTGCCAGGGCTTCCCTTTTCTAACACAGAGACCTGACTGCACTACCTCCAGCTTCATCTCTGAAAGGTTTAGCTTTTCATACTCCATGAAATGTTACTAACTCTAATTTAAATGTCACTAGTGTGACATTTGAGAAAGTTGTTTCTGAGCAACTAAAGTTTGTCTTTGCAATCTTAGGGGACAAAAATTCACTAAGTAAATTAATGTTGTGAACAAGTTAAAGGGAGCCTGGGGGACCCCCTCAAACTCCTGAGTGCTAAGTCTCCATAAATCCTAGAGGCTGTTTGCTAAGGACTCTGGGTATTCTGCCTATCCCCACCAGTCTAAACTGCCGAGATTTTTCTCAAATCAGGTTTCTAAAAGCCTGACACACGTGTTTAGACACGTTCTAGAGATGTTACCCCAAATGTCCCCCTCCTGGGACGCATCATGTCCTCCAGCTGATCCTCGCTTGTCTAGTGCAGAGTATATTAAATATTGTCTATGGAGTCTGTCATTTAAGGAAAGTCCTTACAATGTTTATGTCCTGACTGGACAGGAAGTGCACGCCCTTAGTCCCTGCACGCTGGAGGCAAAACCAAGCGTCTCTGGTTTGAGGCCAGTCAGGACTACATAGTGAGACCCTGCTTCTAAATAAATAAATAAAATGTTTATATACTAATACAGAAGTTAATTTTATTTGCATTTTTAAAAAATGAAAAGGCTTTAGAAAAACAAGTGTGTACATCTTCATTTACTTTGTAGAGATATGGCAATGGGCAGCGCACTGGACCCCGGTGACCGGGCCTCTGCGCTCCATCACTGCCATTTGGCCCAGATTGCTTCAGGTCTGAGTCGATTAAGCTGTGACTTTAAATGACAGTGTTTCTTGGTAAATTAGTTCAGAAAGTGGGTGCTTTTTCAATTCATGGTTTTAGGGTAAAATCAATGTTTGGGGTTTAGACCAGTCGGGGATGGGGGGGAGGGAGATCATCTTTTACTTTGCCTATTTAGACATGCTTGGCAAGACAGACACTCTTAATGACTTTTTAAGTCCCATCAAGGGCAGTGTGGTGACCTGCTCCATGCCTAACAGTGGAGGCTGGGTTCAGGAAATCAGGAACAGATTTATTTTTATGTAATACAATAAAAAGGACCCAAAAGCAAGATGCAAAAAGGAAGCTATAGGATTGGGGTTGTGGATTATAGCCCCATACTTCCGTGATTCTGGGCAGAGGACTGGGAAAGTGGGACCCACATCTGGTGGATAGAAGCCACAGAGACCAGTAAACACCCTGCTGTGTGTGAGCCTGTCCCCAACAGTGCAAACCCAAGTATCTGTAATTCTGAGGTCAAGAAAGCCTATCCTATGTCAATATTTGAAAAATTATCCAGGCATGTAGCGGGCACCTGTGCTCCCGGCACTCAGGAGATGAAGGCTGGAGGATTAGAATTGAGCTGCAGTGAGGCCAAGGCCGCCTGGGCTGTAGAGTAAGACATTGGTCAGCACATTTCCAGCCAGGACATTGTGATACACACTTGTAATTCTAGCACTTAGAAGGCAGAGGCAGGAGGATTGGCTCATGTTTAAAACCAATCTACTCTACATAGCAGGTTCCAGACCTGTTAGGCCTTAGAGTGAATGTCCTGTCCCCCAAACTAGAAGAAAGCCTGGTCCTTTGTTTAATCCTGTTAAAGTTTGGGGTCTTAGATGTGGCTCTGCAGCACACTTGGTTGCCGTGTAGCTCAGAGTGAGAGCATTCTCCTAGCAAGTGTGGGGCTCAGGCTCCATCCCCAGCACCACAGGAAGCAACAGCAAGAATTAAAACAGTGGGCTGCCAAGGGAGGCTCGAACTCCTCTCATTTTGCACATGGGGGGCGAGGTGCGCTGAGGCAATGCATTTGTCCTTGGAGCTGAGCCACACTGCCTTGGGCTCAGGTTAGACCACTGGGGAAGTGTTGTTGACACAGTTTGTGGTTGGGGTGTCTGAGCTTTGCTTTCTGTGGCACACGCTAGTGTTTGCTTGTATGAACCGTGTGCTGTTTCATGTACACATGTTTTTCCTACGAGTCACTAACGACCCTAATTTCCTTTTCAGGACTGTAGATGTCATGTGACTCCCTTTCTTCCCCAGGTGTTCAGCTCCCGACAGGCACTGAATGGCCACGCTCGCATCCACGGCGGCACCAACCAGGTGACCAAGACCCGAGGTGCTGTGCCCTCTGGGAAGCAGAAGCCAGGCGGCACTCAGAGTGGGTACTGCTCAGTAAAGAGTTCACCATCACATAGCACCACCAGTGGAGAGACAGACCCCACCACTATCTTCCCCTGCAAGGAGTGTGGCAAGTAGGTACCCTGGAACCGGGGTCAAACCTGGGGTCACGATGAATGGCTGGCCTGTGAGGGTTCTTTCTTCAGCCAGAAAAAGCCGAGGCTCTCGGGGCTCCCCTTGATGCTGCCCCTGGGATCTGAGGTCCCTTCTCGCTACCTCTGTTCACACCTCTGCCCACAGCAGACATCGCTTATCAGTTTCCTCGTTCTCTGACGTCACACTTAGACAGTGTCCTCTCCTTTGAATCATAAGGATGCAAACGGGCACGTCTGGTTGATTAGAGCCGTGCATGGGATAAAACCTAATTTTCCTCCCTGCGCCTTCACATACACCTTAGAACAGCTAAGGGAGGAAGATAACAGTTGGTGAGACTATCACAGCTGTGTCCTGGGATTTACTTCCTTACATACTGCATGTATGTGAACTCACTAACTCCTCACAGGGAGAAACCCCATCCAGTCCAAGTTGTTTTCATGCTCATTTTACAGATAAAGATTTAAAGTCAGGTAAAATTACTTGTCCCAAGTCACACAGCCAGGAAAGCAAAGCTGATATTAAATCTTGCTGTGTCCAGATCAGTGCTTGGCTTCCCCCCACCTCCACCCCCTGCTGTCCCAACCTTCAGCTTTGTTTTGATTAGCGAGCTGCTTTACAAAGAACCTAACTAGTGGTAAATACATGGCTCCTTCACGGTTTCCTTCTCGGTGGTTCTGCCTAACCTCAGAGCTCTGGCACCATCATACCTTAGACAGCCGTTAGGAGTCTTGCTACATTTCTCTTTAGTCTCCAGTGTCTCAAACACATAAGGAATGGAGAGACAGCTACCAGAGTCTTCGAAACTGTCAGGAAAACATTCCTAGTTCCATCAGTAGGGTCAGGGGACCTCTGCGTGTCCTCAGAGACATGTCAGGTGGACTGCAGAGCTGACTTAGCAGTGGGGAACCGGTTGCTCCCAGATGGTAACTGAGAACCATCTCCAGACGATCTGGTGCCCTCGTCTGGCATCCACACGTGCCGCACACATGCAGTGCACAGAATTACATGCAGCCAAATGCCCTTTCATATATATAAAAATAATAACAACAACAAAATAAAAAGAACAATTGTGATATTTTAAAGGCCAGCTAGTGGTGGCACACACCTTTAATCCCAACACTCAGGAGGCAGAAGCAGGTGGATCTCTGAGTTGGAGGCCAGTCTAATTTACAAAGCAAGTTTCAGGACAGCCAAGGCTACACAGAGAAACCCTGACTCCAAAAAAACAAAACAAATGAAAAGGTATAAAAGTACCTTCAGCTGTGTGTGTAAAAGCGGGTGTAAAGCATGTGAGCCTTGTGCTTAGAATGGGTCCGATCTGCAGGAGTCTCACTATGTGCACAGATGCACTTACGTTTGGGCTGCTTGCCTTGTATTTCATGTTTCCAGTGGCCACTCGAAGCACGCAGTGAGCGTTTTTCTTGTCTTGCCCTTATGTCACTTGCAATTGTTTCTTTCTGACTTTGTTATTAGTATGTGTGTGTGCCCATGTACATGCCAGTACACATGTAGGAGGCCAGGGGACAGTTCAGTTCTCCCCTTCATCTTCATGTGGATCCTGGGGCTTGAACTCAAGGCGGCCAGGGTTTCTCTGCAAACGCTTTTACCGCCTGAGCCTCTCGCCTGCCTCTTCTTCTCTCTTGAGTTCAAGTAGGATTTTACAAAAACTAGAAATGCTTCCTGGGCTTTTCCAGTTAGGAATAGCATTGGACAAGTTCACAGATGGCCTCCTTCTGCTGCTCAAATGATGTTCCTTTTCAATACAAGTCCTCTGCCTGTTGGACTAAGGCTGACTGGGTGGGTGAGTTGGCTTGAGAGAGTCACATAATTATGTCTATGCTACAGGCTCTTATCTGAGCTAACACTCCGGAAAATGACCTAGCTAGTAAGTCATGTTGAATGTGCAGGACATGCTGTCTCAACTCCTCGCTTTCCCACCATATTCTTGGAGCAGTAGGGAAAATCAACAGATAGTTGTGTGCCAGTGGCTAGAATAAAGAGCCTGAACCCTTGATCTAAAGAACCTGGCACCCCTTTATCCCAAGGTTGTGGGCACCACTGACATTCTGCATCACTTAATTCCTTGCCTGGGGGAGAAGGGCTGACCTTTAAAATAAGACACGTAGCAGCGTCCTTGGTCTCTGCTTGGTGCTAGACAGACACCTCCCAACTCGGATACAGCAATCGCCAGATGTTTCCTGGGAGGGCACGGCCTCTCCTAGCTGAGACCCACTTTCATTCTAAAGAAAACATTATGAAATCATGATAATTATGGTGACCAAGAGGAATGGCAGGTGGGGCTTGGCAGCCCAGCACAATAAAGCCTGAAGAAAGGCCATTGGAATTGGCCGGACATGGCTACTGGTCCAATGAGGTTGAAGTGGAAGGGACAAGAGCCTCACTGGAAAAAGTGGAATGGAAAAGGGGTGCACTAAGTGTGTGGGGGCTATCCTTGGTGGGCTCTGGCTGGAAGAAGAGAGCTGGAAACCAGGGGTAGCGGATGGGCTGTTCTGTGGTGTGGGCTGTCAGAGCACATCAGCAGGATTTGGGGTTCTCCTGTGCAGAGGGTGCTATTAGTGACAGGAACAGGAGGATGTCAGAGAAGCACCTGTTCAATGGATAGATAGGACAGCCTTTGAGGTCTCCCTTAGTACAGGAAGGAAGCAGGACTTAGCATCAGTGTTTTCCTGTCCCCAGCCCTCTTCCATGTATGCTCAGAGAAATGACTGGTCACAGCAGGGGGAAGCCACCCCAAACCAGACCTGCAACCTGCATCCCCCACCCCACCCAGTCCCTGCAGGAGTCGGTCCTCTTTATCTCCAGGGACTAAGCTCTGCCCAGAGGTTTCACAAGCTGCCCTCTTCCTCTCTTCCAGGGTCTTCTTCAAGATCAAAAGCCGGAATGCACACATGAAAACTCACCGGCAGCAAGAGGAGCAGCAGAGGCAGAAAGCTCAGAAGGCGGCTTTCGCGGCAGAAATGGCAGCCACCATCGAGAGGACTACTGGGCCGGTGGGGGCGCCTGAGCTGCTGCCCCTGGACCAGCTGAGTCTCATGAAGCCGGTCAAGGACGTGGACATCCTGGACGACGATGTGGTCCAGCAGTTAGGGGTCATGGACGAGGCCGAGGTGGTGGGCACGGATCTTCTCTTGGATGACCAAGATTCGGTTTTGCTTCAGGGTGATACAGAACTCTAAGCCTCTCGTTCATCACCTAGAGACGCAGAAGGCACGGCCTCCACCTTCGTCAGTCAGGAAAACCTGGACTTCCCGCTCCTTTGAAAGCCCTTTTAAACGACCTGTTTAAAAAGTGGTCCTTCTCTTCAGGTTAAAGGAGGGGAAACAAATCCAGTTCTTTTCTCTTTTACCTTCTTTTCAATTGTTTTTGTTGGGGGTTGGGGGGAATAAAAAATTGGCACAACTATCTTTAAGAGGTGTCTCATCTGGGCTGTGTTCTCGCGAGGCCGTTTCCCGCGGGGATGAGCCTCACGTGCGTGTTGCTCTGCTTTCAGATGTCAGCCACCCTGGTTGCCTTTTATCTCCGAAATGGATGTGAATGTGTGAGTGTGTGCAGGCGCGTGCGTGCATGTGTGTGCGTGGGCGTGTGCATGCTACGTGTATGCATGTGTTGTTTGTGTGTGTGCACGCACGCGTGCATGTGTGTGTGTGTGCGTGTGTGTGTGTGTAGGAAGCAGGTTACCCCATTTATTCTGGGACTTTAGGCCATGTTTTCCCATCAAGAATTATTTTTATTCTGCTCTGACCTGCATGAAAGCCTTCCCTCTCTCAGGTCAGAAGAACCTATTTTTTTCTTTCTTTCTTTCTTTCTTTTCTCAACATGGTTCATGGCCAGTGGAGTCCTAAACCTTCTTTGCACCACTTGAACATACTGTGAAACCTTTTCACTCCGATTTGCTCAAATTGTCTGTGCTGGTCTGAGGTTTGCCTAGATGTTAGCTACAGAGAGATAGCGTTTTCTAACACATAGAAATAGCAGATGCAATGAAAACTGCTTTGAAAGCCAACAAAAAATGGGCTCAGATTCAAGTTCGCTACAATGCTTGCATTCAAATAATGAATGTATTCGTTACAAGTCACTTACCAAAGCGATTGTGGACTTCTCTAAGCTCCATGACTTTGCTCTGCCCCTGACAGCAGGGGGTGCCATTTGTACTTGAAGGCAATAAACCTGTAATCCTTCAACAATGTCATTGCCCAGGCTTTTGGGCTCAGTTGGGCTGACCCCCTCCCACTGTCAGTACACAGTCAGACTGGAACCCTGCCCCTGGTCCAGAGGAGCTCCTATCAGCCCTCCTTCTGTGTTCATGGCCTCTGGCCTCCAGGCCAGGTGTCTTCAGGTCTTAACCCTCCTTGAGTAGACTAGCTCCCCAGCTCTATGTAAATGGAACTCATGTTGGGCCACTGTGCTGGCCCTGTGCTAGTTTGGCATTAGAGAGTGTCCTAGCGGAGGAGTGGGGGCTGGACATCCTTCATATTGGATTCTACAAAACCATTTGGCACATATTCAGGGGGTCAGGGGGCCATGGTCCTCCACAGCCCCACTCAGGCAGTGGTTTCTGAGTTTCAGGAAAGCCACAAACCGTAGACTGTTCTTCAGAGATTCTTTTCCTTTCCATCCTTGTTCCCAGAGCTATCTTGAGGTTCTTTCTTGGCGAGGGTGGGGTGTTTTCGTTGCTGTTGTTTCAAGGGTTACTATAGCCTGTGTATGATCGCAGAAGCGTTGAGTTACAAACTGCCTGGGCATCATGCATGAGCTTCCTTCCCGAGCCACCCAGCCGCCACTCAGCAGCAGAGCGCAAGGCTCTGTCTGCCTCTACGTCTGGAAAAGCGTAGCCACACAAAAGAGCAAATGCCCAGAGCTTTAGAAAGTCCATGCACTCCTGCTCGGGGATTTGCCCAGTTTGAAACCTTAGAAATAAACTGACCCGCCACCACCAATATCCAATACATAATGTAATTTTGGTTTCTCCATGCAGTATAGCATAAGGAATATTTTGACTTGAAATAACCAAAGAACTCCTCCTTAATGAGACAGTTCATGTACCTGGGTTAGTATTTCCCGGCTATCAACTTAAAAAATTGACTTCCTGTTAAAATATTGCACTTTTTTTCTGGAAATGATTCTTTCTGCATGTGTGTGTTGTGTTTTAGCTGCCCCTCCCGGCCCTAAAGAACTTCTCTTCCTAATGGTTAATGTCTTCACACGGCTCCTGGTTGGCGCGATGGTTTTTCAGTAATGAATTTAGACCCCCTTTGAGAAAGCTTGTATATAAAAAGTTAACAGATATATTTTATGGAAAAGCCCATCTTATTTTCAGATATATTTAACTGTTGTTCTATTTTATTAGAGGAAGGTTGTAAATATTTTCTAGGTGTTCTATTGTAAAGAAAAGTATTTTTGAAAAAAATTAATGTAATAAAAAGGAAACCATTTTTAAGTAGTGGCTGTGACTGCTTCCTGCCCCGCTTTCCTTCCGTCGCGCTTTCCTTCCGTCGCGTTCTCGGCCAGTGGCCTGCATGCCTTCATAGCGGGATGTGATTCGGGTTTGCACTGTTCGAGTTGACACCCTAGTTTCCAGTGTGCTTAACTGACTGTGTCTGGAATGCAGCTCCCTCAGTCCAGAGCAAAGTGCTGTGTGTAGTCTACTCATGGTTTTTCTTCTGTAATGTGTGTATTTTTAAAAAGGATTTTATGTAACATTTTGGCAAAAACAAAAAATGAAAAGGACAGTATTTTCTATGACTTTTATAATAACATTTTGCTAAAAATGTTTCTTCTGAGGTCAGTTTTTGTTAAGGTAAACCAAAAGTCTTATTTTCCAGGGGTTTAAAAAATAAAGTTTGAAGCTGGAAAGCAAATTCTACCTAAACATCATATGTGACAAATGAATAAAGACGTTTTACAAACCTGTCCTTAAGGTGCATTCCTTAAATTAAAATAATATGATGATCTGATGTGTCCTATGTCATCCCCTGTCTGGATGGAAAGTGTGGTACTGTCTGGGGCATCCCACACTGTCTCCTGTCCCGGATGGTAAGTGTGGTACTGCCTGGGGCATCCCACACTGTCTCCTGTCCCGGATGGAAAGTGTGGTACTGCCTGGGGCATCCCACACTGTCCCATGTCCTGGATGGTAAGTGTGGTACTGCCTGGGGCCAACCACACTGTCTCCTGTCCCGGATGGAAAGTGTGGTACTGCCGGGGGCATCCCACACTGTCCCATGTCCTGGATGGTAAGTGTGGTCCTGTCTGGGGCATCTCACACTGTCCCGTATCCTGGATAGTAAACATTGTACTGTCTAGGGCATCCTAAACTGTCTCCTGTCCTGGATCATAAGCCTTGTCATGTTTTTCTTTTAATTTTTTTAAATGATCACAATTCATTTGTAGAAGATGATCAGGAGACTACTGAGGAGGTTCCAGAAACCTGACCGTCCCCACAGTTGAAGTCTAACAAATCACAATCCTATTTGCTTGTGAAAACCTGAGCTAGTGTTGCAGCAGCTGTCCTGAAATAAACTGACCTTTGGAGTCTCTCTTGACTCACACATTTCTGCTTTGGGCCACACGGGGTTTCTGGACTCAGGGTCAGTGCTGGCTCCGCTATCTCACAGTGACCTCTGTGGACAGCGGGTTTAGATCTGCTGGTCGATACTATTCTCGATAAAGTGCTCCAGCCTGGGGAAAACTTAAGTCTTGGCTCCTCAGGTAATAGATGAACCACTTGAAGACATGGCATTCTCCAAACTGTGACACCCAAGAAGGATTTAATCTCAGCACTTGGAAAGCAGAGGCAGGTGGATCTCTGAGAGTTTGAGGCCAGCCTAGTCAACATAGTGAGCTCCACTTCAGCCAGGGCTAAACAGTGAGACCCTCTACCCCACCACACACACAAAAGCAAGCAAGAAAGGAAATCTTACTCTAAGTCCTCAACAACAGCAGTGTCCACCCTGATTTATTTGCATTTTAATATGAATTTCCAAAATTCTATCTGCATTTTTTAGTTTTCAGGAGCAAACTTGAGAAGAAATGGAAATTCTGTGTTTATACAGTTTGCCCTAAGTGATACTTTCTCATTCAACACCTTGATCTTCTAAGACTCCCAACCCCACCCCCGCTGCCCCTTTTATTTTTCTTTTGGTTTTTCAAGACAGGGTTTCTCTGTGTAGCTTTGGAGCCTGTCCTGGAACTCACTCTGTATACCAGGCTGGCTTCAAACTCACAGAGATCCACCTGTCTCTGCCTCCCAAGTGCTGGGATAAAAGGCGTGTACCACTACTGCCCAACTCTAAGACCCCTTTCTTAACTTTATTTTTTTTAGATTTATTTATTATGTATGCAGTGTTCTGCCTGCATGTACACCTGCAGGCCAGAAGAGGGCACCAGATCTCATTTTAGATAGTTATGAGCCACCATGTGGTTGCTGGGAATTGAACTCAGGAACTCTGGAAGAGTAGCCAGTGTTCCTAACCTCTGAACCATCTCTCCAGCCCTCTTAACTTTAATTTTTATCATTCCTTTAGATGATCTTATATAAAACAAAACAGCTGATCTAGATGCCATACACATACAGCCAGGGTTGTAAGCTGAGTCGGCTTCTAAGGGCCAAGATTCCAGTCCCACTATTGCACTGATTCAGTCGGTCAGTTCTCATGAGTCACTCTGAAGCACGGTTAATAAAATCTCAGGGTCAGAAATTGGGGTTCAAACTGAAGATCCAAAAAGCAAAACAGTCAGCCACTGGCTCTTACCCTCAATCTCAATCTGCCGATAATCCTGCCTCTCCGAATCTCAGACTGAGACAGTGTGTTGAGAGCTATTTCCTCCCATTTTATAATCCTCTCTAGGACTGGATTAAAGGCATGCACTGCCCGATTTCTATGGCAACTGGTGTGGCTACTGGGATTAAATGTGTGTGTCATTATGATTACATTATGGTGTGTGTTACCATAACACTGGCTGACCAGCGGGACTGTTTTATTCTCAGATCTTCAGGCAGTCTTTATTTATTAAAATACAAATGAACTGCCACTACACTTCCCCCTTTTAGCCTAAAATAAAAAAGAAGTCTACAACTAACATAATAAAACTATATATAATAAGTACAACGACTATATATAATATATACAGGTAATAAATAAATCAACAAAGCATAATCCATTGCATTTGATAAATTCAGAGGAAATATTTCATACCTATCCTATATTGGTGAGTTCAAAGTCTTGTACCTAATTTATTTTCTACCATAACTTGCTTTCTGTGTCTAGTAAACTATAACTATAGTTACCTAATCTTCAACTCCTTCAGAGACCCAAGAAGGAAATAGTATTAACTAAGCAGGAAGTGCAAGCAAGCGACTTCTGAATATGTGAGTAATGACAGAAACAGCAGGCTGTCTGGACAGTCACCCAAAGTTCCTCTGCAATGAATGTTGGGGCATCCTTCTTCGGCCTACAGGCCAAGCATATTCAACACACTTTTCTGTGAAGCAGGATATTTTGTGTCCTGCTTGTCTAATTAGGACAGCATAATGCAGGAGACAAGGTAGGAACATTTTCTTGCCCAGTTGCTTACTTTTGCACAAAGAAAGTAAACTCCATGTGGAGTCTCTTCAGTGCCCATTATCTTCTCTGAAGTAGATTGGTGCTGTCAGGAGCAGACATAAAAGACATAAATCATTGTCATAAAAAGGAGAACCTAGGTTATTAAAACATCTTAAATGCCGTATTCTGTAGATCACTGAAGTGTTTGAAGACGACCTGTCTATATAAACTATATCTTGGTTTGAGCTTGAAGGCATACCTACTGTGACTTCAAGTTCAATTATATTAGGTGATCAACTGCTAACCTATATTTTTTTAATTATCCTAAACAGTTGATAATAATAATTTTCAAGGGCTAGAAATTTGCATTACATTGTTAGATGAGTTGTATAGGTACAATACCTTGAACAAGATTAGAAATGTATGTACAATATGTTTTAACAAAATTAATCTCAAATTTTTATCAATATACAAAATTTGCATACAATATACAAAAGTAAAACCAATGTAAAACATTTAAAACTAACAGTTGCTTTTAAAAAGTAGATTCAATAATCTACCTTTTAATCTTATCATATTTATATCCCCCTTTTTCTTTTACTTTTTTTTCCCTTTTCTTTCTGTATTTTTCTTTTGGTTTTCTGAGACAGGGTTTCTCAGTAGTCATGGAGCCCATCCTGGAACTCGCTCTGTAGACCAGGCTGACCTTGAACTCACAGAGATCGGCCTGCTTCTGTCTCCCCAGTGCTGGGATTAAAGGTGTGTGCTACCACCACCGGCAAAAAAAAAAAAAAAAAAAAACAAGAACCTTGAATCTAATCTCCTTTGTTTAGCTTTATCCCTGACCATTATTCATAACAATTTATAACCAACACATTGAACAAAAACAAACATCCATAATCCATTTTTGGGGAATGTGGGCATGGTTTTCTAGGCTACTTCCTGTTGATTGGAGGCACTGATAATCTTATAGGGACCCAAAGAAAATTATGGATTACGGATTATTCTGTGAGGCTAGATCATCTCAGCCAGCAGTCTTAAAGCTGTTCTGGATGTAGAACTCAGAGGAAACTGCAACAAACGTACTCTGAAACATTGGGTCATCTGTTCCCACTGGAGATTTTTCAGGGGGTCTTCCTTGATCAAACCTTCTTTTTCTTAACTAAGATTGAATCCACAGCCTCTTCCTGTGGAAAGAAAAGTAAAACTTCTTCTCTAAAGTAACGTATCTTTTGACTTAAATTTTGAAGTCAAGGCATTTTCAAAATTTATAGGTTGAATTAATCCAGCAGCATTAATAATCAAATGTCTTTTAGCAGCTGTTGCTCCTCCCCCAGCAGCCACACAATTCAAAGGCAGCACAATAACATACCGTATCCAGATTCTCTGTGTATTTTCCATCTTTACATGGAAGCTAAGCTGGGGCAGATGGGAGCTGGAAGCGTTAGTTTTTCTCCTGTTCCTAGAGCTGGAATTCTAACCCCAGCCCTAGCCTGGGTTAGTGGCTAAAAAGCCTCAGGCAAATGGCTTTTTCATAAATTCATGCCACAAAAGGTTGGGTGCCAAATGAAACATGATTTATAAAAACTCAGGGTCAGAAATTGCGGTTCAAACTGAAGATCTGAAAAGCAAAACAGCCAGCCACTGGCTCTTACCTTGACCTCAGTCTGATACGGCGATCCTGCCTCTCAGAATCTCAGAATGAGACTGTGTTGAGAGATGTTTCCTCACGTTTTATAATCGTCTCTAGGACTGGGATTAAAGGCATGCACCACCGTGATTAAAGGCATGCACTGCCCAGTTTCTATGGTAACTAGTGTGGCTACTTGGATTAATGGTGTGTGTCATTATGGCTATTTGGATTTAAGGTATGTGTTACCATAACCTGGTCTGTAAGGCTGACCAGTGGGACTGTTTTATTCTCAGATCTTCAGGTAGGCTTTATTTATTAAAATGCAATTGAAATGCCACTTCATACTAGATACTTGTATAATACATGAATGCTAAGATGGCCGTGCCAATTCCTTCACTCAGAAGAACTGAATACTGAACAAAAGCAGATGAGGGGCTGGTCCACTTAGCCACTGGAAGAGTGAAGTTTAGACATTATTAACACCAGGAACTGGCGCACATACACCTCCGGAGTAATTTCTAGCCAGCACTCTGCCTGGTAAAGTGTCCCTGTTCTCCCAGGTACACTCTGTGTAAGAAAGAGCACCCATTCTTTTTAGAATGTGATGGAGGAGGGTTACCTGTCTATTGTGTTATTTTCATTGGTCAATAAAGAGACTGCCTTGGCCCTTTGATAGGACAGAAAATTAGGTAGGCGGAGTAAACAGAACAGAATGCTGGGAAGAAGGCAGTGAGGCAGAAGCCATGGAGCCAGCCACCAGGTCAGACATGCTGAATCTTTTCTGGTAAGCCACCACCTCGTGGTGCTACACAGATTATTAGAAATGGGTTAATATCAAGATATGAGAGTTAGTCAGTAACTAACTCTCTAGAAATAATGGGCCAGGCAGTGCTTAAATGAATACAATTTGTGTGTTGTTATTTCTGGGACTAAGCTAGCCGTGCAGGAGCTGGGTGAGGCGAAAAGCAGGCCTGCCCGCAGCTCCTCACTACAAGAATGAAAGCTGAATTCTGAATTCTATAAGGTCCATCTTCCCCAGGCACAGCCAGTCAGCTGAGATATATATTCTAGGAAACCAAAAGGGTTTATAATCAAATATAATTAGGAAGGCATTTTAAAAAAATGAACAATACGTCCATAAGAGAAGCAGATGTGATCTGTGGATCACAGATATTTCTACATAAAAGAACTGTAAAAGAATGTTCTGGGAAGCCGGGCAGTGGTGGTGCATGCCTTTAATTCCAGCACTCGGGAGGCAGAGGCAGGCAGATCTTTGGGAGTTCAAGGCCAGCCTGGTCTACAAGAGCTAGTTCCAGGAATAAAATTAATAATTCTAAACAACAGCAACAAAAGCCATAGAGGGGTAGATTGCTTCCTTTATACAAGAGAGGCAAAGATGGGTATGGAGATGCTTGCCTGTGATCTCAGTGCCTGGGAGGTGGAAGCACGAGGGTCAGGAGTTCAAGACCAATGTTAGTTAGATAGCAAGTTCTAGGTCAACCTGGGCTACACAAGCCTCTATCTCAGAAAGAGATGGTAAGATGGCTCAGCAGACAGAAAGAGGCTGGGCCTAATGACCTGAGCTGGTTCCTTGAATCCCACAGAGTGAGAGGAGAGAACTTTCAGAGTATAACTTCTGGGAGTTATACTCTAACCTCCAGGATGTGACACTCAAGACACACATATACACACACATGGTGCATACACACAAACATGCTGTATACACACATACATGCATGCATGCATAAAGGAAGAGAATGAAGAGGGCTTTCTTCAAAAACAGAACAATTGGTACGGTCAAAATATGATTTAATGAGATTTGCTTGTGCCCTTGCAGGAACTCTCTAGAACTGCTCCTCTCGGTTGGGTCAGATGTTTAAAAGTTGCGGCTGTAGGGAAGGTAGCTGTGATAACTGCCCGGCTTCAGAATGCTGCTGGTGCCCACACAGCATGCTCCAAGGGTCCTGTCTATACCCGGAATTTCCAGACTCTCCTGTTGCTTGGGGCCTAAGGAAACCAATGAGCAGAGACAAGAATTGAATCTTTCAAACTGCACTTTGTTCAGAAAGCTGTTGAGCAGAAGAGACTGTGGACTAACAGCCTAAAAACTGACCTTAAGTCTCCTCTCTTACCAGCAGATCATACAGGGGGACACAGGCAATCTGTCATTCAGAGATCAGTCTGTCCCCTCTGGATTTCTGAAATCTGAGGTGTCCCTGCCTCTTGTTATCATTCCGTGTGCTCCTCCCTCATTCCATGGATCTTTGGTCCCAAACACTGCTTGAAACCCTGAATGTAGAGGCCACCAAGATGACCCAACAGGTCTTGCTGCCAAGCCTGGAGACCTGAGTTCGACTCCCCAGGACCCACATGGTGGAAGGAGAGAACCACTTTCCAAAAGTTTTCTGTCCTCTAACTTACACACACACACACACACACACACACACACACACACACACACACACACAAATTAACAAATGACATGTTGGGGGGCTATGAATCTACTTAGTGTCTGTCAGTATCAAACCTCTTCAGGGACATCTGGGCTGGGAGAAAGAGTCCGCTCAGAAGAAGCAAATCATGATCAGTGTGTGTGTGTGTATGTGTGTGTGTGTGTGTGTGTGTGTTAATAATAGCGTTTGTGTGCTAACTTCCTTTTGCAACATGCAATACAAGTGTGTGTTTTATACAGAATATGAAAGTGACTGACCCGATCATGCCGGCTCTCCTGCTGGCAGCCTGGCTTGTTCCTTTATAGTGTGTGCTGGATAGTTTTGTATCAAAACTATCACAACTAACACAAGTTAAAGTCATCTGAGAAGAGGGACCCTCAATTAAGAAAATGTCTCCCTAATATTGGGCTGCAGGCAAGCCTATAGAGCATTTTCTTAATTAGTGACTGATGTGAGAGGACCCAGCCCATTGAGGGTGGGACTACCCTTGGGCTGGTGGCCCTGGGTGCTATAAGAAAGCAGGCTGAACAAGCCCAGAGGAACAAGCCAGTAAGCAGCACTCCTCCATGGTTGTACTGCCGCATCAGCTCCGACCTCCACGATCCTGGCCAGCTTAAGTTCCTGGCCTGACTCCCTTTGATGATGGACTGTGAAGGGAAAGCCAAATAACCCTTTCTTCCCCACTTTTCGTTGGTCATGGTGTTTTGTCACAGCAATAGAAACCCTAACTTAGACATGGTGACTCCCACCTTGTCCTGGCTAATTATGCAACATTCACACTTGCCCTTGAGGCACTACACTGAAATGTAGTTTATGACACATGGAATGACTTAGGGAAGGACACTAATGGGAACGTGGTCAGTCCCACACCTGAGCATAGACGCGGACAAATCTGGTGAGCCAAAGACAGCTTGCAATGGCCACATGCAGAGGACTGAGCTGGATCTCAGCTGAGAGAACCTAGCAAGAGAAAGGCCAGGGCCCCTGAGAACTGGAGGAACCCAGTCCTAAGGCTGAGTAGAACACACCTCTCTGGTTCCAATTAGCAGATCATGCCACCAAGTCAATAAACACAACTTCCTTTTCTTTGTGAAGTGGGGGTGTAGGGGAGGGTGGGTACCTTTAGTCCTCCCTCCATCATAGTCAGAACCAGCTCACCACACAGGGTAGAGCAGGCCTTGAGCTAGGACTGTGAAGGTGGGGATGGGTCAGCTCACCATCTGACCTTGACCAATCAACTCATCTCTGAGCCTCAGTTTCCCCACCTAAAAATTAAGCTACAATTATTTTCGTGGGGATGAGATTAGATAGCCTAGGTGAAAGTCATTTCCAAGCTGCTGTGTCAACCAACATTAAGGGTGCAGCTCAGTCACCTAGCTGAGAGCACCCAGAACAAGAGACCCACTGAAGAGCCCTCAGGAAGTTAGGTCCACAGGGAGAGGAAGGCTGGGGCACTGTCAGAACAGACCCCGGGCTGACAGGGACCACCCTGAAAGTCACAATTTCCAGAGGGTCGAATTCTGAGGAGGCCTCTGTGTTGCCTGCCCAGGGAGACATAGCCAAGTCCAGCCAGATGCTAATGAAGATTCTGTTTTCATACAGAGGCACAGGAAGGCCTCCACACAGAGGCCAGCCTGGGGAACAGGAAAGTGGGTCAAACCCTTAGATCTTTCATCGGTTTGTGCCATCTGGACCAAGTCATTCTTCTCTTTGCCTAGTTCTCTGGCCTGCCACATAAGGCAAGCAATACCTACTTGTGGGAGACACAACTTTACTTTTGCATGGAGCTTAATTGAGATGCTTTGTGTCCTTCTCTTAAAAATTATCTTTATTCATCCCATCAACAACCTCTTAAGACCCAGGGCATAGAAGGGATCTTATCTGACAAGTGATGGTGTTGATTATGTGGCAGGTGTTGTATGAAATACTATACCAGTATCTTATTTAATTCTCTACTACAAGTATAATTTATCTTCTCATCTCTACTTGGCAGATGAAAAAATGGGTTCAGAGTAAAGAAGAAATTTGATCAAGTCATACAGTTGAATAGAAACCAACGCTCCTAACTGTAGAACTTTTTGATCTGTTGAACTGCAGGTGAAGGCATTTTAAAAAACAAAGCTTAGAAATTTCCATTAACAAGCAAGGCATTCCAGTTGGTGTGAAGAAACTTTAAGAACAAAATGGCCTTTGCATTAAGGTAAAGTGTTAGAATTTGGACTCGGTAATAGCAGTAAACTTCTTTCCAAGCGGTGTTTCGTTGTGTTTGTCTCTAACCAAACTGAACGGCCCAAGACAAACAGGATTTTAGGATAAGGAAAATTTAGATAGAACTTGGTAACTAGATAGGGGCTGAAGCCAGTTTAACCAAACCACAAAAAGCGACGCACCCATCCAAAAAAATTAAATTGAATGCGTGAATAATAAATAAGTAGATAAGTAATAAAGTCGAAATTTAAAAAAAAAAGTCAAAGAGCTACGTCTCTATGGTTGTTTCAGTGCCGGAACACGAGGATACACTCTCTCTCTCTTCGTTGAACTCTATGGTCCGAGGACAACGTTGTGACCCCGGAAGCGGTCCTGGGAGGTCAGGGCCCAAGATGGCGGCGCGCGCGGCGTGCGTGGCTATGTGCAGGCGCCTGCAGCAGGTAAAGGGTGGGCGGGAGACAATGGCGGGTCCAAGGCGCAGTCGCTGGGTCTCGCCGCCACCCGCTGCCCGGCCGGCTCTGAGTCCTCCTCTGGAGCTGTTACCTTGGGTGGTTGTTCTCGGGATGCACACATTGCTAAGACAGCAAGGAGATTGGTAGAGCGGGAACGATGAGAAAAGGATATTCCGAAACCTCCTTCCGCGTCAGGAAGGGAAATGGAAATACCCTGAGCCCCGAGGAGACAGAACCAGCCTGGGATGGAGGGAGCTGAGCGGGGGCCGAGGCTCAGCAACCCCGGCATCGAGCCGTGTCCTCCGCGAGGCGCTGGGGATGGACGCGAGGGGCCCCGAGGGCGGGCTGTGGTCGGAGCGCCCTCAAGAGGCTCTGTGAAGAAGGAAATCCTGCCAGGCGCTCGCCTGTCTTCGGTCACAGCGCGGGGGCGGTACAGGCAGGCTACAAACTGAGATCCTGTCACAAAATAATTAAAACAAAACAAACAAACAACAACAACAACAAAAAACTAGCTAGGGTTTCTCGGGAACTTTGGCCTCGCAGCCTTTGTGAGTCTCACCAGTGACCGTTCAGTAGTTTCAAAAATTATAAGCTTGAGATGGGCTGAAGAGATGGCTCAGTGGTTAAGAGCACTGGCTGCTCTTCCAGAGGTTCTGAGTTCAATTCCCAGCAACCACATGATGGCTCACAACCATCTGTAATGAGATCTGGTACCCTCTTCTGACCTTCAGGTAGAACACTATATATGATGAGTAAATAAATCTTAAAAAAAAAAAAATTAAGCTGAGAACTGGACGTGATGGCTCACACTGTAATACCCGCACTTGGAAAACAAGAGGAAGATGGCCACCAGCCTGGCCTGCATAATGGGACTTTGTCTCCAAAAATAAACATCCCAGCACTTGGAAGGCAGAGGCGGGCAGAACTCTCTGAGTTCAAGGCCAGCCTATTCTACAGGTCAAGTTCCAGGACAGCCAGGAACTGGTTCAAACACCCTCTCCCAAAAATAAAAAAAGAAATGAAAAAGGGAGGGACTGAGAATGTGGCTCAGCTGCTGGAGAGCTTGACTAAAATGCCTAAAGGCGGCCCTTGGTGCCTCAGCAGCACAGAAACTGGAAATGGTGGCCCACGCCTGCACCACCAGCACGTGAGTGGTTGAGGTTGATCAGAAGTTCACAATCATCTCAGCTGCATGCAGAGTTAAATAGACTGGGCTTCATGAGCTGTGTCTCAAAAAAAAAAAAGAAAAAAAAATCGGTGCTAGAAATTGAACCCAGAGCCTTGTCCATGCCACACAAAGATTCTGCCACTGAACTGCATTCTTAGCCTTCAGAGACACTCAGGTCCTCCACACGAACTGCGGAGCCATCTCTCCAGCCTTGGAGTCGCCACAGGGTAAATAGTTAACACTCCAGAAAGACGGTTTCCCAAAGCAGATTTAAGAAAGAATAATATTTTAGTATCTGACCTCATAGAAGAAGCAGCTTTATCCTCAGTCTTTAATATAGAGCACAACTCGTGCAGCCGTGAGAGATGAAAGTAGAAAAGCCCCCAAGTCGGGGGTTAGTGTTAGAGGACAGTTTGGGTTTCAGGCCTCCTGCCAGCAAAGAATTCATGCGAGGTCCCAGGCACCCTTTCATAACCACCAGTCTTGGGAAAGTTCTGTGGGACTGGAGAGGTGGGCCAGTGGCTAAGAGTCTCGCTGCGCAGCTGTGAGAGCTGGGCTTCAGCCCGAGGAGGCTTCAGCCTGGCAGCCGCCGAAGGCGCAGGGCTTCCATGCTCACCTAGCTACCACGGTTCCCAGGAGGGCCTCTGAAGCTTTCTGGCCTCCAGACGAGCCAAGAAAACTCAAGTTTGGTTATGGGAGAGAGAAATAGGTGGAGACGATAGAGGCTGATGCCCAGCAACTTCCTCCAGCCTCCACACACTGCACCTGCACACACATGTACATGCATGTAGACACACCCAGACAGATGTAAACATCCTTTACAGAAAAATAAGATGCTGAAGACTGAACTCTTTGCACTGATGAGAAAGCTCTTTCCAGCCAGACCTGCACACACCCAAGCCCTCAAAGATTACAGCTAGGTGCAATGGCTCATCACCAGCACTTGGAGGTGAAAGCAGATATATTGGGAGCCCAAGGCCATTGAAATCTACCCAGTTAGAGGCCAAGTTGTGCTGCGTGCAACCCTGTCTCAGAAGCAAACAAGTAATTCAGAGGAATCTCCGATGCAGGAGAGCTTACTGTATGAGCGTAGTGAGGAATGGCACGCTCCTGCCTGTGCCTGGTTCTCTTCCCGGCTTCTCGGGCAGGGAAGATGGGAAGCTGTGGTCTCACAATACAAGTCAAGGACAAGGACACGAAAGCACGGGCTGGTTTGGGTTCTGGTTGTTTGTTTTGAGGTAGGGTCTCTCTCTGTAGTCCTGGCTATCCTAGAACTTGCTGTGTAGACCAGGCTAGCCCAAACTCACATATATTTCTGCTTTTGCTCCCAAGTGCTGTGATTAAAGGTGTTCGTCCACTCACCACCGTGCCAAGTGCAGGCTGTTTTAAACGCACCCATTGGTTGGTTAACTAAGATTTGCTCGACCTCCCTGTCATCTTCCTCTTTGCTGTAGTTTTGATGGTTTTGTTTGCTGCTCTCTGGGGTTGCACTGTTCAGTCTTAAGAGTTTGAAGGATTATGGAGTGGATGAGAAACAGTGCTAAACAGCCCACCAGAGGGCGCTCACTGAAAGGGTTTGGGCAGTGCTGAGTAAGGGCCCATTGGCCTGTTGTAGCGATGGGTATAGGCGTGGTGTGTGCTTTAGCCATGCAAAGATTATTCTAGCTGTTAACAGATTAAATTATACAGACATGTTATTTTAAAGAGATTTTTGTTCTGAGACAGTCGCTCTGTAGATCGGGCTGTCCTTGAACTCGTAGATCTTCCTGCTCCACCTCCAGTCAAAGACACACACCGCCGTGCCTAGCTGAGTTGTGTTTTTTTTTTTAATTCATTTGTCTGTATGTTTTCCTATCTGAGTTTTCTGTGCACATGCTGTGGTTGCCCATGGAGGCCAGAGGGCACCAGATGCCCTGGAACTGAACCAGGGTCCTAAGAGCAGTAAGAGCTTTGCTTCTGAAGAAATCTAATTTGGTCGTTTTCATGCCCAGTCTCTTCCTCTGAAACATCGAGACCCTTCCTTCTGAGTCTGAGTGGAAAGCACCAGTTCTCTGGGAACTGACTTTGTTTCTAACACCTGCCCTCCGTTCTTCTTAGGAACTGGGAACTTTGTCTGTGAGTGGTCCCAAGAGCAGCACAGCCCAAACTGGTGGCCTCCTGCTGTAAGTATGCCACCAAGTGTGCTTAATTGTCCTACAAGATGGGCTCCATGCTAATTGAGCCTCTCTTCCCCACACAGCAGCACCAGTAAGAAGTGGGCACCATGGTCAAACCTGCACATGGATGTTCCAAAGGATTTGACCAAACCTATGGTAGGTACCCCCATTAGGCAGGGCATGGCAGCATAGACCTCTGGCCCTGGCACTTAGGAGGTAGAGGTAAGCTATCCTCAGTCACATAGCATGGTCAAGGTCTAGCTGGCCTACATGTAACCCATCTCACAAAACAGCAGCAGCAAAAGGAATTACATTAACAGTTTCATTTTTTTTTTTTCTCCTGATTATTTCATTCCGGCCTATTTCCCAAACACCTGCACTTCTTTATCCTAGAATACTGGCAAATGCACACTGCAGGCTGTCTGATGTCCTTGGGAGCGCCTGTGCTATTTTTCATGCTATCAAAGTAAGTCCTAAAGGAATGTATTTATCCCAGATAACTGGTAATGAGCAGTCTCTTGCTCTTAGCTCAGCATAGTTCAGGATAATTAGTGATGCTGAATCCTTGATGTTACAGAAAAATAATCTTTCTGCAGCGTTCGGGTCTTTTCTTTGAATATTGAGCCTGGGTGTGCACAGTGCTCTGTTGACATTGACACAGCTATGTGACCTTATAGAGTTTAAGACTAGACGCTGTCTAGCCCAGGCTAACCTTGAACTCCTAATCCTCCTGCCTGCTATTAAGTGTCAAGGTTACTGGTGTGGTGCTACTCCTAACTCTTTACCTGGGATTTTTTTTTTCTTTTTGTCTTTGTTATTTTTTTCAAGGCAGGGTTTTTCTGTGTAGCCCTGGCTGTCCTGGAACTCACTGTATAGACCAGGCTGGCCTGCCTCTGCCCCCTGAGTGCTGGAATTAAAGGTGTGCACCACCACAGCCCATCAGGACTGTTTTCTAAAGTTCTAACAATTCCAATCCCTCTATTTCTACCTTCAAAAAACAATCTCTTTTTAGTTTGGTGTGAGTCCATATATGTATTTTACTTGGACACATAGAGTCATGCCATCCATAGTATGCGATTGTTCCTTTTTCTTTATTCACTTCATAAATAGTAGAAATATTGGGACTGGAGAGATGACTCAGCAGTGAAGAGCACCGACTGCTCTTCCAGAGGCCCAGGTTCAATTCCCAGCACCCACGTGGCAGTGTGGACAGAAGTTTCTGTCCCACCTGCCAATTTCCAAATAACCAACATGGAGACTCAATATTAGTTACAAATGTTTGGCTGATTGCTCAGGCTTATTACTAATTAGCTCTTACAACTTAACCCATTTCTATTGATCTATATGCTACCCTGAGTTTCATGGCTTTTACCTCTATCCCATTTTGTTTGTCTGACTCATTTTCCATCTAGCTGGTGACTCCTCTGACTCTGCCCTTCTTTTCAACATCCTTCCTTTGGTCGTCCCATCTATTCTTCCTGCCTGGCTATCATCCAATCAGATTTTTAGTAAACCAATTTGAGTGATAAATCTTTACAGTGTACAAAAGGATTATTCCACAGTATGGCAGCTCACAACTGACTGCAACTCCAGTTCCAGGGGATCTGGCATCCTCACATAGACTTCCATGCAAACAAAACCCCAATATACATAAAAAGGTAAATAAGTCTTTGAAAGAAGGAAAACGTTCTAAACGCTGGTCTCCAGCTCAGATGCTCCAGGCCATGCCTGTATGTACGAGGGGGCAGAGTACTGGGGCACTGTTCACCATGCTGGCCTGAGAACCAAGTTCAGGTCCCCGCCATACACTTGGAAAGCTGGGGGCGCAGCACATACTGGGACCCCAGTGCTGAGGGGAACTAGACAAGGAGTCCCCTGGGGCCTGCTGGCCTGCTAGTCTAGTCCAGTCGGAGCTCCAGGGTCAGTGAGAGGCCCTGTTTCAAAATACATGGTCCAGCCATGAGATGACTCGGTGAGTAAGGTAATTACCACTAAGCCTGACATCCTGAGTGCAGTCCCAGGGCCCACAGTTGTCCTTTGACCTCCATGTATGTGCCATGGCATGCACACAGACAAGTCAATGCACTTAGAACATTTTCTTCTATTACATTAAAGACCGGGAAGGTGGCCCAATGGTTAGGGGCACTTGCCATCAGCCTGACCCAAGTTCATTTCCCAGAACCAACATAGTAGGAGCAGAAGTGTTATCCTTAGACAGCCTCCATATGCATGCCGTGGTGCTGGAGTGTGCGCACAGACCACACACAGACACACTGTCTCTTTACTACTTGTCCTGACCGCTTGAGGACCTCTGAGAAATCAGACCTTGTAATGTTAGATGTCTTAACTCTTCCAAGCTGTATTGACAGTGATCTCACAAAACATCTCCAGAAGTCTTTCGAGATTTGTTTCAAATTCACAATAGCTTTAAAAGCCAGTAGAGGAGCTTGAGGCAAGCTCATTAAGAGAGTTCTTGCCTAGAACTCCCCACTGCCACAAAAATTTAAATAAATACATAAAACCTAACAATACATAATACATAAGCCCTACAGGAATCAAACAACACCTTTTAGGACTGTAGACCCCCTCTACATCCCCAGTTTTAATTAAGATCAGTTAATTCTGTTTTACTAACCATCTTATTTGGAATAATTGAGAATAGATGTCTGCCTTCCTGTTTTAAGTAGCTCTCTTTTCGGGGTGAAGTAATTTAACCCTGACTCACTGGATTAGTAACACCATTTACCAGTTTAGTGACTGAAGGAAATGAAGATAATTCACCTCTTGGAAGAAGTCAGAAATGTCAAGCCCATTATTTCTAAGGTCTTTAGGTATTAGTGGGAAGGTCCAGCCAGTGTCATAACATTTTAATTAGTCATGAGTAATTTCTGTGTGAAAGCAGGCCAGCTGCACATGAATAACCCTAATGAAAAAGGATGACTGGAACTAGCTGTATAGCAACCACAGAGTTAGCAGTTGTGGAACAGTGTTTAACGATTTATAAGCACTTTAATTTGTGTCTTCGTAGCTCTTCCTTGCCGAAATGCCATGAGTTTTAGTACAGATGTCAATGCCGTACCTTAAACACGAGGACACTGAAGAGCTGGGAAATCTTAGCGTTCTCTCATTGTCCCGCTGCCAGTGGACAGCTCTCCAGTCCCGATAGCAGACCCTGAATCCTTTCTCACAAGAAATCTGGGGCTTGTTAACAACGAATTTGGAACATTCATGGTGGTTTTGTAGTAATCTTGAAGGCTGTTTGCTCTTCAGTGGATTTGACAGATTTGGAAGGGCATTTTGCAGATCTGTGTGACATTGGAAGTAGCTAAACTAGTAGTTTTAAAACATTACTTGTCATTTTTCTCATTTATTAGTAACCTCTGAAGTCGTTCAACCAATATTACGTTAAATTTGCTGTTAATGAATATCACAAGGACCAAAACTAGAACTTTTTATTTTAGATAACCGTTTCTGATGAGCCGGACACATTGTACAAACGCGTGTCCATTTTGGTGAAAGCCCATGACAAGGCTGTGTTAGACAGTTACGAGTATTTTGCCGTGCTCGCTGCTAAGGAACTTGGCATTTCCATTAACGTGTGAGTATGACCTTTCCTGACCTGACTTGTCTGCTGTCGTGTGATTAGCCAGGGATCTAACCGTGATCCCAGTAGGTCTGAGCTTGTAAAACAGGATAAGTTTGCGGGTGAAGTTGAAGGCTGTCCTGTGTTACCCTGAGAAGTATTGTCACTTTGTGTCTGCTGGAATTGTTAAGTACTAGAATGAGTGAGCAGGAGAATTAAACCGTTTCTAGAAATTGCACTGATGTGAGCAAGCCCAGAAGTCTTCTGTGTGGGATCTTCAGGAGAGGGATGCTCTGAGGCAGTGCTCTGCTTAGACTCTTTGGCTGACACCTCCCTTATGTGCAACCACCCTGAGCAACACCACTTCCCTGGGAGCTGCAAGGAAGATGAGTGTCAAGGCCTTGAAGTCCCTGCAGGGTAACTGCCTCTTGGTACCTCTTGGCATCTGGTGTTGAACAGGGCTCGTCTGAGGCTTTGCCAGCCTATCCTTGCAGCAAAAACAGAAGACTAAATTGTTCCCAGAGCAGACTGTTGTGTGATTGTCCGTGTCATTAATGATCCTAACACAGCAGACATGACAGTTGTGTCCAGCACCTGTTGCCACTCTTCAAAACTGGCATACTTGGTACATGAGGGAGGGACTCAGGAGCCACCAGATGGCATGAGTGCGTATGTGCTCATTCTTGCGTGGCGCTGCTTGATTGGGGTGGGGAAGGTTCCTGCTGTTATCTGCGGTGTTTGTTTTGGCCTGAGATGTGTGAAAACAGCTGTTACAGATGAGGCCTGACAGATGAAGTCAGTGAGTGGCAGTTAGTGCCCATAACCGAGCGAGTCTGAGCTGCAGACTGGAGAATGTGCTTTGATACCAGTGACTCACTGAGCTTCATTTCAGACATGAGCCACCAAGGAAGATAGAGCGCCTCACTCTTCTCAAGTCAGTGCACATCTTCAAGAAGCACAGGGTCCAGTACGAGATGAGGACGCTCTACAGACACTTAGAGGTGGGTTTCCTTCAGCCACACCCGAAACTTTTTGTTAGCGTGTAGCATGGCTTCACTCAGCTTCCTTTCAGCCATGAAAGCTGTCCTAAGAGAGAAGCAGACTTCAGGCCATTCTTCAGAGTGGTGTGGACTTGAAAAGAAGAGCAGGACTGGCGACGGCTCAGCATGTAAAGACAACAAAACAGCACTGAAATAATTTTGCTCACATTTCAAAAGTTACTGTCTTATACAGTTCACCCAAACAAGCCCAGAGGCTCACACCTGTAATCCCAGCAGTTAGGAGGTGGAGGCAGGAGGATCAGGAATTCAGGATCATCCTTGGGTGTGCAGTACATTCAATAGTAGTCTGGACTACAGGAGACCATTTCAAACAGCAAAAAGCATAATAGAAGTAGATGTTATACAATTCTGTCCAGCTGTGGTAGAGTACACTTGCATTCCCAGCACTGTAAGACAGGGATGGAAGGGCCAAATCAAGCTTGGAGGCTGCACTGCTGCATATAGTGACCCTGTCTCAAAAAGCAAAACGAACTGGAGAGATGGCTCAATGGTTAGAAGACCTAAGTCCAATTCCCAGCATCCACACTGTGGCTCTCAACCATCATCTGTAACTCCAGTGTCCTCTCTGGCTTCCGAGAACACCAGCACGTGTTCATGGTACACAGACATACATGCAGACAAAATACCCACATGCATACCACATTTTATTTTGTTTGTTTGGCTGGTTGGTTTTTTTTAAGACAGGGTTTCTCTGTAGCTTTGGAGCCTGTCCTGGAACTAGCTCTTGTAGACCAGGCTGGCCAGGAACTCATCGAGATCCACCTGCCTCTGCCTCCCGAGTGCTGGGATTAAAGGTATGCGCCACCACCGCCCAGCCGCATACCACATTTTAAAGGAGAGCAGACAGTAGCTCTTCCCACAGGCTGACTGGACCTCTCTGGCTGTGATCCTCAACAGGGGCTTTTCAAATATTGGCTGTTCTTTGTTCGTGCATCCACTGGTCAGCGATGTCACGATCCGAGTGTGTGCTCTGGAGTCAGACTGACAGCACTGCAGTTCAGGTCTTGGCGCCTGACTCGTCCTTTATAAAATGGGGATAATAATGGGGCCTGTTTGATAAGATGGGTGGGACGTGCAGTGAGGCTTTTGTAGCTCGCTTGGAGTCCCTCAGACAAACGTGTGTGGGGAAGCTGTGCAGACACAGGACACGGGGCTGAACCTGACGCCTTCATCAAGTGCAGTCAGGGGATCTATACTTTTTTTTTTTTAACATTTATGTTTTTGGTCAGGGTGGTGGTACACACCTTTAATTGCAGCCTGGTGAGGCAAGGCAGGTGCATCTCTGAGTTCAAGGCCAGCCTGGTCTATGAGTCCCAGGACAGCCAAGTCTACACAGAGAAACCCTGTCTTGAAAAATAAAAACCAGCAAAAACATTTATTTATGGGGATAGGGCACATGCTTCTACTACTCATGTGTGGCGGTCAGAGGACAGCTTATGGTGGCCAGTTCTCTCCTTTGACCACAGGAGTGCCAGGGATATACTCAGATTATCAGGCATAGAGGGCAGTGCTGTTACCACTAAGCCATTTTGTTGGGCCCTACATGGTTTTCAGAAAGCTTTAGCTTTATTAATGCTTTGTGTGTGAGTGTCTGCCTGTGTCTGTGTCACATGTGTGCCTACAGCGAGCAGAGGTGGAATTGGAGCCCCTGGAGCTGGAGTTACAGATGGTTGTGAAGGTTGTGTGGCTGCTGGGAGCTGGATATGAGTCCTCTGCAAGAGTATCCAGGGCTCGTAACCACTGAGCCAGCCCTCCAGCCTTCCTAGATAGTCTAAAAATGACATTCGTGTAAGATTTCTTAGAACAGACTTCATCACTGAAGGGAACATGGTGGGAGTGGCAATGGACAAGACCCACAAAGATCTGTGGTCTGACATTATGACAGGACATCTTCATTTTTCCGTTTTAGTTAAAACACTTGACCGGATGCACAGCCAACGTCTACTTGGAATATATCCAGCGAAACTTACCCGAAGGGGTTGCCATGGAGGTAACAAAGGTATGACTTGAATTCCTGACTCAAGAGGGCAGGCTGGGTTGTTTTTCATATAGCCTTTTCCTAGCTGTGGGGGTGAGGGCCTGTGGCACACTGGGCACAGCGTTAGGCCCACCCCACCACTACCCAAGTCATCATTGAGTCACCTTGGAAGTCTCCCTAATAGTTGCTTAGACTTGGGACCACAGGACAGCCCCCCTCGGAGGTCACTTAGGATCAGACAGCTCCTGCACACGCCTTATGCTCCCTTCTCTCCTGAAGACAAGGAGATCAACAAGAAGCAGGAAACATGACAGGTCAGGAGATCGGGTTCATTTCAAATTCCACACTGCATCCAGTTTGGTTTGTTTCTGGTTTTAGACACAGATACAGCAGTTGCCAGAACACATCAAGGAGCCAATGTGGGAAACACTCACCGAGGAGAAAGAAGAAAGAACATCCTAGCCTCGGAGATGCCGCTGTGCCTGGATCCGGACTGAGCAGGCCTGCTGTGGCTTACGGGGAGACTGCTCCAGCTGAGGGCTAGCCACACCCGCCTGACCTTGCTGCTGAGTCCTTAGCTGCTGCCTGGACTCAGAAGAACCGCTGTGGCTGTCCTTTTTTACTGCCGCTGCTTGTGCTCTGGTGGGAACAAGCGTTAACGACCTCTCTATGACCTAAAATAAAAAATCCAGATTTAAACACTTGCGTGGCTGCACTGACTAATTGTGCTGATTTTATTTTGTCTTTATTTCTCAAACTCAACAGAGATCTTCCTGCCTCTGCCTCCTAAATGCTGGGATTAGAGGCATGTGCCACCATGCCTGGCAAGTTTGTCCTAATTTTAAATGTTTACTTGTTCATTCAACAGAAAATGAGTGATACATTTTCAGTTTTATTTTGAAGTTTCCAAAACAACCCGTGGTTAATTGACAGCTGAGGGGTTAGCGGTTTTCCTCTGTGCAGTCCCGCGTGTGCTGCCTGGGGGTGGCTGTCAATCAGTCACCTGACGACACAGGGACTTCAGAGCCGCTGCGCACGGCCACATTCACCCAGCTCCCATGCAGCTTTGCCCTGAGGACTGGAGGGTACCAAGGACTAAATCCAACCAGTGGCTTGCAAGTACTGCTAGGCACAAGTGAGTGTTTTTCTTTGGTTTCTTGCTGATCTGTATTCTTGTTTGCGTCATTTGAAGATACCTGCTTATTTGTGAGATTCAATTGCTTGTAAAGCCCAGAGTGAGGCAGACTACACTGGGCTGAAACGTGCTTTTTGGCTTGGTAAGTAAAGAGTGGCGGGATGGCAGCCCAGGAGAACGCTTTTAAAGCATAAGGAGGCCGATGTCTTGTGTGGTTTCCTTCACTCTGTTCCCCTACACTGAATTGCCTGACCTAATATCAGGAGTGAGGTAGCTACTCAGGCAGGCGCAGTCCTAGTGCTGGTCTCAGAGCAGCGGGCTACGCACTTATCGAAAAGAGGTAGTAAAAAGAAATCTGGACCCACATACAAGATTCTGGGGCTTCCTCTTTTACAGACAATGAAAACAATAGGCTAAATGCTCGCCCAAGGCCTGCTCCTCAGGAGCCGCTCTGGGCAGACCTTCATCTCCAGCTGTTTTCAGATGATACACAAACCAAGTTACTAAATTTAGTCAGACACAGTCAGACCTTGAACTGGCAAGATGAGGACTGGGTAGGACCGCTTCAGAGCCAACACCGAAGTTCATTCCCGGAACCCACCCAGGAGAGATCTGCCCGGAAGTTGTTCTCTGACCTGTGCATACATGTGCTCAAACACACTAAGTAAAAAAATCTTAAAATCTCACTCTGAAGATACAGCTGACAGCAATCTCCCAGAACCCACATCAAAAAGCTGGGCATGGTGAAGTTCTGTAATCCCAGCACTGTGGAAACGGGACAGGAGGGTCCCTAGGACTTGCTGTAAACCAGTCTAGCTGAACTGGCAAATTCCAGGCTCAGTGAGAGCCTGTCTTGAAAACTAAGGTAGAGGGGCTAGAGAGAGGGCCCAGTGGTTAAGTGCTTACCATGTAAACATGAGAACGCACAAATGCCAGGCTGGCATGGTGACCTACCTGCAATTCAGCCCCAGAAGGGCACCAGATCCCCCTACAAGCTGCCTGGCGAGAAGAGCCAAGTCAGTGAGCTCTAAGAGACCATGCCCAATGGCAGACAAGGATGATTTCCCATGTAAACCTCTGGCTTCCACATACGTGCACACCCTTGTGCACACATACTCATACATATGTTCTCACATACATATAAACGTGCACATGAAATGGGAGAGCAACTGAGGAAGAGAGAGAGAAAAAGGAAAGAGGCTGTGGGCATGGAGATGTATGCCAGCGGTAAAGGCTCTTGCCACTTCAGCCTGACAACTGGAGTTTGGCTCCTGGAACTGGCATGGTGAAAGGAGAGAACCAACTCCAGAAAGTTGTCCTCTGACCTCCACACGTGCAGTTGTGTACACACACACACACACACACACACACACACACACACTAAACAGCTTCAGCTACATAGCACGACCTTGTCTTAAAAATAAAGTAAGACAGCCCCTACTCAGCTGGGCCCGAAGGTGCAGCTGGGCCCGAAGGTGCAGCCAAGCGCAATAGTCTGAGCTTGATTCCTGCAGACCCCCATGGCAAAAAGAGAGACTCAACTTCCCAATCCCTTCTCTCCTCCGCACAGATGCAGTGCATGCGTGTGCATGCACATATCACATGTGAAGTCTAATTTTATTTTTGAAAAGACTTTGAAGAATCAAATGTCCGCTGATTCCAGCATAGTCAAAGCTCATTTCCAGTTCCATCCCACAGTTCCTCTCCTCACTGAAAGGCTGACTGGGGGAGGGGCCTAAGGAATAAATAATGTAAGCAAAGGGAGCAGATACACCATGGTTCTGGCTCCTGTTAGGGCGGGGCGGGGCGGGGCGGGGTGGAGGGTGTCAGCGGACTCAGTGTCTCTGGCTGCCTGCAGTCCCCAGGGTTCCCTGCAAATGCCTGCCCCATACTTAACCCTGCCCTCTTTAAATCCTTACTATTGTTACTCCCTTCAAAGCTATCCTTCCCTGCTATGGATTCTTAATCCTCTTTAAAGTGATATATTTGCACCTCAGTAGATCAGCGGTATTTATAGGACAGGTCACGGACAACTGGCCCACATGAAAACCCAACCAATTTGAAGTCCCTTGGCCAAAGACTACATCAAGTCGTGTTTCATGCATAGAACTTATTTTTCTTCTCCCTTCCCATTGGATACTGGGGATTGAACCCAGGACGTCATACATACTAAGCAAGAGCTTACTGCTCTTACTACTCTCTCTCTCTCTCTCTCTCTCTCTCTCTCTCTCTCTCTCTCTCTCTCACACACACACACACACACACACACACACACACACACACACGGTGTCTCCCTAAGGCCTTGAGCGTATACTTTTCTGTGCCTGCATCCTAAGTGGCTGGGATTATAGGTCTCTGTGCCAAGAGGCCCACATACAATTTGTTTCTCCTTGTAATTAATTTTTGAAGGGTTATCTTTTATGTGTATAAGTGTTTGCCTACACACACACACACACACACACACACACACACACACAGAGGCATGTAGTGCTCAAGGAGGCCAGTTCCGGGAGCTGGAATCATAGGTGGACGTGAGTCACCATGTGGGTGCCAGAAACTAAAGCAGGATCCCCTATAAGAGCAGCAAGTGTTCTTAACCACTAAGCCACCTCTCCACCCCTGTTGATTTCTTTTTCCTTTGAGACAAAGCCTTCCTATGTAGCCCATGCTGGCCCGGAACTCCCAACCCTCCTGCCTAAGGCTCCAAAGGGTGGCATGAGCCACCACTCCCAACTCCCAGAGCTGTGCGGCCTAAAGAATGCGTCACACCCTTGCTCCCTTGCTCTGATCTCCCTTGCTCTGATCTCCCTACAGCTCCCCATCCACACCAGGGCACTTGGTGCACTCCAGCGCTGTCCTCTTCCTCGGTTTCCTCCACAGACACCAAATGCAGATGGGCTAGGCTCTCTGAGGATGAGTGGAGGGGGTAGGGCACTTGAGGGAGTGTGACTTCATCAGGCACCATGCATAGGGTGACAGGATGCAGGCAGCATCGGGACCTCCCCCTCTTCTCAGGCGGGTCTCAGCGACAGCTTCAGTGGGGAGACAGCTTCAGTGGGGACCCTACGGGGCAGTACGGGAGTCACATGGGGAGTGGGGAAGGAACTGCAGGAGTGCTGAGCTGTGTCAGGAAAGGACCGGGTCATCCAGCTGGTGAGTTACTGGGGGGATGGAGTTCGTGTAAATGAACTGGAAGAACTGAGAACAAGGGAGCTGAGCTTCAAAAACAGCAGAAAAACTGGTGGGAGCCAGGCCCAGAGCTTCCAGACTCCAGAGTGTTTGGGAGCCCTGCAGGGTTTTCAGGAGCAGTGCTGTGCCCCACCCCAAGGTCCTGAGTCAGCTTGCTAGGAGTGGACACCTGGGAAACTCTGTGCACAGCAAATTCCCAGGGGCTGCTGCTCTGTGTCTGTGGCCCACAGGTGAATGGGGAGGCGATGATACTTTTTACAGTCAAGGGGTGGAGGGCAGGAAGACGGCTCAGTAGGCGAGAGGGTTAGCTGCTGATGCTCCAAGATCAATCCCTGGAACCCACAGCAGAAGCTGAAAGCGGTGGTGTGCGCCTGCACTCCCGGCCAGCACTCACACTGCGAGATGGGAGGTGAACATGGGGATCATTTGGAAAGTCACAGGAGCCAGAAGCAGAGCCACAGAAACAAGAGAGACCCTGATTCAACAAGGTAGAAGGAGAGAACAGACTCCCGGAAATGCCTTCTGACCTCATGCACAGTGTGGCACAGGCGTACCTGTCCTCACACAGACACAAGATACGTTAATTAGTTAAATAAACAACAACAACATAACACAACTAAGGGGTCCAAGGGCCTGTGAGCTAGTGTGGATGGATGAAATCATGGACTTGCCGCCTGGGCACAAGCAGTGACATTACTGTTCAAGGACAGTAACAAGGAGTAAAACTAAAACAGGTCAGGCCTGCGCACATCCTCAGCAACTCCAAAATAAGTCTCCCTTAGAAGATGGGATCACAGGTGTGCGCTACCCTGCCCCGCTTTAAAGATGGCTTGTGGCGGGCTGGAGGGATGGCTCAGTGCTTAAGAGCTTATGCTGCCCTTGCAGAGGACCCGAGTTCAGATGCTGGGACTCACAGCTGCCTGGAACTCCAGCTCCAGGGGATCTGACACCCTCGTCTCTTCTGGCCTCTGTGGACTCTGCACCCACATGAGCACAGTCCTCCCCCCATACACACACACACACACACACACACATGCACACACGCACACACACACAATTTTAAAATAAGAAAAATAAATCTTTTTAAAAATAAAGAAGCACAAGGGTTGCGAGAAGGCTCAGCAATTACTTTTGCTGCTCTTGCAGAGGACCCAGATTCAGTTCCCAGTAACCAACATGGTGGCTCACACCATGGTAACTCCAGATCTAAGGGAACCGACACCTTCTTCTGGCCTCTATGAAGCACAGCTTGCATGTGAAGCACATACATACATGTATACAAATGAACACTTGCTCACATAAAATAAAGATAAAATCTAGCCAAGCGTGGTTGTCTACACCTTTAACCCCAGCACTGGAAGCAGAGGCGGGTGGGTCACTGTGAGCTCAAAGTCAGTCTGCTTTACACAGTGAGTTCCAGGACAGCCAGAGCTACAATGTGAGAACCTGTCTCTAAATAAATAAATAAATAAATAAATAAATAAATAAATAAATAGAATCTAAAAGATAGCTTGCCGCAGGGGGTGGGGGGATGGGGCAGCTGCCTTCCTGTGTCAATAGGGTAGCCCAGAGTGGTTTTGAACTCAAGATCCCCTTGCCTCTCCAGTGCTGGGATTACAGTCATGCACAATGAATATGAAATTGATTTTATGTGTAGCGAATATATAGTTGGTCAACATAATGAATATGTAACTGCTTCCGAAGCAGGTTCATGTGGTCTTTAATATAAGATACTTCAACATAAGATGCTTGAAGATACAGACTCCCCGGTCCTGCCGGTCTTTAGTGCTTGGAAGAGAATGGGAGGGGTCGCTTCAGGGCCTGAGTGATGGCTGGGGAGAAGCATTTGTCCTTTAAGCTGGAAAACAAAAAACTCAAGATTCAGGCATGGTCTGTGAGGGAGCCGAGGACATTGGTGGGACCAAGAAAAACCCCAGGGTTCTTATAGACTGCTGTCTCTTGCCGGACCCGTGGAGGGGCAAGGCGGAGGAGACTTAGCCATATGCAGGTCAGACACTCCGGGAATCTTCTAATGGTCTTACACAGCTAAGCTGAACTGGGCTGCCCCCCTTCTGGAGGTCCCTTCACTACCAATCAGCTTCGGTTTCCCCGAGACAATGAAAGGGCTGGTCTAACCAAGGCAACGGAGGCAGAGGGCCGGAGCCTAAGGTCAGCCGAGGCCTTAGAGCAGGCACGGGGCCTTTTGAGTTCACAAAGCCGAAATGGGCCAGCAGTTCAGCTGGGAGCAGGCGGAGGCTGCGGGGGAGATGGACGTGGCGGAGCTGCAGGAGTGGTACAAGAAGTTTGTGGTCGAGTGTCCCAGCGGTACGCTCTTCATGCATGAGTTTAAGCGCTTCTTCAAGGTCACCGGCAATGAGGAGGCCACCCAGTATGTGGAGGGCATGTTCCGAGCCTTTGACAAGAATGGGGTAAGGAGCCCTGCAGGGGGACCTGTGACCCACCCTCGAGCCCCTCAGGGTGAGGCCACAGATCCACTCTCCTGCTTTCCTGTCCATGCCCCTTGCCTTTCTGCCTCACCATTTCCCCAGATCCTCTCTCTCTCTCTCCCATCATTTGTCCTTTCCCCTCTTCTCATTGGCTCTCGACATCCTCTTCCTCAGAGGCAAAGGTCACTGGCACATAGCCTGGGCCTTATCTGTGCATTTTGGGCGGAAGAACTACAACAGAAGGACACGGTTTTTTCAAACCCTATAGGGCCCCTGTTGCTCTAAACACAAGGGACTGAGATGTCCCAAAGCCATCCTAGCAAAGATGAGCGCATCCCTTGCTAGGGCCCTCCAGGCACCCCTTGCTAGGGCCCTCCAGATGGAGGCTGCCCAGTTCTTCCCTGTTGTGATGCTGAAAGGGAGGTGGGTGGGTGGTTGCAAAAGCCCCTTCTAACTGTGTGTGCCTGTGTGCACGTGTGTGTGCCTGTGCGCGCGCACATGTGTCTGCGTGCATGCGCACCCACGAAGCCAGAAAGGAGCGTCAGATACCTTAGAGCTACAGTCGCCAGTATTTGTGAGCTGCCCAATGAGGATACTGGTATCCAAAAACGACAGTCCTCTGGTAGACCAGTAATTGCTCTTAACTGCTGAGCCTTCTCTCCAGCTTCCCTTTTCAACGCTTTAATTCATGGGGGATTACATGAATCAAATCCCAGAATTTCCTTAAGCCTTTCAATAGTACAAGCAGCTAAGTTACTATTTTATATACTAAGGTACTAAATTATATAATGCAACATGGTAGTCAGACTTTAAAATTTTTTAAAGATTTATTTATTATATATACAATATTCTGCCTGCATGGATCCCTGCAGGCCAGAAGAGGGCACCAGACCTCATTACAGATGGTTGTGAGCCACCATGTGGTTGCTGGGAATTGAACTCAGGACCTCTGGAAGAGCAGCCAGTGCTCTTATCCTCTGAGCCATCTCGCCAGCGCCCCAGGCTTTAAAATTTATGTGTGTGTGTGTGTGTGTGTGTGTGTGTGTGTGTGTGTGTGTGCGCACATTTTCATGTGTGCATTTGGAGGCCAGAGATGGATCTCAGGTGCCATTTCCTAGGAAGCATCCACCTTGTTTTTGTGACACCATCTCTCATTGGCCCAGAGCTTATCAACTAGAATAAACTGGTTGGTCATGAAGCCCATAAATCCTCCTGTACCCACTCTCTCAGCACAAGGACACAGGGATAGCAAGTAGACACCAATGCACTCTGGATTTTAAATTATGTGTGGTTTTGCACACGTGAGTGCAGTTCCCATGGTGACCAGAAGAGAGCAATGAATCCCCTAGAACTGGAGTTAAAAGTGGTGGGGCTGAGAGCAGAACTCTGGTCCTCAGCAAGGCAAGTACCTGCCTTTGACTGCTGAGCCATCTCTCCAGCCCCCATGTGCAGCCTTTTGCAATCTGAAGAAAGAGTATGCAGAAGAATTTGTGCCAAGCTGGCTCAATGGGATGCCACATGAGGTCTAAGGCCACACTCTTAGTTCCAGTCAGAGGGTGGTAGGCTCAGCAGTTTCAATGCAATGGAGCCTCTTCTGCTGAGATCAGTCATGAAGCACCACAGGGCCCAGAGCCAACATCAGACCTCACAGGTCCACCTCCTCCTCACCTCCTCAAGGCCATAGGAGCCTCACCAGGGAGGGCTGTGGTTTTTTGTCTAAATTAAATTAAATGATGAAAAAACTGGCGTGAGAGCTGGTGCATTGGTGGTGGGGGTGGTCATGTGTGCTGCCATCCAACCTTGGAAAGCATCCTAGTGTGAGGCCAACGCTGACTCCACAGACAGACCCCGTTCCAAACAAACAGATCCAAACCAAGAAAGTGAGCCTATTTTCCCAAGGCCAATTCTTAACTCCTGGTCCAGTGTTCCTATTTAGAAGGCTGGAAGTTTTGTTGTTATTTCTAGATTTAATTTTATTTTTTGTATGTGAGAGTTTTGTATCCTTGTTTGCTGATTAGTGGAGTGTATGTCTGGTGCTCAGGGAGGTCAGAGGGCACCCGATTCCCTAGAACCAGAGTCATAGATGGTTGTGAGCTGCCCTGTGCATGCTGGGAACTGAACCTAGGTTCATTGCAAGAACAAGTGCTCTTAACTATTGAATCATCTCTCCAACTCGTTTGAGACAAGGTCTCACTAGGTAGCCCAGTCTGGCCTAAAACTCGAGATCCCCCTGCTTCAGCCTCTTATCTCTGCCCCTCCTCTCCTCTCCTGAGAGTAGCCTGGGGTTGGAGTTTTATAAAAGGAGGATGAGGGCTGGAGAGATGGCTCAAAGTTCAGTGGACCCAGGCTTGATTACCAGCATCCACAACATCCACATAGTGGCTCACACCATCCATAAGTCCAGTGCCATGTGATCCAATGCCCCTATTCTGACCTCCATGGGCACCAGGCACACATGTGGTATACATATACACATGCAGGCAAAACATTCAAACACGTAAAACAAAATAAATAAATCTACAAAAAATAAATGTAAGGGACAGCTGAAGCCACCTCTTGTTAGTCCGGATTCCCTCTGTTTGTTTGCGGACCTTTCAAGACCATATCGCCTGGACAGGCCTGCAGCACAGGCACCAGTTTGAACTTCCTGTGTAGCTGCTGCCGGGCCAGGGCACAGTGCAGCCGAGCCAGGGAGAGCCAGAGCAACTAATCGCCCTAGTGCCTCCAGCCTGTGCCGAGTATATGGGTGTTTCCATCCATCTCAGGCTACAGTGGGTAATGTTGCTGATCTATGCACAGATGAGATTAACCCAGCCAGAGGCGCCCGAGAAATGGTCCCAGAGTTTCTATGACCTCACAGGGGAGGAGGCTGTACCAGGAAGGAGCTATGCCAGAATGTGCCTCTTGCAGCACGGAGGTCGTCGTGGAAAGTGAATCGTGTTGAGAGACAATATTATAGGAATAGGAAATTCTGGACAGATGATGAGGGCCATTTCTCTAGACCTGGTGGCACGGGCCTGCCATCCCAGCTATACGGAAGGGTGAGGCAGATAAAGAGCAGGGTCTCGGGGTGAGGAACCGTGTGCACCATGACACAGAGCCCTGTTGGAGTCCAGGGACAGTCACTGGGACTCATACCTGCTCCCTGGGGTGGGGTGAAGCTGGGATCTGTAGCCTCAACACTACCCGCACTCCACGCAGGACAACACCATCGACTTCCTGGAGTACGTGGCTGCCCTGAACCTCGTGCTGAGGGGCACCCTGGAGCACAAGCTCAAGTGGACCTTCAAGATCTATGACAAGGACCGCAACGGCTGCATCGACCGCCTAGAGCTTCTGGACATCGTGGAGGTCAGTATCTGCCCGTGAGAGCGCCCCACCCTCTTCTCACTTCTGGCCACTGAGTTGGGGTAGAAGAGATGAAACCATTCACAATGTGTTATCTGGGGGTCATCGAAATGTCCCTGCTGTGTGGTTGCCGCCAAGCCTGACAACTTAAACTCAACCCCTGGGATCTCACGGTGGAGTAAGAGGACAGGTGTGGAAGTTGTCCCCGACCTCCACTCGTTCGCCGTGGTACGCACGTGTCACCCTCTGACACACCTGCTGCTCACACATACACAATAACGGTGACGGTAATAGTAACAAATTTCAATTTGAGAAAAGAAAGCAAGAATGCCAGTGACCATGGGGGCTGGAGAGATGGCTCAGAGGTTAAGAGCATTGCCTGCTCTTCCAAAGGTCCTGAGTTCAATTCCCAGCAACCACATGGTGGCTCACAACCATCTGTAATGGGGTCTGGTGCCCTCTTCTGGCCTGCAGGCACACACACAGACAGAATATTGTATACATAATAAATAAATAAATATTTAAAAAAAAAAAAGAATGCCAGTGACCTAAGCAGCCACCTACAGAAATTAAGAAGAGCAAATTAAACCCAAAAATTTAAAAAGAAGAAACGAATAAGGTAGAAAGCAAAGCTCACGCTGCAGTCTCAGCACGCAGGAGACTTGAGCGTGAAGGTCGAGCATTCAAGACCAGAGCTCCCTGTGTGGGGAATTCCATACCAGCTTCGGCTAGAGTAAGACGCTGTCATAAAAGGAGAGAAAACAAGTGCACAAGAGAACAATTTGGAGTCAAAATCCTCACTGCTGTGACAGCGTTTGAGGGAGGAATTTAAAGCAGGGAGGGTGGGTTGGGTCACGATCCCAAAGTCTCACTCCTCCGTCCTTCTGTCCATCAGCATGGACACAGTGCCATGGTGACTGGAGCATGCGGTGGGGAGGCTGCTCACATCACAGCAGCCAGGAGGCAACCAGGCCGAGGGGCACCAGGCAAAGACCCCCTTCTAGACAGGGTCCTCCAAGCTCCCGTGATCTCCTCTCATAGGCCTCTCAGGTTTTGTGTCCATCCACAGGGTAAACCATTCATTCTGTCAGAGCCCTTTTGATCTGCTTGGCTCTGGGAAACACCTCCCTTACATGAAGGTATGTTTAACAAACCTTCTAGGCATCTCTCAGCCCAATCACATTAACAGTTCCAATCAACTAACATAAAAAGAAGAGTCAATAAAAATCAAAATTGTTTCTTTTTGTGGGGTAGGGAGAATGTGCGAGGCAATCCGTTTATTTTACTATTTTATGTGTATGGGTGCTTTTCCTGCATGTACAGTGGTGCCCCACTTGTGTGTTGTGCCCTCAGGAGCCAGAAGAGGGGTCAGGTCCCTAAACTGGAGTGACGGGAGTTGTTAACCATCACGTGGGTACTGGCAACCCAGGCCTGATCCTCTGGAAGAGCAGTCGGTGTTCTTAACCACCGAAACATCGCTGGAGCCCCTCCACGTTTTCTGTGTTTATTCATTTGTTTGTTTTGAGACAGTCTTTCATTCTAAAGCTCTTGGATTCCACGAAGTGGGCTTGCCAATGAGCTTCAGAGGAGCATCGCCCACAGTGGACCTGGGCGAGGCTCCCCGTGTCTATCATTAATCCAGAAACTGCCGAAGTGCCCAGTAGACTTGCCTACTGGAGGTGCTTTCTCAGCTGAGGCTCCCTCTCCCCAGGTGACTCCAGCTAGTGTCAAATGAACAGAGAGTAACCAGGATATCTGAGTTAGGTGACACCAGCCTGGAGGCCAGCAATAGGGAGCTGGCACTAAGAGACACAGAGGAGCCTAGCTCTTTCTCTCTGGCAGGCGATTTACAAGCTGAAGAAGGCCTGCCGCGTGGAGCTGGACCCAGAGCAGCAGGACCAGCTGCTCACGCCTGAGGAGGTCGTGGACAGGATCTTTCTCCTGGTGGATGAGAACGGAGACGGTGAGAGAGAGCTGGGGAAAGGGGCACCCAAAACCACCTGAGCACACATTCGTGGGGTGCAGCTCTTCTGAGAGTGGCTGATAGAGGCTGAGCCTAAAAATAACAATAATTATTTTAATTTTGCTTTATGTACATGAGTGTTTTGCCTGCATGTATGTCTGTGCAGCATGTGCGTGCAATGACCCCCCAAAAAAGAGTGTTGGACCCCCTGAAACTGGAGTTACAGACAACTGTGAGCCACCATGTGACTGCTAAGAATTGAACTTGGGTCCTCTGTAAGAGCAACCAGGGCTCCTAACCACGGAGCTGTTTCTCCAGACCTAAATATATTTTTTTTGAAGATAAAAAGATACCAGAGAAATGGTTCAGTGTATAAAGGCACTTGTCACCAAACCTGATGACCTGAATTAAATCCCTGGTTGAAGGAGAGAACCAACCACTGCAGGTTGTCTCCTAACCTTCCCATTCACACGATGGTGAGCATGTATGCCCCATCCTATCCCTATACAATAGTGATGATGATGTGAGCGAGGCAGAGGCAGGAGGTTGTGAATTCAAGGCTAGGCTGGGCTCCGTCGTGAATTCCAAGTCAACCAGGGCTACACAGTGAGACCCTGTCTCAAAAAAAAGAAAGAAAAGAAAAGAAAGAAGAAAGAAAAGGAAAGGAAAGGAAAGGAAAGGAAAGGAAAGGAAAGGAAAGGAAAGGAAAGGAAAGGAAAGGAAAGGAAAGGAAAAGGAAAAGAAAGGAAGAAAGTAGTTGGTACCTGAGGAATGACACCAGAAACTGTCCTTTGGCTTCCATATGCATACATGCTTGAGCTTGAGCACATACATGCACACACACGTACGCACGCGTGCACACACGCACACACACACAACTTATGAGTTGCAAGAAACTCCTCTAGACGCAGAATGGACAAGCCACAGGCTTCGAATCCGAGGCTTCGGTCTGGTTTGTAGGGAGAAGGAGGGAGGAGGGCCTTCCCAGCCCAGGCCTGCTCCCCTCGCCTTGTGACCGTGTCTCCCCCCTCGCTCAGGCCAGCTGTCTCTGACCGAGTTCGTCGAAGGCGCCCGTCGTGACAAGTGGGTGATGAAGATGCTGCAGATGGACGTCAACCCTGGTGGCTGGATCACTCAGCAAAGGCGGAGAAGTGCCATGTTCTGAGGGCCTGGGGACCCTTCCAAACCTCCGGGGTCCCCCAGGTTTTCAAAGTAACAGGAGGCCCTTGGCCTAGTTGGCTCAGGCCCACTGCTGCTTGGTGTGGTCTTCCTGATATCCGACCCGGTGTGGGAGAGCAAGGGGATGAGCCATGGCTGCTGGGCTGAAGAAGCCCACTGGGGTTCAGCCCATTCTCAAGATTTCCTAGTGTTGTAGGGGACTCTGTTACACTGCTCCCTAGCTGCTCCTACAAGAGCTGGGCCTTAGCTGGGAGACGTGGGGCTCCCTCTAATCTTTAGGTGTTCCCAGCAGAAATGGGGCAGCTGGAGGGGAGGTAGGGTGGGAGGCAAAGACTTAGGTAGGGAGCAGTCAGAACAGAGTAAGGATGGGGAAGGATCGTGACTGCCCCACTACCCGGGCAGCCTCCTCCCCAGGATGGCTTCGCCAGGGCTGACAAAGGGCAGATGACACAGTTACCTCTGTGATCCTCCGGCTCCTGGAGGTCTGCTGAGCTGAACAGAGGATGTGTCAGATGGGTGCTACTCCCCAGTTCCTCCCCCTCACCCCATCTCCTGCGGGAGCCTGCCACCATTTCTAGCCATAAGCCCACATGCCTCATTAAGGCTGGAGACACCTTCTCTTCACCTCTGGGGAGAACCAGGCACCTATGCATTGGGGTTCCAGGCCAGATTTTACCTCCGGCTGCTGTTGGACCTCTAATCTCCTGCAGGCTAACTAGGCAGTTCCTAGATTATTATATAGAAGTCAACCCCAATATAGAAACTAGATTTCCAGGGACCTCCCTGGCTAGCCCTCCTGCCTTCCTCTGCCCTTCACATCAGTGCAGCTGGGGAAGGCACCTTGGAGGACAGGAAGTGGAACCGGTGTCACTCTTAGACAGGGACCCCCTTCCCTCCCCCCTCCCGCAAGCCTGATGGGTTATCGACTTTACACTGAGTACATGTGATTGTATGTTAAAATAAAGTAAAATAACTTATTGACCTTGAGGGAAGTTTCTTTGCTTGTTTGAGAAAGGTTCCACACTGTAGCTCAGGCTAGACTGGAGATCACTCTATAGCCCAGGCTAGCCAGAACTCCTGCCTCCAGCCCCAGAGTCCTAAGATTACAAGTATGAGCCAATAAGCCCAGGTTTTTGTTGTTGTTTTGTTCCTTAGGGAGGGATTACTTGCTTTCCTTTTGGGGGCAGTTGTGATAGTTAAAGAAGCCCATGTTAGCTTAAGACCCATGTCAATCCCCCTTGGGTACTGGTATCACTGGTGTGCACCATAGTACCCAGCTTGAACTTCAGGTGATTTGTTTTGTTTTGTTTTGTTCTTATTTCTATTTTATGTGCACGGATGCTTCGCCTGCACATGTCTGCGCACCATGTGTGTGCATTGTCCACAAAGGCCAGAGAGGGTATCCAATCTCCGGGACTGGAGTTACAGATATGTGTGAGCTGCCATGTGGGTGCTAGGTCCTCGGCTAGAACAACTAGCTCTTGGGCCTGAGCCGTCTCTCAGCCCCTTGGGGGTTTCATATTTCCTAGGATGTTGCTATAATGGTTCCTTTAGAAATCACTTAGATGAAAACGTTCCATGGAAAACATGAACAGCATCCCAGATAGGAAAAGAGATTTGTTCCCCCAAATCATGGAGGTGGATGAGGCTGTGACTGCCTGAAGCTGCATCAGCAGATACCAGGATTCCATCAGAGTTCCCGCATCCAAAAGGAAGTGGCCTGGGAAATACAGCGGGGAAGCTGGGCAAGAAGATATGACTGGTCCAGAGAGGGGCATCAGATTGGAGAGATGCCACCAGAAAGTACCAAGCAGGAAGGAGGGACCAAGGCCCATTCTCTGTGTGGGGGCTCTCCTCTCCACGCTACTGCTCCCCCAACCCCCACAGGCACTATGCACCCAAAGAAACAAGAGGAGCCTCTGAGTTCAGGAGATTCTATATAATGCTAAGACAAGAACAAAACAATCACATCAGGCACCACACCGGGCCAACCCTCAGCATACAGAAGCCTCGGGGTGAGGCTCAGCCCGCAGCCTCCGCTACGGGGTTGCCAGCGTCTTCCTCCTCCTGTTCACCGTTCTGGAGTCTGCGCACAATGCCGGTCAAGTCCAGGCTTCGGGTCAGCGTGTCCAGGAGCATCTGGTCCTTCTGGACGCCTTCCATGAACTCCTCCAGAGACAGTTCCCCTGGGAAGGAGAGAAAGGGATTCGCAGGATGACGTCTCAGTAGTCCAGGGCTCGGAGCTGGATGTTTGCACAGGGCAGGGACAGAGCCAGCTTTGGGGGCATTGGTCTAGAACCCAGGATCTAGTGTAGGGATCCCTAAAATCCAGTTCTGAGCCACAGCAGAGGTGGGTAGAGGAGGTGACCAGCAGAAGGTCCCCTTTCCTTCTCCTCTGTTGCCCCTGTCCAGGGATGCCGCCAACCGCCGGGGAACCCCCCCTCGGCCCCCTCACCATCCCCGTTGATGTCGATCTTGGCAAACACGGTATCTGTGAACTCCTCCGCGCTCATGGATGAGTCGCTCCAGGGATTAATGGTTCGGATGGCCTGGAAGGACAGACAGAAGTGAGGGGATCCGTCCTTCTCCGTGGTGGGAGGGGCAGCAGAATGAACTTGTCAGAACTCAAGAGCGGTTCAGAGTGGAGATGGTGGTACCAGGGCCTCAGGCGCTTGGGAGACTGAGGCAGAATTGCCTCAAATTCGAGATCAATAAGGTCAAGTTGTGAACCAGTTTGCACTACAATGTAAGATCCTGTCATTCAAAGCAAGGGCTAGGAGGTGCCGGTGGCACATGACTTAAATTTCTGTACTGGGGAGGCAGAGGCAGAGACAGGCAGACCTTCGTGAGTCTACAGAGTGAGATTCCGTCTCAAAAAACAAATGCTGAGATGGCGGTAAAAGCATGCTGGCTGTCCAGGTAAAAAGCCAGGTGTGGTCCTGCTCCTGTCACCCTGGGGCTGGGGGCGGGAGTGGGGCAAGAGGCCTGCTGGGGCTTGCTGGTCACCAACCTAGCTCCAGTGAGAGACCCTGACTCAAGAAGATGGAACGGAACGACAGAGAAAGACACTTGGCGCCCTGCTCTGACGTCACACGTATACACACCCACACACGTAAAGAGTGGAGGTTTAGTGATGCCTTAGTGCCAGTGAAGAAACTGAGGTCCAGATCATGCAGCTGGTGAGAAACCTGTCATCCCTCGGTCCCAAATCCCATCTCATTTCTAACCCGGGGCTCTCAGCCCAGGCACCTGCCCTTGACCACCCACCGCGCACCACTGGCCCAGCCCTCTGCACCTGGAGTTACCCGGATGATGGTGAGCAGCTCATCCCTGTCTATGCACCCGTTGCCGTCCACATCGTAGAGCTTGAAATACCAGCGTAACTTCTGTTCCACCTTGCCCTTGAGGACCAGGCTGAGGGCGGCCACGTACTCCATGAAGTCAATGTAGCCATCCTGAGTGAGGGGAGACGGGCAAGGCGGGGTAAGCACTCCAGGCCTCCGCCCACCCTACTCAGAGCCCCTCCAGCTTCTGTCAGAACCCCGCCCCAAGGCCTCTGCCCACCTCACACCCTCCCTTCTCACACCCCCACCCCACCCCGCATCCAAAAGCCCTCAGATGCTAAGCAGAAGGGAGCAGAAGCCATCTCCTTGTCCTACCAATATCTGTCCTTCTAGAGACTTCAGCATTGCCTGCCTCTCATCTTCCTCAGAGGCTGTCAATCAAACCTGTCAAATCCACCCCACTGCTTCCCTTAGATTCCCAAACAGGGACCCTTCTCACAGCCTAAGCAGGTGGGAGAAGGAAGAGCAGGAGCCAGGGCTGGAAACGTGACTCATTTGGGAGCGCTCTTGTGTTGCTGGCTTGGCCCTTTCCTCTTGGCTTCAAGTTCCACTGAGCCCTGTTGTGTGCTGAGAAAGACTGGGAGAACTCGGAGCTCAATGAAACAGTCGCCCTGTCCTGCAGGAGTACGGTGTTGGAGGTGCGGGTTTGTATCCTGCCTCTTGGCCATCTCGGAGTTTTAGGATGTGGGACAAAAGACTTCCATGGCTCTCGGCTTCCTCATGGAGAAGAGAGACGGTGGTGCCCACTGCCAGGACTGCTTCGGACGAAAGGAGCTGCTGTAGCGTGAGCGCCGCGCACAGCGGAGCACAGGAACTCAGCGTACGCTGCTTGATGTTGCCTTTCTTTCTCTTTTTTTTTTTTTTTGAGACAGGGTTTCTCTGTGTAACCGTGGCCATCCTGGAACTCCCTTTGTAGACCAGGGTGGCCTTGAACTCAGAGATCCGCCTGCCTCTGCCCCCGAGTGCTGGGATTAAAGGTGTGCACCACCACGCCCAGTTCTGTTTGCTTTCTTTAATAAGTTTATTTATTGGACTGGAGAGACAGCTTAGCATTTGAGAGCACTGACTACTCTTCCAGAGGATCCTGGTTCAATTCCCAGCACCCACATGGCAGCTCACAGCTGTCTGTAACTCCAGTTCCTGGGGACCTGACACCCATGATAAACACCAAAGCTCATAAAACAAAAATAAATAAATTTCTAAAGATGTATTTATCTTTATTAGTGTGTCTGTGTGTTTGCCGTATGTGTGGGTGTCCTTGAAGGTCAGAAGAGGAGAGCGTAACCCCTGGAGGAGCTGTGAGTACCAGAGTACCAGTGTTGGGGCTGGGAACTAAACTCTGTCCTCTGAAAGAGCAGCACACACTCGGTCACTGAGCCACTTCTCCAGTATCTATTCCCGTGTGTGTGTGTGTGTGTGTGTGTGTGTGTGTGTGTGTGCAGATGCACAGGGGTCAGATCTGCTGGAGCTGGAGTTACAAGCCATTATGAGCTGCCCACATGGGGCTGGGAAGTGAACTCAGGTCCTCTGGAAGAGCAGCAAGCGCTCTTAACCACCGAGCCATCTCTCCAGCCCAGGATTACTCCTCAAATGACCACTACAAAGTCCCTTTGGGGGCAGGGGAAGACGCCTATGCCATCACAAGGCATCCAGTATGTGGACAGGACATTACAGAATCACCCCAACTCTGCAAAGGCGGGGCAGAATGCGGTTCAAGACAAGGTGACACTTCCACTGAGTCTTGAAGGTGGCTGATCATGGAGGAACACGTGATTTTCATATGTAGCATGAAGTTGTTGCGATGCTGGGGATTGAACCTAGGGCCTCAAGCACCTCAGGCATGCTACCGCTCAGCTACATCCCCAGCTCAAGGAGCACAAGACCTGTTGGTAGGAAATCCTCCAGGGCCCCTGCCGCTCTGCTCCCATCCTCTGCTCAACCCCAGCATGCCAAGGAGGGGCGAGAACGGCAGTGCCTGCTCCTCCGCTTCCAACCATAACTCGGGAACCAAGAGACCCAAGCAGGCAGATTGGAGCTGTAAATGAAGAAGCCTATGGCAGGCAGAGCTGCCGGTGGGAAGGCCATCTGAATCAGTAATGATATCTCTCATCGGATGCATGCAAGGGGAGCCGGCAGGGATATGGCAGTTGAGGCAAGATGGTCTCAGATTCCCTGGTCTGTTTGACCTTTGGCCTTAAGCAAGACCTTGACCACCCTGAGCAACACAAGGATCAGGCTCATAGTGAGCATTTGCATGGTATTGTTTTGTGTTCAAAGGCTTTCACACACCTTAGCTCAACGTCTTTGCCCAGCACCCAGCATACTTCCCAGGGTGGCCATCAGGGTAGAACAAGGCCCCTATGCAACAGCGCTCGAAGAAGAGAGAAAATTACTTGATGCATAACAATAAATAAGCAGGATCTTATGCAGCCCAGGCTGGTCTGGAACCCAGGATCATCCTGCCTTGCTTCCTGGATGCTGGGATAAGAGTGTGTGCCTTCAGCCCTGGTACCTTGATATTCCTTTTTTGTCTTCTTGTGTTGTTGAACTTTTTTTTTAATTGGTATTTGAGCTCTACATTTTCCTCTGCTCCCCTCCCTGCCTCTTCCCTCCCCTTTCAATCCTCCCCCAGTGTCCCCATGCTCCCAATTTACTCAAGAGATCTTGGTTTTTTCTACTTTCTACTTCCCATGTAGATTATATCTATGTGAGTCTCTCTTAGTGTCCACATTGTTGTCTAAGTTCTCTGGGATTGTGGTTTGTAGACTGGCTTTCTTTGCTTTATGTTTAAAAACCACCTATAAGTGAGTACATGTGATAATTGTCTTTCTGGGTCTGGGTTACCTCACTCAAAATAATGTTTTCTAGCTCCATCCATTTTCCTGCAAAATTCAAGCTGTCATTATTTTTTTCTGCTGTGTAGTACTCCATTTTGTAAATGTACCACATTTTTCTTATCCATTCTTTGATTGAGGGCCATTTAGGTTGTTTCCAGGTTCTGGCTATGACAAACAATGCTGCTATGAACATAGTTGAGCACACGTCCTTGTGGCACAATTGAGCATCCTTTGAATATATATCCAAAAGTGATATTACTGGGTCTTAAGGAATGTTGTTTCCTAATTTTCTGAGAAATTGCCACAATGGCATCCAAAGGGGTTGTACCAGCTTGCATTCCCACCAGCAATGCAGAAGTGTTCCCTTTTCCCCATAACCTCTCCAGCATAAGTTGTCATCAGTGTTTTTGATCTTGGCCATTCTTACAGGTTTAAGATGGAATCTCAGAGTTGTTTTGATTTGCATTTCTCTGATGACTAAGGATGTTGAATATTTCTTTAAGTGTCTTTCAGTCGCTGAACATTTTTACGAACACCTTCTCTTACTGTTACAAAGAAACAACAGAAAAACCAAAAAGGCCAAAGTCACCTTTTGTGAAGACACGACCTTGGACAAGTAGCAGGGCTTCACTGAGTCCTCATTTCCTCAAGGGAGATGAAAAAGGCGATATGAGCTTTCAAGACTGTGGCATGGGCAAGGCGGTACACACTTGTAATCCCAATAACCCATGAGGCTGAGGCAGGAGGATTGTTCCAAGTTTAAAGTAAGACTGGGTTACATAGTGAGTATCAAACCATAGAAACATCTCAAAAAATAATTTAAGTAAAAGATTGTGAAATGAATTCTTCCTCAGTAACTAGACAGCTGTGGTGTGTGCGTGTATGTGCGTACGTGTGTGTGTGTGTGCACGTGCATGTGTGTGCATGTGTGTGTGCGTGTGTGCGTGTGCGTGCGTGCATGTGTGTGCGTGTGTATGCGTGTGTGTGTGTGTGTGTGTGTATGTGTGTGTGTGTTCGTGCCTGCACTTTCAGAGGTCAGAGGTTGATGTGAGGTGTCCTCCTCTGTTGCTCTCCACAGTATTTTTTGAGAGAGGGTCTCTCATGGGAGGTGGAACTCATTGGTCAGCTAAACTGCTGACTAGTGGGCTCCAGGAACCCACCTATCTCTGACTCCTCCCCCAGGGCTGAAGTTATAGTTGTGCATCCAGTTTTTCACGTGGGGGCCGCCTTGGCGAGCACTATACTGGCTGGTTGTTCCCTAGCCCTAAGTCCTCTCTCCCAGCACTTCCCATGGACTTCCTGTGCTGAGAATGTAGATTCGCTCATCTCATTCCGCAGCAGCTCCCAGGAGCTGCCCATTTCTGTCCCCACTCAAGCTGAAGTTGAAAGAAATGAAGTCACACAACTGAAGGAACGAAACAGGGTCTTCTAAACTTTACTCCAGACACAGACCGAAAGGACGACCCGGACCTGTGTCTGGTGCCATGACTCTGCAGAGCAGTGCCCTGGAGAGACAGGAGGGGGCAGGGCACAGACGTTGCCTTTGCCTCCCTGGTTTGCCCCTCCTCTGTGTACCTGGTACCCAGAGGTCTTCTCACTGGAATAACTAACTTTTGAAAGAGTCAGGTGAGCCAGTGTTTCGGCCCTGGAGTCAAGCAGTAGCCATTGTCATCTTGGCACAGCCAAGACAATTTTTTGATAGTACTGAGACTAGAAACCAAGCCTTAAAAAACAAAACAAACAAACAAACAAACAAAAAAAACAGTCTCTAAGCCTGGCTGGTCCCCATGTAGCCCAGATAACTTTGACCTTCTAATTCTCCTGCCTCCACCTCTTGGATACAGAGCTGACAGGTGGGCTCCATCACAGCCAGTTTATGTGGTGAACTGAGTCCCATGCCTTGCACAAGCTGTACAGTCAAGATGCACCCACAGAACTCAGGGCCTTGGGCTCACTAGGCAAGCATTCCACCACTGAGCTATGGCCCAGCCCTGTAATTCATAATGAGTCTAGTATGCTCTAATAAAACTTTATCTACAAAGCTAGGCTCTTGGATAATGAAGCCTGGTGGCACACACCTGTAACACCAGCACCCAGGGGCAGATAGAAGGGTCAGACACAGTTCAAGGCCAGCCTTGAACTATAGTGAGACTCTGTCACAAAAACAAAAGCCAGGGCTGGGGACGCAGCTCGGTTGGTAGAGTGCTCGCTGGGCATGCCTCAGGTTTGGGGTATACCAAACCAAGTGTATAAACCAGGTATGGGGTACACAAAGGGGGAGCACACTTTCAAAGTCAGCTGGGCAGTGGTGGTGCATGTCTCTAAACCCAACACTCAGGAGGTAGAGACAGGTGGATCTCTGTGAGTTCGAGGCCAGCCTGGTCTACAACCAGGACTGTTACTGTCTCACTAAACAAAAACAACAAAAAAAGTTCAAAGTTATCTTCAGCCTTGGTAGTGACTTTGGGGCTAGCCTAGACTATGAGACCCTGTCCTCGGCTGTCATTTGAACATCTCTGCTTAACCTCTCTCTACTTTGAAAGTAAGTGGTCAGGAATGTGTCCTATCTCAAGGCCAGGTTTTTAAAGTGCCCGGTGCTGATGTCAATGGTCAAGGTCAAGAAAGTGTGACCCACAGAGTAACTGAATACACTGGTGTGGGAAGGCATATTGGCTGTTATCCAGATTCTGTGTGTGTGTGATAGAGTCTTGTTATACAGCCCAGGGTAGCCTCAGACTTGTGGTGATTCTCCTGCCTCAGCCAGATCAGTGCCGAAATTGCAAGCATGCACTAACATGCCTAACTGTGCTCTTCATTATAATAATTTCTTAATTAAGCTAATGTTTATTATAAAATCCCTATTGCCCAGGGGATGGTGGCGCACACCTTTAATTTCAGCACTCGGGAGGCAGAGGCAGGCAGATCTCTGTGAGTTTGAAGCCAGATTGGTCTACAAGAGCTAGTTCCAGGACAAGCTCTAAAGCTACAGAGAAACCCTGTCTCAAAAAAAAAGAAAGAAAGAAAGAAAAGAAAACAAGAAACCAAATGAATGAATTTTTTTAAATTTATAAATATGAATTAATAAATTAATAAAAATAATTTTTCATCCATGTGGGAAATTGCCTGCACGTATATCTTGCCCAAAAAGGCCAGAAGAGCAAGTGGATCTTCTGAAACAGGAGGTCGTTAGCACCATTTGGGTGCTGGGAATCGAACCCAAGTCCTTGTCAAGAGCTCGTTACTGCTGAGCCCAACTCTCCAGTCCAAAAATAAAATCTAAAAACGAAAGCTGCTCTGATTGGAAAGCCATGGCCAGGAAAGGCAGAAATGGAAGACCAATTTTCTTAATAAAGTTTAAACCAGGAAACCAGGAAACCAGGGAGTGGGTTGGTGAGGCTTAGAGGCGGAGCCAGCAGGTGCTAGACCAGTGGTTCTCAACCTGTGGGTCTCCACCCCTCAGAAAAACCTGTCTCCAAAAATAGCTACATTCTGATTTCTAGCAGTAACAAGATTATGGTTGGGGTCAGCACGTGAGGAGCTGTATTAAAGGGTCGCAGCGTTAGGGGGGTGGGAACCACTGCTCTAGAGGACAAGAGTTGGAGCACCACAAAGCCCCAGGGGACGGTCTGTACGGTCACGAGGAGCCAGGTTGGGTAGAGACAAGAAATTGACTGAGTTTTCTGTTGTTTGGTGGGTCTTGGGGGACAGGAATGGTGTCTCAAGCTTCCCAGGCAGGCTGGTAACTGTGCAGCTGAGAATATTTGGGGTTTGGGGGGCGGGGATGGGGTCTCATGCATCCCAGGCAGGCTGTTAGCTAACTGTGCAGCTGAGAACATTTGGGGTTTGGGGGGCGGGGATGGGGTCTCATGCATCCCAGGCAGGCAGCTAACTGTGCAGCTGAGAATGACCGTGGACATTTTCTTGCCCCTACTTCCCATGTGCAGAGATTCAGCATGAGCCCTGAGCCCAGCTCCCAACTTTGAGGGGAAAGATTGAGTTCCAGATAACATGTGACAGAAACTAAAGAGATGGTACACAAGTGACAAGGGTCAGGTGAATGTAGGGGAGCTGGGTGGTGTGTGGCTTGACTCTTCCTACAGATGTGTCTTGACCCAAATGGCTTCCTTAGCAGGTGGAGAGAGGATGTCTCAGTGTGTTTAAAGATCAGGTCCTGGGCCCCTCCCAACTTGGCCAGGAGGGACCACTGCTTCCCCTGGAACTCGGGGTGTTCACCCTGCTGACCCCTTCCCCCTCAGCACCCTATCTCGGGCTCTGTGGTTCACCTCCCCCATTGGAAGAGCCCGCGGTCACCAGGACTCTGCCCTTGAAATATTCCTTTAGCTCATAATCCGATTCGGCCTCTTAACTCACCTCTTAGTGAGTTTTAAATAACCTCAGGAGGATCTTGGTGTCCCCTAGAAGCCCTGACCACAGTGGACATGGGACCCCACATTGCTGAGAGACCCCCTGTCCCAGTGAGAGGCCATGGTAACCAACAGAGTACCAGGTGGGGAAGCAGGTCTGTGGGTATGGGGTCCTCCATCATTATACCTGACTGTACAGAACTGGCAGCTTGACAGATGAGCTCCAACAAATCTACCTCTGTCTCTCTCTCAGCTCTGTCTCTCTTTCTTTGCCTTCCCCAACATCCCAGACAGGGTCCCACTATGTAGTCCTTGTGGTATCACAGAGGCCAGCGCGCCTCTTCCTCCCCAGTGCCGGGACTGACAATGTGCACCAGCACACCCAGCTCCAAATGAAAACTTAACCAACTGTGCCCATCCTGGAATCAGATCCAGGCGGATGAGCGGGACCTAGGTTCAATCCCGGCTCAAGGCTGTCCTTCCCTGTCCCTCTGGCATCTCCGGGAGTCTCACTCAGTGCATCTGGGTAGTTACCAGGAAAACATGCAACTTACTCTCCACCTGCACCTTCAGACTGCCGTGGGGAAAGGTGAACCAAGGTCACCGAGAGTTGGGAGTTAGATATTTGGGTCCCAGTCTGTACCCAGTCCTAATACTCAGAATATCATGGAGACTCAGGTATGGTGTGCCTGCCCAGCCCAGCCCAACCCAGCCCAGTTTAGCCTCGGCTGCAGCTCAGTATCCTGCTTTCTCCTCTCCCCTCCCCCTCTCCTTTCCCCTCCCCCCTCCTATCTCCTCCTCCCCTCTTCTCCCCTCCCCCTCTCCTCTCTCCTTCCCTCTCCCCTCCTCTCTCCTTTCCTCCCCTCCCCTCCTGTCTCCTCCTCCCCTCCTCTCCCCTCCCCACTTCTCTCCCCTTCCCTCCCCTTCCCTCCTGTCCTTTCCTCCCCCTTCTCCTCCTCATCTCCTCTTCTCTCTCTCTCTCTCTCTCTCTCTCTCTCTCTCTCTCTCTCTCTCTCTCTCTCCACCCCCTTCTGGCTTCACCCCTCACACCCAAGGAGCTGGAGGTCTCTGCATAAGCATCACATTCACCCAGAACCAGCACCTTGGGAAGCTCAGTGGCAGGCAGCTCGGATGAGCTCACACTTGTCTTGGAAGCCACTGCCCTGCGTGCACTCCCCTCTGACCTCTACTTTCCCCTGTGAAGTGGGTCTTGTTATCGCTGCACCCGCAGGGCCTAAAGTGGAGACACTTAACATCTGCTGAATCAAACCTCTAATGTCGAGATCCACCATTCAAACAAACAAGATGCCGGGAAAACCAACTGGCCCAAGCTCCCTGTAGCTAATGCTGCACGCAGCAACGTACACTTGTAATTTTAGCAACATGGAAGCTGAGGCAGGAGATTCACCATGGGTTGGAGGCCGGTCTTGGCTCCACAATAAGACTCAGCCTCACAAACAGTGAAAATCTGAAGTAACTGTTAGGATGGACGCTTCTTTTCTCCTGTTCGCTCCCCCTCGCCCCCACCTGTTCCCACTTCTGGAGGCCTCCCCCAAGAACCACGGCCCCCATCCTCTACCCACCTTGTTGAAGTCAAAGGTCTCGAACATCTGTTCCACATACTGGCTGGCTGAGGGGCTCAGGTTCTTGAGGCCAAAGAACTGGCGGAATTCGTAGAGGGTGAGCTGGCCAGAGGGGCACTCCGTCATGAACTTTTTGTACCACTGGTGGCACTCGGTGCTGCTCAGCTCCTCCACTGACTTGCCCTCCACGACGTTGCCCATGGTCCGGGCCCACGAGGCACTGCCCTAGATGGAGAGATGCGTTCTTTTCCCTAACTCCCCCTGCACAAGGGTGGCTCGGCTTTCTGAAACCTGCCCTACCTTCTCACCAGCCTAAGCAAAGGCAACCCGGTGAGTTAGACGGTGTAGCCAACTGTAAAGGGAGGTGAACAGGCCGTAACTCACATTCAGACTAGGGGATGCCAGGACTGGTATTAAAGCCAAATCCTTACACCAGCTGGAACGGCAAGGAACAGAAATAGAAGAAGCTTAGAGACCCGTGGTGCCAAGATTAGAGCCTTGAGCTGCGGAAGAGAGGATTTCTACCCAGTTTGCAGTCCCTTAATCCCTTAACGGGATCGGGTGGGGGGCTGGCCAGCAGCTACTGTGATCCCGTGACCTCTGTGCCCTTCTCATACGACTGCATTCTCAGTGCTCTGGCTCTTGCCTTCAGACACGGGACTGACATACGTAAGACAGGCCTGGTTTCTCTCCAGACAGAGAGGCCATAGTGGCCCAGACAGCGCTGCTGTGTGCAGTTGTTCAGGTGTACACTATACTCAGATGTCAATCACATGGGAATGCTGCGTGGATTCAGAGTTTAGGGGCCTTTAAGACATGTCTGCAGGAGCTAGAAGGAACCCCTACCCATGCGCACGCAAATCTTCATGGACATTTCCTCTGGGTTGAAGCATTCCCTCCTGGAGAGGACAGAGGACCATGCAACTCCCAAGAGAAAGTCAAAGACCCCTCCCCAGTGGGCACATGATCAGCAAGCAATTACTGAAGGTGAGAAGACCCACGCACCTGCCTCCCTCCAGGGGCTCAAAGGGTGAAGCTTCTGTGAGCACCATCACCCATTGGTAGGGCTTTCAGTGACAAAGCCACTTGTGTGTCACCCAGACTCCTGTAACCCTGCCCACCCTCTGAAAATAGTTTATAATGGAAAACCCTTGAGTTTCTTAACAATTTGTAACAGCGTCTATGAAACTAGCAACTGAAGAGTTTGAACAGTGGCACTCGTCACCACCCAGGGGCAACATGGTTGATGGGTGAAAATCTCAGTGCCAAAGTTAGGCTATGTCCCTAGGAGTTGACGAGCGATCTCTGGGCCCCACATACATAAAGGCCCACCAGTGCCGTGGGTGTCATTCCCAGCCCTCAGTGTCAGGTCCCTCCTGCGGCAGACATGCTGTGGTTGTAGGGCAGGGAGGAGTCAAGCTGGGAAGCTGGGTCTGAGCTGGATGCTTCCTCTCTGTGTCTGGCTTCTATAGTCCCAGAGGGACTACTCGGCTCCTGAGGGAGAACTGTCTCCAACCATCCTGCATGGTACACTGTGGTTAGAACACGAACTGTCCCCCACAGGCTTATGTGTCCCCAGCTGGTGATGCATTTGGGAAGACTGTATGTCCTTGAGGAGATTAAGGCTTACTGGAAAGAGTCACCAGGGTGGGCCTTGAGGTCTTATGCCCTGGCCCTACTGCCTGTGCTAACCGGGTATTTGGGTTACTTCCTTATAGTCACAGGTAAGTGACAGGCACAATGTGAAGACCAGCTGTATCTCAGTCGTTCTGTGTATTTATTGGTGGGACACACACTATCACAGACATACATACACACACCACACAGACACCACATACATCATACACACATACACAACACACTACACACATACTACCCACATACACAAGTAAAAATGTAATATAATATTTGAAAATATATAAAACCATCTGCTCTTGACAGTGATTTGTAATTGAATGGGTGTTGTTCACATCGCCCAAAGGACAGTCATCTTTTGGAGAACCAGTTAGGTCTGACTTATGTCTGTTCTTCCGGCAGGATGGATTTAAGGTACATAAAGGCGGGATCCCCAGTTTTGGTTGAGTTCTACAGACCTTTAGTAGAGGGATCGCCCCCAGATCTTCACAGAATTCATTCCCCCCAGCACCACTGACATTTGCCTACATGCTATAAGAATTTTTCACTGCAGAATAAACTCCACAATGCAGCAGCTTAAGCCCACACACATTCATTATCCTGTGCTTCTGCAAGACACGCTGCTGTGAGGGAGTCACGGGCCATGCTTTCTTCTGAGCGATCAACTGAAGAACGATCTTCCAACTCATGGGAGCTGGGCAGAATTCCTGTCCTCGCTGCTGTATGATGGGTGCTCTCGTTCTTTGCTGGATGTTGTCTGAGGACAGTTGCAGGTCTTGGGCCATGGTTTCTATATGCTGCCCACAGCTCCTGTTCCAGAGTCTTCCACAGTGTGCCTCTTATTCCATCAAGCCAGAAAAGGGAATCTCCTCCAGTCTGCTACCTGGAAGTCTTACACAATATAATCTCTCAACTCAGAGGTAGCCCATCACCTCTGTCACATTCTGTGGAGTCTGTGGAAGCAAGTTCCAGGTCTCATCAACACTCCGGGGGAAGACTGTACACAGACAGGCCACTGGGAGGAAACTACCAGGGATACTCTAGAACCTGTGGCATATCATTTGCTGTTGGACAATAACGGACACACACACTCAATTCCTTCTGGGACTACAAGTATCATTGGTTAATAAAGAAGCTGATTTGGTCAATAGCCAGGCAGAATAGAGCCAGGCAGGAAATCCAACAGAGATGCAGGGAGAAGCATAAAGTCAGAGACACCAGCAGTCACCAGAGAAGTAAGATGTGAGACAACAAGCCACAAGCCTCATGGTAAAATATAGAATAAGAGAACTGGATTAAGTTGTAAGAGCTAGTTAATAATGAACCTGAGCTAATAGGCCAAACAGTTTGTAATTAATATTAAGCCTCAGAGTGGTTATTTGGGAACTGGTGTGCTGGAGAGAAACCTCCAGTTATAAATGGTGTACCAACATGAGGCTTTCAAATTTACATAGAGCCTGAGAAAACTTGAGAGAGAGAGAGAGAGAGAGAGAGAGAGAGAGAGAGAGGTTCTGAATGCACAACACACAAATGTAGCTGCACTGGGTTTCCTAGTCTCACAGTCTTGTGTCAGCCGCAGCACGCAGTGATGCATCTCCTACCAGCGGCCTGCAAGATGGAGCCGTCCACCAGCCTCCATGAGCTAAGCAGCATGGCGGGTTTCCACAATCTCACACCAGCCTCAGTACAGGGAGGCTAATCAATCAGATGCATGCTGTGTGGTGGATTTAGCTTTGGCTCATACAGAACAACAACAACAAAAAGATTTGTGGGCCAGCTACATGCTACCTGATGGAGGATGTGTGTGTGTGTGTGTGTGTGTGTGTGTGTGTGTGTGTGTGTGTGAGAGAGAGAGAGAGAGAGAGACAGAGAGAGAGAGAGAGAGAGAATGCTGCTCATTGCTACCTCTGCCATGTTGATAAGCTAAGTTGGACAGAACCAATAGCCAAAGTAGCTGCTCTGGTCCTAGCCACGCCCACTTAGCAATTTAAAGCAGTGACCCAAAAAGGATTACAGAGACACAATAAAGACAGATTCAGACAAAAAGAAAGCTCTCAACAGGTCACAGTGAGTTTGTTTTTTTTTTTTTTTTTTAATGTATATAGGCTTGGGAGAGAAAGAAAAGGAGTATGGGCAGTTATAGAAAGAAATATTTTTAAAAAATAAAGTCTTTAAAGAGACAGTAAAAGTAATATAAAATATAAATCACGTAAAGATGGAAAAAACAGAGAGTCTAGATTATGTTTATTGTTATGTCTTCTTTAAAAGTTTTGTCTGTTAAGGAGCTAACTGCTGAGAAACATTTGATTGTGGGAGCTACAAAGTTAAACATATTTTAAAGGTATCTTGACTTCAAATTTTAAGTTTAAGGATATGTTGCTTTGGAAAAGAGGTTCTGTTTTTGTTTCCACAGAAGATGAGAACCTGTGAATTCCTTCCAGGTTAATATGGTTGGATCTAACCATATCCCATGAAAGGTCTCCGAAGGGAGTGATGGCCCAGGTGATCCGACATCCACAACAGCTTCAAGGCTGTTGGCTGAGATGGACCAACCACACAAGATATCCCAGTCAGGATTTGACTATTATCTCAAATTTTCTTGGGACCCTAAAGATACTTCATCCACAGACAGCAGGAAACAACTTGAAGAAAACAATGTCCACATTCCCAAGAGTTGGGGAGCTATGGATGGTCTTTGGTTATTTGGTAGGTTAGGGATGTTTGTTATATTTAGGGGAATATAGAATAAAAAGACAATTATTAATCTCAAAATACTTTACATTTGTATGTATTTTGGTGTATTGATACAAATTTAAGGTCAATTTTGTTATACTGTATGTATATTTCTATTCTTGCTTAAGGTATATGTTTATGCAGCTCATTTAAAAATGTAATGTACAGTTAAGAAATACAAATTAATAGCCATCTATAATAGTCAAACTTATAGTCATGTTAGTTTCTCTAGATATACAGATATATATTTCAGTTGGATAAGTAATTTTCACTTCAAAGACCTATAGAATATGACACTTAAAATGTTTTAAGTCTGTGAGTTTGAGGTCAGCCTGGTCTACAAGAGCTAGTTCCAGGACAGGCTCCAAAGCTACAGAGAAACCCTGTCTCAAAAACAAAAAAAAGTTTTAAGAACTTAGACTTTTCTTGACAGTGAAGCACATCTGCGCCTGGCAGCACCAATTATTTCAAGAGGGTGATGAGCATCAAAGCAGCTCCTTATGGAGTTTGCTTTCAATGTGACAAGGTTAGCCATTTGGGCAAGAAACTGTTCTTGCCTGGACTGCTTGACTGTATGCAATATAAACCAGACATGCAGGACCCACAGGAAAGTGACTGCTAAACTTGCCAAAACAAGATGAGACAGCCCTTCAGGGTTCCTGCTTCACGGAAAAGTCTGCCAGACGTTCTGCAGGACACAGAGGAAAATGACTGACAAACTGCCAATGTAGGTGGACAGTTTCAAATTTCCTGAGTCACTGAGAAGTCTGCCAGACATTCAGGCCTGTAGGCTGATGATGGGTGCCCCAATGTTATAGAAGAACTCTGGGTGACTATCCAGGCATTTCCAGTGTTTTGGAAGTTGCTTGCAATGTACTTCCTGTTTACTTACATAATACATTTTTCTGGTGTCTTTGATGGAGTTGAAGACTAGATAGTTACAACTATAATTTTCTTTAGTTATGATAAAAGATAAATTAGATATAAAACTTTAGACTCACAAAGATAGGATAGATAATAAAGTATTTTCTTTAACTTTGCCAAATACAAATAGACTAAATATTGTAACTGTAATTCTTGCCTGGTAACTGTTTTGTTATTTTACTATGTTAAAGCTAAAACCTTCCATTTTAAATTAAACAGAAGAGGGGAAATGATGTGGGATGTACCTCTGTATGCTGTGAGTATGTTTTATTACTATTGGTTAATAAAGAAGCTGATTTGACCAATAGCCAGACAGAATACAGAGAGCTAGGCGGGAAATCCAAACAGAGATATAGGAAGAAGGGCGGAGTCATAGGAGATACCAGAAGTCTCCAGGGAAGCAAGATGTGAGGTAACAAGTCACAAGCCTCATGGTAAAATACAGAATAACAGAAATGGGTTAATTTAAGTTGTAAGAGCTAGTTAATAATAAACCTGGGCTAATGGGCCAAACAGTTTGTAATTAATATTAAGCTTCAGGGTAATTATTTGGAAACTGGTGGGTAGGAGAGAAACCTCCAGTTACAGTTGCCTGGTCAGGTTGCCCTTAATAACCTGGAAGTTTCCAGAAGACAGACATTCACATTCATTCTGCCCTCACCACCTAGCACCTCCAATGCTGTGCACTCCCACGCTAGTTCTTGCCCTCAGGACTGTCCTCTGACTCACAGCTCGCCCACTGAGAGCACTGAGGAGACTGGGCGGGGGGGCAGGATGGATGAACTGGGGGGCAGGAGAGGTGGACTGGGTACCACTGCCCACTCCTGCTGCTCCTGGGTCACAGTGTGGAGGAATGGACTTTCTGCTGGGCTCAGCCTCCCTTCTTGAGTTCCTGTGGCACCATTTCCTCCCTCCACCCAGCAGATTGCTGTGTGCCCTCTGCTGCTGCTGGGAGCATCACCACTCCACAACCATGCCCATTGCCCTGCGTTCAGACCTGTCATTCAAGGGTCCTCAGTGGGTTTTCTGTTCGTTTGGTTTGGTTTTTGTTTTTGTTTTTGTTTTTACATGTACCGGTGTTTTGCCTGCATGCATGTCTGTGTACTGTTTGTGTGCTGCATCTACAGAGGCCAGAAGAGGGGGTTGGGTTCTCTGGAACTGACGTTACAGACTGTTGTTAGTGTGTGGGTGCTGAGAACCCAGTGGGGTCCTCTGAAAGGGCAGTCAGTAGTCTCAAGCCCTGAACCATCTCTCTAGACCTGTCGATTTTGATTTAACTGGAATTAACCCTAGGATCTCACACGTGCTAGGCAAGCTCTCAACCACTGAGCGGCCTCCCCAGGATCTTTTTACTCTTTGCTCTGAGACAAGGTCTAACTAAAATGCCCAGGTTGGTCTTCAGCTTGGTTCTCCAGCATCTGCCTCATGCATAGATGATTACAGGTCTGCACCGCCGGACCAGGATCCAGATTATCATTTGAGAGGATAATGAGCTCAAATATATTGTCAATCAAATTCATTGCAACAAATGTGCAGATGTGTGATTGCAGAAAGGGTTGAAGTGTGAATGAATGCGAGTGTGGCTGCAGAAAGGAGTGCTGGTGCGAAGAATGCAGGTATGCACAATACAGAAACAGGGAAGTGTGAAGCACATGTGTAATTGCAGAAATGCATAGAGAGAATCAGGAAGGATCCTCTATAAGGACACCATGCTGGTATGCATACTTCTACAGCTGAATGGGCCAAGAGGTGTGGGCAGAAGGAGGAAGGCTGAAGTTGGGTTGGAGGACACAGGAGGGTTCCTCCAGGGTACTGGATGAACTCACTCTGATCTAAGTGACACAGAAGAATCCTGAGCAAACTGTTAATCCTGCCAATCACGCACCGTATCCCGCTAGGACCATGGGCAGCTTCTTTAAAGGGCACCCCTGGCTGCTAAGCTGTCAAAATGCGGTTCCAGGGGGCACGGAGTCTCTGGCTTGGGAATTAAACTCCCACTGAGGGAGTTTGGGAGGGCATAGATGATTTTAGCTGTATCCCCGCCTCTCAAAGAAAACCCAGTTCTCACTGTTGTGGGAATACTAATTTATTGAATAAATAAATGATTAAGACCTCTAATTATACAAAGACTGAACACAGCATTTATCTCTGCTGCATCTACAAACCTCACAAAAACTGCAATAAATGATTTTTTTAAAAATACAAGTCCCAAGAGATTAAGGCAGACAGCAGACAAATGAGCATAGGGGTAGGTGCCTGCAGTCCCAGCACTCAGGGGAAGGTGAGGCAGGAGGAAGGCAAGTCCCAGCAGGGCCACAGCAAGGTCCAGGTAGCCGGGGCTACACGATGGGACCCCACCTCAAACAAATATGACAGACAGAAAGTTCGGGGGAGCTGAAAAAACGGTGGTTTATTAGAGTGGAGAATGTTGGAACCTCTATTTCTTCAATGAGGAAAGGACTGAAAGGACTGCTGACCTAGCACATTGGGGTACAAACTCCAACCTAATCTGCCACAGAGGTCTAGGAACCAATCCTGGGATGTGTGATATGAGAGTCATCATAAGATCGGCCAAAAGTCGGTGCAAAGGAAATGAGCTGGCGCAGATGCTCTGTGGGTGTCTGTGGATGTGTGTGTCTGTCTGGTTCTGTGCGTGAGTACACGTGTGTGTGTGTGTGTGTGTGTGTGTGTGTGTGTGTGTGTGTGTGTGAGAGAGAGAGAGAGAGAGAGAGAGTACTCATGTGTGTCTGTCTGGTTCTGTGCGTGAGTACACGTGTGTGTGTGTGTGTGTGTGTGTGTGTGTGTGTGTGTGAGAGAGAGAGAGAGAGAGAGAGAGAGTACTCATGTGTGTCTGTCTGGTTCTGTGCGTGAGTACACGTGTGTGTGTGTGTGTGTGTGTGTGTGTGAGAGAGAGAGAGAGAGAGAGAGAGAGAGAAAGAGAGAGAGAGTACTCATGTGTGTCTGTCTGGTTCTGTGCGTGAGTACACGTGTGTGTGTGTGTGTGTGTGTGTGAGAGAGAGAGAGAGAGAGAGAGAGAGAGAGAGAGTACTCGTGTGTGTCTGTCTGGTTCTGTGCGTGAGTACACGTGTGTGTGTGTGTGTGTGTGTGAGAGAGAGAGAGAGAGAGAGAGCGAGCGCACTCGTATGTGTCTGTATGTGTTTGGTTGGTTTGGTTTTGTTATCTTTTTGCTTTTTGGTGTTTTGTTTTTTATTTATTTATTTATTTATTTTTTGAGATAGGGTCTTCCACTACAGGCTTAGTAGCCTCTGCCTTCACCCACCCCTCCATTACCATAGGCCCATAAGACTAGAAAGTTTTAGCTGGATGGTAGTGGCACAACTCATTAATCCTGGCACTTGGGAGACAGAGGCGGGTGGATCTCTGAGTTCAAGGCCAGCCTGGTTTACAGACTGAGTTCTAGGACAGCCAAGGTTACACAGAGAAACTCTGTCTCAAAAGAACAAAATAAAACAAAACTTGCAAGTCTTAGACTTAGCTGTTCTGAGCCATATGAGAAAATAAGAATGGGGGCTTCAACCCCCAGCAAAAGCCACAAGTCAGAAGCCCAGGATGGAGGTACATTTCTGTAATTCTAGTGGCAGGAAGACTGTGAGTTCAAGGTCAGCCTAAACTACGTAGTGAGGTCAAGGCCAGCCTTCTCTACACAGTGAGGTTAGTTAAGGCCAGCCTGCTCTACACAACAAAGCTCTCAGCTCAAAAAGCCAGAAACAAGGAGTCTGGCACAGTGGTAGGCGCATGTAGGAGACAGAGGCAGGCAGATCTCTGTGAGACTGAGGCCAGCCTAGTCTACAGAGTGAGTTCCAGGACAGCCAGGGCTACACAAAGAAACCCTATCTTGAAAGATAATCCAGAAACAATTAGCAATGTGGCTTACTTTGTCGAGCATTGCGTGACCCGGAGTAAACAGGGGGTAAGATGACCGCATGAGAAAGCAGGGTACATACAGCCATTGAAATGTGACCCATGGGAATGCTGGGGAGCAGTGACTGACACTTGGGCCTGGGAGATGGATACTCCCGGGGTGGGGAGAGGACTGAGAGTAAAACCTTCCAATTCTTCAGCCCCCCGCCCCCCGGAATACACTCACCATTAACAACCCTATCCATTTAGAGGCCAGGAAAAGGAAGGGCAAAGTTTATTGTTGTTGAGAAGCCTCCTCTGCTGTCACAGCCTTACCTGGCTAGCCCAGGTAAGCCCTGCTCCTCCAGATGCAAATAGCCTTCCCTCTGGGACCCAGGAGCACAGGGATGAAGGTGCAAGGTGGGGACTTCAGATGTCATGGACCTAGGTGTGCCACAAGATCAGATTTGCTGGAGGAACGTCTAAACGTTTGCGGGTGTGGTCGGTCTCCCTGCGGTACAGGTAGCCACAGGTGGGCTTCTGCAAGGTGTAGAAGGGGTTCAGAGAGTTGGAATACTGGGAGGTGTAGAAACTGAACCTGCTGTTATCCGGGTTCTGTCCCCGAGGATCCACCACTACAGGCACAAAGGCTGCCGCCAGAGATTGCTCTCGGTCTCGCTTCCACGTCTGTGACAAGGGCGGTGGTGGCGCCTTCACCTTTTTGCCTGATTGCATCTTTTGCCCATGGCTGGGGATTGAGGATTTTTGTGAGTCCTGAGGAGAGAGAATGAAGGAGAAAGTTGGCAGGCCTGAAAACTGGGGACTCGGACTTTGGTTTGCTAAAGCCAGGACAAGAAGGAGAATGGGCCCCTTGAAGAGATCCCAGAGCCACCCTGGAACACAGTTCTGCAGGCCAAGTACCAGAACCTCTAGAGCAGGGGAAAGCCTTCAAGTCCCCTCTCCTGGTCCCTGCTTCTGTGGACTTCTGCCTAACTGTCAGAGGCACCTGCCGGGTCAGAAGACTGGGAACCCAGTTGCTGGCTTCAGTGCCTCTCCCTTCTACAGTCAATCGTCACTCCTCCCCATGGCCTCTGGAGATGTGCTCCCTGACTCCTGACACTATCAAGCCTTCATCCTCATCCTCCTTCAGTCTCTTGCCTCCTCGAGTCACCCCAGAGTTCGCTTTCTGTGTTAATAGCCACACAACCCAGCTGATCTCATCTGGAAAATAAATCTCAAACCTTCAAGTCTAGAATGCAAGATGTTCAACAGAGATGTGGCGCCAGCTCTCCAGCCTTCCTGTCCCTCCTCCCACTCTGCATTTTGCCACATTGGGCTACCTGTCACCCAGATCACACCTGTCCTTCCAAATCATCAAGGGATTCCATCAGAGCAGGCCAGCAAAGCTCGCTTGCTTACTGTCTGTAGGAAGATCCCTTACCCGTGACATAGAAGCCTCGAAAATCCTGTTTCTTTGCTCCAGACCAAAGCATTTAAAGTGTGCTCGGTAAACGCAGGTTCACCTTAACTAAATTCTATAGGGCAGTCCACCTTCCAAGCCGCTGACCCAGTTCTGTTTTAGAATCTCTCATTGTTACCAAGGGTGTGTCCTTCTGACCTACGCCCACCTCCTGCTAACCTTGCTCTTATTTGACTGGAGTCAGCCCACCCCAATTCAGGAGTCCCCCATGGCCACATCCGTCACACTGCACTGACATTTCTTTATCCCTGTTAGCTCCCTTCTTGATTCTCCTATGAAGGACCTGCCTTGCTCCTTGAAACCCCATGGCTTCTCCCAGGAAACAGGTGTCCATTTTATTTATTTATGTGTTTGTTTATTGGTTTGGTTTTGGTTTTGCTTTTTGAATCGAATTCTCATGTAGCCCAGACTGGCCTCAAACTCAATGGGGTGGCCTAAGGGTGGCCTTGAATTCCTGATCCCCCTCCCCCCCATCTCTACCTCCCAAGTTCCTTTTTTCTTACAGATTTTCAGTCATGACAGTCTGGTCCAAAGCCTGGGCTGCCTGCAGGTGACCACCACCAGGGTGCATCAGGGTGCTTGGATTCTGTCTCTAAGGCTTCAACTATCAACCATTTCTCTCTACCCAGCCTCAGGGCTCAGAAAAGAAGCCCCGAAGATGGATCTAGGGAAGGTGGAGCCCCCTACAGACGTCCGTGGCTCAAGTCGGGAGAGAACGCTTTGCATCTGATTTACAAACTGTTTCCTGGGCAACACGTGACTGTACAAGGCCCCATCCTCATTTTTGAAATTCTTCCTGTCTTCCCCATGCAGGTAGCTCTCTTGACTGCCTTCCTCTCCAGGTAATGATGTCCCACATCTGCCACGGCCCCCACCCCATCCTATACCACCCCCAAAGCTGAGCACCACACTGGATCTTGAACAGACCTCCATTACCTCACTTAACCTTGGCTCCCATAGTCATTAGAGGAAGGTTATTTTTTTTTTCACGTTCTTAACTTTGACCAGAAAAAGAATCTCTAGGCCCCATCATCTATTGTGGAATATGTTGGGAACTGCACGCTGGCAATTCGATCAGAGGCACAAACAGCCTTAATATCAGCAGAACTGAAAAGTACCCATGTATGAGGACTGGCCAGCTCACCATGAGAAGGCAACGACCCATTCCCCATGGAGTAAGGCACTCACCAACCACCTATATAAACCAGTCTCCCAACAAGATGAAATTTGGACATGAGTCCTGTCTTCTCCTTGAGCTAGCTACGTAAATAAAAACCCCTTCTGTCCCTCAGCATCTTGTCTCATGACGTAACTCTCCTGTTCCGTGGTGCGCAGCTAGACCTGGATCCACTCACACTCCCAAGACGCTGTCCTTCTCTAGGATGGACTAAGGTAGATACACACAATTCTAAAAAGTTGTAAGTTGGGCCTGAAGAGATGGCTTCGTGGTTAAGATCCAAGTTCTGTTCCCGACAGCTCACAGCCATCTGTAACTGCAACTCCAGAGGATGCTGTGACACCCTTTTCTGGCCTCCAAAGGCACCTTCACGCACGTGTCCAGACACACACACATACACTACACATAATAAAAATTAGTATTCGACAACAAAAAGAAGTTGTAAACTTGCACAGGGGGTGCACTGCATTGGTGATCTTAGCACTTGGGAGATGCAGACAGGAAGATGAGGTGCTTAAGCCATCCTTCCCTCAAGAAGCAAAACCAAGAGAAGTCATCTCTGGACGCACCATACCCTCCTCCTTCAGTTTGTAACCTGGGACTTAGCATCTTCACCTTCCGGCCCCTGGACTAGAGTGCAGGAGACTGGTACCAGGAATGACAGCAGAAAGTGCTTCAGGATAGTGTGGGGACTGACCAAGACCCCAGAGCAGGAAGGATATGCACTTTGCTGACAGAATCGAGTATCTACCATAATGGCTGGAGTGAGCACGGCCCCCACAGGCTCTTATGTTTGAACACTTGGTCCCCAGTTGATAGAACTATTTGGGAAGGATCAGAAAGTGTGGCTATGTTAGAGGAGGTGTGTCACTGGGGGTGGGCCTTGATGTTTCAAAAGTCCACGCCATTCTAGTTGGCTGTTGTCTTAACAAAGCTCTCAGCTCCTGCTCCAGTGTCATACCTGCTGGCCTACTGCCATGCTCCCCTCCATGATTGTTATGGACTCTACCCCTCTGAAACAGCAAGCCCAATAAACCCTTTCCTCTCTACGATCCCTTGGTCTCTTCGCAGCAATAGAATAGTCACTTAGACACCTACCAAGTACCAAGCAAACACTTGTCACTCAAGTGACACTCACCTCTGCCAAAGCTCCAAACAGACAGGTGAGATGTTAACCCCATCTTTCGGATGTTGAAACAGAGGCTCGTGGGTTCTAAGCTATCATCAGTTGAAGCTCACGCAGTGTGTCACACAGTTTGTGACAAGGCACAGAGTGCTTTTAGAAGTCTCACAACTGATGAACACAACCAGAATTCCAACACAGACTCCACTATTTGCCTCAGCCCAGGACCTGGACCCACCTGCTCTGGGCCACCTGTTCTGGGCCCACCTGCTCTGGGCCACCTGTTCTGAGCCCACCTGTTTTGGGCTCATCTGCTCTGAGTTCACCTGCTCTGGACCCACCTGTTCTGGATGAGTGCACCTGCTAGGGCCCACCTGCTTTGGACCCACCTGCTCTGCGCCCACTGCTCTGAGTTCACCTGCTCTGGGCCCACCTGCTCTGAGTTCACCTGCTCTGGGCCCACCTGCTCTAGACCCACCTGCTCTGGGACCCCATCTACTGTGGGCCCTGCCCTAGATACTGCTGCCGCCACATGCAAGGGCCTTGAGCTCTGACACAGCCAGAGAATGGCTCTCACAGAAATGGGGGCAGAAGGACAGTTTAGGGTAGAGGAAAAAGAAGAGAGTAAAGACGAAGAGAAAAAAGAAAAGGGAAGAGGTTGCTAGAGAGATGGCTCATCAGAAATGTTACATTCCCGGTCATCAGACATTACGAGTGTCTAATGTTCTTCCAAAGGACCCCAGTTTGGTCCCCAGCATCCATGCTGCATGGCTCACAACTACTTCAGGGATCCAACACTCTCCTCTGGACTCTGTGACACCTGTTTACATGTGACATACACACAGACACGTAAGTAAAATAATAAAAGGAAATTAAGAGAGAGAGAACACAAAGAAAAGAGGGAGGGGGAGGAAGGAGGAAGAGAGAGCTCTGGCCTAGCTTAGCCCTGCTCCTCCCAGTGACTAACTCAGTGGGCACTGGAGCGAGACTGGGGCCTGGCTGCATAGTTTCCAGGTTAGCACCTGGTTTCATTTAACTAGCTCTTCCCATCATGCCCTTCTTACCTTGGGGGTGGGTGTGGTTAGAGAGAGATCCCATGGTGCTCAGGACAGCCCCACGCCCCACCAAGAATTCCCACTGCTCAGGATCAGCAGTGCCAAGGCTGAGGAGGCCTGGTCCAGAGCCTCAGGTGACACTGCAGGGTGTCATTTATCCTTCCTGTCCTAGAGTCAAGGACCTGGGAGGGCAAGTAGGGGAGGACTACGGCTCCTCTCTTCCCTGGGGAACCCTCCTCCATTCCCAAGTTAGAGTCCAAAGCCAGGATCCCGACAGAACGTTCCTTCTCTCCATGCCCAAGCAGTCCAGAAGAGGCCTTTGAGACACTCTTGTCAGCTTGCGTTTGTCCCTCCTGTCAGGATTTAGAATGGGCTGGGGCTGGCTTGAGAAGGTCCCCTGGGGCTGAGAGACGTTCCCTCCAGTGGATAAGAGCACTTGGGTAAGCACAGGTACCTGAGTTCAGATCCCAGGGAAGAGCCAGGGCAGCCCTGTAACCCCAGCATTGAGGAAGACAGAGTTAGGAGCTACGGACCTCTCCCAGCCTAGCTCGAGGCTCAGTGAGACTGTCTCAAGGGAACAAGGTGGAGCGTGATAGAGAAGAACACTACATGTTCCTTTAGCCTCTGTGTACACATGGGCACGCATATGCATGCACACACATGCACATATGACACACACACATAAAGAAGAAAAAAGAAGGCGTGACTTTCTGAGCAGGGCAAACCCTCACATGGTATCAACGCAGGTCTTGCAGGAAGGCACTCTGCCCTTGCAAGTCCTCAGACCCACGGGTTACACGGGTTACACTCTGCCCTTGCAAGTCTTCAGACCCACGGGTTACACGGATTACACGGTATCACAGCTTGGAAAGCCAATTTCACCCACACAAGAACTTTTTTAAAATCCGCATTGCAATGACTTTTTCTAGGCGTGTGCTCTAACCACTGGAATACACGCTCAGCCCTGGCCCAGGCCGAGAGCCAGCCATTAGTCTCTCACTTTCTGGTAGCCTGCCTTGTGCCCTGATGAAATGCAAATTACATGGGGTGAGGCAGCCGGGAGTCTCCCCAGGACACCTGGTGCTGTGGAATGTGTCAGGGCTTTGCAGTTTGAAGGCTGAGCTCTGGCCCTATCTTGGTCCTTAACAGGTCAGGCAACCTTTGAGCTGCTGCAGAAGGGGTATAATCCGGCTATCAGCCTCGCCAGTTTGTCACAGAATGAGATGGAATGAGTTCAAATGGTAGCCCTACCTCACCAACTGAGTATAATCTCTGAGTATATTGTAACACTCTGTGCTACACATTGTTTTCCCCATGTGTAAAATAAGAAGAAACTCTCGCGACCAGAGAGACGGATGGCTCAGTAGATGAAGGTGCTTGTGGCTGAGCCTGACAACCTGAAATTAATCTCCAGTATGGTAGAAAGAGAGAAGCAACTTCTGCAAATTGTGTCTGACTTCTATATGTGTACTGTGGCATGCACACACAGACAGAGACACAGACACACAAAAAGGCATAGATACACACACAGACATACCACACTCAGACACACCACTCAGACACACCATACACAGACACATAGAGAGGTACAGACACAGAGGCACACACACAGAGAGACCCAGAAGGAGGTACACACACAGAGACACACAAAGAGGCACAGATACACCATACTCAGATGCACACACACAGAGACTCACACACACACACACACACACACACACACACACACACGTACCTAGATTTAAGCACTAATTTAGCAGATTTGTCTAGAATGCTAACTGAAAAGTCTGGAGGGCACCCTGCAGAAGCCAAGTGTAAAGGAATCAGAGGAATTGGACGGCAGCCTCCCCCTCTGCCCCCAGGGAGGGAACAAGTCAGGCAGGGGTCTTGTAAGCCAAGCCCCAGGCTCCACACATTTCAATTGCTTGCGATCTTGAACTGCCCAGCCCCAGCCCCTGACGTCATCTTACTCTCAGCATCCTTGACCACGGCCTTCCTTGATGGTGAAATGGGACTTGTGGTGGTCCGGGCTCCAGAGGCACCCAGGAGCTCTTGGGAGGGCACTGAGGGTGTCACCATCAGGGGCACTTGTATGGGGCCTGGGGCATTGTGATGCTCCTTACAGCGTAAACTCCCCTGTCTTCCCAGGAGGCCTTGTAGCCTTGACACTCTCCCTTCTTCCCTTGTACCGCTTAGAGCCCTCACAGAGTGGACAGTGGGTCCCCAGTGTGTCATAAGAAGCCATTGGCAGCTGGGGTGGTGGCACATGCCTTTCATGCCAGCACTCAGGAGGCAGAGGCAGGCGGATCTCTGTGAATTCAAGGCCAGCCTGGTCTACAAGAGCTAGTTCCAGGACAGCTAAGGCTGCTACACAGAGAAACAGAGAAACCCTGTCTCAAAAAAAAAAAAAAAAAAAAAGGCACTGGAGGAAACAGACCCTCTCTCTTTCTTTTGGTTGGTTGTTATTTTGAAGATTAATTAACTTATTTTATGTGTATAAGTATTTTGCCTGTGTGTGTGTGTGTGTGTGTGTGTGTGTGTGTGTGTGTGTACCACAAGAATGCCTGGTACACAAGGAGGCCAGAAGAGGGCAGCGTGTCCTTGGAACAAGTCACCACTTGGGTGCTGGGAACTGAACACTGTCAACAAGTGCTCTGAACCGCTGAGCCATCTCTCCAGCCCTGAATGCTATGGTTCAGTGATGGCTCCCATCTATGCCAGGCTGCCTTCATAGATTCTTGCAATATAGTAGAATTTGTTCCTAAACCCTTGGCCCCTGCCTTCTGAGAGCATCTCTCTCTTCTCACTTACCTGTCCACATACCTTCTAATTACAGAAGTGGAAGACAAAGGGTCAGCAGAAAATTGTTGGGGACGGGGGATGAAGTATTGCCAGGTAGCAGGGAAATGGACCAGGCCTCCTGATCTGAGCCATCTCTGCCCCTCATCTCCTCCTATTTCCTTTACTCTCCATTCCATAGCCACCTTCTTAAGCCCATCTGTTCTGTCCCCAGAAACCTCATATAGATAGATGCCCCTCCTCTTATACTGCTTTGAATCAGAGTCAGGAGGGGAAGGAGTAGAATGGATTGTTGGATAGACGGCTGGCTTGCTGACTAGGAAGTGGATGGATGGACGGACGAATGGATGGATAGACAGCTGGCTTACTGACTAGGAAGTGGATGGATAAACAGATGGATGGATGGATAGATGGATGGATGGATAGATGGATGGATGGACAGGCACTTGGCTTGCTGTAGGAAGTAGATGGATGGACGGACGGACGGACGGATGGATGGATGGATGGACAGGCATTTGGCTTGCTGACTAGGAAGTGGATGGATGGATGGATGGATGGATGGTTGGACGGATGGATGCACAGGCACTTGGCTTGCTGACTAGGAAGAGAGTTGGTGGGTGGAGGAACACATGGATAGATGGACAGTTGACCTGGTCAGAAAGTGGGTGAGTAGCTGTGTAAATGGATGATGAAGAGACAGATGTAGATAAGTATATAGACCAACAGCTGGATGGCTAGCCTAGAAGTAGGCGGATGGTCATATAGATAGATGGGCAGACAGACAGACAGCTAGCTGACTAAGAAGTCAGACTAAGAGACAGATTGACAGTTGGGTGGGGAGGCAGAGAGCTGGCTGGCCAGAAAGCTAACGAGTAGATGGGTGGTTGTGGCACAGAGAACAGATTGTAGCCCAGGAATTAGGATTCTTGAACCTAAATCTGAGTCCCACCTTTTACGTGTGTAACTCAGGCCACACCAACTGACCCTCTTTGCTTCTTTCCCCTCCCTACTGTAAAGACGGGCAAACTGAGTCTCTTACTATTAGGCTGAGACAGAGTAGATAGGACAATGACCAAGCAGAAAATAATCACTGTGCAGATTCGACAATCACTGTGTGGGCAGCTAATTGGGCTGACGGGTGGGTGGTTGAATGGTCTGCCCTGATCTCATCTTCAAAAACAAGGCCGGGGGCCTAGGGGCAGCTCAGCAGTTAAGAGCACTGGCTGCTCTTCCCAGGGACCAGGATTCGGTTCCCAGCACCCACATGGCTGCTTGGATCGGTTGTAACTACAGACTCAGGTAATGTAACACTTTCATTGGGCCCCCCCATTGACTAGGTGCACAGACACACACACAGGCCAAACACCCACAAACAAACAAAAAAGATAAAATACATAAATAAATAATTTTTTAAGAAAAAAAAAACTCCTACCCATTAGGGTCCCATGCACCACACCTGGCTAACACCTGAAATTTGTCAGATACCACACATGCAGGAATGACCTGACTTCTCTTTAGGATCAGTAAGACCCCAAGAGGAGGAAGACAGCCCTGCCTGGAGCCATTTTGCTGGCTAGTCCTGGCCTTGTTTGCTTCCTCCTGGCACAGCCACTGCTGACCATAGGTGACAGAGTGGACTTTGGGGCCCACAGACAAACTGGAAGTGGAAGTGATGATAGTTTGTAGGCTCATACCCTGATGATAACAACCCCTAATTTCCAAGGAGGCTGGGAGGGGCTGAGCACTGGAAGACAAGGCCCAGTAATCAAAACACAGAGGTCTTGGTCAGAAAGAAGGAAGGTGAGGGGGATGGCGTTGGGCAGGCTGTCCAGGCTCTCTGGCCAAGTGAGAAGGCCTGGCTTTAGTCCTGGGCTGCAAGAAACTTTCAAGGGAGCCTGCGAGGCAGGAGAAGGTTTGGGAAAGATGGAGGGGGTGCTGCTTAGAATACCAAGTGGGTGAAGGCTGGTAACCCAGAGTCCTAGGTGTTCAGAGACAGGTCCTGACAACTCTGAGCCCCAGCTCCCTTTTTGTGCCAAATGAAACATTTCATTGTAATAGCTCACTTACAGTTTCAGAGGTTCAGTCCATGATCATCGTGGTGGGGAGAATGGCAGCATGCAGGCAGACATGGTATTAGAGCCATCTAAGAGTTCTACACATTGCAGGCAACAGAAAGTCGACTGTCTAAAAATCAAAGCCCGCTCCCACATTTACTCCAACAAGGCCACACCTACTTCAACAAGGCCACTTTCTATGAGATTATGGGGACCATCACATTTAAACTCCCACAGTGGGGCATCCCATCACATATTGGGGCTCTTAGGTGGGGACCCTAATGACTTCCGGTAGACTCTGCCAATAGTGTCCTTAGCCCAGACTGGGCCATTTTGCTGTGGAAATGTGGGGGTAACAGCTAGAGACATCTCCCTAGGAAAGCCTAGCCAGGCAGGTCTGGATGTTGTTTTAGTTGCAGATTTTATGATGGGTTTCGATGTGATGGGCAGGTGATAGAGCACATGCCTAGCACACACAAGGCCTGAAGTCCCATCTCTAACATCAACTCCATAGGTGGGCATGGTGGCACAGGCTTGCCACCTGGATGGATGGATGGAGGGAGGGGAGGAAAGAGGGAGGGATACATGGACGATCACCCCTGGGCTCACCCTTCTGGGATTGAATCCCAGCTCTGACATTCCTCAGCTGTGTGACTTGCACAGATGACTTCACCTCTGTGCCAACTCCTAATCTAAGTGGAAGGGATAATAGACTTGCTCTTGATGGCTCCTGGGGAAGGACCATGAGCTTAGAGAATGACTGGCTGCTTGGCAGGGCTGTGAATTACCTTGTCACTATTTCTAAACTGTCTACAAAAATGCTGAATCAGTCCCACCTCCCAGAAGCCCTGTTCATCCTAGAAGATCCCGGAAGGCAAGGGCTGTGGTATGTCCTCCACAGCGCTCAGTGGGGTTTTGGGAAGGCTAAGCAGAGCCAGTGGGACTCTGGGCTGACCCAGAGCACAGGAAGAGGCACCATGCACCCCATCCCTCGCCTCCCACAGCCTCCCGCCTCCCCGCTGTCAGGTGTAGGTGGCTGACAGTGCCTGCTGCCTTGTTCTAGTAGACCTGGTTCTGGGGCCTCTTCCCTGCCCTTCCTTACCTACTCTGTGTCTTGTGCAAACGACTTAATCTCTCTGGTTGTCAACTGTTTTTCATTTGATATGCCTGAAGTTCAGAGGGCTGAGTTCTTCGTATGTTTGGCTTTGTAGCATATGATCACTCCAAGGCCACACTGTATTAATTTTTTGCCTTTATCTCGCTTCTTCAATGGCATCCCTGACCCAGCCAGTCAGCCAGAGGCAGCCATTAATGAATGTCTTCTTGCTCATTTGTTCTCACAAAATCTACACTGTTGTTTGGTGTGCAGGTAATTTTCATTTACATAAGTGGTATTGTGCGCTTCAGATCTCAGTCTGTTGTTGGTTTTAGAGCTCCAATTTCTTTTAAAGATTTTATCTGTCCCTGCTGTTTTGAACCTCTGATCCAGGTGTTGGACAAGCGTCTAGCCATGCATTTCTGACCTCTTCCACGTCCTCTGCTTCCGGGGATGGACCCTATAAGCCTGCTCTTCACACCACACAGAGGGCAGCTTGTGGGGGCTGCTTCTCTCCTTCCCCAGGTTGGTACCAGGGCTGCACATGCCTTTAGCAGCTGAGCCGTCTTGCAGTGCCCTCTTTATTTTTGAGGCAGGATTTTTTTTTTAAAGATTTATTTATTACATATACAGTGTCCTGCTTGCATGTATACTTGCAGGCCAGAAGAGGGCACCAGATCTCATTACAGATGGTTGTGAGCCACCATGTGGTTGCTGGGAATTGAACTCAGGACCTCTGGAAGAGCAGTCAGTGCTCTTAACCTCTGAGCCATCTCTCCAGCCCTTGAGGCAGGATCTTGATATGTTGCCAAGGCTGTCCTGGAATGCCTGTACTCCAGCAATCCTCCTGTCTCAGTTACAGGGTAACTAGGATTACAGACTTCATCAGCAATCAAAGCTTGGTCCTCAACACATTCAACTGCTGAGCTACATCCACACTTAAAAAAAAATTTGAGACAGTCACATTACAGCTGAGGGTAGCCCTGAACTCCCCATATTTCGAAGGATGACCTTGAACTTGACCTCCTTTCCTCTGCCTCCCAAGTGCTGGGACTGTGAGCACCTGCCACCACTCCCAGCCTAACTTCCTGTTTTGTGATAGGGTCCCACTAAGTTGTTCTGTGAGATACCTGTACACTGTGTGAAGGTGTATTGCTGTGATTGGTGTAATAAAAAGCTGAACAGCCAATAGCTAGGCAGGAGAGTACAGGCGGGACTTCCGAGCAGAGAGAAGTCTGGGAAGAAGAGAGCTGCCTGCTGCTCAGGAAGCAGCATGAACAGTATGGAGAGATGAGGTAATGAGTCATGGGATAAAACATAGATTAAAATAAGTTATAAGAGCTAATGGAGGGGCTGGAGAGATGGCTCAGTGGCTAAGAGCATTGACTGCTCTTCCAGAGGACCCGGGTTCAATTCTCAGTACCCACATGGCAGCTCACAACTATCTGAAGATCCAGTTGCAGAGGATCTGACACCTTCACACCAATGCACATAAAATAAAGTTAAATAAACCAAAAAACATTTAAAAGAAGAAGAAGAAGAAGAAGAAGAAGAAGAAGAAGAAGAAGAAGAAGAAGAAGAAGAAGAAGAAGAAGAAGAAGAAGAAGAAGAAGAAGAAGAACTAATGGAGCCTGGCAATAGTGGTGCATGTCTTTAATCCCAGCACACGGGAGGCAGAGGCAGGCAGATCTACAAAGTGAGTTGCAGGACAGCCAGAACTAAAGAGTGAAACCCTGTCTCAAAAACAAAAACAAACAACAAACAAACAAAAAAAAAGAGCTAGTGGAACAAGCCTAAGCTAAGGCTGAGATTTCATTTTGAGCTGGCTGGCGGAACAGAGAAAGGCTTACTACGAAGTTGCCTGGGGTGACCTTGAACTCAATCTGTAGCTTGAGCAACCTTTGATTTTTGATCCTCCTGCCTCAATCTCTTGAGTTACAGGCCTGTACTACCAGGCACGGTTCTATTTTCTGAAGTGCACACAGGCACGCATGCACACACGGACACACATTCTTTCTGATTGTGGGAATGTCTCCCCGGCCTTCAAGGTGACCTTGTGGGGACCTGCTCCAGCCTGCTTGCTGGCCTTGCTGGAATTTTCCTTCTTAGCTACTTCATTGAATCTACACCATTCTCTTGCTGGTTCTTTTCTCTCATTTTGTTTTCTTTAGTACCTCTGAGTCCAAAGTTAGTGCAGAGGACAGGACAGGGGCACCTGGGCTGAGCACCCGCTGGCGCCTTAACCCCCCACCCCCCGGCTCCCTGAGTTTTGTGACACTCTTAATACTTACACCTTGCTTTCCACAGGAAGCAAAGAAGGTTAGGAGAGGTGACTGTGCAGCCAGGGCCACAGCCCTGAGACATAACAGAGCCATGATTCAAACCTAGTCTGTACCCAAAAGTCCTCCCCCGGAGATACAATCCCACCAACACAGCTCACAGGAAAAAGAAAATGGAGGCGCTAGCTTTGGTTCATCAGTTATAAGTGCTTGCTGCTCCTCCAGAGGGTCCACGTTGGATTCCCAGTACCCACACTGAGCAGATCACAACATCTGTGACTACAGCTCCCAGGGTAAGGTCTGACCTCTTTGGGCACCTGCATACACATGGTACACCCACAAAATAAAATACAACAGCACCCATCTCTAATGCCAGCACTGGAGGGGCAGTGGCAGGTGGATCTATGAGTTCTAAGGCCAGCACGGAGGTTGCTCTACATAGCAGCTCCAGGCAGCCCGGGTTGCATTGTGAGACCCTGTCTCAAATACACATGTGTGTATGTGCGCATGTGTAAGTAGATACATAGGAAAGTGAATGTCTCCCCAGCACCAAACAAAACCAGGCTGCACACCAGACACCCACAGCTCTCAACACCAGCTAAGCAAGTGTCCCTGTCAGGAGAGCGTTCACAGTTCAGACTTCCGTTTAGCTATCACTTCTCCAGAGGGAAGATGAAGTAGATTAAAGTCTCTCCTCCCCAGCCTCCTCCCACACAGGGCTCCATGAACTGATCTGAGATAAGATGTGCTCTGCCTGGGAATAAGATGCTGGGCTGCGGTCAGGCTCATCTGGGTGTCGGGTGCTGGCAGTTCCGGAGAGCGCCGCAGAGACCAGGGGCAGGATGGAGGTGTGCTGAGGGCTCCACCGGGCTCCGCCATTCAGAGAGACCACAGGCTTTCCAAAGATGGGATGGGGTTTCTGGATAGACCGGAACTTCCTGGGCCGGACCCCACCCCATGTTCCAGAGCCGGCCACACTAGAGGTTGCTGAGCAATGACTGAGCAGGGATTAATTACAGGATGGGTTCTTCTGTTGGGGGCGCCTGCTGTTTGGCTGTCTCTTTCACTGGGGGAACAGGTGTATGGCTGTGTTATTAGTTGACTAAGTCCGGACAAGGCAGAGAATTGGGCTCCTGGCCCCTCCCTCTCCTCATGTAGCCAAGGATGACGTAGAATTTCCAACCTCTCGAGGGCTGGAAAACAAGCATCTGCCGCCATGCCTGTTGTATGTGATGCTGGGATTAAACCCAGGCTGCACATGCCAGGCCAATGTTCTGCCTCCCAGGCCACATCCTCAGCCCCACGTCAGGCTCTGACTCTGAGGAGGGAAACTGTTTCCAAAGCCACTGGGAGACAAAGTAAAACCGGAAGTTGGGGACAGGTTCTCCACATCGAACCTAGATCTTCCATAGACCACGCCAGGCTGAAAGGTATGGAGGGAGCTGGGTGCCTAGAATACACTGACCCCAGACCTCAGCCTCAACCATCTCTGCTACCATCATCCTCAGAGATGGTAGCAGCAGGGCCTCAGTGTCCTCTACTCCCAGCCAAGACGCACCTGTGCGCAAAGGGGCCAGCCCTGGGAGAAATAAACAACCATTTACAGGAGTCCTGCGTGTGCCAGGCACTGGCTGTATGCCTTCCACCTGTGGTCTCCTAACAACCTCACTGTAGCTCCTGCCCTTTCTCTGTCCACAGCTGAAGAAACTGGCTCGGCGTATTTGCCTTCACATACCAATCATGCCCAAGCCCATTGTTTTTAAAGTTGTTCCCCAGACTAGCAATTATACCCCTCTGTTTGCAGTGTGAGCTCACAAGTCCCACCCTCAGCCTCGCCAGCTGACCAGCTAATTGACTAATCAGTTAAGTGACTTCCTTCAGCCCCTCCGCCCCTCCTTTTCCCGGCATCTTTCCTGGAGCTATAAGGATAGATCTCCTTAATGCGTAGCTGGTAGAGACTGAGGCGGCACTGGTGGCACCTGGTGGCAGAGCACTTGCAAGCACGCACGAGGGCCTGGGCTGGATCCCCTTGCACTGTCAGAGCAAACAGACCCCCTGTGTCCAGTCTCCCTTACGTGCTCAGGATCCTATGAGGCATTCTGGTAGCCACTGGTTCCCAGCGACAGCCTCTCAAACCTTGATGTACAACCTGTTTCGCAGAAGAATCAGCCAAGCCGAGAGAGAGGTTGCTACATTTTTAGTAAGACCCCTCTGGGTAACGTCAGAGAAGATGGCTCAGCAGATGCTGCCAAGCCTTCCAGCCTGAATCACATGCCCAGGACCTGCATGGTAGATGGGAAGAGCTACCTCTTGCAAATTGTCCTCTGACTCCATACATGCACTGTGGCATGCTCGTGCTCTGGCCACCACCCCTCCGCCAAATAAATGTAATTTTAAAATAAATAAATTAATAGGACGGGAGAGTTGGCTTGGCAGTTAAGCGCACTTGCTGCTCTTCCAGAGGACCTGGGTTTGGTTCCCAGCACCCACGTGGTGGCTCACAACCATCCTCTTCTGACCTCTAAGGGGACCAAGCACACATAGTGCACACGTAGACAAAAAAATTATACACATAAATAAATAAATCTAAAAATGTATAAATAAATAGAATTTTAAAATGGGCAGTGGTAGTGCACATCTTTAATCCCAGCACTCAGGAAGCAGGGGCAGGCAGATCTCTGTGAGTTTGAGGCCAGCCTGGTCTACAAAGTGAGTTCCAGGACAACCAGAGCTGTTACACAGAGAAACCCTGTCTTGAAAACCCAAATAAATAAAATAAAATAAAATAAAATAAGACACCAAGGAATTCAAAGACTGGCCATTCGTGGATTGAACTAGGTCCTTCTTGACCAAGATCTCTACTTGCTTTTATTTGTTTGTTTGTTTGTTAATTTACCAAAGCTGAGTGCTCTGTAGCCCAGGCTAGACTTTAAACTTGCTACCTGGCCATGGGTGATTTTGAACATGTCATCCCCCTTCCTCCATCTCTCAAGTGCTTTGTGAGATGAACAGTGTGCGATACCACACTGGCTTTGCTTTAACTTGAGTTTTTGAGATGGGGTTAAAGTATGTAGCTAGCCTGGAACTCACTATGGAGACCAGGATGGCTTGGCACTCACAGAGAGCCTCATGATTTTGCCTCTACCTCCTGAGTGCTAGGATTAAAGGTGTGAGCCACCCTGTCCAACTGTTTCTAACTTGAAAATAGGAAATGCGTTTGCATGATTTAAACTTTCTGGAAGGTCTCCCTCCCATGTGCCTCCTCCCTCGGTAAACACTTTTACTAGGTTGTAATTTATGTTCTCCAAGTTTCTCTCTGCCAACAAAAGCAAAGACGACCGTACTTATCCGCCCCCTCCCCTTTCACAAACAGCAGGACAGTGATGCACAGGGCTGCTTGAGAGTCGATCATCGCGTCTGGGACAGTGCCTGGGGAGAGTCAGCAGCCTTACTCATCTCCCGTCTGCTCTGACTGTGCTGCCCCTGCTAGTCTTGAACTCCTGGGCTCAAGTGCTCCTCTCTCCTTAGCCTCCTGAGTGACTGGGACCACAGGATGTACCACCATCTGCAGAGAGGGACATTATGATCCCATCGTGTTGATATGCCATAATTTATTCAGCCGGCTGCCTTCCAGTGGACTTTTGGTTGTTTCTCATTATTCTAGGTGTCTTTCTTATTTTAATTTTTAAATATATTTTCTATGTATTTTGGGGAATTTTATACATGTATGCAATGTATTTTAATCATATCCACCTCCTTTTTCATTTTAATCTGTGTGCAGTGTATGTGTGCATACATGTGTGTGTGCATATGTGCATGTGCATGCACATGTGCATACTTTGGTGTGTGCATGTGCACACGCATGCTTGGTGCATGCATCGTAGAGTTCAGAGGCTAACTTTAAATGTCTTCCTCAATCATCCTTCACTTTATTTTTTGAGACAGGATCTCTCACTGCACCTGGAACTTGCTATTTCTGCTAGGCTGGTTGGCTAGCCAGCTTGTGGGACCCACCTGCCTCTGCCCCACGCGCCCCTCCGCACTGGGATCACAACTGCACACCACCATGCCTGACTTTGATGTAGGTGATCTGAACTCAGGTCACATGCTTGCACAGAAAACACTTTACCCGCCACATCTCCAGGTCCGTCCCAGCCCTCTATGCTCAGGCCAGTCTTGTTATAGCACTCCATACCCACCCCACTCCATCTCTCTACACCCCTGCAGACACCTCCCACATGCTCTCCCTTAGTACCCCAGCCCATTGTCCTCAGTCTTTCCTCCTCCTCCTCTTCATTTACCCCACTACGGTTAGCTTCACCTTGGTTCTGCCTGCTTCCCCAACTAGCCTATAGCAACTGAGACTCAGAAACCAGGTCTTGGGGGCTGGAGAGATGGCTCAGCGGTTAAGAGCACTGACTGTTCTTCCAGAGGATCTGAGTTCAATTCCCAGCAACCACATGGTGGCTCACAACCATCTGTAATGAGATCTGGTGCCCTCTTCTGGCTTGCAAGTATACATGGAGGCAGAATGTTGTATACATAATAAAGAAATAAAGTCTTAAAAAAAAAAAAAGAAAGAAAGAAAGAAAGAAACCAGGTAACCAGGTCTTGGATTCATCTGGCTCCTTCACGGTCCACAGTGGTTTTCAGGAGCATTAAGTACAACTATCCAGAGCAAGTTCTCTGAGAACAAAGCCTGCATCCTGTGCCTAAGCGTCTAGATAATAATGATGCCCACGATGCAATGGGGATCCTTGTGGGGTTGGGGAATCCTTGTTCCTTTCCATTTGGACAGTAGGGGAAACTATGAAGTAAAGACAAAAGGTAAAGGTAGATAAAGATGCCCGCTGCCAAGCCTGTGACCTAAATTCAATCCCCTGGCTGGAGCCAGACAAGGGACTTCTGCAAGCTGTCCCCTGAGCTCCACAGGCACACTGTGCCGCAGTCATGCACACACAGACACACAAATAAACAAATGAGTAGAAAGCATTGTTGGGGGTCAGCAGGGTGCTCTTCCAGGGGACCATATTGGTTCCCAGTACCCACGTCTGGTGGTTCCAAACTGCCTGTCTGTCTAGCAGCTCAGGGGATCTAACACCCTCTTCTGGCCTCTGTGGGCATTCCCATACAGGTTGTACACACACAGAAACAAATAGATATTAAATGATACATAATAATAATAATAATAGATATTTTGATTGAAAAAAGGTAAGGGATTACGGGTCACACAGCTTTGTGCACTGGCCAGCCGGACCCTTTCCTGTCTCTGAGACATGTGTCTTCCTGCACAGACTGACTCCGTTCTCCATTTTTAGAAGCCTTCCTGGACTAAGCTTGTGACCTCTGCTCCTGTGAACTGCTCCGTGCGTTAGCCAGAGCTACTGCAGAGCTGCACTTAGTCATTCCAGACACAGAAGTCTGTCTTCCCGTGCGATCTCCAGATCTGTGTGGGATAACGTCAGAAACGGCCTTCCTCTTGCATAGCCACTTAACCTACTCCCTACGTGACCACTGAGAGGTCTTCCCTGAGTCCTGTGTCCTGGGCCTCAGAATGGCTGTGGTCTTGAAGGGGACAGTGTTGCCCACAGGTGGCTCTCTAACCACAGAAACATTTGGAGAAAACAAGCTTTTTTTAAAATTGTTTTGCTGGTTTTTATTGTCTCTTCTTGTTTGTTTCGAGACAGGGCCTCACGTAGCCCAGGCTGACCTTGAATTTGCAGAAGCCAACTCCTGATCCTCCTGCCTCCGCCTCTTGAATGCTAGGATTACAGGTACACCACCGCACTAGATTTGTGCGGTACAGGAGAACTGAACCTAAAACCTCATGCACGGTTGGCAAGCAGTCTGCCAACTGAGCTACCCTCTCAGTTCCCACGGAGTGTTTTTTAATATGACCCTCACCCCAGTTGAGACTGTAGCTCAGTGTAGAGCCTCTTCCTAGTACGGCTAGGATGTCTGAAGTCCCTGGTTCTACTCCCAACACTATTTAAAAAATTAATTCCGGGTCAGGCGGTGGTGATGCACGCCTTTAATCCCAGCACTCAGGAGGCAGAGGCAGGCGGATCTCTGTGAGTTTGAGGCCAGCCTGGTCTACAAGAGTTAGTTTTCAGGACAGGCTCCAAAGCCACAGAGAAACCTTGTCTCAAAAAAAAAAAAAATTAAGTCTGTTCCATCCCCCTGCTCCAAGTGTTCCTTCTGCCCGTCCAGTTTACCTGGAAAACAACGTCCGCACAGTGCCAAGCCCTGAAGGCATGGCTCTTCTTGTCTCTTGAAGTTGACCGGGACTTCTCAGAAATGTCACTATCATGGAAAGCAAACAAACAGGCAGAGAATGTTAAACTGGAGATTGAAGTGGCGGGATGAGAAATGGCCACACGTGGCTCTCGACTGCACTGCGGGCAAAGAGCTGAAAATAAACGGCATCTGAGGGAGAAGGACCATTTTAATATAGAGTGGTCAGGGAGTGATAGCGTGCTAACGTCAGCCTGTGTGTGTGTGTGTGTGTACCTCCGTGTGTACGTGCACTTGTGCATTCAGGTGTATGTGCACTTGTGTGGGTGTATAGATGCCGGGCATTAAAGCCACCTGTCTTCCACCGCCACTTTTGACCTTATCAGTTTTTTTTTTAATTTTTAAAGTTATGTTTATTAAGCCGGGCAGTGGTGGCGCACGCCTTTAATCCCAGCACTCAGGAGGCAGAGGCAGGCGGATCTCTGTGATTTTGAGACCAGCCTGAGCTACAAGAGTTAGTTTCCAGGACAGGCCCCAAAACTGCAGAGAAACCCTGTCTTGGAAAAAAACTAATAATAATAATAATAATAATAATAATAATAATAATAATAATAATAATAATAATAATAAAGGAAAAGAGAATCTGATGTCTACAAAATGCCAAAATTTCCAATGCTGTGTTCAGGCCACGGTACAGTCATTGCACTGAGGATCTGACGACGGTGAGATGACCGCACAAGAGCAGGCCAGTGAGGCCAGCCAACATTCCAGCAGACAAAATGAATAACTAGACCCAATCGGTAAAAAAAAAAAAAAAAAAAATGGCGGAAGGGGAGAAAGGATGAGCTGGGGTTGTTGGGAGAGTGGAAGGGGTGTGCTTGTATGGATATATGTGCTCGGGATGCATTGTTCATATGTATGGAATTGTCAAAGATTAATAAAAAATGATTTCATTAAAAATATATTAAGCCCAGCTTGGTGGCCCAAGCCTTTAATTCCAGGACTTGGGAGGCAGAGGCAGAAATATCTCTTGTCAGTTCAATGCCAGCCTGGTCTACATATAAAATTTCAGGACAGTAGGGCTAATAATAGAGAGACTCTGCCCACTATATGTACGATATTAATATTATTAAAATCTCCTCGCTGGGCGGTAGTGGGGCACGCCTCTAATCCCAGCACTCTGAAGACAGAGGCAGGTGGATTTCTGTGAGTTCAAGTCCAACCTGGTCTACAGAGCGAGCACCAGGACAGGCTCCAAAGCTACACAGAGGAAATCTTGTCTCGAAAAATAAAAAACAAAACAAAACAAAAAACAACAACAACAACAAAAAAGATTTCCTTCTCTTTGGAGCTCTAACCGTGAAGATAGTTTCTTCTTGTGTTCCCAAGAGTGGCACAGAAATTTCTGCGTGATAGCTGGCCTGTAACTGCCTGTGTAGAACAGGCTGGCCTCAAATTTAGGACTATCTTACTGCCTCTGTCTCCCAAGTGCTTTTTCTTGCTAGCATCACTTTGTGGAGCCCCGATCGCTACCTTTTTGCTATTTTACAGGCATCGCTTATATTCATCAGTCTCCTGCCCACATGTCAGAGGGTCCACAGGATGCTTGGTCAGGCAGGTTCCTTTTCAGGGACACAAGAACCTTTTCTAAACTACCCACCCAGATCTGCTCAGGAACGTCCCACAAAAGTAAGGAACTCGCCTCAGGCCTTTCCTGGCCCAGGGAAAAGGGGGTGGACTGGGCGGGCCCGTGGGGAACCCGGGGCAGGGGGCGGCTCTTCTCCCAGGCTGGGCGTGGGCTGGGCGAGGTCCTCCGCGCAGCGCACCGTGCCAACAATGGGCTGTTGTAGAAGGAGGCAGGAATGTGGCCCGAGGAGTTGGGCGGCGGGGCGGAGCCGGGTCCCAGCGGCAGCCTCTTACCTGTCCAGGTAGCTCGCATTTCCAGGCGAGCGGCGGCGGCGCCCGCACCACCTGTCGCGGGGTGCGCGGGCGGGGAGCGCGGCTGGGGGCCATGGCCTGGTAGTGTCCCCTGGGGAGACGCTGCGGAGTTCAGTCAGGGGCAGGACGGGGCGAGGGAGGGAAGGTCCTTCCCTCGGGGACAGAGAGGTCTGCGGCAGCATGAAAAAGAATCAGACGATGCAGGGCACCTTCAGCAAACTCTTTGGGAAGAAGCATGCCAACCCTGCCACTACGTCCCTCTACGCCACCAACCCACCCTGGATTTTCACCCAGGAGGCCCAGGAAGAGAGACCCAGGGACTTTGGTGAGTGCACCCCAGGGGAAAAAAAAAAAAAGGGAGAAATCCCGACGGCGCCTCTTCCCTCCCGACTCTGGCGTCACTTGGGCGCTGGGAAGGCGGGCAGGGGCAGGGACACGTTGGAACCTGCGGACGGGCCAAGGAGATGCTGGGAAGGGGGAGGAGGCGTCGCAGCCCGAGTCAGAGAGGGACCCCCTAAAGCGAGGCCGGCGAACCCCGCCACCCTCACCTGCCATCCCGGCTCCTTCGCAACCTTTGGTGGGGTTTGTGGCTGTCTTTCCTGTGTTCCACCGCATATCCGCATTCTCTCTGAGTCAGAAGTGATTCTGAGATCTAGGCATCTGTCCCTCACCCTTTCCGCTTCCTCTGCCCCGCAGAGAGCCTGCCTCAGGTGCCCTGTATTTCGCTCTGTTTGGGTAAGAAAAGTGAGCGACAACCGCGGCCACTGCTAACAGGTTGCCAGCCGTTCGCAACACCGAATTAGTTTTGTTTTATTTTTTCTTCCCCTTTGGGGCTGGGGGTGGGGACAGTGTCACAGGCTCTTGCCAGGTCCACTTGGGTCTGGGTTGTCTATGGTCTCAGATTAAGGAGTCAGAGGTGGGACAGTGGAGAGCAGGGAGCTCTTGAGTCAAGGGTGGTGCGCGTCTTTACAAACTTTTGGAAACTGGCCCTGTCCCAGGTCTGGCTATGGGTCACCTTATCTCTTCCTCGATCTACGGTCTTGACTGAGGAGAACCCAGGGAAACGGAAGACAGGTATTCACTTCTTGTTTCTGAACCATGATTCTGGGGTCTGATGAGGGAGACGTCAAGAATATCTCCCCTTACCGGGCGGTGGTAGTGCACGCCTTTAATCCCAGCACTCGGGAGGCTGAGGCAGGCGAATCTCTGTGAGTTCAAGGCCAGCCTGGTCTACAAGAGCTAGTTCCAGGACAGCTAGGACTGTTACACAGAGAAACCCTGTCTCGAAACCACCCCCAAAAAAGAAAGAGTATCACCCCTTGATTTGCCTGCCTTCTTTATCACCTTCCGGTCACTGCACTGGGCTACAGAGGATGTTGCAACCTCCATTGGTACTATGGTTTGTTTGACACCCATATTACTACGTTGGGGGCCAGGACAACAACAAGATGTCACCTCTCTCTGACCCAAAGACTTCTCACCAGCAGGCAGACAAAACTAGCAGTTTGCCTCCTGTCCTTAGGGGGGCTCAGCATGAGGAAGAGCAGAGAGATGCCTGTAAGGGGACCTAGCTCAGAGTGGAGAGGGAGGGGTATTCCTGGCAGAGCACAGGCTGCGGCAAAGGAAGAGAGAGCAGGGCAAAGTGGGGGTGTGTCTTAGGAACCCGAGGACACCCTTGCAGGCAGGCAGACTCCAGGAGCACTCTGGGAGGCCCCAACACCCACCCTTTCCTAGATGCAAGCTCCCGAAATGTTTGATGCTGACTGAGGTTTTGTCTAGTGTCAGGTACTAATATTGGCTGTCCAGGTGAGGACACCAAGGACCCAGGGGGCTACAGAACATGTTGAGGATCACAAGACTAAAATGGTAGCGCTGCCGTTGTCCCCGAGGGGACAAACAGACACTTTTCAGTAGACTGCAAACTTACAGAGCAGTCACAACCAAGCAAGTCTGACAATTTCTAGTACCCCAGGGTCTTGCTGGTGAGAGAGCCAACATCTGGACCCAGGTAGAGCCACACTCTTAGCAAGCTTGAAGACTTCACTCTGGAGGAGGGGTGTAGGGTGAATTGAACCAGCTCCCCGACTTCCTCTCTAAAGGGAATCTCTGAACAGCCTTCCCACACTCCCTATTTCCCCGATGACCAGACTGTTGCTAGGCATCCATCCTGGAGAGAAGAGGGACAGGGGACCCTGTCAGCTCTTACCAGTCTAGGCAGGGCAGGAGTCTAGGGGACAGCTCCTCCCTGTTCCCAGGGCAGGGCTGGGCCTTCAGTTGACTCAGCTAGGCTGTGTGTGCACTGGGCTGGAGTTTTGGGGGGCGGACAGTACCAACCCAGCAGGCTGGCTCTCCTGCGTTCTGGTTCTGGAGTGTTCCCTGGGGTGCTTACAGGCCTGAGAACCACTCCTTGCTGTGCTTGGGGTTGAGGAGGAAAGCAACTGGCGCTGGGGATTCTGGGATGGCAGTGGATTTGTCAGCCTTACCTATCTATCTGTCAGTGATAATGCTAGCGAGCTCCCTGGGCGTCAGTGGTTTCTGTTCAGTGCGTAGGGTGTGAAGACTGCTTAGATCAGTGGTTCTCAATCTTCCTAATGCTGCGAACTTTAATACAGTTCCTCCTGTTGTGATAATTCCCCCAACCATTAAATTATTTTGTTGCTACTTTGTAACTGTAATTTTGTTACTGTAGTGAATTGTAATGCAAATCTTTGATATTTGAGTGGCCCTCAAGGGGGCCACTTCCTAGAAGAGGGACTGACTGCCTGAAGTCATGTATATGACAACCTTTGCAAACACAAGAGGAAGGCAGCTTGTGGTGGTGCACACCTTTAATCCCAGCACTCGGGGAGGCAGAGGCAAGGGGAGGTTCGAGGCCAGCCTGGTCTACAAAGCCAGTTCCGGGACAGCCAGAGCTGTCACATAGAGAAACCCTGTCTCAAAAAACAAACCAACAAAAAAGAAACTGTTTCAGTGGGGCTATAAGTAGCTGCAAGAGAACTTTAAAAGAACTTTAAACTCTAAAGTAGCTGCTGCCCAGCCTTCCAGAAAGTTCTTCAGCGGTTTCACCCAGGTCATTGCAGCTTGTTGTTGATTTTGTTGAGATGTGGCCTGCTGTGTTGCTCAGAGTGGCCCTGAACTCCTGGACACCATCGATCTTCCTGCCTCTGCCTTCTGGCTGGGACCACAGCGTGTCACTGCCTGGCTGACTCCCACTCTGAACTTTGCCTGTCCCTGCCTACTTCACTTCCTTGTCCTCAGGTGGCTGTACTCCAAAGGAAATAGACCTGAAGAGGCCACCCCGAGGTCTCAAAGGGGTGGGGCACTCCAGGTCTAAGGGCCCCTGAGACTAGCACCTGCCGGGTTTTCAGTGCTGAGGTACGGGTGGCTGATGAAGGGGTGGAAATCAGAAATCCATGTATAAGTATGTGAAGGCATTGAGCCTGCCTGGCATTGGCTACCGCCACGTCCCAGCTCCCAATCTGTTTGCACAAGGGCAGGCTGGATTCAGATAAAATGCAAACAGGCGCAGGGGGTGATGGGTACATTTTTCTAGCCCCTGTGTCTGGTGATTTCAGCCCTACTGAATGCAATCACAGTTCTAATTAAGCCTCTGCCTCCCAAACAAGAGCTTCAAAGGGCCGTGCCATTGTCCTTTAAGTACTTGAGAAAACAGATTTGAATCTTCACAGATCTTTGTAGTCTCCTTTGATAAGAGACTGGGCCGCAAAAGCGGCTGCTGGAGCAGCCTGTGACCAGCCTGGCTGTTGCTCCACTTCTTGGGGCCTCTTAGCTCAACTCACCTGAGGTTCCTTCCCCACTGCTGAACCTCCCCATCCCAGCAATGGGAAGCTGGGGATTCTCCTGCCTGCCCGCATCTACCAAATGAGCAACGCCTACCCTGCACAGCCACGCCAGACACTCATCTGGTGCAGATTCCTCGAACCCAGGAACTGGGCTAGCATTCCCGACGTGCCTCATTCCCAGGTGGTTCTTTGTACCAGATGGCTTGAGGAATTCTTGGGCTTTCCTTCCCCTGCTGGAGCTAAACTGTTGGCTTTCTCCCAAAGACCCCTGCAGGGCATACAGCAGACTGGAAATCAGTGTGTGCTGAACTGTGGCTGTCGCCTTATCAGCATTCCCTGTGACGGCTGCTGGTTCTAGCATCCTTCTTCCTGAGACTCTCTCCCCAGGCCCCACACACTTTGCATACCAGGCCAGGCTAAAAGGTAGAAAGTCACAACCCTCCCGGAGCTGAGCGCCCACATCTAGCCAAGGCCAGATTCTCACCGGCTTGTAGGAAACTGACTTGAGATTTGCTGGGGTGTGAAGGAGACTTGTTCACACTCCTGTCACCTAGAGTAAACATGGCCTGGAGGTCACTGTTAGAGTGGGCTGTGGCTTCCTGGTTCAGCATGCGCTTGCACATACACCCCCCGACACACCCCATACACACCACACCACACACACACACACACACACACACACACACACACACGCACTCTCTCACCCTCCCTGTGGCCCCATTATGTAAGTACCTCTTTTGGCTGTAGCTAACTCCAGAAAGCGGCCCCTCCTTGACAGCTACAGCCCATAAGTTAATAATGATCATAGCATAATTTTCTTTCTTCTGAGGTATCAGCCACAGGACCCCAAGCCTGACTCATGTTAGGCAAGTGCCCAGGCGTGGAATACACCCCTAACCTGAGTAATAGCTTCACTGTCGGTTCCCATGGCCTGAGCTTGTAAAATCCACCGATTCTGTGTCTTTCTGGGATCAAGACTCCGAGGGGCAGCAGAGCATACCCAATCCCACGGGCCTTGTCAAGAGCTCCTGATTGGACAAGTTTGGAATGGGAAGAGGTTCAGAGTTTCTAGCAAGTTCCTAGTGAGGTCACCCAGCTACTGTGGGCTGAGATGGCCATCCTTAGGGAGACAAGGGCTACCTTTGCTGAACCATGTCCTCTTCAGTCCTACACTAGACTGGTGTCCTTTGGACTGCTCTCTGTTTTTGCACGATCCCTGCCCTACCTCCCTTCAGCCTCCCTTCAACGTCCCCTCTGCCCTTGGACAAAGGCCTCTCTCTGGTGCTTAGGTCAGGCCTGCTAGGGCTTGCTGGAACAAACTGGCCTTTTCAGGTTCCTGTCATGTGAACCTGCTAATTAGCAAGGAAGGGCCTCATTAATGTCATTTGTGGGCTACATTCACATGACCACCCCTTGTTGCTGATCCTCCGGTGGTGGGAGACTAGAAGTCCCAGCCTTCCCACCCCACTGTACGGGCCTCCACTGTGTGTCTGCTGTGTGGTATATTTGGGGATTCCAGGTTACTCTGGGACAAAGTCACAAGTCCCCTAAGCTATGACCCCATTCTTCCTAAGCCCCTGAAAGCCAGTAGATCTGTGACCAGTACTATGGAGGTCGCCAGGGGCTCCTGGGATTTTGGGGGCTCTCTAGCCCTTTTCGTACCCCTGATGGCTTCACTGCCATGAGCTTGGAATGCACCCTAAAATGTAGGAGTCATTATCCCCGCTTTACAGATGGGGAAACTGAGCCTGAGAAGGTTCATAGGTATTGTCTAGAGGAACTGGCTGTGAATCTGGATATACCTCCTAGGTCCTGTGTCTCCTCGTGGATTGCACTGACTACAGGAGACTCTCAGACTCTGCACTCTTCCCCCGCTATGCTGGCTGTGGCCAGAGGGAGCAGATTCTAGAAGCTGGCCCTTGAGTATTGGCCCCTCTTGTTCACCAGGTGTGGTACCGTGAGCCTATAACCTCTTCCAGCTTCAGGTTCCTCCTCAAAACTGAGACTCTCAAGTATTTTCCCTGACTGGCAAGATGACTCAGTGCGGGAGGCAGATCTCTGAGTGTGAGGCCAGCCTGATCTAAAGAGTGAGTTCCGGGACAGCCAGGATATCAGGGAAACCCTGTCTCACAGAAGACGGCCGGGTGGGGAAAGGCACTGCTGTATTATTGCATTCGGTCCCTAGAACTGTGCGAAGGAAGGTCTCCACATGCACTCTGGCTCACTTATGCTAAGAACATGCACCCAAGAGCTGTGGTTGGTATGTAAAATAAATAAAAAATATTTAGTTAGAAAAAGAAAAACAACATGCACGCACTAACACTTTTTAAAATGTTTTTTAGGAAGAGTGTTTTCCGCACAGGATACAGGACAGAGAGGGCAGGCGCGAGGTTGGAATGTGGTTCCCTGTGGCTCTGGGTTTAGCTCAGTGGTCGCCTGAGTGGTTTCCTGGCAGACACAAGGTCAGGTTCAGTTACCTGTAGTGCAAGATAAAGAACGGCGCCTATCCTAGGCAGGGTAGCTGAGGCAGGTGAGCTGGAGTAAGACCTTACCTAAAGAAAAGTAGTGCTCAGCACTTGGGAGGCAGAGGCAGGCGGAGCTCTGTGAGTTCGAGGCCGGCCTGGTCTACAGAGTGAGTTCCAGGACAGGGGGGAAAAGGTGCCTAGATCATAGTATACGCTTAATATGTACTAGGTACCAGTAACTTAATATATGTTAGACATTTATTTATTTATTAGTTAATTTTCTTGCTTCTTTGGGCAGAAAGAATATGAGCTAAGTCACTGTCCCAGAATATCTCTGCCTCAATGACCGTGGAGATTTGGGCCTGGGGAACACAAAGCGTATTTCACTAAAAGGTTTGAGCTCTGTGGAAACAGACGTGCAGAAGATCCCACGGGCTCCTCCTCTTGGGTAGAAGGGTAGGAAGAAAGGACTCAGAGTCTGCACGCAGCTTGTGCTGAGTCCTCAGCTTCCCCAAGGCATCCCCTGGGTAAAACACAGACTCACACACATGCCAGCCCCACCCCAGGCCGGAGAACCAGACAGGCCTGTTACGGAGGCATTGAGCTCCAGGTCATAGGAGACACCACACTGCTTGTGCTGGAGGCTTGTCTGGGACCCTGTGAACCCTGACACCACTGGGCCCTTGTGGCCTTGGTCCAGTCCCTTCCATTATGGGCCTCGGTCTTCCCGTGTGCCAAGAAGGCAGCCCCAAGCATCAGAACTCACAATGAACCCTGGCAAGAAAGCAAGAGGCCACCTCCCTCCTGTGACTCTTACCGTTGGGCACAGGTGATCTGACCCGATTCAGGCTCAAAGCCTTAAACTCTCCTCAGGAGAAAGGGGGTGGGAATCAGTGATGGTGGCGACGGCGGGGCCAACGTGTGCTCATGATTCCTTTGGCTTTTCTTTTAAAAATTACATTACATTTGTGTAATTTTTAGTGGTATGTGTGCGCATGCACACATGTGTGCATGTGTTTCTGTGTCCTCAGTGCCACTGTGTGGCGCAAAGGACAGCTGCAGGCGTCTCCACCATGTGGGCACCAGTGACCCATGCCAGGCCATCCAGCTTCTCAGCGAGTGCCTTTACTTGCTGGACTATCTTCCCAGTCCTTGGTTTGTTAGTGGTTCAGTTAAGACTCACACCTTGCTCACACGGCTCTCTTTCACGACACTCCCCTGACCCCGAAGGTCCTCTCCCCTTTCTTCTGGAAGCCTCTCACTCTGAGTGCAGGTCCTTGCCCTTCTGACCCCGAGTTCGCCCTGCATCCCCATGCTCGGCACTCCCAGAACCTCCAGGCACACAGCCCCTTCCAGTGGGCCTACAGTCAAGAAGACGGGCCTGGCATGGATGGGTCTATTGCTGTGTGTCAAGGATCCTAGCCACCCGCCTTCCAGCCACCTTCACCCCTTCCTTTCCTCTCCTCCCTCCTTGTCTCTCACTGGCCTGAAGCTGCTTCTCAGGAAGGCCCATTCCAGGGTTCCCAATTCTGTGATCCACAGAGTTCAGCTATTTTAAGAAGAAATTCCATGAAGGTGGGCTCCTGGAATTCTATCTGGTTCTGGTCCTTGACCTTGAGTCTTGGGGGAAAAATTTTGGCTTATGGTGGCCATACAATCCTCCCCTGATGCTGTCCCTCACTTAGCAGGGAGGAGGGTCTGGGACAGGCCTACCAGTCTAGCCACTGCCCCTTTCCTATTAGCTTTGCCTTTTTCTCTTTTAAAAGGATTTTTGCTGAGCATGGTGGCACATGCTTTAACCCCAGCACTTGGGAGGCAGACAGGGGCAGGTGAGTCTCTTTGAGTTCCAGGTCAGGGATATTTAAGGAGTCTCTCCCTTTCTCTTTGTCACACTGTTTGTGTGTGTGTGTGTGTGTGTGTGTGTGGTGCACGTTTGTGGTACGTGTGTGTGTGCATGTGTGGTGCGTGTGCATGCACGTATGTGTGGTATGTGTCTGCATGGAGATTAGAGGAGAGTCTGAGTCAGTCCTTCCCCTCCACCATGTGGGGATTGAACTCAGGCTGAAGGCTTAGGAAGCAATGCCCTTTACCCGTGAGCAGCCTCACCAGCCTAGCTCAGTCTCTTTTGAATAAATTACTGGGATTTCTTGTAAATCCTCCAAAAATGTGTGAGGAGAAAAGGAATCTGTTTCCATGTAACAGGCAACAGGACTCTGGTTAATTGGGATTTGTTTATTTCAGACAGGGTATCACTGTGTAGACTTTGCTGTCCTGGAACTCTGCCTCCTGAATGCTGGGATTAAAGGCACCATTACAGCAGGCTTTGCCTAATTGAGATTCTGACCTTTTTCCTCTGTGAATGGAGAGGAGAAGGCCTTCGTTTCCTCCAGTCCGTCAGACAGGACAGGCCTTCTGTCTTATGACCCGTAAAGCAGGAGGCCGTAGCTGTGACGGTGCGAGCCTGGGGGAAAAGGGGGAATCCTTATCAATGATGTCAAAGGTCACCAGGGAGACAGCCCAGAGCAGGGTCTGGAGGGACAGGAGGGCCCATCGTGTGTCATCCTCCCTTGGGGGAAGAGCCACAGTTGTTCAGTCCCTCTCTGCACTGGCCACATCTATACCTCAGAGCTGTTATATAAGGTTGGCACCATCATTTCCATTGTACAGATGGGAAAACTGAGGCCCAGGGAGGTTAAACAACATGTATAGCCAGTGGCAGAGCTGGGTTGTTTCTTAACCCTTGAAGCAAGATGGGCGCAGACACACGTGGGTGGTGGTTTGGGAGCACTTGACCTACAGGAGAGTGAGGGGGTATTGACCACAGGGAGAGCAGGTAGGGTCCTCTGATCTGCTTGTTCCGGATTAGAAACACAAACAGTTGAGAGAAGCAGCCTTGTTTTCTTCTGTGCCAGATGAGCTCAGGCGTCAGCCTAACTCTCAGGGCAGGCACTGTGTGGACGTGGAGGGTTATGAGGGTGCCCGGCAGGCGCTGTGTGGACGTGGAGGGTTACGAGGGCGCACGGCTGGCGCTGTGTGGACGTGGAGGGTTACGAGGGTGCCCGGCAGAGTATTGGGAGAATGGTGGCTTCTGGGGGCCGAACGTCCCGAGAGCACAGCCCAAGTCCCTTCCACAGTGTGATCTTAGAATTGCCACTAACACACCTTCGTCTGTGGGACCTCGCTGTGTCAGAGGGGCATTCCTGAGTCACACCTGGCAACCCCAAGGCCTAGTCACCTTCCTGGATCCCCAGCTCACTGTCCCCTCTCTGTCCTTTAGATGGGATCTATTATGAAAACAGTCGGTTCAACACTGTGAGTGAATCCGGAACAGCCACGCTGAAAGCCCGGCCCAGAGTCCGGCCCCTGCTGACCTTCCTTCCCCTGGTAAGTGCTCAGTGCCTAGGCCTGAGCTCCCAAGTCGCCCGCCACAGATATCAGCCTGGAATTAGGAGAGGCACCCAGAGGTGGGTGTTAGCTCCATGCACAGCAGGAGTTATTTTTACTGATGGCCGGTGGCTTCCTACTGGGCCCTGGGTGCAGGGATGACATGGCTGGCACTGCTGCTCTCTGTGCCCACTGTAGGGATGCAGCTGGGCAGAGGCAGCCAGTGTGTTCACTGTGGATAGTCAAGAAGGGCTTCCTGGAAGAGGTGGCAACTGAACTTCCTCATTGGACACCCAGTAGTGACACGTGGGAGAAGGGCATTTGAGACGTGTGTGTGTGTGTGTGTGTGTGTGTGTGTGTGTGTATGAAACTACAGGAAACAAAAAATTCTCATCTTTTGTTCCAAGACAGCAAGACAGGATCTTGCTAGCCCTGGCTATTCAGAAACTTGCTATTTGGATCTTTAATGATTTTCCTGTCTCTGCCTCCCAAATACTAGAATTACAATTTCACCCAGCAAAACAAACACTTTATAAATACACACACACACACACACACACATACACACATACATAATATGTATACATATATATTGTATATGTATGTATGTATGCGTTTTTATTTGTATGGATGTTTGACCCTTATGTATATATGTATCATATGTGTATATGTATATATGTGTATTATGTATTTTTATCTGTATGGGTATTTGCCTTTATGTATGTTTGCACACCAGAAGCAGAAGAGGGCATCAGAACCCCTAGAAGTAGGATTATAAGCACTTGTGAGCAGCCATGTGGATGCTGACAATGGAACGTAGGCCCTTGGAAAGAACAGTCAACCATCTCTGCAGACCCCAAAGACTGCTCGGGAGTGCTGGCAAGATGGTTCAGTAGGCAAAGGTGTTTGCCACCAAACCTGGTGACTTGAGCTTAAGTTTGATTCCCCAGAACCCACACTGTAAAAGGAGAGCGCCAGCTGCTGCAAGCTGCCCCCTGACCTTCACACTCCAAGCAAGTGCTTGTTAAAAATGACCTCTGGGTAAATGGTTCTGTTTAGTGCCTGGACAGTTGCTGGGTTTTCTACGACTGTTCAATCAAAATTAAATGCAAGTCAATGCGTGATTTTAAAATTTCTAGGTCCTCTATTCAAAGTAAAAAGTGAATGCTACATGTGGTGGCTTAAGCCTGTAATCCGAGCATTGTGGAAGCAGGAGAATCACACGTTCAAGGACAGCCTGGGCTACAGGGGACCTTGTCTCAAAGGGCCCAGAAAACAAAGCAAACAAAAAGGAATAAATGACCCTGAGCTCGCTTCCAAGCACTGCAGAAACAAACAGAGCTGGGCTTGGAAGCCCCTCAACTCCAGCATTTGGGGTATGGGACCAGGTCATCCTTGGCTACATAGCAAGTAAAGGCAAACCTGGGCTACATGAGACCCTGTCTCAAATAACCGTGCCTTTCAGATCACTTTAAAAGTAATCTTGGAGGCTGGGGTTGTAGTTCCGCTGACAAAGTGCTTTTATGATCCTCTGGGTTCAGTTCCCAGCATTATAAAAAACAAAAACAAACAAACAAAATAGGACAGTCTGAGCCCTCCTGTGATTGCTGCACTTGGGAAGTAGAGGCAGGACCATCAGAAGTTCTAGGTCATTTTTAACTACATAATGAGTTTGAGGCTAGCCTGGGCTACATGAGACCTTGTCATGTCAACAAAAGCAGTGCACAGACAGAGGCAGACACACAGACAGAGGCAGATGGTGATGGCACACACCTTTAATCCTAGCATGCAGGAGGCAGGGGCAGGTGAGTTCAAGGCCAGCCTGGTCTACAGAGTGAGTTCCAGGACAGACTCCAAAGCTACACAGAGAAAGCCTGTCTCAAAAAAGAAAGAGAAACCAAAGGGGGCTAAAAAACAAACAAACAAACAAAACACCCTAAATCCTGACCATGCTGTTTCCCGAGATGCGTATAGCGGTCTGTGAGGCTGTGGCAGCCAAGATGATATCGCCGTCCTGTTTCTAGACATGAGTTCTGTTCTGTCCCTAGACTGGTTGTTAGATCGTGACTGGCTCCCCTTGTACTGACCCCTCCCTGACCCATGACTACAGGATGGATGAGGTTCCTCCACTCTCCTATATCTCTCCCTCCTGCCCACTGTGGGCCTTCCGTGCTCCCTGACTCCCCCATCTGGGCAGACCCTAGGGAAGCTGGTGGAAGGTTTGCCACAGGTCCTGGCTTAGAGGGTTGCTCAGGCCTGGGGCCTCCTGGGGACTTGCCCTGGGAGCATTCTTTCTGAACCAATCAGGAAGGCTCCACTACGGAGAATGGGAGAGAAAACACTTGTCAAACCAATAACTAAAGCCCAGTTAGGTCCATGGGATTGTCCTTTATAGACCAGGAACTGAACCCACATTCCTTCAGTGCTGGTTAAGTCTGTCCCACCCACTCTGTGATCATCATTACAGAGGTCAGACACGTGAACAGAGGCCCCCCCTCTCCAAACCCTCATTTTACAGTCACAGAGCTATAGCCCTGAGACAGGAAATGGCTTGCTTATGGTCCTGTAGACCCAAGCCCTCTACAGCCAGATAGATGCCCTCAGACTGCCCTGACCGTCCCTCCGAGCCCCGCCTGGCAGCCTTTGTCTCTCCATTGCGCTCGCATCTCCCTGGCTTGGCCCTCTCCATCCCTGCCCTGCCGCCTCTTGGCTCTAAGACCCTTGGAGCCTCAAAGGATCTACAGTGGTCTTCGCTGAGGACCTGCAGGCCCCACTGAAGCCGTCTCTGGTGTGCTTTCGATTCAGGCCCCTTGGCCTAATTGCAGTTCGGATCCTGCTTCAGGTTACGGGACTGGCGTAGCTTAGGGCCTCGTTCCCCAGCTGCTCCTGGAGAAGCGCAGTGAGCAGCTCAGGTTCTCCTCTCTGACCTCAGACCCCTTCCATAGCGCCGGGCTTTCTTCCAGTGCCCCAGGTGTGTGTGAGCTCACCCACGTGTGCGCACAACACCGGCCCCCAGTCCCATGTCAGTGTGGGAGGGGCCCTGGGCCAGTACCTGAGCCTTGCCCCTTTTGCCTGACATTGTATTAAACCTCTGAGGTCCTTAGCCCTCCCCTCCCCTCCCACCTGCAAAAGGCACCACCCAGGCCAGGAGGCAGGGAAGGGGAGTCACAATGCATCATCACTTGAGAAAAAGGGTGACAGGCTCAGCCAGGGTCTTTGAGCTCTGCCTGGGCCATCTTCTGAATGTCCCCTCATCTTGAGTACCTTTCAAGAGCCACCCGGGGACGCATTCAAAAAGAGGTTGCCCGCCCTCCGATGTCCTCACTCTAAGAAATACTTTCTCAAGTGTCCACAACCAAAGGGAAATCATGAAGCAGACCCTTGGGTTCCTTGGTGACCAGGCTGGGCCCTGGAATTGGCCATCGGGTACCTGTCCCCAGTCCCAACCCTGCCTTGGGTTATGGAGTGACAGAGGGTCAGGCCTTGTTCTCTCCAGTCCTCTGACTCTTTGCCCTTTGGTGGGTTTTCTGGGAATGGTCCTCTAGGTGTTCCCAACTGTGACTTTACTAAGTGACTCTATAGTGCACAGGAGGGGCATGGTAAACTCTTACACCAGCTTCAGTTGCTTCCTGGAGATCAACCTTCCCGGAGTTTGCTGTCTGGCCACCAGGTCCACTCACCTCGCTGTTCTGGAGGCTTAGAGGACCTGGCTAGAGCCACCAGACAGCAGAAGTGGGTGGACCTCAGCTGTCATCAAGATGAGAACATGTTGCCAGCATGGTGGTGCAGGCCTGAGCTCCCAGGAGCCATGGCAAGGAGGCCTGAAAGTTAGAGATCGGCCTAGGCTACAGGTAGCCGGATCTCCTTTCAAAATAAAGATACATAAGTGCCGGGGCGTGGCTCAGTAACAGAGCTCTTGTCTAGGGTGTGCAGTACGCTGGGTTCACTCCTGGTGTGGGGTGGGGAATGAGAACACAGAGATCTGGGCCCGTAAGAGATCTCGGAGGATAAAGACTATGCACCCATGCCGCCAAGCCTGCTGCATGGCCTGAGCGAATCCCTGGAGCCCGCATGCCAGTCATCCTCTGACCTCTGAGTCATCTGTGCGCGTGGCGCTCATACACGAGATACAGAAATGTAATAATAGTGATGATAACAATAATAAAAAGAATGTTGGGCCCAAGGAAGGGAAGGCCTGCCCTGGACAAGAAGAGAGGCCAGGCTTGGTGGCCTACGCCTGTAATCCCAGCACGTGAGGCAGAAATGGGAGGATCTAGTTCCAGGACAGCCAGGGATCCACAGAGACCCAGCCTCCAAACGGAGCTGGGTCTTTGGGGATTTGCCACAGGCCTCTGGGAGAACAATGTCTTCCCTGTGTCCTAGGGGAGATGGAGCCCCCAGCTCTCAAGGCAGAGCTTGCCCCGTACTTGCGAGAGCTAACCCTGAGCAGCGGCTGAAGGAAAAGATTGTACTTTCCTCTGGGGTGACCTCTTCCCCCACTCCTGATCTGGTCACCCCTAGGCTGATGCTTATGAGAAATTAGAAATTAAATGCCCATGTGGTAAATATGGACAAACTGGCTAGACAGGTCTGGGGGTGCCCAAGGCGGTGAGAGCTCCCTAGGTTGCCCTACCCTCTGAGTCACACAGGCCTGGCCTTGCCAAGGGGAGGCATCCCTGAGCTGCAGTCTTCTTCAGGTTCCCTCCCTCAAGTCCTTGGTTACCTGGGAACTCAAAGAAACAGCTGAAGGCAACTCCAGCCCTCCCATGGAGCCTGCCCAGCCATTTGGGGAGCTTAACCCTAAACTCAGGGCCCAGACAAGGCAGTGTGGGGTTGGACGATTCATGTTGGTGATGTTGAATGGAAAGGTTATGGGGTAAGAGGTGTCAGAGGCCTGCAGTGAGAGTAAAGTTGGAGTGTTTGCCCCTTCCCCACCCACCTGACCCCATGACTCACCAGAGCCCACCGTCACCCTTACCTTTAAACAGCGGCCTCTGGCCAGCCCCGGGGCTCCTGCACACACACCACGATGGCTGCCTCCGGACCTCCGGACGGCGGATCAGGAAGAGAAGTTAAAAGTGGACTGGGGGGATTTAAACAGACACCTCTGGAATCAGGCCTGGCTCACGACAGTGCGGACGTCAGGGACTTGTTCCTTTGGCCCTACTTACTCCTTGCCCCTGAGGGGAGGGCGAGAGCTGAGACCTAAGGCAGAGAGGCCTAGCAGCTCTGATACCAACAGGCAAAGAAGCAAGAGGATGTGGGGGGCCCTGAGATCATTTTTCGACAAGGATTCACACATTCCAGGCTAGCCTTGAGTTTATTACATTACCAATGATTATCCTGAACTTTTAATAGTAATTTGAATTTGTTTGTTTATTTAAGCAGGCTCTCACTACGTAGCTCTGTGTAGACCAGACAGGCCTCAAACTCAGAGATCCTCCTGTCTCTGCCTCCTGGTGGTGAAATTAAAAATGTTAGCCATCAACTTACATTTTTAAAATGGCATTTATTTATTATTTAGTGTATATGTGTACTCTCATGCTTTAGTGTGTATGTGAGTCTGTTCTGAGTTCTGCCATCGGCAATTCCATCAGCTCTTAGTGGGTCCTGGGGACTGAGCTCAGGTCCTCAGCCTTCGTGGCAGGTTCTTTCCTACTGAATCATCTTGTGAGCACAAATGTGAACTCCTGATCTAACTGTATCTCCTCTGGAATGCTGGAATTACAGGCATGCACTACCACATCTGATTTGCTCAGTGCTGGGGAATCAAACCCAGGACTTCCGAGAGCTTTCGGCATGCTAACTAAACACGCTCCCTCTCGGTTGACCCCATGACTTCATGTGGCTAGGAAGTAACATGTCTCTGGCCCAACTGAGGACACTTCTAAAGTCGCCCACTGAGTCTGATTCTGGAGACACTAAGTGTAAGGGAGAATGCACAGCTGTTCCCAGGTCTGTGCCACGTCCTGTCTTGAGCCTCCAGCACTGTCCTTGGCCAACACCCCTATGCGGCCCCCTGCGAGGCAGTGACAGCCAGCTGCTCTTCAATCAGCTGAGCACCCTGGCTGCCTGGAAAGTTTTCTTTGTGATTTCTACCCAGGGGCCTTGGGAGAGGACCCAAACATGCCTGGGTCACATTCTGGGGCAGGGGCTTCTTCCTCCCCAACCTCCCCATCCATCTCTGGGGCTGGGCACTGACAGGCCTCGGGAGGAGGCTGGTGTGGAAGGTTTTCAGGCTCTCCAACACCAAGGTTAGTTGTGCCCTTGCCTACTGGCCCAGCCTCTAAGAATCTACCCTTGGCTGGACTCTTGGGAATCCCAGGCATGAGGATGTGCAGTGCAGGGCAAGAGAAGGTCACTGGGGCAGGACGTGGGAGTGTTAAGTCCTGCCTCCCTGAGTTCTCTCTGGCAGCAGGGGTGAGCAGCAGACTCTACTAGGGGAGGGGTAGAGGGAGGGGGTGCTTCCCCTACTGTGTTTTCTTCCCTCCTTTCCTTCCTTAGCAAAAGGGCAGGAGAGGATCTCTGGTGACTTGTCCCTGACCACAGGGAAACACCCATTTCCTCAATGCACCACAGAGGAGTCACAGGCTGTGCCCTGTGCAGAGCATCTGAATGTCTAGGCTCTTACTAACCCAGAGGGTTCTGATGGTATTGCTTGATTAATGTCTTTGAAGTTTACTTATTTTTATTTTGTGGTGTGAATGTTTTGCCTGTATATATGTCTCTGTGTGTGTGTGTGTGTGTGTGTGTGTGTGTGTGTGTGTGTGTTGCCCACAGAGGCCAGAAGAAGGCACTGGATCTCCCGGAACTGTAGTAGCAGAGTTGTGAGGTGCCTCCTGTGTGTGCGTGCTGGGAATCGAACCAGGTCCTCGGGAAGAACAGTCTGTGCTCTTGACTGTTGAGCGGCTCTCCTGCCTCCCACTGAGTTCTGATTGGACACGGGAGAGGAGCTTAGACGTGGTAACCTTCTTTCTCTGGCCTGCTTTTCGGGGCCTATGGGCACGCCTCAGCCTCTGTAGTCCAGCAAACCTAAGGCAGGTGGGGTCACTCCACTTTACAGAGTGCAGATGAGGAAACTGAGTCCTGGAGGGGGAGGGGCACTCACTGAGCACGGTCTCTGCCTTTGGGGTACTTTATTTGGCTGTTTTATACTTTATACAGCCCAGGCTGGCCTAGAACTCGCTGCTCCTCCTGCCTCTGCCTCCCGAGGGCTGGGCGGATAGAGGTTAATACCACTCCCAGCTCTTTTTGGTTTTGTGCGTTTTATTTGAGACAGGGTCTCCGTATGTTGCCCAGGCTAGCTAGCCTCAAACAGGTAGCAGTCCCCCTGCCTCTGCCATCCAAGCGTGGACCTTACAGGCTGTGCCATGAGACTGAAAGACTGTGAGCTTCAGGTAGCTCAGTCCTATTCTACCGGCCGGGCTGGCCGGGAACTTAGCCTGGCCTTAGCCCCACCCTCCCAGCTAGCTGTGTGGATTGAGTGTGAGCCGAACACTCACAGCCACGGTAACGTTTAGGAATCATAATAGCACTGGCTGTTTTTAAATTATGAATGAAAAACAATCACTTCTTCAGAAGGAGACTGAAGGACTGTGAGGTGGCTCAGTGGAAAAGGCCCTCACCACCAGGTCTAACGACCTCTGTTTGATCCCTGAGACCCATGTGGTAGAGACAAAGAAGTGAATATACACACACAAGCATAATTCATAAATAAATGAAATTTAAGAAAGGAAGGGTCAGCACTCAGGAGGCAGAGGCAGGTGGATCTCTGAGTTCAAGGTCAGCCTGGTCTACAGGACAGCCAGGGCTACAGAGTAAGACTCTGTCTCAAAAAAAAAAAAAAAAAAAAAAAAAAGGAAGGAAGGAAGGTAGACATGCTAACTTAATGTATATCTGGCATACGGAAACAGAGGCAGGAGTATCAGGAGTTCGAGGCCAACCTTGGCCTATATGAAACCCTGTGTTTTGAAGTGGAGAGACAGACGTAAGGAGGAGAACAGCGTGCATCTTCTCAGAGTGGTGCCTCTCCCCATCAGGCCCTCTGCTGGCACTGCCGGTTCCTGAGCTGAGGCACCGCCATGGACCTCTGTGAAAAAGCAGACAGCCCACGACTCTAGCTTCTGGGTGTTGTCTAGTTGGGGAGACAGGAAATGCTAAAGCCCAGTTTCATGCCATTCCTGACTCAGAGCCAGGCTGGACTCTGCCCCGGCCCTGAGTGAGGGCACCTGCCACAGCAGGAGAGGGTGTGGCTCATCTGAGCACGCCGCATGTTGCCCACAGGCTAGTCCACTCCATGGAGAGGTGGACGGCCACCCCTTACGAGCAGTGCATTGAGGCACAGGCTGATCCCCACACACAGCATCTTGGACACAGCCTGCTATTTTACCAGAGCTAGAGGCCAAGGATAGGGTGGTGCTGAGGCTATCAGGGCAACACACATATATATCACACACACACACACAACACATACAGACACACAACACCTCACATACACACTACATATACCACACACACACACATACACACCACATACACACACAACACATACACACCACACACACATACCACACATATACACACACATCACATACACGCAACACCTCACATACACACCACACATACACACTACACATACCACACACACACACATACACACCACACACACATACCACACATATACACACACATCACATACACACAACACCTCACATACACACTACATATACCACACACACACATACACACCACACACATACCACACATATACACACACATCACATACACACAACACCTCACATACACACTACATATACCACACACACACATACACACTACATACACCCCCCACACACATACCACACATATACACACACATCACATACACACAACACCTCACATACACCCCCCACACACATACCACACATACACACACACATCACATACACACAACACCTCACATACACACCACACACACATACACACCACATACATACACACCACACACACATACCACACATATACACACACATCACATACACACAACACCTCACATACACCCCCCACACACATACCACACATACACACACACATCACATACACACAACACCTCACATACACACCACACACACATACACACCACATACATACACACCACACACACATACCACACATACACACACACATCACATGCACACAACACCTCACATACACACCCCACACACACCCCACAACTATTGGCCTGTGGCTCCTGAGAACTGCTTTCTGGGCTTCCTCCTCCTCTATTGCACTTCCTGTCAGGTCTCTGGAGTTAGGGAAATAGGATGAGCTAAGGAACACCCTGTTCCTTATGAGGGGGCCTGGTGTGCCCATGTCTGTAGTCACACGACCTGTATGAGGAGTCACAGCAGAGACCTTATGAGCCTGCATCCCAGAACATCGTGGTCAAAGAGGACAGCTTTGGGAGTCACCCTTTCCTTCCACCTCGCTTGAGGCATGGTCTCTCGTGTTGGGGCGCTTGGTGTACTCCAGGATAGCACCCGAGACCTTCTGTCAGTCCTCCTGTCTCTCAGGGGTGCTGATGTCACAGGTGGCAACCCATCTTCTGTGGGTTTTGGGGCTCTCGCTTGGGGTGTCAGGTTTGCACGGCAGGAGGTTTACCTTCGAGCATCTCCCTAGCCCTCTTCCTTCCCTCCTTTCGGTAAATTTCTGTTTATTACTGTGTGTGTATCTATCATATATGTCACATACACACATATATACATATATGATGCATGTCTACATATTCACAGGTCAGTGGACAACTTCATGGACTTCTCTCCTTCCTCCTTTATGGGTTCTAGAAATTAAACTCAGTTTGTAGGCTTTCATTGTTGGGGAGCAAGCACATTGTTGTCTGAGCCATCTTGTTGGCCCAGAAGACGGGTATAACTCTGCTTTTATGTTTCTGAGACAGGGACTCATATAACCCAGGTTACTACTAACCGTGATCCTCCTGCCTCTACTTCCCAAGCGCTAGAATTACAGGTGTGCACCACAATGTCCAGCTATTTTCATGTGTGAGATAATCTTTTAAAATGTTCATGTGCAGGGGAAGGGGCATGTAGGCATGCGATTACACACGTGGAGCCTGGAGGACAACCCCGGGGGCAGGTCTTCAGAGCACTCTGGGAAAGCAGCTTAAGGTTCCCGGTTACAGCCCACCGTGTGGATGCACAGCCGCAGGAGCTCCCGAGGGTCGCTCACGGCGGGCACATCCACAGCCCAGAGCAGAGAGGACACCTGCACACTCACTGCCCGGGTAGCCCTCCCACTCCTGTACAGTCCAGGGCTCCACCAGGGAATGGCGCTGCCCACCGTCATGCTGGGTCTTCCTACATCCATTAAAGCAGCCAATACATTTCCCACAGATATCTCACAGGCCAGCCTGCTCTAACCAGGTGATCTGGGTTGTGTCTAGTAGACAGGTAAGCTAACCATCACATCTTCTTCTAAGTCTTCCATATTTTGTTTGAGAGAATCTCTCACTGGCCTGGAACTCCACCAAGTATGCCAGACTACTTGACCCTGAGCCTCATTCATTCTCTCTCTCTCTCTCTCTCTCTCTCTCTCTCTCAATGCATTTGTCCAGGCAGTGGTAGTGGCATGTGCCTTTAATCCCAGCACTCAGGAGGCAGAGGGATTTCTGAATTCAAGGCCAGCTTAGTCTAGGAGCAAGTTCCAGGACAGCCAGGGCTACACAGAGAGACTCTGTCTCAGAAAAAAACAGAAAAAGAAATGAGTGAGTCTCTTAAGGGCTGAGAAATCACGTCCTTTTACCCCAAGTCCTCCTGGCATATTGCCTAAGGAGGCAGCGTTTGGAAACACCCCGGAAGACAGTGTTGGTGACTGTGCTGTTATCTGGTAACTGTTTACAGCCAGCAACTATCAACTGTCCCCAATGCTCTTTATGACACGCCCCTTCCCTACTCCAGGACCCCAGGTGACCTGCAAATGCATCTCCAAGCCCTTCTCTGTTTTATCTGTGTGTGTGTGTGTGTGCATGTGCGCGTGTGCACCGAAGCATTATATATGGAGGTCAGCGAACACCAGGGGTGTTGCTCCTCCCCTTCTATCCTGTTTGAGACAGGGTCTCTTGTTGCTCTTGTGCCGGCTTAGCTGGCCTGCACACTTCCATTTCCAGGGGTTTTCCTCCATCTGCCTTTCATCTCGCCATAGGAGTGCTGGCATTACATGTCAGCACTCACTACTGCTTCCAGCTTTATGCAGATTCTAGAGTACTGGAACTCGGGTCTCGTGCTTACACAGCAAGCGCTCGCCCACAGACCATCTCCCCATCCCCAAACCCTCTTCGTGAGGCTTGCCTCAGTCCCCAGACTCTAGAGAGGACTATAGAGGGCGGCGAGAATCGGGCAACCCCGAGGGTGATACTACGCACGCCTCCACTCTGCTATAGGTTGAGCCAGCTGGGTCCCATAAGCAAAAGAGGAGACTCTGTTTTTCTGAGGCTGAGATTCAAATGAGCTTGAATTTGCCTCCTCTTGAGAGTGTTGGAAGCAGCTGCTAAGAACTGAAACCATGAGATATAGAGAGGGGAAAATGGGCTTGCAGATCTGGGGACTGCTTGATTTGTATGCACGCGTGTGTCCATACACGCACACACACACACACACACACACAGTACACATACATATACTCAGGCACATGCACACAAAAGTAAGAATTCTGGAGAAAGCAAACAAGAGGCACATGCCTTATGCAGTGGAGATGGAGGAGAGGGTGGTGCTGCAGTTCCGGAGGGCAGACAACCTTGCTTGGGCGGTTTAGGACAGCAGCAGGCCAGTAGGGCCTGGCACAGGCAGCAGGTGGCCCCTTCCTTCCATTCTATGCCATGAGCTCAGTGCTCTCTGGGCATTGCTTCATTGAGTCTTCATGACCTCCTTGGATGGGCGCATGGGTACACTCTGGTTCTAGAACTTTCTCAGGCAGCGATAGCAGACACAGTCCTGTGGCTGGGTAGCAGGGTTGGTCACATCTAGGCCTCATGCTCCAAAGCCAGGGCTCACAACTCTTGCCCATTTACAACAAACAGTGCAGCTAGTCCTTAGAGGAGCGGCTGTGGAGGGGCAGGGTGCCCAGCAAGGACTCCACGGGCCCGGGCGTGGTAGTGCTGGCATGGGCTCCACGGGCCCGGGCGTGGTAGTGCTGGCATGGGCTCCATGGGCCCGGGTGTGGTAGTGCCAGCATGGGCTCCACAGGCCCGGGTGTGGTAGTGCTGGCATGGGCTCCACGGACCCGGGTGTGGTAGTGCCTGCATGAGCTCCACAGACCCGGGTGTGGTAGTGCCTGCATGGGCTCCACGGGCCCGGGTGTGGTAGTGCCTGCATGGGCTCCACGGGCCCGGGTGTGGTAGTGCCGGCATGGGCTCCACAGGCCTGGGTGTGGTAGTGCCGGCATGGGCTCCACGGACCCAGGTACGTGCTTTCAGTTATTTCTCTAGTGCTTCTGAGTGTCATGTCCTCATGTAGTAAATACAGGGGACATCTTTTCATGGAGTGGTGACTAAGATGGTGTGTTCACAGGAGCATTCTTACTAGAGAGGAGGGGGCGTTGGGGGTGTGGCTCAGTTGGTAGAGGGCTTATCTAGGATGTACAAAGCTCCAGATTTGATTCTCAGGACCACTGAGCCAGGTGTGCTGGGGACGTCTGGAATCCCAGCACTGGGAAGGTGAAGGCAGGGAAATCAGAAGTTCAAGGTCATCTTTGCTCAGAAAAGGAGGGAGGGTGAGAGAGATAGGGCTAGCCCAATTCCAGCCCCAGGAGGAACACAGACTGCAGTAAGGAAGGAGGATGTGAGGTGGTGTGGGAAAGGAGGGCGGGCTGGGGCCCAGACGTCAGGCCCCGGACCCATCAAAAGCACCATGCTGTGCTGCACCGGTCTTGGAGCAGCAGGTGTGCGTGCTTTGTTGATCTATGGAAATGTGTTTGGGGAGAGCCACAGCTGTGTAAACGCGGTCTGCCCTGCTACCTCCGGGGATCAGAGGCGCCTGCACTGCTTCAGAAGCAGCCCTGCTTCACCACTTACTTACTCTTCTGTAAATTCCTGATGGAAGCTCAGAGTAAGCACGAGGTCAGGATGTGGCGTTAGCTGCTGGCCACTGGGGAGCCAGAAGGAGTTACTGCAGGGTTCTTAGGTTTGGGGACAGGAGCTGGTTCTCTCCTTCCGTTCTGGGTCCCCGAGACCCAGCTCAGCCTCGGCAGCAAGCACCTTTACCCTCTGTGCCATCTCCCCAGCCTTTGCTTTGGTTTTGACAGGGTCTTACTATAGCCAGGAGCTCACTCTGGCGACCTGGATGACCTTGAGCTGGAAATAAAGGCCCGCGCCACCTCGCCAGGCTCCTTGCTTGGTTTGCTTGTAATTGGGATTTTCATTCCTATGTAGTTGATCCTCATCGTTGCTGATGCTGTGTTTGCAAATCTGGTTTGTAGCTACACAACTAACACTCACACTGCTTTTGTGGTTGTTCTCATACATGCACAGAGAAATGAACGGCTTGACTGGCAGCCCCTAAGCATACATCTCTAGCCAACAGACAAGCGGATACTTGGCTTTTTTTTTTTGACAGTCTCATGTCTCTCAAGCTGGCCTCAAACTCACTATATAACTGAGACTGTCTTTGAACTACCTACCCTGTGTACTGAGATGACAGGCATGCCCACCACAACCGGTTTTTGCAGTGCCAGGACTTGAACTCAGGGCTTTGTGTATTCTAGGCAAACACTCTATCAATTGAAGTATATCCCCGGACCAGACCCATCTTTTAAAATTCACACTTAGGGCTGGAGAAATGATTCATCGGTTAAGAGCACTTGCTGCTCTTGCAGGGGACCCAGCTGTGTGTGACTCTAGCCTGGCCTCTTCTGCCCCTGTGGGCACCGCACACCCTGAGATGAGTGAATCCGCTCTGTTTGCATCCACTCACAAAGTTGTGAAGTCACCACCATCTTCAGCAAGTCAACAGACACGCAGCCGGGATCGGAGATCTGGCTGGTCTTCCATCTCTCCATGCCCCCTGACCTCTCTCGGGTCTCTTTCAGAATGCCCAGGAGAACCATGGGCTAGCTGTGCCCACCCCCTCTGTCCCAGAAGACTTTGCAGACAAAGAAGTGGGAGGTAAGAGAACTCTGATCTTGTAGTTTCTTCATCTTTCTTCCTCCACCTGCTCCATCTCCCCAGCTGGAGACAAAGTCAGAGCTCCTGGCCTCTCAGCCACTGGCGGAAGTAGGTGATCTTTACAGTGGAGCTGGGAGGTGTGGAGAGCCAAGGTTGGCTAAGGCCCATTGGAGGACGTGGGGAAGGGGCAGGACCAGGTCACAACAGGACAGTAAGCAGCAGCAAGACCTCTGAGGTCAGACACATCTGTCTCAGCTGTAGCGTGACTACCTCTGTCCCTGAGACACTCACCCTGCCTGGGAACAGCAGTGCCAGCTCTGGAGGACTCAGCGTGCGGGATGGATGTAAGCCACTTAGTGTTAAGGTATCCATTCACACCTGGCCAGTGACATCCCAGGACACTCAGAGCAAAGGTTACCCGGAGGACTGCTGAGATCTCACGCATTGCTTCCCTGCCCCTCCTCCCACCTCTGCCCCGTGGGATTTCCTTAATCAGCCTAGGCAGTTTTCACCCCAGGGCCTGCATCTCAGCCCCCTCCTGCCATCCCTCTCCTCCATGATCACCTTCTCAGTGGGGCCTTCCTAATAAGATGGCACCTCTCAGTACCCCTCCCCCTCAAATTTTATTACTACCTTCCCATGGTAATGATTTACTAATGTGTGGTGTTGGTTGTCTGTCTGGTTGACCCCTTAATGAATAAACTTCAGGGGCTGAGCGTATAGCAAGTGGCAGCGTGGGTGGAGGTCAGAGGGCAACATCACCTAGCATGAACAAGGCCCGGGTTTGATCCCTAGAACAAACAAGAATGAGCTCTAGTGAGTAGTATCTGTCTTGCTGACTGCTGTAGGGACCCCAGGCGCTCCAGGTCTAGGGGAGCCTTCCCAGGACCCCTTCTCCAGGCCATGGCTCTCTCCTAACTATTCTGAGGTAGGGAAAGGGAAAATACACGTGGTGGAAGGAGGCCGGGGCCCAGGAGGAGAGGAATGCAGCTGCCATCCGGGTGTCCATCTCTGCAGCCACATGTTGCCCTGGGTACCTTCCTTCCTTTGCACTGGCACAGGCCAGAGCAGAGGTCCTAAACCATGTGACAAATGGAGTGGGAGGCACCCTTTACAGTAAGAAGGGGACCACTCTTAGGATTGCTGCTTCCCCAATCAGGTTTAGGATGAAGGGCTGAAGAACTAGTGTTTCTTTTGACCAACTCTGTGCCAGGCACAGAGATTGGCTTTGGGTTGGAAAGATGGCTCAGCAGGTGACCAACCAGATCTGAGCCGAGTTCAGTCTCCAGAACTCACATGATGGGAGGAGAGAACTTACTCCCATAGCTGTCCTCAGACCGCCTCAGCCATGCCATGGTAACCAAACACACACACACACACACACACACACACACACTAAAGAAAGAGACAGAGAAAAGGAAAGCCTTGTTAAGAGAGGGAGGGAGACGGTGGCGGCTCCACTCCACATCTCTGCCTTCTTTCTCCCAGGTACCAGCTCACTAGTCAATGGCAACCTCCGGCTATACAGCTCTGTGGGCGACCTGAGGCCTGCACACTATGAACTGGACTCTTCCATCCCGCCACCTCCCCCAGGCCCAGCCCCAGGGCCACCCCAGGAAACTTCACAGCCTCTAGGGGAGTCTCCTCCATCACAACCTCCAGAGGAGTCTCCACCATCGCCTCCTGCTGTCCCTCCCCCTCCTCCTCCCTTGCTGGTGGAACCCCCACCCCCACCCCCACCCAGCACAGCCCCACCTCCGCCCCCGGTATTGGACACCTTATCTCCCTCCTCTGCACTCTCCCCCCCATCAACACCTACCCCTCCAGACTTCATCCCCCCTGCCCCACCATCAGCTTTTCTAAACCCCCCTCCACCTTCTTTGCCTACCTCAGGACCCCCAACTCCAGTCTCTCCTCACACAACTGGAACACGTTTCCTCCCCACTGGGGGTATCATCAAATGGAAATCCGAAGTAGCACTCAATGGCAGGCAGCCAGAAGACCCCAGAACCAGCCCCCCCAAAAGCCCTGCTGCACTAAAGGGGCCTAGCCCCGAATCCCACCTCACCTTCCCCAGGTCATTCAAGGTGCCTCCCCCAACTCCAGTCAGGACCTCATCTATCCCGGTTCAAGAAGTGCCAGGGGCTTCCCCTGAGGAGGAAGCCAGTCTGAAGGCCTCTACCCACCTCCCGCCACCCTCCAGCTTCAGTGTCCGCCCTGCGTCTCAGGTTTACCCAGACAGGGCCCCAGAGCCAGAGCGCACGCCAGAGCCCAGGCTTGAGACACCAGGCAACCCAAGACTCGGGCAGCCTGAACTGCAGACAAACGGACAAGCTGGAGTTCCACCCCCAGCTCCTCCCTTGCCCCCACCTGCTCCCCCACTCCCTCCACCAGCACCCTCCCTGCCCCCAGCTGCTCCCCTACTCCCTCCACCAGCACCCTCCCTGCCCCCACCTGCTCCCCCACTCCCTCCACCAGCACCCTCCCTGTCCCCACCTGCTCCCCCACTCCCTCCACCAGCACCCTCCCTGCCCCCAGCTGCTCCTCCTTTGCCCTCTACTGAGCAGGCAGTCCCTCCATCTTCTGGATTTATGAAGACCCTAAAATCCAGCTCACCTACTCTCAAACCCAACCCCCCGACTCCGGAGGACACAGCCTCGTCAGAACCCGTTGACTGGAGGGACCCCCGGCAGATGGAAAAGCTTCGAAGCGAGCTGGCAGCCTATCTCTGTGGGACCAGGAAAGAGGATCGGTCCCTCAGCCACAGGCCAGTCCCTAAGGTGGCCTTGAAGGACAACGAGAGCAAGAAGGACCCTAGCCTAGCAGAGGAGGCAGCTCCTCCAAGCCTGCCTGAGAAGACAGACCCCTGTGGTCCTGAGAAGAGTAACTCCAGCCACAGCCTGCCAGAGAGAGACGCCACCAGCAGCCTGACCCTACCCCCTGTGGACTACATCCCCCAGGATACTCCAGCCCCCAGTGTCAGGCAGATCCGCAATGAGCTAGAGGCTCGGTTTTCCTCCTCAGCAGCGAAAGAAGCCAAACCTAGCATAGCATCCCTGCCTCCCAAACCTCGGCTGGAAGGGGGAAGAATCTTTGAAAACGGGACTGATCATGGCAGATTCCATAAACCTGTCACCAAGAATCCACCCCAGCAGTCTACCACCACTCCGCCGGCCACACCACCCCAGTCCAAGGCCACACTTGGTCCAGCAACACCACCCAAGGCCACACCTGGGCCAGCCACACCATTCAAGCCTGCGCCTGGGCAGGCCATACTTCCGAAGGCCACACCTGGGCCAGCCTTACCACTCAAGCCTACACCTGAGCACACCACCTCACCCAAGGACACACCTGGGCAGGCCACAGCACCCAAGGACACACCTGGGCTGTCCATCCCATCATCTCAGCAGATAGCGGAGAAAGACCTTGTCCCAATGAGACACAGAGAAAAGCCAGAACCTCAAGCAAATGCAGCGGCCATCCAACTGTCCACAAATGGAGCTCGCTCCCCTCCAGCCCTCCCACCGAAGATGTCTACTGGTGGAGAGGAGGTACCGTTTCTGTACAGATCCCACCGTAGCCAGAACAACCACAGCCGAGGGGTTGCTGTGGTGATTCCCACTCGGGCCAAAGGGGAGGCCACAGACTCAGGGGGACTGGTGGAGGAAAAGGAGCCCGAAAACCTTCAGGCCAAACCTCTTACCCCAGTCCAGGCTGCTGACCAACTCCTCAGACACCCGGTAACTGGGGAGGTGGTGGAACGGGGCTCCCCAATGGCCCTTCTCCTCGCGGCCAGGCAGAGGGCACAGAAGAACAGGCCTGGGGTCACTGCAGGGACTGCGATGGGACCGGGAAGGTCCTCTCTGCCAGGGAGTCTCCGTGACCATGGCAACCAAACGGAGGCCAGCTCTGATACCATCTTTTACAGAGGTAGTCGGCCCAACTCCTTCCTTGTGGTCCCTAAGGTACCCAGTGAGACAGAGAGCTCCCACCTGACCTCAGCACGGCCCGCTGGAGCCAGTCAGTGGAAGCCCCAGCAGGGACGAGACACACAGGGCCCAGAGCTAACCCATAGGCATGGGTGGACCAAGGCCGAGTACCCGGCCGCTGTGACCCCGGAAAGACACGCTCCTTCAAGCTTACCCCAGGGCCGCGCCCTTCCCAAAGCCTTCTCTTCTCCGCCCTCTCCTTCCTACAAGAGGGAAGAGGAAGAAGAGGAGTTCAGCTTTGATATCATTCCGCCACCGCCAGAGTTTAGCAATGACCCTGAGCCCCACGCTGGGCAGCAGCATCAAGACCGTCGCGGGTCCCCACCCAGGAACAACTACTCAGACTTGGGGCAGCCCCTGGACGCGGGGTCCGGGGCCAATACGGCTCGCGGCTTCTCGCGCTTTCCGGGCACTCAATACTCCGGGCTTGGGGGACTGGATCGCTTCTCCGGCAGCGGACGCTCGCTCATCAAGAAGCGCCTGTACGTCGGGGAGCCCCACCGCAACCCCGGGACGCCCCGCGGCGCCACTGGCCGCAGCCTGAGCTCCCCTAACTGCTTCGGACCGCAGCCGGGAGGTCCCGAGATGCGACGGGTCAACTCGGCGGGCCGCGCGGCCCCCGGAGGCCTGCACGCACGGAGGCTGTCGCTGGAGGGCGCCCGAGGCGCAGCCGAGGTCAAGTACAAGACGCCCGGAGGAGGCGGTGGTGGTAGTGGTGGCAAAGCTGGGGACTATGGCTTCATCCCCGCCAAAGGCAGCAGGTGAGCTGGGGAAGGATCTCCGAGGGGGTTGCGACCAGGGATGCGTGAACAGAGGTAATGCCAAGGCCACGGCCATAGCTTGCGACTAAGAGGAGAGAGGAAGGCTCAGATACGTGGAGAGGGTGCTGTTGGCTGGCTCCTTACTTCCCAATACACCTCTTCACTCCCCTCTCGCCCTCTGGAGGTTCAGGGCTTCAAATCCGTGTAGAAGAAAGGGAGACCTAGTGGACCCAGGTGGAAAGATGGATCTGGATGCAGGCAGGGAGCAAAGAGGGAGTACCCTCTGAGTGAGCGGAGGGTACCTGGGGTGTTCTGCGGTCCGCAGGGCTTGTCTGATGCGCTTGGTTCCACCCAGGAGTTCAGAAGTTCATCACATCACAGTTTAAAATGTTCTGTTCTTGGAGAGGTGGGTAGAGGGGTCCATGCGAACCTTCACCACTCCCCCTTTACACTCCCTCCAGGTCTCCCCACTATGGAAGCCCCATCAATACGTTCACGGTGAGGCCAGGGACACGCCATCCCATCTCCTACGCCTACTCTGGAACCCATCGGAAAGCCACCTCCTGAGCTGTGGTTCACTCAGCTGACTTCTAAGGGGTTGGATTGGGGCAGCTGTTGTGTGGGGGGTGGGAGGTGACACTGGGTATTATAGGTCCCAGCTCAGACACCCCTGAGAGCCTTTGTTCTGGAAGACAGAACAGGCAGACAGGCGGTGTGTGAGTGGCAGAGGTCTCTGGAAGATGGAAACATGTCTGTTTCGAAAGCACCAAGGGACAGCTTGGCTATGTACTATTGGCGGATGGGGGTGGGAGGGGGAAGGAGGAGCTTTCCGGGCCTGTGCCTTGTCTCTGCTATCTGGTACTGTCTGCTTTACCAAGGTCTATTGAAACCAGTCTACACGCAGGTTCTAAAAGAAGGGCTGGGCCCCAAGTCTGAATTGAAACCCATGGGGGTGACGTACAAACCCATTTGTATGTCAGAGCCTCACAGTGTGCCTGTTCCCCTGAACATGTGTAGCTTGAACAGAGTGTAGCTCTGCACTTGGAGATGTGATCAAGACTGCTTGCACAGCACAGAAGCCTTATGCACTGATTAGGTCCAAGGGTGGGTTCCTTGCTCCTTGCCCTTGGCACTTACCCATGAGAAGGCCTTGAGAGAGCTTGGGGTGGGAGATGGGGGAGTAGGCTTGCTTTTCCACTCAGGCCCAAGAAGTCCTGATTCAGTGGGGGGGGGGGCACAGGAGCCACAAGGTTCAGAAGTGTGCTGCCAACATGGAGACGTGTCTTGGACAATCAAGGGTAGTGTGCCGAGGCCAGTTCAGACTGGAGTGATCTGTCAGGAGAGTCACCATCTGTCCTCTGGGCAGTCAGGGTTACACCAGTGAATTGGGATATATATATTCTAATTCTAATATATGTCTTGGTTTATGGGTTATGTCAAATACATGAGGAACAATAGTTAGTTCTTCAGGTGGGGACTGGCTGGATTCCTGTGACCAGGTCAAGGCAGGTAAGAAAGGAAAGGCAGAGGAATGGCCCACCTCACAAGAACAGGAGAAAGACAAGAGGAAGCTCCCTGTGCGGGGAGCAGCTCCCTGTGGGAGGAGCAGCTCCCTGTGGGAGCAGCTCTTGGACCTTTGTGATCTGTGGCACTCGCTGAAGTACTAGGTGGTTGGCACCCAGATGAGGGACTCCCTGTGTTCACGAAGCCAAGCTCATCAACACAGCACTGACCTCTGACTGCTTCCCTAGGCAGTGCTTTATGAATGAGTTCACCGATTCAACTGCTGCTTCAAGGCTTGAGGAGTGGGGCGTGGTCTCCCAGCTATGGAGTGCCCTGGGGTGGGCAGAGAAGGGCTTGGTCTCGCTTGGCATGGGAAATAAACTGCCAGTTTGGACTGGCCCCTGCTCTGCAGCTGTAGATTGGTGACTTGGCATCATGGGGCTCTTGGGAGTAGTCAGCTGGATGGTGCCAAGCACAGGGTACTGGGCCCAGAGGTTAAGCCAGATGATAAACTGTCCTTAAACAAGTCTGAGTTTCTGAGCCTGTTTCTTCTTTTGGGCCTGACAGTAATCCTACTTCATCAAGCCGCCATGAGGAATGGAGGCAGCCATGGTTCAGATCCTGGGCCAGGCCATAGTTTAAAGCCTGGCACTGTGGTACAAACCTCCGATTCCAGCACTGAGGAAGTGCAGGCAAGAGAAAGACAGTTTAAGGCCAGCTTGGCTACTTGAGATCTCACCTCTAAAACAAAAACACAAGGATTTGTGAGCAGAAGTGAAAATACAGTTTAGAAAAGGTGAGACAGCCGGGCAGTGGTGGCGCATGCCTTTAGTCCCAGCACTCGGGAGGCAGAGGCAAGGGGAACTCTGAATTTGAGGCCAGCCTGATCTACAAAGTGAGTTCCAGGACAGCTAGGACTGTTGTTACATAGAGAAACCCTATCTCGAAAGACCAAAAAAAAAGAAAGAAAGAAAAAATAAATAAAATGCCTGCCTTGCCAGCATAAGGACTTGAGTTCAGTCTTAGGTGGAAGGGACGGCTCAGCCCATGAAGGCCTTGCGTAAAACTTGGTCCCCAGAGCCCACACTAAAACTGTGCTTGGTACCTGTTTGTAATCCTGGCACTGAGACTCTAGGCAGACAGTCTGGGCCTAATTTTTAAGCCCCAGGTCAATGAGAGAACCTGTCTCAAGGAGGACAGCCTTCCTAAGGGTTACACCAGAGGCTGTCCTCCCTGCTCACAAACAAAAGGCTGGCTGTGGTGGTGTGGGCACAAGTCTCTGATCCCAGCCCCTGGGAGGCGGAGGCAGAAAGATCTGTATTCAAGACCAGCAAAGGCTACACAGTGAGGCTCTGTCTCAAAAAAAAAAAAGTGTGTGTGTATACATGTGTGTGTGTATATATATATACACATATGTGTGTGTGTACATATAGGCTTGGAGATGTGGTTTTAGTGCTACAGTGCATTGGTTTCTATCTCTAGCAAGTCAGGAAGTTGAGACAGGAGGATCACTATGAGTCCAAGATCATCCTGGGATACATAAAGCCCATGTCACATAAAGAGGCATTTACGGATGTGGCTCCAGGTAGTGCTGTCAGAGTACATAAAACACTGGGGTCCATCCAAACTGTAGTGCTCTTATATTACCATTGGCTGAAAACTCCTGATGTGGCAGCGATAGCCACCAACACTTACATAACCCCGACGGTTGGGAAAGTCTGCTCATTCTCTGGTTGCTCACAACAGTCCTAACATCCACTGGTGTGTAAAACCGTGTTTGCATTTCACTGATGAGGAAACCAGGCCTCCAACGCAGGAATCAAGTCGCTCCAAATAGCCAAACTGACTCACCTTTGTGAGTCACCCTCACCCTCTGGCTCAGCCTTTCCTCTGCACCCTCCATTCACCCAACACATCGGGCGGGGGAGGAGAGCAGGGAAAGCCGCTCTGCAATTGTGGGCCTGTGTGATACCTGTGTGCCTGGGTCTGCTTGGCCACACCTTAGCTGCAGAAGCCTTTCTGTGTGACCCAGCCTGGTCTAAAGCAGCAAGGGCAAGTTCTAAGGGTGCCTGTATTTGGAGCCCAGGTCCGGCATCCCTTAGGGTCAAGCTTAGCTTTTTCTGAGACAAACTCAAGAATGAAAGCCTCCCTCGGTGGAAGATAAAGACTCCACATCTGGTTCTCCCCACCAACCTGCCGTGATTTTTTTTTTTTCCAGAGAGGGTTTCTTGTAGCCCAGGCTGGACATGAACTTGCTACATCGCAAAGGCCAACCTTGAACTCCCTATCCTCCTGCCTCCACCTCCCACTGCTCGGTACCAAATGCCCAACTCTGTTTCATTTATTGTCTTTATTTCTGCAGTACTGGGAACTAAAGCCCGTGGGACAGAGGTCACTTTGGACCCAAAAGGTGAGGGTTGCTTTGCCAAGCGGTCCTGTCCTGACCTGCCAGCTCCACCCACCTATCCTCGCAACTATGCCCGCTTTCATCTCTACAGCTCAAAGGCAGGGCTGGTGCCCGTCATTAGTCAGGCCCAGGGTAGCAAATGAAACCTGGGCCTCATCCTGTACCTCCTTCCAAAGCCCTGAGCAGCCAGGTGCAGCAGACTTGCTTTGGGACCTCTTTGGTTGCTCTTAACCAGGAAGGTGAGAGAAGAGTGTGGGGCAGGGACCCGTGGAGCCTTGGGACTGGAACTGTGCAGAAGGGCCGCTACTCGTGTGCTTGTCACATTCGAACACCTGACAAAGACACTTGTCATGACCGGTGCAAGCACTCTGCTGATGTACATTGGTGACATCTCTTGGACATTTAATGCTGCTTCTGACATTCGCTTTCACCTGATTTCCCCGGAGAAGAAGGCAGGAGAGTGCAGCCCCCTGCAGTTTGCACTGGTGTCCTTCCTACACCCTGTGAGTGCGCACATGCAGCTGGCATCAGCCAGCAGGTGGCGCTGTGCTCACAGCTGCCTGTACTTCCTGGGGGCAGATGAGGTTCTGAGTTCAGATTTAGATCCGAGGTTTGTTGATTGACCTGGTTTGTCCTGGGTATGGGATGCAGTAGGGGACTTATGAAAATAAGCTTCTGAGGCTTATTTCTAACAGGTTCCCGGGTACAGAAGGTACACATCTGAGAGGTACACATCTCAGCCCTCTCAGAGGAAACTACAGTTCCCACAGTGCAAATGACCTCCCCTGGTCACATAGCTGGAAAGGTGGGAACTCCCTCCTTTCTGCCCTCTGTACCCGTGACAGCATGGTGGATGTGGGTGTGCCTGTACCTGTCCAGATTCTTGTTCCAAGAAGGAAGAGGGAGCTGGGCAGTAGTGGCACATGCCTTTAATCCCAGCACTTGGGAGGCAGAGGCAGGGAGATCTCTGTGAGTTCGAGCCAGCCTGGTTCCATGACAGGCTCCAAAGCTACAGAGAAACCCTGCCTCAAAAAAACCAAAAAGAAAGAAAAAAATGAAAGGAAGAGGGTAAAGGGAGAGATGATTTAGGAACAGCCAGGAACAGGGCTACTGTTAGACCAAGAGCAATTCCCTGGAATCCACACTGTTCAGAGGCATTTTGATTCCACATCTAGTCTCATATGGGCATCAGCTCACTTTGTACTGTCCCTTTGGCACGCCCCCCCCAACACACACACACACACACACACACACACACACACACACACACACACACACTGTGTATCAGGGCCACGCATGTTAGGTGCAGACAAGTGCTCTACCAGAGAACTGCATTCCCACCAGAAGCCCTCATACTCCCAAAGCTAAAGGGGCCCCCATAGATCTCTTTTTAGTCTCCCCAAGGAACTGTCCTTAGAGCACTGTCACCCAAGGCCATGCCCCTCCCACACTTGCTGACAGTCCTTTGCTCAGTCAGAGCAGTCCTGGAGGGTCACAGCAGCTCAGGGCCCCATTCATTTTGAGCACAGACAATCCCTCTCTGCCCTCCCTTCCCCCTCCCCTGACAACCCTAGGGCACATCACAAGACTACACAGCAGCCTCAGCCTCCAGAGGGCTGCTCTCATAGCAGCTGGTTCAGATCCAGGCACTGGTATAAGTGTCTCGCCCATGTTCTTACATGAGGTGCTCCTGACAACCTCAGGACACAAGCACCTCCATCATGAAACAGTGAAGAAACGTGTCCCTAGGTCACAGAGTTATGGGGCAGAACCAGGATTCCTGTGTAAATAGTCAAGCTCCGGGCTTTGCAGGTTCTGAAGCCCTCTCCTGGAACATTCAGAGAAACTACACAGCTTTCGGCACCTGGGGAGCCTCTGCTGCTCACACGTCCTTTCTAGCACTTTCTTGTTGGCACCTGGACACACACACAGTCCTGGTGTTAGATTTAAGTTCAATGCCCTTGTCTTGGGGGTTTGGTCCCCAACAGGGCAGTGGCACTGTCTGGAGACAGTTTCGCTGATGCTTGTGTTGTGAAGAAGCACACAAGCCATCAGTAGGGAAGGCCAGGGATGCTAGGAAGCCAAGGTCACAGGGTCAGTCCCCAGAATAGAGCCCCAGATGTCAGCACACTGAGGATTAGGTACCCTCTGCTCCTGGCTGGAGAGATGGCCCAGAGGGTAAAGCTGCTTGCCACCAAACCTGATGACTTTAGCTTCATCCTTGGCACACACGCCGTGGCTGGAGAACAGAGTCCTTCAGGCTGTCTCCTGACTATATAGGAGTTGTGGCGCACGCAACACACACACGAAGAAATTTTACTAGCACGGTCTACATAGCAAGAGTTCTAGACCAGCCAGGGTTATACAATGAAACCTTATCTCACTTCCTGGCCCATTGTGGTCCTACCCTGAGGGAGTGAGTGCCAGTGTGAGACTACTTAGAAGCACACTTTGGTGCTCAGGGATGCCTGATGGGGGCTGAGACAAACCGCTTCTTTCAGGATCCTGCAGATTACCTTTCACTGCAGCTGGGCTCAAGGGGCAGTGACACAGCTTCAGGCGGCTAGCGGGGAGCTCTAAAGTCCTCCCTTCTCCCCAGCTCCTCTGTAACTATACACACCCAAGAGAGAAGGGCCAGGGGCTCTCTCCCCGGACTCTTATCTCGGGGTTCCAGCTCTCCAAGCCAAGGCCATCTCTGTGTGACAAGGACTCCAAGGAACAAGAATACTATGACCAAAAGCAACTTGGAGAGAATGGCTTTATTTGATTGACAATTCTAGGAGAATCCATAATGACAAGTTCAGGGGAGGCAGGGCAGCAGATGGCAAGAGACTGAGAGACATCACATCCATACAAAAGAGACAGCGAACTAGAATTGGGCTGATGCCATAAGCTCCCAAAGCCTACTCCAGGGACACACTTCCTCCAGCAGGCTGCACCTCCTCATGGCTCCGTACCTTCCTCCCAAACACTCTCCTCAACTGGGGACCTGTGGGAAATGTGAATCACTCAAACCATTACACAAGATACCCTGCTCTTTTCTTGCCTAAGGGCTTTTTTTGGTTTTGGTTTTGTTTTTTTGAGACAGAGTTTCTCTGTAACTTTGGAGCCTGTCCTGGAACTAGTTCTTGTAGACGAGGTTGGCCTCAAATTCAGAGATCCACTGGCCTCTGCCTCCCAAGTGCTGGGATTAAAGGTGTGTGTCACCATCGCCCAGCTTTCCTAGCCTAGATTTTGACAGTAGCTTTGTTGTGTGTGGGGAGGTTATTTTGAGACAGGATTATGTAACCCAGGCTAGCCCAGAACTAACTATGTAGCTGAAGATGATCTTGATTTTCTGCCTCCACCTCCCAAACGCTGGGATTAGACATTTGTGACACCACACACAGCTTATTCAGTGCTGGGGATGGAACCCCGGCCCTTGTTCATGCTAAGGAAGTACTTTACCAACAGAATTATATCCTCAGCCCCCCACTTTTTAATTTTTTTTTAAAAAAAGATATATTTTATGTTTGAGTGTTTTGCCTGCATGTATGTGTACCATGTGCATGCAGTACCTGAGATGACCTGAAGAGGGTATCTGATCTCCTGGAACTAGAATTAGGAATGGTTTGGGGCCACCAAGCAAATTTGGTCCTCTGGAACAGCCAGTGAGTCATCTCTCCACCTGTAGCCCTAGTTTCTTTTCTTGAGGCAGGACCTTGCTATATAGCCCGGGAAACTGTTGGTGTGTTTTAAGACACGGTCTCACTAAACTCTGTATCCCTCATTCAGGAACTAATGGTGTACATTGGCACGCCTGGAAGATCTTGTACTACAGGCAACTCTCCTGTTGTAGCTTCCAGAGTGCTGGGGTTATAGATGTGTATCACTGCACTTAGTTTCCCCAGGAAATTTTACCCCATGTTAATTCAGCATGGCTGCTAGTGTCTGGGGACCCTGGAACACCAGGTCTCACCAGGTAAAAACCATACAGTCAGTGATCCCCATTACCACAATGCACGTATGTCTAGGGGGTTAATGGAGGACAGGAAAGGCCAGGCCACCGTGCTGAGAAAACAGGGCCTGAGCCCAGGCTGTGGTCACAGAGAACCTCAGCCTCTCAGCCCTTCGAGTGACCTAGGTGGTTTCTCTCCTTGGGTCTCCACAAAACTAAGCCGTGATAACAGAGGGGACGTGTGCAGCTCCCATCCACACCCTGATGGCTCCAGAGCTCTTCCCGGAGCACCAGGATTTCCACATGGCGTCTGGCGTCATCTCACACCTGACAACTGCACAGCTGAACTGAGTCCCATCTGGCTAACCCTGCTTCTGCCTCGGGGTCCCACCCCTGAGAAGGCAGTGACCTCCTCCTTCATGCTCTATTCTCATCACCCCATCTATTCTTTCCCTTGGCAGCTAGCGCCACCCGACACAAACTGCATGGATTTGTTTATTCCCAGCCAGCCCCTGCCTTCCACACTGAATTGCTCATGTCCGTCCTCTACTGGCTCTGCTGTGCATCTTTGTATTTGGTTTGCTTTACCTGTTCTGCCACAGGCTTGTGTTTCAGAACTCTGGCTGCCTATACTGACTATGCACCCCAGGGTTCTCAAACTTAGCAGACTGAAAAATCCTTTTGCCTCGGCTTCTCAGGTGTTGGAATTAAAGGTCTCAAGAGAGACAATTAAAATTAAAATTCTTAGTCAGGTGGTGGTGGCACACACCTTTAATCCCAGCACTCAGGAGGCAGAGGCAGGCAGACCTCTGTGAGTTCGAGACCAGCCTAGTCTACAAGAGCTAGTTCCAGAACAGCTCCAAAGCTATAGAGAAACCCTGTCTTGAAAAACTAAAAATTAAAATTAAAAAAATTAAAATTCTCTGTCTCAGGAGAACAGGGAGGAAAGCCTTTAGGCCATTCCCTGACCATCCTCCTCTGACCTCCCAGGAATGGAACCCACACCAGCACACACATGTGCACACTCATATCTATGTACATATATGTGCATATATTATATATACATGTAGGTATATGCATACGAAATAAACATATATGTATATATACATATATACATACACACATAAAAAGAAACAGGAATTATCTCTGAGGCTTTACCTTTCTTGGATATTTTGCTGCTTACTTCCTAGTTCATTTACACAAATCCAACTAGGAAACTTGCCCACAATGTGTTTCTCGTCACTGGGCACAGCGCTGCACACCTGTGGCCCCAGCGCTGCAGCTGCACAGAAACAGCTGAGACCCTCTTCTAGCCTCTGCCTTCTAAGACCCGGGCTGTCAGATGCAGGCCGCCGCTCCAGCTCCCGAGGCCATCTAGCTGTCCAAGGCCAACCTGACTGCCTTGAGACCTTGTCTTGGAGAACAAAAACCAACACCCCGTGAGAGGGAGTTGGAAGGAGTGGAAGCCTCATTTTGTTCTTACTGTCCTCAAACTGTCTACAGAACACAGCCCACAGAGTAATAAAAACACTGCTGATAGCAGCCCCACAAGGGGCTGGAGAGAAGACTCCCTGGCTAAGAGCACTGGCTGCTCTTGTAGAGGACCCAGCACTCACCCGGCAGCTCATAACAGTTTGTAATTCCAGCTCCAGGGGCTCTGACACCCTCTTCTGGATTCTGAGTGCTGCACACAAAGCACAGACATGTGCAGGCAAGCCATCTGTACACATAAAATATTAAATAAATCAGGCTGAAGAAATGGCTCAGTGGTTAATAGCACTGGGTGCTCCTCTACGGGACCCAGGTTCAATTCCCAGCATCCACATGGCAGCTCACAGCTGTCTAGAACTCCAGTTCAGGGTTCCATGGCACCAAGCACACAAGTGATGCACATATATGTATGCGGGCAAAATATCCATACACATAAAATAAATAAAACTTTTTAAAATTAAGATAAACTGTGTCTGGCCCGAGGAAGGTAATGACGGGAAAGCCACTTGGCTTGATTTCCTTAGCCGTCAGGGAGGAGGCACATGCTCTCCCTGGAGAGCAGGTGGCACAGACTGGGGAGCTGAGGGGAGCTCAGGCCATGAGAACTCAGTTTCAGAAGCAGCTAATTTCACATATGCGCACACCAGGGTAAATCCTGGCCAGAATGAGCAGCTGCTGCCAGGCAGTCCCGGGAAGGTGAGAACCCCAGGCTCAGAAAATATCCTGGCTCACTCCTCAGCGGGGCTGTCTACTAGGGATGCCATCCAAACATCGCTCTGTGGGAAAGCTCCCTCCATTAGCTTAATAAGCACAAAATGAAACGCTTCTCAAATACTGTTTTTCACTTATCAGATTGGCAGGAGATTAAAACACATGGTGTTGGCTACAGTGTGGGAAAAGCGGGCTCTTTTTTCTCCTGGAAGGAGGCTAATGTGCTACAACGCTAGCAAGGGCATTTGGTAGAGGCCGCTGCCTCAAGCAGCTCAGGTTGCTGGAACGAAGCTCATTCACTGAGACTTAGGGACCTGGAAAACTGAATTCTTACAGGTTCTGAGGCTTGTGAGCCTGCCATCTAGGCAGACTGGTGTCCAGTGAGGCTTGCTTTCTGGTTCACAGCGGGCGCCTGCTCTCCTCATGCTGCAGAAGGGACTGGACAGGTTCCATTTTCTGTTTTTGAGAGTGCATGAGGTAGAACCAGGGACTTGCACATGCCAGGTAAGTAAGTGCTCTACCACTGAGCTGTAAGCCCTGTCCCATCAGGGGCCTCTATTGTAACAATCGTAATCTCATGAAGGAAGGCTGGGATCTGGTGACCTCATCGCCTCTCTAAAGTGTTATAATACCACTCTCTTGGCAATGGGTTAGGATCTTAACCTGAATTTAGGACACAAGCATTCACACCCTGAAAACCAGCACTGGGATTGAGAGCTACCTCAGCAGTTAGGACCACTTGCTGCTCAGTCCTGAGGATGGGAGTCCAGATCCCAGCACCCACAATCAAGCAGTTCACAAATGCCTGAACTCTGCCCACTTCTGGCCTCAACAGGCATGTGCATGCACACAGGCACACATACTCACACAGATACACAAACATATAAATGATGATGACTATAAAAGTCATGCTCCATATATTATGGGATAAGAATTCTGCTTCTAGGAAGCTGGTTCCAGATATACTAGTAAAATGCCATCATAGCATTGTTTACTGAACACATCCTCAATGTAAACAACAGATAAGACACTGCAGCCACTAAAGCCAATGAGGATGTTTTCTGTAGCAGGAATGATCTCTAAAAAATACTGGTGGGGGGTGCAGGAATAGAAGTATGGAATAAACCGGGCAGTGGTGGCACAAGCCTTTAATCCCAGCACTAGGGAGGCAGAAGCAGAGGGCTCTCTGTGAGTTCAAGGCCAGCCTGGTCTACAGAGTGAGTTCCAGGACTAAAGTAGTCTCAAAACAAAACAAAAACAAACAAACAAAACAAGAATAAAGACAAAACAAAGAACATCTTGGGCCAGGTGCAGGTCACCATCTGCAACCTTCAAATTTAGGAGGTGATACCAGAGGGTTCTCAGTTTAAAGGCATACTCCTCACCTCCAACTGAGGACAGAAAAAACAAAAACAAAGTATATCCTGGTTTCTGATCAAAATGTAAATCCCCAGTGAGGCCCCCAAAGCTCGGGTCTGTGTCCAGCCTTTGTCTCCACATTCAGTCCTCGCCACTCACGTTGTTTGCCCCTCTCTGCCTAGAAGATCCGTCCTTCCTCCTACCTTCCTTCCTTCTTCCTCCCTCCCTCTCTCTTTCCTTCCTTCTTCCTTTCTCCTTCTCTCCTTCCTTCTTTCTTTTCTCCTTCCTTCTGTCCTTCCTTCTTTTTTCTTTTCTCCTTCCTTACATCCTTCCCTCCTCTTTTCTCCTTCCTTCCTTCTTTCCTTCCTCCCTCCCTTCTTCCTTCCTTCTTTCCTTCCTCCCTCCCTCTTTCCTTCCTTCTTTCCTTCTTCCCTCCCTCCCTTCCTTCTTCCCTCCCTCCCTTCCTTCCTCCCTCCCTCCCTTCCTTTCTCCCTCCCTCCTTCCTTCCTTCTTTCCTTCCTCCCTCCCTTCCTTCCTTTGACTTGGTCAACCTGAAGTCCCACTCAACTGTCACCAGCCCCAGGCAGAAAGGGACTGTGCACCCTCCTCTGAGATGCCAGGCACAGATGCCACCACACTCTGCGGTTATTAGGTCCCCATGTAGCATAAGCATACACTTATTTATGACAATCACAAACCGGGAACACTTGACTCCACTCAAATGGAACCACAGTAAGACGGTTTTTACTATCAGACCAGTAAGTTTCCACAACTCTCAAGACAATGGCAAGGTAAGGAAGCAGGCACTCAGTGAGAATGTGCATTGACACAGAATCAGACAACAGGTGGCCTGTTTGGCGAGCACATGCAGCAAGTGACAGACACAGAGCTATTCACTGAATAGACACACAACAAATCAGGAGGTGGGGCTGGAGAGATGGCTCAACAGTTAGAAGCCCTTGTTGCTCTTACAGAGGACCCAGATTCGGGTAGATGGCTCAGAGGGTTAAGAGCACTGGTTGCTCTTCCAGAGGTCATAAGTTCAATTCCCAGTAACAGCGGACTCAGATTCAGTTCCCAGCACCCCATATGGTGTTTCCCAACCATCTATAACTCCAATTCTAGGGGATCTGATGCCCTCTTCTGACCTCTATGGGTACTGTGTGTACCCATAAGTATTTTGCTTATATGTGTATACACATATAAGCAAAATACTCATAAATAAAATGAAATAGATGAATATTTAAAATTAAAAAAGAGCATGTATTGCTTGCTCTTCCAGAAGATACAAATTTGGTTCCCAGCATCCGTGTCAGACAGTTTACAAATTGACTGTATCTCTAGCTCTAGGGGATCTGGCACCCTTCTCTGACCGCCATGGGTACCCGTTTCACAAGGACAGACCCCTCCACCCAACACACACACACACACACACACACACACACACACACACTTAAAAACAAATCTTTTTATTTATTTTGAGACAGGGTCTCTTTACAGAGCCCTGGATATCCTGGAACTCTACATAGGTAGACCAGGCTATTCTCAAACTCACAGAGATCCACCTGCCTCTGTCTCCCGAGTGCTGGGATTAAAGACACGTGCCATCATGCCTGGCTTTTAAAAAAAACAAAACAAAACAGAAGGCACAAAGGTCCTGTCTGTCCTGAGCTCCGAAAGAGGAGTGAAGAAAGAGGCTGTGTCACAGCACTGCGTTTGCATGAACCAGAAAGAGATTCTTTATTACTGACACGGAAGACACACTAACTACTAAGAGAAAGAATGGTGTTTACACAAGCTATAAAAGGGGGTGATATACATATGTGTTTGATGCATACAAGAATACATAAAGCCATAGCGACTCATCAGTAAGCCCCACGGTTGAGACTCTAGGATGTGGGAGAAGGAAGATATTTGTTATGTGTATTACTAAATATATCTATTTCTGTCTTTTAAATTTTATACTGTATACATATATTATCTAGTCACAATTAAATTACTTATAACAAAGGAAAAAATTAAGGTAAACAAAGTATAGATGCCCCTAAGCCATTAGCACCAAGAGAGGAAATACCTTGAACTTGTTCCCAGGGCCAGAAGGGTCCATGACAAGACTTCATCTGTAGCCTGGTTCTGCCACAACTGCAGCTAGGCCATCAAAGATGATGTTCAGAGAGTCAAGCACTTGCTTCAGGGGGAGCCTGGGAGAGACAAGAACGATGACAAGCCTGTCACCAGGGAAATTCAGAGGCAGCAATCAATGACAAGGCTCGGGCTCTTGTTCTTACAAAGACACTTAGAAGGCTCTGAGGACCCTGGCGTGCCCTGGACACACCTCTGGGCTGGAGCTGCCACTCAGTGGAGCTGTCACTCACAAGTTCAGCATGCACAAGGCCCTCAGCTCTATCCCCAGCTCCAGAAAAGGAAGGTGGATTACAGAAAGCCCATGGAGGCCTTGGTGACCCTGCGAATGAACGTGTGTGGTGCTTCCAAGGGCATGGGAAGGCTCGCCAGCCCCAGTCACCCCTTTCCTGGGGTGGTCCTGATTTAGAGATGACAGGAATGCCCCAGCCCTCCTCCTTAGCCTGGTACACTCTGGTTTTATAAGGGCAAAGGCTCCTCAGAGATGTTACAAGAGGAACAAGAGCCTCGGGGTCAAGTGGGACTGTTGCTTGGGCCTCTCAGGCTGGCTCCGTCCAACTGTACCTCACCCGCCCTCCCCTGCTCTGCTTCCTTGCCTCTCCCAATGCCCCACTGGCCAACCCCACCCCACTGGGATCTCAGCAGACCTTCAGGATGCAGGCCAGCCCTCTACTCACACCTTCTCTTGGTCAGAGAGGCAGAACAGGCTCCTGTGTTTATCCATCTCCCTGGCAACACAAGCCTCCGCAGGACGGTGTCATCCAGGTATCTAGGTTAATGTTTCCTGCCTCTCCTTCTGGCTTTCTGGGGCTGGGACCAATCCACCTCCAGTTTCTGCATGAACCCCCTACCCTACCATGAATTATAACTGGCAAATGCCAAACTCTGTGTGGAACTGACTGAGAGAAATAGCGTTCCTCACATTCCCTCTTAACCCAAATGCTCCCAGGCCTACCCATGATCCCCTGCCTACCCATCCCTCTGAACACATCCCAAGCCCTTGTCAAGTGGTGCCGCTCCTGACCCTCCCACCCTCCAGGTGCGCACACACTTCTGCCTCTGACCAAGAGTGTGGCTGTGTGTGCTGCTCCCTTTCCACAGAGATAGCTGCATTTCGTGCTCTTTTCAACTAGAACATTCTTTTCAGGCCACTTTTTTTTTAAAAAAAAAAAAAAATGCAGCTCCTGAGCAAGTCCTGCCACCTGATTTTGTGGTGTGTGCTACCTTATCTGCCCTGCCAAGAAGGTGGCCACTCATCCTGCATCACCAGGTCTCAAGTCCTTTGTCAGAGATCCTGAAGGACGTGGGTAGCAGGCAGGGCAGCTTCTCTGACTGGTCCCTGCTTGGCTTCTGTGAAGGCTCTGCTCACACTGCCTGCTCCCCATGTCACTAGCAGACTCTGCACACACTACCCACTATGGCTTCTGTCTCCTGTCCTCCAGGTAGCCAGCACTGTGAACAGTGCTGCTCTCCTGCCCAGGTTCACCACCTGACACCCCGGAAGGCAAAGGCCTGGGCCCACTCTATGCTTTTGCCAGTGTCTGTATCCATATGGTCACCCATTGACGCTCAGTGGCTGTTTGCCAAATGAGAGATTGGAGACGGGAAGAGTAAAATGGGGAGAAGTTGAGGGCTGGAAGGAGAGGCAAACGTCAGGAGTGAACTGCAGACCAGAAGCTGGGTAAAGGCCTTCTCCTTGCAGGGCAGGAAGCCTGTCTGGCACCCCTTTGCAACTTAAAATGGGTGTAGTCTCAGTTTGTGTATCTACCATTGTGAATGAACTCCCTGGAGGCGGGAGTTATGTCTGTCTTGTTCACCACCGTACCCTCAGAGCAGGCACAGTGCCACCTGGCATGCACAAGAGATTCAGATCGTGTTTGCAATAAATGAAAGGAGGCTGAGAGACCCAGAAGAATACAGAACTGACAGGCACCTGATTGGCACTTGGGCCAGTTTGGGCTCAGGATGGAAGTTCTTTGGGAGGATTTGCATTCTTACTGCAGGGGCACAAATGGGGTACGAAGGCTGGGAAGAGCAGGCAGCCCCAAATATTTGGGGGAGGCAGCATCACTGGCGAGGAAGGCAGCACAGTGACTGTCTAGATGTCAACGAACAAGTCAGTAAGAGTGGAGTGGGGGAGGTTAAGTCAAGATAAATCTGATCATGTACTATACCCAGCATCCAGAAGGCAGAGACAGAAGAATCTCTGAGTCTGAGTTGGTCTGGTCTACATAGAGTTCCAGGCCAGCCAGATAGGACGACATGGAGAGACCCTGGTTGGAGCCCACAGATGTGTATTTGTTCCCTCTTGACCAAAGGTCAGAGTTCAGTCCTATTCTTTCTCCTTCAAGGTGACTGAGAGGCGGTTTTGACCCAGGGTGTGGCTACTAACGGGTTGTTTTGACCTAGGGTGTGGTTACTTGATGCTCTGGGTATTGAGAAGGTGGTGACTTTGTTTGTTCCTTGCTTCTTGGTAAAGAAGTCTTTTGTCTCCCCCCTCCTCTTTGAGTTGGGGTCTAGAAAGCCTATAAGAAACAAACACAGATGGATTCAGTACTCACTAGGTTGCCCTCCTGACTCTGTCCTGTGTCTCTGTCTATTTCTTTTGTGTCTTTGTTTCCTAACATCTCTAATCCACATGCCCCTGCCCTGGAACAACGTACGAACCTGTCGAGGCTGGACCCCAACAGACCCTATTTAAAAAAAAAAAATAGTATAACTAGATGGCTGGGTACAGAGAACACTACAAACTGTTGAGTGCTGAGGCCAGTTGGGAGGTAATGGTTGGAGGTAGAGGAGCAAAGAACCATGTCCCTGAGGTCAGAGGTGGTACTTCCAGGACACTTCCTGGCTGGACAAACTCAAGGAAAAAGCCATCAAAGGAAAGGAAGACCAAGCTGTTGAACAAGGACAGGTGGGCATAGACAGAAAGCGAAGGACTGTAAAAGAGGAAGTAGCCACTTACTGGCCTAACAACAGAGGTTGTAGACTGACCCGGGAGCCTGAACGGCAGGGCGGGTGCTCACCACTGTTCAGTAGCTTGCTGTCTGCCCCAACAAGACTTAACTGAATACTCCATGAAGCTTCGTTAGTGACAGGCTCAATTGCCTACAAGCCCATCAATTCCTTCCGAGGTGCAAAGCTCCCTGATTCTTACCTAGGCTAGAGCCACTCAGCTAAAGCTACACGCCCTCACTCCCTTTGCAACTAGGCAACCCCATGTTTGGGGTGGCGCAGCTTCTGGGTCTCACTCAGAAGAAAAAACAAGGTTTCCCAGCCTCTTCACTCCGTTCCCAGGAACGTGCACTCAAGAAATGGCTTCTACCTCCCATCCTGGGACTGTAACCAGAACCCCGGGTGACAAAGAAGCCAGGAAGAGGGGAAGCCACAATGTGCACAGTCCAGTCACTGCTAGCTGCACTTTTCACGGGAAGCAGATGCTTCATTTCCATGTGGAGGGTGTATCTGTGTGACGCTTGTGTGTCTGTGTTTGTGTGGAGGGGCATACATATATGTATATATTCATGTGTGTGTGTGTATGTCATGTTTGAGGACAGGGTCTATATATTCCAGAATGGCCTGCCAGGCTGGGGCCGTGTCCAATTTCTCTTCCCACCAGTGAGCCAATCAGTGTGTGGATGTGTGATGGAATCACTGAGTACATGGTACCAGTGCTGGTTGGACAGAATCACCAACCACTAAGGGAAACAGCAAGGACTGTGGAGCAGAAGGCCCGAGTACCACTACAGGGACTGAGCAGGGCAGGTCCGTGTCCTCAGCTGCAAACCCTAAGAACATTTGCTTTATGTGAGGACTGGAGAGATGGCTCAGTGGTTAAGAACACTGACAGCTCTTCCAGAGGTCATAAATTCAATTCCCAGCAACTGTATCATGGCTCTTAGCCATTTATAGTGGGGTTTTGATGCCCTCTTCTGGCATGCAGGTGTACCTGCAGATGGAACATCATATACATAAAGTAAATATCTTTTTAAAAAAAAAAGTCTATGAGAGTTCATGAGTTAGCATATGGCTAGCAAGAGTCTTAGCTTTTATTGAGATGAGAGTGTAGTTCAGTGAAAGGGCCCCAGGGTACCGCCCCCCCCCCACACACACGTGAGAAAAACAGATAACTAGAACTGAATACACCTCTTGACTTCAGGGCCAGCCTCGTCCACATCGTAAGATGGAGCCCAACCAGGGTTGCTACACAAAAGAAAGGGGTAGAGGGCTGGAGAGATGGCTCAGAGGTTAAGAGCATTGCCTGCTCTTCCAAAGGTCCTGAGTTCAATTCCCAACAACCACATGGTATTATGAATTTGATTAGACTTTTCATAAATCACTTTATTTTTCCCTCTATGACTCTCCCAACTTATAAAAAATAGAAATCTATAGATAAACATTGAGAATTATACACTTCAACACATCGCCACTAGGGTCATCTCTGTTCTAAGAACAATCACAGCGATGCAGTTCCGCGGTCAAGGGCAGCAAGAGCCCCCCTCAGCTCACACAACACGCTCCACAGGCTTGGCTTCAGACAATGACATGGTGCAGAAGTATACAGACGCGCTGGCTAGAAGCATCAGGAACAGCAAGGGGTGGCAGCTCCTGTTAGACCCTGGACTGACTGGGCCATGAGCTGCCAACTGCATCACAAGCTCTCAGAATCCACACAGCCCGGTCTTCTTGTTCTGACCAGGAAGTTCTGAGTAACCATGAAAATACTCCTGTTTGGACCAGAGCCAAAAAGGCTCATTTTCTCACCACCTCTTGTTCTTTCTTCAATTCCAGACACAGAATTTTTTGTTTGTTTTGTTTTTTCTCCTCCAAGGCAAAGGGACCAAAGGTTCTAGAGAACAAGTTCTCACCCCTGCCAAGTTACTGGAAGCCAGGCACGGGGGTTCACGCCGTAATCACAGCATGTGGCAGGAGGATCACTGAGCCTGGCATACAGTGATTTCTGGGATAGCCTGGGCTACAGAGTGAGCTCCTGTCTCAAAAACACATGGCACGGGGTGAGAGAGTGAGAAAGAGGAGGAGAAGCAGCAGCCAAGGTGGAGTACAGAGAGAGTACACGTGGGCTCAGCACTCCAATCCAAGGACGACTTATCCACTTTAGGTCAATTTCCATGTGCCCCTGCCACTCTTCCTTGGATTTGGTTTTTCAATCCCTCTTTTCAAAACAAGCCAAAGATAACAACTTTCCCAGTATCTTCCTTGAGGCATCATGTTGCATGATTAGTGGGAAAGTGAGGGAATGGTGTCTTCTCTCCAGGGGTGGGAGTGGGCGGATTCAGACTTGCTTCTTGACAGGTGCATGGACTCAGCAGGACTCTGAACCCACTCCCTCCAGCGAGTGGGAACGTGGCTTTCCACCATCAGCTGGATTTCTCAGCTAAGCCTAGCCCTCAGAACAAGTCCCACCCTCAGATGCTAAGCTCTCTCCCTGGTGCTTAAAATCCATGGCTCCTCTATCAAGTCTTGGGAGAACTAACTCTATCCTTCCCAAAAGGGTGATCCGAGGCACACGTTCCAAGGGAGGTGACCCCCACTGTGGTCAGCTTTAATCAAATGCTGGTCAGAGATTCAAGGCTACTCTGATGGTCATTGTCATTATCTTTATTAGCCCATGTACTCCTAGCTCCTGCCAGCCCCAGTTCAGAGCTGCAGCATGGGTCTGTTTCCAACATGATGAGGGACAGAAAGTCACTGACTACCAGCTCAGCAGGGAGCTTGGGGCCCAGGTGTAAAGAGAAGTGAGAATGAGGTTCTGGGCTGTAAATCAATGCCATGATTCTTGTAGATCAACGAGGGGGATCCAGGTGTTCTGGAAGATACACTTGGCAGTCTTCCCGGCAGGGCACAGAACAGTGGACCCTTTCCTTCCTAACAATTTCCCTGGCCCTCCAGGTTTCAAAGGAATCAAGTCCTGTGATGAATTAATGAAGTCACCAGCAGACTCTGGCCTGTTTGCATAGAGGGTTGCCTTCATGGAAGGCTACTGCTAAAAAGACACACCCCAGGCAAGGCCAAAAGGGTGCCACCTTCTTCTTCCCTCTGATCTCAGGCCCCAGGAAAGCGGTGTCCTCTCACTTACAGGGCAGCTTCCTTCTCAGCTCACGAGAGGGACCTAGAGAGAAGAAGAACCAGAGAGCCTGCCCCGGGGCCCCTCTCTCTCTCCCAGGGGAGCGCAGCTCTGGGCTCACAGGGTTGCCTTGCACAGGCACTGAAGTGCAGCGGGTGCACGTGGGAGCTGAGGAGAGAGGCAGAGGAAGATGACTCCCTCTTACCCTAGGAGTGCTCGCCAAGCTCACGCCCACAGGTGAGCCTATTCCTACCAAGGAGCAGGCAAGCAGACTGGAGCAGGCTCCGGACCCCAGCCTCCAACTCACTTCTTCCTGCGGATCTTGGGCTTCTTCACAGGGCGCAGATACGGGTTATCAATGATGCTCTCCTCCCCGTTCCGGCTGCCAGACAAGGAGGAGTTCTGCTGCAGGACAGAAGCGTTTTCCTTCTCAGCTCCGGAGCCATCCTTTGAGCAAAAGCCGAAATAGAGCAGAGCACCAGTGGCATGAGGAGGAGACTGTGCCCACAGCAAGAGCAAGGAGAAGCGGAGCCACTGTCTTTCCAGGGTGGCCATCTCTGCCCCAGGCTCAATGGGACCTGGGCAGTGGCTGGCTCTACAGGGAGCTGACAAAGTGGGACACTCCAGGGTCCTGACGCTTCAGAAGGTGGGGCATGAGATAATGGAGGCCTGGGAGTGAGGGTTAGAATTTACACGCTGCAGGGAGGAAGCCTAACCCGATGGAGTAACAGAAGGAAGTGACCGTCGGTACCATGGAGTAAGAGACACAGCCAAAACAAACCAGGGCACAGGAGAGCTCTCCTAGGCCCAAAATAACATAAGTCCCAACACATTTCTCCAAAATCTCTCATTTCTGGCACTTAGAACAAGGGACCAATGACTGTATCCCAGCATATTCCAGAAGTGAAGGCAAAGCAGAGTCTGCAAATCCCACATGTCAATGAGGCCTGTGACCTGTCAAACAGGCTCTTTATTGGTGTCCTGGATGTATGGGTAATTGATTCTCCTTTCCTTATTAATACTTGTACTCTCCTTTACTTTCCATACTCTTTGCCTTTAATTTATTTTTGTACTTCTTTAAAGCGAGCAGTGGCAGCAGGGTCAGGACATGAAATTTAACACCAAAAATCTGATGTGGCCATGCAGGCCTAGCAACCAAGAGCTGAACCGACAATGCCCCCGGTGACATGCCAAGGGTTCCCTGGAGGAACTGAGAGCCTCAGACCCCAACAGCAGTGGCTGCTGTCGCTGTGACACTGTGAGCAGAGACTCCTCTCAGGGGATAGTTGGCCTCAGGCTTACTGGGCCTGAGGACTCTCGGTGGCTTCTAGAGGTTTTGCTACATATCCATACCACCCCATTAACTCTGTTCTCCCCCAAAAGCCATTTTCCTGTAGAACACGTGTGCTTCATTCCTCCCGCACTCACACTAAACCCAATGAGTGGACCTACAGCCACCAGAGAGTCCCTCTTCAAAACAACTGCCACAAGACAAGCAGGAGGGAGTCTGTGCGGACACCCAGCTCCTGGCCTGCCTCAGTTCTTTTTGTTTTGTTTGGTTTTGTTTTTCGAGACAGGGATTCTCTGTGTAACAGTCCTGGCTGTCCTGGAACTCATTCTATAAACCAGGCTGGCCTTGAACTCACAGAGATCCTCCTGCCTCGGCCTCCCTGAGTGCTGGGACTAAAGGCGTTGCCTCAGTTCTTAAGGGTGTAACAGAGTCTCACCTATCACTCCCTTCATCTACCACTGCTCCACATCCAAACTCCACCAATGCTCAGAGGTCACTTAGACTGTGCCTTACACACGTCCTCAGGTAACAGTGAGGGTGGTGTGAAGGGCTGAAGGGTTGGCACCAGCTCCCACAAAGGCAGGATGCTGGACGGCTGTGGAAATGCTATACTCTGGTCCCCTTTAGGTAGCTCTGAGACAGGAAGTAAAGCATCAATTGACTTAACTACTTGTAGAAAAAGTGAGGGGTTTGTCACAAGTTCCTTGGGCACTTGGGCAAGGCTGGAGGACACCAACAACTCTGTCTCACAACTGTCCATTCCACTTCTAAGCCAACATCTCCAAGTCCGACTCCGAGAACCATGTCCTCTCTCACTGCCAGCTCCCTGTTCACTCCCAGCTGCTTGCTTGACAGTATCATAGAAGCAAGCATCCCACAGGTACCTCATATTCAATGTGCCTCAGCTTCCTCGGGCACCCTACCCCTAGTCCTCCCTTTGTGGTGACAACGTTACCATCCTTCAGGTGCTTGAGCAGTGAGTTCTGCAATCCCACCTGCTTCTTTTCTGTCACTCAATTCTCATCTGTCAGAGCATCCTCTTGGCTTTACCTATCAATGCAACCAGACCATTTCCACTTTCCCTGATGTGCATACCTGACCCCCATCTATCCCTGGCCTACATCGCTGTGGCAGCTTCCTAACAGAGCAGCATTCCCTCAGGCTCGACCGCACCACAGCCACTGGTGATGCTTCCACAAGTTCAGAAATGTCCCTCCTTGGCTCCACGCCCACCTGCAACTTGTCTCACCCAGCTCTGGAAACAGTTGGTCCCATTAGATTGACCCTTCCTCTCCCTTCTCTGCCCTGACTCTCCATCCCAAATGCTGGTGTTTCTCAGGTCCTCTGCACAAGGACCCTCTTGCCCAGAGAGTGGCATAGCTCCCCTCCCCTCTCCGCCTCTTGTCCCTCGTATGGTGGTCCACCTTGAGTGTGCTACTACTGAGAAGCAAAGCCTCCATCTCACCAGGTACTGCTCTGCCCATGGCGCTTTCATCTTGAATACTCTGAGTGATGACTTCACAGATCAGGTTTAATTCCTTCTCCCACTGCACATCCTGGCTCTCAAAGGCAGAGATTTTATCTATGGGTCTCTGCTTTCCTCTCTGCAGCCAGAATAGTGTCTGACAATGGTCACTGCAAAACGGGTGCTCACTGAGTGGATGATTGGTGCAGTTTCTCATCCAGGAGTAAAAGTTAAACTTCTGGTTGCACCAGAGTGCTAGTTCAAATATAAGAGAGAACAAAAGACAATTAACCACTCTAAAACTAATGATTCCTTTATGTTTAAGGACCTGGAAAAAGGGGCCAGGGTTAAAGTGCCCCACAGCAAGAGTCCCTGAGAGACACACTGCCATCAGGAGATGACAGGGCAGTTTAAAACTGGTCACGGAGGGAAGCGTGATTGTGTGTCCTGCTACAATCCCAGTACCTTGCAGGGATTGCCCAATCTTAACACATGATTACATTTTGCAGGCCACCAGAATATAACAAGTCCAAATAACTGTCTTTTTTTTAAAAAAAATATACTTTGTATATAATAGTGTATGGCTGTATGGCTGTACAGCCTGAAACAGCAGAGGGGTACGAGTTAGCCTGCTCTGTTAGCTTGCTCCACCTCAGGCTGGCCTTACAGATGCTATGCCCAATGCCTGGAAACTTTACCCTGAGCCACATTCAGGCATTAGTCTCTTCAGGTCTTGACTCAAATGTCACCTTCTAATTCTTCCACCCCTTCCACAGCTCTACCCTGAACCTTTAGCCCCTGAGTGCGGGGCTTTGTTGGTCAGGGTCTGGACCTGCAGCGCTCGCAACATTTGCTACACGGGCGAGTCCCAGGATATGTCTCTCAGGTAGAGACTGGTCACACAGGCCCATCATGCAAGCTTCTAACAGACAGCCAGAGACCTGGGACAGACCTAGGGGCAGTTCAGTTCACAGGGGCAGGGGCCTAGTGTAGGGTAGGCTGTTTCGGGGGTACTGTGAAGCAGCAGAAAGGGTGAACCCACCGTGCTGATATGAAGAGCGATGTTCTCTGTGTCTGTCTGCTCATCCTGTTCCGAGGAGTCTGTCTCTTCCATCTGCTGGATCTCCAGCTCAGAGGGAAGCAAGGCTGTGAGGTAGGGGATGGTGAAAGGTCTGGCAGCAATCACTGGGAATTGGAAGAGAGAGACATGACTCTGTCGAGCAGCCAGAGGGAGCCAGGTATGAATGCTGCCCACTGACCATGACCTCGAGCTAGTTAATTCCCCTTTCCCACAAGCCTCTACGTTCTGCAAAGGCAAAGCTAAGGATTGCTAACTCACAGGCCTGGATGGGCTGCCTGAGGTGATGTGTGGGAAATGATTAGCAGCTGGTGGCCTCCAGCCACAATGACTGCAGAGCCAGGCACAGAGCAGGCACCGAGTGGAAGCTTACTGAATGACTAGACCAAGCTCCCCATTCACCTCTGCATAACCCGAGGTCCCCTATGGAGATGACTGACTTGGTCAACAAAGCCTAAATGAGATGTAACCCAAGACAGGAAGCCGTGAGACAACTGGCTGCAGATGTCAGTGTCCCTCCTACCAGCTGGTCTATCACTTCTACAGGAGACTCGGCTGCCCAGGGCTCAGCCACCAGTGAGGTAACCTAAACTCACTGCCTTGAGCAGCCAACACTTCGGAATAGTATTTTGGGGCCTAGAGGAAGGATCCAGAGATCTGCAGAATAAACCACACTAGAGAAAAACACGAAGGCTCACTCATCTCTCCCCACCATAGAGAAAAAGGAAAGAGGGTGTGATTATCTCAAACAACAAAACAGGGCTCCCACAGGGGATGACTCTCACAGGGGAAAGTGCTGACGTCATCCTTGAAAAGACTCTGGGTCTCGCCCGTCTTGGCCATGAACCGGGTGAGGGCTCGCTCCACGTCTCGCCTCTGAGATGCAGCTTTCTCTCGCAGGACCTGGTAGTCAGACACTGGTTCACGGTATGTCTAGAACAACAGAGACACCAGGCTGAGCCTATGACGCCTTCAATCTCCTCAGGCCCTGTCTTGCTGCAGCTGTGTCCTTCTGAGAACACGACCTGCTAACTAACAAGAGTGAAGCTATGTGAAGAGCAGCATCCGGGAGAAAGCAGAGCGAGCATCTCAGCTAGCAAAAGTGCAAATGTTTACCACAGAGTTCACCATGGCAGCCAGCCATAGGTGTAAGACAGAGATCCTCAAGGAAGACTAGGAGCCCCAAGAAGTTCTGTCCCACCAGAGTAACTTGGCATCCTGCAGTTTATGAGCGGCGGCATTTGCACACTGTTCCATCCTGTTGTTTTCAACCCACCCTCTCCAAACTGACGCACTGGTACAAAAGTGAGAATTACAGACTACTGGTGTGGTGGCACGTGCCTTTAATTTAATCACCTGTGAGGCAGACAGAGGCAGATCGCAGTGAGGTCAAGGCCAGTCTGGTCTAACAAAGGTGAGGGAGGGAAGAAGGGAGAGAGAGGGAGAGAAGGATGGAGGGAGGTAGAGGGAGAAAGAAGAGAGGAAAGGAGGGAAGGGGTAGGAGGAAAATGAAGCAAAGACTTGGGGGAGGGCGGCCCTGCAGACAGTGGCGTTCATCAAGTCTGACAACCTGAGCCCCATCCTTGGAACCATGTGGCATAAAGGTGAAGCAACTCTCTTATGTTCTCTGATCTCCACACAGCCCTGCACACCACACACACACTGTGGGTGACTGCCCGCCCTCACAGAGAAATTAAATAAATGTCATCTTTTAAAAAGGAAAGAAAAACAGACTAAGGCTGCAACTGTAAATACCACTGAGATGGCCAAGGACAGGCGACTCCTCCCAGTTGGTGCCTTGTTGACCATCTCTGGGGAAATGCTTGAGAACCCGTAAGAATAAGAAGACTGTCAAATGCCCTAAACTGTAATATCAGGGATGACATTTAACACTGACCAAAACAGCTCTTCATGACAGAAAGGCAGGTTTTTCCTTCTAAAGACTTCTCAAGGGCTGGAGAGTTGGCACAGAGGTTAAAAGCACTTTTGTTCTTATAAAGGACCTGGGTTCAAGTCCCAGCCCCACAGGGAGGCTCACCACTTTCTCAGGCACTAGGCATGTATGTGATACACAGACATACACACAGGCAAAAACCTCATATACACAAAATAAATCTAAAAATTAAAATAAAATAAAGTTTTTCAAAGATTGCCCTGGTGTGGGAGGTCCTTCTGTCTATGGGTTGCTTTTATTGGTTAATGAATAAAGAAACTGCTTTGAATCTATAGCAGGACAGAACTTAGGTAGGCGGGGAAGATGGAACTGAATGCTGGGACAAAGAAGGCAGAGTCAGAAAGATGCCATGGAGCCAAATCATTGCCGGTAAGCCACTGCCATGTGGTGTGTATCTATTAATACAGATTAATAGAAATGAGTTAAATTAATATAAGAGTTAGCCAATAAGAAGCTAGAGCAGATGGGTCAAGCAGTGTTTTAATTAATATAGTTTCTGCATAGTTATTTTGGTTCTGGGCGGCTGGGACAAACAAGTGGCCTCCTCCTCCATCCCCCCACCCCCAGTCTTCTAGTACTAGAATTATAAGTATGTACCACCCCACCTGGCCTGAGTGGCTTGTTTTTAAGATGCATTTTATTGTGTATATGTTGGGGGCTGGGTATTCGCATTGCTTGTGCAGGTGTCTGAGGAGGTCAGAGGCATTGGATTCCCCCGGAGCTGGAGTTACACGGTTGTGAGACACCTACTGTAGGAGCTAGGAGCCACACTTGGGTCCTCCAGAAAAGCAGTATGTGTTCTTACCACTGAGCCATCTCTCTAGCCTCCCACAGAGCTTTAAAAGGAGGCACTTGTGAACATGGTTACTGTTTTACAGTCCACTGAATTGTGTCATCTACAGTCTTCCTTCTATACCCACACATAGAAATGAGATTTCCTGACAAGTCTAAAATCATCCTAAAATGAAAATCAGATTTTGAATATGTGCATTAAAAACAGAATCTGGGGGCTGGAGAGATGGCTCAGAGGTTAAGAGCACTGGCTGCTCTTCCAGAGATCATGAGTTCAATTTCCAGCAACCACATGGTGGCTTACAACCATCCTTAATGAGATCTGGTGCCCTCTTCTGACTTGAAAGCAGACAACAGGCAGAATGACTACAAGTTCAAGGCCAGCCTCATCTAGAGAATGAGTTTTAAGCCAGCCTATAATGAGTTTTAGGTCAGTCAGGGTTACAAAGTGACAGACACCCTGACTCAAAGCAAAAAACCAACCAACCAAAATGTTGTAGTTATTTCAATGACATTTGACACTCAATAAGTTGACATTTTAATTAACTGTTCTATCTATCTATCTATCTATCTATCTATCTATCTATCTATCTATCTAACTATCTATCTATTTTGGGTTTTTTGAGGCAGGGTTTCTCTGTAGTTTTTGGTGCCTATCCTGGAACTAGCTCTTGTAGACCAGGCTAGCCTCGAACTCACAGAGATCCGCCTGCCTCTGCCTCCCGAGTGCTAGGATTAAAGGCGTGCGCCACCACCGCCCGGCTAAAAATTTAATTTTTAAATAAAAAACTTTTTATTTATTTTATGTGTGTGTGCTGGAGTACAACTTCTGGTTTTTATAATTAATTTATTTCTTAATTTTGTCTTCATTGATGTTTTGCCTACATGTAGGCTTGTGTGAGAGTGCTGGGTCCCCTGGAACCAGAGTTATAGACAGCCGTAAGCTGCCACGTGGGAGCTGGAAATTGAACCTGGGTCCTCTGGAAGAGCAGCCAGTGCTCTTAACCTCTGAGCCATCCCTCCGGTCCTAGGAGAACAACTTCTATAGGCTAGGCCAAGTGTTTTGCCACCAAACTATTACCCTAGACCCTAGCTTTGAAGATTTTATTTTATTTATTAATGTGTGGGTGAAGGCAGGAGAAGAAGGAATAGAGAAGGGGCGAGAGGGGGGGAATGCTCACATCCACGCCAGTACCTGAAGAGGCCAGAAGAGGATGGGAAATTCCCTGGAAGTCAAATGCCTAACATGGGTCCTGAGAATTGAACTCTTGTTGCTCTGAAAGAGCAGCAAGCACTCTTAAATGCTGAGCCACCTCTCCAACCCTGTTTTTGTTTGAGACATGGATTCACTAGCCCTGGCTGTCCTGGAATGCAATAGAGATCCTCCTGCCTCTGCCTCCCAAATGCTAGGAGTAAAGGCCTGTGTCAGCACACCTAGTCACAGGTTCTGAATGTAACTTTCTCAATGAGAAGCATTAAAGAATTTAAAGTGGCCAGGTGGCTTTAATTCCAGCACTTGGGAGACAGAGGAAGGAGGATCTCTATGAGTTCAGGGACAGTCAGGGCTGTTACACAGAAAAACCCTGCCCTCCCTCAAAAAAAAAGAATTAAAGTAAACTGACCTAAAGATTGAACTTGTGATTTAATATCCTACACCAACATTTCAGAAAGAAAAGCAGAGACTACAGCAAGACTCAAAAGGTCACAAGTTTTCTTCTGAACTTTTTTTAAATAAGGGTGAGGTTATTTTTTTTTCTTTCTTTTTTTTGTCAGCTGAGGTCAAGGTTATTTTTTAATGTAGCAGGCTAAGTGATAATATTCATATGTACAGCATTTGATGCGGGTGTAATGAGACACTTGTTATCTCAGCACTTCAGAAGGAGAGGCAGAAGGTCCTGGAATTTGAAGTCATCTTTAACTACATACTGAGTTGGAGGCCAACCTGAGCCGTCTGAGACTCAGTCTCAGAAATCAACCCTGAAAGGAGCTGCTTACATTACTTTATCGCCAGGATGCACTAACATACTACAAAAGGGGCATGAGCACTAGGAACAGAACTGTATTCCCATAAAAACGTTTAGATATAGTCAACTCCTAACTCCTGGCATCTCAGATGACCTAATTTGGCAACAAGTCACCAAAGATGTCATCAATTAGAACGAAGTCATGAAGGACAAATGATGTCTTAAGGGAAGACAAAGTATGTTAAACTGTAGAGGTAGAAAGTCAGCACCACGTAGAGACAGGCAGACGGGAGTGACACAGGAGAAATGCTGGCATGTCCTTGGCTAGGGCACGGTGAACAGCTTCCCTTGCAGGTTTAGAGGGAGCGTGGCCCTGATAACACCTTAGTTTTGAACTTCTGACACCTAGGCCTATGAAGTGCTATATTTTTATGGCTCTGAGTCATCTACTTTGTAGCACTTTGTCATAGCAGCCCCAGGACACTGAGAGACTGCAGTCCAGAGCAACAGCAGCTCAGTCTGTAGCCCAGGCTGGCCTCACACTCATGGCAACCCTTCTGCCACAGGCTTCCAGTGCTGGGCTTCCAGGGCTGAGCCACCATGTCCAATAACAAGGTTGCTTCTCTCTAGGGAAAGTCGCTTGAGAACTGAATGGCACTTCCACCAGCAACTTTTCATCAACTGCATTTACATCACTCACAGCCCCTGGTGGCTCCACCACTCACCGGAGTTTTGATGTAGGTGTGGGGATCCGGAAACTCAGGAAAATGGCTGGGGATGTGCGGTGGGTGGGGTCGGTTCTGCCCTGCAGTGAGAGCCTTGGGTGTCACTGGCTGATTGGTCACCGGAGCTGCAACAGAATCACAATTGGTTACTTCTCCAACCCCTGCATTCTACAGACAACAGTCCCTGTCCAAACCCCCTCCTGTCACTGGAACATGACTAAGCACCTTTTTCTTCACTGATAAAAGGCCTTCCATAACCCTTTCAGATCAGCACACAATGACCTGCCCTGCCAGGTAATCTTGCTTGATATTTCAATCTGTGACAATCTGCCTGTAAGCCCCTTGCATCAACAGAAGAGTGGCGGTCACCAAAGCCACTACATAAAAGAACATGCTGAAGTTCATTAAGGGCATTCAATAGGCTGCTGGCTATCTTTCCAGAGACCATGAGGGCACTAGGAACAGTGTTCAGTGCAGCATTTACTCAGCATGCAGGAGGCCCTGAGGTCCAATCCCCAGCACACACACACTGTTCAGAGACCCCAAATAATAAATACTGAGCTGGAGGAAGTATGGGCTTAACAATTATAGGATGGGAAGGAAAATGCTGCTTTCCATTGCTTCTCTCCAATGCAGGTGGCAGGCAAGATGGTTCACTGGGGAAAGATGCTTGCGACCAAGCCAATCGCCAGGACCCACATGGTGGAGAGAGACAGCCTCACAAAGTATCCTCTGACAGTCACATGCACACACACAGTAAACAGATGCAGTATCTAAAAAGATGCCAATGCAAAAAAGTAACTTTAAAAGACAAATACAGCAATTCACCCCAAGTCCTAAAGCCTAAAGGGGTTACTCCTTACTTAGCTTAAGGGGCCTACTTATCTAAAGTAGAATTAACCTTTTCAACAGAGATACATTAGACATAGTTTAGACTTCTTTTGTTTGCTTGTTTGTTTGTTTTTGTTTTTAAATTATTTGTTTATTTGTTATGTATATAGTATTCTGTCTGTGTGTATGTCTGCAGGCCAGAAGAGGGCACCAGACCTCATTACAGATGGTTGTGAATCACCATGTGGTTGCTGGGAATTGAACTCAGGACCTTTGGAAGAGCAGACAATGCTCTTAACCGCTGAGACATCTCTCCAGTCCTGTTTGCTTGTTTTTTGAGCCAGTGTCCTGCCTGTGTAGCTCAGGCCAGCTTAGCCCTCATTATGCATTCCCAGTGCACTAGAGATCTAGAGCACCCCTCACCCTCACGAGTAGTCACCCAAGAGCAGCAGTTCGGATGGTGCAAGCCACATGCTGCCTTGAAAACATGAAAGCAATGACAGGTAAGTGGGTACAGCTGCACGCCAATGGAACTTTATTCACAAAAGCAAGCAGTGGACCACATTTTGCCCACAGACCACATTTGCCAACTCTGACCTACAGAAGTAAGCGCTTTTACAGTCTTCTCCTATCACATTTGCTCTTCAGGGCTGCAGCACAACAGCAGGAGCTCAGACATGGTTTAGCTGTGTGGAGACGAAGCTTCACACTGTAATCCCACTGCCCAGGTCAAATCAGGCTGTGGCTAGTTAACCCCTCCCAAAGACTGGAAGGGAGCCTGAAACAAGAACAGCTTCACTCTGAGGTCTGCCCTGCTCTCCAGCTGAGTCACACCTAAGTGCCTGGGTTCAAAAGCCACTTACGTGCAGTGATGACCATCCTCTGAGACCGTTTTGCATAAGCAGGAAGAGTGTCCACGTTGAACCCTAGGGACAAGAAAGCCAATCACTGCCTAAGCTTGTGAATACAAAAGGGGTGTTCACAATGAAGAAAGGGGGCTTAAGCTCCCAATCTAGCCACTATTCTGCCCCTTAAAAGAAGCTACAGCAGAGTCCCCCAACAAGGACTTAGGGGTCTCTGAGATCGGTTAAAGGGTCCCTTCCTCTTAACTTCCTAAGCTAAAAGCAGATCAAGGGAAACAGAAGGGAATCCATGAACACTCAGCAGACACCGCAACCGCCAGGCTTTCCCCTCCTCCCTAGTGGCCCCAACTCAGAGATGAAAAAGCAGGAGATACTGGAGATGTACTCACCCATTTCAACCAGTGTGACCACGATATCTGACAGTGTGGGCTGGGTCCTGGCTGTGTGCTCGCAGTAAGACTTGGCACTTCTCCCGATTTCTGAGATGTCTACAAGGGTCAAAGGCCACAGTTCCTCCCAAATTCAACATAGAGTGACCAGTGAGTCACAGTTCTACTCTACATATACACCCCATGAGCAAAGGCAGGGTTCACACAGGCACTGTGTACACTCGCACACGGCGGTCCAATTCTCAACAGTCAGAAGGTGGGAAGGAGTCTCTCCACTGACAATGAGTGGATAAACCAGCTGGGGCAAAGACATCACACGGAGCACTGATGTTTGTTCTGACAGGTTTCCATACGGCCTCAGACTCCATGGGAGCAGAAACTAGACCTGGCCAGCTGTTCTGGCCTCTCCCTCCCAAGGGCTAGGGTTATAGTGTGCCCAACCTATCCAGTTCTACAGCAGAGTATGTGTTCAGCCCTCAAAAGGGATGAAATCTATAACATGGATAAACTTCGAAGCACTATATTAAGTCAAATAAGCCAGGCACAAAAATGGCAAATATCTTCAGATTCCATTTATCTGAAGTAAAGAAAAAAAGCAAATAAAAAGCAAAATCAAAATGGCTCAATGGTAAAGGTGTTTACTGCCAACAACTGGAGTTCCATCCCTGGGTCTCACAGGATGGAAGGAGCAAACTGATTCCCACAAGTTATCCTATGACCTCCATATGTGTGCTATGGCAAGCATACAGTCCCCACCATACACACAACTAATAAGAGTAACTTTTAAAAGGATGTGATACACACACACACACACACACACACACACACGTGGTGGTTTGAAAGAAAATGGCTCCCAAATGGAGTGGCACTATTAGGTGTGACTTTGTTGGGGTAGGAATGGCCTTGTTGGAGGAAGAGTGTCACTGTGGGGTGGACTTTGAGGTCTCCTATGCTCAAGCAAATCCTAGTGTCACAGTCCATGTCCTGTGCCTGCATTATCGAGACGTAGCCAGCACCATCATGACTGCCTGCATGCCATCATGCTCCCAGCCATGACCCTAACGGACTGAACCTCTGAAACTGTAAGTGATCCCAATTAAATGTTTTCCTTTAAAAGAGTTGCCGTGGTACAGCACTGTGAGTGCGTGCTTACTGTCAATGATTAAAACGACAATATTGCTACATATCTCTTCCCACACAGACAAACATCAAAACAAACAGGCCTTATGCTACAATGGACAATTTTTTCTTCTGTTTGAAGGTAAGCCTCAGTCTTCCAGGAAAAGGGGGGCAGCATCTAGGATAAGAGTTTCTGAAGCTGCTCCACAAACGAGAAGGAAGGCACAGTATTTCTCGGTACTCACAACTCTGCAGCATCTCTGTCAGTGTTTCCACGGATGCTTTCTCCGCGCTCTCAAATCCCGCCTCTGTCAGCAAGGAACTCACAACCACTTGCAGAGTCCTCCTCCGGGCCAGGTGGTAGTTATCAGCAGGGTTAGTGGACTGCTTACTTCCTGGTCTCTGGGAAGCAGAAGCCCACAGAGAGGAGACTTCTTACCACTAGGCCAGGATGAAAGCAGAGTTCACACACCATCCATGGCAAACAGAAGTGTCACTGCGTAGTTCCCTCGGGCTGGCCTGTGGCTGGAAGTGTAGCCTGGGACCACACTGCCATCCTCTAATTCCACCTCCTAAGCATACAAATTACAGGCATGGAGCAACCGTTGCCTAGCTGGCAAAGGTTCTCTTGCTAAATATTTATCGGTGTTTAATACTTAGAATTACAGACCTCACGAAGTGAGTAATAACTGAGCATCCAAATCCAGAGGCTTCCAATAAGATAAACACTACTTGCTCAAAAAAAAATTACGTGTAGATGTGTGTGTGGTGTGTGTGTGTGTGTGTATGTTCATGTGAGTTTCCGGAAGCCTGGAGAGTGTCAGATTCCATTAAGCTGAAGTTACAGGTGGTTGCGAATCGACCCACCGAACTCAAGTGTTCTGGAAGAGTACCTGCAGGTCTTAATCACTAAGCCATTTCTCCAGCCCCTTCACTTCTTTCTAGAGCAAATTATCAGAGTATACACACAAGCCGGGTAGTGGTGGTGCACACCTTTAATGCCAGCACTCGGGAGGCAGAAGCAGGAGGCTCTGTGTGTCTGCCTAGTCTACATCTACAGAACGAATTCCAGGTAGCCAGGGCTGTTCCACAGAGAAATCCTGTCTCGGGGGGAGGGGGGCGGGTAGGAGGGGAAGAGACCAAAAAAAGGACTATATACACGAATTATGAGATTGGACGAATAAATCTACTGTCTTTTGTTCCATCCACACCACATCATTAACACGGAAAATGAAAACGGTAGCAACACGGGACGCAGAAGAGGGCTGAAGTAATCTCAAAGAAAGGCGAGGAAGGTAAATATTTTGAAAAGGAACCCCCTTCCAACTTTGCTGGCCAGTAAGAGGATGAAAACAGCCTCTTCAGACCAATCAAAAGGCGTTCCGGGTTCCCACCCTCACCAGGGAATAAGCCAATCACGTCTCAGGTGCGCCAATTTAGGAGGCCGCCGCCAAGTCTCAAGCACCGGGGGAGGCATTTGGCCAGGAAGACTTTCCAACCATCGGATGTCAGGATGGGTTTGGGTTTCTGGGTCCGAGATTGTGGCCCAAACCATGGAAAAGATCCAGAAGATCCAAATCCTCTCGACTTTACGCCGCGCCTCCCCACCCTTACCGTTCCGGAGCCACCAGGCCCGGCCGCCGCGTCGGCCATCTTGCTCTGGCGTATTGCGCGTGAGCGCGGGGCACGATGGGACTTGTAGTTGGGGGTGGGAAGGTGGCGAAGGGCGGGGCCACAAGTGCCCCGCCTCGCGGAAAAGCTCCAAGAAATGTGGGGGACGGGAAGGGATAGGTCGGACCACCCCAGCTCATGTGACTGTGTGTGAGCCAAGCTTTCCTGGACCTTTCAGCGCTATGGCAATGGCTCTGGAAAACACTCTGTGGGTTACACCGAGTTAAAAGGAACTTTTTTTGGCTAAAAGCTCGCCATCTATAATCCTACCACTTTGAGACTGAGCCTGAGGATCGGGAGTTCGAGGCTGTTTGGGACTACATAAGGAGACCTTCCCTGTCAGAAAAATAAGTAGATAGATAGTAAAAAGAAAGCTGTTGGTATGAAATAATTTCTCATAAAAAATACACTTTTGTTGTGTTTTCTCCCCCGAGATTGGGTTTCTCTGTGTAGTTTTGGAGCCTTTTCTGGCACTAGCTCTGTAGACAAGGCTGGTTTTGAACCCACAGAGATTCACCTGCCTCTGCCACCGGAGTGCTGGGATTAAAGGCCTGCACCACCACCATTCGACTAAGAATGCACTTAAGAATGCACTTTTGAGGGCTGGAGAGATGACTTGGCCACTAAGAGCACTGACTGTTCTTCCAGAGGACCTTGGTTCAATTCCCAGCACTCACGTGGTTGCTCACAACTGTCTGTAACTCTACCTCCAGGGTATCTGACACCCTCACACAGACATACAGGTAGGTAAAATACCAAAGCACATAAGATAAAAATAAATCATTGAAAAAAAAAAAGAATGCACTTTTGGGCTGGAGAGATGACTCAATAGTTAAGAGCACACACTGCTATTGGGGAGAATCAGAGTTCAAAATCTTAGCACCCATGTTGAGTGGCTCACAACTGCCTGTGGCTTCAGCTCCAAGGTGATCTGATATCCTCTTCTGGCGTTTGGGGGGTATTCACTTGTACAAACACACACACACACACACACACACACAAATACAATAATAAAATTAAGTGCTTTTCTTAAAAATGCATGCATTTATTTTATGTGTATGACCATTTTGCCTGCATGTATCTCTGTGAACCCCTTGCATGCCTGGTGCCAGAGAAGGCCAAAAAAGGACTTTGCATAGCCTAGAACTGGAGTTGCAGACTACTGTGAGCTGCCAGGTAGGTGCTGGGAATTGAATCTGGTGTTTTTTAACTGCTGCAACATCTCTCCAGTCCTTAAAGGAACGTCTGAAAAGGCACTCTAGAGGCTGAATGCATTAGCAGGGCTTTCTCAGTTTGGCTGATGTTTTAGCTAGCTGGGCCAGCCCAATCCCAGGGACCTCACTCTCTCAGAGAGGACCTTCATACTGGTTGTTTTGTGTGAGCCTGTGTTGCATGTGGCCTGGCTGGTCTCAGACTTGCTACATAGCTGAGGATGACTTTGAGCACTGTGGTGGTTTGAATATGAACGGGCCACATAGGTTCATATATTTGAATGCTTAGTCACCGGGGAGCAGCACTATTTGAGAAGTATTAGGAGCTGTGGTCTTGTTGGAAGATGTGTCTCCCCTCCCCCATCACTCCCCCCTTCTCTTTCTCTCTGCCTGCAGATCAGACATAGCGTAGTGTTTTCACCCTCATTTATGCTGCCATGCTCCCCACCAGTGGGGATGACTGTGGACCAACCCTCTAAACCTGTAAGCAAGCCCCCAATTAAATGCTTTCTTTTTTAAAGTTGTTGTGGTCATGGTATCTCTTCACAGCAATAGAACAGTGATGAAGACAGACACCCTCCCTTGATTATCCTACCCATACCTTCTCCAGAGTGCTGGGGTTACCGGAATCCACTACCGTACTCCATTTACGCAGTGCTGGGGGATCTCAGGGTTTTCTTACACGCTAGGCAATTACTCGGCCAGCCGGAGCTTTAGTCTTATTACCAAGCCACTTGCGATTCCCAGCACGGTCATCTCTAGCCCTCAGCCTGCAACTGCTAAGTGAACAAGGAAGCTTGTTTCTTGTCCCTCTCACTTCCAGTGTGTTGAGTCCATGTTACCAACATCAGCCTCTCTGGACCTTGCCTCTTCTCATCCCTTCTGGCCGGGACGGGGGAGCCTGGCCAGATGAAATCACAGAGTCCTCAAACTTGTTACCCTCAAACTCTGACCACATTATCTAACCTCACTGTGCCTCAGTTTCCCTGCTAGATAATTGGGGGTGGGGTGAGATAACAGGTGTTGCAGTGCCTGGCTGTGTGGTAAGAGTTAAGAACTCAGACCTGCTGTTTACTTCCTGAGTAACGTGCCCCACAAATTGTAGATGCCCAGAAGGCATCCTCTGGAGTGTGTACACCTGAATCTGGCAAAGCGGCACCCGCGCCTCCCACCACCACTACCGGGGGCTGATGATCAGGTCTATAGACCCCCGGTGGAGTACAGATTAGAGCTGGATAAGCCTCTTCTGTCTGCTTTGGGGGCGTCAGGGACCAAACCCCAGCGGAGCGCAGCGCCCAGCTCCTTTGTCTCGCCCGCCCCCTCGTCCCCACTTCCTGCCCAGCTTCAAGCTAGTGATCTGCGAGGCGGTGCAGACTTTGTAAACACGCCGCGCCTGTGGGATGGACACTCGCTCTGTTTGGGTGCTGCGGAGTGCACGCCCCTGTCCTGTCCCTGGCTGGCGGCTGTTATCACTCCTACTGCCCCAAAACAGATGTCCAGCAGCGGGAGAGAACGTGAGGCCATCCTCAGAGCTCCGGGGGACTCATCTGCCAAGAGGTAGGCTTGGGGAACTGGAGAAGCCAGAATAAATGTGACGTTAGCATTGGCTGCTTTGCCTGGGATGTTACTTAGAGTCCAGGTTGGAGACCCGGAGGTGGAGATAGCAGGTGGGTGGTGAGAGGGCCGGGGACCCTAATAGGTGGGTTCAGCCCATCATCGCGCCGCTCTCCCCTCGGTTTTGGCTCCAAAAGCTTTGTTCACTTTCCCACTGAGTGTGATTTTTTTTCGAAGCACCCAAAACCTTGAGCCTCCTAAACGCGTGCCGTGCGCATCCTCACAGCTACCCGTCCTGATGTGCAAATCCAAGGGTTTAGCAGCATACATTAGCTTTGGAGGTTGGAGGACCAACCAGTATGTGTTTGAGTCAGCCAGAGCCAAGGAAGGGGGCCAAAAACTAGAACTTTACAGACGGGTCCTGAGGGGCTGATGTGTACCTGGTCTCAGCCATATGCGTCTTCTAGTGTAGATCAGAGAGTAACTGAAGACGGTCTCTGCTGTTGCAGGGAGGCAGTATTCGTTGGCACTGGCTGTGCACCTACTGTGTGCTCAGTAGTTTCTGTTTGCTGCTGACTGTCTCAGCCACTGCTGGTGTTGGTCTCAGGTATGACAGAGATGCCAGGGAGGCTGGGAAGGGGACATTTGGGTTGGGTTCCAGAGGATGGTTGTTGACCTCAGAGAGAATCTGGTGGGAAGTCTTTGAGGTACTTACTGCAGAGGTAGACTGAATCAGAATGGTTTACTGGGCACTGGGATATATTGGTAACTGGAAAACAGTTCCGGCCTCTCCTGTTCTCTCTCACTTCCAGGCATAAGGAAGTGGGAATAAATAGGTGCAGTTCTGGGACCAACAAGCTGCAGAGCTGGAGTCCCTGAACTCCAGTTGTGCACAGCTGGAGGGTGCCCCCGGGGGTCCGCTCCCCATCCTGGTCCTGGGACTGTTTTCTCCAGCAAGCCCTGTCCTTTGCCCATTACCCCAGAGTCCTCTGGGACTGGTCCTGGGTGGAGGAGCGGTTCTTCTGCTTCTTTCCCGCGCGCCCTAGCACAGCAGGCTACACAGTCATTTAGCATCTTTTCATGTAGCCACACTCTGCCGATGCTGGGAACATCATGGAGTAAAATCAGAGTTTCTAGCCACAGAGACTGGAAATGGAAGGCATCTCTGAACATTCCATTAGGGCGCCAGTCCACATTCAACCCTTGAACCCATGGACATGGCCTCCATGGTTCCCACCCTTTTCTTGTGTGTTTCTCTTCATGGATGCTAGCACAGAGTTGCATAGCACCTGCAAGCGTTTATGTTGTTTAGATATAGCATCTCATTTAATGCCTCTGATAGCTGTATTCCGTCATCAACTAGTATTAGCTCCATTCTATAGAGGAGGAAACTCGAACACAGGAGGTAGAGAGAGCACCTTAAAGAGGGACCTGGATGTCAGGGAGCTGGAGAGATGACTCAGCCGTTAACAGCACTTACTGTTCAAGAAGAGGACCCAGGTTCGCTTCCTAACACCCACACAGTAACTCACAACTACCCCTTTCCAGGGGTTCGGATGCCCTCTCCTGGTCTCTGTAGGCACCAGGCATGATCATGGTACATGTAGGCAAATGCTCATACACATAAACAAAATAGATAAATCCTTTTTAAAAAGTAAAGAAATAGATGTCAAGCTGGGTGGTGGTGGTGCACACTTATAATCCCAGCACTTCAGAGGCAGGGACAGACAGAACTCTGTGAGTCCACCAGTATGGTCTACAGAGTGAATTCCAGAACAGCCAGGGTTACACAAAGAAACGCTGCCTCCTAAAACAACAAAGAGAAGAAAAGAGAAGAAGAAGGAGAAGGAGAAGAAAGAGAGAGAGAGAAGTAGATGGGATGTTAGAAAGGGACCTTAAATCCAACTCACTTGACTTGGGACTTGGGAGATCCTGTTCTTTCCTCTGAGACAGGGTCTTGCTGTTAGCCCAGGCTGTCCTCCAACTCCCAATCTTGACTTGCTCTCCCAAGGGCTAGGATGAGAGATACCCATCACCACACCCAGGTCGGAGACCTGCTCTCGGCCTGCTTAATGTGCAGCTGAGCATGTGCTAGCTGAAGGGAGTCTGGGTTTACACAGACACCGGCACTGTCCACAGAGAGTCCCCTAAAGGTCTGCTCAGGATTCCGGGGACAGCACAGCACAGCACAGGGGCATTATCCTTTCTTGTGTGGATGTGGGTGTGTGCAAGGTGTGCTGTCACACAGGTTTTGTCCCAGCACTTGGGAGGGAAGAGCAGGCAGGTCTTTATGAGCTGGATGCCAGTCAGGTCCACATAGCAAATTCCAAGCCAGCCAGTGCTACATAAAGAGACCCTGTCTCAAACACACACACAAAACTTACTTATTTTACATGTATTACTATGTTGCTCGCATTCATGTCTGTGGATCGCATGTGTGCCCGGTGCCCACAGAAGCCAGAAGAGGGTGCTGTATCCCCTAGAACTGGAGTTGACTTCTGTGAGCTATCCTGTGGGTACTGGAAATCAAATCTGGGTCCGTGGTCTTTGCCACTGAGCCATCTCTCCAGCCCTCAACTTACTTTTGGAGGCAGAGTTTCTCACTGAGCCTGGAGCTGGCCGTCAGCTCGCCAACCCTGGAATCCGCCTGTCTCCCTCCCGGCTTCACCTCATTGCACTTGTTTCAGTGTTTGCAGCTTTTGCGTGCCTGCTTGGGATCTGAACTCAGTCCTCACGTGGGTGCAGCGACTACTTTCCCCACGAGCCATCTCCTCAGCCCATCTGTCTTTTGAGACAGGTCTCATAACCCCAATCGGCCTGAAACACGAATGTAACTGAGCGTGACCTTGGGCTTCTGCGCTGTCTGGCTTCGCCTCTGAAGGGTGCCAGCATTACAGGCATGTGCTGCCAAGCCTGCTTTGTCGTGTGCACGTTCCAGCCTAGAGCCCCCACATTCTAGAACCCAAGAAGAGCGTTCAGACTTGGTATCTGAGTAAGGGGATGGCAGAGAAGTGGGAGACGCTGAGGCACTGTCCCTGAACCCCATGTCACTTCCTGAGAGGCAGCGCCTGTGTGTCTGCCCCCTTCCCCCAGGCTGGCAGGAGGCCTGTGACGTGAGGCCCTCCATAGGGAAGCCTCCCTGAATTCTCACTATTTTCTCTGCCTCCTCTCGGAAACATTTGGTTTCTCTAAGGAACCCCCTGCACAGATTTGGGAATGCCCATGGCAGGTCCTTTTGCCTACTGCAATCAAAAATTTATAATCCCAACACTCGGGACAGGCCAGTGTCTGTGAATTGGGGGAAGGGCTGGGGCTACATAGTGAGACCCTGTCTTAAAAACACCAATTTGGCCCGGCAGCGGTGGCCCACACCTTTAATCCCAGCACTTGGGAGGAAGAGGCAGGCGGATCTCTGTGAGTTTGAGTCCAACCTGGTCTACCGAGCTAGTTCCAGGAAAGCTAAGGCTGTTACACAGAGAAACCCTGCCTCAGAAAAACAAAAACACCAACTTATGGGGCTGGAGAGATGGCTCTGGAGTTAAGAACACTGGCTGCTCTTCTAGAGGACCTGGGTTCAGTTCTCAATACACATACAGCTGCTCACGACGTCTGTAACTCCAGTTCCAGGGGATCTGAAGCCCTTCCTTCGTTTCGACTACACATACACACGGTACACAGACATACATGCAGGCAAAACATCCATGCACATAAAATAAATAAAACTGCTTTAAAAAATAGCTAAGCACTGAACCCAAGAAGGGGCATCTGTTGAGATGGGTGTTGGTGCTGGGATTTGAGGGGGAGGGAGAGGTGAAGATTATTAATAATGCAAACAGAGGCTGCTCTGCCCCCCTTCCTCTCTGCTCCGAGTGTGGGGTGCAGTGGAACCCTGAGCACGTGCCCCCCTGTCCTCTGCCCTCACTTGTCCACAAAGAACAGGCTGTACCCTTGAGAAACCACAAGAGGAAGTTAGGGCGGCTTGTGGGTGGGGAAAGTTCTGGGACCTCTGCCAAGTTTCCCTTTCCCTGCAGAGCAGTAGGTGTGTTTATCTCGCCCGAAGACTTTTAAATTTTAAATCCTCCAAGTTTCAAAGCTGTCAATTCCCGTCCGGGTCCCACTGCTGGCCCACGGCCCCTTTCTGAGGTGAGATTGGAGTCTGTGTCTCAGTTCAGCAGTCTCTGGTGTCAGCCCTTCGCCTTTTTCCCAAAGTGCCCCTAGAACCTTCTGACTCTGATGAACGTGGTTCCAACAGCCACGTAGGAGTTTTAGAGTGTTCCCAAGGGCCCCTAAACGTTTCTCCTATTTGATACTCGCTGTAATTCGAGGTAGTGCATACCTCTGCCTCTGGGTTATCAATGAGAAAAACAGTTCAGAAAGGCTTAAGAACTCGACAAAGCCACACAGCTAGTACGTGGCAGAGTCCAGGGCTGAAGGTGGATCTAGCCCAGTTTAGAGTATCTGCTTTTTATTTTCAGTGATAGAAGTTGCGATCTAAAGTTCTTGTTATTGTTGTTGTTGTTTTTCAAGATTGAGTTTCTCTGTGTAGCCTTGACTATCCTGGAGCTCCCTCTGTAGACCAGGCTGGCCTCAAACTAGCAGAGATTGCCTGCTTCTGCCTCCTGAGTGCTGTAATTAAAAACACACGCCACCAGTACCTGACTTATCTTTTTGCTTTTATTTTTTTTAATATATTTATTTATTTATTTAGTATACAGTATTCTGTCTGTGTGTATGTCTGCAGGCCAGAAGAGGGCACCAGACCTGATTACAGATGGTTGTGAGCCACCATGTGGTTGCTGGGAATTGAACTCAGGACCTTTGGAAGAGCAGGCAATGCTCTTAACCACTGAGCCATCTCTCCAGCCCCTGCTTTTATTTTTTTAATTTATGTTTTTAAAAATAATTTATTTAACTTTATTTTATGTGGATTGGTGTGAAGGTATCAGAGATATCAAATCCCCAGAAACTGGGGTTACAGACAGTTTTTAGCTGTCATATGGGTGCTGGGAATTGAACCTGGGTCCTCTGGAAGAACAGCCAGTGCTCTTAACCGCTGAGCTATCTCTCCAGCCCCTTAATTTATGTTTTAGGTGAATATATTTCTTTGTTTTCTTATTTTTTAATAATTTATTTAAATTTACTTTTCCTACATTGGTGTGAGGGTATCAGATTCCCTGGAACTGGAGTTATGTTATGTGAGTGCTGGGAGTTGAACCTGGGTCCTCTGGAAGAGCAGTCAGTGCTCTTAACTGCTGAGCCATCTCTCCAGCCCTCTTTTTGTTTTTAAATAATGCTGCTGGAACTGAAGAGATGGCTTGGTGGTTAAGAGCACTGGTTGTGGTGGTGCACTCCTTTAATCCCAGCACTCTTGAGGCAAAGGTTAAAAGATCTTTGTGAGTTCAAGGCCAGGCTGGTCTGGTCTACAAAGTGAGTTCCCAAACAGAGAAATCCTGTCCAAAAAAAAAAAAAGCTTTTCCAGAGGACTAGGGTTCAATCCCCAGCATCCCCTGGGCACCCAGCACCCACACATGCTGGGTGTGGTGTTGTGCCTGCCTTTAATCCCAGCAGAAGCAGGTGATCTGCGAGTCTGTATAGTTTCAGGGCTATGTAGAGACCCCATCCTAGAAACAACAGAAATACACAGGCTATTATTCTAGAAGACCCAGGTTCGATTCCCAACAATCACATGGCAACTCACAGCTGTACATCTGTGACTGCAGCTCCTTTTCTTGAAGTCTACGAGCCTTGATCAGGTCCATTTTCTCTGCTAATTAAAGAATTAAAAAGCAGGAGGACCCAGGTAACAACAGAGAAATCTCAAACACTACAAGCGAGCAGCGGTCAACAGTAGGAGAAGGGTGTTTCTTGGGAATGAGGAGACACAGAAATGCAGGAGACGGAGAAAAAGACCCTCTGCATAGCAGAAGGGGTATTTGGAACTAGAAACTTGTCTCTTCTCAGGGGCGGGAGGCTTTTTAAGTCTCTGAAGAGTTTTTCTCCCCTAATTTAGGTTGTTTAGTTTAGTTTGAAGAGCGACAGGGTTGTTGATTGGCCCACAACTGTCAGGTACTGTGTCCAGGCCTTGAACCGCTGAGCCAGTTCATCAGCAGGTGGGAGAGAGATACCGACAGAACCTTTGTTTAAGCTGCTGGACTGTTGTCTTAAGAATTCCTTTGGGAATTCACTGCCAGCGTTACCTTGCCAGAATCCCTTTCCATCTGCCTGCCCACCAGGAAGAAGTCTGTGTCATGCCGCATTCCGACCTTCCTGGGCTCCAGGCACACAAGTGGTGCACAGGCAAAGGTACAGACAAAGTACTCATACACATAAAAGTTAAAACTCACACGCATAAAATGACGATGCCGTGTGATGGTGTGGAGAGGGGAAGGGCTTGGGTAGAATATAGAATAGGAACAAATTCTTTGCAAGTAAAATTTTTGAAAAAGGTCACTGGAGCTGGACAGTTGGCTCACTGGTTGAGTTAATGGTTCACTGGCTGTTTTTCCAGAGGATGCAGGTCAGGGTCCCAGCATCCTTTGGGCACTGTACCCCTTACTACAGCTACAGGGGATTTGATACCCTCTGGACCTCTATGGACACCTGCATGCGTCTGACAAACACATAAATAATTTTTTAATTAAAAGAAAAGGACAGCCAAGTTGGTTAAAAAGATAAAATACAATGATATTTAATGGGGTGGTTGCCTATGGTCCCAGCACTCAGGAAGCTGAGGCAGAAGGGTCACTGAAAGTTGGAGGAGACCTAGGCTATGGAGTAAGACCTTTTCTCTAATCAATAAGTCAATCAAACAATCAAGGCATTGTGAAAAAGTAACGTTAAAGTCCAGAAAACTGATAGAGATATGTGAAACGTTGAAATGTCTGAGTAGTTCTGGGAAGCGTTGGAATTTAAAAAGAGTTTATTTTGCCAGGTGGTGGTGGCGCACGCCTTTAATCCCAGCATTCGGGAGGCAGAGCCAGAGGCAGGTAGATTTCTGTGAGTTCTGAGGCCATTCTTTTCTACAGAGCAAATTCCAGGACAGTCAGGGCTGCCCAGAGAAATCCTGTCTGGAAAACCCCCCAAAAGTGTTTATTTTATTTTAAATTATGTATTAGTGTGTGTATCTGTGCACATAAATGCAGGTGCCTGCAGGTTGTGAGCACATAACATAACGTGGGTGCTGGGAACTGAACCTGGGTCATCTGCAAGAGCGGCACCAACTTTGTTTTAAAAAGATTTATTTATTATGTATATGGTATTTTGCCGTGCTGTACGTATACCCACAGGCCAGAAGAGGGCACCAGAGGGCACTCATTACAGATGATTGTGACCCACCATGTGGTTGCTGGAAACTCAGGAAGGACCTCTGGAAGAGCAGGCAGTGTTCTTAACCATCTCTTCAGCCTTGAGCAGTACAAACTTTTAACCTCTTTTAATCTCTCCAGCCCCATAACTTTTTTCTTGAGTGGTTGGATTTTGTTTTATTCTGCTTTTTAATCTTTTTGACTTATTGTTATTATTACTTGATTCTCACCGGATAGCCCTGCTACTATCCTAAGTAGACCTGGTTGTCCTCGAATTTGTAGCAATCCGTGTCTTTACTTTCCGAGAACTGGAATCACAGTCGTGGAAAGAGCCACGCCCATTTGGCAAAAAGTGAGAAGACTTTCTAACAAATAACCCACCCCAGCTTAATGACGTGAGCCCCAGCCTCCGGGATCGAGAGCGCATGCACGAAGAGCCTCTGCCAGAGTGTCAACGCGCAGAGTCCATCTCTTTCCGCCTGGAAACTGGGTTGCTCACCGAGGCCCCCTTGCGTCATCGTTCGGCCCGCCGCCGGCCCGGGCCATGGTTTTCACACTCCGTCCACCAGATGGAGCTGTTGCCCAGAGTGTCGCTCCAGGGGCCCCTATTGGGTGAAGAACCCCACCTGGTCCTTCAGGCGCCAGCTGGTTTCCTGGGACCTCTGTCCGCTTCCCCCCACCCCATTCCCAGCTGTTTACACAGAGAGCTGTTCTGACCGGACCTGGCAGAATCTCCATAAAATGTGTTCTTAACAGCTCTGGCCCAAGTGTGCAAGCCTGAGAGAATGTGCTCCTTTCCCCAGGCAGGGGCCTCCCCACATCCCGCCCCCCCACCCCGACCTTCCTGTGTCCTTGCCACAGAGGGACACAAGTTTCGCCAGCGCCAGCGTGTCAGGGAAGCTACGCTGGAATGGCCGTTCCTACCCTTCAAAGGGTGTGACGCTTATATTGGTGCCTGTAAAGGGACCTCGGAAGCCACACCTCTCTGAAACTATTAGCCTTCTGCAGCCTGACCAGCTCCCACGCTGGGTAAAATTCCCCAACAGTGTCTCCCGAGATTAGAGTGCAGAGACTGAGCCGCAGCTCTCAGAAGGTGGGGCAGGAAGATGTTGATTCCTCCCATACTGGGCCCGATCTGATTGCCGCCGGTCAGACTTTTAAGAGGGCCATAAAGGGCCCAGGTGTGGCAGTACAGTTCTTTAATCCCAGCACTGGGGAGGCAGAGGCAGGCAGATCTCTGTGAGTTTGAAGTCAGCCTCAAACTCAGGCCTGTCAGGCATACATAGTGAGAGCAGAGGCAGAAAGAGAGAACAAAGAAAACAATACAGCCAGTGGGTTCTAGGGACTCAGCAGACAGAGCCCAGGATGAGCGAGATGCCACGGGCACCTGAGGACCAGTATTACCAAACACTTAGTAATCCATTCTTTCCTAACCTCATCCCTCAAGAGACAAGGGGACAGGAAAACCATCTTAGCGGCGAGGTAGCCTCTGCACAGAGATCTTAGGCTCCCATTGCACAGCTCGGCAGGCAGGCTAATTGGGCTGTTTGGCCACAAAGGCGGTTCCCCATTCATTTCACTGTCCGGTGGGTGGCCAGAGAACAGTCCCGCATGGACAAGCTGTCCAGCTCTGTGTGCTGGGCTCCTTCCTGGCTATTTCTCTGCCTGTTGTCCCTCCCTCACAGTATCTAATAATACTAGCTAAATACTTACTATATGCTAAACAGTATCTGTGTCCTGGCAGTCCAGTGAGGGGGCGGGGCATGCCGAGGCTCGAACCCAGGCCTTTGTGCATGCTAGGCAATTACTGTGTCACTGAGCCCCAGCGCCAGCAAGACAGACATTTCTTATGCCTTTATAGATGATGAATCACGCACAGCCTATCTAACTTGCATTGGATTTGAGAGAAAATGCACAGCCCAGCTTAGTCCCAGGCAGGCCACAGATGCTTATGCATGAGGGTTACTGACTTCATAACATGAGCGAGCTGTGTTTTCCAGTAGGAGTGGGCATGAGACTTACCCAAAAGCAGTCGTCTGGTTTCTTTTCTCACCACCCTGCCTATAGCTCCCTCCCTCCCTCTCTCTCCTCTCTCTCTCTCTCTCTCTCTCTCTCTCTCTGTCTCTTGCCTCTGTCTCTCTCTCTGTCTCTGTCTGTCTGTCTGTCTGTTTCTCTCTGTCTCTCTCTCTCTCTCTGTCTCTCTCTGTCTCTCTCTCTCTGTGTCTCTCTCTCTCTCACACACACACACACACGCTCCTTCTTTTTTTTTTTTTAAGACAAGGCCTTACTATGTAGCTCTGGCTGACCTGAAACTCACTTTGGTGTTTATTTTTTGTTTGTTTGTTTTGTTTTGTTTGTGTTTGTTTGTTTTTTAGTTTTTGGTTTTTCAAGACAGGGTTTCACTATAATTTTGGACCCTGTCCTGGAACTACCTCTTGTAGACCAGGTTGGCCTCGAACACACAGAGATCCACCTGTCTCTGCCTCCCAAATGCTGGGGTGAAAGGCATGAGCCACCACAGCCTGGCCTGAACCTCACTTTGTAGTCTAGGCTGGTCTTGAACTCACAGAGCCGGCCACTGATTCTCTGGTGCTGGGATTAGAAGAGTGTGCTACTACGCTCTATTATTTTTTTAAGACATGGTTTCATATAGCCCAAGTTAGCCTCAAGCTTGCTCTGTAGCCAAGGATGACCTTGAGTTCTGATTCCTCCACCTCCCAAGTGCTGAGTTTACAGGCACACACCACCACACCTGGTTTATGTGATGCTGCAGATCCATCTCAGGACTTGGCGTGTTGGCTAAGCAAGTGCTCTACCATCCAGCCAGAGCCTCAACCCCGCAGCCCCCCCCCCCTTTTTTTTTAGAATAAAAATAGACCTGCAAGTTCTGGCCTGTGGGGAGAAGGTTGGACAGAGCCCTTGAAGTTGGGGCAATCCCAGAAACTCCCGATTCTGGCCCCAGCGTTCTCTGCTCCAGCTCACCCTCCCTCCAGTTCTCTGCTCGCCTCTTTCCAGGCTGCTCCTCCCTGCCCCTCCCCTGGGCTCCCGGAGTTCTGGGAAAGGAAGTCAGGCTGGGGCCTCAGACAGATGCAGGCCTTGAGCATCAACTTAAGCTCCAGCTGGAGGAGGGAGGCCCCGCCAGGGGAGGAGAAGGCACCTGTGGGCCCCGTCTGCCTGTGCCCTGGAGGTTTCTGTCTGCTGTCACAGACTCTCCTGAGCTCTGGTTTGTGGAGCTTGCTGGGCTTGGGGCTCGGAGTCCACTTTGAATAAGACCCACGGGTTTGGATCCCTAGCAAGTGAACAGTGCTAAGTTGGCTTGGGGGTGTTGGAGAGGGAACTGTTTGCTCCCAGCAGCTGGCTCAGAAGTTCAAGGCCCCCCTTTCCTCTCAGCTCTACCCTCTTCCTCTAAGACACACCCTCTACAGACCCAGGAACCACAACGGAAAGGCTCTTGGGGTCAGGGGTCACAGGCCCTCCAATAGGCTAGGTGACAGAGCAAGAACAAAGGTGTAGCACATTCTCTAAGCCCTCCCTTTCTCCAGTCGGCTGGTCCCTGCTGGTCCTAGGAGCAGCACCCGTCTTTTCTTTGATTGACTTAGCTTCTGTCCACAAGCCCAGCTGAATTTTCTTTTCAGATTTCTGCATCTCTAAAGAGATGGTCTCTTTGTGGGGGGTAGGCCCAGACCTGATATAACCACTAAACTTGGCCCTTGGCGCCTCTGGGCAGGCCTCAGAAAGTTTCCCCAGACACAGCTGCTGAGGGTCATTTGGGTGTTCCTCTTGAGCATATACTGTGTGGATTTTCTTTCTTTTCTTAAAAAACAAACAAACAAACAAACATATATTTCGTGTGTTGGTGAGGTGTTTGTGTGGGGGCATGTGCTCAGAGGTCAGAGGGTAACCTGCACAAGGTGGTTTTCTGCTTCTGTCACGTAGGTTCAAGGAATTGAACTCGGGATATTAGTAAATAAATTTGTAATCAACATCTTATTTATTAACTCGATTCTTACTTATTCTTCACACAAGTGTTGTGCAGAGCCAGAGGATGTAGTGCAGTTGATAGAGACCTGGCCTAAAGTAGCCCTGGGCTCAGTCTCCAGGACCACACAAAACTGGGTGTGGGCACATACATGGCTGTGACCCCAGCACTTGGGAAATAGAGGCAGGAGGATGAGATAGATGTCCAAGGCCATTCCTGAACTTGTAGCCAGCCTGGGATACATATGCCCTGTCTCAAAAAAGAAAAAAAAAAAAAAACAGAACAAAAGGCAGGAAGATTGCTTAGTCAGTAACGTGTTTGGTTGACAAGTTTGATCCTCACAACACGTGTCAAAGTGCCTTACATGGCATCAGGTGCTGGGGAGACAGAGATGAAACCGTGGGGGCTCCCTGGCTAGTCAGAGACAAAATCCTGGGGCACCTCTGGATAGACACTTTAGCCCAGCTGGTAAACTCCAGGCCACTGAGGGACCTGCCTCAAAAGAGATGATGGCCTTCCCGAGGTTGACACCCAGGGCTGTCCTGTGGCCTCCACATGTGTACATATACTTGCACATGTAACAAGCGAGTACTCTGGGACTTTCTTGTTTCACATATGAAGAAATGGAAGTGCAGGGGCCAAACGACTTAGCCCAAGGTCAGTGTTGAGAACCTGATGTCAGAGACCTTAGTGGCACACAGTTTTTATCCCCACACTGGAGAGGCAGAGCCCGGTGGCTCTCTGTAAATTCAAGGCCAGCTTGGTTGGCATGTGTGTGCACCCACCCATCGGGGGACTGTGAGGTGACACCAAATTCTCTATCGTGACAGTGCCTTAGTCTCTGGACTAACAAAGCAGCGGGTTGGGGCTCCTGGACTGGTCGTGAGTGACCCGCACATGTGTCTTGGAAGTAGGTCGTGTCATGAGTGTGTTGTCCCCAAGCCCCAACCCAAGCATGCCAAGGCATCCTGGCATCCTGGGTCCCTTAGTTCTCCTAGCCAGAACCTTGCCCCAGCAGGCAGATTAGGTGTCACAGAGGACCCAGGAAGCAGGATCTGGGGGTAGTGGTGGATGTGAGCTTTGCTAGGTGGGGCTGGGACTCTGACCTATCTGTGGAGCCCTGGATGAATCAGCCTGACCACAGCCACCCAACTGAAATGAAGGTACAAACATTTTCTTCTGACTCCCCCTCCAACGTTCATTTTCTTTTTCCTTGTTCTTTCCCATCACAGCTGGGGCATGGCAGTGGGGCAGTAGCTGAGGGCATAACTCAGACTCATGGTTACGCTGGGTCCTAGGGCTAACCTGGTGACTTGGCCCTTGAGGAAGGTTTGAGGTCTCCCATAGTTCACCTAGAGATAGGCAGCAGGCCTGCCTAGGACAAATGACACATGCCCCTGCCAGAGGACGGGCTACATAGGTACAGGGCTCAGCCACCTGATACTGTCATCCAGCAACATCTAAAATACACAGAGGCTTTGAAAGCATTCATTTATCTGTCCTTCATGTACAGTAGTGTTATGATGTATTCAGTACTGGGTTCAAAGTCAGGGGGAAACCAGACAGCAAAGCCACTATTATGGGGCTGCAGAGATGACTCAGTGATTAAGAGTACTTGTTCTTCTATAGGACAACGCCCAGCACCCAACTCAGGTGGCTCACAATAGCCTATAAACCCCCAGGGGATCTGATGCCCTCTTCTGACCTTCCTGGGTACTGCACCCACAAGTATATATCCACACATATATATACATACATATATATACATACATACACATAAATAAATCTTAATCCCCCATTTCCCCTCCCCCTCAAAAAAAAACCATTATAAGCCTGGTGGTGGTGGCTCATGCCTTTAATCCCAGCACTCGGGAGGCAGAGGCAGGCGGATCTTTGTGAGTTCAAGGCCAGCCTGGTCTACAAGAGCTAGTTCCAGGACAGGCTCCAAAGTCACAGAGAAACCCTGTCTTGAAAAAACCAAAAAAAAAAAAAAACCCAAAAAACAAAAACATTATTAAAGCTAGACATGATGTTCTACTCCTTTAAACCCAGTACTTGGGAGGTGGAGGCAGAGGAATCAGGAGTTCAAGGTCCTCCTTGGCTATTTAGTGAGTTGGAGACCAGCCTGGAACACGTAAGACCCTATATTAAATAAATAAAAAAACCCAGCCCCATCCAAATACCATTATTAAAATGAACTTAGTCTTCTCATACAACCCAGTTTTCACCTAAGAATCTGTAGCATGGCTGGTTTTCTCTGGGATAGCCCAGGTCTTCATCTTGAGCTCGGGACCGCGTTCCCACAGCACGGACGGAGGCTTCTTTGATCGCTGTCCCCTCTCCCGCTTGCATTAGTCGCTATTGAGCGTTCATATTCAGCTCACTGTGCACACTCTTGTGGGATAGCAGGCCACAAGAAGAGTTTGTGTGAAGTCTTGTGGGGATTTGGAGAAAGGACCTATTACTTTTGCACAATAGTAAGCAGGTTAAATAGGAATTTCCTCTTGCTGAAGAGTGTTCTCTGAGGAAGTGGAAGAAAGGAGATTTGGGTTTTGGGTTTTGTGCTGGTGTGGCCCCTGCTCCCATGCTAGGTAACCAAACCCAGTGCCTAACCCATGCTAGACAAGGACCCACCACTGAGCTCTAACCCCCAGCCCCAAGAAGAGGTTTTGATGAAATCATTCCAGAGCAATTGCCTGTTTTCATTTTCTGAGAGAGGGTGTCTATTTGCACACTCCAGAGCCCAGGGCTTGTTCCAGTCTCCCGGTTCCACAAGCTGGCCTTGCAGGTGGGCGCCACTAAATCTGAGGTCGTTAAAGAGCAGTTTTTATAGAGCAGTGAAAAGGAAAGAGAAAGCTAGGTATTGTGTGGCATTCCTGTAATCCCTGTAAACTCAGTTGCCGAGGGCTGGAAACCGGAGAATTGGGAGTTCGAGGCCAGCCTCAGCTACCTGAGACTTTACCTCCAAAGACCAAAAGGAATGCACCTGGGTTACAGATCAAGATTCTGTCTCAAAAAGCAACAAAAGTAAAGAGACACAAATTAAAATCAGTTTTCTAGTTGGGAATGATGGCCCATGCCTTTAATCCCAGAATTTAGACGTTCCATGCCAGCCAAAGCTACATAACGAGACCCTATCTCAAAAATAAGTAGGTAAATAAGTAGCAAGAGCAGTTTTCTGACTGTGCCACATTTCTTGTTGGTCTCTACCAAAGCCACAGTATGGAAATAATCCCCTGTCTCTCCTATTTCCATAACCGTTACTGGGCTCATTTCTTACTCTCTTTGTGGAATACTACCGATTATCTCCTTAACAGATAGTTGCAGCTAGCGGTGGTGGTGCACACCTTTAATCCCAGTACTCAGGAGGCAGAGGCCGGTGGGTCTCTGTGAGTTCTCATCCAGCCTGGTCTACAGACAGGCCCTAAGGCTACAGAAAGGCAGTGTCTCAAAAAAAAAAAAAAAAAAAAAAGGATAGTTACTAGTTTTATAATCATCATTACTTCTATGATAGCGATCAGTTTCCCTGCTTTGGTGCTGGAGTTGGCCCAGCGTGTAACCGGATGTTCATGTTCACTCCACCATTGGCAGGCATCTTCAGCCTGGTTTTGTTTTGTTTTTTTTTTTTTGCTTTGTTTTGAGATGGGGTGTGGGGTGTGTGTGTGTGTGTGATTTAAGGCTGGTTTTGAACTCCTGTCTTCTGAGTGCTGAGATCACAGGTGTGTGACATTTAGCACAGCTAGTTCTCTTGGGTTTTTGAGCCAGCATCTCATTGTATAGTCCGAACCAATCTGGAATTAGAATCCCTCTTCCTGTTCGGTGGTAGTGGCACATACGTTTAATCCCAGCACTTGGGAGGCAGAAACAGGCAGATCTCTGTAAAGAGATGACAAGGCCAGCCTGGTCTGCAGAGTGAGTTCTAGTACAGGCTGCAAAGCTATAGAGAAACCCTGTCTTGAAAGAAATCCTTCTTCCTTTGCCACCCCAGTACTGGGATTATAGGTGTGCCCTGCTACACCCAGCAGGATATAAGAAAAAAAATCAAATGTTTATTAATTCCTTAAAAGCAATAACTCATTGCATGTTAATTTATAATCTTTAAATACTATGATAATCCTGCTTCCCCAAACATAAGATATCAATGAGAAGCGTGGCCGTAGCTTACATCTCTGTAGCTCTCTTTAAATGCCTGGTTTAATGGAAGACAGCCGGGTTATCATGGAGGCTTCTGCTTCAGTCTGTTGTACTGAGTGGCTTGGGTGAATTTCAATAAGGAAAATTCAGCTTCAGACAGATCTGCCATCAGGAAGGGGGGACCTGTGGACTGGGCTAGAGTGCAGTGGTCCTAGCAGGCCACCGAGGTGGAGAGAATGTTTGAGACAATAGTAAGATGCTGAGGAGGGGGGAGTTGGTACTTGGCTCAGTAGCTCTGAGGGAGCCACATGATCAGAATGGTTCAAAGACAATTCCCAAGGCTGTAGCAGAATAGCAAGGGGAAGTCTCTATAAGAGTATGAAAGGCTTGAAATTAGGGTGTTGGTTGCCTTTCTCGTGACTGACAAAATACTAATAAGTGCGACTATAGGGAGAAAGGGGCTCCCTGGGCTCTGCTCTGTCGTGGTGGGAAGAGATGGCAACGCGAGGGTGTGTGCCTCTGCAGCCACAAAGCACAGAGAGCCACATGCTGGTGCTCAGCAGCCAGTCTCCTTTCTCCATTTTTATTCGGTCCAAAAGCATCCCCTCTGTGAGAAGGTGCCTCTCACTTTCAGAGGGGGGGGTCAGCCCTCCTCAGTTAAGCCTCTGGGTGTGTTTCCTGACTGATTCCAAATCCTGTCAATTAAGAGTGGAGCCCTACCATCCTATAGGGTGGCCTCCGCAGACATGGAGGTGAGGGGCCGTTTGACAGCTATTCGGAGGGCTTCAGAAGCAGCAGAACTGGGTAACTGGGAGGAATTAGAGTCATCCACACTTCCCCCTGCGAGGCACCCTGCATATTTTTGCGATGAAGTATGTGGTCTGTGCTGTGCTGGCTGCCTGCATTCCTTCTCCAGTGCCAGGCTGTGTGCTCCAGCTCCGGAGCCAGAAGAATCAAGGACAGTTAGGCAGGAGTGGTGGGACAGGCCTGCAATCCCAGCTACGCTAAGGGCTGAGACAGGAGGCTCGAAAGTTCCAGACCAGCCTGGGCAACTTAATGAGACCCTGTCTCAAAATGAGTTTAGATGAAACAAATGAGCAAATTTCAGCATGGTTTACCAACAGAATGCTAGTAGCATTAATAGAGACAGTAAAATCCCGAGAAAAGGTTCTGATACCCTTAGGTCTCGTTGAACTAAGGACAGGGGTGCTGTCGAGCTATGAAGGGAGGAAGTCAGAGTGGATCTTGAAATATACTGTCTTCTTAGCTATATATATGGGCTTTCAGGGTTTTCTCTGTGTAGCCCTGTCTGTCCTAAAACTAGCTCTGTAGACTAGGCTAACCTCAAACTCAGAGATTCACCCACCTGCTTCTGCCTCCCAAGTGCTGGAACTAAAGTCAGGCACCCTCATGCAAGAAAGCTTTTTTTTTTTTTTTTTTTTTTTTGGTATTAAAGATTTGGAGAGAACTATCAAAGCCTTGTAAGAGGTCTTGACTTTGCTCTGAGTCTCAAGTCACTCACAATCAATTAGGAAAATGCTTTTCTTTCTTTCTTTTTGAGATCGGGTCAGCACTTGGAAGGTGGAGGCAGGAAGGTCACGAGTTTGAGGTCATTCTCAGCTGCACAGTGACTTTGAGACCAGTCTGGACTATGTGAGGCCAGCACCCTACCAACGTAGCCACATTCCTAGCCTGGGAATGTTTTTTAAGCTTTCGTTAAGTTGGGCATTGGTGTGCGGTGCAGTTCTAGCTTCTGGAAGGTGGAGGTGGGAAAATTGGGTAGGTATCCGGGTCTCCTCGCCCACAGAGCAAGTCTGAAGCCACCCTGGGCCACTTGAGACCTCGTTTCAAAAAAAAAAAAAAAAAAAAAAACCAAACCAAAATAGAATAAAACAAATCCTAGAAATGTTTTCGTTTTAAAGCATTTTGTCCACACATGTACAGAAACACACAAATATGTATAAAAAAACCAAACAAGATGTGCTGTAATGTGCTTCTGCTCGCTACAGCAGATGTACTTTTAATGTCTTAGAAATCTCTTGTATTATTTCATTTGTAAAACATACGGTCAAGCTTGGCTTGAGGGTTCATGGGCCACCTGAGCTGGTCTCCAGAGCTCACTGGGGAAGGAGAGAACCCACTTCCAAAAGTCCTGTGACCTTCAGAAGCACTCCATGGCATGCATCCGTCCACACATGCGTCCAGTCACATATGATGATAATAAATTTTAAAATTAGTTTCCTGACTTCAAGAGAAGCTAGGGAAACATCCTGTCTTGTAATTGGAAAGACGCTGAGTTTGGGCTGGGGGTGGGGATCAAATTGTAAGTCGAAGGTTCTGGTAGCCCCAGGACCAGATTAGCCAAAGTAAAGCAAAGGGAATACCTGGGGACTTGGAGCCCTTCTGCTGAGGCTGGAGAATGAGCCTTGGAAAGGCCCGGGACTGAAGAAGTGCCCGAGGGTGGAAGGGAGGGCCCTGCAGGGAGCTGGCTGGGCCTGGTGGGAGGCAGGTTTCTGGGGTACAGGTCAGGAGCCTGGCTTCTGGATTTATGATAAGGAGCAGGTGGCAATGCAGTCAGGTGGGGGACTGAACTTTCCACACCAAGGTGACAGGACACAGCCAATGGAAAGGAAGAAGATGTGGCAGGATGAGAGGCGTTGAGTCTGAACCGCCATACTTGTACCCTGCTGGTGTCTTAGCGCACGGGAACCTTCCCTGCAGAAAGGAGTCTGGGGTAGAGCTTGATGGCATCACATACCCAGGAAGGAGAAAGGGAAGGAGGGCAGGAAAGCAGGGAAGAGAAAGGCTTGGGAGCCAGGCAGGAACTTTTAATGCCAGCGCTTCAGAGACAGAGGCAGGAGGACCTCCGTGAGTTCCAGGCCAAAAAAGAGGGAGGGGGCGGGGCTGGAATGTAGCTAAATGGTAGGGGGGTTTACCTAAGTATGCAGGAAGACCTGTTTTCAATTCCATAAACTACAAGTAATCCTGGAATTTGGGAAGTGGAGGCAAGAGAGTCGGGCGTTCAAAGACTGCCTCAACTCCATAGCCAGCTTGAGGCCAGCCTGAGATGTGAGATGTTGGTCTCCCCCAAAGCGCCTCCCATACATATGGTTTAGATATGCTACACACACATTTTAAAAAGCAAAAGCTAAAAACTGAAGGAAGTATACAAACGTTAACAGTGGGCTTTTGTTTGCGTGGGCTTTGTGTGTGTGTGTGTGTGTGTGTTGTAGGAAAGTAACAACTGAAATTGTGTTGGGGTATTGTTGTTTCCCCCCCTCCCTTATTTTAAAATTTAAGACATGCTCTCACTGTGTAGGCCTGGCCAGCCTGGAACTCACTATGTAGCCCAGGCTAGCCTAAAATAATGCTGGGGTTAAAAGCGTCCAGGAACCACCAAGACACCTGCTCTACTTTTTTCCTTTTTTAAAAAAATTCCAGCCGGGCGGTGATGGTGCACGGCTTTAATTCCAGCACTTGGGAGTTAGAGGCAGGCGGATCTTGGTGAGTTCGAGGCCAGCCTGGTCTAGAGGCAGGAGGATCAGGGCCTCAAGGTCCCCTCAGGTACTGATCAGGTTTGAAGGCAGCCTGGGCTATATGAGACTCTGTCTCAAAAAAAAAAAAAAATCCAGTTCTATAATAATAGGAATAGGAACCGAACCAGGCAGGAGTGTGTCCATGAACTGAGGGGCAAGAATCACTAGTTTGTGGCATCTCATGGGAAGCCCTCGGAGCTAAGAGTAAAGCTGGCAATGAAGGGCCCAGTAAGACCCGGAACCTAGTGTGGACTCTGCACCCAGCTCTCAACTCTGCCAGATCTTTAAGTCTAGTTACAACAATTAAACTCTGGTCTGGCACTGCTGGGGCGACCAGCTCGGGCCATCATGACAATTGGGGCGGGTGGGGTGAGATGAGGGAGCAGCTACCCTCGGAGGGGCCCAGAGTGGGTCTGAAGAAGGCCAGCCTATGCTTCCTGTAGTCCTTTGGAGCAGCCTGGAGCTGCAAGGGTGGCGGGGTGGGGAAGGACTGCGGTGGGAGCAGGAAGCCGGGCAGCATCCCGCAGAGTCTGCCTCCTCAGCTCAGCAACAGAGGAGGAGGTGGAGTCTGGGTTGAGCCCTGAGATAAGGAACAGGCCGCCGCTGACAAGGGGATCAAAACAAACAGCTGTGCCCCGAGGAGAACAAGCTTCGCATTCCGTTCTGTGATCCCACCCCAATCCCTACCTCTCCCCAGCGCACCCCACCCCCATCCAAGCACACACGGCGTCCCCGTCAGCTCCGGGGGCCTCCCCTCAGCCTTGGCTTGGCTCCCTGAGAGCTGTGTTCCCACATCAGTCCCCCTTAGGCAGAGGCTCTAGGGGCCTTTCTCCAGCTGTCTGGAAGAACTGAGGACTCAAGACAGGTGGCCGGAGGTGGAAGAAGAGGGGCCTCTTCCAGGGCCAGCCCCCATCTGCCAGGCCGGGCCACCCTCAGTCTCTCCCCTGGGTCATCTAGGAAGGCCTGGGAAACAGAGTGGGGGCTAAGCTGTGATAGCCCAGCCAGGGAGGCTGAGGCAGGGTCTGGGGTCTCGTAGGAAGACATCTGCTCCCTGCCCCCAGGACCGCAGACGGACAGTGGCTCCTAGGAGGGGCCTCCCGAACTGGCTTATGGGAGTTCATTCCTCGGTGTGGTGCCTGAGGGCATCCTGGCTCCAGGGTTCTGCGAGGCTCCACATCTCCTGAGGCTTGGTGCTAGTGCCCCAAACACCCCCCACCCTCCATTTATTTCAACACATTCTAGCCTGAGGGTTAAAGTCTAAGCTACTGGAGCCAACGCTTGCTCTTTCCCCAGGGCTAGGGCCAGCTCCTGGGACCACCATAAGCAGCAGCTAACACCCCTTCTCCTGTGATACCCCCATAACCAGTCCCAATCTGAAGTATGCAGGGCTTCAAGGAAGCATTGCCTGTCGCCAGAAAGTATCTTTCTTGTCCTGAAGAAGGTCTGATGACTTCTGTGTTCCTAAGCCTGGACATGGCTTCTAGCCTGGGTATCCAAGGGTCAGATCCAGGGGGCAGCAGGGGAGGTGTTTGCTTTGAGATACACCAGCTAGATGGCCAAAAGAAGTAAGCATGCCCCCTCTCTTCTAGGGCCCAGTGAGAACATATGCAAGTCTCCCTCTCCTGAGCCTCTGACTGGTGGCCACAGGGCACACTCCCACACCACTGCACTCAAACACCTCGAGGCCCCCTCAAGACCCTCCAAAGTCCTGCATCTTCAATAGGCTGCTAGGCAGTCACCCCCACTCTGACCAGAGGTTTCAATACATGAATGTCCCGACAGCTAGGAGCAGCCGCTTATATATAAGAATTTCAAGCTACAAGTGAGAGAGCACTGAGTCCAGCGTGGTACCCATCGGAGTCTCGGGAGACTGCGGTATATTCAGGCCAGGAAGCCAGCCCTGGTGGTGACTAACATTTATTGGACACTTGCTATATGCCAGACACAGGTCTCTATCCTTCATCCTAACAGTCCTGTTATCCATACTGAACAGACAAGCAGAGGAAGCTAAGATGAGTCACCCAGCTTGCTGAGCTCACTTAGTGGCACCTCCGTGCAGGAACTGGGGACAGAACCCAGCCTGCCTGTCTCCCTCAGGAGCAGAGAACCTCCAGGCTGGAGAAAGTGCTGCTGTGAGGGCAGCTGCGTGCCTTCTTCCTTCTCAGGCAGGCAGGACACAGCAGCTGACAGCGTGGTAACACGGTCCTGACGGTCCTGACGCTGCCGGTGGCTAACCCTGGGCAGAGGCTCCTGGGCGGGGCACATGCAAGATGGGCACAGGATTGTATGAGCTGCAGGCAGCTGATAGACACCTCAGCTGCTTCCCCACCCTCCCTCATGCTTGGCATGGCCATCACGGGGCTGTCCTCTTTTCCCTCCCCTGATGTCACCCCAGCTCTGCCTCTCTTCCTCTTTATGACCACAGTTTCCTCTCCTCTGTTCGCTTCCTGGCCATGGGAAGGTCATTGCAGGTCTCTTCTCCAGCTGTCCCTGTGACATTCCCATACCATCTCCATGGTAATAACATCTGAGCCGGTGGTGGTGGTGGTGCACATATTTAATCCCAGCACTCAGGAGGCAGAGGCAGGCGGATCTCTGTGAGTTCAAGGCCAGCCTGGTCTACAAGAGCTAGTTCCAGGACAGGTTCCAAAGCTACAGAGAAACCCTGTCTCGGAAAAACAATAAATAAATAGTAAAAATAAAAATTAAAAATTGCTAGCTACTTAATATGCACTCTGTTGTCTTTTCCTTGAGAAAGGGTCTCATACCCAGGCTGGCCTCAAGTTCCCTACCTAGCCAAGGAAGCCCTTGAACTCCTTTCTGACCATTCTGTCTCTACTATCCAAATGCTGAGGTTATTGGTCCTCACCGACCACACTTGGTTTAAATGGTGCTGTGGATTGAACCCAGGGCTTTGTGCATACCGGGTACGCACTTCACCAACTGAGCTACACCCCCAGCCAATAGTATGTGCTCTTAATTCTCCCTGTAAGCTCACAAGCAGTCAATACTAGCCCATTTCACGAGGGCTTAGAGAGTTAAGATGTTCGTAGCCCAGCAAGACTGCTGAAGTTCACCTATTCTCCCAGCGTTTCCTCACCTTCTCCCTAGGATCCAGTTCCATGTGGTTCCCTGAGCTCGGAGAAACCGTTTGAGAATGGTCAGTTGGAGGGATGAAGAGAATATCTATCAGGAAAGACTCACACGTGGGTGGTCTCCATCTGATGTAAACGGGGGCAAACCTGGTAGTTTTGTTTGTTTGTTTGTTTCTTTCTTTCTTTCTTTTTTTTTGAGACAGGGTTTTTCCATGTAGCTTTGGAACCTGTCCTCGAACTAGCTCTGTAGACCAGACTGGTCTCAAACTCACAGAGATCCGCCTTCCTCTGAATCCCGAGTGCTGGGATTAAAGGTGTGTGCCACCACTGCCCAGCTGAGCTGGTGTACTTTATCTACCTGGAAAGATGGTCTCTGACACTCAGAGAACAGACCTGGTAATATTGAAGGACTGGGAATATGGATGAAGAGGAAAGCCTCTCTCACGCACTTATATCTAAGAATCTCAGGCCAGTGTCGTTCTGTAGTAGAGCAGATGCTTAATATGTAGGAAGTCATGGGTTCAATATTCAGGACAAAAAAATCAAATATAAAAAGGCTGGGTATAGTGGTGTGTGCCTTTAACTCTAGTACTTGGTCGACAGAAGCAAGCAGATCTCTGTGAGTTCAAGACTAACCTTGTGTACATTCTGAGTTCCAGACAAGCTAGGTTACATAGTGAGACTGTCTAAATAAATCAATAGGCTGTACCAGCGTTAGGGGTTGGGCTTCTGCAGCAGACACCTCACGATTAGTCACGTGGCAAAATGGAAATTTCCTCCATGGCAGGTTGCAGATGACCTGACTCCTTGACAGTTCCAGGAGCCCAGTGCTCTTCCACGCTCCCTCCCGAGGCCATCATGAAGCCCCACAGAGCTGAGGAGAGCAGAGAAGGGAGGAGAGAAGAGGTACTGTATTTTCTTTAGAAAATGATTTATGTAGTCTTATTTTGGTGTGGGGACGCATGCCTCAGTGTACATACGGAGGTCGGAGGTCAGAGGAAGCTTGTGGAGCTGCTTCTCTTCTTCCACCTTCCTGTGAATCCCCGAGATTAAATCCAGGTCAACAGGTTTACACAGTGAACCTACTTACACGGAGTCTTCTCGCCATCCCTGTCCTCTGTTCAAGACACAGCCCAACCCTGGCCCTTATCAGGCTGGAGAGATGACGAGAGAGAGAGAGAGAGAGAGAGAGAGAGAGAGAGAGAGAGAGAGAGAGAGAGAGAGAGAGAGAGCGCACCCATGTTGAGCTGCTCACAACTGCCTGTGATTCCAGCTGTGTTGACCCCAATGGCTCCGGTAGCCTTTGAGACACCAGCCAGCATTGGATGCACGACCCACAGAGATACACAATTAAAATAAAAACATAAATCTTTTTCTCTTTCTCTCTTCCTTTCTTTCTTTCTTTTTCCTCTCTCCCTTCCTTCCTCCCTTTCTTTCTTTATCCCTGTCTGTACTGGCATTCATTCTGTAGATCAGGCTGGCCTCGAAATCAGAGATCGGCCTGCCTCAGCCTCCAGAGTGCTGGGATTAAAGCTATGTGCCACTATACCCAGCTCTAAGATATAAATATTTAAAAAAATTCCAGATCATGTTGTCCCCTCCCCTCGGAAATAGAGTCTTATGTAATCCAGGCTAGACTCAAGAGTCCTGTGTATCTGAGGATGATCTTGAACTTTTTTGTTTGTTTGTTTGTTTGTTTGTTTTGAGACAGGGTTTCTTCTGTTTTGCCCTGAAAGTCCTGGAACTCTCTCTGTAGACCAGGCTTGCCTCAAACTCAGTGATCTGCCTTCCCTGCCTTCCTGGTGCTGGGATTAAAGGCGTGCGCCACCACACTCAGCGACTCTTGTAGATCAGTATATTTGCCTTGTGTAGATCCCAGGGAGCCCTGGGGACCTACACATGGGCTTCTAGTTAAAAGGTACAGACCGGGGAATTGGATTTTAGGGGAGGGGTCAGGACAGAGGAGCCCATGGCACGTGAACGAGAAAGGCTCCTGTGTGGAGCTCATGTCCCCACACTTGGTGAGGCTTCTGGGAAGGGGATGGGCTGTCAGGTGATGGAACCTCTGACAGGGTCAGAGGCAGGGATGGAGACTTCCAAGTCTGTTCTGACAGAAAGAAGCAGGGCTGAGGCAAGGAGGACGGGACCGCCAGACATAAGAGGAAAACTCTATGTGGCCAGATGGCTACAGGCCATAGGAACACATCATTTATTGAATACCTACCATGGGTGTGGAGGAAAGGGAAGGAGAAAGACAGGCATGGTCCCTTACCTTGTGAAATTTTTGAGCTTTCAGTTTTTCTCGGTCCCCCTGCTACCCCTGAGAGGATGGCGTCTAGGCTGTCCCAGAGACAGCTGTGAGATCCCTGAGGAGGGCCCTGAGCTGGGAACTGGACACCCGCCATCTTGGGGCACAGTGTGGGCTGCGGTACTGGTTGGAATGGGCATTGAGGTTGTGGGTTTGCTTCTTTCCCACACCAGGCATGTGACCTGATTTCTCAGACTGAGATGAGTGATCTCATGTGGGCTGGGGGCATTAGCCCCCTTGCAGGCCTCCTACTCTAGCTGTCCCTTTTTTTATTTAAGGTTGAGTAGGAGTCCTCTTTCCCATCACCCGAGACCCCAGGCTTCTGTGAGGCCTTGGGGCCTCGGCTTCGGCTTCCTGGGCCCCTCTTGGCTTGGCTGGAAGAGAGGCCCCATGACTTCACCTCCTCAGAAAGCATCCCAGCTCCCCGCTTCCTCTCAGTGCATTCCAGACCCTCTGCCTGTCTGCCTGCGTGCCTTGGCCCGTCTCACACAGCCTTCCCTTTATTCCCCCTAGAGCGGCCTCCTCCAGGCTCTGCCTGCCTTCTGCTTAGACTTCAGGGCTGCTCCCTTGCAGCCGAGCCCCACTGACGAAGCTGAGAAGCCTCTCTCCACTGTCACTCGTGAATCCTGTGGCCATGAGACATTCTCTTGCTGATTTTCCTTTCTTTTCTTCCTTCCTTTCTTTTAGTTCCTTTTTATTTTATGATAAGGTTTCACTATATAGCTAAAACTGGCCTGGAACTTGCTACATAGACCAGACTGGCTTGGTACTCAGTGATGGCCCTGCCTCTGCACCCCTACCCCTCTGCACCCATGCCTCCCACATATTGGTATTAAAGGTGTATACTACTGTCCTGGGCCTGTTTTGTTTTTAAAAAAACTTTTGTGGATGGAGATGCGGCCTGGTTGGTAGAGTGCTAGGTAGAGGCTCTGCTGTTGGGCTTTTTCTCCAGCTCTCAAGAGCATTGTGCGCGCGCGTGTGTGCGTGTGTGCGTGTGTGTGTGTGTGTGTGTGGTATATGTGTGTATGCACAAGGATGTGCATATGTGAAGCTGGAGGCGGCAATGGGTGTGTTTCTCATCACTCTCCAGCTTAGTTTTTTTGAGTCGGGATCTCTCAGTGAACGAGGAACTCACCGTTTTGACGAAACTGGCAGGTTGGGAGCTCCCGGCATATCTGCCCCTATTCATTGCTGCCCAGTGCTGGGGCTACCACACCCAGCTTCTGGTTTTGTTTTGTTTTGATTTAGTTTTTGGTTTTTTGAGACAGAGTTCTCTATGTAACAGCCTGGGCTGTTTTGGAACTTGCTTTGTAGACCAGGCTGGCCTCAAACTCACAGAGATCCTCCTGCCTCGGCCTTATACCCTGGCCCATATCCAGTTTTTATACCTGGGTGCTGGAAATTGGAATTCAACTCCCCACTTTACCCAATGAGTAAAGTTTCTCCTACCCCCTCCAAAAAATTATTATTATTTTTCCTGGAACTCACTGTGCAGACCAGACTGGCCTCCATTTTACAGCTTGTCCTGCCTCTGCCTCTTGAGTCTGGCATTAAAGGCATGCAGCACCGTGTCCGGCCCACAGTGAATTCTTAGTCCCTCTGAATTCCTGTGCCTCAGTGTCCTTGTCTGTAAAATGGGGACTGTAACTACTGTAACAGTTCTTAGCTACAGAGCCATCAGGAGAATTACGTGCTATTAGGAAACTGTAGACCCATAGAACCCTCGGCGCAGGGCCTGGCCCATAGCAAACTCTTACATAAGTATTAAGTTATTGTTATGGACCATGTTTGCCATCGTGATAAAGATGTGTGTGGGCAAAAGTTTTCGAGTCAGTGCTGGTCTATTTGTTTATTTATTTATTTATGTAGGTTTTTCGAGACTTTCTTTGTAACTTTTTAGCCTGTCCTGGAACTAGCTCTTGTAGACCAGGCTGGTCTCGAACTCACAGAGATCCACCTGCCTCTGCCTCCCAAATACTGGGATTAAAGGCGTGCACCACCATCACCCAGCCCAGTGCTGGTTTATAAATCCAGGGATCCAGACCAAATCAGTCAATGAAACCTTCAAATTTCCACGGCCCATCTGTGCACTGAGGCTGGCTCTGGGATAAAGACCCGTGACATCACGCCCAGCTCGGTCAGTCCGCAGTGTTTGCTGTGTTCATAGTCTCCACAGTCCACGTGAACACTGCTCTGGCGACCGCTGAACCTTGCTCCTGTCTCCCACACCATACAAAATCAATGACAGAACCAACCGTACACCCATGTGGGTTTATATCCCCCTGCTGCCTGGAGGAGCACCTCTGCCCTTGTCCTGACCCAATAAGGGGCTCCAGCATCTCTGGTGGTGCCCATCCATGCCCCTTGGCCAATCTTTGCATATCTCCCCCAGTAGGGTAAGGGCTGCTGCAGCTGCCACTGTATTGGAGGAGGGTGAAGTAGCCCTTCCCTGCCCCCCTCCCACTCCCTGCTTCCTCACTGCACCCAGGGCCTCCTTGGTGAACCAGACCTACACATGCATAAAGGGCGGTGGGGATTATTCCAGCCCACAGCCACCTGCAACTCCGCTAGGGCAGGCGCTTCAGCAACACCTGGGGAAGACCCTTGGCGGTTTGGGGGGTCTGTTTGGGTTTGATCTTTATTTTCTCCTCAGAGGAAGTAAATAAATAGCCCTTCATGTGTCTGGGTGGATGCGAGGATGCCAGACCGTGTGCCTGCTGCACACCGCTAACAGCCGTGACCCAGCCCTAGAGGAAGTGGTAACGAAGCGATTGCTTGTTTTATTTTCCATTTTCTCTTCTGCCTCCTTCCCGCCTCCACCCTTTCTATATGTGCTGAGTGGCTTTCTCTGTTGGCCTGGGATCTAACTGTGAGCCCGTTTATTCTTTAATTCACTCATTGTGGTGTCGGGGAAAATGGGGGAGCTCAGAGGAGCTTGAGCTGGGCACTAAGATGGCAAGCCAGCTGCCAGGCCACTCTCGTCTCGTGGGGCTTGAGTCACACCACATCTCACAGAACTGCTGCAGTCATTAAACGGGACTGTGATTTGCTTACCTCAGCACTCAGTCCCTTTAACCTGGCAGTGGGTGGCCCGCTGAGGCCTGACAACCTGAGTTCAGTCTTCATAACCAGTGTGAAGGTGGCAGGAGAGAACCGACTCCCCAGGGTTGTCCCTTGGCCCCAACATGTGTGCCATGACTTGCACTCCATAGCATGCACGTGCACACACAAAACAATAAAAGAAATTTAAGTTGTTTTTTTCCCTTAAAGATAGAAATGGGGCCAGAAAGGACGGGACACACTTGTTATCTCAGCACTTGGGAGGAAGAGGCAGGGGGACAGCTGTGAGTTCAAGACTAACTTGGTCTACAGAGTAATAGTTCCAGTACAGTCAGAGCTGTATTCCAAGACTTTGTCTCAAAAACTAAGGCAAGAAGCCAGGCGGTGGTGGCACACACCTTCAATCTCAGCACTTGGGAGGCAGAGGCAGGTGAATTTCTGTGAGTTCGAGGCCAGCCTAGTCTATAAGAGTTAGTTCCAGGACAGACTCTAGAGCTACAGAGAAACCCTATCTCAAAAAACAAAAACAAACAAAAAACCAAAACCAAAACCAAAAACAAAAAAAAGGAAAAAGAAAGAGAAAAAAAAACTAAGGAAACTAAGGAAGGGGAAGAAAGGGGATGGACGAGGAAGAAGACAGTCATGGGGTCAGTCATGCCTGTACTCCTAGCACTCAGGAAGCAGAGGCAGGTGGGCCTTGAGCCTTGAGTTCCAGGTCCTATGCAGTTATCTGAACTGTAAGACAGTGTCTGAACCAAACAAGGCTGGGGGTGGTAAGAGACCTTGATCTGTAAGCATGAAGACATGAATTTAAATCTCCAGCGTCTCCATAAAGAAGACACCAGGCATGTACATGCCTTTCGCCCCAGCACTGGAGATGGAAGGGAGGGGACAGAGATAGGTGGATCCAAAGAGCTGCCAGGCCAGCCAGCCTAGCTAAATAAGGGAGCTTCCAGTTCAGTGAGATAACCTATCTCAAGGCAATAAGGTGGCCAGTGCTGGAGGAAGACATCCTGTGTCCTGTTTTGACCCCCGTGTGTGCACGCCTATATCATGCACACTAAACACACGCTAAATAAACACTGAAAACTAGAAGCGAGTCTAGTGCCCCAGAAGCTAAGCTGGGAGCTGATGCTGGAGGAACTGTGTGTTCAAGCCCAGCCCAGTCAATTTAACAAAATAAAAAAAGTCTAGAGGGACAGGGATGTGGTTCAGTAGTAACATGCCCTAGGTTCCATCTGCCTTGCGGGGAGCGTGGGGGCCAGGAACACCGAAGCAGGACAGGAAGAGATGTAGTTTGGTAGTAGATTATTGGTTGTTGAACATTTCCACTACTCAGAAACCATTTGAGGCCTCCTAGATCCTCTCGTAGAAGTTCAGTCCATGCTGGGATGGGGCTCAGGCCATCTTTCCAGGCATTTTGCCCATAGTCAATCAATATAACTCTCAGCTACCTATGAGTCCAGCTCCAGGTGATCCCATTCCTCTGACCCCTAAGGGCAGCAGCACCCATGTGCACACACTACCTCCCCCCACACCCTGTACACATCATTAAAAAAAATTGAAGTTGGTATACGAGCCAGGCATGGTGGCTCACTTCCGCAATCCCAGCATTTAGTGGTGGAGGCGGGACTGCTGTGCATCCAGTAGGGTGGTTGTATGTTTGTATGAGTTCTTTTCCTGTGCGTACACAGTCATCATTAATTCTAAATAGAACTGCAGATACATGTATGATCACAGGTCAGGCTTACTTTGCATACCCAATGTTGCATTTCACACTCTCTAAAAATATATATTTGGGGCTCAGAGGTTAAGAACAATGACTGCTCTTGCAGAGGACCCAAATTTAGTTCCCAGCACCTACATGGTGACTCACAACCATCCATAACTTCAGTTCCAGGGGAGCTGACTCTTTCTTCCTGCCTCCACAGGCACTGCGTGCATGTGGTGTACAAACATACATGCATTTGGGACACTCAAAGTAATTTTTGATGAAACTAAAACAACAAAGATCCTAACTGTGTGTGTGTGTGTGTGTGTGTGTGTGTGTGTGTGTGTGATGGATCAGCACATTGGTGCTTGCTGCTAATCCTGACCATTCAGAGTCTGAGCCCACGGACCCACACGGTGAAAGGATAGAGCCAATTCTCAGGAATTGAATGGCTCTGAATTCTGCATTCCTACACTGGTGTAGACAACCACACACATGCACATAGACACACAAAATAAATACATATGTAATAAAAAGAAGAAAATGAATTCAACACATATATCAATAAATAAATGTTTTTTTGTTTTTTTTTTTTAAAGACTACTGAGACTGGGGATGTAACTGCGAGGTAAAATGATTGTCTAGCATACAGAGGACCAGGGCTCCTACCCCTCACTGCCATAAAGCAGATAAATAACCCTTCCTTAGCACTTTTAACACTCAAAATCTAGCTGGGTGGTGGCGGCGCACACCATTAATCCCAGTGTTTGGAGGCAGAGGCAGGTGATCTACAGAGTGAATTTCAGGACAGCCAGGGCTGCACAAAGAAACCCTGTTTCAGGGGAGAAAAAACCACTTAAAATCTAGCTGTGATGTTGAGAAAATTTTCAGGTTTTGTTTTGGCATATGTAAAATCTACAACAGCATTCTAAGAGCTGAAGGGAAATGAAATGGCTTCTCTAGTCAACATTTTATTGGCACAATATAAGATTTAAGGGCTGGGGAATTGGCTCAGCAGAAAAAAGGCTCTTCCTGCCCAACATAATGGCCTGAGTTGGAGCCCCAGGACCACAATGGCCTGAGTTTGAATCCCAGGACAAATAATAGTAATAAACATTTGTTTATTTGGTTGGTTTGGTTTGGTTTCCCCTGACGGATTTCTCTGTGTAACAGTCCTAGCTGTCCTGGACTCACTTTGTAGATCAGGCTGGTCTCAACTCATAGAGATCCACTTGCCTCTGTCTCCCAAGTGCTGGGATTAAAGGCATATGCCACTACCACTCAGCAATAATAAACATTTTAAAATATGCTAATTAGTATTTAAAAAAACATAAGTATTGATTCCTATCTATATAATGAACTTTAATGTACTTTAATAAACTGTTCTCTTTATGCCGGTATATAGATTGTGTGTGTGGTGTGTGTGTGTTACATGCATGTGTGTACATATTGAGGTCAAGGTTGACATTGTCATCTCTCTTCACATATTTTTTCGAGACAAGGCCTCTCACTGAACCTGGAACTAGCTATTTTGGCTAGACTGGTTGAACAGTGAGCCCCTGAGATCTTCCTGTCCCTGTTGCCCCAGTTTTGGGGTTATAGTTCATCCTGAAGCAATGAGCATTCCCATCCATACTAGGGGTCTGAACTCAAGTCTCCATGCTTGCATTGCAAACATTTTACTTACCGAGCAATCTTCAAGGCCCAGTATGTGGATGGCTAATGCTTGTATAATAGCCCCCCATTTCACTCAATCCTTGTACAATTGCCTAAGTTTTTGTGTTGGCTCAGGAGACAAACTGCCTGACTTTTAGAGCTCACTCCTGCTCGGGCCTCTTAACACCCAACCAGTGTCCACTGGTGATGGGTGGCATGATGACCTTCCATTGGGTGTATAGAAAGCTTCAGGGGATAGGGCGACTAGGGTCCAGTCAGAGAGGTCTTTGTAGAGGCCAGACATGTCTGTGACACCTTGAAGGAAGATGCCGAGGGCTGCCCCTGTGTGACCGCTATCCGTTCTGTCGGTCCTATCACCCCTACCACCCACTCGGGAGGTTTGTTTCTGTCTTCCCTTTAGAGATGACAGATTCAGCACACAAGGGCTCCAGCTGTTTATCAGGGACTCCTCCTAGGCCCACATGCCATGGGCTCCCACTCCCTGTTGTAGAAGCTGTGGGGTCCTGATTAAGTCAACAGCTGAGGCAGGGGACTGGGCGGGTATAGAGGAGGCTGGGAAGCACAGTAGCGGCAGAGGTAGAAGGCTAGAGGGGAGGAGGTGGTGCCCCATTGGGGAGCCCGGGCAAGGAGAGGAAGCTGACTGTGCCCCTCTGTGCTACCAGGGTGTGTCTTACCCTCCTCTGCCTGGAGTAACGATGCCTCCCTCAAGGCTGTGACCACAGCACCTGGTCTGCAGCCCCATGCATTCTGCACTCAGGATTAATTCCTCTGCTTTGGCCCCTCAGCAAATCAGCATGACTGCTGGATGTGCACTTGAGGGGGTGGAGATGCGGTCAGCGGTAAAGTGCTTGTCTTACATTATGAAGGCCCAAGCCTTGATTACCAGCAGCACAACCAAAACAAGGAAGCAAGCAAACAAGCAAACAACAAAAACCTCAGAACTGGGGACAGGAGAAATGAGTCAGTGGGTAAAGGCTGGTGTTGCCAACAGTTCACGGTGGAAGGAGAGAACCAAGTCTCTATACATAGATGTGCCCTGGCTAGTGACAGTAATCATCATATAACCATAGGTCTGAGTCAGGATAGTGCGCCTGTCATTCCAGCACTTGAAAGGTGGAGGCAGGAGGATTAGGAGTTCAAACCTGTCTAGGTTACATGAGATCCCGTCTCAAAAAATAAAAGTGAAGCTTAGAATAAGAAAACAAAAACTAAAAATATGAAGGAAAAAATGAATGGGTTGAGGATGGTGACACATATCTCAAAAAATAAAACAAAACAAAAGCCTGATTTCCTGTCCTATCAGTGACGATTCAGGGAAGTTGGTGGAAGCCTGAATTAGATGGCTGTGTGGTCCCTTCCATCCTCACTTTATCCTGGAGAGAAAAACCAAGGGGCACATTCTGAGAATGTCTCCTAGCGTACAGAGTTGGACACTAACCTCATTTCTGTAGTCAGGAGCTACCAAGGGCATACTTAGATTCCCAGCTTGTGAAATTCGAAGTCCTCAGAACACACCAATGCTGGTTTAGGGTTCAGATGTGGACTAAGGAAAAGTTCAGCAGGCAAGCCACAGGGCTGGGTAGGAGCCACAGGGCTGAGCAAAGAGACCTAATCTTTCTTAATGCTTTTATTTATGTATTTTTAAAGATCTTTTTATTTTGTTGTGCACTGGTGTTCTGCTTGCATGTATGTCTTGGTGAGGGCACCAGATCCCCTAGAACTGGAGTTACAGACGGTCATGAGCTGCTATGTGGGTGCAGGTAATTAAACCCAGGTGCTCTGGAAGAGCAACCCCAGACACCAAATCTTAATTTTGACATAATTTCAGACTTAGACTAAAGCTACAAGAATTGTATCAAAAAAAATTTTCCCTGGAGAGATGGCTCAGCAGTTAAGAGCCCTGGCTGCTCTTCCAGAGGACCAGGGTTCAAGTCCCAGCACCTATGTGGCAGCTTCCAACTGCCTTAACCCCAGTTCCAGAGGATCTGGCACCCTTATACAGACATATAGGCAGGCAAGATACCAATGCACATAAATTGAAAACGAGTAAACCTTAAAAAAGTTCCACTATAGGCTTCGTAAAGATTACCCACATGCTAACACTTAAAGAACTCTTTTCTTGCGTGCATGGTGTGCGCATGTTTGTGTTGGTGGGTCAGTATGCGGCACAGGGATGGGACACACAGCGAGGTGTATAGAGGAAGCCGCTGCTGTCAGTTCTCCTACCTTGTTTGAGACAGAGTCTCCTGTTGTTCACCACTGTGTACGCCAGGCCAGCCAGTCGGCCCATGGCCTTCTGGGGATTCTCCTGCCTCAACACCCACCTTGCCTTGTTCTGAGATAACAGGCATGCTGCTGCACCCATACTTAATTAAGGGAATCTAAATTCAGGTCCCCTTCACACTTATTTACCCCATGAACCATCTCTCCAGACCAATTTACATTGTTTTCCATGCTGGTGCATGCCCAAGAACTTCTTAAAGAACTCTTATTTTTGTAAGACCAGGCTGGCCTCAACTGTAGCTGAGGATGGCTACAGGTGACAAGTCTTCCTGCCTCCATCCCCTTGGTATCGGCATTACAGGTGGACATCACCACCAGGTTTATTTGGTGCTGGGGATGGAACCCAGGACCCCATGCCTATTATGCAAGCATCCTATCAACTGTGCGACATCTCCAGCCCCCAGGCAAAGAGCGTTAGAGCGACCCAGTGAGCTAAGATGAGGGGGTTTTGCTGTGAATTCGCTTGGGTTCCCTTATCAAGCTCCGTTTCCCCATAGCAGTGGCTCCAGGAGCATCTGAGCTGATCCCTGTGTTTGTTTCCAGGGCATCCCTACACAGATACTGGAAAACTGTGGCGTCAGGTGAACAGGCATTCATTCAATTGCTCAGGTCTGGAGGCCAGAAGCCTGATAACAAAGTGTGAGCAGGACAACAGGCCCTGAGAAGCTTCTGTGGCAAGATCCTTCTTGTCTCTTCCCAGTCTTGTGGCCCCAGGCACTCCTGGGTCTATAGCTGGATTGGATTGCCCCACTCTCTGTCTCTCTGTGTCTTGCACTGGTCGTATCAGATCCAGTGCCCTTCCTGCTCCAGAACTGGCTCGTCTTAATGACCCTCATTCCAGATATGGCCACATTCTGAGATTTAGGGTTAGAACTTAAGCTTCCATGGAGTTTCAGGGAGAAATCTGTAACATCCTCTACCTCATTTTTCCATTTGGGGAACAATCCATACACTGTCTTCACCTCATTGACCCTGCACTTCCTTGTGTATGGGCTCTGCAGAGGAGTGACTGCTTGGGGTGGGGGTAGGAGTAGGGGTGGGGTGGGGTCTGCTTTCTCAGACTGGCTCAGTTCCTGCCTGTTTCCCCTGTGCCTCAGGACCCTTCCTTCCCAACACAGGTGATAATGCTAGCCTTCACCTACCTGCCACTAATTATACACTGGGGATGCTTCTGAATTCTCCACGAAGCTGAGCATGGTGGCCCATGCCTGGAGTCCCAGCACCTGGGAGTGAGAGGCCAGAGGCTCTCCAGGGATTCAGGCCAGCCTGGGCTACATATAGAGAACCTGTCTCAAATTAGAATCAAACAAATAAAACCCAAAGAAACAACAAACCCAAACCTGAGCCAAACCAAAACTACCCAGCCACTCCACCCCCCCCCCCCCCCCCCCCCCCCGCCAAACAAAAGCAAGAAGTCTTCCATTCTGTACCCTTTCAGCTCTGTCTGGAAAGGACCAGTGTACCCCTCATTTGATGGTGAAGAACAGAGGACCAGAAACATCCCTGCCCGGGGAATGACGACAAGGCATTCCTGGTCTCGCTCCTCGCTTACCTTCTTGCTGAGTTACTTACTGGTATAAGGTATCTCAGTGCCTGAGAGCAGCGAGCATGTTCATTGTCTTCCTTCTGAGGCCTGCAGAGCTGATTTGTCTTGTCTCCCAGCAGCCTCAGTTTACACCGAGGCATCTTCTGCTATCTGCCTGTGCCACGTGACGGCACGGTGAGGGGGGTAGTCTGTCAGGTCAGAATTGTGTCCTCCATTCTGGGGCAGGAGATAGATACTTGGTGGTCCCTTCCTTTCCTAGAGAAGTTCAATTGTTTTAGAGGTACACACCATCCTTGCCTTCCCCAGAGAAAGTCCCTCCTAAGGGGATGTGGCAGAAACACAAGGGCTCAGTCAGTAGTCTACCACACAAGCATCAGGATCCGAGTTCCAACACCAGCACCCAAGGGAAAACACTGGGTATGGTGGTGCCTGCTTGTACTCAGAGCTGGGGAGGCAGAGGCAGGAGGATGTCTGGGTGTGGCTGGCCAGTTAGATTCCAATGAAAGGTTCCAATAAAGGACTTCCAAAGTTGTCCTCTAGCGTTGGCACATGGATTTGACATGTGCACTCACATACATGCAAACACGTGCATGTACAAAATAAAAATAAACGAAAGGGCGTCTTTGGATACTCAAATACGATAACCCATTGACTTCTTGAATTGCTGCAGTGTTTCTTTTACAGTTTTAATTACGTTTTATTTATTTTGGGGAGGCGGCAAGAGCATGGAATGCATGTGGAGGTCAGAAGATTTACAGGGTCCGTCTCTCTTTCCATGGTGTGGGTACCAAGAATTGAACTCAGGGTTGGCCACAAGACCCTTTTCCCCTGAGCCACCTCACAGACCTTCGCTGCAATGTTTGCCCCTATGAAGACAAGTCAAGAAGAAATATAAGATTTCTACTTCATTTTTACAGTGTAACAAACACTGATCTAAATTAAATCTATTAAATAAAATTGATTAGGAAAGGAGGAGGAGGGAAGGACCAGGAATTGTCATGACGATTATTGTGGAACTTTCTAAGGCTTATCAATCAGGAGTTCCTTGGTATAGATGACAGTCATGTCTAGCTCAGTCCTTGAAGGCCCTGACCCACGCCATCATAGGTGTCTCTGCCCTGGGGTGACTGAAGGCAGTTGTCCCCGCCCGGAGGAACCCAGCTGTCTCTGCGCGCCCTCACTCAGCCACCTGGACTCATTCACAGTTTTCCTGTCAGTTGGGCTGTGCGCGGGAAGGGGCCCCTGTGGGTGGGGAGGGGCCGTGTCTCATTTGCTGTGGGGTTTGGTATCTTTCCTCGGGCTTCAGCAGAACAGGTGCCGGCCAACCAGCTGGGTGAATTGAGGACATTCTCCCCGCCCCCCACTCCTTCCAGCTCCCTCCCCCAACCCAGCCACACCAGAGCCACATCCCATTTCCTCCCCCACTCCATTCACAGCCTTCTCTCCCTTCTCTGTCTACCCTGATAGAGCAGTACCCCATGAAGGGGACTCACAGGGAACATGGGTGAAAGTGTCCCACCGCCACCCTCCTGTTCTCTTCTATTCAGAGGGGAGGGAGAGCTAGGAGGACCCCGGAGAGGGCAGGATGCGCTGTTCTAGGGATGGCCCAGGCCGCTGATTTTACCTCCGGGCTCTATGGGCTCTATGCACGTGCAGTAAAGGCCATTATGTAGCTAAATGACCATCCCTCCAGGCCTCCCTCCTGGTCTCCTAAGAGAATGTGGGTGGACGGTGAAGGAGTCAGACTCAGAGTCACATTCTAGGACAAAGATCCTCACAGTGGAGCCTGTACCTGCACAGGCTGGAGGGCCTCACAGCTTCCCCTGAGAGGTGATGATTCTGTGGGCTGGAGTGGGGCCCAGGAACTGTATCTCCAGGTTGTTCCCTGGCAGGTGGTTGCTGCTGCTCCTGCTCGTATAGGGACCGTACTCAAGTCCTCTATTCCAGGGCTCCTCCTAAGGGATAAGAACTCAAGGAAGAGGGACCCAAGTGGTGGCCTCTCTTCAAGGTCCGTATGTCCCGTTTTACGCAGAGGGGGAGTATGGCATAAGCGATGAGTTTAGGGCTACCCTTGGCTACATAGTGAGTTCCAGTCTAGCCTGCATGTGAAATGGCAGGTGAAGGCATTTGCTATGATACCCTGCTGCCTGAGTTTGATCATCAAGACCCACCAGATGTAAGCAGAGAACCTATTTCCCTAAGTTTTTCTCCTAACTTTCGAACACACAAACACAGAATCATGCATGCATGCACACATGTGCAGACATGAGCACATACATACGTGAAATATAGCCACAAGGAGACCATCCTTGTCTGCTTGCCCCCACCTGGCCTGCCCTTCTGAGCAATGCTGCCTGCCCACTTGAATCTCTTGTTCCTCCCAGCCCTGGGAGAAGAGACGCCTCTGTCTTCTCTGGGGTTTGCTTTTCACTCATCCTGTGCTGTGGAATGCTGGGCAACAGGTCCAGAGCACAAAGCTAATCCCGCTGCAGCAACCCGGGAGGAACCCACAGTAATGTGTTAGAGACACCGCTCAACTCCAGGCAGCAAATGTTCCTGCTTTTGCAAAAATTAACTACCATAAAGTGAAAAAATAGTGCTTGCAGAAGTATTTATGTACATGCAGACAGAAAGCTTGGCTGGCAGGATCCCTTCAGGACCACCAACCAGGCTCTACTTCGAGATTTTAGGGGCGGAAATATAGTTCAGTGGCAATGCTGGCTAGCTTAGTCTTTGGAGGCCCTAGTACCTTGAAAAATGAGGGGGACTTCTGCATTTATTTTCTGGGTTTTTTTGTTTTTGTTTTTGTGTGTGTGTGTGTGTGTGTGTGTGGTTTTGTTTGGGACTGCTTAACTTTAATTTTTATTTATTTACTTTAATGTGTATGGGTGTTTTTCCTGCATGTTTGTGCATCATGTGTGTGCCTCGTACATATGGAGGCCAGAGAGGGCATCAGATGACCTGGGACTGGAGTTACAGACAATTGTGAGCTGCCACGTGGGTGCTGGGAATCAAATCTGGGTCCCCTGAAGAGCAGTCAAGTGGCTCTTAACTGCCGAGAGAACAGTCCTGGCTGTCCTGGAACTCACGTTAGACCAGACTGGCCTCACAGAGATCCAACTGCCTCTGTCTTCCAAGTGCTGGAGTTAAAGGTGTGTGCCACCATCACACGGCTGATTTAAATTTTTTCAAAGACTGGCTCTCATTTAGTCAAAGTTGGCTCTGAATTTTTTTGTTTGTTTGGTTTTTGTTTTTGTTTTTCGAGACAGGGTTTTTCTGTGTAACAGCTCTGGCTGTCCTGAAACTAGCTCTTGTAGACCAGACTGGCCTTGAACTCACAGAGATCTGCCTGCCTCTGCCTTCGAATGCTGGGATTAAGGGCGTGTGCCACCACTACCAGACTTGGCCCTAAATTTTTACACATCTGAAGATGATCTTGAACTTCTGATCTGTCTGCCTCTGTGCACCGCCCCCACCATGGCTAGGGTCACATAAATCTGTCAGCTCCTCTGAGTTTATGTGACATTAAAGATCAAATCTAGGACTTGGTACATGTTAGGATAGCACTCAACAAACCAAACTATACCTTCAGCTCATTTTTTGTTTGTTTTGCTTTGAGATGAGATGTGACTATGTAGACCAGACTAGCTTTGGGCTCACAGTGAACCCCCTGTTTCCATTTTCCAAGTGCTTAGGATGATAGGTTTGCATCACCACATTCAGGAACTTGCTGTTAGGGCACAACTCAGAGAGTCCGCCTTGCTTTGTAATTAAAAACTGTGTCCAGTCTCAAGAGCACAGCTACTCTAGATGAAGACCTGGGTTCAGTTCCCATGTCAGGCAACTCACAACTGCCTCTAACTCCAGTGCAGGGTATCTTACACCCACCTCTGGCCTCCCAGATAGTTGAATGTACTAAATATCCACATGCAGACACATACTTAATTAAAAATTGACACTGTTCATCGGAGCCTGGTGGGCTCACCGTTTGTTACACAACTAAAAGCCATGGCTGCCCCTCCTCTAGAATCTACATCTTAACAAAACAAAACAATGGCCAGGTATGATGGGTTATGCCCTATAATCTCAAAACTGGAAAAGCTGAGGCAGGAGGAGAGCTTCAAGTTCAAGGCCAGCCTTGGCTTCATAGGAGTTCCGGGCTAGGCTGGAATCCAGTATAAGACCTTTTCCCATTGTTTTAAGAAGAATATAAAAATAAAAACGTTCGATTATGTGATAATGTGACATAGCCCTGAAAGCAATGCATATACGAAGCAGAAGGCAGGGCTCGGGGTTCTGGTATTTTATAGCTGTGTAAACCTGTGCACCTCTGGACACTTTGGGTTTGTTTCAAGTTCTTTTTTTTTTTTTTAAATTTAAAAAGAGTTGGAGGTGATAGAGAGCGGGCTGGTTCAGAGCACTCACTGCCCTGGAAAGGGCCCCAGGTCAGCTGCAGCACTGCCCAGAGCTCCAGCTCCAGGGGAGTCAACGACTCTTGCCTCTGAGGGCACCTGTGCTGTGTGCACATATGCACACACTGACTCATAAGTCATAATTAAAACAAATGGCGCCTCGGGCTCCCTGCCCTTCCCTGCTGAGCTGTTGGAAGCCTGAGGGATTCTAGAGGAGGGGCAGCCATGGCTTTCAGTTGTGTAACAAACGGTGAGCCCACCAGGCTCTGATGAACAGTGTCATACCTATAGCCACGTGCAGTATCTGTTTAAAAACTGAGCGTCACAAAACAAACCAAAATGGCAGGAATATGAAAAGTGGCCCTGTAGAGGAGAGAGTAGTGGATGGGAGGAAACTAAGGGACGGTGATGGCTGAGGGTAAACGGTGCATTATGTACATGTATGAAATTAACAATGAATACATTCAATCAATTAAAAAAAAAAGATGAGGCTAGCGAGCTGGCCCATTGAGTAATCATGCTTGCCACCAAGTCTGACAAATTGAGTTCAATTCCCAGAGCCCACGTGGTGGGAGGAGGGAATCAACCCCCATAATTGTCCTATGCTGTGGTACTCACCCATAAGCATACAAACAGGAAATTAATAAATGTGGTTTAAAAAATTAACAAACATCACCCAAAAGATGCCAGTGCAGACAGATGTGGTGGTGCACACCTATAATCCTGGCATTAGGGAGATGGAAGCAGGAGGATCAAGCATTCAGGTCATCTTTGGCATATAAGGACGTGGCAGGTTACTGCAGGCTAGATTAACACTTTGTCCCTACCCCCAGCCCCCACCTGGCCTGAGTCGCCTGCTGTAAGCCCTCAGGCTTACCCAGCTGTTCCGCCATCTCATTCCTAGGTCCCTGTCTTTCCTCCAAGGAGTGGCCTTCACTTGCGGGCTCCATTTCCTCACCGACTACTTTTATCTTAAAGAAACACTGCGTGTTTTTGTTTGCCAATGAACATCCTTCCAAAAAAGACGATCCGGAGACTTTAACCCAGCCTCCACAAGCAGGACTCCATCTTCTCTGGCCTCTCCGGAGCGCGTAGCACACGCATGCCCTTTCATTATTGTGATCTGTATAAATGCCATTTGTGTCTTCAAACGCTTTACGTCACCTAATTTGGGAAGCCCGTCTGTGTGTGGACACAGCGTCATTTCTTCTGGAGACGGTACTGGGGCTGTGCAGCCAGGCTCCGATTGTTATCCACTTGGGTGCTTTCCAGTCTGAGGCTACTTACTTATCCACTCTTGAACTCCCTGCATTCAGCCGCTGCTTGGTCTCCAGGCCATAAAACCTGCCTTCCTAAAGGTCATGGCCATGGGTCTTCCCTGCAGCAAAAGCTGCCTCTTCCGCGTCCTTGGCTAAACCCCAGTCCGCACTAATTGGACCTGCCTGACCCACCACCCTCAAGGCCACCCACCAGCCCACCCATCAAACTGAAATTCCAAGCTCTTCTCCTTCCCTTGTTTCTTTAAGACTCCCCAGCTAGCCTGTGGGTACAAGACCTATAATCCCAGCTAGTGGGCAGATTGAGGCAGGAGGGACTCAATTTCAAATTCTACCTGGGTTACAGAGGAGGCTCAAGGCCAGACTGAGCAATTTAGGGAGACCCTGTCTAGAACAAGTGAGAGACAGGACTGATAATATAGCTCGGTCTAGAGTGCTTGCTTAATGTTGTGTGAGGCCCTGGGTTCAAACCCTAACACCAAGGGGAAAAGTCCAAAGTTGAGAAATCTGATAAGCCAAGCATAGAATTAAGGAAGTAGGAAGTGAAATGAATGAATGAATGAATGAATGAAACTGCATTGCAGGTCTGGTTGCAGGTGTTAGACTCAGTGACTCAGGAGGCTAAGAGTGGAGGATCCCTTGAATCTATGCCTTTGAGGTAAGCCTGGGCAACAAATTAAGACCTTGGCTAACTAAAAATAAAAATAAATAGGAGTAGGCATGATGCCATAGGCCTTTAATCCCAGGCAGAGGCAGGAGCATCTCTGTGAGTTGGAGGCCAGGCTGGTCTGATCTAGCTAACTGGGTGTGGTCCTGGGATGGAAGCCAAGGTCTGGGGCATCCTTGCCAAGCTCTCCACCACTAAGCTGTGTTCACAGCTCTGTGGGATGCTTTCTTATTGTGTTCATTAATTTGAGTGTGTGTGTGTGTATGTGTGTGCATGTGTGTGTGTTCACAGCTCTGTGGGCTGCTTTCTTATTGTGCTCATTTATTTATCTGAGTGTGTATGAGTGTACATGTGTGCATGTGTACGCACATGTGTGTATATGTGTGTGCGCATACATGTGTGCGCATGCGTGTGTGTGCATGTGTGCGCACGCGCATGCATGTGTGTGTGCACATGTATGCATGTGTCAGAGGACAACTTAGGGGGTTGGTTCTTCCTTTTCAACATGTGGATTCTGGGAATCACACTCAGATCATCATGCTTGGGGGCTGGGCCTTTACCCGCTGAGCTCTCTCAGAGCCCCACAACTGGTTTATTCTGAAGTTCTGGGGTGAAACCCAGGGCCTTAACTATCAAGCAACCATTCTGTCAACTGTCTACATCACCAGGTTACCTTTTTATTTTGTTTGTTCTTAGACAGGGTCTCCCTAAATTACCCAGACTGGCCTTGAACTCGTTTTGTAACACAGAAGGATTTGAAATTGGATCCTTCTGCCTCAGTCTGCCCAAAAGCTAGGATTTATGGGGACCATAGGGTAGGTCCTGTACCATTGAGCTATATCTGTGGCCCTAATTTTGGATTTTTAAAAAATTTTCTTTTCTAGCCAGGTGGTGGTACACACCTTTAATCCCAGCACTCAGTAGGCAGATGCACAGATCTTTGAGTTTGAAGCCAGCCTGGTCTGCAGATCAAGTTTCAGGACAGCCCATGCTACACAAAGAAGCCCTGTCTTAAAAAATAATATAACAAATAACAAATAAAATAACATAAAATTCTTTTTTAATGTGCGTATTTGAGACCATATAGCCCTCATTGGTGCAGGTTTCTTTTTCAGTCCTGTAAATGGCTTTCTGTATCCACTCTCCATGGCACGGAGCACACAGAATCTCAGTCTTCTGAGCTTTGGCAAATGTAAACACCCTCGTTACCTTCAAATCAAAGTGGAGGGCATTTGATTATCACCCCAGAAAGCTCTCTGGAGTCCATTTCCCCTCCAGAATTAGAGCTGTTTTTGGGTAGAATTTCAACTAGACAGGATCCAGCAGTCTATTTTCTTTTGTATCTAGTTTTGCACAGCCTGGACGTGGTGTGCAGAAGCGATTTGTTCCTTTCCAGAGCCAAACTGCATTCCATGTATGGCTGTATATGTGCTGTTTGTCTATCCGTTCTGGTGTTGACAGACACTTGGATTGCTTCCAGTTTGGAGCGCTTAAACATCTACGAACATCCTTGTGCAAGGGTTTTTTGTTGTTGTTGTTATTTTTTGCTTATTATTTGTTTGGCTGGTTTGTATGTGTGTATACGTGTGCAAGTGAATTCAGAGAACAGCTTAGGGGGGTCAGTTCTCTTCTATCGTGTAGGTCCTGGGACTCAAACTCAGGTCGTCAGGCTGGGTGGACAGGAGGGTGTAGTTAAAAACAAACAAACAAACAAAGATGGATGAATTGTTCCTGAAGACAGTGAGAAATGCGCCAGTGTTACAGACTCCCCTCTGCTTGACTTGGAAGAAGAGGTGACAGAGTTGAGCAGAGGCTTCAAGGAGATCAGAGCTGGAAGAGGTCTCATCAGATCTCTCCACGTTCAAAGAGCCATGCCAGGGCACGACCCGAATTGCAATGGCTTGGATTCTAGTCTGGACACTGCAGGAATGGGATTTGGGGTGACTGCTTCATCAGTTTCCAGACTCGTCATGGAGTTTTAGACTAAGCACATTGGTGTAATAAAACACAGTGGTGCATGCCTGGAACCCTGACCCTCTATAACAAGACTTCGTATCAAAAAAATGTGGGAAAGTTAGGGAGGGGATTGGGATGTAGCTCAGGTGGTGTGCGCTTGCCTCGCTTTCACAAGCCCTCCTTTTGATTCCCAGCACAATAGGATCCAGGCTTGGTGTGCATGTCTTTAATGCCAGCATTCTGGAGGTGGAGGCAGAAGGAATACAATTTCCTTTTTCTTTCTTTTTTCCTTCCTTCCTTCCTTCCTTCCTTCCTTCCTTTCTTCTTTCTTCTTCCTTCCTTCCTTTCTTTTTTCTTCTTTCTTTCCTTCCTTCCTTCCTTTCTTTTTTTTTTTTTTTGTTTTTCAAGACAGGGTTTCTCCGTGTGTCCCTAGCTGTCATGGAACTCTCTCTGTAAACCACGTTGGTTTAAACTCACAGACAGCCACCTGCCTCTATCTCCTGAGTGCTGGGATTAAAGATGGGGATTAAAGATGTGTGCCACTACGCCTGACTGTGGAGAATCGGGTTTTCAAGGTCATCCTCAAAACTATCTATCCAGTTTGAGGCCATTTTGGGCTAGATAAGACCTTGTCTCAGAAGGAAAAGCAACCGAGACCAGAAATTATCGCAATGGAAGTGTGGACGAGCCTGTACTGGGGCTACTTGAAATGGGACAGTGACAGGGGAGAACGGCCCTGAGATGGGTAGACTCTCCAACCTCTCCATGCTAAGGATTCCTCTGGGGAGTTCTTGGCCATATCCAGCCAGATCCTCCTCCTATTTATGGTTTTGACTTTAAGCTATTTGGCAAAGTAGATAGAATTTACCTTAATGACCGTCCAGACCTGGCCACCCAACCCAGGGCTTTCAAGTGGATCTTTGACACTCTCTCCCAATCCCATAGTGTAGAAGGAGTGACGGGCTGCGTCCCGCGGGGATCCCCGGCTAGTTTACACCCGAAATAACTACACGAAAACTATATTCTTTTAAACACTGCCTGGCCTATTAGTTCCAACCTCTTATTGGCTAGCTCTTACGTATTGATTCAACCCATTTCTAATAATCTGTATGCCACCACGAGGTCGTGACTTACCGGGAAAGATTCAGCATGTCTGACTTGGCGGCTGGTTCCATGGCGTCTCTATATACTGAATTCAAGAAGGCCAGTCCAGGCTACACAGGATTTTCTTCTCAAAAAAAAAGTATGTGTCCCTGCCAAGGAGAGAGGGAAGTCTCAAGCACATAACTAGTAGACAAACGCTATGAGCTCTACAAGGGCAGAGAGAGCAGAGACCAAACACAGGCAAGCAGGAGCCGCTCATTCAGCCTGCAGAAGGCTCCGTGAGGAGGGTGGCAGCGGCTTTGGAAATTTCAGGAGTTTTACAAAGTACAGACATTTCCCCAGTGGGGACATGCGCCTTGATGCTTGAAATCTCAGGGGGAGACATACGCTATAGAAACTATTTTTTTCCTATATAAGATATGTGGGTATAATACCTGTCCTCACCTTTTTATTTATAAAGAATAGGAAGCCTGTCAGGCGGTGGTGGCACATGCCTTTAATTCCAGCACTCAGGAGGCAGAGGCAGAACTCTGTGAGTTCAAGGCCAGCCTGGTCTACAAGAAAGGAGCTAGTTCCAGGACAGGCTCCAAACCCTATCCTGAGACAGACAGACAGACAGACAGACAGACAGACAGACAAAAGGAAGTCCCTGAAGCAGTGGCCAGCTTACACATATACCTCTTCTCCCTTCCCAGCTGAATTTTATTTTTTTTTTTGAGACAGGGTCTCATCTAGCCCATACTGGCTTTGAACACGTATAGCTAAAGATGTCCTTGAACTTTTTTTTGGTTCGGTTCGGCTTTTTTTTTTTTTTTTTGTAAAGCACAATTAATAAAAACTCAGCAATTAGGGTTCAGCCTGAAGACCAGAAAAGCAAAACAGCCAGCTACCAGCTCTTACCTTGACCTCGGTCGATCCTGCCTCCAGAAATCTCAGAATGAGACTGTGTCTGAGAGCTGTCTCCTCCTGTTTTATAATCCTCTCTAGGGCTGGGATTAAAGGCGTGCATCACTGGGATTAGAGGACTGCACTGCCCAGTTTCTATGGCAACTATTGTGGCTACTGGGATTAAAGGTGCGTGTCACCCCTGCCTGGTCTGTAAGGCTGACCAGTGGGGCTGTTTTGCTCTCTGATCTTCAGGCAAGCTTTATTTATTAAAATACGCATGAAAGCCACTACAGTTTTGTTTTCCAAAGCAGGGTTTCTCTGTGTAGCTCTGACTGTCCTGTAACTTGTTGTGTAGACCAGAATGGTCTGGAACTCACAGAAACTCACTTCTTCTGCCTCCTAATTCTGGGATTAAAGGCTTGCACCACTATGCGCAGCCCAGCCCTGAACCTTTAATCTTCCTGCATGCACCATTCAAGGTCTGGGGCCACAGATGTTCCCACTTCACGGGGTTTACCCTGTGCTAAGGATTGAAGCTCAGGCTTCCTCCATGCTGAGCTGGCGTTCTATGCCGTGAAGGGCATCATCCCCAGGCCTAACACTCTCTCTCCTCTTAAAAACACGGTTTGCTTCATAGCCCAGGTTGGCCAAGAAGTCTCAATCCTCCCTCAGCGTCTCCACTGTTTGGGGTTTCAAATGTCTGCCACCTTGCAAATTCCAAGCTGACCTTGGACTTGCAATAATCTTCTTGTACCTTCTTCCTGAATGTTGGGATGGCGGCCTGTATCATGATGCCGTGCTTTGTGGATTAACTTTGTATCCTCCAATGTTGACTATAGTTATTCATTAATTCCAGGGGTGTTCTTTCAGGCTTTCTACATTGATCGGTCAAAGAACCTCTTGTTTTATTATATTTTTTTAGAGACAGGGTTTTTTCTATGTAACAGCCCTAGCTGTCCTGGAACCCGCTCGTTCTGTAGACTAGGCTGGTCTTGAACTCACAGAAATCCACCTGCCTCTGATGTCCACTTAATGTGGGTGCATAGTGAAATATTGAGTGGCAATGTATAGGTTAACTATATTAGTACTGGCAGAATGGCTCAGTAGGTAGAGAGCTTGTTGTCGGTCCTGATGCTCCGTCTGAGTTTGATTCTCAGACCCACGTGGTAGGAAGAGCTGACTCTGCAAAGTTGTTCTCTGATCTCCATGTGTGTGCCAAGGCACACATGCTCTCACACACAGTCCTAGCAAATAACAAAAGTGTTTCAAAAATACCGAGAGGGCTGGAGAGATGGCTCGCTGGTTTAGAGCACTGGCTGCTCTTCCAGAGGACCCGGGTTCAATTCCCAGCACCCACATGGCAGCTCACAACTGTCTGTAACTCCAGTTCCAGGGGATCTGACACCTTCATACCGATGCACATAAAATAAAGTTAAATAAATCATAAAGAAATTCTTAAAAAAAATGTATTGAGAGACTGGGTGGTGGTGGCGCACGCCTTTAATCCCAGAATTTGGGAGACAGAGACAAGTGGATCTCAGTGAGTTTGAGGCCAGCCTGGTCTATAGAGTGAGTTCCAGGACAGCTAGGACTGTTACACAGAGAAACCCTGTCTCAAAAAAAAAAAAAAAATTAGAGAAAGCCAGACCTGGTGATGTAAGCTTTTAATCCCAGCACTTAGAAAGCAGAGACAGGCAAATCTCTGAGTTCGAGGCCAACCTAGTCTACAGAGCTAGTTCTAGGTCAGTTAGGGCTACACAGAGAAACCCTGTCTCGGAAAAAAAAATCACAGAAGAAAATAAAAATATTGAGAGAAAATAAGAAGCAAAATGTAGATCCGTAAATGTCTATGATACATCTCAGGGAATTTCCCATTGTGTGAGAGGCCTGCTGCACAGATATGAAGTCCTGCATTCAGATCTCCAGCATCCATGCAACAGGCTAGACATAGCCCAGTGCATACATGTGAGTCCAGCCATGGGAGGGGCAGACAAGACACTCACTGGCCTGACGGCCTCTCCAACACGCTGCTGGCCCTGGGCTCAATGAAAAACACTGTCTCAGGGGAACGGGGCAGAAAGCAATAGAGGAAGACGCCAACATAACATTCTCCTCATGGGTGCACACACCTGCACACACATCCCCATGCACAACACACCCAAATAATGTACACACACACAAGCACACTTCCACCCATTTACCTTAGGCTAGCCTTGAACTTCCTATGTAATCAAAGACGACCTTGAGATTCTTGGTCCTGGGACCAGAGGCTCGTTGGGTAAAAGGGCTTGACTCCTAAGCCTAAAGACTTGAGTTCCATTGCTGGAACCCGCGTTAAGTTGGAAGAAGAGACCCAACTCCACAAAGCTGTCCTCTGACCATCGCACACAGTGACATACACATGCCCACATGAATACAAATAAATAAAAGGTTTAAAAATCTCTGGATCCTCCTTCTTCCACCTCCCAAATGCTGAGATTATAAGCCATGACTCCCAGTCTAAAGTTGCTTTTTTAATTTTTGTTTTGTTTTGTTTTTTGAGACAGGGTTTCTCTGTTTAACAGCCTGAGCTATCCTGGAATGGGCTCTGTAGACCAGGCTGGCCTTGAACTCACAAAGATCCTCTTGCCTCTGCCTCGCAAGTACTGGGATTAAAGGTGTGCGCCACCATCTCCCAGCTGATTTTTAAATTTTTAATCTTATTTTATTGTATTCATTTTTTCTGTGTGTGTGTTTATGTGTGTCTGTGTCTCTGTGTGTCTATGTGTCTCTGTTTGTGTGTGTCTGTCTCCGTTTGTGTGTCTCTGTGTGTGTGTCTGTCTGTCTGTCTCTCTGTGTGTGTGTCTATCTCTGTGTGTCTGTCTGTCTCTCTGTGTGTTTGTGTCTGTCTGTCTCTGTGTGTCTGTCTGTCTCTGTGTGTCTGTCTGTCTGTCTCTGTGTGTGTGTGTCTGTCTGTCTTTCTCTGTGTGTGTGTCTGTCTGTCTGTCTCTGTGTGTCTGTCTGTCTGTCTCTGTGTGTCTGTCTGTCTTTCTCTCTGTGTGTTTGTGTCTGTCTGTCTGTCTTTCTCTGTGTGTGTCTGTGTGTGTGTGTCTGTCTGTCTGTCTGTCTGTCTCTGTGTGTGTCTGTGTGTGTGTCTGTCTGTCTGTCTCTGTGTGTCTGTCTGTCTTTCTCTCTGTGTGTTTGTGTCTGTCTTTCTCTGTGTGTGTCTCTGTGTGTCTGTGTGTCTGTGTGTCTGTCTGTCTGTCTTTCTCTGTGTGTGTCTGTGTGTGTGTCTGTCTGTCTGTCTGTCTGTCTGTCTCTGTGTGTGTGTGTGTGTGTGTGTCTGTCTGTCTTTGTGTGTGTCTGTGTGTGTGTGTGTCTGTGTGTGTGTCTGTGTGTGTGTGTGTCTGTCTGTCTTTGTGTGTGTGTGTGTGTCTGTCTGTCTGTCTCTGTGTGTGTGTGTGTGTGTGTGTCTGTCTGTCTGTCTTTCTGTGTGTGTGTGTGTGTGTCTGTGAGTGGGGGTACACCCGTGCCATGGTGCACATGTGGAGGTCAGAGGACAACTTTCAGAAGTCTGTCCTTCCATCATTAGTGGCAGGGATCAAACTTGGGTTGTCACATTTGTGCAACAGAGTGCTTTAAACCCTGTGAGTCACCTCGTTGGCCTCTGAGAATTTGCTCATGTGAATCTTTTCTTCTCTTACAAACTCTTAATTGTTCTATTTTCTGTCTGGGTTTGTACGTATTACACCACGTGTTCGCCTGGTGCTTAGAGGACAAAGGTGACCGATCCCCTGATGTTTGAGTCACAGGTGGTTGTAGGTGCTGGGAACTAAACCAGGGTCCTCTGCAAAAGCAAAAGTTCCCTTAACCAGTGAGCCATCTCTCCTGCCCCCTGAGTTTTCAAAGTCTAGTGACTTCATTTCATCTAGTGTGCTTCCCTTTGCTCTAAGCCCTTGCTCTGAGCCCATAGACATACATACATACACACATATTAGGTTCTTTCCCTGTTAACCTTACTTGGCAATAACCTTACTACTTCTTGGTCTCCAAATTTTGGGGGGAATTTTTCTTGGTCTTTGAAATGTAAATTTCTGGGAATTAGTCATGGGGAAGGCGAATAATTTGGTGGAGAAGGTTCTCTGACAGTGTCTCAGTTGAGGGTCACAGGCTGGTCCGTTCCTCACACTGAGTCACCTGCAAGCATGGCTCATTACAACCTTCTCCCCACCAGTGAGTTTGGTTTCTTTGCATACACCTGCCTGACAATGATTTAGTCTGTTTTAGGGACTGTTGCCCTGTGGCCCCCTAAATAACAGGCAGCCTTAGGCATCCACGCATTCAAATTAACAAGCAAGTCTGGTGTGGGGGCGCATGCCTATAGTCCTAGCACTTGGCTGGGGATCAAAGTAGGGCTCCTCCTATGCAAGGAAGGCAGTCAGTCTGTCAGCAGCCAGGTCCCTAACCCCCACTTCAAATTTTTGTTTAATTTTTTGGGTTCTTTTTGTTTATTTGTTTGCTTTTTTTTTTTTTAAAAAAAAAAGCAATTAATCATACACGTGCGTGGTGTGCAAACGTGAGTGCAGTGCCTATGGAGGCCAGAGTCTTACAGGCAGCTGTGAGCTTCCCAAAGTTATGGGACACGAACTTGGGTCCTTTGCAAAAGCAATGCAGGTACTCTTAGCTGCCGAGGCATCTTTCCAGCCCTGCCCCGCCCCACTAGGCTTTCTTTCTTTCTTTAGAGTGTTTGTTTATTTGACTTCTTAAGACAAGGTCTCACTCTGTAGCCCAGGATGGCTTGGAAGTCACTGTGAAGCCCAAGCTGGCCTGTGTCAACATCCCGGGGTTTGGATTACAGGCATGAGCAGCACTGCTGACTCTCTCAGTGTTTATATGAAAGGGAAGTCACTGAGGGAGGAGAAAGTGCATTCTAAGGTAGTTAAGCAAAGTTGAGTCCCTGATGCAAACCTGTAGCCCCAGCCCTGGGAGGAAAAGAGGGCATGAATCCTGGAGTCCACGACCAGTATGGGCAGTAGGAGAGACCCTATCTAAACAGGTGACAAGTAAAATATTACCGCTCCTAGTAAGTGTTTAAACATTATCTATGTAAATTATAATTATCACGCATGTTTTAAAAGTTTGAAGTGTAATGTGGAGAGATGCTCAGTGGTTAAGAGCACTGGCTGTTCTGCCAGAGGACCTGGATTTGATTCCCAGCACCCACCAGGTGACTCAATGCCTGTAATTCCTGTATCAGGGAATCTGACACCCTTTTCTGGCTTCTGTGGGCACCAGGCACGCACGTGGTGCACATACACACACAGATGCAGGCAAAACACTAGGCAGAGAACACACTACACAGATAACAGTACATACATATCATACACTGAGAACAATACATAAATAACTAAAAAACATAAAAAGGGGCTGTTGAGAAGGCTCCATGGTTTAAGGTACTTGTCATGTAAGCCCTCCAAGAGCCCACATGGTGGAAGGAGAGAATCGACCCTACAGAGCTATCCTCTGACCTGCTCACCATGGCACATATGGGATGGACACACATCATACAAACACACACAATTTTTAAAAAGTATGTGTCATATTGATTACCCCAATTCTGTTCTGTGCAGAGAGCTGTGGGAAACTATTAGGCCATAGCCGATGGCACACACTAGTGTTTCTCGGACTTACAACTACTCTCTTCTAGGAGAGACTACCAAAGGGTCAGAATGCTGAAGACCATCCTCAACTGCCCAGCAAGTTCAAGGCCAGCTTGTACTACATAAGACCCTGACAGGCTCAAGAGAAATACCAGGTGGGTCAGCCATCTTTGTACCCCAAGTCCCTTTCAGGGTTGAAGTGATAGTAGTGACAGAATTTACCAGAGGAAGAATCAAGATGGGAAGTGAAGTAGGTTGTGGTTCAACAGGTGGCTACCCCTCAGTGACCCTTTCTAACTTGGGCTGTTGTTGAATAATAACATGGGCACTGGGGAGCCTCCTCTAGGGGCCCCTGTAAACTGGCAGTGGGTTTTCTGTGTATAACTGGCATACAAGCTGCTTCTGTACAATCGTGTGCTGAGCTCTGCTCAGTGTTTTCCGACCAGACCGGTGTGAGCTCCAGCTGCTTCCTCTCAGAGGAAGAGGGAGCTGGGGGTGGTGGCTCAGGCTTGTAATCACAGGACTGGAGAGGTAGACTCAGGAGGATTAGGAGTTCAAAGTCATCCTTGGCTACATAGGAGGCTTGAAGACAGCTCACAGCTACATGAGATTCTGTCTTTAAACAAAGCAAAGCACAAGAATGGGAAGAGGGAGGCTGGAGGGGGGCTGAAGACGTGGGGGTTGGAGAGAAGGGGGCTAGAGGGGGGAGCTGGAGAGGGGGTACTGCAGAGAGGGGGGGCTGGAGAGAAGGAGGTTGAAGAGAGGGGTTGGAGAGAGGGGGACGGTAGGGGATGGAAAGATGGGAGCTAGAGAGATGGGGGCTGCAGAGTGGGGCTGTAGGGGACTGTAGAGATGGGGACTGAAGAAAGGGGGACTTAAGAGAGGGGGGCTCAGCAGAAGGGAGTAAGCTACTCTTACAAAAGACTGAAGTTCTGTTCCCAGAACCCATGTTAGGTAGCTCATAGCTACTTGTAGCTTCAACCCCAGGGAATCTGATACCCATTTCTGGAGGGCATCCAAATACATGTGGCATGTGCACACACACACACACACACACACACATGTTAAAGAAAAAAACCTTGTTAGTCTCAAATACTTGTGTGGGATATCCTGTTTACAGATGAGAAAACAAGCAAGGGATAGAGAGTCTCCCCAACTCAGATTGTACAGCTGCTAAAAAATAACAGAACCAGATGTGAAAGCAGGCAGCAGCTGGAGGCAAAGGACTCACCTAACATTGTGAGACCCTGGCTTCCATTCCCAGCACCACAAACAAAACAAAACAAAGCAGATAGACCAGGCAGGGAGCCTGGCTATGGAATGAGATTTTGTTTTTGTTGTCATTTTTCTGATGTCCAACTAAAGCAGAGAGACACAGACACTCAGCAAGGCCACACAGCTGGTACCTCGGACATCTGGGAATCAAACCAAGTTCAAGTCCAGAACTCACCCTGGTAACCATGACCCTATTCTAAGCCCATGGTAGTTCTTATTATCACTCACACGTTTGTTCTTTTGGGCTGAACCCAGGGCCTCACTCATGCTGAGCAAGTGTTCAGACAAGACTGGGTATGTTCAGTGTTAGGAACACAGACATGTGCTGAGCTCTATCCCTAGGCCTCATGGATGCTTTCAAAATATAGATCATGGGAGCTGGAGAGATTGCTCAGTGCTTGCTAGCATGCACTGGTCTTCTAGAGGACCCCACTTCTGTTTCCAGTACCTGCGTCTAACTCCAGGGGATCTGACACCGCTGGCTTCTAAGGGCACCTGCACTCAGATGCGCACACCCTGACACAGATACACATGCACACATAATTTATAAAACATAGAAGATCTAGAGCTGGGGATAGGCTCATTTGGCGCAGTGTTTATCCAGCATGAATGAAATCCTTGGCTCCATCCCCAGCACCACATAAACTATGTGTCCTGGTTCTCACTTGTAATCCCTGCACTAGGTAGATGGAAAGAAAGTCAGAAGTTCAAAGTCAGAAGCAAAACAAACAACATAAAACAACCCCACCAAGTCGTGGGCACAGGGTAATAAAGTACTTGCCACACAAGCATGAGGATCTGAGTTTGATCCCCAGTACCCTGGGAAAACACTGGCATGGTGTATGCTTACAATCCTAGCACTGGGAAAGCAGAGACTAGAGGCCCCTGGGGCTCACTGGCCTGCCATTCTAGCCCATGAGAGCTAGGTGACCTCAGGCCACCTAGCTCTCATAGACACAGGTGAGAGGCCCTGTGTCAAGGGACGTGCGTGGTGTTTCTGTGGATGATACCCGAGGGTGTCCTCTGCTCTCCCATGCATAAGCACACACGTGCACACACACAAGCACAAGTTTGAGGTAAGTCTGGGCTACATGAGACCCTGCTTCAAAAAATAAATGGGGCTGAATGTAGTGGTGCATGCCTTTAATGTCAGCACTTGGAGGGCAGAGGTAGGTGGATCTCTGAATTCAAGGCCAACCTGATCTACGTAGAGACTCCCAGCTCACAAAACAAAAAGTAAAACAAATAGAAAGCAATAACATAGGGCTGGTAAAGTGGACCCCTAAGTAAAGGCAGCACTCACAAATCTGAGGACCTGAGTTCAATTCCCCAAATCTACATTAAAAAACTAGACACAACCGGGCAGGGTGGTGCACACCTTTAATCCAGCACTCAGGAGGCAGAGGCAGGCGGATCTCTGTGAGTTTGAGATGAGCCTGGTCTACAGAGTGAGTTCTAGGACGGGCTCCAAAGTTACAGGGAAACTCTCCCTCAGAAAAAACAAACAAACAAACAAATAAAAAAGCAAAATCAAAAAACAACAGCCAGGTGGGGGTGGCGCACACCTTTAATCCCAGCACTCAGGAGGTCAGAGGCAGGTGAATCTCTCTGTGAGTTCGAGGCCAGCCTGGTCTACAAAGCTAGTTCCAGGACAGGCTCCAAAGTTACACAGAGAAACCCTGTCTCAATAAATAAATAAATAACCCCCCCAAACAAACAACAACAACAACAAAAACCAAAAACCAGATACAGTGTATGTCTGTAATTTCTACAAGATGGAATGTGGGACAGGAAAGTCATCTTAACAGCTGGCCTGGAATATACAGTGAGAAGAGACTAGAGAGACCCCGACTTACTGAGGTGGGAGGGGAGATCTGACTCCTGAAAGTTGTCCTCTGACCCCCACAAGTCTGCTCTCACTGATGCATGCGAGTGCGCGTGCGCGCGCGCACACACACACACACACACACACACACACACACACATTAAACTTGAGAACAAAGTAGTCTATATATTACGTCCCAACATTCTAAATTCGAACCATGTATGACATCTATTATAAGGCATCTACTGAGTCTTCTACAGTTGGGACGTTTTGGTTGTTTCCTTTTTTTTTTTTTTTTCCCAGAGAGAGAAAGGGAAATGGCAGGAATGTGGTCGGGTTTATCAGCTTGCCTCTTTGTGTAAAGGCTTTCCAAGACTGGAATTAAAGGCCTGGAGTCGACCACTCGAGCAGGAGAGGAAGTTCTGATTAGTAATGGTGCCAGGATGTAGAGAAGAACAGAGCCGCGCTGTTCAGCAGGGATTTGGCATAGCTTGCTGAGATAGGAGATTTGGGATGCATTTCAGAAGTATTTGTAATTCTCTCTCTGGGTATTGTAGTGTTCTTCAGTGCTCTCCAGCCTAGCATCTCACTGACATTTCCCAGACACACGTGGGAGGGGCCGAGCAGGGTGGGACCATTCTCTTCCCAGCTCAGCCATGTGCGGCCATCTGGAGTCCCAGGGACCATTCATCCCATCTCCTTCCCTTTTCCTCTCAACTCCGTGCCCCTTTAAAGTCTTCCCTTTAATGTTCTACTTTCCAGGGGCTGGGAGATGGCTCGGTGGATGAGGTGCCTGCTGTACAAGCATCAGCACCTGAGCTTGGCTCCCCAGCACCCTACATATGAAAGTAGGGCCTGGTCTCTGTAAACTTTGTGCAGGATGGATGGAGACAGGTGTATCCCCAGAGCTTGCTGATCTAGTCTAGATAATCAGTGAGAGATATGATCTTCAAAGAATGGTAGATAGCCATCTGGGAAAACAACAGACATACACACACACACACACACGCACGCACGCACTCGCACACACACGCATAGTGCACACTCACACACATGCACACACATGTACACATACACTCACACAACACACACATGAAGACACACACACTCACACGTGCACACTCACACACATGCACACACGTGCACACTCTCACACACACATGCACAGGCACACATTCACAGTGTCTTCAAATATCTCAGATCCAAACTGATAAGAAGGTCCAAGACTATCAGATGAACCTCGCCCATGATGCTTTTTGTTTGTGGTATCCTCAGCTTGGTCCTGAGCACTTCCCAGTCTCGGTCCTAGCTGTTATTATACATAACTTTATGTGATGTTAACATACTGAAAACAAATTCTTACACTATTTATGTACTTGTTCTGTTCATGAAGGTAGGTACTCACGTTGGCACACATGTGGAGGTCCAAGGACAGATTTGAGAGTCACCTACCATAGCAGGGATAAAACCAGGTCAGCCAGGCAGTGGTGGCTCACGCCTTTAATCCCAGCACTCAGGAGGCAGAGACAGGAGGATCTCTGTGACTTCGAGGCCAACCTGGTCTACAGAGTGAGTTCCAGGACAGGCCCCAAAGCTACAGAGAAACCCTGTCTTGAAAAAACAAAAACAAAACCTCAGGTCACCAGCCTCAGTCAGCATTTTATAGAGGAGGAAGGAGGAAGTTTCCAGGACCTAAGGTCTTATCCAAGCCACCTTGGACAAGGTAGGGTTTATGACCTGGGGATTCAAGAGACAGAGTTGTCTAAGCCCCTGGTCACACCACAGTAATTACCACATATTCTTTACAACCTTCGCGATGTCCAGTGAGCAAGGGCGAGCATAGCTGGGAGAAACGCCCCAGAAGTCACAGCAAAGCTTCATCACTTAAATTCACACAAACTCACTTACAGAACGTGGGGGCTGCACAGGACACCGGGAACATGCTTCTTTCTCCTTTCTTTACTGTTTCAGGATAGTGTCTGTGCTGTGGGTGTGTAACTGTGGACGTGTGTGCCATAGATGCCTGTGAGTTCTGAGGTTCTCTCCTTCCACTAAAGGTTCCTCAGGCTTGTATGGAAAGTGCCTTTACCCAAGCGGCCATCTTGCCAGCCCATCAATTTTATTTTTCTTTTGACACGGTCTATTTAGCCCATGCTAGCCCGGAGCTCACAGTCCTCCTGCATCTGTCTCTAGAGACAGTCTGTTTAGCCTGTGCTAGCCCGGAGCTCACAGTCCTCCTGCATCTGTCTCTACATTCAATCTGCAATACATTGACTATCTTTCATTTTTACTTATTTATTTTGTTTGTAGCATCTTCAGCATTGAGAACTTTCCAGGCTCTGTTCTTGCTATTTTTACAAACAGCTTTATGTGTATTTAAATATACTATATAACAAATAACAACTATTTATTTATCTTGACCTGTAGCCTAAGCAGGTCTCAACCTTGAAATCCTGCCAAACTTTGCCAGTGTTGAGATTATAGGTGTGCACCACCTCTGTTGGAGATAACAAACACTGATTGATGCTATAGGACCACTGGGAGAATAATACGAGATAATGCTTCTATGTTTTTTTTTTTTAAAAAAAAAAGGACACAAACCTCGAGTGTGAGACACACTGATTCCAGCATTCCAGTGATGGGAGGGAGACAGGAGGGTTCCTGGTATTCACCGGCCATCCGTCACAGCCAAACTGGTGGCTGCAGGACCAGGGGGAGACCTGGTGGCTGCAGGACCAGGGGGAGACCTGTCTCAGAACACTGTGATAGGGAGGTTGCAGAGACTCAGCGTTGAGACCATTTGCTCTTCTTGTGAGGATCTGAGTTCAGTTCCTAGCACCTACGTCAGGTGATTCATAACCTCTGTAACTCTAAGCCAGGCCATCTAATCTCTTCTGGGATCCATGGGCTCGTGTGTGCAACCCACACACAGTCACACATATAGACATGTAATTAAAAATAAATATGATAATATTTATTTTTATAACAGCAACATTATATAATAATAAACATAATAATGATAAAGATGAAGCCAGATGTGGTTGGAACTCGCCTTTAGGGAGGCAGAGGCAGGCAGATCTCTGTGGATTCAAGGCCAACCTGGGTTACATAGTCAGTTTTAGGTCAGCTCTGTCTCAAAACAAGAAAAAGAAATTAAAAAAGAAAGGTGGGGAGCTGCAGAGAAGACCACCTGATGTCCACATGTACATGCATGGATGCATGCACTCCCATACACGTGTGCACAAGCATATACCACATGAGCACATATATACATACCACACTCAAGGATGTATTTCCTGCCTTGAATGGGGCAGAAGAATGAGAGGAAGTAAGATTATTAATATAGACTCGAAATGTAGATTTCCTGAAGGGTGTCCCCTCCGCTCTGTGACCTTAAATGACTAATCACGATCTCAGTTGTCTTTTTACTACAAGCTGGAGGAGAGGAGCCCAGAGCAGAGCACCTTACATACAGTATTTACTGAGTCCTCGGACAGCCCTGCAAGGTTTAGGTAGAAGGAAAATCTGAGATTCAGGCAGATTAAGTCCCATATCTTTCACCAGGCAGTAGTGGTGCACGCTTTTAATCCCAGCACTTGGGAGACAGAGGCAGGCAGATCTGTGAGTCTGAGGCCAGCCTGGTCTAGAGATGAGTTCTAGGACAGCGAGGGCTACACAGAGAAACCCTGTGCCTCAAGAAGAAAAGAAAAAGAAAAAGAAAAGAAGAAAAAGTGGGGGAAAGAGTATCATACCTCAGACCAGCAAGCACTAAGTCTGTGATTTCAGTCCAGATTGCACAGAAGAGAGCATATGCTTTCAAGGATTGCAGAACTCATTCATGGTTTTATTTTATTTTTGAAGCAATGTCTTACCATGTAGCTCTGGCTGGCCTGGAACTTGCTGTGTAGGCCATGCTGGTCTGAAACTCACAGAGATCCACCTGACTCTGTTTCCCCAGTACTGGGGTGAGAGGCATGTATATCAACAAGTCTAGTTTATTTTTATTTTTTAATTATTTTCTTGAAAAAGTATCCATTCAGTGCAGGCTGACTTCAGACTGCTGAGGAACCTGAGTGTGACCTTGACATGCTGGTCCCTGGCTCTTCTGAGGACTACAGCTGTACACCATCACGCCTTTTGTGTGGGTTTATTGATTTTTTTCTTTTCTTGGAAACAGATATTCATGTAGCCCAGGCTGGCCTCAAAGTTGACATACAGCCAAGGATGACCTTAGACTTCTGCCTCTACCTTCCCAGTGCTAGGGTTGTAGTGCCTGCTTCTTTTCCTCCATTAAGCTGCATACTCATTGCTTGCAACTTCATATTATACTGATTTTATAAGTATTTTCCTTAGAATAAAAGAAAACAAGCCAGGCGTGGTGATGAACACCTTTAATCCTAGCCCTGTGGAAGCAGCAGCAGGCAGGGCAGATCTCTGTGAATTCAAGTTCAAGACCAGCCAGGTCTATATAAAGAGACCATCTCAAAAAAAAAGAAAGAAAGAAAGAAAGAAAGAAAGAAAGAAAGAAAGAAAGAAAGAAAGAAAGAAAGAAAGAGAAAAAGAAAAAAATAAAGAAAAATATCTTGTATGATTGGAGATGTGTATATGGGTCTCTGTGGATCTGTGTGTGTCTCTGTGGGTCTGTGTGGGTCTGTGTGTGTCTGTGTGGGTATGGTGGCATGCGTATGCATATGTAGGTACACTTGGAGGTCAATGGCATCCAATCTCCTGGAGCTGGAGTTCCAGGGTTTTCTGAGCCTCCTGATATGAATGCTAGGAACTAGAAAAGGGTTATTTCAAGCTGGAATTTGTAAGACACTTAAGTAATCCTGACACCTTGGAAGCTGAGGCAGGCTCGTCTTGAGTTTGAGGCCAGGTTGGTGTACATAGTAAGTTCAAAGCCAGCCAAACTGCACAATGAAACCCAGATTTTAAAAACCCAAAAATAACAGCAACAAGAGTTCACTTGAGCTTCCCACGTCATTGTTGATAATGCCACACCCCATCAGGGGCATAGCCAATTGTGGTGGCTCCCACCTGTAATCCCAGTTCTTAGGCTGCTGAGGCAGAGGGACTGCCTGGAGTTTGTGGCCAGCTTGGGCTACAGAGTAAAAAACTGACTCAAAAAAAATTTTTTTTTGTCAGTTCGGGGTTTTAAGACAGGGTTTCTCTGCACAGCCCTGTCTGTCATGGAACTTAGGCTGACCTGTAACTCAGAGATCCACCTGCCTCTGCCTCCTGAGTCCTAAGATTAAAGGTGAGTGTCACCATGGCCGCTCCCTCCCCCCAATTAAGTACTGCGATTTTTGTCAAATTTTGAGGAAAAACTATCAGAGATTCTTCCCCATATGTAGCATAGGCTTCCATGGTTCCTAGTGCAGGGACTCATTGGCAATAGACCTGAAATTTCACACCCTTTGCTGCCAGCTAAGTGCTGTCTCCCTTAATGTCAGCATTTTGTGTCAAGCCAGCAAGAAGTAATCTCCTCCAACACGGTTTCCTGTCTTCTGTGCTCTGAACTTAGTGACGATGGCCAGAATTATGGAAATAACGTCCAGGGGCTGGGGTAGCTCAGCGGCAGTGCTTGCTACCGCTGCAAGGATGCACTGCAGGATTTGCCTTGCATTCTTGAGTCCCTAGGTTCAACCCCCAGCACCTCAGGAAGGGAGGGAAGGAGGGACATGATGGCTATAGACTCATTTCCCATTTGGAAAGTGGAGGCAGGAGGATCGGTGACATTTGGGGCTAACCTGAGCTACATAATGAGATGTGATCTGTTTTAAAAAGAAAGAAAAAGAAAAGACAAACTCCCTCTTTACTGATCTCTGACCTTTTGCATTTATTTATTTATTTGCTTGTTTGTTTTTAAACCAAAGTTTTACTGTTGTAGCCCTGGCTGGCCTAAAACCACTAGTAATCCTCCTGCCTCAGCCTTCTGAGGGTTGGGATTACAAGAGTGAGTTATCACACCTGGTAACTTTTTATATTATTATTCTCTCAGCTATTACATTCTGATCACACTTTCCCTCGCCCCTTAGAAAAAAAGCAGGCCTCCCAGGGACATCTATCAAACACAGCATAACAAATTACCATAAGACCAGGCACACACCATCAACGTCAGGATGGACAAGGCAGCCCAACAGGAAGGGAAGGGCCATACAAGTGGGCAAGAGAGTCGGAGACAGCCCCCTTCTCCCACTGTTAGGAGTCCCACGAGAACACCAAGCTACTCAGCTATAACACGTATGTAGAGGACCAAGGTCAGACCCCTATAAGCTCCAAATTATTTAAGTAAGATTATCTAAACAATTCTAAAAATTATTTTTTCATTTATTTACGTGCTTTTTTGTGTATGTGGTAGCGGTAGAGGGCTCATGCATCACACCCCTGTGGAGGTCGGAGGACAGCTTGTGGGATCTGTTCTCGCTTTCCACTGTGTCCTGGACATGGAGCTCAGGGAGGTGGTCATCAGGCGTGGCAGTCTCACAGACGCAGTCTGGCCTTTCGAAGGGAGTTCGCTATAAAGTATGGGACGGGAAAGCATCCCAAGTATCTATAGTGATTTAACCTAGAAGAGGGGAGGCTGGAAGGCAGAGAATACCCATGCTCCGTTGCTGGGGACATTAGTTGGAATCACTAATGTTGAGACTTAGATCCCAGAGACTGGGGAGGTGCCGGGTCGTCCCACGTAGCTCATCACTAAAGATGCCTTGAGCTCCATGGCCTCTAGGTGGTCCAGTGATTGCTGGGGAGCTGGGTGTGCTAAGAACAAGCCTAAGCTACAGGCTGAGCATTTGTAATTAATGTTAAGTCTCTGTGTGGTTATTTGGGAACTGACTGGCAGGACAGAAAAGGCCGCCCACAGGAGGCATCTCATCATATAGAGTCAGCGATTTTCTTCCCACTCAGTAGCTCCCAGAGAGCCTAGACATGCTCTTTGATTTCCAGCTACCAACAATGCCTGGCACACAGCAGCTGCTGTCCATGGAATACCCACTGCATGCCATGATCTTTGCCCATCTCTCCTCACTCAGCATTTAACTCATGCTTTTAGGCTGAAATGGATAGTCCCATTCTACAGATGAAACAACTGAGGCTCAGTCCCCTATCCAAGTTCAAAAGTGGTGGGGCTGGCAATCAAATCTTGGGGTGTCCCATTACAAGATTTCCATGAGGATCTAGCAATGCTGAGTTTCTTATATACTGAATTTCTTTTTAAGCATTTGTTAATACCATTATGTTTTGTCTGCATACTTTTCTATGCACTATGCACCATATATCACATGTGCTTGCCTGATGCCGGGGATCAGAAAAAGTCATAGGATTCCCTGGAATTGGAGTCACAGATGGTTGTGAGCCACCATGTGAGTGCTGGGAATTGAACCTGGGTCCTCTGCAAGAGCAACGAGCACTCTCAAGCCCTCCCTCTGGCCTCTAATGGCATCCTCTGCTTTTGATGAGCTGTAGGAGAGAATAAAGACACTAGGCAGTGGCAGTCACTGCTTCCTGGTCGGGAAGAGAGGAGCTGTGTGGTGGCCAGACTTCCAGGGCAGAAAGCCCCCTTGCCCTAACCCAGCCCCCAGAGACAGACACTGCCACCCCGGCTCCACCTCTTGTCTCTTTCAAGATATTCTTCTCTGTGACTCAAGAAAGATACCAAGCGTCTGAAATCAGAGATGACCCAACAGAAACACAAATTCCTCAAAAATGTGTTCTCTTTCTAGAGGAATTTCCCTTCCCATGTCTTCTTCCCTGTGCCAGGGAGTGTCTGCAGTCTGCAGGCTGTGGTCAGCTCTGTGCCTTCGGCTGGGTTCCCAAACTCACTCATCCTCCTCTGGCTCCTCACTGGGCCTAGGAACAACAGCAGGCTTCTGTCCCATCCCGTTGTGTCCCTGATTCTGGCTGCTGCCTGCTCTGATCCACTTAGTTTCATCATTAAATTCTAATCTGGGATTCCTCTGACCTGGGTTCGAATGCTTTGCTGTCCTCACCCACAAAACGAGGATAACAAAGCAATACGTTTGAGCATTAAAAGTCTTCCAGGGGCTGAGTCTGCTGAGAAGGGTCTAACCTGGACTCAACTTATTTTCTGTTTAAATATATTAGTATTCTCTCAGTCAACTTTAAAATGTATATTAAAATACATTCGTAACATGTGAAATATATTTTAAAATATAGTATTTACAGGTACATATCTCCATAGGTTCTGCAATCATACTTGGACTCTTAAGTTTATAAGGCAAGCTCTTCACTGACTAACTCTCTGAGCCAACAAACGAAGGCTGGAACAGGGACCCAGGCACACATTGTCTTAGATAAGGTGTCACTATGTAGACCAGGCTAACCTGAAGCTCACTATGTAGAACAAGCTGGCCCCTCTGCCTCCTCATTTCTGGGGCTAAAGGCATGTGCCCCCATAGCCAACCTACGGTTTATTTTATTTTTATCTCTGTGTGTGCACATGTGCACGTTCATATGCATGCAGATACCACGTAAAGAGGCCAGAAGAAGGTGTTGGATGCACTGGACCTGGAGTTATAGGCAGTTGCTGGCTTCCATGTGGGTGCCAGGACCTGAACTCTGGTCCTCTACAATAGCAGCTAATGCTCTAAGCTACTGAGTCATCATGGCAGCCCCTTTCCTTTCCTACTTTCCTCTCCTGTCCTCCTCCTTCAAGTCTTTCTCTGTAGTTTAGGCTGAAACACGGGATCATTCTATTTCCAGAGCCTCCAGAGTGTGTCCCAGGCTGGCCTTGAACTGCTGATCCTCCTGACTTCCTCTCCCAGAGGCTGAGGCTGGGCTTGTAGTCCTGAGTCACTCACTCTGCTTAGCTCCTTTTCTTTTCATCTGTCCTAGTCCAACCCCAGAATTCTGTGAATTCTCAATTATTCATGCTGTGGAGCGCTTAGGGGGCAACTGCAAATGAGAGAATATATTAATAAATTAGGAAGCTCTAGTTGCCCTCTGATAATAAGATTATTGTTATGGATGAAGAGGTTTGACTCAATAGATTGTTGATTTGAGAATAATTATATCCAGTTTAGGAGGGGTCTGGCCCTCTGGGAATTTCCGATAAGGTCTGGATGGAACATCCCACGGAGAAGTAGTTTACCGATTCAGTAAATTGTGGGTTTGTTTGTTTTTGAGACAGGGTCTTACTATATATCTCTGGCTATCCTGGAACTCACTGTGGAGACCTGGCTGGCCTTGATCTCCCAGAGATCCATAAACTGACTGGATTTATTTGTTTTTGTTTTTTGCCACAGCATCTCTTGTAGCCCACATTGTCTTCAGATTCAGTATATAGCTGAGGATGACCCTAAATCTCTGGTCCTTCTGCCCCTTAATGCTTAACTGCTGAGTTCATAGGAATCCATCACCACATCATCATGCCCAGTTATGTAAGATAAAGTCTTCTTTTTTTCTTACTCTTTTCTTCCTTTCCTTTCTTTCTTTCTTTCTTTCTTTTTTCTTTTTTCTTTTCTTTTCTTTTTCTTTTTTTTGAGACAGAGTTTTTCTGGAACTTGCTCTGTCTACCAGTCTGGCCTTGAAGTCATAGAGATTTCCCTGCCTCCTGAGTACTGGGATTTTAGGGCCACCACCACCCGGCTGTAAAATAAATTATACAGAGGTACAAGAAAAAGAGGATTGAGTCCTGCCTGGGGAAAGTTCTGTCGCTTTCAGCTCAGTTTCAGAAGCCCTTGGAGAGGCTATCTGCCCTGATGGCATATACCTATAATCCCACCATTTGGAATTCAAGACCAGCCTGGGATACCTAATAACACCATCACACACACACACACACACACACACACACACACACACACACACACACACAGTGTTGTGTTGCATACCTGTAATCCTAGCACTGTGTGACCCCAGTGTTCAGGCAGGTGGAGGAAGTGAATCAGGAGTTCAAGGTCATTCCCTCTCACGTAGTGAAGTAGTGAGTTCAAGGCCAGCCGAACCGCAGAAGATCTGTTCCAAAGTAACAAAAAAGGAAAAGACGGGAAAAGTAATCATTAGAGGACTGGGGCGTGGCCCACTGCAAAGAATGCTTGCTGTGTCAGCGCGCTTCTGAATGCCTAGTACACACGTAAAAGCTAGGCAAGAGGCGGGCGGTGGTGGCGCATGCCCATGGTCCCAGCACTTGGGAGGCAGAGGCAGGAGGATCTCTGTGAGTTTGAAGCCAGCCTGATCCACAGAGTTCCAGGACAGTCAGAGCTACACAGACAAACTCTGGCTTGAAAAACAAAACAACATAAAAAACCTAGGCAAGGCTTCACACTGCTGTGACCCCAGAACTGAGGGGCAGGAGTAAGGTGCCCCATGACCAGCAATACTACCCGAAATGGCGAGCCTCCGTTTCAGTGAGAGACCTTGTCACAGGGAATAAAGCAGGGCCTCCCCCACTCACATGCATGGATGCAAACACTGGCATCCACACATATGTTTACATGAACATGTGCCAATTTTAAAAAATAATAAGAGCCTTTGTAAAGATAAAGAACTGACTCAGCTTTAGAATGCTAATCTATGTAAGCGGCCTGGTACAGCAAGCCAGTCAGTGAGTCAGTCAGTCAATCCGTGATTCTAGGTGTGGACCCGAATTCAGTCCCTTTCCCTTCCTTCAGACCCTTCTCACTGGGAAGACCAGGGCCGTCCTCAGTTTCTGCATTTTCCTGTCATCCATCATAGCCTAATGGCGCCATAGCTGTGGAATAGGGAGTGAAGGGAAGCATCAAACGTAGAATTGACCGCACGTATTATAAACTGGACATTTTAGATCGCCTCTGCCTACCATGCGATTTAGATTCCCCTGCTGCACAGACAAGAGCCTTGAGGCTTACATACAACAGTCAGTTGTACTGTGCCCGGCAGAGCCTCTGTTTGAACCTAACTCAGAGTCTACTGGGCTTGTGTCTCCGGTCACATCCCACACCATCATGGGAAGTCAGTGTGGAATCCTCTTCCCAGAAACTGAAATGGAGATAGCTCACGTGTGAATCGGTCCATAATGGGTCAGAGCAAAGATATGCAGCCGATTGAGAGAGACACAAAGGCTGGGAGGCTGAGCAAGCCTCGACCTTTACCCTTTGGCCTCTGTTAGCATATCTAAAGGAGGAATGTGTCCTGGGGGTGGGCCTCTGAAGGGCAAGTTAATACAGGGAGGTCTATTGGAGGGAGGGGACCTGGCCCACCAGCGGCTCTGGCCGTAACTTTCCCTCTGACCTCCTAAGCTGCCCGTCTCCTTCAGTGGCCTCTTCTCCACCTACTCCTTAAATGTAGTTGTTTGCTGCCGTCTGCTCTCCCACATTCCTTACGTGATAGCATCTACCCCCGGCTCAGCTTCCTGTGTCCAAGACTGCAGAGGTCCTGACTCAGTAGGAACCAGAGAGAAATGAACCCACACAGGACAGACTTCATCTTTCAGCCCCTTTTGGGGCTTAGTAATTTTCTGACCTGGCACTTGACAAGTTGGTAAGGGTACTTGCCATCAAGCCTCATGGCAGGTGTTTGAACCCTGATAAATGTGATGGAAGGAGAGGGCCCACTTCTTCAAGATGTCCTGATTGCCACACATGCAGTGAGGTAAATACACCCTCCTTCCCACACACAGCATGCACCCCCTACACACATACACAAATAAAATTTGGAAAGAGAAGTTTCCCGGGTGATTGATGGTGGTGCACTCCCTTAATCCCAACACTTGGGATGCAGAGGCCAGCCTGGTCTACAGAATGAGTTCCAGGACAGCTCGGACTGTTACACAGGGAAACCCTGCCTCAGAAATAAATAAATAAGTCAATAAATAAATAAAATTAAAATGAAAAAGAGGGGGGGTTTCCTGTTACTTGTTTTGAGAAAGTGTTTTGCTGTGTAGCTCAAGCTATCCTTGAACTATCAATCCTGCTTTAGCCTCCGAATAACTGGGCACATAGCCCAGGGAGCATGCCCACTGCTCTGGGAATCTTTCAGGATTTTATTTCCAAGAACCTTTTAATGGCTCCCCACTTACATGTCCCCAGACCCTAAATGCTTAGAATTCAGTTTCTGGTTTTGATTAAGACCCCCTTAACAAGTTTGAAATGTACAATAAATTACTATTAACCCTTCCCTGCCTGTGCTGTAGCAGAGACTACTAAAACTTGAATGCACACGGGTGATATTGTACTGGAATTCATCTATGTTGCTTGTGTGTTTTGAGACAAGGACTTACTCTATAGCCCTGCCTGACCTGAAACTCCATATGTAGACCAAGCTGGCCATAGCCCTGCCTGACCTGAAACTCCAAGCTGTCCTCTAACTCACAAAACTCTGCCTGCCTCTGCCTCCTAAGTCCTGGGACTGAGGGTATGCATCATTACACCTGGCCCAATATGTGTCGATTTTTTTCTAAAGCCTTCAACATAGTGTGATGTGCCTGTAATCTCAGCGCTTGGGAGGTAGAAGCAGGAAGGCTCAGAGTTTGAAACCAGCATGGGTTCTATGAGACACCATCTCAAAAGTCAAAACACATAATTTGCTCTTAGGCTGAGCACAGTAGTGTCCCCGGAACAGTACATAGGGTTCAAGGCCAACCTGGGCTAACAGACCTGAAACAAAAGTGCTCTGTTGCCTTTGGGCATTGTTCAGATCCTGCTGGCACAGTCCCCTCAAGATTGGTCCTGCCTTCCTATCCAGCCTCTGCCCTTGCCTCTCTCTCTCTCTCTCTCTCTTTTTTTTAAGTATTTATTTATTATGTATACAACATTCTGTATGCCTGCAGGCCAGAAGAAGGCACCAGACCCCATTACAGATGGTTGTGAGCCATCATGTGGTTGCTGGGAATTGAACTCAGGACCTTTGGAAGAACAGACAATGCTCTTAACCTCTGAGCCATCTCTCCAGCCCCCTTGCCTCTCTCTCATGTCTATCATGGTGTTGGGGTTTGGCATCCTGAGTGAAGACAAGCACAGGCTGGTTGCCTAGTCGGATTTGGTTCACTTAGTAGCTCTGCGCTTTCTGCTCTGCGAATGCCTTCGTGACCTCTATAGAAATGGCTGGCATCTGTCCTCCAGGCAGTCACAAAGAGCAAGCTTCAGACTGAGAACAGGGCCCCGAACTCTAGGCCCTTGGCAGAGTCAGGTTCTTCTTCCTTCCCTGCTCAGTTTTCACGCTGGCCCCTTTCTCGCCACACCCAATTCTTCACATCTCAGCAGGGAGCTGAGGTTCTTTGCAGATGGCCTCCAACTGGCCTTGAATGGTACAGGGCACTTCTAGTGTGATGGAGAAGGGTGAGAGAAGGGTTTTAGGCAGGCAGAAGTCTCTAAGCTAAGCAAACACACCAATACTGGGCACATTCGATGGCGCCAAGTCTAGATGCTTCTGTGCTGGGGAAGAGAATACAAGGCTGGAGAGAGAATGTGGGTCCGAACGCTGCAACCACGCCACGACAGCCTTTGCCTTCGTTTCTTTTATTTCTTTCTTCCAATGCTCTACTTGCCATATTTCAAGCCAGAGCTCGGTGGTCCTGCAGTTTTGGGAGTCTGGATTTTACCCTGTAGTGGTAAGGGGTTTGAGGTTTATAAGAAGTGGAGAAGGCAGCATATTCCTGAAGGTTCTGAAAGACTGCTCAGGGAGCCGTGGGGAGCACAGGCTAGAGCTGGCGCTGGGAGATGGAGAGACAACTGCACCAATCCCAGGGTTTAATAGGAACACTTGAGCAGCAAGGACCAGATTCCAGGAGCATCTGGAAGCCATGGCGACAAACTCACTTGCAGATTGTTTTATAGATGGACAGGAAAAGTCATTCAGCAGGTCCTAGTTAATGGGCACACAAAACAAAAGAGATGGGACAGTGGGTTTTGAGATGTGTAGAGCATCAGTGTGATGTTCAGTGGGGATTCTGTGATGTGGTGGGGGCTTGGGGTATACCCAAGGGAGAAACGGGGGCTTTGGCTTCGCCTGGATGCCAGTGGAGGAAGAGCCAGTGAAAGTGTGGAGGGAGTTAAAAAGTTAATGGCAGGGTACAGTGTTACTTGCCTGTCACCTGCCTGTTACCCCAGTACTCAGAAGGTGGAGGCAGGAGGATCAGAAGTTCAGGATCACCCTCGGTTACATACCCAGTTCAACACCAGTCTGAGCTCCATGAAGCTATCTCCAGGGTGGGGGTGGGGTGAGGGTGAAAAATGTGTTGCTCAAGGCATTTCTGGGGCTCCTAGGCAAGTCTCAGCAAAGGCAACTGCCTATCAGGGGAGAATGGAGCTGACCTTTGTCTTATCTGCTCAGAGAGCAGATGCTTCTGCTCAGCCTGGGCTTGCTTCCATGGTCTTTCTTCCTGCCATGCGCTCAACCTTCTTCAGCCAAAAGGGAACTCATGAGAGTGGGGATGCTCCAGCCTGGTCGATAGAGTGAGTTCCAGGTCAGCCAGGGCTACACACAGAAACCCTGTCTCTAAAATCAAAACAAACAAAAACGTGGGGCTGCTGATCTACCCCCACTTTTCTTCAGAGACACCCTGGAGCTCAGCACAGGAGCATAGACCCTGAAGGACCAAGCAGAGCGAACAGCAATGTGACCTTAGCTCCCTGCTTTGCTGGGAGTATGAAGTCACTCTTTGGTGGGGTACCATCTCACCTTCAGGCATGGGTAGAGATTGCTCTGAATTTTGAGTTGTTTACACTCATTTCGTCATTTCATCCTTCATTTCATGGATCTGTCCATCTGCCCATCCGTCCTGTAGTCTACCTAAAATTTTGTTTACACTTATCGTCCCGGACTGTCAATCATTCATATGTCAATATGAATATATGACATATGTCATATGTCAATCATTCATATTGAGCCACCAGAGAGAGAAAGTGACCATCAAATCGTTATCGAGACTGAAACACTAATTTTTGCTTCTTTCTCTCTCTGCATTTGTGTGTATATGTACATGTGAGCCTGTGTCTGGGTGTGCAAGCGGACACTCACACACACTTGGGGGCCAGAGGAGGTGTTGCCTGTTCTATCTTTCTCTTTTTAATTGCCCTGAGACAGGTGCTCTCATGGAGCTTGTGGGTTCTTTGGCTAGGCTGGCTGGCCAGTGAGTCCCAGCAATCGTTCTCCTATGTCTATGTTTTGTCTCTACAAATTTTTACATTTTTCTTTAGATGGGATCTCCCTGTGTATTCCAGGTTGTCCCAGAACTCTCTGTGTAGATGAGGATGACCTTAAACCCCTGATTTTCCTGACTCCACTTCTCCAGAGTGGTGTATGCGTGCACCACTGTAGAATGAGGGGCCTTGCTTATTTGGGTTTCTTGTCCCAAGCGTTCCCAGCTATTTAGTCCCAGAGAAAAATCACACATGAGATCTCCATAAGTTATAAAGCTCATTGGCCCGTTAGGTCAGGCTTCTTACTGGCTAACTCTCACATCTTGATTAACCCATTTTTCTGATCTATTTTAGCCATGTGGCTCAGTACATTTTTCATTGGGGCAGATCACATCCTGCTGCTTCGGTGATCTGTGCAGGAGAGGGAGGAATCCACTTCCTGTCTGGGTTTCCCACCTACACCTCCTGCCTGGCCAATCAGCGTTTATTTAAAACATGATTGACAGAATACAAACAATTCTCCCGCACCACACCACCCTGCTCTGCAGACTTCAAGGCCCTGTTTGCTTCGCATAAATGGAATTCTATAGCATGTATTCCTTTGGGGTTCTTAGGCTAATGCTTTCAGAGTCCATGCAGGTTGGAGCGGGTATTGGGGCTATATATTTTATGTCTGTGGTTGTTTGTGGGCCACACTAGGGATTGGCCATGGATCCTTGTATATGTTAGGCAAATATTCCAGTGTTAAGCTCAATACCCAGACCCTCTCTCTTTTTTACTTTTAATTTTGAGGTGCTCCTATTTTCTTTTTCTTTTACTCTAAATCCAGTTAACTTTATTATAAAAAAACAAAAACAGCCATGTGTGTTGACATAAGCCTTTAATCCTAGCAGCACTTGGGAAGCAGAGGTAGGCAGATCTCTGAGTTGGAGGCCAGCTTGGTCTATATAGCAAGTTCTCAGACACCCAGGGCTAAGCAGATAGACCTGTATCAAAAAACAAAATAAAGCCATATATGGGAAGGTAAAATGTGGAACAACAAAGCAGCTAACACAGCATTGCTACTTCATCGGAAACTAGTATCTGGCGCTTTGCTTTTCTGGCCCAGAGAGGACGGCTCCTCCTGTCCATGTAGCTGAATAGGAGCAATGTGCATCTTCAGAGCTCAGCAGTGTGCCCCATCTGTGCAGTTCCCTAACTACAGGAGACAGAAGTGAACCCTAGCACAGTGAAGTCCAGTTTGAGTCTTCATTCTTAGAACACAGACCTGATGGTATTTAATGCCAGAGAACAGCCCCATACATTTCCAGCTGTAAGTCACTATTTAGAATGGCTTTTAAATTAAAGTGGTCAGCATATCAAAAAATAAATAAATAAAATAAAAACTTGGACATAAAAACATCACACACCAAAATTAATGATAACCAAAGTCTCAGTGAACTTCTATCCAGTTAGAACAGCCATCCTGAGGCTGTAGAACTTCACACTGGATTTTACACTTTCACTGTCAAATACATTTTTAAGTCCTTAGCCACCGTCAAAAATGAAAAGTCCATTAACAGAACTAGAAAAGCAATTCTCTATCATAATTTGTGCCCATTACCATGTTTCGATTATGGAAAAAATCGGCAGTCCAATGAAGTAGTTCAGTGGATAAAGCTGCCTGCAACTAAGCCTGAGGATTTGAGTTCTTATCCTCAAAAACCATAGTGGAGCGGGGCGGTGGTGGCGCATGCCTTTGATCCCAGCACTTGAGAGGCAGAGGCAGGTGGATCTCTGTGAGTTTGAGGCTACCCTGGTCTACAAAGCTAGTTCCAGGACAAACAGAAGTAAGAAGAAGAAGAGGAAGAAGAAGAAGAAGAAGAAGAAGAAGAAGAAGAAGAAGAAGAAGAAGAAGAAGAAGAAGAAGAAGAAGAAGAAGACGAAGAAGAAGAAGAGGAGGAGGAGGAGGAGGAGGAGGAGGAGGAGGAGGAGAAGGAGAAGAAGAGGAGGAGGAGGAGGAGGAGGAGGAGGAGGAGGAGGAGGAGGAGAAGGAGAAGGAGAAGGAGAAGGAGAAGGAGAAGGAGAAGAAGAAGAACCATCATAGTGGAAGGAGAGAACTGATTCCTCCATACTTGTCCTTTGATGTCAGTACCATGTCACAGAGCTATCTCCCTGTCTCTCATACACACAATAATAAGCATATTATTTTTTACAAATTAAAAGAATGAAATGGGGCTGAACATACTGGCTTATACCTGTCATCCCAGTGGGGTTTTGAGGCAGGAGGACCAAAAGTTAGAGACCAGCCTCATAGTCTCAGTCTAAAGATGGGCGAAGGAAGACATGGCCTGCTGACTAGATGGCCCAGCAAGTGATGAGGGGCTTGCTGCCCAGCCTGAAGCCCCTAGTGGATCCCAGGACCCACACGGTAGAAGGAAGAGCTGACTCCCACAGCTCTGACCTCCATTGTCACACATGCACCCATACACATACACGTAAATCCAAAATGAATAAATATTTTTTTAATGAGCCGGGTGTGAGGGTGCATACCTTCAATGCCAGCATTCTGGAGGCAGAGGCTGGCGGAATCAGGCCTGCCTGTTTTATAGAGAGTTTTAGAAAAAGAAGGAGGTAAATGAGGCAAATTATTAAGAAGGAAACTAAAGTGTATCTTCATCTATGCAGGACAATATTTTTTTCTTTAAGATAAACCTGAGCCAGACATAGTAGTGTGCCGGAGACCCAGAGCAGGGATACTGTCTGAGCCCAGGAGGAGGAGTGTGAGGTCTTCCGGTCAGCTTGGATGACACAATGTGACAACTCAACACAGAACACACACACACACACACACACACACACACACAAAGCTGCTTATGATGGCACTTGGGAGTCAGAGGAGGAATGGGGTCAGGAGTTAGGGTCCTTCTTGAGTGTGTGGAGTTTGAGGCGAGCCTGGGCTACGTAAGGCTTTGAGACATGAAAGGTAAAGGAGCTGACGTCCTTTGCATTGCTCATGGCCCAGAGGGGTCCAAGGTTTACTGGGGTCTCAATAAAGACCTGCCGAGTGAGTCTAAGTGTGAATAAAATGCGCGTCCTGAATGAGTTGTCTGCAGAGGCCGAGTTTCAGGGAGGGCATGAAATTGATTGATTGATTGATTGATTAGAATTGGGTGGGGTCTTACTGTGTAGCCCTGACTGCCCTGAAACTTGCTTTGTAAACCAGACTGGCCTTGAACTCACGGAGACCCACCTACTTCTTCCTAATTGCTGGGATTAAAATCATGAGCCACCACACCCTCCCCCTTTTAAATTTAAATTACATTTATTTTTTTATCTCTGCGCGTGTCTGTAGGTTCACAATTTCTACAACAAAGGTGTGAAGGTCAGAGGAGATCAACTTCTTGGGTTCTTTCCTTCTACAGCAGGAGTCCCAGGAATTGAATTCCGGTCGTCAGGCTTGGTAGCAAACCCCTTTACCCGCTAAGGGGACAGTCTTGGACTTTTTTTTCTTCCCATTGTGACAACACTATTGATTAGTATTGTCAGACACTAATAACTAATTTTAAATCGGAAAAAGAAATAACCCACGAAAATCTTGATATAAGGGAACTTTAAGTTAAACTGTGCAAATATGACTGATGGCTGACTGGGACCAGACAAGAAAGACTGTCTGCGTGGGAATTACCTGAGCACCCATCTTCAGGTTCTTCCGGCAGGCTAGCCAGTTTTCCAACTACTCTCACCCCCACACAAGTTCCAAATCCACGAGGACAAAGAGGACTTATTTATAGGAAGCAAGGAGAATGATTTAAAACAGCGGTTAACTTGCTGTCCCTGATCTTTCCTTGGCAGCCCTGAAAGCTTCTGGAAGTTGTGGACCAGCCAGAGTTTCAGGAGGAGAGGGCAGGAGGACAGACTGACAGCAGTGGTGAGTGATAAGGCCCTAGGTGGGCTGAGTGCTGCGGGCCAGATAACGTTGGATAGGGCAGCCGGGGCCCCCAGAGGAGAACTTTAAAAGCCGGACCGGCTGACTTATAAATTGACCCGATAAGCAGGTCCTTGGACTTGGATGAAAGAGGTGTCACTGAAAGATTAATCTGATGGCCTTGGGCCACCAGTTCAGGATCTCTCTGGGAGCAGTGTGAAGGTGGGGTGCTTTAGAGACTCTGGCAGTGGCCATGGGGCCCAGCCGTTAAGACTTTGATCTCAAAACCCCGTTGAAACCCCTCTGCCACTTGAATGACATGTAGCTTCCCTGGGTAAGGCAGATGCTACCAAGCTAGGGACCCTAGTTCAATCCCTGGGACCCACAGCCGTGGAAGGAGGACAAATTCCTTTAGGTTGTCTCTCTCCTTCACATGGACGTTGTGACATGTATTCCTTCCCCATAAATAAATAAATAGAATAAAAACTTTTTAAAAAGAAATAAAAAGACTTATTTATTTTTCTGTTACATATTACAATAATTATGATTGTATCCTGGGACCAGAATATGAAACTGTGTACTTTTTTGAGATAGAATATAAAGACTTCAAATAAATATCAGATTTGCGTGGGACATGATCAGACCATGGGATCAGTCCCTTTCTCTGCTGTGAAGGAATTTATTTGGTGGCAGGTTTTAAGAAAGGGCAGAGTCTCGAAGACCCTGGGGAAGCACAGTGTAATCCCCTAATCCAGGCACTTGGGTGGTAGCAGGAGGATCAGGTACTCACTGAACCGCAGGACATCCTGCTTCAACAAATGAACAAACAGAAGGAGTGGATGAACAGGAAAAGTAGGAACTAAGAGATCCAAGGGAGCAGTTCTTGTTCCCACCAGGCAACCACTGCATCAGGAAATCAAAGCAAGGAAGAAATTCAACATGGTACCAGGGTTTAAAGTGCAAACACCCAGCGGAGCATGGTGGTGGCTCACCATGAACCCCAGCAGAGGCAGGCTGATCTCCATGAGTCCAGGCCAGCCGAGGCTTCATAGTGAGACCCTGTGTCTCAAGTAAACAGATAAACAAATAAACCCAGAAGTATAATAACAAACAGAGTTTCATGTTAGCTCCAGTTTTAAAAAGAAAAACAATACATCAGCATGTAGTTTAATATAAAATCAACTTAATCACAATATACCACTCTTTTTATTCATTTATTTATTTTTTTACTTTTTTTGGAAGTGATATTTGTTTGTTTTGCTTTTGAGACAAAGTCTTACTATGTAGCCCTGGCTAGAATTCTCAATGTAGACCAGACTGGCCTTGAACTCATGGATAATCTGCCTGTCTCTTTAGTACTGGAATTGTAGGCTTAAAATTACATGAATTAATTAGCTAATTAATTAGTGTGTGAGGGTGCCATGATGTGAGTGTGGAAGGCAGAGGGTAATTTGTGAGACTTGGGTTCCAGGGCTTGAATTCAGGTCCCTAGACTCGGCAGCAAGCGTCCTTACTGCTGAGTCATCTCAACATCCCCAGTGGCTGCAGTTTTTATATATCAATGAGATTCATCTGCTGGCATCTTATTGAGGGCTTGCATCCATGCCTTGAAGTGTACTTTTCTTTCCATATATTACTCTTGCTTTTCTTTCCCCCTGTGCTGTGAACTGAACCTGCTGGGCAGATGTTCTACCAAGGAATTATATCACAGCCCTGAGACATTTTTTTCAATTTTGAGTCAGGATCTCATATATTCCGGGCTTATTTCAATTCAAACTCACTAGGGAGGGTGACCTTGACTTTCCGATCCTGATTCACCCCCCCAGGTGGAAATTACAGACGTGAATTTATTAAACCCAGTTTATACAGCACTATGGAATGTCACCCAGGGTTCATACATGCTAGACAAGCACTCTCTCAGCTGAGCTACATCCACAGACTAAAGCAGGATCTCGCTAACTTGCCCAGATGGGCTTTGAACTTGTAATATTTATGTCCTAACCCCACCTCCTACTGGATTTTAGGAATGTACTGAGATATCTAGCTTCTCTTTGGATTTTGGAATTAATGTTACATAAATGAGTTGAGAGCCAAATGGTGGTGCAGACCTCTTTAATCCCAGCACTCATGAGGCAGAGGCAGGCGGATGGATCTCTGAGCTGAGGTCTGGGGAGATAACTCAAGAAGTAAAGCGCTTGCCATGCAAGCGTGAGGACCTGAGCTTGATTCCCCAGAACCCATGGAAAGTTGCCTGTGGTGGCCAGCAGCTGCTGTCCCAGTGCCTGTGGAGAGCTGAGGGGCAGAAAAGGGAATCCCTGGAGGTAGCCCAGTGTACACAAAGAAGGGAGACCTTGTCTGAACAAAGTAGAAGGTGTGGGCTTCTATGAATGACCAAAACAGATGTGTTGTGACATATTTATTCCTGTATACACACACATGCACACGCACACACACACATGTATGTATATACACACACACGTTGTGCAAACACACACAAAGATACAAGAAGGAGAAGAGGAGGAGCTAAGGCAGGTCACTCAGGGAATGCCTGGGGTGTCTCCCTGAAGTGGGGTCCTGGCCCCAGGCTTGGTCTGCTTCTGGCCAGGACACTGTCACAGACAAAGGCTGACTGGACCTGATGTGACCTTCTCCTTCCTAGGATATCTCAAGTTCTTAATGGTCTGTGTGTGTGTGTGTGTGTGTGTGTGTGTGTGCATGCACAGCCATGAGTGCAGGTGCCAGAAGAGGCCAGAGGAGTTGGATCCCCAAGGAACTAGAGTTACAGCTGGTTGATAGCCATCTGACATGAGCGCTGGGATTTGAACTCAGGTCCTCTGGAAGAGCAAGCACCACTACATACTCTTTGATTTTTCGAGACAGGGTTTCTCTGTGGCTTTAGAGCCTGTCCTGGAACTAGCTCTTGTAGACCAGGCTGGCCTCAAACCCAGAGATCTGCCTGCCTCTACCTCCCGAGTGCTGGGATTAAAAGTGTGTGCCACAACCGCCCAGTCGTTACTACATGCTCTTAGCTACTGAGTCATCTCTCTAGCCCTTGCATTTACTTTTTTCTTTCTTTTTAAAAGGTTAGTTTATTTTATTTTGAGACAGGATCTCACTCTGAGGCTCTGGATGGCCTGGGACTCAATAGGTAAGGCAGGCTGGCCTCGAACTCTCAGAGATCCTTCTGCCTCTGGCTCCTGAGTGCTGGACTTGAAGGCATGCACCACCATACCTAACTTTTATTTTACATGAGTGTAGGAGTGTGTGTGTGTGTGTGTGTGTGTGTGTGTGTGTGTGTGTGCTCGCGCGCGCGACGTGCACTGTGGATGCCAGGATGTTTGGAGCTGGAGTTATAGACAGTTGTGAGCCACTTAAACTTGGGTCCTCTGGGGGAGTGGCTCATGGTTCTTACTGTTGAGCCATCTCTCCAGACCCACAACCTTGAATTTCTGATCTCGCTGCATCTATGCCCAGCATGCTAGGATTCTGTGAGCATATGGTCACACTTGTTTCACATAGTGCTGGGAATCTTCCTCGGGGTCCTTCATGCCAGGCAAGTCCTGTAGCAACTGAACTAAGTGTCCAGCTTAAAACCGTCATCATTTAATTATTTTTAAGATTGACTTTTATTATTTTGTATGAGAGAGAGAGAGAGAGAGAGAGAGAGAGAGAGAGAGAGAGAATGTGCAAGTGAGTGTAGATGCCCTTGGAGGGGTATTGAACCCTTCTAGGGCTGGGGTTACAGGTGACTGAATGGTAGGTGCTCTTAACTGCTAAGCCATAAACCCAGTCCCATTTCCCATCCATCCCCCCTTTTTTTTTGAGACAGGGTCTCACTATGCAGCCTTGGTTGGCCTGGAACTTACTATATAGACTAGGCTGTTCACAAACTCTCAGAGAGCCATCTGCATCTGCCTCCTGAGTGCTGAGATTAAAGGTGTGTACTAGCATGTATACCCCAAAATAAATAAAAGTTAGTAAAATAAAATAAAATTAGTTGAGAGTTCACCCCTCTTGATATTCTCTGAGTTGGTGATGACACCTTTCTTGAATGTTTGCAAGACTCTGCCTGTTTGCTGCTGAAGGCTAGCCCAATGTGTAGGTGAAGGCTAGCCCGGTGAATCAAACGTTTACTTGAAGAGTGAAAGTGATTTAAACAATAGGGAAGAGGCATCACTCTCCGCAGCACAGAGAGTCCAGAGGTAGCCTCGGGACTGGTTAATCAGTAGCTCAACAATGTCACCCCAAGGGAGATTCATTCTGATAACCCACTAGGCCCCTTTCTTCATTGCAAGATGGCAAAGGCTGCTCCAGCATCACACATAGTGGTGAAGAGCATAGCTTTGTGCTAGCATTTATCTGTGGTCCCTTTGGGAAGCCGAGGCAAGAGCATTGCCAGTCTAGGCAACGTGGTCGGAGCACACCACAAAATCCTGCCTGAAAAAAGTGAAAACAAAACAGAAGGGTAGGGAGTTTATAACTGTAGTGTGGTTGCTAGAATGCTTACCTGCTTACCTAATGAGTCGGAAGCCCCGGGTTCTATCCCTAGCAATTCATAAACTGTCCATAGTGCTTCATGCTGCAGTGACCCTAGCATTCCTGCACTAGGGAGGTAAAGGCAGGAGGATCAGGAGTTCCAGACCATGTCAAGTTTAAGTCTAGCCTGAGCTACACGATGCCCTGCCTCAAAAGGAAAAGAAGTTCAAAGTTATCCTCAGCTACACATCAAATTAGAAGCCAGCTTGGGTTACATGAGATGCTATCTGAGGAAAAAAAGGGCCAGCAAGGTGGCTCAGTGAGACGGCTCAGCAGGTGAAAGCCCTGTTGGACAAGCTTAAAGACCTGAGTTTGAGCCAGGCAGTGGTGGTACACGCCTTTTATCCCAGCACACAGGAGTCAGAGGAAGGTGGGTCTCTTTAAATTCAAGGTCATCCTGGTCTACAGAGTGAGGTCTGGGACAGCCAGAATTGTTACACAGAGAAACCATGTCTCAAAAAACAAAACAAATGTCCTGGATTTGGGGTTTGATTCCTGGAACCCACAGTAGAAGAAGAGACACACCAGAAAATTGTCCTCAGGAGTGAGTACACACACACACACACACACACACACACACACACACACACACACACCCCAAATGTAATTTGAAAATTTTAAATATATCTGAGCATACTTGTGCAGGCCTTTAATCCTGGCACTCAGGAGGCAGAGGCAGACATATCTTTGTTAGTTTGAAGCTAATCTGGTCTACATAGTGAGTTCCAGGACAGCCAGGGCTACATAGTGAGGCCCTGCCTATAAATAAATAAATAGATAAATAAATAAATAAATAAATAAATAAATAAATAAATAAATAAAAATATAGCAAAATATAATGGGGCCTGCAAGAAAGCCATTAGGTAAAGACTCTTGCTGCCTGGTGACCTGAGTCAATTCCCAGAAACTACATAATTAAAAAAGAAAACAAATTCTCTCAAGTTGTCTTTTGACTTCTGTGTATGCAGTAGCATGCACATACACACATACGTACATTTAAAATAAAACATAACAGTTTTAACATGGAGATAGCCATACCTCAGTGGGTAGAGTACTTGCTTAGCCTGTAGGAGGCCCCGGGTTAGTCCTCAGCGTTGTACAAACTAGTCATTGTGGCTGCCTGGAACCCCAGCATTCCGGAGACAGGGTCAAGGGTCAGAAGTTTTAGGGCATCTTCATTTACAAAGCAAGTATGAGGCTAGCCTGGACTAGAGGAGACACTAGCTGAAATCTATCTATGGGTATAGATACTCGCTTTCCCGCTGGCCTGTGGTTGTATATACCTGTAATCCCAGCACTGGGAAGGCAGAGGCAGGATGGCCACAGGCTTGAGACCAAATGTGTTCACAGTGAGTCTAAGCCAGGTAGACCTTGCCTTGGAAACATTAACAAAACAACAGCAAAACAGTTTTTATTTATTTGAGACAGTCCTTCACTAAAACTAAAGCTTGCTGTTTAGAATAGGCTAGCTAGCCAGGGAGCACTGCCCCATCTTTTCCATGCTGGGGTTATAGGCACCTGCAACTGTGCCCAGCATTGATGTGAGGCTAATCAGGTGGCCTTGATTTCCCAGCAAGTGCTCTTAACCACTGATCCCAGGCTAGAGTTAATTAATTAATTAGGTTATAGTCTCCTTTCCTCCTTCTCTCCATCCCTCCCTCCCTCTGTGCCTTCCCCTCACTTTCTTTTTGTTTTTCTTAAGACAGGGTCTTACTATGTAGCTCTGGTTGTCCTGAACCTCGAACTCACAGAGATCCTCTTGCCTCTGCCTCCCGAGTGCTGGAATTAAAGACATGAGCCACCTCTGCCCAGCTTTCTTCTTAAAATTACATTCTCTCTCTCTCTCTCTCTCTCTCTCTCTGTGTGTGTGTGTGTGTGTGTGTGTGTGTGTGTGTGTAAAACACTTGTGGATCCTGGATATTGAACTCAAATTGTTAGGTTTTATATCAAGTGTCATTACTCACAGAGCCATCTCACCAGCTCCAGAGTTTCTTGATCAATAGGAAAACCTGCCTATTATGTTATGCCACTTGTAAGACATTTCACTGTGAAGTGGGAAGAAACATTCGTGTGTTGTTTTTATCTTGTTCTTTTAATATTATGTTATGCGGTACATTATGTATGTATGTATGTATGTTATAAGAACAATGTGGACATAGTTTATTTATTTACCTATTTTTGAGACAGATACTCACTACCTAGCACAGGCTGGCCTGGAACTCATTATGTAGATCAAGTTGGGCTTGAACTCACAGAGCTCACTCTCCTCTGCCTCTGGAGTGATGAGACTAAAGCCATGTGCTAACATGCCTCTCCAGAATGTAGTATTTTACTTTATTGTTTCTCGAGACAGGGTTTCTCTAACAGTCCAAGGGTTCCATGTTTTTTGTTTGTTTTACTTTTTTCCCCTTTGTGATAGGGACTCATGTAGCCCAGTCTGGCTTCAAACTCACTGAACAGCTGAAGATGATCTTGAGCTTAAAAAAATTAGATTTTTATTTTTAATTGTGTGCACATGTGCATGTGTGTGCACGTGTGTGTGTTCATGTGCCCAGGGCTCCCCATGAACCAAACTCTGGTCCTCAAGAACAGTAAGAACTCTTTTGTTTGTTTCTGAGACAGACAGGATTTCTCCGTGAAGCCTTGACTGTCCTGGACCTCGCTTTGTAGACCAGGCTGGCCTTGAACTCACAGCAATCCACCTGCCTCTGCCTCCCGAGTGTTGGGATTAAAGTTGGTCCTTTGTTTTTAAAGGCTCAGTAACTGTTCTTGTTTTTATGGATTATTCTAGCTCATGTTGGTTTGGAATTCCCTATAGCCCAGGTTGGCCTTGAACTTGGGAGAATCTCCTATTAGGATTCCAAGTCTGTGCCATCATGCTCAGCTTTTGGTATTGGGTTTATTTCTCAACTTTAAGAAAAAACTATTTTTATTTTATGGATTGGGGTATTTTGCCTGTGTGTATTTATGTGCACCACATGCATGCCTGGTGCCTGTGGATGCCATTAGATCTCCTAGAACTAATGTTACAGATGACTTATGGGTGCTGGGAATTGAACTTGGGCTCTGCAATAACCGTGCTTTTAACCACTGAGCCGCCATCCTTCCAGCCTCTTAATTTCTCAGTTGTAGTAAATGTTTGTAAAACAGTTATAAAAATGGGCCATATGGGACACATGTTCTTGGCATCCAGGAAGTTCTGGGTTTAGGTCTAGCCACTATTATTGTATTGATGGTTGTAAATACCCTTACACAAGAACAAGCCTGGCTTTTAAGTACCCATAATCACAATGAACTTTTTTTTTCTTACTGTGGATCTGTGGATTGAACCTAGGGACCTCATGAATTCTGGGCAAGTGCTTTACCACTGAGCTACACCCAGCTCAGAGAAAGGGTACTTTTGAGAGGGAGGAGAATGATTACAGAAACGGCTTTCTTTACGGGGGAGGGGGAGTTAGGAGGACAGGTTTCACTACTGGGTAGCCCAGACTGGTCTTGAACCTGCAGCAATTCTGTCTCAGACTTACCAGTACTAGGATTATAGGTGTGGCCACCACAGTTAGTTTAGAAACTACTGCCTTTGCATGCTCTCTCTGCCCCAGATGTGTGCAAGACACTTTGGGCCCTTTGGTCTCAGAACACCCCTGTAGAGCAGGGATCTTTGCTATTACCCAACTGGAGGAAAAGAGAAGCAGCCAAGGGAGGACTGGTCTTTCCTCAGAGTCATGGGTGTGGACCCAGATTTTGAACTGAGAGCAGCTTCTTCCTGTTTTGGGGTCATGTCCCCTCATCTTCGCCTATACCTGGTTTGTCTCCCTCCCTGTCATTTTAGTGGGTCTGAAGGTAACTGTGAGGTGATAGGCCTCGCCTGGTCCCCTCTTCTTGAGTCTCAGTTGTAGACATTCCAGTGATAAAGAGGTGAGGGAGTGGGAGGAGGAAGGAGGAATGGTGTCCTTCTTCCTTGGGGCCTTCCCTCTGGCGTGGGACATTTCATTCCAGCTCTCCTCTTTTGTGCCATTTCATTGAGTAACTTCTGTAATTGGCTGTACCTGGCCCGAAGCGCTTTGATGTACCCCCTTGGTCATGGCTCTGCTTCTTATCTTTTCTCTTTTCGAGACAGTCTCCTGTATCCCAGGGTAGACCTAAACTTCTGATCTTCCTTCCTTGTGATTGTTGAGATTACCAGTGCGAGCCACCACACCTGGCTTTGCCCTGTTTTTCTTCGTTTTATGTGGTGCTTGGAATTGAACTCACTGAGCTACATTCCCCAAGCCTTGCCTTGTTGCTTAGTCCTCTTAGTTCTATTCTTTGAGGGGCAGCAATGATGAAACAGATCCGGGCACCTCAGGAGTTCTCCGAGGACCCACCTGCTGCTCCTTCAGCAGCCGCTCTTTATGTAGCTGGCCAGGTCCTTGGCCCTGAAAACCCCAGACAGAGGGAATCTTGAACAGCTCTCCAAGAAGACAAAGAAGCTTCTAGGACTCAACTGTCTCTGGATGCCCTTTCTCAGTTAAGGGACCAACAAGGAATAAATCAATATACACCCATGGGACAACACAAGAGGCAAGGGAATGAAGTGGTCAAGAGCTGGACGGGCAGGTGCTCTCCAGCCTTTGCTACTAAGCCCCCTACTTTTCTAAATCAGCGTTTTGTTTTCTTTTCCTCCATTCTCTCTTCCAAATTCTTAAGCATGTTTGCCCTGGCTCTCTGGGATTTCTCCCTGTTTTTTTCTGAAGACATTCCCACCCCGTGTCTATGGATGCTTCTCCATGGCTGATTCTAACTCAGCAGGTGTGGCTTGCTTTCTTCTTCAGCCCATCACCCTCTTCCTGGCAGCTAGCTACCTTTTTTGTTCTTGTTTTCAAATTCTAATGCAATGGTCCTCAAGCTTTAAAGTAAAAAGAAACCATGGGGTTAGAGATGTAGCTCAATGGCAGAGAGTACTGGCCTAGCATGTATCAAGTCCTGGCTTTGAACCCCAGCATCTCTCCCTCCTGGCCCCCACCCCCTGCAAGGGCATGAACTCTGGAGCTAGACTGGCCTCCACCCCCTGCAAGGGCATGAACTCCGGAGTTAGGCTGGACTGTGGCCTGCCCCCACCACTTGCTAGCTGTGTGACCACTTAATGGTTATTTAGTCGCTAATTCTGAGTATTAGCACTCCAGCTCCTGTTAGGGACAAAACAGCTGAGCAGTGGTAGTGTACATCTTTAACCCCAGCACTCAGGAGGCAGAGGCGGGTGGATCTCTGAATTCAACCTTATCTACAGAGTGAGTTCTAGGACATCCAGGGCAACACAGAGAAAACCTGTCCTTCCTTACCCTCCCCCCGCCCCCGGGAGGGGGTAAAATAATATACCTCCTCTAAAGTTGTGGTGTAGATTAAATGATTTATTACATCTCAGGTGTGTTTAGTCCTGGAACGTTGTATATGCACATGAAGACTTGTCACTGCTGCTGGTCTTCATAGAGAGGCGATGCTGCCGTACAGGACTTAAGGACAGGAAGTTTGGTGGTGCTTGCCTATAATCCCAGAATCTGAGAGAAGGCAGTAGGATTGTTGCTGGAGGCTATCCTGCTTGTCATGGGCCAGAGCTACATGGTGAGACCCTGTCTCAAAAACCTAGCAGAATGTTTGTGTGGGTGGTGCCTGCAACTGGACGGTAATGGCAGAAAGATCAAACCCAGCCTCAGTCATAGAGTAAATTCAAAGCCAGCCTGGGTTACATAAGACCCTGTTTCAAACGTGCCCCCTTCCCAGTTTTTTTTAAGTGTACAGTTTGCAGTTTAAGCATCATGGTGCATACTTTTAATCCTGGCACTTGGGAATCTGAGACACAGAGTGGGAGTGAGTGGGGAGTTCAAGGTCAGTGTGGGGCTAAAAGGTAAGATGGAGAGGTGACCTTCTGTGGACTAATCCCATCATGCCTTATTTGTCCCACATGGGGATGCAGTGGTGGATTCTGACCCCTCCCGCATACAGATGGGCTCATGATTATCCTTTGTGTGTTCCTGTGCTAGAGATCACTTGGGCTGAGGGGACAGTGCTGTGCCCGCATGGTTCGGTTCCTGCCTTATTTCTTTCCTTCTTTCTTTTCCTTCTTTCTTTCTTTCTTTCTTTCTTTCTTTCTTTCCTTCCTTCCTTCCTTCCTTCCTTCCTTCCTTCCTTTCTTTCTTTCTTTCTTTCTTTCTTTCTATTTTTGTTTTTGAGAAAATCTGGTTGGCCTACAACTCTCTACTTAAACCAGGCTAGCTTTGAGCTCACAAAGATCTGCCTGCCTCTGTCTCCAAAGTGCTGTGATTAAAGGTGTGCACCACCACACCCCACCCCAGTCTTCTACTATTTTCCTTTTTCTTTTCCCATCTGGCTGGCCTGGAATACTCCACAGCCTCCTGCCTCCTCCCATGTGTCTGATCACAGACATGTATCATCATGTCCTGCAACATGATTTTTTTTTGTTTGTTTTGTTCAGAGACAAGGTCTCATTCTAGTTCAGGCTGGTCTGGAAATTTACCGTAGTCCTCTCAGCCTCTGAAGTCCTATTATTATAAGTACAAGAAACCACTTTATTATTATTATTATTCTTTAGTTTGGTTGTGTTTTGTTTTTGAGATAGGATCTTCTATAACCCAGGCTGGTCCTGAACTCATTAAGTAGCCAAAAATGACCTTGAATTTTTTTAAAAATTTTTTTCAAGACAGTGTTTCTCAGTGTGATTTAGCTGTCCTGGAACTAATAAATCAGGCTGGTCTCAAACTCAGAGATCTGCCTGTTTCTGTCTCCCAAGGCTAGGATTAAAGACTTGCACCACCACTGACCAGTGACCTGGAATTTTTGATCCTTTTGTTTCCACTTCCCAAGTGCTGGAATTACAGATGTAGGACAATATTCCTGGTTCTACAGTGCCGGTGAACCCTTAGCTTCGAGCATACTAAGCAACTGGGTATATCCTCAGCTTCTCTATCTCTTTGATTGTGTTGGGGGGGGGTCTCATCAAGCCCAGACTGGTTTGAAGTGTCTGTATAGGGGATCCTGATGACTTCGCTTGTTCTAGAATCACAAGCTTGCGCTACCACATCCAGCTCCAAACGGCTTTTTTTGTTTGTTTGTTTCTTGAGACAGGGTTTCTCTGTGTAACCCTGGCTGTTCTGGAACTCTCTCTGTAGACCAGGCTGGCCTCTAATTCACAGAGATTCGCCTGCTTCTGCCTCCTGAATGCTGGGAATGAAGGCATTTGCCACAAATGGCTTTTAATATCCTGATTTTGACCAACACTATTCATACTGAAGTGTTCCACAAATCTCTAAACAATGCAGTGGCCTATCCAGCAGACCTGAGAAACTGCATTTCTTCTTTTGCTTTTCATTTTTATAATTTAGTAATTTATATAATTTTATAATAGAATTTGTGTGTGTGTTGGAGGCATGTTACAGCACTGGTGTGGAAGTCAGAGGACAACTTTATGGGAGCTGAATCTTTTCTTCCACCATGTGGGTCACTCAGGTTGTCAGACTTGGTGACATGATCCTTTACTTTCTAAGCCATCGAATCAGCTAGAAGCTACATTTCTGGTCAGCTTCCAGATGCTGCTGCTTGCAGGTCTGTGGAATTCATTTAAGTAGACAAGATTCTAGAGCTAGGTTTCCCCAAGGAGGACTGACAGTGAGATCTTTGCAATTCACTTCTGTGCTTCAATTTCATGGTCTGCAAAATAAAGCCCAACTCAGTTCATCCCTGGAAAGCACCCTAAGATAGGAGTGAGCCAACTATGCCGCTATTACCATATTCCCTAGAGCAATGAAGTACGGCACATACGTGAATGAATGAATAACTTTTGGCGACTAATTCTTTCCTGGGTAGCCAGAGTCACGACAGGGCCCATTGATGGGTAAGAAGGCACCCTCCCAGAAAGTTCTCTCCACCCCCTCAGTCGGGAGGGCCCCGAGGGCCCGGAAGCCTGCAGGCCGGAGCCCAGCGGACCAATGAGGGTGCGGGGAAGGAGGGGATAGCGCCCGCCAGCCCTTTCCGTCTGCGGCCCCGCCCCCTTGGAACGTTGTGACGTCGAAGCATTCCACGGTTGCTACATCGTCGCGAGGGGCGGGGCGCCTGTCAGGGAAGCGGTGCGCGCGGGTGGCGGGCGGGCTGGGGCTTCTCCGTACAGTGCCAGCGCTAGCGCCAGACCCGCCCGCACCCCGCGCTCTCCCTCGTGCGCGTCGCCTCTCCCAGGACTTGCCAGCCCGCACTCCTGCTCTCGCCCGTGAGCCGTCGCAGGATGGAGCTACTGTGTTGCGAGGGCACCCGGCACGCGCCCCGGGCCGGGCCCGACCCGCGGCTGCTGGGGGACCAGCGTGTCCTGCAGAGCTTGCTCCGCCTGGAGGAGCGCTACGTGCCGCGAGCCTCCTACTTCCAGTGCGTGCAAAAGGAGATCAAGCCGCACATGCGGAAGATGCTTGCGTACTGGATGCTGGAGGTAAGGCCCGGACCGGTCCCCTCTCCTCACCCCACCCCCACCTCCGGCTCTGAGCAAATCGAAGTTGCCCTGTCGGGGCATCATGATCCGGACCACAATCTGTAAGATGCTTTGGCGGCCCAGACTTCAGGGGCCTGGCCTTTTTACACAGGCACCCTAGCCAGCTGCCTGCGTTGTGTCCCTTTCCTTTTCCCAATCCCCATCGACTTCTTCTGTGACTGCCAATCACTTGGCACTGTAACTAAACTTCACTTCGGGTCGGGAAAACGGGCTAAGGGCCACTATTTCCCCTCTGGCTTCTTTCGGTGTCTCTTGCTTCCTTCCTCGCCCGGTGTTCTCGGGGAGCGCGTTTGGAAAACTCTGGGCTCGACCGCCTTCTCTCCAGAACTGGTTCCTGTGTCTGTCGCGGGGTTCTGGCGGGGGAAGCTGGTGGGGGTGGCGCGCGCTCGGTTCCGGTCCACAGGGAAATGAAAAGTGCAGGAGACCGCGGCAGGAGTTCCCTCCCTTCCCCTAGGGAGTGTGTGTGCAGTGGGTGGTGGTAATGAGGGTAAGGTCCCAATTCTCTGTAGGTGACCCTTCCGTCCCCCTTCCGCTCGACGTGGGGGAGGGGAGTCTGGAATCCTTGGTGAGCAAGGGCTCCTCTCCTTTACACCCCTTCCACTCCGGAGTGGGGAGGAGGCCATGTAGAGGAAGTGGGGGGGGTCACCTTGGGGAGGGCGCATCCTCCTCTGTTATAGATACTTGTCACTGTAAGTTTATCCCCTCTGTTTATTTTTTGCTCCACATTCCACTCTCTCTCCACCCCCCATGCTGCTGTGTTTCACTTGGTCCTTCCCTAGCAATGACTCGTGCGCCATCCCTCAGGTGTGTGAGGAGCAGCGCTGCGAGGAGGATGTCTTCCCTCTGGCCATGAACTACCTGGATCGCTACCTGTCCTGCGTCCCCACCCGAAAGGCGCAATTGCAGCTCCTCGGTACCGTCTGCCTGTTGCTGGCCTCCAAGCTGCGCGAAACCACGCCCCTGACTATTGAGAAGCTTTGCATCTATACGGACCAAGCTGTGGCTCCCTGGCAGTTGCGGGTGCGTGTGGAATCCCCCCTTTGCACCCCCCCTCCCCGCTCTCAACATACTGTCGCCCTATGTACTAGAAAAAGGAATGCCAAGCTCACCCCCTCACTCACCAACCCTCCCCTTCCTCCAGGCCAGTGTTTTGGAAAAGAACTAGGGTGGGACAAAGGCCATGTAGTGTGGTAGTTGTGCTTCAGTTGCAGGCTTGAAACTAAATGAACCCCCTTCCTCTGACCATAGTGGGGTTCCACTTCTAACTCGTCTCTCCCCCAGATAGCAACAAGTCCAATTGCGGGTCTATACACTAGTACTTTGCCTCTGGGTTTACACAGCCACCGTGAGTTATTTATTGGCAGCAGCAGGGCATGTCTGCACACCCCCACCGGAGTGGAATGTGCTTCACGTGGGGGAGGGGGCTGCCTTGCATGAGTCTTTATCCCCGTGTGGACTTTGTGATGGAAAAGCCTCCCAGAGCTGATTAAAGCCAGGCCCTGATTGCTGGAAGGAAGTGCTGAGGTGTTTTCAGCCCTTTCCCTTCTATTCCCAAAGACTGAGCCCCTTCCCTACCCTCCCTTCCCCGTCTTCTGAAACACTGGAGCAGCTGCCCTGGGCCCGTGGAAGGGTTGGTTTCTCCCTTTGCCTCTTAGCCAGAGGCCAGAGGCAGACAGGGAGCTCAGCTGCAGCTGCTTCCGATGTGATAATGATGCTGGTCCCCCTGGCCCTCCCACTCAGACCAAGGGCTTTCATAACCCTGTGGGGAGCTGCTGTCACTGTAGTGGTTTGGGAAGTGGCTCCTTGGGGCCTCTTGCTGGGAACTTGGGCTGGGCTCCTCCAGGCGGGGCAAAAATCGGTTGAGTTCTGCCCTGCCCCGGAGGAGTCTAGGGAGGAGGTGGAGGAACTGCTTGGATCTGGAAGGGAGCATGAACATCATCTCCCACAGGGTCTGGGGGAGAGGGTGGGTGAACTGGCATCTCCCTCCACCTTATTCTGTGGCTGGCCAAGCCTTCCCTGACCCTGAAAGGACTCTCTGGGCCCCATCTCCTAGGGAGGAGGGCAGCAGGCAGACTAATGTGATTGGCTGGCTGGGAAGCTAGGGTACTGGGGCCCCTGACTGCTGTGAGTCGGGGAACTGGATTCCTCTTCCTGTCAAGCAGCTCTCACGGATGGGAGGCCTGAGTTGGGAATCCGGGAGGCCCCACAGCTCTTTGTGAGGAATCTAGTAGTTTCCAGAGCCAGGGAGCAAGATGTTTTTGAGGGACTGAGGCAAGGAGGTGGAAGACTTCCTCTCTGAGAGGAGATTAGGGTGGTCTACACGAGTGTGTGTGAGGGCAGTTTTTCAGAATAGGCAAGTCCTTCTCCTCCAGACCCGCGCTCTGAGTGGCCTGCGGTCAGAGTTGTGAGGGACCTCCAAGAACTCCAGCAGTCTAAACCCTTGCACAGCAGAAGCTGAGGCCCAAGAAAGGAGGGGAAAATTCCTACTGCACTGCACGCACCAGAACGCCTTAAAGCCGGGGATGAAATGTATTCTGCCAGCCATGATGTTCTAGAAGTATGGCTGTGATTCGCATGTTGTCTGGATATGGGGGAGGGTGATCACCTTCCCTCAGTGAGGACCCCCCACACTCTGGCTGCCTCTTGTTCCTTTGAAGACTGGATGCGATTGGTTACCAGGGCAAGCCTCTGTACCTTACTTCTGACTCTAGCCCAGGCTTTGTCTGTAGGGTCCTCTAAGAAGCCTGGGGCTGACACCTAGGTCGGGAGACAAAGAGAGGGACAGCTGTTGCTGGGGTCCTGGAAGAGGTTGGGTGGGGCTGATGACATTGCTACCTCATTGAGGAGTCAAACCCATGAGTTCCTTCCTGAGATAAAACAATGAAGAAATCCTCATGTGTGCAACTCGGAAATGCAACTCAGGCCCGGACTGGGAACCCCAGACAAATGAGCTGGGGTTAGTGCTCCCAGCCTCCTTCTAAGACCTCTCATTGGCTGTGTAGGCTTGGGCTGGTTCCTCAGGGATCATCTGGATTCATCCTGTTTGGCTTGGCCTCCCTGTCTTAAGACAGGACCCACCCCTGATGTCCCACAAAAGGGGTGTGGGTGGGGTTGGGTAACCTCCCTCTGAGGAACCTCAGGAGTGTTTCATGCTGGTTCTGTCTCTTTAAGAGGCCTGGCTGAGATGCAGGGCTGGGGAGGAACAGGCTAGGGATGATGCCCTCTCAAGTTCTTCCCATTTACCGCCTGCTTCAACTCAGGCTGGTGTCAAGTTCCTGGAGGACTAAGGGATGTCAGTCATCCTGGCACCCAGTAAGGCTCAAGTAAATGCCCCTAGCTCCTGCCTGCCCTCAGTGCCAACCCCTGCAGCCAGAAGCAGAACTGTGAACTTTCTGCTGTGTTCTCATGCCAGCCACTGACTCCTTGCTTATTCCCCCATCCCCAGGAATGGGAAGTGCTCGTCCTGGGGAAGCTCAAGTGGGACCTTGCTGCTGTCATCGCACATGACTTCCTGGCTCTGATTCTGCACCGACTTTCTCTGCCCAGCGACCGACAGGCCTTGGTCAAAAAGCATGCCCAGACCTTTCTGGCCCTCTGCGCTACAGGTAAGGGCCTTGGACACATGTTTAGTCTGGGACAATCAGGATTTGAAGGATAAGTAGTAACCAGGAGATTATTTCAATACTCAGAGCTATTTATATAGGATCTTGGCAATCCTGGGATGGAGGTGAGGCACTGTATAGTGACTTGCCTAAGGTCTCCATGTCAGGGTTTTGGGCATTCTCTGCTAAGGTAGATGGAACTGTTCACTCAAGGTAGGGTGAGGTATAGCGGTTCAATGACAGAGTGCATGTCTCAGTCAATTGCCGGCACCATGCACACACCCCAAACCCTCCCCTTGGCCCTGCCATCAGCCCACCCACTTCTGGGGGTTCCCAGTATGCTGTATTCATGCAGCCTGGCATGTTGTAACAAGGAGTAAAAGTATAAGATGGCTCTTCTCACGGTTCCCTCTCTTTTACAAGATTACACCTTTGCAATGTATCCTCCATCCATGATCGCCACGGGCAGTATTGGGGCTGCAGTGCTAGGCCTAGGTGCCTGCTCTATGTCTGCAGATGAGCTCACAGAATTGCTGGCAGGAATCACAGGCACCGAAGTGGTAAGTCTCAGGTCCCATTCACAAAAAGCTGTGCTATCCCTTGAATCCCCAGAAGAGGGCGGCATTCACACCCCTCACCCCCAAACTCCAATTATACACTCTAGCCTGCTTCAGTGGCCTTTATCTCTGCCTCTGGAGAGGGCGGGGTGGGGTGAAGGACACTGCATGTAGCTGCCCCTCTCTTGCCAAGTGGTATGCTGCGGCCTGGGGTGGGGGACTTGGTGTCAGATGCAGGGCTGCTCTCACACCCTTGCCACATCCTCTTGCCAGTTTCTGAGAACTAAAGAGCTGATTCCTGGGCTGGGCTGTGGCCTAACCTCCCCAGACTTCCCGGTGTGCAGGGGGGTGGCCTTTCCCTCCACCGGGCTGCTCTCAGTGCTGTGGGGAAGAGTCCCATCTGCTGACCATGTTCTTCTTCCTAGGACTGCCTACGGGCCTGTCAGGAGCAGATCGAAGCTGCGCTCCGGGAGAGCCTCAGGGAAGCTGCCCAGACAGCGCCCAGCCCAGTGCCCAAAGCTCCCCGGGGCTCTAGCAGCCAGGGATCCAGTCAGACCAGCACTCCCACAGATGTCACTGCCATCCACCTGTAGCTTGGGACAGCCCCTTCAGGTGGCCACCAAGCAGAGGAGGGGCCACTGCCACACCCTCCCTTCCTCTAGAACAATCCATGCCATATCTGAAGAGGGGGACCCGGGGACCCTTCTTCCTCTCACAAAGCCCAAGGGGCCAGGTCCTGCCTATCCCCACAGTGTGCACTAAGGTGCTGGCTGGCCGTGAGGGCTCTGCATGGCCAGTCAGCTCCTCCTCCCCCCAACCTGACCACCTTGGCTCTTCTGGGCCATTGCTGGTCAGAGAAATTCAAACAGGTAAAACTCATGCACCAGCATTCCCTTCAGAGTCTCTCCTCTCTGGGGTTCTAATCTTCTCAATTGCCAAAATGCCCCAATTCCTTTCAAAGGTGTTGCCCCTCCCAGGCTCAGTGCATTTGGATTTGCGTCCTTCAGGCATCCCGACAGACATGCACGAAGAACCAGATAAATGGCTGCCGAGTTATCCATGCTCCCAGCTGCTCTTAGAAGAAACAGCCTAGGCCTTGGTCAGAGGGGCAAGAACCTACAAATTCTTGCTTTGCTTCCTGCTTAGCTTCTGTGATTGAGGGGTCTTGAGGGGTGCTGATGGTCATTTTAATTTATTGCTTTGAGTACAACTGTAAGAGGGTACAGTGAGGCCTGTACCCCACAAGTGGTGGTAACCCTGGCGGTTGCTGTTTCCCTCCCCTCTGCTACTGCTTTGTGGTCCAGGAGCTGCTACAGCCTGGGATGGGGCCGTGCCTTCCTCTCCTGAGGCTCTTTCCGTACCTCATCTTCCATCTGAGGGTTTAAGCAGGGATGGATGCTCTGGAGGTGACGGGGCCTATCTGGAGAGGGCAAACCCTATTGACACAGGTCTTTCCTTAGGCCACAAGGTTTGGGCTGGTGGCCCATTTCTATCATGCTGCCTTAATAAAGATTCCGGAATAAACCTGGCTTTTGCAGTCACTGGGATTGTGTAGAGGTGGGAGGCATGAGTCAGGCATCTCAGGAAGGGAGTGCTTAGGCAATATGGCCCTCTTTATCTAAATTACAGTGTAAGGAGTGGCCACCATACCCCAGAGGGCTCATGTGAAAATAGGGCTGGACAGTTTTATGTAAAAATTCTGTTGTGCTCCCACACAGTGGGATTCCTGTAATCTTTGGTAGAGAAAGAAGTTTTAGGGTAACCTGTGCTACATGACAAAATTCTGTTCTAAAATGCATCTGGGAATTGGAGCAGTGGCTCAGCAGCTGAGAGCACTGGCTAATCCTGAGAATCTGGATTTGACCACAGCTGTCTCTAACACCAGTCCTGCAGACACGATGCTCATATACATTAAAAAGTAACTGATGAGGGCTGGAGAGATAACTCAGAGGTTAAGAGCACTGGCTACTCTCCCAGAGGTCCTAATTCCCAGCAACCACAAGGTGGCTCACAACCATATATGGTGGGATTTGGTGCCCTCTTCTGATGTGTAGACATATATGAATAAATCTTAAAACAAAAGCTGATGATTGGGGTACGGGTGCGTCTGGAAACACTTCCCCAGTACTGCAGAGACATAAACTGGACTCTTAACAGGTGCACTTTTTTTGAGAGCAAAAGCGGACTAGTAGGATGATTGGAGTCCGTTGTGGTGCCAAATGGGGGGACGTGGATGTACCCCCACCCCAATTTTTTTTTTTTTTTTGAGATAGGGTTTCACTGTATAGCTAGTCCTGACTAGCCTCAAACTTAGAGATCTATGCTTGGCTGCACACAAATTTCTCCAAGCCATTAAAAGCTATGAAGATTGTTCTTTGCTCATCATCTATACAAATAGGCATTTGACCCTGGTTTGTCAACCACCTAAAGCTCAGAAAGCAAGGAAGAAACTGCTGGACCTTTTGACTCTGCTGCTGTCTGCTGGAGAAAGGGCCTGCTCCTGCACAGTCTTCACTGACAGCAATGGCTGTCACTTTTCCAATGGTGTCCCCAAAGGAGCCCATGAATGTCATGTCAGTGGTTGGCGGGGCACACACACACACACACAGACAATTGTGAAGAATAAGGGGCAGGGTGAGGGTTCTGTGGAAACTAAGAACCCACTCCTCGGAACTGGAAAAAGCTACGAGTGACTCTCACCTCTAGCTACAGGGGAGGCAGGAACCTCCAGGAACTGTACCAAAACACAGCGCTCCAATAAATATCTGCCTTTGCTTTATCTGCACCCCAGTGAGCTGACACAGTAACTAGAGAGAGCAAGTGCCAGCTGGCTTGTGGGAGCACTAAGCTGGGGTAACTCCTGTTAGCTCCCAGAAGTGAGCAGGGACCAAAGCCTACAATGGCAGAGAAAGCCAACCAGATTCAGTCTTCCTGCCCAGGGCTAGAGCCACATATGCCATTGTAACCCTTCAGTGCCCTGACCTAGGTCTTTACATCCTGGGTTACCAGCTAGGGTCTTGGCGTCCTCCCATGCCCCCTGGACTGTTCTCATTCCATGGTGACGGGAACATCTTCCACATCTCTGGGGACTGCACTCTGAAGCTCACGTCTGATTTCAGGAGACAACTGTGGGTGGGGCTGCAGGCGAAGCAGTTCTAGGAGGGCCTCCTTCTGGTCTGTGGCCAAGTCAGCCTTGTAGCGTTGTGCCAGTGTCAGAAGGCACTGGTGCCAGAGCACAGGCAGCTGGCGCTTCTCTGTCCGGAAACCCAGAAAATGGAAGACCAGGGCATCCAGCACACGGTAGGGCAATGCGTACTTCTTATCCAGCAGTAGGCGCAGGAAGATGCTGTTGGCCCCGCTGTACTCCATCTCAGCAATCTTCAGCATGGCCGCACTAGGAGGGAAGGTGGAGTTATGGGCCACGGAGAAAAGTCTCCCCAGACTGAGCCTTACCTACAGCGTGTCTAAGGTGTTGCCGTAGGCTCCTCACCTACTTACGACTCCACTCCAGGATTTGCTTGCTCATCTCTCCACCCACACCTCTGCATCTGGCTTGGATAGCAAGCAATCCCTGTATTCAATCACAGCGTATGTCTGAATGTCTCACCACCCCCACCTTTTATCACACGTTCTTCCTGGTGTCCATTCATTTATGCAATCATTCAACTATTTACTGAACCTACTATGCACCAGGTCCTAGGACCCTGCTCTTGAAGACCTCTTCTACTAGAGTAATCATACCCCCACTGGGTTAAAAAGCCAGTCTCGCCAAGTCCTGGTCTCTCTATTACATGCTCTCCACACTGGCCAGTCTCTTCCACCTCACCAACATTACCTGGAGTGCAACACAGGGATGGAGCACTTAGTGATGATGCTGCCCACGATGATGGCTTCTCGGAGGGTACAAGTGCCAGACTCGCACAGTGGGATCAGGATTCCTAGGCAGAGTCATGGAATCCTGCGGTAAGGGAAACGAAGCAGTACCCAACCACCCCGAATCTAAGAATGGAATACAACCATTTGCCAAGCAGGACCTCTGACCCCTCATTTCTCCCCAGCTTCTGGGTCTTTAACCTTTGAACCAGGCTCCAGGCTTGAAGAGGGCCTTCTTGAGGGCCATGTAGAGGTGAAAGTTGAGTCGCTTGTATTCAGCAATGTCGTCTCGTACTCGGGGAAGCAGGACAAGGTTGTAGAAGCGCTGAGCCATGCGTTCTTTCAGGTTAGAGGCAAAAATTCTAGCAGGGTGAGAGTTTCCAAGTCACAAGACAGTCTGGCCCTGGCCCTTTAAATATCACTGTGGATGGTGCACACAAGAGGTTTTATAGTAAGATATGGGGACATCATTTGAGAGAGTTGTATATGGGAGCTCTGTGCAGACCACATTCCGGTCAGCAATATAGGATGACCCCCAGAGAGAGCATGCGCTGTCTCCCTGGTGTTGTTTTATTTGTTATTTTACGTGTGTGGGTATTTTGCCAGCATTATGTCTGTGCACCATATATGTGCCTGGTTCCCATGGACACCAGATGAAAAATCGAATTTCCTGAAGCAACCATGTGGGTGCTGGAATTGAACCCAGGTTTTCTAACCCACTGAGTCACCTGTCCAGACCCTAATATTTTCTTACAAGGACTGGTGCTTGAACCCATGGAGTTCTGTGCATTATTTAAGCGAGGCACCTCAAACTACTTCCGTAGGTAGACCAGTTTTTGCTGGCTACTCAGCTACTTTCTCTCCTTTCCCCATCATGAAGGACCTGATATCACTGGAGAATCAGAAATCTCAAGCTATTTTCCCACACCAGGACCATAGCCTGGAAGCTATCTAAGCCCTTCTCATGGAAGTGTACCACAGGACTTTGTCCTATAAATGCAAGATGAAAAGTTATGAGAACAATGAGGGGGGGAGGGATGGGCTGGCCCATGGCATGGCTAAGGAAGGCAGAGCCTGCACACCCACACCCTGTCCCATAGGGCAGTCACCCTAGCCCATCTCTACCTGGTGGCTTGATACATGGCAGCTGCAGTCCAGGCCTCAGGCTCAGTGACATAGAGTATTTGCTCCCAGTTGGACAGCGCAGGGATGATCTTAAAAGCCTTGGGCAGTTTCCCACTGCGGTACTTAGATAATACCTGGGGATGACGGAGGCAAAGTCATCAGCACCCATGCTTGTGGTCCTGGCCCCGTCACTGTGTTCTCATGCGCTGCCTCACCTCACCTTCAGAACAACCCAAAACCGCTCATTTTTCAGGGGACCAGAGTTTAGTGACTTCTAGGTAAGAGGCAGCGCAAGAACCCGAGCCTCAATTCTGGCTCAGTTAGGTGCCATGTGTGAGAACCCTCCTGTTAGGATACTCCACCACACATGCCCTTGTAACCCTTACCTCCCGGACCCCTCTGTAGACCTCCAGGACTCGGGGGTCCAGCTGAGGCATGGGCAGGCCCGACACCTCTGACATGACAGTCTCCACCTCTGTCTGCTTCTCAGTCAGCTTCTCCATGATGATGTCAGCCAGAGTGCGCCTGTGGAGACAGGGGAGGGACAAAGAAGTAGATCACTTTCAGGAAGTTTTAAAGTCCCCTCACCCTCTCATGGAAGGGCGGGAGGGAGAGAGAAATACACAAGTCATCCAGACGTGGTGGCACAAGTCTTTAATCCCAACACTTGGGAGACAGGCCAGTACGGTGGCCTTCATAGGGAATTTCAGGTCAGCCAGGACTACACAGTGAAATCCTATCTCAAAGGGAAAAAGGAGAGCCACAAAAACAGTCCCAAAACGAAACAGGAATGCTTCACAAACTTGCATCTCATCCTTGCACAGGGGCCACGCCAGTCTCTTATTGTTTCAGTTTTAGCATAAGTGCTGCTAGAAGCAAGCAACTTACAATTCCCCTGGATGCTGACAACCTGCGATCCCGCTGGGACACGCAGCCTCAACCCCCTGTACGTCCACCTGGCCACTACAGACTGCAGAGAGCAAAGGACCGGAACGCCACCGCGTTTAGGGCAAAGCTGGCAGTGCTGTGCAGGTTAGGTCCTTGCAGTCTGAAGCCAGCCTGCCCAGGTGTCACTCTTCTGCCCCTGTATGACCTTGGGCCTGTCACTTTACTCCTTTATGCCCGGTCTCCTAGCTGTGAAGTGGTGAGAGTAATAGCAAAACCTTGTCCAGTCAGCTAAGGGGTGAAATCAGAGACTGCATGGGCACCACTCACAACTACCAGTCTAGAATCAGTGTGTATCACAGGCTGCCTACTTCAAACACACCCATCACTGCTGGCAGAATGAGGAGCACTATCAGAGTACAAACTGGAGCTCTGGCCTCGTGGGTGTGACACGCATCTCTATCTAGGCATCTTCATTCACTAAGGAGGCTACCACAGCAACCTCTTCCTTTCATCATAGAAACCAGTCCTTAAGTCAATGGCCCCCTTCTCAGCCTCTTTCAATTACCTTGAAAACTTTACTGTTATTGTTGTGTGTGCTCATGTGAAGTCAGAAGACTACTCTGTGGTGTCGAGTTTGCTGGCACCCTTAAAGTAAGCTGCGGGGACTGAACTTAGGGACCAGGCTTGTGTAGCAAGCATGTGTCGCCCACTGAGCCATCTTGCCACCTCCCCATTTCAGCCTCTTTAAACAGAAACTATCAAATGAGGATTCAAAATTACCATGGCCTGGGGATGGAAAGACAGCTCAGAGGTTACGAGCACTTACTGCTCTTGCAGGGGACCTGGGTTCAGTTCCCATCACCTATACAGTGGCGGTGATTCCTGTTCTCATTCTTCTGACCTTCATGGACACCAGGAATGCACATGATGTACATACATTCATTGGATAATAAATAAAGAAACTGCCTTGGCATAGTTGATAGGACAGAACTTAGGTAGACGGAGTAGACAGAATTGAATGCTGGGAAGAAGGGCAGAGTGGCAGACACCGTGGATCTCCTGCCTGAGACAGACAATGGTTAGAATCTTGCCGGTAAGCCACAGTCACGTGGCAATACACAGATTAAAATGGAGATGGGTTAAACTAATATGTAAGAGTTAGCCAATAAGAAGTTAGAGCTAATGGGCCAGGCAGTATTTAAATGAATACAGTTTCTGTGTGATTATTTGGTTGTAAGTCAGCCAGGCGGCCGGGAGGGAACAAAGGGCCACCCTCCTCGTGTAACAATAAAGTAAAATGAAGAAATCAAAAAATTACCACCATAGTAGGTTACAGTCTGCTGAGGGAATCTTCAGAAGCCACTGATGTGTATTTAAAATTGCCCCTCAGTGATTAGCATGCAGGAGACCCTGGATTCTAGTCTCCTGCACGGCAGAAAAGTCAAGCAACAGTGTTCAGACCTTCCAGATTTGCAGGACACTAGTGGGAGGCACTTTTTTCTTTTCTTTTTTTTTTTTTAAATTTTGTGATTTATTTATCTTTTATTTTATGTGCATTGGTGTGAAGGTGTCAGGTCCCCTGGAACTGGATTTTCAGACAGTTGTGAGCTGCCATGTGGTTGCTGGAAATTGAACTCAGGACCTCCGGAAGAGTAGTCAGTGCTCTTAACCTCTGAGCCATCTCTCCAGCCCCTCTTTTTGTTTTTTTGAGACAGGATTTCTCTGGGTTGCCCTGGCTGAAGATGCCTCTGCCGGGTGCTGGGATTAAAGGTGTGAGCCACCACTGTGGCTGATGGGAGGTGCTTTTTATTCCAGACATAGACGTAGGACTTGAGATTCTGAGGTTAACAACCCACCTAGGGCCTTAAGGCTTTATTAGGGAATGGGTGAGATTTCAGTCTTTCAACCTCTAGTTTGGGTGCTTCAAAGTGTCTCCAATGTGCCCTAGATTACACGGCCTGATGGCGCTTCACAGTGCTTTTCCCTAATAAAGATTTCAATCTTTCAACCGCTAGATAGTTTGGGTGCTTCACAGTGCCCAGAGCAGGCAGGTGGGATCCAAATGCCAGAGTTGAGACTGAAAGCCCCCAATTAAAGGACGTCTAAGATCTGAGAACAATACACCAAAAACAAACACAGTGGAATGGACTCCAGATATTAAAAGGAACTGGGTAATCCAGGAAGTTCTACATCAGATGGACAAAAGGGCAGATATTTGGAGTCTGAGTCATGCCCATTCAGAAGGTTGACAATGCTCAAACCAAAAGCTGGCCAGGATATTTACTAGCCTGCGGGAACTTTCTGCCAGGATCCACTGTACCAACACTTAAAACAGCCCTACCTGATGGGAGGGTTCTTGTTCATGAACATTTCAATGGCACGTTCATCTTCGGGGTCCACAACCACCTCTGCTTGGTGGTCCACCCCGGTCATTTTGGCTGCCTTCTCCAGGGTGGGCCACTCCTCATCCTCATCCTCAGATCCATCCTGTGGCACTCCTGGCCCTAAAGAGGAAGGTAAAATGGTAAGCAAGGAGAGCATGGGCTTCTGAGTCAGTTCACTGCATGCCCGGGTGCTGGAGACACACGTGTGCAAAAGGAAGGAGCACAGAGTTACCAACTATCTTTCTGTTTTCTGAGACTTGGGGTGGGGGGAGGTTGAGACAGGATTTCTGTGTAGCTTTGGAGCCTCTCTTGGCACTCACTCTATAGACCAGGCTGGCCTCGAGCTCACAGGGACCCACCTGCCTCTGTCTCCCAAGAGCTGGGACTAAGGGCGTGCACCACCACTGCCTGGCAAAACTTGAAATCTTGAGAGATAAAATACAACACATGAAATAATGCCAGTAATCTAGAAGGATCTACACACATGTAACCTGGTTAGTCAGATAACCCCAAGAAAAAGACACTATTGTTGGGCAGTGGTGATGCACATCTTTAATCCCAGCATTTGGGAGGCAGAAGCAGAGGTAGGTGGATCTCTGTGAGTTCTAGGACAGCCTGGTCTACAGAATGAGTTCCAGGAAAGCAGCAAGGGCTACACAGAGAAACCTTGTCTTGAAAAACCAAAAAGTCGGCACTATCACTTCAAACTAAGATAGAAAAGTTGATGTGCCCAGGGCAGGCGAGTGGGATCCTGACTGCGCCTTCTTCTCCGCTAGCCGTTTGCACAGTAGAGCTGAATCCTGTGCTAATAATTAGTACAGAGGGCGATGAGGCTTTGGATGGGCAATGTGAGAGCAACAGTGTCTCATATCCTAGAAAAGGACTTTAATATTATTAGAATGTTGGGCATTAAAGAATCAGAGCCAGAAATAGGACTATAGGGCCAGAAAGGAAAGGTACAGCCAACCTGGAAGGCCCCAAGGCTAGGCAGTGATATTCAGTCTCTAATCAAGGGCTATACATAAGTTACTGACTTGGACCCCCAGCCCCAAATCATGACATGACACTTATCATTAACTATGAATGCTCGGCCTCAGCTTTAGGCTTGTTTCTATCTAGCTTTTTTTTTTTTTTAAACCAAAATTAACCCATTTCTATTAATCTACGTGCTGCCCCGAGGCTCCTTCACCTCATCTACAAGCTGTTCAACCTGCTTTCCTGCCTCCTGGCTGGCTGGCAGGTCCATGCTGGGCTGGCCTTTTTTCTCTCTGCACCCCAGACCACCCTATACCTCTCCTGCCTAGCTACAGGTTATTCAGCTTTTTATCAGACCTATCAGGTACCTTAGGCCAGCAAGGCCAAACTGCAATACGTCTTTACATAGTTAAATAAATTCAATACATTTTTAGATAGTTAAGCAATTATTCTGCAACACAAACAAAAGTACACATCTTTACACAGTTAAACAAATATTCTATTCTGCAATACTCACTCATACACTCAAGGATGACCTGGAATTCCTGATTCTCCTGTCTCTACCTCCCAAGTATTATATCTATTTATCTGCCTCTGCTTCCTGAGGATTTATAGTTATGTGCCAACACACCTGGCTTACTTTTGAAACACCACATACAGCTGGCAAAGCACCTGGAAAAGAGTCTAACAAACCAAAGGAGTTGAAATGCCAGACAACAATAGGTCATTTGCAACAGAACTGGACTAAGGGCATACATAGCGCAGGAGAGTATGCATAACACGTCCAGTGAGAACTGTTTTAATTTTGTTTTAGATTTATATATATTATTTTATGTGTATGCTGTTCATCACAAGTGAGCCTGGTGCCCAAAGAGGTCAGAAGAGGGCACATGATCCCGTGGAATTGGAGATACAGATAGCTGTGGTCTGTCATGTGAATACTGGGAACCAAACTCCGGTCTTCTGCAAGAACAAGTGTTACCACCCCCCTTTTTTTGAGACAGGGTTTCTCTGTGTAGCTCCAGCTGACTGGAACTCACTATGTATTCCAGGTTGGTCTCAAACTTGGAGATCTGTCTGCCTCTGCCTCCCAAGTGCTGGGATTAAAGGTGTGCATCACCACTGCCCAGCTACGAACAAGCGTTCTTAAGATCTGAGGACCAAATTATTCAATAGAGTTTTCCTCTGCTCTCTACACATGCTATGGCACGCACATGCACACAAAATAAAAGAATGTTAAAAAACAGAAGAAGGCAAGTGTTATAAAACGAACAGGGCAGAAATGGATGTCGACATCTGTGGGGTAGGCATTTTAGTTCTGTATGCATGTGCACTCTTGCATCACGTGTGCAGCAGAGGTGAATCTTCAGTGTTACTCCTCAGCATCTGATGACCTTGTTTTTTTGTGACAGGGTTTGGCTGGGACCTGGGATGAGCTGATTTGGCTTCAGCCTAGAAGCTCTGGGACCACAAACTGCTTCCTGTTTTCAAAGCACATATTTTACCAAGTGAATTATCTCATCACCTCCATAGTTTGTGTTCAGAGCAACAGCAGAGGTGGGTCAAGCAGGGTGCTGTTGATCTCTAGCTGTTGAATGGACTACAGAGGTTACAGAACACAATTATGATGCTACCACAGTAATTAAGTGGAGAGACTGTGGTTCTTTAAACAGGAAAATGTTCAGAGTTAATGGAAAGTGATCCAGTTCTGGATATATTCTGAAGATAAAGGCATCAGGGTTTACTGACTAATCAGATGTAGAATGAGGAGGAGGAGCCAAGATTCTGCTTTGAGCCCGGGAAGGCTAATGTGCTAACAGATTCCATGGAGCAAGCGGAGAGATGTCAGGCAGACAGCTGGATATAAGTAAAAATGTTTGTTTACTGGAAGAGCAATGTCTGGGAGAAAAAGCTGGGAGTAGTTATCAAATAGATGGCTTCAAACCGGAATTTGCTGGCAGCAACACAGAGGACCAAAAGCTCAGGCCTGCCTTGGTCACAGAGCATGTTCAAATTCAGCATGAGCAAATTAAGGAAACAAAGTATAATAGGTAAAAAGACAATTTTTAAGGGCAGGTGTAGTACCACCACTTAGAACCAGAGGCAAAATCAGTAGTTCAAGGTCATCCTCATCTACACATCCTGGGCATGAGACCCTACCTCATTTAACACCTAAAAGAAAACAGGTAAAGCTACTATGGCCCTAAAGCCATATTCAATTATCTCAATACTGCTTTCAGGACAAAAAAAAAAAAAGGAAAACTAAGCAACTGGAGATCAACAACAGATCCTTCCCAATGAGACAAGTATCAAGCACTTTTCACTCATCTCTGAGGCTCTCGCGCTTCTAAAGCACACTTTTGTCTTCCTCTGTTACTGGAACATTTCCCATTTGCTTTCCAGATCTTAGTTAAAAAGGCACGAAACCTGGGATACCTGCCCTGAAGAATTAATAGCGGTTTTGTTTTGAATAGGAATATATTCATTTTGTTTCAATCTCTTGAGGGACAGGGTTATACCATGTAGCTCAGGCTGATCTGGAATTTACTATGTAGTCCAAGAGGGGCTTCTGCCTTAGCTTCTCGAATGCTGGGATTACAGGCGAGCACCGCCGCTCCTGGCTGGAATATATTACTCTAATTATCTACTTAATGTTCTCTGCTTTGGGATAGACTTCTGATGCTTACAGCAGGGACGAGTATCTTGTTTATTTTGGTATTAGAACTGCCTAACTCTTACCACAGTTAAAAGCACTAACGCAGGTAGCCCACAAATACTTCAAAAGCCCAGAGAATAAATATTAGAACTTGGTGTGCGCGGTCACTTCCTCTGAGGTTCCGGAAGCCAGAGGTGGAAGTGGAGGACCACGCGGGAAAGAAAAGCTGCCTCTTCTTTTTAATTCCAACCCAGTATCCGGAACGACTGTGGTAACCCGGCTCAACCCACCACTCCACCTCTCGTCACTCACCCAGCCGCGTGGAGCGCTCTCGCGGTTTTGCAGGCTGGTCTCCAGTGCCGTGTTCGGTCTCGAGTTCCTCCTGCTGCTGCCGGGCTTGCTGCAAGATCCGTCTACTCAACCGGGGTCCCACATACTCTTCCTCCTCTTCGACCCCGCGTCCTCGCCGTTTGTCTCGGGTTCCTGCGCGCACTGCATTCCCAGCCAGAATCTGCTCGGCCAGAGGTGCATGCTTCTCCTGATTCCCGGCCCCACGGGCCGCCTTGACTTTGGGCATTTTTCTCGAAAAATTTGCCCACAAGGTTTACACGTGGGGAACCGGCTTTAAAGCTAAGACTGCGCTTGCGCGCTGAATTCCGGTGGCCAAGAGATTACTGAGAGATCACAGCGCCTCCCAGCGTTCGGAGGCCGGAAGTTCCTCATATACCGCCATGTCTCGACGAGCTCCGGGACTTGGAGCTGGACTCCCCAAATTCTCAGGTAATTTCATTGTCTGGAAGAGGTGGAAGTCCGAGTCACCTTTTCCAGAACTCATGTAGGCTAAGGTATCCTGTCAAACCAAAGCGCGCGTTGGGGGCGGAGCCGGGTCGATGACGTAAAGTGTCACCGCTGGAGCGCTCGGACACGCCCCTTTCCTGTGGGCGCGCCGCCCTGGCGCGCAGTATTTGCGTATTTCCGGAGCCCAATGTGCGACCGCGTCCTGCCTTAGGTGGCTTCTCCTCTTGTGGTCCTCAGAATTCTCAGTTCGGGTGTTTGGAAGTGCCTCCTTTTTGACCCTACGCCATGGGAGTGACTTGGTAGGACTGCAAGGGCTTCTGTGGGGCGGAGCTTCGGGTCGTGAAGGCGCCTGTAAGCCTGTCGTGGCCCCGGGAGGGAGATCGGGATCGAATTTCTCGGGTCCTCGCGGGCTGACAAAGATGTCCTCAGGTCGTGTGGAGCAAGGGACACCGTGTGGTGCTTCTTCTTTCCCAGACGTATCCCTTTTGGCAAAGAGAGTGCTTCGTCCCGAGAGCCTGCCAGGAGTTGTGCCTTATTTTTCTTGGCACTTCTTCCTGTCCGTGAGGGCATAGTACTGTTGGGAGTAGAACCCAAAAGTTGCATACAGGGTTTTGGATTAGGAATTGTTTGCAGGCAGGGATAAAAAACGGCGCGAGGAGAAAATGCCTTTTACATTTTGCTTGCAATTATAGCAGCCTGGCTTTAATTTGGACACTTTAAGATATTGGGTCTAGCGTCAGGAGGAGGGGAAAAGGAGCTTTGGGGATTTGGAGATCGGAGTTCAGGGCCATTAACTATTCAGGAATCACTTCCTAAATGTTTGAGTTAGCTTTGATTATTGACTTTTTATCTTAAATGTGTTTTAAATCTCACTTGGAAAAAGAGAGGTGGTTGGTAACGCCTGGACACTGCTTTTCTTTCTTTTTTTTTATTTTTGGTTTTTCGAGACAGGGTTCCTCTGTAGCTTTGGAGCCTGTCCTGGAACTAGCTCTTCTAGACCAGGGCGACCTCGAATTCACAGAGCTCTGCCTGCTTCTGTCTCCTGAGTGCTGGACACTGGGCACTAATTAATACTAGGTCTCAGCACTTAAAAAAATCTTGGCAGTGGTGTGCACCTTCCCAATTAGAGAGGCCTGGAGGCCAGGGTACGTGAAGTGAGGAGCAGCAGGGTTGTGCTGTGAAAGTTACCTGTGGGAAGTTCTTCAGATAGCCCAGGCTCTTGCATGCTTTTTAGTGACTATATATGCCCACAGTTGATGCCTGAAGCCTTATCTCAACCTCATCACACTGTAAATAGTGCCTGTCTACAATGAACATAGAAATCTCAGCCGACTCACTGAGCCCTAGAATCCCACCATGCTTTATCTTTATGTTTAATGGGCCATATAGGCCAGGCTGCTCTGTAGCTTCTGATTATTTGCCTCTGACTGCTGCATCCTGGGATTACAGGAGTGTGCCACCAATGCCTGCCCACCTTGGGTTCATTGTACAGAGAAGGGAGTCCCTGGGAAAAAGGTTCCCTGCCTACTAGTATCACCTCAGCTTTCTCAGGATCCCAGAATTTCTGTCACAGGGTCACTTTAGCAAGTCTCTTCTGTTTCATATATTCCTTACTGGTGCTTTTTTCATAAAGAGATAAGTTTTTAGTAACAGTAAGGTTCTCCCTTAATAGATTTATCTGATCGATTGGAAAGGAAGACAGGGTTTTTAAAACATAGTAGTTTGGGGAAAATTTTGATTTTATGAACAGTTAATACCATCTGTGTCATTGTTCATGTTCATAGGTCTCAACCAAGTGTGTGCCTGTAATTCCAGTACATAGGTGAGCAGCAGCAGGATTGCTAAAAGTGGGAGGTTAGCGGGGCTAATGTAGTGAATTTCAGATCAGCAATGGCTGCAATGTGAGTTCGCAGTCTCCAGCAGTCTCTTTAAAAATATTTTAGCAGATTGCTACCTTGCCAGTCATTGTGACTCATGTCTTTAATCCCAGTATTCAGGTAGCAGAGGAAGGTAGATTTCTGAGTTAAAGACCAGCTTGAACTTGGTCTACAAATCGAATTCCAGGACAGCTGGGGTACACAAAGCAACCCTGTCCCGGGAAACCAAATAAATAAATAAATAAAATTTAATGAGTATTAGTAGATCATGACATCACTAGAGGCAGTGTAGGAGAGTGGGAGGCAGAGGTAGGTGGATCTCTGTGAGTTTGAGGGCAGCCTGGTCTTTGGAGCGAGTTCAATGACAGTTGGGTTACACAGAGACACCCTGTCTCAAAAAAAAAAAAAAAAAAGAAAGAAAGAAAGAAAGAAAGGAAAACCAAAACCAAATCAAACAAAACAAAACACTCACAGATGCAGAGCCCAGTTGCAGGACTTTGAATCTCATCTATACTATCCATTAACTGTACGACCTTGTGCAGACTGTTTAGCCTTTATAGTGCAGTTTCTCCAGTTGCAGTAAGTTGATGTAGGACAGAACCTTTCCGGGGGGGCCATTGGAAGATCAGTCACTCCATCTGAAGGGCCACACCTTTGATCCCAGCACGTGGGAGGCAGATTTCTGCGAATTGGAGGCCAGCCTGGTCTACATAGTGAGTTCCAGGACAGCCAGAGCTACATAGTGAGACCTTGTCTCCAAAAAGAAAAGAAAGAATAAAAATCATCTGAAGGCTCACAGGTCTTACACATAGCTGGTGCTTGACAATAATTGCCTACCACTCCATGGGGAAGCCACCATAAGGTGGAAACCTGGAAAATAGTTGCAGTTCTTGAAAAAACTGTTGGGTATCTTTTTCTAGACTTAACTCTTGGGGGCTGCTTCTCACTTTTAGTGCTGGTAAATGGAACTCTGTGATAGTTCTGTCCACAGTGTCCAGAACAGTAGCCGCCAGCCTCCTGTGGGTCAGGACCTGACAAAAGCAACTTGTGACAGAGTTTATTTTGACTCACTGTTTGAGCCAAAAGAATATGAGGTGGCTAGTTACATTGTGTCTGTAGTCGGGGGTGGGGGGTGGGGGTGGGGGATGTCCTGCTCAGCTCTTTTTTCCACATCTCAGTTAAATACAGACTCTCATAGACGTGGTCGGGAGTTTAAGAAATAGATCAGAGTTAGTGTTGTCTAACGTAGCTCCTAGCCCTGTTGAACTGTGACCTGTCTGGAAATGAGTGACTGAGCCAGAGCCCATATGTCTCTGGACGTTGCTGACTTGTTCTGTTTTTCAGTGTGTCCCAGATGCCTGTGGCTGAGGGCAAGAGCGTCCAGCAGACGGTGGAGCTCCTCACCAGGAAATTGGAGATGCTTGGGGCAGAGAAACAAGGGACATTTTGTGTGGACTGTGAGACTTACCACACAGCTGCCTCTACCCTGGGCAGCCAAGGTCAGTAGATGGCTGTGAGCAGATGGTGGACCGTCCACACACATTGATATTTATTGGCATCTATTTGCGGTGCTCAGATTGCAGTTTGAACCTACTTGTTTGTTTAGTTAAAATTTTGTTTTTATTTTTAGGTGTGTGTGTGCGCGCGCGTGGCTGCTTGAGAGCATGTGCACTTGTGCTCCTGCGTGTGCATATTTACACATGAATGCAGGTGCCTGCAGAGGCTAGTGCTGTCGGATTCCTTAGAGTTAGAGTTACAGGTGGTTATGAGCCACCTGATACGGGTACTGGGGACTGAACTTGGATTCAAGGCCATCTTGGGCTAGAGAATGAGAACCTTTCTTGGGAAACAAAAGTTGTCTACAACAACCAGAAGTACTTTCTTCACTAAAGAATAGGGTTGGGGCTGAGGTGATGGCTCATTAGTTGAGAGCACTGGCGGTTACTCTAGAGAACCCAGGTTTGATTCCTGGCATCCACATGACAGCTCACAGTCATTTAAACTTCAGTTCTAGGGGATCCGATGCCCAGTGCCTTCTATGGGCGTCTGATGTAAGTGGTGCACTGACATACATGAAAGCAAAAACCGTTGTATACATAAAATATTGCAGAACAGCGTCCCAAGAGCTGATGCTATAGTGGTAGAGCACATGCCAAGCATGTGTATAAAGCCCTGGTTTTCATCCCCAACAGTCCCCCTTGCTACTCAAAGTCCTTAGTTGATTTTTAAAAGTTCAAGGCAGTGCAGCTTCATGTAGTATGAATCAGATATGTGTAGCTTTTTTTCGGAACCCGTCCTGGAACTAGCTCTTATAGACCAGGCTGGCCTTGAACTCACAGAGATCTACCTGCCTCTGCCTCCCAAGTGCTGGGATTGGAGGCGTGGCGCCGCCACTGCCCGGCTGTAGCATGATTAATAAAAACCCAGAGACAGATATTGGGGTTCAACCTGAAGGTCAGAAAAGCAAAACAGCCAGCCACTGACTTTTACCTCTAACTCAGTCTGAAGTGACGATCCTGCCTCCAGAAATATCAGAGTGAGACTGTTTCTGAGAGCTGTCTCCTTCTGTTTTATATTCCTCTCTAGTAGTGGGATTAAAGGCGTACACCACTACTGCCTGTTTCTATGGCAAACTAGTCTGACTACTGGGACTAAAGGTGTGTGTCACCATTGCCTGGTCTGTCAGGCTGACCAGTGGGGCTTTTTCACTCTCTGGTCTTCAGGCATGCTTTATTTAACATCACTGCAACAGTATGTAAACCTGAGAACAGAATAAGATCAATTTTGAGTGGCTCTGAGGGATGACATGCTATTAACTGGATTTGTTTTTGTTTTTCAAGACAAGGCTTTAACTGGATTGTAAAAGAGTTGGAAGGTGTGAATTGGCAATACCGACAGAAGGGATGGGTGCTGGAGATTCAGTGCAGAGCCTGCTAAATTCAGCAGGGGGCAGCAGAGAGGCCAGTGAAGTACAGGGAAGGCCCTGAACTCCCCTACTCCCACCATCTTTCCCTCTTTCCATTACTTACTTTTTAAACAAAATCTTGGTTTTACTTTATTTATCTTATGTTTTTAAACAGGGTCTCACTATGTAGCTCTGGCTGTTCTGGAACTCACTACGTAGACCAGGGTGGACTTAAAATTAGAGATTTGCTTGCTCTGCCTCCCAAGTGCTGAGATTAAAGAAGTACACCATATACCTAGCTTTATTTTATTTTATTTATGTAGATGGGTGCTCATGGAGACCAGAAGGGAGCATTGGATGGATCCCTTGGAGCTGAAGTTGCAGGCACTTGTGGATAGCCCAGTTGGGATCTGAACTCTAGCCCTCTGACAGAACAGTAAAGGATCAGAACCACTGAGCCATCTTGATAGCTTCTTGTTACACTCTTATCTCTGCTAGAATTCCATCTTTTCTGCCCTGTGAGTGGAAATCCTTCCACATCCTCCTTCAAGTCCTCTTTTTCCTTTGATCTTTTCTTATGCTGACATCTTAGATTTCTGGTCCCTTTCAAGTAATCACTCTTTTTAAAATTTTCCTTTATATTAGTGAATTAGTTAGGTCTTTTGGGATTAGGTTTTCTGTGGCTCAAGCTAGCTGTGGCATTGCTTTGTAGCTGATGCCTTTGTGTTTCTGCTCCTCCTGCTTCTGCATCTCTAGTGCTAGGATCGCCAATGCACATCACCACATTCAGTTTATGTGGTGCTGAGATTAGAATCCAGGTCTTCACGCATACACACTAGGCAAGGACTATCATTACCAGATCCTTTTTGTTTGTTTGTTTGTTTAGTTAGTGTTTGTGTGTGCGTGTGCATGTGCATATGCACACATATGTGTGCATGGTTGTGTTTTGCCATGGCATGTGTATGAAGTTCAGAAACAGCTTTCTGACTCTTACCATGTGGATCCCAGGGATCAGACTCAATTTATCAGGCCCAGAAGCAGGCACCTTTACCTGCTGACCCATCGCTAGCCCTTGTGTGTGTGTGTGTGTGTGTGTATGTGTGTGTGTGTGTATGGTTTTTGTGTTTTGTTTTGTTTTGGTGTATGTGGGTGTAAGAGCTTGTGCAGGCCCACACCTGTGAAGGCTAGAGAAGGGCGTTGGATGTGGGATGGTTTCTTCTGTCACTGCCTGAATACCTGGAGACAGGACCCCTCACCATGGATAACTAACTGGCCAGTGGATCTCAGGATCCATCTCTCTCTGCTCCCAATGCTGGGATAATAGGCATATGCAACCTTGCAGGTTTTTTACCTGGGTGCTGGGGATTAGCATTTAGGCCCTCACTAAGCTATCTTCCGAACTCCCGTTTTTAAAAGTAGATCTTTGCATCTATTTATATTTTTATTTCATGCGTCTGTACATGCACCCTAACAAGGAAATAAAAGTCAGGACAACATGCAGACATTGGTACTCTCTTATCATCATATGGGCCCCAGAGATCTTGTTGTCAGTCTTGACAGCAAGAACTTTAACCTACTGAGGTATCTTCCCGGCCCTGTTTATCTTTTTCCGACAGGGTCTTGCTGTGTAGCCCAGCCTGATCTGAAACTTGAGGCAATTGTACTGCCTAAGGCTCTTGAGTACCCATGAACTACCATATAGCGTTTATTTAGAGACTAGCTCTCCTTTCGTGGCTCTCCCCACCCCAGTTTCAACCTTCCCAGTGCTAGGATTACAGGCTTGAGTCACTTTAGTTTTCTATTGTTGGCTCCTGACCTTTTTTTTTTTTTTAAATAGTCTTGTTTTTTGTTTGTTTTTGCTAGGGGCAGATTGTAGCAGGTAAAGGTGCTTGCTACTGAGTCCGACACTCATGTTTTATCCCCAGAACTACATGGTAGAAGGAGAGAAAAGACTCTCCCAAGTACCCTCCTCTCAATCATACACATCCAGTGACCCATGGGTGCCCATGCCCCACAATGTAAATTAAAAATAAAAGACTTCGGGGGTGGCTAGGGAGATGGCTTCATTGGTAAGCTTCTTGCCTTGTAAGCATGAGAGTTTGAGTTTGAATGCTTAGAACTCACTTTAAAAGTTGGATGCAAGCCAGGTATGGTGGTACATACCTTTAATCTCATTCGAGGCTATCTTAGAAAACAAAAAAATCCCAGAACTGGGGAGGGAGAGACAAGAGGACGATCCAAGGTTTGCTGGCCTGATAGTCTTGCTCTAGGTTCAGTGAGAGGCCGTAACTCAAAAAATAAGATGGTAGCCCCATACTCGTGTACATATAGATAGCACTAATTGGACTTAGTGCATTCTTTTTTTTTAAATATATATTTATTTATTATGTATACAATATTCTGTCTGCGTGTATGCCTTCAGGTCAGAAGAGGGCACCAGACCTCATTACAGATGGTTGTGAGCCACCATGTGGTTGCTGGGAATTGAACTCAGGACCTTTGGAAGAGCAGGCAATGCCCTTAACTGCTGAGCCATCTCTCCAGCCCGACTTAGTGCATTCTTAAGGAGAAAATAGGGAAGGACATGAAAAAGGAGGAGCAGCAGAGTTTCAAGATGGATGCTTTTAAATGTATAGCAGGTATTTCAGATTGTGGGCCTCTGTTCTCTCTTGTAGTATATTTTGGTTTTAGTGTTTTACTTCTTCCAAGTCCTATATAACCAAATATATTCATAACTCTCCCTCCTTGGAGAAAGTCTGTAGAAGACCAGGTAAGAAAGCTCAGCAGGTATAGGCACATGAGGCCAAGTCTGATGACCTGAGTTTGATCCTCAGGACACATAGGATGAAAATGGGTAATTGGTATCCTAGGGTGGTCCTTTAACCTCCACTTGAGTGCTATGATTTGCGCACATACAGTGGCACACATAAATAAATGTCTGGGGGTGGGGAAAAGAGTTTAGAGCAGGGTGGTGGCGCACGCCTCCAATCCCAGCACTGGGAGGCAGAGGCAGGGGAATCTCTGAGTTCGAGGCCAGACTGGTCTATGTAGAGTTTCAGACTTTCTAGAGACACGTCTTTGAAGAGAAAGCATCTAGAAAACCAGTAGAATCAGCGAGTGGGCTGAGGCTGTTCAGTGGAGAGCACTAGCCTAGCATGTACAAGACTCTGGGATCTGTGTCTAGCAGCACAAAATGAGCAACAAGAAAATCAAGCCAGCTTTGGTGGTACACTCTCATAATTCCATCATTAGGGAGTTAGTCACATTCCAGACCTTCCTGAGTTATGTAGCAAGACCATGTTTTAAACAACCAAACCAAGATGAGTGGAGGTGGCACATCCCAGCAGTTTTGAGGCAGAGGCAGGGGAATCTCTGAGTTCAAGGCCAGCCTGGTCTACAGAGCTAGTTCCAATAGTTCCAGGATAGCCAAGGCCACACAGAAAAACCCTGTCTCAAAAAACAACAATAACGGGGGGGAGGGGGGGGATGGAGAGATGGCACAGCCATTAAGAGTGCTGCTCTTCCAGAGCACCCAGCACCTACTTGGCAGCTCACACTTGTGACTCCAGTTTCAGGGCTTCTGACACCCTCATACTTATAGGCAAAACACCAATAAACATAAAATAAAAATAAATTTAAAAAAAGAATGACGAGAAAACACCAAACCAAAGCCAACCAACTAAAAAACAGTAACAATGAGAAAACTCATTTGTTAGATTGGAAAGGGGCTTCAGAGTCCAGCTTGAGCTCCTCTGTGGTGTGCTTGCTTTCCTAGTTGTCTCCACTGACGTTTGCAAACATTGCCCTCACTTTCAGGAGGCACCGCTGGCTTTGTAAGGCAGCTCAGCCTGACTGAAGTTCACAGTCACCCTATTCCAAAGCCTCTGTGAGAGCATTTAGATGTCAGATGAGGCACGAGCTGAGGTCCAGAGAGGTATGCCAGATGTTGCTGCTTCTGTTTTACTTTTAAGTTTGAGCTTCTGGGGCTGGAGGTTAAGGCTAGGCCAGTACCTATTGCCAAGCCACACCACCAGTCCTTAGGTTTTTGTTTTTGGGTTTTGTTTTGTTTTGTTTTTAATTTGAGACAAGGTTTCTCTGTAGCTTTGGAGTCTGTCCTGGAACTAGCTCTTGTAGACCAGGCTGGCCTTCTCTGCCTCCTAAGTGCTGGGATTAAAGGCATGCGCCACCAACGCCCATCTTCAATCCTTAGTTTTACTTATTACAGATGAGAACATAGAAGAGAGTTTCTGTATGGTTTACTAATCATGATAAAGTAACCATCTGCAAGCTCACCACCCAGCTGCTCTCAGCACTCTGAGAGTCCCCTGGTGTTCTTCAGGTGTATTTAGCCCCTGTTATCTGGCCGGCTTTTCCAGTTACCTGGTTTCTCTGGAAAAGGTAGCATTTAAGGATCCTTTCCCTTTTCAGACTGCCAGGGTACCAACTACCAGCTGGCCTTGTTTGGTGCACTTGACCTGTCCTGGGATTTGTTGATAAAAGTCCTGATCATGAGTGGGCCATCTGTCCCTTGCAGGCCAGGCCGGGAAGCTGATGTACGTGATGCATAACTCTGAGTACCCCCTGAGCTGCTTTGCCCTCTTTGAGAATGGCCCTTGCCTTAGTGCTGACACCAACTTCGATGTGCTCATGGTGAAGCTCAAGGGCTTTTTCCAGAGTGCTAAGGCCAGCAAGATTGAGACCCGGGGTACTCGCTACCAATATTGTGACTTCCTGGTGAAGGTGGGCACCGTCACAATGGGGCCCAGTGCCCGTGGCATCTCTGTGGAGGTAAGACCTTGGTGAAGGGCAAACAGAATATGCTGTGGCTGCACAGTAAGGGCTCTGGAAGTTTTCCAAGCCCTACGTAGTTCAGATGGACTCTTTAGTATCTCTCCTGCCTCTATTACAGGGATCTTTTGTTTGGGGCATGGGGGGGGGCAGATTTATGTCTCAGGCTTTGAACTTACTATGTAGCCAAGGATGATAAATTTATGATCCTCCTGCTTCTACCCCCATTCCCTGAGATTCCATGATATACTACTACAGCAGCTTTTTTCTTATGGTATTTATTTATTTATTTAAGGCAGTCTCATTTGGCTTGAACTCTAATTCTTGTGCCTTTACCTCCTGAGTGGTGGGATTGCAAGTATATTTCGCCATGCTTGGTTTGTGTAGGTGCAATACTGGCCTTTGTGCTCCTGAAAGAGAGAGAGAGAGAGAGAGAGAGAGAGAGAGAGAGAGAGAGAGAGAGAGAGAGAGAGACTTAGTCTATAGTTTAGCCTGGTCTTGAACTCATGCAATCCTTTTATCTCAGCCTACAAAGTACTGGGATTAGAGGAGTGAGCCACCATTCTTGTTTCTCTAAGGATTTTTTAGATTTGTTTTTTATTTTTTGTGTGTGGGTATTTCGCTTGTGTGTGTGTCTGTGCACCACATATGTGTAGTGCCCACGGAGACCAGAAGAGAGCATCTGATTGTTGCCCTGGAGTTGGAGTCAAAGACTTAAAGTTGCCAGGCACCATGTGGGTGCTGGGAACCAACCCCAGTCCCAAGAGCAACAAACAAGTGATCTGAACTGCTGAGCCATCTCCCTAGCATCTTGCTAGGCTTCTTTTTTATCTTTTCTTTAGCCATTCAATCTCTAGCCTAGACTTGAAGTGGATTTACGTCTAGTAAAAAGCTTCGAGAGGCTCTCCTGCTGGAAAACTGAAGGCAGAATCAAGGAAAGCAGAGGAATAAGGATATGGATAGGCACCAACCACCTTTCCCAAGAAGAGCTGGAACAGACAGTTTTCTGAGGGGTGTTTGGGGGTGGGATGTCAGCCACATGCCTGTATACCCCTCCTTAGGATGTTTTATGAGAGGTCTCCAGAGCTGTGGAACAAAACTGTCCCTTTTGGCACCTGTCAGTTTTCATAGTGGACAAGAATATGCATATGAAATGCCTTCATCTAGGTTTTTATTTTAAAACAAATGACTACATTTGTTTATTGTGGATGTAGTGTACATATGCACAGCATGTGTGTGGAGATCAGAGCAATCAGTTCTTTCGTCCTACCATGCAGGTCCTGGGGATTGAACTCAGGTTATCAGCATCTTTATTGTCTGATTGCCTTCATCTTTGAACCTAAGTATATCGGTATTGAAAGTGGCATATGGAGAGTATAGTGAAGGTTCACAGCCCCTCATGTGTCCGGCATTAACTGAGATTTAAAAAACAAAACAAGACAGAAGCTTGTAGGCCTATCTTTTGAAATGTATCATTTAGTAGGCAAGCAAAGCTGGAACACACTTTTTTGAAGCTAGTTAAGAAATACCAGCTGGGCAATGGTGGCTCATGTCTTTAATCTCAGCACTCAGAAACCCTGTCTCTGAAAAGCCAAAAAAGAAAAACAAGAAAGAAATATCCTGAAAGGTATTTGGCTCAGGGACTGAGGCTGTTGGATGCCGGTAGTTGTGCCATTCCTGTAGAGCAGTATAGAGAATAAGGGACCCTGAGCACATAGAGGCCAGCTTGGCTGCATAGCTAGTTCAAGGCCAACATGAGTTGCACAGTTAGATCCTGTCACAAAAATAAAAACCAGAGGGAACTGAGTCTGGGGAGTGTCCCAGTAGAAAAGAGGACCCTAGTGGCAGTTTCTTTTCAGGACCCTCCAGGGCCAAGATTCTTTAGTCTTGTCAATTTGTGACTTTCAGCGGTGACAGTGGCAGGAGGAGGGAGAGAAGCAAGCCTCATCCTCGTCCTTACCCTTGCTGTCTGTTCTTCTGTCCCAGGTGGAGTATGGCCCTTGTGTGGTGGCTAGTGACTGCTGGAGCCTCCTGCTTGAGTTCCTACAGAGTTTTCTAGGTAGCCACACACCAGGGGCCCCCACAGTATTTGGGAACAGACACGATGCTGTGTATGGACCAGCAGATACCATGGTACAGTACATGGAACTCTTCAACAAGATCCGAAAACAGCAGCAAGTGCCAGTGGCTGGGATCCGTTAGTGACTGACAGCTGTCTACCTGCTGAGCTGTCACCTGGGTACTGCCCAGGAGGAGCAGGGTCCTAAGCCTCTGGCCTCAGCTGGTTTCCAGCTGTAGCTTGAGTTCTGGGTCTCTGAACTCCCCTCCTGACCCCATCACAGCTGTTTTTTACTTCATCCCTTAACTGGATTTGGCTTGTCCTCAGCAATGGTAATTGTGAAGGATGGAAAAACTTGGGCCTTTCTGCTGTGGGGTAAAGGTAGGACAGGGTTGTTCTTGCCAGCCCTGAAGGTGAAACTAGTATTTGTCCCCAGATCCTGAGGGTTTGGTATCGGCCACACTGCTGTTTGTGGCTGTGCTGGATGGAATCCCCGCTCTCCCCTTTTGCTTGATGACATGGCTGGCCTCTCCTGGAGATGGATGGGTGGCATGACTGTATTGCTCTTGCTTTCTGACCTGTTGGCTGCAGTGATTTGAGAACAGAACTGAGTCTGCTCAAGTTGATTTCATCCTTTGAACTATTTACAGTTTCCCTTTCTGTTTTGAATAGTGTGACCCTATAGGCTAAGTTGGTGTAGCAAAACCAAAGCACGGGGCTCTTACTGCACATTTTTTTCTTACCTAATAGCTCAGAGGCAGTCAGTTCCACAGGGCAGAAGTAACTCTAGGATTAGCACAATTAGGTTTCTTATGACTTATTGTTTGGTCACTGCAATACTGGTTTGCTTACCACAGGATCTAAGTACACTCATTAGCTCCATATTCATTTCTAGAAGAGAGAGAGAGAGAGAGAGAGAGAGAGAGAGAGGAGAGAGAGAGGAGAGAAGGGTGGTTTTCTTCCAGCATTGCTCAGATCTCTACAGACATGCTTTCCTGACACTCAGCACTGCTTTGTTTAGGGTCATCTGTTGTGCTTCACAAGTTGTCTTCTTGTCACACTCGAATGTGCCTTGAAATTATTGAAATTATTGACACTGTTGCTCACCTCCCTCTTACCTGCTACAGAAACAGTTAACCAGGCTAGTAGCTGAGATACAGTAGATAGGCTTGGCAAAATTGCTAATATACAAAGTGTAGAGTGTCCTTGAGAAGTCTGTGCTCAGAGGACAGCTAAGCAGACTTTCCAGAACATGTTTCGGCAGCAGCTGTGAGGCACTGTTCATGTGTGCCCTAGCATTGACTGGCAGGGAAGCTCAGCATCCCTTCCTGGCTGTAGGATCTGTTATCCACATCGGTTACTGTTACTTCTTGCTTTTGTTGTTAATGTTTGTTATTTTTGCACTTTAAAAAATGAGTGTGTTTTAGATATCACAATAAAATCTACAAATATTACGTTTGGCCTTTTGTTTGGTCTTGTTGCAGTGTATCTACTTTGTACTTTATATAGGTTGCTTCAAATACTTTGTGGATGACACAATGTGCAGGCAGAATTTTGAATGTACGTGCTAGTGAAAACACAGATGTTAAATGCGGTAAACATGGACTCTTGGCTCCTACATAAGAAGGGGCTCAGTTTCTAAAAGATAAAGAGAAGTGTACCCAGTCAACATCTTCATTTTGGTGGGTTTTTTTTTTTTTTTTTTAAGATTTTGTTTTTAATGTGTGTGTGTGTGTGTGTGTATGTGTATGTGTGTATGCACACACAGTACCATGGGGGGCCAGAAGAAGGCATCAGATTTCCTGGATATGATGTTAGAGGCAAATTTAGGAGCTGGGAATTGAGTCAGGTTTTCTGTAAGACCGGTAGGCACGCTCAACTACTAGGCTGTCCATTTGGTTCTTTTCCATTTGTGCTCACATTTGACTGGCTTTAAAACTAGTTACATGAGCTCAAGCTTGAAGAATGGCCAGCCACACAGGTACTTTGCTTCGTCCTTGTCAATTAATGGAAGCACAACACTGAAGCAGTCTGGCTAAGCAAGCACCTGATAACGGAGCCGGTGATGGCTCTGCTGGCAGAAACACTGGAACTGAACTATGTATGACTGCTGGGAAAGCCTGTATGTCACCTGGCTTTCATGTGCAAGTCTGGATGGGGCTTCTTAGAATACTGTAGGACACAGTTGTCATCACATTCTTGAAGGTTCAAGTTGCAATAACGTTAGGATTATTTGTATAAATTTAAGGGAAAAGGACACGATTATCATCATTTTATATATACTTGAATCTGGGACTACTGATTTGGCCGGGATGGTTGGCTAGCTGCTGAGATTGCACATGTATTCCTTTTCACTTGCTTGTTAGCTGGGTTCTGGGGATTGAACTTGGGTTCTCAAGTGCCATGCAAGCACTTTACTGACAGATTTTCTTGCATTCCATTTCATTTTCCAACATAGCCATCCCAGGTCCTATTATATAGCACAGTCTAACTTAAAATATGTAAAAAATTGTGGAGTGTGTGTGTGTGTTTGAGAGAGAAAGAGAGAAAGAGAAAGCGAGTGAGCATGTGCTTGGTTGTGTGCATTTAGGTGCAGTGCCTGAGGAAGCCAGAAGAGGGCATTGGATCCCCTGGAGCTAGAGTTATATGCAGTTGTGAGCCTCTTGACATGGATACTGGGAATTGCACTGGATTCTTCTTCAAGAGAAGTATACACTCTTAATCCCTGAGCCATTTCTCTATCTGTACATTGGCCCATTTTTAAGGGTAATATAAATTATTCTGAACTTTCTTTAGAGTCCATTAAACAGAGAATTTAGCCCAGCACAACTTTAATCCCAGTACTCAGGAGGCAGAGACAGGAGGAACTCTGTGAGTTTGAGACTAGTCTGGTCTACATAGTGAGCTCCAGGACAGCCAGGACTACACAGACACTGTCTTAAAAAAACAAAAATAAATAAGATACCTGCAAGATGGCTTGGCAGGTAAAGGCATTTGCCACCAAAGAGAACCAACTCTGTAAACATGCTGACTTTCACAGGTGCAGGTGCTGTATGCCATGTGTGTACTTGCCACTAACATATGCACACACTCGTGCACACATACACACACGCACGCACGCACGCACACACTAAATACTTAAAAAGGAAAATTTGGAGGGTACATTTATGTTGTCCAGGTTGTCCTGGAGCTGAATTTAACAGTGGGGATCTGTGTAGGAAAGGCAAGGCTCGGGTTGTGACAGATGTGCTGGGCTGCCAGTTAAAGGGATGAGAATGCTGGTTTAGGAAGACAGCTGGCTGGAGCTAGCTGTAGTACTAGGCTTAACATAATCACATTTGCTCTTTGGGTTGTAGCTGTATAGCGGGATTGTAGAGATTTTGAAAAGGAAATAAATATGTGCTTTGTGAACACAAAGGTACTGTCTCTGGATTCTCTTTTCTTTGTTAATTTTATGTTTTGTCTGCATATATGTGTGTACACCACATGCATGCCTGGTTTGCAAAGGGACCAGAAGAGGGCAGAGTTACAGATGGTTGTGAGCACCATTGTGGTGCTAGAATCAAAGCCCAGTCCTCTGCAAGAGCAGTCAGTGCTCTTAACCACTGAGCCATCTTCCCAGCCTGTCTCTGGATCGTTTTAATAGTTCTGATGTTGATGATGGATTAGGATGTTTATGATGGAAAGTTAGACTGATGTGGGATTCCTCTCTGTATACTATGAATGTTTTATTACCGTTGGTTAATAAAGAAGCTACTTTGGCACGGCAGAATATAGCTAGGTGGGCCCCCGACTTCGGGATCAGGCAGGCTGAGGAAACCCGGTCCATGTGAATCAGCAGGACAGAGAATACTTCAAACTACATTCAACACTGAGGCACATGAGGCTGATACAAAAGTTGAAGGGCTAGCCTGGGTTACAGAACAAGAACCTATCTCCCAAAAGAGACTGGAAGAAAGGTGGGAGGTTGTGGAATCATTGCTTAAGCAGGGTAAATTCACTTGATACAAAGAATGTTCTGCATTAGACTATGAAAGCTGTCAGAGAGATGGTGTGTTATACAGCCTTCTTCGTAAGACAGTCTTACTGGGTACCTCTGGCTTCCTGGAACTGGCTATGTATGCAAGGCACACCTCAAACTTGGATCCATTGTGAGTGCTGGGATTAACTGTGGGCCAGCATGTCTGGCTGATGTTATTGTTCTCTTTTGGTTGTTAGAGACAAGGGATTCCCCTGTGGCCCAGACGATTATATCCTATAGACCAGCCTTCAGTCCGCTGTGATCTCCTGCTTCACCCTCCTAAAAGAAATGGGCAAATGAGCAGTTGTGCAGATCATCTGTGAACTATATATAATATGTAATAGATCTTTTATTTATTTTGAGAATCGCTTTATTGTTAGATTTTGAGACAAAGACCAGTCTGTAGCCCAGGCTTGTTTAGAACACAGTGTGTACTCCAGGCTAGCCTCCAATCTGAGGTGATCTTCCCAGCCTCACCCCTCCAAAATAAATAAGTAAATATAAAATTTGGGGGTTTGCTTGGGTTTTTGATTTTTTTTGAAACCATCTCATCACTTACCTAGATTGGTCTTGTATTCTCTGTGGACCTGAGTATGACCTTGAACTCCTGTGTGTTGGAATCCTAGGTGTGTTGCCACCACACCTGAGGCCTGTCTACTTAGAATAGCTTTTAGTGTTTAACCTGAGATTTAAGTGAAACAGTTGTTTTTGTATCGTGCCATGAAAGAACACTTGGATGCTACTTCAGTTTCTTGTAATTTGTGCTTTTGTGGTAAGTCACCAGCAGTTGTATTCGTTTTTTTTTTTTTTTTTCCAAGACAGGTGACAACCCTGTCTGTCCTGTAACTCACTTTGTAGACCAAGCTGGCCTCGAAGTCAGAGAGATCCATCCTCCTGAATGCCACCCAACGTTCTTTTTAAAATATTTTTAAAGTTGCATTTACTTATTTGTATGTGGGCACACACATGTAACTGTGAGAGGACCACATCTGGGAATTATTTCTCCTTCATGTAGTCCCTGAATCAAATCCAGATTGTGAGGCTTGGCGGTAAGTGTTTATAGGCTGAACCATCTTGCCAGCATCAGCCTTAAATCACATTTGTGTGTGTGTGTTTGTGTTGTGTTTATTGTGTGGAACCTCACACAGTAGGACAACTTGCAAAAACCTGTGCTCTTCTTTCATGTGCATCCAGGGTGTGGAACTGGAAAGGCAGGCTTAGCAGCAAGAGCTTACCCACTGAGCCGGCATGTTTCTCCCTTGCTGCTCTGTCTTTATCATCAGTCCAATGACATTCCCACAACAAAGACCACTTACTTCTTTTTTATAAGATTTATTTATTATGTATACAGTGTTCTGCCTGCATGACAAAAGAGGGCACCAGATCTCATTATAGATGGTTGTGAGCCACCATGTGGTTGCTGGGAATTAAACTCACAGCTTCTGGAAGAGCAGCCAGTGCTCTTAACTTCTGAGCCATCTCTCCAGCCTCCAGATTACTTTCAATATTATTTTAAAACTAGTTTGTGTCTCAGAGAACCTCTGAATGGATGGATCCCCGGCAGCAGACTTGGAGCACCACGGGTGTGACGTGTGCTGACAGTGTTTTCCTCCTAGCTAATCTGAGCACATAACTTCCTCAAGTTTTAAGTGGCTTCCAGATTTCTCACTCAGAAAAGCACTTTGTTAGAAAATATTGAATAAGATGCTTAACTGTCTTCAAGAAGTTTTTGGGAACTGGGGAAAGAGAACAAAAGACAGCTTTTAAAATGTTTATTATTACATCCACTTAAGGTAAGAGTTACAACTTAGAATCCCATAAAGAGAACTGTTAAAGGTGACATGGCCTCCACTATGGAATTGAACCTAGGGCCTCAATCCTCACCCAGGAGGCTCTTGTCACACAAAACTGTCCCTGAATCCACCATGCAGTCTATAGAATCTAAGAACTCAATGCCATCCTCTTGTCTCTGCCTCCTGATTGATTTGATTACCACGTCTGGCTTTATTTTTTTTTAATTTTTGCCATTTTTACTTATTACATATTTACAGAAGTAAAGCCTTGAACCACTGTAGCATATAATATACATCTCTTTTTGTTTTTCTTTTGTTTTTCAGTTTTAGAGACAGGGTTTCTTTGCAGTTTTGGAGCCTGCCCTCGAACTCGCTCTGTGGACCAGGATGGCCTTGAGAGCTCCACCTGTTTCTGCCTCCCACGTGCTGGGATTAAAGGTGTTTGCACCACCCGGCTTCTCTTTGTTTTTCTTAAACTAAAAATGTTTTTGCCTGCCTTAGCCTTGTCTTGGGTGTTGTAACACTGTATCTTCTTTGGAGTGATCCTCTCCCACAAGGTTGGTCAGGACAATGCCCAGGACCATTTTGTGAGCTTACCTACTTTGTGAGCGAGTCTTTCCTTTCTGTTTCAGAATGGATTTCATCCTTCTTGGAAGTCCTTAGGGCTACCGCCACCTCGGTCTGATTTATTTCCTAGGCCCCATTTGGGGTGCAACGATCTTTTCCTTCTCCTGTTGAAGAGGATTTTCATAAAACAACTGAATCGCGCCTCGACCATCAGTGGCGAAAGTTCACACGTGTGTGCTTGTCTGGGCGCCAAGAGTAACTTTTGCAAACGCTGCCTCCGGGAAACTCCATGGTTCGCTGGTTGCCACTGCACCGTAAAGAAAACAACAAAACCAAAAAGCTAGCAGGAGTGAAAAAGGCCTCTTTGGAGCGGTGAGACATATTAAAGGTGAGCCGCATAGTAAACGAACTCGTGCAGAATTCCTTTACTGATCTCGTAGACGAAGGGCTGGGAAGAAGGGGGTGGTGCTCGGCAGAAGCCTGGCCCTTTAAGGAGGAGGGCCAGACACTAGACTCTGCACCTTTAAGAGTCTCTTTGTCTAGAAATCTTCTGTACCCTCTTGTGACTCAACCAAACTTTGCCGGCGATTCTCCCACGCCGCTCCGCGCCTGCCCTCTCACACCGACCGGCCGTCGGCCGCCTAGTCGTGGCTGACCCGAAACTTGGTGCCCCCGACGCGAACCCGCGGAGAGGGTGTAGAGGCCGGGGGTCGCGGCCAGGAGGCGCGCCGTTGGCGCAATGCGGGGCCCTGGGGGCGGGGCTATAGTAGGCGGACCAATGAGCGATAGGGGGTGTGGCCTGCTCGCTTGTCTCGCGCCCTGGTGACAGCTCGCGCGTGCTGATGATGGCGGTAAATATAGGGGGGGGCTTGGGGAGGGGGCGGAGGGCCGGCGGAGCGGCCCGGGGGGCGTGGGGGTCCGCGGTGGCTGGGAACCCGCGCAGACATTCGGAGGCGGGGACACCCGGCCCCGGCATGCCGGCCCTCCCCTTTTAAAGGAAAGGAAAAAAAAATCCCCTCTCATACCGGGTGAGGGGCGACAAAGGCGGCGCGCGCCTGGCGGGCGGGAGGAGCGGCGGCAGGGGGCGGGACCGCGACGCCGGCGGTCCAGGGGCGCCCGGGGCGGGGACGACGGGCGGCGACAGCGAAGGCGCGAGCCCCGGCGCGCGGGCGCTGCGTTTTGGCGGGGTGGGCGACGTCTGGGTTCTGAGGTGAAATCCTTGAGGGGAGAGAGGAGAAGGCAGGCTGCTGGGGGAGCGGTTGCTGAGTATAAGATGAGGAGAATTAGGAGAAAGGGTTAGAAGCCGGGGAGAGGAGTGAAAAAGAAACCCGGGCTGGCCCCGGGATGAGGTTAGGAAGCCTGGGGCTGGGAAGAGGGATCCGGGGTCAGGGCTAGGAGCAGGGGGGTCTACAAGGGGGCAAGGCTTGGCAGGTGGGTGGGGTTGGGGTGAGGGGTACCAGGGCCAGAAGAGTTGCACGGAAAAACAAGGAGCAGGACCGGGTAATAGTTGGGAGTAAGGGAGAGAGAGTGATTAAGAGCCAGACGTGACAAGGGTGTGAACTAGTGCCGAGCCAGGGATGAACTGAAGGGCTGGGATCAGCTGGGGTAGGATCGACAAGGTGTCGGTCAATAGCCGGGTGATGGGTGTAAATTCTGCAAAGTGAGGGAGGCAGAAGGAGACCTGGATTACAACCAGGTGGAGTCAGAAATCGGAGCGTTAGTGAAAGGACGAAAGGAAAGCGAGCTTAGAGCTGGGCGTTAATAGGACACTTGAGGGAGAAAAAGAAAAGCTGAGCGGACGCTAGAAGCACGGTTTTAGGAGTGATGGTGCTCTGGGACAGGGAACCTGGGGACATTGGAGGGCTTCAGCAAGGACTGGCTGAAAAACAGCCTGAGAAGATGAGCAAGGAAGAGATGGGCCCTGGAATTTAGAGGATGGAATGGGGAGTAAGGAACGAGAAACGAGATTAAGGGAAGCCGGGAGAGTCCTGATGGGTGTCGAACTGGGGTGGTTGCACAGGAGTGGGAGCTGAATGCTCATTTTGCTCTGAGGTGCCCCAGAAGGTCTGGAAGGGGCAGGGCACAAATGCTGTTAGTGAAGAATCCAGTGTAGGGGCCTTTGGTGCAGAAGATAAGGAACCATGGTGAGTGAAAGGGGCCCTCAAAACAAGGGTAAAACCTAGGGGCCCAGGTGGGGTGCAGCACAGGAGTTCTTTGTTAAGAGAAATGTGTACTGAAATTGTGACTCCTTTTGTCCCTAAAAGTAGGAAATTCCAGAACCCTTTTCTCTCTTCAAGGAGTCTTGGATCCAGTTTCCATCTTTCATTGCTTGAAAATCCACTCTCTTGGCCACTTTGAAAAGATGGAACCCATTTTTACTTGATTTTGTTCTTGTGTAATAGAAAAATAGCAGCCTTTGGTGCTTAAGACCTTGTAATTTTACTACCGTGCTAAAGGGTAAAGGGCTATGTTGATTTCCAATGTGCCTGTGTGCTGGGGTAGTTAGGGTGGGTCTCATCACAGCGTTTTCTTTCCACTGAAGAGTGAACCACTGCGATAGAGACAGACAGGACTCTTGTTGTTTTCATTGTTCACCCAGATTTCTCCTTAGTTGTCTTCAGGGGCTCAAGAATAAGGAGAAACCATTCAGGGAAAGGTGAATAACCAACCAGAGAACTGTGCTAGGGCGGATGGAGTTCCTAAGCTGCTCTCAGCTTTGTGTAGAACATTTTTGTAGAGTTGCTTACTCCTCAGTTTTGCAGACTGTGAGAAAGAAAGGTGGAGTGGGGAGTTGTGGAGAGCTTTAGAGCTGTGGACTCATCTTTCAGATTACATAATGCATTTATGAATGTCTCTTATGAAAAACTTTTGTAAGGTAAGATTGCCATCCCTCTGCCTGCTGTATTTTATGATTGTGACTAGAAAGGGCATATTAATATTTAGAGCCTTTTGGTTTTTAAGACTTATTTTAAATTAAAATATTTACATTTACTTATTTATATGTATGTGGGGCACATGTGGTTGGAGACAACTTGCAGAAGTTGGTTCTTTACATCATGGGGGTACTGGGGATTGAACTCAGATTGTCTGTCTTGGCAGCAAACTCCTTTACCCAATAAGCCATCTCCCTTGCCCTACAAGACCATTTTGGAGATTAAAAGGAAGATTAGAATTTTGGGGCAAAATTTAGTTTATTCTTTCTTCGTAGAAGTTTTTAATGATTTTCATTCTAAAATGTTTACATTTCGCTAAGAATATTGATGAATATTTACTTTGCATTTGATAGTGTGAAAGACAGTGTATGATTTCCTATAAGAGGGACAGAGGGTACAACTATTCTTGAGAATCTTGTTTGAAATTTAAAATTATGTATATGGGTGCTCTGTTTGCATGCATGTATATCTGTGCCTGCAGAGGGACACTGCAGAAGAGGGAATCAGATCCCCAGGAACTGGAGCTACAGACAGTTGTGAGCTGTGTGGGTTCTTGGTCTTCTGGGAAGATCAGTCAGTGCTCTTAACCACTGAGCCGTCTTTCTAGTGTTGAGTTTATTTCATTGGTGTACATTCAGAGCCACAGTGATGCCTTTTCTCCCTGAAGTCCTGTAGAGGTTGCAAGTGTTGCTGATGGTGGAGCACTTGTCTCTCATGTGCAAGGGCTTGAGTTGGCCCTCAGCTTGGCAAGCCAGACTGCAAACCTCAACAACCCTTATTTTAGGGACTCGGGATGTAGCTCAGTTGGTAGAGTGCTTGCCTAATATTCATGAAGACCTGGGTTTAATTCCCTAGCACTGTATGGTCGTGCGTGGCTGTCATCCTAGCACTCCCAAGGTAGCAGGGGTCAGCCTTGCTTACATGAGTAGTATAAGGCCAGCCTGAGTTACATGAGACTCTGAAACAAACACACACATGTAAGGAGAGGGAAATACTCAACTCTAGGATTAGCACTGTCTCTAAAAAGAAAAGCCTAGCCCACTTTTCCAAAGCTGTGTGACTTTAGATTGCTCTTACTTGGTGGACATTTACATAAGTAGCAGAAGATAAGTTTCTGGCATTAATAAGGGTTAGCAAAGTTTGCTTTTGATTTGTGGATATCAGAAATGTCACATACATATATTTGGATATTTTAGAATCTGAACTCTGGGCTACCTTTTAGCTCTGCTAAGGGCAAGCTTATAGTGGTTTATTTTCTGGATTATTCTAGGCAGATTCAGGGTAGGTAGATTTATTTAGCAACTTATAGAAGAAATTTAATTACAAATATTTGCTTCTTAATTTGAGACTAGTCTGGAAATAATAACTTTGAAAATGAAGTGTGACTTTACTATGAGATATCTGTTTCTGCAAGGTGTGTGCACATGCCTTTGTAGCTGTGCTTGGGCTGGCTAGACTCTATTTAAGATATTGCCATTTTTATGATGCATTTTTCAAAAGGTGATCTGTTTATCTGGCTGTCTGGAAATGAAACTACAAACTCTGTCAAAAGAATGAGCTTATTTGAGTGCTTATTTTGTTTCTGTTACACTGCTACAATGTGCTAAACCATTGTTGCTGTGAATGATTGTTTCTCAGTGAGCTCCTCTCTCCTTTTCTTTTCTCTTTCGTTTGTCCTACATCCTTCCTTTTTGCTTCTTCTGTGCTTGGAGTGCACTCTGGAGCATCACACATGCCGACCACACTCTCAGTCCTCAGTTCATATTTCTAAAACTGTTTATGAGACCCTGGTCTCACTATGTAGCCCTGGCTGGCCTGGAACTTGCTATGTCGACTAGACCAGGATGGCCTTTTTTGGTTTTTCAAGACAGGGTTTTTCTTAGTAACAGTCCTGGCTGTCCTAGAACTCATTCTGTAGACCAAGCTGGACTCGAACTCACAGAGATCCACCTGCCTCTGCTTCTCAAATGCTGGGATTAAAGGTGTGTGCCACCACTGCCCGGCTCAGGCTGACCTTTAACCCACAGAGATCGGCCTGCTTCTGTTTCTGTTAAGCTGGAATTAAAGAGGTAGGTCACCATACCTGGATGAAAATGGATAATCTTTTAATGCAGACATTATTACTTATTATAAGGACTCCAGTGTTAAATTTAAGCTGTTTTCTTTTGTTCACCAAGTAGAAATATTTTGTTTTGAAACCGGGTCTCCCTATATCCCTGGCTGGCCTGGAACTTACTAATTAGACCAGGCTGACATGAACTCATAGAGATCCACTTTCTACCTCTTCTGTCCTGGTAGTAAAGATGAGCGCTACCACACCTGGCTTGTCTCTAGTTTTCTGTGTTTGTTTTGAGATATGACCTCACACTGTAGCCCGGACTGTTGAAACTGACTATGTAGTCTAACCTAGGCTTAAAGTTGTGGCGAACCTCTTGCCTAGTCTCTGAGTGCTAGGATTATAGGCACTGGCTACCATACCCAGGTGTCAATGGAACGTCACTTTTATTTTGGTTATTATTTTATTTGCTAAGTATAAAACTTACTTATATTTCTAGATTAGGATGAGTAGGTTGTACATAATTTTTTTTTTCTGGTTAATCTTAGAGTCTTTGGATGGGAAGAGACGTTGAAAGGATCTTGGGTTTATCCTGCAGCTTCAGTCAATATCCCACCTAAGTCATCCCAGGTAGATAAAACTCACCCTCTTTTCTTAGAAATCTTCAGTGGCAAGATTACCTTGTAGATAATCTCTTCTAGCATGTTATTATTTTCAGGAAGTCTTTTTTTCTGATCAGCACACACTTAATGCTATATTTCTATTTATTTATTCTTGCCTTGCCAACAATCTTTTACTAGAAAAAAAGTGTCTGCTTATTGTGGTATTTATAAAAGCTCTAGCTAGTGTGGTAACCCATGCCTGAAATTCCTGCGTTCAAGAGGTTGAGGCAGGAGGATTTCCAGGCTAGTCTATGCTATAAGGTGAGACATTGTCTCAAAAAACAAATAAGCAAGCAGACAAACAGAGAGTGAAAACCTTACTTCCTCACTGGCAACGGAAGGTGTCTGTGAGGTGTCTGCATGACTCTCTAGTGCCAGATTCTGCTGTAAGTCATCTCACAGTGACCTTGAGGCAGGGGTCTGTTACTGTGTTGGGATGAAGTGACCTGCCTATTTGGTCGCTATAGTCTTTCAGCACAAATACTGTTTCTGTCAGTTGTTAACCCAGTGATACATTTACTCTTTCATTTCTGATGGCGGTCATTGCACCCACTGCTTCATGTACACCAAGATTATGCTCTACCACAGATACCCCTCAGCCCCTCAATCGTGTGTGTGTGTGTGTGTGTGAATGAGTGAGTGTGTGATCTTCTGAAATCTGTTAGGAAACAACTCCCTTATTCTTTAGATAGGGCTTCATATAGCTCAGATTGGCCTAGAATCTGGAACTATATGTATATGGGAAAGGATAACTTTTAATTCTTTGTTGTTGTGTTTTGTTTTTTTTTTTTCAGACAGGGTTTCTTTGTGTAGCTCTGATTGTTCTAGAACTCACTCACTCTCTAGACCAGGCTGACCTTAGAGACTCACATGCCTCTGCCTCCCCAGGGATTGAAGACCCCTGGCTGACCTTGAATTCTTAGCCTCTTGCTTCAGTTCTGGGTTCCAGGTACTTGCTGCCACATGCCACCCTCCTCTGTTTCTTTGTAAGTGGTGAACCTAGGACCAACACCCCAAGGGTGCCGTCTAATACACATATTACATCAAGGTTCTCCTGTGCGTTTATGTATTTTTTATTCCAAAATTGTTTTTACAAAACCAAAAACCCCAAACCAATTTCATAGCACCTTACTGTGTTGCAAATTGCCTGTCTACTTTTGAAGTTGGAAAAATATTTTATACTCAGTTGAAAGATCATTGCTATGTGAGGAAAAATGGAAGTTATGCTTCAGTGCAGATATCCATAAGTAAAAATCTGTTCAGAATATTGCTATTTTATTTTCTTCTTTATTTTCCTTTTATGTGTGCCTGCCTAAGAAATGTACCAAATACTCTGCTTTCATTTGGTGAAGTAAATTAATTTACTCACTAAAATTAAAAATGTAACTTGCTGAGTTTGGTGGCTCATACTTGCAATTTCAGCACTGGGGAGGCTGAAGCAGGATTAACCCCAAGTTTGAGACCAGCCTAGAATAGATAAGTTCTAGCTCAGCTTGGGCTGCAAAATGGCCCTTTTCAAACAGACAAAAAGCAAACTAAATTATTTAGGGTTAACCTTAGGTAAACATGAAAATTGTAACCGGAAGCAGGGGGCTTCCATTAGTGGCTAGCCTGAACCCACGGAGATGGCTGTCCCAGCCTCCTACCTGCTGAAGTTTAAGGCGTTTGGTGTAGCAGTAACTTGCCTTGGACTCTTGAACCTCCTGCCTCCAGTCATACAGTCTAGGGGTATTGAAATTATACAGTCCAGGGGTCTGGATTGGAGTCATTTTCTCTGCAAGTTAAAAAATAACGAGACAGGAACAATATAAAGCATAAAAGGTTAACACTAGGGAAATCTCAAGCACCACAGTTAAAAAAAAAAAAAAGACACGAGGGCCTCAAAGCTGGAGTCCAGCTGTCCTTAGGGCTGAGAGTTCTAAAGCTGTGGAAGAGTTTCCCTTGCCTACTAGGGGTTGGTCAGTTTGAAGACAGATGGGATGATGGTTGATTTGTCTGCAATTGTTGTGTGACATGTTCTAATATGGCCTTCAACTTATTGAGCCAGTCCAGCAGGGACCTGCTAGTAGAAGACAAAAGTCTGAAGGATGAGGAAGGAGCTGCCATCTTGGAAACTTACACCTCTATTACCTAACCTATGGCCCCTCTGTCTTGTCTATCACAGAGTCTAACTCCTGGTCTCTCACTACCATGACCTGAAAAACTTTTTTTTTTTGTGATGAGTATGGATTTTATTACGATTTTTCAATCTTGAGGAAAGTTACAGAAATGATACACAGATTTTATATGCCTTTTCTCAAAATCACTAGTTGTTTTCATTTCACCTGACTTGCGTTATCATTTTTCTATATATTTTTAAACAAATAAAATAGAAAATTAATATGAACATATTCATTTAAAAAAGGAAAGGGAGGGGGCTGGAGAGATGGCTCAGTGGTTAAGAGCATTGCCTGCTCTTCCAAAGGTCCTGAGTTCAATTCCCAGCAACCACATGGTGGCTCACAACCATCTGTAACGAGGTCTGGTGCCCTCTTCTGGCCTGCAGACATACACACAGACAGAATATTGTATACATAATAAATAAATAAATATTAAAAAAAAAAAGGAAAGGGAGAGGACTGTTGAGATGGCTCAGTGATTAAGAGTACTTACTCCTCTTACAGAGGATCTGAATTCAATTCCCAGCACTCATGCTGGGTGGTCTTTACTGCTTGTAATTTCAGCTTCAGCTTCAGGGGCATCTAACACCTCTGGTCTCCAAGGGTACCTGCAGTCAGATGCGCACATCCACACACATAGGCATAAAAATAAATAAAACTTGGCTTTCGGGGGGCGGGGCACTTAGCGATGACTCATTGATTAGGAGCACTTGATGCTCTTGGAGAGAACCCTGGTTTGGTTCTCAGCATGCACATGGCAGGTCACAATTGCCTATAACTCCAGATCCAGGGATCCTATGACTTGTTATGGTTTCCAGCATCACCAGGCTTGCATGTAGTGTACACATATACATAGAGGCAAACACACTCATGCACATAAAATATTAAAATAGAGGCCAGGTGTGGTGGCCCAATCTGGAGGCAGAGGCAGGAAGATCTCTGAGTTTGAGACCAACTTGGTCTATATAATAATTTCCAGGACAGCCAGGGCTATATAGAGACCCTGTCTCAATAAATAGTATATTGGGAATAAGTGAAAGGGAATAAGTTTGGTATATATTTTATTTTAGTCAAAGCCTTTAAGGTAAAGTAACGTCAGGATGGAATTTAGAAGTCAGAGATATTGGTGCAAAGCCTGGAATCCCAGCACTCAGATTGGGGCATAAGGGTTATCATAAATTCCGGGTCAGCATGGGCTACATTATTTCAGTCCAGCTTGGGCTAACAGTGAGACCTTTTCTCAAGAAACTTAAATAAATAAATATTAGGAGGGTTTTGTAAGGTTATACAGTGTGCGTTAGTAGATGCTGGGAAAAATTCTGTCACCTGTTAATGCCAGATGTGTAGGCCCTGTTATTAACAAAAAATTGTGTTGTCAAATGCTTTTCTGTTGGGAACTTGTTGGAAATCACATCCTTAGAATGTGGTAGCTGCTAATATGCATGATGATTGTGTGAGAATCAGGGCTGGAGTTTTTGGTTTGTTTTATGTTGTTGTTTGTTTGTTTGTTTTTCAAGATAAGGTTTCTCTGTGAAACAGTCCTGGCTGTGCTGGAACTCACTCTGTAGACCAGACTGGTCTCAAATTTATAGAGATCCGCGTGCCTCTGCCTCCTGAATGCTGAGAATAAAGGCTGTTAAGCCATACATGAAGTATTTGAGATGAAATTCCTACCTTGGAGATCTTTATGCAGCTTCAAGGAGCTAAAAAGAACCAATGTACACAAGGTTCTACTTCTGAAATATTGACTGGGATTCATACAAATAGGTCTGCCTTACGTGGAGGTGATCCATAAAAATATTAACATGGCCACCATCCCCAAACCTAAATTTTGAGTCTTTTTCATTGTTTTCACTTAAGGAAACGGACTGACCCTATTTCGCCTCCAGTCACCCCCAGTGTCTGAGATGTTAAACGTGTGACTGTAGACAGGCCTGTCTGACTTGAGCCCTAAGCCTAGTAGTTGCCTCCTGACAAATGTGAAACACAGAACTTGTGGGCTTCGTCTCCTTTTCTCCCCTCTTTAAGCTGCTATCAGAGCTATGAAATATAGCTCCTTATAAACGCTGATTGTAATAATTAGAAACACTTCCCTTTCATAAGGACGAGAAAATTACAAATTATTTGGGAAGCATTGTTTCTAGTCATGTGTTATTGTTTCTGAGGCATGGACAGTTTTTAAAGACTATAATACCATTCCTTTTCCATTCACGTGTTAATAGAAGTCTGGGAAGTAAGGGTTCCTCTGAAATGTTCCGGGTTGTTTGTATTATGTGTCAAGTTGTAAACAGCACTCTGTGACAGGTATTTTCTCTCTTTGTCTTCCTTTGAGCTAATTAGTAATTTACACTCTAGTATCATGTCTCCCAGTCTCACTGTGAAAATGCCTCCCGTACAAATGATTAGGGGCAAATGTTGGTTAGCACATCAGAAGAATCAGGGTAAAAATTAATTTTTGCATGTTTTTGGTAGGCTTTTGTACGTGTGTGTCTCTCTCTCTTTCCACCATGCCTTCCCTAGATATAAGAATGTTAGGAACTTCTGTAACCCAGAGCTACTGCCCATGGTACAGTTTGATAATTTGTGTGCTGTTTCCCACCCCCACCCCTGTGCTGTGGGATTTGGGGAGGATTAGCACAGCACTCTGCATAGTTTAAAGTCCAGGAAACTGGTCTTTACTGTTCCTGCCCTATTAGAAGAATAGCAGGCTTCCAGCATTGTGTTCAGAAGCTGCCCAGCGGTGCTGCTCTAGCAGGGCAGTGACTGCTCTGTGGTGAGAGGGCTGTACAGCTGCTGGTGCCGTAGGAAAAGAAAGACAGTCCTGCCATAGTATCAGCTTTTTCAAAGGCAGCTGAGTGACCAAAATATAAATTACAGCTAAGTTTTAGCTGCGCCACGTCAAGATCCCGCTCTTTCTAGCTTCTGCTCTCTTTCTTCCTCCAGTCTCTGACATGGGGAGTATGTGTAGAGTCATCTGTGTGTGTTCACTTGATAGGCCCATGTGGGGGTGCTAAAGCAGCAACATTTGACTTTGAAATAGTCCAAAGGAATCCTTTATCTGTGAATGTAAATTTTACTTGAAAATTAAAGCAAGGATGGATAGAGGTTTGTTGGTTTATCGGTTTTGAGCTAAAACTCTTCTAGAATGATAGATAAATTATGGTACTTATAATAATAGCTACTGATTTATCAGGATAGTAAGGTCAAAGTCCTTGTTAGAGCTAATTTGATTCTCCTTTTAAAAAACTGTTACCTAGAGGTAATCATGAAGAGAATTGGGTAAGAAAATGTGTGAATAGCTTGTTTCAGCCATCATTGCTAATAGGTTTATCATCATAGGCACTGAGCCTTTGACAGTGAATCTGCACTTGTGAGCAGAGGCCATCTCTTTCATGTGGGCACTTTTAGAGAATGTGGGTCTGAATTAGTGGTTTGTTTTTATAAATCCAAATCCCAGCCAGGAATGGTGCATTCTAGCACTTGGGAGGTGGAAGCATAATGAGCTGGAATTCAAAATAATCTGCAATTGTAATACCTAAGCATCATGGGAGACTAGATTTTGATTCTCAGGACCTTCTTTGGATGTCTGAAAACATCTAGCTCCAGGGCATCCATTACCCTCTTCTGACCTTTACAGGCACATAAACCTAGTGCACATAACCCTCACTGCCCCATACATATACACACAAGATGATGATGATGATGATGATGATGATGATGATTGGCTGGAGAGATGGCTCAGTGGTTAAGAATTCTTATTGCTCTTTGTAGAAAATCCAGGTTTGGTTCCCAGCACCCACATTGTTCACAGCTATCTGTAACTCTGGTTCCAGGGACTCTTAACATCGTTTTCTGGCTTCTTCGGAAACCTGCACCCATGTAATGCCCATAAATTTATGCAGGCACGTGCACTTACACATAAAATAAGCAAATCCTTAAAAAATAACTCTTTAAGTCTTTTAGTGTTCTATTGCCATGAAGAGACACCACATCATGGCATTCTTATAAAGGAAAACATTTAATTGGGGCTGGCTTATGATTTCAGAGATTTGGTCCATTATCCTCATGGCGGGGACCGTGGCAGTACACAGACAGACATGGCAGCTGAGAGTTCTACATCTAAATCCAAAGGCAACAGGAATAGAATGAACCTCTAGACTTGGTTTTGGCTTCTGAAACCCCAAAGCCCACCCCCAGTGACACACTTCCTCGAAAGGCGTCACCTACTCCAACAAGTCACATCTCTTAATCCCTCTCAAGTAGTCCTACTCCCCAATGACCAAGTATTCAAATAGATGACCATATATGAACCTATGGGGGCCATTCCTATTCAAACCACCACATTAGGGAAAAATCCAAGAATGTCTAGGATATCCTCATGGATACCCAACACTAAAATTGAATATTTTTAAAAAATATTTATTTAATGTGTAGTCTCAAATACCACAGATTATTCATGGAGGTCAGAGGACAACTCTTGGGAATTGGTTCTCTCCTTCCACTATGTGGGTTCCAGGGATCACACACAGGCCACAAGACTGGGTGGCAAACACCATTGAGTCATGTTGGTGACCCCAACATTTACTTTTTTGCTCCTTTTTCTATGTTCATTACAGCTACCTATATCTTAATTTTATTGGATGCTCATGGTTAGACACTAATTGCTAATGTTAGACCTTTGTACTTTATAACATCTAGAAAAGATCAGATTTATTATTAGCAAATAAAATGTTATCTAAATGTATTGATCAGAGAGTAAAGAAATTATAAAGGCTGGAGTGTGGTTCAGCACTTCCCTAACATGGGCAAGGCCTGGGTTCTATTGTCAGAGTGGCAAAACTAAGTAAATGCATAAAGTTAGGAAAGTGAATACATGACTGTAGGACTGAACACACTCTTAAATGTTCCAGATGTTTGGCAGAGCCTAATGAGCTCGCCACTGCATTTCAAGTGAAAGGCTAATGAGTATGCCATAAGACACATCTATACCATTTGTGTTTGATGCCATGCTATCCCCCATGCTAAAATTCTTAGTTGCTCAAGCGACATCAGCTTCTCCAGTTACACTGGAGTTAATGTGACTCTTGACTTTTCTGTAAGCAGTTCATCTTAGTATACAGCTATTATTAGTTGTAAAATGTACCCGAGCTTTAAATTCAGTAGTTCCAAGCATTTAAATATAAATATAAAACAAAACATAGTTTACTACCCTTTTACCTGTAAGACTGACATTTTAAGTCATTGCTTGCCAGTAGGGTGTGGGGAAGGTAAAAACCTTGCCCTCTGTTGTCAGGAATGGAAACTTTTTCTGGAGGTGGATTTGGCAGTGTTCACTGGAATCTAAAATGTGTATATCCCTTTCTAGGAATTTTTCCGATGTTCATATATTTGAGATAAAAAGAGAAGTACAGGCCAGGCAGTGATGGCGCACGCCTTTAATTCCAGCACTCGGAAGGCAGAGGCAAGTGGATCTCTATGAGTTCAAGGCCAGCCTGGTCTCCAGAGGGTGTTTCAGGTCAGCCAGGGCTGTTACAGAGAAATCCTGTCTCAAAAAACCAAAAAAGAAAAAAAGAAGAGAGAGATACAAAGCCTGACATGGTGGTACCAGCACTGGGGAGGTCAAGACAAGATGACAATCACATGTTTAAGCTAGCCTGGGATACATAGCTAGCCCTTGTCTAAAAAGATCAGAGAAAAGGGGAAGGTAAAGAGTTTTCGTTTTTTTAACCTTCATGTTCTGTCCTAAAAGGATGTGGAGTAAAACTGTCACTTTGCACTGAACATGTTATTTGTATATATGCAGGCGTGTACATTGTGCATGTTCAAATGTGTGCCTGTGTGTGAAGGTCAGAGGTCAGACTGAGATGTCATCCTTTAGGAGCCATCTATGTTGTTTTTTGAGACAGAGTCTCTTACTGGGAACTGGTGCTGGCCAGCCAAAGAATCCCAGGGATTCTCTGTCTTCATCTTTCCACCACTGGGACTGCAAGAGAATTAGCCACCATGCCTTACTTTATATGTGGGAACCCGGGTCTTCATGAGTGTGCAATAAGTGTTAACTGACAGCCACCTCCCAGTGCGAGTCAGCTTGTGTTAGTGCGTGGCAGCACATTAGAAGGCACAATGTGTCCATCAGTCAGCCTGTAAAATCTCTCAGCACATGGAAATATGCTGAGATGGTTCCTGAGCAGTTAGATTTATTGATTTATTTGTTTGTTTGAAAATTCTCCAAAAGGTAGTTGTTTTCCCAGTGGAAGTGTGAGGGAAAATGTCTTCCCTGTGGACTGAGGTCTGGCTGTCACTGGAGCTTTAGAGTTTGCCTTTGTGTCCCACCCCAACTTGTTCTTTAAGGAACTTGAAGCTATTTTAGTATTTTTGTTTTGTTTTTGTTTTTTAGAGATAGGGTCTCATGTAGCCCAGGCTGACTTTGAATTTGCTATGTAGCTAGGACTAGTCTTGATTTCTTGATCCTTCTGCCTCATCCTCCCAAGTTCTTGCATTAAAAGTATGAGCCACCATATTTGACTCTCAAAATATATTTCTATTTTATATAAAAATATTTGAGAGACAATAGCTTAGTGGAATATAGCACTTGCCTAGTGTGCATCAGGCTTGGGTTTGATTACAGCTTCATTTTGTAAAACTTTTAAGAATGATGAGTTCTGAGGCCAGAGAGATGGCTCAGTAGTTAAGAGCACAGAATGCTTTTCTAGAGGACCTGGGTTCAGTTCTAGAGTATCTGATGCCTATTTCTGACCTCTGTGGGGACACATGTAGTGCACATATGTACATGCAAATAAAATCCTCATACATATAAATAAAATAAATAAAAAATTATGATTCCTAGGGGGTTCCTTAGTAAAGTGCTGCCCTGTAAGCATAAGTTCTTCTCCAGATGCACATGAGGAGCCAGGCATGGTGACTGCTCCTGCAGTCCCATTGCAATAGGGCCATGAAGCAGAGCTAGTGAGCCAGCCAGCCTAACCAAATCATGAGTTTCAGTGAGACTCCAGCTCCAAAAATAAATAAGTAATGGTGATGGGTGACTATCTGGTATTCACCTCTGGCCTCCACATCCATATCCACACATATACAGGAGCACACACACATATACAAACCCACAATGACAAGTGCATACAACACATACACATGCTGAGCTTCTCACTTTGTAATAGTAGCAGTATATATAACTTACTTTTCCCCATAAGTCTATTTAAACATAACTCTTGCCATGTAAGAGCTATTTAGAAGGTTTTATTGGATCAATTAATATTTACATGAATGTTTTTCAAGTTTTGGGAGGTTTTTGATTGGGTTTGTTTTGGGGGGGTGTTTGAGACAGAGTTTCGCTATGTAGCCCTGACTGATCTGGAAGTCACTATGTAGACAAGGTTGGCCTCAAACTCACAGAGATCCAGCTGCCTCGACCTCTTCAGTGCAGGAATTAAAGGTGTGTGCCACAATAACTAGCCCTTTAAGAAAGGTTTTTTTTTTTTAAGTGTGTGTGTAGGTTGGAGGATAACTGTGGGTGGGAGTTGGTTCTCTTCTACTGATACATCCTAGGAATTAAAATCAGGTGATCAGATTTGGGAACAGTCATCTTTGCTCTCCCATGGCTCAGGCACTCTTGCTTCGGTGGACAGAGGCCTTCTGTTCACCTTTCGCGTATTCCTTCTCTACAGACTCCTCTCTAATGTAGCTTATACGAGCTGTTAATTCTATATGCATCTTTGTAAATATTTAGTAATGGCGGTGGTGTTTATCTTTAGTCACAGAATACCTGGTTCTACCCTGCTTTTGTAGAATCTCCTGGAAATGCCATCTTACTCTGTTTTTCACTGTTTACTAGTTGAAGATCTATTTATGCTGGATGCAGATTTAGCTAATTGGTCTTAACTGTTGCATAGTATTCCATGGTGTACATAGATCTCCATAGCAATGGGTACCTAGGCTACTGTAAACAATACTACCAGTAGCAGTCTTGCAGTGTCCAATACGGACTTTTTTAGAATTCCTGGGATACAGACCCAGGATTGCCATGATGGCATAGATACTGTTAGGAACTGAATGGATGTATCACTTATACTCCACAAGCATGGCATTTTTCTGCTCCCCTAATACTTCCTCTACTTTTTACCATTTAGTAATAATGTCTCAGTGTAACTTATGTAAGGCACTAATGAGCTGGAGCATTTCTTCATGTTTCAGTTATTGCTTTCCTTCTGTGTGTTGCCTCTGTATGTTCTTTGTTTCCTATAGAAACTGGAAATTATATATGATATAATAATCATAAACCTAATATGTAGACACAGTTGCACAATCCCCGGTGATTTTGAGCCATAAGAATATCATCTTAGTATCATCTATTAACTTTGTCTGTGTTTTCCTTTACTGAATACAAATGCTTGAATTTCATGTAGTCAAGCCCATCACTTTTAGCTTTAATATGTTTGGTTTACACTGGTGCTTCTTGGACTTAACATTCCCAGGTTGTCTCCTAGATTTCTTTCTTTTAGTTTTATGAATTTACTTTTCCTGTTCTATTTAATGCATGTGGAACTCTTCCTTCCTTTCCTCCATTCCCATCCTCCCTCCCTTCTTTTCTTTTTTCCCTGTGCTAGGGGATCAAATCTAGGACCTTCTGTATGATGCTAAATAAGCCCTCTGCAGCTGAGAAAGCCTCAATCTCCTGTTGTAATTTTGACTGACATTGTTTTAACTTTTAGGCTAATTTAGCAAGATATGGCATCTCTCTCTCTCTCTCTCTCTCTCTCTCTCTCTCTCTCTTTCATACACACACACACACACACACACACACACACACACACACACTCCACTTACAAGCCCGAAAGAACATAGTTTTTGTTTTTAAGCTAGAGGACATTTTTAAGGATAGTAATACAGTTTCTCACAGTTTAAAAAGAGAACCTGGCTTGGTGGCACATGTTTTCTAGTCTCAGATACTGGGGAGGCTAACATAAGATTGCTTTATTATATTCCTTTTATTTCTTTAAGACAATTTTTGAGACATTACTTCGGTTTCTAGCACTGGCTGACATAGAGCTCCCTATGTAAATCAGACTGGTTTTGGATTTACAGAGATCTGCCTGCATCTGTCTCTTAGTGTTGGGATTAAAGGCCAATGCCACTATACTTAGGCCTTCCTTCCTTCCTTCCTTCCTTCCTTCCTTCCTTCTTCCCTCCCTCCCCCTTTTTAAAAGGTTTATTTATTTATTATCTATGGAGTGTTCTATATGCATGTATGCCTGCATGCCAGAAGAGTGGACCAGATCTTATCACAGATGGTTGTAAGCCACCAAGTAGTTGCTGGGAATTGAATCCAGGACCTCTGAAAGAGCAGCCAGTTCTCTTAACCTCTGAGCCATCTCTCCAGTCCTTCCTTCCCTCCCTTCCTTCCTTTGTTTCCAGGTAGACCCAGAACTCTCAAGAGTTCCTGCCTCTGCCTCCAGAGTGCTTGAATTAAAGGTGTACACTATCACACCTGGTTAAGTATTTTTTTTCTTAAATTTTTACTGTATATTTGTGTGTGCATGATGTGTGTATGTGGAAGTCAAAGGACAACGTCATGGAGTCACTTCTCTCCTTCCTCTTATGTGGGTTCCAGGGATCAGATTCAGGTGGCTAAGCTATGTGACAAGTGCCTTTTCCACTGAGTCATCTTGCTGGCCCAAGAGGATCTCTTGAATACAAGGTTTCAAGGCCAGCTTAGATGATAGCATAGTGAGAGCCTATTTCAAACAAAGAAACAAAAAGGGGGAGATCACACTTTGTGCAAAAGTATACAGTATAATTGCCTTCTTAATTCTAAGGGAATTTTTTTTCTTAGATGTTCTGCTTAAAGGCCATGAGATATGCTACAGTTACTGCCTGCTTTGCCGCTTACCTTTTCTTGTTGTATTCATTAATGCTGAACAGTGACAAGTGGCTTTACTGGAGTGAATCTGGTTTAGTTTGGTTAAAACCAAAATACCTCCAATACTCAAAACACAATAAATAGATTATCAAAAGATTTCAGATATTACTAAGCATGGTGGCATATGCCTGCAGTCCCAGCAACTTGAGAAGTAGAAGCAAAGGGTCAGGAATTGATGGCTATCCTCTGCTACATAAACAGCTCAAAGCCAGCCTGGGCTGTACCATAACCTTCTCTCAAATAAACAAGGAAACAAATAAGAGCATGGGGAAACAGCCACATTGCTTTCTGTGGCAGAGCAGTAGTTCTGCCTGTCCACAGGGAGCCAGCATTTGATCAGTAAGTAGTTTTGGAAGTTTGGGATGTAGATACATTGTTAGAGTGCTCACCTGACATGCATAAAGCCCTTCACTAAATCCTTGCTTACATAGTGAATTTAAAGCCAGACTGAGCTACATTGAGACTATGTCAAAAAGCAACCCTCCCACACACAGAACAAACAAACCAAAAAGCCCTCTAAGATTTATTTTGATATTTTGGTGTTATGTATATGTCCATTTATCTGTATGTGGGATATATGCACAGACACCCAGAGACATTGGATCCCCTGGAGTTGTAGTTAAAGTTGTAAGCCCCATGAATGATGGGAATCAAGCTTGGGTCCTCTGCAAAAGCAGAAATTGTTCCTAACCACTGAGTCATCTCCAGTTTTCGGTCGTTTTTTTGTTTTTTTTTTTTTAAAGACAGAGTCTCTGTTATCTACCTCTGTCCTGGAACTCAGTGTGCAGACTAGACTGGATTCCCATGCACAGAGATCTGCCTGCCTCTGCCTTCCAAGAACTGGTATTAAGGTGTGTGCCACCACTCCCAGCCTACGTTAACTAACACCTTATTTGTCTTATTCTTTTATTTAGAGAATTGCCTTAAATATATAACTGTGGGTGTCTTATTCATACAGGAATGAGCCACCTAAAATCTGAAGGCTGGTTTTACCAGTCTTCTTAAAGTTAACCAGAGTTCTTCCCTGTAAAATCGATGAACCAGGGTCCCAATTTTTTTGAAGGGTCACTGCTAGTACTTGGCATTTGTAGGTGTTTTTTTGTACAGGGCATGTAAATCTGAGTACAGCGTTTTGGAAGCTGGGTGGAAAAAGAGCTGGAATGCCTCACCTTTCAGGATAATAGCTTTCCTCCTCCTTCCCCAGGGAGTCCAGTCTGGCCTCAAAACTACTAGCCTCCTACTTATGAGTACCAATTTGAAACTTCTGTGCTGCCCTTGGTGTATAGAAAAAAACCCAGAATCTCTCTAGTCATCTTTCTAGAGAATAAACCTCGTAATCTCAGTCAATGGTCACTAGGAGTCAGAGTAGAAATCTGGGGGTAGAAGTTTTTGCCATTCTGCAGTCTGCCTGCTGTCCCCCTGTTCACAGGCATTTCAAGTTCTGGTGTAGCAGGTGCTCTTTGGGCTACCATTCAGCTCCCAAATCATGACGTGAAGACTTAAAATTGTTATGAATGCTCAACCTTAACTCATACTTGTCCCATTGCCTTTTATACCTTAATTAACCTGTTTCTCTTTTTCTATGTTTTGCTTTGGGGCTTTTTACCTTTCTTTCATTCTGTATGTCCTACTCCATGTCTGGCTGGCTGACCCTGGGTGTGTCTCTCACTTTCTCCCTCATTCTCTTCTTCTCAAGAGCCTAGATTCCTACTGTTACTTATTCTCTCTGCCTGTCAGCACTGCCTAGCCCTCCATTACCTAGCTATTGGTCATTCAGCTTTTTATTAGACCAGTCAGGTGCCTTAGGCAGGCAAGGTAAAATAGCAATACACCTTTCCATTATTAAACAAATGCAACATAAACAAATGTAACACATCTTTACATAGTTAATGTTCCACAACATTCTGATGTGTCTTAACTCCGTTCAATTTGCTTTTTAGTTTCTACAATTTTACTTTAAAAAAAAAAAAAAGACTTCTCAGTTTTCAGACGTGGTTGTCAGGAACTCCCTGTATAGACCAGGCTAGCCTGTCTCATGGTGCAGGGTTAAAGATGTGTGCCACCACACCCAGTAACCAGCACCCGCGGTTGTCTTTTTGATTGTCACGTATTGCTACATGCATGTGTCTGTATTCATAAACAGAATGCACACATACTCATATTGTACACACACATGCATAAACCCTCAAAAGATAAAAATAATGAATTGATTAAAGGCTCATCTAGGGTTAATTTTTCTTAAATTTGAAATGTTTCTGTGCTGAGTCCTTTGGGTCAGGAAACTTGCTCGCCTTGCTTCCTCTTGTGGATCTGTGTTGATAGTGTCAGCGGAATAACTGCTGGGGCTAAAGAGCTAAAGGCAGATGTTTGCTCCATGTATCTCACTGAAATCCATGCTTATTTAATCGTTGTGTCATTTTAATAGACGACTTAACAAATAGATAACTTGTGGCAGTTGCCAACTTTTACTACAGTAGAAGAATTGTACATAGCAAGTTCATTTTAACTTCTGCTACCCTCCTTGTTTAATGCCCAGGACATTCTCAGAGCTTGCTCAGAGAATATTAGCATATTTTGGAAGTTAACATACTAGAACTCCAATGTACCATATACAGATGTGGAATCTGATATGTAGAATGGATGTGGCTTACCAGTGTTAATCTTGTGTCTAGAGCTACAATAGAGTCTCTTCTCTAGTGTTCCTTTCCATACCTGTGTGATAGTCTCTGAAATAGCACTCCGTGGTGCTAGGATTAAACCCAGGGCCTCAGGCTAGGCCAGGGATCTACCACTGAGCTAGATGGTCCAAGTCGTCTACAAGTGATCTATCCATGGTTTACATCACCAAATGTTCTTTTAGTTTACTGTTTCGTTGCAGGGTCCCTCTGCAGACTCCACGAAGAATCCAGCTGCCCACTACTGGCCCTGGCCGAGGAGGGGAAGTGTGGCACTCTTCACCGCCCAGCCCCCAGGGTCCTGAAGACAGGCAGAGGTGTCACAGCGCAGTAGGGAGTCCAGTCTAGCAGGAGCTCATTCATTTCCTTACAGCGTGCAGTGTATAAGGTCCCAGAAGCAGCAGAAGGGAAATTAGCCAATCACATCTATACAATGAACATGTTATTACATACATACAAGCACACACACAGTGCATGTATGTATACACGTACTGCACAATAACCAGGCCTAATGAGGTGCCATGTTCTGCTTGACATTCAGCTGTGATTTTTTTTCTGACTTCATCAAATGAATAGCTTTTTGTTACCTTCCCATTCTTGAAAACCATATGGAGAAGATGGATCCCACATTTTGTGAAATTTAAAAGTTATATTTTTCTTCTTTATTGGGGTCTAGTTTTATATTGATGAATTTTGTTTGTTTTCAAGACTGAGTTCTTCTGTATAGCCCTGGCTGTCCTGGAACTTGTTTGTAGACCAGGCTGGCTGCAAAAAAACTCTACATGCCTCTACCTCCTGAGTGCTGGGATATAAGGTGTGCGCTACCACTGTCTGACTTATTTTGATGAATTTTAAAATTGTGAAAAATCTATGCTTTATGTTTAAAGATTTTTTTTTTCCTTTTGGTTTTTGTAGCTCAGGCTGGCCCTAGAACTATATAGCCAAGACTGGGCATGAAATCAAGGCATTTTTCCTAGCCCAGCCTTCTGAGTGCTAGGATGCCAGTACTGAGCCACTGCACTAGGCCAGAGCTTTTTGTTTTAAAGAACTTAAATCAACCTTTAAAGGGCTTCTCTTCTACTACTGTTCCCTGATTGGTCAGTTCATTGTGGAAAAGGGTAGGTTCATTGTTCAGTAATTCAAACCATAGGCATAACAGTGTAAACTATATTTTATAGTTGCTGGAATGCACCAGTAAAGCACCTGGCCCGAGGTGCCTCTATTTCTGTGGCCATACATGGGCTAGTCATTGACTGAGCAGTCTGACCCTACTTTGTTCTATAAAATATCCCTGACACCTATCTCGTTTTAATACGTGACAGAGCAGATGTGTCTGAAACACTCCAGCAGGAGTGATGTCTGGGAGGAGTACAGTGAGCATGTTCCCCACATGTTCCCTCCCTGCTGAAGTTGTAGCTCTGTGCTTGTAAAACTAATGTCTAGTGTTTCTTCTTTACAGTTTTCGTGTGTGTGTGTGTGTGTGTGTGTGTGTGTGTGTGTGTGTGTGTGTGTAGGTGGGGATATTGGATATTGGGAATGTGAATGAAATGCCCACAGACTCCAGAAGAGGGTCCCCTGGAGCTGGAGTTACAGGTACTTATGAACCGCCTGATGTGGGTGCTAGGGAACCAAACCTGGGTCCTTACCAAGAACAGCCTTTGCTCTTAATTGTAGGTGAACATTTCTGTCCTGCCAATCAGTTTCCAAAAAAAAAAAGACACATATAGACTCATTAGTAATTATAAATACTTGGTGGATAGCTCACGGTTGTTATTAACTAGCTCTTTTTTTAAAAAATTGTGTTTGTATTTATATGGGTAGCTTTTTTTTTAAAAGATTTATTTATTTATTATGTATACAGTGTTCTGTCTGTCTGTATGCTTGAGGGCCAGAAGAGGGCACCAGATCTCATTACAGATAGCTGTGAGCCACCATGTGGTTGCTAGGAATTGAACTCAGGACCTCTGGAAGAATAATCAATGCTCTTAACCTCTGAGCCATCTCTCCAGCCCCAGGTAGCTTTTTCTTGCATGTATTTCTATGCACCATTTTTTTAAAGATTTATTCATTTATTATGTATTCAATGTTCTGCTCAGAAGAGGGCACCAGATCTTACAGATGGTTGTGAGCCACCATGTGGTTGCTAGGGATTGAACTCAGAACCTGTGGATCTCCAGCCCTATAAACTAGTATTTCTTACCTACGCTGAGCTCATGCTGGTACCTTTTCTCAACACGGCAAGTTCATCTTGCTTCTCTCTGTGTCTCTCTGAGACTCCTCCCTTTTTCTTTGTACTTTGTTTTTGTCTGCAAGTCCAGCCTAACTTCTACCTGCCTGGCTATTGACCAGTCAGCTCTTAACCAATGAGAGTAATACATATTTACAGTGTACAAAGATTGTTCCATACCATTTAACCATTAATCTCTCCAGCCCACTATCTTCTCTGTCAGAGTCTCTCCTTGTCTGTCTTTCTTTTCTCGTCTCATTTTTAAAACTTTAAATTTGTTTGTTTGTCTGTTTGTTTATGCGTGGGGGGGTACCCTTGGAAGACAGAAGAGGACATTAGGACTCCTAGAGTTGAAGTTACGGGTAGTTGTGAACCTTCTGGCATAGGTCCTGAGATTTGAGGTCAGGTCCTCTGGAAGAGCAGCATGTGCTCTTAACTGTTAACCCTTCTTTCCAGCCCATGTTTTAGTATTTTAAAAATGGTGTGGCTATATGTAAACATTAGACTTTCCCGATTAGCAGTATTTATTTTATGTAGAGGTATAAAAGGATTACAATTCTGAAGTGATTAAATGGGAACTCTAATGCATGCTAAGGTGATTGCTGTGCCTGCTTCTGCTGCTGTTCATTATGGATGCAATTTGGTGTTGCTTTCATTTGCATTTAACTAGTATGGTTGGGAAGAATACAATCATACTAAGCCGTTGCTCTTAGCTGTTTTTTGGTAAGAAGGAATTCTCAGTCTAGAATTCTCACCTAATTATGTTCTTTATCCCCTATGAAGCTTATTGGTTAAAACTAGATATTATATAGCTAAAATAAAGAACCAAATGTCAAATGCATTTCAGAATCCTTTGAATTCTGCCTAGAAGACCTGGCTCTTGCATCCCAGTTTGCTCAGAGCTCCTGGAATGTTTAAGTACCAGGTTCTCCTCTAACCAGAATAATATCACACATGTACAGTTCTTGTCTATTTTTAATGCATTTATACCAAATTTCTTATTGATCTTTGCAGCATCTTTGAGAGTACAGCTGATGTTATATCCATTATAGGGAGGAAGTGTAGGGGGTCTCAAGTGATAGATGAATTGTCCAGGGCTTCTCTGCTCATAAGCCTGGGACGTAGGCTCAAGCCCCCTAATTTTTGTTTGTTTGTTTGTTTTTTGAGACAGGGTTTTTCTATAGCTTTGGAGCCTGTCCTGGAACTAACTCTTGTAGACCGGGCCGGCCTCGAACTCACAAAAATATACCTGCCTCTACCTCGAGTGCTGGGATTAAAGGCGTGGGCCACCAACCACCTGGCTAAGGCCCCCTGATTTCTAAATCTGTGGCTATTTTTAAAACTTCCATGTTCTTGAGCCCCTTAAATAAACAGATCCTTCTAGTGGCTTATTAGATATAACGAAATGCAGAGTGAGACCTCATTTGAGATTTGTTGTAACAAGAAGGACCACTTGTTGGTTCCCGGGTTGCCCAGCTAGCGTACACCCAAAATAACCACACAGAAACTGTATTAATTAAATCACTGCTTGGCCCATTCGCTCTACCTTCTTATTGGCTAACTCTTACATATTAATTTAACCCATTTCTTCTAATCTCTGTATCGCCACATGGTTGTGGCTTACCGGCAAGGTTCTGCGTCTGACTCTGGCAGGCGATCCATGGTGTCTCTCTCATCCTGCTTTCTTCCTCCCAGAATTCAGTTCTGTCTTCCCCGCCTACCTAAGTTTTGCCCTATCAACAGGCCAAGACAGTTTTCTTTGTTAACCAATGAAGGCAACACACAGACAGAAGGACCTCCTACACCAATTTGTGGTGCTGGAATTCTAACCAAGGGCCTTGAGCATGCTAGGCGAGCACTTTTATCACTGAGCTACGTCCTCTACTTCTCTTATGAAAAGTGTAGGTCATAGGCTAGGGATACAGCGTTATTGGTAGAGTGTTTGCCTGATGAGGAAAGCCCTAGATTTCAGTATTCAGTTCTATACTTAGCACCGCACAGCCTCGAACTCAGATAGCCACCTGTTCAGCCTTTAAAGCATTGGCATTAAAGGCGTGTGCCACCACAACCAGCATGGCCGTTTGACCAAGATCAAATATAGGATGTTAAGCATAATTTCCATGTGGTTACACATCCTACATGCTATTGAGTATAAAGGTGGTTAACATAGTTAGCTTAGGAGGGACATCTAGAATTAAATTAAAATTACTTGGTTTTAACTGTAATTAGTTTTGGGGGGGGCTTTGTTACTTTGGAAATCATGTTTGGATGGGAGAGAGGGGTACTGTTTGAATTTGAGGCTCCATTTATAGTTTTGGGGTGGTTTGTCTGAGTAAGTACTGCATATATAATATATAGTAGATAAAAGCTACTAAGAGCGTTTATGAGTTTCATGATCTTGCAACTTTTTCTGCCATGTGGGGCCAGACCTTCTTGCCCTGTATACTGATTTGCACCGTTGCACCCAGATGTAAAACTTGGTGCCTCTGATTTTCAGAAAGACTCTATTCATACAGCACATTGTGGATTTGTATACCTAACTAAAGAAAGGGAGAGAGCCTCGCTTTGCATTAATGCAGACAACTTTCAGCTGTCCCCGGCCTGAGCGCTTCACCCCCACCCAATCCTAGCTTTGCCCTATTGTACTAGCTCCTCTTTTCTTCTCTGTCCCTCTCATCATTCTTCTCTCAGTCCCTTTTTGAGATAAAACAACAAATTCTTCCCCTTGTGGAATGCAGAGCAATTTCCTTTTCTTGACAGCCATTCTGGGATCTTGACAGCCATTCTTCAGGGAACCACCCACTCTAAGGGGACTGGACCTGAAAGGTTGGGGCCCCATATCAAGGGTGCATATTTTCGCAAAGAAAGTTTCTTTCAAGAGGAATTCTGTGTTCACTGTTAGGCTGATAAAACGGAGAATTTGCCATCCTGTTATATAGCAGCTAATACACCAATCAAGTTTTACTAAATTCCCAATAAAGTGTCAGAAGTCTAAAAAACGATTACATCTGTAATCTATTGAACTCATAAACTGTAGTTATCTTTACTTAATATGATATTCTGCATATAGAGTATGCTGCTGCTTGCATATAGGTCATAACACAAAGGAGCTGTCTCTCCTCTGAGCCACTATGCACTTCACTTATGCACACATAAGTTCAGCTTTTGATACTTGAGTATTTCTGTTAGCATGACTTTTCAGCTCTGATAGTTTTAAGTTATGTAAAGACAATGTGTATACTTTAGAACTCCATTTATTTTAAGAAGAAAACCTTTATTTTATCTTTTATATTTATTTAGTTTTTTTTTCTAAGATAGAATTTCTCTGTTTAACTGTGCTGGCTGTCCTGGAACTTGCTCTGTAGACCAAGCTGGCCTCCAACTCAGAGATCCACCTGTCTCTGAAAGGCCTGCATCACCACCATCTGGCTAGTTTTTTGAGACAGGGTTTCTCTTTTGTCTATCTTGGAACTCACTCTGTAGACCATGCTGGTCTCGAGCTTAGAGATTCACTTGCTTCTGCCTCCCAAGTGCTAGAATTAAAAGCGTGCACTACCATCACCCAGCGAGGAGGAAACCTTTAATGCTTGTGTTTTTGACTCATTTTCCCTGTAAATGACTGACTCTTTGGTTGTTCTTAGCTGAAATATGGATCATATTTTTCCTATTTTTTAAAATGTCAGTGTCAAAAAGATTATAGGGATTTCACTGTTGTAATATATTAATCCTTGTCTGAATTTATAAATAAAATCTATGAAATTGCATTTTCTCTTGCCATGTATCAGCCCAGACTCACAGATTGTTTCCCCTTATAGGTAACAGAGAAAAGGAAAACCCAGCCAATGATTATGTGATAATATGGAAAAAGATGGGAAAAAACTGTTTAATGGGTAAGGAACAATGCTATGGTAAAATCTTATTGAGAATCATTCCTGCTGGTATGACCAGCCTGTCTTTGGTTAATTATGATCTGTGTCTTAGTGGTGTTCTGAACTTCTGCTCCCAGCGTCCATCTGGAACACTTTTCATACCATAAATTAAGAGGTAGTACAGTCATATTTAAAGATAAAATGGACCTTGAGACCAGCCAGAATCCTGAAAAGGGGTTTGAAGTTGACTGAAGACCGCACTTGCCTTGGCCTGTCAAGAGTTATTACCCACCCTTTTTTTCTTCCCGAATACTGCCAGCTGCTGTGACAACAGGCTCACCATGGGGGTCTTGTTCACTTGAGCAACTGCAGATGTGTGTCAGGCAGTAATCAAATAAAATTTCAAAAGCCCATATATTTTTATTGTCTAGAATTCAGATATTCTAGATAATCAAAACTGTCCATGAATGTTAGGTCCCTACCCGAGTCTGGAAGTTTATGCAGCATTTATTAGGGCAGCTTTCTTCTCTGTCTAAAGCACTGATTCGCAACCTTCCTAATACTGTAACCTTTAGTACAATTTCTCGTGTTGTGCTGACCCCCAACCATAAAATCATTTTTGTTGCTACTTCGTAACTATGATTTTGCTACTGTATAGATCATAATGTAAAAATTATCTGACATGGGACTCCTGCGAAGGGTCATTTGGTAACTCCAGTGGGGTCATGACCACAGTTGAGACCATTGGTCTAGTGGTTGAAAACATGAGCTTTGACCCCAGACTACTTGGGACAGTTGCTTTTAATTTGCATGGGCAAGTTGATCTCTGAGCTTCAATTCCCCAGCTTAAAGTTAGAGACAATAAAATATTTATAATATGTTGATGCTGAGGATTAATTAGTCCACGTGAAAAATGCACAGTAATGCCTAGAACACAGTAAGTACTTAGTAAATATCATCTCCATGGGATCACTCGGTGAAGTTGCACTTTGGTAGTTAGCCCATCTTAGGGAAGGCTAGTGCTAAGGGCAAAAGATTCTTTATGAAAGTTTTCATTTTAGCCTAGTTTCCTTTTTCTTAGAGTGTGTTGCTCAACTGTGAGAACAGAGTTATCCACCTCCAGCTCTTATTGCATATCTTATGGTATATATGAATAAACAGCCATTTTCTGGCTATATATAATAGTTCTACCTCAGTTTGTGTCACCTGCTGGTAGCATGCACCAGTTTCCAGCACTCAGGAGGCTGAAGAAGAAGGATCATGAATTTGAGGCCAAACCTCAGCTCCATAGTAAGATACTACCCACCCTAACCCCCCTCCAACAACAACAGAAAAAGAGATTCTGTCTCTGCAGGATGTATGTAGTTTTTCTTCTTTCAAGATAGCTATGCCAGATTTTTGGTTCAGAACCTGGTAGCCTAGTTGAACAGAAGAGTCCCTCTTAAATTTCCTTTTTTTTTTTTCCTTTTGGAGACATACTGACCTTGAACTCACTATGGAGCTGAGGGTGACCTTGAACTCCTCCAATTTTCACCTCAGTGCTGGGAAGCAGGTGTGTAGCACCATGCCTCTTCTTTTGAGTTTCTTTCTTCTTATTACAGTATTTTTGTACCTTTAAAAATGTGTGTGTGTGTGTGTGTGTGTGTGTGAGAGAGAGAGAGAGAGAGAGAGAGAGAGAGAGAGAGAGAGAGAGAGAGAGACCGTGTGTGTGCTTGGTGTTAATGGTCGCCAGAATAGGGCATCGGATCTCCTGGCACTGGAGATCCAGGTGGGTGTTTGAAATAGAACTCAAATCCTCAGGCAGAGTAGCAAGTGCTGCCCTTTGTCATGGAGCCAGCTTTTTTCCAGCCCTTCAGATTGTCTGTGAGGTCTCTCCCATTGCTTGTCACCTCTTGCTGAAGTCAGTAAGTGGTACTCACACCTCCTGCCTATTCAGTTAATAGTGATTCCTTCTCAGGTCTCTGAGGGAGTTGAAGACCAGATAGTTGCAGATTTCCTTGTTTACCAGACACTGAAAGGAAGTTATGATAGAAGGTAAATTAGGTACAAGACTTTGGACTCACCAAGATAGAGATATGGAGTATTTTCTCATAATTTGTCAAATGCAAATGGACTAGACATTATTGATGTACTTATTTTTTGTGTATATTGTATATAGCTATTGTACTTACTGTATATAGTTTTTCTTATATTAGTTATAGCCTTTTTATTTTAGACAAAAAGTGAAATATAGTGATATTTTATTTGTTTTAAGAAAGGAAGATTGCCTAAAGATCAGAAGGGCAAAGCTAAGCCACTAGAGGTCAGGCAGTGGTGGCGCATGCCTTTAATACCAGGATTTAGGAGACAGGAGAAGGATCTCTGTGAGTTCAAAGCCACTCTGGTCTACACAAGATCAATAAAGAAACAAATCCAAGTGGTGGTGCCCCATCTTTAATCCCAGTACTAGGGAGTTATGCCTTTAATCCCAGCACTAGAGGGTATATAAAATAGGAGGAAAGAGACTCAAGCTGCTTAATCTACTTAGTCTGCAGTCGGCTCAGCCTTGGTAGAGGTAAGACTTCTCTAGTGGCTTGGTTGCTTTGCTTTTCTGATTTTCAGGTTGAATTCCAATAGCTGTCTCTGGGTTATTATTTGTGCTACAAATTTTTATATTTATTATTATTATTATTGTGATAGAGTACAAAGAGGATTGAGAGGAGATTGCTTGTCATATGGCTCAGTACAAAATTTAATAGTCCTGTTGAATGTTTTCCCTTTGTGAATGAGCCTCTCCATTTTCCATTTTTAGGCAGATGAGTAAATGCCTTGTAGCCACCTGTCACTTTAGCAGTGAGATAAATAACCAGCTGAAGGATGCAGATGTAGAGAAAATCACACCTGATCCTTTGTAGTTGAAGGTGGCAGTCACTGAGCATTTGCTGTGAAGCCAGCAGATTCCTACCAGCTATGCATCCCAGCCTGTGATTCACAGCCACAGACCCCATTCCACACTTGGCACAGTTTGCTCCTACCGTCTTCTTCAAAGACTCTAGATGCTCACTAGGCCCCCTAGGTAGATCTGCTGCTGTGATTCCGTGTCCCCAGTGAAGCTATACCATTTGAAGTACATTTCCGTGGATCTTCAAAGTCTTTCTCTGGCAAATTCTGCTTGATTTTTGTCTGTTCACCCAGCAGCTACTGGAGCATGCAAAGCAGAGGCTTTCAGAAACAGGATGCTCGAGAGGCTGCCCAAGTGTTGGAATACTACAGGTTTTCAAAGCCTCCCAGTGTGCAAGCAGACAGTTGAAAGTCATAACCCGTAGTCATAGCTCAGTGGCATGGTAGGTTGTGTGGAACTAAGTGGTTGGGTTTCATTTGAAGAGAACTAGCAAGAACCCAGAGTAATTGTTTCCCCAGTCACACTTTGTTACCTGTACCGTTTGACCAGTAGGAAGGGAGTTTGTGAGGTCTGCTGAAAGGACCTCAGCAGGAGGTGACTAGTCGGGGTTAGTGTGCTCTCAGTGTCTTCTGACTGTAGGAAATAACTGTTTTTTGAGCTCTATTGGTGCCAGGCATTGCTTGAAGCATTTCTTACCTGTTAACTAATTGAATGATTTAACAATTCTATGTATACTCACAGGAATATTCTTTCTGTTTCCTGAAGAAACTGAGGTCTGGAGACACCGCCTGTCGGTCATATAGAGCTAACAGGAAAGTGATAGAATCCCAAACTAGCTAGCTTAGCTTGACCTAACTACTGTGCCGATGCTGTTTGGTTCATTTGTAAATGATTGTTAACATTTTCTCTATTCACATTTTATAGTTGTAAGACCAGAAAATTTTTAAATTAAAAAGTGCTTTTAATTTCTCATAATAGTATACAAAAGAAAACTATCAGAAAGCGCCCAGCACCAGTGCTCAGCTCACATGGGAGGCTCCTGAGAGCACTGTGTTCTAGAGTCATAGAACCACAGGCTGGCGGGGCTCTCCAAGCTTGCTGCTGCTGCTTTCTTTTTCCTTTCCAAGACAAGGTGACAGGGTCTCACTGTATAGCTCTAGCTAGCTCACAGCTAGCCTCAAACTCACAGAGACCTGCATGCCTCTACCTCCTGAGTGCTGGGACTAAAGATGTGAGTCATCATGCCCAGCCATTTTTTTTAACATTTTATTTGTGAGTGTGTATGTGTACAAATGCATGAGGAGCTCAGAAAACAACTTGCAGAGTTCTGTCCTTCCATCATGTGAGTCCCAGGGATTGAACTCTGGTGTTCAGGTGTGTCAGCAAGCACCTTTACCTCCCTAGCCATCTAATCAGCCTGGTTTTTTGTTGTTGTTGTTTTTTTTTTTTTGAGTCAAGAAGCAACTATATATTTAACATAAAAAATATGAGATATAGTAATAAATACATTCCATAAATGCCAGTAATAAATTCACAAAATATAGAGATTCTTCTGTTCTAACAACCACATCTGTTTCAAAGGGATGACAAGCGCACGTGCCAAGACTTTGTTCTTGGATGCTTTGACCTGTATCAGTGGTTCCTGGTGATTTTAATTTCATGGATCTTTTAAATATGCACAGTAACCACAACCCATTGTTTGCAAAACAAAACACTTTAACATCAAGAATGTTGGAGATAAAATATCTTTGTAAAGAACCAGTGTTTCCCAAGGACAGGCACATCCTGGCCAGTGAAGACTTGTGGTTAGGCTCTCATTTTTCTGGGTTGCTGTGATCAGATTCCATTTGGACCAGATGACCACTGCAGTATAGCATCCTCCTGTCCATCCAAAGCATGCACAGGGACATGAACGGGCAGAACACCTGCTGTGGACATTCCCATCCTGTCTGACCAATTATTATTTCAGATGTACACGTTTTGCCTGATGTATGAATGTGCATTGCATGTGTGTCTGGTGTCCTTGGGGGATAAATGAGGTTACTAGATCCCTTGGAACTTGAGTTATAGATGGTGTGGGTGCTGGAAATGGAACTTGTGTCCTCTAGAAGAGCAGCAAGTACTCTTACCTGCTGAGCCATTTCTCCTTTTTTGTTCTAAAAATGACCTGAGTGCTGTTGCTTCTAGCCTCTTTAGGGTTTCCTCAGAGGTATTCTTGTTCGTACAATGCTGTTAGTAAATTAGATACCCTTCTGATATCTGACCTTGTTTAGACTGACCTCTTATAAAAAGAGCCTCTACATCCCGGGACACACTCACCTTCCCTCCCTCCTTCCCTCCCTCCCTCCTTCCCTTTCTCCCTCCCTCCCCTTGTACCTCCCTCCTTCCTTCCCCCCTCCTTCCCTCCCCCCCTCCTTTTTTGTTTTTTGGTTTTTGATACAGGGTTTCTCTGTATAACAGCTCTGACTCTTATTTTGACTAGGAATTCTTTTGCTCTTAAAAATATCATGTGTGTAGAGAGGGCGTAGTGCCTGCTATTCCATCTACTGGAGAAGAACCTCTGACTGCCCATACCACTTTATAATAGCACTCCCTCTATTGCTTTTTTTTTTAATTATTTTGTTTCAACTCTATTGTCAGAGGCTACTCATTTATTCCTGGCTGCCCAGACCCAAAGTAATCGCTCAGAAACTATATTATTCGCAATTCTGTTTGGCCAATAGCTTAAGTATATTTCTAGCTAGCTCTTATATCCTAAATTAACCCATTTCCATTATTTTATATTTTACTATGAGGCTTGTGCTGCCGGCAAGATTCTGGCTGGTGACTCGTGACTTTCTCCTCTGGTGGCTACATGGCATCTCTCTCTGACTCTGCCTATTCTCTATATATATCTCTTTCAGCCTGGTTTTACTCTGTTAAGCCATTGGCTGAAAGCAGCTTTTTTATTAACCAATGGCAATAAAACACATTCACACCATACATCACCTCCCACATCACAACTCAGAGTCTTTATATGTAGAATAGGCTGGTGCACACATGAATTTTTAAGGCAGTTTGTCTGGCATTGGAGACGAGAGGAAATAACAGTTACCTTGGAATCATTTACCTTACTGCTGAGAAGAGATGTATTTATAAGTTGAAAGTACCTGTATCTGGTAGACTAGTGAGTAACAGGAGCTAAGCTCAGAGGAGGACACTAGCTTGTGGACCCTCAACTTAGTAATGGTAATAGCCCATCTGTCTTTGGAGGCAGTTTTTAATGGAAGAGGGTGTTTGAGTGGAAACTTTTCCTTGAAGGTGTATAAGGTAGAGCCCTTCACTGGGGGAGTTGTGCATCTATTCATAGAAAGGGAACAGAAATCTAGGGGATGAGAGCGTTTCAGTTTGTTTTAAACAGGACAGACTCCATGTTTACTGGTCAGTGTGTCTTGTTTCAGGGCCTCAAATTTTGTGAAGACTTTTAGTGTTCCCTAAGTGCCCAGAAGTTCCTTCTTAGCTTCCTTCAGGCCCACTCTGCCTGCTCTTGGTCAGTCCTGTTTTACCCACTCAGTTGTGTTGTTGAATAACGTTTCCTTTATTTCCTGTACCACTCCTTAGCTTGTCCTCTGGTTTTTCTCTTAGACAGACAAAACAATGAAAGGCTGAACATTGTATTGTTTTATCATATGCTACAATCAATGTAGATAAAATAGGTATAACCTCTTGAAATAAAAATCCATGAAAATTCAGAGAGGTTAGTGTTAAGACATTATAGCAAGCAAAAGACTGTCATGGTGCATGTGCTACATGCTTCACATGTAGTTCTCTTTGATAATCTGTGGTTCATCAAAAGTGTTTCAAGAAATCTCTGGAAGATTTGACTACAAAAAAGGAACAGTGGGGGCTGGAGAAATGGCTTAGTGTTTATGGTGTTTGCTGCTCTTCCAGTACCCACATGGTAGGTCACAAGTCTCCCCCCCCCCCCTTTGTTTCTTTATGTTTCTCCATTTTAGAGGTGATTGACTTAGGGCCTCTTAGCAGCATAGAATGGCTTCAAACTTGAACTTGTTGTGTATCTGAGACTGGCTTGAATTCCAGATCCTCCTATGTCCACCTGTCAAGTGCTGAGATTACGGGAATGTGCCGCCACTCTCCTGCTTAAGTAGTGAAGCACAAAACGCTCCCCAATCAGGCTACCCGAATTTTTACTTTTTTAAAAAACTTCACAGCGATGTGAAAGCAATGCATATAACGTAGAGAAACTATACTTCAAATTTATGTGTTGCTCATTTTCTGGACTAGCAATCTGCTCTAAAAACAACTTGGACAGTGGCAACAAACCACAGTTCCTAGTTTACCACATGATCATGAGAGGAACGGACCTATGTACAGATGATGAGATGGCTCAGTAGATAAGGTGCTTGCCGTTCCAGCCTGCTGATCTGAATGAGATTGTGGAAATCCCCAGTTAAAGGAAAGACTCCTGACTCCTGAAAGTTGTCCTCTCACTTCCTCGTTCACACCATGGCACATGTACACACAGAGATACAATAAAAACCAAGCAAGAACCTGCACACTAGAGAATACCATGCTCTCAGCTGTGACATCACGTGCATCTGATGTCACACACCACTCTGATTAATAACCAAGGTTTTTTTGTATGAACTATCAGCATATTCTTCATCATTGATCCATTTTGTTTGTTCTTTCATTTTGAATTATGTGTCTGGGTGTGGTGTACGTGTGAGTGAAAGGCTCTTAGAGGCCAGAAGGTGTTGGATCCCCTAGGGCTAGAGCTAGTTAGTTGTGAACCCCCTGGAATGTGTCTTAAGAACCAAACTAAGTCCTCTGCAGGAGCAGTGCTTGCTCTTAACTACTTATAAATCTTTCATGTTTCTTGTTTATTTACACATCAGTGTGTGTGTGTGTTTGTGTGTGTGTGTACATGTGAGCATGAGGAGGCCAGAAGACAGCTGAGGTTGATGTTGGATGTTTTCCTTAGTTATCTTCCACTTAGAGACAGGGTCTCTCACTGGACCAGAGTTCACTAGTCTAGCTAGCCAACTTACCCAAGTAATTCGAGGTCCACCTCTGGAGGCCTCCATGCCCATTTTTACATAGGTGCTGGGGATCGGAACTCCATGCTTGTGTCTTCCATATCTTTTCCCCTCCTCATGCTCTCTTTTTTAAGACAGACTAATTCTGTAGCCCAGGCTGTCTGAGCTGTCCAGATACTACAGGTGTCAACCACCACACTCAGCTGCAGTTGAACTAACTCTCAAGAAAATATCTTTGGGCAACATTGTATAAGCTCATTTTAGATTTCATAAGTATGGAGACAAAAGTAGTCAAATTACTTTAGAAAAGAGTTCATGGAGAGACTATGGTTGGGGCCAACAAGATTTGCACAGCTCGCGTTGTCCTAATCGGAGTGGTGTAGTGATGGGAGAGGAAGAGTACAGTGGGTCACCGAAGAGACATGCAGACCAAGCTAGCTATGTAAACAGCCTAAGTCAGCTAGACAAGAAACCAGAGGGGATATTTTTATTATATTGTAGTAAAACATTTTATAAAATACATCACGTGAGGACATTAACTATAAGTCTTATGTATGAAAAGACATTTGAAACAAAGGACATGACACAGAAAAAGATTTTGGTAATACCTCTGTCTGACAAGTATTTGTATACAGCTTGTATAAAGAATGCTAATTATTTAATGAAAAAAAAACAACCCAACTGAAAACAATTGCTTGATCTCTTGGACTATGAAATATTTGTTTGTTTCTACTAATATTTAATCTCTAGTACCTAAAAAGTAGTTTCATTCTTAGTTCTGGCAAGTTCTTTTGTGAATGGCAGGAATAGTGGTGAGAATGCTTTATCAGCTTACAGAAGACAAAAGAAAATACTGATAAACTAGGCATGTTTGTATTGTATTCTAGTACTTAGGAGGCTGGCTACATAGGAGACCTTGTCTCAAAAAATAAGTAAATAAAGAAATACATTTAAAAATTCAAAATCAGATAGTGAATAGTCATATTTTTTTAAAAAATCTTTTATTCCTTTGAGTGTGCCACCTGTATGTATGTCTGTGTGTGTGGTGCCTGAGGAAGCTAAAGGAGCTCATCAGACTCCCTGACCTAGAGTTACAAGCCATTGTGAGCCACCGTGTGGGTGCTGGGAATCAAACCCAGGCCTCTACAAGAGCAGCAAGCACTCTTACTCTTTTTTTTTTTCTTTGTTTATAAAAATTTCCACTTCCTCCCCACCCTCCCATTCCCCCCAGTCCCTCTTCTCCCCCACCTCACTCCCTCTCCTCCTCCCTCTCCAGTCCAAAGAGCAGTCAGGGTTTCCTGCCCTATGGGAAGTTCAAGTTCCTCCCCCCTCCCTCCAGGCCTAGGAAGGTGAGCATCCAAACAGACTAGGGTCCCAAAAAGCCAGTACATGCAGACGAAACAAGACCCAGTGCCATTGTCAATGGCTTCTCAGTCAGCCCCCATGTCAGCCACATTCAGAGAATCCGGTTTGATCTCATGCTCGTTCAGTCCCAGTCCAGCTGGCCTTGGTGAACTCTCATTAGATCAGTCCCCTTGTATCAGTGGGTGAACGCACCCCTCACGGTCCTGATTTCCTTTTTCATGTTCACCCTCCTTCTGCTCCTCATTTGGACCTTGGGGGGCTCAGTCCGGTGCTCCAATGTGGGTCTCCGTCTGTATCGCCATCCATTGTCGGATGAAGGTTCCCTCTGGTCCTGCCTATCTTGCTCACGTTTTTCCTCCTTCTGCTTCTCATTTGATCTAGGAAGTTAAGTCCAGTGTTCCAATATGTGTCTCTGTCTCTATCTCCATCCATCGCCAGTTGAAGGTTCTCTCTGGATAGAACTCCTCAGCACTGAAACAGGGATAGCTGGTATTCCAAGGACCCAGGAGACAAAAGGGCGGCAGCAGTGGGGGCAGGGAGGGGTCCCGTGGAACACCGAAGACCCTGCCGCAGAAGCTGAGGGGGGAGGGGCTGAAGCACTCTTACTCTTAATCACTGAGCCATCTCATGATTCTTTATTATTATTTTTATTATTATTACTATTGTTTAATTTTTGAAACTATAAATTCATGGCTTCTTATTCATTGTTATTACATATATATGCATGTGTGTGTTTATGTTGTGTGTATAAATATATGTATTTCTAAATACTTAAATACAATGTGATCACTAGTATAATGTTACTTGTATACATGTTGTGTATGTTTCGGGGTTGACCATTTGGAATTACGACCAGTTGGTGTGCTCTTCCCTAGGGAAGACTATTTTTCCTGTTCTCATTCCTCAGTTGCTTGTAGTTCTTTGTGTAGAGTTGAGGACTCCTGCCCCCGACACACACACACACACACACACACACACACACACACACACACACTCACACACACTAACATGTCTAGTGTTGTCCTGGTTCAGCTCACATTTAGACAGTCATGTTAGTAAGACTTTATGGGTTTGATGGGGGGAGTTTATTTTTGTTTTGTTTTGTTTTGTCTTAGACAGGATCTCCCTGCATAGCCCTGACTATACCGGAGCTCACTATGTAGATCGGAGTGGTCTCAAACTCACAGAGATCCATTTGCCTCTGCCTCTTAAGTACGGGGACCCAGCATACCCAGTTTTTCAAAGCCAGTTTTGAAATCTGACACACAACTTAGTCATGTACCAGCAATGCAACTTTGGAGACGGTTCTTTACTTTTTCTAAGCCTACTTCTGCTTAAAAAGGGGGTTACAGAACCAGCGAGATGGCTCAGCAGGTATTCTGATGGCACCTGCCACCAAGTCTAAATGGCCTAAGTTCCGTCTCTGGAACCCACGTGGTAGAGAACCAGCTCCTACAAGTTGCCTCTGACCTCCACACATGCTTGCCCCACCACAAACATAAATATAAAATAAATAAAAACATAATAAAAATTAGATCACATAAAAAGTACAGTACTTCAGCAGCTTGTCATGCGAAGTAAATGATACTTATCTTAAGTTTTAGAATAGTTCCAGGATATAGTTTTTACTAATTGAGAATAGGTTTAATCATTCATAATGCCAGTAATTATATGAATGTAGAAAAGCATCATTCCCTGACTAAATTTGTCTGTGTTCTACATGGAGAGTGTGGATGGAGAGCTACCTAGTCTGAAAACGCAGCTGGCTATAAGCCTCTTACTTAGAGCCCTCTCAGGTGGCATTACCCAGTGCAGTCATAACTAGGGTCTGGACCTCAATGCTGGAAGTTCAGAACCTCAATTTTTTGAAAACATGATGTGATGACCAGCTTTCTTGGGAACAGACGTATGTGGTCAGAATCACAGAGCAAAGATTCATTTACAGTGATGAACAGGACTGTTAAGCACACTGATCCTTGAGTGTGGTGGTTATTGCATTCTGTCCCCAAAGGCTAGCTCTGTGGAAAATCAATTTTGGTTTTCTGCACAAGGAGTAAGTGCAGAGAGAACCTTGCTGGATGGTTTTAGTGACTGATTCCGTCAGGCTCTTCTATGCTATCAGCAGGCTCAGTCCTGTAGGAGAACACTGACCAATCCATAGGCTTTATAGTTACATTCTCTGGCTGTCTGAAGTTGTACCTGGATCACTTTGATCAGTTTACAAGCTTCTGGGTTGCTTATCTCTGCCTCCCCTCTCACTGTGAGGGTCCTAAGATAACATTTTTTATACGGGCACCAGGATTTGAACTCAGGTCCTCATGGTTATATGGTCAATGCTTTTACCTACTGTGTTATCTCCAAGCTCAATTTCACCACATAGGGTTCTTGTTCTTAAGAAATATGCACTGGAATATTTTGGAATTGTGCCAAGATGTCTCCAATTTAATCTCAGATGATTCAGAAAAATAACTGTGTATGTGTGTTTATATTTGTGTATGTGTGTGTAGAGATGGGAGAGGGAAGGAGTGAGGGAGGGAGGAGAATGAGCATGGTACAGGAAACATGGCAAAGTATCATTCCTCTTATACCCTTGCCGATTTTCCTTAAAGTTAGAAATTATAAGAAAATAAACAATGGCAAAGGAGAGGCAGCTCAGTTATCAGTCCAGCATACAATAGGTGGTTGTTATTGCTAGTTGCAATGGATATTAGGTGTGTGTGTGTCCAGCCCACACTTCACACTAATTCCTAGTTTGCTTGAGTAATCAACCAGCAACCCCGTGTCCCCTGTAGCTACAGCCTTAGAGAAACAACATCTTTCCCGTGCTGGTCCCATCCCCTCTGAGGGCCCCCTAGCTCCTGTCTCCTGAGAATGCTGTCCTGGGGGCTTCCAGAGCTGTGAGAAGACACTTCGGTGCTATCTTTACCTTCCTCCTGCTGCCAGCCAGCCCAGCAGCTCTGGAGTCAAAGTCAATTAGATGTCTGACATCTTGTTAATACTAGACCTCAGTGTTTTGGTATTTTTTTAAAAAGATTAATTATTGTGTGACCATTACATAACTTTCTTCATTCTCAGGTGTTAACCTAAAGCTGTTATTGTAGAAGCATTTTATGTCAGTGCTATATATAATCATAAAATACTCATGCTGTCTCTGTTGTAGGAGGCTGCTTGTTCGTTCCCAGCTACCCAGATCACAAAATAATCACTCAGAAACTATATTATTTGCAATAGTGTTAGGCTAATAGCTTAAGCATATTTCTGGCTAACTTTTATATCCTAAACTAACCCATTTATGTTAATCTGTATATCTCCATGTGGCTGTACCGGCAAGGTTCCAGCTGGCAACTTGCACATTTCCCCACTGGCGGCTACTTGGCATCTTCTGAACTCTGCCTTCTTTCTCCCAGCATTCAGTTTAGTTTTCCCCACCTAGCTCTGTTCTGCCCTGCTTTAAGTCCAAAGCAGTTTCTGTATTAATCAATGGTAATCACAGCATACAGAGTCTCTCTCTCTCTCTCTCTCTCTCTCTCTCTCTCTCTCTCTCTCTCTCTTTCTGTGTGTGTGTGTGTCTGTCTGTCTGTCTGTCTGTCTGTCTGTGTCTGTGTCTATATACACTAGGGTTTAGAACCTTGGACCTTGTGCCTGCTAGGTAAATAACAGCTACATCAGCAGTCTCTCTCCCTCCACTTGTCTCTCCTTCCCTTCCCAGGAACTTGCCATCTAGACAAGGCTGGCCTCAAGCTCATAGAGGTCCACCTGCCTCAGCATCCCAAGTGCCGGAATTAAAAGTGTGGACTTCCCTGCCTGACTTCTTGAATCTTGACTATGTTCAAATGTTTTATGATGGTTAGTCTCAGTTGTCACTTTAATGAGATATCTAAAATCACCTGGGACAGAAGCTTCTGGGCTTGCCTGTGAGGGATTATTCTGATTAGGTTCACTGGGTGCCACTATCCCCTGTCCTGGGATTCTGGGCTGTATAAAGGAAAGCAGAGGGAGCACAGTAAATATAAAGATCAACCACTCTGTCTTCCTTATTTGGGATACAGTATAAACCATCTGCTTCCACCTCCTGCCACTTGACCTCCCTGCCATATGATCTCTACCCTGGAACTGTGAGCCAGAACAGGAAAAATATCTGTACAAACAAATCACTTAATTAGTCCTCCCTCCACCTTTTCATTCAAGCCCACCATGTCTGGGCCCTCCTGGGTTAATATCCCCAGGGATATAAAATAATAGCACTATTTTACTCTGCCAAATTAGGTAGCATGTTTCTAATTTGTAGTTCCTTCAAAGCAATTTAGTTCTTATTTGTTGTAGTAATTTCTTCAAATGATACATGGAGTGAAGATATATAGGTTTGTACAGTTTGTTGGTATTATTTATTTAATTATTATATTATAATAAGCTATTATTTAGCCAACCATTAACTTAAAGGTAATAAGCAGGACCTGTAGACTGCTTGTCTAGACTCTGAAGGGCCTGGTTGTGATTCATAGTACCACAGACGAAGAATAAAGGTCAGAATAAAGGTCAGTGAAATAGCTCAGCGGGTGAAAGTATTTACAGTGCAGCCTGGTGACCTGAGCTCAGTTCCTGTAACCCCAGTGGGAGAAGAGAACCAGCTCCAGAAACTTTGCCTGGTTCTTTCACACCATTTATGCACATAGTAATAATAGGAACTAAAATAAGTAAAATAAAAGTAAGTTAATAGGGATAAAAGGTTCACACAACATGTGCTTCATACACAAAAAGTTTAATTTTAGAATAATTACTCCTCTTAACTGTTATATTCTGTATTTAACTAGGCATGGTGTTGCACTCCTGTAGTCTAGATACTCAGGCTGATACAAGAAATAACCTGGGGTTTGGGGGCTGGACTAGGCAACTAGTCTTAAATAATCAGATAAAGTCTCAAACTAATGAATTAGCTTGTTTTTTTTAATTTGATTTTTGTTTCAGATATGCATCATTGATATTATTATTTGGTCAGTATCTAGAGGCAACATAGGGATGTGGAAGAAAATGAAATCAACAAGATTCATGCTTTGCATTCTCATATCTGTTACTTGTCATGACCAGTGTAGTGAGTCGTGTCAGCTCTACAGCTCAGTTCCTCCTCCTATGGGGTCTCAGGCCACGACTCACACGTCTCCCTCTTACTTCTTTCTGCCTATATTTGCTCATGTAGTGGCCTGTCCCCCAATTCTGCTTTCTGATCCCTGCTGTGGTCAGTGAACCCACACTAAGTTATTAGCAGCTGATTGGCTTGTTTGTTTCCCTAATAGACTATGTTTCCCTTGCTACAGACTTTGACACCTTAATTTAATGGTAGAACTGGCTGGCAAGGCAGAAGCTGTTTTTGTTGTTGCTGTTGTTATTTTGTTTTGATTTTTTGAAACAGGAGCAGAGGTGCTTGTGGGACTTGAACCACAAGAATGTTGCCTACTTGTGTATTGGCCTTTGTGTGAGAGCCGGGCCAGTCCTCATCTCGTGTACAAAAGGGATAAGAGTTCTTGTCCAGTTCATGTCCTCAACACCCTCTGTGTCTTCCTGAAAGACCCCTTTCTGTTTCCACCACACAGCACATTCTGCAGACTCAGTGTACACCCCACTAAAGGCCGAGCTGAGGCTAACTTAGCCCCTTTAATTCAACTGCACTGAGTTTGCTTTTGACATCTTAATTCGACTTTTACTATCCTTGCTCTGTGTTGCTATTAAATAATTTTGAAAGACTTTAGAAAGATAAAAAATATTGGATAAAACCTTTCAATTTCTTTTGAAAAGCTCGCTCTAAGCTTAACATGTTCTTTAATTGCTTAACAGCTCAATATGAATACCTTGTTGAATGATGCTCTCTGGATGAAGTCAGGACCAGTTTTTTTGTTCCTATAGGACTCCAGACTCTGTAGAGGCCCCAGGAGAACTCCTGCCTCAGAGACAGGACCATTATTGACCAAATCTGCGATGGTCTTGATTGCATCAGTAACTTATAAAGTATAGGGAGTCTCTTCACTGAGCCTCCTTTCCCCTCCCCTCACTGATTCTCCTTCTTAAGTGCCCGTCCCTCCCTCTGTCCTTCAGAGTGGTTAGTTGAGTATTAGGAAAAAAAATACTGACCGCTGAAGTGGAATATTATTGGCACTGTCCCATTGGGGGAAAGACAGTCTTCTCAAAAATTCACTTCTACGAACAACTATTAGAACTGGCCCCTGGGAAGAAGAGAAATTACCTTGCTACCTCGGTTGATATGAAATGTCAGATGATTGACACTTCACTGATGGAAGCTCAGTTGTTTTGCCACTCTGCTTACTGCTGAAGAGGGCTGTTCTTTGTCACTCATCGACAGGGAATTGGAATGAGTAGAGGGCTCTTTTAGAAATAACTAGTTTTTAAAAACAGAATTTCTTAGTGTCATTAGACTGGCTATATTATGTTTCCTAGTGAAAGTGTGGCCAGCTATATTGCTCTATGCTTAACATAGGCACCTGCCTAATGCCTGAATGTTCACTTTTGTTCACGGTGTGTGTGTGTGTGTGTGTGTGTGTGTGTGTGTGTGTGTGTACTGAGCCAGAGGCATTGGATTCCCTGAAACTGGAGTTATAGGCAGTTGTAAGCCTTCTGACATGGATTCTGGGAACTGAACTCAGGTTCTCTGCCAAAGAGCAGCTAGTGTTCTAAGCCACTGAACCATGTTTCTATCCCATCATGCCTGAATTTTTAAGACAACTGAAATATCAAGTCTCTCAGTGCCATCTCCTTTTGAAAATAAGTAATAATGTTTTTTCCCTCAAAGGGGAGTCTCTTTTCCATCGCTACCCACACTTGAAGACACGTGTTATGACTCATTTTTTTCTTTATTCTCTGGCTTTCATTAGGTTGGAGGGCACTCATGACATATAATACAATATTTTTCCCTTTGCTTTTTTTCACATACTGTATTTTTAAGTACACACAGAACCACCCTTTCTCTGCATTTAAAAAAATGATTAGTGGCTTCCATATGTGGCTGATTTATAACATCTTACTGTTGCCTTTATTTAGCTTTTTAGACAGTCTTCATGTAGCCAGGCTAGCTCAAACTCACTTCGTAGCCAAGGATGGCCTTTACTCCATGACTCTCCCTGCTTCTACCTCTCAATTTCTGGGATTTTATATGTTTATGTGCTGCTGGGGACAGGACCCAGGGCTTCATACATGAAGGGCAAGCACTCTGCCAACTGATCCACATCCCAGTCCTGATTTATAGTGGCCCTGGCCTATTTCCTGTTAAAGTGCCTGATTGTTCTCTTTGTCACTTCCAGTTTTCTCTTGTAGTGTGCATTTAACATGCAGTTTTTTATATTTGTCATCTTTACTCTTGAAATCGAATGCTGAAAGTTTGTGATTCCATTCATGCAAAATTTGATGGGTTTCTGTCCTGATGGTTACACCTAGGTGTGCTGAGAGTAGACAAGGTGCACAGAACTAAAAGTGTCCCCATGTCTTTCATACATGTTCTGTGACACACATGTGTTGGGCTCACACATGAACATGTACACATTTACATAGCTGCATATCATATACATACCTTATATACTGCTTCCCCAGGAGAAAAAATTGGACCAGTGGGATGTCTTAACAGGTAAAGTTAGTTGCCATGCAAACTTGACCACACGGGTCCTGTTCCTGGAACCCATAGTAGAAGAAGAGCCCATTTCCTGGGCTGGAGAAATGGCTCAGTGGTTAAGAGCATTGCCTGCTCTTCCAAAGGTTCAATTCCCAGCAACCACCTGGTGGCTCAACCATCTGTAATGAGGTCTGGTGCCCTCTTCTGGCCTGCAGGCATACACACAGACAGAATATTGTATACATAATAAATAAATAAATATTTAAAAAAAAGAAGACGAAGAAGAGAACCATTTCCAGAAGTTACCTCCTGACCTCCAGACATGACTCAGCAAATATTCAAACTGCTGAACTTGAAGCAGGCTCACATATGTAATGTTTCCATTCATCATTTCGTTTCGTTCTCTCAGCCACCATCTCTCTGCACAGCGTTGGAGGCTGTCTTTCTTGAGATTCTAGGAATTGAACCAGGGGCCTTACCCATATTGGGCAAGTACTCTACCATTGACCTTCTTTTACCTTCTATATTTTGAGACAGAGTCACACTAAGTTGCTGTCTTAGTTACTTTTCTCCTGCTGTGACAGAACACCATGACCATGGCAACTTAAAGAAGAGTTTATTGGGGACTTGCTTACAGCTCCAGAGAGTTAGTCCATGGCCATCATGGTGTGAAGCATGGCAGCAGGTAGGCTGCATGGTGCTGGGACAGTAGAGCTGAGAGCTCACACTAATCCACAGGCACGGGGGCAATGGAGAAAGAGAGAGAGAGCACTAATTGAGAATGGCACTCAGGAAGACTCACCTCCAGTGACATCTCTTCCAACAAGACTGCACCTTCTGATCCCTTCCAGACAGTCCCACCAACTTCAGAACAAGCATTCTAATGTATGAGTCTGTGGGGACTATTATCATTCAAACCATTACATTTCACTCCTCAGCCCCCATAGGCTTATGGCTGTATCATAATACAAAATGTATTTAGTCCACCTTCAAAAGTCCCCATAGTCTTTCAGTCTCAAGACTTTAAAAGTTCAAAGGTGAGTAGTGGTGGTACACACCTTTAGTTCCAGCACTGGTGTGTGTGTGGTGGGGGAGTGGAGCGCTTATCTCTCCAAGTTAAAGGCCTGCCTGGTCTACAGAACAAGTTCTAGGATAGCCAGGGCTACACAGAGAAACCCTGTCTTGAAAAAAAATTTTTTTTTCTAAGTCTCTTTTGAGACTCAAGAAAGTCTCTTAATTTTAATTCCCTGTAAAATAAAAAATCAAAATACATTCTTCCAAGATACACACAGAATATACATTACCATTACAAAGGGGAGGAATAGGGGCATGGTGAGGAAATACGTGATCAAAGCAAGACTGAAACTCAGCAGGAAAACTCCGAGTCCTGTCTCTATGTCTGATGTCAAAGGGCTTGGATGGTGACTGTAGTACACTTTTTCTCTTGGGCTGACTGCACTCCTGTATGCAGCGCTCCTTGTTGGACATCTATTCAAACCTGTCCCAGCAGTAGCTGGCTCCCTGCCTTGAGAGTATTAGTTAAACACACACCCTGTGTGGTCCACCACATAAGGCACAGGGACAGCACAAGTTCCAGGTGCAGCACACCAGAGCTGCAGGCCAGGCTGCCTAAGAAGCTGGCACTACTGAAGACATCAAAAAAGACAGGCCACAGTCCTAAAGACACCAGGATTTTGCAAGTGACCCCATAAACTGGCTGGTCTTAGGGAAGAGGAGGGCCCTGCTCCAGTCCTGTGGCACCTAGAACAGCAGTGAGCGAGTGTACTTAGGCTGACTACCCAGGTGCTGAAGATGTACTCAGCTTCCTCTGGTCTTGGGGCAGTCTTTATTGGTGTGACCCATGGTGATAGGCCTGACTCTCTTGATCCTCTAAAAAAAGCCACCCTCATTTAACATTTACATTTAAAAGTGTTGTTTCTATGTCACCTCTACAGTCTGCGTAGATTCTGTGGGAGACTCAATTCTGGGTTTATTTAGTGAATGGAAGGGTTAAAATACCCAGAAAGATTGCACATGACAATGAGCAGAATCACAGGTGTTGATTACATCACATAATTAATATTATTTTATATAAATGAAGGCTGTCAGCATGTTACCATAGTGTCTACTGTCTGAGCTGGGATATATGCCATTTAGTCTCACCAAGACCAAGGAGGAATTCCTTGGTCCTTAGTTAGGTAAGAACTGAGAAAAAGGAAATTTAAAAAAGAGAGAAATAGAGATCTTCCTGTACAGATTTCCATAATTTGTTTCCTATTTTATTCATTGAAGTTTTTTGGTGATGTAGTTACACATTGCTAACATATTTTCTGTGTGAAAATAATGGAAATGATCCAAAAGACATTTTTATGCTGGGAAGATGGAGCATTGGCAGCTCTTCCAGAGGTCTTGAGTTCAATTCCCAGCAACCCCATAGTGGCTCATAGCCATTTATAATGGGATTTGATGCCCTCTTCTGGTGTGCAAGTGTACCTGCAGATAGAGTGCCGTGTGTGTGTGTGTGTGTGTATGTCTGTGTGTATATATATTAATTTTTTAAAAAAGATTGTATTGAAAAGACATTTTCATGCTTTAGGTTTTTGGGGTTTGTTTTTTTTTTAAACAATAATTGTAATGTTCGTTCATCTTTTGAGGAGATGACTTAGTGGTTAAGAGTGCGTCCTTCTTTTCCAGAGGTTCCAAGTTAAGTCCCCAGCACCTACATCAACAGCTTATAACTCCATCCGGGGCATCCAACTTTCTCTCCTAGTGTCCATAGTCATGTACAATTACATATAATTAAAAAGAAAATAAATTTTCAACAATATTTAAATGCTATAATAAATCAAGAAGTTTCTCATCACAACAAAAAGCTATGGTTCGATTTCTCTAACATTTCATTTGACACTTAGGGATAGTTAATTATGGGATCATTTAAAGCTTGATTCTGGTTTTATACCCAGCTGATTCAGCTTTTGGCTTCCTCCTCTCTTCCTCTCCTCCATAGTTACTGGGGATACTGAATCTAGAGTATCATGACTGCTAAGCAGAGCACTCAGCCACACCTACAAGTGTAATATGATGCTTGAATTGTGGTTTATGCCTGTAATCCCATGTCCTGGTTATTTTTACGTCAACTTGACACAAGCTAGAGTCATCAGAGAAGAAACTGCCTCAGTTGGGGAAATGCTTCCATAAGATCAGGCTGTAGGCAAGCCTGTAGTGAATTTTCTTAATTAGTGACTGATGGGGAGGGCCCAGTCCATTCTGAGTGGTACCATCCCTGGACAGATAGATGGACCTGGTTCTATAAGAAAGCAGAGCAAACCATGTGGAGTAAGCCAATAAGCAGCACCCCTCCATGGCCTCTGCATCAGCTCCTGCCCTGTTTGAGTTCCTGCCCTGACTTCCCTCATTGATGAACTGTTACCCAGAAGTATAAGTGAAGTAAACCTGATGGGGAACCTCCTTCAGCCAATGACCTTGAAGAGGCTGGACCAGGTTGGGGTGTGACCTTTTGGGTACCCAGAGAAAACTGCTGGCCTGCCCAGCTCTTGCTCTCTGTTCCCACGTAACACACCTTGAAGTTGGACTTCTCACTCCTATTCTGTGAGTTTTCCCCTTCCAATAAAGAATAATAACTGGAATCTTTTGAAGTTAGTTTGGGATTGACTCGCGCCCTCACCCCCTTTTACACATTCAGTTACATAAACCCTTCTTTTCATATTAACCCTAGCCAGGGCATCCCAGCACTTGACAGGCAGAGGCAGGAAGAGTGCAAGGACAGCCTGAACTGGGTGTGAGACCCTGCTTCAAAAAAAATAGAAGAGTAAATAAACTATGATGATTAAAAAATCAAATGCTAATATTTGTTGGATTTACTTTCACATATACACCTGAATCCAGGGTGTGCAGGGCATTTGTAAATAAAGTGGCTGGTCTACTCAGCAGTGCGGAGCTGCTGAGAGACAGTCTGTTCTTTGCCAGTCACACTTAGGTTCATTTATTTAGAGTATTCAGTACCTGTTACACTGCTGATGTATGTGTCAAGTGAAAATTTAGAATTATTGTGGTCTTTGAGAATATGGAGAAAAGAATGTACATGTCAGAAAAATACAAAGTAGAATTTTCTGTGAGTGGGGGTTGGGCCTGTTCTGAAATAAAGTCAGAACGCATGTGGGAGAGAGAGTCACACCTATTAGAGGTTGTGTTCCTTCTACTCTGTCTTGTATTGGATAAGGTAGTTGTTTTTATTTCACATTACTTTGTGAGATTCCCATTTTGAGATCAGATGTGCTGTCTTTTGAGAAGCTAGTCTGCCTAGCAGGGGTGATTGGTGTGGTGCAAAGTGGCCTAGTGTTTTCCTGAATGGTGTACTCTGCCGTGCGGCAGGCTTAGTGAGCTGAGCAGGAAAGGATGTGCTTGATCAGCAGTTTACAGATCTGCACAGAGTCAGTGTGGGCTGTTTGGTTGTGGTCTGTGTTGTTTCTCTATTTCATGTTAGCCCAGGAGCTGACTTTAGAAGACATTAGTCTTCTGGTGCTGTATTTCACAGTATCAGATTTGGTGACAGTTAACTTCTGAAGATACACCAGGGCAAAATGAGCATTTTCTGAGCATCAGAATCTCCTAAGAAGAGGTCATTAAGATATAAATCTGAAAGCCTCCACTCGGCTGGGCCTGGTGTGTTTAAACCTATGTTATCATAGACTGTAGTCACTAGCCAGATAAGACTATATTGTGTTGTGTTTGTTTGTTTGTTTGTTATTACGACAGGGTCTCCCTGTGTAGCCCTGACTGGCCTGGCTGGGACTTGGTCTGTAGACCAAGCTAGCTTTGAACTCACAGAGATCCACCTGCCTCTGCCTCCCAAGTTCTGGGATTAAAGGCATGAGCCACCATGCTCAGCTTCTCCTGATTATCTTAATTAAAATTAATGAAGTTAAAAGTTGAGTCCTGCCAGGCAGGCAGTGATGGCACACATCTTTCATCCCAGCATAGGAGACAAAGGCAGGCAGATCTCTGTGAGTTCAAGGCCAGCCTGGTCTACAGAGCCGAGTTCAAGGCCAGCCAAGGCTATGTCAAGGCTATGTCTCAACCCCGCCCCCCCCCTCAAAAAAAAGTTCAGTCCTTTAATCCCATTAGGCACATTTCAAAAGCTTGGTAATCACATGTGACTAGTTACTACAGTATTGGAAAGCAAGAGAGAGAATATTTTATTATTTTAGGCAGTGTTGGTCTGCCTAAAGAGTGGAAGAATTTAGAAAATAGCCAAGTACAGTGGAGCACACCTTTAATCCCAGCATTCAGGAGACAGAGGCATGCCAATCTCTGGGTCTGAGACCAGTTTGCTCCATGTCATAAGTGCCAGGAAAACGAGATCCTGCCTTTGGGCAAGTGAAAAGGGCTTTGGAAAATAGAATTCTTTTCCGGTTTCTGAGTTCTTCATCCCTAATTTGTTGGGTTAATGCAATGTTTATGTGTGAGAGACTTATCTCTGGAGTTTGTCTAAAATGGATTTTTTGACCATCTGCAGATTCTGACTCATCAGGTATGACGTGGTAAGTGGGTGGGAGGGAGCCCAAGGAGATCTGATGCTGCTGGAGCTCGGAACTAGTCTGAGAAACAGAAACATGCCAACTCCTGGCTGATTCTGTGTTCCAGTAGTTGATTTGAGAACATCATAGGCAGTATCCAGCTTGCACTGTCATGTGTTGAGTAGCATCTACCTTTCATCTCTTCAATTTTCAGTTATGTGTGTTGTAATTTGTCTGTTCCCCAGAAATGTTTATTTCAGGACTGTTTCAAACTGGGAGAATAATTCCTTCCCCTACTAGTGTTGAGGATTAACCATGTGCTCTGTCAGAACTATATCCCCAGTCCTGGAGAAAGTCATTCTTATAATACTATTTAAGCTATAGTTGAACACTCAGGTCTTTGCCTTGTAACACATGAACTCTTCCCTAGAGATTATGTCTCACCAAAATAAACAAACACATCTAGAGAAGTTACTTAATGGGTGCATAGCTATAAATCAGTAGGGAATGATGAGAATAAGAATGAATAATGATTAGAAAATAATACAGTAGAAGCTAGTACTCAAGGAGAAATGATTATCTTGATTAGGATAGTATAGATGGCTTTCCTTTTTTAATTTGAGGGTTTTTTCTTTCTTTCTTTATTTGTTTGTTTGTTTTGGAGTGTTTCATTTTTCCCACTGATCAGTACTTAATAAATCAGACAACATTAAAAAATAAAAAACAACATAAAAACAGAAACAAACAAAGCAAAAAACAAAATCTTTTAACCAGGCAGTGGTGGTACACGCCTGTAATCCCAGCACTGGGAGGCAGAGACAGATGGATCTGTGAGTTCGAGGACAGCCTGCCTGGTCTACATAGTGAGTTTCTGGACATACAGAGCCACATAATATTGAGACCCTGTCTCATGAATAAATAACTTTTAAGAATTTAGAGAACAGGGCTGGAGAGATGGCTCAGAGGTTAAGAGCACTGGCTGCTCTTCCAGAGGTCCTGAGTTCAATTCCCCGAAACCACATGGTGGCTCACAACCATCTGTAATGAGATCTGGTGCCTTCTTCTGGCCTGCAGGCATACATGGAGGAAGAATGTTGTATACATAATAAATAAATAAATCTTTAAAAAAAAAGAATTTAGAGAACAGCCTTTAGGACTTTGTTTTTTCAAGACAGGGTTTCTCTGTGTAGCCCTAGCTGTCCTGGAACTCACTTTGTAGACCAGGCAGACCTCAAATGCACAGAGATCCACCTGCCTCTGCTTCCTGAGTGCTGGGACTAAAGGTGTGCGCCACCACCCAGCACCTTTAGGATTTTTTTTATTTACATATTTATTATGTATCCAACATTCTGCCTGCATATATGCCTGCATGCCAGAAGAGGGCACCAGATCTCATTACAGATAGTGTAAGCCATTGAACTCATTGAATTGAACTCAGGACCTCTGGAAGATCAGTCAGTGCTCTTAACCACTGAGCCATCTCTACAGCCCCCCTTTAGGATGTTTTTAATGCTGGGAAATTTTAAGGTTTCCAAAGAATAAAACATTTTAAAAATAGTTGTTCATCTTAATCTCCTTGGATAAATTGCCTACTATATTTCCCTTTTGAAGAATATTAAAAAGCCAGACATGGTGGTGCACACCTGAGATCCCAGAAGTAGGGGCACAGAGAAGGTAGATCTCTGTGAGTTCAACGCCAGCCTGGGCCCCATATGAGTTCCAGGCCAGCCAGGGCAACATAGTGAGACCCTGTCTCAAAACACAGGCAGGAGGATTGCTACCAATTTGAGCCAACCTGGGCTACAAATTAAGTCGGTATCAAAACAAAAGGGAAGCAAGCTTGCCTCTGTTTTCTTGTTTCTTTTGTCTGGGTGGTTAGCTTGAAAACTGCCATCCCAATAGCCACACCACCTCTTGTCCTATCAGATTTATTTGTGTACTTACTTTTCGGTAAAGACAGTGAGTTTTGCGATTCTTTCTACAAAATGTAGCCTCTTCAGAAAGGCTAGCTTCTAAAATATTATTTAAATTGAAGCTCAGGCTCTGCCTCATTAGTTGTCATTTGACTCTCTTTTTCTTATCTTTCCCTGATTCTGCACCTTTGCTTTGAAATACACTGAAATTGACCTAGGGTTGTCGGGTTGGTTTGGAGACTTTTGTCTCTCTCCTGGTGGTACTTGAAATACCAGTTTCTGTTTTCAAAAGAACAAATTTTGAATTTAAAAATAAGTCTTGCACAGAAATGCCGATTACAACCCCCTTTTTTCTAGAAAAATATTTTGCTGAAATTCTGCTTTTTTTTTTCCTTTTGGGGGGCTTCACGGTGGCAGATTAAGAGAGTGGCGACTGCGCTAAAACATGGATAGATGCAAACATGTAGGGCGGTTACGGCTCGCCCAGGACCACTCCATCCTGAACCCTCAGAAGTGGTGCTGTCTGGAGTGCTCCACCACGGAGTCTGCGTGGGCCTGCCTCAAGTGTTCCCACGTGGCCTGCGGCCGCTACATTGAAGACCATGCACTGAAACACTTTGAAGAGACCGGACACCCGCTGGCCATGGAGGTCCGGGATCTCTACGTGTTCTGCTACCTGTGCAAGGATTACGTGCTCAATGACAACCCCGAGGGGGACCTGAAGCTGCTGAGAAGCTCCCTCCTGGCGGTGCAAGGCCAAAAGCAGGACCAGCCCGCGAGGCGTGGGCGGATGCTACGGTCTACAGCTGCTGGCGAGGACATGGTCCCACCGCAGCGCACTCCTCAGGGACAGCCACAGATGCTCACGGCTCTGTGGTACAGGCGCCAGCGCTTGCTGGCCAAGACGCTGCGACTGTGGTTCGAGAAGAGCTCCAGGGGCCGAGCGCAGCTGGAGCAGCAGCGGCAGGAGGAGGCGCTGGAGCGCAAGAAAGAGGAGGCCCGGCGGCGTAGGCGCGAGGTCAAGCGGCGACTGCTGGAGGAGCTGGCCAGCGCGCCGCCGCGAAAGAGTGCGCGCCTGCTCCTGCACGCGCCCGGACCTGTGGCCGTGCGCCCTACTACCCTCGCTACCTCCCGGCGCGTGCCCGCGGCTACACTTAAGCCACGTCGTCAGCCGGCGGTGGCCCCAGGTGTCACCGGCCTACGCAACCTGGGCAACACCTGCTACATGAACTCCATCCTCCAGGTGCTTAGCCACCTCCAGAAGTTCCGGGAGTGCTTCCTGAACCTCGACCCTTCCACCTCTGAGCACCTGTTTCCCCAAGCAACCAATGGGAAGGCTCAGCTCTCTGGTAGTGGTAGGCCAGCCAGCAGCTCTGCCGCAGAGTTATCAGTAAAGAGCGACCCTGCCCAGGGATACGAACCTCAAGGCTTCTGCTGGAACAGCGGAGCCTCTATCAGCAGGAGCCTGGAGCTCATTCAGAACAAGGAACCCAGTTCAAAGCACATTTCCCTCTGCCACGAACTGCACACCCTCTTCCGAGTCATGTGGTCTGGGAAGTGGGCACTGGTATCGCCCTTTGCCATGCTTCACTCAGTGTGGAGCCTCATTCCCGCCTTCCGTGGCTACGACCAGCAGGACGCACAGGAATTTCTCTGTGAACTGCTGCACAAGGTGCAGCAGGAACTTGAGTCTGAGGGCTCCACACGCCGGATCCTCATCCCCTTCTCCCAGAGGAAGCTCACCAAACAGGTCTTAAAGGTGGTGAACACCATATTTCACGGGCAGCTGCTCAGTCAGGTAGGTGTGTACCTACCTGAAGCAAGGTGGGAAGTTTGGGTGGTAGTTGGGCTTGGTTGTTTGTACTTGACACTGTACGCTGGTGATGATGGTGAATTTGAAGTTCTGTCTGTCTAGATCTTTGGTTCAGTTTATAAAACTGAACAGTTTGTGTAGAAAACTGTTTCCAAAGTCGTTTGAAAGAGCCTTTCCTTTTATTTATAAGTAGTAATTGGAACTATACCAAAGGCCAAGTAAACCTCCTTCCTGCTGCCCATAACCATCCCAAATATATGGTCCCGAGTGGTTCAGTGTGTTTTAACTATGTAGCTGAGGTTATTAAACTTCTGGTCCTCCTGATTCCATCTCTCAGCGCTGTATTATAGACTCCATGTCCTTATTATTTTTCATTTTCAGGATCAAGACCATGTCAAGACCTAAGCAAAGATTCCCAGGCCTAATAAAAATATGCACAAAAAGAATTATTATAGATTTTTAAAAATAAAGGGTGGACAATGTAAAGAGAATTGGGTAAATCCTCTCCACTGAGTTACAGAGGTTTTATGCCTCACTTATTACGATTTTGGGAAGTATGATGAGTAGGCTAGGAAGGGAAACTGAGGGCTTTTTCCCTCCTTTCTGCATGTGAAATGGCATCTGGGAATATTATGGTATAAGAGCAAGTCTAACCACAGCATTCTGCGGTGCAGCAGATGGGACTTTGTAGGAAATGGGTAAACCAGGTGTGCTGGTGATGTGTGTTACCACAGCACTTGAGAGGCTGAGAATTCAAGGCCAGCTGGGCTATGTAATGAGTTCTAAGCCAGTAGGAATACACAGGGAGATTTTATGTCAAAGGAAAATAAGAATGGGAGGAGAATGGAAGAAAGGGAAGGAAGGAAGGTAAAAGAGGTAAATTTGCTACCTGGAAGGACCAAATGAAAGAAATTTGTGGGTGAACAAAGCAGACAGTGACCTGCCAACTCTCTTAGCCCAGCGAATGCCTCCGAGGTAACTTGCTATCTCTACTGAGGCAGCATTCATTGGGAGAGAAGGGGAAAAGCAGGGTGGTGCCTTGTGGCTCCTTAGTTACAGCTAGTTAGTTAATTACAGCATGGTTAGAAATGCAGCCATGCATAATATGTTCCAGTGCTTTTAGTACAGTTATTTAAGTTCTTATTAACTTTTTTGGGAGAAGTGGTTGATTTTATGTCTTCTTTACAACAAGCAAAATTGTATGTGGGAAGCACAGAAACTATATAATCTGCAAACCAATCTTGTCATTCTAGGTTACATGTGTATCATGCAATTATAAATCCAATACCATTGAGCCCTTTTGGGATCTGTCCCTGGAATTCCCTGAACGCTACCACTGCATAGAAAAGGGGTTTGTCCCTTTGAATCAGACAGAGTGCCTGCTCACTGAGATGCTGGCCAAGTTTACCGAGACAGAGGCCCTGGAGGGGAGAATCTACGCTTGTGACCAGTGTAACAGTGAGTGCTGCATGGAGAGGGGCGGGGATTGCAACTGGAATACAATTTAAGGAGCTGCTTTTGACCCTTTAGTCAAAAGAAACATGGAGACACTAAGTGGGTCTAAACCATCTTTTAAAGATATTTTTCTCAGTCTCTATAAAAAGCTAATATGGACTTTACATATTAGAAACAGACCTGGGCCAGGGAGATGGCCCAGTGAGTAAAGGTTCTTTTACACAAGTCTGGTGACCTGAAGTTCAGTCCTTTGAACCCACAGAGAGGTAGCTAGAGAGAACGGACTGCCATAGCACACACACCTACGTACACACACTTTAACACTGAAAACAATGGCCTAAGAATTGTGCCTCCTTTCACCCTTCTGACTGACCTTAGTTGTTTGGCAAGTGTATGAATGTGGTTTCTGAAAGAGGGGCTGTGAGAGCAATAGTACTTAGCTTCATAATACTGCGGGGTCCCAGGTTCACACACATAGTCTAATAGTTCTTATTTAGCCTGAATTCAGGTGGCATACCCCACTTGAGTGCTATAGGATAAGAAAGTATGTTTTTGTACTGAGTCTGTAGATTTAAAGTCTGTTAAACTTCATGTTAAAAAAAATGGTATAATGGGGTGAGGAGACTTCTCAATTATAAAGGGTTTTCTTTACAAGCAAGAGGGAATTGAGGTGGAGCCTATAACATAGGTAAAAAGAGTCAAGTATGGTGGTGTGTGCTTTAAACCCCACACTGAACAGGGAGGTACATGTGTATCCCTGACGCTCACTGGCCACCAGGCTAGACTCTTAGCAAGTTCCATGCCAGTGAGCACCCTTGTCTTAAATAATAACAAAAGCAACATGGATGGCTCCTGAAGAATGACACCCACAGGATTTTGCTGGCCTCCACAGGCACATGGCACAAACATCTCCATACACATACATATACATACACAGACAAAAGCAAGATGGCTCAGCAGGTAAAGGCACAACCCTACATGGTTGACAAAGAGAACAGACTCACACAGGTTATCGTGTGACCTGCACAGACATACACCATGAATGAATGAATGAATGAATGAATGCGATTTTTAAGATAGTGGTACCATATAACCAATGCAGCATATCTTATGGCACTTGATAATGGCAGCCACATGGATGTTTTCTGCTTTTTTTCTCACATGCTTGCAAAGTTTATATTTCAGAGAAAGTCACAAAGAAGTGTCTGTGTCGTTGGTTTAATTTAAATTGGATCTCTTTCTGTGTGGTTACATGGACATGTGCAGGCCCTTCTCTGTCATTATATTAACACCTAGTGCTTCTGCTAACACAGCATGCATAGATAGATGTGCACAGCAAATATATGGATGCTTGTGTCTGGTGATGGTATTTAAAGATTGGTTTGTTTTTATGCGTGTATTTCCATTTATGTATGCCTGTGCACCATGTGACCATTTGAAGTCAGAAGAGGGCTTCAAATCTGCTAGAACTGACCTGGAGCTGCCATGTGGGCCTTGGGAACCAGACCTGGGTTGTCTTGCAGAAGCAGCCAGTACTTTGAATGCTGAGCAATGTCTCCAACCCTGGTGTCTGGGTTTTATGACCTATAAAGATTTAGAAATGAAAAATACAAAGTTATGTATTTTTCACAATTGTTAATCCCACCAATTGAGAATAAGACCACTACCACAGTTTAAAGCCACATTTGAAGTAATTTTTAATTAAGTAATGACCAGGTGGGTGGGCTCTGGCCAGATCCATACCCAGATTCCTGGGAAACGGCCCAGAATAACAGTTTGCAGTGGCTTAAGGAGGAAAACCCATAATTCATGGCATTTCCCATCAGGTTCAATCAGGGGCAAGCATATATACTGAAATATTTTCTGCCCGCGAACCCCTGCCCCCCATGTTATCAAGCACATCCAGTGCAGATGGGTCAAACAAGGGGAGTGAAGTGAAGAATAAGTGGCTTGTTGCCTCCCATAAACAACAGCCTCCAGCGTTTAAGGAACTGTCTGTCCTTGGACAAGGGGCTTGCAGACCAGAGGCGTTTTTATTTCGTGAATCTGTTAGACATAGTAATTAAAATTTAAATTGTAACTTTGGCTCTCACACAATGACCTAGGTATCAGTTTATTACTGTATGTTAATAGTTTGGAGTATATGCTGGGTTTTTTTTGGGGGGGGGGTGTCATTTTCTGTGTTTTTGCTTTGTTTTTTTGTTTGTTTAATACTGGGTTTCTCTATTGTATAGCCCTGGCTGCCCTGGAACTCACTATGTAGACTAGGCTGGCCTCAAACTCAGGTATCTGCCTGCCTCTTGAGCCCTGGGATTAAAGGCATGCACTACCACACCTGGCCAGAGCTTTTTTACCTGTAAGGAACAGAGGGGCATTAACAACTTTGTATCATTTTTGGATGTGACATATTAGGCAGGAAATACTCAGTTTTTTTCAGAAAGTAATTTTTTTTTTCTGGATTAGTCAGGATTTCCGTATGCTCTGTGCCCCTGCTAATGCAGAAGAAAGGCACAGCAGGCGTAACCTGCATTGGCGTGGTGCTTGTGAAGCTTAAGGATTGTCGTCGCTCTTCTTCCTCTCTGTGTCTTACCTTAACTAAACTGGTCCATCTCAACTGAGTCAGCAATTTCTTTTCTTTGTGAACTTTCATTTATGGAAACAGACAGTCCACATTGTTTTCATCTTAGCTCATGCACTCCCTCTGCGTGGACTGTGGTCACTGCCAGCCAGTCCTTCTCAGAGGCTGATGAGCAGGAGTGGAAAAGTCGGGGAGAGCCCTTCTCAGGGTGCTCCTTTGCATATTCCACATGTCATGACTGCATGGCTGGTCAAAGTTCTGTAGCAACACATGCACTGTGATGCAGTCTGCCCTGAGCAGCTAGCCCTCCCTTCATGCCTTATCACAGAGAGCTGTTTTCACAAGTGCTACAAACAGGACTTGAAATCAGATGCCATGCTTTCTACTCTGAGCCCTGAGAGCAACAGCTTAGAGACAAGCAGCTGGACCACCTCTAAGGCATCAGTAAGATCAGAAAATGCTTACAGAGGTCTCCAGCTGAAACTAAGAAGGTTTTATTCCCATTTTCTATTTTCTAAGGATTTAGGGCTCCATTTCACTCACAAGTCTATAGTTTAGAAACAAAATTAGGGTCAGCATTTGTTCTTTTGGTTTAGACCAGTGGTTCTAAGCCTTCATAACACTGCAACCTTTTAATACAGTTCCTCATGTTGTGGTGACCCCACCAATAAAATTATTTTAATTTGTACCTCATAACTGTAATTTTGATATTGTAATGTAAACATCTTTTTTTCCTCTATGGTCTTTGGCGACCCCTGTAGGGTCATCACCCAGAGGTTGGGAACCACTGGACCAGATGAACCTGGCTACCTTCCCACCTTGTCTATAAGAAACATACTTCAGGGGCTGGAGAAATAGTTTAGAGGTTAAGAGCACTGGCTACTCTTCCAGCGGTCTGGAGTTCAAATCCCAGCACCCACATGGTGGCTCACAACCATCTATTAATGAGATCTATATGCCCTCTCTTGGCATGCAGGCATACATGCACGTAGAACACTGTATATATAATAAATAACTCTAAAAAAAGAAAAGAAAAAAGAAACACATTTCAGCCAGGCAGTGGTGGCATATGCCTTTAACCCCAGCATTCAGGTAGATCTTTGAGTTTGAGGCCAGCCTGATTTATAGAGTATGTTGCTAGAACAGGAAGGCTAAGAGGGTATGGGGTGTGAGAGAGGAAGAAAAAGAAATACATTTTAAATCCTGTGGCATAAAAACACAGAACTACTGCCCTACTTTGCTTTCTGTTGCTGTGATAAACACCATGACCGAAAGCAACTTGGGGAGGAAAGGGTTTATTTTAGCCTATATGTTATATGCAGCTCATCATCAAGGGAAGTCAGGGAAGGAATTCAAGGTAAGAACTTGAAGCAGAAACCTTGGGGGAAAGCTACTTCCTGGCTTGCTTCCAAGCTCCAATCAGCTACCTTTCTTATGCCACCTAGGCCCAGCTGCCCATCGGTAGTGCACCCACAGTGGGTTATACTCTCCTATATCCATCAACAATCAAGGAAATCCCACACATACATGCTCACAGCCATTCTGATGTAACCAGTTCTTTAATTAGGATCCCTCTTCCCAGGTGTATCAAGGTGACAACTAAAATTAGCCATCACAACTACCAAAGTTTTATTTTTTTAAAGTTTATGTATAACATAAACAAAACATGTTGGAAAAAGAAACTGCTTTCGTATTCTGTCCTTTAGTAATCATAATTTATCATCTTTTTTTAAGCGTTAAATATATGTTACATTCAAAACAAAAATATATCTCCTCATGAGGGAGCTGAGGCTCAGAGTTTGGCCTATAGGTAGTTATAAGGAGGAAGTTCAGCTAGGCCTGTCTGGTGAAAAGAAAAAGCCCTTTAAACATAAAGTGCATGATAATTTAAGTGATAAGGATGTAAAAGCATAGAACCCTGGTGTATTCAACTCACAGTGAAATGGTTCTCTGTGGTAGCAGCCATCTATTGTATTCCATCAGAAAGTCATGATGACACCTAGAATATACTACCCAGCACCCATATCACCTCTGAAAGCTGCTGGTGGCAAAAATTTAAAAGCAGATGTATCAGGATCAGGTTCGGCTGCTTTTAACAGCCCAATAACAGTCACTGTCATATAAAAGAAGTCTGGAGGACATCCCAAGGCTAACATGTGGCTGCACAGACATCAAGGAATGCAGGCTCCTACTGTTTCACTATCGGGGGTTTAAAGCTCCCATCCTCAAAGTTAACTCAGGGTCCCATCACCCTTTTCATCTTAGCCACAACTTCAGGGCCACTGTATTTAGGCCTGTGAAGCTGGGAAATGCAGACATACTTGGGGTGTGTCACATTACTACCATAATAAATCTAAGGAGAATGTCTGTTGTGTGGCCAGTAACTGTGGTTGTGCTCCTCACTGCCTGTGTCTTACACCTTTTCAAACCATACAGGCAAACGACGAAAATCTAACCCCAAACCCCTTGTTCTGAGTGAAGCCAGAAAGCAGTTAATGATCTACAGACTACCTCAGGTCCTCCGGCTGCACCTTAAAAGATTCAGGTGAGCTTTGGGATGAGCTGCCTTGAGGGCTTGGGGAGGACAGATGTCTTCTTTTTTTTTTTTTTTTATTTTGTTTTTTGTATGGGAAGGAGAAGCCTGTCCCTGTGGCGCCTTGCACTTGCTATGGAGAGTCAGTGGTTCTCGTTCAGTAAGAAAAGTTGATGTTGGAGCCAGCAGCCTGGGGTTCAGCCCTTTTGCCTTGTTCCATTTCTAGCTTGCATCCAATGTCTGCCAATCCTCTCCTAGCCTTGTTTGGACTTAGACAAATTCATCCCAAGGATTCAGTATAAAATAACAGTGAAAGGGGCAAGCAACAGACTATGCAGAGGCCATAGTGAACTGTTTCTTTCTTAGGTTTTTTCAAAACAGGGTTTCTCTGTAGCTTTGGAGCCTGTCCTAGAACTCACTCTGTAGACCAGGCTGGCCTCAAAGTCACAGAGATCCTCCTACCTCTGCCTCCCAAGTGTTGGAATTAAAGGCGTGTACCACCACTGCCCAGCTCTGAACTGTTCTTTAGGGGTTTGTAGATTCAAATACTCCATGAAACTTTCACAGCAAATATACACACGGATTAGCGGGGGACAAAAAGGAGAAACAAAAGTTATTTTCTTAGCTTCTTGTTTAGTTAGCTTAATGAGTGAGAGATTCCTTTCCATGTTCTAGGTGGTCTGGCCGTAATCATCGTGAGAAGATTGGGGTCCATGTCGTCTTTGACCAGGTATTAACCATGGAACCTTACTGCTGCAGGGACATGCTCTCCTCTCTTGACAAAGAGACCTTTGCCTATGATCTCTCCGCAGTGGTCATGCATCACGGGAAAGGGTTTGGCTCAGGACACTACACAGCCTATTGCTACAACACAGAGGGAGGTGCGTGCGCTTTACTCTGCAGGGTCGGGGACATGGAAAAGGGTTGGTTTGTTCACAGTGTATTGCTTTTCATTATTTCCATCCCCCTGGGTCATCTAGGGACAAATTAGATACATTAAGATTCAGTGAGAAGCATTATGAAAGTTGGGGGTTTGGTAAGGATGTAAGGTTATGCTTAGGAATGAACAGAACTAACCATATCTAAGTACTTAGATCTAGTGCTGGAGGTTAGCACAGTATCATCAGTAGTATTGATTACTGATGGAATTTCTGCAGACCTCAGCTTCCTTCTTGGTCATGCAAAAAGAATGGGGCCTTTGTAATTTCATGGTGATGTTACAAATCTCTAGTCTCACTCAAATGACTCTGAGGACAGTTGGGGCACTGTGGAGGCTTTAGCAAACAATAAAAAGACATAAAGGAAACAAGGACAAAATTGGTCTGTCAGTACCATAGGCAAAAGAGTCTTTTCGGTGATATGTGGGGTGAAAGGAATTACAGTGACCCTGCCTCCCTACCAGTAATCAGAAGGTGGCTCTGTCCCCTGCGTCTCTCCCCATCTCCGGGCAGCACCTGTCTAGAGATATAACCTAGCTTGTCATTTTCTTTCTCTCCTTTGGTTTCCTAGGTTTTTGGGTCCACTGCAATGACTCAAAGCTGGATGTATGCAGTGTCGAGGACGTGTGCAAAACCCAGGCCTACATCCTTTTTTACACTCGAAGAACAGTTCAGGGCAGCGCAAGACTCTCAGAAACCCCACTCCGAGCTCAGGTGCAGTCCAGCAGCAAGGACGAAGGCAGAACATACACACTTCCCTGACTGGGAGGCGTGCATTAAAATGTCCTTACCTTTTTCCTCATGGCTAATAAGGCCTGCACAGTAACAGATCACTGGGCTTGCCTCTCTAGGCCTAAAGGAGAGAATGCCAGGTGATTCCTGCCCTGTCAAAAAATTGGTAGTCACTTTCTTTTGAAAACATTTGAAAATTCCCTCCTTTCATAAAACAAATCTAAAGGAGTAACTTCTATGAAGATTCTTTTGTCAGTTGCTTCTGGATAATTGAGGGATCTGGAGTAGGGTGGGCAAGTGATCAGCCAGGAGAGCAGCCATGCCCCCTACTAATCAGGGTCTTTATACAGCACTGCACAGAGCACATGAGGAGGGGCCCAGAGCTGGCAGCTGGTGGAAAAGATTGGTTCCAAAGTGGAAGGTAAAGTCACAGGATTTATTCCCACAGAAGAGGTGACCATCAAGGGACACAGCTTGCTTACAAGCTTCCTTTTTTAGGAGAGAGAAGTTGGAAAGTGGAATGAGGGGCATAGGAAGGCTTTTCAGAGCTAGAGCTTCTACTGAGCTGCTGCTGTCCTCTCACTCTACACTGACGGGAGGTGAGGCCTAGCAGCCCTTTCCCTTTGAAGAGGCAGTCATAGGAGGCACAGACCAGCCAGCGCATGGTCGGGCTGCGCATGTTAAGCCGGACACTCCTGATTCCTCCTGTAGCAGGACCCTGGCTCAAGTCTGGAACCAGCTTGTGGTTTGGGTCAGTGGTCAGAAGCCTTCTCAGAATTCAGGGAAGGTGAGTGGGGATTGTCCCAGTGCCTGCTGCCTTAGGGTCTCACATTGTGTGGTATGCAGCTTCTCTCCTGCACCCACAACATTGGTGCTCACAAGGCTTGGAGCTTTTGCTTTCCTAGGAACTGACCGTGTGTCCAGCTCTTGGTTGTGGCCCTTCATGTTCTCTTCCCACTCTGCTACCCATTCTCACCTGCCCTCAGCCCATGAAGTACAGAGAGACTCCTGTCTTTTACTCTGCTATTAGTAAAAACACATCTTTAAAATTTGCTCCATTTCTAAGTGGAGTTCAAATGCCCAGACAGAAGCACAGTAAACTCCCATTCTCTCTGCAGTGGCCTGTGTGGTGCCCACAGCCTCTCCTGTGAATAAGTAGCTTGTGTTAATGTAGTACAGTTGTCACTTAAAGGGAGTTGAAGGGGTGGGGAACAGAGACAGTGAGGCTAAAGGAGGCACTGTTCCGTTTCCCGGGCACACCTGTAGTATTTACTGCTGCCCTCATTGGAGATGAACTCTCTCGTAGGCCTGCCAGACATCGCTGAGACATGGAAGAAATCAGACAGAAAACAGCTCCCTGACAGGGATGAGTGGCTAGATTTAAACTTGCTTTTTTACAACACTGTGAGGTTTCTGTATTAGCTTTTATTTGGAAGCGATCATGTATGGCATTTTTGTGCTGTTTGGTTTTTACTGTCTATTGCAGGCTTTTTTGTGAGCTTTGCACAACCTCCTTCTCTCCAGGACACTGTTTTAAAGTGTCCCGGTTATCCACGCTGCCTGAGGTTCTGATATAAAGCTGTACCCTGAGGTCCACATTACCAAGGTGCATGATGGTGATTTGTTACCATGGTAGCAAAGCCTATTCAAAAGCAAAGCTCAGTGTGCTGGTACACCCCTGGAAGGATGGCACTTGCTTGGGTGAGGCAGGAGGATTATGAGTTTGAGGCTACATTGTGAGACCTTGTCTTAAAAACAAAAATAACAAACTTTTGGGAGTAAAAAAGGAAACAAGACTGGATTGCACCTCATCTTAAACCCTGTGTTGTTTATTCTAGAAAGAGAACTTGCAGGCAGAGAATACAGATCTGTCTGTTCAGAGGGGAAAACAATCAATATAAACACTTAAAGGAAAATTAAAAGGTTCTAATTCAATTTTTTTAAAAAAAGAGTTTTGTATCAACTATCAGCAAGATTGGTAAGCCGAATGGGGACTTTATAAATGTTTAGCTGACCTGAACACCCACATATGAGATTAACATAAGTCAAAATGAGTTCTAACTAAAACTAGCTGTCTCCACTGAGCCACCCTCATGAAGGTGCCACGGCACCACAGACAGCACTTCAGGCAGCAGGAGCAGGGGCCTGAATCTCTGTTGTAGAAGCACTGTGCACTGTCTGGGCTGCTGTGCTGTGCCGTGCTGTCCTGTCCTCCCTCTGCTGTCTGCAGCGCCTAAGAGGGTTGTGTCAGTTGGCATCACACTAAACAGTCTAAAGAGAACAGATTGACCTTGACTAGCTGGCTCCAGGCCAAATGCCAGGTGCTGCTCTGCCAGCAGCAATCTCTCTCTCTGAACCCTTTGTAATCGGCTGGTGTGTTTACTTACCACTGTAGCCAGCCAAGATGAATACACCCCAGCCCTCAAAAATGATTTCTTACCTCAGTCTAGCCTGGCCCTCATGCTTGTGGTTGCCTCTAAGAGCAGCACCCATGCTAGTGCAGAAGTAGCAGGGATACCCGTGGCAGCCAGGAACTGCAGCTCTCATCAGATGGCAGGCAGAGCGCTTGCCAGCTTTAACCAGCCTCTCTGGCTGACATGGGAGGGCAGTGCCACATGGTAAAGAACTTCTAGATGTCTCTAAAAATGCCATGAATAAAGTTGTAAACTGTAGAAGTGTTCATGTGTCCTATGGACTCGATAGCAGAGTTTATTTTTGTTCACAGTGGCAAGGCTTCTGGAGTCCATGATTGTGTGAGTCCCTTGTTCTGGTTATGCCTTCAGCTCCATCCACATTCAGGGGACGAACCAATGAGGTGGGCTGGCTGGCAGTGCTCCAGAGTATGCTGAGAGTCGATAGTAGTGCAGAATGAAAACTTGGGGGTGGGGGATGGGAGGAAGCAAAGGAGATCTGAAATTTGTTTTACTGATAAAGCTTTGTGAACTAATTTTATACAATTCATAAAATTTGGTGCCTTGTTCTTAATTACAGTTTGCATGAGATTGAAAAGTTAAGGGGAAGGGTTCCTTTTTGTTATGTCAAGTGGCAGATGGATCTGTAGTGTTTAAAAGATATGTGCTATCAGATTTTATAGAACATTCTTATCTCTTGTGTATGAATGCAGATTGTCCTTACCAGCAAGTTCTTGAGTTCCTTTGTCCATAATTGTATTTATAATCATCCATCAGATAGCTCTTTCAAGTCAGCCAACATACACTACTGTTGTTCATTGCCTCTTGTATATGCTGAACATTAATGCTGACCTTTTCTGGAAGGTGACCCCTTCCTGAATGTGTACCACATCTCTATCTGGGGTTGCAGCTTATGTGTGGAAGGGTTTCCAGGTAGTTGGGAGAGCCAAATGATCAGATGTTAGGCAATCAATGGCGGTGGAATCTTCATCAATTCTGGAGTCCTTCTGCACAAACCAACAGGAAGCAGTGTAGGAAACAACCCCCCCACATGTGACCCTTTAGATTGTATGACAAACCAGTACACTGTGTAATGTGCAGTGAGTGATGCAAAAATGACGTCCCTGACACCACCACTGCGCACATGCAGCTGGGGAGGTGCTCAGTGACTGTGGAAGGTTAGCAAGACTTGGGCTGTTCACAGCCTGTCTTTCACTCCAGCCGAAGGGTTTCCGCTGAGCTCGTGAGACTTCCCCAAAGGTGTTGACAGGCTCACCATTCAAAGCGCACTTGGTACTGGGTCTCTCAGCCCAGTTCCAAATTGGGACTAATTAGGTAAAGAGTGTATCTTTGGGGTGAAATTTTCCAGGGTTACTTGATTTTTACCAGCTAAGAGTGGGTCTCTTGGGTGGTTCTTTTTGTCAGCGCTAAAGCACCTTTCTCAGGGTTGTGAACGTCATCTCTTCCACATTCCTGTCTGCACTTTAGCCGCTGTTGACTTGTCAACTCACACATGGCTTAGCAGCTGTGGGCAAGCAACTCTGACCATACTTATGCCGGCGTGTTTCCTTTAAGATACAACAGCTGCTGACGAAATAGCTTGTGCTACAGCACTTAGCTAGCATGCTTGAGACAATGGGTTCCGGATCACCTAAACCAGTTTAAAGGAAAACTGCCAAACCAGCATTATGACTTCCAAAAGCAACAGTAAAGTTACTTGAAATTATATCTTAAATTTGGAATGAAAAAGAAACTATATTTTTAAAAGCTATGTCTTAATTCTATCTAGATTCTGGTTTTCAACATAGAATTTTTTTTTAACTAACTAGAACTACTCAGCTATAGGATCATATAGCACACTTTAAGGTTTCATTCTTCAAAACAAAAAACAAAACAAAACCAGGCTGCTATTTCCTAGCTTAGCTGCAGTCATGTGGGGTTCTGCATCTATAATACAGCTTACAAAGCTGCTTCCTAGTCACTTTATGGGCCTTTGGAAGTAATGGCTTCAAACCCAAGCCTTATCCATGTATTCACAGTCATGACCCTGCCCCCCCCCCCCTTCTTTTCCAAGGCCTGGTCTCACTGTGTAGCCCTGGCTAGCCTGGAACTTTAGACTAGGCTGGTTTCAGAGATCCACATGCCTCTGGGATTAAGTGTGTTCCATGAAGCCCAGTCTCTTAATAATTTCTAAAACAGACTTCAGAGTATCTGAGACTCAGAATAAATTCTAGGGTCTTGATTCATGTTAAGCCAATTCTAGGCCTGAATTTACTCATAGTTTCTGCTAGCCATCATCACATCACACAGGTTCTTCATTCACAAGATGGTAATCCCCACCCCATATCATATATGGCTGTTAGTGGGGTGCTTGCCTAGCAAGCCTGAGGCTCAGAGTTTGATCCCAGCACCATGTAAAACCAGGCATGGTATAGCACACTTGGACTCCAACAGTTGGTGGAGGCAACAAGATGAGTTCAAGGCCATCTTCAACTGTGTAGTTAAGTTTGAGATTTGAGGCCAGTCTAGGCTACAGATATCCTGCCTCCAAAAAAAAAAAAAAAAGAAAGCTCCCCCCCCCCCCCCCGCCTTCTTTCGGTGAGTGTTTGGAAGTCACATCATGAGTTTCTGCAGTGAGCTTTGCACCTAGGCCCCAGAGAACTGACTGAAACGGTGTCTATCCACAGATCTAGGAAAGCAGCTAGCAGTAACTGTCGTCATGCAGCTTGGCCAATTACACAGGCCCTTCTCATTCGTGCCCTGTAATCCAAGACCAGTTCCAAAGGGGTCTTTGCACAAAAAAGCAGTATTTTTTCTTAATGCCCAGTAAATTGACTAAATGAGACTCTTTCTAGCACCATCTTGTCCCAGCCACAGGAGTCTCTCCACGCTGACTCATGTGCCCCACAGAACACAGACAGTGGCACTAACACGAGTCTGGGGGTAGGAAGTTGCTTCCTTGTGCCCACTAACAAGCTGACTCCACCCACAACCAGTGCTCTCTTCTGCCACCAAATCTCACTCTAACCCAACAACAGTGCCTCCCTGGTGCCTGGAAAACCCACCTGGTGAACTAAATGCCAAACAACACCAAATGGCCCCTTCCCCAGGCGTGCTCACCAGCAGTAACTCCTCAAGAATCAGCTGTGTAGCATATCTTTATCACTGTGGAGTAGGTGGTTCCCTCTCAATGTCTTTTTTCTATTCTCTTTTTTAAATGAGACAAACATCTTCATTACAATCCATGTTTGGGGCTCATTGCTATCTCGAGTGTGAAACACAAATCATGGCTTTTTGGTTTTTGTAAACTGACTTTTTACACCGTGGTTTTGAAAGAAGTTTATTATTAAAAGAATAAAACGTCTTTGTGTGCAGACTTTATTTGAAATCTGTTTTCAAGAACCATTACTACTCCTCAGGACAAGGGCAAAGATCACCCTCTGCAGAAATGTAGGAATGCACACACAGCTGTGCAGAGGCAACATTTGAGCTGAAGCAGGGGGCTGCCCAGGGGGTGGAGGTTCAGCTGCCATTGGGGTAGTATCTTGTGGTGGTCATAGACAGTAGGCTGTCTTGGGAAGTTTGAGTACACAGGAATTCCATTCTCTGCAACCAGATAACAGGTGGTATTAGAAATTTAAAAAAAAAAAACTGCTTTCACCTAGAAATCCAAGAGTGAGTATTTACACCAAGTCTTTCTCCTACTTGCTGTGAATAGCTCGACAGAATTGCTGTCTTTCAGAACTGGAATAGGCAGAGACAGAAAATTAAGTGCTTACTTGGCTACAGCCCTGGCTGAGGTGCCATCAAATCAATGTCACTCAAGTTCCTGGCCAGCCAAACTCCCGCAGCAAAGAGTCCCAAATTGAGGATCAAGTTCCTGAGTAGAAAATATATTTCATTAACCATGAGGTCACTGAGTTTGATGAAGCTAATACCATGGGAAGTTTACGTCAGCACCACCTTCTGGAGGTGTTGATCGACACTTGGTATAGTGGTACGTCCCCCAATATGAACGTGAGAATTTGGAGTTTACATCTATTCCTAACACAAGCAAAGGCCAACGCAACACTCTAACGTAACAGGCTAAAATTCCTATTTATGCGTTGGCATCTTTTCCCTGCCTTAGGTCAAGGTGATTTTTTAAAAATAACACATTCATTAAATTGTGTGTGTGATACTGCATGTTGACACAGTGCAAGTATGGAGATCAGAGTACAACCGCAGGAGTTGGTTGTCTCCCTCCACCTTGCGGGTACCAGGGATCGAACTGAAGTCCTCAAGCTTGGCGGCAAACGCTTCCACCCGCTGAACCATCGCTACAGCCCAGGTCGACATTCTAGGTATCGTGAGAACCACGTGACAGATATTTTTTTTTTAACATCAATGCATTCTACAAGCCTACGGCCTCAACAAAACAGAAAGTTACCACGAAACCACTATGTTGTCAATGTGGTTAAAAAAACAAACAACAACAACAACAAAAAACCAACTAGGATTGCCAGCCTCACTAGGAAGGGAAATACAAGTTTATGAGGATCAGAGAGGGGCCAGCCTCGGTTACCTCCGGAAATCGTTCCGATCGGTGGCGAAGCGATAGACGCCGCGGAGCCAGTCTCCCACGTTGTCTGGAACCTCGGGGGCCTCGTTGGCCGAGCCGGAGGCGCTCACTGCCATCCCACTAGAAGCCATAACAGCACCGAGCACCTCCACCGTGCTTGCGCGCGGCTCAGAGTCGGCGCAGGCAGATCGCGCAACTTCCGACTCCGCACTTCCGCCGGCCGGTAGTGAGACGCAAGAAGACCCGCCCCCGGCTGCTTCCACGAGTTTGGAACCCAGGTCGGAGGTGGAACAGGTGCTTGCTGCCCCACCTCCCGGTGCCTGGAGCCTGTTACCTGTGTAGCGCCACCATTCCGTTAATTTAAGCAAGGTGCTGACGGTGGGTGGGGATAGGGGCTAGCTCCACTCAGGAAGTTCTGGGCAGTGGTGTTTCCCCAAGAAACTTTTATACAGATTAGAGAACGTGCAATGTGGATGGGACTGTCCCGCGTGTCTGATTGCCTTCAGTCTCGGGTTTTTTACACAGAGTCTTGTTATCCTGTTTCATAGGTTTCCCCATCTCACTACTCTGATCTCTGGGCCGCCCCACTAACAAATGGTGCAGTGCTTCCTGGAGATGTCTCTGTCATCTGTCTGGAGGTTTTTGGGGGTCTTCCAGGGACCTGGAAGGCGCTGGCCCAAGAAAAAGCCTTCGGGTTCCGACTCAGAGGAAGAGGAGCAGGTGGGGCAGGGGATGTGCTCTTTGGCGTTTCCAGGAGTCTTTGGGCGCTCTCGGCCCTGCCCTTTGGACGCCCCACTCAGGGTTTCCAGAGTGGAGCTGGCGACTGTAGAGGGAAGTGTAACTTGGGAGGTGATCTTGTCATCCGAGGAGGCACCGTTCCAGCCGACGCTTGGATCGGGTTCTGTTTCCCCTGTTAGAAATGCCCATCTCAGAGTCCCCAAATCTTTGTGCAAGAGGCGGGCCAGGCTTGCGTGCAGCCTCCCGCCCCGCCCCAGGCTTGTGCCGTGCGCGCCGCCGCTGCCGCCAGTCTACCCCAAGGGCCCCCGCCTCCGTCCACCAGTGGGCGACCGCGTCCCCAGACTGGGAGCGAGTTTGGCGCCGCAGCCCCGCCGGGAGGGTTCAGGAGGCCTTCGGAGCGCGCAGGCCAGGGACGCGCGGTGAGAGCTTCGGGCCCCAAAGCTCGCGTCTGGGGGTTGCGGTGGGAGGACAGCATGGGGAATGGGACAAGGGGTTCTGGCCCGGGAGATTCCCCGCTTCTATGATCAGCCTAAGCCGCCGCCCCCTCCCCCTTTAGATCGCCCCGTCCCCTCCTTTACCAAAGGACGCTAGCCCTTCCAGTGCCTCTACTGAGCTAGAATCTGCACTCCGGTAGCGGCTCACGAAGCAGCTGGGGCAGCAGGGGCTGCCCCCAGGCAGGGCATAACGTCCTGCACCCAGAGGCCCGGCGCAGTCTTGGCAGCAGAAGTGGTTCTCGTGCCAGCGCTGTCCTTCGGCCTCTGTACAGCGCTGAGAGAAGATCAGCTGGGAGAGGTTGAGGAAAACGATTGATTGTTCATTCATTCACCCATCCATCCATCCATCCATCCATCCATCCATCCAGTAACCACACCTTATACTCATTAACTCTCAAAAAAAAAAAAATTGCCCACAGGCATTCCGATTTGGAGTTCTTTGTAATTCTTGGATTCTGGGAGGGTGACTGGCTTTGGCCAGATCCTCCATGTAGCAGGTGGCATAGCCATAAGTTGGGCCCCAGAGCTTTCCTAACTCCCAAGGCTCAGTACTGTCTTTCATGTTGATCTTAGGGTCTTTCTAGCATGGTCAAGCTCAGCACTGAGCATCTGGCATAGTGATGATTCAGGAATCCAGAAATGTTCTGAGTCCAAGAGAATTTACAGGCCCCTGTTTGCACTGGGGGAGCAGAGGTAAAGGTCCCACGTGCACAGAGCTCTTGAGTGGCCCTGGCTAGTTCCTTGTCCTCTCCCCCTGTTCTCCACTTGTACTAGAAGACCCTCCAGCTAGGAAGATGACAGCTACTCCTGCACTGCTGGCATGGGGAAGAATTCTCCCAGTGTCCCTCTCCCCTTGGTGCTCTACCTGGTCACAAGCAGGACAGCGAGGTCGCAGCAGCTCTGCATGATGGCGGCCACAGTAGAGATGCCCATCGTGGTAAAAGTAGATGAGGTTTATCAGGGCCTGACCACAGGCCTGGCAAGTAAAACAGGGTCTGTGCCAGCAGCACTGCTCACCAGCCCTGGCCGCAAACACTCCATACTCTCCTGGATTCAGCAGCTTCTTGCACTGCCAAAGCAGAGGCCCTGGGCTCTTAACCTGAACCTTCTTAGCTTCGCTCATGGCTCTTCAATCACATTTCCCAACCCCCATTCCAACTGTTCATATGCTGCAGGCTCATCTCCACCGCAGAGGCCAACTCCCCAAACCTGGCTTCCTCTTTTCCCTAACGTTTACCAAATCACCAATCCTGAAAATATTTTCCGCTATCCTCCCCCGAACCCTTTCTGCAGAGCAAAGAGAGGAGGAAGGGAAAGGCTCGGGGATGGAGGAGGAACAGACATGCTTCCTACCTTCTCACAGGTGTACCCTTCAAGCTTGGGAGGTAACAAGCGGGCCACCCCCTGTCCCATGGATTTCTGCTTCCGCTGGGCACAGAAGAGCCGCAGTTGGGTCAGTTCCTCCTCCCCCAGGGCCAGACAGTAGCGCTCCTAAAGGAAAGGCCCACATGCACCCAGACCTTAGAACACTGCTAGGATTGACATGTTCTCTAAGGTTGACACTGGCTTGGAGAGAGGCAGAACCTTGGGAGGGAATGGCGCATGTGCTTGGCAAGAAGGAAAGAGAGTTTACTCTGCTGCCACGGAGAGGGCCGTCACTCGGGACTGCACCGGATAGCACTCAGCACCATCACCAGATAGTGTGGCTCTTGTTCCCATTGAGCTAGGTCCCAGAATCACTTTCACATCTGTTCTCTCTGCTCCATAGACTGTCTTGCCTCTCCTAGTGAATTGTGAGTCTTTAGATTGCACATGCTAGGGCCCTCAATAAATACTGAACAACCATATTTCTACATTTGTGCATCCCATTCTTGATTTCAGATACCGTTCATGTCCATTTTCCCATTTGCTCTGAAGCTAAGCCTTGTGATGCGCAGGACATGTATTCCTGCACCTGTCTGTCATTAGCTGTGGAAACTCAAGCTAAAGGGAGTTGCTTCCTCCAGCTACGGGCAAAACTGAGCCTTTTAGTCATACGTTTTGAATTCTAGACCAAGACTCTTACTACACAGTAAGTTACAAGGTGTGGAGAGGGAGCAAAGGAGGGGCGACCCACATCACTGTCCTGTGGAGGAAACTGCTGCAGCAGGGTCCGAAATCCAGGCCAGCTTGAGGCTTGGTTGGTATCCAGGCAAGGTGGGCCCAAGCTTGATCCTGGAGGAGCCTGAGGAGGCACAGGAGGAAAAGGGGGCTGGGTCTTCCCTTCCCCTCATTGCCTGCCCTCCCATCTACAGCAACTCCCAAGCATTCCTCTCCACTTGAAGGAAACCCCCTCCTTCCCGTCACTAAGAACAGGAGATCTGTCGGGCACGGTGGCGCACGTCTTTAGTCCCAGCAGTCAGGAGGCAGAGGCAGGCGGATCTCGCTAACTTCAAGCCTGGTCTACAGAGTGAACAGTAGGTTCACTCCTGATCTGAGACCTGCCTGGAAGGAGTCCCCAAACACCACTCCATATACTGGAACCCCACATTCACACACTCCTGGAGCCAGGCTCTGACAGCTCAGGTGGACTCAGGAGAGGTGCTATTATGTTTGCAGGATTGAATTTCAACCCCTAAGTCCTGAAAAGAGAACAGGTCTACAGAGAGTTAGGCAAAGTTGGGGGGGGGGGTGCAGCCCCACCACTGGGAGGCTGAGGTAGGAGGACAAAGTTCAAGGGTTACATTACAAGGTCTTACCTCAAAGTGGGGGACAGAGGACAGGGGATAGCAAAATGGCTCAGCACGTAAAGGCACTTAACACCAAGCCTGGGTTTGATTCTCTGGATCCTCATGGTGGAAGACCATGAGAGCTGACTCCCGCAGGTCCTCTGACTCCACACGTGATGTGGTACACAACACACACACACTGAGTAAATATTTAACAAACTTCGGGTGGCCTGGAACTTGATACTCATACATAGACCAGGCTGGCCTTGTACTCACAGAGATCTGCCTGCGTCTGCCTCCTGAGTTCTCCTGAGTGCTAGGACTAAAGGTGTGCCCACCACACCTGGCTAATAAAGGTTTGGTTTTGTTTTAACGGAAAGAAAAATGCAAACGTCTCCTGGTTGGTAGGAGGGGAATGACGGCCAGAGGATGAGAGCACAGTGGGCTCAGGAAGAGTGGGACTCCTACCTGAACAGAGTTGTCCTCATCGCCCTCTGCTGGCTGCTGGCCTGCGTCACTGTCCGGCTCTCTGAACATAGAACTGTCCTGCTGGAGGGACCAGTCAATTCTGAACTGACACTGGTGACCGTCTGTCTGGAAAAGACAGAAGATCAGCTCATTCAGTAAGCCTTCCCAGCATGCCAGGCAATGCCAAGTGCTTCACAAGCGCCATCTCCAAGGTCAAACAGCTGATAAATGGCAAAGTCAGGTCTTTAGCCCCTGAGTTTGTGAAGTTCAGATTCTTGGGTATTACAAAGCTGGGTGGTGTAGAAGAGAAAGCAACCATGGAAGGAACCATTCTGCTCTCCCATGAGCCTCTTGGCAGGCTGGAGTTCTCCTGCTCATCTTGCCAGTCTTCCCATGGTTCCTCAGTCACCCCACCACACATACCATCTCCTCACTACACCCTACTCAGGCTGTTCCTCAGTCACCCCACCACACACCCATCTCGTCACTACACCCTACTCAGGCTGTTCCTCAGTCACCCCACCACACACACCCATCTTGTCACTATATCTTACTCAGGCTGCTCTTCTGGAGCCTGGCTGAAGGCCTCCTTGCCAGGAATCCTCCTCAGCTTCTCTGGCCTGTACCAGTTCTCCTTTTCTGAATTCTCAAAGGAAGTATAGTCAGTGGCCCCAAATTAGTACCAGTGTCTCATCTAGTCTAAAATGCCTCAAGGGTACAAGAAAATTCATTCTCTCTGACCAAACCCATAGCCCCTCACAAACCAGACAAGCCCTCTTCCACCAAGCTATACCACTTGTCCTTATAGCAGCATGAAACAGGGGCTCACAGAGCCAAGGCTGGCCTTGAACTCCTGATCCTCCTGCCTCAACCTCCAAAGTGCAGAGATCCAAAGCATGCACCACCACACCCCACTTTATAGCAGCAATTTTAATGACTGGTCCCAGTGCACCTCTTTAGGAACAGTTGAAATGGGATCACGGTGTCTTCAGGTGGGACTCACTACTGATGCAGAGAAAAGATGGACTCCGCTCTGGATGAGGTTGCAAGCTAGTGAGTGGGAATGTAACCAGAGAGAATAGGATTCATGCACCTGTATTCTGGGTGAAGGGCTGGGTTGTGTGGAATGGTGACAGCTGGAGCAAACATTTACAAGTTTATTCAGTGTCCGCGACTATTCTAGAACTTTATATAATACATCCATTCTTGCCGTCCATTGAAGCAGTTTCTTCTACGCTTTTACAGTTGAAAAACCAATCAAACAAACCATTGACCAATGAGCAAACTACAAAGTTTGGGGAGTTTTAGGAGGTCCCCTACCTCGGGGCAGCAGCTGGGCTCAGGAGAGCCAACAGTGAATCACTAGGCTTTGGGGGAGACCTGAGGTTCCGTGTATAACCATCAGAGCGCCACACAACCGCATGCACACCCCCAGTCCCCCTTCAAATATTCAGTGCCACCCTTCCCTCCTTCCTGGCTCCACACCCACCTGTTTCCTTCCTGTTAGTCCCTCAGGGCAGGTTTCCTGTGGAAGGTGGCCAGGATGGACGTCCACACTCAGGGGTAGGAACAGCCACACCCCTTAGCAGCACTGTTTCAGCTCCACAAAACAAGGGGGAGAGGGGGTCTCTGGGGCCCTAGAATGGGGCTTGTACCCTCTTCCGGATTAGTTCTAGTTTGCATGGAACTCTCTGGCACAAAAATAACTCAGAAATCAGACTTCTACCCGTCACCCTTCCTGTCCCTCACCTCTGAGCAACCTGATTCACCCCCAGCTACCATTGGACCCCATCTTACTAACACGCTGGTTTCCTCCCATAGTTTCCCTTCTCTCCTTTCAGATAATATCGGGTCAAACACTGGCTCCCGCCTCTCGCCCCAGATGCAACCTAACTCAGGGGTTCAACCTTCCCAAACAACACCCATTCTTGGAAAGATGAGCCCCAGAGGTCCTAGGCACTAGCGAGCAGTAGAGTGGGAAGGCATCTCTGAATCAGAGGGCAAAGGGAGGGAAGTGTACGTTTCCATCAAGTGGCCTCTCAGCAGAGCCCCAAAGTTTTCCTAGGACTTTGCGGGCCACCCGAGTTCTTACCGAGTTCACTTGGGGTCCCTGTCTAGCTGCTGGTTTAGGAGTGAGGTCTCAGCCTGGCAAAGCGCAAGCACCCGGGCTGTTCTGGTGAGACCCGCCGTCGGGCCACGCCCCCAGTGGCCCCGAACTGGGTGCTGCAGACTGAGGAAAGCGTTCGTGGGTCTCAGGGCGGGAAGGGCGAAGGTATCCCCGGACTTGGCGACGCGCTGCGCCACCGCCAAGCCCAAAAGGTCGAGTCTGTCGGCCCGCCCCCGGCTTCAGCCCCGCCCCCTCTGCGGGCCTCTCCAGCTCCTCCCCTCTGTCCCCAGTGTCCCTCGCTACTTTCCCTCCTGGATTCCGAATCCTGTCCCGCTTCAGTCCTCCGATCCGCTCGGCTATCTCTTGTGATTCTCTTCTGCTAGAGAGATTGCTGACAGCTCTGCTCCCCGCCCCACCCCGCGCCGGGCCCCTCTCAAGACAGGCCACGCCCCTCAGGATTCCCAGCCACCGGCCCCGAGCGCCCTCTGGCGTCTGCGCATGCTCTCTGCCCCCGACTGCAAAGTCCTCCAAAGGGACCTTCTAGGCTGCCTGCCGGTTGCCCCCGCTCGGGTCGGCCGGCCCGCAGCGTCTCGTTGGTGCAGCCCGCGACCTCCGACCCCGCGGGAGCGGGGCGGGGCGGGGAGGCCTTAGCTGCGGGCGGGCGGCGGCTGCTGCAGCGGGACCCGGGAGCGGGGCCCGGCGCCGCCCGGGCCGCGGGGCGATGTGAGTCGGGGCGCGGCGGGGCGGGGACCAGGCGACTCTACCGAGGCCGTGTCGCGCCGCGCCGCAGTCTCCGCTCCTATCCTAGAAAGCCCCAAGCGGGCGGGCTAGCGGCGGACCCGGGGGCTGGGGGCGGGGATGCAGGCTCGGAGCGCGACTGCGACCTCCGCATTCCGTCTGGGTATCTAGAAAACCTGTAACCAGTTCTGCCTCTCGCTCCCCAGACCCCACCCTCTCCCCTTCCCCTGGTTACACCTTCGGGTCTCCAGGATTCCGCAGAACCCCCTCACTCACTCTCCCAACCTCTTGAAATACCCACAGGCACATCTCTTCTCCCCTCAGTGACCCAAAGGCTTCCGCAGTCACCATCCAGAAATTCCTCAGCCTTTTCATTTCTGCACCATGCCCAAACCCAGAATCTTTGCCCATCTCCCAAGGCTTCCAAAACATTTTCAGACCGCATACCTCCATCTAGTGCCTACCCCTAATCCTACCTACCTCAGAGCAGAGCCTCCCCCACCCCACCCAAAGTAATCCCTCTCAATGAATTATCTAATAATGTGTTTGAAATCTCAAAGAAAAAGAGGGGAGTCGGAAAGGTGCAACCCCTCCCCCATCTTACATCCAGTAGCTCTCGACTTCACATCCCTTCCCAACACCCTGTTGATGGCTTAAGCCCCCATGGTCTTTTCAGTCCCTGCCTTTAGCCTGCACACAATTCCTTCAACCTTCTTACTCCTTCCAAAGAATTAACCAGACCAAGAGTGTGGGGTTCTAGAGTCGTGCAGGGCTGGTGGGGGGAACACTGGGAAGTGCTGTTTTCCTGGACCAGGAGGGATGGAGGGATTTCAGGAATTTTCTTAGGAGTCCTGGTTTGTTGATTCATCTACCTAGGGCTCAGATGATCTGAAAATTTGCCTCTTGTTGTAACTGTCCTTTCTGACACTAGGAACAGAAAGCCTGCCCTAGTGGGAAGTGCTTCACTAATAACTGCTTCTAGAAGTTACTTCAGCTAGAACTCCCATAATTGATGGATGTTTCCTCAAAAAAGGGGGAGGGTCAGGAGTTGGAGATGGTGAAGGGAGAATGACAAACCCTCTCCCAGATATAACTACAAAACGTTCTAGAATGTTGGTTTTCAGAATCTTAAACTGGTGCTCTTGCTGAACTAGCTAGCATATTGTTATTGTTCTTCTGAGAAAGAAAACTTTTTATAGGGTTGAAATTTTCTACAAGGTCAGGTGGTGGTCTGAGCAGCAGGGTTCCGAGGGGACTCCAGTGACAGCTGCCAACTAGAGGTGTTGGGCTCCTCGGAGTTCATTGTCCTTGGTCCTAGGGAGTTCCATCCAGAGCTGCAAATCTATGGTCTTTCATCGGAGATCGTGTTGTGTTCATTGGTCTTTCTAGCTGGACCCAGGATCCACTAGGACCTGGACCAGATAAACCCAGGTGGGAGACACTGATAAGTCTGTTCCATGAAGAGTTGGGGGGCTGAGGGTAGGTTTCCATTAACGTATGGTCTCTGTCTCCTGTGCTAGGTGAGCCCCAGCTGTGACCCACAGGAATCCAGGTGACTTCTCTGCAGACCCTGGGCCATGACACCCCTCCAAGGACAGGGGGAGTGAAGTGGGAATCCTTTCCCATGCCCCTCCCAGGGTCGGCTCCCCAATGGCCTGGGTGAGGTAAGAACTGCGGCTAGGTGTCAGTTTTGTAGAGTTTCTTAACTCGGGAGGAATGTAGGAAACAGGTCACTGGGTTGTTAAAGGTTCTACCACAGCAACAGAGGCTCCTGGATAATCCACTACCTTGTGGTTTTTGCAGTAAAATGAACCTCTTAAAACTGCTGGCTGGACTGGGCAGTGGTGGCGCATGCCTTTAATCCCAACATTTGGGAGGCAGAGGCAGGCAGATCTCTATGAGTTCAAAGCTAGCCTGGTCTACAAGAACTTGTTCCAGGACAGGCTCCAAAGCTACAGAGATACCCTGTCTCGAAAAACCAAAAATAAAAATAAAAAGCCCTGCTGTCTGGGCCTCGGAATGTAGCTCAGCAGCAGAGCGCTCATGTGGCAAGCACAAAGCTCTGCATTGGATTTCCAGCACGAAGAACAAAATCTCTGTTTGGGTTCTGTCCATGTGTGTCTTGTTCCCTTAGGTCACAGAGGTCTAAGTGGTTTCCTCTCCATAGTAAGGCAGAAACCTGTCTGTTGTGATGTCTTCCCATTACCAGTAGCCTGAAGGGAAAAGCCAGCTAAGGTCTCCTATCTCTGCTCCAACCTTTGGGAAGGCAACCCGGCCTTCTGTGAGTTGCTTTCGTGGAGTGCTGGGAGTTCCATCTGGAGTCTCATAGGAAGTACCGACTGCCGAGCTACATGCTTAGCCCCAGCATTTTTTTTCCTCAGTGAAGAAATATCTATCCAAGGTTTTTTAAAAAACCATGCTAGTTTGAGCCCAACCTGGTAGTATTTTTACTCCCAGCACTTGGAAAGCCGAGACAAGAAGATCTCTGTGAGTTCCAGTGTTCAGTCCTTAAGTGTGGGTTTGCCTCTTTTGTTGTTTTGTTTCAATTTGGTTTTTGTTTTTTGCAAGACAGGGTTTCTCTGTGTAGCCCCAGCTGTCCTGGATCTCTCTCTGTGGACCAGGCTGGCCTTAACTCACAGAGACCCGCCTGCCTCTGCCTCCTAAGTGCTGGGATTAAAGGTGTGCGCCACCACTTCCTGGATTATTGGGTTTTATGATCACAGTGTACTAGCAGTTTACTTGAAGAGAACACCAGAAGTACTCCTTTCTGGTGTATATTAGGGTGGAGCAAGGGAGGAAAGAGAGAACATGGATGGAGTGAAATGGGTAAGGTGAAAAACGAGGGGAAGAAAACGGAACAAGATAGTATCTGGGACAGCCAAGGGACACTGTTTGCTGACTCCAGATGAGGATCACAACTGTGACGGCCACTCCCCATGCCCCTTATAGCTGTGCAGCTTTCCAGTCAGTCACTCCACAGGTCAGACCCCTGTGTGCTTCCCAGGCCCAGCTGACTCTCAACCTCTGAGAAGCTTGCCGTCCCCCACCTGTAGGAATCCTTCACTCATTCTAACTTAAATTAATGTTTATCCCAAGCGTGTTTGACCACGGGTTGAGAGAGCATTCCCTCAGGGTGTGTCTGTGTCACACAACCTCTTGGCTGGAGGACGTGCTCACAGTGTGGTGTCTGCTCAGAGCTCCTTGGCAGGGTGACTGGTGACCTGCTCATCCTTGTCTGTCCCTAGGGTGGAAAGGCTGCTCTGACACCATGGGGAGCTGCTGTAGCTGCCTGGACAGAGACAGCGTGCCACACAACCACCCTACCAAGTTCAAGGTACCCAGAGCCTCTCCCTGCTCGAGTTCCCAGGGCCTGTGGAGTTTAGGCCTCCAGTGTCTCTCGGGAAGGAGAAATGACAGGCTGTGGTGTGGACTCAGTAAGGTGCCCTGAGCTTGCTCTCTGACATCTGAGGTGGTTTGCCGGGGGAACCTAACCCTTGTTTTTTCATTTCTGGTTGTTCTTTCCCCCCACCCCCTTACCACCAAGAATAATGTGTTTTAAAGAGAGCATACATAGCCCTGAAGAAACACTGTATTGGTGTTTTATGAACCTTAGCTCCCTACATCCCACAGGAGGCGCCTTCTCCTCACGCTGGGGTTTGTCAGGGCCAACGTTTCTCCTTCCCAGCTAGAGAGGGAGCCCTCAGCAAGTTTGCAGTTTGGGTATTGGAGGACTGCTGTATCTGTTCAGCAAGTCTTTCGACTTTGAATCAGCAGTTAAACCTTTCTTTGTTGACATCCTGGCCTTTGAAATTGAGCCCTAGGAAGTTCTTGAGCATTGGACAGCTAACCACCTGGCCTTGGGGGTCAACAGGTGACCTCTCTCCTGTCTACAAATGTCAGAGCTGAGAACCATAGAAGAGATTAGAGAGACAGTCCCCATGGAACTGTCATGCCCTATGGCACTTGTCCGTGTGACCCAAGGGGGCCAGTATACCTGTGCTACAGCTAAGAGCCACTCAGTCTGCTGGCCCTAACCCCGCAGTCACTGTCTCCCAGTGGCTCAGGGTCCCTTGCATATACCCACAGTCACTGTCTCCCAGTGCTCAGGGCCCCTTGCATACCTTCTTGGGCTCTTTGCTGATCCTGTGTCCATTCTTCCTGCAGGTGACTAATGTGGACGATGAAGGGGTGGAGCTGGGCTCAGGGGTGATGGAGCTGACCCAGAGTGAGCTGGTGCTGCACCTGCACCAGCGGGATGCTGTCCGCTGGCCCTACCTCTGCCTGCGGCGCTATGGCTATGACTCCAACCTCTTCTCCTTTGAGAGTGGCCGCCGCTGTCAGACGGGCCAGGGTGAGTACCAGTCTGCCCTCCAGGACAGGGACATGAGCTTGTTACAGAATTGGAGTGTGGCCCTTCACATACTGACATCAGACATCAGACTTGGTGATGTTGCTCAGAGCAGGGAAAGGTTCAGGCATCACTGCTGTTCTTCCTCGAGTCTTGTGGGAACATTTGGTGCACATCCATGAAGTAGCCAGGGCTCCTAGGCCAGAGTCTACCTAGCAGAGACAAACCACTCTTCCTATTGTTGCTATGGTTTCAGGTTTCTACTGCCCTTACAGTAGAAAATAAAAGCCTTCCTAGCTACCATGCCATACACCCTGGATCTCATCCATAGTGGAAGAGAGGTCAGGAAGAAGACCAGCTGCTCTGGGCTGAGATCTGGAGAAGCAGGAGCTTGGGTCTCATATACAGATTAGCCTTCAGGAGCCCAACATTTGTGTGCCATCACCTGTGGGCAGCGGAGAGTACTGGATCCCCCTGAGCATCTGCCCTCTGCAGCCAGAGGTCAGGGACTGGCAGGTTGTTCCATGAGGCTGAGGTTAGGGCATGAGGTTTGGGCTTGTCTATGGTTCAGATGTGTCTCAGCCCCAGGAGTCCTTGAGATTGTGCTGCAGGCAGACAGGTGGAGGAGATCAGTGTCTCCTGAGACAGCCGCAGGCCAGTGAGTCTCCTGGGTTGACTGCTGTGTGGCCCTTTCCTCCATGCCCCTCATTCCTGTAGTTCATGGGCACGAGAGGGCACAGGAGAACATGGCGTGTGAACAGAGAGATGAGGCAGAGCCGCTTGATCTGCACTTGGCACCTGAGGGAGGCTGTCCTAGATTCCAGTGCGGGGGCTTCTCCTGATACCAGACTTTCTCTGTCCCCTCCCTCCCTCCTCTTCTCCGTTCCCTCCTCCATCTCTCACCGCCCATCCCCTTTGAGATGGTCTTGTTATATGTAGCCTTCACTGGTCTTCAAACTCATGGTGAGTCTCCTCTCACCTCTCAAGTGCTGGGTTCACAGAAGGGTGTCACACCACCTCTTCCTGTCTTTTCCGGCTTTTACATTTCCTGCCCGAAGAGCCGTTTTTTCTTCCCCATCTCTCTCATTCTGTTTCTACAAACTTCAGTTGCTCTATACTCGGGCGAATGGACAACACTATAACAGTAATATAATATGCATTGTCCATATTTCCACTTAATTGTATTTATTATTATTTGGGTGTGGTGCTGGGACTTAACCCAGAGTCTGTGCATGCTAAGTAAACATTTTACCACAGATTCTACCCTTCCCCCTGGTTTTTTTGAACAGGGTTTTAATGGGTAGCACAGATCAGCCTTGAACTTTGTGACTACTTATGAAGGTGTGGTGCCATATCTCGTAATATATCTATCTTTGCTGTGAATGTGTGCCCAAGGTGTCCCCAGAGCTGTCCCTGAATCCCATGATCCTGTGTTGCAGAGCCCCAGGCTGCCATCTTTAGAGCCATTGAATTCCAGGTGCTCAGCCCATTCCTGTCACTTTGGGGTCAGCTCAGACTTGGAAGGGCTTAGAGGCTGATCATAGCAGGAGCCGCAGGACCGCCTTGCTGTGTTTCTCTTCAGCTCTGCCCATCTTTTCCCTTTGCACCAGAACCCAAGCTCTGCAAGGCCCCATGTGTGGGGACAGGAGGCCTTTGCCTTCTGGCTAGCCCGTGAGTGACCTGTGAATGATAAGAGGGCATTGGGTGGAGCTTGTTTTCCCTGGAGGGCAGGGAGTAGTAGGTACAGGAAGATGAGGGCAACTCTCTGTGGTTTTCGCTTCACCCCGGAAAGCAGCCATCCTTATGAAAACAAGCATACCTTGGGGAATATGGCTGCAGTGCTGGACCTTGGGAAGATAGCAGCAGGTAGTGTAGGGAGACAGGTGCTGTGGGTTCATCCCCTTCCGCCTGTCCCTCCAGGGTCTCTGGGGTTCTGGAATGCCCCGAGGATGAGTACTCAGAAAGGAGAGGCACAGGGTGGAACTGAAGTTCAGGGACATTTCCTTTTGACTGGCTGATGTTTCCTAGCCGCTTAGGTTTGACAAGAGCCTTGTTGCTTTTTTGCCTTCTCCAGGGATCTTTGCTTTCAAGTGCTCACGGGCTGAGGAAATCTTCAACCTGCTGCAGGACCTTATGCAGTGTAACAGCATCAGCGTGCTGGAGGAGCCGGTTATCATCACACGGAACAGCCGCCCCCCAGAGCTCGACCTTCCTCGAGGGCCCTCACAACCCACTGGTAAGGAGACCCCCACCCCAGGAACCATGAGTCTGGGAGGCCCACGTCAAGCTGGCAGGTTGGGGATAGCAGGGTTGAGCCAGCTTTCCTGGACATTCCCCCATCATGAGAACCATTCCTGAGGATGGCTCAGTGCTGGGCAGGGCCAATTGGGTGACTCAAGCTGGAGCTGCGGAATCCTAGGCATTGGGTCGACTAGTGGTTGGGAAGCAGACAGGAAGACGTTGGGTTGCCATAGAAACAGCAGTCTGGAGCTTTTTGCTTCCTCTGTCTACTGGGCTGGGTTACATACAACATATACCTCTCCTGACTTACTGGTGCAGCCATCTCTGGCCATGACTGTGTAGAGTTCCCACAGTCTGTGCTTGTTGGGTCTCTGACTACACAGCTACTTATTGCTCTGCATTCCCTGGCCGGATCTGGGGGAAATAGGAGGGACAGAAATGGTCCCTGCGTCTGTGGTGTTTATGTGGTGCTCAGTGGCAAAGCCTGACTGCAGTCATGGGATAGTCCCGGGGTGACAGGTGTACCTTCCGTGTTTAAAGTAAGGCTGTGATGGAGTGGGAGGCTGGGTCAGCCTCCGGCCTCAGGGTGACTTCAGAAGGCAGGCCAGGGCTTCCAGTTCATTGTGGCTTAGTCACACTAGGAGCCTGGAGAGTGTCTTGCCTTGCTGTCAGAGGAGTTGCAGGGCACCCCACAAATGTGTGCATCGGATTGTAAATGATTGTCAGGTGGTTCCCATACCCCTCCCCTTGGCTGCCACCTCTAGGCTACACTGTCTCCAGCCTCTCCAATGGCTGCCCTGGCTGCCCTGGAGAGGGCACACGGTTCTCCGCTCCCCGCCGACCCTCCACAAGCAGCCTCCGACATCCCACACTTGGGGAAGAGTCTACCCACACCCTCATTGGCTCCGATGAGCAGGTGCGCATATGGTAGGCTGCACTCTAGGTGGGAAGGGGAAGAAACCCTGCAGGGCTCCTTTCTACCCCCAGAAGGGTGAGCATGTTGGGAGGTTTAGAGGCGGCAGAAGAAACGTGGCTCTTTTCCTGTTCCTCTGGTTCTGTCCCACTGCCTTTCCCACCCTCCTAGTCCTTAAACCCACTTGTTCCCTTGGCATCTTTCCCCGGCAGTCCCACACCTATGTCAACACACCAACTGGTGAAGAAGACCACCGCAGGAGTCGCCACTGCCTCCAGCCACTGCCTGAGGGCCGGGCACCCTTCCCACAGACCCGGGTTTCCGACCAGCGGGACCCACAGGTGTTCTTACAGCCAGGGCAGGTCAAGTTTGTGTTGGGCCCCACCCCAGCTCGGCGGCAGGTGATGAAGTGCCAAAGCCTGTGTCCCAACATGCATGACCCTCCCCATCACAACAACAATGAGGGCCCTTCTGAGTGCCCAGCCCAGCCCAAATGCACCTATGAGAATGTCAGCGGGAGCTTGCGGCAAGCAGCTGGCTGGAGACTGAGCCCAGAGGAGCCAGGGTGGAGTGGCCTGGCCCACCGGAGGGCCGCACTGCTGCACTATGAGAACCTGCCCCCGCTTCCTCCTGTGTGGGAGAGCCAAGCTCAGCAGCTGGGCCGGGAGGCTGGGGATGATGGGGACTCCAGGGATGGGCTTACACCATCCTCAAATGGCTTCCCCGATGGTGAGGAGGATGAAACCCCACTACAGAAGCCTACCAGCACCCGGGGCTCCTCCACCTGTAGCCACAGCAACTTCCCTGTCCCACTGACCCGCCGCCGAGGCTCCCCAAGAGTCTTCAACTTTGATTTCCGCCGGCCTGGCCCTGAGCCCTCAAGGCAGCTCAACTACATCCAGGTGGAGCTCAAGGGCTGGGGCACAGACCGTCCCAAAGGGCCCCAGAACCCCGCAGTGTCCGGAGCTCCTGGGCCCACCCCACACCCTGCTCGCAGCTCAGACTCCTATGCCGTGATTGACCTCAAGAAGACCGTGGCCATGTCCAACCTGCAGAGGGCTCTGCCCCGAGATGATGGCACTGTCAGGAAGACTCGGCACAACAGCACCGACCTGCCTCTGTAGACCTGGTCCTCCCCCGCCCGCCTCCTGCAGGGAGACCTCCACCTTACCCACCAGCCCTGGCCTCGGCTGCTTTGCAGACACTGGGGCAAACCAGATGCTTCTATGCATTGCTGGAGTCCCCACAGATGTCAGCCACTGAGTGTCCAGTTCCCCAACCTGGGGAGAGAGGGTGAGCTGGAGTGGAGGGAGCCATGGTGTAAACTGTGAAGGGTTCCCAAGGTTGCATTTTGCACCCTTCCCTAATGTCCATTTGTCTAGTCTGTCAGCTGTCTGTCTGTATGTGTTTTCTCTTTTTTCTTTTCTTCTTCTTCTTCTTTTTTTTTTTTTGGTTGAAGTTTTGAAACATTTTGTACCTGTTGGTTTTATTTATCAGTTTATTTTTCTATTTATTGTTTTAAATGTAACTTAACATATTTATTATTAATATAATTATTTTTAAATTCTGGTTCAGTGAGTCTATCTTCTTGTGCAGTCTTTCCTGGCAGGGGTCTAGATAGGTAGAACGGGCAGGCTTGAGAGAGATAGGGCTTCATTCTGGCAAATGCGGGGTGGTTGTAAAGTTTGGTCATTTCTTTTTCTTCTCTAAGAAGCCTAAAACTTACAGTTACCAGGGATGGATGAGCTCTTGCAGAATAAGACCCCATTGCTGGGAGCCCAGATGTAGAGGGAAACTGGAGGAAAGGTTCCCCAAGAGATGATGTTCTCATCCCAGCTGAAATGGACCAGGGAGGGGAAGAGAGCCATTTCACAAGACTCTCCCCTGCACCCCTCCAGGCAAGCCCCTGGGGGCTACTGCTGCCCCTTAACATGTTGGCCCAAAGGTAGAGCACAGTTGCTCCTCAGCTACCCCCAGCACAGCTGAGCCCAGGCCAGAAACTTCACACAGGATTTTGCTAAAATCCCAGAAGTAGCCCAGGGAAAACCATATGACATTTGCCCAGCCTTCCAGCTTGTTGTTGGAGGCTCTTTTGGAGGACTGCCCCAGGATGGAGCCCCCAGGGACCTGTACCTTAGCTCAGGCCCAACAGGCCCAGCGGGCTCCTGCCAGCCCCCATCACTCAGGCCACCTGGTGCCCTCTTGTGGCAGGGACTCCATTCTTCCTCAGGCTATTTGTGCCTCCTCCCTGTGATGAGCTCTGAAGCCAGAGTGAGCATGAGAGCCAGTTTGTCCAAGAGAGAGACAGGTCTTTTCTCTGGTGCTCCTTGTGTGGCTCCCTGTCCTGTGCCGTGATCATGTGGCCCTCCCCATCAAAGCAACAGTCCGGGATGGGGCTCCCCGGTTTTCCTCTGCCACGATCTTCTGCCTGGAGATTAGACTGAGAAGGCCCTCATGACAAGTGGATGTCACCTGCACTCTCTAAAATGCACAAAGAGGATTGGTCACAGCAGGATGCAGGAGGAGACTACTGCCTCACCCAGGAGCTCCTGGCGGCAGACCCTTCTCCCTCTTTCCCCCAACCACCGTTGTTCTCTGCACTGAGGGATAACCCTCTGCAGATCAGACTGGCTTCAGCACTGTGGCAGGGTGTTCCTGGCCTCTGCAGCCTTCTGTGTCCTCAGCACATGTCCCTGCTCTTGCAGTCTCTCCAAGAGGGCTTATGTCCAGACACAGGAAGGTCAGCCGGGGGCTGGGGGCACAGGGTGGAGGCAGATACAGCTGTGCCAGGGTCAGGCCTTAGGACCCTAACCACACTTCAGCAATTATGAAACCATGCTGACAGAGTGGCTTTTCCCTTCCCTTCCTCCTTCCCTCGTCTCTTGCCCTCTTTCTCTCTTCTTCCTCTCGCCTGTGGGAATGGAACCCAGGGCCTCATGCATACTAAGCAAACAGTTCATGCTAAACTACACCCCCAGTCCTCCAGACTCCTGCTGTAGTCAAGACACCCAATTCTGTCCCTGGCTCTGCCACTGAATGGTTAAGCAAGTGGGCCTCATTCTGCACATGGAAGACCCGGAGCTGATATGACAGGTAGCCAGCCAGATGGTGAACGCCATTCCACTTTGATAGTGGACAGATTTTAAGTGTACTACCCTGCACCTTTAGATCTAGCACTTTGGAGGTAGATGCACGTGGACCTCTGAGGTTAAGGCAAGCCTGGTCTGCGAACAAATTCCAGCCCAGCCAAGAGACATGGTCTCAACACCAAGGAGCCCAGCTGTTCCTGAGGACAACCAACAGTTGTCCCCACTCTTGAGGCCCCCAACTTCGGAGCTTACCATTGCTGCAGTGGGAAAGTTCAAGACACAGGCCCCAGAAATTGGATCCCAGCCCGGTGGGGCCCTCACCTTCCCCTCTGCCTCTGACCCACATTTACTATAGGAATTTTCCTCTCTCAGGGATAGGGTAGGGTGAGAGAGGACAGCTTTCCTACAGGAAGGGATGGATGGGCAAATGGGCACAGTGCCCAGGAAGGTAACAGCTGCCCTTGTGTTGGGACCTGTCCCTCAAAAGTCAGGGCTGGGAGCTTAGATGGAATCAGCCATTTCGTCCAGAAATCATAGCCAACACCAGTGGCGGAGCACCTGTTTTCTTCTTTAGATGTGGGCACTGCTGGCCCCCTGGGCTTCCCTCAGAAAAACAGAGGATGCAGCATCCTGTCTGTGAGTGACATTTCAGGTCAGACTGGAGAGGCCCTCCCCAAACCCACCCCTGTGTAATAACAAGGCTTCACCAAGTCTACACAGAGCGGCTGAGACCATTTATCTCTGTCAGGCCTCGCTGGGCAGGTTTTGTTATCTTAGTGTCCAGGAGAGGAAACAGGCCAGGAGGTGAAGAGACTCACCTCAGGCCATTAGTTAATTAATGGCTTCTACTGGGGCTGGATGCCAGTCGTGTGGCCTTCTCGCCCCATCCCACCCCTGCTCTGGGCCAGGCCTGACCAGACTGAGGACCACTCCCCCACCCAAATGACTCTGTTCTCAGTAGAGCACACTCCAGTGCCCAACTTGGAATTCCAGGCCAGGACCTCAGCTTAACTACCCAGTGACCCTGCTCCTCCCATGCCTACCCAACACCCACAGATCTACCCTGCTCCTGTGCTCTTGTACATCCTCAGGGACAGCTCCTATCCATGGGAGGGGCAGGGCAGGTGTGTAGGAGGTCAGGTTAAATGATCCTGAGTACTGGGTGCTCCAGCAAGTACCTTCAAGTGAAGTCCTACTCAGAGGTGAAGAGGTCAGGATAAATGTTGCGAGTCTCCATCTAAGCCATGGCCATCTGTGGCGGAGAGGAGCTGGCCAGCAAGCAGGGTGGAGCATTAGTTACCTGTGCCATCGCCATGACAGACGTGCCTGGCCACAGCTCATCATGGATGACAGACGTGATACAGGAGTGTGAGGCAACGTCACACGGTATCCATTCCCAGTCAGCGGAGGTTCAACTCACTTCCTCCTTGTCTGTCTGGGACCCCAACCCGTAAAATGCTGCCCCCATGCTCTTCCTACCTCAGTTAAACCAGCCTGAAAACCCCTCCCATACGTGCCCAAACGTTGGTCTCCTAGGGGATTTAAACTTGGTCAAGTAGAGTTAACCAGTGCAGGGCTGGAGATGGCTTGGGCAGTTAAGAGCACACCCTGCTTAGGCAGAAAAGCCAAGTTCAGTTCCTATCATCCGTGTTGGCCTGCTCACACCTCCTGTGACTGCAGCTCCAGGGCACCCGGCACCTCTCTCCCGCCTCTGTGGGAACATGTGCACATAACATGGACATAAATAAAAGCAATTTTTTTGTTGTTTTTTTGAGACATGGTTTCTCTGTGTAGCTTTGTAGCTTGTCCTGGAACTTGCTCTGTAGACCAGACTAGCCTTGAACTCACAGAGATACACCTGTCTCTGCCTCCCAACTGCTGGGGTTAAAGGTGTGTGCCACCACCAAAATAAGAGCAAATCTTAAAGACTGGATTAACTGTCAGGCAGTGCGGCACACAGCTTTAATCCTAGCACTCGGGAGGCAGATTTCTGAATTTGAGGCCAGTCTGAACAGTCAGGACTATACAGAGAAACCCTGTTTCAAGAAACTAACGAGAGAGAGAGAGAGAGAGAGAGAGAGAGAGAGAGAGAGAGAGAAAGGATTAGCCATCACAACCAGCTAGAATGTCAGCATATATTCCTGCCATGGTCCCTTCACCAGAGACTTCGTGGCACCTTCTGACCACTTTTTCTTCATCAGCTGCATAGGAATAATAGCAGTCCCTCCCTCCAGGAATTATTGCCAGAGTCAAATAAGAAAATGTCCCCCCAATATTAACCATGCAACTGGCTTGTAGTCAAGTGGTCAGTAGATGGATAGTGACCGGCTTGTTTCCATCACCCCCTTGTCCATCACCTCTGCAGTTGACTCCCCCCAGCATGCCTCCTGAGCTACTGTCTGAGCCATGCCTGAAAACAGCACCTAGGGCTGACCTTGCCTCCAACCAGACAGTGCCCTGCTCCAGACACTGTAATTCTACCAACACAGACTGTAAGTGTTCACTTCACTACTGATTCTTGAGAACTCAAACTTGGCCTGAAACCATCCTGTCTTTTTCTATATAGACACCTGCTGCGTTCCTTGTCCCCGGCCCCGTCTAGCATGGGAGTTCTTGGCAAATCAAGCTCAGAATGGTCCATTCATCCAGGTGTTATTCCCTTTCAGCCCTCTGAGTATGCCCTGGGATTAGGTGACACCAATTCTTGCTGTGGGCATGGAGCTGATGGAACGCTAGGCATGGGAACTCGGGTTTCAGAAAGGGGTGGGAAGAGTGTCTCCACAGAGGCTGGGTCATCAGAGCTTCATTATCCCTGTCCCTTGGCTTAGCACTTCCTGAAGCTTTATTCTGTGCTGGAGATGGGCAGAAAAGTGCTCTGGTCACTGTGGCATCTTCTCAGTCTCTTGTCTTGCTCTTTGGGTAGACACTTCTCTGGGCCCCAGGATGGACACTACTGGCAGAGCTGTCCCTGGCGAGGACCTGAGAGGTCAGGGGGTCAAGGGCGTTACTCTTGTGCCAGATGTGATGATTGGCTTTGAACAGTGAACCTCCCACTGAACCTGTGTCTTCCCTGTCCCCTTCTTCAGCTCTGTCCCCTTCTTTAGCAGGGAGCTGTGGCTCTTGGGGGCTGGGGGAAGACTCTTCCTGTTGCTTCCTCCCACCTGCTGTCCTGCCTGTCCCAGTTCCCTCCCTCCAGGTAGGAGAGTCCTTGAAGGAGTGTGGCAGGGAAGAGTTGAGTACAGGGCTCTAACTCCCTGGGGGAAGGAATGTGAGCCTGGAGTGGCTGGTCTGCTCTGGACTGAGTACCAGACTGGGGCAGCCCAGCAGTGCTAGGAGCAGCTGGGGCTCAGCCTGAAGAATGGGGGTAGGGAAGAGGTACCAGGTGTTCCTGGAGGCTCCTTGTCTCCCTTTTCCTAGGAACACATCAACAGATTTGATTCATGGGGGTTGAGGCCCAGTGTACACAGGTACAGTGACCCTGATTTCCCAAGTAAACATTGGACGTCCAGGACACAAAATCTGGATTGTGTGAGGTGAGCCCTAACAAAGCTGCAGACTCCCCAAAAGCTTTTGTCTAGGTGGAGAGGGAAGCTTTAAAAGGACAGGATTATGGGAGATAGGCTCATGTCTCTGATAGCTGTGCGACCTCAGGCATATCCTTCACCTACTCTGAATCTGTTCCTTCAACTATTATGGGGAATGAATGGTGCCTAGAAGTTGCTATGAGTAAAATAAAAAACGTAATTTTGATCTCTAGCAATTACATAAATAGCCAAGCATAGCAGTACTGGGGAGGCAGAGACAGGAGGATCTTTAGAGTTTGCTGGCCAGTCATTTTAGCTGCATCAGTGAGCTCCATCCAGGTTCAGTGAGAGAGATCCTGTCTCAGAAATTAATGTGGACAAAAAATTAAGGAAGACACCAGACATCCACCACTGGAAGCAACAAACACACACATGCATACATCCCCTCACACACATGTACGTTTACTTATGGGTGTGTATGTGTGTGTGCGTGCACACACACACACACACACAAAAAGGCACTTAAAATTCTCAGTGGTTACCTGGCACACAACATGAGCTTAATTTTGTTGTGGTTTTCATAGCAACAGTCAGCTGATATAGGAACATTTCTGAAGGAGGTGGGCCCTGATCCTGTAGATTTTGAGAAGGAGAGGAGGGTGTGGGCCTAGCAATTAGCCCGCTGAGAGGGGAGAGCCTGGACTATAGAGCAAAGAAGTAGGTGGGGAGGGGCTGAGAAGAATAGCTTGGGGTGGGCAGGGAAAGTGGAGGTAACTTCCCTCTGTAGCCTGTGGAATATGGATCTGTGTACCTATGAATGGCCTTTGGGGGCCAGGCTGTGGGTGGTGAGGAGGCTTGGGGTTCGGTCAGTGCAAGTGCCCATCCATCAATCCATCCAACAAAGTATTTACTGAGCATCTACCTGCTAGGGTAGGAGACACTATGCTAGGGACCTAGCCGTGGAGGACCAATGAGACCTCGCCCCACAGTGTTGCATTCCACAGTCAAGGATGGCCTCTGGGAGGTTAGATTGGAGCCAAGACAAAGACTGAGGCTCCGCTGAGGGAAGGAAATTCCAAGCAGAGGGAGTTGCAGGTCCACAGGCCCTGGGGTCGGAGTAGGACAGGCAGACTTGAGTTCATGGAAGAAGGTTCAGAGAAGACCAGGGAAGCTGTGCAGGGAGAGGACGGCACAGGCTGGAGTTACAGAAACAGGACACATGGGCCGGGAAAGGTGGACTTGACCCAGGAGCAGTCAAACGCTTGTGGAGGGGGTCCCGAGCAGATGCCATGTTGTGTAGGGTGTAACGGGGTGGATCTTGCTGCTGGATGGATGCCAGGGCTGAGGAGGGCGTGGGAAGGAGGCAGAAGCTGGGAGTTGTTAGGAACTAATGTTTGTGCTCCCCGTTCCTTGTGGACACCCTACCTCCCACTGAGATGGTGACCCTGATGGGATGTGGGTCAGTGATGCCCACCCACTGCTGTGGGGAAGAGGACATGAGAGGAGGGGAGGAGAAACTGAGGAGAGCTCTGAGGCCTGGGACAGGAAGGAGGGTCCACTCCCCAAGTGAGGAAGAAATATGGGAGGAGTGGCAGATCCTAGCAAGAGACCCAGAGGACAAAACCTTGACAATTGTGTCCTATCCCCGGAGCCAGAGACTGTACAGTGTGTCCTCTGCCATACCCTCACTATCCCAGAGGACAGGCTTTGTGCGGCCACATCAACCGCCTGCAGCTTTAGTCTGACCTCTGCTGTCTGAGGGCGGACGGGATGGCAAACCCCCATACACCGTAGACTTTAGACACTGGGGTAGCGATGCTGTCTATGGCTGAGACCACAGTAATGTTCACAGTAGGCCTGAGGGACACCAGCAGAGAGGACCCTGAGAGATCCTCCTAGGCCATCAGGATCATGCTTCAGCTACTCTAGAAAGGGTGTGTGTGTATGGGGGGGGGGGTTCTCTGCACTCTGCACACCTCTGAAAGCAGGTCTCCTCGGAATCTGCACAAGGGGAGCTTCTGACAGAACATCTTCGGGGTCACCTGAGGCCTCTGGATCCATCCTTTTGGCAGTTCCCATGTAGCACATGAAGACCCTCGGAAACCATCAGTCCCTTACCTGCTCCAGGCCTCAGTTTCCCATCTGTACGGTTAGAACCTCCCATTCCTGTCAAGGGCATCTCTCAGGAAGTTCCCCATCCAAGCTCTCTGTTCTCCTCAGACACAGGACACATCCTTGGCCCTGTCACATCCCAGGAAGTCACCACATGCGTCCCAGAACTCAGACACCTAACCAGCACACCCATACAGACCCAAGCAAGCCTGGCAGGGCCACCCAGCTGAGGCTTCACTGGGGAGGGGTGGCAAGGCAGAGACTGGGCCAGATCGTCCAGAGCTCATTATCAGTGTTTAGCTTGGGACTTTTGGGTCCGGTCCGGATCCTGCTCCTTATCCAGGGCCATGATTAGATTCTTTGGACTTTGATGTATCCGAACTTGAGACAGGACTCTCGCTTCCCTGCCACCCAGTCTCCAAGCTCAGCACTGCCCTCACCTAAGGACACCTAGGCTAACCACGGCCTGCTGAATCCCAACAACCCTCCCCACGGACATCCCCCTCTGCCTCCTGCTGCTGCCACCACACGTTCCAGGGCCTCCTGGGAACACAAAGCACAGGGTTTGGGTCCATGCAAATCTAGGTCCTTGAGACAGAGGCAGGGCAAGACCAGAAGGGAGGGGATCTCTGGTTTCTCACAGGCCCCCATGCTCACTGGGCCCTGCCCTCTAATGCAGAAAAGTATAAAGGCCATGGAGACTCACAAGTGGGACCAGGATGGACTGGCCATCTTGTGCTGCCGTGGGCCCAATTGCACTCATTTCTGCTCTTGTCACCATATAACCACTTTCCCTGATCTCTGCTCAGTTGTGGTGGTACAAGAGACCCTGGGCTGTCACTCAGTAGGGTCTAAAAGGAGCAGTGCCTACAGAAGACTTAGCAACCCCACTTGTTCTCTCCAGTGGGGACAAAGAAGAGGGAGAGGACCATAGGTAGGTGTTTGCCCCCTGCTCCCAAGAAGGTGGGGCTGTACCATGGACATGCACAGATCCATCGCCTGTCCCTGGCCTGCCCCACCCACTCATTCAGTGCAAGTATATGCTCACCCAGACTAGTGCCCCAATGAAGAGGTTCTCATGGAGCCCAAGCACAACAAGAAAGATAAAGACAGGGCTGTGGCAGAGGAAGCCCTTGAGGAAGACAGGTACAGGAGTGAGGCAGATGTGCATGCAGCCTTGCATCTGCATGGCTAAATGTGAGCCTGCACCTATGCATGCTGGTGCTTCTGTGTGCAGTCTTGTGCAGGCACACAAGTGTGCTCAGGCATGTCTCTGAATTGGAATGGTTCATGCCATCATAGGATGTATCTGAGCTACCATCTGATCCACTCTTTCTAGTCCATTGCATTTAGCTCAGAGATCATATGGGCTAAAGTGTTGGCTCAGTGGTTAAATGCTTGTAGTGATGGATCTTACAGAGGACAGGGATTTGGTTCCCAGCGTCCATATTGGCAGCTCACAACCACCTAAACTCTAGTTCCGGGGACTCTGACACCTTTTATTTTGCCTCTGCAGGCACCTACATTCACATACATAAGTAAATCTTTAAAAATATGTTTTTAACCTAAGTAAATAGAAAGACAGAGAGAGAAAGAGAGAGAAAGCTGGGCATGGTGGTACACACCCTTAATACCAATACTTAAGAAGCAGAGATGGGTGAATTTCTGAGTTTGAGGCCAATCTGGTCCACAGAGTGAGTTCCAGGACAGCCAGGGTTACACACAGAAACCCTGTCTCAAAAAACAAACCACAAACAAATTTTTTTAAAAAAAAATAGAGTCTCGGACTAAGGATGAAGCCTGGTTGGTAGAGTGTTTGCCTAGCATGCAGGAAACTCTGGGTTCAACCCCCAACTTCCCACAAACCAGACTGTGGTGGCATATTATTATAAAGCCAGTTCTTGAGAACTAGAAGCAGGAAGATCAAGGTGATCCTCAGCTACATGAAGAGACCCAAGAAAGATAGATGAGAAAGAGAGAGAGAGATGGAAAGAGACAGGAGGTGGGGGTAGGGAGTGCCCCTCACCAGCAGCATGCTCCAGGATGCACGGATGGGAGAAGAGCCACCATTTGGAGAGGCCCTGTGCTCAGGGAGCTGGGCAGGGGGCTAGGCTTGTCCTCTACAGTTGGAGGGGAAGATGGGCCCAGCTGGGAGGCTCTGAGATTAGATTTAGCCCTGTCCAGTCTTGTCCTGCTTGGCTCGGGATACCAGGAACACAATGTGGCCCCATACTGTGCTCCTGAGCTCCACCCAGATCCCAGGACCAAATGCACATTTTAATTTGCAGCCCACCCCCCAGAGTGATGTCTCTTGCCTCCAGCTCCATAACAGCCCTTCCAGACTGCACCCCTGCACCACCCCTCCGTTTCCTGCTCGGACCTTTCCCCAGCTCTGCAGGCCTCTTCCTGTTTTCTCTTTGTTTCCTCAGTAACGACCGACCGACCCTCTGCTTCCAGAGGCTTACGACCTAGTTCAGGACAACCTTTCTCTCCAGTTTGGGGCAGACCTGGTGAAAAGCAGAAATTGCTTGTAAACCCCAATCACCCCCGTTTCTCTGGACAGCCACTTGGGGCAGGGATGTCAAAAGAGTTGGGAATGTCCTGTTCCTGCTGTCACAGCAGTGGCCAGGAGCACTGACCTAGAGGGTCCTTCTGAATCCTGGCCTATGAAGGTTTGCTTGTGGCTTATGACACAAGCCAGATACACTGACACCCCGTTCCCCGCCCTGCCCTGTCCTCTCTTCTTAAAGGCTTTCCCTGCCTTCTTTAGAACTTCCTCTCCAAGATGGCCACTGCTAGACGCCACCATGAAGTCTGCAGTAGAATGCCAGTCTGGGATGAGGGTGTATTTATGTACTCGCTGGTTTTATGTGATTTTGACACAAGCTAGAGTCGTCAGAGAGGAAGGAGCTTCAGTTGAGGAAATGCCTCCATAAGATCTGACTCTAAGGCATTTTCTTCATTAGTGATCAATGGGAGAGGGCCCAGTCCATTGTGGGTAGTGCTATCCCTGGGCTGGTAGTCCTGGGTTCTATAAGAAACCAGGCTGTGGGTGACCAGGAGCAGGAAGCTGAATGGTTCAAAGACCTAGGGTAGAACCAAATGTAACTGGCCAAAAAAAGAAAGAAAGAAAGGAAGGAAGGAAGGAAGGAAGGAAGGAAGGAAGGAAGGAAGAAAGAAAGAAAACAGTCAATGGAATGTCTCCTAATGATGTTCTGCTAGACTCGTAGATCAGTGCCTAGCCCCATCTTCATCAGAGGCTTCCTCCAGCAACTGACAGGAGCAGATGCAGAAACTCACACCCAAATAATAGGTGGAGCTTGGGGAACCCTGAAGAAGATGGAGAGGGAGGATTGTAGGAGCCAGAGAGGTCGAGGACACCCCAAGAACACAACCCACAGAACAACCTAGCGGGGCTCATAGAGGTTCACAGAGACGAAAGCGGCGGTCGTGGGACCTGCATGGGTCTGTGCTAGGCCCGCTGCATACATGCTGTGATTGTTTAGCTCGCAGAGTTTGTTGGACTCCTAACAGTGGGAGTGGGGGTGTCTCTGACTCCTTTGCCTGTTCTTGGAACCCTACTCCTCCTACTGGGTTGCCTCATCCAGCCTTGCTATGAGGCTGTGTGCCTGGTCATTCTGTGTTTGGTTGATCTCCTTGGGAGGACTGATCTTTTCTAAAGAGAAACGGAGGAGCATTGGATCTGGGGGAGAAGGGAGGTGGGGGTGGGGGTGTGAATGGAAGGGAGGCTTTAGCTGGGATGTATTGCATGAGGAAAAGAAAAGACTGAACAGGCCACAGAGAGCAACCCAGTAAGCAGCCCTCCTCCATGGCTTCTGCATCAGCTCCTGCCTGCAGGTTCCAGCCCTGCTTGAGTCCCTGTCCTGACTTCCTTTGATGATGGTCTGTGATGTGGAAATGTGAGCCAAAGAATCTCTTTCCTCTCCAACTTTCCTTGGCCAGGGTGTTCTATCACAGCCATGGTATAACCCTGAGACAGTTTGCCTCAATGGCATTTGAAGGCAGGACAAGCTGGGAAGCTGCGGGATAGATGGAAAGACTGTGGGTGTCGTGTGGACCTAGTCTTGTCATGGCTGCTTGAGATAGGATCTCATGTAGCCCCAGACTTGCTGTGGAGCTGAGGGTGAAGACTTAGGCACGTGCTACCAGCTTGCAAGGAGACTGATTTGGTTTGGGGTCACCTCTGCGGGAGCTCTGGAGAGACTGGGTTCTTGCACTTGCTTCTTTGCCGTTCACTGACCCCTCTCTGCAGTTGGCCAGAGCCTGCCCACTCCTCTGCCCACATCAGTGACACTAAGTTCCCACTGCTGGGCCCTGAGGCCTCATCTGCCGTCTCTCACTCTGCTGTCTCCCTTCCCACCTGGGATGGAGGAAGCCATTCTTCAACCCAAAGCCCTGTGATGTTGGTCTTGGGAAGGGGATTAGGGGTCATTTCTATCAGCCTTCCCAACAGAAAAAGCCACTACCCCCCTTTCTGCCTAACTTTTCCCTCTTCCTTTTCCTCCCTTTCTCCCCCTTCCTCCTCTTCTGTCCCCTCTTCTCATCTCTTCCTCTCCCCTCAGCTCCCCCCATCTCTTTTCCTCCTCTTTTCTCTTCTCCCACGCGCCCCTCATGCCTCTTTGTGGCTTCACCTGCCTGGAATTATGATCCTCCTGCCCACCCTCTCCCTCTGACAGCAGATGAACTTCGCGGGAGCCATGGGCCAGTCGCCATCCTGCATTATGTCTGCCTCACACACCTCCAACATGCAGGCTCAGCAATGGGTTGCACTGAAACCCTGAAGCTCAGAGAGCCTGAGACTTGCTTCATGTCACGTGGTTAGTCACATGGCTAGATGGGCAAGAGTTCACACCCAGGTCCTCTGGCTTCTGAGCTAAAATTGCTTTATCATTATTATTATTATTATTACTTTAAAGATGTATTTTATTTTTTAAACTTTGTGTAGGTGTAGGGGGCGCTGTGCACGTGAATGTGGGTGCCCGAGGAGGCCAGAGGCATTATCTCCTGGAACTGAAGTTACACACAGTTGTGGATCTCCTGATGTGGGTGCTGAGAACCCAGTTCAGGTCTTAGGTAATTGCAGTGGCTGCTCTTATCCACGCAGCCATCCCTTCAGCCCTTATTATTATTATTATTATTATTATTATTATTATTTTGAGACAGGTCTTTATGTAGCCCAGACAGGCCTGGAATTCACTGTGTAGCAGCCCCAGACTAGCCTTGAATTTATGATTATTTTCTGCCTCACCCTCAGCTTGAAACAACCCCTTCTCTCTTTTTGAGACAGGGTCTCATTTACCCTAGGCTGGCCTTGAACTGAGGACTTGAGTTGGCTGCTTAGGATCTACAATAAAGTGGAAGATGAGAACTGACTCCCCACGTCATTCTCTGGTCTCTACATATGTGCTGTGTGTGGCCTGTGCACCAATATAAATAAATAAATAAAGGTAATGATAATAATTAAAGCCCCTGTGGGTGCTGTCCTTTGGGATGAAACAAGTGGTTGAATAAAGAAGTCAGGAGACTGGTCCCTTGTGCCAGCCCAGGGGTGCCAGTTTTGTTTTTCAAATAGCTCCTCTTGATTGCTCCGTCTTGTCCTCCTCTGAGGGTTGGAGGAGGGGACATGCTGGGGTCCCTCCAGGTCCAGGCTCTCACAAGGCACCACCTTTAGAGGACTGGGAGCTAGGGAGGGACCAAGAGGTGCTGCCTCCAGGTCTGCAGCCCACATGGATACAACTGAACTGGGTTACCTGCCCGTGACCCCCAGCCTCACCTCCTTTGGTATATGCCTCAGCCAGAGGACAGGATGGATGTTTCTGGAAACTGCCCCTCCTGTTGGGGCTGGCTTAGGAGCAGACAGACAGAGACATCCCCAACACTTGCAAACTCCAAAGTCCCCAGCTGGCTCTCAGTGTTCTGGATGACTAGACTGGGGACCAGCTAGCTCCTTAGGAGCAAGGAGATCAGTCCTTGAAGAACTCCTTGTATCTGTCCAGTGTATATGCTAAAATGTGTCATAGTAAATGCGTGCTATTCAAAGGTGAGAGATTCCAGATCCTGCCATCCAAAGCCTCTGCCTCTGTTATATGGGCGGCTGTGCAGCATCCCCAGCTGACCTGAGAGCAGGGACTAGCCCAAAGTTCTTTGGGGATACACATCTGCTCTCTCCTCCCCTCCTCTTTCTTCCCCTCCCCTCCCCTCTCCTCCCCCCTCCTCCCCTCCCCTCTCCTCTCCTCCCCTCTCCTCCCCTCCCCTCTCCTCCCCTCTCCTCCCTTCTCCTCCCCTCTCCTCTCCTCCCCTCCCCTCTCCTCCCCTCTCCTCTCCTCCCCTTCCCTCCCCTCTCCTCCCTTCTCCTCTCCTCTCCTCCCCTTCCCTCCCCTCTCCTCTCCTCCTTTCTCTCCTCTTCTCCCCTCTCCTCTCCTCCCCTGCCCTCCTCTTCTCTTACCCTTATTCATTTTTCTTGCCTATACTGGAACCCAGAGCCTGCTAGGGCAGTTTCTACTACTTGAACCCTTTATTCAACAACATGATTTGGTTTTGTGTGTGTCTGGGATTGAACCTAGAGCCTCATGCTTGCTGGATGAGTGTCCTGTCACTGAACAATAAACGTCTCAGCTCCCCACCCCCAACTTTTTAGTTTTTTTTTAAAGTCTTGTGACAAGGTTGAGCTAAATTGCCTAAGACGGCCTTGAACTCACTCTGGACTTGTTGTTTTCTGAGACAGGGTCTTCATTAGAGTATGTGACTTCACCAAATTATGTGAGTTCTCTAGATTATGTGGTACACCGGATTATGTCGCTACACCGGGTTATGTGGCTACACTGGATTATGTGGCCACATCAGATTATATGGCCACACTGCAGGAGGGTTTCTCGTCTCATTCTATGGCTCAAGCTCACCAAGGCTCAGAGAGCAGAAGCTAATGGGAAGTCCTCCTCACACCTTAGTACCCATGATGAGAGGGGAATGGAGGGAGATGCAGGGTCCACGAGCCACCCCAGAAATGTGGGCGTTTCAGACAGTGGTGACCCAGAAACATCTCCTTGCTCCTCCCAGAGTCTTACTTCTTCTGAGGACTTACTTCCGAGTGTTCCTGTTCTCCCTCTTCAACATGTTTCCGGAGGGAGTAGCCAGGAGGTTCCTATCTGCTGGCCACGGTGGATGAGTCCAAGAGTAAGGGCCTGACCCAACTGATCCTAGGAACTGTGATCTCATTCTTTCTCTAGAAATTAAAATCTTAGGCCCTGTTTGTCAGTGATGTAGAGAAAGCGGCTGAAGCCAGGCTGAGTGGTACAAGCCCACAGTCTCAGCGCGTAGGAGGCTAGGACTGGGGAGGCATGAATTCAAGGCCAACGTGGGCTACACCAGACCTTGTCAGAGACATAGATAGAGATCGGAGAGGAAGCACACTTGGAGAGGGAGGTGCTAGGAAACCAGAATGGGAAACAAACAAACAAACAAAAAACCAAAAAGCTTCTTAGGGTTGTTTGCTCCAGGGCTCTACTTGATCTGGGGCCCCACCCTTCCTCTCCTTCCTGGGCCTGGCCAGCTCAGTGTCCAGCTGAGCATCCTCACCTACCTAGAGTATCCTCCTTCCAGCCGGGCAGCTGAGCAATCTTCTACGAGTATGCATAAGTTAATCAATAGACCAGAGGACAAAAGCAGTCTGTCTTTCTACATATCCATTGATGCATGGAGCTTTCTTTCCAGATGGGACCAGATAAAGTTGACTCCTCAATAGGAAAGGCTAATGCGCATTGCCTGTGGGGTAGTTGTGAGAGTACTGTGATTCAAGGGTGCGGAGAGCTCCTACTTAGTGTGCCCTAAGGAACGGGGGTGGGGGTGGGGAGCCCATGTTCAACCTTAGGTTCAGTTCCTGCTTACAGCAGAATCCTGCTTAATAAATTCAAAAGGTGATGGCTTTAGGAAGTCACCACCAGACAGACACCGTGACAGCTGGAGCTGGGCCCATCCACAGATGTTAAACTCATGAGCAGAAAACTGGGCACGGCGGTGCACACCTGTGACCCCAGCACTTGGGAGGTGGAGGCAGGAGAATCAGGAGTTTAAGGTCATCCGCAGCAAAAGAGCCAGTTTGCACTTAGCCTGGCCTGCATGAGGCCCTGTCTCAAATATCCAAAAACTTTGGGTCAACTGATGGCCTGAACTTGATCCCAGGCTCAAACTTCCCTCAGAGTGCTTCAGAAAGCATCCTTTAGCCTCTGCTTGCATACCCCTGGGCATGGGAAACTCACCACTCTGTGCCTTTGGATGCATCTTAGTGTGGGAGCCCGAGCTACTGATAGCAATGGGAAACTGGACAGTGCCCAGGCGAATTGGGCCAAGTACTCCTAGCTACCGAAAAGATACAGCAGCGTGCGGCCTGTGAAGCTGATAAGGGCTTGGCCTATCTTAATGCATGGAAACGTGTTTCTGTGGCAATCCGACGCGATAAGGACAGAACAGAAATTGCCTTGGCATAGGGAGTGTGGTTGTGTTAAAACAGAAGTGTGTACAATAAGTGCTGCTAGATAATTTTGAAAGGTGTAAACACCTGCAAGCTACCTTGATTTTTTTTTTAATATATTTTTTTTTCCTCTCTATTTTGCTGATGTTGGTCCTTGCACCTAGGACCACATGCACGCTAGGCAAGCACTCCTCCACTGAGGAGCACTCCAGGCCCAGCCTAATTTGATAAAAAGTAATGTGTGTGTGTGTGTGTGTGAAATTTTAAATGAAATTTAGAATTCCTAATTTTTTCAAAATCTTTGAAATTTTTAAAATATATGTTTTTGTTTATGTATTCCATGTGTGTGCACAGCACGTGCATATCAATCAGAAGACATCGTGGGAGTTTGTCTTCTTCCACCCTGTGGGGGTGGGAGCAAACTCAGCTCATGGGTTTGACAGCAAATGCTTTTACTCCAGTATTCAGAATTTAAAAAACAAAACTACAAAAATCAAAACCAAGCAAAGCTCTGTTCTCTTACTGTTCCCTATATGCCCGCGTGTCTCTCTCGGGCCCTTCTCTGTCTCTTACCTCCTCTTCTTCTCTTCTCCTTCTTCCCCCACTCTCTCTCTCCTTTAAGTAATAAATATCCAATTCTATTCTGTAAAAAAAAAAACAAAAACAAAAACAAAACAAAACAAAACAAAACAAAAAAAAACCAAGCAAAGCTCACTTTTTATTAAACGACTTGAAAGCTGGGGAGATGACTCAAATAAGCCCCAGAACTCACATTGAAGAGGAGGACCCCAAGAGATGAAAGGGATCAGTGAGCGAGCCCATCACAAAAAAGTCAGGGGAATGGGGCTGGAGAGACGGCACATCAGCTAAGGGTACTTGCTGCTCTTTCCAGAAGACGCAAGTTCAGGTGCCAGCACTTATTCCGGGTGTCTCACAGCCACCCCGTGACTTCAGGCCCTGGGGAAGCAATACCCAATTCTGCCTCCAGTAGCATTCACACAGGAGTGCCATGCTCTCACACATGTATATATGTTTCTTAGAAAAATAAGTTGGAGAACTGATTAACAAAGTACACCCTGACAACAACCTCCACACATGCTTGCCTAAGATGAGCACACCTCTTACATACACACACACACACACACACACACACTCACATATATGGACTTGGGATTGTTGTTTTTTTATTTATCTACTAAATTTTTGTTGTTGTTTTCTGAGACTGGGTTTCTCTTTAGCTTTGGAGCCTGTCCTGGAACTCATTTAGTATACCAGACTGGCCTCGAACTCACAGAGATCCTCCTGTCTCTGCTTCCTGAGTGTTGGGATTTAAAAGTGTGTGCCACCCAGCTGGATTGTTGCTTTATTATGGATTGAAAGGGGCTACAATCTAAAGTCTAAGGCCCTGTCTGAACACTGTTTGAAAGAATAACATAATTGATTAGTGATGTCTGCCAAGGTTGACTGGATTGATTAATGATGTCTGCCACAAGTGAAGGATAAGCAATGACTGTCATAGTCTTTTTTTGTTTTGTTTTGTTTGTCAGTACAGAAAACTCACTACATAGACCAGTCTGTCCTCAGGTTCACAGAGATCCTCCTGCCTCTGTCTCCTGAGTGCTAGGATTAAAGGCGTGCGCCACTACACCCAGCTTGACAAGCATCCAACTCTGGTTGTCATATTCTGGAAACACTGTCAGCTCCCTGTGTGACTCTGTAATGCCTGTGTGCAAAAAGAGACTCCTTTTTTTGCGTTAGAGGTTGCAAAATTTGGGCAAAGTCATGGGGCTAGGAAATAAATACCCTAAAGAAAAGAAAGTCAGTTTTCCACAGTGGTTTCAGAGCAGGTGGGAGCACTTTGTGGGTGTGGCCTGGCTTGTAAGGGGAGGTAGCTTTCATAGGTGATGTGCGAAGTGCAGGGCTGCTAAGGGGAAGCAAGGAGGGTGCATAGACTAGAAAGGGAAGGTGAACTTGGGGCAGAACCTAGAATATTAGAATATTAGGGTGTGAGGAGTAGCTACACCCCACTAAAAACAGTCTGATTCCTGGAGCCTGGGGCAGGCATGGGGATGTGAACACTGCATCTGCACACTGAGAGCTTCAGTGGGGAGAAATGCACCAGGGCAGGAGTGGGTAAGATCAGGAGCAGTAAGGTGGCTCGGTGGGTAGAGGTCCTTGCTGCCAAGCCTGGTGACCTATGCTCGGTCCCTAGGGTCCACTTGATGAAAGGAGAAAACTGACCCCAGCAAGCTGTCCTCTGACCTCTGCATATCAGCCGCGGCACACAAGTGTCCATGCATATAAACACACACACAACATACATATGTATATAAGTGTAATTTTAAAATCCCCCCCCCCAGGAAACACCTGGTGCGCCATCAGAGACTGCTGGAGACCAAGTGCCAGGCAGGCCGCACTGCTGGGGTGCATGGTGTGTGGGGACAGAGAACAAGGTCCTCAGGACCTGGAGATCCATGACACATAAAAAGCGAGCTTCGTAGATACTGAGCAGAGGACAGACCAGGAGCGGTGGGTATCTTGGGACATCTGGGAACCCTAAAGTGACTGACAGAGTTGTCAGAGGGTCAGCGTGGGTCCATGGGGGCTGCAGAAGCCCTGGGGCCTGTCAACTGAGCAGGGACGTCCTGGCCTGCTCTGTAGATGTGGTGGAACTTGGCCTGGAGGTTGGACTGACGACCCTGGGGTCCCGGCAAGTCAAGGAAAGGTCTTTGAAGGGTGAGGTTGAGGGATCCAGCAGGCCTACAGGATTTGAATATTCCACGGGTTTGACAAACTTCCACTATCTTTTTTCTGCTTTCCCAAAATCTGAGGGTCCTCTCCCTTACTCCCCCAGTCCAGACTCCAGTGGGTCTCTGGAGACTGGAGAGCAGGAGAGCTGAGCTGGTCTTGAAACACAAGCTTGCAGAGACCTCCTGGTCTGTGCCAGGCCCGGGCAGACTTCTGGTCTCCCAACCCCTTCTGTCCTCATCGCAGGCCTGGGGAGCTTCCAGAACTTTGGCGGGGTGGAGGGCAGCAGTGGCAAGAATGGAAAATTCCTACTGGATAGATGACACAGGTGGCTCGCAGTCTGGTTCCAACCCTCTGCCTATGATCCTAGGGTGTGATAAAGCTATGTGGGACCCTGAGTCTGGGTAAAGGATGACAGAGAGGGTGCCGGCTGGGGACCATCCGCTCACTCCAAATAGTGATCTCGTTGGTGGCCAGGCTGGTGGCCTAGCTAACACAAGTTGTGGGGATGTTGTAGCAAGGTTAAGAGAGATGGAGAGTGTGGTTGGTGGAGCTGAGTAAGGACTTGGGAGAGGGTAATGGGAGAGACCGAGGAAGGTTTAGAAGCCTTAAAGATAGAGGGTGCCTGGCCTAGTGGTATAGGGCCTACCTATTATCCTACCTACCTAGAGCTGAGGCAGGAAGTTGACAAGTTAAAGACCTGTTTAGGCTACAGTGTGAGTTCAAGTCTAGCCTGTGTAATTTAGCAAGTGTTTGTCTCAAAAACACAAAGATCCAGGTACAGTAGCTCATGCCTATAATTCCCGAACTTGGGAAGATAGGGCAGAAAGATTGTTGAGAATTCCAGGCCAACCTGAACTACATAGTGAGTTCCCGGCCAACATGGGCCACAGTGTGAGACCTGGATTCCAAATTAAAAAAAAAAAAAAATGAAGCTGGGCTGTGGTGGCGCATGCCTTTAATCCCAGCACTTGGGAGGCAGAGGCAGGTGGATCTCTGAGAGTTCGAGACCAGCCTGGTCTATAGGAGCTAGTTCCAGGACAGGCTCCAAAGTTACAGAGAAACCCTGTCTCAAAAAACCAAAACCAAAACCAAAACCAAAACCAAACCAAACCAAAACAAACAGACAGACAGACAGACAGAGAGAAAGAGAGAGAGAGAAAGAGAGAAATTTTTTTAAAAAGTTGAATTACAAATAAAAATAGCCTGATCATGCAACCATGGAGACTTGAGGTTAGATCCTCGTCACCCACGAAAAGAGCAGGATGAGGTGGCATCTATAACCTGACACTGGAGGACAGAGGCAGGTGAGGTCCAGGGGCTCACTAGCCTTCAGTCTAGATGAATTCAGTGAGAGATGCCATCATAATAAGGTAGAGGGCCAGAAAAATGGCTCGGTGTGTAAAGGAGCCTGCCATCAAGCCCAAGAGTCTGAGTTCCATTCCCAGAACTCACATGGTGGAAAGAGAGAAAAAACTCTCACAATGATGACACATGAAAACCTCCCACCTCCCTCCTCTCTTTCTCACACAGAGTAAATACATTACAATTCATTTGAAAATTTAGAAAATAAGGTGGATAAGTAAAGAAGACATTCAGACATCTGCCTCTGGCCTCCACGTGTGCCTGCACAGATGACTGCATGTGTACACACAAGTAAACACGCATCCATCTCATGCACACACCCACAGACGGGCTGGGGTATAGCTCAGTGGTAGCTGGCTAGCACATACGAGACCCTAGTCTCAACCCCCAAATCCCCACAAATCCCCAGCCAAATAAAACCCCAAGTAGCAATGGGGAGGGAGGAGAGACAAGGAGGGAAGCAGCGAGGGGCAGTTGTGGCCCCTCTGCTCACATCTTGCTCTGGGCATTTGTTCTGGTTCAGACGGCCAGAGGTGGTGTGACCATCCCCTATGAGTCAGTCCTGCTGCGCTGGGACAGGAGTCCAAAGCCACCACCTCATTCTGACTCCATCCCTAGCACCGGCCTCAGCAGCAGCACTGGCCACACGGCCACTGTCGCCACTAAGGTCATAACCAGCAGCCTGATTCCTGAGCCCCTAGACACCCTGAACTCCAGTTCCTGGAGGTTTAAGGGCTACTTGGAGGCAGGACTTAAGTTGGACCTCCAAGTATGTCACTTGTAGGTAGAACAGCAGCTCTCAGGGACTTGTCCCCAAGGATAAACCAATAATGCTTGGAGACATTTTGGTGGCTACAACTGGGGGATTGCTCCTGGTACCTAGTGGGCAGATCGGCTACTGCTAGTACCCTACAGTGGACAGAGCCATGCCCAGAACAAATAATTAGTTTCTTCCAAATGTCACTAGTGCCAAGCTTGAGGAACCAACCATCAGGTCCCTGGTCCCACACTCAAGTCCTCACCCCCAAATGCCCACATTATGCCTTTGGTTCCCAGAGTTGTAATCTTTGCCCCTCCGCGGTGCGGCCACTTTGTTCCCTCTTATCGTGTACCTCCTGGCCGTCCCCGCTGGAATAGAAAGTCAATAAGATGAAAAGTGTTGTGGTCATGATCCAGAAGGAAAAACACACAGAAACCATTGATACACAGAGTCCGGGGGGCCACGCAGCTTGGGGGTCATGCTTACCCAGGGCTGGGAGGCAGGGGCCGGGCTAGCTCCCGGGTATATAAAAGGAAGGAGCCACCACAACGGTCAAGCTCGAAGTGGTTTATCCTGTGAGACCAGCTTTGAGTCAGCATCATGAAGTGGATGGTCGTAGCCTTGCTCTGCCTCCCTCTCTTGGAGGCAGCTTTGGTCAGGTGAGACTGGACATCGACTACAGACTCAGAGAGCCTTAAGTGGGGACCAGGTGCCTGGAGCCCATGGAGGCCAGACAAGGGTGTCAGGTCCCCTGGGCCTGGAGTTACAGCTGGTTGTGGGTGCTGAGAATTGAACCCTGCTCCTCTGGAAAGGCAAACAGTGCCTTTAACTGCTGAGCCACGTCTACCACGACTACCCAGTCCCTTACTGGGTCTTCATGGTAACCTAGAGATAATTTAAAAGCAGAGTGAGGATTTACAGAGGTTATGGATAATTCCCATGGACTTGAGTATCTATAGTCGGCACCTCATACTTTCTTTTTTCAAATTATGACTCAATTTAGTTTGTGAGTGTATCAAGAGACTGTGAGTGTATCGGTGCCACTGAACACATATGGAGGCCAGAGGAAGACGGCAGGAGTCAGTTCTCTCCTCTGACCACATGGGTTCTAGGAGCTGAACTCAGGTCTACAGGCTTGGCAGCAAGCGTCTTTACCTGCTGAGCCATCGTACCAGGCCTGCCACCCGGTAGTTTCCTGGGTGAAAAGCCAGCTCCTCTCAGAACTTCTGCAAACTCTGCAGAGATGGTTGGTGTGGCTCTTGTGAAAGGGTTAGCAGAGAAACTCTGAAATGTCTTAGGGTCCCAAGAGAATGAGGATTTAAGATGGAGAAAGAAGTAAAAGAAAAATGAATTCTGAGTTGCAGAGCAAGCAGGTGGATCTGCAGAGGTCCCTGGGAGGTGGCAGCAGCAGCTCTCAGATCGTACTTATGGTGGCATGGGGAGGCTGCAGCGCCTAAGTTCCAACTCTGGAATTCCCAAGCCACTTTCCCCAAGGACTGACTGGGGAGGCACAGAGATGTCCCTGGGCTGGAAGGAGGGTTAGTTCCGTTCCCCTCACACAGTGCTGGGTCACCTCTGTCGGTGCTGGGGTGGCAGAGAGCCACCATAGGAAGGAATCCTTTGAGGTGAACCTGCTTTCTCTGGCACCTTTAAAAACGTGCCAGAGTGGCTGGGATGTGGCTCGCTGGGTAGGGAGCTTGTGTGATGCCCTGACTTCGATCCCCAGCTCTCTGTAAACTAGGAGTGGTGGTGCATGCTTGGAAGGCAGAGGCAGAAGGATCAGAAGTTAAAGGCCACTCTTTGATGAGTATTCTGTTTGAGACTAACTAGAGACACATGAGACCCTATCTCAAAAGCATCAACACTGATTCTAACAAGGATAGTTCTCCAAGTCACCCTCCCCTTCTTGGGAGGAAATTCCAGTGTATATCAGAGCAGGAGGCCTGGGTAGCCGGGGTACTTCCATGTGGGGCGAAGGTGGATGTGGCTGAAGTTGATTAGTTTCTAAATCTCGGAACAAACATTAAGAAGGAGTTTGAGAACAAGAGAAAAGGAGAAGAAAAATATGAAGGGAGAAAAAGCTGGAAAGAAATCAAGACAGAAAGATGGGGAGACAGACAGACACAAACAGTGGGCATGTGTGGGGCAGAGCAACAGAGAGACTGAGGTACAGGGGAGAGGGAGGGGGGACAGAGAGAGACAGAGGCCAGAGATGGGGAGGGGGAGGAGTAGAAGGAGAGAGGAAGGAGGGAGGCCCCCACCTGACACACGGCCTTCTGCAGGGTCCCCCTGAAGAGGATGAAGACTATCCGAGAGACCATGAGGGAAAAGGGTGTGCTCAATGACTTCCTGAAAAACCACAAGTATGACCCTGGTCTGAAGTACCGCTTTGGCAACTTCGGTGACTTTAGTGTACTCTACGAGCCTATTGCCTACATGGACGTAAGTCTCAGCACCACTGTCCCTGGGTCCTTCCCTGCGTACCTGTGGAGTTGCGGAGCCCCTGGATCCCTCAGAGCTAACCAGTGCTAACCAGTCTACCCTGTGATATCCCCCTCCCTCATCAGGCTGCCTACTTTGGTGAGATCAGCATCGGAACTCCACCCCAGAACTTCCTGGTCCTTTTCGACACTGGCTCCTCCAACCTGTGGGTGCCTTCTGTCTACTGCCAGAGCGAGGCCTGCAGTGAGTGCTGGGTGGCAGGGAAGGGAGGCTGGGGAAAATCCACCCCTGGAGAAGATGATGGTGTTTTCAGTCACATGACATATCCAAGCCTTGTCAAAGAGGCTGGCCCTGCAGCTGGGTGGCTCTTTTGCCTTTTCTGCTAAGCAGCAAATATACCTTCATCTATTCCAACCCACCTCACCCACTCCATTTTCTTCCATCCCACCCATCCTGGTGACCAGGACAATAGCATCCTTTTTCTTGTGGGTCATCTCCACTCGCTTCACAGCAGTCAGCCCTGCCTTCTATTCACCCCACGTTGGCATCGGGTGTGTCTAAAGGATGGGCTGAAACAACAATGGATGTGGCCTTGTCCTGCCGTACTTTGGTCAGGCAGATAGAATTTGGGCAGACATTTTGTAATACTGCTTTTGTCCCTACCTGAGTCTTGGGATCCTATTATCTCTGGTCTAAGAGGTCTCTCTTTGGCTATATCTCATGCTGCCTCAGGATCTTGGTACGACCAAGTTCTTGAAGGAGTGGAGGCTGTGGGATGGAAGGTACTTAGTGGCCCATTCACTCCTACGGTGAATGAGCAGTCAGTCTGTGCTAGGGCTTTTCTGGGACCTAGGATACGGAGATAAAGTCCAGCCAACCCTGCCCAGAAAGACCAAAGTCCCAGAGCTTACCCTATAAATCACAGGGGGCTTTCAGGTCATGGGTGATTCAAAAATTGGAGTCTCAGCTGATCACCCCTTGCTGTCATGAGTAGGGGATGCTGAAACCCCGGGTTTAAGCACAGGCTGAGGAAGAAGCCCCCTCCACTCAACAATCTGACCTCTGTGTCCTGCCTCCCCTGCAGCCACACACACCCGCTACAACCCTAGCAAGTCCTCTACCTACTACACGGAAGGACAGACCTTCTCCCTGCAGTACGGCACCGGCAGCCTTACCGGCTTCTTTGGCTATGACACTCTGACCGTGAGTGCGGCTTCCTGCCCCTGTGCCGGGGTGGGAGGAAGATAAGGGCCTTAACAAAGCCCCTGAAACATGGTGGAAAAGCTCATAGGATGGGAAGTCAGCACGAGACCTCGTCCATTCACGATGCTGACGCTTGCTGACCGTGGTCATTTTGTCAAGATTGCTGGGAAAGTCATGATGAACCCTTTGGTTGTGGCCATAGCTCTTCAGAGGAGAGAGGGGTGGGGCAGGGACGATGCAGTGATGCTCCTGATTCTCGGGAGGGAAGATGGCTGCTATCAACTTATGAAGGTGTAGGGGGAACTGAGGCAAGGAGAGAGGAACAAGAGTTGTCTCTGGGGAGCGGTGGGGGATCAACGTAGATCTGTCTGGTGTGTCACCATCTCTCTATTTAACCTCTGATTCAGGTCCAAGGCATTAAGGTCCCCAACCAAGAGTTTGGCCTGAGTGAGAACGAACCCGGCACCAATTTCGTCTACGCAGACTTCGATGGTATCATGGGCCTGGCCTTCCCCGGCCTGTCTGCCGGTGGTGCCACCACTGCCATGCAGGGCTTGTTGAAGGAGGGTGCTCTCTCTCAGCCCCTCTTCGGTGTCTACCTCGGCAGGTAAGCAACCACTTAGGAATTCCTCTGCCTTCCACTGCCCAACTGTGGCTCAGAAGCTCGTGGGCTGGGCGCTTCGCCCACCCCTGTCCCAGCCAGCGCCTTCCTCTCCAGCTCTGGAATTCCACACTCCCCACCCCATATCTGTTTCCTGTCCACTCCTATTTTTTTCAACATTTATTTATTTGTGTTAGAGCAGGGGTCGGGGTACACGGCCCAGCGAACTCGTAGAGGTCAGAGGACACCTTGCAGGAGCTGGTTCTCCTCTTTCACTGTGTGGGTCTCAAAGATGGCGCTCAGCTTGCCAGGCTTGGCCACAAGCACCTTTATTTGCTAACCCAACCTGCCAGCCCATGCAGGTGTTCTTTGTGTTCCTTGGCTGTGGACAAGCTCTCTATTTGCAGCTCAAATCTGGGTGTGGCTTTTATTCTAGCTCTTCCGAGGTCAGCCTCTGTGTGGGCCCCCTCCCCACTGAGGTCCCTCTCTGGCTGGGATTTTCCACTCTGTGTCTCTTTTGTATAGTAATCTCTTGCTTCATCCCCTTTGATCTGCTGTTCCAGCTGGTCCTGGAGTCTTTGGGGCTTGGCCCGGGATTGCCCTCTAACCTCTGTTATCTTCCCAGCAGACACAAGCAGGCCTCGCCTGGACCTCGGGTTTCTCTCTTTTTTTTCTCCAGAGTTAGCCACCTTCTAGAATGTGCATAAACTCACTGTGACTTAAGGGCCTGACTCTGACATTGGCACCTTCACTGTCACCAGCCCTACAGACTTGTTTTTTGCTTCTGCTTACAATCACTCTGCTTGTCACCTTTGAGAGCTCCATCCATCCCTACTTTGCTCCTCCTCCAGTGGGTGGGGCCCACATGTTAGCTGCCTGCTCAGAGCGGGGCTGGGACTCTATGGGACAACATCACTCCAGAGTCTGAAGCACTGGGGATTTTGAGAGGCCCACGCAGGGAGCTCATCTGGGAGAAACACATCCCATCTTCAGCAAGACCCAATCTGAGGGAAACAGACTGTCCACAGGGAGCCCCAGTCTGAGGGGACCTGTCCTCGGGGAGCCCCAGTCTGAGGGGACCTGTCCGCAGGGAGCCTCAATGTGAAGTGAGGTGGGGGGGGCTGTTTTCTGAAGATGGCTAACTCACCACAGGATGCTGTTCATTCCTTCTCCTTCCTTTTGTCTTCTGTAGCCAGGAGGGATCTAACGGTGGACAGATCGTTTTTGGAGGTGTGGACAAGAACCTCTACACTGGGGAGCTCACCTGGATTCCTGTCACCCAGGATCTCTACTGGCAGATTAGCATTGACGAGTGAGTCTGTGGTGGGATCTTGGGGCGTGTAACCTTCTCTGCTTGCACCTCCAAACACTATATTCCGTCCATTCATCCGGGCACCGCTGGTGGGGAGAGGACTTTAAGATAAGCCATCCCCCGGAGTCACAGCTAACCTATGCAGGAGCATCAGAGTCGAGCTGAATCTGGAGAAGAGGGGCGACACATAAAATCTCAATCATGGGGTCCCCTGTAGTCCAACGCCACAGGTTAGAAACTGAGTGTGTTTCAAAGTCCTTGCAGCAGCCAGCGACTCTGGCTTTCACTGTGTCTACAGCCTTCCTTGAAACGTTGGAAGTAGGTTCAATGACCATTCATATGGCTTTGACGAGACTCTAGGCTGATATGAGGTGGAGTCCCCTTACCTTCCTCAAGAATGGCTTGTCTCTGTGCAGCCACCGGTGTCACTGTGGTAGGAGGCCCCCTCTGCCCGCCCCGAACAGTGGGAACTGAGGCTGCCATCTTCTTACCATTCAGCTTCCTTATTGGTGGAACCACCTCTGGCTGGTGCTCCCAGGGCTGCCAAGGCATTGTAGACACTGGCACCTCTCTCCTCACCATGCCCTCTCAGTACCTGAGTGACTTTCTGCAGACCATTGGAGCTGAGGAAGAATATGGAGAGGTGAGTACGGTAGGAAGGGCTCCCCCTTCCTCAGGAATGGCCATCTTATGGGGTGGCAGGACTGTGTGTGCCACTTGCAGCTTCTCTTTGGGAAATCAAAGCTAGCTGAATTCTCAGCCTCCAGGCTTTTAGCTACTGAGGGTGCTGGCGGGTAGTGCCCTGGAGGCTGGAGCTGAGGAAGTAAGGCAAAGCAAGACTCTCTTCTGGGCTGAAGTTATCTTGGAATATGGATTAAACACTACCTGGCCTTTAGGGTTAGAGGAAATCACTAGAAAGCAGGACCAAGCAGATGAGAGACAAGGGACAGCTCTGTGGTTCACATGTCCTCACCCTCACAGGGTCAGGCTCTCTCCTGCTCTCTCCATCCTAAGGCCAGTGGGGAGTTTGACTACTGAAGACATTCTCCTAATTTTCGGGAAACTGAATGGGTTCCATGTTCTACAGAAATGTATGTTAAAGGACACTTGCAGAAGATGGGCAACAATCCACACTGTCTCTCAGAGTGGAAATCTGGTCAGGAGCAAAGCTTTAGGGTAGTGGGCTCCTCAGGGTTCCTCCAACCTCTCCCCATCTGTGCCAGTGCTACCGAATGTTACTCGTAGGTGAGTCAGCATTGCCTTGGAGCTGTTCTCCCCTCCCCCATCCAAAGCAGACTGGGTGTGGATCTAGGGTTTAGGGTGCAAGGTGGCAGGCGTGATGGGGTACAGGCCTAGGGAGCTGAGGTGGCAGGCATGTTGGACACTGTTCTCAGTGAGACGTATCGGCATGGGCTGTGTTCCTTTCCGCAGTATTTTGTGAGCTGTGACAGCGTCAGTAGCCTGCCTACCTTCAACTTTGTTCTCAACGGTGTCGAGTTCCCTCTGTCACCCTCTTCCTACATCCTCCAGGTAAGGCCTAGTTCCTATGGGCAGAACCGCTGGGATCTAGAGTGCGTCTAGAACAGCTATGCAGAGGTTTGAGGCTTAACTGTCAGGCTGACCTGTTGCAGGCTGGAAGCAAGGGGAGGGTAGTCTGAGGAGGAAGCCCTCCACTCCGTAGAACCATGGCAACCTGAAGTCAGCTATTGGGGAAAGAGCACCCTCTCTCCCCGAGCCCCAACAGCCCTTGCTGTCGAGGGGCAGCTGTCCCATGAGCCCCTGGGCAGTCTTTGAGTCATTCAGTTGTTGAAGTTCAGTTCGCCTGTGAGCATGTGAGAGAATGCTGTCTTCTCTTGAACAGGAGGATGGCTACTGCATGGTGGGCCTTGAGAGCACCCCTCTGACCTCTGAAGATGGCCAGCCCTTCTGGATCCTTGGGGATGTCTTCCTCAGGTCTTACTATGCCGTCTTTGACATGGGCAATAAGAAGGTGGGCTTTGCCACTGCTGTCTAGACATGCCATCTAGACCCTGTGCCCTTCGTCCTCTCAACCTCCCCCAACTTGTGAGGGGTACCTTCTGTCCTTGCCCTCTGCTTCCAGCCTTCCCTTTCTGTACCCGACACTTTCTCTGATAATAAATAGTTCTTCACATTGAACAGCCTGTTGGGTCTTTTGTATGGGATGTGTGGGGTGGGGAGCTGGGTAAAGTTGTGACTCAGACTACTGGGTCTTCGGGACTGTGGGAGTGGGGATCATGGCAAGTTCCACTTTGACTGACCTCAGTGGCCACAAGGTTTCCCGGTGGGTCACTGAGATGCTAAGCGAAGTAGAGTTTGAAGCCAGGCTTGGACATAGGCTGTACCCTTCAGAGTTTAGATCCCCTTCACAGATTCCCTCTGAAGACTGGTGATGGAAGCAGGACTTGTATGCCAGGCAAATGGGAAATACCCAGCTGAACCCACACCCCAGACTCCACCTGGACCTCAAGGCCACGGGAATGACCCCTAGCAACGAGCCTATTTGTCTCTTCAACTTTGAATCAATTTTGACTAGAATTTTCTGAAGGATGTTGTACCCATGTTCATTTCTAACAGTTATGGGTCCTTGAGGAAGTAAGATGCTCAGTTCTAGGAAGGCCGCAGAAGGTTGAGGCTGAGTTAAAAGTGGCCGTATTTTCACCCAACTCCTAAATCCGAGGATTTGTGTTTGAAGGAGGGAGGGCTGGCCAGCTCTTTCCCTGGCTTTCTCTGGCCAGCTCAGTTAGAGGTCTGTTGCTCTAGACTTTATTCTTGCACATCCTTAGCAGTTTCTCTGAAAGTCCCAGAAATATGGGGTCACATGATGGGGGGAAGAGGAGGAAGAAGAGGAAGAAAATAAAGGGTAAGGTGGAGGGAGAGCGGTAGGGGGGAAGAAAAGGGCAGGAGGTGTGGAGAAAAGGAGGCAGTGGGAGAAGGAGGAAAGAAAAAAGAGGAAAGAAAGCAAAGAATGTTATCTTAGTGCTCTGAGCTTCTGTTCGGAGGAAGAGACAAGTGAGGAGACTGGAAAGCTTCTGAACAGTAAGATGGCGGTGATGTGGTTCCATCTTATACTTACAGGCAGGCACAAAGGGCAGGATCCAAACTGAGACAGGATAGAAGGGGAAATTATGGGACTTGAGAGGAGAAGGTATCCTCCTCATTCCGCAGTCTGGATGAAGTCTTCTCGACTGAGAATCGTGACTTTAGGACAATGAACATCTCATGTGAGGGCTGCCAACGCAGAGGTCATCTCATTAAGCACTTAAACAAACAATCCAGAGTGGAGACACTCTTGGAAAGCAGAGGCAGGCAGATCTCTGTGAGTTCGAGGGCAGCATAATCCACTAGTGAATTCTGAGTCAGCTAGGGTTATTTGGTGAGTCCCTGTTTCAACAAAATAAAACAATGGTAAACACAACAATAAACCAGGCTTAAGGCCTGAGCTTGTGTTTCCCCAAGGAAAGCCTCAGCTTTCCCCCAGACAGTTTGGGAAGCTGACAAGTAAGACTGTTTTGTTTACAGTTAAGATAGCCTCACTTCCTGTATGATCTTTAACCTGGTCAATTACACACTATCAGGTCCACCCCGGGAAACATCCTGTGATCTTACTTAAGTTTCTCAGCAGGTACTCTGAAGATAACTTCAGAGGTCACCAAAACAAGAAAGCTGGCCATTGTAAAAAACAATGAGAAGCCCACACCCAGTTTCTCTGGTGGGCCTATCCTTTCCACTATCCCTGATTGCCTTTCTCTTAACCTCTGTGTTTTAAATATATATTTAAAAATATATTTTTAAGTCTGGCAGTGGTGGCACAGGTCTTTAATCTCAGCACTTGGGAGGCAGAGTAGAAGGATCTCTGTGAGTCTGAGGCCAGCCTGGACTACAGAGTGAGTTCCAGGACAGCTAAGGCTATACAAAGAACTCCTGTTAACAAACAACAACAACAACAACAATATATATGTTATTTTTATACATATATATATTTAAATAAACTACACTTCTGCTTCATTCTAGCTTGTCGTGAAATGATAATAATCAATAGAACAGCAATTATTATTATTATTTAACAAAATGGTCAAAAGTCTCTCAGTGGAGGTTCCTAAAGGATAAGGTAACTCCTCAGTCTGCTGCTGGCAATCCTGAGAGTGACAACGACCTTCGCATAAACCAGAAAGGACCGCCTGGGACCCTCTATCTTTCTCACCTTCCTGGAACAGAAGCTTGGTATTGGTCCTTTCACAAGATGTCATAATGTAGTCCTACCTCGGGACACCACTGATAGAGAAGAGAAATAAAATCTGAAAAGGGAAAAAGGGGACAGACTTTTAAAGTCAAAAGTTGACTGTTTGGGAACCCCGGCCAGCAGAGTAAAACTTCAAATCCCGGCGAGCCCCGCGCGGCTGCGGCAGGGACTACGTTTCCCAGCGGGCGCCGCGGGAGGCCTCCGGGGGCGGTCCGCAGGGGGCGGGTGCTGCCCTCTGCCGGGCTCAGCGGGAAGTGGGCGCGGAGTGACAGCCGGAGCCGGAGCGCCGGGCGCGGGGCTAGGTGACAGCGGAGGCGGCAGCCGCGGGCGGGACGCAGAGAACGGCGACGGCGCCGACGGCGGCGGGAAGGGCGGACGGGGCGGGTCTGGCTGGTGGCGCGTAGCCTGAGGAGCCCGAAAGCGGGCGGCGGGCGAAGATCGGGGGTCGGGCACCCGAACTTGAGACAAGTTGCCGGAACCACAGGGCGCCGGCGGCGGACAGATTGACCTTCAAAGCGAGGTGAGCGGGACTAGGGGGCAAGGGGTGCACAGGGAACTGGGGAACGCCAGCTCCGCACTTTCCATCCTGTGGGTGCCCGAGACAGGTGGGGTGGGTGGATGGGGGTACAGACGAGCAGGACAGGGTGCACTGCACCGCCACCCATCCGCAGCCGGTGCAGCCCTGGGTACCCAGCGCGTGGCCGGAGCGGTGCAGCACGTCAGCCGGGGAGCCCCTCGGGCCCCTCCCTTCAAGCCGGGTAGGGGGCCGCCTCCCCGCGACCTTATGTAACCGGAGCGGGAGTGGCCGGGGCGGGCACGGGCCTTCCTGGCCCGGGGAACTGAGTGGAGCTGGGGCGGGAGGCGCAGGAGTAAACTTGCAATAAGTTTTGAGGGACGCTCGGGGCCCTCAGCTCGCTCCCCCTCCCCCGATACGGCGGGGGCGGGGGGCTCGGGGGAGGGAGTCCGAGGCTCGGGGAGGTGTGCAAGCACCAAGGCCGGCGGGGCCAGGCCCAGCCTGGATGGTCGCGGGGGAGTGGGAGGGCCGGCGACGCGCCACGCCCCGTGGGCTGGGCTGCTGTGTCCGGGGATGGTGTGGACGTCCCATCCCTCTCTCCCTCCCTCTGTGCCTCCCTCCCTCCTTAATCTCTTGCAGAAGACACCCCTGATTTCAGCGCTTGGTGTCCCTGGCAAACTTCTCTTGCCTTATCCCACCACCCTAGGGAACCCCAACTCGGGTTCCACTTTTTGTGCGTCTCGCTTTCTGCTTCCTTGAACTTCCAGTTGTCTGCCCTCCTCCCTGAGACACCCTCTTGGTCCCCAATTCCGGAAAATACGCCCCCTTTCCCCTGTCTGTCCCCTTTACTCTGCACCGTACAGCCCCAGGCTAGCTCGCTCCGGGCTCCAGGTCAGTGCCTTCGTCTCCCCCACCCCCAACTCCGGACCCCGTCGCTTCTTCCGCCCAGCACCTCCTGGAAGAGAGCTGGCGGATGCCACCTGGGTCCCCGCCCCTCGGCCCCCGTGGTGCTCTGGGTTCTGGCTTCACGCACCGCTGCCCGGAGCTGCTCGGGGCTGCGAGAGCAGGTTCGCGCCGCAGCCGCCTGGCGCGCCCCAGCCCCGCGCCCTGGAGAGGAAGGGAGGACGCCTGCCCGGGTGGGGCTGGTCTGCGCCAGCGCTCCCCCGGCCCCCGCCCTCCATTCTGCGCCTGCCCCTCACCGCGGTGCCCTTCCCCAACGTGCGTCAGCTTTCGCTCGTCCTGCAGAGGACTATTCAGTGTGACAGTTGCCGGACTAAACTTGGGTGCTCGATTCACTGGGGAAGTGTGGGCTCCACCGACCCGGAGTGAGGGACTGTTTAATGCAGCTGGGAAGGGGAGTCTCTAGGACGTGGCCTGAGGTCCCTACACCCTCCTTGGCCCGGATTCCGCTGGCCCAGACCAGGCACTGTTGGGGGGTGAGGTGGGGGCGGATCTCCAGTTTCCTCTAGGGCGGCGAGGTGCAGATACTGGCAGTCCAGACGCGGAGGTCAGGCTCGATGGCCCGCTCCCCTCGTAGCTGTTTGGTGCCCCGCTGGGGAGCCAGTGTCCAGTCTCCAGGCTCTACTCCCCCGCAGCGCCTAGTCTGGAGAGAGAGCCAGCCTTTAGTAACCATCCAGTCAAGAGAGGTAGTTGGAAGGGGGAAGGGTTGCTGCCTCTGGAGCTTTTACTGTGCCTCAGTTTCCCTCGGCTCTTTTGGGTCCCTTCTTTAGACTTGCCTCAGTTATAGGAGAGTTGAGAAGGAGAGCGTGTGGTGAGGGACAGGTCTGTTTTGGGGTTCTCCTGCGTGAGAGAAGCCGATATGGCTTACTCTTCACAGGGCTTGTTACAGCTGAGTGCTAACTCTCTGTCCACCTAGGAGGTGGAGCTAGATGGAGACCCAGGTCTCTTGGTTCCAGGCCCCATGGAGTGAGGCAAGCAAGGTACATCTGAGGTGAGCACTGAATCCACAGAGAGCCAACTACATTTAGGGCTGATAGCCTGGTGACTCAGTAAGAGGTGGGCAGGGAGTGAGCCAGGGAAGAGTTCATTCAAGTAGCGCTGGAGATGTCCAGTGTCTGCCCATCCCATCACCAGGGAGCCGCCACCTGCCCCCACCCCATTTCCTGGACGCCGGGAAGTAGGTGGGAGGGGACCTACCCTCTAGCCTGGCTGCCCTTTGAGGGTCTGGCTTCTGGCCCTGATCTCTCTTAGGCTCTGTTTATGGTTGCAATTGCATCGTTAGCTAGGGTTTATAGAGTTACTTAGCACCTGCCCCCACAGGGAGTGGCCCAGCCTCCCTTCCCTCTGGCTTCCTTCTCTTCCTTTTCAAAGTCAAGTTGGTTTTTGCAGGCAGCAGGGGGTTCCCCAACCACAGCTGACTTGAAAGCCAAGTTGAGCCTTTGTCCCGGGGATGGAGGGCAGGGGACACTTGGGGCTGCCATAGAAATGACAGTGGAAATTGAGTTGGCCTTCTAGTGTATGTGTTGGGGGCGGGAAGCAGAGGGAGTTCAGATTCTCAGAGCTTCCAGAAGCATCCCTGTCTTGGGCTACAGCCAGCCTCCCTCTCTCTACCTGTGCTGCGAAAGGACCGAATACAAACAGGATCATCTGTTGCACCACTGTGAGGACAGGTGCAGAGACCTACATGGTGAGCTTGTGTAATGGACATGGACGTGTGGATGGATTGTGAAGATGGCAGTCTCTGATAGGAAGGAGAACATAGCACTATGTTAATCAGAATAGCCAAGTGCCACCAGGAGCAGACTGTAGTAAGACCTTGCTGCAAGCAATAGCTGCCACACCGAATGTATCTTGCATCAGGGTAGGAATTAGTGTTTTTGTTACACCAATTCAGAGAAGTTAATTGTTGAAAGCCATACAGCCTGGAGAAGAGGGCTGGGGTTCTAACCCAGGCTCAACCAATTCCAAGAGCCACGTCTTTAATTCCTGAAGAAGACTACATCAGTGTCTGTCAGAAGTTATTTTTTTCTTGTTCTATTTATTGATTTGTTTGTTTGTTTATTTATTTATTTTGTTGTTGTTGTTTCAAGACAGGGTTTCTTTCTTTTTTCTTTTTTGAGATAGGGTTTCTCTGTAGCTTTGGACCCTGTTCTGGAACTAGCTCTTGTAGACCAGGCTGGCCTCTAACTCACAGAGATCTGCCTGCCTCTGCCTCCCAAATGCTGGGATTAAAGGCGTGCGCCACCGCTGCCTGGCACAAGACAGGGTTTCTTTGTTCAGCCCAGGCTGTCATAGAACTCCCTTTGCAGAACAGACTGGCCTTCGCTTCCTGAGTACTGGGATTAAAAGCATGAGCCACTACCACCTGGCCAGAAGTTCTTTTTAATTTTTTTTTTAATTATTATTTCTGTGTGTTTGTATAAGGCTGTGTCCACAGAGTGCAGTTCCCACAGAGGTCAGAAGAGGGCATCAGATCCCCTGGAGCTGGAGTTCCAGGCACTTTTGAGCCGCCAGACAGGGTGCTGGGAACTCACTGCAGGAGGTCTTACCCACTGAGCTGTCCCTTCTGTGGATGGAGTGTGCGCAGGAGAGTTGTCTCTGCAGTGAGTAGCAGCAGCTGCTGGAGGGCCTGAGCTTCAATTCCCAGCTCCCCCATGGCACCACACAGCTGTCACAATTCCAACCCTGTGGGGTCGGATTCCTGTTATGGCCTCCTTGGGAGCTGCACACATGCAGTACACAGATATACGTCCATGCGTAAAATGTAAATTAAAAAATCTAAAAACAAATTATAAAAAAATACAAATGAAATTTTTTTGGGTTTTTTTTTTTGGTTTTAGTTTTTCGAGACAGGGTTTCTCTGTAGCTTCTCTGTAGCTTTTGGAGTCTGTCCTGGAACTAGCTCTAGTAGACAAATGAATTTTTAAAAGTGGAGGCATGCTAGTTTGGGGGCCTTTTTTTGCTGCTCAGGGTCTTCTGCTCAGGGACTACACTTGTTTCCAGGCCTCCTTTCTGAGCTGCTGAGCTAGGTCTCGGGGAGACCCTGTCCTGGGAGGAGATAGGTCAGCAGGACCTTGTTGGTCTCTCTGGAAGGCTCATTTAGCCCAGGCAGGGGAGGCCAGCCTTCTGGGTGTGTGGTTCCGACCGTGGACAGTATGCCCTTTCAGCTACAGTACATCCTCGGTAAGGATGTATTCCATCAGATGTGGAGGAAAGGCAGTGGGGCCTTTGATTGAGAAAGTCACAGGGTCACAGGACCTGGAGTCCAGAGACTGGACACCATCAGCAACTGTCAGGGTAGGGCTGCTCGGCCCCCCTGTGCCTATCATCTACAGATCTCTACTTCAGGCACCGGGACGGGAGGGTGTGGGACGCAGAAGACCTGGGGGCTGGTGGAGGCCCTGGAATCAAGGCTGGCTCTCGCATCCCATCTTGTCAGGACATAACCCCTAACCCCAGCCACCGTGTATTCAGCACGGGATGAATGTTGACTCTGGGGCCAGGCTGCCTGGCTTGGAGGAGTCCCAGCTCTGTCACTTACCAGTGTGGGACCCTGGGCAGGTGTTTAGCAGCCCACTGTACCCCTCCTTCCACGACTAAGAGGTGTACGCTCTACCTGCCTACCTAAGAGCCAGGGCCAAGTGTGCTGATGCCCTGAATACACAGTGCACTCAGAATAACAAGCACACTCAACTCTTGTGGGTCTTAGATTTTTTCATTTCTCAGTTTTAAGTGAGAAACAAGTCTAAGGTGCTCCAGGAGAGGGGGAAAAAGAACCGTGGATGGGCTGGGGATACTTACGTAGCTCTGCTGATAGCGTATTTACTGAGCGTGCGGGAGGCCCTGGGTTTGATCTCTGGTCCCAGATATGCTGGGCATGGTGGGACCCACCTGTAGTCCCAGCATTTGAGAAGTAGAGAATCAGAAGTTCAAGGTCATCCTCTGCTAGAGTGAGTTTGAGGTTGGCTTGAGAAGCATTGGACCTGCCTAAAAAAAAATTCGGTAAGTGGGGTTGGGAAGCTAGGTCATGGCCAAGAGCACTTGGCTCCTCCAGAGCACTGGGTCCCAGCACCATTGCTGGGCAGCTCACAGCCGCCTGTGAGTCCAGCTTCAGGGCATTTGACATCTTCTAGTTGTCGTTGTGGACACACGACACATACATTTTTAAAAACATCTTAAAACAAAACAAACAAACAAAAGCTTTACAGGTCCGAACAGTCCAGTCAATGCATCTAATACCCTCAATTATAACACCTTCCAGGCTGGAGAAATGGTTTGGCTGTTGAGAGCACCAGCGGCTCCTTCGTGCACCCAGTTCCAATTCTCAGCACACACATAGTGACTCACAGTCATCTGTAACTCCAGTTCCAAGGGAGTTATCCTGAAGAGTCATCGCTCTCTTCTGGCCTCAGCATGCACATTGTGCATAGACACACGTGCAGAAAAAACACACATAAGATAAATATTATATATGATAGACATAGTCAGGCAGTGGTGGCACACTGTGTATATACTAGAATTTGTATGTAATCAGTTGGTGGTGGCACACACTTTTAATTCCAGCAGTTGGGAGGCAGAGTCAGGAGGATCTCTGAGTTTGAGGCCAGTTTGGCCTACAGAGCAAGTTCTAGGACAGCCAGGACACAGAGAGACCCTGTCTATAAAATAAACAAGTAAATAAACAAAATATGTGTGTGTATATATCCCAGAGGTTTTGCAGACTCTGGCCACAGTCCCTACTACACTCCGCAACCCCTTGCCCGTTCTCCTCAGTTAGCGAGCTTGTGCAGGGAGGTTGGCAATGTCTGCAGTGTCTCTGTCCCCCCCCCCCCCCGTTGAATTCTCCTGTGGAGCATCTGCCCTGGCACCTCCCTTCTAGCCGTGGCTCTTTCTCTCCCTCTTGCCTGCCTTCCTCGTCCACTCTGTGTTACGCACACTGACCCTTTGGGCTGCTGTGTTGCTGCTGCAGGCAGAGATAAAATCCCAGTGATAGGGAGGACCTGAGACTTACCGCACCCACAGGAAGTGCTGTGCTATGGAGTGGGCTGGTGGTGGGTGAGGTCAGAGGACAGCCAGAGAGACAGAAGCATCAGGCAGGTTCATCATGAGGCAGAAGCATCAGGCAGGATCATTGTTGCTTTCTGGTTTGTGTAGTTTTTCCCTGCTGTTGCTGGGTAGCAAGCCTAGAGCCTTGTGCATGCTAGGCCAGTAAGTGCTGAACCCCTGAGCTCCACCCTCACCATGGTCCCGGTCTTAAATGCAAACACAAAGAAGAAGATAAATGAGCCTGGCCAGTACTGGGCCTTCCCAGTGTTGCCAGTGGACATTCCACCTTGTTGGCAGTTGTGCATGCAGTGGCAGTCCCAAAGTAGGATCTGATGCTTTGGAGAATAATCCAGAGCTTGAACTCCAGCAGATTCCATGTCTAGAAAGCTGGGATTCCTATGCCCTTGCTTCGCCCTCCTTCCCTCACATGCTTTCTCCCATCACATCTTCCCTGCTCTCTCCCTCTCAGGGAAGTCATAGTTCTCATGGAGGCCATTGGACCTTTCCATCTCAGCGCTCACCTGGCTGCCTTCCCATCTCTGGGGGTGGGGCCTAGGCATCAGGCCCAGGCAGTTCCCAGACCTTTTCCCTAGGCCTCTAGTCCAGGGCAAGGTCTCTTGCACCAAGCAGACCAGAGAAGTCCCCAGTGACTGCTCCATTTCTGCTTTCCCTGGCCTGCTTCAAGTCTCGTACTCAGTAGTTTCTCAAGTTTCTGAGGTCTGGAGTTTTACTTTATAAAAATAAAGATTTATTTTTTATTTTTTTAGTGTGTGTGTGCATGTATTTGTGTATGCGCAGGTGTATTCATGTGCACAGAGACCAGAGGCAACCTGGGGTATCGGGAACAGTGTCTGAGGGCCTTTCAGGGTCTGAAGCTCACCACTTAGGGGAGGCTAGGAGATCTCAGGGATCCCCGTGTCTCTGTCTCTCCAGCTCTGGAATTATACGCACATGTCATCACATCCCACAGTTTTTGTTTGTTTATTTATCAAGACAGGGTTTCTCTCTGTGTAGCTTTGGAGGAACTTGCTCTGTAGACCAGATTGGCCTCAAACTCACAGCCATCCACCTACCTCTGCCTCTCAAATGCTGAGATTAAAGGTGTGCACCACCACTGCCTGACTCACCCTGCACACTTTTACGTGGTTCAGTGAACCATCCTTACAGCCACTATTTTATTATCTTTTTAAAGGTTTATTTTCTTCTTTTAAGTTATGTGTATCTATATGGGTATGTGTGCTCATGTGTGCAGTTGCTCACTGAGGCCAGAAGAGGGCATCAGATCCCCTGGAGCTAGAGTTACAGTTGTCAGTCATCTGTAGTGGGTACTAGGAACCAAACTCAGGTTCTCTGGAAAGGCAACAGGTACTCTTAGTCATAGAGTATTGTACTTTCCTATTGTACTTGCTTGTTTATTTTTTTTTAACTTTTTTATTTTAATGTGTGTGGGTGTTTTGCTGAACATTTCTGCACATCACAAGCATGCAGTACCTGTGGAGGCCAGAAGAGGGCGTTGTATTCGCTGGAACTGGAGTTACAGATGGTTGTGAGCTGTCGTGTGATGTTGGGAACTGAACCAGGTCTTTGGCAGGAGCAGCCAGTGCCCTTAACCACTGAGCCATCTCTCCAACCCTGTTTTAATTCTTTTTGAGACAAGGTCTTACTGTGTATATATATCTCAGTATGATCTCAAAGTCGTGGTCCTCCTGCCTCTACCTCCTGAATCTTTGAATCACAGGTATGTACCATGACACACTACAACTACTCGTCTGGTGTGAACTGAATTTCTGGCAAGTTGTTGGTCCCCAGAACACAACATTTGACTTGTAGCTATTCCGGTACCCAGTGGTGATGTCTTAGACTGTTTGGGATTTGTTTGGCTGATATTGTCTTTCAAGGCAGAGCTCCAGGGCAGTGCCTACTTCTGCGTTGTGTGCTAACATCTTTGTCCCCAACTCCCATATATTAGTCTGTTTGAGTTACTACAACAGAATGGCAGAGAATCAAGAACCCTGTAAAGTACAATATTTGGCTGTAGCTCACAATTTTCAAGGCAGGAGACCTCATCTGGGATGACCCCTCTGGTCTTGTGTGGGGAGGGTGTGAAGGGGGGGTGTAATGTGCTGTGTCGTGTGTGGGGAGGGTGAAGGGGGAGCGTAACGTGCTGTGTCGTGTGGGGGGGGTGAAGGGGGAGCGTAACGTGTTGTGTCGTGTGTGTGTGTGTGTGTGTGTGTGTGTGAGGGTGAAGGGGGAGCATAATGTGTTGTGTCATGTGCGTGGTGCACGAACTCTTTAGTATGGATGTGGTGTGTGTGCATATGAGTGTGTATGTGCTGGTATAGGCCGGAGGTCAGCATCATGTCCTTCCTTCATCACTCGATATATTTATTTATGATTTATCTTTGAGGCCGAGTCTCTCCCCAAACCTGAAGCGTATTAATTTGGCTAGGCTGGATGACTTCAGGGATCTGTCTGCCTCTGCTCACTTAGTGCTGAGGTTACCGGCACGTGTACCAAGCCTGACTTCTACATGGGTTCTGGGTACACAAACCAGGATCTTCAGGCTCTGGCCTTAAAACACTGCCAGTTCTCAATCTCAGACTCCATCCTGATGATTTTACCTAATTCTGATCACTTCCCAAAGGCCTACCTCTGAGCAACAGGATCGGATTGTATTTCCAGCATCTAATCCCCACCGTGAGTAGTGAGGACTAAATCTCAGCCCTTATGGGACTCTGGCCACACCCATGCTTGAGCATCCCAGGAAACTCTGCACTATTTAGCCTCCTGATGCTTGCTTGGTCCCTCTCTGGGACATACCGCCTGCTTGCAGAGTGAGCTGGATGAGCCGCGGTTCTGAGCACGGTGTCATCAGAATCTGTGGCAGAGCCAAAGCTGCCTGTGTTCCGTGTCACCAGTGTCCTGGGACATTGTTGGAAGGAGTGAGCCGTTTTCCAAAGCGAGACTGTTACACACTTGCCGCTCGACTCTTTCTCTACACAGGGCCACAGGCGAGTATTTGGCCACTGAATCATGTTTATTTTTTGAATCACTATTGTGTATAATGGGGGAGGGCACATGCCAGGTATCTGTGTGGCGGTCAGAAGACAACATTGCTTTGTTTTGTATTAGACAGGGTCTCTCTATACAGCCCTGCCTGTCCTAGAATTCACTCTGTAGAGCAGGCTGGCCTTAAACTCACAGAAATCCCCCTGCCTCTGCCTCCTGAGTGCGCCACCGTGGAGGACGACTTTGTGGAGTCAGTTTTATGTGGCTTCTAGGAGTCAAACTCAGGTCCTCAGGCCAACACAGTGAGCACTTTTGCCTGTGGACTTGGTTCACCCGCACCTCATTCACATTCCTTACAAGAGAAATAAGTGTCCTTTCTTTGCTCAGAGAGGTGTTAGGAGGATCCCTCTGAGAGAGCATTTCATCTAGAAGGTTCTGGACTCCTGTTTACTTACGTTATTTTAAAATTTGTATTTGCTTACTAAAAATTATATTTACTTATTTAAATGTGTGTGTGTGCGTGTGTGTGTGCGTGTGTATGTATGTGCTTATGTGAGGGTCAGAGGACAACTTTCAGGAACTGTTTCTTCTCCTTCTCCACATGGGCTCAAGGTCAAACTCAGGTCATCAGGCTTGGCAGCTGTCTTGTTCCCCACAAGTGGATTTTTGTTGTTGTTTTTGAGACCCGGTCTTATGTAGCCCAGGCTGTCCTTAGACTCTCTATGTAATCAAGGACAACTTAACGCCTCTGATCCTCCTGCTTCCCCTTCCAAGTGCTGAGTGACAAGCGTGCACACCACAGCTGGCTTTGTTTGTTAGTTTGACATTTTTGAGACAGTCTCACTGTCCACCCCAGTGTGTCGCTCAGGCTAGCCTTGAACTCGCGATCTGCCTGTCTTAGTCTCACCTCCCCCAGTGCTGGGATTGCAGTTTGTGCCACCTGGGCCATGAGGCTATTACTTTTTCAGGAATGCTTGGGACGCAGGGTTGGAGGAGTTGGCTGAAAGCTGGTGGGGAGGAGCTTAGGGTCCCAGGTAACAGCTAATTGGCAGCACTGTACCTCAGACTCCTGTAGTTGTTTTTTTATTTTTTTTTTTTAAATCTTTGGGAACCTGCCACCCAGCTTCTAAATAAATACACGAAAACTTATTCTTACTTATGAATGCCCGGCCTTAGCTTGGCTTGTTTCCGGCCAGCTTTTCTTAAATTATTCTGTTTCTCTTTAACTACATTTTGCCTCCTCCCCCCCCCCCCCCAAGACAGGGTTTCTCTGTGTAGCTTTGGTGCTTGTCCTGGAACTAGTCCTTGTAGACCAGGCTGGCCTCAAACTCACAGAGATCCACCTGCCTCTGCCTCCCGAGTGCTGGGATTAAAGGCGTGCACCACCACTGCCCAGCTGCCTTTGGGTTATTTTTTCCTTTCTTTATTCTATATATCTCTTTTTATTTCTTGGCTGGCTGTGTAGCTGGGTGGTTCCTCGCTCCGTGGCTGGCTGTGTAGCTGGGTTACTCCTCGCTCCGTGGCTGGCTGTGTAGCTGGGTGACTCCTCGCTCCGTGGCTGGCTGTGTACCTGGGTGGCTCCTCGCTCCGTGGCTGGCTGTGTACCTGGGTGGCTGCCCCCATATCCTTTTCTTCTCCTTTTCTCGCTCCTCCCTCATTACTAGACCAGTCAGGTGTTTTAGTTGGGCACAGTAAGACAGCTTCAGAGTCAAATAAATACAACATAAAAGAATGTAACACATTTTTTGCATCATTAAAGAAATAGTCCACAGCATAAATGCATGTAACATGTCTTAAACTAAATTACACAATAGATATCCTCTCAAGACAGGGATTTGGTCTGTTTTGCTCCTACAGGAGAGCCTCCAATATAGATGCCCAGTAAAGCGTCTCAGGATGAATGAGTGAACATAAATTGAATCCCGTCATATGCCCAGAAACGAGGGCCTAAAAGACGGCTTCTCCCTGATCCCTGCTCTAGGTCCTTCATTACTGTATCCCCAGGGCCTCATGCACAGCTCAGCGAAGACCCGTCCTCTGCTTCTGCTCTGACCCCCCTTTCTCTCTTCTTCTGCAGTGATCCAATCACCTCTGGCTTGGGGTTCTCAGCCTGCTGCTCCCTGTAGAAAAGTTGCCAGCACCCCCAACTTATCCCAGTTCTACCAGTGGGCCTGTGGGGCGGGGCTTGTGCTTGTTTGGCAAGGGAAGTCACAGCCTGTCCTCTGGCTTGTTTGTAATCGGTTTGGGGACAGCACCTGTTCAGCCTCCTGTGGTCCCTGAGGGTGTGGAGTGGCCAGGAGATGACACACTATACTGTCCAGCCCCACTGTCACTCATCTCCTAGCTCTGGCCAGGTGCTCAGCTGTCCCAACAGGGCAGTGCTGACTGACTCTGCCCTGGGTTGACTGAAGCCATAGCAGCTGTCTGACCGGCACTGTCACTGAGAGGAGGAAGGAGGGGGGGCTTAGCGACTCAGCGGCTAGCAGCCGTGGTCTTCAGCACCACCGGGGGTCAGCAGATGTGGACTTGTCACCCAAGTCTGTGTGTCCAAGGAGGTTGTTAGGGATAGAAGCTTCTGGAAGTCTCGGAGGACAGAGACAGGCAGGCAGACAGTGATAGACTAAGACCTGACTCTCAGGTGGGCCCTCAGCCCTCCCCGCCTTCTTGACCCCAGAAAGGCTGCTCTGCCACACTCCAGGTTGTTTAGTTAGGGGTCACTGCTGCAGGCCCAGGAGGATTTCTTCCTGGACTGAGTCCTTCCTTCTAGGCATTCTGGAGGAAAGGGGAGCCCCTGGGCCTTTCACCTGCTGTGTAGAAGCCTTGGGACTGTAAGGTATGCCTGCCTGGAGGCTGAGGACGGTGCATCTACTCCTCTCTCTCTCTCTCTCTCTCTCTCTCTCTACTTCCATAGAACCGGGAACAGTCCCAATATCTATCTCTAGTGCGTATTTTCTCTCCCCTCTTTCTCTCTCTCTCTCTATTTCATGCTCTCCAGCCACTTTTTTTTTTTTTCTGTCTTCCTGTTTTCCTCCAGGTCCTACTGTTGGGCCCTTTGAGGACTGACCCGGCATGGAGCGGGGTGGGTGTGCAGACACATGGCCTAACACACTCACTCTGCCCTTCTGCAAGAAGGTCATCCCAGAAGGGTGGGAAAGGTTGAGGTAGCCAGCTGTGGTTGAGGGACAGCCTGCAGCCTGGGCCACACTGGGCACTTTGTGGGGTCTCCATCGAGAGGGCCCCAAGCATCGTCACACACTCTAGAACCGTGACTAATGATAGGTTATCATCCAAGTGTTTCAAGCCTAATTATAGTGTTTTCTAAAGCCAGGTGTGGGAAGAAAATGTTAGAATTTCTGTTGCTATTTACCCATATCTTGTCCTCTCCTGCCCTGTTTTATTGTGAAATGCAGCACAGCTGCCCAAGACGGCACAGATGCACGAGCACAAAGTGAGTGGGTGAGCAGGATCGCTCCGGCAGTAAGGCACCCGCTGCCGAGCTCCGCTCCGCGGCGTGAGTCTTCCAGACTTCCTCGGGAGCGTCCATGAATGAGCGTGCGCGTAAAAGAACAAATAAATAAGGAGGGACCGTGAAGGGCTAGAGAGGTGCGCACTGGTTAAGACGGGTTGGACTCCCTGCACCCACGTGGGGCAGCTCCGGCTCCGGGGCACGTGGCGCCCTCTTCTGACCGCCAACGGTGCCTTGTACACTTGCATATACAAACGTGCACACACACATAAAGATAAAATAAATCTTTTAAGTGAAAGGGACTCCCCAGATAACAAACACCTGCGTGGAGACACAGACGGTAACGTGAGCTCTTATAACCAGGCCATGATGGCGCACACCTTTGATCCCAGCACTCAGCAGGCAGAGATGGGTAGATCTCTTTGAGTTCAAAGCCAGCCTGGTTTACATAGGGAGACCCCTTAAAGCAAGTAAACAACAAGAAGAAACAACTTTTCTTCCCTTCCAGAACTTACTACTATCTTGACATTTATTTATTTATTTATTTATTTATTTATTTTTTAGGGTTTTTTGAGACAGGGTTTCTCTATGTAGCCTTGACTGTCCTGAAACTCACTATGATAGACCAGGTTGGCTGCAATTCAGATATCTGACTGCCTCTGCCTCTCCTGGGATTAAAGGTATGTGTTGCCGCCACCACCACCTGGAGTCTTATCACAGGTATAATTAACATTCCTATCCTCAACTTTTAAAAATTATGTGCACATGTGTGTTCAGTAACTGCAGAGATTAGAGGAGGCTGTGGGGGCCTCTGGAACTGGAGTTACAGATGGTTGTGAGTTACCACGTGGGTGCTGGGAACCAAAGCTGGGTCCTCTGAAGAACATCAAGTGCTTTAACCCCTGAGCTGTTTCTCCATTTTAAAAGTAAACCTATGTCTTGCATATGTTTGCTAGCAAGTATGTTAAATAATTGGCGTATACACTGGGCCCTCTATCTTTTAGTCCTACATCTGAGAATTAACTGATTTCAGATTAAAAGTATCTGAAAAGGAGACTTACTGGTTAAGAGGGCTTGCTTCTCTTTCAGGGCATTTACGTTTGATTCCCAGCACCACCCTGGGTGGATCCAGCACTGTCTTCTGGGTTCTGTGGGCACTGCACTCATTCATAACAGTACACCTGTATTTAATACGTACATAGTTTTCTTCCACTGTTCCCTAAACAATACAATCCTGTTAGGTTTTGGAGTAACTTAGGCATGGTTAAAGAATAGGAGGGTGTGCACTGGGTTAGATATCCTGTATGCAAGAGAACTAAACATCTCTGGATTTTAGCATCCAAAGGGATCCTGGCATGAATCCCAAGAATCCCGAGGAATGGGAATGATGGTTCCATTTCTGAGGACAGGGAATGTATTTTTAATTAGGATCGATCAGTTTCCTTTCTTCCTTTCTGTTCAATGATGTAAGGGGTCTCTGATCAAAATGGGGGAGACCATTGCTGTGGTACTGGAGAGCTGCCAGTAAGTCTTGCTTGAATGGGAGGGGACCCCAAGTGGCAGTGCCTGCTGTGGGGGTACCCTCTTGCCAGCTGTGGTTCTGGACCTCGTGCCTAGTGCATCTGGCATAGGAGGAGGACTCTACCTCCTGCTGGAATTGGGAGGCCCTTGACTTTCAGCCACTCCTAGGGCAGTAGTTCTCAGGGGGGAGCAATTCACTGGCACATTTGTCAATGTCTAATGCCATTGGCTAGTGACACTACGAAGCATCCTATAAAGGACAAATTGTCCCACATCAGAAAATGGCCTGCCTGGTCCTAAGTCTCAGTAATATGGCCTCTGAGAAGTTACTTAAGTGCTTTGTGCCTCAGTTTCTCCATCTGAAAAACGGGAGTGATAGGATTGCTACCTCTCTCCTTAATGGGGTTGGGGAAGCAGTTCTTTAAGGACCCTAGGGCTACTTATGTTTCCCAGACAAGACTGGCTTTCTAGTGTGTCCCCCCCCCCCACAGTCCCTGTCCACTGAACCAGAGGCATCAGCTGGTGAACCTGGTGCTGTGGACCCTCCTGCAGGGAACCACCCTGAGGGCCCCAGGCTTTTGATGAAGACTGCAGAAATGTGGGGCTCCGTGGGAGCCCTGGGGCCCAGGAAGAACCCCTTCTGACTTTGTCCTTAGCTGGAGTCCAAGGTTGTGGGGGTGATAAAGAGGTACTAACGCTGTTCCTTATCTGAGGCCCCACTGCAGGTCCAGGGCAGCGCTGGGGCTCTGCACGTCCAGCCAGGCTTCTGCTCACCCTTCACATTCCTTGCTGTTTGCTGGCCCAGGGCAAGTCAGAGTCATAAGTCATAAGTCAGAGTCTGTCCTGGGCTCCCTCATCTCACTGGCCTCTGCCTTCTCCGGGAGTCCACTCTCCCCACAACACCTCTGGAATGTGCAGGAGAGAAGGGCCCAGTGAACTCTTCCATTCTGGGGTACAAGTGGCTTGCTAACCGCCTACCTGTGGGCACGGGGACCCACTGCCACTCCTTCACCATCTATCAGAGAGGCCTAGGAGCCAGAGAAATCACCTGTGTATAAGAATGGCTTTCCCACCAGGCTGAGTGCTTTGGCTCCCATCTGCCCAGAGCCTGACGGCTTTTGGGTCTCATTTCTAGAGGGGCAATATAGAGACCAAGGCCACAGACGTGTGGCTAGCTGGGAAGGTGCAGGAGAACTTTGGTATTCTCTGGGAGGTTTGTGTTGGCCATTGTCCCTCTGTGTCTCTCTCTGGGTGCCCTAGGCTGAGTTGGTGACTAAGAAAGGCTCTGTCTAGGACTGGAACCTGGGGTTGGGGAGGTTGGAGCCAGCCTGCCTGGGGAGGGGAAGAGGCTTCCGGCTGGAGCTTCCCTCTGCGCTGTGAGTAATCCTTGGCCACATTTGCAGCTCCCAGGGGATTGTGCAACTTCCTCTCACCGAGGTGCAGGGGGCTGGGTGAGAAGCAGCACTGGGGAAAATGAGGAAATGACTGGGGCTTGAGTGGGGGAGTGGAGCTGAGCACCCCAGGGGCCTCCTTTCAAGGGGCACCCTCTCCCAGGTCCTTGCAAGCGTGTGTGCCTGTGTATGACATTTCAGAGAGAAAACCCCCTCCGGTCGCTCTGACTCAGGGCTGTCTTTCACTGAGATGTTGTCTGGCCATGTAATGGGGACCAGCCTCTCCATCTTCGGCCTCAGCCTACTGGGCTGGGCTGGGCTGGGCTGAGGGCAGAAGGGGAGGAGGAGAGGGTCCAGTTAAGAGGGAGTGTGCCCAGAGCGCGGTGGGAAGCATGGGAAATTAGGAGCCAGCCCCAGTTGGGCATGCGGCTGCTGACTTCCCTAGACTTGTGTTTAGTCCTAGTTTATAGCTTATAGGTCACATAGATAGGATGTGTTAGTGGATGGCGATCCCGTTTCTGTTGGGTTAGGACCCTGGCCCTGCAGCCTTCTAGCTGGGTGATCCTGGCAGGTAGCTTGCTCACAGTGTGCCCCCCCCCGTGCCCATCTCTAAGATGGAGGTGACAGGTGTGGTCCCCGTCTCATGTGCTCATCGTGGACATTAAAGACAAGAGATCTCAGACGCAGAGCCTGGCACCCAGTAAGAGTCCTGCACCTGTTAGCATGTTTCCCCCAGCCAGTGTGTCTGTGCGTGTTGCAGAACACTGTCCAGCGGGTATTCTGGGGGTCTACATCAGACCTTGCCAATGCTCTACCATCCCAACCTTCAAGGTGATTTGTTTGTTTGTTTGTTTGTTTGTTTGTTTGTTTTTGAGACAGAGTGTCTCTGTAGCTTTGGAGCTTGTCCTGGAACTTGCTCTGTAGATCAGACTGGACTCAAATTCACAGAGATTCACCTGCCAAGGTGATTGATTATCTTCGATGGAGAGTGGTATATGAATCTGGCTGTACATTCTGGAAGGCCTGGGTTGGTTCTCCCTGAGTTATTTACCTGAGTATCTCCCTGAGCCTCAGTCTCTTCATACTGTGAAGATCCAACAGTTTCTACTTGTTACAGAGAAGGGAAGGACGAGGTCAGGTAGCATAGCAACAAGGGTAGCGGGCCACCTGCTAGACATGGAATTGTAGCTAATTAGACATGGAGGGCTCTTTTGAACTATGGACCAGGTCACTAATTAACTCATGAAATCAGTGCTATGGGTTCCATGAATAGTTTTTGCTGTTGTTAAGAAAAAGATTATGTATGTTCCTGTGTGAGTGTATACCACATGCGTGCAGGTGCATGTAGAGACCAGAAGACTGCGTCCCATCCTTACTAGGGCTGAGGTCTCAGATGGTTGTGAGCCACCTGATATAGGTGCTAAGAACCAAACTCAGGCCCTTTTAAAGGGCAGGAAGTACTCCTGACCACAGAGCCATCCCTCCAGCCCTCCATGAACATTTTTAAAAACTAAAAAGGAATAATAGAAAAGGGCTGTGGAAGCTGGGTGGTGGTGGCGGCACACGCCTTTAATCCCAGCACTTGGCAAGCAGAGGTAGGCAGAGTTTGAGGCCAGCCCGGTCTACAGAACGAGTGGCAGGACAGCCAGGGCTACATAGAGAAACATAAGGACATTTGAATTCCACATAAAAACCAGGAATGGCCACGCATGCCTGTAACTCCAGTGCTGGGAGTCAGAGACGGGGATTCCAAGAGCTTGCTCGTCAGTCAGGCTTGCTGTAACAGTGAACTTCAGTTGCGGCGAGAGACCCTGTATCATAAGACTGAGGGGGAGCGGGGCTGGAGAGATGGCTCAGCGGTTAAGAGCATTGACTGCTCTTCCAGAGGTGAGTTCAATTCTCAGCAACCATATGGTGGCTCACAACCATCTGTAATGAGATCTAGTGCCAACTTCTGTCTGCAGAGACACATGCAGGCAAACCATTGTATACATAATAAACAAATAAATCTTAAAAAAAAGAATGAGGAGGAGGGTAAATAGACCAGGGACCTGGTGTTCTCTTCTGGCATATGTATGTGCACACGTCTCTCTCTCTCTCTCTCTCTCTCTCTCTCTCTCTCTCTGTCACACACACACACACACACACACACGCAATAGAACAGAACTATTTGAGTGTGTTGCACAGGGCCAGTAGATCAGGAACTTCTGTTTTGGAAAGCACTTGGTTTTGTGTGTGCCTCCAAGGTCAAATGAAATACATCTTTCTGTGAGTCATGGTTAAAAACTTCAGGGCTGTTGCCTTAGAGACTCCCTCTCCTGTGCAGGGCATGTGCAGTACCTACTGATTACGAGGCCCAGCACTCCAGCCAGGCCGAGGTAGCCATCCTTAAAACCAGAGATGGCTTGGGGGATCAGGCTTCAGGGCCCAGTTCTTCACAAACACAAGCAGAGGGTGGAGGACAGGGGTAGGGAGAGGAGACAGTTTCTAGCATGGTTGGTTGTGTGGTCTAGGGGGTTAGACAGCCTCTAGAGAGGCAGTTCCTTATTGGTGGAGGTTGCATGCTAGGTGGGCATCGTCCGGGGACATGAGGAAGGGCTGTTTCTATCACTCCCAGATGGTGGGATAGTGTTGAGCAGTCATGACTGCAATGTCCCCCTCCCTGCTTGCAGTAACTGGGGAGAAACAGAGGGTTTCGCCTTTTTCCCTCTTGCTGTGCTTCTGTAACCTCCTGAACTTTGTTTTGCCCTTTCTGCCCCAGCTGGCTCCAGTGAGCCTAGTCTGTGACTTGCTCTAGGAACCCAAAGCCTTTTCATTTCTTAAAGCCTAACCTTGGCAAGTACTTGGCCCATTCTGGGCCTCAGTGTCTCGTTTGTAGAGTGGGCGTCCTAACCCACTGACAGCCTGCTAGGACAGTGCCCCTGCCCATCTCGTGACTTCAGCACTGATAAACGGATGGCAGGAAGTGTGGGAGCTCAGAGTGGGTTACTCTTGTGGTCTCTCAGGCTGGGATGGCAGAGGAAGGTCATGAGGACATCAGCTGCCTGTCTGGAGAATCCCCCTTCCTTCCCACCCTGTGACTGAGGGCAGTAGGAGGAGCTGTGGGGAGATCCCTGGTCATGTCGGGCTATCCCTGGCTTTGAGGGGAGGAGGTTTGCTCAGGTCCCAGGGGGCAAGACCAGGTCTGGCAACCCCCAGCCTCTGGAGTACTCCTTTCATTGAGCTCCCAAGGAGCCCCAGCTTGAGGTTTATGTTGCCAGGGAGGGTTGGTGGCCAAAGTAGCCTCCAATTTCCAGAAAGCTGTGGGCAGTTTTCTGTCTGCTGCGCGCCGAGCCCAGAGACTCGGGCATGAGTCCCATAGCAGTGTGGTGTTTGATGAAAAGCTGCCTGTATTGAGTCCCTGCTGCTTGATTGTGAACTAAGGGCTGCAGAGTTCTCTGTTCATATGGTCCTGGACTCTGTCACACGATTGATCCTGTCCTTGCCCCTCTAGGTAGGGAATCAAAGTCCCCAAGTGGCTAAGAAGGAGGTCTCTGTGGCAGAAGAGCTAGCCTACTATAGTCCACAGGACTGCTAGAACTTTCCAGTGATAGTAACTGCCCTTGGTTTGGGTTCACTTCAAATTCTCGTGGCTCCCGTTGACCTCTCTACAAAGTCCTCGAATTGATAAGCCCGAGTCTCCCAGGCGTTTTTTCCCAGGACAGTTTCTGTCAATGGCTTTGGTGGCCAAGCAGGTATGGAAGGTGGAATTTGAAAAGTGCAATATGGGTGGTGGAAGATGGGAAGTGCCCTCAAAGGGGGCGGAATCTCAATATAACAAGAAAATGTTACCCTGCCCTCGGGGTACGCCGCACAGAACAGCGGTTCAGTGACTTATGATGTCTTATATTTTCAAAATAGCAAGATCAAATTTTTAAATGTTATCACCACCATCAATGATAAATATTTGAGGTGTCAGACATGTTAATTAGCTTGGTTTAATTATTCTACATTGTGTGACTATATTATAATACCAATTGTATCTATAAATATATATGCCAGTTATTTATCTTTTTTTGTATGTATGTGTGAGTGCTTGCAACGTGCCTGTGCTCCATATGCATTCATGGCACCCACAGAGGACTGAGGAGGCCATCAGATCCCCTGGAGCTTCAGTCACCAGTGCTTGTGACCAAACCCAGGTCCTCTGCAAGAGCAGACAGTGCTCTTAACTGCTGAGCCATCTCCCCAGCCCCTATACAGCAAAATAAGAGAGCTGGGCAGAGTGGTACGTGTCTTCAGTTCAGAGCTGGGGAGACAGAGGTGGGTGGATCTCTGGGTTCAGAGCCATCGTGGTCTATAAAGCAAGTTCTAGGACAGTCGGGGCTACCCAGAGGAACCCTGTCTTTTTGTTTTGTTTTGTTTTTTGAGACAGGGTTTCTCTGTGTAGCTTTGGAACCTGCCCTGGTACTAGCTCTGTAGAGCAGGCTGGCCTTGAACTCACATAGATCCTCCTGCCTCTGCTTCCCAAGTGCTGGGATTAAAGGCATGCACCACTACCGCCTGACAAGAAAGCCTGTCTTGAAAAAACAAACAAAAAAACAAAAAGGCAAAAAATGAGGACTGTGGTGTAGCTTAGTGGTGAAGTGTTTACATAGTGTACAAAGTGGGGCCAGTTCTTTGCTGGGCTTGTTAGAGCCTTTGATAGACTAATATTCATTTAAAATTAATTTTGCATGTGTATATGTATGAACATGTATGTGGTGTGTGTGTGTGTGTGTGTGTATTTCCTTGAGACAGGCCTTCTAACTGAACCTGGGGTAGACAGGTCCAGCAAGCCTCAGTGCCCTGCTCCTGCTCCCTACACAGTACTGGGTTACAGACATCCACATCTGGCTTTTGTATGCTTTTTTTTCCCCCTGGGGATTTGAACTCAGGACCTTCTGCTTTTATAGGACAGTTACCTGCTGAGTCATCCCTCAGCCCTTCTAATCCTCCTTCTGTCTCTCTGTTGTGCCTCATGGCGTTGAAGTCCTGATGGACCTGGAATGAGGCTGTGACATCCCTAAGGCTGGACCAGGTGCTCCAACTTGATGACCAACACTGGGACCCTGTCCCTCTTCTTCCGTCCTCTTCCTGGACTGGCTTGTGCACCAAGAGCTCTGACCCCCTTTTTCCAGCCCCCATCCTTAGGTCCCAGCATGAGAATGTCTTGTGTGCCTAACATGTGGTTCCTGGGAGACACTTCAAAGGCTGGTGCATGGCGCTATGGCTTTGTCTTGCCCTTCTGTTCTCTGGGGCTAGGGCTCCGCTCTGTGAAATAAAACCCTCACCCTCTCTTGCTGCTTGTTGCATTGCTGTGGAGAGGAGTTCCTGCGGTAGAATGTGTGTGTCGCGAAGTCCCCAGATTCCAGCTACAGACGTGCACAGATGAGACGAGCCTGTGATTTCTGGAGGAGACCCCAGCCATGGGGTCCAATTGGCTAAGACCCCTCTGCGTTCACCTGCTGTGTGATATCGGTCCTGTGTGATACTGCTGCCCTCTCTGGTCTCTGCCCACCTCTGGAAAGAGCCAGTCTGGCCAGCTCTGGAGACCCATTGCACAGGTAAGCAGAGGTAGCAGCCAGGGGCATGGTCATCTTCCTCATGCCCTGCTGAGAACTGGTGTTAAGGAAAGAAACATGCCTTAGTGCCTCAGTTTACCTCTGCATTGGGCATATCTGAAGCTCTCATGCCTGTTATCCCTACCTTCGTGCAGGGCACTGGAGACGACCTGTGCTGTGGGTGTGTAGGCACACCTTGCCTGGCTGTGCAGGTGCAGAGACAGGGCTCCTCTGTGGGTGACAAGGGGCCCAGTGACGGGCTGGGAAGGGCAGGAGGTGGTGCTTCTCTGGCAGAGTTCTTTCCCGGAGGCTGTTTGCCTGCTTGTTCTTAGCTGTGACTCACTATGGAGTCTATTTTTAGTTCTGGTTCCAAGTGTTGCCAGCATGTGGTGCACGGCGACCCCTGTGGCTGCCTCTGGGGGCTGCGGAGAGCTGGGGCAGCCTCCTATATCACCCCTGTCACCACTTGAAGCTGGGTGTGTGGTAGGTGTCATGTTTGTGCTCCGGTGTTGCTTTCTCTTGTCATTTTATCCTGCCCCAGTGCTGTGGGTGGGGGTAGTGTGGGGGCAGAGGCTGAAGGTCAGCGAATAGACTTCTCTCAGTAGCCATCAGTAGGTCCAGTTGGCCTTTGACCCCCTGCAGACAAGGAACTCAGAAAAGGGAAGCAGGCCCCACACCAGGATGAAATGGGGCGGTCAAGGAGGAGGCCTGAGGTAATGACAGGGAGATGTAGATGATACTGAGGGGCTGAGGGGGAGGCTCTCTCAGTTTCCCTCCTTGTTGGATGACTCCTGGGATCGGCTATAGCAGGCTTAGTGATAGTGCTGGCGTTGGCACAGCAGCAGCCATGAGGAGTTAAGAGCACAAAGGTGGCTTGGAATCTGGGCGTATTCCCCACATTATTGCACATGCAAGATGCAGGCTGTACTGCCTGGTCACACGCACGGGTGTGCATGGGGCTAAAGCCGGGGCTGTTAGGGAGATGGCTCTGGCAGCTTTGGAACTGTGGAAAAGACGCTGGCATTTGGAGCCAGGGGCCTAGTCCCCTATGGACTCCATGGTACACACGCCTCACCTGTTTCCTCTGGCCAGATGAGGAGCCAGAGAAAATAAACAAACCAATCCTTAAAATAAACAAATCAGTATTGATTCATTTCTTATAGTGTGTATATTATTCCTTGGAAATTTCATCCATGGTGTCTTGTTCACGCACCCCCATACTTCCCAAAGCTCTGATCTTGAGAACATGGAGGGACCTTGTGACTATCTAGGGTAGAGGTGACCCTCCCTTCTCCCCATCCATTGCTTTAGTCTAAGGGCTCCATGTGTGTTGTTTGGAAATGAGGTTCTGCTGCTTCAGTGGGCCTGGAGCTCTTAGTGGGTGACTGCCCACGTCGCTGTCCTCTGTCCCTCATTGATGACTCCAAAGGCACGGACCCTTTGGTGCTGAGTGTCCCTCAGTGTGGGACACAGATGAGCTGCTCTGGGGTAGCTGTTCTTCCACACTGGGCGACCTTGAAGACAGGGGTTATTCTGAGTCGGCTCTTACAGGTGGATGACCCTGGATGCAGAGGCCCCTACTATGCAGAGGTCCCCATACCCTGCACAGAAAGCTACCAAATGGCCCCAGCATGACAGACAGCCCAGGAAAGTGGGAATGGCATAGTGACCTGTCTCTCCACCTCCCTCTTCCTGCCCCTTTCTGATTCCCTGTCTACTGCTCTGTCGAACTAACCTTGTGCTAGCCCAGCCCTGGGTGCCAGACTCCATCATAACCTTGAATGTAGGCTCCTCCCAGCCTTCTGCTCCTCTGTGAGAGTGAAGGGTCGGTCTCCACAAGGTTCCCTGACCTCATAGTCTCTGTTCTCAGGGCACAGGAGCAATCGCTCAGGGTAAAGATGGTGTGGTGCAAATGCACACACACTCACACACACACTCTCACACACAGACACACACACACTGCTCCGAGACAGTACTGTGTGAGGCTGATGGGATGCCTGTAGCCTGTTGTCACTTGATTAGGGAGATGGAGGTCTTTGGCCATCAGGAGATGAGTGACCATCCATCTGTGTCTGACAGACAAAGGTTGTCACTGTGACATTTGTGTGTGACCTTTGGGGAGTGTGGGCCGAAGCCTTTGGGGCCCCGCATTTGTGTGAAGGAGTGTGTGAAACCTGTTGCAGAGCCCCAGAGGAGCAAGGGCAGTGAGCTCCTGTCACCAGGTGCTTCCCCGGGCTCAGGAGAATGGAAAGTGGCTTCAGCAAAGGGGCCTCAGCCTGAGAACTAGTGGCTTGTTCTCAGGCCCTTTTCCCGGGCCTTCAGGTGCGCTATTCTCTCTCCTGCCTGCTCAGCCCTGGCTTGTTCCTGGGGGAAATGGCTGCCTTTTCCTGCGGTCCAATGTCCTTAGTGCTTCAGCCTGTGGCTAAAGGAGATAACGTGGGGACCAGGAGGCATCGAGCCCCAGAATCCAGACCAGGCAACCCCTGCTCCCGAGGGAAGTTTCTGTCCAGTTCCAGTCTGGGACACTGTGGTCAACACCTGATACCAACTGAGTGGTTTTCCAGCTTGAGACCTGCCAGGGAGGGGAGCAGGCAGCTGAACCTGCCCAACGCCTGCTCGACACCCTGGATGCAGCCAGCTAGTGACTCATTCCCCCAGGGAGGGTGCCAGCAACTCTCCAGGGGCACCCTACGGGTATTTGTACAGGCTGGGTGACCAGAAGTCCTGGGTGTCTCAGAAAACTTGTCCAGATGGGGTCCACACCTGAGCAAGTGTAGAGACAGCAGTAAGGTCCTCCGGACGGGACCAGGCCACTCTCTTGTCTCTCTGATTACTGGAGAGGCTGCAATCCCAGGAATGCACTGTTTCCTTATGTAAGAGCTCCAAAATCCCTCACAAGGGAGCAGGTAGCCAGCCGGTAGACTCAGGACCCTGTTCCTAGTGCCTGCCCCTGGCCTGTCCCTTCTTCTCCCTGGACTGAGGGTAGGAAGTACTTGCTTACCCCTGCAGCCCCTGCTCCAGCCCTGCTGCCTGGGACGGGTGGGAGGCTCTCTCCAGGGAAATGAATTCTTGGCTTGAACCCAGATGCTGGCCTGCCCAGCTCTACTCCAGAGTAATGCTGGGTGCACACACAGCCCCATTGTGTGCCTGGGCCTCAGGCCTGCGTCATGGGCCTGGCACCGGCGCTATCAACAGCAGTGGCTCCCTAGTCTCTTCTGCAGCTCCCACAGGGGCCTGAGCCCTCAAACTCCAGTGAGGGGGTGGGGGACTGGTGGTCAGGAGAGTCCTGGGGCAGAGGCAGGAGTGCTCAGATGCTTAACCACTAGCCCCCCCCTCCAGGCTGACCTTCTGAAATTGCATGACTCCAGCTCTTCAGAGCCAAGCCGGGAAAGCAAGGCAAACAGCATATTCTGGGTTGTAAGGGGGCCCGATACGTGAGGATCTGGAACCATGTCTTTGTAAAGTGAGGTAAATAACAATCAAGGATTGGTTGGTTGGTGGGGAGAGCAAGCCTCCAAAGCTGGAGAGCAGGTTCTGCCTCAGTTTCCCCACTCTAGCTGTATAGAGGTGAGGTGTGACTGAGACGGGGCCTAGAATTTTCTCCTGAGTGCCATAGACTGGCTCTGAGCCCCCTCGCAGGCCTTGGTTCCACTGGGAAGCAGGACATTCTGCCTCTAGATGCTTCTATTCTGAGAGCCTGGCCTGAGTCTCTCTACCTCCTCAGGTTTCTAGCCTCAGGGGGCCTCTGCAGCAAAGGAGCACGAAGAACCCCACTTCTGCCTTGTGCCCAAGTCCAAAGGCCAAGGGGAGAGTCCCTAGACGTGCCCTCTGTGAGCCTCCCTGCTTTTCATGGTTGGACTTACTTCAGGAGCCCTGTTTCCCACAGCCCACTTTCCTAGCTACGCTGTCCACCCTGGGCGTGAGGCCTGAGTCCTCCTTCAGTGCCTTAGCAAAGGGACAGGGCATTCTCAGTGGCTATGGGACTGTGACATGCCAGGGCTGGCACATGGGGACAGGTGGTGATGACAGCTGGAGAAGGGACACACAGGCTGCCTCCCCCTGCAGTTCCTGCCTCCATGCTGCCCAGGCTTCTCACTCTGTACCCTTCCCAGCACCCTGCCCTCATGACCTCGCCCCCAGGAGACAGGAGCGGATGTAACAAGCCCTCAGTGTATGAGGATGACAGGCATGGCCCGGCGTGGCACCGGTTACCTGCTGTCTGGAGGATTATAGGAGGTCCCAAAGAGAGAAACCCAGCACAGGCCTTGGGAAGTGTACGAACCAGGAAGCTGGACAGGAAACTAGAGATTTGGGCCAGCAGTTAGGAGTACTTTCTGGTCTTGCAGAGGACCCAGGTTCAATTCCCAACATGCACATGGTAGCTCACAGCTACCTATCCTAAATCTAGGGAATCTGACACCCTCTTCTGATGCCTGCAAGCTTTGGGCACACATTTGGTACACATACATGCACACAGGCAGAAGACACAGACGAAGTAAAAGAGGATTGAAGAACTGGACAGGAACTTCTCAGTGACTCGGTTTCCCCGTGGAGTTCCTTACTCCCTAGTCTTATTGAGAAGGTCCCACGAAGACGCACATGAGAGCCCCAGCAAGTGGTGAAGTGATGTTTGCAGGGGTAAGGAGTAGGAGCAATAGTACTGCGATCAGAGCTGCCTCGTCAGGTCAAGGCTGGGGAAACTTGGCGCCCTGAGTTTAACCCTCGGAACAATGAGAGAAGAGAAGTGGCTGGAAAGTTCTCTGACTGCTGCACCAGTGCTGTGGCATGTATGCATGGGTGTGTTCCCACGCAACAAAGAAAACAAAAACATACTGTGTGCATCCATCTATTCATCCATTATATCCACCTGTTGTATGTATAGTTATCTCTATAGATTCTGTCAATCTACCCATCTATCTGTTCGGCTTATCTATGTATCCGTTCATCGTCCACATGTCCATCCATCCACCCACTTGTTCTGTCTATGAATGAGTGGTATTCATTTCTCAAGGTTTATTGAACACTCAGTCTGCCAGATGCTGGGTTATATGCTTTACCCTTGGTCCAGGATGGAGGTTATTTCATTTTAGGGACCAGGAACCAGAAACACCATCAAATGAGATAAATTCATGAAACTCTCACAGCCAGTAAGTGGGATTCAACCCTCTCTGCTTCAGAACACATACACTTTCTAAAAAGTGATTAACATTGTTATTTTATGTATGTGAGTGTTTGCTTGCTTGTGTGTCTGTGTACCATGTGTGTGCCTCGTGCTCACAGGCCAGAAGAGGGCTTCGGATTCCATGGAACCAGAGTTACAAATGGTTGTGAACTGTCATGTAGGTGCCGGGAACAAGACCTGGGTCCTCTGCAAGAGCAACCATTGTTCCAAACTGTTAAGCCGGCTCTCCAGCCTCAAAGCACGCGCTCTTGATGTGAATCAGATGGTGTCCCAAGTGTCCCCTCCTGAGTTCTAAACACAAAGGCAGCATTAGCAAATGAGCGTCCGACTAAGGTCCTAAAGCATAGCGTTGAGTTCTGGAGTTCTACCCTAGACGCACCCTGCAGGTGGGAGGCAGTGCCTGGTTTCCCAGGAACCTAATGTCACCATCACTGCCTTCGACATGCAGTGTTCTTCTGCATGTTAGCATGTCTGCTAAGCCCCGTTTCTTCCCTCCACCCTTACAACTCAGCTTCTAGGCACATTCTTACTGCCCATAGGTCAGGGTGTTCTAGGTACACATGTGGCCATTGCATCTGGCTCTGGCAGTCTTTCCCAGTGACTGACACTTATATTCCTGCTTCTCGGGTCCCCTCGGGGAAGTCAGCTCCTGTCACTGGCTCACCCACAGCTGGCCCTTCTAAGCTTAAGAGCTAGCATCTCCGTTTCAGGCCAGATTCCTACTGGCGGACGAAGAATGTAGCTTTAAATAGTTTATTTGGGAGGTCTCCCAGGGACTGCCTGGAAAAGTAGGGTCCAGAAGTCCTGGAAGGGCAGGGAGCTGATAAGGTGCAGGTTATGAAGTGTGCTCTTGGCTCCCTCTCATAGGCGGGAGTCTTAGGTCATGCTCTGAGGTTACCCAGGGATGGCTCAGGAATGTGGGGTCACTGGGCCAGATGTTAATGCCATCACCTCTGGCTGCATATGATAGTGGATTGCTTAGGGCCACACATGGCCAGGGGATATGGCCCTCGGCAGCTTCTGCTGGACTCACCCAGCCCAGCCAGGTGGTCGGGCCAGCTCCATTTGGCCTGTGTCCAAGGTAGTCCCTTAACCCTGGGCCAGTCACCCTGCTGTAGTCAGTGTCTAACAGAGTCAGTGTCTAACAGAGATGGAGAACCTACAAGGTCCCATGAACTGAAAGAGGAAGCTGGCAGGATCTTCCTTTGCGAACAAATATGTGTTTACTCCATTCCTGACACTGGCTTGTTCTTTCCTAGTCTCACCAAGCGAGAGAGCCCTGGGTGTTCTATTTACACCTAGAAAGATGTGTGGCTATGCTAGGTGGCACATAACCTGCAGCCGACAGTCCCCCTTAAAGAGAAAAGGATGACAGTTATTTTGCTTTTTAAGGTAGGGTCTCTCTATGTAGCCCTGGCTATCCTGGAACTCACTATTGTAGCTCAGGTTGACCTCGAACTCGCTTCTGGAGTGCTGGGATTTTAGGCATGTGACACCACACCCACTAGCAGTCCCTTCCAACTTCCTGAGATGGCTGCAGCGGCCATTCTTCCTTTCTTTTACTGCCCCTGCCTCTTCTGCGGGGCCATGGCTACCTTTGATGGCCCGTTAGTCAGTGGAGAGTGGAGCCTTCTGGTGCCCCTCCCTTTGTGTGTCCAGCGGAACAAGATGCAGTCTGTGAAACATGGTGCGGGGGAGGGGGGGATTGGTTTTGCAGAGTCAGCCCTGGTCATTCCTAGTCCACTTGGAGGAGAAGGGTCCCATCTCTGGTTCACCTCTGGCTCCTCTAGCCCTGCCAGTCTTGTGTTATGGCTTCCTCCTTGTTGGGCCAGGTAGAGAGAGCTGAAAGAAGGCGTGGCGGTTGGGGGTGTGGCTCAGCTGGTAGAGTGCTTGTCTAGCACGCAGAAAACTCTGTGTGAGGTCCCCAGCCTGTCACCCAAGCCCTTGGGATGTGGAGGTCAAGGTCATCCTCAGCTCTGTAGTGAGTTTGAAGGTAGTGTGGCCGCGTGAGAGGCCCAGTGAGCAAGCCCCAGTATGAAGCTGGTGAAGGGCTGGGACAGGGCAGGCGCACCGCACGGATTTCTCCCTCGCTGTCACCTGCAGCTCTTCTCTTTTGATGTTTGGTCACGGTTTGCATGTCTTGGTGGTGGTATCGGGCACATGCCTGTCACTGTGGGCCACCCCCTCAGCGCTGACACTGTTTACTTGGGGTGTCTCTTCCCCGTGACCGCTGCACTTCTCCTTACTCACTGATACAGGTGGCCATGCTCGGTCCAGGCCCAACTGAGCTGCTGCTCAGGAACCTTAAGTTGGGCCTGTGCTGGGTGCTGCTTTCTGGTTTGGTTGGTTTGGGCTCAAGCATGTTCCATCTGTGGTGAATCTGCTGCTGGAGTCCTGTAGGCAGAAGTGTGACAGTTCAAAGTCCTGGAGGAGGCAGAAGGACAGGGGAGAACGATAGTTACGGGGAGGAGGGGGTGGCAGGATGCTGCCCCCACCCAAACATGTGGTCAGGGTTCTTCTCTGCCGCCTAGGAAGCGCAAAAGGCTGGTGTTTGAGGACCAGCAAAAGGTAGAAGTGGCTGGGGGGAAAAGACTTCCATGTTCCTCTCATACCTGCATGTGGCCCCAAGGGAGAGCTGCAGGTGGCTGGCCAGGAGAGGCTGATCTGGGAGGGTCCTTTCACCTCAGTAGAGGAGAGGGTGGCTTTCAGGGCAAGTGTCCTCTGGCTTCCTGGTTGGCGGGCTGGAGAGGTCAGAGTGTTCAGGCAGTGCAGGTGTAAGGCAGCTGACATTCCTGGAGATATCCAGGTGGGCTAGCTGAGACTAGCACCCTGGCAAGGGAGCCCCCGCTCCCGGCTTTGGTGCCCTGTTGACTCTTCTTGGAGCCAGCTCACTCTTGTGTAGGGCAGGAGAAGAGGGTGTGGAGCCAGGGAGAAAGAAAGGCCCCGCTGCTGAGGGTTCTGAACCACTGCTTGTGGTCGCCCAGTGGCCTCAGTCCATGCTGGCCACCCTCTCCTGCCCCCACCAGGCGTGAGTCAGATCGAAAGCAGAAGCAGCCAGACACTGTGCCGGGTGAAGCGAGGCAGAACCAACTGTGCTATTTTGGAACCTGGTTAATTCCCCCCTCCAGCGCCACCACCTCCTTTTTCTCAGAGCTCCTGTCCTTTCCTGGTCCTCCGCAGGGGACAGTCTGGATGGTACTTGATTTTCCCTGGTTTGCATGGGGGTGGTGTTAAAAATTCTCCTGTCCGAACTCCCTTGCTGGCTAAGTAAGAGGGGCTGGCTTCTAGGGGGACTAGTCCTTGGGTGGGTGCTGGGGCAGAGCGCCCCCTCCTGGCGGGAGCTGGCAAAGGCTGATGACCCTGCCCTGCCCTGCCCTGCCTTGCCCTGCATCTTTCACCAACTCTCAGGCCAGCTGTCAGCTGTCACTCCCAGGGTGGGAGCTGACTAGAACTTCAGGTGGGAGCCTGTCCCAGAAGTCAATCTCAGAGGGGTGGGGGTGGGGATTTCCAGACCCAGAGGGAAGATATTTTAGGGTCACAGGCCTTTTCATAACCTGTGAAATCACTCTCTGAAACAGTCCTAACTGACCCCCGTAAGTGGCTTTTTTTTTTATTAGGAATGGTAGGCCTGTGCAGGGCTCTGGTCCCATCCTTTGGGGTTTCTGTAGGGTCCACATGGCTTAGGTGTCCCTGAAGTCCAGCCTGCAGTGGTGGATGAGGTCAGTGGGGTGTGGGAGGGGGTGCTGATGGTGGGGGTGCTGGAGGTGAGAGCGGTCACCTGTCCATGGATAGAGCGGACAATGGCCTCTCCTGAGCCTGTGTAGCTGGAGGCAGGTATGATTGCCACTGTCGTGTGTGTGTGTGTGTGTGTGTGTGTGTGTGTACTTGGGAAGCCATACAGTAAGGACTGAGCATGGCTGCCTGTCAGGGGACCCTGAGGTGACAGTGCCTGGCATGATGCCTCTCTGTCTCTTGAGAGTGAGGCTCCATCAAGCTGGTCGCCAGTAAGAACGTGGGTCCTTGTCCATCTTGGGTGAGTGGGAGTGGTGTGTGGCAGATGGTAGAGGGTGAAAGCGTTGTGGAGGCAAGAGAGACTCCTTGACCTGCTGTGTGCGCGTGTATGAGGGTCTTAGTGTCCTGAGGCTCCGTGTATCTGAGAGTCCTCTGTCTCAGAATCATTCTGCCTTTGGTGTGTGTGTGTGTGTGTGTGCGCGCGCGCGCGCGCGTGCTTGTGACAGGGAGTATCTGTGGATGCAGTGGTCTGTATGAACGGTTTCTTCACGTGGTTCGTCCTAACTGAGCCTCAGGACCTTCTCAACTGCTCTTCTGCTGTCCCCTGAACACTGGGTGTGGGCGCCTCATGCGCTGGGCCTAGCCATGGATGAAGCAGTCAGCCACCCACGCTCCAGCCTACATTTTGGCTCAAGTTCATAGTGGAGATTATTCCTGTCCTGTACCCTTCTAGGGGCTGGACCACCCGGGTCTGATCTCCTTCTTGTCACCAGTTTTCACCCTTGAAATCAGGTGACCAAATCCTCAGAGGTCAGCGTGTAAAGTCTCTTGGTTTACTGCTGCCCAGAGCCGGGAGACTTGCTACAGTGCATCTTCAGTCTCTGGCAGTCTGGGCCAAGCACTGCCCTTCCAACCTGTGCTCAGGAGTGTGAGGGCTGTGGGCCGTGGCGTGTGTGTGTGAGGGGGGGGGATTTCATGTAGCCCAGGCCACCCTTGAACTTACTTGTGGATGACCTTGAATTCCCCATCCTCCTCCCTTCACTTCCCGAGTGCTGGGGTTCCAGGCATGCACTATCACTCCCTTCAGATCCTGTGCTGAGGGACAAGGACATCACAGGCCCCTAGCTAGAGCTGGATTCCAGTTGGTGGACAGGCAGGGAGCTGACGCTCTCACAGACATATCACCCCTCATCCGCTCCAAGGAAGACAGCTTTGTTGCCATCTATTTACAGATAGGGAAACTGAGGCTCCAGGAGGTTATGTGCCTGCCTGCGATCACACAGCTTTGAAGGGAGGGCCCAGAACACATGTACACTCCACTGAACCTCAGGACCCAAGTAGATCTCACTACATCCGGATTCTCATGCAACTGTCGGGGCCTGCAGTGCGGAGGTGTGGTCCTTGGTGGGACCACGGCCTCTGGTGGGAAGGAGGGAGAGAGGAGCACAGTTCTGGAGAGAGAGGGCTGCTGTCCTGCTCCCACCCGCTTCTGTGTGCACCTCCCGGACAGACGTCTGGGCAGCACATGTGCTGGGGCAGCAGCTGGGTGTGTGGGCTCAGAGAGCGATGCTCCATGGCCTACCTGCTGTGTGATCTCAGGCATGCCTCTTCTGTAAACTGGGGTGTGTCAGTGCCCCATCACAGGTTGGTGGGGTTGTTTGGAGGACTAAGTCAGCAGTATGCAGCAACCCAGAATGATGCTTTGTGTGTCATTAACTCTCAGTGAGAGAAGTGATTGACATGCCAAGCTGTGTCTGTTCAGGGGTGTTTTCCCCTTCCGGTTCCGTGCCTTGTTTATTTGTTTGTTATTACAGGCAGAACCTGGCTGTTGCAGTGAGGAGGCTGTTTCCAAAGGACTCATGCAAAAGTATGAGGAAGTAGTGGGGGGCAGCAGAGGCTGGGATGAGGGTTATGACTGCAGACCCTTCCTACTGCAGGAGGAGCCAGGCCAGGGGTGCTCAGTGAATCCCTACCAAACTCAGGGAGTGTGACAGGGTGACAGTGACCCTGAGGGCTGTTAGTAGACCAGGAAGATAGAGGGCGGCCTGTATAGAGTTAGGCCTTGGACCCAGAGCCAGAAGTTGCTATGAATTTGACAAGGAGCTTTTCCGGCCCTAAGAAAGGGTTCTAAGAGGCTGGGTTCGGACAGGCAGCTTGGCTCCTAAGACCCTTACAGTTCTAGAGAAGAGCTTCTAGAACCTCAGGAAGTAGCAGTGGAATGTAGCCCCTTACAGTTCTAGAGAAGAGCTTCTAGAACCTCAGGAAGTAGCAGTGGAATGTAGCCCCTTACAGTTCTAGAGAAGAGCTTCTAGAACCTCAGGAAGTAGCAGTGGAATGTAGCCCCTTACAGTTCTAGAGAAGAGCTTCTAGAACCTCAGGAAGTAGCAGTGGAATGTAGCCCCTTACAGTTCTAGAGAAGAGCTTCTAGAACCTCAGGAAGTAGCAGTGGAATGTAGCCCCTTACAGTTCTAGAGAAGAGCTTCTAGAACCTCAGGAAGTAGCAGTGGAATGTAGCCCCTTACAGTTCTAGAGAAGAGCTTCTAGAACCTCAGGAAGTAGCAGTGGAATGTAGCCCCGACTCTGTCTAAGCCCAGCAGCCCTACCCAGCATTCATACCAGACCTAGCCTTGAGTGCATCCATGCTGTCTGAATTTTCTCTACGCCAGACCAGGCTGGAAGGAGTCTATGAGGGGTCCATGAGCTTCATACAGGGAGCCGAGGCCCAGAGAGCAGGGTTCACCTATCCACTGTGCATCTTCCACGCTACGCTGGCCTTGGGTGAGCTGGAGCCTTTGTAACTTGCCATTGTGAACACAGTTGCTTCTCGCTGCAGGGGAGGCACAGGTGGCTGAGTTGGCACAGACAGGGCATTGGTACCTGTGGTCTTGGTTTTGGAGTCCCCCTCATCTTCCCTCAGACGCCTTTCCTGTTGAGAGCCGAACTCCCTCACCTCTCGCATCAGGCTCCTGTCCTGTGTTGGGCATCAACTCTCTGACTTGTGTGATCGTAGTCTGCCTGACACTTTGGTGTGCTTCCCCAGACATTAATGGCCTGAGACCCACATAGATAGTCCCCAAGTCCTGGTCTGTGTCTTCTTGACTGGAAGGCTTGGAGGGACTTGAGTCTGGTGGTGTCTATGAGAGCCAGAGGGTTGGTGCCCAGGCCTTTATAGGGGCTCTCTGTGGAGTTTACTAAGGGGAACATTGTGGGTAGGTGGACATGACTGGGGATACAAGAGCTAACGGTGGGGAAGTTCTCCTGCTGAAGGTGGTAGTGGCGTCCTCTGGGGAGGCAGAGCTGTAGACTTGCCGTGCAGCGTGCGATCAGATAGGCCACTTTCCCCTGAGCTTCAGTTTCCTCTTTTGCTAGAGTTGCTGTTTCTCATGAGGTGTCTGTGGGGTGTACACAAGGCCCGATGTGGGCCATGACTGAGGCCTGACAATGTGGGGGGGGGACTCAGAAGTGTTTGCAGAGCCAGAGGAGAGATCTCTGAACATGTGGGGGACTCAGAAGTGTTTGCAGAGCCAGAGGAGAGATCTCTGAACGTGTGGGGGACTCAGAAGTGTTTGCAGAGCCAGAGGAGAAATCTCTGAACGTGTGGGGGGGCTCAGAAGCGTTTGCAGAGCCAGAGGAGAGATCTCTGAACGTGTGGGGGACTCAGAAGTGTTTGCAGAGCCAGAGGAGAGATCTCTGAATGTGTGGGGGACTCAGAAGCGTTTGCAGAGCCAGAGGAGAGGTCTCTGAACGTGTGGGGGACTCAGAAGTGTTTGCAGAGCCAGAGAAGAGATCTCTGAACATGTGGGGGCTCAGAAGCGTTTGCAGAGCCAGAGGAGAGATCTCTGAATGTGTGGGGGGCTCAGAAGTGTTTGCAGAGCCAGAGGAGAGATCTCTGAACGTGTGGAGCTCCTGTCAGGCACAGTACGAGCTCTGCGCCTCCCTGGGAAGTCTGCTAAATGGAAAGGGGAGAGGTCCTGACAAAGGTGAAAGCTGCTCTCGCTGCGAGCTTTCTTCTAGAAAAGCTCGGGAGCCTGAGGTGCAGGGCTGGTCCAGTCCCTTGGTCCCACTCCAGCCGAGGGGACAGGTGGCATGCCAGCTAAGGGACAGGAGAGAGGGGAGGGAGAACCGGCAGATGCAGGTGAGCAGGCAGAGACAGGGTCTGTGTGGAGGCTGAATCAGAACCAAGGACTTTTCTCACATCCCCTCCCCACACTTGCCTCGGCTACACAGCCTTTCCCTGCCTTCCCATCTTCCCACTTTCAATGACTCTCCCTATAAAGGAGTCCAGCTGGTCCCTGAAGGTCAGATCAGGCGTCTCTATGGTCTGGGATTGCCTTTGAAGCTGTTCCCTGTGTGCCCAGTTGCTCAGGTTGCCCCGGACTCACAGGCTGGGCAGGCAGGAGGTGCCAGCTCCCACTCTTTCCTGTGGGATGGGACCTGGGACCCGGGTTGATGAACTTGTGAGAACTGAAGGCCACCACAAGGCCTATCAGAAGCCATGCTATGCTCATAGCCCCCTCCATTTCCTTCCCTTCCTACCCCTTGTCCTTCTGCTCTGGCCAGGGCTGGAAGCAGTGCTCTGTAAAATCCCAGCTACTCCCGAGGCTGAGCAAGAGGGATCATGCCCCAAAAGAAGGCTGAGGCTATAGCTCGGTGAGAATGCGGGAGACCTGGGGTTCAATTCCCTGTACCTCAGAAATAAATCAGAAACAGGACTGGAGAGATGGCTCAGAGGATAAAGTCCTTTCCTACAGTCAAACCCCAAGAACCAGTCTGCATTCCCTGAACTCCTGAAAACACTAGATCGGTGCAGCGTCCTACCTGTAATTCTAGCACCAGGACTAGGCAGGGGCAGGATCCCTGGACCAAGCTGGCTAGTCAGACCAGCCCATAGCCGGGAGCTCTGAGTTCAACTGAGAGACCTTACCTCAGTGACTAAGAGAAGAGAGGGACCGAGGAAGACCTGTGATGTTAGCCTCCGTCCTGAATACACATGCCACACTCATACACATGCGCACTACAATCATACACACACACACACACACACATGCACACCTCACACTCATACACACACACCACACACACATCCACACCACACACTCATACACACACACACTACACACACATCCACACCACACACTCATACACACACACCACACACACATATCCACACCACACACTCACGCACACACATACCACACACACCACACACACATCCACACACTCATACACACACACCACACACATATCCACACCACACACTCATACACACACACTCATACACACATACCACACACACATCCACACCACACTCAAGCACACGCATACCACACACACCACACACACATCCACACACTCATACACACACATCTACATAGTCATACACACATACCACACACACATTCACACCACATACTCATCCACACACACATCCACACACTCATATACATGCACCACACACATATCCACACCACTCACTCATACACACACACCACACACACATCCATACCACACACACACCACATACTCAAACACACACACACCACAACACATCCACACACTCATACACACACACCACACACACATCCACACCACACACACATCCACACTACACACTCACACACATGCACACCACACATACATCCATACCACACACTCACGCACACACATACCACATGCACACCACACACCCGCCCACATACATGTTAGAAGAGAAGAGCAAAGGCAGGCCCCTGACCACCCCAGCCTCTAGCCCAGCAGTGGACCCCACAGGCTGAGCTCCCTGTGGTCACTCACTGTTCTTGGGATGGGTCAGCCTTTCCTATACTCTTGTTTGCTCAGGGCCCCATTTTTGGAGTCTCTGCATGTCTATTTCTGGACCTGCAGCCGTCACCTGTAAGGGTCAGGCAGGTCTGTGCTAAGTGTTCCCACTCAGCTAAGTAATGGCAGGCCATATTCTACACGACAGCCCCGAGTGTCTTGGAGACCAGTGACTGTCAGCTTAGATGCCATAGGTTAGTCTGGAGAGGCCTTCAGGGTGGGGCCTTGTGGGGTCCCTCAGGTACCTGGGGATGCTCTCCGTCTACCTCAGAGTGGGGAGTGCAGGCAGGAGAGGCCCGATATAGAAGTTTATGAGCTACATGGTTCAAATTTGTGCATTTAAAAAATGACATTTATTTGTTCGTTAGGGGGTTCGAGAGTGCCACAGTGCGCATGCGTGAGGTCAGAGGAGAGCATGCATGAGTTGGTCCTCTCCTTCCTGTGTCCTGGGAACTGAACTTGCGCTATCACCTTGGCAAGCACCGTTACTCACTAGCCCCAAATCTGTATGTTTTTCTAGGGTCGATTCGGCATCTATAAAAGAAGAAAGACCCAAAGGCGGCTCTCAACTGCCTGTATCTCCTGTTGCAGAGGATCTGATGCCTCTTTATGGTCTGACTCCATAGGCACCTGCATGTACTGGTGCACGTATGGACAAGCAGGCATACACACACATGACTAGAAATAAGAATATGTAAGAGGGTATAAAAATGTTGGGACTAGAGAGATGGCTCAGAGGTTATGAGCACTTGTTACTTTTGCAGTAGACCTAAGTCCAGTTCCCAGCATCTACATGGTGGCTTACAACCATCCGTGACTCCAGTTCCAGGACTTCTGACCTCTGCAGGCATCAGGCATGCATGTCGTGCATATACATACGTGCAAATTGATTGTTAAATAAATCTTTTAAAAATATAATTTAAAAACGTAAAAGTGCACACCACTGATCTCATCGTGTTTTGGTACGAGACACATTCCAACCAAACAGTGCACAGATACTAGGGTCTTCCAGCCAAACAGCGTACAGATCCCAGGTAACGTCAGTGTGTTGTTCTCCAGGGTGGGAAGTTGAGAGTCTTGTCGCTTACCCTTCCTGACCTTTTGGAGCTGCTGGCCGGATGCTGGGATTGTAATGTGCATTGCTGGTGTCGCCAGTATTCCAGCCCCGGCCTGCCTGAGAGCCTAGGGAGCTGGGAACTGCTCTCCTGCTTACCTAAGGCCCCTTGCTGTGAGCTTCATAATGAGCACAAACTTTGGGAAGGATGCATCTTCCAGAGGCTGCTCTCTGCTTGCCTGGAGCCCTTGGTTGCGTGGGGCAAATGGATAGGTAACTGGAAGGCTCTTCTTCCTCAAAGGAATAGAGACAAGGGGCTTAGACCGTGGAGATGCCAATGGCTCAGATAGTCAGTTACGGTGGCAAGCGTCTCTAACCCCAGTGCTGGGAAAGTGGGAAATGGAGATAGGAGGGTTCTGGAGTTCATTGGTCAGCCAGTCTAGCCTAGTGGATAGTTCTGGATCAGGGAGAGACCAAAGGAGAATGACTTAGGAGGACATTTAATGTCCACCTCTTACCTACACATGCGTGTGCACATACGTGCAGGCACATCTATGTTCTCACACAGACAAGAAGAAAGCTTATTCAAGGACATGAGCTCAGATATGATGATGGTGACTTCTGGGGTAGAGGTTTTCCACAACCAGGGTGTACGCTGTAGAAAATCCGGCTCCAACTAACAAAACCAACCTGATTAGTGGGGAGACTGAGGCAGACATTGAGTCAGGCCAAGGCTGACACTTGAACCTTCTGCATTCCGATCCCAAGCCCACAGTTCTTTTCCTATCACAGAAATGGCCTTGTTTGGGGGTATGGGAGTTGTGTGGCCATCCGTGCTAGTTTGCCCTCCCCTTGCTCTTTTGGGACAGGGTCTCAGTAGCCTAGATTGGCCTTGAACTTCTGATCTTCCTGACCATGCCTGCTGAGCAAGTTCTCTGACCACTGAGCTACATTCCTGGCCCCTGCATTGTTTCTTCTTGCCACCTGGCCTTTCGGCAGCAAAGAGAAGGCTGCACAGAGAAGAGAGAACAAACACCCTCCCAACCTGGAACCCTTTCCCCTGACTCCTTCCTTTCCGTCTGGTGTCCATTCCCCTGCCCAGGCACCCAGTCAAGAGGCCTCTGTCTAAGGACACGGTTTCCTCAGGATTGAGCCTGCAGCTCCCACACAGTGGGTGGCTATAGCAGAGTCGAGGGAAGAACACCCTCCCACCACAGAGGCAGGCCTGTAGAAAATGACTTAAGCAGGCACCCCAGCTCTGGGCTCACACTTTGCGGTTTCAGCTGCCAGACACGTGTTTTTCTGGGAATGCAGGAAACTGGCCCTGCCCTTTGAAGAAGGGTAACTGTGTCTCTTATGGTTGCCAATTCCAGACTGTTGCTGGACACCTTCCTGGCTCTGGGCTATATGAATGAGATCAGCTGCCGAACCCTTTGATGGGTATGGTTCTTCTTCAATGGGACTCCTAAAATCAAAGGTGCCCACCTCATCCCAAAACAGGATGGGGGTGGTTCCCAGTCCAGGAAAAGATGGGCTGCCAGGACTCAACCCTGATAGCAGCTCTGAGGCCTTTATGCCCCCGCCTGTCTGTCTGTCTCTGTGATGCAGGGACAGACACGCACTGTTGAGAATGAACTACAAAATTAAACCAGATTGGAGCTCCAGTGTGGGGGTGCTCGCTTATAATCCCAGAAGTTAGGAAGTGGAAGCAGGAGGATCAGGAGTTTGAGGTTACCTTTAGCTAACCTTTACCTAAGGCCAGCCTGGGCTATAAGAGACCCTGTCTCAAAGAGCAAAGCAAAACCAAACAAAACAAAAAACTATGTGGCTAGAGGATAGCTCGGCAGTTAAGGTGTTTGCTGCTCTTTCCAGAAAACCCAAGCTTGATTCCCAGCACCCACTTCAGGCATCACAGCCAACCGTAAATCCAGATCCACCACCCTCTTTCGGTTTCCTTTGACATATAAACACAGGCACGCGTGCATGCGCGCATGTACACACAGTCTTTAAAACGCACACATCCACTGCACTTGTCCAGAGAAACCAGTCATAATTTTGTGTATTTCATCCCAAGACATTTTCCTGCCCATGTGTCACACACAGTGTTGCAAACACAGCACACCATCAGGTGGTGACAGCAGACTGTATATGAAATTGTGTGTTTGCCCCTTTACATAACCTCATGCTGTCGGAGTCCATACGTGGGTGCTGGGAGCGAATCCAGGTTCCCCAGGAGAGTAACCAGTGCTCTGAGCTGCGACCTCATCCCTCCAGCTACTTTATTGTTTTTGACAGGCTCTTGCTATCTAGCCGAGGCTGGCCTCAACCTTCTACTAGATCTCCTGTTTTGATTCTGGAGTGCTAGAAGTACAGGAATCAGTCACCATCCCCATCTGGAGACTGTTGTATTTTCTACATAGTGTATACTGACTGTATGTTTGCATACAAGTGGCTTCCACATTTAGAATTACTTCCTTGACCTAATGGACATCTGTAATAGTAATAAAAAAACACCTTTATAGTGTGTGTGTACGTGTGCGCGCGCACGCACGCGTGCGAGCACATGCCACAGTGGAGGCTCAGAGGACAACTTGTGGAAGTGGGTTTTTCCTTGTGGATTCTGGGGATCCAATTCAGGTCCCCAGGGTTGGTGGCAGGTGCCTTTGTCCTTTGAATCGTCTTGCTGGCCCCAGTTGCTCTTGAGTGACATCATGGACTTGCCGAGGTCCGGAATGTTGGTGAAAGCAAACTGCTATTCCTCCTCAGCTGTGCAAGGTGGGCCTCCCTCCCTCAGTGAACTCCAGAAAATGGAAACAATTAGGAGCAAGCAGCTGGACCAGTGCTCATAAACAAGTCAGCCTGTGTCACCAACACCTGCAGTGTCGCAGACCATTCCTGGTCCCCTCCCGCAGAGTGGCCCTTTCTCCCTCCCAGGCATCTCCTGAGGCTAACTGCAGCCTGACTTCTCACACAGTAGATGCTTTGTGCTTGGTTTTGAACTTTATATTTGTAGATGGAACTTGGTGCATTTTTGGCTTTTTGTTGTTGTTGTTATTGTTGTTGGTGGTGGTTTTTTGAGGCAGGGTCTCTCTTCGTAGCCCTAACTGTCTTGGAACTGCCTATGTAGACTAGGCTGGGCTTGAACTCACAGAGATCTGCCAGTCTGTCTCTGCCTCTGCCTACTGAGTGCTGGCTGAGTACTGGGATCAAAGGTATGCGCCACCACACCCAGCCTGGCTCCAGGGATTTCTGAGTCTGGCCTCTATTGCGACACGTCAGTGAGGCCCGCGGCAGTGGAGTGTGGGGTCGGTGTTGAATGACCACGCACAGCTTTTTTTCATGGGGGGAGGGAAACCTGGCCTGGAGCTTGCTGTGTAGACCAGGCTGGCCTCAAATTCATAGAGATCTGCCTGCCTCTGCCTCCCGAGTACTAGGATTAAAGTCCCAGCCACCACGCCCGACCCCATGCACAACGTCTTTAGCCCTTTTTCTTCAGTGAGCATCAGGTAGTGTCTAGTTTGGGTTCCAGTCACAGCGCTGCCAGGACATCCTCATCAGTGTCTTTGGGTGACCACATGGATTTCGACTTTGAGATACAACTTTTACTTTGTTATTTATTTATTGAGACAAGGTCTCATGTGTTAGATTCAGATTCTCTATGTAGCCAAAGATGACCTTAAACGTCTGTCCCCCAGCCTGCCTCTCTGTGCTGCAGTCACAGGCAGACACCACCCACCATGCCCAGTTCATGCAGTGCTGGGGACCCAACCCAGGGGTTTGTGTGCTAGGGAAGCCTCTACCAGCTCAGCAACATCTCCAGGCCCAGGGTCCAGTTTTTAAAGGCTCTACCAACAAGGCAGACAAATTCCCAAGAAGCTGGGTATGGGTGACAAACACCTCCCAGCACGTGGGAGACTGGGGCAGGAGGATCAAGATTTTGTAGCTAGCCTGTCCAACACAGTGAGGCCCTTGAAAGTTTCCTCCAAAACAGCGTTGAGAGGCAGTTTATTTGGTAGCACACACGGAGCCCTGAAGTTGGTGTCCGGCAGTGCACAAGGCCAGATGTGGTAGTGTGCACAAGGCCAGATGTGGTAGTGTGCACAAGGCCAGATGTGGTAGTGTGCACAAGGCCAGATGTGGTAGTGTGCACAGCTGGAATCTGATCATTTGGGACGAGGAAGTAGAAATTTCAGAAGTTACAGAGCGAGTTCACGAGCAGCCGGGGACACATCGGTGCCTCTGCCACTCACGGTCCCCACTTGGCTTAACAACCATCAACTGAGTAGGACAGAGCTCAGGCCTGGCGAAATGACCTTGGGGGTGGGGGCGCTCCTTTTCAGAGACGCGTTCAGACTTGATCAGGATCAGGTGGGGCTCCCTCCCATAGGCCTGCAGAAGCCAGCCGGCCTTGCCCGAGTCACACGGGAGGGTACATGCCTCCTGAGTGGGGGGAACCACAGAAACAGGTTCCTCTCCTCCACCCTTCCCCAGAGGTGACCACTTGGAGGAGTTTCAGGTGCCAGGGAGTCCAGAAGAGTATGTTACAAGTAGAGGTGGGAGCGGCTGCCTTCTTCCTCCTGCTGCTTAGTGACTGCGGCTCTGGCCAAGCCATTCCGCCTCTGTTTCCTTCCTGTGGATATCTAAAGGGCAGTCCTCTCCTAGACCAGCTTCCCGCATTGTTATCCTTCTACCCTTCTCCCCATCTCCCGCATAACTGGGCTCAGGCTGTCCATTTTATTCTGTAGTTCTTTCCTCCTCCTCCTCTTCTTTGACTTCATGGTGCATCTTTGCCGTCTTCTTTCCTGGACACAGGACTTTCCCTTGACACCATGCTGACTCCCACCTGTCTCCTTAGGAAAAGCCCTCCCAACTTGTCCACACTCAGATGTATGGTTAGGGAAGTTCACACACTAGTGCGCCGGTGGAAGCGGAGGAGGAGGCAGGGACCCTCTCTCCTAGCTGCTGACCGCTGTAGGGACTTCTCTGGCTCTCACCGCATCTCCCGGGGATCACTCAACTCTGTAGACCAGGCTGGCCTTGAACTCAGAGATCAGCCTGCCTCTGCCTCCTAAATACAGGGATTAAAGGTGTCTGCCACCATGCCTGGCCCATTGGTTTGCTCTCCAGAGATCAAGAAACCGAGTCACAGAGAGTTTTGATAATTTCCCCAGGTTACTCAGCCAGTGAAGGCCGTCTGTGGGCCTGGGGCCTCACCGGGTCATGGCTAAGCCATCTCGGCTTTGGGCTGAGGCAGTCAGCCGAGGACCGGGGCAAATGACAGCTGGAAGTACCCAGTGGGTCCTGGTGTGCAGATGGGGTTGGCAGTGCCACGGGGAGAGGCAGGGACTTTCTGGGGCCACTGACTCCTCCCTTTAGGGGTGGTGGCACCTGCACATAGCAGATCCTGTGGGTCCCACGTTCCTGGGCTTGCGCAGGGACCCTTTTCAGGCTTTGAGGGACAGGAAGGAGAGGCACAAACATCTGGACTGTCCCTGTCTCTTGGCTCATCCTGGCTGGCCCCCACTGAGGCTGATCAGCATATAGGGTCTCTCCTCCCAGTACCCATAAGCTCTTGGCCCTTACCCATTCATTCTCCCAAGCTCAGCAGGGGAGGCTAGAGTTTGGCCATCAGGAATATGGGGTACAGTAGCTCTGTCAGGGAGGTGCTAGGAATGGGAAAGTGTTTTCTGCCTGCTTTCTCCCTCAGAAGTCACTGGTACCCACTCCTCTTTGCTAGACTCTCACTATTCACTCCATCTGCCCAGAGGCTGGGGTGGGGGGTTGAGTTCCACGCCCATTTCACCAACAGGGAGCTGAGGCTAATGCAGCCAGAGCATGGCCTATTTGGTCTAGCAGTCCTTGAGGTAGCCAGGCCAACTCTTTCTCAGGGGAACAAGGGACTCCTTCTCCCTAGCCCTCCCTGAGCCGGCTGGCACGGCCAGGCCCCTTGGCCCCCACTGGCCATCTGAAGTCGAATTGTCCATAGAAGGGAGGTTGCTGGCTGCCTAGTGGATGTGTGGGGCTGCATCTGGTCAGAGCCGGGGTCTGTTTGCAGTGTGGTTAGCAGGCTGTGATGTGAAGACAGGGACATCCCTCTGTAAGAGCTGGAGACGTGCTGGTGGGAGGCAGTGGGGGCTGCAGCTGGGAGCTGCTACGGAATGGGGGAGGGTGAGGAGTCAGAGCCTGGGTTGTTGGGGGCTGCCCTGTCGACGTGGGCTGCTCAGGCCTTCACTGGGCAGCGAATGGAAGATGGGGGGAAGGCTGCTGTGTAATACAGGACAGACAGGATGGTAGGCATCCTCACTCCATTAGGGAGCTGTGGGAGGTAGTGGATGGAGTCCTGGTTGGGAACCTGTGACCTGGGCTCCACTTCTGCCCCAGCTCTGTATACCACCCCCTCCTCCCCAGAATCTGGGGTGTGTGTCCTAGCTCTGTCTCAGCACAAGAAACTTACCTGCCCTGTGCCTTTGTTTCCCTTCTTTATGAAAAGACCATGGATTGTGGTTGAGCAAGGACTTCCCAGCATTGCTGACGGAGGCCTTGGATCCCAGTTTGAAAACCCAGGTTAGATTGTGCCGATTGTACAGACTGCCAGGCACTGCGCAAGCCACCCGGCTTTTAGTGGGCAGAGAGGAAGATGCCCTTTAGAGAGGAGGAAACTGAATGAGGCTTTAGGGGGTTAAGCAGCTTGCCCAAGGTCACACAACAAAGAAGTGAGAACCCGGGCTCTGCATCCACCTGCCCTATGGGAAAGCCTTCTCTACCACAAAGTCGATCTTGCCAAATCCCTCCCCTTCCTGACTGTACTCTCATGGACTCGTGTACCCCAAGCCCTGTGCCTTTCAGTCTTGACTGCCCTTGAGAAGTCACTGGGTTCTGCTCTTTCATTTGTGGCCCAGTGAGAGGAAGAGACTTTGCCCAGTCACCCAGTGGCCTAGGGAGAGTGCAGGCCCAGTCTGGGGACTCATTGGGTCTCACCCTCCCACCTCCCAGCCTTGGTTTGGGGGCCTCAGCCATCCTTCCCCACAGTGGGTCAAGCTCCGAGCTCCGAACAGTGAGGAGCCTGAAGTGGCCCTCCTGCACAAGACTAGACCTGCTTAGGGGCCCTCCTTTCTCTCTGAGACTGTGGGATCCAGGAGCTGGGGGGACTACGTGTCCAGTGGCTGACACTCGGATAATATCCATTCTCTCCATTCTCCTCCTCATTGGTGTCTGCCTCCCATGCCAGAGGCTAGAGGCCGAAGGTAGGCAGTAAACAAACAGATGAAATGTGTCCCCTCAGGGGACTTGCATTCCTAGTAAGGGACAGACAGCAAATACAATAACAAACTTAAGCCAAAAAATGCCCTGTCCTAGATGGTGGCATCTGATACAGAGAGGCAAGGCAGGGGGAGGGGATAATGCCATTTTAACACAGTGGTCCTGAAACGGCACCATAACGTGACATTTGAGTATTGGAAGAGGTTAAGAAGTGAGCCTTGATGGTATTTGTAGAAAGAATGTTCCAGGTGGAGGGGACAGCAAGTGCAAAGGCCCCGAGGTGGAAACACGCCTGGGGTGTTTGAAGGATAGTTTAGGGTTGGAGGTGTGGCTGGAGTGGGTAGAACAAGGGGGGGGAAGTGTGTGGGGGGTGGGAGATCTAAGGGGGGGCCACGAAGGCGGCAGATTTCAGAGGGCCATTGCGGCCATGTCTAAGGACTTAGGCTTTTGCGCTGAGTGAACGGGGAGCCACGGAGAGTTCTGAGCAGACAGCAGACAGGAGCTAGCAGCTTGATGGAGCTTCTGGCAGATGGTGGGGGAGGAGCCATGAGCATCTGGAGACTCCTCAGGCCCTCAGAGAAGGCGTGGCATGGGCTGGACTAGGGAGGGGCAGGAGAGAGGATGGAGCTGAGGCCAGGTATGAAATGCTCAGGATGTAGATGTGACGGAGGGGCATCAGGTGGGCTCCTACAGACACTCTGGTCTAGGAGTCAGGGGACTTGGGCTCATGGCTCAGCTCGCTCAGTGGCCTTGGGCAAATCCCCTCTGTCAGGACTCAGTTTCTCCTTCTGTGCAGTGGGAGCAACCGCACTTGTGCCAGCCCACGTTTAAAGACTATGAGGCGGAGGACTGCTTCACGGACCTGTCTCTTCTCGACTGCAGGGAGCCCGAACCAGCAGCCGCCATGGCGTCACGCATCGGGCTGCGCATGCAGCTCATGCGGGAGCAGGCGCAGCAGGAGGAACAGCGAGAGCGCATGCAGCAGCAGGCCGTCATGCATTATATGCAGCAGCAGCAGCAGCAACAGCAGCAGCAGCCACAGCTGGGAGGCCCACCCACCCCAGCCATCAACACCCCGGTCCACTTCCAGTCACCACCACCTGTGCCTGGGGAGGTGCTGAAGGTAGGGCCTCTGCCCCCATTGATTTCTGTCCTGCTCCATGAGTCCCAATCCCTCTACAGCTGTGCTTTCCCCTTCCCCAGGTGCAGTCCTACCTGGAGAACCCCACCTCCTACCACCTGCAGCAGTCCCAGCACCAGAAGGTGCGGGAATACCTGTCGGAGACCTACGGGAACAAGTTTGCGGCCCACATCAGCCCAGCCCAAGGCTCCCCAAAGCCCCCACCAGCAGCATCCCCTGGGGTGCGGGCTGGACACGTACTGTCCACCTCAGCGGGCAACAGCGCCCCCAACAGTCCCATGGCCATGTTACACATCAGCTCCAACCCTGAGAAGGAGGTGAGTGAGGGCTGCGGCTCTGTGCCTGTCAGCTGTGGCGCTCTGGGAAAGTGTGGTTTTAGTGGAGCTGTGTCTGCAGGGAGCGCCAGGCAGAGGGAGACACAGCCCTGCCTCCAGGGAGCCCTGTTCTGAGGAGAGTTGCCATCTTCTTGTAAGCTCGGGGATAGGGCAGACTCAGAGGAAAGCCCGGCGCTCTCATAGCCCTGGATAGGTGTGTCAAGAACTCCCTGGCAAGGGATAGATCCTGGGGACAAGCCTAAACCAGCCTTAGGCTCAGCTGTAGGCCCTTTCTCTGGTTCATTTTCTCCTCTAGAGGAGCAGGTTGGGTGAGGTGGTGTTGGGGCAGGTGGATGGATAGCTGCCTCTCTGCAGGTAGGCCATCCCCAAATGAACTTTTCTCTCTTCTAGTTTGATGACGTCATTGACAACATTATGCGCCTGGATAATGTGCTGGGCTATATCAACCCTGAGATGCAGATGCCAAACACGGTACTCTTGGGCTGGGCTGGGCTGGGGGGACACACACAGGGGTTCCAGAGCTGGGGTCTGTGGAGGAAAGACTGGCAAAGACTCAGGACTCGGAGTAGAACTGAACCAAGGAAGACAGGCTGGGTATGGGAGGCAGAGGCAGGTGAATCTCCGGAAGTCCGAGGCCAGCCTGGCTCCATAGTAGGACAATTGGAGCCACATAAGTAAGGCCTTGCTTCAGAAGAAAAGACAGGCATGCCCCAGCCTTGGTCAGTGTGTGTGATGGGGTGGTTTCAGGGAGTTCCCTGAGTGGGTCCAGAAGAGGCTAGGAGAACCTTCCAGAGCAGCAGTGTGTTCAAAGGGAGTCAGTCAGTCTTGAGCGGATCATCCCCTCCTCTGCTGTGTCCAGGGCTGAAGGTTTGTGTTACTCGGAAGGACTTGCCTTGTCCCCAACCACAGGACCCTTCCCTCGGTCACTCTTGTCGGCATTGATTCTGAGGGTCTCACTGACCTGGGGTGGGGGGGGGGGGAAGAGGCCTAGGAGCAGATGAGGAGCAGGCTTGGATCAAGAGATCTGGACTTCCTGTCGTGACCTTGGGAAGTTCCTCCTCCCCCATTTTGACTCCCCTGTCTACTCAGCTGCAAAATGGGGTGATGCCTTTTACCCACAGGGCTACGGGGAGATTAGAAGGGGCGAAAAAGAGGGTGGGGCCGGAGAGATGGCTCAGTGGCTGACAGGTGAAACCGCTCTTGCACAGCCCACGCTTGGGAACTCACCCATGTCGGTGACCCGCACCTCCGGCTCCAGGGATCCCGCGCCCTCTATGGGCTCTTTGGCTGCCTGCTCAAACCTGCATTTGGACACAGACATATACATGAAATTTAAATGCAAACCTGAAATAAAAATAAAAAAGGAGACAAAAAAGAGGGTGAGAAGAATTAGTTTCAAGCAGGCAGACCTGGAGCCACCGCCTTTCTTGGGGCTCACCTCCCAGAGGCTGGAACTACCGCCTTTCTTGGGGCTCACCTGCCAGAGGCTGGAGCCACTGCCTTTCTTGGGACTCCACCTCCCAGAGGCTGGAGCCACCGCCTTTTCTGGGGCTCACCTCCCAGAGGCTGGAGCCACCGCCTTTTTTGGGGCTCACCTCCCAGAGGCTGGAGCCACCGCCTTTCTTGGGGCTCACCTCCCAGAGGCTGGAGCCACCGCCTTTCTTGGGGCTCACCCCTTTGCCCTGGGTCCTTGGGCTTGAGTATTGCCATGCCACCGAGAGGAAGTCCTGGTGACATTTCCAGGGCAAGCAGGAGGGAGAGAGAGCTCGGGCTGTCGCTCACAGCCACTGAGGCCAGGAAACAAGGTTTCTCCAGTTCATTATCCCTCTATGGCTCCCATTTACACAGCGAATCTCTGGGCCTGTGGCTGGCCCTTGCCTGGCTCTGTGTAGGAACCAGTGGATCTTTTTCAGCCCTGCCACAATGCCTTCCTTCCTGCTGCTGCTCTGTTGAATTCCATACTCTCAGAAGAACTCAAACTCCCTAATGAATTGAGCCCCTCCCTGCAGGCCCTTAATCCCTGCACCGGTTAGGTTCCTCCTCCACCCTCCGCCCTGGCCAGGGGCTCCTGAGGGCAGGGCTGTTCTGGGCCACACGCTGCTCAGCACACCGAATCCTGGAGAAGGGGCTCAGGGGTAATTTTAGCACTTCAGGGACAGCTGCTCCCGGCACCATGGGTCCTGGTGGGGACTCACCAAGCCCCCCTCCGCTCCTTCCTCCACAGCTACCCCTGTCCAGCAGCCACTTGAACGTGTACAGTGGTGACCCCCAGGTCACAGCCTCCCTGGTAGGTGTCACCAGCAGCTCTTGCCCTGCTGACCTGACCCAGAAGCGCGAGCTAACAGGTACTGCCGTCCTCTCCCCTGGACCCTCGGGGCTCTGGATTTCTTCTCTTTTCTCTCTTCTTCCCACCACCTCTCTCTTTCTCTGGCCTCCAGATGCTGAGAGCCGGGCCCTGGCCAAGGAACGGCAGAAGAAGGACAATCACAACCTAAGTAAGTCCCACCCCTCCCTCATCTTTCTGACCCTGCTGAGAAGCCAGCGTCTGCCTCACTCCCCACCAGCCGCCCTGTACTGTCTCAAACCACCCATCTTTCTGTTGCCTTTCACCAGGCCAATGTTTCTCAACCTGGGGGTCGCTGGGGTTTGACTGATCCATGCACAAGGATATCTTACTTATCAGATATTTATATTATGATTAGTAACCGTAGCAAAATTACAGTTATAAAATAGAGAGGAAAATAATCTTATTTTCATTTTATTTCAATATGAGGAAGCTTAAGAACCACTGCTTTAGGTCTTTTTAGGAAAAATGGGAGGGGCTGCTGGGTGGAGTTTTCTTGAATTTTCCAGTTCACTGGATTTCATTCTTCAGGGCCTCGGGCAATAGGAGTGGAGGAGATTGCCCCAGGCAGCTCTCTTGCTAAAACTGACTCCTGACCCTACCCCCTCATTGTCTAAACTGTACCCTGACCCTCTCAGCCTCCAATCCCAACCTGCAGGTCCCCCTCCCTCCCTCCCTCCCCTCCTTCTATCCCTCTTTCTTTTTTCTTTTTCTTTTCTTTTTTGACACAGAGTTTTTCTATGTAACCTGGCTATTCTGGAATTCACTCTGTAGACCAAACTGGCCTCATACTCACAGAGATCCCCCTGCCTCTGCCTCCCAAGTGCTGGGATTAAAGCACAATACCGAGGCTTGAGTCCCTTTTATTCTAAACTAAGATTTTTCTATGGGGTGCCTACCATCCTAGGTTGGGGGCTTCTCTTAGGTGGGTTCCCACCGTTCTAACCATGCCCTCTGTAATCTTAATCTGTAGTTGAGAGGAGACGCAGGTTCAACATCAATGACCGCATCAAGGAGCTGGGAATGCTGATCCCCAAGGCTAATGACCTGTGAGTAGGTTTCTGGAGGGAGGGGAAGGGTCTGGGCTAGGCAGAGGCTGCAGACATTATCATTCTCAATCGCTAAAGGCAGTGATGGAGGTAGCTTGTTTGAGAAGAGAATGTTCCTGCCTCTGCTGGGTCAAGACAGGTTCTGTTGGGGAAGGAGACTTTGGGGTAAAGGGGGGACTTCCTGGAGAAGGGCTCATGCTGGGAAAGTGGGTGAAAGACCCTGGACTGATGAGAGGAGAGAGAAGCAGGGCAGGAGATGGGCTGGGGAGAATGCTTGGTCCCGAGGATTAGTGAGGGGCTGGATTTCCTTAGACAAATCCCCTTTACTGAAGGCTGGGTATGCGGAGGCGTAGAAGCAGCTGGGACTCTGAGCCAAGCCTAGTGTTAGGGGGACCTGGCCGGGCCTCGGGGTGCTCACCTCTGACTCCGAGTGCTTGTGGCTGCAGGGACGTGCGCTGGAACAAGGGCACCATTCTCAAGGCCTCTGTGGATTACATCCGGAGGATGCAGAAGGATCTGCAGAAATCCCGAGAACTGGAGAACCACTCTCGGCGCCTGGAGATGACCAACAAGCAGCTCTGGCTTCGCATCCAGGTCTGGCCCTGACTTCGGGCTCCTTGGGTGGCTTTCACTGATCTCATCTGGTTCCCGAGTCCTGGGGTGGGGCATAAATGCTGCCCATCAGGAGGCTGCATCAGTCAGGATGTGATACCTCGGTGAAATGAACCCCAGTTCCTTCCGTTCCGTGAGACCCTCAGCCTGCAGGTCCACACTGGAGACCAGGCAGGTCTATTCCTCTTAAAGTCAGGCACTCATGTTTTGCCCCACTTTTCAAAAAAAAAAAAAAATTTGGCCGGGCGGTGGTGGCGCACGCCTTTAATCCCAGCACTAGGAAGTGGAGGCGGGCGGATCTCTGTGAGTTCAAGGCCAGCCTGGTCTACAGTGCTAGTTCCAGGACAGGCTCCAAAGCTACAGAGAAACCCTGTCTCGAAAAAACAAAAACAAAAAAATTTATATTCTGAGAGATGGGATTTCTCTTTGTAGAGCAGGCTGCCCTGAAAATTATAGTCCTCCTGCCTCAGCTTCCCAAGTGCCGGGGTTGGAGGAATAGGTCACCGTCCCTGACTCTGCAGGTCTCTGTAAGGCACCAGTCACCTCAGCTCACATATCCTTGGCAATGGAAAGTAGACCCTGCACCTAACCTGGAGGAAGCAGGAATAACTGCTCTGCCCTGGGTGTCTGGAAGGTGGAGTAGGTCGAGGCAGCGCTGGCTGTCACCTGGGCTGAGTCAGCTCCCACTGGAGCTGGGGCTCCCTGTTCCTAGCTGTATTGAGGGCCCCCAAGGCTGGTCCTCTACAGCAGTGGTTCTCACCCTTCCTAAAGCTGCAACCATTAATACAGTTCCCCATGCTGTGGGGACCCCCAACCTCAGAATTACTTTCATTGCTACTTCATAACTGTAATTTTGCTACTGTTATGAATTGTAGTGTAAATATTTTTGGAGATAGAAATTTGTCAAAGGGGTTATGACCCCTTTGAGAACCACTGCTCTAAACATAGGCTTATTAGACCATAGGGTTTTTATTTATTTATTTATTAAATATTTATTTATTTATTATGTATGCAATATTCTGTCTGTGTGTCTGTCTGCAGGCCAGAAGAGGGCATCAGATCTCAGTTCAGATGATTGTGAGCCACCATGTGGTTGCTGGGGATTGAACTCAGGACCTTTGGAAGAGCAGGCAATACTCTTAACCTCTAAGCCATCTCTCCTTGTTTTATTTTTTTTTAAAGGTTTTTTTTCCCCTCTGTGTAGCTTGGTGCTTGTTCTGGAACTAGCTCTTGTAGACCAGGCTGGCCCCAAACTCACAGAGATCCGCCTGCCTCTGTCTCCCGAGTGCTGGGATTAAAGGTGTGCGCCACCACCGTCTGCCACCGCTGCCCGTGGACCACAGGCTTTAACCTTTGGTTGTTCCCACCTAAGCACACAGACAATTGAAGTGAAAACTGAACTTTGGTGGACTAAACCCATCCTTAAGGCATGCTGTGCCTTTTGATAATTTCTATTCCCACCTCACTCAGACAAGTCTATTTCAATTTAAAATTTTGAGAGAAAGTTGGCCCAGGTGCTCTGTGTTTGCTGACGAGCCGCTGACCAGCTGTGACTTGGAGAGAGAGGCTTTCTTCTCCAGCTGAGACATTCTGTGCTCTTGAGTGTAACAGGAGGGGCCGGCGAGTGTGGCGGGTACAGGGAGGGCTGGCCTGGTGCTGGCATCATGGGTCTCTTATTGCTCCTTCTGCTCCCCACAGGAGCTGGAGATGCAGGCTCGGGTCCACGGCCTCCCCACTACATCGCCATCCGGCGTGAACATGGCTGAGCTGGCCCAACAGGTGGTGAAGCAGGAACTACCCAGTGAAGACGGCCCAGGGGAGGCTCTCATGCTGGGGCCTGAGGTCCCTGACCCTGAGCCGATGCCGGCTCTCCCTCCTCAGGCCCCACTGCCCCCAGCCGCCCAACCACAGTCCCCTTTCCATCACCTGGACTTCAGTCACAGTTTGAGCTTTGGGGGTGGGGGTGATGAGGGGCCCACAGGCTACCATGATCCCCTGGGGACAGAGCATGGCTCCCCATTCCCCAACCTGTCCAAGAAGGATCTGGACTTAATGCTCCTAGATGACTCCCTGCTCCCCCTGGCCTCCGACCCCCTCTTTTCTACCATGTCCCCTGAGGCCTCCAAGGCCAGCAGCCGCCGGAGCAGCTTCAGTATGGAGGAGGGTGATGTTCTGTGACCCTGGCTGCCCCTGTGCCAAGGAGCAGGGGCTGCCTGGGGGCTGGGAGGACAGAGCAGAACCCTCCTATCCCTCAGGCTGCACTTGGTGTGAAGTAGCCGCCTACCCTGCCTCTCCTTCCCTTTGGTCGGCCCCTGTTTTGGACTTAGTGCCTGCCTGGCAGCAGATGGGCTGGAGAAGCCCCGCCGCTCGGCTTAGAGCCCCCTCCTCTGGGGGCAGTACTATGAATTGTAATGTGGAAGAACAAGGGTGAGGTGAAAGAATCATGAGGAATAAGAAGAAACCCTGGTAGGGAAGCCCCTCTCTCGGAGCCTGGGCCCCTCCATGAAGGACATTTTGGAGAAGGTATAAGAAGTACCTCTGAGATAGCAGCTGGCCTGGGGGTGCCTAGACCTGCCTTCCTGGGACTAGATGGCACCCAGCCTGTCCCCCAGCCTGATACTTCCCCCACAGGTGGGGCACCCACCCGCCTTTGGTGCTAACAGCTCTCCCCTGGTGGTATGAGGGTGGGGTGGCCAGAAGAGGAGTCTGGGTTCAGGGTGGAGAGTACCCCCGCCCCCAGACCCCCCACTTCGTGCCTTTAGTAAACACTGTGCTTTGTATTATTTGTCCCGGCTCTGCGGTGCATGCGCCCTCAGCTCACAGCAAGCGGGAACCAGCCCAACGGGCCCCATCCCGGATCCAGAACTCAAGTGCGCCTTGAGTAGCGCTTACTCCAGAGGAGAGAGAAACAATTTCTGCAGCGCGAGGCTGGGGGCATTGTGTCTCACTGAAGCCACGAGGTGGCGCTGCAGCCATGCTGGTCCCTCAGCTCCAGCAGTGGTCCTAACAGCTATGCTCCCAGCAGCTTCTCTAGGTGTGTTGCTGTGGCTGGCCCGTCTTCTAGTGGAACTCCCAGCATTCTTCCCCTGTCTGGGTAGCTACAAACCAGCTGGAGATGACTGCCAGGCTGTCTTTATGGCGATGGGGAAATGGACCCGCTTGAACTTGTTTTGGACTAGATAGGAGCAGAGGACTCTGACTGGGAGTTCAAGGTGTAGGCTCACTTCCTTTCTGCCCCGGCACTGTACGGTAGAGGGGTTCTAGGACCCCTTTGCTCCGGATTCTGGGGTGTTTAGACCTTTTGCCTGGATGGGGAAGTGATCTGATGCCCCAGCAGGGCCTTTGTAGGTTTTGCTTGGTTCCTCGATTTTCAAGGCTCTTCTGCCAGGGACCAAAATCGCTTTCTCTTCAGAGGTCCCCAAAGTCCAAAGAAGCCTAATTTAAAAGAGTTTTTTTTTTTTAAAAAAAAATCCAGTATGAAAATGACTAGGAGGGTAATTTCCTCTTCGAAGAACAAGAGATCAAATCAACATTAGAGCAATTAGCGTGCGGAGAAAGGGCGCCAAACGGTGTGGGTGAGGTGGCACTGGCTCAGGTGGCTGGCTGAGCTCAAAGATTAATCTCAAGGTCAGGTGGAGCCGTGAATGACCTTGTAGAGCTTGAGTCCGCCTGCCTTAACTCCTTCCAGTTCAGGGTCCTTCTCCATTGCTGGGACCTACCCTCCCTCTGAGACCCCTGGCGTGAACCCTGAACTCTGGCTGAGGCCAACTGGAGCCTGGAATGTGGGGTCCGCAGACTCTGGGGCCAGCACTTCTGGTGGTTGGTGGATCTGGAGTGACGTGGGAAGCTGCCTTCTACGTCCTCATATAACCCCTCAAAACTACCCTAAGCTACCCCTGTCACCGAGGCCCAAAGCTTCCTAGTCTCAGGGCTCCTTCCATTTGTTCGTCACTTGCTGCGTGGGTCAGGATGGCATATCCAGCAGGACCAGGGTGTGAGTGGGGTTCTGTCCACACGAGGGCGCACAGGTTCAGACAGCAATCTGGGGAGTCGTTCTCAGGGCCGAGCGAGCAGTTCTCACTGCCTGGGTGAGTGACTTTTCTCCCGCCTGGGGCTGCCGATGTCCAGGGCAGACTCTGTCTCCAACACGTCAGGTCGCCAGAAAATGTGTATCTGAGACTGGCTGGCAGGACCCTCACCTGTGACTGGAAAGGAGTCAGGCTGGGGGTTATGACTGATCCCAGTCAAATAGAGGACTGTTCTTCATCCCTCGATGTGGGGTAACCCTTGGGACATCTGCAAGGGAAAGTCTCGCTAAGGCTGAGTACAAAGCGCTGTGAAGAAAGATGGCCGCGCTGACCCTACCAGCGAGGTAGCCCCCCTTTAAAGCCTTGGGGGCAAAGTATGGTGGGATGAGGTTCCAGCAGTCATAGCTTCCTTGGGTCCCATGTGAGAGGACCCAAAGGAGTAGCTGGAGGAGCAGAGATGGGGCACATGCATAGCGTCCTGTCCCCTCAGCTCCAGGTCCTAGCCTGTCTGTCTGTCTGTCCATTCACACCAGCTCCTCCCTTTTCCCAGGTTGACAGTTTTGGATTGTCATCTACCGGGGCAGCTGGGACCTCAGAAGGCCCTGCTTGGTATTCCCATCTTCCCCATTCTTTTAAGTCTGATTCTTCATTTGCTGTTTTGCGACCTTTGACAAGCTGAGGGTGTGAGACCCTCTGTGCTGCGCACAGACTCATTCCTGACTTCAGGAACTCCTGCCCCGCCCACCTCAAACCCTAGCCCCTCCCCTGACCTCTTAGCCCCTCCCCTGACCTCTGAGCGCCCTGGCTGGCCATTGGAGCAGCTAGCTGGAAAGAGCCCCTTTAATGCCCTTCCTGCTCCACCTCCCAGGGCCTCCAGACCCCTGGTCCTGTACCCACCCCCTCCTGGTGTCTTCCAGACTCATCTCTTCCTTGCTCTCTCTTTTCGGAGGGGGCCAGTGGAATTTATACAATATTTAAGCAGCCAGAGCCTGGTCCTGGAAGATATTATTAATGTAAAAGGGATGGGCCGCAAATGCTTCTGGACCTGGTTACAATTAGACGGCGATTTTTCTAAAGGTCAATGAATTCAGATAATATCCACAGGGGGGAGAGAAATTTAATACCTTTTTAGTGAATTAATTAATTATAATATTATATCGGCTTGGGGTTCTTTTCCAGAGTGATTAAGGCAGCGATCTGTCTTCTGTGGGCAGGCTGACATGAGGACCCTGTCACGGGCTTGGAGAATGGGGGCCTTCACTCTCCGCACAGGCAGGTGGGGGCTGGGGAGGAGGCAGGAAGCGCCCCAGGGTTGCAGCAGGTGGGATGATTGCCGAGCCCAGTTCTTCCGCCTGCACTCCCAAGCCTGCTTCCAGTTCTGCCGAGCCTCATCCCCACAGTTATACTTGGGGAAACTGAGGCTTGTGAACTGCCAGATCTTGTGTGAGCAGAACTGGCTGGAAGCATCCTTCTCCGTCCATCCCCCAAGTCAGACGATCTGGACAACCAGCCCTCCATCGGGGAAGCTGGGATGTGGCACCTTCTCCTCCTGTCAGAAAACCGTTTCCAGGGCGTGGAGTGCGCCCGTGAGCCTGCAGGGCTGCTGAAGAGGAGCTGAGATTCCTGTACCGGGGAGACCTGAGCACAGACACGTTTGTTCCTGTCTTCAGTTACACAGTCATTCAACAAACCTTAGTGGCACACCGCTCTGTTCCACGGGAGACAGGCTGAAATTGTCATTCTGGAGTCACAGCCGTTCTTGGAGCAATGGAGAGTGGGAGCCCTCTGCAGCTAGCGGGGGAACCCTCTGCAGCTAGCAGGGGAGCCCTGGACAGCTGCTAAGCCCTCACTGAGAGCTGACCCTAGGGAGACATCCTTAGAGGGTGAGCGGCTGACATGTAAGCTGGGGACACAGTGGAGACATAGGCTATAAACTGAAAGTGATGAAGGGGGCAGAGTTGACAGCTGTCTCTAGGGACCAGGCTGGCAGGAGTGCTCCCCCTGTAGGAGGAGGGAGGGAGCACTCTAGGTGTGGGACACCGTTAGTGCAGTAAGGCCTGAAGGTGCAGGGTCTTACACCGAATGAGTGAGGGTCCCTGCAGAAGGGCTGGCAGTCTGAGACCAGGGCATGGCTGCCTCTGCCCACTCCTGTCCCGGATGTGTTGACGGACACTGTTCCGCAAGGCCACAGCGTCTGGGTGGAAGGCTGGAAGCAGCAAAGCCAAACAGACCTACATTTCATGGTGAACTCTGACACAGCTTGCTGCACTCGGAGCCTGTGCCTCAGTTTCCCCATCTGTGATGGAGACCTATAACTTCTCGAGCTGCTGTAGGAGTTAAAGGGCATTGAGGAGGGGATAAATGCTGCTTTTAACTCTCCTGACATCCTGGGGGTGTATGGTCACTGCCCCCATCCCCACTTCATTTCAAGGGGGCGCCAGTGGAAGCTCAGGTTAGGGGTGTTCTTTGTTGGGGGATAGACTTTTTCCTCGGCTCTGCTTTTTCTTCTGCCTGCCCCTGTCGCTCTCCCTCAATGCTTCCTTGGCCTGGCTCCCCCCCAGCCCCTCCCCCACTGGCTCACTCCGTGTGCAGCAGGCCAGGGAGGGCCTTCCCATTGTACTATCTTTGGGCCCTAAATTAAAATTGATGACATCTTGAAATGAGCAGTGCGGGTAATTTTGCTTCAGAGCCGGGATGCTAATGAGGCCCCTTAATGGTGCAAATGCTGAGCTGACGGGTCGTGTGTCACACACAGCAGCTAGGGGGGTAATGGCCGCCGTAAGTGCTGGTAATTACACCCTGTCTTGCCATATTTTGGCAGGCCTGGTGGGAGAGCAGAGGCTCAATCACCGCTGGCGGGGACACCCCCACCTACCATGGGACTGACAGCCAGGGATACCCCCTGGGCCCAGCCAGGCCCCCTCAACTCCAACCCCACCTAGAATGAGGGTCTTGGGGCTACAGCCTCCAACACGCATGTAATGCAACTCAGAGTCTCACCACGGGGCACCACTCAGCCTTGTACATTCATTCCATGCCCGGACATGCTCCCTGTGTGCCCTGCACAGGGTTCCCAGTATGCCCCCTATGAACACAGAAAGTCCTGTGTAGAGGCACATGGAACCCCTTCTCAGACAGTGAGCATGCATTGAGCACCTACTGCGTTTTCCCTAGGAGCCCTTGCCCTCCCAAATAACTGCCTCTCCTCTCTCTCTTCTCTCTCTCTCTCTCTCTCCTCTTCCTCTCTCTCTTTTACACAATCTATTTATTTATTTATGGATTAATTAATTTTATTTTCTTCCCGTGTTTTGCCTGCATGTGTATCTGTTCTATGCGCATCTTGTGCGCGATAAGGCCAGAAGGGGGCATCGGATCCCCTGGGACTGGTGTTATAGATGGCTGTGACTGCCATGTAGGTGCTGGGAGCTGACCCCTGGTTTTGTGGAAGAGCAGCCAGTAGCCTTAACCACTGATTCATCTCAGGTTCCTCAAGTGCTACCTTAAAAATGTTAGTTTTGTGTATATGTGTTTATGTGTTCATATGTGAGTGGGTTGTCTGCAGAGTCCAGAAGAGGGTCCTGAGCCCCTGGAGCTCCAGAGTGGCCAGATGTGGTGCTGGGAACTGAACTCTGCAAGAACAGTAGCTACTCTTTGGTTATTGTTGCCGCTTTTGCTTTTCTCTCTGTGTAACTCTGTCCTGGAACTCTCTTTGTAGATCAGGCTGACCTTAAACTCACAGAGATCCACCTGCCTCTGCTTCCCAAGTGCTGGTATCAAAGGTGTGCACCCCCCCCCATATCCCCACTCCCTTCCCCGGCGAATAGTACAGTACTCTCAATGGCAGAACCAGCTCTCTAGCCCTACTGCAGAGTCTAATGCAGCCCTGGCTGGCCTTATATTCACTACATAGATAACCTTGAATTGCTGATGCTCCTGGCTCTGAGTGCTGGGATGACAGGCGTGCAGCACCATGCCTGGCCACATCATTGTTCTCCTTCTGTAGTGCAGAAACGAGGAAGATGGCTTAGGCCACACTGCTAGGGAGGGACAGAAGCAGAAGCGCAAGCCTTTCCTACCTCCACCTTCCCTCTTACATTGGCCTGCATATATGCTGCTCTCCAAACAGACAGGCATGCACACATGTGTATACATGTGAATCACATAAGTCACATAATATCCTCTGTGCATCCAGGGACCCATATCGGCATGCTGTATACATGTGTGTCTACGTGCTGCCGACATGGATATGTAAGGGGACTCACCAAGCATACAGAGATAAGCACCTGCTTGTGCATTCTCAGGTCACGTGATGGTCTTCATACGCACAATATGTGGCATGTCCTGAGAAAGCCACCCTGAGCCTCTGTGGGTCGTCAGCACCACCTCTGCTGGGAAAGGGAATGAGGGCTGGGAGGAGTTCAGTAGACAGTGCTCACCTTGTGTGTTTTATCCACAGCACCCATGAACTGGGTGCACTCTGTCTGTAACCCCAACAGGCAGGAAGTTGGAGACCAACCTGGGCTCCATGAGACACTGCTTCAAAGCAAACACAAGCCTGTGAGAAGGGATAAAATCTTCTCCACTCCCCTTCCCAGCCCCCACTTTCTCTTGATGCCAGGGAGAAAAGGGTCCTTGCAAATGCTAAGCAAGCTCCTTGCCACAGCGCCACCCCAGCCCTCACCTTTCAAAAGCAGAATGCCACCAGTACTTAGAGGACTGGGATATGCCCTCCAACAACGCCCTGCAGGAAACACAGCAGGTGCACAGACATACACACACTGAATACTTGCCCACACTTTCCATGTGGGGTGTGAGCTCCCCACACTACTGCATGCAGCCTTCACATGCACACACCATGTACAGGTGTGAGCATCCACCACAGCGCTGGCAAAAACCCCAAGAGTGCTTGCCAGTTGGGAGCTGGCGAGATGGCTCCGCAACTAAGAACACTTGTTGCTTTTACAGGGGGCTCAGGGGTAACTCCGTTTCCAGGGGATCGGATGTCCTCTTCTGACCTTGGTTGGCACCAGGCTCACATTCGCTGTACTTACATAGATGCAGGCAAAACACCCATACACATAAAGCAAAATAAATAGATTCTTTTGTGCCGGGTGGTGATGGCACACACCTTTAATCCCAGCACTTAGGAGGCAGAAGCAGGCGAATCTCTGTGAGATCGACGTCAGTCTGGTCTACAAGAGCTAGTTCTAGGACAGGTACCAAAACTATGGAGAAACCCAGTCTCAAAAATTAGAGAGAGAGAGAGAGAGAGAGAGAGAGAGAGAGAGAGAGAGAGAGATTGAGATTTGTTTTGTTTTAAGAAAGAAAAGAGCACCTGCCGGTAAGATGAGAACCCTACGAAGCCCACCGGCTCTTGTCCTGTGAGTATCCTGCATGTCCCAGCATCTATCAGTCACGTGATTATAATCAGGGTTAAAAGTATGGACTTGGTCTGATTGCCTGGGTTCTCCTAGGTCTGTCAAAATGTGCTGTTCCTCAGCCTCTGCCTCCGTTTCCTTATCTGTAAGATGGGGATGCTAAGGGTGATGCAGACATGGCTGGATGTGTTTATGGGTGCAAGCACATGGTGTCTGACACAACCCCAATAAGTGTGTGGGGCGGTTGTGACCTGGCAAAGAATGCTCTTCAGGATGGCACAGGCACCAAGGAGCAGGCAGTGGAGGCTGGGGTGGTCAGGGAGGGCCTCAAGGAGAAGAGAGGCTTTGGATTATAGCCAGCTTGTCTGTGCACCAGCAGCCTCCTCAGTTACTTGGCTGTGACCTGGCCCAGTGGATGGTCACACCGGAGCAACAGGTGACCACCTAGAGTGTCTAGGAGAAGGAAAGACGTAAGTCCACCCATCTATATGCGGGGCCAATAGTATTTCTGCTCATAGTTCTTATTCTTATAGTATGACCAGAGCAACCTGGAGCTCTATTGGTACACCCAAGAATCTAACCAGGCCTAGAGAGGGTCACATACCTGGTGACATCTTGGAGAAATATCCCAGATAACACTCACATTTCATAGTGAAGGGAGTCAGGACAGGGACTCAAGCAGGGCAGAAACCTGAGGCAAGAGCTGGTGCAAAGGCCACAGAGGGTGCTGCATCATATCGGCTGTTCCTCACACACTGCTCAGCTAATTTCCCCTTCTTTCTTCTTTCTTTCTTTTTCCTTTTGAGACAGGGTCCTGGCTGACTGGCTTGCTCGGAACTCACTACGTAGACCAGGCTGGCCTCAAACTCACAGAGAGCCACCTGTCTATGCCTCCCAAGTGCTAGGATTAAAGGGGTGATCAGCACACCCAGTTGAATCCAGGACAACCTGACCAGGGATGGCACCACCCACACCTGGGAGATAAAGGCAAGAAGATCAGAAATACAAGCTCATATATTGATATGATAATCAATATATCGCTATATATTGATTCTAAGTCCATCCTGATAGATTTGAAATTTTGTGTCTTAAAAAAAAAAAGCAAAAGGGACTGGGGATGTGGCTCAGTTGCACGTGTGAGGTCATGAAGTCCTAGGTTCAATTCCCAGCACCAAATCAACTGGGAATGGTGGACCACACCTGTGATACTAGTATTTGGGAGGTGGAGGGAGGAGCATCAGGAGTTCAAGGTTATCCATGGCTACCGGAGGCCTTAAGGGCAGCCCGGGCTACAGGAGAATCTGTCTCATAAGCAAAAATGATTTAAAAAAAAACCCCTCCTGATTGTCCATCTCCACCCTCAGCTGGGAGTCATGTATATTTGCATTATCGTTAGAAGCCTGGATCCAGGGAGTGTGACATTCCCAGAGATTCTCTGGCGTAGGGCTAGGCTGGGGTGGGCTACTGCCCTCAGTGGGCAGAGGACCTGGGAAAAGGGAGGGGGAAGGGCTGCTTTCTAATGAATATTAGTGTCTGTTGTGCCTCTAACCATGTGGTTCCGTGTAATTAAAAAGTCAATTAGTGCTGTGTCAGTTCAGGTTTAATTAGCCCCCTCTTCAGAGAAGCCTAGAAGACCCTCATGCTAGAAGCTTCTGGAATGAAACACGTGGGAGTAGCGTGGTGGGCACAAGGAAGGACAGCGGGGGGGGGGGGATAGGGAGAGCCCCGCTTTCTCATGGTGGCCACAGGGAAGGACAACGGGGTGGGGATGGGGAGAGCCCCGCTTTCTCATGGTGGGGCACAGGGAAGGACAACAGGGGGGGATGGGGAGAGCCCCGCTTTCTCATGGTGGCCACAGGGAAGGACAACAGGGGGGATGGGGAGAGCCCCGCTTTCTCATGGTGGCCACAGGGAAGGACAACAGGGGGGATGGGGAGAGCCCCGCTTTCTCATGGTGGGCACAGGGAAGGACAACAGGGGGGGATGGGGAGATCCCCGCTTTCTCATGGTGGGCACAGGGAAGGAAGGACAACAGGGGGGGATGGGGAGAGCCCCGCTTTCTCATGGTGGGCACAGGGAAGGACAACAGGGGGGGATGGGGAGAGCCCCGCTTTCTCATGGTGGGCACAGGGAAGGAAGGACAACAGGGGGGATGGGGAGAGCCCCGCTTTCTCATGGTGGGCACAGGGAAGGAAGGACAACAGGGGGGATGGGGAGAGCCCCGCTTTCTCATGGTGGGCACAGGGAAGGACAACAGGGGGGATGGGGAGAGCCCCGCTTGCTCTTGTGACACTTCCAGTCCTGGGATCAAAGACTTTTCTCAGGCCTCCCCTCAGTGATCTTGGCCATGGAGATGCTGGGGTCATCTGAGGCTCTCCCTCCACCAGCATGTGTTATGATACTCTGCTAAGCGCCCATGGGAAATCAAAATTTAAAAGTCTAAGTTACTACATCCCTTCCTCTGGTTTCACCATGGAACCTACAATCCAAGCCCTAGTCTCTAAACTTGCTTTACGGTAACCACTGCATACTTTTCTGTTGTTAGCGAGGAAATGGGTACCCAGAGAGTTCGACTACTTCACTCAAGGTCACACATCCAGTTAAGTGGGGGACCTAGACTGTGGGACCCCAAGACCTGCCGTGACTGTGGAAACAAAGCCTGGTCCCCACAAGGAGCCAGATCAACCTCTGGGATGAAGGTAGCCCTTCTCTCATTCAGGTCTCTCAGAAAAGCATCTCCTCAGACAGGGAAGACTCTGGCAACCTGTGAAGAGCAGCCCATCTCCAGTGAGCTGGGTTACCACTGTGGCCTGTCTCCACCCGAGATGGGAACTCTGTATGCTGGGCACTTTCCTGCTCGGTCCCCAGGGTCTGGTGCCTGCTGTCTGCTCTGAAAGTTGTGGAATGAAAGACACACCCGTGGGCATCTAGAGCCCTGGCAAGACGGCTCAGAGCATTGGCTACTCTTCTAGAGGACCTGAGTTCCATTCCAGCACCCACGTGACAGCTCACAACTGTAACTCCAGTTTTGGGAGTGGCTAGACTCCCTTTTCTGGCCTCCTCAGGCACCAAGCATGAGCAGTGTGATATATAGACACACACGCAGGCAAACACTCTCCTGTGTGTGCGTGTGTGTGTGTAAAACAAAATTTAAAAATTGGGCACCTTAGGTGCTAGGTGCAAAGAAGATAACAGACAAAATTGATTTCTAGCTTGCTTGGAGACAGGATCTCATATTTCCTATTTTCTAGGCTGACGCCAAACTGGCTAGGTAGGCAAGGATAAACTCAACTTCCTCTTTGTGGGTGTGGCATGGGAAGGGGCTGGGAGGTGGGTGCTTATGTGTGTTCCCATGTGTGGGGTGTGGGCATGTGTGGATTGCATGTGTGCACTGTAGAGACCCGAAGGTGGAGGCAGGGGGTCTTTAGAGCTCCTCACTGTCCTGCCATCTCTCAGTCGAACACCCATGCCTCTCTGCCACACCGAGCCCAGCTTTTACGTACACTCTTGAATCTTGGGCTCCAAACTCTGACCCGAGGCTTGTTTGATAAGCCTTTATCCAGTGAGTCATCTCAGCCCCACCTCTAAGTGCAGGGATCACAGGCAGGGGCCACCATGCTTGCTGTAGTGGTACTGGAATTGAAGGGAATCTCCTGCAGGCTGGGCAAGCGCTTTCCAACCGTACCCTCCCCCCCCCCAGCCCTCCTGTCTCTTCCTTCTGACTCCAGCTTTAATGATGCTTCTCTCTCTCTCTCTCTCTCTCTCTCTCTCTCTAATTTCTTGATTTTTCGAGATAGGGTTTCTCTGTATAACAGCCCTGGCTGTCCTTAAACTCACTCTGTAGATCAGGCTGGTCTTGAACTCACAAAGATTCGCCTGCCTCTGCCTCCTGAGTGGTGGGACTAAAGGCGTGCACCACCACCACCCGACTTAATGATTCTTCTCACCAGGACACCCACCACACCTTCCTGTTACTCAACCTACACCCGGTGGTTGGGTACAGAGCGAACCCGATTGTCCTCTTCCTGGCAGGAGGCAGGAGGCGGAGGTACCATGATGGATGG